>NC_135754.1:10456666-13352500 GCF_041903045.1 Epinephelus lanceolatus
ACTTGTCACTGTGTGACGAGCAAGACGCGTCAAATTAAACTTGAGCTAGCCTCAACCAATCATATGTTTTGGTTTCTAGCTGTGGTGCTGTGCTATTTAGCTTAGTTAGCTGACATTATGCTAGCTTTCTGTGATTACCGTGCACAAAGGGGTGCAACTTTGCTGCGGAATTTGATCTTAAAATGAGACTCAGACACTGATTAAGAACATTAAAAAAAAAATTGACCCGAGAAGAACTTAGTGATGGTAGTTGAGGGGCTTGTTGCAAGTAGCAGACACACACAAGCCATGAAGACAAGGCTAACTACATCAACAAGCACTTGAGCAACCTTTGAACAGTCACTCAGCGATTATAGCTTTGTTGCTCGTAGTGTGAACATGTTGAAAGGGTAAGGTCTTTGTTATTAGCTATACCCAGAGCTTTTGCCTGTAACCAACACTGGTGAAACAATTGATATACTGTATGAAGGCAGTACATAACAGTATATTAAGATTTCTGTGTTACTCTTTCAATGAAACTAATAATTCAAGGCACCTTGCATCTCCAATGTCAGTTCGTGGTAATATTGACTAAATTTTCAATACATCAGTCACACCAATTCTCGCAATACCTTACTGGCTCAAGGGTAAAGTATAGAATAGATTTCAAGATGCTGCTCATCATCTACAAGGCCCTACATGGTCTTGTCCCTTCATATATTTCCAATTTCCTTTCCATTTCTTTTGCATCCTCATACCAGCTCTAGGCCACTCAGATTGCCCAGCCAAGGTATCTTATTCATACCTGGCTCTTTCCACATTCCAAAGGTGACTTTGCTTTTGCTGTTAGCTTCAGCAAAATCCCTAAACTGCCTAAAAAACTTTTTAAAACCCATCCCTACCAAGTTGACTTCCCCATAGTGTCTGTAAGTTATTTGTGTCCTCTGTATTTGTATGTGTCCTTTCTATTTAAAGCTGTATATGTATGTTTCTTTCTGATACACACACAAAATTTGGTTTTGTCACTTAGAAAGACTTTGAAATGACTCAACCTCATTCCCTTTAGACTTAACCTAACTCTAATAACAACCACTATGTGCCGGATTCCTTATTCTGACCTTAATAGAACCCTAATCTTAATCTTAACCCTGAAATGTAATGGTTTACCTTGTGAGGACTTGATTTGTCTTCTGTAATGGGATGTAAGTCCTAATAATGTAACAGTAAGAACAGAGTTTGTTTGAGTCCCCACAAATCAACACATTCTCACTCCTATCTCATCAAATACAGCAGCAGCAGAGGCGCTCGGGTTCAAACTATGACACTCTAGGTACCCCTCTGGTGTCAGTTTTGGACTTCCATGTTCACAGGAAATGTACAGTTTCCACTTGTAACATGTACACAGTGTCTTTTTCAAAATAAAACAAGTCTAGGTTTAGGCAACAAAACTACTTGTTTAGATTTAGGTAAAGATCATGGTTTGGGTACAAATTATGTCACACAGGACACAAACAGTCTCCTGAGTCAAAGTCCTGTCTTGGTTTGACCCATCCATCCACCCTAACCTCCTCCCTAGATGGACTTCCTTGTTCTTTATACTCTGTCATTGCCACAAATGGGTTTACATTGGAGGTAGATCCCAGTGCATGTAATACAGACGCTAAAGAGTGCATTGTGGATTGCTATCAGATGCCAAAGGGGTTTGACCGTGCTGCTGTATTTGATGCCCTGGGAAAGAGAACGGGTTGTACAAATACACACTCTCTCTCAGTCTAATCGTTTGTAATAAATGGGGCAGTGGGGGTGGTGTAACGTCTGGTGTGTTCTGCGTATTGTCTGGTTCTCAGTGCACTAAAAGTATCCCTCAATCTCCACTTGGCTGCCGCTTGTGGCCACTACTTACACTATATACAGATACACATAAACACATACAGTCATTACAATGGAGACCTGGGGAACCTTCGGCCCAAAACAGCAGTCTTCCCTGAGTAGAACTCTGCCTTTTCTCCCTCCCTTGACTCCACTTTCTCCTCTCCTCTGGTCTCTCCTCCCAGCCAAGCCAATCCTCTGGCACTGAGCGGCCCATTATACAGAGCAAATAAGCCATGGCTATAGGCCCCAATAGCTTCTCAGAAAGGGAAAGCGAGGTAAGCGGGGAGTGTGTGTGAGGGAGAGAAAGAGCCCATAAACCCCAGTGACTCTAAAAGCTTTGCCAATCTCAAAGAATGCCTTGTGGATATTAAGTGTTGGATGACTCAAAACTTTCTCTGTAGCTTTACAAAAATCCCAGGTCTGTGTTGTTTGGCTGCCTCCAACATCAGAAACAGAAAGAAAGAAAAGGAGGGAAGAGAGGGAGACTTCTAAAAAATCATCTCTAAGAGGGACTTGCAACAACAGCAAATTTAAATCTTCAAACATAAGCTCCTTTTGACAGTCTTCGCCTGGCGGTGATGTCTTTGTCACAAAGTTCAAGCATGCGGCAAAACCCAAACAAGAACAAACAGCTATTGAACAGCAACCCCAAATAACCTCTCCCAGACCTACACACCAATACAACATCCAACGCATTCTAAACCACAACCTCGGAGCATTCCTCCACCTTAAAATGCACCACACTGCGAGCACTATTAATTCATTTATTGCTGATTAATAAATTACCAAGCCTTCGACCTTCTCTCACTTTCTCTCACACATCCTCAGGCAACATATCTAAGGTCACACACACACACATACACACACAGTGAAAGGCAACATAAAAATCAGAACAAATACAAGGTATGCAAACAGTGTCCACTTCTCCATGACAACAAAGAAAATGTTTACACTGCTGAAAAAGGCAGCTCCTTCTTACTGGCTAGGATCCGGTTTCTATGGCAATGAAGTCGGCATCTCTGTGTTTGGGCATCATGAGCTGTGAGTGTGTTGATGTTATGTACAGTACAGGAATGTGTACACATATGGCTGTGATTACACAAACACATACACATGCAGAGATGCAGCAGGAATATCATGTGTCTCGAAATTGGGAGTTGGACCAATGGCTTGTCTTTAAAGAAGTGGCGGGTGCTCTGATTGGCTGTTTTCATTCTTAATTTACCTAATCAGAAAGCCTTTTTCCAAGACTGCTGATGGGATTTGATAATAGTTAAGTCATGCCTTGATGGGTTGTATGCTCTTACTTGAGCAGTTACATTTCTCTTAGCCTTCAAGGGGGAGTCTTCTTTTCAAGTTAAGACAAATCTCCTTATAATGCATCTACTTACATGCAAAAATCAGAAAGGGACTGGAAATAATGTAGGATTTGTCATATTTTCTCTGCCAACTGAGCAACAAAAAAAAATTCAAATACACACCCAATCACACACACACACGCACACATGTAATCCGTGCGCAGCCCTCACAGAGCAGTGCAGCGGGAAGTAGCCGTCGGCGAGCCCCTGTAATGAGGGAACACCAGCAAGCGCCAGGGGAAAAAAGAGGCGGATGGAAATAAAGATGGATGGAGAGAGCTGGGGAAAGAATCAGCGACGGAGGAAAATCCAAACAATAGGAAACAAACAAGAAGGGAGCCTCAAAACACGACAGCGCCGCTGAGAGATGGACAGAAAGAGGCTGAAGCAAGTGGGAAGGAGCAAAGAGAAGAAAAAAAGGGGTAGAAGAAAGGGAGTGAAATTGCACGAGAATTAGTTTGTAATGCAGTTAGTGAAATCAATATTTGTGCAATGAAACTACCGCCATGATATTTTGTTCTCATATTGAATATGTTTTCATTGCACTGTTTTCAGGCACCCACAACCAAATCCAACTCAAAATGTGTGAACTTTTCCAAGTGGTGCACTGAAGTGCCTGAATGCACCACTAAGGAAGACCTGTTTCCTGCTTTCAACTGCATTACCACTCAATCACAACATCAAATTCTAAAAGATACCCTCTCTTCAATTAGATTATCTGAAGCAAGTCTTTGCAGCGTAGTCTTATACTGGACTGATATAACACCACTGGCTGCCTGGAAGGCAAATTTAATTTAAAGAGTCTGCTTTGGTAAACGGATTAAAATGGGAGGTCTTTAACATGCTCAAAGGAACCAAAACTTAAGACTTTTTATGGACATTACAGTCCGTTACACTTCATTTCCACGCAGTTTTGTTTTTGTCCATAATCCCGTATAGTACAGTACGCCCCCCAGTGTTCAATGTGAGGAAATGCACCTGTTTACAGATGAATTGAAATGATAGAAAAGTCAATTTTGTATGTATTTTGCCATCCAGTCTTAAGGAATATGCACATGGATTACTATCCACACGACAAAATAGGACCAATGATTTCAAATAGTGTGTTAAAACACGAATAAATATGGGCAGATTATGAGACACTGGGCCCCTGGGCGCAGATATGCAAAACGCCCCACCACCTCAGCTACACAGGAGCAAGACACACAGACTTTATGGCGGTATTGCCTTTTTTGTTGTCGTTGTTGTTGTTGTGGTTTTGTGTCTCAGTGTGGTGATTGTGCATCTCTCTTTAGTAGTGATTTCTTCTAGGTTGTTTTAAGTGTCTTTGTGGTCATTTTTTGTCTCTTTGAGGTTTTTTTCTGTCTTTTTGTGCCTCTTTGTGGTTGTTTTGCCCCTTTATGCAGTTATATTGTGTCGCTTTGCAGTTCCTTTGAATTTTCCTTTTCCTGGTCAGTATGTGTTTGTATGTGTCCTTGTGCCCAGTGGGCCCGTTCAGTAATCCATCCATGCGCATGAACCACTATGTATGCACTCAATAGCTGTCTCTCAATTCAGGGGCTGCAGCCTTTGAAGGAAGCTGCCTTCATGGTATATATCGGCCAGTCCTTTGAAGACTACATCAGCCAAACCGAACAGTCTCTGAAATGGGACGCTCTGGTCCGTGGAGGATTCCCTAGTTGCATCACAGTTGTTGTTGTTCATTGGTGTTCCTGTTAGCTAGGAATCAGCTGCCCTTGACGAAAGGAGTAAGCTAGTAGTCCTTTAGTTAGTCCTAAATCATTGACCCAGAGATTGTTATTATATATATATATATATTTTTTTATTTTATTTAATAATTGAGGAGATGATTCACTGCCAGAGTCACTACCGTTTGATATATTTCAGGCTGATGGAGGACCGTTTTTTAATTAAGAGTGTTTAAGCTGTGTGCTGTTGTTAATGTTAACAACAGTTAACTGTTGGCTAGTTAACAACTGTTAGTTAACAACTTAATATATAATTGTCACCGGTGTGCAATGCATCTTGGGATAGGCTGGGCAATGAGGGATTCATCACTTGCTTCCTCCAAATTCTGGAAAAGGAGGCTGCATTTTTGGCCACATTTGATGAGTATTTGAAATGGGACAGCCTTGGTCGTGCTGATGTGACGTAATTGGCCTTTAAATGCAGCTTTGGAAGGCTGCAGCCCCTGAAATGAGACACAGCTTATATGATACAAAGCTAGCATACTACCAATGTTAACATAATATGCCGTTGCACTCTTCATAGTCTCTATATCCAGACAACCCCGGAGATCTTGCCTCCGGAAGAAGAGCGGAAGAGCCCTGGTTTCCGGTTGTAGGCTGTTTGTAGTCCGCGTCATATTGACCAATCACGTTTGAGCCGGCTGCAGTTGTTGCCAGGTTAAACGCTCCGTGCGGTGAAGTAACGAGACGGAACATAATTGGCGTCACTACAAACTCTGAATCCATCGCAATGGTTCAGCATATTTACTTATATATAAACGGAAGTCAGAAACGGAAATTCGCCTCCTCCGCCCAAATCAAACCGGAATGCCAAAAAATGGTCTGGTCTGCCCCCAGAGGCTGTATCGCCGTCTGCCGGAAGTCAGACGCCAAATACAGCCGATGGGTTCCAAGAATGCACTCTTCACTAGAGCTATCACAATCAAGTGACGAGTTAGCAAATTTGTTTCTATGTCAAGTCTGAAATCTGCCTCAAGGTTGATTCCAAAACATACACAGAGCTACATGGAGACCAATGCACCATACTAAGGGATGGCACCTTTAGTTTTGAGTAAGCAGAGTAAGTAGGAACTCTGTATTGTAAAGCAACAATATATTGGGTAAAAAAAGTGAAGCTAGACTCAAAAGAGGAACAAAAGAGCCAAGGGAGGAGAGCAGGAGTAAAAGAGCAGCAGACAGAGTAAGTGAAGCTCATCAGTAAGCAGGGGAGCATGGGAATATAAGGTACAGGAGGCACGAGGAGCAGTCAGCTCTCTGGGGGCCCTGAGCTGCACCGTGTGAAGTGGCCGGTGCCTTCCCAGGTGCATGCGGCACAAACAATGTGCCTTTCACACAGAAACAAACAGACCAGCGAGAGGGGAGCGAGACAGAGAGTCAGATCTACAGCACAATTAGAGCACAACAGATCTGTACCTCTCTGTTGCTCTGACAAACACCAGGGGGCCAATATTCCCTGTTTTCCGCAACAATCACAAGTCTGATGATATGATTCGTTATCTATTCACTGAGTTCATTCACTTTCTCTACTTGCAGAGGAACGATTAAACATTCTCCACTTTTAATACAGCGCTGTAATCAGTCTGCAGAATGCTTGCAGGGAAACAAACACGGTTCCCTCTAGTGGCTCCTTACTACCTGGTAATCTCCAGATGAGTTTCAATTAAAACAAGATCAAATGTGCTTCTAATACAAACAGTGAGATTCAAGCCAAAACAAGCACATCACACCTCAAATGACACTTGCATCCTCTAAAGAAAAGACAGTAAACACTTTGTTTCAGATGTTTCCCATCACATCTAAATTGCTATCTATTTTCCACAAAGGTGTTATTATCCAAACTGTCGACCACCTGTTTGATTTGCATTGGTTTGATCTTGGTTTGATCTGCTTCAGCAGTGTTTATGTGAGAGATGGAGACATGTGGCATTGACACCCGTTAATGTGGCCAACAATAGCTCAGACCACCACCGCCAAAGCTTGTTTGGGAGGCGTATAACACCTGGAGCTTTTGCATTTTTTTCTCTGTCTCAATGCGTTTAGTGTTCCTGTCAATTCCAACGAGAATCTATGGTTTCATGACAGATGTGTAACCTGATGGTAAGAGACCAGGACTCATTCCAACCAACCTTGAGAACACAGACTGTCTAGTTTTGTGTGAAACTTCATTAGCAATGCTGCTAATATCCATGGAGCTAAACATAGATGTCATCAGGGTTAGATGCAGATACATTTGTTAGTGTAGCGGCTGGTGGATAAGAGAGCCTAATAACAGAGTGAAAGTGCCAGCTGGGGAATGCTAATTAGCCACATAGGCTAACAATCAGATCTAATGGGTGCTGAGTAAATACCAGCGGTTGGCTAATAGCCATTAATGCCCTACAAGAGAGCCAAATAACTGTAGCATCAAGCTATTATATGTGTTTGTGTGTGTTGATGCGGTTTTGTCCTCATGAGGACCAAACATCCTCTCAGGCATGATGAGAGGAAATACTGTGAGCCCATCAATCTTTTCTTGGCAAGACAGCAAATAAGTGCAATGTCAGAAGTATTCCATTCATAGTTCATTAACACATTTGACACAGCATTCATTAATAAATCCTGAAGGCACTACTTTTGGCATGATTTAACACAGGGAACACACTTTGTATAAATGCTGAGTGGCTTAATAAAAGTGATTGAAATAAACACTGACTACATGCTTAGACTAACAAACATTGCTTCGCCAACTAAATGTAGTGAAAGAGAAAATCAAATCAGTTTTCTCAAGGGTAAAACATCATTTTCTGTAAGCAAGTAAGTATCTGGGATCATTTTGTGGTCAAATTATACACTGCGTGTGGTTTTCTACAAAAAACACTAATCAATACACAGAATTAGCAAATAACAAAGGTAGGCACTTCTAAAGAGGACAAGTTCTTTGCTCTCCACACTCCTCTACCACCATGATTGGATTACTGAACAAGCCCACTGAGCCCAGGCCCAGGGTCCAAAGTGTTAGCCCCACACACCCTAGGCCTTCACTTCCAAAACGTGACTCAAATTAACACATACCAACCAGGAAATGACTCGAAATAACTACAAAGAGGCACACAAGAACCACAAAGAGACACAGAACGACTAAAAATGGACACAGAACAACTAAAAGGGGATACAAACAATTACACGGAGACACGAAAGGACTACAAAGAAACACAAAACAACCACAAAGAGATACAAAGTGAATAAATAGAGATGCAAAGGGACTTCAAAGAGACAGAAAACAACCACAGAGAGACACACAAGAACCACAGAGACAGCATATGACTAGAAAGAGACACAAAGTGAATATAGATGCAAAAGGACTACAAAGAGACACAAAACAACCACAAAGAGACACAAAAGGATTACAAAGAGATACAAAACAACCACACAGACACACAAAACTACAAAGAGACACAAAACAACCACAAAGAAACTCAAAAATACAAAGAGACACAGAACAACTAAAAGGGGACATAGACAACTAATAGGAGACACGGAGGACTACAAAGAGACACAAAACAACCACAGAGAGACATACAAGAACCACAGAGACACAGAATGACTGAAGAGACATAACAAAGAGACATAAAACATCAACAAAGAGACACAAAACAACCATAAAGACACACAAATTGACTACAAAAAAACCCCACAAAGAGACACAAACAACCACAAGGCAACACAAAACTACAAAGAAACGGAGAGACTAAAGTGATGACAGACAAAATTTCTACAAAAAGGATGCAAAATCACAAAAAGCTACATTACAACTACAGAAGACACACACACACACACACACACACACACAAAAAAAAACCCCAACAAAAATGAGGCAAAACCACCACAAAGTCTGTGTGTTGTCTCCTATGTAGGAAAGGTGGTGGGGCCTTTGTGCCCAGGGACCCATTGTCTCATAATGTGCCCATGCCTACCACATATGTCTGCATCTACATGTTGATGAATTTGCTTTACAATCATTTTCTGCCTTCTTGATGAAAAGATCTTAATCCAGACACATTTTTCCAAACTCTTCATTGGTTTTCTAAGAACATATATTCCCTGTGTAATATTCCAGACTCCTGATGTAAACTACCCCACCTCTTTTTGTGAGCATCCACATGCTTTTAGCTTGTGGAGCAACAAATACTGACCCATGACTGGGAGAGCCAGGCTGGAATTGGAGGAATATTATTTACAGAATGACAGTAACCAGACATTTAAACATCCGGTTGACTCTGCTTACATACGGTACTTATGGAAACACAACAACCCAGTTGAAATCAGGGCATGTGACGAGCCCAACCAGCCACAAGCTAACCTCCAGCTTTTGAGGTGCAGTGACATAGCAACGTGAACACATCCAAGCCACCAATTTCCTTGTGCAACCGAGCGATTGTCTCTTGAATTGCAGCTTTTGAAAGCGAGGGCTGTTTAAGTGACTCACACGGCTCTTAATTGGAGTGCCGGCAGCGGCTAGGCTAACCCCGTTAAGTTGTTTCAGATTAGCATCAGTAAGACGGCTTGATTGCAGCTAATTCGCTGGGATCACACAACACAAGACACTAATGGAGCTCCTAATGAGTGATCCATCCGCAAATGAGAGCTGAAGGCCACTTTGTAAACTTTTAAAGGGCTCTTGGCTTTGAGGGATGAAAAAAAAAAAGAGGCGAGACGATAGGGTTTGACTGAGTGGCGGGATGTTAATAAAGATCAATTTTACGAATCATTTAAAGGTCATGCTGGTGTTAACTAAAGCTTTGGGCCATGGCGCTCACTGTGACTTATCATTTTTAGCATATCTGCCTCATTACTGCAGTTTATTTGGCTAAAAAAAACAGATAGTGTGTGTGTTTTCAATAGCTGTGCACATCTAATTAGCAACATAGTTACATAAATCAATGCTTTTCTCACAGGCACACACCCTAGTGGAGCCATCTTGGTGTACTGTCTTAGTCTAAGGGCAGAGATCTCTGTTTATTTGCAGTAGCACAAAGAAGCAGATCGATCATCAGGGGCTGTGCTCTATCGCCTTGTCTAAATGTCACACTGGGCCCCTTAGGAGCCGCAGCGGGCCCCTGCTAACAAGAGATGACAAAGCTAACACACTAGGCCTCACACAAATGCACCATCACACATGCACCCATGCTTCCTCGGTGTAGGAGGAACATTACAACATGTATGTGGGCAAAAACAACATCAAAAACCCATCAGTGCTGACAAAAGTATAATCAGACATTGTTCTTGAAGTGACAAGCAAGGAAGATGGAAGAGACAGCGTATTGACCATACGATAGACAAAAGATAAACACACACACATGCTCACTCACACCCAAACACACACACATTCTCTCCTGTCAGAGTTAAGTATCTCCTGACACTTCAGCAGCGGTAATCAATTCCCATTTGCATTAGAGCCAGGGTTCTCATTAAACTGCAAGTCCACGTTTTACTCCTCAGGGACTTTATATCCTCTATCACACACTCCATCTCTCCCTCTTTCACTGGTTAGGTAGGGGAGGAATGAGTGCTAAAATCCCTGCATCCCTTCATCCAGAAGCAAACAGAAGGAGGCCATTGATCTGCACACACACACACTCTGAGTTCCATATATCTATGGCTATTTTGGGAAATAAATGATCCAAAACGCTGCCATTTATGTGTATACACTCATCTCCTCACCATAAGTCCATTAAGTTATCAGCGTGCCTTCCATGTTTGATCAGTAACTCTCTCATGCAACATCAAGGCAAGTTTAAGAGAGCTGCAGCCAAAGCGAAAGGATTACAACAGTTTGATGGAAGTTGCCAACATTTAAATGTGCCACTTCACTACTACAACCAGTCTTCTGTCTTTTCGACACAAGTAGTAAATGTGTGTGGGCAGCTATCTGGGAGCAGCGATGCGGAGACAGCAGGTATAAAGCCACGGGGGCCCGAGGGCGTACGGCGTGCTTCCACCGCAGGGATGAAACGTTCTAAGGGACTAAAACTCTCTGTTCCATTAGCTCAACAAGCATGTGTTTCCACACAGCGACGCCAGATTCCCCCTCCCAAAAAAAGTCTGCCTCGCACAAGGTGAATCCTAATTAACAAAGGATTCCCATAAGGCTTTGGGATTTACCGTCAGGCTTGTCGGAAACTCTGAAACCGCGCTGGCTAATAAGCTGAAAGGAGAATGCAGCATGTGACTGGAAGAATCTTTCTGCTCTGTTGTTGTGTTTTGTTTTTATTTTTTAAATTCAGCTCACAACCACAGGAGACTTTTGCTCAGTTGCTTGGAAAACTAAGCTTGGAATCCTAAGCCAAATGCTGTCTGCATTACATCCATATGGCTCAGAGAAAGCTGTCACTTTTTATTACTGAATATATGCAGTTTGAACTGGTGAGAGGATCCCAAACCAGAACAGGATTCCAGCTCATGTTGGGGTCCTGGCCCCGGCCAAGAAGATGCTATGAGAGCTATAACTCCTGCCTAAATCTCTATAGATAAACCCACTGGCTGATTTAAGTGGTTTGCTCTCTAGTGATGCTTCCATTGCTGCAGTGGTGGAGTGAAGCAAAATGTTTACTGACTGCAGATGTTTGAACTAATCTCAGTTGGAATTCGCCCCCTGTGAAGACTCTCTGGTGTGAATGAACTTTGTAGTGATTGCTCTGATTTCAGTAATCAGATAAAATGCATCATTTTATAAAACTCAGAAACACCTTATTTGTGGCCAGGAAACACTACTATGCAGAGAGTAGGATTTTTTTCATAGCATGTACAATTATCATTGAGATTAATTAAAATAATATGCATGTGGATATTTCTGTCCTTCTGTTTTTTTTCTCAAGTGAAAGTTTGTTTTTACAGCAGCTGACAACCCAAAAATTCAGTTCTTCAGATGTTTCTTATAATACAGCTTTTGTTTCCACAGCATTTTGATTACACTTCCCAACAAGTCCTTCAACCCATACGACCACATAGGTCATATGTTTCTACCCTGTTTCCTAAATTAGGGCCTGTGTCCATATCACATCTTTTTGTCTTAGAGCCAGCACCCAGTGATGATCTCCCAGTTAGGAGACATATGCTGCTGCCTAGACATAAAGCACCACGCCAAGCGCCTTCTTTTTTTTTTTTTTTTTTTTTTTTTTTGCAGCTACTCCGAGCCCTTGTAGTTGATAATCAATGAACTTTTCTGGGAGTCCCTTTTTTTATGAACCACTAGAGTGAAGTATTGTTACTTCTCTGAGCAAGAAGAAAAATGTGGACGCACGCCCTTAGTGCCCCTGGACTACAGAAAAGCTCAGATATGACCATTACAAGTCGCAATTTTAAGAATGTGGTAAAAGTTGTGATACGGCCACAGTGGCACCAAACTAGGTTAGGTTCTGGCAACAAAGCTCCTAGGTTACGTTTAGAAAAGGATCATGGTTTGGAGTAACCTAACCTATTGTATCTCACTGACGTTACTCACCTGACACATTATGGGAAATATATCTACATATTATGCTACGCTGTTAAAACAATCTCAACATTGACTACTGGTTTCACGTGGGACACAAACAGCAGTCCCCTGGATTAAAGTCCTGTGCTTCTTTGACCAACCCACCGTAAGCTGACTTTATTGCTCTTTATACTGCATAATTAACGCTCAAAAATTACCACTGCGCTCTGATCCTCCTAGTGCGTAGTCCAAATAAATATCCAGCAAGAACAAAAACAGTTTGAGGATCGCACACAGATATGTCCGTCAGCAGGTAAAAAGATTTTAATGAGGCCTTTCAAGCATTTTTAAAGGACAAAGCACTTTGGGCCGTCCGGCCTTCATCAGTGTGAGTTACAGGACTAGTAGTGCATGCACTGATTTAACAGCTGCAGTGGAGTCTGCAGATCAGCTGTGTTCAATCAACAATCACCAACACAGACCCTAGAGTGGCATGTAAGATGGTACATGCTTCACACAATATCTTGAAAAACCAAAGACAATAAACAGACAATCCCATATCACATACATATGTGCTAAGTTAAAAAACATGTCTATCAACAACTCCAACTGTTACTGAAAACATCAGGTATGACTACCGTTCATACATCAGGACAGGTAAAAGTTGATTAAATATATAACAGTTGATCACAATTTGGACATATTAAGGTTCCAACATAGACTCCATGTAACCTGTCTTGGAAACTCTAAATGTCAGATGTAATTTGTATTCATATTTATAGATGTATATTTATAGATGTAAATTTATAGATGAAATTGAAAAAATTAAAAATGAAATCTTTTTTAGGAAATTCTGATACATTTTTTGAAGATTGGTTTTTCTGAGGAACCTTACATCTATCTACCTTACATCTAATCACCTGGTCTCCAGGTGATTGTTGATTGAACACAGCTGATCTGCAGACTCCACTGCAGCTGTTAAATCAGTGCATGCACTACTAGTCCTCTAACTCACACTGATGAAGGCCGGACGGCCGAAAGCGCTTTGTCCTTTAAAAATGCTTGAAAGGCCTCATTAAAATCTTTTTACCTGCTGACGGACATATCCGTGTGCGATCCTCAAACTGTTTTTGTTCTTTTTATACTGCGTACCCTGACTTCCTCCTTTGCTTCTGTAATATAATTTTGGCCACCAAAGGTTGTCGCCTAACAAAAACGTACATATGGGTTGTAATTTCTGCTTGTAAAAATGACCTATGTGGACCTATTTTGTTGGAGGACAGTCTCACACTGCCACATGTAGTCAACACATTCTTACCCTGACTATGTCATGGACTCCATGTCCACATATGATGCGCAAGGTACCCTGGTTGTTGGCGCTCTGGAACACCTTGTAAGGTTCTGCCTGTTACATGCATTGTCTCCTTTCAAGATACACTTCTGTTTTCACAGGAAATTGAACGTTTATATACAGTCTCTTTAAAAATAAACGCACTACGGGGGTACAACACCGCGAATTGACATTTTTTTCGTTTTTCTTTCCACCACTGTTATGGCAGCCTGTAACCAGTTTGTGCCTCTATGGCTCTTTTTACATCAGATTGTCGACCCCTATGCTGCCACTACAGACAGGGTAGTGGCCTTTCTTCCCACTACACAGATACAAACTGTGTGGACACACATTCATTGACAAACGGAGGAGCACATAGCCTGGATTTAGTAGTACAGCATACTCCTAAATCCATGCTACTACCTGGCACCAATACAGCAAACTGCTTACACATGCACACGCAGATATAAGCTTGATGGAATCCTGATACCAAGTCAATATCACATGATACAACTTGATGGAATTATGGCAAGCAGTGATCAATATCTAATCTGCTCTAACGTAATGGACAGATGGACACCAGTCCTTTGGGAATGTAGAAAAGGTTCAGAAGCAAACAGTTGCCAAATTTGGGAAATTTCCAAAGGTGCACATGAAAGAACTGCTTTCACCAACCAAGGAAGACATAATTTCCCAAAGAGGTGGACACAGTATTACTGCAAACAAATGCAATTTTCGCACTCTCACAGGTCATGAGTTCTTGTCTCCGTCTTAAATCCATCATGAGCAACCACAGACGGACGATGAAGTCTGAAGTCCCTCCACCCCTTTGTCTGACTGTCACTTTCCATCTCTGTCTCCATTCATCCCTCTCCCTCCTTTTCAACGCCTGTCGCTTTCTGTCCATCCCTCTCTGCATCATTCTCTAGGCACAAGTTCTCCCGGTCATCACTGGAGAGGTCGCCACTTATTTCCATGAATACTTTCATTCCCTCACTCCAACTTGGACTGCTTCCTCCATCTACTACTTCTCAACCATCGATCATCTAATGAAATCTGACACAATCAGTCAGCCCTTCTAAATGAGGTGAATCAGTCGACATACAGAACAACTTAGACTTAAGAGGGTTCTGTTTTTTATCAATACACTGAGATATTGCCATGTTTTTTTGTGTGTATGTGTGGAAAATCTGTGCTTCCATGTTGAAAGAAAAGACAATTAAACAGCATGACTATCACTGTGGACGTAATCAGAAACAGCTCCCCGTTTTCCTGAGAGATACAGTCAGACTATAACATGACTGACGAAAGAGCCAAACACACCCACAAATACACCGGCACATGAACAGACTGATCCACTTTATCTCAACTTCAACTGCCCTGTGGGATACTAAGATCCATCATATAGTGTACAGCTGCTGTGTGTGTGTGTGTGTTTGAGAGAGAGCGAGAGAGAGAGAGGGTTTAATCATCCCCAAAGTACCCCCGTGCTGAAAGCATCTCCAGACACCATCTTGGATCAAATTGCAAGTCTGGAGGGGAAGTCAGATATTTTCTCCAGGCGTCCGATACATTCATAGCAAAGCTAAAAAACAGCAGAACGTCTAGAGTTGTGACTTTAGCTTTTACCCCCTGTCCTGCCAAACATTACTGCTGTTGCGAAAGTTGAGAGTGTATAATTTCATAGCAGCTCACGGGTATCATTTTTGTTGACATGAAATCTAAAACTCAAAAGTCAGCTTTTAACCGCTTGCTTTTTACTCCTTTTAGGGTTTTGGCATATGCTACTTGTCTCAGCTAGGCACACCATTTATTGTTATTTTCAAGATAATGTTTTAGGATTGGTTTTCTGAATGACAGTTGATTCAATTGTTGGTTATTGATATTTCAGTTTGGACCAAAGTGGTGGACCGACAAATCGGCCAGAAGACATAGATCCACACCGCAGGGATAGCTGATAAGATTGTTTATAAAACGCAAAGCTATGTTCATTTTCTTGGAAATTTGTTACTCCTGCTTTCTATTTTTTGGTTTCTTTTGGGATTTATATGATATAAAGTTTTTGTACCACCAGGGTTTCTATCATGCTTTACATGATACAAACAGAGCGATAATACAGCCAAGGAGTGAGCTAGTTTATATGATGGCATGTTAGGGCCATAGAAAGTACAAAATAAATTTAAAAAATGTCAGATATTTTCTGAGATTAAACTGTGCCTTTGTGGTGTACTGTACTCGATATTATATTGACATTGTGATATGAGAATAGACATCATCTTAGATTTTAGATAACTAAGTATTGTAAGTGTGTCTTTCTCTGGTTTTAAAAGCTGCAATGTAATAAAGCGACGTAATTTTTTAAACACTCTGGCCTTATTGATTATGTCCACATTACTGGTGATTATTTATCAAAAATCTCAACCCTACGATATCGCCACAATTTCGGTATTGAGGTCTTTATGACCTAGCCCTACTTAAAATAAAGTGTGAATGCGGCATCTGTGTTGTGATGACATTGACCCAGCCATGCAAAGTGAAGCAATTTGGTTCCTTACCATACCACCGTTTTTTCTCTTAGTTTAAATCTGAGAAAATTTCAGAATTTTTTTCTTGCCAATTTGTGCTATATAATCTCTCAGAATATTATTTACGACTTAAATCTCAGAAACTCTGGGTTGTTTTTTTATCAGAACATTAACCCCCTTTCCAGCTTTGTTGTTGTTGTTGTTGTTGTTTTGTTTTGTTTTGTACCTGCAATGGCCTTAATACACATAGACGTCACAGGCTTTACCATGTGCCCCATTTTTTTGTTTTTTTTTGGCTTATTGAATTGGAAGCAAAGGATAACCAATAAGCTATCATCTTTGTTGTGCAACTTTTTATGGAAACAACTATTAGCTGGAAAAAGTATTGTTATGATGGCTGTGTATTTTTGGTTTGAGTTGGCTTTGTAAAGGAGTGATTTGTCTTTTTCTTTTGTAGTTTTATTTTCTTCTTTTTCCTCTTGTCTTAAAATACACAGAATGCAGATTTTTGCCTCTGTTGGGCATTTCTCTAAACACCCCCAGCAAGTATTCATCCAACGTGGAAAAAAGTCACATTACAAAATCTCATAATATTTTAGAATTCAGCCCTTCATTCGCTCTCAAGCTGTGCACTTCAGCTTCAAAAGAACCTAATTGCATGAAAGAACTTTTGAAGAACTCGGAGAAAAGCAATAACAAAAATCTGGCGTGCATAATGCCAACTCTGAATGCAATCAAAGTGCAGGATGAAGGCAGGATGATGGCTTTTTGACAGAGAATGTCAGAAATGATTCTCTGCACAGTTCCAGAACAATGCTCAGTAAGTGCAACGTGAGATATTTTGGAGCCAAGCGATAGAAGGCCTGCTGTGGCGTTTAGAAGATATCTATTGGGGTAAAAGAAGGAAAACTTCTCTTTCTTTGACCACTTCTTTGTTATCCGACCCTTTCGTACACCCTTTGGTTCTCACACAAACAAAATCTGCAAGCTCTGCATCTCTTTTTCCAAAAAGGTAAAAATGTTCATTACATGCACAAGCAGAAAGTGTGTATCAGCAAAGAAGCATTCGCAAAAACACATACAGTAGATGTTAGCAAACACAAACGCACAAACACACACACACACACACAGACACACTGCCCAACTGCATCTGGTTTGCGTTACCACGTCGACGGTGGAGAAGTGCATTGGCGCCCTGCTCCCATTGGTCCTTCGCTGCCGGCACTGGTTTTAATTGGTCATCTCGGTGCCAGACCCTCAAGCTCATGCGCGCATACACATTCGACAACACAAACACACGCATACATGCGCACGCACGCACGCGCGCACCCACACACACACACACACACACACACCCCTAGCTAGGGGCTGAGAGGGGGGAATGTTCTAGAAAAAAGGGGGAATAGTGGCCAAAGTTTCAAAGTTGAGCTAATTGGGAGCCATTTTCTCCTCTTTCCCTCACTCACATAGACACAGGCCTTTCCACTGAATATTCTGCACGATTAGCAGAACTATTAATACCCCAAGGTGTGTGTGTGTAAGAGAGAGAGAGAGAGGAAGAGAAAGAAAAAGTTTGGTAATGAGAGAAGGAAGCACTAGGTAAGAGCAGGATTAGAGCGAAAAAAATAGGCGCGTAATGCTTCCTGCAGTGAAAGAACAAAGTTAAAGCATGTCATAGGGTTACCCCCCTTTAGACACACCTACACACACACGCACGCATGCACACACACACACACTCATTTGGGGTCTCCCTGAGTCAAAGCCAGACAGTTTTTTTTCCTACGGTCTGAGAGATGCTGTGAAGGAATACACACAGCTGGAGCCCACATGGCGACTGGCTCAAGGCTGAACCAGGATCAGGATCAAGCACAAAAACTGGAGTGAAACATTTGATTTCACATACTTTTGACACATTTTAATTCCAACTCTATTCTGCTCAAGAATATTTGTAAACTGACTTCTGCTCCACTACATCACCCCTTCATCTGGATACACATCTGGAACGCCTGCTTTCGTCCTGCCAGGCTCGTTATCATGCACAACTGCGATTCATCAGCGGGTGAATGGAGCACAAAAATGCTTCAGAAATGCCCGCTGCAAGCTGAATCATGACACGCATAATCTGTCCGCTCCTGGTGGAACTCTCCCTCGGTGGAGTAACACTTCAGAGTATCGAATGCATCTGCAGCACTCGTCTGCGGGGCTGCATTTCTCTGGGAACGATCCACGTGAATATCGATCAATATCTGGGATCTGGTCTGCGGCCAAGTGGGGCTTGTTTACCCCACTGCATCTCTCAGAAAGAGATATACAGAGTTCAGCCTGTGAATCTGTCTCTGTCTCTCTTCTCCCTGTGTGTGCTTGTAAACTGTACATGAACCAGGGAAACCAGGGAAACCAGAGAAAGACACAGCAGAGATTATGAAGAGAAGAAGAGATATTAAGATACTTGGCCGGTGCTGAAGAATCATGAATCCAGCCTTGACCTTCCCCACATCTGTCCTCAGATGATTAAAGGAAAATACCACCAAAAATCTCTCTATTTTTTTTTATGTCAAAGGGTAATTTTAACTCACTCATCTGTTACCTGGACAACATGTCCCCATGTCTTTATGTCTAAGTGACCAATGGGTGCAGTATTGAACAGGCACTTTAGAAGGCAGTTGCAAAACAGGATGCAATGCAACCACTTGGGGCAATTGTGCACCGTCAATTTACGTCCCCTAAACGTGCATATTTTTGCCACTGACAGGCTCACATTGTTTGACAACATTATTGAAACTATCCCTACAGAGATAGACTTTATGTCAAAGAAACACCCTCAGAATTGCTATCACGAAACTCAACAGACTCCATTCAAATAAACAGTAATTTTATCTTTTTAAACGCACTTCCTTCAAAGTCAACAGAAACAATATAAAACTCACAAAAACAGTCTTGGTTTGTCTTTTTACTGTTCCAACAATCACCAACTCTGGTTTGGTTGAACCAAACCCTTACTTCACCCAGTTATATGTTGGCTCTATTCACAATAAAATTACTGTTTATTAGAATGGAGTCTGTTGAGTTTGACGATGGCAATTTTAGGCAATTTCTGGTTAATCAAAAAAGATCTTACTCTAACAAAAAGTCTGTCTCTGTAGGGATCCTTTGTAGCCTGTTTTGCAGATGTCATCTGAAGCCCTCTCGCTCAATACTGAACCAATTTTTGTTCCCATTAGTCACTTAGACACAAAAACGTCGGAGATAAGGGTCCAGTTTGAGAAATAAAGCAAATATGATTTAAAAAGACCCCCTGTTGGCTTGAAAGCTGGCTCTGAAAATGTTGTAGTTTGCTCCTTAATGGAGAAAAGAATCTGTAGTTCACATGAATTTACGACCACGCCAAGAGGATTTTGCAGTTGTATACTGTGCCATGCTTAAATAAAAATGCTAAACATTTCAAATCACTCCTGCAGCATCATCTATTTCTCTGCTATCAGTCCATAAGATAAGATAAGATACACCTTTATTGATCCCACAATTGAGAAATTCCAGTGTTACAGCAGTCAAGAGTAAAGAGTCAAATTAAAGATTTCAATATTTAAAAAATTAAAAAACTAGGCATGCAGAAATAAGTACAAAAGATACAAGAAACAGCAATAAATAATAACAATAATAATAATGAGCAGTGGATAAAAAAGTGAGCAATGGATTAAAGTGAACATATTTAGTGCAAGTGAATACTGAATGTGCAAATAGCAACATGGGGGACAACAATGCTTATAGTGGTGTCCATATGCTCAGTATGTTCAAAGATCAGCATGCTCATAGTTTTTTATACACTATAGCTTAATACACCACTTCCCTATTACCTCTTCATAGCTCTGAAGTTCCACCACAGTTTCATCTTTGGCAATTTAGATCTTTTGAAAGTAGAGATCTTTTGAGACAGTAATGAGCACACGCATCAATGGCAAGGTTGTGAATTCTGCTGCTGTAGGAGTTTCAGAAGTCTCTATGGATGTTGTGAAGTGTTTTGACACTTTTTTAGCAGTGACTTTGAGTTACCATTGGAATCCAAGGACCTGCTCATCAGCATTTCTAACAGAACAAAGTTTCAGATTGAAATCCAACTACTTTTAAAAAGACTCACCAGGATCAGTGGATTTGCTCACGGAGGGGAAATGAATTCAGACATTAGTGAAAGGGAAATTTGCACAGTTTGCTAAGTTAAGAGTTCAAGTACCACTTATTTGTATTATTGATTAACAATGAAATAATAAAAAAGTATTCTCTTGATGAACAGCTTGGTCTAAAAATGTGAGAAAATAGTAAGAAATGCCTATTACAGCTTGCCAGATCTCAATATGTTGTCTTCAGATGTAATATTTGGCCTAACAACAAACCCAAATTTGTTTAGTTTGGTGTCATAAAGACAAAGAAAATCTTTACATAAGAAACTAGAACAAGTGAATTTTTGACATTTGTGAGTCAAATTGTTGAAATATATGTCATGTCTGTTTATTGTACCTTCCAATTCTGTTTAACCATGCTGTGCCAGAGTATGAAAGTGCAAACAGTGATAAGATAACTAAGCTTCCAGCAATACTTATTTTATAATGAGGTGCAAGTGATGCTTTTTTTGGTGTGACCAAGCACAAACTGCTGTGACTCCAAGCTGACTGTGGCTACTGTTCTCCACTAAAAAGCAAACTACAAAGATTTTAGAGCTTCCTCTAAAGCCTACATGTAGATACAGGTGAGCACTTAAAACACAAAGGAAAAACTGTTGGTGGAGTTTTCCTTTAAAAGATCACACAAAGCCAATTATAAGTATTTTCCCTCAGTGGATAAAACATCTTCATGACAAAATAGAGGAAAATAAGCAGGGGAAAATGGTAGAAGAAAGAGGGGAATTATAGAAAAGCCATAAAGGGACAGAGGAAGAAAACAAGCCCCAAAATGAGAGAGTGGGCACAGAGTATAGAGGGGGGACAGAGAGAGAGAGAGAGAGAGAGAGAGAGCTCTTTGAAGTGTCAGGCTGCAGGCCTGGCTACTGGTGGAACTTCTAATGAAGGCTGAGCTGCTGCTGGTGTGTGACTGCGTGTGTGTGTGTGTGTGTGTGTGTGTGTGTGTGTGTGTGTTGTGCACAGGCAAAGTGGAAGGTCTGTGCAGCGCTTGACTCTCCATAAAAGTTCAACAGCCACAGGGCTTTGGAGGAAGGCCATACTACACCACAACACGCTTGCCCCCGAACCTGCCTCATGCCTGCTCCAAACACCCCCTCAAACAAACACACACACACACACACACACACACTCTCAAACACACAACATCAACACAAGCCCACAAGGCACGCAATGCTGAGATCATCTATAAAGCCACAAATACGGGCAATCAAACTTTAGGAATAAAGCACATTGATACTGACATGCACACACACACATACACACACACACGTTCACAAAGCCACGATCTTGGCAAACGGCAACCATCTCGTCATATGGTCAGAACCATAACACTAATGCGAAAAAGATGGAAAGTATGACAATCATACATCCCAAAGAGCGAGACAAAAAGCAGAGTGCATAAAAAGTAGCACATAAAATATTAATAGAAGAACAGTTCGACCTAACACAAACCAAACCGACGCCTGAGACAAACAGCGACACTGTGTTTGCCTTTCAACAGGAAGTAGGAATGACTCAGACTGCTGCTAACTAGACCATCATTCACTGGATGCTCCAGTGTACCACTGCCTCTGTCTTCACCCTGTTGCATCTGTGTGTTTGTGTGTGTGTGTTTGTGTGTGTATGTGTGCGAGATCACCACATTGGTTTCCTTCTGTCCTGTTTTATGTTGTCTGTTGCGCAAAGATGATGCACAATACAAACACAGCTACATTTTCTTTGTATTAAGAGAGGGAATCGTTATAAAACCAACAAACAACAAAGAGTAACATTAAAATAATGGAGGCTTATTTCTTACATCGCTCTACACACATGCCGCATTTCTGCTGCATTGTATGGCACCGCTCTTCTCTCTTTTCTACCTGGTACTTTTTTCTCAGTTGAGGTTCCAAGCGAGCTGAGCAGATACTAGGAGTTTGAGACAAACCCTGCAGCAGACCACTTATTGGTCAGAGAGTATCATCGCTTGTGCGCTTTGAGACATCCTACACAAACTTGTGACATGTAAATAGCCAAGTTGTCTACAAAACTACGACAAATGATTGACGATGTGCAGACGTTTCTCTGTTTGGCTGCTGATGACAGGATCCCCAAGTGTCACCTTGAAGATGATGTCACCACAGTTTCACATGGGGTCACTATGGCGATCAGTGGAGAATCCTGCCTACACTGAGGAGGTACTATCCGCAGTGGAAAAGAAAAGGACCTGGTGCCAAAAGTGAGTTTAGTCAAGTCAATTCGAGCCAAACCATGCAGTGGAAATGAGGCAGTAAATATAATACAGCATTTATTCTCACACCTACCACCGTGATCTTGATGACAAGTTGATTAGACAGGCTGTGCCACTGTTGACACTGCACTAAAACTAATAATTATAAAAAATACCCTGTCTACAGTTTCCATAAGTTTAATATTAGCTCATTTGGATTAACACTGAGCCCCCATTGAAACCTCGTTAGTTTGACTCAGACATACATGGGACCACCAACATGTTTCTGAAAGGACATTTAAAAACTGCTTTGGAGTCCAGCGCTTGCTGCAATCATTGCCAGTATAAGAGACCTGACTGGCAATAGAAAGAAAGTCCTAGTGGAAGTAAAGAGGGCCAAGAAGTCTGGACCTGTCAATCCAATAAACACAACACAGAGCATATTGGCAGGTCACAAATTAAAAGGAAGAAAAATTCAACGAATAATTGGAGGAACATAATGACAATAAATGCTTCCATACAGGGCACAGAGGTTCACTGAATGGCTTAATGAGTAAGATAATGATGTGAATCATGTGCTTTGACCTTCACAGTCACCAGATCTCAACCCAAATGAACACCTGTGGGAGATATGGAGCGATGTGTTAAACATCGTTCTCCACCACCATCATTAAAACACCAACTGAGGGGATATCTAACGGAATAATTGTTGTCAGAGTTCCAAGTTCACACAGTGGAATGAATAATGAATAATGGAAAGAATAAACCATCAGTAAAATCACCAGCATCTCATTACAAACTGGTAAAATGAGTCGAGAGCGAATGAGTCGATCTTAGGCCGTCTTAGATTTATTCTCAGGAACAGTAAATATTGGTATTTCCAAATTAGCTTCGGCTTGCGGCCATTATAGTGAAAGCCTGGTTGAAGTTAGGGACGCTGTCACTGCATGTCGCCATCAATCAAACACTTCCTACATCTTTATGACATCTGCACACACACTCACACACACAGTCACTAAGGCAATGTCTGTTAACATGAACAGAAGCAGAAGATGACAGTGCCTATAGTAAATGACGGAGAGGAGAGATAAGGAAAGGAAGCTAGAGGAAAGGAGAGAGCCAATAAAGAAAAACATATATGGTATAGATTCAGGGTGGTGACCATGAGACAGAGCAAACGGATGACCATTCCCAGTGGTGCTGTTTGAAAGTGGTCTAATGCTTCTCAAGGGACGAGAGATAATTAAGATAATTTGTAATCAGTCACCAACTGCTGCAACACTGCACCTACAGCCTTCCCTTTATTTCCTTTTTTACAGCCTGCTCTTTCATTAACACCCCCCCCCCCCCCTCCTCTCCCCACCCTCCTGCTGGTATTCTTCATGTGTCACTCTGACAGGTGAGCTTGGGTATTGACAACACAATCTTTCTCCTCGATTTTCCATTGTGCGACAACCCATTGAATGGGTCTTTAAATTGCAGCCCTGAGCTCATTGTAATGTTATCATGATTGACAATTCCATCCACACATAATAGGGAGCTAAATACCATGTTAGCTGCTCCCATCATGCGCCGGCCAAATGGTGGCTGAATCTGAGCTGCGCGCACATGTCAGTCACTGGCTTGCAGTTTTGTGAAACTTTTTTTTGCAGACCCTCTCTCCACAAACATCGTCTCTCTGCAGGAAACAACACAATTTGTTCCCCGAAATGCCTGACGACGGGGGAAACAACAATCATAAAAAACATGTGGCTCCACGTTTTAAGGCATTGGCATGTTAGTGCATGCAATGGACAGAAAATCTATTAAAATTTGCAAATAAAAAAATCCAAGAGTCTGTGTTTAGTTACTGAGGCTTGAAATTAAGATCAGTATATGATTCATAAACCACAGTAATGGAGCCTTTGCTTAGTACTGTTTGTTCTTTCAATAAAACTATGCATGCAAATATACACAGCAAGTAAACCACCCACAAATCCTATTAGTTAGTCAGTGTTCTGCCTTGGCCCCCTGCATACTTTTAGACAGGGATTTACACATTGTTTGTAAGAGTGTGAGTGTGCAGGTGGAAGCCACCAGCTCGGCCTTAGAGCCAGGGACTGTATTGATAAAAGCTGTCCATGCACACAGACGTGAGACTCTGCAGGCTGTGGTCAAACTGAGCTGTGTTTTATGAATCAATGGCAGACGAACAGTGTGACAACTGACTTGTGATTATTCCACAGCCAGAGAAGTTGAAGTTGGAAAATAAATATACCATCTGACAAAATAGTCTTACTCAAGGTCAACTTACTGGCTTTTTCTGGAGCTGTTTTAACCATATACCATGGTCTTCACCAGCTCATTGAATATGCTCAATTGTCAAAGGCAATTGGCATGAAGTATGGTGTGATGAGGAGACTCAAATGTTTTTAACAGATCCACAAAAAGCAAGTAAGTGGACATTTTCGCACTACTACCAAGGACAAATATTTTGTTTTAACGTCAATGAAGAAAACATTTCTGTTGTTTTGTTTCTGCAACACAAGGCTTCATTTTATCTTAATATCCCCAAGGCAACAAAATCCCCAGAACAGAAAACAATGATAGACAACATGTGTAGTAGCCAGAAGAGAAAGAAAACACTACTCAGATGAAGGATGCCAGTAAGGGGAATGTTTCACATTTCCGGAAATTGGCTTCTGTAAAAAAAAAAAAAAAGAAGACGTTCAAAAACAACAACTTGTGGTTTTATGGAGCGTATGGGACTATTTCTTGGCCGGGTGCAGTGACCTCTCAAGGCGGCAAAAGGCCTGGTGGAAGTCTCTGCAACACGCAACATACAAAAGGTCCAGTTTGTAAGCAGTGAGGATTGCAGACTGTAACCAACTGAAACTGCTCCAGGTAAGAATTCCTTCAGTGTTCATTATTCAGGAAATTCTTACCAGGAGCTGAGTTATTCACCAAGGTCTCATTCTCTCCAACACAAACGGACAAGGTAAGTAACCCGGACCTTTAATTAGTGAGCTTCAGTCATGGATTTTGGTACATTCAGGCACAGCTAAGATAGCTTTTTCCCCCTGTTTTCAGTCTTTACGATAAGCTAAGCTAACTGGCAGATATCAGAGTGATATCCATCCAATCATCTTACTCTTGCCAAGAAAGCTTGTAAGTGCATTTAAAAAAAATGCTGAAATATTACTTTATGTTTACCTTCCATCATCACATCTCAGAATTACAATTTTGCCCACACCCAACAACCAAGGCCAAATAAGGATACACTCTGACATATGCTGAAGGAATACTCAAATAAAAATGTGTCCTCTGAGTATCACTCCCTGCCTGGAACCTTGAAAGATGGGTCTGAAAAGTTTATAGCTTGCTTCTTCATGGAGGATGACAGATGTGAAGTTTGGTCAAAAGTAGTGGTGAAAATCGACAGAAACTACTCAACTCACTCTTGAAGCATGATCCACTTCCCTGCCTCTGATCCATATGTTTCAAAAACTTTCGATTTCTCCACAACGTAGCACAAAGAGAGAAAAAGTACTACTCAGCAACAATTGCTTGGAACACACTGAGCATATGGATCAACAGCGGGAAAAGTGGATTACGCTGCAGGAGAGGCTTGATAAGTTCAGATCTGACAGATGCCTCTTTTCGCTGTGACTCTGGGTCACCACTGGAATCTATTGTAAGCTTTGTGAATCCAAGCTGACATCTTCTTGAACTTTTCAGAGCCACTATTTGGCCTACAACTGGTTAAATGCTAGATACTCATACCCAATATATTTAAGGTGAAGTATTCCTTTAATAAGTATGTCTGACTATACAAGAATTGCATTCATCATATGTTCTCTTTACCATTAAATGTGTATCTGCAGAGGTAGGAGAGGATCACATGGCTGTCTTGATTATTACAGCAGAACAGAAGGCCCAGTGTAGGACAGTGTTGGTGGTTTTCTTCAGTGGGGATTAATAAGGTGAATGCTTATATACAGAGAAGCTAATGTAGGAGGGCACTGCAGTGTTCTCGACACCGGAGACTATGCTAAAGCACCAGGAGATTCAGAGAAAATCTGCAGCTGGCAGCACTTCCCTGGAAGGTAAGGATATTGACGTTCACTCTGTGCGATTCAACCTCACCCTCTTTTTTTCCACCCACCCACCCCCCGTTCTTTCTTCTCACCCCTTCATCCTCATGTCTACCTCACTTCCTCCCTTCTCCCCGCTGCTTTTGTCAAACTCGGTGTAAAACTGTCAGCGAGTGGCTTTTTGGGAAGCAGCAATTAGAAGAGAACAGAGACTTTTCAGGGGGAGGGCACACACAGGCGTCTTGAGTATTTTCCAGCAGGAGCGACCTCAAAAACTGTCCTCATCACTTTGGATAATGCATTCTTAGAACAGAAATAACTCGCTAGAGCTCTGTTTTCTACCCAATTGGATTTACATAAAACTCCACAGCTGAAGTATATGACGAGTGGTGCTTGGTTTTATTTCGATTTTTCACAGGGGGGGCTGCTGTCGTGTGTTTTGGCATGTACAGTATTTCAGTACATGCAAATACCTCATAATGTATGCAGACACGTTCATGTATCTGCACCCGAGCATGTATATTTCTTTCTCCTGTGCAGAAATGCAGGTTGCCTCCCACGCTGTCTCACTCTGTCATACATACACACATCTGACAGCGGTGATGTAACCTGACCCATCATTCTGTCCTATATTCTACTGCCCAATCCATTACTCCTATAGCGGATGGGCTGCGAGCATGACCGTGCATTTGACACATATTGTACCCTGTGACCCTATGTCTGCTGTGTTAGTGAATTGTCAGCTGGTTTACAGTGAGGTGTCAGCTGCAGCTACACCAAGTCATTTTTCATGCAACCAGGTGTCTGCCACCAATTTCTGTTAATTTATTTCAAAAGAGAGATGAAATAAGAAGATGAGTTATTGATCTAGCAGGGAAAATTAGGCACAGAGGCAGCAAAGAATTTGACAAAGTAGGGCTGGGCGATACAGAGAAAATCAAAGATCACGATATTTTTGTCAAATTACTTCCATATCAATATTGGGACCATATGTTGGATTGGCTATTCCCTGTTAGAAATACAGGTGCTAACTAAAACCAGATAGAGTTCTTCCACTTGTCTCCACAGAAGAACACTTTCTGGTTCCTGGAAGAACCTCTTTATAAATGTTCCGCCCAGAACCGTTCAGGAGGTTATACTCAGAAACCCAAATAAGGGCTTATACCTAGAACCATCTGTAAAAAGTTAAACCCAGAACTTCCTATGAGAGGTTCTACAGAAAACCCTTCTACACTTACAATATTGCAATATGTAAAATGTGATATCCAGCATCATTTAACAATATCCACATATACATAGAGCCCTAAAACAAAGCTGGAACATCTCCAGTATAGAAATAACTTGCAATAGTCCGAAAGATGCTTGCAGTTTACACTGTTGTCACGTGGCTCAGAAAAGACTATATATTCATCAGGGAATCCATTATTGATTGTAGCAAATCTTTGTCTGACTGCACAAATATCCCTACAGCCCATGAGGGATTACCAAATGAATATGTCGTGGTGTCTCAGTATGAAAAGAAACTCATTTACTGAAACAAAGAGAGAGTTTCTACCACAAACGAACAAAGATTTCCTTCAAGACTTGGAGTTTCTCAGGCAGAAAGAAAAAGGCATCACTCTCCTTCATCTGCCCCCGGAGGAAAGCAGCTCTGACATGGTGTGAACATGCTAATGGTCTCACTTTCTCAGCCACACCTGGGCTTCACATTCACACGTACAGTGCATTCATAGACGCAAACACAGAGTAGAAAGCAGGCAGTCATTTGATACAAAAACAAGATGTTGGCAACAACAAAAGCGGCAGTGATTGCACTAATCAGCATCACAATAACAGCAAGCTTTGATTAATTTACTCTTTTAAAGAGGACCTATTATGCTTTTCCTTATTTTCAGCCATACATACATATATATATATATATATATATATATATGTGTGTGTGTGTGTGTGTAGCGTTACAGTGAGGAATGTTGATTTTTAAAGTGGCCTAAGTTTAAATAACTTAAATAACGAATAAAGAGTTGTCCTTGACGACCAAAACCTCAGGCTTCAGACTGTTCTGATTATTTCCAATGCTTTTTTCTACTTTGGCCACAAGAAGACAGCAGATTGTAACAGATTCTTTTTTACATGTTCAGTGAATACATTATGTGGCCCACACTGCTACATGTAGCTACATGCTAACATCAGGGGAACATGCAATTTTGACTTCAGATGGTGTTCATTTCTATCAGACTTCAGCTCAATATGTCAGGTTCTGTTTAGTAGCTTTTATTGGTGATTTGTTTTTATTACAGGAGAAAGTACCACTCAGCCATTACTGGCTGCACATACACTGCTACATGTAGCAACATGCTAGCATCAGGTAAACATCAATCTTGGTTGCCAAAGTTGTTAATTTCTCCTCAATTTCTAATCATTTTCCTGCTGGAACATGCCTGGTTGTGTTAAGAAGCTTTTATTGGTGATTTTTAGTGGGAGAAAGTTCTGCTATCATTACTGGCTGCAAGTGCACTGCTACATGTAGCTACATGCTAACTTCAAGTTAACATAGTCTTGGTTGCCGATGTTACTTTCTTCCCTATTTCAGATCATTTTCTGCTGAAATATGTCCACTTTTAAGTCTACGGAAAATAAAGTGTTTCTCTGTAACGATTTAATCATGTAAACATGTCCTATTAAAAATCCAAAATACAAGTATTAACCTGACAATGAGCATAATGGGTCCTCTTTAATCTCAAACCACTTTGAAATGGAATAAAAATGAGTTTCTTTCACTCTCAAATTCACATTCTACTTAAGTACAAGCAATTACTGAGCTGAATTTTAATTTATGGCACATAATGTCACAACGTGATAAGATAAGACTGTAAACACATGGTGGAAAGATTGAAAAAAAAGGACCCTAAAAAGGTCGATGCCAATGTCATGCAGCCTCTAAAACCTACACTCTAAAGCAAAATGCTGCACATAAAATATTCCACGGTGAAATAAGTCAGTCAAAACGCAGTTGAGTAAAAGCAAAATTCCTGACTTCAGCTATTCAAAAACTATACAAAAAGCTACTCAGTCACACTGATATGAGCAGGAAATTCATTATTTCCACTCTTGCACATATGAACATACCATTTTTCACACTGCATTTATTTTGAAAATGGTCCTCTGCTTGTGAAGCCACTCGCACAGAGAGTAGAGGGGAGGTGGGATGAACACGGATGAGTTAAATGGAGACAAGTACTGATTCATTTGTTTTGGTTCAGCAAGTGAGGCGAGACCTTGACACACAAAAGATTAAAGCCCACTCCAGAGCGATGAGCTATAGCCAATTAGAGCCATTAAAAATCATGAGATTCATATGCATGCTAAAATATGCGGAGTGCTTCTAGATGTGAAGAGCCGAAGGACCTGAGGATGGAAAGGAGAGTGTGTGAGTGATCGGGCTTTTTCCTGCAGTAGGCTGACTCTCTAACACAGTTGAGCACTTTTTTTTTTTTTGGTTGCAGAAAACAAAAGAGGAATTAAAAGCAGAAAAATTCATCCATTGGCAGCCCATGGCATTGTCTGCCACCCCGGCCTTTACTGTATGAACAAACAACAGCTATTTATTCATCTCATTTCCCCTTCAACCCTGTCGCCTAACAAATGAAAACAAATACACAATGCTACAGCTGCCTTTTATTGCCGCCACCCACCCCGACAAAACCACTGATGCTTTTTTTTTTTAAGCCAGAACAACTCTAAGAGATGTCAGCAGCCTCCCACTGGGAATAATATGCATCTTACACAATCATTTATTCTAGCGCAGTGAGTCTTAAAATCATATATTTTCTTAAAGCAAGTGAAAAATCTGCCCAGGGGTAGAGATAATTCCACTTTTTTTCAAAGATTTGCTTGAGTCAAGGCTTGGTTTTTTTACACTGCTTCAATCTTAAGAATGCCCCGCAGTCTGAACTTATTTTAAAGTGCTCCTCAAACACCACGAGGCTCTGGGTTGGTGTAACACTGAGATCAGTGCGCAGATGGATTTGAAAGCAAAGGCAAAGGTGGGGAGAGGCAGGGTGAAGAGCAAAGGGGAAGGTAAACACGAGAGCTGTAAGCAAGACAACAAGTTTAAGGATAGAAACTTACAAAGAAGACAGTTGAAAGAGGAAAGATATGGAAGCATACAGAGGGCAAAATAGGAGGGTGGAGGTGTGAGGCTGGTTATGAAGACTGAAGATTCTATTTGATGAAGTAGGGACAGAGGGTTGGTGTCTAGTGTAGAGCAGGTTGGGATAAAGCTGTCTGTGTAGCTCCCTCTGTGGTCTGCTGCACTGAGGCTGCCCTCCAACACAAACACTCCCTTAATGAACAGCTAGCTCCCTAACAACAAAGAAATCAGTTCATTAAAAACATCCTTGCATTTAATATTGTTCCTCATCAAGACCTACAGACCTTGCACTGAATAGCTTTTAAAGGATGATTTCATCTTATTATAACCAAGACCTTATTTTTATCATTTTTAGAGTTGCATGGGAAAATTCAAATCCTTGTTATCCTTTTCCATTTCTGTCCAAAATGTATCAGTCTTCTTGTTTTTCAGATTCTTTAACTTTCTATTATCCGAGGGCAGTTCAAATCCCTATTCCCAAGTCAACAAACAGTTGTGAAAGAAAGAAAGGTAGGGAAAAGGCCAAGATATTACCGGCTTTATGCATTATGCATTACGCCACTACTGGGCTTGGCTGTGTGTTGAATAATAGACCTGAGGGTTCAACTCTGAGGTCAGAAGCTCTGCATCCATCACAAAAAATAGACATAGGTGACATCAACAAACTATAAATATGTGACTTTTGAATGGCTCTGTTAATCACTGGTTTGTTTGTGTTTTTTCTGGCTTTTTTTAAACACACCAATGCTTCAGTATGATTCAGAAGTTTCTTCTCTGGGCAGAATTTGGAGCTAATCTACCCAAACACAAGTACATACTTCAAAAGAAGTGTTGTGAAATCTAGCGTAGATTGCACTGGCTTTATTCAGTGCAGAAATAGAGGTTTGATATTTGACAGGAAATGTGGAAAAACTAAATCCATCAGCTGCGGGAACACTGTTGTGTGAGACATTATTAAACGAACGCAGCGACAGTTTCCCCTGCCAATAATTCAGCTCCACTGTGGTTAATCAGGTGTCGAGTAAACAAAAACTTTCCTTTTAAATATGAGGCTGAGATGAATTATTCATAGAATAAGGTGTTCGCATGTGTGTATTGTTGACCTAGTTACCTCCCACTGTTCTTTTCAAAGAGCTAGTACTAAGTACTCCGCCAGCATCTGAACTTTCTCCTGAGTGTGTGTGTTAGTGAGGTGGTGTGATGGTGTGTGAACCCCCGCAGCTCTGTCAGATAAACTCATAGTTCCCCATTCATCAACATCTCCCATCATGTTCCATATGTTTTCATCCAAATAGATTTTTAACTGGATTATTTGACACAAATGACTATATTAAAAGTACATATTGTCCAATGTTTTTTTTTAATACAATAGTGGCCAACATGTCACAATATCATACTACAAATGGCAGTGGCATTTATCAGTTACTGTTAGCTAACTATTTCAACCATTTATCCATAACTTTGAGCTATTTTGACCATATATCCATTACTTTTAACTGACTAGTTTAACCATTTATCACTTCAGCTAAGTATTCAAACCATTTATCCATACTTTTGCCATTACTTTGACCATTTATCTATTACTTCTACCATTAGTTTGACCATTTACCAATACTTTCACCATTATTTTGACCATTTAGCCATTACTTTTACCATTAGTTTGACCATTTATCCATTCCTTTCACCATTATTTTGACCATTTACCAATACTTTCACCATTATTTTGACCATTTAGCCATTACTTTTACCATTAGTTTGACCATTTATCCATTCCTTTCACTATTATTTTGACCATTTACCAATACTTTCACCATTATTTTGACCATTTATCCATTACTTTCATCATTAGTTTGACTATTTATCCATTCCTTTCACCATTATTTTGACCATTTACCAATACTTTCACCATTATTTTGACCATTTAGCCATTACTTTTGCCATTACTTTGACCATTTATCCATTACTTTTACCATTAGTTTGACTATTTATCCATTCCTTTCACCATTATTTTGACCATTTAGCCATTACTTTCACCATTATTTTGACCATTTATCCATTACTTTTACCATTAGTTTGACCATTTATCCATTCCTTTCACCATTAGTTTGACCATTTACCAATACTTTCACCATTATTTTGACCATTTAGCCATTACTTTTACCATTAGTTTGACCATTTATCCATTGCTTTCACCATTACTTTGACCATTTACCAATACTTTCACCATTAGTTTGACCATTTATCCATTACTTTCATCATTAGTTTGACTATTTATCCATTCCTTTCACCATTATTTTGACCATTTACCAATACTTTCACCATTATTTTGACCATTTAGCCATTACTTTTGCCATTACTTTGACCATTTATCCATTACTTTTACCATTAGTTTGACTATTTATCCATTCCTTTCACCATTATTTTGACCATTTAGCCATTACTTTCACCATTATTTTGACCATTTAGCCATTACTTTTACCATTAGTTTGACCATTTATCCATTCCTTTCACCATTATTTTTGACCATTTACCAATACTTTCACCATTAGTTTGACCATTTATCCATTACTTTCATCATTAGTTTGACTATTTATCCATTCCTTTCACCATTATTTTGACCATTTACCAATACTTTCACCATTATTTTGACCATTTAGCCATTACTTTTACCATTAGTTTGACCATTTATCCATTACTTTTACCATTAGTTTGACTATTTATCCATTCCTTTCACCATTATTTTGACCATTTAGCCATTACTTTCACCATTATTTTGACCATTTATCCATTACTTTTACCATTAGTTTGACAATTTATCCATTCCTTTCACCATTAGTTTGACCATTTACCAATACTTTCACCATTATTTTGACCATTTAGCCATTACTTTTACCATTAGTTTGACCATTTATCCATTCCTTTCACCATTATTTTGACCATTTACCAATACTTTTACCATTAGTTTGACCATTTATCCATTCCTTTCACCATTATTTTGACCATTTACCAATTTTTTTATACCATTTATCCATTACGTTTAGGTTATTATTTCAACCATATTACTTTTAACTGACTATTTCAGCCGTTTATCGGTAACTTTTAGCTTACTTTTTTGACCATTTATCCATTACTTTTAGCTGACTATTTGAACTGTTACACCTTTAGCTAACCATTTCAGCCATTTATCTGTTACTTTTAGCTACTTACAGAGAATGTGAAGGTTTATCACGTGATATGGGATGGGGGGAATGTTTTAGGAGGCACAAACTCTATAACCTCTATAACCAAAATGCGTGCATTGAGTCCAGAAAAGAGAGAGTTCAAAATGTCCGGGTCAAGGTGTGAGCAGGGGTTTTGCATTAGGGTCTGTAATCCAGTCTTGGGTTGCCATATGGACCTTGTTGTTTACCTTGATTTGTTTGTTCAAGTATCATCGACTGGGCACCATGGCAGGCAAAGATAGGGCGATCCTCACCAGATGGCTCACCCATACAAAAACGTTAACGCACCATGGTGCTATTGGAACCATCTAGATCCACTATGCTAAGCTCACTATTTTATCTTTTTATCCATTACTTTTTACTTACTATTTAAACTAACTCACTACTTTTAGCTATCTATTTCAACAATTTATACATTATTTTCAGCTATCTTTTTCAACCATTTATGTAGCTAACCATTTTAACTGTGTATTGATTCCCTTTGCCTCATTATATCAACCACAGATGCATTCTTAAACTGTTTGCACTGCCCATTTCTTATAACAAGGAGTATGCATTAGAACAATGAGGTTATAATGTCTGAGGGATGGGGTTATCAGAAAATAATGCACACCTTCTGGCCAATCAGTATCAAGTATTAACGTACTAATTGCATAAGATTCTATATGTTATAACAAATGTCAAAATTCCAAGATCCTAGCACAAAGCAGTGACCTCATATTTTATATAATGGTAATATTAGAGCATTTTACAGTAAAACTACCTTCATGAAATACATTTATATAATTACTTCCCTGTTTGTTCCAGTAGAATGAGATTAAAATGCATATATATAGAAGACTTTGGGAAAGTAATTAATTATTGCCCGAAGTTAAAGTTACTATCAGTTAATTAATATTATATGTTACAGTGGTTATGGAGGCAGTTTTATACAATTTTGTGGAAGTTATCACACTGCACAGCTGAGGCTACGTCTGAGTGTGTGTGTGTGTGTGTGTGTGTGTGTGTGTGTTTGTGTGTGTGTGTGCCATTTGCTCCTCTTTCTCACGACAGCTGCTGTACAAGTTCGGGATTTTGTTTTGTGTGAAGTATTTGCGGCTTGGCATTCCATACTGTGAATGCAGTGTTTTTACCGTTGCCTTCAAGACATCCCTCTCAACAGTTTGGGTGGGCACCATGTCTTTACATACGAGCACGGTTCTGGTGTGTTGTGTCCTTACACAACTGGGTTTTTTTTGTTTGTTTTTTTTCTCACAAGGACAGTGACTACTTCATGAGTCAGAAAATGATGCCTGCTTTGTGTTTTTGTCTTTCAACACCATAACTAGAGCTTCTTCTGTCAGAGCCAGAAGACGTTTTAAAACAATCCCTCACACTGATGGACATGTTTTCTCATGGTTTGGGTACTGTTTGTCTCCGTTTCCACACATTTCTAAGCATGAAAATATACATTTGTTTGAGGTTAAAAAAGAAATGTATGATTGCTGTTTATCATACAGTGAATTTTTACTGATGCTTACAGTGTAGTACATGTGTTGTGGCCATAAGAATCCATTCTATACACAAACAAAAGTAAAGTTGAATCAGTTTCATGGTGCTAGTCACTATTCAGCCCAGTATCCCTCGGAATTTCGTCCATGTTGGACAATTTTGGATCTTGTGTCCTATTTTTAATGCCAATGTTCAGTGCCAGTGCAAAAGGTAGCTTGCATTTTATGTGAAAATTCAATGTTTTCCAGGCCTAACCCTAGCCATACCTTAACCATAGAGTTTTGCAGAATTGTCTTACATTGACTTTGTTGTATGGCGATAAAGTTGCACTACAGGTGTGCCTTGTAAACTGGTTATAGCACCCAAACCTATAAGATCCCTACTGGCTATTTAATAACTAAGGAATGCTTTTCTGTGCACAAAAAGTACCAAACTGTATTTCCAGAAGAATCAGAATATATCTCCTTGCTCATGAATGCTCATGAATCTTCGTGTCTGTTCAGTTTTGAAATGAGAAATGAATAACCACATAGCACTGTCGACTCCAAACCACTTTCCAAAGGATGCTTAGTGCATATTTGAGTGTCGCTACTGTATGTTCATGAACGTCATGCTCAATGCTTTCCTGGCAGCTACACTGCACATCTTTTCTCCTCACTTCACCAACTCATCTTGTTTTCTCCACAATTCATCCTCTTTTCCCTCTCATCATTTATGCTTGACTTCTGTTAGCAAAACACCAACTTCAGAAACTCCACAACAAACTTATTTCCGCTCATAAAGACTGTTTTAAGTGGTTACATCACCTCAGCCCAATGAAATCCTCTCAAGGTTTGGATTACAAAGTGTCAAAAGGCCCTTACAGAAAGCATTTAGATCCTGGCTCCTCAGTTGTAATGTATAGTTGTCAGTGCAGGCCTATTAAAGTAATGAGTCCAGCACTGGATATATAATCAAGGCAACTCAATAGGGGCACACTGGCCATGACTGGCAATTAACTGCAAGAGTAGCCATCAGGAATAAGGCATAGTGGGGTCAGAAAGTCAAAGGGCAGGGATCAGTGAGTATAGTGATCTTAAAAAAAAAACACGCTGCTCTGGAGGGGCTGATTTACACAAGTGTGTGTAGTATCTGTGTCGGTGCATGTGTGAGTGTGTTTTGCATGCATATTTCTCCATGTTTGTCTGCGTGCATCTGCATGTGTGTGGCTGAGTGTCTGCGCTCCAGCTTGGAAGAAAAAAAGTAACCCAAATCAAAACCATATGCACTGTATTCACAACATGCAATAAAGTCTCGCGTTCTGAGCAATCGCAGGTCTCCAAAGTCATATATTACCCAATTTTGTGTCTTGTCTTTGCACAGTGGCTTACTGAGAGTGGAGAGAAGCAGCCACAGCTACCGACAACATCATAATCAACTGGGACTGCACCACAATGCCACCATGAAGAGAGGAAGCTCTAAAATGGCTGCCACCAGAAAGATTACTGCTCCGAGCTGTTCTCTCTTTATGCTGAAAAGTGACATTCACTTTGTGGGCTCCAAACTACATTTCTAGTGGAGGGATTTTCACTGAGAGATTTCCGAATCAGACTTTTACTCCCAGGGTGCTTTGAGAGTTTCTGTCAACAAGTAGATAGTAAAATTGTCTTGTGAATATGGAGTGAAGCCATGCTTGTCTACATGCCAGCTCTCTGTCTCTCTGGCCCTTTCTTTTTCCTCAAAGACTCCCCCCTCTGCCCACTGCACACACACTCAGCCATGGCAGCGTTGATGTGACGCCGCACTCGAGGCAAGTGTATACACACTGTCCATCCTCATAGCCAGTAAGCCTCTGAGAATAGCAACAGATAGCATTAGGAGAGAACAAAACAAATCACAGCCCAGCCAGGGAAGTCAAACAGTGAAAGAAGGAGGGAGAGAGGAGGGATAAAAGTAGACAGGGAAGGAGTGAGAAAGAGGGACAGTGAAGCGTAGCAGAGGGGAGCAGAACAAATCTCTCCCTCAGGACTTTCCCACTGTTTGGGACTCGGTGGCGCATTCCCTCCATCTGTCTACCATGATGCCTATCGTCCTTTCCTTCATTTCTTCATACAGCCTCTCACAACCTGTTTGGATCTAAAGTGCAACAGAACTGATTGAGCACTTGACAGCGAAGCGAGCTGGACTTGTGAGGTTTGGCCTGCAGCTGTGGCTGCAACAGAGGCAGCACGGGTGAAATTAAGGACAGAGGACGGGACTGGAATAGAGACCAAATCTAACAGACTGAGAATTTCATATGAACAAATTAAGTGGAGAAAAAAATGACCACTTTTACAATAATTTCCCAAGCATCACAACACAACTCAATCAACAGGGCACCTGGTTTCAGGTGTCCTCAGAGGTTCAGACACAAGGAAACAAACCCAGCTTTAAAGTAAAGTTGGTAAAGTATCCAATAGGAGCAAAATTTCCTCCTCCATTTTGAAACAAATGCCCAATTTGTTGCTTCACTGAGTGTGAAGCAAAAGCAGAATGAAATTTGTACACAAAATTGCATGTTGGAATGGAAAGGCTTCTTTAACCCTTTCAGATCACATCCTCAGCAATATTGTGCCCTCATTAAACTAAATATGCCAAAAAAAATCAATGTCCTCGTATTCTTATATCAAAATCCAATCATGTTTACTTCCTGTAAAACGAAATAAGATGTCTGCTTACATAAGCTGGTAACAACCGATTTCAAACAGTGACATCATGACATTTATCAATCAATCTGCAACTTTTAGCTGCACAGAGCTAAGATTCATTAGTTAGCTAGCTAACAACAGCATGGCATACTGGTGTGTCTTCAGGTGTTTACCACATTAAACCTTGATCTGTTTCCTGCTGATTAGAACTTACTAATTTTGAGGAAATCGGTATGTGCAACAGCTCCAGATTATGCACAAGACATTTTACATTGGATTTCTTCAGCTAATAATGTTACATCTAGCATGCGATAGACTTGCCATCAGCTTCAAACGATTGACTAGAGGTTAGCATCCAACTCTGAATCACTGTAATTCTCCATTTTGTTTTGATACATATACTTCAACGTTCAAATCAAATTCCTCCAAACATTTATCCCGCCAGTGGAATCATACGTTCCGCCTACCTATCCTGTTTGACTCTGAAACAGGTCACAATACCGAAGCCAGACATACTCTTGAAATACTGTTTCATCTGAACTTTAAGATTAGTTGCAAGATTCAGTTGTAACAACCTGTCAAATCCTTAAGAATTTCAAAATTACATATACAGCGGTACAATTAGTATAAGGATGGTAATATTTAAAAAGCTGATAGTGCAGACAATGAGATGTCATTGAAAGCTCCAAAATAGCCAATGAGTAGATTTCTGGGTGTGTACAAAGTGTGTTGATTGACATTTCCCTGATTGTTCTGAAGTTTTGATCCACCTGTTAGGGCGGGACAGCATACACCTGGAGTGTGATGGCCTCAGGAAATAGATCTTTAACATTAAACAACTTAAACGATGACAAGTAAACACCTGTTGTGCAGGGCCTTTTGAAAACAACTTTGTTTGGGCTTCATAACATCAAAGTCATTGATTCTAGATGTCTGTTGTCTTTTTATATGCGTCTCTGAAATTCCATCTATGTGGTGTCATGGAAGCTTTGGGATTTTGACCAGAAATCAATTGATAATCAATTTTGCCATGGTAAAAAAAATGTACAGCGTATTTTAGCCTCTTTTGGCTAAATGTTTTGGTTTTCGAAGCAGTTTGTTAGCATTCAATTGATTCACTTGAAATGACGTGTCAGAAGCATCAGTCACAATGAATGCTTGAGTTGTTCTGGGCCTGCTGAATGCTTAAATAAGTAACTGTTTGCTGCTACATGCTAACACAACTGGCAAAAGAAACTGCAGCTCTAAAGTAAAGTTCTGTTTGACTTTGCAGAGATGGACCCCGTCTGTGAGTTTGAAAAGGTATAAAAAGAATTAGAATCAGTCAGATGGAAACACATTTTGTACTGTAACTTGATTTTCAGTGCCAAAGGCTTTAGTCGAGCATGAGGGCTGAGGCGTGATGTGGACTGTGTATACATGCCTACATAAATACGTGATCCTCAATGAGTGAAAATGTGAGGAGCAAAGCACAACAAGAGCCTTAGAAAAATGGAAACGTCAAGCACAAGGAACGATAAGTCTTCTTGAGCACGGCCATCTGACAGAGTTTAGGCATGTCTGTGAATAATACGCCTCCCAGGATCAAAAATTAAACAAGGCAGACATGTGGGGACAAAACACAACAGGAGAATTTGCTTTATGCTCTTCGAAACGACCCAGAATCCCCCTCAGCGAGTCATGAATATGGTTCGTTCTAATGAAATGCACATATAGCGTGGAGATAAAATACCGCTTTAAAACTGGCTCTGATAACGATTTCAATTAATTTGACTCCTTGTTATTGCTGTTATTTTTCCTCCCAGAGCAGCGTGTAGGAATTAAAGCGTTTATATAAAGATGTTTAAACCAGTGACATGGTGAGGATAAATCCTGGTGAGCTGTAAGCATTGTCAGAGGACGAGAGGGAGGAGGAGAGGGCGAGTGAGTGATGATCTTTATCTAGATTACTGTGGGTGCACGGCGCGCGCACGCGTGTGTGTATGTGTGTGTGTGTGTGTGTGAGTGCGTGTGTGTGTGTGTGTGTGTGTGTGTGTGTGTGTGTGTGTGAGTGCGTGTGTGTGTGTGTGTGTGTATGTAAGATGAGTCATCCTCAACCTTAAACACCCCCTATAATCACAACATCAACACAGCAGAAGACGCTTGGTGCTGGCACAAACATTCCCACACTGATCTGTGGATGGGAACGTGAGCGCATGCACATCAATGCAAGTGTGTGTGTGTGTGTGTGTGTGTGTGTGTGGCAAATAGTTTTGGTGATGAAAGTTCTGTTATTGTTACAGTTTGGGTTTGCTTCAGGAATTATCTAATGCTGTTTTCACCCAGCAGAACCTACTCTCCATCGCTCTGAACACTGGGAAGGAACCAAAACAACTGCACATGTACCAGTGTAGTTATTTGTATGTTCGTTTTCTGTGGAATTTCCAGTATTTGATGCATTCTCTGAATCATGTTAAATATAAATGAAGTTAAGAGGAGGTCATCACTGTGCAAAACCACCTGTTGAAACAAACTTTAACTTTTGTTAAAACTTTAAAAGGGACCTATCATGCTTTGCCTTATTTATATAATGCTACAATGTTGGATGTTCTTATTAGACAAAGAAATAATTCCAAACAATGAGGCAAACATATGTAAAAGTGAACCCTGTGGGCAAAAACCTCAGGCTTCAGGCCATCGTGAGTATTCTGTCTCAAACATTTTTTTCAACTTTGGCTACAAGCTGACATCGGATTGTGACTGATTTCCTTTTATAGTCATCCTCTCCAGGCACACTACTGTAGGAGTTTAGATGTTGTAGCCTACAGTGCTACATGAAGCTACATGCTATCAGAGAAATGTAATCTTAGTTGCTGTTTATGGTAATTTCTTCCAGATTTCGATTGTATCTCTGCTGAAATATGTTCAGTTGTGTTAATGGTTTTTATTGATGATTTTTAATGGGAGAAAATGCCTTTATACACAATCATTCCCAGGTTGCAAGTACGCTGCTACATGATGCTACATGCTAACATCAAGGACATGTACAGTAATCTTGGTCGCTGATGTTATTAATTTCTCCCCGTTTTCTAAAACATGTCTGTTTGTGTTTAGAAGATTCTATTGGTGACTTTGAACAGGAAAAAGTGCCACTATTCTCCAGTAGTCATTTAACCAGCTGCAATGATAGCACAGAAACACTGAGATGCTGAAGACCCAGAAAACCTGACCAATTAAAGTAGACTGCTTTTTCGGAAGGGGGCCTTAAAGAGACAGTTGCTAAAATTGAGTGTTTTTGTTTTTTGTTTTTATATCAAACTTGTAAAAATGCTGGAGTAGAAATCCAAAATAAAAGTATAAACCTAAAAATAAGCATAATAGGTCCCCTTTAACTTGTTTTGTTTCTTTTAAACCTTTTACCTCTAACTCAGTCCGACGGGAACACCCTGACAGTAATGTATTATCTTCAAAATAAAACTACTTTTTCTGTATTAAAAGTAATCCAATAAATAGTTGTCTCCATGGTTACAGTGCAAACAGGACTAGATTTTCTGTGGCACAGATTCACCACAAAGATACACATAGGGGGAAAAGCAGGGATTAGGTGTAGCCCAAAGCTAGCTCACTGACTTCATGGCAGATTTACTGCTGCTTGCATCACCCAAAGGATGATGGGACTTGTAGAGCCAAAAGATAAGAAAAATGCAGGAGTGACAAAAATCCATGGAAACTCTCCTTTTTCCTTTTGGCTCTATATTAATACAATTTGTCAGGCTGCAACTTAGAATTTTGCATTAGTGATTAATCCAATTCATTTATTATCTTCTTAAATAATCATTCAATATAATAAAATCTCTGAAAATCATCAATTCTTGGATCCCAAGGTGGTGTCTTTGAATCTGACATTTGGTTATATGTCATAATTGACAATAATCAAACTCTCACATTTGATAAGCTAGAACCACTGAAAGTTCATATTTTTTGCTTGAAAAATGACTTAAAACATTAACTGATTATGATTCTTACATCACTGGATCACCGACACTTTCCTCTAGACACTACATTGAGATATTTGCTGAGCCGAAAACCTTTGGATGTACAAGCAAGAAAATATCTAAATGATGTATGACTCTTTTTCCTGTATACAAAAGTATGTTTACACAGCTGTGCACTGCGGAGAATTTTGAAATGATCATATTTCTGAGTAGCCAAAGACAGTGGTTCCCAATAGTTTTTATGTCAAGGACCCATAAATTCATACACATTAGGTCATGGACCTCCATTTGATAAGATTTTGCTTGGGGCCTCCTACCAGTGGAAAAAACTATTCTCCATTTTTGGGGACCCCCTGAAACCCCTCCAAGGTACCCTTTGGATCCCCAGACTCTTGGTTGAGAACCACTGGCCTATGACATGTTGTGAGTGTTCCATAAGCTTTTAAATAAAAAGAGCTGACAACTTAAAAAACAAAGCTATGGCTCAAATTGTAAAAGGCTGTCATCATCCAACTTAAATCAGCTTAAATTGCCTATTATGACGTAGACATGCATGTAACTGTTTACTGCAGGTAAGTGTATCTCATAAAAACACTACTCAGTTTAAATCAGTGGGTAAACTTACTTTAAGTGTGTTTAAACTCAACTAAATTCTTTTGTTTCTGGTCCCCAGCTGACCAAAAAAATACTTGATGGAGCAATGTTTGTATTAGTGTACACGCGCATACATGTAAAAGTGTGTATGTCTAGTCCAAGCATCCTTGTCTGTCTGCTGTTGTGGAGTGTTTGTTGTGGAGATGTTGGGTGCTGTGAGTGGACAGTGAAGAGAGCCATTAGAGAGAGCCGGCCGCTGATTAGAATGGAACTTCTACTCTACTTCACTTATCATACACACACTCACGCACACTAACACAACGACGGACAGACAGACACACTCCTGCTCAGATAGCAGGTGGTTGCTTTATTAGCCTCTCTCGGCCTCTTGGCCACTTACGCATGCATGTGTCCAGGCACGTGCCCAACTGTATACAGGGGTTTTGTGTGCATTTTGACATTTATGCATGCAAGTATGTGCACGTAAGTGTGTGTGTGTATCTATGTACACAAATACTTGACTTAAGTGCATATGTGCATGTAAGTGAGTGTGTGTTTGTGTTATCAGGGCTGCTACAGAACCCCTCAGGCCTGGAGAGTGTTGTGTGTCTGCGGCTGAAGGGCTAAAGTTGAGGCTGGAGTGATTAGGAAGAGATAAACAACAGCAGCCAGGGGACACACAACAGCACTGTGATGAGAGACAACAACAGAACACACACCTCCATCATATCTGACTTAGGGCTAGGCAATATATTAATATTGATATCGCTATATGAGAATCGTGATAATTAAACATGAGAGTTGTGTTTTCCTGGTTTGAAAGGCTACATTACAGTAAACTGATGTAATTTTCTAAACTTACCAGACTGTTCTAGCTGTTCTATCATTTGTCTTTACCCACTTAGTTATTATATCCATATTACTGATGAATATTCATCAAAAATGTCATTGTATAAATATTTTGTAAAAGCACCAATAGTCAATGGTCAAAAACATTGTGATATTTTATTTTCCCCATATTGCCCAGCCATAATCTGACTGCTTTAACCTTCATTCAGCAAGAAGCACCTCATTTTTTTCCGTGAGGCCCGACTCTACATTCACACTGTGGTATGGACCCACATCTGGAAGTTGCCCCACTAAACCAGTTGACAATAATCGTACATCAATTCAACAACCAGTAAGTAACCTTTTGTCAAAAAATCTGCACTATCCCTTTAAGTGTATCCTCTATCATCTAAGATCTCAACACACACTCGCTAACAGCAGTAACTTATTTTTATGTGCTTTTCAGAAAAAAGGTTGCAAGTGGAGTTTAGATTTCACATCAACAGAAAATAAAATCATAAATGCTTTAAAATGATTCACAGCCCACTTCTGTGGCAACATTAATTTGTTTGGACAGGAGATAAAGGCAAATAATTTTTATGCGATGTGGGATGTTTGGACAAACGGAGCATTTTAAAGGGATAGTTCCCCTTAAGATCTATAATACATACTTTTCCTCTTACCTGTGGTGCTATTTATCAGTCTAGACTGTTTTGGTCTGTTGGCTGAACTGGCCATAGAGATGTCTGCCTTCTCTCTAAAATAATTAAACTAGATGGCACTCGGCTTGTGGTGCTCAAAGCACCAAAAAATACATTTGAAAAACTCAACAACAATGTCTCTTTCCAGAAATCATGACCTGGTTACTAAAGACAATCCACAGACCTTGTTGTGAGCAGTTTCATGCATGAACTATTTTCTTTCTACTGAGCTACACTTGCCAACTGCAGTACCACGCAGAAGGAAGCATGCATCTACTCATGGACAAGAGGTTCATGCTTGTAACAGCGCGAGATGTAAACACTGATGGTGTCCTCGGCTGAGCTGTAACATTGTGGTGCTAAGTGAGCTAGCAGTAGATGCATGTTTCCTTGTGCGTGATGATACGGTTGGTGGATGTAGTTCAGTAGAAAGAAGATAGTTCCTAAATCCCTGTGCAGAAGGAAGCGTGCATCTACTCATGGACAAGAGGCTTGTGCTTGTGACAGCACAAGATGTAAACATTAATGGCGTCCTCCTTGGCTGAGCTGTCACATTAGCTAGCTCAGTGGTGCTAGGTGAGCTAGCAATGGATGCAAGTTTCCTTCTGTACGGCGATATGGGAGAGAGTGAGAGAAAATAGTTCCTACTTGAAACTGCTCACAACAAGGTCTGTGGATTATCTTGAGTAACCAAGTCATAAGTTCTGTAAAGACACATTGCTGTTGAGTTTTTCAAATGTATTTTTTGATGCTTTGAGCACCACAAGTTGAGTGCCATCTAGTTCCATTATACTGGAGAGAAGGCAGACCTCTCTACGGCAGATATCTCCAACACTCAGCAGCTCACACCAAAACTATCTAGACTGATAAATAGCACTGCAGGTAAGAGAAAAGTATTTTTGATTTTTCGGGATGAACTGTTGCTTTAAGCTCTATACTTAGATATAGTCTTACTAAGTGACATTTCCACTGGACTCTTTTCTACATGCAGATTCTGAATTCATAAATCAAGCTGTCCTCTAAAATGTCTTCCCTCTCGGTGGTCCTGACAGGCCTGATCAAAGAAAGCCTTTCATACATCAAGTCATATCAGATCACAGATTTCTGTGTCAGCAACAAAACCCTGTCACAGCTGCCGCAGCTTCTCTCTATATATCCAGCAGGCTTCGCGTTCAAATTGTACTGCTCCATTCGATGTGCTGGAGCAGATCCGGACACTGTTTTGGCACCTCAGCACAGTAACTTTATTTAAAGGCTGTCTGTTTTGCTTTTGCGTGGGCCGGAGTTGTTCCCGTTGAGCCACAACTCATTGGTCCCTTCTCATAGGTCTCCGGGGGGGAACCAGAAATAATGACCTGTGACCCCAGAGGCAGATGATAGAGGTTGTGGGACGGCTCTCTGACGTCAAAAAAATTTAGATAAACCGGCCCTGTTTATTCAGCTGACTGACTGAAAACAGCAAATGGAAATGAGGCAAGAGGGGAAAAAAACGAGGAGAGAAATGGATCAGCTCAGACAGGGGTGCAGAAATGTAAATTTACTGACAAATAGCAGAGCAACGGAGGCAAATAGCCGGACAGAGAGCGGAAAAGAGGCAAGAGGATCAGAAGATGAAAGAGAAAGTGGCTATGATTCAATTGACCCTCTTAGGGACGCGAATGCAACTGAACTTAGTGCTTCCACTTTGATCATGAGAGATGGCGCAAATCGCTGCAATATGGGTTATGAAAATGCAAGACGGAGTTAAGAGCAGTGATGGAGGAAAAGAGCGGGAGAGAGAAGGTGGTAGAGAGAGGTCGCATACCAGCCCAAGGCCTGAGAGGGGAGGGAGTATGGGAGAGGAGAAGGGGTTAAGGCAGAAAGGGAAGGAGTGCTGTACAAATCAAAAACGGAGGGAGAATAAAAAGGGCAGGCAGGGGAAAAAGAGGCAATGGTGGAAATTGTACGATAATGTCCCACCCGAGCAGAAATACTGTTATTTTGCCTAAATTTAACTAAAGTAGAGGGAAAATGACTTGTTTAAAAATCTACAAGGGTACAAAGGAGCTACAATGTTCTCAGAGAAAAACATACTGAGTTAATTAATAGAGAAAGAACATTGTTGGAAGTGAATTTTATGACTCTGAAAAGCTAAAAGGACAGAGTTCAAACCATATTGTTTTAAGTGGAAAAATTGGAAATTACAAAATGCACAAAGTAAAGCCAGATTTTTGCTCTTGGCTGACTAACCGTTCGCTGGTAAGAGCTCCAAAAATTTTGAGGCCAAAATTTGGATGCTTGTGGAAAGCCATCAACACTTGTATTAATTACCCAATGTGATCTGAGTGAAGTTTATTATGTCAATAAAAGCTTAATGAAGTTAGTGACTCAGTGCGCACAAATGCTACTCAAGCTACGGGAATTAGAGTGAGCGAAATTAGTTACTTGTACTCATGAAGACACATTCCGGTGTCCTGGGAAGAAGTGGAAGAGGAATTACGTTGCAGTTGCAGGGAAAAGCGTTCCTTTCAGTGCTCCAGGTTTGAGCAGTAAGTTAAATTGAGATTCTCCTCATGAGAAAAACTTGTTACTGGTCTAGTCTGCCATGGGGATTCATTTTGCCTACACACACACAAGCGATTCACAGGAAACAATGCATGCCTGTACTTCAACATCACTGTTTGTAATTGCATCTCATTGACAGAAGCCTCAGTGTTCACTGATCGTTCTCTGCAGCCGTATCGGGGCTGTATCAAGTTACTGCTAAGGCAAATTACAAAGAACATTTGCTACTGCTGCTGCTTCACATTAGATGCATTTAAATGGTGAACCACAGGGTGGCTTTTATTGTGAAGCAGTCACTGAAAATTCAGTGTCTTTGTCAAAGGCACATGTTTTGTGCAGTGAGCTAATTTGAGACTGCTAACAACCTATGGTTACATTAACCTGACAAAGACCTGTGTGGGCACGGGAATTAAAGAGGAACACCACCTACATATGTTATTTTCATGGCCGAGAAAAGTTCAATCAATGTTTGTGCACGTGAGCTACTCTCTCTTAAAGCCGGAAACCAGAAAAGTAAGTCTCAAACTTGTGATGTGAGGGGCTCTATTTAAATAATCTATGGCACATGGTCTTAAGTGCATTTAGGGCATGTCCAACTGCACTTTTGCTAATAAACGGTGCATAATTTAGGGACAAATTAAGGCACAAGCGGCAAAGGGGTTTGTATTTAATTCCTTAATCAATCATTGGTGTGTTTCGGGTGTAACGTGATTCCAAATGATCAGATCAATTCACTTTAAAAGCCTATGTCCATAGGCAAATTGGAGAAGTGAGCAGTTTTCTGCTGAGAGTAATGCAGTAAGAGCAGTAATGTCACTGCAGCAAATATCGGGGGACATTCCAGCAGCAAAACTGTAAACTGTAGTTGGAAACTTGATAGAGGAAAAAGAACCAAAGTTTTAGCTTCAGAAATAATAAAGTTGTGCTGCTCCTCATGCATACATGTGCACAGCGTCTCTCTTAATGGGGAGTCAGACAGCTGCTCTGGTCTCTGCTATGTTCACATTTAAGAGAATGTCATTAATATTGTCCTCATTAGTGATGTATTGTTTCTCCCACCCTGCGCCTCCCTGTGTATGAGTGGACGCACAAACCCGCTTACGTAGGCGCATCTTATCTTCTGAATAATGCACCTTTTAAATAGCATGAAAAATAACGTGCAGTTGACTTCAGACCAGGATTTTGTTGGTCATTTGCATAATCACTTTCTGCTGCCTCAAAAAAGCAACACACCAACAATGTGCCTGACCACACCTTATTTTAAGACCTACATTCGCATGGTTGCACAGATGTGTGCAGGTACCTTTTCTACTTACGCAATGTGGTTGTTGGCTGTGAAAATGGCAAATGTGTTGGTCTGAAACTAGCAATGACACAAGCACTGCGCTGTGCATTGCTTAGCTCCTCTGGGTATTAACATAAAGCCCTTAGAGTATAAAAACTGGAGCTGCTCCATAGACAAGAAATGGGAGGCTGATTTTATGAGCCCATAGAATGTTGTTTTCTTTTTTATACCCAAATGAGCGTTATTCTCTTGTGGCGTTCTTAGTCCTGAAACAGAAAATGTACCCATATACTCAGAACATTCCAATGGCTGTCATCTAGAACATCTCTCCCAGTTCATAGTCTGTGGAGCAGTTCCAAACTTTATACCCTATGACATCAGAAATTTGAGTTTCAACTCTAGTTTTTCATGTTTACTAATACTTTTAGACTATCGTAGACCATAGGATTAAAATGTATGAATTTTATAAATGGGTGTCATTTCCCTTTAAGACATTTGTGTCACAGCAGCAAAGGCGGAAGTAGCGTGAAGTTGTTTAGGGAGGATGTCTGGCTCAGCAAAGAATGGCAAGGGAGACTGCTGTTGCATCCAGTTAACTACTGACAGTCAGTGTTGGTCTCTTTCATCCACAATAGCAGCCTTGTTCTAATTGTAAAGCTGTACTAATTAATATTCTTATTAAAAACTGATGTAATTACTATGTGTAATAAGAGAGAGTTGCTCGTAGTGACAAACTAACACAAAAATACCACCCAATTCTTCAGTTCCCCTCAGAGTTCTTTGGCGTCTTGTTTTGGTTTTCTGGCTTGCGACTTTAATGTTTCTGGCCTCACCGCTCTCATCCTTGTTTCCAGCCACAGCAGGCAGCTGTTTATACCAAAAAAGCTCTGGTAAACCCACTGTACACTACCTGCCAAGCACCAAACAGCAAAAAGTTAGCAACTATAGCTGGTGAATACAGTGGAGCATTTAGCAGCTGAACAGCCAGCTTTCCCTCTCAGGAGTTGGTGAAAACTGAGCTTAAAGAAGAATTTATATTGAACATCTCTCAGGTGGACACAAGCATAACTCCAAATAAACGTTGGATGTGTAGATAAGCGACTGTCTGCTAACATGTACACAGCTGTACATCACTGCACCCAGAGGTGCACAAGAGTCTTTCCTGAAAGTCTAACTACAGCATTAACAGATTGGAAGTTCGGAATTTATACGTTTTTTGGAGCAACTGACAATCAATGTTGTCCTGCTGACAGCAGCACCAGATCAAAAAACGATCAAACATCATGGGTCGTTTTAATATCAAAGGCAAACAACCTATTTTGCAATTGTTTTGGAGGACTTGTTGGTTCAATTTGATCTTTTAGCAGTGGCAGATTCTTTGAACAAAAGCTAATAGTCTGCTCTTTGAGATCAATTCATCTTCTGATCTTGGAATCCAGACAACACTTTCAACACTATACATGAATCAGCAGCAAAAAAGAAAGAGTATCGACAGATATTCCCTCGAAAGCCTCGGAACAAAGCACGTTCAGTGTGCTCAGTCATCTGCTTTTTGCCTTCTTTACATAATCCTCGCAGGCTGCCATCTGTAGCTTCAACATGGTTCTCACGCCACACAGGGACCTTTCAGGGGTTTTCCCTCTGTCTCCCCAACACAGGGCGCTGCCTCCCTCTCCTCTTCCCTCCATCACTGTATCCTTTCATGCAGTGACAGTATCTCTAGAGGTCTGCTTTGCTTTAATTCATTCAGACCCGTTGGTCCTCAGGGTCGACTGGGAGGTAAAACCAGCCGCTGTGAAGTGAGCCATCACTCATACACCTCCTTCCTTTTCTCCTTTTGTCTGCTCTGTCAGTCTCCTCTGTTTCTCCCCTGGCCAAATGTATCTATTCCTGTCTTCCTCTGTGCTTTTTAACACTCCTCTCCCAGTGCCCCAGTCCTTCAGCCTCTATCTCTATCTATACCAGCACATCAAAACAAACTATAACTCAAGATGGACCACCGCAGCCTCCCACCAGTTCCCATAAAAGACACAGCCGACGGAGAAGAGAGAAGAGGAGAGGGATGAGGACAGGAAGGGAGTGGGAGGTTTGGGAGGGAACAAATCACTAGATAACACTGACATAATGAGAGAAAATGAGAGAGATAGCAGGAGAGCAAATACAGTAGGTGGACAGGGCGGGGAAGCAGTGATGGGTAAAAGTAAAACAGGTGAGGTGAGGGATGTGTTGCACGGTTGTACCAAAATGGAAAATGAAGTACATCTGATGGAGCTGGAGAAAGAAGGAGAGGAAGAGATGGGAGGTGAGAGTCGAGAAAAGAAAGAGAAGGGACTGAATCAGGAGGGAATTGATTAGTGGACTGGAGCTGGGGAGAGATTCCTACAAAGCCAGGGAACCACAGAGCGGCAAGAAAGGAAAGGGAAAAGAGGGGAGAGAGCGTGTGGTTAATGGAGAAAGGGGGAAGCGCTGAATGAAAGGAAACGATCGAGCGTGGTCAGGGGAAACGCAGAAAGTGAGATGAAAGGGCAAACTGAGGAAGGGTTGGAAGGAGGGGAGGATGAGAATATTGGCAGACAGTAATTTAAGGCTAGTCATAGGGGAGTAAGAGAAAAGGAGAGGAGGGGGTGGGGGGTGGGTGCAAAAATAAGCATGCAGACATACACAGAGTATTGCTCTCATAATAAAAACAGAGTGATCCAAGGCAGAGCAGCCTTCAGACGAAGCACAGCCTCTCCCCACCAGTCAACCAGGAAGTGTATCCAGGCACAGGATACAACAACAGCCAAGACTCTGCAACACTGGCTCTCAATATCACACCGCATGCATTTGATAACACAGCTGAAGCTCACAGTTGAGATGGAATAATTCTGCAACTCTCTCTCTTTCTCTCTCTCTCTCTCTCCATACTGATACTGTTCAACAGTAGGGCTAGACCATATATAGATTTTCTATTGATAAGACTAGAAAACATCTTAGACTTTGGATATCATAAGTGCTGTGTTTTCCTGGCTTTAAAGGCTGCATTACCATAAAGAGGTGTAATTTTCTGAACTTTCCAGACTGGTCATGCTGTTCTATCATTTGCCTTTACCTGCTCAGCCATTACATCCATATTACTCGTAGTTATTTATCAATATTGAGACCAAACCATTGGTCCGAAAGTCACAAGTAGGTCTCCAGTCTTTATACTTAAGCCCCGAGTCAAGTCGCAAGTCAAAACTGACAAGTCCCAAGTCCTAAGCTTAGAGTTTAAACTCCTAAACAAGTCATAATGCGCTCTTCACCAAATGTAATGCCCTTTTTAACAACAGAGTAATAATACACTCCATTTACCAAAGGCAGACAAGTCCTTCATCAAGTCCCAAGTCAAAACTGACAAGTTCCAAGTCAAGTCCCAAGTCTAAACATGTCATAATGCACTGTTCACCAAATGTAATGCCCTTTTTAACAACAGAGTAATAATACATTCCATTTACCAAAGGCAGACAAGTCCTTCGTCAAGTCCCAAGTCAAAACTGACAAGTTCCAAGTCAAATCCCGAGTCTAAACATGTCATAATGCACTTTTCACCAAATATAATGCCCTTTTAACAATGGAGAAATAATATATTAAATTTACCAAAGACAGTCAAGTCATGAGTCAAGCCCAAGTCCTAAACTGACAAGTCCCAACCTCAGCTTTGAGACTTGACTCTGCCACAAGTCATAATGTACGCTTTACAAAAATAATGCCCTTCTAATAACAGCGTAATAATATATTCAATTTACCAAAGGCAGACAAGTCCTGAGTCAAGTCCTAAGTCAAAACTGACAAGTCCCACGTCAAGTCACATGTCCTAAACTTAGAGTTTTAACTCTTAATTAAGTCATAATGCACTCTTCATCAAACGCATGCCCTTCTAACAACAGAGTAATAATATATGAAATTTTCCCAAAGCCAGACAAGTCCTGAGTTAAGTCCTAAGTAAAAACTGACAAGTCCAAAGTCAAGTCCCAAGTCCTACGCTTTGAGTTTCAAGTCCTGAACAAGTCATAAAGCACTTTTCACAAAAATAATGCGCTTTTAACTACAGAGTAATAATATACTGTCTTTACCAAAGACAGTAAAGTTCTGGAGCAAGTCCTAAATCAAAACTGACAAGTCCCAAGTCTCATCCCAAGTCCTAAACTTTGAGTTTTGAGTCTTTAACAATTCATAATGCACTCTTCACTGAATGTATCATCCTCATAACAACAGAGTAATAATATATGAAATTTAATAAGGAAAGACAAGTCCTAAGTCATGTCCCCAGTCAAAACTTTGCGTTTTGAGTCATTAACAAGTCATAATGCACTTGTCACCAAATTGAATGCCATTTTAACGGCAGAGTAATAATATATTGAATTTACCAAAATCATGAATGCTTTTTAATATTTGGACTATACTATACTACTTTGTTAAAACATGTTTGTCGGAGGTTGTTTTGTCTCCGTCTATAATTTTCAACCCAGGGACCAGAGGACGGGCGTTATGCTTCCATGACAAAGAGGCCCGCCACTGTGGGTTGGGGCGGCGTAATCACCGATAACTGCCATATTAGCGCAGTACAAAGCAGCAGGGATTAGCTAGCCTGTGGTATACACACACAGGGACTCATACATTAACATACACTACCACAACATAGAATACAGAAGCTTGAATACACACAGCACTGCTCAGGATGCTACTACTCCACTATATCTTTACAGAGCTGAGTTGTTTGCTATTATATTAATGTTCTGAATCTTGCATACGACGTCTTTAAATATATATATACTAAATTACACCACATAGTCAGCAGATTCTCTCAAACTTTGTGTGTCAAAACAATTACATGCACGGACGAAACCTGCAGACACCACATGGATTTCAGAGCATTATTAGAAGTATTACGCAACAACCTGCAGAAAACCTATAAAAGTCTTCGATTCCCAAGTCATAATCCTGTGCAGGGATATGACTTTAATAGCTGTTCCTATCAGATTATAAAGCTACAGCCAACACCACGACGGGAGTCTCATGCTAGTGGAGAGGCGAGGAATGTTAAACGAGTCAGGCCAGGGCATGAATGAAGCTGAAATGAGCCTGATTAGATCCCCTCTGCTTTGTTCTGCCCTGCAGCCAAGGAAACACCAAAATGACTTGTTATTTTTGTGCCGCAGCCAGAAACCACTCGATGTCTCTTATTTTGGAAGGGAATTGTTCTTTCCTGACTTTCACGTATCACAGTGGGTCTCAGATTGGCCTGAAATGTGTGCGTCAATCAGCTATAAACATGTACGCACACAAATACGCACAAAACAAAATATTAACTCAGACATACACAAACTTCTGTTATCAGAGGGATGTTCTGGGTATAGAGATGTTTCCAGACATCAGGCTATGATGCGATCAGATTCTGTATGTGTGTGTATAAGTGTGTACATCTGTAAAGTGGCCGTAAGAGAAGAAAAGGAGAGAAACACAAAGAAGAAAAAGAGAAAAGAAGAAGAAGAAGAGGCCTATGTGGGGAAAGCGACTGGCAGAGCTCTCATTTAAAGCGAGCAAGCAGGTTTTACAACCAGCTGAGGAATGTAGACATGAATTGGCTTTTATTGTTTTACACAGAGCAGCGGTGGGCTACCAGCAGCAACTATCTCTATCTCACCACATTTAAAGCTTTCTGCTCTCTTTTAACTTTATTTCTACTTTTCTCCACAGCTGTTTCAGTCTCTATTGTCCCCTCATCCAACTCTCCACGTTAGTCCTCATGTTCTTCCACAACCCTGCCTCGAACAAAATGCATCTACATATGACTAATTTGCGTGGACATGTGGACAAATGCATTTGAAAGGAAACTTATTTGCTGCCTGGATTATGTTGAATGCAAATGTTTTCTTTGCCCAGTAAGGAAAGTGTGACAATCTTGTACATCAGAGCAGTCACAGGAGGTCAGTGTTGATGATTAAGTGTACAAAGCACAGGACACTGATACCAGACACCAGTGTTCACATCCAAGTATACTAAAACACTTGGTTGAGGTTGGAATGATCATGGTTTTTGTTTGATATGGAAAAAATAAATGTAGACTTTTTCAGTATTTAACTGAGGCCAAGATCTTTCCCTATCTTTCACCAAGCACATTGAGTTCCTTATACGTAATCATAAAAACATTGATTTAGTTGCCAGGAGTTGATATATTACAGGGAAATCAAATAAAACACATTGACAGTTATATATATGTTTAATATAAATGTCTCCTCATTTTGCAGACTGGGCAGCAATACATTTCCCACATAACATATTTGCTGATGCAAATTCTTTGTAGATCAACAGAATATTTTGGAGACAGGTTTCCTTCCAAAGCACAGGGGCATCACCAGAAGAGTCATGGAAAATAAGGGAAGTGTAACCACTTTGTGTACAGTCAGGGACAATCATATGCTAGTCTCCCCTCAGAGCTATACTCCTAGGAAGTTTCATTCTATGAAATACCATCTTTGATACTATTTATGGCTGCAGCTTCTTAAAGAAATGGCCATTCATTGTATTCTGTAATGTACAGTCCAGCAGTCTTTTCAGACAACTACCCCAGTAACAATAAAACCTACTGCACAGTCTAGGGATGCTCTCAACAAGGTCTGTGGATCATCTTGAGTGACCAGGTCATGATTTCGGCTCCATGGCATTGGTCCGACAGCCCATTGGTCCGACAACCCATTAGTCCAACGTCCTATTGTTCCGATATGTGATTATACTAGGCTATACTGTATTTGTATACCATAGAGGATCAGCAATGCAATAAAAGTAGGTTACTGGTCGAGATACAAGTGTCATAGAGAGGAGAGAATGAAACACCATAACCTCCTGTTATTAACTCTGGGGTGGGGAGCTCTCCACAGTGCTGAACGGCTCCCGGCGGCTCCGCGACCGGCTCTGGGTCAGCTGGGAAAGGCTTGAGGCGAAGCAGGCTCACGGCTTATGTGTTTGCCACTTTCTTTTTCATTTTAACCCACACCACGATCTTTTCCTGACACTAACCAAGTGGTTTTTGTGCCTCAACCTAACCAGACCTTAACCACAGGGCATCATGATGATTTCGGAACAACGGGACTTAGGAACAATGGGTTTAATATGGTCGGAACAATGGGATGTTGGAATAATGGGCTGTCGGACCAATGGGCAGACCCCATGATTTCTGGAAAGAGACATTGCTGTTGAGTTTTTCAAATGTATTGTTCTGGAGCTTTGAGCACCACAAGCCGAATCCCATCTAGTTCCATTATATTAGAGAGAAGGCAGAAATCTCTATGGCTGATATCTCCAACACTCGGCAGCTCACACCAAAACAATTCAGACTGATAAACTGCACTACAGGTAAGAGGATACATATGTCGTTTTAATTGGAGGTAGATTGCTCCTTTATTGTTAAATGCATATAGAAAGATGATTAACCTGATTTTAGATGAGTAAATCTCAAAAATGTGCGTGACCGTGTGTTTTGTGTGCGTTTATTTACTTTATGTTACATTCTGAAGTGCCTGTGAGTATCCCATATGTTTGGATAGTCTAGAGTATGATATATATGTTTCCCTGACTATATGCATGTGAGTTTGTGTGTAGGTAAGTGTGATGGATGACTGTGTCTCGGCAGTAGCGTTGAACGCTGAGCCAGGAGAGTGCATTAGGGGTCGACCAAGGCCGTCTGCTCGTGATACACACTCTCTCTCCCGACACGTATAGTAGCATGTCAGCTATGATAAAGCGAGGCTACATAGTGCAGAGTTCCCTCAGGTATACTTAGCAAGGCAAACCCGCCTCACAGACACACTCGTCATTACGCAAGGGAGGAAGGGTGTAAAGACAAGGCACACATACAACGCACACTCCCCTGTATACACCTACATGTACCAAGCAGCACACACACCATACATTACACTCTATTGCAGGGCGGTGAACACACACATATACACACACACTCAGGCAAAAGAACTGAATTGACTACATAGTTACTGATCCATATAGAATAGTCACGGCCAGTTTGTCAATGGAACAGCAGGGTTGTGTCAGATTTTCAGTGGCAGTAAATGATGACATCCCCAAACACAGGCAATCCATCTCACTCACACACACACACTCTCACACACACTGTAAAGCCAGATATTGCAGGACGTTCAGCGAGACCAATGTCTTAATTTAACAGTTCCTTTCTTATATATAGACATAAACAGACCTCTAGATGTTTTAAGATATCCATCCTTTAAATTTTTGGCTCCACCCAAAACAACATGGCCTTTAATCAATGGTAGAAAGTAATCAAGTACATTTACTCAATTACTGTACAATCTTGAGTTTCAGTTACTTGTAATTAAGAGTTTCCACATCATGCAATTTATATTTCTTTTCCCTTCCAGCTCTGCTCATTTTTGAGTTCCAGGGGACGCACTTCAGCCAAAAGGGTGGGGTTTAGTTACTCTTCAACTATGTTATTACTGTTGGCTCTGTAAGCACTGTTGGCAGCGTCAGCGCAACTAGTGGTGCTAGCATAGTTAACAATGCTAAAGGGGTTTTGTGGATCAAAATTAAGCCACTTACTCATAGGGGCAACACCAGAGGGTGGCAACCATGTTTCTGCAGCAATCGCCAAATGAGCCACTAGCTAGCTCCTGCCTGGGTGGTGCGCAGTACAGAGTGGCAGCAGCTAGCTAACCAGTGGAAGGTGGGCAGTGGGCACCATGTTTTTACGTGTTAATGCATCTAGCCACCTTTATGTCAACAAAGCCAAAAGAAAATAAAGTAGAAGACAAGCCATTTGAACACAAAACATTAAAATTTCACCCCCTCTAAATGGATAGCACTTTAGAATATGGCACTATGGCGCTTCACCTCCATTGTATTGGGATGGCAGCAGAAATCTCACAGACAGACAGACATAATTACAGCTAGAGGTGAATGAGAAAATGCTTTCTTTGTAATTTAGCTGAACCAGCCCTATAACCAAAAGGAGGCAAGATGCTGGACTTCCTTTTATATAAGGGCATAATAATTACAGTATATCGGGAAAAAGCAGCTCTGAGCTCTGCCTAAGCACACATACATAAAAAACCCAGCTCTGTCTCCTCACATCTTACCTCATCATCAAAATATGTAACTGAGTTGGCGTGTTGCTAATCTTTGGCTTTTCCTAATTTCAAGCCACAACTGTGGTTGCCGGTAAAACAGCAGTCGGGCTGTGTTTCCCTGGAAGACTAATTCGTTAAAATCACTGTGTAGCCGTCCGTTTAACACAAATCCTCCTATTCATTTAACACAAAAGCTCTTCCCATCCATCTCGACATATCTTTATCTGTCTCTCATGAACCATAATTTATGCCAAAACAGATGCTGCTACGTCTGTTGCTGCTGTGATGCTGTGTGTGTGTGTGTGTGTCTGTGTGTGTGTGTGCCTGTGGGAGATGGAAGTAAGCGGCGCAAATAATAAGCATAGTCACTAATACAGGAACAAAGGAAGGAAATCCCTAACACACACACACATGCCCACATCAAGCTCACCAAACATGTACTCAGTCATTCCTGCACTCGCATGACAATGATGCATATTTCATGAAACAAGTGCCCCCCCTCCACACATACTCACACACATCATCCACCCACACACCATGCTCTAATATTCTTCAACCTCATTGACAGTGATGTTGCTGACTCAGGCCTCCGAGGGGGTTAAAGGCCATTATATTGCTGAATGGGCTCCTTCAGGACACACAAGCACCAACACACACACACATACATGTACATACAAACCAACGAGCATCACCTAAGGGAACAGATGGATGCACACGTTACATACGTGCTATGTTTTTACACTTTATAAACTCCAGTCTGCACGTGTGTAAGGGAAGACAAGCATGAGTCTTTGATCAAAAGCTTATTGAAGGCTAGTTGAGGCTTCTCCCCGTGTGTGTATGTGTGTGTTTGTGTGTACACGTGCTAGCGTGGGTGCGTGCATGTGTTTGTCTGATGGGCAAAGGCCTTTCATGTTGTTCAGCTGTCTGCATAGCGGAGCAGCAGCCGAGATAAATATGGTGAGAGGAGAAATATCATGTGCGCAGGAAACGAAGACCGATCATCTTCTTTACCTTCAGAGGACATTAGCACACAATGTTCAAACACATGTCAGACACACATGGTCCAATTTAGAGACTGTAAGATTCAGTTAAATCGTCAATATAAACTGAGCTATTCAGCTGTTTTGGCTGTATACGGAGATTGATTTAACTTTAATCTGGAGTACTGTATGACCCCACGGTCGGGTTAGGTCATGCCTCACTGCTTCCACACAAGCACATGATAATAAACACACACCCACACACACAAGTACTCCCTCGCTTCATCAATCCTCCCGCTTTCTGTGCCCACCTCCACCTCTTCCTTCCTCTCTGCTTTTGTCTTCGCTTCTCATCCTCACAGGCCACTCTGACAGCTTTTCTTCTATTTATTGTTTTTTTTTTCCCGTGTGTTTAATTTGCATGCCTAAAACAAGGGTAATATTCACACCTACGTTCCAATTATTTGTTTCCAACCCAAATGAATCCATTAAACTGTAGCAAAACCTGTGCTAGAATAAGTGGAATTTGTAAATACTAAATGCTAAAATAGTCTGAAAAACTGAATACAATAAGCCAGCAGTTTTAGGGTCACTGTTACAGTTTAAGAAAAAAAAGTCAAATATAACTCTTTATGTAAAAAAGTCTCTTCTAAATACTCCAGTTTCTAATACTGGCCTGATATCTAATGTTTGTTTAGGTATTAGCATACTCATACTTCAATCTCTGTGTAGTGGTGTCAGTATCTCCTTACGCCCTAATCACAATTGATTTCATGTCTCTCTTCTTCAGTGATACGGTTAATTTCTTAAATAGCCTTTTCACACATGAGTGTCCATCTCTTATTGATTCTGAATTAAGTATGTACCTGCGTGTCATTGTTACTTTCCTTTTTTACCTGAGATGTCAGCTTTGAGAACACATTCTCACTCCTACCTCGTCACGCATTGACGTTTTCATCATTGACTTTCCACGTTCACATACGACGTGCAAGGTACCATTGGTGCGTTGGTTGTTGACATTCTGGAACACCATGTCAAGTTCTCGTCTTTCAAGATACACCTCTGTTTTCACAGGAAGTTTACATACAGTCTCTTTCAAAATAAATACACTACATCTGTAGAACACTGCAAATTGACATTTTTTTCCCCCTCAACAACAAACACATGGTTGGGTTTAGGCAATAAAAGTGCATGATTAGGGTTATGCAACAAATGGAAGTGGTTAGGTTTAGGAAAAAAGAACAGGGTTTTGTTTTAGAATCTTACAGGACGCGAACACCGCTCTCCTGGGTGAAAGTCAGTGCTTGTTGGACCCATACACCACCTCTCCGTCCCACCCGCCAGCCCAATTTGGACTTTCACCACCTTAACTTTCATCTTTGTCCCGCCACATTTCCCCCTGACACCGCCAGGCGCCGTTAAACTATAACGGCAACCGGCCATGTATCCTGCCAACGTTAAAGGATGCCTTTTTTCGTTGGTTTCTGAGGCCGCAAGTCACTGCCCAAGCGCCGGATTTTGACAACCATGCTCACTTTGACCACCGACCATCTGACAAACCTCATCCACAAGCAGCGATTGTTCGACGACAGCTTAGGAAAATATTACAGTCTGATATTACATTTTTCTTTCAAATACTCACACTGTTACTATGAACTTCAAGAGCTAACCCAGGCATCATTATCATGGTAAACTGTATTATGTGCCATGAGAGAACAAAAGAGGTAAGAACAGTCAGTTAAGTCCAGTATCCAATTTGGATTAAGGTGGAAATTATGCTTGGGTGATATCTATTTTTTCATACCGTTATAGCTTCTTGACACTTGGGTATGAGGTATATGACAGCATTATGTAAAAAAAAAACAAAAAAAAAAAAAATAAGCTAAGCTGCTGCTGATAGAAGTCATTGTAGCATGTATGCTACTGTCTAGCCTACAATGCTGTGTTTCTAATATGCAATTAGCCTACTTAGGCAAGTCTTGCTGGGCTTAAATACTTCATGCCCATAAAATAATGAATAGATATGTAATACACCTCCTTCTTGCTAGAGGATGTGATGACACTTAATGCCGCAGCAGGTACCAGCATGTCAGTGGACTGAATGGAGATGTGTTGGCTAAAACCTTGTGACTAATAAACTGCCATGTTTTGCTTTAACTTATCATTTTGAAGTAAAAATTGATTGTACAATGTAATGGCTATAGAATAACGACACCATCAGTGTGTTTTGATTGGTTCCCTATAAGTCTTGCTTTCACTATGCAATTCCATCTGCCACTGTGTACGATCCCCTGAAAAATGAAGGCTTACTTTATGGCACAAAAGGAGTTCGTCAACCATTGCACAAACCAGTAGTTATCAGTAGCTCTCCCAGTTACCAAAGAGTATCAGTTTTAGAAAACTTACGAATTTGTGTAATAAGTTTGCCTGTCTGTATTACAAGTTTGTTTGATTCGTTCTGATAGTACTTCACTTTGTGTTGCCTATAATAACCCCAGAAATTTGAGTAATCTATACTCTTTTCTATATGTACATCTCTTCATCCACCTACTTGTTTGTACTTTTTTATTGCTTACTTTATCTTATACTTTTGTGATTTGATTTTTCTGTTGTTTGTTTGCTGTAAAATTAATTGTACCGCTGCCAGCAACCAAATTTCCCCAAAGGGAACAACTAAATTTCATCTCAATCTTATCTCTTATGACTCAGCTCACTTCAGTTCATTTTACCCTCTCTGTGACAAACCTTGTTTCCCCACATCTCTCCCTAGACAGGCTTTCCCTCTTTTCCTAAACGCCTTTCACTCTCTCAGATTGCATTCTCCCCTTTCTTTCCCCTCGCTGCTCCTCCTCACTCCATTCCTGCTCCCTGCTCGCTGGCGTGCTGCGCCCACAAAACCCTGACAGATACACAGATAGCTTCGCACACTGAGCTGAGCGCAAGACCACTGTGCACGCACTCCCGTGAATTTCACACACACATGCACAATTTTTAGTGAGCCGAGTGTGAAGAGAAAGCCGGTGTTAGGTGGGTGGACGGATGAGAAGAGCTGAGGTAGACAGACAGGGATAGAGGGGGAAAGAACAGAAAGAGGAGGACAGGTGAGGAGATGGGGAGAATGAAGCTAAATGAGGGGATGACTGGGGATAAAAAAAGTTAAATGATAGGAAAGAAAAGTGTGAAGGTGAGTGTTAAGGACACATCAGAGAAAGACAGAAAAAGATACCTGTCCTGAACACCACAGCCCTCCGAGGCAAAACAATGGCTGCAACCTCTGCATAGGAAAGCAGCCAGTCAGAAACAAAAGACAAAAGAAAAACCAGTAAGAAGGGTAAGACGAAAAAAAAAAAACATTGGAAGAAGCTCCCAGTATATAAAAAAAACTCACATCACCATAGCAACTCTGGCTGAGGGGGGAAGGTAACATACCAGAAAGATGGAAAAAAGCTACTGAGAAAGACGAGAGCGAAGGGAAAGAGAGGAAAATAAAAGTGCCCGGAAAGAAGGGATTGATAGGGGATCAAAAATTTGAAAGATTGGTAAATGGAGAAAAAGCAAAGCTTGTTAGAGAAGGTCAAAGAGGATGAAGGGGTCGGGGTGAAGCTGAATGAAAACATCAGTATGCAGCTTTTAACCAGGGTAGCTTTTCTGTGAGGATGTAGTGCTCATTGTAAAGACAGATAACACGCTCAAAATGTGTTTTTAATCTTCAGCGCTTATAGTACGTTAACTAATTGGGTAGAGAGTAGTGTCAGAACAGTCTTTTGTAACCTATATCAGGAGGCTTTCTCATGTTGTAAGCTGAGAAGGGTTACTATTGCATATGTGCAAAGGTTATACGAAGTCTTTTGTGGCTTCAGAGGGAGCTGCACACAATCAGATGAATTGCCTCAAGTGATGTCACCGGAGTCAGTGTCTTTTGTAGCCAAAGTTTGAAAATGAAAGGTTTCTGAGGGTGTGGAGTTAGAAAGAAGTTAGTGACCTCTGTAGCCTGCTCCTCATCTCTGGTTGATGCTCAAGGCTATTACTAGAATATAACACAACCAAATCTCCTGAACTGCTGCTAGTCAAATTGCATTGTAAGTAATAAAAAGAAAGAATAAAAAGGGATGGAATAAAAAAGACAATACACAGTATCTGCCACATCAAATGCTACCTTCAAATGGAACCCGTGGTTATGACAGAGAAGTCGTGTGCACAATATGCTTGGTGCTCAAGTGCTTAAGCTGTCATAACACAGCTGCTACAGCAACGTGGCTCCAGAAGCCACCAGGCTAACAATTTAGCAGCCAGTGAATGGGTAAGGTAATGCAGGGAAATGCAGAGGCATAATGACAGAGGATAAAGATGAGGCCATAGTGAATAATAACATTGTCCTCAGACACAATATAAAATTCTATGACTAAAATTACAATATATCCACTGACAAATGAACTCCCATGGCCCCCGCCATTTCTGAAAACGTCAGCAATGTGTCATAACTCATGACTTGGAGCTTCAAGAAAATTTCCATTTACAGGGCCTTAAATACTACAAGACGGAGGGGGCTTCTGTGGACTCTTCTCTTGAACACCGTAGACACAATCTCATCTAAAGGCAGCAAAATCTCAGTCCTGTCCAACAATACCATAAAAGAGCAATGCTAAACCTGCCAAATAAGGTTAAGTCACTTTGTGAGTTGTTATGATATATTTAGCAGTTGCCATTCAGGATTGAAGTATAACTGATATGCATTGTACTGGTTGGCAAAGTCTAAACATAATGAGTGTTTTGAGTAGTGTTTACAAGCAAGTTCAACTAAGATTGATGGGAATTACATTAATTTTGAAGGTCATTTTGACTTTACTTTGTCATTGCATGAAAAGCCAGAGGATCACAATGGATATTTGAATTGCAGGGTAATCCATCCAAAGTCATTAGGATTCATCCTGTGGGGACAATGAATGTCCACACTACAATTTGGGGCAATCCATTTTCCGAAACATTCTATGTTAAAACCAAAAATGTCAACCTTTTAGTGGCACGAGAGGAATCACTAGGGCATCACTACCGTTAGTAGGAGTCATCCTCTGGGGACTATGGATCCTAAGGTTTTATGGTAATGCATCCACTAGTTAGGAGTACATGGCAGAGCAACCTCTACTACAGTCCCCAGAGCCTAAGGGCCAATTCACAGTTTCCCATGTGACATAAATGTCATCATCCATTATATCCACGAGGGTCCACTCAAATATGTTGGATATTGGACAAACATTTACTCAAGACCCAGCAGCGTCGTCTTATTAGTTTCACCAGATGTTGGCAGTAGAAGGATGGTAAGATCACCTCCCAGACCCCTGGTTTACCACTAGGGGCTGACACCAACCCTCAGTTGTACTATGTATTGAACTCTGTGCGCGTCACCATGACCGCAGGGATCAAATCAATAGCAGAAATGAGCTGTTTTTCCCTAAAAAGCATCTCTAATTGTTATAATCCCTTTACTCATCCTGACAAAACCAAACACCTCTGTCTATCTCTCCTTATCATCCTTTCACACCTTCTCTTAGCCTTCAGCACTCGTTCACCTTGCAATATCTCACCTCTACCCTCTCTCGTTCTTTGCACTATTTCATCTTCGCTTCATTCCATTCCTTCCCTGGTGGTCATATCTTCCTCCTTTTCTTCCTTTCTTCCCTCTCCATTTCCTTGGGGTAAAGACGTGCTGAATAATTCAGAACGGGGCCTGATTTATAAGAGTGCTTGTAGTGCCCAGACGTCTCAGTCTCGCTCATCAGTCTGGCGGCTCATTATGGCTAAAGAACGGCATGGCGACCTAATCTCCAATGACACGCTGCTGTTCCCGAACTGGTGTACAACATCAGCACGGTGTGTTCCAAATGCACTCGTGTAAGCAGGCTTGGCGGTGAATGACAGGCCATGATCTGTCTCTTCGTATGTTATCACAGTCAAACAGCCAGGCACACTCTGTCTCAGAAAGAAATATATCACTGCTGTCGTGGTAAAAAATATCCTAACTCCAGGTTTGGTGATGTAAGTTGGTCTAGATATTTCATGCCCTTCATGGTTGACAGAAATTCTATCATCCAGGCTATGAGCCACATCAACAAGGGAGAAGAAAGCATTGCCCATTTCAGCTCCTTCCTCCACCAACATTTTGCAAGCTGCTCTGTAGATCAGGATAAGCACTGTTCCAATCACAAGCCCACTTCCTCTAAACACGAAGACAGACATGTATTACTGTCTGCCATTTGATAGGCTTTTGCCCCAGGGAACCCTTATATGGGAAAATTTGTGTTGCTGAATGGTAACTGTCTGCTCTGTACGTGGGGAGAAAATAGTGGTGGGAGGGAAACTTATGATTACAATAGCCATTCTTATACACTCATTAAATGGGATAATTTGGAGTTAATTGAAGTATAGAGATTGAACAATTAGTCATTATACTGGGGCTTCCCCTCAAGGACCCCTGAGAGCCACCAACGAAAGCACTGCCAGCTCTGGTAACATACAGTAGGTAGAATTACATATGTTAGCATCTAAATGTACAGTACAAGCCCAACTACATGATGATTTATTATATTCAGCTTTTAAACATGGGCAAATTATCTGATAAAACATGATAACAGGTCTGGGGTTTGATAATATTAAAACAAATCAGAATCTGTCATTAAGTCTGCTTTCTCAACTGAACTCTTACAAGTTCCTTGTAGAATTAATGTAGGTGTAGCATTCAGCATTTGCAAGGATGTTATGAAGGTCTGAGAGCACTTTTTGTTGGCTGAGGAGGCTGCAGTTGTGGCACGATGCTCACAATCTGAAAATGAGCAGCATGAATATGAAATGCTGATTAATCTACACTGACGCAAGAGGACGAAAAAGAAGTTTTCAAGGGCAAATTCACTTTTTTCTCTCTCTCGTCATATACACACAGGGCCCAAAATACTTACTATCTATTAGTTAAACATTTTATTCACTTGTAATGTCTCCCCTTAAACTTAACCAGTTATTGTATGGATTTTAACAAACAAGATGTAACGTGTTGAACCAGAGCCAGCAGGGGATTAACTTAGCTGAGCAATTGTTTAAAATGAACAAATCCCAGTCTTTTAACAGCCTGGAACCAAAATTGACCCAGTTATCAGAACCCAGACCTATGAACGAGATGTTCAACTCAGCCACCTGACATTTGAACTATTATCATTCCCCAACTCGTACACCCTGGAGGTTTTCTGTATGGTGAACGCAGAATAGTGTGTGTGCATGTGTGTGTGTGGTGGGTCAGGTCAGCAGGTCATTGTGCTAAGGTCAAAGTATCATGTTCAGTTCAGAAAAGACAGGCAGCCTGGATCAGATGTCAGGTGTCAAAGATGATATTTCCAGGGATAACAGGCTCCCTTTGCTCACAAGGCATGATATGTTATAAGTCCAATTAGACCTGCTTGCAGTCTTCAATAATGCAAACACTCATATTGACGCTGACCATCTGTAGTGGTCAGTGTTATTGTTAGCTTAGCACGGACAGAAAAACTGTGAACATGATCCCAGCAAGTCCACTACAAGAGGGTACAGCAGAGGCTTCACTGAGAGCTGCGAGCCACTTCCCTAATAGAGAAATGACCAATGAGTTGCACCACCACCAAGGCAGCCTATCAGAAATGGCCTCCAGGCCAACACTGATATTACATTTATATGAACGGTTCTCTGCCTCCTGTTCATTTATACTCTTTTTCCCCCCTCAACACAGCTCATCCTTTTTCCTCCTTGTGCTTAAATTGTTTTTCTCAAATGTCAAAATGTGTCAGAAACATTATTTTTTTCACCAAGGAGACTGATACAAAAGGCTGAGCAGATGATGCTGCATGGCTGACTTTTTCAATCTTTCTCAATCTCCTTCCGAAATTTCAATCAAAGCAATTTGACTCCAGCGGTGGAAATTTAAACAACAGATGAGCGAAGAGGGAGGAAGAGGATAAAGTAGTGAGAGTGTGATCAATGAAAATACCCCGAGAGACTGGTAGAAACAAAAAGCCATACATCTGAGGGACAGGTGTGCGCTACAGAGGGAAACAGCAGCAGTTTGCTTTAAAAGGTTTACGCTAAGATGAAGGAAATGAATCTTTGGGGTAGCTCAGCGTGAAAGAAATTTAAAGTCAAACCTTTCGTAAACCTTCCAAGCACATAACAATGTCAGTCAACTCCTCTCTAAAACAGATTTGGCCTCATTCGCCATTGCTCAATGCCACATCTTGCCTGCTAGCTTTATTACCTCCCCAGCCTTCTCCTGTATTAGCATCAGGAATGCAGACTCGGCAAGTTTGCTCACTGCATGTGCTCATTTATCTGACCTCATGTTCATGTAATAGTTGTGTATCACAGATTCAGCTTTAGGGGAAAATTTGTGAGTGACATGTTTGTGCAAATTTATTCTGGAGCATCACAGACGCACAGCCACTCAAAAATAGTGGACAAGCACCTTGGATTAAATAGCACAAGGCAGACATGCCCATTTAACAAAGTCAAACAGAATAGCTGTGACTGAATGAGCCTATCAAGCAGAAATATCTGACAGCACCAAATATGATTCAAGGTCTTAATTTTAAGTAATGCAACAGTACTGAGCCTACCATTGCTGTAAGACAGTGGAAGGTGTTTTGATTTATCTGACAAAGAAATATTGATGGTAGGGTTGTGCAACATGATGACATTAACAATGAAATAAAAATGGGTCCACTGAGATTTTCCTATACCCTGTCAAATAGAAATTCATTCATTCATTCATCTTCTAACCGCTTCATCCTCTTGAGGGTCACGGGGGGGCTGGAGCCTATCCCAGCTGACATCGGGCGAGAGGCAGGGTACACCCTGGACAGGTCGCCAGACTATCGCAGGGCTGACACCAAATAGAAATTATGCGTATATATTACTAACATATAAAATTGCTATTGTTTTGTTTAGTGGGAGCATTTTTTCCAGGGTTCAAGTTCTTGTACTACATGGTAAACAAAAACCAAGATCTTTCCCCTACATAACCAAGTTTTTCATGCTTTATTTGCTAAGACCGGATATTGTATTGAAAGAGTGGACACTGTAGTCACAAACATACGACATGTTCTCAAACAATGTTTTTCAAAAACTTTTCAGTTAGACAAAAACATTTCCTCATTATATTCATCAAAATGTAATGGAGGTAGCATTTTCATATTTGCTATTGCAAATGAGTATAAACTGCATTTCTAGGAGACGGTGTTGACCAGTCCATGCTCTTAAGGGACCAGGTCCCTCAGAAACCAGGTTACGTAGGTAACCAAGGAATGCGTTTACACTATAGTAATGTGGTTACTGTAAATCTGTGTATATATACACAGGATAGCAGTAATCACATTTCACCCCTCCAGACCCTATTTTGGAAGCATGGCTCACTGATTTTAATCATACTAGTGATAAAAAATGCTGTGTCAGTCAGGTGCATGCATGCTTGCCTCTGCATGGTGATATAACTGGCGGGTGTAGCTCAGTAGAAAGAAAGTAGTTCCTACATGAAACTGCTCACAACAAGGTCTGTGGATTATCTTGAGTAGCGGGCCATGATTTCTGGAAAGAGACATTGCTGGTGAGTTTTTCAAATGTATTTTTCTGGCGTTTTGAGCATCACGTGCCGAGTGCCATCTAGTTCCATTATTTTAGAGAGAATGCAGACATCTCTACGGCCGATATCTCCAACACTCTGCAACTCACACCAAAACTATCTAGACTGATAAACAGCACTACAGGTAACATGTGTATTTCTGATTTTGGAGTGTACTCTCCCTTTAAGACGACTGTAAACACACTGTGTAATAGCTCTGGTTGCATTGGGTCATTACAGTAAATTGTAAATCAGTGAGCATGGGAGATTTATGGGGATATTTGATTCAATGGATTTTTGCATCTAATATGATGAAGTATCTTAATTTGGTAGACACTTACTTTTGTCAATAAACAGATATTCCCATCTGTTGTTATATCTATAAACACAATCTCAGCTGAATTTCTAGTGAATTTACTATCATAAAAAATACAGATAAAAACTGTCCAGATTATTTGCACTCTAATAGAGAATTTTATCCATATTGCCTACCTCTAATTCATGACACAATCTCTTATAATAACCAGTGATTTCCTCCAAAGCATGCTATCAGATGTTACTCCACCACCAGGCCCGATTAACTACACATTATAAAGATCTAACACACGTATGTAAGACAACAAGTGGAACAAGCAAACAGTAACTACATTTAGATACATGGTGTTCTATCAAGAGAGCGAAACACGAGAGCAGCTTTTGTTCAACACACACAAGCACATAAAGGCAAACAACCAGAGCTCCCCTGCGAGCCACAGGCACACGGTTTTATTTATGAATTTAATTTGTGTTTTTCTTTAAGAGGCACTTGGCGGCCTGCCTCGACACAGAGGGGAGTTAGGACCCAGAGGAGGACAGCCAGGGAGCACGTTAAATTAGAAGCAGACTGTCTCTCTCTCTCTCTCTCTCTCTCTCTCTTTCTCAAAAGACAAAGAGACGGAGGAGGAAGCGAAGGGAGAGGGAAGAAGAGAGGGAGAGACAGAGGAGTCTGGAACTGGTTTTGTAGCCACATCTTGTAGGAAATCCTGAACAGAGCATGTTAACGAGGGACACCGAAACCACGAGGCTCCCCTCCCTGCGCTGTGTGTGTGTGTGTGTGTCACAAAGTACAATACACACTCTCAGATAGACTACGTGTGCCCGCTGAGCCACTACTGACAAACACACGACGAAAAAAAAACATACTATAAATGCACAATCACACACATGGCAAGGACTGGCAACTACGCAATGCATAAATACAGGTAAACACACTCACACTGGATTAAATATGGCACAAACAAATATACAGTACTAGCTTGTTTCACGTCACTAACACACACGCACACACACACACACACACACACACACACACACACACAAACCTCTGCAGGGATCAGACAGGGTTTCCCTCTCAGTCTACATCTGCAAACTGTATGTAGTTACCCAGGGATGATTGCAAAACTCACACACAAACACACACATGCAGCAGAGCAGCGAGACCTCCCCGTGTGCTTGTATATCAGACCCAGCTATGCTGAGTTAGCCTATAGTAATAATAAATGAGGACTAATAAAGAACAGAGAGCTTACAGGATGGTGTGCAACAGTATGCACACTTGTTATAAACACACACATATACAGGGTGAAGAGAGGGAACAGGGAGGATGATAAAGTGGTGACTAAGAGAAAATATTAATCAAGACAAAAAGCAGATCTTGCTCTCTTTTCTGCATGTTGGATGGCCTGCACCCTCGGGTGGAGCGAACGCATTTTTCTCCCAGAAATGATATTGTCACATTTATGAATGTGTGGGAGTGTCTGGATGCAATATGTATGATGGAGGAAGAGGGGTCGAACTGTTTGCATTTAGGTGCCATTTGTATCTGTGTGGGATGCTGGTGGTGTGGACTTCTGGCATATTCTATTGAGCTGTTGTTGCTGTGCGAGTGTTTGCGGTTGCCGGTGGGCTTTCTAGATATATGGACATTTTTTTATTACTTTGTCCAACTTTTTTCATTACTTCTCGCTTCACAATACAGCTACTAATCTAAGGTGACTGCGTCTGAAGCAATAATGCTACGCCAAAGTCACATAGTGCAGTGTGTAACATGCATTGTATAGAATAATATATAATACACTTAAAGAGGCAACAGATAGGATTAGAAAGAAAGCTAGCTGGACGTCGGTTTTGAAGCCTCTTTGGTCACGGAGCTCCCTCCATCTCTTGAACGCCTGACTGAGGTTTACTCTTGTTGTTCCTCTTCTTTTATCACTCTCCTTTTTGCTCTTCTTTGCCTCCTTAGACAGAGGAGCTTGTTTTCTTTCGCTAGACCGTTTTTTACTTGTCTCCAAACTTTGTCCGTCTGCCATTGTGCTCGTGACTATCTCATGCCCAACTCCTCATAAGGACCAGCTCCAGTCCGTGATTGGCTGACCGACCAGTTTCGCAATACATGACGCCTTTCCTCCCATAAAGCAGATTTTTTCCGTGAAATTTCGCCCCCGGTGGCAGAAGCTTATTACGAAGATTGCAAAGCCACTAAGTAACCTATGTAAACGCTGATAGTCTGATTTTACTGTGTATACTACCCTGTGCAACCCACATTATTTTCATAATGATATATTTAGGAAAAGATGCTTTAACACAGTGAGGTGATTATATGGTTAAAACCACCTCACTTGTGACAGAGCTAGGCTAACTGTTTCTAGGACGAACGTGCAAAACCTACATACAAAGTTGGCTGTTTTCGCTGCATGACATTTTGACTTACAGGAAAAAACACAGGTGTTCATATAATATTAACACCTGCTGTGATGTTTTTCCACATTAAAAATATGTCAAACGACTATGTGTCATGGGAAAGAGGTCAGTGGTAGTAGTTGCTGGTGATGATATTAGCATCTTTTTGCTCACTGTTTAGTTTCACTGCCCACAAATGTACCGTTGGTTCAGTTTCAAAGAAATTCATCAACCGCATTTCAAGCCACTGTTGGCACCTGTTCAGCAAAGAAAAGCTCAAATTTACTCACTGTACACTATCTGCCTGGCAACAAACAGCAGATAGACAAAATTAGATTTTCATATTTTTGAGTTGGGCAAAAACACGTCCCAAAATGAATGTTAATGTGGCTCCATGTGTGAATAATGTGAAGATAGGTGACTGTCTGCTGACACACTTTGCTATAAAAACTTTCTACAATAATGAGATGTCAATGTGTGTTTTAAGCTTGTGTCGCTGCTCCAAAATAGCCACAAAAAATGTAATTAACGCAGCTTTAACGGGATAGTTAGGATTTTTGAGGTGGGGTTGTAAGGCTGTGCAATTAATCATCCGGTGATCGCAATTAAGATTTTGAGGTCAAACGATATCAAAATTAATGAAATCGAGGGTAAACGATTTTTGATCACAGACGCCTGGAGATGTTATTTTGTCTTCTACGGAGGCCGCGTATGCGCAGTACAGCCCCCTCTCCTCCTCTCCTCCGTTCACTCCACGAACCAGTCAAGTAGGTGAACTACGAATAATGCGAAGGGCAGAGGGAGAGCGAGAGAGGTTGGTCTGTGTGCGCGCGCGTGTGTGTGGGTGTGTGTACACGGCCGAACTCTGCCGTGCGAGAGCAGCAGAGAATTGTAAACGCACAACCATGTAGAGACAGAAATGACAAAATTCCCAAAATATCGACGTAATCTTTAAAGTACATGGAGTTCGGTGACCTCAGCAAAATGTTAGTGCTCTGCATTGATCATTTTTAAAACAGGTCTAATCAGCCAGAATACGCACATTATAGCACTATAACGGCTTTTCAATCCTTCTCTAATAATCTGAAATTCTGCTTTTTCATTCCTAACTCTGTGTTTAATTGAATACTGAAATGTGCTGAATGCTATAAATGTGAATGAGACCTCTTTAAAAGCTGACTTGTCTCAGCAGGTAAAGCTTAGGTGTAACTAAAAACATCACAATGGCTCTGTTCCACCTAAATGTCCCGGAAAACCATGCCAGTGAACCAGCATGCTTAATACCAGTTCCCTGAAACTGGAACACCTAAATGAGTGCAGCCACTATTAATTACACCTGTGCTTCTTTTCCTGCACTGTCATCAAACTCCTGCCTCGGTATTTCTACATGTACTTAACAGAAGATCTTTTGTGAACCTTAAGAGGACACAAAACACGACTGTGAATAATATTAAAAATCCCATTTTTCTGGCATCCAATAATGCAGCTGATAGCACCGGCAGCCACAAAGAAATCCATGTCTTATTTTCTCCAGTGTTCACATGAAATTCACTTAATGATGGGATGAAGCACAGCTGCTGCTGAGCCCCTTCACAAGGATGACTCTATCATCAGGTGCTAATGCACTGAACTGTGACATTGTTCTATTTGTCAGTCTAACAGATTACACCTGTTTCACCTGACCTCGTAACCGCCTTTAAATCTGGTAAGCCTCAGGCTCGTGGGACTTGATCCCATTCCCTCCGCAGCCGATCCCAGCACAGGTGTAGCGGTTACAAGAATGCTGAGGCTCGGCACTTCAGCAAAATGCTGTGATCTGATTCTGGAGCAGCTACTATCACACAGTCACCCCTGGGACATTAGGCTCTAATGGCTGCGAAACTGTAAATGTCACAGTGATTTGGGCCAAGCGCCAAGGGGAGAGAGCCCAATTGTGTGTGTGTGTGTGTGTGTGTGTGTGTGTGTGTGTGTGTGTGTGCCTTCATGCGTGTGCGTGTTTGTGTTCACATGTGTGTGAAGGTGTGTGTGTCTATTGTCATGTCAGTGCCACTGCCTGAGCAAAACGGATCATAGTGAAAGGGCACTGAAGAGAAGCGAAGTAATTACAGTATGACAAAAGTAAGAACACAGACAGCGCACAAAAACAAACACACACACACACACACACACACACACAAACACAGACTTTCCCATACATTCGCTGCACATAAGCCAACAGCACACCCTTATATGGCAAATATACTGTACATTACATACTTAACCCACATGTGTATGTACAGTAAAGCTTTGAATGCAAAGCCTGTGGGTCACTCTTGTAGTCCTACATACACGGATTATTGACGGCTCATTAAAGCCCCCCTCTCAGTGATAACTGAGGCAGATACACCACTCAGAATTCTAAGTAATGAAAAAGTGGGACCTTGATTTCAGACATAAGTAGACAAAAGCATTTCTAAGCGGTGACCATCAATTTTCCAGCTGAAATGATGGCTGTCGCTGGCAGATTTGATCAGCTGTAGCTAGTTAGCTAATTAAGCTAACATTAGCTCCATGCACTGGTTAAAAGCTGTCTCTGGCTGACTTTTAATGTTTCCAGCTGACTCATTTTAAAATGGGAATCCGGTAAAATGCGTCTCAATTATGCACTTGATGGCTACATACATTATATCATGCTGAAAGACTGAGAGGCTAAAGCTGCTCCAGATGTCCCAGGCAAAACATCAACATCCTCACCGGTTATAGAAGACAGTGAAATAAAGAAACAGCATTGTTTTTATGTCATATTGTTGAGCTAGTTAGTGTAAGTATTTATTATAAGTATGATAAGGAAAAATGTGAGCTCAGTCAAATGTTTTATTTCAACATAACAGTTTTTGGCTGCCTTGGTCAAATACTTGGACTTGGACAGAGATTAGATGCTTTATATTTAAATATACTTTCAGGATGAGGGGTAAAATAACGCTATCTTGGATATTAGATATGCAAATCATATTGCAATTAGTTTGACAGATATTGCTATTGCAATTTGATCCTCGATTTTAGTGGAATTGTTCATTTTACATTTCATTTTCCTGAAAAAAATAAATAAAATGATGATGATTATGTTATTTTTGCAGGGGTTTGTGTCAAACCAACATTTTCCCTTACATCTAGAATATGATTTGTAGGCCAGAGCATCTCTGTAGCACCACAATGCTTCATTATAATAGTATGTTAGACACATTTTACCTGCATCAAAAAATTGCATACCCTGCAATGTGGAGATGGCCCCTGGCTATAATGCAATTTCAATACTATTTTGGTTACTTGCGCAGCCCTAATAACAAGTTGCGGGAACAAGTAACAGCACCAGCACCAGCTTCCACACACACAGTGGGGGAATACCCATACTATCATGAAAGGTTTTTTACCATAACTTGTAACCCAACAAAAATATGTAGTATGAAAGCTCATTGGTCTTGGTAGTAACGCTGGGTTAGGTTGCTACTGTAGGTAGTAAGTAAGCTAGTTAGCCGGACATGCTAACATTTAACACTCACGCCAGAGCAGATAAACACATTTCAATGCATTCCTTATAATTACAACATGGGAAGAAGGCTTAACAGACCTACAGTGCCTACTCTCAGTTGCTGAGCTATGATTGGGCAATCCCTGTACAGGAGAGGGGTTTGGCAAGGGGTCAACTGCAATGACCGAGCGCTCACTCGTGCAGACACAGAACACATGTGCTCATCGATACATGGCCACGCTGTAAAAGTCAGTGCCTCCTTCCTTCTGTAGGCCGTTTCTTAATTACACAAACCACAGGGGGATTAAACACAACAGACGGTTATAATGACTGAAAACACAAGCACACATGCTAATGTACACACACACACGTCCCCTCTGGTGGTCAGCCCACTGTGTAGACATAGCTGGTAAAGTTCATTAGCTTTCACTCAGCCTCTACTGTATCTGTATTAACTGGAACAAAGCAGGCTTTCTGCATGTTATGCCCAACGGTGCAGCGAGCTTCAGGCACCGGAACACTAATTGAGTGAATGACTATCACGCAATCTGCTGTTGCATGATTATTCTGGGTAATGTATTGCATTTACATTAATGGAAGAGAGATTTATTAAAGCCCTGGCTGTAGGAGGAGGCAAGCGATGGACCTATGGGATCTGTAGATGAACAAGGCTATGGACAGGCCGCACATGCGCACAGATGTAGACACACACACGCACACACACGCACACACACACACACGCACACACACACGATCTTGTGCACAGGCAGGCTCAGAGGCCAACGGACATATCATGACTCTTATATAATCTTCCCGCCCCCAGAGGTATTTATATCCCTCGTTTGTTATCTATAATAAGACATCTCTCTCTTTTTTTTCCTCGCTCCTTCACCAGACTCCCTGGCCCTGCTGCGGGAAAATCCTGATTAGTGTCCTGATGACTTGACAGAGAGCGATCGAGATACAGATACAGAGACGGGGAGGAAGGGCGGAGAAGAGAGTTGGAAGGAGAGACAAAAAAAAAGTGCAGAAAGTGACAAGAGAGATGTATCCCTGTGCGTGTCTGCATGTGCGTGAATTATTGACAACACTGGCAATAGCGCGGCGGGCTGATCTGACAGTCGACTGATTGGACTCTCTGCATGTTTGTCCCTTGAGGAGTGTGTGTGACTGTGTGTGTTTGTATTGAGATAAGGCCAGCGGTCAGATCTGGTGTGTGTCAACGCCACCTGAGTCCCTAGTTAGTAACAGGGGTCTAAAAAGAGCACTTCTGTCAGACATGGCATCCTTGCTGTGCTGCTAACCAACTTATCAATCTGTCTGAGGACCAAAAAAAAAAACAGCTGGAAAGGAGGCGATGTAGTTATCAAGGGAAGTATGAGCAGAGGATGGAGCAGGAATGTGTAACAATGGAAAGACAAGATAGGAAAGAGACTGTAAAACCGATTGCCCTTGTTCTGGTAGCTTGTTGTGAAACACAGAAGTGAGGCAGTGTTTGAGAAAGCCTATATGCCTAGAAATAAGGAATGTAGTATGTGGTGGGATAGAGAGAAGCAGAAGAAGAGAGTGGAGAGGGAGACGCAATGGAGTAAGCAGAGAAGTGAAGGAGAAAGGAGAGAGACTGAGGAATTGGCTATGACGTGGGACAGATGCAGCAGCGGTGAGACAGTTAAAGATAACTCGATTCAGGTGCCCGATGAGATTTTGCTGTGTAAGAGTAAGTGTATAGCTTGCCCACCCCCAACCTCCCCATCTTCCTCCTTCTTCTATACCCCCTCCCCCTCCTGTTGCCACTCTGTGCAGCCAAGCTCAAGTCTTCTACAATACCCTAATGAGAAAAAGCTGGTAGGAAAATCCTGGACTGAGTCCTACATAAACTTACAGCCATCTCACGGAACAGCCCAAAGAAAGGGGGGCTGAGAAGGAAGAAGAAAAAACACATTGAAAGAGCAAAAATGAAACGAATTTATCTCCTCATTCCTTTCGGTACACTATATATTAGTATAGACTGTGTCCATGTGTCCATCTTTACTGTTACATATTAAATGGAGGAAGACTAAACTTGAGATCTGGGTACTGTTTTCTAACATGTAAGCATAAAGTGTTTAGTCAAAGCAGGTGATTAGAATCATCAAAAGTGGCAAGACTGATTTTTTTTAGAAATTAAAACACTTTCAAACGTTTTAAATCATAGTCTGTGTATTCATAACCTCTGCCAAGGAGGTTATGTTTTCGGTTTGGTGTTTTTGTTTGTCTGAGAAGTTATATAAGAACTATTAGCCCAATTTTCATGAAACTTGGTGGAAGAACCCATTAAATTTTGGAGCAGATAAAGGCAGACATACAAATTACTTCTCACTTTTGTCATCACTGTGAGATAAGGCATTCGGCCTTGGCGGAGGTCTGCGCTTTCCGAGTGACCTTCTACTTAACAATAATATATCTAACATTTTAGCTGTAAACTGTAGTGTACATGAAATGTTAATAAAATGAGTTGAAAAAGCCACCCAACCAACTAACCACACAACCAGTTAAAACCCCAACCATCCAACCAGTCAAGAGCTAATTACCCAACCAGTCAACTACCCTGCAAACCAGCTAGACAATCAACTAAATACCAAACCCGCCAACCAACATATCTAGCATCCAATCATCCAACCACACCACCAACCAAGCAAATACCCAACCAGTAAAACTACCATTGTACCGATCAGTCCAACCAGTGTTTATGTTTTGTTTTATTTGCTCTCTCTATTTACTCTCTATATTTGCACTCTTTCCCACTTTGCACTTCAACTGCTACACAACAATTTCACATGGGATAATTAAAGTTTTGTCTTTTGTAATCTCATCTGACACCCAACCATTCAAACAGTGAACAGTTACCTACCAGTCACCTAACCAACCAGCCAGTCAACTAACCAGCCAACCAATAGAACAATCACCAAATCTTTTATCCACACAGTCAGTAAAATCTACCAACCAATCAACCAAGCATCTGATCACACAACTAGTCAAACATCCAACCAGACAACCATCCAACCACCTAACTAGTCAACCACCCAACCAGTCAGCTATCCAACCACCCACCCACCCAACCAGTCAACCAAACAACTAGTCAATCATTCAGCCACCCAACCAGTCAACTACCCAACCGGTCAACCATCCAATCAGTCACCCACCCAACCAGTCAGCTATCCAACCACCCACCCATCCAATCAGTCAACCACCCAACCAGTCAACAACCCAACCGGTCAACCATCCAATCAGTCACCCACCCAATCAGTCAACCACCCAACCAGTCAGCTATCCAACCACCCACCCATCCAACCAGTCAACCACCCAACCAGTCAACCAAACAACTAGTCAATCATTCAGCCACCCAACCAGTCAACAACCCAACCAATCAACCATCTAACCAGTCAACCACCCAACCGGTCAACCATCCAATCAGTCAACCACCCAACCAGTCAGCTATCCAACCACCCACCCATCCAACCAGTCAACCACCCAACCAGTCAACCAAACAACTAGTCAATCATTCAGCCACCCAACCAGTCAACCACCCAACCAGTCAACCAAACAACTAGTCAATCATTCAGCCACCCAACCAGTCAACCATCCAATCAGTCACCCACCCACCCAATCACTTAACCACCCAACCAGTCGATCATTCTAACCAGTCAACCATCCAACCAGTCAACAACCCAACCAGTCAACCATCTAACCAGTCAACCAGTCAACCATCTAACCAGTCAACCAGTCAACCACCCAACCATCCAACCACCTAACTAGTCAACCACCCAACCAGTCAGCTATCCAACCACCCACTCACCCACCCATCCAACCAGTCAACCACCCAACCAGTCAACCAAACAACTAGTCAATCATTCAGCCACCCAACCAGTCAACAACCCAACCAATCAACCATCTAACCAGTCAACCACCCAACCGGTCAACCATCCAATCAGTCAACCACCCAACCAGTCAGCTATCCAACCACCCACCCATCCAACCAGTCAACCACCCAACCAGTCAACCAAACAACTAGTCAATCATTCAGCCACCCAACCAGTCAACCAGTCAACCATCCAATCAGTCACCCACCCAATCAGTCAACCACCCAACCAGTCGATCATTCTAACCAGTCAACCATCCAACCAGTCAACAACCCAACCAGTCAGCCACCCAACCAGTCAACCATCTAACCAGTCAACCACCCAACCATCCAACCAGTCAACCAACCATCTAACCAGACAGCCAACCATTAAACAGTCCAACCAGTCAATCGAACCAATCATCTAACCAGACCGCTGTTCCAGATAATTAGCTGCAGATGACAGTGACAGAATGGTTTTGCTTTTTCAGACATCTTATTCGTGACAAGCCATTTTCTGAAGTAGCAGTAATTAACTGCCAGGTTTTATCTGCACTAATTGTCCTCCCTGTGCAAATAATTGATTGAAAATCAGTGACAAATTTGCTGTCTGGAGACAAATACACACACAAACGTGCCTGTGCATCACAAACCACAGACAGTATGAGAGGGGAGATGCTGTAGCTGGAGGCGAAAACAGAATATGAGCGGGTGAGACACACACACACTGTGAAGTGATTTTTTACAGGGCTGTAGACGACTTGTTGAAGACAGCACATCTGCAAAAGTCTACCCTCCATCCCTCCCTCTCGGTTTCATTACCTCCTGTTATCAGACCCCTCTGCTGCTCCTCTTTTCTCTTTTCCTCTCACTCTGCTTCTTTTTTTCCTCTGTTGGGGAGCTGGCCTGTGGTTTTTACAGGATTCACATTAATTTGTTAACTAGGCCACCGGAGTCACGGGGGTGGACGAGCACAACACGGTCTGACAAGAGAAATAAAGCAATGCCACAAAATACAAGTGTGTAAAAGTTGGCTGCTGCTACCTCACCCCCAATCAGAGAGTCACACACACAAAACAAACCCAGGAGAAACTGAAACCCCAGAAAAAGATGCTTTCACTCATTACTACTCAGCTGTGTCTCACATACATATACACAGAAACATGCACACACAAGCCCATCAACCAAATTGTGAGCGCAAACCAGATATAAAAACTCACCAAAAACATTCATACATTCACGCAAAGGCACACACATAAGCTGACACAGCCATACACACACACACACACACACAGAGACAGTGAGAGTGCTTCCTGCTGCTGTCTGGCAGTCTGCTGTAGAGTTTGTGGTTTGCCCCTGAATCACTGTGGTCGGAGTCTCACCGGGTGTGTATCAGGTTAGCCAGTTCTCCCCTGCCAACACACACGCACACACACAGACAGCTGCCAGGCCCGGCCCACAAATTCAGTCAGTGCATTTACATGCACTTACCGGGTCACTCCAAGAAACCAGGTTACGCAGGTAATCAGAGAGCATGTGATGGCTTTACCAGAGAGCAGCCACGAACCGCAGCTTCAGTCTACAGAGCTCCACTGTGAAGAAAAACAGGCAGTACTCACATTCAATCCATTCTCTGTGTTTAGATTAGGCTGCTCAGGCTTTCCACTGGATGTAAAAGTAAGATGGGCAGACACCTCAGACACACTTGAGTACTCACAATTGATTATATGATTTTTAGTCACTTGTAAATTAGTGTCTGGAGCACCACAGTGGTTTTTCCTTAGGTTTTCTGTCAGCGTCACTTAATTTTTCATCTGTCTTTCCATGTTCTGCAAATAAATACTTGCATGAACGCCAAAATAAGGTTAAGTCTCAAATAATAGCCAACAAGAATACATATGGAATGGATGGAATTACCTGTCTCAAATGGTAAAGTCAGTACAATGCACATTTCCACAGCTCTAATTCCATCAGCAGAGTCACATCACACTCACTGCTGCTTTCAGTCTCTCTTTTTAACACAAATAGGCCTACTAGTTTTATTCACCAATTAATTACAGCCTTTCCCGAGCAATATTAAGACCTGCCAATAAAGGGAAGGATGATGTAAAAATTCTGCTTAAGTGCTGAGTTTCATCTACTGAAGAAGTAAGATACAATACAAACATTAACTGGTTGAATATACAATTAGAATAAAAAGGCCTGCCTCTATTACAAGGTCTGGCTCTCCAAGGAGTTCGCCAGTGATAAAAAAGAATTAAGAGGCCAGTCACTTTCCCAATATTTGCTTAAAATTAAAGGGGAACCCAACCTAAATTAAAAAGTCCAATATGTTATTTCCATGGCTAAGTAAAGTTCAAACAATATTCTTATGAACATAAGCTACTCCCACTTAAAGCCAGAAACCAGAGAAGCAAGTCTCAAACCTGAGATGTCATTGGGTACAAAGTCTGGAGCTGCTTCATAGAAAATGAATGGGAGCCTGATTTTGTAGACCAACAGAATGTTTATTTTCCTTTTTCTACCCAAATGAGCTGTATTCTGTGGTAGTGTCCTTAGTTCTGAAACAGAAAATGTACCCATATACTCAGAACATTCCCCTGGGTGCTCTCAATGTCATCCAGAACACCTTTCCCAATTCATTGTCAGTGGAGCAGCTTTAGACTTTATACCCTATGTCATCACAAATTTGAGCTTTAGCACTCTAGTTTTTGGATTTGGGAGAGAGTTGTTCATGTCTACTAATATTTTTGGACTGTCTTAGGCCATATGAATTACATGTATTCAGTTTGGCTGTGTTAGGTGTAAAACCACCATAAAATCACCATTTTGCATTGTTTTTCTGGCTGAACGATACAAACATTTTGAAAAAGACTGTCATTTCTAACATATAGACATACATATACAGTGTGTTCAGTATATATATATATGCTGTCCTTACTTTTATCGAGGATTGGGCAATATGATTTTATACACCATGCAGAGGTAAAAATGTATAGAGAGTTGGCGATACTGTTTCTACTGCAGGAGCTATTCAGGGCATGTGGCAAATCAGAGCTGGCCTCTCACGTGACTATGCGATCGTGTGATTCTCGCATAATTCTATTGTAATTCTCACTTAATTCTCGCATGATCTCACAATTCCAGGTGCCAGGTAACGCGACGTGAGCAAACACAGAGGAGGAGAGTGAAACTGTACATACAGGAACCTGTAACACCTGAATATAGGTGGTTCTCAGGAGCTTTAAAGCTTCCATTTATGTTTTGAGTTTTTTGTTCTTTACTCAAGTGTTGTCTCATGTGAGGCAGTTGTTCTTTGTTTGTATGAGAGTCCAAATTAAAGAAGTAAATAATCACTGTTCCTTGATATGAATTTATCTAGACCATGATAGAACATTGTGGCCATTGCCCACCTCGAGTGTCTACAGGTGCACAGTTGGCTGTGGAAATTCTCAGGGGAGTGCTGTAGATATGTGTTTTTTTTTATTTACATAGCCAAAATAATGAAGGCTTTTCAACTTTTGTACTTTAACAAAGCAGAGTGCCCTGATTTTTTCCATCCCCTCTCCTGTGGACACTCGCCTTTCACTTCCGTTTCCTTCACTGTTAAGTGTTAAGGCTAAAAATCAATACAGTACATCCATGGTGAAAACTGAATGCAGCAGTGACGTATAGAAACACTGCAGTGTACTGAACAGCATCGATAAACCTATATTTAAACCTTTGATTGATTTCTATTATGTATATGAGATTTCCATGAGGAGGAATTCATTTGTACCAACTACAGAAGAAGAAGCAATTTGCAACAAGATGCCAAACACACCGGTGTTTGATCAAAATAGAGTTGTTGTTTTTTTACCTGGGCTGAATGACACCCAGCTTTTTCTTTTGTAAAATGTAATAATGCAGCACTTTGTGTGCAACAAAGGAAGGGATTTTCCCAGGAAACACCTACCAAACACCAGGTGTGAGGAGCTAAAAATGTAAGTGCTTTAATGAGCTGACTATAGGTTGAGAGTGTAGCGCAGCAATCAGAGATAGAAAGTAGAAAAATGAGTAGCAGGCTGAGCAAGAAGAAGGGTTTTCTTTGTGCTCAGCCTGTTTGCAGTTTAACAGCTTAAACAAAGCTCCTCATTAAGAACAGACCTCATACTGAGTCGTCTACTCACACCTTACTGCAGTCTGAGCTCTGCCTCGGCCTTGCTCCCTTCCTCCGTCTCTCTCTCTCTCTCTCTCTCCCTCTCTCCTGCCATCTCCTCTTGATTGTCACTCCTGTTATTCATCAATAATTGGCACTTTCAGCGTGGCGATGACTGAATCACTGAATTTCACACATACTGTACAGTGTGTCAGGAGCGTTTCATTGCCAGTAAGCTGATCTATCAGTCAGTGAATCAGTGTTTGGATTGATTTCAACACATTATGCTGAGAGAACCTTCACTTTCTTCAAACAACCTTGGTGCCTGTTAGCGTGTGGTGTGTCTGTATACAACAGATGTTGGTTGGGTTTTAGCGCACACAGTAGGGATGCGCAATCTGGACAACAAAACATCACTGCAATTATTCTGGTAAACATTGCAACTGATATTTGGACTGGGACACGATGAGTGCTCACTCATTTCCTCCTGCCGATGCCAAGAGCAAAAGGCTCAGCGATAAATCTCTATTAACTAGCATTAAATTCTGAATGTAACAAAGATTTTCGAGCACAACAACAAGGCCCTACGCCCACACGCACGCCTACATGAATACCAGCTACAGTCAGCGCTCAGTGTTTTTGACCCGAGCTGTGTTTTCATTAGTGTTCTTTGGTTGGCAGTTATGTAAGTTTTTATTTTACCACTTCGTTTCCATCTTAAAAGGGGAAAATGAAAAATCAGAGTGGAGCTGTCTCTGGCTGTATGGAAGTTCAACTAATTTAACAGTGAGCTCACAGAAATATGTCACTGGATACATATTTGTTGTTTCCCATCTTCTTAATGATTTCCTACATTTCCCAGAACACTTTTTGCTCATCCCTGAAGAATGCATCTGAGCATTTCAGTGACAGGTTTAACATGTTGGCGCAGAGAGCAATAGTAAAGTGAAGTTTTCCAATAGGAAAAGCAAATGACAACATGAGTTGCATTGCATTCTGGTCCATTGAGTCAACAGAAGGCAGTGCCTCTGTATCTGCTCCTCCTGAGATGGATTTATACTTCGTTGTTGCACAATCTGTCCAAAATGTCAGTTTCAAGAAGTGGCTTCATTATTTGACTCTGCTAATGGCATACTAATGATTACCATTAATGTTTTAGATTATGCACCACTGAATATCTCTAAAAACAACTGATCAATTGACTGTGTGATTTCACAGGAGATGGTCAAGGGAAAAGCAACACAGCTGATGAAAACCATCAGTGTTGCTTCATACGGAAATTAAAATGTTAGAATAACAATAACTTAAATGTTTAAAGATCTAAAGGATAACTTTAGTATTTTTCAGTCTGGACCCTATTTTCCAGTTTTTTGTGTCTAAATGACTAGTGGAGACAACAATTTCTTTAATTTGGTCCAGTATTGCACAAGACCGCTGCAGCCAGCAGCCACGAAACAGGCTGCAATGCTGCCACTAACAAGCATGTGCTTGTTTTTGCCACTGACAGGCTCGGATTGTTATTTCAAGTGTCTGACAGCATTAGAGAAAGGATCCATACTAAGATAGACCTGAGAACCAGACCAGAAACAGCCCCAAAACTGCTATCGCCAAAGCCACCAGACTTCATTTAAATAAACAGTAATTTTACCATTGTAATACACACTTCATTTCAAGTAGACAGGAACAAAATAAAACTCACAAAAAACATTTAGGTTCATCTTTTCACTGTTGCAACAATCAACCAGCTCTGGTCTGAGTCTGGTGGGTTTAGCATTGGCGATTTTGGGGCTCTTTCTAGTTAAACAAAAAAGATTTTACTCTTTAACAAAAATGTCTATCTCTGTGAGGATCCTTACCATAATGTTTTCAGACATTTTTGTAACAATCTGAGCCTGTCAGTGGCAAAAACAAGCATTTTAGTGGACGTACACTAGCGGTGCAAACATGCCCCTAGTGGTTACACTGCGGCCTGTTTCGTGGCTGCTAGCTGTAGCCTTGTCTCAATTTTTCACTCTGTTTGTCAATTACACACAGGTCCGAACACACACGCACAAACTGGACCTATATATGCACTAAGTGGAGAGATGTCAGAGTGGGCTGCCCATGACAGGCACTCCGAGCAGTTGGGGGGTTTGGTGCCTTGCTCAGGGGCACCTCGGCAGTGCCCAGGAGGTGAACTGGCACCTCTCCAGCTACCAGTCCACGCTCCATATTTTGGTCCGGACGGGGACTTGAACAGGCGACCCTCCGGTTCCCAACCCAAGTCCCTATGGACTGAGCTACTGCCGCCCCACATACTATACTGGACCAGTTTAAAAAATTGTCGTTCATGGGGAAATTGGGTCCAGATTAGAAAATACCAAGGTTACCCTGTGAGCCTTTCCTACACTTTCAGCTGTAACGTTCGACTGTAACGACTCGCTGATGACCTGCAGCCTTTGACCAGTTCTTCTAATTGGTCATCAGCTCGTTCACAAGGCCTCTGATTGGTCAACAGTAACTAAAATAAAAGTCAGCGTGCATGCTACTCTGCCAGCTGAGTCATCTATTTGAAGAGTTGTGTCTTACATAAAAACTTGCTTTTAAATATCACAGCCAGGCATATGTTAAATGATTGTGTGTGCAAAATACAGACCACATACATACACACACACCAACACAGATATGCACCCCTTGCGGCAAGTACTTCACATGCAAAATACATGCAAGTCACATCACATGCTCAACGAGATGCATGAATAAAGGAAAAAAGTGCTCCCCAACCCCCATATACACTTCAACACAGACACACTAAAAAAGGCCTTGCATGGTTAAGTAAATGAATACTTCATCAAACATAATCTCTTGGTGCATAAGCACAGTTCATGTCGGCACCCAACTGAGTAAAAGAGAACATAGAGATCCAGTTCAGACAGAGATGATGAAAAATGCACACATACACACACATACGTACGTACATACACACACACAGTATGCATCTTCTAAAATGTAGACACATGATCACACACACCTATATGAGATGTTCAGATAGAATTCGCAATGAGGATCAAACTCTCAAAGTGCAAGAAGTTTGATATGTCTGATATTCTCAGAGGAACCAAGGAAGGGGCGAACGGGGGTGGGGGGTGGTGGGGGCACAGGGAGAAAATATGAAAGTAAAGTTGATGGCGGGTACAGGCCTTCTTTTTCACCTCTTAAAAAATGCTCTCTGAAATCCCACTCGGCTCTCCAACTGAGCCTCGGTTTTTATTTTATTTTCTCCCTTTTTCCCCCAACTGTTCTTTTTTCTTTGTCTTCTTCTACTGGTTTTGGAGGCTGTCAGAGATGGCACACAAGCACGTACACACACACACACACACACAACCCTCCTCACTCTCCAGCCAACGTGAGGCTTTTAACTCCAGAGGAGGAAAAAGCGAGGGGTCCAGGAGAAAAAAGAAGCAGGCGAGCAGGAGGAGAAGGAGGAGGAGGAGGAGAAGGAGGAGGAGGAGGGGAGAACAGGCGACGGGGAGGGCAGGAGACATTTTCTGCTGATTAAGTAAGTGTTTGCTTCGGCTTCCATTATTTGACAGGCACATCAGAACAACGAGCAACAAATGTGAAAGCCGGCTCCGCTGAAATGCAGAGCGAGAGAGCGAAACAGAAGGAAAAAACAAATCAGTAGCATATTTCGCCCAAAATCCCTCCACTCCCTTGAGCGCGAGCGGTTTTGTCAGTCTTCCATCGAGGCTATTTCAACGCGATGACAAACACCTAGCCTGGCCAGGTGTCCTCCCTCACTGTTCTGGGCCGTGTAATCCTCTGCTTAAATCAGTGTGTGAGCAAAGGATAGAGAGGAACTGGACGTGTTCCCAAACTCCCCTCCTCCTCCTCCGTCTTGGCACAACGTCCAGCTCCAGAGAGGAGACACCTACGGGAGTCCTGTGGAAGTGTGTGCATGTGTGTGTGCTGCTTACACAACCCTCACTCACTCACACAAAAGCTCTCACTCTCTATCATACACAGATTCTGCAGGAATCATTAGCAAAACCAGCAGAGGGAATTTCACACAGGCAATGTGCCGGGCAAAACATCACTCAGAGCGAACACCCCAGGGGTCTTCAATTAGACCCTAAATACCTCAGCGAGTATCCAGGGGTCCTAATTACTTCAGACTGCCGAAAATGGCCGCAGGCCGCCTGAGGCCAAGGGCTTACCGAGGATATGCCTGTTTAGAATAGATTCTGGCCCCGAGATCAGTCGGGTTTTCCTGTGTTGTTTGTCTACAGCATCAGACAGAAGAAGCGGCGTGAGCATCAGAGCCGAGGCAGAGCTGGCTGCTGCTGGTGGTGTGCTGTGGATGTATTTATAGCAGGAGAAGGAGAGACCACTGCAGGATTAATTCTCCAACCAGAAAGCAAAGAGAAAGAGAGGGAGACAGTGGCAGAGAGGAGGGCCACAGATCAAGAGAGGAAGAGTTAAAAATATAGCCAAAGATACATCTGCTCACGAAGCACCAGTGTACACACAGATTTAAACAGCGGAGCACAGAGGACAGATCGATCTCAGTAACGTTACAATGCATTACAAAAGCAGTGACCTTTCTCTAAATTGGTACAGATAGGGATTAAAGGGCAAACGAGAAAACAGAGAATGTCTTTATACAAGCCTTACAGCACAGGGGATGCATGTATGCATGCATATATCATCACAAATTACCCAGAAGTCTTTACGATACTTGCCAATCCTCATTAATATTTTAAAGCCAGATCTGTAAAAGAGAAAAAGTAAAAGATCTGCAGTTTGACATAGATCTGCAGACCCAATTTGCCTTGAAAAGATCAGCCAAACTCGACTTCAGCACACCCACAACTGAGTCTGTAACGTATATGAATCTGTGCCAATGGTCCGTGATGCAGATACATCCACAGCTGATGCAACAGACTTCAGGTCAGCATTTATTATGCAGGCTATGATACACTGTGCATCCTAGTGTGTATGCAAAAAGGTGACAGGTTGGAGCGTTTCAGTACAATAGGCATAACAAAACAGGTTCACACACACCGAATAGAATTCGGGAAAGACATCACGAAGCATTCCTAAGAGATTCTGAGTGGAGACAGCAGCTGTCTCACAAGGTCTCAGCAGACATTTGATTGGAACACTCACGGCAGATCCTGGGTCAGATTTTTGTAATGCATTACTGACATTATGGAGTCAATTTGACTGGTTGTTGCTACAGCTAAAACAATTAATGGATGAGCAGAAAATGAATCAGCAGCCCTTCCTCATTCCAGGAGTTGATTTCCATTATCTTATGTGATAGTAAATTCAATCTCTTTGGTTTCGGACTATTAGCCAAAAAGAAAATGCATCACTTTAGGCTTTAGGAAGCTGTGATTGGCATTGTTTGAACCTTTTTCTGACATTTAAAGAACACTCAAATCAGCAAGAAAGTCATATGTTCTTAGAACTGTTGATCATCCATCGCACAAAGGGCATAATGATCGTACAAATGAGATAGACCTACCTAAATTTGGTTGAATTCACGTTGCGATATTGAGTGATCGAAATTCCATGTTAGGAACGCTAACATCAATTTGACGTAGAATACGGACAACAAATGACGCTGATATTTTGTTGTTTTTAAGTTGTGTTGTTAAGTAACCAAAATCCAGCGTCTTCCAAATGTCTCATGCCAACATCATCTTGATACAAAATAACAACATTTAGTCATGAAGTATGCAACACAACCCAACATCTGCAAAAACTCATGTTAAATCTACACAACACATCGCTACAGCCATTGGACACCAAGTCCGTATTTTTCATCCAAAATTGTCGCACGTTTAAAAATAAATACATCACTTTGTGTCAAACACGTTTGCACACTGACTCGGCCATCATTAAAATTTCAAGTACTGGTTAGATTTTAAAACAAATTTGGCATCCGTCAAAGCCTAGAAAGAGTTGTTTGTAGTATACAGGTGGATAATGATGAAGAGGAGGATGATGACGACCACACACTGACGGAGAGAGAGGGACATTGTGAAGAGTGGAAGGGGAGAACAGCTCAGCCTCTTTAAGTAGTGGTGGTACTAAATGTAGGACACAAAGAGAGAGTGGCGACAGCCAGTGACGTACCTCCACTGGAGAGAAGCAAGGGAGCCAAAGTGTCTTCCCATTTTGTCTCAAACTGCAAATTTTTGCAACAAATAGAACAATAAAATGCGTCTGAGTCACTGTGCAAATTTACATACGAAAAATGGACTTGGCGTGCAACATCTTGTGTTGTCATCTATCTTTAGCCATTTGACTTTTCCACTTCATTGTACCACAATATTGCTGGCATAAACACAATGAACACAGACCGATAAAACAGGCAGAGTCACAAAGGGCGCACCACTAGCTCCTGAAATTAGTTGTTTTTCTTTAAATCCCCTTGCTTACAATAATATCAGTATACGATATGCTATAATGTGCTGTATATTGCATTATTAAATCTTAGCTCCTGTATGGTATATCATCAGAGTCTTGCCAATACACAGTCCTAGTGGCAATACAGTTCGAGTACTGAGTAACACTAACGTTATCACTTTGTGACACCATCCCCAACAGAAATCCATCACATAAATCGGAGAACTAACAAGAAGTTGAGCAACATAAAGAAAAGTGAATGTAGGTGAGAAATGACACAATCAAATAATCCTCCCAACTAACTAATTTCAGTCACAGATACAATCTTGGGTCAAGTTCCTGTGTGCTGCCAAAATGTGGGGGTCCCAGTGGGGGCAGGTCCATGAAATGAAAATGTTTGAGAACCCCTGACTTGGATAATAGTACCAAGGATCGCCTTTGCTCCCTGAGGAGCCACAGGGGACTCATGTGCCCTGCTGCTAAAAAAGTCTGTTTGTAAGACCTTTAAAGATTTGACATTTGCAGACATGGAAATCAGCTGTGATCACTGGGAGACAGAGGCAGAAAAAAGACAGGGAAGAAAGATGAAAGGACGGCAGAAGAAAATAAAGTTGGGGCGGTATAAGAGCGGCAAGCTGCATCACCGACAGTGTTCCTGGGGGGAAGAGGAGGATAGGCTTGCTTAGCATCTCAATCAAAACACTAACAAATCAGAAAAGAGGGGGAAGATAGGATATGAAGCAACAGACAAGGCAGAAGGGATGGATGGATGGAGGCAGTAGGAGGTGTGGGAGGGAGGCAGACAGGAGAGGAAGGAACAGCGGTAATCCGAATGACATTCACACACAGCACCTATGAGAAGAAACAAAGCCTGAGCGCACCAGAGCAGTACAAGCCAAGGAAACATTCCGTCCCATAGCTCTCTAACACACACATGCACATTGCCTACACACCAAGAGAGACACTGGGAGACAGAGAAGAGTCTCCATTGCCTCCTTTCTCTCCCCCTCCTGCACCCCATCCTCCCCAGAGAACTGAATCAGTGCAGGTCTGTACACTTATGCATCAATAATACACTTCAGTGGCAGGAATGATTCAATAAGGGCTCTGTGGCTTGAAAAGACTCCACCCTTCCACCGCTGTTCACCCCGAAGGAAACGCAAACGCTCAATAAACAGACGCTCCAGGTGTGTATCAATAAACTAATTATAACACTCAGTCCCTCGCTGTAGGCCCAGCCGAGTGGGGTCGATAACTTGTCATCACTCGTTATGAATAATCGATCGGTAGCCAACACCGGCTCAGAGGAATCAGAGCATGACGTGGGAACAGTAAAGCTGGAGAGCGTGGGCGAATGCGCGCACACACACACTCACACTGTCAAGTGATGCAGCTCCAATAAGACCAGTACACACACCTGAGACACACAAACACTCCTCAGATCAGGTCATTTTGTTCATATTAGGTCACGAAGCTTGTTCACTGAAGTGGATACACAGAATAGGAAAGCAGATCAATACACACACACGCACTGATATATGTCAGAATCTGTATGTGTAAGCAGTGCTCACTCTTTGATTCCAAGGCATGTGCTCATTCACTAACCCCTGAGGTCATCTGGAAAAGCTGCAGAGCCCAGCAGGTGTTCTCTTACCTGCCACAGGTGGAAGCATGCGCGCATGAGCAGACTCCTATCTCAAAAGTACAAAAGGATATGGGTTGCAGACCATCTTGAGACACCAGCTCCGAGGCCTGGTGGTTTGTTTCAGGTAGAAGAAGACCACGGGGGCCAGGGTGGGGTAGGGCAGGCTCCCATCGTCGCTCGCCGACCCTTCATCCCCGGCTGTAGAGATCCTGTCGGGCGCTGGGGACGCCGGGGACGCCGGCTCCACCGCCGCCGCCACTGCCTCGCTGCGCTCCCCGCCTCCAGTCCCGACCCCGGACAGGTCGTTGAGCCGGATGAAAGTCCTCGGCAGAGAGGAGCGACCCTCCGAGCCCCTGGCGTCGGGGATCCCGGAGAGATTTCCCCCATCCTCGGCCATCATTCACCTCCTGCGAGCAAATATGATAAGATAAATCTCGCTGACAATCATGGAAATGCGTGAGCAGCCAGAGCAGAGCGCATCATTAAGATTCAAGAAAACCTGAATCTGCTGATTTTTATTTTGAAATAAATACCAACTTTGCATATAGTGAAAAATGCACTGCTGCACATATACTCACAATTAAATCTAAATATTGTAGGAAAAGGCAACAGTAGAGTGGTGGGGGAGATTATTTGGGTACATATGCGCACACCTCATCGAAAAATGATTGCATTAAATTGTTTTTAAAGAATTAACATGATACAAAACTGTTTTAATGGATACAGATCGACAAAGTATGTATTTGTTGCCATGAGCTGGTGATTAGAATGGAGCTCCTGGTGAGCCTCCGAAAATTCAAAAAGGGCTCGCATTCCTTTTCATCAAAAACAATGCCAAAATCTCTCCCTCATCAGCAACAATAGCCTGCGACAGTTCCAAAAAACTTCAGCCTCATTAATAAGGTATCAACAATACATTAATTCTGAAGTGATGTGCAGCAGTTCATTTTCTACATGAGTGCTGGAGCATCTTTCCGCTCGATTTATTTATTACCTGTAATGGACTCAGTAGATGTGCCCAAAGCGCGCTCAGTCATCGCATGATCAGTTTTTGTCGTGGCTATAAAGTCCACACCAGCCTGAAGAAAAAACCCGGTAGGAGAGACGCGGAGGGAAGAGATAAAGAAGAGAGGAGCAGGGGGGAGAAGGGAGAGAAGGAGAGGGTCTTGTGGGTTTGGTGCGTCTGGTGGAGCGTATAGTTTCCAGGTGGTGCGCTGCTGCTGCGCGGGTCCGTCTCAACAGACACGGTGCGCCCAGGCCCCGGTCTCCGGTGTCCAAGCGTCTCCAGGGGCCTCAGCAACACTTCATAACCGTCCCCCGTTAGATTAGAGATAACAAAAATAACCGCGAGATTTGTGCCTACTTTTGCAGCCTCAGGTTAAATATAAAAGGCAGCGCACAAACTTCTTTATGATTCCCTCCTCCTCCTCCGCAGAGCTGATGGACAAACCCAAAAAATGAGAAATAATGAAAATTAGAAATCTATTCGATTCCCCGCGTTTTCCTCCGCTGCTTCTCCCCCTTCAATTTGAAGAATCCAGTACTTTTCGTTGCATCCACAGGCGGTTTTCAGCGCATATCCCGCATCAGTGTTTTTAAAGATCCATGGAGATGCTGCTGCACATCCTGCCGCTCAACACAAAACACGCGTCAAAGAGACAAACCTTTGATATTTTCTAAATACCACAAACACCGCCCCTCTCCATTGTTGCGCACATGAACGACCGGGCGCTCCTGCTCTCACTCTTGTCTCCTCCAGACTGTATTCGGTCGGTTCCGTCCATCAGCACAGCTCACACAGCTGGATGGGGGATCCTAACTTCTCACTCCCCGCCCAACGGGAGCGCACACTCTGCGCCAATCACAGCGTGGCCTGAGTTGGCGCTTCCTCCTGATTGGCTGAGCTGGATGTCGATCCAAACTGTGCAGCGGGGAGGAGGGGGGGAAACAGCTGGAATCTTATTGTCAACTGTTAGCCAATGAGAAGCGAGGAAGCGGTGGCATTTAGCAGTATTGCTGTGTTATTGGTGCAGAGCTTTATTATGGGGAATATTTGAGAGGAAAAGTTACCACATGGCGCAATGTGACTCCAACTGACATATTATGAATATATAAAAATATATATAGCCTATATGTGACTTATTGCCTCAGCATTAGGGCAAAAACATATTGATCCCAGTTAATCAAAAACTTAAAGACAGAATGTGATAAATTTGTTGCACATATATATATAAATAAAACTGATTTTTCCAGGGCTGTAATCACCTATTTGACATCGGGGGGCCATTTTCAAATGACACCTTCTACAGGGGGGAATTCCCCCTCGGACAAATTTTAGGACACTTAACAACTAAACTGACCATTTTAACCAATTTGAAACAAGAAAGTGCACACTATGATTTTTTTATGACTTTTTTATGACATATTGTACCCTAACTTTTTTTTAAATGATGCACTATAACTTGATTTTTTATGACATAGGCTACCAACACTTTACAAAAACTGTAAGTCAACGGTGACAGCCTGCATAACACTCGAATTATATTTTAATATTCTACTTTTTTAATATATTTGAAAGTAATGAAATAAAGAGACAAAATTTGACACTGCTGTACCCACAGTGCTCGAGCAACAGCCTCTGCTGGGGTATGGCAACACCACTTGGACAAATCACACACTGTAATACTAGAACCAGTATTATTGAAAATAATTTATTGAGTGAATTAATGATTATTTTTACGTCTGCTAATCATTTCAGATGGCTGTGCATGGTTTCCTTTTGTAGCACAGCATTTTTTTTATTTATCTATATGCAGTGGTGAGGGTGGGGGGTATTTTGGCATATGTAATTGGGGGAACCCCCCTCCTCAAACCTCCAATATATTTTGTATTTACTGGCTAGGGTTTTTCATCAGCTATTAATTCTAAATAAGAGCAACAATTGAATTCACCTTTTATAAATTGTCTTATCAAGCAAAATGTCTGGCAGGTCAAATCAAATTATGGAGTTAACGATCCAAAACTATCCCACAGTGTGCAGAGCGGGCCCCAAGACTCGCCTCAGAGACCCCAGGAGGCCCCTTTAAGGGCCTGTCTTGGAACACATTTCCCAGACAATCCAATTAGCAAAGAATGAACAGTTAGTATTGGCTTTCAGTCATTAGAGGTATTTCACAAAAGTAAAGGAAAAACAGAAATTCATCATACTTATGTAATCATAGAAAAATGAGATGTTATATTTATAATATTGAATTTTTTTTTCTTTTTCTTTTCCAGAATTGGGGACCCCAGGCCCTGGAGGAGTGCTCTGGCATGTATTCTGGTGGCCACTAGGGGAAGACGTTTCCCCAGGCTTTTCTGCCTCACACACACACACACACATACATACACACACAATACCTACAGCTGGTTTTGGGAATACAGCCTCGGGCAGAGCAGATACTTGTAGTTTTTAAGTGTCTGAATTAAAATGCTGTCCCCTGTTGCAACTCAATCTTATGGATTCTGAGGTTTCTACAAGCCTGGCGCAATACACACATGCATACACTCTCAGCACATAGCAGCGGCATACTTTATTTTCATTACAGTGTATGATCATTGATTTCAGAGCTGGAGCAAATCAATGAGGAGGACCAATTTCTTTTTCATAGCATCTGTCACAGCTAGCGCCTATGTGCAGCAGCAGACATTCATCACCTGGGCTGTTTACACATGGTGAAAGCATAAAGGCTGAGAATCACATGTACACACTTGATCTTAAAAAAACCTGCATGTGCACACAGGGGGAGGAGACAAGGAGAGAAAAAGTAAGAGCATGACTCTTTACAGCCTCTGTCAATACACCTTGTTTGGTCTGATTACTTAATAGTGTACTATCTCAACAGAGTATCCATTAAAACATATTGATCCAACACTGCTTGTAGCTATTAGGCAGGACTGAGGCACAGTTCTGAATACATAAGAGAAAAAGCAGAACACAATTAAGACCAGGTTCTGAGTAAAGCACACCTTAAAGTACAAATGCAACATTCATTAATAATAAGCAATACAATTATGTATCTATTATTCATAAAATGGAATAAAGCATTGGCGATTCAACACTGAGTGCCTATGAACACTTCCCAAGGCGAGAGTTTATGAGTGGTTGATGAATGATGTTTGCTAGTGCTGGCCAGCCTGAGCAAAGACCCCGATTTATCAGAGTGAGTGATCTCAGCTCTCCGGGGGAAACTTTCTCTCGTGGCTACTCTGCAGGCAGCCTGACCAGCAGCACTGTTTGTACACACAGACGCGCAGTTCATATGTTACTGCTCACCTTCATCAGACTGCAATGACAGACCTTACTGACAGAGAAAGCCTGATAGGCTACTGAGGAGGTTGCAAAAAATCAGTGGCTTCAGTCGACAGGAGACTCTGATCTATTTAGCAATATGGAGACTTCTGATCCCTCGAGAAATGTGTGTGCCTAAGAAAAGAATGGACAGTGCGACACTGCCATACACTGCGGTCATACACAGCTCCCTAAAGATGATCTCCTTTTGTCTTCCCATCAACAGGTCAAACATTTCTCCTTGCCTAATATTTTGGTCCAGGCACAGTTCATATCAGGTGTGAAAACCAACTGTACCAAAACACAAAGGATGGACTGCTGTTTACCACGAGTAGCAGCTGACGAGTAGAGTTACAAAGGTAGACCTTAACAATAAGGACTGCCCGATTAGCCGAGCAAGTAAAATGCCATGTTGGACCAGTAAATCTAACACCAACTTGCCCAATCAGACAAGTGGTAAAAAAATTAAACATTATTTTTGATGCTGGAACATCAGTGATGCATTGGTGAGCACTGTCGCCTCACAGCAAGAGGGTTCCTGGTTCAAATCCAGGGTGGGGGAGCCCTGTGCAGAGTTTGCATGTTCTCCCCGTGTCAGCGTAGGTTTTCTCTGGGTACTACAGCTTCCTCCCACAGTCCAAAGACATACAGGTTAATTGGTAACTCTAAATTGTGCCTGCCCTGTGATACATTGGCGACCTGGATAAGTGGTAACAGAAAATGAATGAATGAACGATGGAAGTGGCTAAGAAGTGAACAATCTCACATCCTTTCCATCTCTGTTGAGAGTTTCATTAGGCAGTTGTGAGAAAATGGCAACAGGTAAAAAAGAAACAGTTTATGAGATGAAGCACAAGCAAGTATTTCAGTTATCCTGCAAACAGTAGTTATGGGTGGCATTAGAGGATGGGAGTGAAACTCCAAGTATGAATTGCGCCATTTGCCTCAAGTTTGAGAGCAGTGTGGATAAAACAGGGTTGTTTGTTATTTACTTCAAGCTTAAACATGAAAAATTACTTTGGTCTGAGTTTTTATTTGATAACCACTGAAAAAAAAGCAATGTGGATAGGGGCAAGTAAAAATTAACAAAACTGGCAAGTAGATATCGGACCGACTTGCCCCAACCAAGCGAGTGAAAAAAGTTTTTTTTACATTTAACCCTGAAATGCATTTCTTAGTATTGCCAGTCTCCTCCAGCATGTGCTATTCTCATTTTCTGAACCGAATGACAGTGGGTGCTGAAGTTGGAAGGCAGGAGAGAGGGTTGTTCTTGACATTGTCGCCAAAATATGAGCAGTAGTAGCCATAATGTAGCCTGGTTCCAAACCATAGACCCCGCCCACTCAACTGAGTAGGCTTGCATCTCTGGTCTGGCATACTGCAATGAATTTGTGATTTATGTCGTCCAAATGATGGAAGGACCAATGAACGCCGGGAGTGGGGACGGGTCTAGCGATTAGCCAATCAGCACCATGCTGATGTCAAGCTGTGCACCGGTGGGTAACTGGTGAGGATAGCAACAATGGCGACCGCTACAGATCCTACAGACCACATTAACGATGCTATCGAGGTATTTCGCCACTACTCGCGTTAATGGAGGACCAAATTAAGGAAGCTGCTAAACTGGATTTAACAGCGATGCAGCTGGGCGTGCATGACGACGGAGACATTTTAAATGGGCAATGCTCGCTTGTTTTCGGCACTCCCGAGACATGGATACTAATGACGTCAGATTCTGGGTGAGTCGTTGATTTCTACTGATTGGTTAGGGAAAAAATCAAATTCCCTCCCCCTTGTAAATCGCCTTCAGTGGAGGCGATGTCAGACTGAAGGTTCTGGGAGCTTCAGTCTGACACTCAGGCTAGCCATAATGCAAAGGTCCACTACATTGGGATCTTGAAATCAGCGGTCTTTTCTACACTGTTGCAACCATATAAACAAATGCCACATACATAATAAAGCAAGTGCACTCCGTTACAAAACAGTATTCTTATATGAAAGCTGAGGGGCGGCAAAGAGGGGAGGGGGGGAATCGTACTCGGGCACTGTACAAATCAGTCAAATATCTGATACCTGATAATCACTGATTATCATACAATGCTGCACTGACGTGTGTAGGTGTATTTCACTTTATTCATTTTATTGAACCACCAATAGTCCTCCCCCCTACACGCTCTGGGAGTGAGGACTGTCAAGAAAAGGCTATCACTATATTGATCATGTAATCATCCCATGTCTCCTTGCTTCAATATTGTCCTTACAGTTAACCTTTGACACGACAAGACAGGAGGCTATCCAGTCACTCAATACTTTACCTCTGCTGCATACAGGCCCAGAGTTCCATCTGCAGCCCCGCACCCAAATAAGTCCATTCTCTTCATCCTGTCACACACAGACATTAAAAACAAACTATCACTGCTGTTGTCATGACGAAAAACCAGCAGCAACAATCCAGAAATGCACAGGAGGTCACAATCCATTAAAAAAGAATTTGAAGCAGACCTCTTTTTTTTTTTTTTTTTAAAGTGATGCAGTGAAGAAGATGCAAGGGTTTTAGTCAGGTTTAATATCAAACAAACAACAATGCTCTGTCATGCTTAACTATTACAACATATTCACTTAATTTGAATTTAGGGTTCGTGAGATCAATATCAGTTTTGGAGAATTAATGTCACGATAATCAGAATTGTTTGTTTAAACTCCCAAGGGTGCCACAGGACATTTAATGGTTGTATTTCAGCATGTTTGGCTTTTGTAAGCCTCTCTGTAACTAGGAGCTGCACTGTTGAAGCCAAACTACAAAAAGACAAAGAATATTTGTGTTCTCTTTCTTCAGCAGAGCCTCCTCACCACCGACAGTGACAAATGTAGCATTATTATAAAGGAGTATTGATGGCTGTTTTTTGTTGCGAGGTATCTACTGAGTACACTTTCATAAGCAGAGGAATATTTCGACAAACCACAATGAAAAGAAGGGCAAAAACAGTTCAGTGGAACTGACAGCACGTTGAACTGTGTCACGCTGGTTCCTTTTAATCAATAAAATCAGCTGAAGTTGAATATGATCTCTGTGGTCGCTGTGAAATCCAGGAAGTTGTTATTCACATATGCTGTTTAACTTTGTGGTATTCATTCTCGGGACAAGCAGCCCATTCCTGCATTGAGCGCCAGCAAACCTGCACTCATTTAGAGCTAGCAATTGATAATATTTTGATTTGGGACATTAATAAAGGCCCGGAAATCCATTTCAAATCAAAACCATTTATCTATATCATTGTATAAGCAACAATCAAAGTTAAGATTTGGGAGAAAAACATTCGCAGTTATGTTTTTTATTGAGAGTTTAACACTCAAAAACTCTGCAGATATGCCCTAACAGAACTGTGTGGGTGTGACTTGATCAGATCTAACTGGCAGTGCTGGCAATAATCAGCCTGGGAACCAGACAAACTTGCAAACTCTTGTTTTATTTGCTGTGACAGATGCATCTGGTCCCCCTCCCATTCACAGACAGATTTCCACCCAACCAGACCTGCCCACAGCCGTTTTTCTAATATTCACGTGTTTGATACAATAACTGACAACTTGTGGAGCCTTGGCATGTACGCAAAACATGTGATGACATCATTTTTGGCTTGCCCACCCTTATGCCGGGGACACTATGGCGAGCTTAAACCTATCTTAGTAAAGAGGAGCGCCTTTGAGGCAGTTTTTAAAAAACAACAGTACTCTCTTAAAATTCCAATGGCAAAAACAGCAACACTTGTTTACAGATGGCTATACCATCACAGCTCATCTCTGCATGCTGTAGTCTGTTTCCACTTGTCCATTGCTCAGCACTACATCACGTTTCATTGTTCTGATTGGTTGTTGGTCTATCCAACTGCCTCCAGAGACTTTTGGTCTACACTTGTTGATATCGCCCCTTGGAAATCAAAAATAAATTGAGATGTTCCAGATTAACTGTACTCGCGAATCAACACATTCTCACTCCAACCTCATCACATATTGACATTTTGGTCATGGACGTTCCATGTCCACATACGATGTGTAACCCTGGGCGTGTTGGTTGTTGACATTCTGGGCACCGTGTGAAGTTCTCTTCTTTCAAGATACACTTCCATTTTCACAGGAAATTTCACATTTACCTACACTCCCATTCAAAATGAACTGCAAATTGATGTTTTTTTCCTTCAACAACAAACACACATGGCTGAGTTTAGGCAACAAAAGCACATGGTTGGGTTTAGCCAACAAAAGGAAATGGTAAGGTTTAGGAAAAAAACACAGGGTTTGGCTTTAGAATCTTACGGGACGCGAACACCGCTCTCTCAGGTGACAGTCGGTGTTTGTTGGACCCATCCACCATCACTTCCACCCGCCCCACTCGGACATTCGCCGCCATAACTTTCGTCCCTGTCTTGGACGCCAGCCGTCGTTAAACTATGCCAACCAGCCGCGTATCATGCCAACATTAAAGGACGCCCTTTTTCATTGGTTTCTGACACCACAAGTCACTGCCCAAGCGCCGAATTTTGACGACTTGGGAGTGAGACTGGGCTCCACAGATTGGTTTGACGATGTCAGGCTAGGCAACACAAGCAAACAACCTCCCACATGGTGTTAAATTTCCATGAAAATACTGGTTAGAAATAAGTAAAATTATGTTTTCCCAATTGAGCCACGCCCACTTCCTTGCTCCTCCCAGCCAGAATATTTGAATGATACAGAGTTGGAGGTGGGGCCCTGTTCATTCCTATGAAAGTTGCTAAGTGGCACATAGAGCCAAAAAATGTCAGCTGCTGTGTGTACCATTCCCGAGATGATTGGCACTGCTTCCACAACGTTAGACCCAAAGAGCAGGCGTACTAGACTTCTGCTGATCGAGCTGGCTACTTCTGATTTAGCGCCCTGCTAACTTGAATGAGGATAAAATGATTAAATTGTGTGTCTTTTCTAGACTTTCTAAATGTTTTCAGACCAAATGGATTGAATCCCAATAGTGAAACATGTCATTTCGCAGGGGTTGTGATACTCAAAAAAATCAATCCACTGATAAACAGACATCTCTTTCATCATCTCAGTCTTTGGGAAACAATCTTTTTGGGCCATATGGCATCACATGACAGATGTAATTCCACATTCTGGCCACAATTGAAATTGTCTTCAAAGTGTGGCGCACTTCACAGGGCCTGGGAACGACTCTCAGTTTTGACAAGGGTAACATGAGGTGGCATTTTTGGCAGCTGCCAGACACCTTCAGGTGTATCACAACCTGCTTCTGGACTGGAGGATTTGCATATAGCATGGACAAAACAAAGACGGATTACAATCAGATTTATGACCTGGCCAACAGAGATGCATATATGGGGCTAAGTGTAAATGAATGTGTCTAAATTCTCGTCAGGACTTTATACAGATATAAGACACCTAAAATGACAAGTTTAAAGCTTTAGATAATATGATCAAATGCATACTGTGACATTGTATATAGCAAGTGGTAGAGTATCATAAATGATAAAGAAAATGCAACCTTCAAAATATGTACTAATGGTGTCTTCAGGATATGGACAGTCTGTGGTCTGACTTCACCTCAATAACAGTTAATACACACACACCAAACAGACACATACATGACTGGATGAAGCTGCTGGACAGGACAGAACTGAGCTGGCAACCAGGCGCAGGAGGTGATCGCCTCTATAGTCTCACTTTTCTATTTATCTGCTGAATGATAAATAGAAGAAAATGAGCATGTCCGTTTATTTTAGCCCACATGCAATCCAAAATAATACAGTAATACAATGCACTCTGTGTGACTCATGTGGTGTGTCCGCGTGTGTGTGGGCGTGTTATGGGAGCCCGAAGAGGGTCAACAACAATATCAGTCATTTATAAACAAAAAATCACTTCTAATTGAAAAATGTTAAACAGAAGACTCCAGACTATACAAAGCTGTGACTCTGAAGCTTTTCCATTCCTGCTTGCCCACCTAAAAATCACACGTGATTTCAGTGATACTGATTCACATGTTGGTAACCTTGGTTACGGAGCAGAGCAGCTCGCAGAGGAACATTTTCAACACTTCATAAATTATATGCCTGTAATGACATGGAGGGAAAAAAGAAGAAGGAGAGGAGACTGGAGGGGCAAGATGAAGAATAGGAAGAAATAAACTAGAATAAGACAGAAAATAAAAAGGAAGAAAGACAAGTAACTAAGAGAGGAAGAGAAAAGGAAAGGAGGAGGAAATTAGGAAAAGAAAGGGAAAAGAGGAGCAGTGGGAGGAAAAGGTATCAAAAGAAAATAAGGGAAAGGCAGGAGAAAGAGGATGTAGATGTAGGATGAAGCAGCAGATAGATGTTCATGGAGGACCTCGAGGAGGAGAACAGAAGAGGAAGTTTAAGAATAAGCAGCAGTCGAATGAAAAGTACTTTTGCAACGCGGTGCCACAATGACTAATAGATAGGTGCTAAGACGGAGAATCCACACTCTACTTTTGTTTTCTCTTTGATTCCCTCCCCCATTCTGGGCCTAATTAAAACTGCATTTTTTATTTTTTATTTATTTTTTTTGTTACAAAGGCAAATTGATATCAGGGAGTTACTTCCGCAACATGACAAAACAGAGACAGAAGTGAGGAATAAGTTGCGACGACCGAAAAGGGAGAAACAGAAGGGGCCCTCAGCGCTTCCCTCTTTGCCTCTGCCTTTCATCTTTTTCCTCTTTGAGCACCTTCCAGCTCCGTCAGTGTCGGCTCCCACACAGCTCAACGCTCCCACTGGGGCTCTTAACGTGTCAACCCAGGACGAGCTGCTGTCCCTGCTGCAGGCTCCAGGGCTTGGTGGGGCCCCGCTCTGGAGCCTGTGCTACTGATAGCTAAGGGCACAGAAGGTGGGTTTATTGAGGCAGTCCCATGTCGCCAAATTCTGTAACACTCTACCAAAACTACCACAGAGGGTAAATAAAGTTTTTTGGGGAGAACCGATTAGCATGTTCATGTAAATGTGCATGTGTGTGTATGCCTATGCAAATTAAATTGGACACATACTTATGTTGTGGATATATCGTAATGAGTGTTTACACATACACCACGTACTGGGACATGTTCCGTATAATCCTAATTAATAATATCACTACATCCATGAATATTACCCGAGAGATTATGTGTACAACATCCTAGAAATGGAAAATGCGCCCAGGTTACCCAACTACAATTTCTTGGTTCTTATAATTGCTCTAGTATTACCCTTTATACGTTAATAGTTTGCATCACTTACAATAGATGAACAAAGTTACAAAGGAAATGGTTTCATTAAAAAATACAGTACCAGGCGGGTTTACACAATCATTCATGCATTAACCCAAGCAGCTTCTGTGCTCAGGATAGCGAGAGTCAACAGTCCACAGCAATGCCAGCGGCTCTGTGAGGCTGTATTTAAAGGGAAATTGTGTAACATTTTCAGTTGTTCATTGGCAAAAATCGATGTCTGCATTCATAAATATGTCATCATTGGTGTATTATTACCTCCACCAATAATCTGACTTATTCTCATAAAAGGAGAATTTCGGATTTGTTTGTTCATTGGGCGGGTACGTTGTTTGGCGTGTTCCATAATTTTTTGCCATCTTGAAAATACATCCGCCAGCAAGAGACATATAGCACTACCAGGGAATAGCCTCACCTTTGGCGTTTTTGTTGAGAGTCAGGCCAGCGCTGCGTGACTGAGAAGCCGAAGGAGAGGAGCAAGAGGCGCTTTGCTACTACCCCGGCACTACTGCAGCATAACGAAGTCCCACTCTTTGAGCATAATGCAGGATCATGCATATGCAGCATCACGGGAGATTTGGTTTCAATTTGGTTTCTGATCAATCAGTATTATATGACAAACATGTCAATGACTACCACAACGTCCAAATAAAGGACAATATTTGGCTTGATGTTGTTGAGCAGCTGAGATATGATGAAGATGGTAATGAAGCTGATATGCAGTTGCTAACATTATATGTTTGTCATGTAGACAGAGAGACAGAGAATGTCTTAAGGGGCTAATGTAAATGCAATGTTTCCAAACATGGAAATGTGGATAATTTGCACTGAACGCTTGTACGCTCGGTCACAAATGCAATATTAGAAACTTGTATAGTATCTATTCATTAGCCTATTTATGAATGTAAATTCTCTGATTAGAGGATTACATAATGCCTTAAAGATTATTCTTGTCCTCATTTGACTGGCTGATAACTGAAATCACAGAGCAAGTGTCAACCATTCAGACTGATGGCCACAGTCTGACTATGTGGGTTAAAAGCTGGCCGTGCCTATTCACACAGGAAAAGGAAAAGCGATCACAGCAATCGATCACACCCCCGGGGCAAATCTATTGACAGACAGACTAACCCTGGTCAGACATTTTTCATATACAATCAAAACACACACATACTGACAAGCACTCTCATGCTGAGCAACTTATTTTATTTCTTGAATTCTGTCTTTGAGAAAGAAAAAGACTTGACTTTTTTGTCTCCTTTCTATCAGTCACACAATTGTTCAAACTTGTGTAACTTGGACAACTTTTCATCGTCTAATTTAGTTAGTTTTGTCAAGACATCTGTCTGAATGGAGTCCCTTTGGATTCCCTCATTAGTGGGACAATCCTAATAAGGTGGCCTGACATTCTCGTGTGTGTGTGTATATGCGTGTGTTCTAAACCTCTGACCTCAAAAATGGTCTACAGCTGCTACCTGCCAATTGCACCTGACAAGCAGTCTGTTCACCTGCCTATCACATGTCCACTCACGCCCACACAGTATGCACATACATTAATACACACAGACACACCTTATCAGACACAAAAACATTCACATGCAATACCAACAGAGGAAAGCATCCAAGTACACTAGATGTTTTATATTGTGATGTTTTATGCTGACCCTCAATAAAAGACGCACAGTAGGCTACATACAAACTAATTGCGTAGACACAACGAGGTTGAGAATAAACAGAAAACACAGTCTGTGATCATGGGAACATACTTTCAAAACCAGGCCAATTCCTCTTCATCATGAGAGGAAAACAGATGAAGGTGTTTACATCCCATACATGATTGAAAGGCCTCTCGGCAGCCTTCCCCGCATTGCAGAGTTTGACTGAGCACTCATGTTTCCATCCCGCATGTCACAAATATAGCAGGCTGCCTTTTGAATGTATATATGTTACCCAGTGAAGATTAAATAAAAGACCAAGGCTCTCACATTTGTCTCAAGCCATTCCCCAAATCGAAATGAGCGACTGAAAGGGAGATCAATATTTCCATTCACGTGATGGCTCGGGTGGGTGTTTTGAATTATCTGATTGATGGAAAAGTGTAGGAGTCAGGGAGGAAAGTGTGTGAGAGAGGAGAGAGAAAGAAAATGGAGAGAAAGACCAAAGGACGGCTTGCTTTGTACAGCATCCTGGCTGTCTGTGGTCGTATACATTTTTAAGTAAGTTCCATATGTCTTTGCCATTATAGTTCACCAGTTTTCTCTTACAGCAGTGATGTAATGCCTACATCCCCTTGTCTCCCCACTTTAATTTAGTTAAGATGAAAGAAGGAAACTATAACCTCCAGACAATATCCTTTTGTAACTATAAATATTTTAAGCTTAACAGTACACTTTGAATATACATAGGCAGGTGACAAAGCTAGGAAAAAAATACCTGAATAAATGAGTTTAAAAACATTAACAAATGTGGATGCTTCCCCACAAGGCAACAGGAGACAGTAAATCCTTTGTAAGGAGAATGAAAAATGACTTAAGCATCAATGTATAAATAAATGTATAAATATACAAAAATGTATTAAAAGAATCCAGGAATAAATTAATAAATTAAATGAATACATACAGTACAGGCCAAAAGTTTGGACACACCTTCTCATTCAATGCGTTTTCTTTATTTTCATGACTATTTACATTGTAGATTCTCACTGAAGGCATCAAAACTATGAATGAACACATGTGGAGTTATGTACTTAACAAAAAAAGGTGAAATAACTGAAAACATGTTTTATATTCTAGTTTCTTCAAAATAGCCACCCTTTGCTCTGATTACTGCTTTGCACACTCTTGGCATTCTCTCCATGAGCTTCAAGAGGTAGTCACCTGAAATGGTTTTCCAACAGTCTTGAAGGAGTTCCCAGAGGTGTTTAGCACTTGTTGGCCCCTTTGCCTTCACTCTGCGGTCCAGCTCACCCCAAACCATCTCGATTGGGTTCAGGTCCGGTGACTGTGGAGGCCAGGTCATCTGCCGTAGCACTCCATCACTCTCCTTCTTGGTCAAATAGCCCTTACACAGCCTGGAGGTGTGTTTGGGGTCATTGTCCTGTTGAAAAATAAATGATCGTCCAACTAAACGCAAACCGGATGGGATGGCATGTCGCTGCAGGATGCTGTGGTAGCCATGCTGGTTCAGTGTGCCTTCAATTTTGAATAAATCCCCAACAGTGTCACCAGCAAAACACCCCCACACCATCACACCTCCTCCTCCATGCTTCACAGTGGGAACCAGGCATGTGGAATCCATCCGTTCACCTTTTCTGCGTCTCACAAAGACACAGCGGTTGGAACCAAAGATCTCAAATTTGGACTCATCAGACCAAAGCACAGATTTCCACTGGTCTAATGTCCATTCCTTGTGTTTCTTGGCCCAAACAAATCTCTTCTGCTTGTTGCCTCTCCTTAGCAGTGGTTTCCTAGCAGCTATTTGACCATGAAGGCCTGATTGGCGCAGTCTCCTCTTAACAGTTGTTCAAGAGATGGGTCTGCTGCTAGAACTCTGTGTGGCATTCATCTGGTCTCTGATCTGAGCTGCTGTTAACTTGCGATTTCTGAGGCTGGTGACTCGGATGAACTTATCCTCAGAAGCAGAGGTGACTCTTGGTCTTCCTTTCCTGGGTCGGTCCTCATGTGTGCCAGTTTCGTTGTAGCGCTTGATGATTTTTGTGACTCCACTTGGGGACACAATTAAAGTTTTTGCAATTTTCCGGACTGACTGACCTTCATTTCTTAAAGTAATGATGGCCACTCGTTTTTCTTTAGTTAGCTGATTGGTTCTTGCCATAATATGAATTTTAACAGTTGTCCAATAGGGCTGTCGGCTGTGTATTAACCTGACTTCTGCACAACACAACTGATGGTCCCAACCCCATTGATAAAGCAAGAAATTCCACTAATTAACCCTGATAAGGCACACCTGTGAAGTGGAAACCATTTCAGGTGACTACCTCTTGAAGCTCATCGAGAAAATGCCAAGAGTGTGCAAAGCAGTAATCAGAGCAAAGGGTGGCTATTTTGAAGAAACTAGAATATAAAACATGTTTTCAGTTATTTCACCTTTTTTTTTGTTAAGTACATAACTCCACATGTGTTCATTCATAGTTTTGATGCCTTCAGTGAGAATCTACAATGTAAATAGTCATGAAAATAAAGAAAACGCATGGAATGAGAAGGTGTGTCCAAACTTTTGGCCTGTACTGTACATAGATAAATAAATCAAATAATCTACATTTTTGCACAATTACATTTTTTTAATTACAGCATTTCTATGTCAATGTCTTAATAAGGTAGTAGGTCCTAATGTCTGTCTAAAGCAGGACTGGTCAATTATTTTCTAGTGATTACAGTCTGTCCTCCAACTGCAATGTCACACTGAGACAGAAATACATCAATAGATAATTGTAGAAATAAATTTAATGTACTTTTTAAAAATGTGTGTTCTGTTTATCAACTTTTATGTATTTATATATTTATTTATCTATACTGCATTTTAGCAATATTTTTTTTCCCCTTATTTCCATATTTTTCAATTATTCCTTTATTTATTTATACATTTATTCATTGACACTTAAGTCCTTTTCCATTCTCCATATGTTATTAAGTTAATTATATGCTATGGCCCTCACAGTCAGCAAATCTGAACTCAAAGAGGTTTTGGAGTGACATGATAGACAGCATTTTCCACCACCACCATCATTAAAATACGAAATGAGGGAATATCTTTTGGAATGGTGTTCATCTCTCCAGTACAGTTCCAGTGACATTTAAATAACCATATGCTGAGGAGCAAAGAAGCTGCCCTGGAGCTGGTTGCACTAGCTGTTCAAACTTAGCCTAATTTAAATGCATATGTTTAAATTTATGCATCATTAAATTAAAAAGGGTTGGACCACCCAAATACTTTTGAGGTAAATATTAAATGTTTACACTCAGTGACTGCCAGGTGTAGGTGTTACATAGTTAAATGTTAGCTACAACTTGGATCAACTTTTAACCTAAGTTGAAACCTAGCTTCTTTCGGCTAACACCACCAAATTGGAAAAGAAAATACAAATGCAAATTTGAATTCAATTAGCTCACTAATTAACAAAATAGCCTGACATGTCCATTGTTAAGGCCATAGCATTTTATTTACTTTCAACAATGATTGAACTAGGTTAAAGTTACAGGTTAACGTTAGCTGCTAGCTTAACAGTTTTGCACTTACATGCGTTAGCTTACATAATGTTAGCTATCTACCTTAGCTAAGCCAAGCTGATGCTGAAAAGCTATGCTAGCCTATTTGATAAGCTTTCCTGTTAGCAAAGTTACTTGGTTTGGCTAACTGCAGATTAACCAACTGTTGGCTTCTGATGTCGGTCAGTTTAAGAAAAGATATTACTTATTTAGGATGAAAAATGGTAATTTCTTACCAGTTAGCCGGCTAAATCCTCTCAGTTCAGCCGAACCTTCTGTGAGAGAACTGCACAGGCCTGCTAATGCACAGGTTCAACCAGCAGGGGCCATCCCATCATGCTCTTGGTTATGTGTCACCTCAGCTTGATAGAGTGCTCTAGGAACGAGTGGGTTATCGGAATGCGTTTTTAATAAGATGCCTGAAATGATGTCTGTGGTTCACACAAGTTTAAGAGAATTTCACGTTTTGTTCTATAATGCATTGGTAAAAACCCAACTTGTGAACTTTGAAGCGTTATGTGTCTTTAAAGAGGCGGTAGCCAATAAGTGACTAAATGAGACTACAGAACATCATCATGCCGAGTCGCATCGGAAACGGCTTTAGGGTCCATGTCATTGGTCCGACAGCCCATAGTGCGTCGCGACCGGCTCTGGGTCAGCTGGGAAAGGCTTGAGGCAAAGCAGGCTCACAGCTTATGTGTTTGTCACTTTCTTTTTCATTTTAACCCACACCATGATCTTTTCCTGACCCTAACCAAGTGGTTTTTGTGCCTAAACCTAACCAGACCTTAACCACAGGGCATCATGATGATTTCGGAACGGACTTCGGAACAATGGGTTTAATATGGTCGGAACAATGGGATGTCGGACCAATGGGCAGTTCCCACGGCTTTAAGCCTTCAGTCGCGTAGTGTAGTGTAGTGTAGTGTAGTTTGCTAATAACCTAACATTAGCTTTTTACCTCTGGCGACTGCATTTGGGCTTCAATAATTGTAGAGGTGGTGTTCATTGTTGCACAAAACATGTATCATAAACTTTCACTTGCCACAGAGCTTATTTTCAGCAATACCAAAATCCAATGGAAAAATCCCATGGGCTTTTTGACGTGGGAACCAGTGCAATGCCAAGTTCCACATCAGCGTAAACAAAAACGTCATCCCTGGGACACTCTATTTCCTTGCTCTTAAACTAGACCTCTTCATCACCTTAGAAATGTTGTGATAGAAATTTAACATTGGATCGGTGTACAGTTACAGCTAACAAATTAGAGCATATCAGCATATAGCTAAAGACTGTAGTTGTATTGATTAAAAAAGGTTTTAAACATTAGTGGCCTGAATTTTCTTAAAATCACAGGCTCATAAGTTGGTAATTTTTAGTTCTTAGCATGCTACTATATAGTTGCTACCCCATCCTCAAACCTCTTTGCTGCGTATTACCACATCTAGCCCACATGCTACAAAACGAAATTTACTTGAAAACTGGCTTGCCATCTATCGCCCGTACATGACCAAAATACAAATAGGTCAAACTCACCCACAAACCAGTTTGCTGTGTGGGCCATATCTTGCTTGTATGCAACACATCTAATCCTAAAACCAGTAGCCTATGTGGTGTATTGGTCACTTCTGGCCCAATAAGCAACAAGTTGAAAGCCACAACCAAACACCTGCAGTACATATAGACCATATCTGCCCCAACTGATGTCTACTAGATCTGGCCCACATGTATGCAGCTGCATAGTGTTGGTAAGCCATTTTGATCTTATCGGTTGTGTTGATAAATGAGCCTGATTTGCTAGTTTCCTTATCAGTATTATGGTAGCATTGCAACAGATGAATTCAGACATATAGATAATTTTAACTGATCTTATGGTACAAAGAACAGCGCAGGTCAGTGGAGAAAATCTAACTTGATGGTAGAGAAGACAAAACGTCAGAGGGTCCATGACATTTTACCCACACAAACCATGTTGGTTCAGACTGCAATATCTCAATAACTGGATGGATTGTCATGTGATTTAGACAATCACTGTCCCCTACAGATACCCTTTTTATTTTTTTATCTAACACTATCATAAGTTTGTTTTTGGTGAAATCTCAGCAACTATGGGATGGACTGTTTAACTACAAGCATCATCAGGCCAAAATTTTAGCTTCAGCAATATTTTGGTTTATAACCAAATACAGAGCCCAGTCTCACTCCAAAGCTGTCGATATCTAGCGCTTGGGCAGTGACTTGCAGCATCAGAAACCAATTAAAAAGGCATCCTTTAAAATTGGCATGATACGCAGCTCTTTTTTTCATTGTAGGTTAACGGCGTCCGGCGGCGTCAGGGGGAAATGCGGCAGGACAAGGATGAAAGGTCCAAATGGGGCAGGCGGGAGGGGTGGTCGATGGGTCCAATAAACCGCAACTTTCACTTGAGAGAGTGGTGTTTGTGTCCTGTAAGACAAACAAAAAAACATTCAGCCACAGGGGGAGCCACAGCGATTGGTTCCTAGGAAGAGATCGATTTTAAGTGTTTTTCAAAAAATTCAAAATAGCGGAAAATCTATATTACTGGAAGGTATGGGTTCTTGAGGCAAATTTGTTCATCGTGAGGAGAGGGATCTCTGTGCAAAGTTTCATGTCTCTATGACATACAGGGCATGAGATATGCCCATTCAAAGTTTGCAATTTCAGTCGGATGCTATAGCGCTCCCCTTTGGCCAATTGATGTTATATTGCTTCATTCGCATCCTCCCATGACCCTCTACCACTGTGCCAAATTTCACATGGATAGACCAAGTCAGTGAGGAGAAAAACGTGGAACAGACACACAGACACACAGACAGAGTTTTCGTCATTATATAGTAAGATAAGATCATCAAAATTGTGACTTAACTGTCTTGACTTGGGACTTGAGTGCAGACTTGAGACTTACTGGTGACTTGCAAAACAATGACTTGGTTAAACCTCTGGTGTTAGCAGATTTTACTATTTACTTACTATGATAGCCTGGTTAGGCCTGCTTAACAACAGCATGTTGGCATTATTTTCATTAAGCACATTTACATTAGCATTAAAGGGGAGATGAAACACTAAAAAACATGACCACTTTAAACTCAAAGTGGAATTGTCCTTAAGTACAGCCTTGCAGAGCTGCTAGCGTGGCTGGTTACTCTGAATCTTGTTAAGAATCATCCTCTGTGGACCACAAATATGCATATAAAATTTCATGGTGAATGGTTGTCAGAATAGCTGTTGTGGCACAAAGAAATGGACAGAAGGACAACAAACATGGTGTACTTCATCAGAAATGAATTGTCAAATGATGGAAAAACTGTAGTTTGCAAACTTTATTTCAGGGATTTAAAAAGGTAGTCAAAGTGTAAGCTGCAGCTAAATCTAATTGCACCTGTACATCATAGTCATTGATCTCACAGATTAAAAAAATGCCACTAAACTGACTGTCACCAACAGTACGTTTATTTCACAATATCTAAGAATGCTAAACTCCACTTCCCCATTAAAATGAATAGCTTAACATACAACAGTAAATGTGGCCTTTTTTACCACAAAAAGACTGAACTCTCACAGAGTTCAGATGGGCATCCAAAGTTCAAGTGGGTTTCCTTTCGTTCTTGCTCCTCCAGCTCCAGCAGTTTATTATGTAAATGAGGTCGTCTCATTCATCATGGGACTGTGATGAAGCTGGCCAGACAGGAATGTCATCTGGACACAGATCAGAGGAATAGAGGGGAGTGGTACCAGGGGAACAGATGTAGTATCGTAGGTGGAAGAACATTTCCATAAGCCACTGAAAACACACACACACACACACACACACACACACACACACACACACACACACACACACACACAGACTCCCAGGACGGATGCCATCAGATAGAAAGACTGAGCCGAGGTATTCTTGGATGCCTGAGTGTGTGTGTGTGTTTTCTTTGGAAATATGAAGGGTGTAACCTGCTCCTCAGTGGGTTTTCTGAGCGGGTCTCTCCTGTCAGAGCAGTCACACTTCATTAACCTGAGAGAGAGGTAGAGAGAGAGGGAGACGGAGAAGATGGGTGTGTGTGTGTGTGTGTGTGTGTGTGTGTGGGTGTCCACAATTTGGCTGGCCTTCGGCTTTTTTTTTTCAACAGTCTGGAGAGAGTTACGGCCACAATAGCGAGAAGCCACGCAAGTGTTTGCTCTTGGCTGCAAAATGTCCAAAAGAAAAATGATCTGCAGCTTTTATCCATGTTCTTTGTGGTCACAGCACTGTTTAGAGTTTAGATGTCTCATCAAAAAGGAATTCTACTTCCACTTTATCAATCTTATTTCAAGGGGCCGGGAGCCTGTGAAGTAGCTTGCAGATGTGACGTGCCTGCTGAGGTTTAAGCCTCGATTCCATCATTAAATATAGAAGATATTATGTAATGGGTTATGGGTGAAATTAAGGGTTTTGTATAGCTTTGTCGAGCAGGGAAAACACCCACTTGGAAACATAAATTTAGAAGATAATACTGGTTTACTCCAATCTGAGTCTTATTTTCATATAGTTTCCGACAGAAGCTCTGTTTTTCCTGCCATTGAGGAAATAAATTCATGAGTGAAAACAAGTTGGAAGTGTCTCCTGATGTCTTTACTGTAGAAATAGGCAGGGACCGAATCATCTGTCAAGCTGCCAAGACAACCGCTGTCACTGAATGTCAAGATGAGGAGCTCCAACGGACCAAAATAGTCTGAAAAATGCTCATTGCCAGTCACAATCATTTTTAACACTTCCAACAGGACAGTATGTGACTGAGAGACAAGCCCCACAAATTTGCCATTCACATCACACTTTGATGGAAGTGTTTCATGTTTCATTTAGCTCGAGATAAAGCTTCAAGGATGTTGAATATTTTATCGCTGGAACAACAGTATATCAGGGATTTTTTTTTTTTCTTCCCTACAGGACTAGTTTAATGAAGGTCCTCTTACATTCAGGCTATGATGGGACTTTTAGGCTTTACCTTCATTTTCTTCTCCTATACTATCCCACTGATAATAATGATGGGCCATTATTATCCTTTAAAGCTGCACCAATCAATATTTTTTATATTAACAATTGATCAAATGAGATGTGTAATGCAATGTCTATAAACAGATATCTGCATATGTATGAATCTGTAAGCAACAGTACAACATTTTGATATCAGAAGTGTTCTGGTTTCTGTTTGTAGTTCGTTTGTGGTCCAACCAGCATTGACCAATCACATCTGAGCAGCAGGCAACTAGTCTGTGTTGGAGAACAAAAGTGGTGGAACAATCCCACTGGCTACCGCCTGAGGATGATTTAGCTTTTTATTTAATTTGTATTTTTTAAAGATGCATTATTTGAAGATATCTATAGAAATGATCTGCGCAGACAGGAAGATTTGTCTCGGATATTCACTAGGTATGCTGAAACCTTTGAAAAATTCGTTGTTCCCCCAAAAAGGCATATTGTTGTCAAGGCACAACACAACAGGCTTTCAACTAAATCTAATGTAAACCTTTCCATGGCAATACTTGACCATCAAGAGCAACTGACATAGTATAACGAGTGAGAAAGTCTGTGGACGGGGAGGTGGTGACAAGAAGGGCTGCATCATCAGACTGATAGCCGATGGGTTCCGAGGTTGCATTTGTTTTTTCTAATTCCTTTGGTCCACAAACTTAAAAGACAAAAACATTCAATAAACTCACTGTCCAATACCTTCCCTTTGACCAACCAGTAGACAGACACACTTAGTGCCCAGCTGTTTAATATATATTGGAGCATTTAGCAGCTAAAGAGCCAGATATTTCCTTTGGGAGATGGTGAAAACCAAAACAGAGCAAAAAAAGAGCAACCTACATCCATCGAGTGAGCAGAAAAATGACACGAAAGCTGATGCTGCTCCATGTTGCTGCTGGATGTGTAAATAGGCACTTCATGAGCAATTTTTATGATGTGTCATGTTGTGTTTACACCTTATTCCACTGTCCCCAAGTGGCTGTGGCAGATCAAAATGCTGATTGTGTTTTACACAGAAATAGTAGTTGCCTTTATCCAAAAACATCTATTTTAAATGATGAATACCTGGCTAACACACAGCAGCACACTATCCAAATTATGCAGTCAAACTGAGATTTTCAATAAAGTCTGATATATTGCATCCAGTTGATGCAGGAAAACAAACGTCTAAGCCATGAAGCCATGAAGTGAATTTATCTGCGCAAGCTACAATAGTGGTCTTCTCATTACACAAGCCATTCCGGCCGCACAGCACAACAGCCAATCAATGGAAATGCAGCAGTAATCAAATTATCAGTACACCATGCACTGCTCACTGAATATCAAAGTTATCTGAGTATGTATGAGCAGAAATTAACCCATTTGTGCCCAAATTTTTCTCAATGTTTTTATGCATATAATCATGTTAACTGAGTCCCATATGAACATGTTCTAAAGTTATTTCCTCCATTTTGTGCTCTCTGTTCTAGAAAATCTCATTTGAATGTTCGGCAACTATAGTTGCCGGTGGGCACATACCTTGTATCTACCCCTCTAATGGTGAAAAGTGAATTAGAGCACAAAAAACAACATGTAATTCAGCTGTCTTTTTTGAGAAAGACTTTTTTTTATTTAAAACAAGTGTGAGAACAATTTAATTCATGAATTTTGTCATCAAAAAACTTGGAAACGCCAAAATTCGAATTAAAATCGATGATTTGCACAAACTAAAATACACTCGCTATAGCCGGGTTTTGGTTGATGAGAAAAAAAATTTAATTCACAAAACGGGGGATGGAAACAGTTATGTTCGAATTAAGTCTGATGTAGCGCACTTTCACCCCAACTGCTTCCGGTGTTTCTGGTTCACTCACAAGGCAAAAACATTGCGGAACACAACAACACAAGACTTGTGTGGATGGAGGACAAAATAAGAACATTTCTAGCCTTAATAAGGCGGTAATACATTTACAAGCTGGTTGCCAACCACCAGAAAACGTAGAAGAAGAACAATGCGAGACTTGTTTTGTTTTTGGTTCTGCGGAAAACTCGTGCGAGTTCGTAGTTTTCACCAAAGTCCGTACATTTAATAGAAACACACAGGATTCGTATTTCTTTTAATGCGCATTTCCCAATGATTCGAATCACTTTTGGATGGAAACATAGCTACTCAGGTTCTTGTCCATCATCAATGATGGGTAGTTGCATGTCACCATCAGACACAAAGCAGTCTCCTTTGAGCAGCCTAGATGGTAGGCGTTTGGGATCACAGGTCACATCATCATCATCAGAAAAATCGCTGTCACAGTCTGTTTCGCGGGCATTATTCTCAGACTCTGGCACAACTGAAATGCTTGTGATTTTTGCAGAGGGATCATCTGCATCAAGGATGTCCAAAACCTCTGCCAAAGTATACCTCTCTAATCCTCCTGGTTTATCTCTGTGGAAAACACGAAAGAGTTTGCTCCCATGGCCACTGGGGGCCACCATTTTGTGAAATTAACGCAATTTGAAATGGATATTTTTTACCAAACAATTCCAATTCTATATCCCTGTTCATGTACAATAGTGTTCAAGATGTTCTCCCTGTATTTGACATCATTCAGTCCTTCTAATCTACTACACAGTGCAACACAGTCAGCGCTAACATTGGCAGCGCTAATAGCTAGCTAGTTAGTTAGCTAGGTAGTTAGCTAGCGCTAGCTACCAAACACTAGTAATGTTGGTTACCAAATGTTAAAGCTAACACTATCAAAAACTGTATTGTTACCAAATATTAGCCCTTTGTAATGTCGGTAATGTTAGCTAACATTATTATCTACTGATAAGGTATGTGCCCACTGGCAACAATAGTTGCCGCTTGGACAAATGATTGCATACAGAAAAAACTATACATCCAATATAATATTTTTATTGTTTGGATGATTCTAGAGACTTCCATGATTAAGTAGATATATATATGTCAACAAAAAAATATTATTATAATATGAAAATCACCTTTACTTGTGGGGGTTTGTCGTCGCCATGCCCTCAGTAAGATGGGTCAGAAACTCAACAACGCCATGTGACAGGAAGTATGTGGAAACTTCATTTTTTTTCTTAATATGATTTTCTAAGGTGTCTACTCACATATAATTGATATATAAAACATGTATAGTATTTAGAAATGTATTTTTAAGTGGAAAATGACAAGCATACACAAGCATACGGTGGGCTTAATTGGGTTAACAGTAAATCACAGAGGGGTTTAGATTTAATGAGAGGCTGTTTGTTTGCATTCTGTGCAGTGCAAGGCCACCTATCCCTGCAAAGACAGATCAGAGCGACTTAAATCATTTGCACTTATAGTGATCATACTCACAGGGTTGCTGTTAACATTGACTTCACAGGATGTTCAAACACCAACCTCGACTGCAAGGATCATACAGTAAGTCAGTATTTTCATTGTTAACAGCCATTTATTTTCCTTAATCTCTTTCATTTTTCTATTTTAGATTATTCCCACATTCCCACATTATCTAGCCATTCCTCAGCTCATTGATCCATCTATACTCATCTGTTAGAGGCACTATTCATTCCCCTGCTGTATCCATCCATCCATCCATCCTTTTATATTTAGTACGACTAAGGGCCCTATCTTACACCCGGCACAAATCAGCACCCAGCGCAAAGCAGCGCACTAGCAATGCATTTGTCATTGCTAGTTTCAGACCAGCACAGTTGCCATCTGTGCACCAATAAGCGTGTATGTCTTAAAATAAGACCCTTGCATTGAGTCAGAATGGAGCAGTATTTTCCTGCTTTTTAAAGGCACATTATTCAGATAGTAAGATTCACAACGCATGCACACTCTGCTTGTTACACATAGTGGGACGTGCAGATGCTTGCAGGTGGGTCATCATTAATTAGGAAAAATATTAATGATGTTCTCTAAAATGTGAACGTAGCAGAGAGCAGAGCAGAGCTGCTGTCCAACTCCACATTCAGAGAGATGCTGTGCACATTTATGCATGAAGAACAGTGTAACTTCACTGACTATTTCAGAAGCTAAGTTAAGCTCTGTTTCCTCTGTCAAGTTTATAACTACAGTCTTCAATTTTGCTGCTTACATGTCCCACAATATTTGCTGCAATAACATTACTGCTCTTTCGGCATTACTCTCAGCAGACAACTGCTCCTTTCTCCAATTTGCTGATTCAACTTTGTAAATAGCAGTGCACCAGGTGCAGGCACACCTGGCTTTAAAAGTGAATGGGAGATGACACTCTGAATGGTTGAATTCATGTTATGCCCAAAACACACCTATGATTAATCAAGGGACTAAATACAAACCCTTTGCCCCTTGTGCTTTACTTTGCACCCAGATGATGCACTGTTTAACTCGCAAAAGTAGAGTTGGACAGCCCTGTATACACTTGCGCCATGTACAAAAGATCATTTCAATGGCCCTAGGAGTCTACAGCCATGCTAACAACTGTATTCAGACACAGTGGTGCTTTGAACTAAATGCTAACTTCAGCATGCAAACATGCTCACAGTGACATTGTTAAAATACTGGCAGGTATAATGTTTACAATGTTCACCATCTTAGTTTAGCGTGTTAACACGCTAATATTTGCGATAGCATGAAACATGAAGTACAGTTGAGGCTGATGTTAATGTCATTAGTTCTGTAAGTATTGATGTGGCTATGAATGTCTGTATCAAATTTCATAGCAATCTTTCCAATCATTGTTGAGACATTTGACTTAAAACCACAAACACGCAAGAGGAAAAACCATAGGATTGTCATAATGATTAGGATACATTGTCTGGGAACCATGAATGAGAATTTGCTATGGTATTTCACCAGGTAAGTGAAAATTTAACCTGCTGGCGGTGCTACAGCGAAGTCAAAATCAATCAATAGGATTCATTTTCTGACTACCATGACTGACTACAAGATTTTACAGCAATCCATCCAGCTGTTCTTGGAATAATTCAGTCATTCAACAGAGCCATCCCAACAAATAGTATGACCCTATCTGTCAGTTGTTCTTTATCACACTGTTGACCTGTCCTTTGGTGCCCCATCACTTTGTTGCAACATCATTGTTCACAATATCCTCTCACCATATCTAAGCGTCAATCCCTCCTCTGATGATCGGGTGTGAGGCTGCTTAAGGAATTTGGCAAAGCTGAGCGTCTATATTGGTCTTTCACTGAGTCACAGCGGGACTGAATCATGAAGCACCATATGCTAACAATAATCGCCTGTCTCGGCATCTGTCATATGAAATTTCTTAATATTATTTTCATCAGAAAGGCCTAGCTGGTTGCAATTTCACTGACAGTGTAGGGAGGAACTTTTGAAAGGAATGTCGCTTTGAGGTGATTTGTTGCTGATAAAGAGTTGTGCATGGGGCTTGCATGCAAGGCTATGGTATATTAACTTCTCTACAATTAAAATGACTTTAGCAATCAAAAGTTTAAAATGATGCCAGGCCACATGTGTGTACACATATTCCTTTGGCTGTTGCTGAATATTCTTTTGATTGTTCCTTTTGAATATTCATTAATTTCATACCCCGCTCCGTCTGTCTTCTCTCTGTCTTCTCTCCATACTCAAACATTATGTGTTTGCCTGGGGTATTTGCCTTCTAAGGGCTTGGTCACACCAACACTTGCAAAAGCAAATTCTCTAAACAATTTATTTTAATGGAATTGCCACAAAGTGATTACAGCTAAGCAAAGTGCATTTTGTGCTGTGCTTTCACATAGAATTCAACTTCATGCCTTGAACAATTTCAAACCCTCCAAAGAGTGCCAACATCTGTGGAAGCAGAACACATTGCTACGAAAGAAGTCAGACAGGACAGTAAGGCAAGTTTTCAAGAACCACCAGCATCATTTTTTTAAGCGATAAAAGCAAAAGGTAAAATAATTACCTGTCATAGTTTTGGGGAATCTTGAAGCTGTACATGCCATTTCTGTGTATGTTTTTTTATGGAACAGTCAAGACAGAGTACAAGAGGGACATTGATCCTGCCATCACATTTGCCCAGGTTCCTTCCGAGACAGATACCTGTTAGTCTTTAAAGTCATGGGAGGATGTTGAATCACTGAAAGAGTAAAACATTATAGGCATTATCATATATGGTGTGCATAAAACAGAGGTCAAAGGGTGCCTTGACACTGTTCCTGTGACACCTGCAATGTTACAAAATAACCTCAAAATAAGTAAATTAAAACTCAAACAATTCCCAGCTAACCAACAGAGAGAGGGATTGGGAGGTCATAAGACTATAAAAGTATAAAAGAAAATATCAATGAAATAGCCCCTGTGATACATTTCACCTAGATGCACAAAAACTGGGAGGTACATGTAAAATCTCAAGACACCCAAAAGGTCTCTTAGAGTCATAGCATAAACTCAACAGGAAGTCAGCCATTTTAAATGAACTTTTCATTTTTGGGGTATTTTATGCCATTTCCAGGCGTTGCACTTTTACAAACTCCTCCTCGAGATTTTGCCAGATTGGCTTCAAATTTGGGCAACCACAGTCTAAAGACCAATAATGCTAATCGGCAAAGCGTTTGAGTTTTTGTTGGGGGGCATGGTCAGGGCAAGGCAATGAATTTCTATGTTTTGCCACAGAACGGGAAGTAGTTTGTAATTCTGTTGTACATGGTCAAATTTCTCCTAAACTTAACATGTTTGATAGGAGTCCTGTCCTAAAGACATCTACTGTACATGCCAATATTGTGGGATATTCAGAATGCCATTATTCATGTGTGCGGATGGTTCTGGTAATTCATGGATTTCTGGTTGTGGAATGATTTATCTGTCTATACATCCTGACTCTAACAAGATGGCTGAATGGTTGCTTCTCTTGAACATGGCATCCCTCTGCAGCCACCACTGAACAGTGTATATCAATGACCCACAGCAGGAACAGGATAGCGCCTCACAATCTCACCTTCACACCTGTCCTTATTCATCATACAGCACACTCCTCTTCTCCTTCTTTCTGCTCTGCTGGATCGGCACATAGAAAAAGAGACACCTGATCGAATGGCGCTGTTTAGTATGGAACCAGCCAAGTTTTGGTAAGTCACAGATGAGTACAGTTCTTGATATCCCCTTGGAAACTAATGCAGTATGGAGGTTGTTGGGTTTATTTCCAACACCTGTACATGGCTAGCAGGATGCTAGTTCAGCTGGTGCTCATTCTTCTCCATATTTCTTCAGTGTTTACTGATGTTTACATTTGAAAACCTCAACCTGGCTACCTAGCAGGTAGCTAGCTAAAAGTCGTCAGAGGGAGAGTTTACAGACTGATGAGTTTACTTCCATATCCTGATGAGTGGCCATACACCACCACCATCCAAAGCAAACCAAAAGCACAAATTCACTGGAGCTGACAGAGAGGTAACTGGAAGCGTCTGCGGCTATGTCATTAATATGAACAGTATGTAGGGGTTAAGACATGAAAAATAGTTTCCAGGGGCTTTAACGCCTGAGCTTGATCAAACAGTGTCCAGTTTATTGTGCCTATGAAGCCGAAACCCCCCCAAAGCAGCACTCTGAGCCATGACACAGCAGAAGTCACCACCGTGACACTGTCCCACAGCGCACTTCACCTCAGTGCCGCAGCCATAACAACAGATGGCTACAGCCTGTTGACATTTGGCCATCACTATTCTCCTTCCATTTTTGATAAACTCTCAGAAACGGCAGTTTACATGTGTCCACAAATGTCATCAAATGTCGAGCAAATGTCAAGGGCTCGAACATAAAGACGGGCAGGGATACTTGGAGTGTGTGCGTCTGCGGACAATCTGTGTATTGGTGTAAAGCTTCAGCACTGACTTCAGTAAACCACTGCTGGCTGCATGAACAAATGGACCATCTCAGCTGTTTTTTTCTTGAATTATTTTCCTTTATTTTCCCAGGTCTCACTGAGAAAATCCCATTTTAAGGGATGATCTGATCAGGAGGCCAGCATAAAATATTAATAATATAAAACACATAAGACAGAGAGGCCAATAAAGCTGTCACACACAGCACACAAAAGAGCAACATAAAGACTATATTTACCCACATTGAGCCGACACTCTGTTACCCCTCAGCTTTAAGTGAGGGAAATGACTGTGGCACCAGTCTGAGGCAGACTGGTTGAGCAAATGGCAAACCAATAATGACAATAAGACATCAGTGAGGGGTAAAATGGGCAGCAGGAAGTATATAATTACCAGATTGTCTTGCGCAACTGCTTATGTTTCCCTTGCCAAGCATGATGCAAAACGGTGACACTTCGGTAGGAAAGAAGAGGAAGGAACTGGGAAGGAAAATGGGGAAATGTGGAGCTGGGCAAAGGGGACGGAAAGATTTAATGAGCATCTCTTTCCTTCTGCTTTCATCTAACTAGGCTAACATGATGAACTAGTCGCCCTGTTCCCCTTCAGCCTCCATCGCTCTAGTTACCTCCCTATCCACCACACAAACCAGGTCTGGCAACACATGATAAATCTATGGGACTTTCAGAAGAGAAGGAGATAGAGAGTGTTCACTCTGTTGTGCTGATAAAGTGCTGATTAGTTCTCTTATGTTTCTTCTTCACCCACTTTTTCCCTTTTTCTTCACATCTTCACCCATCAGCAGCTGTGAGTGGATGCGAGTGACATCTGTTTTACTGTAATTTAAAAAAAAAGAAAAAAAAAGAAAAAGTGAATCAAAACCTGCATGAGTCACAGCAACAGGACTCTAATTTCCATTCCATTCAAGCCTTCAGCAATTTGTTTTTCATCCAGTAACAATAAAACACAAAGATTGATGCACTTTGTTTCATGCTGAATGAAAAAATATGAGATCAATTTCCTCTTGATGATGTCTGTTTTAAAATTTCATAACACACATTTAGCTCACTCACATTAAAAGTGACTTGCAGGCAAGTTACATTAATTTAACTTTCCCGTTATATACATTTTTTAACTCTGGTTTTTAATGGGAGCGAGCTCTAATCAATAGCAGCTCTAATTAAAGGAGCTGTATACAACATTCAGAGCATTAATATCACAGTAAAACACTACTTGTTATGTGAAGATATAGTGGAGTAATGGCATCCTGAGCAGAGAATAAAGTCATGTTACCCGTGTATGTGTGTGGTGTAATCAAGCAGCAACTTTGGGAGCTGAAAAATGAAGCCAATGCAGTAGTGCTAAAGAGTGCAGTTCTTCTAATGGCCACTTGAGGCTGACTCCAGAAGCGGGTCAATCCCCATAGACCCCCATGTTAAAATGCCCAACTCCATACATATATTTATTGACGTTTGATCATGGATATTCCACATTCACATACAACGCGCAAGATACCCTGGATGCGTTGGTTGTTGATGTTCTAGGGCGCTGTGTCAAGTTCTGCATTGTTTCTTTCAAGATACACTTCCGTTTTCAAGGGAAAATTAATGTTTACATAAAGTCTCCTTCAAAATAAACACGCTGCGTCTTTACAACACCGCAAATAGCCATTTTTCTTTTTCAACAACAAACACACATGGTTGGGTTTAGGCAACGAAAACACATGGTTAGGTTTAGGAAAGAAGAACAGGGTGTGGCTTTAAAATCTTACGGGACACATTACATGCTCGTGTGAAAGTCAGTGTTTGTTGGACCCATTCACCACCACTCCCTCGCGCCCCAGTCGGACTTTCACCACCTTAACTTTTGTCCTTGTCCCACTGCATTTCCCCCAGACGCCGCTGAGCACCATTAAACTGTAATGGCAACTGGCCACGTATCATGCCTATGTTGAAGGACGTTTTTGTTGGTTTTGCAAGTCACTGCCTAAGCTTCGGATTTTGACACCTTCGGAGTGAGACAGGGCTCTAATGTTTACTTACAGTCTTTGTGTATGACATCACTTAAGTGACATTTATGTCACGTTACCTAACATACAAATGTAGTCATGTCAGGCCAAAACATGATCCCTTTTCTCAGCTGTTGCCTAAAACTATCTGTGATTTTTTCACAACATTTACCACGCGTTACAATATGTTTCAGCTGATATGCTAAAGGTTGCCCTGTGCGTCACCATGAGACGTCAAGGGGTGTGAAAACGCATCAGTATTTGATCATGCGGGAATGAGAACAGGTTGGCATGTTTGGTGCCATAGCATTGTTCCGACCTCTCATTGTTCCGACATACCATTAGTCCAACGTCCCATTGTTCCAATATGTGATTATACTAGGCTATACTGTATTTGTGTACCATAGAGGATCAGCAATGCAATAAAAGTAGGCTACTGGTCGAGATACAAGTGTTATAGAGAGGAGAGAATGAAACACCATAACCTCCTGTTATTAACTCTGGGGTCCGGGTTGTGTGGGGAGCTCTCCGCAGTGCTGAACGGCTCCCGGCGGCTCCGTGACCGGCTCTGGGTCAGCTGGGAAAGGCTTGAGGCAAAGCAGGCTCACGGCTTATGTGTTCGCCACTTTCTTTTTCATTTTAACCCACACCATGATCTTTTCCTGACCCTAACCAAGTGGTTTTTGTGCCTCAACCTAACCAGACCTTAACCACAGGGCATCAAGATGATTTCGGAACAATGGGACTTCGGAACAATGGGTTTAATATGGTCGGAACAATGGGATGTCGGACCAATGGGCAGACCCCGGCATGTTTGTGCATGCCAAGATGTAATTGCCGCCGCTTTGCACTGTGCTCATACAGTGGTTACCACTGATAGCACTGTCCTGACTCACAGTGGCAGAATGTCGTCATAAAATTTGTACCCTCCGGTACCCCCAAACGTTAACATCGGTAGCTCTGTCAGCAATGTTAGCACCGTTAGCTGCTAGCTGCTAGCTGTAGGCTCACCCACCTCCATGTTTAGAACTGCGTAGGCAATCCTGGATCCGACTGAATCATACATATGCTCTGATTGTTGCACACACCTCTTTTAAACTTGACTGGTGTTGAATGCAAAGAGAAGTTTGATGATGATTTGTGTCAGATCAATAACTTTGAAAACACCCAATACTACTGTATATTGCTGTGGTGCATATGACCTCAAAAGCCACTTAAAGTCTTTCTAACACACTTCACAAACGACCAGTGGCAAGTCTGGTTCCAGTTTCTTTTTCTGGTTGTAATGGGCTTCCAGAAGCCCAAGTGGTATGTACTTAAAAAACACACCTGTCTGGGAAACATTAGGCTTCATAGTATAATTTATAGGCCGGTGTAGTGGCTCTGCAATGGTTTTTCTCGCTCTCATGAGGGAGAAGGAATCTTTGCTCACATTGTTTAATAATATCTCTACTGGAGCAGTACTTTATATCCATAGGGGCAGCTTTATGCTGCAGTGTAGCAGCTGGAAAACAACATAACAACAGAAGGGCAGTGATAATGTTCACACGAAGTGACTGAACGGGAGCAATGAAACAAGTTACAGGAGCTCTCACCTCAAAAGAAAGACAGCCAGTCTACACAGCACTAAAACCATAATAATCTAAGGTACAGTAAAAATCCATACTGTGTTTTCTCTGGCAACACCACTTCATATTTTTCTCTGGCCCTTTCACTTTAAATAACTGACTTGTTGACTCTTTCTTCCTCCATTGCTCCATTCTCCTCACTCCTCACACTCATCTCTTCATCCTCTCTGTCTTCTCCCATATATATTATTACTTCTCTCCTGGGTGTCACCTGCACACAGCGCCAAGAGAGGGGAAGTGAAGTGAGCTGCTATTAACCAGCTATCATGAGCTGTCCGATTCAATATTAGCTCATGAGGGAGGCAAGGCAAATGCACACCCACTCACGGACTGACACACTCTTATTCCACAGACATTTAAGAGGGGATTTATCCACTTTTATAAAATCATGTCTTTATATACAGATGTATTTGGTGTTTGTGTTGTTGTGTTATGAGGAGAAAATAAAGTAGATCCACATATCAAACTGTAGCTGACATCTAAACTTGGCAGGCTGATATGCACTGATAGGAACACTTGCAAAAAGATCATGTGCAGTCCATGAGAGGAAATAAATGGTGAGGGTTCAGAAAACATGTCGAGGTGGATCATCATTTTGGGCTGGCACTGCAATACTGTACACCAGCAAATGTGTGACAAAGGGTCTATCTTGTGTTAAAGGAAAAACCTACACAATCAAAACACTTATCAGGATTCATCCCCTAGGGACCATAGAAACCTGTACAAAAGTTCGAGTCAATCTGTCTTCTAGATGCTGAGGTATTTCACTGAATAACTGTAAATCCTGTCCTGCTGGTAGCACTAGATGAATCATGAATGATGACTAGACTGTGACGATAACTCCATTACCTCTCCACCTCCACCCTGCCCGTCAGTTGGCCCGATAGTGTCTGGCTGGATGCACTCCGCTGCTCATGACTGCTGTTGACATACTGCTGCACCTGATAGTCTGAGTCATGATCCAACACTGCTGCACTCCATGTAGATACAGTGACAAGACAAGACGGAAAGACAGAGAGGTTAGTGGAGTGGGAAATAGGGTGACAGATATATGATTACAGTGACACACAGTTTTAATGACATGTAATGTGTGATATTGTTAAGAAGGAGTGGGGGACAAAAAGTAATTTTTAGATGCAAAAGTCAAAATAAGACTGAAGGTTCCTATTCTCTTGTATTTAAGGGAAATTTCGGTTTATTTCAACCTGTCTCCTATCGTCCTAAATTTGTTTCAAGTGACTAGTGACATAAAAATAATAGTTAGCATGTTAGCCGTTAGCCTAGATACAGCCGGGGCGCATAGTAGCGTCAGACCTATTAAAACGTAAGTGAACGGGCATCCCTTCAAGTGCAAAGTTAGTCCACTAAACAAGCTTTTTTCCACAAAGACCGCCTCATATCGTTAGGATAAATGTCAGAGAACATATAGAAAACGACATGTAAACATGTTGTCTTACCTTACAGGTGTGCTGCCATGTTTGTTGTTTACCATTTAGCTCTGCTTTCCAAAGCGCGCCCGAAATATCGCAAGAACAAGCAGTGATCTCATACTGTGCCTGAAATCTCGCGAGTTCTAGATAAAGCCCAGCTGGATACTAACGTTACTCCAGGTGGAGGTGTCTCGTCCTCGGTCACATCCAGACCTTGAAAATAAGGCTGCAACCGGTCCCATTCCTTGCAACAGAGGCATTCCTCTTCTGTGGGCACTGGGGCACAGCATTCACAGGTACACCACCAATCTCCAGAGCTACGCAGCCTTGCAGCAGCCATTCCTCCTCTGTCATCCTGTAACGTTACCTGTTGTGCCTCTCTCTCTCTCCTCCTCCTTCGTTCTTCAATTTCACGAAGCTCTTCCTCAGTGTATTCTGGCTCAAATAAATAAGGGCGGCCATCACACTCTGCAAAATCAAATTCCTCCTCCACAAAGTCGAAGTCTGGCAAAAAGTCAGCCATTATTCTATAAATCTTTCATAAAATAAATGAATGAACTTTTCAGGCTACTGTCCGGTTCTGCCTTCCAGCTGTTGCTGCTTGTTCTCGCGAGATTTCAGGCACGCCATGAGATCACTGCTTGTTCTCGCGATATTTCGGCCGCGCTTTGGAAAGCAGAGCTAGATGGTAAACAACAAACATGGCAGCACACCAGTAAGGTAAGACAACATGTTTACATGTCGTTTTCTATATGTTCTCTGACATTTATCCTAACGATATGAGGCGGTCTTTGTGGAGAAAAAGCTTGTTTAGTGGACTAACTTTGCACTTGAAAGGATGCCTGTTCAATTACATTTTAACATAAGTGTATGGCTTGTATCTAGGCTAACGGCTAACATGCTAACTATTATTTTTATGTCACTAGTCACTTGAAACAAATTTAGGACAATAGGAGACATGCTGAAATAAACCGAAATTTCCCTTTAAGTGCATCTCCTATGGATGGGTATTTGCAGCTTTTTTTTTTTTCACAGCGGTCACAGTACAGCGATGTGCTGCAGCATCACTGTTATGGATGTCTGGGTTGACACTGGACAAGGACGGTGATTCATTGAGGTAACATTACCAACATTATTCCTCTCGGACTGTCTGCACCTGCAGCATTCAGGAAAGTTGTTCACAGGCTGCTGCTGCAGGGTGCATGTGAGAAGGAGTGGCAGCTTTTCAAAAGTGAAGGCTGCAGTTAGTTTAGAAAGCCCTTGATTGGATATGCAGAAGAGTTTTCTAGGAGTGGAGCATGGCTTTAAATGTAAATATGGCAGTCTTGCAAATTTGTAATCATGATTAATATTCAATTAATTGTGCAGCCTTAATCATAGCCCTCTGAAATGATGGAATCGACTCTTGACGCGCCTAGAGATTCCCGCACCTAGTGTAATGTGGTAACGCCTGGTGTGGATGTGTAGTGGTTTGATGATGCTGTCTCTGTTTCCATCTGTCTAGCCCTCCCACTGACACCAGACAAAGTGATGATGAATGTGAATGGACAGATCTTTCTCTCCTTTCATCACCACTTCCTACAACAATACCTCGGGCTTTCTGTTAAACAGTGCTTCACATGTCTCAACGAATAGTGACGGCAAAAAATGGAGCGGTCAAATTTGGCATTAGGGAACGAAAAAAAAAAAGAGTAGTGTGACTTTTATTTTATTTTTTTTTTAACACCACTAATTTGGGTGATGAAAAGTTTTGTGATGACCAGCTGAAAGAGTTGGGGGCTACAGCTTTCTATTCAAAGAACAGGAGTACCAGTGGTTTAAATGTGTTTAGGATATACTTATACTTACAATGGACTGAATAACTGTGTCATTTGCACAACTCTGCATTTTCCCTCAGCTCTACTTCACTTCACTGTTTTGGTTTAGTGTCATTTTTTGAATCTATCTTGTTTCCAGCACCCTCAGAAAATTCTTAATAGCAAAAAGAAAAAAAACTAATGAAGCATTTAGCAGCGAAAGAGGTATATTTTTCTCTCAGGAGTTGGTGGAGACCGAAACAGAGCTAAAAAAGAGCAAATATTGGATTTACATTCATGAGGTGGACAGAAATGTGAAGGCTAATGTTGCTCTGTAGGTGCATTTCATGCTGTCTCCTCACTTCCGTCACTTGCTTCCTTTCCTCGCATCTTAGTCCCACCTACAAGAGATGCCAGTGGAGGAGGCAAGGAAGAGACGCAAGGACGGGGGAGCCAAAGCTGCCGAATGAAAAATCCCGTGGCATCAGTCTTAAGCAACATCAGTTACATATGACGTGCAGCACAGTTGTATCACCTGTCAAACCGACTGGTACAAATGTCCACAGGACCCCATTTTAGGACCAATTTCAAAACCTTACAGTGTCTTTCAAAAATAGATAGATAGATAGGTACATCTCTCATAGGCCTATAGAAGTCTTAAACAAGAGGCCTTCATTCATTTATTTAAATGGTTTAACATGGCTGATTGTTAGTAGGCTGTTACTATCGCTGTTCTGGATTTTGGTAATCATTTAATACTCTTTTTAAATCTTCTCATTTATGTACAGATCAGTGTTATTATGATCACTTAGGCTATTAATTAATTTGCATCATTGTTATCTGCACAATAATACACCACATAGCTGCATGAGAATGTGTTTAGGCTGATTGTATTGTAAAATAAAAACAAATAAAAAATAAACTGATGCTTTGTGTGATGCCAAAGTCCTATACAAGTAAATTATCCTAGATATTCAACAGTGTTAGCTTTATCACAAACAAGGTGATGGCACATTATACTGCATCTTACCATGTATCTGTGTTATATTACCTATAGATCACTATACATGACACTACCAAGTAAGCAATGTGAGAATACAATGTGTGAATTAAGAATCATAGGCACTGTGGCATTAAATATTACACACCACAAAGCAACACAATGCCAAAAAACAACAACAACAACAACCTTGCCATGACCCGAGAAGCTCCATAGCTATGCTACTTGATAAAAACTTCTGTGTAGGGTACCCTGGTGTTTCCTCACTCTAAGCTCTTCTGGAAGCCTCCTCTTTCTTCATCTCCAGCTGTATGTAATGGATTTAAAGATCCTTCTTTTTGATGTAGAGGGAATGATGTCTGGGTCACAGGAGGACATGGGAGGCGAGGAAGCATAGCTGAGGTAGAAGTAGACATGTGGCAGACAAACTGTTGCCTAATCACTTGAAAAATTCGGTAAAGCAGGTATCTTAGGTTGTTCTGCTGCCCCCAGGTGGCCAAAAAAACCCTTTTATTTCTTTCCATGCCTCTGGGGCACATCGAAGACATTAAACAAAGTGAAAGAAAACATCAATTCTGACCGGGTAGTCTTACTGTGTGACCTTGTGAAGCATCCAAGTTGCAGAGTTGGGCGTCTTGTTCTATCACATACTGCATGGAATGAAATTAAATTGTGCCCGATGCTCATTTTCATTCCAGAAGCCTCACGTCTGTTGGCTCAGACTTCGTCTTATCCAAGGATAAAGCTATTGCTTCTCAAAGAAAGAGGAGGTGCCCACATGTCAGCACTATGCAATCCAAGCAGATCAACAGCATCATTGACATTGGGAAAGTATGGTTCATCAAGACATTTGGATTCAAAGGACTCTCCCTCATTCATATCTGTTTTTTGTTCCTGTGTGTGTGTGTGTGCGTGCGTGTGTGTGTGTGTGTGTGTGTGTTGTCTGAGTGCGATCACCAAGGTTCCAGCCCAGGTTGATGAGCAGAAGTATTGATTTTCCTCTTGGAGTTTCTTGGGCTTATCAGACAAGCACTGCTGGTGGGATACTCACACACTACCACACACACACACACACACACACACACACACACACTCTGCCTCTGGATGCTCCTCCTCTCTCCAAGTTAGTGTGTCACTGTTCTCAGCCCCCTGTGGCCTCATTATCACACCAACAGACTCAAACACAGCAGCTATATCTGATAGCAAGCACAATAGCAGACACACAACCTTAGATATCCTTGCTTTACAGAAACACACACACACAGTTGCATGACTCAATAATATTCTCATCCACAACCCACACTTAATTATGAAATAAACAAACACGCGCACATAGCTATATACTCGTGCATTAACCAAACTTTACTTTCTTTCATATTTTCCTTTCAACACATAAAGCCAAAATGTAGTGTATACATATAGTTGAACTAAAGCATTTGGAAATTGTAAATCATCCATTCAAAACAGATAACAATTTATAATAATCTAATAATCTGTTGAAACTACTGGCCTAATTTTATTGTCTACAAAACATACTCGTGGTGTACCTCAGGGTTCAAATCTGGGGCCTGTTCTTTTCTCTTTTCATGTGCTTCCTATTGGTCACATAAGTAGTAGTCAGTATATGTTGTTTATTTATTTATGCCTTTACTTAACAGGACAGATTAAGTGTGAAAGGGGGAGCGAGACAGGGGGTGACATGTAGGAATGGGCTCTAGGCTGGAATCAGACCTGAGGCTGCTGCTGCAAAGACATTGCCTTAGTACATGGGATGCCCGCCCTACCCACTGAGCTACTTGGTGCCCATGTTGTTTAATTTTTAGCAGTCTATCAACCGCTTTAGTCTCAACTGTAATATATCAACAGCTTTTGATAGATTGCCATTACATTTTTTTGATATACCCATAATCCCCAGAAGATACATCTTTTGGTGATCCTCTGAATTTTCCTCTAGCACCACGAGAAGGTCAAATTCTTAAGTTATCCAGTGACAAAATCTCAACATCTACTACATGGACTGGCACAACCTGATTTACTTTATGCATATTTAATGAGCATTGTTGGAAAGAGCCTGAGATCTGAAATTTCCATTGCCACTGCTTCTCTGTAACTGTGCATAATGATAAATAACTTGACAATTTGGTATAGACATTCATAGTACTATATGATGCCTCATAATGACTTTGGTGATTTCATGGGTTTTTCTCTAGCGCCACTGTAGGGTAAACATTACTGTATGTCATTATGAAATGCCTCAAGAACTATTAGATGGATTGCTATGATATTTGGTACACAAATGAATTTTCGCAGGATGAATTGTTACCACCTTTGCGATTTCCTAACTTTTTATGTAGCACTATTATCAAACCCAAATTTAATTTGCCCAATATTTTAATTTTAGAACAAATACCTGCAAAACTAATGACACTCCCATCAGTCTGAGCTGTACCTTATGTTTAGCAATCATTACCTCCGCCAAGGAGGTTATGTTTTTCGCCGGTGTTGGTCTGTTTGTCTGCAAAATAACTCAAAAAGTTTGAACGGATTTTGATTAAATTTACAGGAAAGGTTGATAATGGGACAAGGAACAGATGATAAGATTTTGGTGGTGATCAGTTGAAGCGAAGTGGCACAGCAAATGTTACTATGCTAATACGCTTAAATCTACAGTTATTAAGTTTTATGACCATTTTTGGATAGTGCTTGGGACTTCGGTGGACTGTATCCAACATGGCAGCAGGGTCACAGATTTTCTCATTTTACAGCTAAACAGTACACTAAAATGTATCTGAAACATGTGAGGTGAGAAATAGGCAATGCATGACAGACTCTTGATTCATATTTGATCAGCGCTGCCTAGTTTGATTGTTTGACCGCAGTTCACAGAGTGATTGACAGCTGCGCTAAAGACTCCTCTACTCTGATTGGTTGTTTTCGTTCACATGCAGCAAGGCCATTATAAGGGTTACAAGGCAGCAGAGCAGGTAAAGCAATATGATTTTTTTGTCACAGATCATCTTTGTCATTTAGTTTATTTTCAATCAGTTTTATTTTGTAAAAGTTATCAATTCCGACTTTAACTAAAATGGTAAACATGGTAAACATTATACATGTTAAAGATCTGTCTATCAGTATTTTTATTGTGAGCATGTTGCCGTGCTGCAACTTTTTAAAACTCTCTATTAATGACTAAATCTCCTGGACAATATTATATTATTTCATCTCCTTTATCTGGTTTTACTTTCACCTGCATAATTTTTAGTGTCCTTTTGTCCATTCACTATGTTTGCTGTTTGTATGTTGCAATGAAAAGTGCTATACAAATAAAGTTATTATTAAAATATTTACTGATCTGTGACACATAGATTACAACTTCATTATTATCGAGCCAACAGGTTCACCGGGGTCGACCACTAATCTCAGCACAATTAAAATTTAGCTTGTGTAACTCATCACAACAATTAGTGCAGAACATTAATGAGAGGAGTGATGGAATTCACGTGGGGAGGGGGATAACAAATGACACGTGTGCATTTGTGTGAGGAGAAAGATTGAATAATTAAAAAGACGGTGGTTCTAACATGCTTACAGAGCTGTGCAGCTATTGAGCGAGAGAGACATGAGTGTGTCTGTAACCAAAGATAGTGAGGTCCCAACCTGGTAGAAGATGATAGGGTGAGACACCAAGGGGAGAGAGGGAGAGATAAGAATGTGTAGGAATTTGGAGATCTATGAAAAGGAGCCCCAAAGTGCCAGAAAGTATGACTGTTCACAATCTGACAGGTGAAGAAAAGTGAGGTCGGGACACGACAGAGCTAAAATGGAACGGAGTGATTGCTCTCCCCTATCCCTGTCAGTCTCTGCGCCTCACATTCCTCCTCTTCACCCTGTTTTCTTCTTTTCCTCTCTTGGCAATTTCTCGTTCCTCCACAGAAGCAGCCGTCTGCCAAAATGACTTCCCTCGTTCTTGAGGCGACAAGGCTCTCCTCGCCAGATCTGAGAGGACGGGAGGGGGAGGGGAGGGAATTGGCAGACAAAAGTGTACGGAGAAAGAGGAGAGAAAGCAAAAGTAAACAAGTGCAGATGGTCTAGGTGTTCTTACAGTACGTTGGTGGCTAAGGCGACGATTCATGTCACCTCTCGGGTGAGGTGAGGGATACAGTTCAAGGCTGCCGTCATGCTGTAATGGAAACATCACGTTTGGTGCGTCTCTCCTCCAGTCTTTTCTTCTCCTTCGCTTCCAGAGCCCAAAGCAGCGCCCTTTGAGACAAACTCCCTCTCCTCCTTCGACATCAGCGGTCCATCTGTCTCTCTCTCTTTCTCACACGCACATACACTCTCTCTCCCATGTGCACCTTCTGGATACAACACACAGTCACACAGAGTTTACATTACCTTCATCCAGCCTGCTGGGGGAAGAGACGAGGAAAATGATACACAAGAGTGGGTTTCTCTCGTATGATGAATATTTATAGAACAAAAGAAGAGAAAGGCAGATTGCTGGGACAGATTCACTCTGTTCCTGCAGGAGATTTCCCATCCTGGACTGAGAGAAAGAACTCATCATAAAACTGTCACAAAAATATCCAACATATCATGTCACATACGCTAGTGTTCCTCAAATCTTGAAGATCCAGTCGGTAGGATTTAGGGGAATATATTGGCAGAAATGGTATATAATATAATGTTTCTTTAGTGACCTGGAAATAGGAATTGTGTTTTCCTTACCTCAGAATGAGGCGTTTATATCTTCATGAGGAGTGGGTTGACCTTTGACCACCAAAATCTGATCAAACATTGCTGAATCCAAGTGAATGTTTGTGGCAAATATAAAGAAATGTCCTCAACGTGTTCTTGATATATCACACTCACAAAAAATGAGACCACCAAAATGTAATCAGTTCTTTGTTGAGTCAAAAGTCCCGTTTCCACCAAACATTTTCGATATAGTACCTTTGGAACCAAAAGTAACTCTTCAGACGTGGCACCTAGACCCTTGCGTTTCCACCGCAAACAGTACTCTTAAATGTGGGCGGGGTTGTTGTCACTCACTGCTCACATCCAGCACTCACTGTATTTCCTCATTACCGGTGACACAGATGGAAGTCTGCACCTTGTTTATCGTCCACAGAACGGAGTTACACGGCAACATTTTCAGAACCAAATAAAAACAGGCTGCAGTGAGTCTCTCTCTGTGGGATATTTAAAAATAGCAGGTTTGTGCTTTTAGTCCTTCTAAGGCAAGCTCAGGGGTTTAGTGTTGCCGTAGCCCACAGCAACAACGCTCCACTGCACTTTTTTTTTCTGTGAGTGAGGATTGGGATATATGCAGTTCACATAACCCGGTTGAAATTAACACTCTAAAATCCATTTATTACTGAAAGTGTATGCCATTTAAAAAAAGTAATGGTAATGGTCAATGGTCACAGAAATTTAAGGTGTGCTGATGGATTCACGTAGTCATCTCATGCATTGAGTAACATTACAGGTTGACGTTCCAACTTAAGGTTGCCGACAGTCGGCCTGGTGAATTAAATTAATTTCTTTCTCTGACGACAGCTGTTGTGAGAGGCAGTAAAACATCCTTTCATTTTATAGTTACAGTTAAAAAACTTGCCACAGTGTGCACAGTGGTTACATGAGCCTAAAATCCAGCCACAGCTCAGCCCTGAGCAGAGTGACCATCCACTTCTGACCAATCAACGGACTGCAGTGTTCACAGCTCCACCTTTTTGTACCAGATCTGTGTGCTAGGTACCCCAACAGTAGGGGTACCGAAAATGGGGACAGTACGGAATAGTTCCATTGGTACCATCCACAACTTTTCACAATGGAAACGCGGAAAAAAGCATAGTGAACTGAACCGTAGCGTACAGGACTGTTTGGTGGAAACGGGGCTAAATTGAGTGTTTGTGCCAAATTTGGAGAAATTCCCACAAGGCGTTCTTGAGGTATCACTTTCGTGAGAATGTGACAGACCGACAGACTGATGGATGGACGGACAGACAACCTGAAAACATAATGCCTCCAGCCATGGCTATCGCCAGCATGGAGCCATAAAAAAGTAAACTGAACCTAAAAAATTAAGCTACTTTTTCAAGTGTTTGAGTGATCCCACTCACAGAGCTTAGTTTCAAGACAACAGTTGAGCACCCTGGAAATAACAACTGCAAACAAAAAAGAAGCACCCATTCCAAAATGAAATGAACACTGCTTATAAGGGAAATAACTTTATTATTCAGAGTTGTGCGTATACATGCAGTGCATTGTTGTTGTCTAAAACTCAGGATAAAAGCCACAAGACACAAGTCTCTGCAGCAGTGGAGAAGATCCTCTCACATTGAGTCCAAGATATCAGGGCTGAGAGCAGATGGTAAACTGAGGAGCAGCTCCTTCACTGTGACGTGACTACAGATGAATTCAAATGTACACACAATACACTTTTGAAATGTATGGTTACATACAGACCAACCTTTTTTTTATACACTTGAGCACACACACAGGCATGCAGGCCTCCACTGTCAGATCCATGTGACATGAATGTGGGAGCAGGAACACAGGGCCAGGAGAGGATGACAGGGCAGACTGGTTCATCTGCAAAATATTGCCAGTCCAATTCATCCAAGTGCTCTTAGGTTGTAGTCTATTAATAAGAGTCTGCAGTTTACTTCTGGGCTAACAGTCAAGCCAGGACATTTTGTACAAGTGCTACATGTTTTCAGTAGGCTGCCACTGCTGCTGTGCGTATTTCTTTATAAGGACATTTGCATTCCTGAATTTCAATAAGGCTCCACTGATCAACGAACCCTGAAAGCCTGCTAAAACAAACTTAAGTTGATATTTGAGGTAATATCTAGCTGGTCTTGCGCAAAAGAATAGGCTGGATTAGGGACTGTTACGCCCGGGCCACACTGCCAACCTCTCCCTGTGTGTGACAGCTACCTTGCTGTACTGCTGGGGCTCACACAGAACAAGAAGTTTGCCTTTAAAAATGGCCAATAGTAGTTTACAATGAAAACCCTGTGTTAACAAATGAAAGGATTATGTCAACAGAAATGCTAGAGGGCCTTAATGTGAAACCAAAACAAGAGGTGTTATGTTAGAAATGAATATTTATGCTTTTTTATCCTACTGATTAAGACACAGAAACTGTAGTGAGAGGTGTAATGTTGCTGGTATAATGTCAGTGTGACTATCAACAGATCATTTTCACTGTCTATTTTTGCTGCAATCTGTGGATGAGCCGCAGCTGTGGTGCAGCAGAGCTACACCTGAGCCACTGGGCTCACGGGGGCAGTCGGCCCAGGCGTTATATGGCAAAGTCAGACTTGCTAGCGAGAGCCACTGAAGCATACATTTATATTTGGTAAGAATGTTTATGCTGGCATAGTTAAGGTTACAATACAGTTTTTTATAGTCTGAATAGCGACTCTGCTAGGTTATGTAGTTTACCATAATTTTTCTATAAAGTGCTAGAATATAGCTATCCATTATTTACGACAGGTAACAGAGCCATAATGCAGCGTCCAGTGTGCCTGGCTAAAAAAAAAGTTTGGAATATTGTGTTTAGAAGATACTTTGAGGTCTGTGTAGGTTTTGACTGCAACAAGATTTTTAGGCAGTGGTATGGCATATATGTGTGAGTAGGCGTAATACTGGAATATCAAGTCGGTAGTGGACTGAGCGAGATGTAAATTGGATGAAAATTGCCTGCTGTGACGTAGGTTAAACTCAAATTAACCCTTAGTCACATTTTCCCTGCGTCTTGTGAGTACACTGGGTCTTCGAATATAGGTTGAACTTAGTTGGGGCACAAGTCGGAACTGAGATAATCTCTATAAACTGATATCTGCCTTTGTATGTAGAATCTGTGTGCAACGGTACAAAAGTTTGGTACCAGAAGAATTCCGGTTTCAGTTTGAAGTCCAAGTAGTATTGAACTATCATGTTTGAGCGGCAGGTAAGCAGTTGGTGTTGAGAGGCGAAATGCGTTGTCCGAAATGCAATCTCTGAACCCATCGGCTATCGTCCAATGACAAGCTAGCTTAGGATCAACTTTTTTTTTTTTGTATCGGAATTCACATGCAGATATCAGTTAATATTGACTAGCCAAAATGACGGGCACACAGAAGAGGAAGTCTTAGATCTCATATATCTGTTGTTTCACCAGATTTCCTTGAAATACTGTCCTCATGCCCTCAGAAACTTATTGTCATTGGACCAATAGCTGATAGGTTTTGACAATGGAACCAAAATACCTTGCAGACAAAGTCACCTAGGAGCTTGGAGCATGGTAAAGTAGCCACTAAACTAGCCAAAAACAGCAGAGATAAGCTAGGCTCGGGCTGCAGATCAGAAAAGTGCAGTCTATGAAGGTAACAGCCCTCCTTTTAAAATCTCAGTCACTTTGTTTTTCAGTCGCCATTCTGCCCCAATCTACATGGTTCCATCCAGCAGTAGCTTGCGAAGCTCCTGGGGGTCAGTGACGGGAAGAGTACAGGTAAAGTCCTGGCAGACGTAGGCTGTGGCGACACCACCCTGCTGGGACATGGAAGAGAGGGCTGGCAGACGCTGGCACAGGAAACTGTCTGCAGTGCCGTCAATGAGCATCAAAACCTGCCAAAAAGAGAAGGAGGGGTAAAGGAGGAAGAAAAATGGTGTCAGTTTAATATGCCAAAAAATTTCCTTTTTTCCCTTCTTCACCATTACTTGCACTGCGGAGCCCCAGAACAGCTAGAAGGCGGTAAAGCAATAGTCTGCCCATAACAATACACGTGTATAAAGTTCTCATGTTTCTAGGCTCTCTGTGGTCCAAGAATTATTTTCTACACAACTATTTTCACTGAACATTTGCTCAATGGCTACAACAAAATCCTTAATGGATGGACCTCAGGAATGGATGCAAAAGACCAAGGCAAAGCTACACAGAAATGGAATTTTTTTAAGATGTTTGATAACCTTTTTGCTGTCTTTTGTTCGGCCTCCATTGTGTTTGCACGGCCATGCTTTCAATTCTAGGGTGCTCCACTCTGCTTAAAGCTATTGGATAGAAAACCTTTTCTGGGATCATAGAAAGCACTGGGAGCACTATACAAAGTTAATATTGTCTTTGGGTTAACTGGAGTTCTCAACATAAATATAGAAAAATATAAGGGATTCGGCTACATAAATCATGATTACAGTAAGTTAAGGAAATAAAATCAAGGGTTTGCCACCTTTCCTTAACCACTAATTGATCTTTTTCACTTTTGCATTAATCACATTAGTTAGTAATAGTTTTATTTTCAACACACATCAACAAAATGTCAATGATATCACAAGTCCAGTCCTTTATGAAAACAAGACAGAATCTTAAGAATGAAGATAAAGTTGTGAAGATAAAAGCATTGTATCTGTGATCTTCTGATTAGCATTAGATAACTAATATTGTTAGCATTAGCTTGCTGACTAAAATGCTTCAGCTGCTGTTGCAAGAGTTTATACAGTGATGCTACAGCAGCCTCCTGTATGGCACATGGATTAAAGATTGAAGTACCATTATGTGCACTGGCTGATGTGGTTTAATTCTATGAGAAAGTTAGCTGCAGCTAGGTAGCTCACCAAAAATGCTAGTGCTCCATGTGTTGAGCCCCTAGTGTTTCCAGTCAAGCACAGTAGGCACACAATCCTCTCAATTGCTCCACTGATGTTGCACACAAACACAAGAAAGCACACACAACCAGTTCCACCCTGGGCAAATCCCAGCCCCACACTTTCCTTATTATCCCAATACAACTAGGAACAATTTGTGGAGCATTCATTTTTCAGTGGAGCATCTCAGCGAGGGATGACTCCCAGTTGTGACAGTGATCACTTTTCATTTATCATTAAAGCTGGTGTGCGGAACGTTTGTCTTCCCCCTCTGGCAGGGACAGTATTTACAGAAACACTGTGGATTCATGTGCTTATGTGTACACCTGTTGATTGCTTTTTTTTTTTAATTTAACTTAAAACCTCCCTCTAAACACTGAGATTCTTTTTTTATCTGGAGCATCCTCTCCAGAAACTTTTTATGGGCACTTGGGTTTTTCTGTGATAGCGTCCATATGGTCTATCCACCCTTCCTGCTCCCTTTAGCTCTGGCTGGTTGGTGTAAAATGCATTATTTTCAGTGTGATAGCCCAAGACAGTTGCCACAGACACCACAACTCTGGCATAATGCGAAATACAGAGAGCTTTCCCTGGTGGCAATGGGCTTAATCAGCATTGTGTGAACTCATTTGGCAAAGGATTAATTGTAATGGACATTCATTTATATGTAAAATTCCCGCACTCAAGCTTTAATACAGCTGTGTCATGTCTCACACAAATACACATAAGCATTCAAACAAACTGAAATAACCCTCCTAAAAATAACATACAATCTTGGGTCAGTAGCTGCCATCGTCTCATGCCCACAATCGAAGAAAGACAATAGAGTGTGTGGATGGATATGTGGCTCACGTGTCCTGCCTGTAGCAGAAGTGGTTCCCAAATAGACCTCAACTCCACCGCTACCCCAGTGCTGCCCTTCCACACCCACAACAAATCATTCAAATATGTGAAATTATTGACAAGTGTGTGAATGTGGCTCAAGGTGACAAAACGGAGGATGACAGAAATTCCCTGTTTTTGTATCTGCTTGTGTGTGTGTGTGTGTGTGTGTGTGTGTGTGTGTGTGTGTGTGTTGGTGCTCTTGGACAGGCAGCAGAGTGAAGTTAAAGAGGGCTGCCCTGTCCGTCCCTAAGGCAGCTTTCTGTCAAACACGTGTCATTTCCTCCTGGCCCGGCAACACCTCTAGTTCACAACGGAGTGAGAAATGACAACATAAACAACAAGCAGAGGCAGAAGAGATAAAAGGAGGGAGAGGAGGAAACAAAGAGACAGAATGAGGAGAGAGGTCCGGTGATACATCTCATCTCAGGTGAATTCTGCCAGAGAGGACTGACATGTATCTCAGATGGTAGACTGAGGGTCACTGATGGCTGCGGGTTTGATTGATCATCAAAGCTAGACATGGTGCAGGAAATGTCCATCATTTCAATACACCTAGCTGTAAAACACTTCTATAGCTATATGCCAGCTACTGTATTGACTCTGTGATGGCTATGCTTGCCTATAGCTAAGGGCAGGTCCATTGGTGTTTCTTTCGGCAAACAACAGAAGACAAGCAAATTTAACAAAAACTGGTACAGTCTAATATTTTTTTGTAAGATGACCTTATGTAAGATGAATAACAGAGGATAACTTCCATGTTACGGCTGGTCATTTTGCTTTTGTCGAATGCTTAATCAGCATTAGAATCTTGTTCCCTTAATCAATCAAGTACTTGAATTTAATCACTTTTTTCCCCATTACAGACTGTATTCTGTCAGAAGAGTCTTTGAAAAACATGTTTTTTATTGACGGTTTCAAAGTCAAAAATCTATTTACAGCTCAATTTTTATATCAACATAGACGAGAAGTCATCAAGGTTTCCCAGAATCATGCATAATTGGAACATTTTAACAGCAACTGAGCAAATTACTGATGATGACTACATCAAAAGCTCAAGAATAATAAGCTCAATAAGCTCAAGAGTAAGTGGACACTGAGTAAAACTTGTTTTAACTGCTGCTGGTCAGTCCACACTGAAATATTTTAACAACTATTGGATAGATTGCTGTGAAATTTGGTACAGACATTTATGGTTCCCAGATGATGTGTCCTAATGACTTTAGCATTCCTCTGACATTACAATGATTGTCAAATCAGCCTCAGCTGTAGGGCCTGCAACTACCATGGCTGTAGACCCTTACACTGTGTCTACACTGGAGGTGTAGCATGAGCAGCACACTAGCAGAGAAGCTTCAGTCTTGTGTCTGGCTACAAACGATGCATTGTGGCAAAAATTAGGAGCAGGTCATCTACACTGAACAAAAATATAAACGTAACACTTTTGTTTTTGCTCCCATTTTTCATGAGCTGAACTCAAAGATCTAAAACATTGTCTATATACACAAAAGACCATTTCTCACAAATATTGTTCACAAATCTGTCTAAATCTGTGTTAGTGAGCACTTCTCCTTTGCCGAGATAATCCATCCCACCTCACAGGTGTGGCATATCAAGATGCTGATTAGACAGCATGATTATTGCACAGGTGTGCCCGACGGCCAACCAACGGCTTGGTGTGTCATGGCCTTAAGACGCACTTATGTTAGCTGACCATGTGACTTTACGGTTACCAGGTTGGTCCCCATAATCCGTAGCCCACTCCATTCAGTGTGACTGCACTGCACTAATTCAACCGAGCCATGTACCCAGGTGGCTAAAAGGGACTCGAGCATCAGGTACTCCTAATGCTGTCAGCTCCTGCCTTTACCTTTAATCTAGCCTTGGCCATTAGACTACACTGGCCATTAGACCAGACACTCCTCCTCTGTCCCCTGTTGGACTGCCAGCAGCATTCACCCACACCATCATGCAGAACTGTTTCCTCTCCATCCTGCCTCAATGAGACCTCATGCTCCCATTCAACGGCTGCCTCAATGTGCTCCCAGTGCTCCACTCAGCCATTTAGATGCTCATTTGCGCTGGTAGCCATCTGCACTTCTAACGCCAAGAAACTATCAATGGGCTGCGCTTGCTGTCTCATGCCATTGAGGATCGTCTCCGTAGCGGTGAGGTATGTCTGTTCCCACTGCTAAATGTGATGCCTGGTAAATAAAAATCCTCCTGAGGGGATGATGAAGCGATGCTGCCCTATCTTATCTTATTCTCTACGGTGATGCTGGAACACCTGTCAGACACAACTCAGAGCATAAATAACCTGAAACGCAGGAAACTATGGATTCACACAGATCGCTGTAGAGGGGGGAAACATTTTAAAAGCTTAACCACACACACGCACAGGGGAAGACTGGTGAAGAGTGTGATGAAATTTGGTCATAGCGGTGTGACTGTTGCTATGGAGACAGGAGGAGGATTTCCCTGCCAAGCCAAACCTTTTCCCCTCTGTCCCGACTCTTCTTTCTGCTTGTCAGCTTCATGCGGTCCCTCTATGGGCCCAGACCACATCCAGCCGCTCGCCCTCAACTGAAAGGTCATGCTGTAGTCTGACTGTGTCACAACAACACTATCCGCACACAGCCCTGGGGACTGGACACGACAAGTGTGTGTGTAAGAGTGATGGAGAAAGAGAGCAACACAGAGTGACAGGGAGACTGATTATGTGTGAACGTATATACGAGGCTTGTGAATGTGATGAAGCGACTGCAAAGTGTGTGGTCGTGTATTCTGTGTACGGCAAAATTTGTGTGTGCACGAGTGTGTGTGTGTGTGTGTGTGTGTGTGTGTGTGTGTGTGTGTGTGTGTGAAGCTGTAGCAGACAGCACAGTTGGCTACACATGAGAGCGCAGTCAAACTCCCACAGGGTTAATCTCTTCATACACTGGGCAACCCTCAAACAAACACACATCAACACACACACAACTCCCACCCGTTAAATGTCCCTACACTGACAGCTCCCTCCTACTCTTTCTCTCTTGCGCTGCCAAAGCAGTTGAGCTCAGACGCTTTCAAAGAACACAGTGTACCTGTGCCGGAAGTAACACAAAAACACACAAAAATCTTCAGGAGCCATTTTAATGTTTTCTCTCTCCTCGGTTTCTCACCCAGCGAGTGCGCACAAGACTCACAGGCCGAGGTAAAGCAAAGGAAACACAAAGAGCAGACCAAACACACACTCTTCAGAGCCGCTGACATACCTGAGGAAGAGTGATGACAGTGGCTTTGAATAGTGCCGTGTGCACCCAAGCGTGAGGCGATTTACTTCCTCCATCCCTCTCATTCTGCTCTGTCTCACACACACACACACACACACACACACACATGAAGGGACCTGCTCAGTCATCATAACAACCTGGCATCTGGACCGCCGCCCCAGGACAGAAACGGACACACACATTCACACTCTAACACAAAATTTGGGCGACGCGGGGAGGCGGTGCGGCAGGGCCACATGCGGCACACACATTGTCAGTCATCCGTTAACACTAACTTCACCATCAGATCCATTTACTTGACTGAATATTCATCGGAAAAGAGAGGCCAGGGAGGAGGGTGAGGTGAGAGCACTGGAGGAAAATAAATAGCCAGGAGAAATTTGAAATGAAGGAAGAAGGCAAAGACACCAAATAAATCAAGACGTGGAGATGGACTTACAAGGAGGCATCTGATAAAGCTGAAACTGCCCTGTTATTAGAGATCAAATATCCGCTCGTTCGGGTACACTTTTCATCTCAGTATTTATTGTCCAGTTCAGTTCATTTAGTTTGCTTGCTCCTCACAGCTATGGATGTGTTTTTATATCTAAGAGCATTATTATTTTGTGTGTGTTGATTAACTGATCTCTCTTTTCTTTCCCCTCTTTATGAATTAGGGTTCCACTGACTCTGAGGGAGCTCTAGCATCCAGACTAATGTGGACAGCATGGGTTCAAGCCTGGCACTCAACACAAACTCACATTAATATGGCTTCTTCTAAATATACAAATTAAGGATAACTCCAAATGAAAGAGTGGAACATCATAATAAATACAAGTGGTTCCATACAGGGCACAAGGGCTCACTCAACGGTTTGAAAATTATGTGAGTCATACTCTGGCATCTGCAGTCACCAGATCTCAACCCAGTTGAACACCTGAAATGCTACAGGGCTTTTACACTAAAAGCACCAGTTAGAAACCGCCAGAGACCAGTGGCAACCCAAGAAATTTTTCATAGGGGCGACAAGATGGGGCTACTGATAACCTTGGGGTGGCACACCAAAACCAAAAGCAATAACTACATATCTGGAAATGTATTATGCTGTTGATGTATATAGGCTACGTTAAAAACTATGTCAATATAAGAGTTAAAGAATCACATAGTGATATACACTGAACAAAAATTTAAATGCAACGCTTTTGTCTTTGCTCCCATTTTTCACAGATTTAAGTTAAAACAGCTGTGACTTTTTTCATGCGCCCAAGATATATATTTCTGTGTGCCTTGAAAAATGGGAGCAAAAACAAAAGTGCTGTGTTTCTGTTCAGAATATACTTTGGTTACTTATTTTATAGATCATATTACTAATTATCAGACATTCTGACTTCCACAACAATCCTGTTTTAATGTTTTGTATCTGTATATGTTATGTGGTTTATTGTTCTTCAAATAGGCTGTCCTTTTCATTAAAACGCAAACAAACCAAATATACAACTTCAATTTGAAGGAGTACCTTGATTGTAAGAACAAAACATTTATTTGGAACAAGGCTTCTCAAGTTTAGCTGAGGCCATGCCAGTATTTACTTCGCCAAAATTGAGCCTGACTTTGGAGCATTGTTTTGCCCCCTTCCCGACAAGATATATTGACACGTTTGGTTCCAATGGATACCTTGGGTTGTCTAGTTTCACAAGGAACCTCGACCTTTGATATATCTTAAAAAGCAAGTGCCACAGCCTCTCAAAGATGGCAATGTTGGCCTCCAAATATTTCAGCCAGTGAAGGGGCCAACAACTAGCCTGGATATCCAGACCCAAATCTAGAAAGATTTAGGGTCTGGCTATGAGTAATGAAAATGGCCCAACTCCAGGGGCGGCACCAAGCATGCATTTGAAAATATCACTGCACACAATTGGATAACACTACGACCAATCAGAACAATAGATTAGACTCTTGCCGTATCCGGTCGGCAAAACAGCAGAAACGTCCTTCTTGCAAAGGAAAGATTCGAGCGCCGTCTTCTGTTCCTCTTTTAGAGAAAAAGCCAAGTCTAACTCGTTCATTGTAGCGGCCAAAGCCGTTTCAAACAACTGGAGTTCATCCGTAGTCATCTTGCAATGTTTACTGACTGATTCTGGACTTTGCCGTTGCAGCGCTGTCATCATCTGTTTTGCTCGCCTCTGGCCCACCTATATCAGATACACTGATGTGATTGGTGCAGCTCGGCTCCAACGGCATGGGTAATGAGCATCATTACCGATTGCCAGAATGACTCGCTGAGCAAATTTAAATTGTACTCTTGCGAGAACTCTGGATTTCCAGGGTAGCCAACAACTGGATCAGGGTGGCTATGGCCCCTCCTGGCTCCCCATGGGGCAAGGAGGTTAAAAATCACATCATCATACCACTGGGGTACAACACATGCACAGTAAAATCTGCTCTGCAGTTGTCAGAAGGCTCAATAGCTGGTGCATTATGATAGAACATGGGGATGATGAAGGTGTCCACAGTAGGTCTTGGGTTTGAATATATTTTATTTGAAGAATTCAGTATGGGAGGGTATTACAGTTCTGCAATCACTGAAAAGGTCCTTAATAAAAGACAAAAAAACAACTCCTCTCTATATGAAAGCATTCTATAGTTTATCAGCTGCCATCCCTTCGGTGTACCTAAGAAGTTCTCTAAAGCCGAGGGCACCCAAAGAGCACCTGTGCCAACACTATGCCTTTCTAGCGCTATGTGCTGTACCCCTTCAACACTGCACCTCCAGTTACATTGCACAGGTGTAGTAACCCATAGCTCCCATGGGGTTAGAGTGCATGTACCAGCCGTCATTTCATAGCCTTGCCTTGGGGGCGCTACTGCCAGAGACAGGCCATTATTTCCGATGGAACGTGCAGCTGTGCTCTCTCGGGCAGCTGCATGAGCCATAGGTGTGAAGACTACGCTGATTTTTCATAAGGTTTAGAGCCAAAGTTGAATAAACTCAAAATTTGACCCCAAATACGCTCCAAATTCAAAATTTGACAGAATTTAATGCAGGTGCTCCCATAGAGTGAAACATCACTGCACACATGCTCTCAGACACAAATATTAAATAAATCCTATGAGTCCAACCCATTTTCATTCATTCATCTTGTTACCAGACTCAGATTGATGCCAATGATATTGTGAATGCAATCATTACTGTCTATTATCCATACTTGTCATTTCTACCTCCATGCACAATTGAGGAACACGCTGCTATGTTTTCGGTGTTACTATTTTGCCTTTTGTCTCACACCGTCTGTGATATTCTGTCTTGCACTGAGAGAAACACAAATTGCTATTGTTGTTGGACATAAAAAAGTCAAACAGTTACAATTTTAAATGTCAAACTCCCTTCTTTTATTCAATTTCAATCACAGAAACACTTTCATTGAGACCTAAAAAAATGAATGAATACACACACACACACACAAAGGTTCACTTGTGTGTCTTCCGACATGAACGAGAGTTGAGTGGGCGAGCGTGTTCCGGCGGTGTGCTCTGTCCTTTGTCACGCTGAGCATCAGTTTTCAGCTGCTGACAGAGTCTACAGGACGCTCTCCACTAAATCACCAGCTTCTGCGCTGGGATGTGAGGACGCCTCAGTGTCTGAGCAGAATTAACGGCCCCTCTCCTCCATCAGGTCCTGACACTTATGACATACTCCATCAGCTTATGTTGCATTTAAGATGAAAGGGAATTCTCATATGCCACAGTCATAAAAGTCATGTCAAGTTAAGAATGAGATCAAATCTAACATACAAGTGTTATAAGACAGAAGGATTAAGCTAAGATTTTAAGTAAATGTCATGTCTTCTTGCACTACAGTGGCACAGAGGAAAACACCTACACCTGTTTTTATGGATACATCTTCTGATGCACTGTCCTCAAAGAAAATTGATGCGACAGGACACCATCACCCCACCAACCCAACCAAAAGTAGACCAATCCCTGTTTATTGCGCAGTCAGAACTTATGGGAGTTTGGACTGTTTGACTTCCCACACTGATTAAGTCCTATAGCTACACCTTGTTGAGAAAGCAACAACTACCTTGTCAGCAAATCTTTATTCTCACTGATGTTTTGCAGATCTATACACGCTCTGTGAGTCAATGTGTGCCTCACAGTGTCTTTGACTGCCATAATGGGCCAAAAGAAGGTTTAACTAAGTGCGAAAGTTCTTTCAACTGATTAATTCCTGAAGAAATTTCAGTTATATTCGTTTTTCTAATCGAAGAACACTCCTCCATTAATTATTTAACCCTTTGGAAAGACACATGGACTTTGCGGCTACTGAATCAAACACCACTTTGCATTTATTTTCATTATAAAAGGACTGTTGAAGGAATTAATAAGGACCAATTTTTTTGCATATGGAATCCTTTTATTAACTGGAGCTGAAAGGCTTTTTTAATATAAACAGGAAGAGCAAAACCAGAGTAATAATTAGCCCATCTCTGATCCCAAAAAAGAGATAAATTAGATCAGACGACGTTACGATATGTATACACTATAAATAGTTAAAGAGAGGAAGAGAGACTGTGTGCCACACTCATGGCAAACTCTAGTTTTACACACACACATTTGTGTGTAAACAAAGCTGTAAATATCTGTAGAAGGTCAGTTCCAGTGGAAGAACAGATGATGAAGTGTGCGAGTTCAGATTTGTGAACAGATCCTGTGCTGCATTATCAAACTGATCACGTTAACAGTCCAAACAGTAAAGGTCTACAGTCAGCATGTTTTGCTTTAAATTTACACAAGTAGAAAAAGTGGGAAACTTGAGGTGATGAAAGTTGAATTATAGGCTAACAGAATATGTTTTACATTTTATCTGGAGAAGGCTGCAGACAGTGTTGCTGTAATGGGTGTCAGTCCAGGAAACCTCCGCCCTGCCTCCTTTCACAAGTCACCTGTACTGTGTTTTCATCCTGACAAATTTACGATACAGTTGTTTTCATTTACATACGTCTCTGTTTCTGTTGTCAGACAACCAAACAAGGAAGAAATTACCGAGGGATTTAATCGCAGCTAAAATGTCATCCAAGCCGCTGCGCTGCGGTGGTAATCAAATCATTACTGCATAATCATGAAGCCATCTGACGTAATTAACATAACGACAGCAGCTGTGTGATCGGCTGTATTGACATTTAAAATGAGTGACTGCAGATAAAGTTAGAGAGTTTTCTCAGCGTGTTAAACTTCTGTTAAGTAACCTCCTGCTCTCTGTGATGTCCTGTGCTGTGTTTTAATGCAGTTGAATTCACAATTAAGTTACTCTTATTTACACTAGAGTGAGTTAGAAATGGAAAGAAATAGATTTGGTCGTCATGGCTTATAAATACTATGTGCTAACCAGCAGTTATTGCACATTGATAATTGAGTTAAAGTCAAATTTTTAGTTGTAATAGAAACTTAACAGCATGATGAGAAAAAAAAAGGTGGCGGCTAGTTAGGCTTGATAATGGTAGCTAATTTAGACATTAAAACAAACAGAAAAAAACATAGGGTGCGTTCCAATTGCATACTCTTTCTGTTTACTTTTAGCATGTACTGCAGCTGCCCTTAAAAAGTATGTAATGTTGCATGCGGTATGCACTCAATTCAGACATACTACTGTCTCATAACGTTACGCCCTGAACTTTGACCCTCTTGCTTTTAGATCTGTTACCTTGGAGATAAAACAAATGCCATTCACCGAGTTCACTAGAGATATAGATCAACCTGGAGAACTCTGCTGTTGTTACCTTGCAATAGCCCTGTTAAGATAGGAGTTGTGCAAATCTGCAGGAAAGCCCAATCAGTCTTTTTTCAGCATTGGCAGTATAAAAACAAAATCGGGGAGTGCGGCAAAATGCCGCCTACCTACTTTTGTTTATACAGAATGTGCCTTTTTCGAGGCAATGGGGGGTGTGAGCAAATATCAAAACGTGTAGCTCAGTATGTAACGTAACCAGTGATGTGGGAGGGAAGCCGCGGCTAGTCAGTCCTTCAGCAATTGTCTCGTAAGTCGGCCCGTTCCTCACTGTTCCCGTCATCTGATGGTTAATGGCCTCTTTGCTTGTGAGGGCAAGGAGGGCGCGCAATTCCTTGTCTCCCCAGTTGCTCATCTTTACAGTGTCTTTCAGGTTTGCGTTTCCCTCTTGCTACTAGCTGCTCGCTATCAGCTGTTTCCTGTTTATCCACCACAGCTCCTCCCACAAGTCATCAACAGCCCCTCCCGTTGCAGAAGGGTTTTGGATCAGATAGTTTCGTCCTCACCCAGTGCCCACAAGGGTTGGGTACCGAACCCTGTAGCCAACATAGCACTGATTCCTATATGACTGGAACCGACCAGTCGCAATCACAGTGCAGATTTGGGGTTAGCCCTGAGGTTGGTGAGCAAGGTTAGCCTCCCACTGGAACCTGACCTGGTTCACTTGAGGTGGAATGTTAAGGTGGACTAGCTATTCTTTTTGTAATCTAAGCCCCTCTTAAACGGATAATGTAGAGATGTCTGGCTGCTGAATCTCTTTGAGTTAGGTAAACAATTACAGATCCCAAATCAAAATGTATTTTGCTGTTCCAAGTAATATAACTATTACTTCGTGTTAAATTACTGTAGTTGGGTTTGGTTTTATTTATTAGGCGAATTTGTTAATAGTGTTTTGTATTGTATAAATTTGCCTTTGCAAAAAAATAAAAGGGGAACTATGCCCATTCTCCAAATTCATACGTTAGTCCTATGATCTAAGAAAGTCCCAAAAATATAGTAAACATGAAAAATTCATGCCCAGCAGGTACATGCAAGACTCTGATACCTGTATCAGCCTCAAAAAAACCTATTGCAGTAACATACACTATGAAAGAAATTAGACATTATTACTGACTGTAAAACTTGAGCACTTACTGTGAGTCTTTTCATCAAGAAAACTCTAAACTCTAAAAATACAAAAAGTATGATAGATTCAGTCTGAAATAAATGAAAAATACTTCAGTTAATTAATTTCAGACCTTGGCTACTGTACCGCAGTCAGGGTCATGCTGGCGAAAGGCCGACAATGACCCCCCAGATCAACTCGCAACTGTCTCGACGTGTGAGATTATGAGAGTGTGAGACTCCAGGAGAGGTGTTTCATTAGCTCTCAGTGACACAGCAGGTCAGAATCGATAAAAAACATTCTGTTTTGTTTCCAACTCATCACAGGAAACTGCAAACTTAGGCAGGTGTAGAGGAACTGAGTCTTATGTCACGTGTGAAAGTCTCACTGGTTGGAACATGAGGGCTGTTACATCATACTACGCAGGAGGTCATCTGTGCTCTAGCCCACATCTCATTTCATGCTAGAGTAATGTATATGTACAGACATATGTTGTCTGTTAATGACGTGAAAAAAATCGTGCTCCATCTACAGTGGGAGGAAGAATAACTGAGAAGGGCGAGAAGACCGTTTGATGAGATGTGGAGAAAGTGAGAGCTGTGCCAGGGAAAAAAAGTACTTCAGTATCACAGAGCAGCTTGCCGAAGTAATTAAAAAATGAATTAATTAAAAACAAAATCATTTTATGTCCTCTTTAATTTAATTTCAGTGGGAGACTTCATGATCACAAAATAGTTTTGTCTCCCAAAGGGTCTTCAAATTAAGAGGAGGGCTCATTCCATCTTGTCAAGGGCTCACTGCATGAGCGAAGAATATTCTTCTTCAAAAACAATCCAAGGCACACTGTACGGTTTATGTAAAAATTAAGTCTCACAGGTCTTTATCAGGGTCACTGTCTGCTGTAGCTTGAAGAGGGATCAGTTAAAAGAAGTGGAGGAATTGGCTAGGCTCAGAGTTTCTCCACTGCTGATCACACAACGGTTTCGTAATAACAGTTTAAACTATTCTTTTTAAAAGTTTACATGAAGATTACAGACTAGTCTGGAATGGAAATAATATTAATTTCTCTTATTTTTTTCTAATTTATACCCTCACAGGCAACATATCCAGGCCATAGAAATTGTTAAATGAAAGATGTAAATCATATTTTGTAATAAATTATAAATTGGGTTATGTAAGCACTTACAATTTAGAAAATAGCAATAACTATTTCTGTTTTTGAAGGGACAGTTCAACCCAAATTAAAAACATATTTTCTCTCTTCCCTGTTGTGCTATTCATCCATCTAAATTGCTTTGGGGCGAGTTGCCAAGTGATGGAGATATCGGCCGTAGCTTTCTCTCCAATATAATGGAACTAGATGGCACTCAGCTTGTGGTGCTCAAAGTGCTCCAAAAATACATTTCAAGCAATGCCTCTTTACAGAAATCATGATCCAGCCACTCAAGACAATCCATAGATCTTTGTGTGAGCAGCTTCATGTAGGAACTATTTTCTTTCTACCAACCCACAACGCACAGAAGGAGGCAAGCATCTACTCATGGACAAGAGGCTCATGCTCGTGACAGCCTGAGATGTAAACATTAATGGCGTCCTCCTTGGCTGTAACGTTTCCTTGCTCAGTGGTGTTAGATGAGCTGGCAGTAGATGCACATGTCCTTCTGGGTGGTGATGCGATTATCAGGAAGGAGGTGAAATAACACTCCAAAGTTAGGCTAAGTTTTGGCCAGGGGAAATCTGGCATGGCCATTTTCATAGGGGTCCCTTTACCTTAGGATACCTGACTAAACATAGGTACCCACATGTCTGTCCTTTACAAACATGCTGACTTTATGCTAGTCTCAAGCAAATGCAGTACAAACCTCTTATTTTTGCCTATTGTATTTGAATATTTCTGCATACTGGGGTCCCTAAATAGTCTTGGACATTCATAAATTGGGTACTAGCGGACAGCTGAGACTGAGTGGATTTAACAAGCTCAGTTTTATTCATGTCCGATGATGTTAGTCCCCCATTTTTTGAAAGGGACATCGTTGTATAAAATAACCTATTGTGACCTCTTAAATATTCACAGCCTCATGAAACTTTACAGCGACAAACTAGAGACCTCGGACATTCAGAGGATATGCGGCTTTTATAGGTGTCTTGACAAAAAGGGGGTTTCTGAGCAGTTTCCAGAACAGAAGTGATTGCCTGCAATTCTTACAGATATCACCAAATGTCAGAACTTTTGATACCACATCACAGCACAGATTTTGCTATGGTGTTTCTCAAGATCTTTGTGCCTCAATGTGGTATTTTGGAGCAATTTTTTAACATTTTTATCAATACACCAATGCTTAAAAAAAACTTAATTATTGCATCAAATCTGTGTAACAAATGGTTTCAACTCAAAAATGACTGCAACAACTTATGAGATATAACTGAGCGTGGAGATGGCCATCACATACTTCCATCATGGTATTCTAAGACCTTATACATTTTAAACTTTAAAGTTTGAATAGGAGCCTAACCAAAATACAATGTCTATTTATTAGTCAGATTTATGACTAGAAAAACTTGACACACAGTGCTGAGCTGCTTCTCAAATAAATCTTTGAGCCCGGTCTCACGTCAAAGTCGTCGAAATCCGGCGCTTGGGCAGTGACTTGTGGTGTCAGAAACCAACGAAAACATTGGCCTGATACGTGGTCAGTTGCCATTAGTGCTGGGCGGTATGGCCTAAAATCAATATAACGGTATTATTTTGGGGGTATGCGGTGACAGTATGATATCGCAGAATCGTCTTCTCTCCTTTTTTATACCTTAAATAAAACAATTTAAAAAGCCATACCAAGCCAAGTCTAGGAAGGAAACTATTTATCGTCAGAAGTAAAACGGTTGCTAATCCATCTATTATTGTGTATATAGCGTTATATAGGCTAGTATGTATAAACATTAGAGGGAAGAGGGAGGGCCGGCGACTTCCGGGCCCCCTTCTCCCGCGGGCCTGGGTTTGGTGCGGTTGGCCAGGCCGCCTCCATCACGTAGCGAGGGAGATGCATGAGGCAGGACGGCCGGCCGGCCGCCTCCCCCTGCACGCTGGGCGCCCTTCTCCCGCGGGCCTGGGTTTGGTGCGGTTGGCCAGGCCACCTCCATCTCGTAGCGATGGAGGTGCGTGAGGCAGGCAGGCCGGCCGGCTGCCGGGCCCCACTCTGCCGCCGTAGCCGGAGTACTGCGGTATGAAGGTAACCACAAAAGCAGCACCGCGGGTCATGTTTACTGTTGTAAGTTACCGTCACCACAAATACCGCCCAGCCCTAGTTGCCATTATAACTTAATAGCACCATGCGGCGTCAGGGGGAAACACGGCTGGACAAGGACGAAAGTGGGTGGGTCCAACAAACACTGACTTTCACCCAAGAGAGATTCTAAAGCCAAACCCTGTTCTTTTTGCCTAAACCTAACCACATGTTTTTGTTGTCACTTCAAGGCGTGGTACCAATGTAGTGCATTTACTTCCTATGACAACAAAGTGTATCTTAAAAGAAGACATTGCATGTAACAAGCAGAACTTGACAAGGTGTCCCGAAACGTCATCAACCAATGCACCCAGGGTACCTTGCATGTTGTACATTGACGTGGAAAGTCCATGACCTAAACGTCAGTATGTGACGAGGTTGGAGTGAAAATGTGTTGAATCTTTAGGTTCTATCTTGCAGACAATGTATACCACTTACAAGTGGCACTTAATGTTGAACTGCTATCTCCCCCGTAAGATCCCCTGCCCCCCATAAAAAAGAGAAAAATGGGTCTATGATAGAGAGGGATAGAACAGAAGAGGTTAATACAGATGATATAGTATTATAACGGCAATAAAATAGCATTTGTTTTTCCATTAACACCTATAAAAACAGTAGTGACCTCCACCTTCTGTCTGCAGCCTGAGGCAAACCCTCTTCCACAACAGTGGTTAAACCTAACTTGGACAATTGCTTTGACCTCCTCTACATCCCTGATTATATCACAGGAAAACATTCACGGCTTATAAAGATAAAGAGAGAGGGACAGAGTGAGAAAAACACTTGGGCATCTGCAACTGTGCTTGTGTGTAAGCACATGTGCACAGACGTCTTATCTGTCCGGCATGGGCTTTATTTACCAAGCTGAGATGTGGATAAGTGTGGGACGTCAAGCTCGAACTGCAGCAGACGTGCAGACAAGATACAACCATGGGGAGAGGATTATATCTCCGTCAAAACCACTAAAGCTGTCCACTCTCTGCTGGATCCTGAGTGTACGTACAACCTCCCCCACAGCTTTATGGATGGACGGGCACATGGTGGAATTACTAGATGGAGGGATATGTAAAATTTCAGATTAGCACATCTAAGAAGAATTTAGCGAGATAAATGTCTGAGTCTATAGCTCGATGACGAGCAAAACAAGGGAGAGAAAGCAGGAGGAGGAGGGTGAATGCATTGCAATCTGCCTGAGAAGCATTTTCCTGCTGCAGGAACCATCTGGGACTGTTCCCACAGCTGTCAATCAAGCTGGGTTCTGCTCTCTGACTGGTTATTGGGCTTAGCAGGTCATTTACAGAGAACAGGAGAATCAATCCCTGGAACACAATACTACATAAGGACAAACACACACACATCCAGCCTTTGATAGGGGAACAGAGGGATCGTAATGGAGAGGAGAAATGAGTAGAGGTGTAACAAGGCAGCGGATTGAAGTGAGAGAGGTCAAAGGTCACAGGGGAGGACTGTGAGACTGCCCCAGCTCTAATCCTCCTCTGCATTGTGCTGTTAGCCGTGCTAGTTATCCTCTGGCTATCTCCACCCGTCTCCTCTCCTCCCTCCCTCTGCTTGCCCTCTTTGTCACCCTGCTAACTCGTCCCTGTGTCTCTCAGGTCTTGTTAGGGATTCACAGTCATTTCCCTCCAGAGATGTGTTCAAAAGGACCCTCTCTCCTCTTAAAGGCCATGCTCCTCCCTTCCCTCTTCTCTATTCCCGTCTGTCCTGCTCCCTTCCTCCTCTTGGAGGAAATGTGGACAGACGTAGAAGGGCAGGGAAGCAGGAATAAACTGGAAACTTGTCTAGTTACAGTTATCTCTCACCAGGAATTCTCCTGTCTTATTTCTTAAATCCTACAAAATCCCTGTAATACCTTCTGCTCTCTCTGCCCCAACGCATCCTTCACTGACACCGTCATCTTGTGGTCCTCCTTAACACTTGCCACAGACACCTTTCCCTTCTCTCATCCACTCTATTTCCTTACTTAAGTGCACTCCAGAGAGAGCCGGCAAACTTCACTGCTCTCTGTGACTGCCTGACTTTAAATCATGCAACACAGCCAAGAACACTTACTTGGATACAGTAGGTTTTTTTTTGGAGGGGTGGGGGGGCAAAAGCACTGCAGAGACTGATTAATAAGCAGCGCTGACAAGAGGCATTCAGGCTAACAACAGTGGGAATTCACAATGAGGATTACAGACCTTGTAAAACATTATTCAAGTCATAAAAGACCACACACGTAAATCTTGCTCTGACAGGAATTCATACTTTGAACCACATGCTTTGTTGCTTTATTACCAGAACAACCTTGAGAACACAGAAACGCATGCTCTATTAATGTAAATCACCATGCTTAAAGCTGGGTGGTTTCCATTTTGTGTAAATGTGTTCCATAAAGCACTAATAGAGAAAAAGAGAGAGAAAACCAGACACAAGTCTTGGGGGGATTTGAGAATGGTATTTTTCGGGATTGGAATGATTTTTGTGGTTGTTTACTGTAATTGGAAAAAAAAAATCCATCTTGTGCTAATGTACAAATGATCAAGTCACACCACCAACAGCAGGCCGATGCAGTCTGATAAAGTGCTTTCACAACTGCTTTATGTGGTGAGAAAATTACTGTGATTAAGGTGAAAACCAGGCTGAGTTACTAAACAGTTCATATTTTAGAAACGCAGGATTGTAATTTGACCTGAAATTGAGCATAGCGTTAGTTTAGGCGGGACACAATGTCAAGCTCAGCTCACATCCCAGCTACATCAGCTGATCTCAACTGCCGATTAACTGATGGAGCAGCTGATTGGTGGAAGGGAGTCAGCTGATAGATCACATGATTCCTTTCTATGCAACCAATTGGCAAATCTCATTCAGGGCGCCCTATTTAAACTGCTCTGGCCTGCCTACTGTTGCTGCTTCCTCTGCAAGTCACTTTGCAACCTGCCTCCACCCCAGCTCCTCCTTCTCATGCTGTGTCTGACTTAATCAACGTCATTTCTGTTTGCCATCGATGCTGCTCTGTTCTGTTACTGGGCGGTCTTTGCTGCTGTTCTCCCTGCCTTAGGCGTTCCATGTAGGCGCATGGAAGGGCAGGAAGGTTTGCCTCCCTCTCTGACATGTGGAAGGGCAGACAGAGGGGCGGACAGGTGTGCTCTCTCTGCCTTTCCACATAGGGGCGTGAAAGAGGCTTTCTGCGTAGGCCCGAGGAAAGACAGAGAGGCCCCAGAACAGAGCTATACCGCCAAATAAGATACTGCAAATGGAAATAAAGTTTTTTTTGACCAAAGTGTTCCTGACTGAAATATAATGTTTATGGGGACTGTGGTTGACGAATAGAAAACCAGTCTCAGTATTTTTACAATCAGCGATGGAATGTAAGTAAGTACATTTACTCAACTACTGTCTTTAAAGGGATAGTGCACCCAAAAATGAAAATTCAGCCATTATCTACTCACCCATATGCCGAGGGAGGCCCTGGTGATCCATTAGGGATGGGCATCAATTTTTGATTATCGATGATTGATTGTTAAGGCTTTTGATCAGTCACAAATAATTTTGATCGATAGTCGCAGTGTTTCCCCTACAATGCCTGGCATAGGTCCGGCGAGCCGCCGTGCCAACGAGCCGCCGTGCCAACGAGACCCCTCGCCCGGCGAGTCGCCGTGCCAATGAGACCCCTCGCCCGGCGAGTCGCCGTGCCAATGAGACCCCTTGCCCGGTGAGTCGCCGTGCCAACGAGACCCTTCCGCCCGGCAAGCACGCCGGCTCGACGGGCCTACGAGACCCCCACCGGACCTATGCCAGGCAAAAAATCAGAAACAGATGGAGGCTCTCATCGCTCTCCAAAGCCTTGGCGGCTTCCCATGAGGCCTCAGAAAACACTATGCCATTGAAAGACGGAGGTTTTGCTGAAAACTGAAGCCTGTAACTCTGGCTGGCAACGGTTGTAAACACCCAGGGGTGAACTGCACATGCGCGCCATTCTTCCTCTTTGGCCTGGGGGGTTGAAGCTCAAAACTGGGGCAGCTGCGCTCTCTTGCGGCGACAGTCTGCACTGCACTCTTTTGTTTTCTCTCTTTTGAAATACTCGCTTATCAATTAATCGATAATTGATTGTTAATTTTTTTGTTGATCAAATAATGAATTTTGATCGTTTGCCCATCCCTAATCTCCATACTGCTCATCTGTAGTGATCCAAGTGTTCTGCAGCCGCGACATAAAAAGTTGTTTTGAAAAACATCATATGAACTCTGTTTTTAGCCTCACTGTAGCCTGTAGCTCTGACTGTTTCTCTGTGCTCCGCGTTCACGTGTGCGCGCCTGCGCGAGACCAGTGAAAGCATGAGCTTTGCTCACCCGTGTTTACATCACGTGACACGTGCACCGCAGGGGGAGACAACGGTAGCCACAGAGCTAAAAGATAATTTGCACGATGGTCTTCTAGCATAGGACAGCCCAACATGTCTGTAGACTTTGCAGTTGAGGAGGAACAGCATTTCTTTGTTGAGCCGTATTTCTTTGAGCCCGAGTATACGGACGGAACTCAGGCTACTGGACGAAGCAGCCGCTGGAGCTCATGAGCCTAACCCTCAGCCAGCCGCAGAATACCGGAGTCGAGCACTGGAAACCTGGTGGTGTAATTGTTTCAAATGCAAAGCAATGCCAACAGATGAGGAAAGTCTTTGCTGCTCAGACTGGGAATTGGCGATGCCTGCACTTGAGAATCTGGACATCAGTACTGACGAGAGTGTTGCTCTTCAGAAACCGTGCATCACCGATCACCCTGAGCGTGCACACGTGAACGCGGAGCACAGAGAAGCAGTCAGAGCTACAGGCTACAGTGAGGCTAAAAACAGAGTTCATATGACGTTTTTCCAAACAACTTTTTATGTCGCGGCTGCAGCACATTTGGATCACTACGGATGAACAGTATGGAGATACTTTGTGGATTCAATTTTGTGTTCTTGGACGTTAGTCTGGGGCACCGTCTGCCATTAGGTGTGCTGCCCGTTCCCCCCGTCGATCTCCGCAAGGGATGTGAGGACTCTAAAACTTCACCAGGGCCTCCGTCGGCATATAGGTGAGTAGATAATGGCTGAATTTTCATTTTTGGATGCACTATCCCTTTAAAGTACATTTTTGATGTGCTTTACTTCAGTATTTTCATTTTATGCTACTTTCTACTTCTACTCTCCTACATCTCAGTGGGAAATAGACATTTTATACACTACATTTATATGACAGCTTTAGTTAGTATTAGTATTCTGTATAAGTACCTTTACTTTTGGTGCTTGTTTAAGTATATTTGATGCTGTTAGATTTGTCTTTTACTAAAGTAAGATTGTAGGAGCTGCATTTCATTTAATTTGTAATCACATTTGTCTTTGTAATATGCGCACCCTCCAAAGGTGGTGAGGGTGCTGTCCTTTAAGTTGGTGTGCATGGTGCATGGCAGAGAGAGGGCAGGTGACAGTGGACACCATCATTGACCTCAGCCATAAGCTCTGTGGTTGAATGGAACCAAAAATGCTACCATTACAATATAAGGACATTGAAATCACTGCATCATGTTATGGCTTTTTTTTTGCAATAAATTTTAAGTCACAGTGAATGCTAAACTCTATGGAATCATTTCTGGAAAGAAGGCTGTGAGTCTGACACACACTGCTCCAGCACTCTTCCTGTGGAAAGAACAAAACAAACTATGATAAGGGTTAAAGGAAAAACCCAATCTTGAAGATTTTGAATGCAGGACTTTTACTAGTTACTGAGTATTCCTATGCTGTGCTTTTTACTTAAAGGTCCAGTTTGTTGGATTTAGTGGCCTCTAGAGGTTCAGTTGCAGACTGCAACCTACAGAAACTTCTCCCATGTGCCAAACATGGAGAACTACGGTGGCTGATGCGAAAACGTGAATGCTAGTGATTGCTTTGTCCATGTTGGGTTACTGTAGAAACAACATGGTGGACTCCATATTAGAGGACCCAGTCTGTATGTAGACATAAACGACTCATTCTAATTAAAAACAAAATGACTGTTAGTTTCAGGCAGAGGCGTAAATATAGACTGTGCAGGCAGTGCGGTTGAACCAAGGCCCATGGGGTGAAGAGGTCCAATTGCCACCTGGAGATATGCCCCATGTTCAAAGAAGAACTCACTTTAAATCAAATATGGTGTGATTATGCCTTCAAAAAGGCAAACCCATCTCTATCATGGTTTTCTGTTTTTGTACAATAGTATCAGCCTATGACAAAATTACATGCTTATTCTACATGAACTTTAAAAAATATAATTTATAGGGATGCACCGAATATTCGGTAACTGAATATATTCAGCAAAAAAAACACACATTCGGTATTCGGTGGAATGAGTGAAAAGCAAGGCTGAATAATAGCGGCGTGTTTTGATAACGCAATCAAACAGCGTGCGGTGACGGACGGAGGAAAATGTCAGCAGTGTGGCGATATTTTACTCCGTCCGTCACCGCACTAGCATTTGCGACTAAAAATATTTTTGTGCGAGCAAAATAAATCATTCAGCACGCTGTGCGAGTACAGATTTCAACCAGCAGCAGAAACGAAAGGCGAATCCCGCCGGTTGTGGGTTGAACAGGGGTCACAGACACAGACAGAAATACGTATTCCTGTCAAATATGGCGGCCATAGTGCTCCGCGGTGCAAGATAAGGTTTACCAGCGACAGGTATGTGACATGTCAGAGGGAAAACGAGCCGTTCACATTTCTCTCTTTGTGGCAGGTAACGGCCCACAAACCTCACCGCAGTTTAGGGACTGTTCTTTACTTATGGAGGGACTGTTCTTTACTTGTCAGGGGAGGAGGGTGGCTGGTTGATTTTTATTTCATTTATTTATTTTATTTTGATCCACCCTATGTTAATCACTTATTAATGCTGTTTTTGAAGTATGAATAAGTCAATAAGTAATTTATTCCATTGAAATATCATTGATGTATTATAGAAAAGTGACTTATCTTTTTATAAATGACATCTGCCTCATTTTCGCTGTGGTATCGTGATACTACTCAGAACCATGATATTTTCACTGGTATCGTACCGTGGGTCTCAATTTTGGTACCGTGACAACACTAATATGGAGGGGGTTCATCTGCAAAAACTAATGAAAAACTAAACAACAGTATTCGGTATTTGGCCAAGCGTTTAATTTTATTAGGCTACGGCCACAAATTTTCATTTCGGTGCATCCCTAATAATTTAACTATGAAAACTATTTATTCAGACTAATAATTTCCTACTAATTTTTTGTAGTTTTTGTCATATACAGATATGTAATGATGATGTAATATGTATGCCGATGTACAATATCAAGTCTCTTTATTTATGTAACAAGATGATACGATTTACAGTTGCTTGTTTAGGTGCAAAATCTGTCAAGACTAACAAGCTGGGCACATCTGCAAGCGGATAACATAAAAGCAGCAGTAAGACACACTGTTGGAAAATATATATATATATATACATATTTATGCACTGGGGCCTATCATAACTTGTTTCAGGTAATTATAAACTAATGAAAACACTGTCATTACTATTATACTGTATTCCATTTCTGCCAATATATCCCCCTTGGATCCTACACACCGCACCGCTAAGTAAAAGCTCTGCATGCTTCTCTCATCACTCTTTAAATAACAACTTCAAATAATAATTTTAATAACTTGTTAATGCAGCCTTGCTGGCTAACCTGATGCAAGCATAAAAAGAAGAAATTCCATTACGTGAGCAACTTGAAATCCCCACTAATCAACTGTTCCACGTTGCTCTCTGCATCATTCTGAAAAGTATGGAAAATCAACCAGTAAGCCTGAACTGCTGCAACAATCACTACTTTCTTGGACTGAAGTCTTGTGACTGAGGGCCATTCATCTGTTCAGCCATAAAAAAAGGCCTTCATCTTTAGCTGTATGTTCAGGATCATTGTCCTGCTGCATGGGCCTTTTTCCTTGCAGACATTTTAACTTGTCATAGTACGTAAAGAGCAGGTGTTACTAATCACATTAACAGCTGGCTCTGTTTTATTCAAGTGTCCCTGTAAGCCAGCATGAACGATGCCAGGACCCTGAAACTGAAGCAGCTAAATGATTGCCATCATCGTTTTAATTGCTTTGCCTGTGCTTTTCTTAATATCACAAGTCAAGAAAAAAAAAACATAGGGGCGAAACTATAAAAAAGGCTATGGGCTCTACACGGTTCATCCAATATGGATGACCTTCAAACACTAGTGCATCTAAAAGAGAGTGCTTCAGCCTCATTGCAATGATTTTCAGTTGCTAAAACTACGAAGAACATATCATTGCCCTAATATTTTGTGTCTGCAATATGGTCTCCTACCACTTGCAGGAAATGAGTTATTGGTATTGGTATGGTATGGTCAAAATTAGTGCTTTTACTTTCACTCATTGCCATTCCTTACTGGACTTTCATGTGTCATATTACATATAGCTGTTAGCTGTTTATTTTCAAGTAGCATTCATTAAGAGACCCACAGGACTGCCAGTGATCTTGTCTAACATTACTGTCTTTCAGAGGCTTGAGCAGGTGGAGTTTTGAAGATAATCCACTGGTACCAACCACGTAATGCTAGCTTGTCTGGAAGTAATATAATTACACTGCCAAGTCAGGCTAAATTTTTAGCAAGAATGAAATTGGGTTCGATGGTTCTTCCCTTCACAAATATTTCCACTTTATGCTAGTTCCACGCGGTTATGGGCAAACCATGCAGCTTTTTGCAGGCAGTACAGATGTGTCATTTTTGCATAATGTATTTGAATATTTCTGCATTGTCGGTCCCTAAACAGTCTTGGAAATGCATTAATTGGTTGTGACTGGAATGCTGAGACGCGTGTGGATTCAATGAACCCAATTTTATTTATGTACCATGAGGTTAGACCCTATAGAAGCCAATTCATTGTAGTGAAACCAATTGGACATTGTTGTATAAAATGACCAACTGTGACCTTTAAGATAATCACAGCCACTTAAAACTTTACAGCCACAAACTAAAGACTTAAGGCACTCAGACAATGTATGGTTTTGAAAGGTATGTTGACAAAATGGGAGTTTCTAAGCAGTTTCCAGAATAGAAGGGCTTGCCATCCAATTGCAGAAAAAATGACACTCTTACGCAAATCTCCAAATGTCAAAAGTGATACCAGATCACAGTGGGGATTTTTCGGAAGTGATGCCTTAAGGTATTGTTGTCTTCATATGTTTTTTTTACACCATTTTTTATCAATTCTCCATTGGTTAAAAATGCTTGAATTTAGCACCAAATCTGTCTAACAAAGGGTATTAATCCAAAAATTGGTGCAACAACTTATGAGACATAACTGAGCATGGGAATGGCCACTGAACACTTCCAGCATATTGTTTTAAGACCTTATACACAATAAACTCTAAAGTTTGAATAGCTGCAACTCAAATTAATCTTCAGGTTCTTAGCTTTTAGATGATGTATACCACTTCTATGTGGTATTTACTGCGGACCTGCTATCTCCCCGTAAAGATCCCCTGTACCCCCTTTAAAAGACAAAAATGAGTCTGTGGTACCTCTCAGATGGTTAGGAAAAAGTAGTAAAGGGAGTTTTCCATACATATTTGTTGTTTAGAAGCTGAAAATGTTCAGAGAAAACATACATTGTCCGAGTGTGTTTCCCTCTCATACATTATTTCACACTTCCAAAGGAGGGAGACAGAGAGTAGAAAGGCACAGGCATAGAAAGGCTTTGGTGCCAAGAGGATCAGAAACACACACACACACACACACACACACACACACACACACACACAGGTCAATAGAACAGGCATGAGACGTATGGAGAAAAAGGGAAGACAAAGTCCCTTAAAGAAAAACTGCTAGAAAGACAGCATCTCTAGTTGTGTTCAGACCCTCCCCTCCCTCAGTGTCAGAGCCTCTATGATTAACAAACCTCCACCAAACTCTTACCAAGCTATATTTCTGTTTAATAGAAAAATTATCCCAATTTACTGCAGCAATTACAATCAAGGGCGATGTTTGGGCCCTAACTGATTCCAACAAGCAAAAAGCAGGAGCCCTGAGTGCTGAGGTGAGCTGAGAATCATAGAGTCTTGCGGTGAATTAAAACTGTAAATAAATTAAATGAGGTGAAGATCTCAGCGTGTATGTGTGCGTTAAGATTAGCATGAGTTGGGCTCTGAGCACCTCATTCAGAGCAATTAGGGCACGCCGGCCTTGAACCAGAAAAACAGGCGAGGAGTAATTGGATTTAAATTAGACATGTTCTCTGCTCATAGCTACCTAATGTAACGTGGAGCACAATGCCCTCACTCTCTCTTCCATCTATCTCTTCCGTTTATCTCATTCAACATCCCTCCATCTCCTTCCACTTGTAGCACTTACACAATTAACCCTTTTGACTCCATCATACACTTTATCTTTATCATACTGGTTCCCATTCTCCATCACTCTAATTGCTTTTCTTCCAATTAATGTTATCCATTTTCTAATTGTGTATTTCTTCTGCTGCTCTCAGGCTATCTTTCAATTATTCATTTCATTTCATCATCACATCATTTCTTTTTTCATTAGTACCTGGAATTAATCGCAAAGTACATTAGGCAATTATATTAATCTTTTAGAATACAAAATGTCTCTGGGTGATGTCTTCAAATAGTTTGTTTTGTCCAACAAACACTCAGAAACCAAAGAAGCAAAGCCTCACATTTGATAAGTTCAAACCAGCAAATGTTTGGCATATTTGTTTAGAAAAACAACTTAAAATTGGTTATTCACTAAGCCCCTCCCCTGAACAGCAATTGTCTAATCATAGCTTAGCAACCTTAAGCTACGCAAATCAAGCCTGTCAAGCATGTTGCAACTATGTGCATGGGGTATTAGAAATAGCAATAGTTGCCTTTTAAAGCAGGTCCCCAGGAGGTGTGCCGGGTTTCAAAGCCAATTTTCGTAGTGGCCAAACAATGTAACTACAGCCCAAAAGACTTTTTCCCATTGACTTCCATGACAAAAGAGACATCTGGAAATCAGTGGATGCATTTCTTTGAGCGTCACAACCCCAACGAAATGACTCATTTCCCTATTAATCCATTTGGTCTCATAACATTTGCAAAGTCTAGAAAAGGCGCACAGTTGGATAATTTTATCCCCACATAAGTTAGCAGAGCGCTAAACCGGAAGTTGCTAGTCTCTAGTGCACCTGCTGGCTGGGCTGCACAGTGCAGAAGCAGTGCCAATAATCCCTTGAACATCCAGTTAATTTCATACGTTGCAGTTGAACCATTTTGGCTTCATGCGCCACTGAGCAACTCTCATAGGACTGAACAGGGCTCCTCCTTCAACGCTACATCCAGGTCTCTATAATGTATATCCATGGTTTAGAGATTGAAGTGTGGTAGGTTGGAAAGTACAGCTGTTAGCATGTCCTGCTAACTGTCCCACTGCCTTGCAGTAAAAACCCAGCGTTACTTCAAAGGCCAAAGAGATATCTGTGGAGTTACAGTCGCATTAAAACCCAAGCCCTATTCATGACTATTACATCCACTGTGTAGTACTGTATATCTCCACTGTGTTGAAACTGCTTCTGGAAGCTTTCAGAGTTTAGGGTAACGTTAGCGGCTCTGTCCGTCATGATCTGTGTTGGATTAACTTCAGCAACGCCAGCCAGAGTTTGCCAAAAATTTAAAAAAAAAAAATCATTTTAATGTACAGGTTTAAGTTTGTGTTTAGTCAATTGCGTCCAAGTCGAGACCCATTCTATTACCTGTTGATCGTTATGTGTAATACCCAAGTGGGTCTGAGAAGACCCTGGATCAGCACTGGTCATGAGTGAAACGCATAAATGCTGTACGATCAGAGGAGAATACGGCAAACTTGGGTTATCTATTGATCCCCAAGCCGGGGAAATTGAGACCTTACAGCAGCTAGCATCACAACAACAACAACAGAGCAAGTGACAATAGAATAAAAAAAATTCTACATATGAACATTATTTAACATTATATTAGCAGTATGTTGTATCCAACATGATTAAAGTGTCTGCAATATAACAGCATTTTAAGCAGCAATTTTAACTACCCAGAATGTGAGGTCAATAATGTAGAGCAGAGATCTAGAACCTCTCGGACCTGTCAGGTGTGTTATATTTTGGGGAAAACGGGTTGGGTACATGTACTTATTAAGAATCATCAAGTCCAATTTGATCTCAGAACAAATTTCCAAGGTCCCTTAGGGATCAAGTCCATCATTTTGGACAACCAACACAAAAACTACTGGCAACAGTTGTCATTACAAGCTGCTTTATATCTACCTCTTTCTGATATCATGGAAGTATTGTTTCAAAAATGGCAAAGAATTTGATGTGAAAAGTAGCCACTGATATTGTAAACTGCGTATCATCCACATAAGCACAGACTTGACAGGTGTAGTGACAGTCACTAAGCCTGAGGGGGCTGAGCAAAAGGTGAATTAATTAATTAACAAAATTGTCACAGGCTAAACTTCCTTATTAATTAATCACATATCTGTTTTTTGCACCATCTGCACCTCTCCCCTTTCTTACCTCATCAGTAATGTCTGTATATAAATGCACAGCATGCACATGTGGCACCTTGTGTTTACGTGTTTGGTGTGATTTTTATCAGAAAAGTGTGTGAGCCTGCCAGTTACGAAAGTGTATGTGTTTCACAGCTGCCGCAGGCAGCGGTGCTATTCCTCTGGGAAGGCTACATCTCATCGTGTGTGTGTGTGTGTGTGTGTGTGTGTTAAGTCTTGTGCTGGATCGTCACATCTCAGCCTGGCCAAGGTAGTTGCTTCTGCCACTGATGGCCAGCTGTTCCTACAACATCTGGAAACACACAGTCTCTCTCTCACACACACAAACACACACACTCTCATTTACTCCTTTCCCATCCTCTCCACGATCTCACTCTGAGGCTCAGTGAAGGCTCATTAAAACAAAATCTGGATCTGTCTTGTCACTCTGAGAGACCTGTCCAGAAGTGTCCTCTATTTTTTTTTGCCTGGCTTCTGTGCACACACACAGAGTGTTCACTGCATAAACACACACACAGAACACAATTTCCTCTTTCCATTCAGTGTCTAAGAAAATACAACTGAAGTCTGTTTATTTCAGACATTTTCATGCAACACACTGTGAAAAAATATTTGCCTCTGTTTAAGTGATAAAGACACGTTGTTCCCCACTTGGGAGTATTCAGTGGCATCGATTCTTGTTCTGCTTTAAGTGTGTATCTCTTTCTCATTAAACATTTTATTGGTCCCAGTGGTAAAGACTGGTGTCTTTCTCTGGTCATCATCGTTTCTTTTCTCATCCTTTCCTGTATAGAGCCTTTTAAACTCCATTCCTCTTGTGCCCTCAGCTCTACCATCACTGCACTCATTAGCAGACACCTGCCAACACCCTAAATCAGGCTGAAATCTTATTAAATACAGTAACTATTTGGATTCTGTTAGTTAGACTGAAGAAGACTATCACAAATGCAAACTGAAAACACTTACCATACTATTGTAACTGCAGGTTCCAAACCCCAAGAATTGCATTTAACACCAAAACCAACTTTACAGCCATAAACCTATCAATCACACCATATTAGCTTAACTAAGAAATTAAAATGCCTTTAAATTCTGAATAAATAGAGACACTCTCCAGCAGACTTCCCCTACAGAATCCCATGTGATTAACCTGACAGTATCAAGGCCCAGCTTGTGACCGGTCCTGGCTGGGTGTGATAGTACACAACATACATCCCCTTAATAATAGATCCATCCTGTTAATGGCTCTATCTGACTTGCTCTTGGTCTCTGTCTCTCTGCAGGGATCTGGAGTGGCCTGATGTTACTGCAGCCACCACCTGATACTGCACAACTCATCTATATTTCAACAGGGCCCTGTTGAGCGTGTGTGTGTGAGAATAAGAAAGAGAGAGAGAAGAAGAAAGATGGACCGTGTCTCTGGACGAATCACTGCTTTAATTTACTGATCTAATTTCAGTTTCTTGCTGGTCGAATAAACAGAACTCTGTGAGCAGTTTACACAATCAGAATAGTGAGGCTGCCTGCGTGCATGTGTGTGTGTGTGTGTGTGTGTGTGTGTGCGTGCGCACGTGTGTGTGAGAGAGGGTGTGTGTTTTATTTAGTAACTCGACCAGTATGTAAAGCTTTATTTTACAATTCTGCACAAAAAGCGACAAGAGAAGGAAACATCAAACACTGATGAATATTTGACTCTGGATGGCGCTTTAATCCTCAGCCCTCACTTCATGTCCAGAATTGTTCATAAAGGACAGAAAGAGTCCCACATCTCACTTACACTGGGCATGTTTGCTTTTATGCTGCTTCTTTTTATAATTTGGAAAAATAAGATGTGTGTGTTTTTGGTGAAAAGACACTTGTACTGAAGAATTAAACAGGTTAGTCCCACTGAGACAAAGAATTTTTTAAAGAGTCCTAGACTCATCGTCAAGGCAACAATTCAAGTTTTAGACCTACTAAACAAAAACAGTGTGGTCAAAATCACACTACAGGCAGATTAAACAATGACATAAAAATGTGTCCTGTAAATACAGGTGAAGAAAGTGTCTGCTGTAATGCTATCAAACAAGTTAACGCTTATGGTATATAACATTAAAACACGTAATAATAATCCATAGGATTTTTTAACATGTAAGGTCAGTTCTTAACAATAGTTAAATATAGGGCTGCACTGTGATATGGAAGAAATCAAATATAATATTTCTGACCAAATACCTCTCTATCGATTTTAGTGCAGGGCTGACTATTCGTGTTTTCATAAAATATTTACACTATGAGATTCCAGATAAATAATCATGAGTGATGTGGATAATATGACTAACTGGGTAAAGTCAAATAATAGAACAATCTGCTAATGTCAGAGAATAATTCACTTAACTTTTAAATGACATCACTTTACTGTAATGCAGCCTTAAAAACTAGGTAGGTGGAAGGGTGCATAAATTCACATATCTTTTGTCCATTTTCTGAAAATTTGGTTAAAATTTGCACTACATTTAGATGGAAATCCTCATGCTAAGGTAAGGTGACTGTCTTGTCAAACTTAATGGCCAGACATGATAGTGGTATCAATCTTTTCATCCAACTCTCTGCAATTTCCCAAAATAGCTAAAGTTCTTTTTGATGAGAATCAAAGAACTCTCTTAAAGTTTAAAGCTGCAAGGTCTGAGAAATGTGACTGGAGGAAATAAATATAAAGCCTTGGCTGACCATACTGAATGTCAGTCTGACTCAGACTGACAGCTGTCCAATTTATGACAAACAGCCTGAGTCAGGGCTGGCAGGGAAGACTCACACAAACACATACACACCAAGAATCTCTTCCACTGCAGAGTTAAGATTTAGACCCATGAGGAATCATAGATGTTGGGTTAGGGCTTTAAGGTCAGCTAATGCCTAAAAAGAGATAGCTGGGAGAGGAGAGGAGAGGAGAGGAGAGGAGAGGAGAGGAGAGGAGCTCAGGCTGACCTTTCGAGATCCACACTTAAACGAGCCAACACCTCAGGCACTGTTCATGCTCGGTCCCACTCTGCATCTGTGTGTCTGTGATTTTTGCGTGTGCATGTTTCAAAGGTTACTGTGAATCTGCTGCCGCTATAAAAGGTACTGATGCTGCCGGAGTAAATCAATGCATGTCTATGTGCCGCAACGTGATATTTGCTTTTCAGGGTTGCTTTGACACGGAACTTTGTCAAGATGACGCACCACTCTTTCCCCCCCCCACACACACACACACACACACACACACTTACCTTATGTGGTAGAAAGAGGGAGTTGACTGTGGCAAGAAGACTCGTGGTGTCCGGGGTATCCCTCTGGCCACAGATCACGATCTAAAAAAATAAAAGTGGAGGGCAGTGAGAGGAGGAAGATATGGAGGAAAGGAAAGAAGGATGAGGACATAGGGATAACGAGATTAAAGTATGAATAGAGTAAAAAAAGAGGGGAAAGGTGACACGTAAGAGGAGGGGAGAGGGGGAGGAAGTGACAGAGGTCAGTGCTGTATTTGTAGCAGTAACAAGGGAGGCAGGTGTTTTCTCCGGGACTGCCTCACCTCGCCTTGCTCCTGAGCTTGTTACCCTCGCCCTGCATCCTCAACTCATCCTCCGCAGGTCAGACATGACCGACAGATGGCTAACTATCCCCCGCTCTGATTCTACCCCCGTTATTTCATCCTCTGTTGCTTTGATTGTGCAGCACATGCCTTCATGCTGAAAGTTTTCCTGGAGTGACTGAGAAACTTCAGGGCAACTCCTGCTGTGCTTTGCTAGTATTCTGGTTTCAGGCTAACTGAGGGTGTTAATATTTCAAAACGGATTATATAACTGAGGCTGAACAGTTCAAATAACCTATTAAATGCATAACGGCTGTTAAAAACTGGGGAAAAAGATTTGAGAGTCAGTGTGTCCAGGGATTAAGTGTGCATGTATGCAGAGAGCCGAGATAGAGCCAATGTCCTCAGATGATCTCTCCCAATTACGAGTCAACGCATTCGCTTCTTGCTTAAGGAGGGAACTTTGCAAATGGAGGTTTATCAAAACACAGCTTGTTACATGGTGCTTTGAGTCTAAGTTATTGTACAACAAGGTTATTTAAGGTTAAAAAACTGACAGTTTTTGCCCTTGTATTAATGCAGAATGTGACAAATATATAATTTAAAGCCTTAGATGATGCTTGGTCCTAATAAGAAGCGTTTATGAATAATGCCACTTGACTTGTCTTTAATTGCATCATGATTAGGAGTGTACAATTAGAATATTCTAACAAACAAAAAAAGTTCTTGCATGAAATATTAAATATTGTAATTTTGAAATAAATAACCAAAATCTTCAGCCAATTTGTGTTAAGAAAAAATGTCACTGTTCACAAGTTAAAACATTTATTTACCCCAATGAGGGATTAAGAACTATTTCTTTTATTTCTTCTTAGCTAAATGTTGTTGCACTACCATCTAATCTGGCTGATTTATTTTCTTAGTAAACAGATTAATTCCGAACCAGCAGTATGTTCAATCAGCTGTGAATCATTTAGATTATAAGAAGCAGGAAACTGTACATAGCGATAAAAATACCTTGTCAAGGGTGAGGATTTGTATTAAAAATTCAAACCCTTTGTTTTTCTTTTCTTTTTTCATCAGTCAGATAATATAATCAATTTGAAGGTGTCACTTTAGGCTTTAATTAAGTCGTGACTGCTGTTTGTCATCATTCTGACCCAAATAGATCAAAGGAATTATTTAATTAATCATACATATTTTACAATCATCAATACCGAATATTTTAGTAGTTGCAGCAATGATATAAGAATAACGCAAGATTTTCAAAACATTTGCTGTGCATACACTGTGTAATTTGAGTCAATTTCTGACCGGATGTTTGAGCTGCATAAACACATGCCAGGTTTTTTGCGCCCTCAGATTAAAGTTTCTAATGTAGATGCATGGCAGATGCACTCAAACACCTTCGCGGTGTGAATGCGTTCTCAAGCGCCTATTTTTCAGGGCACAACGGCTGAACCCTGAGATAAACAGAACTCAACACTTGGAAGTGCACTGCATGTCATGTGACAAGGAACAACCAATCACAGGCGGCAGATATTTTACCCCTTTTTCCATAAATATCAGTCTGTAATAAATATTGAGGAGAAATTAATCATTTGAGTACAGGGCTATCAGAGCTTTTTATCTGTCCCACAGACAATATATTTGGCCAAATACACACTTACAACACAACACCTGGAAGATGATCAGCTCTGCACTCAGAATTTCTGGTAAGTAGGCTATGATACGGTGCTGGTTATGGTCGCTTAGCAACCACAGACGCAACCTGCCTCCACACCCTTGAAGAGTTGGCACAGAGAAAAGGCACAAGAGTAATGACAGTGCTCAACCTCGCGTTTTCCAGGTGGATGAAGATGCAGCATGTGTACGGCCCCTGACTCCCTTTATAGTTGGACCAAATTTCAGCTTTGGAGCCAAGACCAATGATGGTTGAATCATCTAATTTTGACTGGTTGTGGGACGTTCAGATGAATTTCTGACTTAGAAATTTTATTCAGCTGTCACCAGGCTTTCAAATATTTAAAGCAGAGCCACAAGTCGATTTCCCCAAATAAGCACTTTTATTCTCACTGTGACTGCGCAAAGTGGCAATAAGAGTGTCTGAAAGTGCCATGGCGACACAACACATCATGTGTACCTGACCAGACTGGTTGAGCTGTGGCAACAGCAGATATCCCTCTTTGATATTTCCTCCTCCCCTTACCACGACCAATATGAATGAGAGAAATGTTGGCAATAGGACCTTACTGTGAACCATACAACATTACAGTCCTCCTCTAGCAAACAAACTTTTACTTGCCTCTGAGCTTTAAACCAAACTTATTGACAACTGTCAATAGCCAGAACAGTCCCCCACAGCTGATGGGCCACTTTATTGCCTATTTTACGCCTCACGTTGTGGCTTAAAGACTGAACTGTACAAATCGTTTGTCTTTCCTGAAAATATCTAAATGGTCTTACTGTTAAAAAACACATCCTCTGTGGCACTATGGTCTGCTGTAACAGTTTAGTCTACTTGCAGTGATGCACTTTCACTCCAGTGAATGGTTATTGATAACAGCAGTGAGTCAGCACAGCCAATATAGAGATGTGCATTGTTTCTCCTGTGTCTTGCTCAGCTCTTGTTCAGTTGCTGTGTATTGTTTGGTTCACTTGTTGTCAATGTCTATTGTGTTTGCACAATTTGTCAGGCAAGCAGAAAATGCTTACTTTCACGAAGCAGACATGAAAATGAGTTCAGGCTCACAGCCAGGTAAACACTTGTGGCGTGAACACAGAGTACAAAGTAAAGTGCCCTGTTGCCTAAACTAGCATGTATCTATAAATCCATATGAGCTTGAGAGAGGATGGAAGAATAACCTGTTTAAGTGTGTAGTGCTGGGCCATGAGAGCCTGGACCATTTCAGGCAGTGCAATGGGGATTCTGGTCAGACGGTCGGAGAACGCTGCCAGCAGCTGGTTGGACCTGTGGAGCCACTCCTGTCTTCCAGTGTAGTGGGACAGACGAAGGAGATTGGACGCTGACACTGAGTTAGCACTGGGCTCGGCTCCATCTTGATCTGAGAGACACAAAAAAACATTTTTATAAGGCAACGGTTAATAGCCTTTGGCTGGCAGTATACAGTGCTTAAAATAATACTGAAACAATTACTGAAAACAGCTGCCTGCTGCTGAAAACAGGACACAGAATCAAAAAAATGAGGTCAAAGAGGCTATAAAGCTGCACAGAGTGGAAGGGTGCTGCAGAGTTGTAAGATAATTCTATGTACATCTGTCATTTGACCAACTGTTGACATAAAAAATGTTGATTGGTGTAGCTTTAACTGTTTATACCTCAACTGCTGTGTGTTTCGTTACACTAGATCTGATGTTGCCTTAATCATCACACTATCTTACTCATTTATCGTTGGGGTATATTTGCTTCCTGTCAGGGGAAATACACATGAACTCAATACGGTACAGTAACAGCAAGCTTACAGACTACCTTCTGCCGTCGCTTACTGTTCTGTACCAATACAGAACACACACACACACACACACACACATAAAGACAGGAAATCATCTTACACACTCACGTTTCACTTCATATCAATGAGGTAATGGACAGGATTTCAGACTAGAATTACCGCCTCATGGTTGTATGCCCCGACCACCCAGTCAAGTTGCAGTTACAGTTTACAACCATGTCTATCCAGACTCATATGTAGCCATGACAGTAGACAAGGTTTCAAGTATGGATGTTCCTGAAAAGAAGCTAGAAATTCTATAGCGTGGATGCTACAAACACACATCTTCGTACCCACAGTACAGAAGCTCCATACAATCAGCATAGTTTCAAGGTGGAAACACATGATTAGTGTCACCACTTCAGTATCTGACCAAATGTCTCACCTTCTATTCCCAAATAATAGCATTGATTAATGGCCAGAAAAGCGTTTTTGCAAAACTTTATGATGTCACAGTGAAGCTGACCTTTGACCTTTTGGACAAAAATGTTTTATGATTTCGTCATTTTATCTTATAAGACATTTGTGCTAAATTTTGTTATAATTAATGTATAAATTCTTGAGTTATGGCCAAAAATATGTTCTGTGAGGTCACAGTGACCTTTGACCACCAAATTCTAATCAGCTCATCGTTGAGTCCAAGTGGACATTTGTGACGAATTTGAGAAAATTCGTTCAAGGCATTCCTCCTCGTGTTTGTGAGAATGGGACAGATGAGGTCACAGTGACCTTGACCTTTGACCACCACAACATAATTAATCATTGAATCCATGTGAAAGTTTGTGCCAAATCTGAAAAAATTACCTCAAGGCATTCTTAAGATATTGAGTTCACAAGAATGAGACCTACTTCAGTTTATCATTGAGTCCAAGTGGACATTTGTGCCAAATCTGAAAAACTTCCACAAGGCGTTCTTAAAATATTGCATTCACAAGAATGAGAGAGATGGGCAAAGAGACACACTCACAACCTGAAAAACATAATGCCTCCAGTCTTGGCTGTCGCCAGTGTGGAGGCATACAAATCTATTATTGTACCTTTACAAAGAGGCAAAACATTTCAAAAAGCAACAAAGTCTACACTCTGCAGGTTAGCAGTGACATGATCAATAAAAATTAGGAAAAGTGATGGCACAGAGTTATAAAGAAGATGTATGAGTTAAATAGGATACGTACACAGCAGATATTATGTCTCTTCTCTTTCATGGGACATAAATCTTGTAACAAAGTGTTAAAAATATTAGACATTCTTTTGCAATCTGTCAAACTAACAGGAAAAACAGCAAACTACTGAATGAAAAACAGGCTCTGTATCTTCCTTCTTATGACTTCCCCCAGTACACAACCATCACAGACTCTCAATGTGTGATGTGATGTGACTAACAGCTGACCTCATGACTTATCCCTGTTAAGTGATTGGTCCTTATCTCTTATCAGTATCCATTGAGAGCCTGGAGGTGATCTTCTCATAACCCATGACCCCGCTGCACGTCTGCTTCTCAGCAATGCTCTGATGCTCTATGAATGTGTGTGAATGAATGTGAGAGAAACTTTTGAGTTGGTAGCTGACACAAGCTGCTTTCAAGTCAAACTGCAATTTTAGGTCAAAAACTATAAATAGCAACAACAACCTCCCACACACACAAAGAGAACTCTACTGTACACTGCACATACAGTATTTTTTATGACAAGCATGAATTTACAATTGCATACAGATGCATGTGAACCTGCACGCCTGACTGAACTGCAGAGATAATTTGATTTTATCCTGCAGTATGTTTCAGCTCTCCCTAAGCCCCATGGCAAGGAAGCCTCAACATACACACACATACACTACACACACATACTGTAAATACACACAGAGATTGAGCTGTCCGCTTTCCACATTTCACATATCTTTTCTTAAAGCGCCCCACGGAATGAGGTCATATACATACGCAGCCATGACAAAACTGCCTCCAAACACACACACACACACACACACACACACACACACACACACACCCCTATAACAGACCCCTAACAAAATAGACTCAGGGAAGTCCCATTAAGCAATGATAGACTAGCCCACAAACACGCAGCACTAAAACACTATAGAGCTCCAAAGTGTTCTATATAAAACTGAATTACGAAATAAATAATCACATAAATAAATAGATAACAAAACAAGTCTATATGGAACTGTAGAATACATCTGGTGGTGCATTTTGAGAAACAGATTTTAACACCACATCTCCTTTTCGTCAAATAAAAGTCAAATATGTTGCCACACAGCTACTGTACATCATTTAAACCCTACTCCTAAAAACAAATACACACGGGGGAGTATGGCAGGTCAGTAAAAGGGAGCGTGTAGAGTGGCAGTAAGTGTGGTTGGGTAATCCGTCTTGCGGTGACAGGCGACGCTGCTGGGACAGGCGTCCACTCTGCAGCGGCTGTAGCGTCACTAATGGGCTTCAACCCTACACAGCGCCAACGCCGTAATGGCACAGTCAATCCTCTCACATGAGAAACCTCTCACACGTCAGCTCCGATAAACACACACACAGTTCGGGACCCTCCCACGTACACAAAAGCTCATACGCACATGCAACCATCATCTTAGATCTGTCAGTAGTTCTTAACAAGAGTAACTACGAGCTTTTTCCCTGTTCTGCCCGCCCATGTGGTGTGCTGCCCCTGTCTGAACTATCTGCACCAAGCTATCTGTCATAGGCACATGAGTGTATGTGTGTGTGTATGTGTGTGTGTGTCGTTCCTTCTTAGGGGGAAAAAAAACATGAGTTTGGCATCTGGAACATTAAAAGTGACAATCTTCCAGACAGAGTCCTTGGAATTAGTTTCTGTCTTAAGTACAAGTTAAAAGTTACAAGTCTAAGATAAGGTAGTGAATCATTAAGTACATTTAATATTACTATTACATGAATTTATGAACCTGAGAGGTCAAGTGGGTACAACAGATTTTTTATGCCTTTGCCTAGACTAAACAAAAACAAAAACATGTGTATCCTGTTATGGCAAGAAAAGAGAAAAGACACAGGATGAGATCCATCAGCATGGGGAAAAGACCAGCCTACTGACAGCACATAATATATTATAAGAAAGATATTATGCTGAGTAGAGATGACAAGAGAATAAGAGTAAAAACACAAGAGGGAAAAGCGAGTAGTTAAAATGGATGGTTGCTGTCAGACAGAGGAGCTCCAGAGGAAAAACAAAGAGAAAACCGGCGACGATTAGAACCAGACTGGAAACTTTGCTCTGACAGATCAAAGGTAAATGTCTGCAGGTCCACAAGGTGTCAGCGTCTCTGAACTGGCAGCAGCCATCAGCTGGAGAAGTGGAGGAGCAGCTGAAAAGGGACTACAGGGTCAAACTCATTTCTATATACATCCATCAATCCCTGGGTCCAAAAGCACTGTGTTAGCCACAAGCAATTATTAGATAATGCAGCTTAGCAACAACATTAGCTACACTCCTAATACAAGACGTAGTTATTGGTACATCTGTACGGTGTATCTTCTGATTATGGTGTTTATATTGTTTTGAGTTTGCGATAAGCCACTTTTAGCTTGTAACTGACTGTTGGCTAAAAAGTATCAAGGAACTGCAGCACAGAAATACCAAACACATTTATTGTGGTTGTTAAGAAACAGTGTATCATCATATAGAGCATCTTAAAGTTTGAAAAAATGATGATAATGCACACACAGTATGGCAATAGAAGTATGGTAGTATGGTATGGTCAACAAATTGACCCCGACAAATGACCAACTTCCAGATCTGTATGTTATTAGTGAGTGTGTAGAAGACATTAGCGACTAGCCCAATATTCATATATACATGTACTTGGTGGAGAAACCTAGCATGTAGACTACACTAGCGAGAGATTACATACATTTACGTTGCTTACGACTTAGTAATCTGTAATCATGTAAAGTACGTTAAATAACACGTCATAGACTCAGAGTTTAATGTCTTGAAATCAGAACTCCAGGAAGACATTCTGTTCTTGTTTTAAACAGCCACTATGAGCAACCACAACACCTTCGGCTACGTCACCACTTAACATGCTCACTCATTAAATCTGAACACCTGTTGCTCTAAAACGACTGTGATCATGTCGGAATTCTGTGGAACTTAAGTCCACTGTAAGAATATTGATTCTGATAACTGGACAAGCGACCACCAGACATTCTGATGCTGCTAACCGTTTTATTGCTCCATTGCCAACATGCACACGCATATTTTTGATGACATCCTATGTAAAAAGTCTATACTTTGTTGCTTAGTTTGTCCAATAGAGAGCACCAATAAGTTTATTTAGTGACAGTAAAATGTCTCTCTAAAAATCCAGTATCTGTCAGGCTCTAATGTAAAAATAAACAAGACCAAGGCTGTTGCTGAACAGTTACTTTCTACTCACTATGAAGTCTACAATAGAGTGAGTTTGCTATTTTGAAGTGCTGCCTGAATGTCTAGTGAGAATTATTAGATGACACAATATATCTCACAGTGCACCATGACAAGTAGTGTACAACCAGTGGTCACTTACAAGCACAACATACCATCATGCTATGCGTTGTTGGAAAAATGGCAAACAGACAAGAAGAGGAAAGAGAAGCGTAAATTTCCATCTAACTTTCTATATGTCGAAGTTGTGTTACGAAATTCTTAGTCACTTTATAAGTTGAGAACTGATTGTCCATGTATTATGCCATTACAGCACACATCACAGCTTGCGACCTAGCTCACTAATGTTAGCTAGCTATCTTCTGTACAGCAATTTCAATTTCCAGCACTGCCAAGTTTAAACTAGATGGCCTACTTCTAAAAAACCACAAGGAGTGAAATTACATCAGTGTCACATAAGCACTAGAGAAATATCAATTTATTTTAATCACTAAAGGGATCAATGGCGGACGATGTGGTAAATTTTTACTCCCCTGAGGAGAGAGAAGGACCACCCACGCATGTATCCTCACATAGCTTGTGTGTTGTTTTTCAATGTGGCTGTTAGTACATTTTGTAGAGCTGTGTTCAAAGAGATGAGCCTTGCTGGCTCTGAGAGTCCTGCAGAGCAGCCAAGAAGTGGGAGAACTTAAAAAGACATACAAGGGTCGGATTTATTGTATACTATAGCCATACATAATGAAAGCATAGATGAAAAATATCAGTTGCTGCTCTGTATTTTTCGTTGCTGTATTTAGAATCTGAAATGAACATTATACAAGTCATGCACAACCAATATTTCATATAAACTGCAATGTGTGCAGGAGCTCAGGAGACCACTGACAGCAAGTGGCACTGAATCATTGGAGCCCACTGCTATTTTTGAGCCTGACTATTTTGTTTGTGAGCATGTGGATGACATCATTCACTGTGGAATATGGGTTGCAAAACACTCTTGAGAAGATGCACTTGCCAGCCAAAACAAGAACACTAGAACCTCTAGGTCGTGACCCAAGCCATGGTCAAATAGAGGGCAGAGGTTCAGCACACAAAACTGTTGTTGTTGTTTTTCATAGTTCTTCATTTAAGGAATTTCCCGAGGGAAACATGAATGTGTGTGTACCCAATTCAGTGGCAATCCAGTCCTTCCAATAGGTGTCAAGACATTTCACCCAAAACTACACAAGTCAACCTCATGGGGATGCTAACAGAAATGTCAGGGGATCACCAAAGTCAGGAGGCCTTATCCTCTGAGGAGCATTAATGTCTGTACAGAATTCCATGGCAATCCATCCAAAAGTTGTTGAGATATTTTAGTCTGGACTAAAGTGGTGGATCAGTGACCACCGTGTCCATCGAGCCTTGCTGCTTTTTGTTTAAGACATGTTTACAAATGATTAAGTGGCCTCTTTTAACATACAGTTTTGTAAATATAATTCGGAAAGCATCACTAAAATTGCCCACATTGCCCACTGGCTATTATAAAAAAGTTGAATAATTTTGTTTTCAATGTCACACTGTCATGTCTGCAAGACTGAATTTAGTTATTATGAAGTTAGAGTTAGTATAGTTTTGGGAATGGCGTACCTTATACCTGAACTGAAAGGCATGGCAACAAAGGACAAAAAGAAAAAAAAAAAGATCCAGGATGAAGTTAAGACGCGAGTGACTTCAGAGGCGGCAGAGGCAGAGAGTGGATTTCAGTTTCAGAATAGAGACAGATTTGACACGTGTGTTGATCAAAGTAGCTGAGGACTCAGAGCATCGGTCTTTTGAGTGCTTTCATGGTAGAGAAGTTCAACTCCAGTGAGGGACGGCTGCACTTCACTGAAGGTAGATAGGGGAGGTCAATCTTCCTCTGCTCTCGTCTTTTATCTTCTATCTGTTCATCTATCCATCCATCTATCCTTGCTGACCCCCTCTCCTGTGGTTTAAGTGTAGCAATGGAGTGAAACTGGCAGTGATATTACTGCAGCAGCCTCCATCTTGTTAAGCTCCGGATCAATCGATAAGGTGAAAGATACAGACAGGTGAGAAACAGACGGATGAATAGATGAATGGCTGAATGATTACACCTACCCATTAATGTTTTTGTTCAAATACAATACATCCTTTTTCCCTTTACTGTGACCAGATTGTGGCAGTGTGTTGATATGAGCAACCTGTCTGCAGACCTCAAACCCTGTATTTTTCATCTGTCTGAGTTATTCATCCTTGACCCTGTCCAGGCCACAGAGGTACGCTCCAGTAGTACCGTTAATCCTTCACCTGTCCATCAATCCGTCCCTGCATCTTTCAACCTATTAGAGCTACAGTCAGCAGTAGCAGCATCAAAACCTTATTTATTTTCTACAGCTGGATGATGTTGGTCTGTCGCTCCACCACTTCGGTCCACACTGAAATATCTGAACAACTATTGGAGAGACTGTCATACTGTTTTGTACAGATATTTGTGAACTCCAGAATATGAAGCCTGTTCTGGTGATTTTGGGGATCTGCTGACTTCTCCTCTAGCACCACTATGAGGCTGACATTTGTTGTTTTCAGCCAAATATCGACAACTATTGAATGGATTGCCAAAAACTTTGGTGTGGACTTTAATGTTTCCCTCAGGATGAACTGTAAACTTCAAGTTGCGTATAATGATTGTCTGTGAATTTTGCTTGGGAAACCAAGATGGTATAGTGCAAGTGAACTTTTTTTGTAAAATACAAGTTATCACATTTCATGCTCTTTTGAGACAACTGATATTCAAATTTATATGTCGACTTCACAGTTCACAGATCACTGTCTAGCCTCCTGGAGGTGTCGTGGGACTAACTAGACGAAACACCGGTGAAAGGAGGTTCCCACTCGATGACCCCAAAGACATGTTAGTTATCACTGCTCACGGGTCTGTATAGTTAAGCCTTGCCATAATAGCTTATCGTAGGGCTTAGGAGGATTATTCACTGAGTGCTGATCCCTTTTTTTTTTTTTTTATTAGAGCACAAACTTCTTGTGTTTATTTGAATTCAGAACTAGCCCAGCTAGTGACTGCTGTGAATAGGGCAGCTGACAACAAGGGAAAGACCATGTGACCGCTTGGAAAGACAGCTGACAGGAGGGAAAAGACCCCAGCGGTGCTGGCATGGGTTAGCAACCCATGGTAGCAGTGGTGAGGCCTAGCAGCCTTATTACAACCAAAATTAGCTACAGCCAACATAGGGAAAATACCCCAAGAGTCAGCGAGAGCAGGGGTGGAAGATGACTCACAGGTGGATTACACGGTAACAGACATTGGAAAGGACACGACTATGACTTGGACCGGTGACTCAGTGAAGGATAGGGGCACGGACCTATCCACCAGTGCTAGAATTAGCAGCACTCAGGGCAAGGTGAGCGCATCTGTAGAGGGCAAAAGTAGCATAGTTGAGAACAAGATGCTTCAGGTTTGTCCTTGCGGCTGGCAGAAAGTAACATCAGTGAAAGGCCTCAGAACTCATCAGGGAAAGAAGAAGTGTGTGGCAAAGAAAGGGCAGAGTAGCCGCATTGATCAGTACTTCCTAAGAAGTCAGTCGAGTCAGTCGGATGAAGTCCAGCGGCAGGTAGAAAACCACAGTTCGCAGGATATCAGTAACGCTGCCACTGAGGAGGAGGGGGTAGTAAGAGAGGATGCAGGTGACACTGAGGCCAGTATGCTAGCCAGAGAAAGAACTATGGAGCAAAAGGTTAGAGTTAGATGGCCTAGAGCAAATGACAGTAAAGAATGGGAGATAGTTAATAGAGACTTGTCAGTAATCTTGAGTAGGCTTAGAGGAAATGCAATACAAAGGTTAGAAAAGATGGGAGATATAATGTATTCATATGGTGTAGAGAGGTTTGGGGTGCATGAGAGAAAGAGGAGTGAGAGGGTACAGTCAGGTAAGTCTAGGCGGCAGAGAGAAATAGAGAAGTTAGTCAAGGAAAGGAGACAGTTAAGAAAGCAGTGGAAAAAGGCTACAGAAGAAGAAAGGGAGGGAATTAAGGTGTTGCAAGAGGAGTTGAGAAGCAGGCTAGCAGTTCTTAGAAGGGCGGAGCATCTCAGGAAAAAGAGGAGGAAGAAGGAATATGCTAGGACAGGTTTTTTCAGGGACCCTTTTAAGTTTGTTAAAGGATTGTTCAGCGAGGAAAAGGGAGGGCAGCTTAAAGCAGAAAGGTTAGAGGTTGAAGAATATTTGAGAAACACGTATTCAGATTTAGAGAAGAATAGGATAGTAGGTTTCCCACCTGATATCCCTCCATTAGGAGGGATAGAGCATGAGATGGATGTCAGGCCACCTAGGTGGAAGGAAGTTCAGGAGGTGGTCAGGCGTGCAAAGGCTTCTTCGGCCCCAGGGCCTAATGGAGTCCCCTACCGGGTTTATAAAAGTGCGCCTGATATCCTTAAATTTTTGTGGAAACAGCTAAGAATAGTTTGGGAAAAACAAATTATACCAAGAGCATGGCGTAGGGCAGGGGGTGTCCTCATTCCTAAGGAGAAGGAGTCTGTGGACCTTAGCCAGTTCTGGATGATTTCTCTCTTGAATGTGGAGGGGAAGATTTTCTTTAGTGTAGTAGCGCAGAGACTAGCTAGCTACTTAGAAAGGAATAGCTTAATAGATACCATGGTGCAGAAGGCAGGAATACCAGGTTTTTCAGGGTGTTTAGAGCATACTAGCATGATCTGGCACCAGATTCAGGCAGCGAAGATTAACAAAAGGGACCTACATGTAATATTTTTAGATCTTGCAAATGCGTTTGGTTCAGTACCGCACAGCCTCATTTGGAGTGCGTTTGACTACTTCAGAGTGCCACAGGTAGTTGTTAACTTAGTGAAAGCATATTTTCAGGATATTAGGTTGTGTCTAAGTACAGCAGGTTTCACAACAGGTTGGCAGAGGCTAGAAATAGGCATCATGGCAGGGTATACAATTTCTCCATTAGCATTTACTATGGCAATGGAAGTAATCATCAGGGCTTCTAAGTGGGTGGTAGGTGGGGAGAGACAGCAGAATGGGTTGCATCTTCCACCAGTTAGGGCTTACATGGATGACATGACACTGGTGACCACAACAATGCCATGTACAAAGAGGCTACTAGAGAAGGTAAATAAGAACCTCAAGTGGGCCAGCATGAAAATCAAGCCTAGTAAATCTAGAAGCATCTCGATATGTAGAGGGAAGTTAAGTGATAGGAAGTTTGTCATAGATGATGAGGACATCCCAACAATTAGGGAAAAGTCAGTAAAGAGCTTAGGTAGGTGGTACAATGTAGAGTTGAATGATAAGGAACAGGTGGTGAAATTTAGAAAAGATGTGGCTGAAGGATTGGATAGAATAGATAAATCAGAACTTCCAGGAAAGTTGAAGCTGTGGTGTTTGCAATTTGGGCTATATCCTAGGTTAATGTGGCCATTGTCAGTTTATGAAATTCCAATATCTGTTGTGGAGAGAATGGAAAGGTCGGTTAGCTCTTACATTAGGAAGTGGTTGGGCGCTCCTAGGTGCCTAAGTAGTGTTGCATTGTATGGAAAAGGGATACTTCAGCTGCCAGTATCTAGTTTAACAGAGGAATTTAAATGTACCAAGGTCAGGACAGAGCTCTTGTTATCTGGGAGTAAGGACGTGGTAGTTAGGAGTGTGGTTCCAAATCCAACCAAGGGGAGGAAGTGGAACCCAAGATCGGCAGTTCAGGAGGCAGAGGCAGCTCTTAGACATGCAGAGATTGTAGGTAATGTTCAGTTTGGCCGGGGAGGCCTGGGGCTTGGCTCAGGTAAACCGATATGGAATACAGCAGGCCTCAAAGATAAAAGAAAGCTGGTTGTAGAACAGATACGCAGACAGGAAGAGATAGTAAGGGGTGCAAAGGTAGTGGCCCAGGCTAAACAGGGACAGTGGTTGAACTGGGAAAGTGTAGAGAAGAGGAAGCTTAGTTGGAGGGACCTGTGGAGTATGGAGGAGAATCGTATTAGATTCCTGGTAGGGGCTACATACGATGTGTTACCAACCCCCCAGAACCTAAAACTGTGGGTAAATGAGGACCCATCATGCCCATTGTGTTCACGTACCGCAACTTTAAAGCATATTTTGTCAGGCTGTAAAGTTAGCTTGTCACAAGGCCGATATACATGGCAACATAATCAGGTGTTGAAATGTTTAGCTGCAGGCATCGAAGGGAAAAGAAGACAGGTGAATTCAGAAGGTGTTAAGGATAGGGGCTTAGTAATTCAGTTTGTCCGTGAGGGAGAGAAATACAGAAGGGATAAGTTAGTGAGGAGGCAAGGGTGTGGCCGCCTAGAAGGTGCTTGTGATTGGGAAATGCAAGTAGATTTAGGGGGAAAGCTTGTTGTTCCTCAGGAAATAGTCTGTACCAGGCAGAGGCCTGACTTAGTGTTGTGGTCAGTGAGTCAACAGATAGTTTATTTCATTGAGCTGACAGTTCCTTGGGAAGACTCAGTGGAAGAAGCCTATGAAAGAAAAAAGCTTAGATATGCAGACTTAGGAGCAGAAACTGAGCAGCGAGGATGGAAGACTAGGATTTGTCCAGTGGAAGTGGGGTGTAGGGGATTCATAGCAAGATCAACTGTCTCACTCCTGGGGGAACTCGGAGTGCGGGGACAGAATTTGAGGAAGACAGTGAGGGAAATGTCAGATGAAGCAATTAAATGCAGCCAGTTTATCTATTACAGAAGAAATAATGTCAGCTGGGGGCCAGCAGGGGGAACTACTAAGCAGGGCACATAACTCCTTGAGATCAGGTGGAGAGATCCACTTCCTGTCAGGAGAAATCCAGGAAGAGGAAGTATTTAAGTGTGGGAGTGGCCTATTGGAATCCATTTTGTTTGAGGCCATGCGGCAAGGTGAGTGTGCTTGCTGATCCTGTAAGTCCAGTTAGCTCCTTTAACTTTAGCTTATATTGTAGTTATGCTATGTAGTGTGTGAAATAGAGTATGGTGAATGTGCTAGTAAAGGTAGTATCAGCATTGCTTCTGCCTGGAGCTCGCATAAACGGAGCCTGGGCTTGGTTAAAGTTGGCAGTGCTGTTTGGGCTGAGATCACTGTCCAGCCTCCTGGAGGTGTCATTGTTGTGAGGGCTCGTCCTGGGGAGGTAGACTGTACAGCCTAACCCGGCGGGGGAGTGTGATAGCCTAACAAGGCTTCCTTCCCTGGGTCTACCTCCTCTGTGGTAGTATAGGTAAGGTAAAGGAGGTTGTTCGGTTAGTGTGGGGAGCAGTGAGACCTGGCATTAGGGGAGTGTCTCTGGGACGCCAGAGATCACTGTCTAGCCTCCTGGAGGTGTCGTGGGACTAACTAGACGAAACACCGGTGAAAGGAGGTTCCCACCCGATGACCCCAAAGACATGTTAGTTATCACTGCTCACGGGTCTGTATAGTTAAGCCTTGCCATAATAGCTTATCGTAGGGCTTAGGAGGATTATTCACTGAGTGCTGATCCCTTTTTTTTTTTTTTTATTAGAGCACAAACTTCTTGTGTTTATTTGAATGCCATTATAATGATGTTGACTAACCCTGTCCTCAGTACTGTACGATACCGGTCTGCTATGTGGAAACACTGGTATGACTGTCTTTTTTAAATATTGTATGTTTGTCTGTCTTTTTTAATGGACCTGGAGTCTAAATAAAAAGGTTGATTGACTGATTGATTGATTGACTGTAATAGCTTTGGTAGTCCCTTATTAGCTCTTTAAACACCATCATCAGGTCAAAACTTCATCTTGGTTTTTGCCTGAATCCACACATAACCAATGACATTCCCATCAGTAATGACCCCTCCCCCTTTGGCTACCTGTTTGTCCTGTTCTGCTCCTTGTTTTGAAGATACAATCAATTAGAATTTGGTAATCTCCGGGGCTGAAAACTAAAGCCAATGCAAAATGCCAAGAAATGCAGTTCCTTGAATGGCCACTTGAGGCTGGCTCTAAAAAGCAAGTCAGTCCCCATTAACGCCGATGTTAAAATGCCTAACTATACAGCAGAAATAAACATGTTTACAGCCTGGTGCAAAAAATATTTTTGAAATTATTTTTTTGTGGCCTGATTTTTATGCTAGGGACACCATGGTCGGCATAAACCTACCTTCACTCTCTCTCTCAGCTGGGTCTTCCGTAGGTATGTCAGTTTTCTCCTTTGTTTGGTGTGCTGCACTAGCCAACACACATTACACCATATTTTAATTCATCCACACACTTCTAACATGACTGATTCCTCTCATACTTGCACACCCCATTAGTTGGTTAATATGTTTGTTAGATTGAGTTAAATAAATTTTTGACTGATATATCTGCGTGATGCCCTTTTTGTTGTCAACCTTGAGTAAGGCGGACTCTCACATCACGGCTTTGTTTGTCACACAAAGGGCCAGCTATTCAAGATTTTCACTGGTGATATCTGTTAATATATTAGCATATCTGTCCCTCACCCTCTTTGAGTTGCAGGAGTACTGTGCTATCGCTAGGATCACTGCAGAAGTAGCCCCCGCCCTGGTCATCCCAGAACAGCTTGTCCTGCCTGAGCTGCAGCTCCTCGGCCCACTGCAGCCAGTCCGTCTGCTGCGTGGCCTCAAACAGGTCCAACAAGCCGCAGATGATGAAGGCATAGTCGTCAAGGAAGCCTGAGATAGGCGGAGATCTGGAGAATACAGCAGGAGGAAAGAAATGAAAATCAGTGGGAAAGAATGAGGACAGTTTCATTAAAAATTTACTGCTGGATCAGTGCAAGAAGTGATGAGATGGGTTACTGTCGGTGAACTAGTTCCATCTTGTTTGTTCCCCCTTTATCTTTTACATACCAAACGCTTGTTTATAACGTGCAAAGCGGATCAAGCTATGGTTTTTATCAAGACAATATAGAAAGAAAAAGAACCCAGAAGAACTGGCTTGGAAGATAATAAAAAAGCCTGAAGGAGTCATCTGTGACAGTACAGGGCTACATCACCATACACATAGCAGGCTGGGTATAATCTCTCCCTACAGTATTTTTCTCTAAGTGAAATTACTCATCTGCTTTCTGTTGCTCTTGTCATATTGCAGAGGGCATGAGAGACATTTATACATGCACACACAGTCTTTGAAGTTTCAAGTGAAGCAGCACAGTAATTAGGCAAATGTGGTTACAGTTAGACCATCCCACCTCCCTCTGGCATCAGTGTGCAACCTCTCCCTTCACCTGTCTCTCCCTCTACCATCTTTCAGGAAACTTTTGCACCCTCTAACATTTTTATCCCATAACCTCTAATTTAAACTTACTTTATGTGACTTTGAAATCCTCTTCACACCTAGTGTTCCGTCTATACTTATCAGCATCAATTTTACAACCCAATTTCTTTCAGTTTTTTTATGTGATTTATTGTTTAATCACATCTACACCCCAACAACAAGCCCCCTCTGGGCTCCCTCACAATTGTCCCTATCCAAATTCCCACAATGGCACCCCGTCCGGGTGAGTGCAGGGGGACGGATGGTGACAGGAAGTCAGATAGCGCTGTGTCAGGCGAGGCTGGTGGCTGGTGGTCAAGAGGCTGAGAACAGGAGGAGGCTTTGGAGGAGATGAAGTGCATGATGGCTTTTGAGAGGTCATGGGGAGGTGAGGAGTCATATTTGGGCTTATCTTTTCCAGACAGACAAACAGAGGTTGACTCATAAGTCCCAAGGAGACAGCAGCAGGCACTCCTGCACTGCACATAGCCAGTTTCATGAAAATACAAGCGGGAAGAATGTACAGTATTTGGAATTTGACATCATGATTAATGTCAAACAAGCTAAGATTTAGAAAAAGACTAAGAGGCAAATTCACAAAGAATGAACTGCCGCCCCTGACAGCAACATGAATTGTGCTTTGCTAGCAACCGCTATTTACCCTGTCTCAAAGTCTGATTCACGGAAGATACTCAGCTCATGATATTACAGTGCAAACAGGTTTTGCAGCTGAGTGCAGTTTGCCCTTTTTTGCATCCATGCCAGGAGCCAGTATGAAGTAAGTGAAGGGGGTGTTAAAATCTGCGAGGGGGCTATTTGTCATTAAATTAAATTCATTGATTTAAAGATGCAGTAGCCTTAGAAAGGCTAAACTATGTAGCAGCAGTTGCAATCCATCACATATTTGTTGAGACAGTTAATTAAAAACCAAAGATGTCAACCTCATGTTGGTAGTGGAGGAAAAGTCATGAGATTGACATACAATGCTAAAAATAATAATTGCTAAGGGTGACTAAAAGCAGTCACCTTAACGAAATATTTTGGTTATTACTACCTAGGTATTATTTTGGTAGTGAAATTTCAAAACATATCATAATTGTACTCAACAAAGTATTTGCTGATCTGACAACACAGCAACATCGCCAGAGGTAAAACAAAAAGTGACTAACTTGAAATATAAACAATAATCCTTCATTACAGAGGCAAACTACGGTAAGTACGTGTACAAGTACAGGCACAGTTCATGTTTCTTGCCACATCAGATTTCGTCCAAGCAGATTTTAGCAATCAAAGTGGTGAATAAAATATTTACTGATGGGCTAAATGGCTAGAACAACAAAAAGTAGTAATGTGAAACTTTATTTCGTTCAGTTTTAGAGATGTAGACCTTTTTTTTTACATCAGCAAAAATTTTCTACACTTGCTACTTCTTGTAGAATAACTTTGATCATTTGTATCTATGCTGCCTCCTTTCCAAGCGACAACCTTGGGGACTAAAAAATGAAGCCATCACAGAAGTGCCAAGAACTACAGCTTCCTTAGGGGCTGGTGAGGGCTGGCTCCAAAAGCAAGACAAGCCCCAAAGAGCTCCCTGTTAATGTGCCCAACTTCACAGCCAAAATAAACACGTTTACAGTCTTGTGCAAAGAACAATTTTGGTCTCTATGGCTATTTTTTCCATTCATTACAACTGCACAAGGGGTGAATTTTTAAAAAACCCACACATTTCAATGTTATTAAGGCTTAAAGTTATGCATAGTTACGGGTGTGGCCATTTTGAGTGACAGGTGGGTGTTGTCTGTTAAGAAGTCCTTAACCTCGGATTCCCAGAGTACAGGTGTAGCCATAGTCACTATTTCAGTGTGTTTTTAATTCTTAAAAGTTAACTCTAATGTTCTGATCTTGTAAAAAAGTCTTGTTCAGCTTTTGGTTGTACTAAAAGACCTTCTAGGGAGGCAAGTATTCAATTTTAAGTACAGTTTGTTTTAAGCCTGTTTTTTGCTAGTAAAAACTAGCATTTGCATTTTCACAATCAACCATAGCTGTAAATGCGCTGTGCTAACCAAGCTAGCAGCTAGTGTTAGGGCGAAGCTCTACCATCCATCCATCTATCCATTTTCAACCCCTTATCTGAAGCTGGGTCACGGGGGCAGCAGGCTGAGCTAAGTATTCCAGATGTCCCTCTCCCCAGCAACTCTTTCCAGCTCCTCCTGGGGGACCCCAAGGTGTTCCCAAGCCAAACGAGATATGTAATCCCTCCAGCGTATTGTGGGTCTGCCATGGGGCCTCCTACCAGTGGACGTGCCCAGAACACCTCTAAGAGGAGGCGCCCAGGAGGCATCCTGATCAGATATCCGAACCACCTCAACTGACCCTTTTTGATGCAATGGAGCAGCGGCTCTACTCCAAGCTCCCTCTGGATGTTCGAGCTCCTTACCTTATCTCTAAGGCTGAGCCCACACACCCTTCCAAGGAAACTCATTTCGGCCGCTTGTATCCGTGACCTCGTTCTTTCAGTCACTACCCAGAGCTCATGACCATAGGTGAGGGCTGGGACGTAGATGGACCAGTAAATCGAAAGCTTTAAAGCAAAGCATAGCTCTACCCTCTTGTCCAAATATGGTCACGTTTGTCTCCATCAATCTAATATGGCGATGGCCAAATGCCAAACTAGAGACTTCAAAACTGGACGCAACAAACCAATGGCTGACTTCATGGTGGCTGCGTCCATTATTTTACACAATCTATGCTCCTTCCTGACATACTCCCAGTCCAGCACTTACTAAACACAACCCTTTTTGTCTAGTAGAAATCCCCTTCTTTCACACTGCAACATGTCATCTGGCTGAGGTGACTCCAGCCACGGGGATGACAGCCTCAGACAAGCCCTCAAGAGAGCCTCACTGACACACAAACACAAAAATGTAAAAGCCTTTGAGAAATACTCAGCAGCCTTTCATTCACACCTTCAGTAGTGCGTGTTAAATGAGTCATTTCCCTCAGAGCAAAGATAAAACGCCTTGTCAGTCTCCCATATCATACCGCAGCACTCAGAGACAGTTTTATAATAATGGCTTCATAATGATTCTCTCATACACGAGCTACTTCACTTCCCCCTCAATAATGCTTATAGGGAGAAACCCATTGGGGCGATGTGGGTCACATAAACACATTGACTCCCATCAGTTTTACAACAGCGGCGACCTTTATGTTAGAGAATAATTTAATATGATTGCTCGTGCTACAGAATATACTGTTGAACTACTGCGTTGTGCCATTGCATATGAAATAACACATAATGAGACATAAAAAAATAATAGGAGAGAGAGAGCAATGTAGAGAAAGAGGGACAGAGAGAGAAAGAGGAAGAGAGATTCCCCCGTCTGACTCATTAATCAGGACACATGGCTGTTTTTTGTTTTCCTGTGACATTCTGGAGACCTTTACAATTCAACTCACACTCCTGTATCTCTCATTTAATTGCTAGACTTTGTGCACCTTCCTGTGCGGTGACACCCAGTGCTTTATTTTCTGCTTTCTGTCGCTGCATCTCTCCCCTTACACAACTACATCTCTAAAGACCACATGATACACTGTAAACGCAGTGTTATGCCATATTATTGTGTGTAAAAGAGTAAATGTAACGTGGGAGAGTGTAAGGGCATGTTGCTACAGTGTCTGTATGCACAAAATACAGTGTAATGCATTGTTATCAACTGGTATGGCTAACAATGGCTAATCTGGCTAGAAGTCCATCCAAAATGCACCCTCTTGCTGCTTTTTAAAAAATGTGTTGACAATTGAAAAAACATACTATTACAAGTTTATCCTTTAAAGGTCCAGTGTGCAGAATTTAGTGGCATCTAGCAGTGAGGTTGCAGAAGTGAAACTTCTCCTGTGAGCCAAGTGTGCAGGAGAACTACAGTAGCCGATGTGAAAACTCAAAAGGCCCCATCTAGAGCCAGTGAATGATTTGTCCATTCTAGGCTACAGTAGAAACAACATGGCAGACTCCATTAAGAGGACCTGCTCCATATGTAGATATAAATGGCTCATTCTAAGGTAACAAAAACAAAATGGCATACAATATACAATATCTGTCAACATATCCCCCTAAATCCTACACACTGGACCTTTAAAATGTAACCAAACAAAATGTATATATTCCACATTGTTGTCCTTTAAAAAGTGTTCACTATATTGTTTGCTAATGCTAACTGATACACTATACGGCTAAAAGTGTGTGTTGATGTATTTTGGTCTGGAGCTGTTTGGCATCATTTGGATGAGGTCCCTTAGTTGAAACTGAGGCAAAATTTAAACGTACGTCTTATTTTTAAAATGACGTGCTAAGCGTGGGTTTTGTTTCTATGACAACAGTATCTTGACACTAACATTTACTGGGTAGCTAATGTAACGCTACGTTGATAGAGGGCTGACTACACAGTTCACAACAAGTTTAGCACAGCATTCAGTGGCCGGCTGATCTGCTCCCACAAATGGCTGCTCTGTCTTTGTTGGTAGAGTTTTTAACTGAACTGGCTATCATACATTAGCTAAAGAAGTGGCAGTAACATCACCAGCACCTTTCTGAAAAGTTCAGATTTTCAACTAGATGTAAGCGGCTGTACAAAAAAGCTGGAGAGCTCTGAAAATGGACATTGGATGCAGCGCTTTTTCTCTAGGCGACTGCATGCAGCTGCATAGACTCTCTCCTTGAATGATATTAGATGATAGTATGCTTCCAGCTTGGGGGCAAGTGTTTAGGGAGAACATGACAATGCCCCCATGCATTAAGCCAGGTCCATGGTGTAGAGGAACTGGACTGCCAACTCGTTAATGCTCTTATGACTGAACAGAAGCAAAGAACAGTAATGACTGTTAAAACAGCATACTACATATACTTAACATACAGATGAAATGTGAAATCTACATACTTTGTTTGAGTGTCTATATACTTTTGGCCATGTTGTGAACATATGGCATGAATTAACCCATAGCAGCAACTTTATCAAAGTTTCTACAGCATGTTGTTATGTGATTCCAGCAGAAACAGATGTTAGAAATAAACAGACAAAAATGTTAGCTAACAAGATGCAGTAGTCACAATGGCTGGACAAAACAAAGGAACACAACCTGCAGACACCCAGAAAAAAATAACTCATTGACAAGTAATCACTGGTAGATGCAGTGCAAAACAGCTGCGGATGACCAAGCATGTTGACGAATCACGTAAGAGTGAGTCAACATCATCAGTGTCCAACTAGCACCTTGCCACTGTCTCACCCTCCCTCTGATCCCTGAGGACACTAGTAAGACCCTCAATCACCCAGTGCTAGGCAAGAGCCACAGAAAATCTATGGCATCAGCTCCTTAACACCCCCACAGCTTATTAACCCAGTTAGTCTCAGCAGCTATCATTCCTCCTGGTAAATTAGTCCACGACCCATATGTGCCTGGCATGACAGAGTGGTTTACCCACATGTGGAAACCAAACCAAGCTTGAGAAAATGGCCTTTGTAAGCATTCTCAATGCTGACACCATCCTGAATTGGACATTTATGAATGAGACAGAAGCCGTGGAACAAGGCCAGAGTGTTTAGTGTGGACCTGTTGGTGCGTGTGTTTAAAACTGTATGCATTTCATCATGCGTGTTGTGGGTCTCCTGGCATATTTTTCTGCTGATTCGGTGGCATTTCACACTCACTCATTTACAGTATCTAGGGCACCGGGCTGGCCAACAGAACGAGGACACCTGGAGTGGTGGTGTGCCATCAACAAGGTCCTGTGTGTTTATGTTGTGATGCTTCAAGAACATTCTCAGTCTCCTCCTCTGATTGGATACTGCAACTAGATGATCGGCCAGTTGATGTTATTGTTGGCTGTGAGGAGTAGCCTGACTTTTTAAATGTCACGTAAGTGAGAAATTCTGTGTGTTATTTGTCAGGTTATGGGATTAGAAGATATTTTGTTGACACAGCTACAACTCTGCAAGAGAAACCTGATTTCTTAGTTTAACTAAAGTCAAAATAATTCTCCATAGATTTCAAACACATACAATCAGCAAGAAAAACTGCATATTCTCTACACAGCCTCTCGTCTCACTGTGCTGTCAGCCCAAAAGCCCTGACCGAGAAAGAACTCATCACCATCATATGTCATTCAACAGGCATCTATAATCCATTTAAAATATGGCCAATCTTGTTTCATATATACACCATGATCGAGGCTAGAGAAATTTAATTACTGACATGCAGGTAAATGCATTTTTACAGTAACCAGGTTACTGCAGTGCATGTGAACATGTTCTCTGATTTCCTGCCGTAACCTGATTTAAACCAATAGCCTTGTTTCCTGTTTGTGTATAAACAGTTAGTCATCCTAGCACAGAACAACTGCTTGTTGCTGCTCAACTAAAAGCAAAACTCTCCATTAATGGATTTGCCGCATTCATTTATTCAATCTTAAGGGAGTTATATCAAAGCACTGTTGTCTCACTGCTGGAAATTTTGAGGCATCAAGGAGAAAGAGACAAACTGACTGAGCTGTTTGAGCTTGAGGGTGCTTTCACACCTGCCCTGTTTGGTTCGGTTCAATCGAACTTGAGGATGTTTACACCCTAAGTGCAGTTTGGGCAGGTGTGAACATAGCAATTGCACTCTGGTGCGCACCAAAACAACAGGGCCGAGACCTTCTTGAAGAGGTGGTCTCAGTCGGGTTACAAACTGACTCTGGTGCGGTTTGTTTGTGGTGAGAACGTGCTCAAACCTCGATCCAAACCAACTGCAGTCACATCACGCATTGTTTGAGTTAATCATGAGCATGTTACAGTCCTGGAGGATTATTAATGTGCACCTCCACCTCTTCAACGTTTTGTTTACTTCCTGGATTTTTCAAGAGGAGCTTTTCTCGCGCAAGGCATTTTATCTGGTCTGCTTGTAAATGCTTCAATGAGAACACAAACCAACTCTAGGCAATTATGCAACTTCGTAACAAAATTAGTCCCCGATTTGGACCAAAGCAAGACAACTCTAGGTCTGAAATCACCCTCAGTCTAAGCTTAGCTGTTACACTGATGACAAAGTTTTTGCACCTCAGAATGTCTTGTAGACCACTGCATCTGGTCATAGACTCTTACTGCGCGTGAAGCCAAACATCTTACATTAAACCTTTCATCGGGTTAGATTTACATGAATTTACTTTATGAAGGTTAACTCATAGTGATGAAGAGTAGACCTTCAAATGAGGGCTGACACACCATAAATAATGCAATTACATATGACGGACAGAATGCAAGATCGTATTTTGATTCTCCCGTTAGCAATGTCAAAACACTCTAACACTCTAAGTCAGCCAGTGGGGACCCTCAAGGTTCTGCAACTGCGACTATTTCACTATAATTCACCACAAGTTATGACGACCAGATCATGTATACAGGTGACAACTGTTATGAGAGGTTTCATTCAAAACAGGGCTGTCACGCTAACAGCAGTATAGCAATACCACGCTATTGACAAGCCAACAGCTAACGGCAGGAGATGGCCAGCAACTGCCATATTCTGTATGTTTATGTTTCTTTGGGACCACTGTATATTTACACTATACTACAAACACCAGCACTGTGACGAGGTGCTGAGTATTTATTTGCACTTAAGCACTGCTTGAAGTTTGCTGTTTTTTTTGGTTGCCCAGAGTTGAAAAATAATGTTTCAAATGCTGCAGCTGCTTGTCACTGTCACTTTTTACTCCAGTCAAAGTGGAGGAGAGGCAGGACAAATACCATAAAGACCAGCCGATACATCACTGAACAACAGCAACAACAACAAAGGAGACATTGAAGTTGAACGTACACAGACCTGTGCGTCCGTCCTCTCTCCCGACGTTCATCAGCCTTCCCTTCATAGAGAGCAGGTACTCTACCTTGTACCAGCATTTTTATTTTTGCAGATATTCTCTGTCATAGCAACCAGTTGAGCCAAAGTGCCTCAGCTGAAAAAACACTTTTCCCTCTTATTGAGCATCATTGCACTTCTGTGTTCTGCTTTCAACAACAATGAACAAGTATTAAATTTGTTTTAAACTGTCTCATCTGTGTCATTTAAAAAGCAACAATATGCCTAACATTAGCAATATAATAAAGCGTATTTACAAAGCACTAAAATCAGGATAATAAGATTATAAGATAATTTGCAAAAACAATAAAAAACTGCAGTTATACCAAATATTGCGCTGTTGAGAAAACCCTAATCCTTCACGCTGACAGCCCTACTTCCTCATGTGCTGATCTTCTCTGTATACAGTGTGAGTGTACTGTGGTGATATACAATCATTTTCTTACATCTGTTGCACCTCCATCTTGTCACCACGGTAACAGGATCTGAGGATGGTCTGTCGTTCAGCATTCCACAGGTGCTCCTTGAGGAAGTTACCAGCCTGCACTGCCCTCTCCAGCGCGGCCTTGTCCCCCAGAACGGCCCCAATGCGAGCGTAGGCGGACAGCATCAGACCTGCAGGGGTAGAAGTAGTAATGATGATTATGGTGGTTGAGGTGGGATGATTGGTTAGAAAAATGACTTTGACTCAGCTTAAAACATCATGTCCTCTCTCCGCTGAGGTGCCACCGTGTAGCTGCACAGCCCCAGCCTAGTTATTTTTCACACTCTTTGAACTTTCCTTGTTCTCTCTCACTCCTTCTCTCTTCCCTCTTTCATGTAGTGTATCAAAGCCTGGTGAGTGCACAGTCTGGTCTTCAAAGTGTTGCAGCAGAGGACAGGTGATTAATGGAGAGGTTTCTTCATTAGAGAGGAGAAGGAGAGTCTCGCGTCTAATTGGAAAGTTCTCGGGATCGCAGAGCCTCATTACCTCACTAACACACTCTGTCTTGAGACGTCAGCCATGGGAACAAAATTTGTGGGTGTACGTGCATGTGTGTGTGTGGTGTGCTTTGTGTTCTTGTAATTAATCACATCTGAGACAATGTGCAGGACAAACAACGTTGAGGTGTCCAAATTGGCATCACACTAATGGAAAGTGACAACTGGTACTTCCATAATAATTTACACACATTTTCATACTGCTGAAAATAAATGTGTGTATAAATGATTGTGTGTATAAATCTGACTTAGAGAAGAAGCACAAAGTACTTCCAACATTTAATTTGAACTACTAATTAGTGCTGCGTGATATGGCTTAAAAATAATATTGCAATATTTTTAGGCTTTATTGCGATACACAATTTATATCTCAATATTCTGATATCTCCTCAAAACTACTGTAAACCACTAAAATACAAAATTATTAAATTAATTCTAGTTACAATACAGTTAAATAAGTAGCTACTGTGATAATAAAATTTTTAAAAGTACTGATATAAAAGTTAGTCTAATAAAGTACATTTGTGGCATATAATACTATTTACAATAAAGTTAAATATAGTATTATTACAATAAAGTTAAATAAAGTACTGTTATAATAAAGTTTAAGTATTGTTATAATTAAATAAATCAAAGCCATACCACTAGTGCTTTTATTTTGAAACACCTGGCTCATCTCAAGTTGGAAGTGATGAAGCTTCTGGTCAACAGTAGACATTAACAGTTAGCAGAAAGTTAAACTGTTGCCAGTGCACCTTTCAATGTGAGGATTTATTCACTGTGCACTGAAAACACACTAACACCTCTCCAGTTCATGTATTAATAGTACTTGCAAGTCGCACTGGTGCTCCATGGTCACAAAATGTGACTAAATAGTCACGGTCTGGAGCCCTTCAGGTACATAAAACCATGCATCGTCTGCTAACACTATCACAAAACTCATTAAGACACACTGCTACCGTGCCCCCATAAAACATGAGCATTTTTTTTCCTCTGTAAGCTGGAAACAAACCAACACCATTCCAGTCCATACATTAATAATATTTGCAAGTTGCAGTGGTGCTCCATGGTAGCAAATTGTGACTAAATAGTAGAAGTCCTGAGCCCTGCAGATAAGACACACGCTTTGCCTGCTCACACACTATCCCTCAGGAGAAAGTGATCTGCATGGGTGGAGGAGTGTGTGACGAATAATGTTTGTAAGTCTTTCTTTATGTGTGTGTGTGTGTTTGTCAGAGGGAGGGAGCAACAGGAGAAAGAAAAAGAACTGAAAAACTGAAACCAGTCTCATGCCAGTGGCTTTTGAAAAAACAATATGACAATTTTTACTCCATGTTTGTGATATAGTCATTTTATACATCCCATGTGGAACAAGACCCCTACTACCATCATCAGTGAACCAATGTGGTCTAGAGTGTGAGATTAAAAAGTTAAACGATAATCTGTTATAGAAAAGGATAAGCAACATTAGCAGGCTATTGATACTACCCTAATTTTTATGCAAACTTGTCTAGACTTTACCATTCCAGGAGGCCAACATCTTGGTGTCCAGATGTGGGCGTGGCCGACTCTTCCTCACTTCTGCCATTTTGGCTCTGGCCGAGGCCAGGAGCTCGTTGACTTTCTCGACACTGATGCCAAAGCGAGCAGCCGTTAACTCCACCGAATAACGTACAATCAGCACATTTTGGCCCTGCAGCTCCCCGTGGGGGTCCTGGCAACAAACAGCACAGGGGATAAGAGGGTGTTCACAGCAATGAACTCATACAGACTGGAACAGCTGCCATGTTAATGCCTTAATGGACAGTTTTAACACCTTAACATGCTGTCTAATTAAAATATAACAAGTGACAGAGCACTGTGTGCAACTTTTTTTTTTAATTTAAATGACATTTTTCCATATAAATATTTTTGAATAATCTGATCACAAAACAGTGAATTTTCTGAATGTAACTTAAGTCATTACCTGTTCTGGGGTGACATTGCCTTGCTCCTTGACCCCATAGTGGTGCATGAAGACATCTGCCTGTGTGGCAGCTCCAGTGGCGCCCTCAACCACTTCTGGCAAGAGCTCCCTAACTTCTGAGGCTGTCCAGACGCAGAAAGCCCCTTCACGCTTTTCTGGTCCCCCTGATGCTGGGATGGAGTCTGCATCCTCTGCACTGTAGAAGCCTCCAGACTGTTTGGAGAATAGACAGGAGTGGAAGAAGTGGAAGGAGAAGAATTAAGCTACTATTTAATGACTATGTAACTTGAGATAAATACAGGACTTGAGGTATGTATGTACACCTTTAAATACAGCAGAGTTCACAATACCTTACACTCTGTGCAGTCACATGGTTCATTTACAATGAAGACTAATTGTTTGAGAACATGACTGTGAAAGTATAAACTGTATAGAGTCAATTAACACCAGACTGAAAAGCAGAGGTTTGCTGCCCTCTTTGGTTGAATGTTTCAAGTCTGTTTTACCTCTGACCACACCCAGCACACTGACTGGTGTGGTTTTCGATGGTCAGGTGTGTGCAATTGTGCATCTTATCACACCTAACAGTGATATCAGGGTGTACAGACATACACTGGAGTACACCTTGGCAAAAACAAGATTTTCAGGGGCATTAAAGAAGACATATTATGCTCTTTTTCAGGTTCATACTACCACATATTTTTACTAGAACACGTACTGTCTGTGCTGTATCACCTGTATTCACACTCTTTCTGAAACACTCCATTTTAACACCTGTCTCTTTAAGCTCTCCTCCAAAAAAAGCCCAGTCTCCGCTGATCGGTCAGTGATTGCAGACCTACTGCATCTGTGCTTTCGCTGTGTCTGTACCATCATTAAAGCCAGGAAGTAACTACAATGGAGAATAACGGCACTTTATCCCCTTAAAAATCACCAACAATAGCTTTCCAAATACAACCAGACATGTTCCAGCAGGAATATGATCCAAAGTTGGGGAAAAAATTAATAACATTGGCTACCAAGACAGGGTACTACGTTTTTTTTCCCACATGCCCAGTCAGTCAAGTGTGTCAAAAATCTACTTACTCAATCAATTTTAACTTGCCCCTATATATACTGTTTTATTTTAGGGTTGGGTCGGTATGAGAAAAAAAAAAACGGTCCGGTTTTTGTGAAAAACCGCATCAAGTCGGTAATACCGGAATTTCTCCACTTGTGGGCGCAATTGACTCATTTAAAATAAAAAACGACCATAGGACAAGAGGGTGACAGTAACAAGTTGTTTCTTTTATTCCTTACAAATAAATTTTGCAGCTAACTCAATCAGTGCAAACAAGGGTTGCCTCCTTCGTCTGGCTCAAAGCGTAGTGGCACATTCTTTGATTTCTTCGAGACTAAACTGTCCGCCATTATTGACTCCCCAGGCTACAGTAGAGGCCTCGGCGCATGCGTACTCGCACGCCCTAGCTCGGTCCCCGCCCCACCCCCACCCCCCTCTCTCGCCTGCTCGCTGTGCGCTTGGTGAAGAGGCAGACACAGGTGCTCACAGACTCGGGCGTACTAAAAGTGGAGCGGACTCCACGAGGAATGTCCGCAGTCATTCGGGCTTCCATAGTCGAGCGCACTTCTGTGTTGTAGTTTCCTGTAAAAATGTCCGTGAAAAATCCCTGCGATGTGAAAAATACATGCTGAGCAGTCTTTTGTGTGACACTGGTGCACGGAGCAGAGTCTGCGCGGTTGTGCTTTACGAGCACAGGGCTTGCGGACGTCCGTTTTTACCGGGTGGACCTCCGCGGCGTCCGCTCCGTGTACGAATTGGTATTACCGAGAACCGACCCAACCCTATTATTTGTTAGCAGATATCAAAGAACAGCAAAGACTTAAGTTAATTATCATGTTGTAACATTTTTCAGAAACTTTATGTGAATTTAAAAATTCGTCTTGCTCTCAAATTTGCAGCAAACTGCATCATACATACATGAAGTTTCACCCACATCCTCTAACACCACCAAATTAAACTCCTGTTCTCAGGATGATTGAAATCGCTGGCACTTTAGCTTGCACTTGAGCTTTGCCTGACACCATTTTTTCACGAGTACCCGATTGATACTGTGCATGTGCAACTCTTAATAGTTACTAGAGATGAGCAGGAAGCAAGAGGGCTCACTCCTTAGCTACGTCCATCAACATCTCTGGTAAAAACAATGTGTTTATGTCCTTTTTACCACTTGCCCGATAAGGAAAGTGAGTTGCTAGCTTTACTAGCTCAACGTGGTACTTTACTTGCCCCTGGCAATCGGGCAATCCTTACTGTTGAGCGTTGTAAGATTACAGGTTTCCCTGACATTAGCATGTAGCTACATGTAGCAGTGTAAAAGAATATAAACACTCAGTAGCGTTCCCGCAGCAGATGACAATATCAAGAAATCTGTCATGATCTGACATCAGGTTGTTTCAAAAGTAGAAAAAACGTAGAAACCAAGTATCCAGAACGGTCTAAAGCCTGATATTTTTGCTCACAGGGACACATCTGCATAGATTTACCTAATTATCTGAAACTTTGGCTACCTTTAATATGAACCCAAGGAGAGCCATAATAGGTCCCCTTTAAGTTAAAATTAAATACGTAACGCTTTTTACAACTGGCATGAAAACAACCATGAACCAATTAAACTGACTTTTTTTTTTTTTTACCAAACTGCTCTCAAGAAACTATCAAAATCTCGAGCTAAGAACAGAATTGACATCTCTGACACAAATCAATTAACCAATCAACACTTTTGAAGGGCTGTCAGGGATTACACAACAGGAATCAAATTATGTATCAATACATTTAAAGAACCTGATCATACAATGTGTCATGTAAGCCCTTCATAAGGATCTGCAGACACCTTACGTACAGTATTTTCACAGTCCTAAGTCGAGGAGTCTAACTCGCTGAGGAAAGCTCCCAGCCACTGTAGCACAAAAGAAACATACACTCTATAGTGAATTACCTTTGCGATGTTAATTCATTAGCGTATAATTAGATAATAAATCTTGAGGAATATAATGATTGCAGCGAGTGTGGTTTTAATTGTGTGCCCCGTTTGCTGCTGTTGATTCATTAATCAAAGGGGAAAAAGGGTTGACCCTCAGAGGAGAGCAAGGGGTTTAAGAGGCTATTTGTCAGCGGGGTCCCACCCCTTGCCCTCAAGGGTGTACGAACACACACATGCACACATAGACAGACACACACTTATTATCTCCTGGTGGAATTTACAGTTAATGTTCTTGCTTTGTCAGCAGCAGATAGAGACATTGTGACAACAAGGTGCAGTTTATTGCTCTATTTCTAATGACTTTCTTCTGCCAACAAAACACTACGTTACCACTAACCTTAACTTACATCTTAACCCTCATCTAAATCTTTTCCTTTTTATATCTTCTTAATGCTAAAGAAAAACCTTTGATATAGAATATTCACCTTAGTGCCCAAGCGAGGACTTTTGGTCCCCCATAAATCCAGTACTACACACACATGTACATGTAAACACACAGAGGAGTCGTAATAAGGCTGTAGCTGATTCACCTTGTCACTCAGGTCCCTGGAGACATAGAGTAGTATGTCCTTAGCCACATCTGCAAAAAGCTGCTCGCCTGATACCTGGAAAAGCAGACACAGAGAGCACACACCTGCTTAGAGTCATGATTCAACCTTAACGTAACCTTAAAGATACCGTCATGTGATTTATATGCAGGGTATTAAATGTAGAATCCGATGCAAATGCTGAGGCAGCCTCATTAAACACAAGCACATATGTGTGCGCAGTGTGTGTGTCTGTATTTGAGTTTGCATGCACACTTGTGTCCTAATTCACTTTTTGTTTCTGTCTCTGTCCACTCTGAAAACAGGCCAGTATACACTCCTGAGAAAACTAAAAACTATGGCAGTCAGATCCCAGTAAGGGGACACTTCGCAAAAACTGACAACAACAAGTCTTACAAATGTGTGTTTTAGGACTGTCGATGTCATTATTAGCGTTTGTATTTACTCTGAAGCAAAATCGATGTTTGCCACATCTCACAACAATGATTTTCGCTGACTGGGTAATATGGCGATGCATTACTCGGATAAGAGAGAGACAGAGTGATGGAGGGATAATTACCCTGACAGATAAACAAAGAACGTTCACACACACAGCCAGAGACACAACCACACACACACCTGGGAGGCAGTAATGTAGGCTACAGCCAGCTGAGCCTGGTCATACAGCATCTTCTCAAAGTGGGGAACATGCCAGGAGGAATCTGTAGAGTAACGATGAAAACCCTGCAGGAGAGAGACATTAGGTGAGGTACAGTATATAAAATGATCTATATTATAACAACCAACACTACGTTGCTGTGGCAACACCTGAACTGAAACAACAGAACATAAAACACTTACATTCAAACAAACAAAATAGGGCTGCAAATAGAAAATATTCTTTATTGCTCAGACCCTGTCTACACTTATATATATATATTTTTGAAAACAGACATTTTTCCCTCCATTAGAAAAGTAATTCTGTCCACACAACATTCGTTTTACAAAATAATTTAGTTCTAGAACATAAAAACAACTCCAAACTCTGACTGGCGTCAGTCGTCTTCAGCAGTCTCCTCTCATCACAAAGGTACTGAAGTTTACAGGCTAAGATTACCTTTTTCAAAACACCTACTGCAGTTCTCATCATTATTGATTCCCCTTCAATATAAGTACTGAGGAGCTCATTCAAAGACAAGGGTGATGCTCTAGACCTGCAAACATTTTCATTCCACTCCTCACAGGCAACAATCTCAAAATTGGCCCACCAGCTGCTGATTCGACCAGGCGACCGTCGTTTCTTTTTGGCTTAAAACCGCTAATGCTAAGGTGGACCAAACAACACTGAGCACAGCAGACAGCTCTGTTCGTCCATGAAGGCATGCAGCAATACTAAGTTTAAGTGTGAAGTAGTCATTAGACCAAGCATTGCTGACAAATATAAACATGTTGGTAGTCTGCCGTTGTTGTTGATATTGTTTCTGGCATATGCTAATTACACAAAGCAACAATGGGCATGTGCAAATTGAGGAGATAACATCAGTGTTTCCCAAATGCTCCACTGTATCTACAGACACAGAGTAGCCAGGGTTCTGACAGCTCTGCACCTTAGAAAGTGTTTCAAAAAACTCCCCCTTGGTGACCTGAAACTCAATTTGCATGTAGACAAGAAGGCCAAAACATCTAGGAAAATATCTGTGAACAAAAATATCTGTATATGTGCAGACAGAACCTTATAATCACTAATTGTTTAGTTAATATTTCAGTCAATAAAATAACAGAAAACAGTGAAAAATGCACACTGTAACTTCCTTAAATTGCTTTTCAATTCAAACATGTATGAACCTGAGCCACATGGTCGTGGATGCCTCCCAGCGCCATCATGCGGAGTGTATGTAACGCCATCTGAAGAGCCTCGACCCCCTCTGAGGTGGAGCGATTCACAGACCAGTAGGACATGAGGAACATCAGATTCACTATGGAGGGAGGGAGGGAGATACATATAAGTAGAGAAAGAGTCCGGTGAAGAGGACTCAATAGACATAACAGGGCTGGAAGCCTGAAATACAGTCAGGTCCATAATTATTTGGACAATGATACAGTTGTCATTTTGGCTCTGTACACCACAATGGGTTTTAAATGAAGCAATGAATACCTGCTTAAAGTGCAGACTCTCAGCTTTCATTTAAGGCTTTTTTCAAAAATGTAGTATGAACCGTGTAGGAATGACAACCATTTCTTCACACAGTCCCCCAACTTTAAGGGCTCTTAAGTATTTGGACAAACTAACATAATCATCAATTAAACAGTCAGTTTTAATACTTGGTTGCAAATTCTTTACAGTCAATGACTGCCTGAAGTGTTGGACACATAGGCATCATCAGATGCTGGGTTTCTTCCCTGGTGATGCTCTGCCAGCCCTTTACTGCAGCCGTCTGCACTTCCTGCTTGTGTTTTAGGTGTTTTGCCCTCAGTTTTGGCTTCAGCAAGAGAAACGCATGCTCAGTTGGATTCAGGTCAGATGATATGACTTGGCCATTGCAGAACATTCCACTTCTTTGCCTTAAAAATGTCTTTGGTTGCTTTTGCAATATGCTTCAGGTCATTGTCCAACTGCACTGTGAAGCATCGTCCAATGAGTTTTGAAGCATTTGGTTGAATCTGAGCAGATAATGTAGCCCCAAACACTTCAGCTTTCATCCTTGCTGCTCTTGTAAGCAAGACAAGACTTCACTAGAATAAATACAGAGGGTTTATCACAAGATGCAAACCATTGGTTAGCCTTAAAAATGGAAGGCCAGATTAGAGTTTGTCAAAAACGATCTAAAAAGCCTGTACAGTTGTGGAACAGCATACTATGGACAGATAAAACAAAGATCAACTACCAGAATGATGGGAAGACAAGAGAAGGAAGAAGGGAAGGAACTGCTCATGATCCAAAGCACACCACCTCATCAGTGAAGCATGGTGGAGGTACTGTTATGTCATGGCCATGTATGGCTGCCAGTGGAACTGGTTCTCTTGTGTTTATTGATGATGTGACTGCTGACAAGCGCAGCAGGATGAAAGCTGAAGTGTTTGGGGCTACATTATCTGCTCAGATTCAACCAAATGCTTCAAAACTCATTGGACGATGCTTCACGTGCAGGCTACAGTAAAGGGCTGGCAGAGCATCATCAGGGAAGAAACCCAGCATCTGATGATGCCTATGTGTCCAACACTTCAGGCAGTCATTGACTGTAAAGAATTTGCAACCAAGTATTAAAACTGACTGTTTAATTGATGATTATGTTAGTTTGTCCAAATACTTATGAGCCCTTAAAGTTGGGGGACTGTGTGAAGAAATGGTTGTAATTCCTACACAGTTCATACTACATTTTTGAAAAAAAGCCTTAAATAAAAGCTGAGAGTCTGCACTTTAAGCAGGTATTCATTGTTTCATTTAAAACCCATTGTGGTGGTGTACAGAGCCAGAGCAACTGTATCATTGTCCAAATAATTATAGACCTGACTGTATGTCCACTGCAGTACTCACTGAGTCTACAGTACCTGGTGTGGGGAACTTTGGAGCCTCTCTAAAGCCACCATACTCCTCCTCGTAGGAATGCGCCAACTGCTGGAAGCAGCGATTGGCAACGTCTGGGGCCAGTGGAGGACTCTCTCCTGGGTTTGCAGTGACGGCGGTGCCTTTCTTTAAAGCGTCAAGGATCCTCTCTCCACTGGACTCCAAGGAAGCTCGGTTATTCTGCCACTGAGGATCACAAGTCACGCTTGTCATATTTAGGTGTGACAATGATGCTGAGAACAAACAAGAACGAAAGATGTACTTTGTAAAACACTTACCTGTTCCGTGATTCTGGTGAGAACTGTTTTAAACCCTGGCCTTCTCGCACGGTCTGAGGGAGGGAAGTAGGTGCCTCCAATGAAAGGTCGCAGGTCAGGGGTCAACCACACACTCATGGGCCAACCTCCACCTCCACTTGTTGCCTGCAGACATGAGCAACCAACAGTCATGAGAGAGCATCAGCAGAGGAAAAAATAAATACAACAGGCTTGTGTGAGAAAACCTAAATAAAACCGCACATGTACACACACCTGTACAAAGGTCATGTAGACCTTGTCGACATCGGGTCTCTCTTCTCTGTCTACTTTGATGCACACAAAGTTGTCACTCAGGATTTTGCCAATTTCCTCATCTTCGAAAGACTCCCTCTCCATAACATGACACCAGTGGCACGTTGAGTAGCCCACTGATAGTCAGAGAGAGAAAGATTTAGTGTCATTTCCTGTACATGCACATACATCATATCAGAGGTACATGTAAGTATGATTTATATGGAGTAGTTCTCTTCTGTTAATACCAAAACACAAAGTGGCCATGTGTGAGAGCGGCTTCCGACCTGATAAAAAGATTGGTTTGTCTTCAGTCTTTGCTTTGTCAAAAGCATCTTGTCCCCATGGGTACCTGAAACAGGCATTAAATTCATTTACAAAATTATATTGGATTTCGGAAATGTGTACCCATCAGATTTTTTAAAGGCACTCACCAGTCAACAGGGTTGTGTGCATGCTGCAGCAGATAGGGCGACCTCTCCTTGGCTAACCTGTTGGTGTGTCTGTGAGGGGAAGATAACGGCTCTTCACCCCCTGACGCCATGCTCATGAAGACAGATGAACTGAACACACAAACATATTTAGAATTTTAGACGCTGTTTTGTTTGCCACAATGTGGAGAAATCTGCACATCACAGACATCTTTAAAAGATTTATTTTGTGTGCATTTAGTTACTCCAGATATCCTATTGAGCAGAAGATCTGATTTCTACAGAAGGACTTTTTTCATTCATTATCATGGTACTTTAATACCTCTGCATGCTATGAATTAAAAAATATTATTGACTTCTTTTATGTGAATGGCATTAAAGGGTAACTTCAGCATTTTTCAACCCGGACCCTATTTTCCCATGTTTTTGTGTCTACATGACTGATATGAACAACAATTTCTGTATTTAGTCCAGCAATAAAAGAGAGGGCTGCAGCCAGCAGCTGTGACACGCCTGCAATGTATCCAGATGGGGCAACTGTGCACCGTCACTGTAAGTCCATTAAAAGTGGTTATTTTTGCCACAGACAGGTTCAGGTCATTATTATTTCAAGTGTTTCTTTACCTTTCACTTGATCCAGTCAGTTTGTTACTGAGTTTACGCCTCCTTCTGAAATCTCACAAGAGGTGACTTGTTGCAGTAAGAGAACACTGGAAACACGTGTGAGAGGGAACAGTGTGTTGTGTTGAAGTATAGAAAACGTAGCTTAGCCTAATTTAAAAGACTTAAAATGTCACAGATGATTATACAGCTGATTTCAACAATGACGATTAAGCCTTTGAATTCAACAGCCACCCATATTTATTTGAGCCAGATTACACATCTCGTGAGATTTCGGAAAGAGACTCGGACACAGTAACAAACAGACAAGATCAAGCAAAAGGTAGAGAGACACTTCAGACACTTACGAAAACAATCTAAGCCTGTCTGTGGGGAGTCATACCCATTTTTAATAGCCTACAATGACAATGCACAATTGCCCCATCTGGTTACATTGTGAGTGTTGCACAGCTGCAGTCCTCTCTCTCTCTCTTAATACTGGACTAATTAAAAAAATTAAAAAAAAAAAAAGATTGCTCATCACAGTCACTTAGAGTGCTTTCACACCTAACCTGTTGGGTTTGGTTAAAAGAAACTTGGTCCGTTTGTGCAGTTACTACACTTTATTTGGGCTGGTGTCAAAGCTATCATTCAAACCCTGATGCAAACAAAAGAACTGAACCCAGACCACTTGAAAAGGTGGGTCTTGGTCAGCTTCCAAGCATACTCCGGTGCAGTTTGTTTGTGGTGTGAAAGAAAACAAACCACTCACGGAATTTTATGATAGCAGATAGGTGATTTTAACAGGATTTCAACAGCTAAATCAAAATGAATCTGCTGATCATAAAATCAATCTCATAACTGATCCTGAAAAAAGGCCATGTATATCCCATAACCTATTCATGCTGATGCATACAGTACAGGCCAAAAGTTTGGACACACCTTCTCATTCAATGCGTTTTCTTTATTTTCATGACTATTTACATTGTAGATTCTCACTGAAGGCATCAAAACTATGAATGAACACATGTGGAGTTATGTACTTAACAAAAAAAGGTGAAATAACTGAAAACATGTTTTATATTCTAGTTTCTTCAAAATAGCCACCCTTTGCTCTGATTACTGCTTTGCACACTCTTGGCATTCTCTCCATGAGCTTCAAGAGGTAGTCACCTGAAATGGTTTTCCAACAGTCTTGAAGGAGTTCCCAGAGGTGTTTAGCACTTGTTGGCCCCTTTGCCTTCACTCTGCAGTCCAGCTCACCCCAAACCATCTCGATTGGGTTCAGGTCCGGTGACTGTGGAGGCCAGGTCATCTGCCGCAGCACTCCATCACTCTCCTTCTTGGTCAAATAGCCCTTACACAGCCTGGAGGTGTGTTTGGGGTCATTGTCCTGTTGAAAAATAAATGATTGTCCAACTAAACGCAAACCGGATGGGATGGCATGTCGCTGCAGGATGCTGTGGTAGCCATGCTGGTTCAGTGTGCCTTCAATTTTGAATAAATCCCCAACAGTGTCACCAGCAAAACACCCCCACACCATCACACCTCCTCCTCCATGCTTCACAGTGGGAACCAGGCATGTGGAATCCATCCGTTCACCTTTTCTGCGTCTCACAAAGACACGGCGGTTGGAACCAAAGATCTCAAATTTGGACTCATCAGACCAAAGCACAGATTTCCACTGGTCTAATGTCCATTCCTTGTGTTTCTTGGCCCAAACAAATCTCTTCTGCTTGTTGCCTCTCCTTAGCAGTGGTTTCCTAGCAGCTATTTGACCATGAAGGCCTGATTCGCGCAGTCTCCTCTTAACAGTTGTTCAAGAGATGGGTCTGCTGCTAGAACTCTGTGTTGCATTCATCTGGTCTCTGATCTGAGCTGCTGTTAACTTGCGATTTCTGAGGCTGGTGACTCGGATGAACTTATCCTCAGAAGCAGAGGTGACTCTTGGTCTTCCTTTCCTGGGTCGGTCCTCATGTGTGCCAGTTTCGTTGTAGCGCTTGATGGTTTTTGCGACTCCACTTGGGGACACATTTAAAGTTTTTGCAATTTTCCGGACTGACTGACCTTCATTTCTTAAAGTAATGATGGCCACTCGTTTTTCTTTAGTTAGCTGATTGGTGCTTGCCATAATATGAATTTTAACAGTTGTCCAATAGGGCTGTCGGCTGTGTATTAACCTGACTTCTGCACAACACAACTGATGGTCCCAACCCCATTGATAAAGCAAGAAATTCCACTAATTAACCCTGATAAGGCACACCTGTGAAGTGGAAACCATTTCAGGTGACTACCTCTTGAAGCTCATGGAGAGAATGCCAAGAGTGTGCAAAGCAGTAATCAGAGCAAAGGGTGGCTATTTTGAAGAAACTAGAATATAAAACATGTTTTCAGTTATTTCACCTTTTTTTGTTAAGTACTTAACTCCACATGTGTTCATTCATAGTTTTGATGCCTTCAGTGAGAATCTACAATGTAAATAGTCATGAAAATAAAGAAAACGCATTGAATGAGAAAGTGTGTCCAAACTTTTGGCTTGTACTGTATGTGTAACCATAATAACACATATGCCCATCATCCATCCATCTTCATCTGCTTATCCCGGGCCAGGTCACAGAGGGAGCCGGCCAAGCAATGCACCCCAGACGTCCCTCTCCCCAGCAACACTTTCCAGCTACTCCTGAAGGGATCCCGAGGTGTTCCCAGGCCAGACGAGATATGTAATCCCTCCCGCGTTTCCTGGGTCTACCCCGGAGAATCCTATCCGTGGGAAATGCCCGAACACCTTTAACGGGAGGCACCCAGGAGGCATCCTGATCAGATGCCCATCAGCACGGGTATTTTGCCTGATTAAAAGGCTGGTAAAACTGCCGTGATTGTATCCAACCATGTGTACATTGTCGGTTCATTAACTCTGTTAAAAAGCATGACAGTGATCCAAAAGTATTAAGCCCCGAGTCATTGCTGTACAAGACACCTTCTTTTCATCCTGTCTCTGTATTAGTCACATTCATAACATGAAATCAATTTGCAGTGTAATAATAGCCTACTAATAATGCTTACAATCAGTTCTTTCTCCATCAGCTCTTTGTGACACCAAAGACTACAAGTATAAATGCTTGAGAAGCTGAACAGGGCTACATACACTTCTGTCAGTCACCAGAATTTGATTTCTTCACGTGGGTCCTGATGTTGCAGGATGACAAACACCAAAACTGTCCAATCAAGGAGTTACCTGTCAGTCGGTGGAAGCTCATGTTTACTCCTCTTGATTCATTTGTAAAAAGTCAGTGTGAACAGAGGCTGAACCAGATAACCTGAATTACAGGTGTGAAAGCAATCTTTGACACAAAAACATAAGGAAATATGGTCCAGGTTGAAAAATGCTTTAACAGCGATGTATAAGAAAATGATTGCATTGCTCTTGCGTTAGCCTTTACACTGATGGTGCCAATCCTAATCAGAGAATATGGTACCCCTAATGGCTGTATTATTAAGCTTCATTTAAACTCCAACTGAAAAACCGCTCCACATTTTAATGCTAGGCAAAGATGTGTGTCCGTGCAATAATATTTCACTCTTAACAAATGTTTTGTATGACACAGACTGGCATGTCACAGCAGGGAAAACACAGGTGTAATTATTATAAAGTTTTTGGCCACTCACGAACTAATGATACATGTACTGTGGTTCTCCTGCTATAACATGTCAAATGTTCTGCTGTCAAAAAGGTGTATGGCAGTTTCTGTTACAGAAAAGAGCAACACTGATTGCTGATGTAATATTAACTCATTAAGAGCAATCCATGCTTTGACAGTGTGGAGCTTACCTAACGTTTAACTTCACTACAATAGTCTAGTTATATAAATCGCCATGCATGCTATTAGAATAAAGTTTTATCACGCTGTCAGTTAGCTGATATTGAAGAGGGTTGTTCAGCAGCTCCCTGCAGCTGCAGTGGCTGTCAAGTACCGTAGCTGTTTGCTCAAGGACAGTCATGTCGAATCCCATTGAAATATTCGCTACGTGAATGTTACTTTGCTTATAAACAAAAATACATGTGCCGAAAAACATGACTGAATACACTGTCTGATATTTTAGACATTTTCTTAAAATTCGGCAGAAATAGCTATGAAAAATGCATTTGACTTTACTAAATGTAACCCTAAAGCACTTAGCTAGTTTGTACCATTAGCAGTGCAACTGGGAAAACGGTTAAAATAGCTGCTAAACTACTGGAAAGAGTGTCGCTTGTTGATTTGTGTAGTTACACCGAATTAACATACAAGGCATTCGGACCCTAGTAAAATGTCTGTTATCACAGTAGCTAGTCTCCTGGCTAAAGTTAACGTTAGGGGAATATTAAATTGTATGATTTTGTATTGGAGTTTAGCGCATCTCTACTCGTCCAAAAGCACGCCAACAATCGTCGCAACAGCTACCACGCGACAAGAAACACAGCACAAACATGTTAACGCTTTATTCACTTTGTTGTAAACTCAGGCATGTTTGCTGCAACATCTCAAAGTGACGCACATCTACCGTTAGCAACCCATTAGCCGTGGTGGCTTTACCTGAGGTGGTAGGCCGGCTGGGGATGGCGGTGGAGCGGTGACCTGCCGCTTGGTGGGTGGGGAAATTGTCTGAAACACCTAATGTTACCCCCCAAGCTCTGCTGTAGACCGTCCGCTGCCAGGAAAGCTGCAGTTAAAAGGCGTGCAGGCTCCACGCGGCTATTTCTGGACGCCAACCGACGCCATGCTAGTCTTAACATCCTAATCCAGCAAAGTGTCTAGCTTAGTTGATTTAGCGAGCTAGCGTCAGCTACTTTGTTTCCACAGACCAGCCAAAACTTCCAGGCATGAGGTGAACATTTTTTGCACTACCATGAGTTGACACATGACAGCGCGCCAACAGGTCAGGGACACTCACAACAATCAGAGTGTGTTGGTTTCTATAATAATACATCAATGTTTTTGAGAGAAGGAAGTAATTGAAAGCATTGTAAAGGGAAATGGGGAGAGAATTAGGGGAGACTGGGTGTGGTTGTAACGGCACCACTTGAAAAAAGTGATAACCAATGAGTCATGTAGCCTAATGCATTTATTGTATGGCCCCTTCTTCCCTAACCATGCATGTTAAATTTTATAGAAGTATGCAGTATTGCAGCTAAAATACTGATTTTCAGGAATGAAACTATTTTTTCAACAAAGTCCATATTTTGATTGGTCCTGATACTGCTGAAGTTAGAATTATGTAGGACCCTACAATACCAGAGTAGCAACACACACTGGTCAAGCGGAAAGTTGGTCACGTGCCCTCTAGTGACGGGATAGCGAGTTGCATATCCGACCAAGAACTGACTAAACTTCAGTATTGCTGCATTGCTGCCGACCAGGAATTCTTGTGCGTTTACAAAGTCAGGCAAACCTAAAAGCATAATCTACCGAAATAGGAGCATCAGTGATCCGTTTACAGGTAAAAAACAAACAAACAGGTGTCTACCATAATCTTACTCTCTACATTTTGAAATAAATTATAAGCATGACTTAATAGGCCCTATGACCAAGACACCTAAAAGTAAAAACAAGGCCGTTTTGATCAACTTACAAGCAAGTGCGCATCAGACATACTGTAAGTGAATGGCTTTTCTGGTCGGAAAGGTAATGCCCTCATGCCCCACTAGAGGGCGCGTGAGGCTAAACTTCAGCATACCACAGGAGTCAATGGAAGTGTCATCACTCTGGTATTGTAGGGTCCTAGAATTATGTAACTTGTATCAGAGACTATGATCGGGTAAAACATGAGGCATTTCATCTCTGATCATTTCAAACCACCATGCTGTAATAGTTGGCTGAACCCTGGCTGACGGGATTGGGAATGGTTTTAGCAGGGGCGAAAATCCCATTTCATAGCTGGGGGGAACAATAAACAGTAAAATTTTAGAGAATAATTCCAGGGGGGGACAAGGAAAAAAAAGTTGTAGCCTGTCTTTCATACAGCATCTTTTACCGCAATTTGATGCTTTAATCTTCTCTCTATCTCTCCAACAGGCAGAGTGAATGTCTATACTTATGGGAAATGGCTTAACAACTAAACATTTCCTGCAATTAAACTGGTAAACTGGTTTATAAACAGTGTGCTGTCAGATCTGCCGCTGCGCACCTCACAACCGTGCGTAATAGTTGCGCGTAATGACTGCTCCTCGTCGGTTAGACTGCACGTCTTTGATGTTTGTCTCACTGACAGGTGGAGAGCCTACAGACAGGTACCCATTAGCTACGCTCCGTCACAACAGTGCGTAATAGTCGCGCGTAATGACTGCTCCTCGTCGGTTAGACTGCACGTCTTTGATGTTTGTCTCACTGACAGGTGGAGAGCCCACAGACAGGTACCCATTAGCTACGCTCCGTCACCACCGTGCGTAATAGTCGCGCGTAATGACCGCTCCTCGTCCGTTAGACTGCACGTCTTTCATGTTTGTCTCACTGACAGGTGGAGAGCCTACAGACAGGTACCCATTAGCTACGAGCCGCTCCGCCACTGACTGCTCTTGTCCTGTCCTCTCCCTCTTCTTTCTCTCCTGTCCTCTCTGACTATCACTAAACTCTGAGCTTAATCATTAGCTTTTAGCTTAGCGGCACTCGTAATTGAGTAGGCTTTTGAACAATGCAGGAGAAATGTTGTTTATATTATCAGCCTGGGCCTGGGACTTGTTGTAACAGTAAATGGGATGTGTTGTAACTTGTGTGAGTTAAATTGTGTCTGTGTGAGTGTACATCTTACCCTGCGATGCGCTATGTGGGCAGCGGTTCCAGCCACACGCTGCTACTGCTGCCAAGTAGCCCTGCCCATTGGAAAGAGTGTGGGATATACCACTACTAGGAGTGGGGGGGGGGGCTAAATCTTTTAAGATTTAAATAGCACATTATTGCACAATTATAATGAGCACAGCTTACATTGTGCTTTTAATAAATACTACTGCATTGTTCAAAAATTATTAATTGTGTCTCAAATTATTCTGGGGGGGGGGGGGGCAGCTTTACTGAAGGGGGAGTCATGTCCCCCCTGTCCCCCCCAGGATTTCCACCCCTGGGTTTTAGCACCCCAGTGACAAGTAGGCTAACATTTTCTCTATCCATCTTACTCCTTTTTTCAGCCTGCCAGGAGCGTTGGTGAGAAAAACTGACAGGGGTCTGCTTGCACACGTACTTAAATCTGCATCAGATGAGGTAAGGCAGGGAAAGACGCTAAGGTGTGTCCCCAAATAATACTCTATCTACCATGTGACATTGAGCAGATACTCAAAATAATAATAGATAAATAATAATAATGCAAAAAAGATTAAAAAAAAAACAACAACAAAGCTTTGAGGAAAGAGGTTCATTCAACTCATTCTCATCCCAACTCTTCAAATACCGCCACTTTGACAGTGAACCTGAATGTCAAAACATGACAGGCTAGGTAGCTGTTTGGGTTCGTGGTGTGACAAAGATGAGCCAGACTATCATGTTAGTTGACAACAGGCTTTAGTTGCACCCGTCCAGAATGCAACAGTGACAGGTGGAAAGGAACACACACAAAGCATGCTGGGAGATTACTGACGTTACAAGAAGTGCACTACCACTGAACATCCAATAGGTGGTGCTAGAATATCACCTGTAACTGTAGCCTCATGTGTCTGTTTTAGATATTCACAGACAGTCTTGATTGATGATCGTTACATGTATTGTGAGGAAATGTACAGTTTCTGCTAACTCCATACATACAGTCTTTATCAAAATAAACTTACTACATAGTTTAACACTTTGTTTTATGATTATTTCCTTGGGTTTATGCAACAAAACTTCCTGGTTAAGTTTAGGCTACAAAAGCACGTGGTAAGGTTAATAAAAAACATCATGGTTTGGTTTAAAATAAGTACAATTCTTACTAACATAATGTCATTTCACCCGACATACATAATGGGACATATGTCACTGGTGTAGCATGCTGCACATACTAGCACACTACATTGTTGTTAAAATATCTCCATTGACTTTTGGGTTCACATGGGAAACTGCAGGCTCCTGGGTGAAAGTCCGGTGTTTCCTTGTACCATCCACCCTATAGGGACGTTTTCACACTTTATATGTTGGTACTTTCCAGCAGCTTCAGAAATAGCCGCCCCTCAGTGCGTATTGTACTGCTGTGAAGTGATGCCAACATTCACTGACAAAGCAGCAGTATTTGATGAGTTCAGTTGTTGTCGGCGGCATCAGAAATAGAATCCCCCATGTGCGTATCAAACCACAAAAGGTCCCTTTATGCGTCAATATGTGACAAAGCAGTGACGAGTGGGAGTGAAAACGGGCTGGATCAACACAGCTGTCCTTTGTGGGAGATCACAGCAGTCAAAAAGTCTTCAATGTGCAGCAAGACGATGTCTTGATTGAGGCAGCACACTTGTATTTTTGACTCACTGAGCATCAGAAAGGTGCAAGTTAGCATGTTAGACCTTAGTGGGAATTGGTTATTAGTTTTACTTAGTGTATTTTTTGTTAGTGTATGGTTTTTAATTCTACAGTCTTATTTAAGAAATAAGGATGCTTGATGCCAAAATTTGACAGCTCTAACACAAAAAATCAGTGTTACAACCATACCCAGTCTCCCCTTCAAAGAAAAAACAAAAGAACAAAGTGGAATGTGTTTCCACTATGCTTTCACATTCTTCAAAGTATTGAGATTGACAATCGTTGAGACAAAGTCGTCACGAGTCACCAAGTCTGAGCCCACAATGTTCATAGGTGTTTTGCGACCTTGCTGTTTGACCCACCGCAGCAGCCTTGGCAGACTCCTCTGTACGACGTTGGCAAAGTTGTCACAAAAGCGAAGGATGTACAAGAGTATCTTGACATTACTTGGCAGTGTCAGGTTCAGGCCACACACAAAGAAACCTGCAGGTCATGGAGGGCAAATGAAAACTCAGCAATCATTTCATGGAACAGAACATCATTTTTAAAATGGCTCAGTTATTCATAAATAACAGCAATGAAGACATTATCAGCCCTTGTCACCATGTAGAAAGCGAACCCCTTATTGTTAACAACAGCTCATTGAGCCACAAAAGCAGAGAAAACTCACACTGAAATGGCCGTGCTGTTTCCAAAACCCGCCGAATTTCCATTTCAACTTTTGTGGTGTCCATACTGTTGCTGTAGTAATAAGGTATTTTACTCCATAGCTCAAAGTGCTGTTGTGCCGGATGATCATATGACACTATAACGTTCGTGCCTTTGTCCCAGCACCTCTTCAGTGTAGGGATGATTTCCCGGTGTGATACCTTAAAAGATTTTATTATGGAAGTCGTATTAAGCTCAAGTTGTTTTTATGTGAAAACCATCTTACTGTAGGTACTTTAAATATATGTTTACTTATTGATCTTAATGGAAAGTTTCAGTATACTTTACCCTTTCACGGAGTTTGGCTCCAAACAAGGTCTTGATGAAGCTGATAAGATGGCTGTGGAGCTTATCTTCGTTATTTTTGTCGAACCCTTTGAAGTTGGATAAAGCCAGGATTAGGATCTCTTTGGGGTGCTTCTCTGCCCAGTCGTTCATGACCCTGAGAACAGTCTGATCACAATGGCAGAAGGAAAGTTTTTAATACAGTTGGCATCAATTATAGATATCGTTTCCATTGTACCTCTTTACTTTGATATACTTTTTCATTTGGTTCGACTTATTTAAAAGTAAAATGCTCTACATTTTATTGGATCATTTGGATTTTTTTATTGCTCATGGTAAAATGTTAATGGATGGTCAAATATCAAAAATAGCTCAACTGCAAACCAACTGCAAAAGTTACTAAGTTATTCTGATCTCATCTGACCTCTGTTATGCACAATGAGTCAACTTTTGTCTAAACTTGAGAGGGATGATGAAATCTTTTGCTGACTGATGTAACACAGCAACGTTCAGGGCCATACCCAGGATTTCAGAAATACTGAGGTCATGAGTTCATGTCCCCTCTCATATGCCCCCCATACCAAAAATCTCTAAAATGTCATTTAAAAGTTTTTTTTTTAGGCACATTATATGTCTTATCTATTTGGCTATTTGCTATGTCATATTTTCTGTACGTTATTTTTGTTGTTTGTTTCTTTATTTATACATTTATTGAAATAAAAGTTAACGGTTTAAAAATACTGGAAGCCTATAAAGTAAAAAGTCCTGATACCACAGATCACTTATGATCCACAAAGATTGATTTCCTCCTAAATATTTATTGATGTATAAACATAGATGGATTACTAATTGGGCCTACAGAGCATAGGCCCAGGGGCACATAATGTCAGGGGCCCCCTTGGTCACCTGCAAAATGTCATTCAAATTGACATGTACTGACCTCTAAAAGACACAAAATGACTGCAGAGAAATACAAAGGAACTACAAAGAGACCCACTGAGCAGACACAAATATACCTCAGACAAAAAATGACTTCATAGAGACAAAAATAGCTACAAAGCGATGCAGATGAACTACAAAGAGACACAAAAAACTACAAAAAGACACAAATATACCTCAAAGAGACACAAAATAACTTCAGAGAGATGCAAATTAACTACTAAGAGACACAAAACAACTACAGACACAGATATACCTCAAAGAGACTCAAAATAACTTCAAAGAGATGCAAATGAACTACAAAGAGACACAAATATACTTCAAAGAGAGACAAAATGACAGAAAAGACACACAAGATAAGCACACATGCGAAGGAAATACAAAGGCACAGAAAAAATACCAAAAAAGACACAAATATACCTCAAAGAGACACAGAATAAATACAAAGAGACACAACATTAACCCCAAAAAGATGCACACAGACTACAAAGAGATGCAAAACAAACAAAACTAGTCCATCCATTCCCACTGGCAGCTTTGTCACCTTCTACCTGTGCCAATCCTTAATGCCTATGTGCAGTTTCACATAGATTGACCACGTCAGTGAGTAGAAAAACATGGGACAGACAGAATGACTGACTGACAGAATGACACAGTTTCCGTGATTGTGTACAGCATACCATATCATGACTTAGTTATACCAAAAAAACAACAACATTTGGCCACAGGGGGAGCCACAGCGATCGGTCGCATTTTAGCCATTTTTAAGCATTTTTCTGTTGTTATAGCGCCACCCGGTTACCAATTAGAGTTAAATTTGTCCGATCACCTTGAGGTGTCCTGTTCTACATATCGACCAAGTTTAGTAAAAATCGATAAGAAATTAGCTCTCTAGCGCCCCCATTTTGTTTGATGGGGTCAATAATGGAGGAGTCCCCTCAGATTATGTGTGGTCATATGCCTACAAAGTTGCGTGGTGATCGGTGAAACCCTTGAGATGTTATACACCTTTATGTGATGAGCCACGCCCTCCTCAATATTCATTGCCTTATAGAAGCTCAGTTTTAGTAAGTTTTCCAACATTTGCCAAGAGGGAACTTTAGATATTGGTCCCTAGATTATGTTCACCGAGTTTCATGCAGATCGGTCAAACTTCCTAGGAAGAGATCAATTTTAAGTTAAAATTCAAAATGGAGGAAAATCTATATAGCTGGAAGTTATGGGGTCTTTGGCAAATTTGTTCATCATGAAGAGAGGCATCTCTGTGCAAAGTTTCATGTCTCTACGACATACAGAGCATGAGATATGCCCATTCAAAGTTTGCAATCGGTTGCTATAGTGCCCCCCTTTGTCCAATTGATGTAATATTGCTTCATTCGCATCCTCCCATTACCCTCTACCACTGTGCCAAATTTCACATGGATTGACCAAGTCAGTAGCCATGTTTCCATCAGCCTGTTTAGATGCGCATCTAGAAGTATTGCATTGGGAAATTATGATGGAAACGCCAAAATTCGAATTAAAATCCCCTGATTCGCACAAACTAAAATACGCTCCCTTTAGCTGGGTTTTGGTTGATTCGAAAAAATGTTGATTCGCAAAACGGGGGATGGAAACAGTTATGTTCGAATCAAGTCTGACGTAGCGCACCTCTCTCCATGGTGATATCCACACTCTGGGTCGGGAAGGCGGTAATGCATTTATAAGCTGGTTACCAACCGCCAGAAAACTCGCGCAAGTTCGTAGTTTTCACCAAAGTCCGTACATTTAATGGAAACACACAGGATTCGTATTTCTTTTAATGCGCATTTCCCAGTGATTCAAATCACTTTTGGATGGAAACATAGCTAGTGAGGAGAAAAACGTGGAACAGACACACAGACACACACACAGACAGACAGAGTTTTCGTCATTATATAGTACAGATAAAAGAGCCAAAACTACCACGAAGTCTATGTGTCTTGCTCCTAAGTAGAAGAGGTGGTGAGGCCTTTTGTATATCGTGCCCAGGGGCCTATTTTCTGGCCCATGTGTACAAATAATGAAAAGAGGCAATGTTGTTTTGGTTATATATGACCTTTCCATCTTTACCTCCACATCAGTGCGTGTGTACAGCCCATGATAAAAGTAAAGCCTGGTGGGGTCGGTGTCGTTTGGCTTGCGAGCGACCCTCAGGTCAAAGTAGCGAACTCCTGCATCCAGCTGGTTTGTGATGGTCTCCTCCTGCAGCAAAGCCATGACAACAGTCAAACAAATGCACCCCTCTATATTTTTTAAATGTACAAATACAGTGGGTACTGATGGGTTTTAAACGTACGTTACCTGAGTGGTTGCCCATCTGCGCACTATTTCACGTATACAGTAAATCTTGCTCAGTCTTTTCAGGCCGTTGGGCTCTATTATAGAGGAGTTAATGTCCAAGTCATAACTCATTGAGTCATGGCTACCTAAATACCAAACACACACATACACACAAATGTATCATGGCAATGGTACTGTTTTAATAAACCCCATATCATTGTTGTCCAGGGGGAAAAATTTATATTTCCAAATTTGGTAATTTGGATTTTTGTCTTTCATTTTTATAATTTAAAAACAAATCTGAAAATAAAATATTTTAGGAAGCTGAATAAAGGCTTTAAATGATGCACATTTTTCACATGAAAGTGACAATAAGTTAATTGCAATGTACTTGAACTATACACTGTCAAAAGTATGCAAAGTGCTGTGCAGTAGCAATGTACAGTAAGCAATTGAATCGTATAATCGTCATACCTGGTATGGCCAGATTAAAGAGAGGAATGTTGTGGAGCTGAGGTGGCAGTTGCGACATCCAGTCACAGTAGCTTGTGACTTCTCTTTTGCCTCTTATTGGCATCTCAAATTCTGTACACAACAACTCAAAGTCAGCCCTCAATTTATCAACAATACAGTAATTTGTAGCTGATGATGAATAGGTTGCCATTAAAAACATAATGAAGGTCAAAAGTTTAGAGGGACACAACTTACCTTGCTGAGGTGGATTGCAGCCTTCCTTGGGTTCCTTATTACCTCAAATGTGACAGTGCAGAAGTATACAAAGAACTGATATTTCATAAATTGCTGCTCATTAAAAGGCTGCAGTGTTCAAGTTTTTGCTTTGATAGCACCACAGTAAGAGAGAAAAGTGTGTACCTGCTGTAGTCATACAAGTTTATGTCACCAGGAAGCTCACTGTATGAGGAAACCTAAGAATAGAGTTGGTTCTGGAATGTTTGATGAAAGGGATAGGGACCTCTTGTGAACCTTCCTCATACCATCAATGGGCACCTACATCACGTAACAATAGTCAGGAAAGAAAATATGTTTGTGACTCTATCAGACTAAGTTGTTCTCCAGAAGCAAATGTAATCACTAAATCAATACAGGCTTTGGTTATCTGATAATTTAGTCATATTAGGCAAAATTGAATAAAACAACAGGCTGTGATTTACACTAATTTTAGAACAGAGTTGTTAGGCAGAGTGACTAACAACGCCCCTGGGCTGTTCTAAAATCATTGTAAATCAGGACCTCAAGTTGTTTGCTGCTTTTATGATACAGGTACTACAACAAAACTTGTTTCACACAATAATGCAATATTTTTTTTGATAGAAAAGAATCATTCTTACCCCAAACAATCTAGTTCTTCAGCAACATTTAGTATGGTTTCCAAGAAACACTCAGACGGTGTGAAAAGTGCTGGCTGCTTTACAAATATGTGGCAACAAGGCCCCAGTGAAGGCTTGGCTTCAAGGCTTTGAAGCCAGTTTACCATACTGGCGAAACCGGGTATCTAGAATTTCTGGTCCATCACGTGATGCCCTGAGGCCAAAAAATACTTAAACTGAGGAAGAGACGTCTGTCAATCAGTAAATACATTTTTTGAGTGTCACAACCCCTGCAAAATGACTAATTTCACTTTCAGGATTTGATCCATTTAGTCCAATTACATTTCAAAAGTCTAGAACAGCCATGCAATTTAATCATTTTATCCCCATTCAAGTTAGTGGAGGGCTATACCAGAAGTAGCTGGCTCTGTCTGTTAAGTCTCTAGTGCTGCTGCTGTATGGGCCAAGGTAATTTTACACCCATGCAGTTCAACTTTTTGGCTTCATGCCACACTGAGCAACTTTAAACATCTGAAACATCTAAACATCTGTGGTGGCAACATGGAGCCAACAAAGCCAGTTTAGCCAATCATTGTCAAGGACCGGAACTTTATGTTGTGTTAGGGTTCATTCTAATATTGTTAGCATGATCAACATGAAATTGTCTTTTTAAATCATTGATACTCCATTGTGAAGATTTCTACTACAACCAAGCCTAAATGCTGTAGGACAAGAAAGTACTACAGTCCCTAGGATTGATTTCAAATTAGTGTGCTAAAATCATAACGAAATAAGTTATTTTTGCTACACAGTTTTAAATACAATTCATGTCGAGAAGCTTGAGAAGTCACTCAAAAAAGAAATATAAATGTACACACTTTTAAACACAAGTGTAGGACAAACCCCATTAGTGATGGACCGTAAGATGTGTAAAAAGAATAGTTGCAGGAAATTAAAGACGTACACAATTTTATTGCATTGGGGATTGTTATACTTTTATCCTATGTACACTAATTAAAACTTAAAATGAAGCTATATAAGTGTAACAAAATAAGCTAAGCTCAAAGGTCCACTTATAGGTTATAGAAGGACACACAGCAGTTCCAGGGGAACCTGGAGCCAACAACTGAGGGAGTAGGCTAGAAGATGAGAATCCCAGCCATTTAGTAACTTCTGTGACCTTAGCATTTACCATTATCCCTTGTGGCCACTGAAGCCAGCAATAGATACTTACATAGACTCACTTAAAGTGTGCTAATCACTATGTAACACACTGGTGATTTATTGTGTCTGCACACGTTGGATTGGAAAACATCCATCAAAAATCTATTACATACAAGTTATTCTGTTTCATGTATGTTTTACATGTAGTGTCTCCACATCAATGGATGTGTTCTGTTAGGTTTCTATGTTAAATTATATGTTACAGTAGCTTATCATAGACACAGAATTAGAGTAATTTCTATTTAATTAAATAAAACACCAGTCATATTGATTCAACTCTTTTTATTGGATTTAAGGATATGTCATTAGTTATTGGCCAAGGAAAAGATTTAAGTCTAGGCATGTTGGAAATCACAGGGTACACATGATTGTTTCACGGCTCTTGAGCATGGTGACTTCAGGCAGCTTATGCAGCCCTGGCCAGACCCACCCTATTCTGGCCTCTGTCAAAGATGGAGAAGTACTGTCTGATGAAGACATCACCCAGGATCCACAGGCTGCTTCCTCCATTGCCAAAGCCACTATGGCAGCCATAGTAAGACTATGGGGGGTTTTCAAAGAAGAATTTCAGCCAGACAGTAGGCATAGTAAAATGAAAAAATATTAGTCCCACTGGGAGACAAACAGTTACCTGACGAATGTAGGCAGAGCTTGGAAGGGTGAATTCCTGTCCCTGGATGTGGAAGGTCACATCAGGCATTTGGCCAATGTTGTTACAGCTGACCATATCCTGAGGGAGAGAAAATAAAAGGGATGACATTATATCAGAATTTGATTCACTGTTCAATTTTTAACTTGGTTAAGCTGTATTTAATGTAAGGCTAAAGAAATCTTTTTCAGTCAATCACCATGTCTTTTATTGGCACTTACGTTTCCGTTCTGGCTGTAAGCTCCCACCACTTGGTTGATGTTGCTGATGCTGCTCTGAGGTCCAACAATCAGAGAAGTGCCAGTGTCCACGATAGCCTGGCAACCGCCATTGCAAGCAACAACCTGGCCATTGACGGTAACACTGAAAGGGATACACAGCAATGCGTGCATCAAGCAGATATCAAACACTTTTGCAGACGATATCAATTTGGTTTGGCTAAATTGCGGGGGACGCGGGATGCTGTATCTGTGGCTTTACCTGTCTACTGTGATCTGCCAGTACAGCTCACTAGAGAGGGGGATCCAGGTGATGGAGCCAGAGTAGTGGTTGGGGTCAATTCCTCCAAAGGTCACCACACTGCCACTGTTACCGTTACTACGGAGAAAAGTGTGAAGTTATTGAAAAATGTACTAGAAATTAGTTGCTATCTTAGTATAAGTAAGTAGTAGGATACTGCAAAGCTATGACTGTCCTTACGAGCTCAGGTACACAGAGAACAGGTCCTGGCTGACCAGGCCCTGCTTCATCATGTTGTCGAAGACAGGTGTAGCACCGGAAGCAGACAGGCGTGGGTATGCCAAGCCCAGGATACCATCAGCACGCATGTACTGCATGAAGGGAGCCTCACTTGTGCTCAAACCGAAGATCTGGTTCTGCACAGCGAACCCACCCACCTGATGGACAAACATAAAGAGAGCACAGGAGTGTAAGACCGTCTTAAATTACAATGGTATCTTCTGTTGCTTTTTCTTTTTTAAAGATATTCAGTTGTAAATGAATCTGGGTACCTCAATGTCTTAAAAGTGGTTAGACACAGTGATAACCATTCTGTTAGAACTGTGAATAAAAATCATTTTCTGATTAAAAGTGACCCTTTATGCTTCTGTCTCTCACCGTCACAGTGTCGTATCCAAGGAAACCAATCATGCTGCCGGTGCCGTATTGGATCCTGAGAGAAGCGCCGTTTTGCCTGTAGGTACTGCTTAGGCTGGGGTTAAACTTGTCATGGTTGTCTAGGAAGGTAGAGATTGTGAAAAAAAACATCTAATTTAAATTTGCTGTTACAGCGTGAATTCACTTTTTTTTTTTTTTTTTGATGTGCACTTTAGCAGGAGTCACAAGAAAATTATGCAAGTGACAGTCAAAACGATGAAAGTACAGTAAGATATTTAAACAGTTAAGCAGCAAAGAAGCAACAGACCTATGCAATTGCTATTCGAAAATGTACAATGTCAGATACAAAGCAAATTTATAAAAGTGGCACAGAAAAGCTCCCACGGACTGTGTGTCCTCTGGAAGATCTTGACCTCTCATCCACGTATAGCTATCTCAGGTTCTTATCCCCTCACCCAAAATTCAGCTGAAATACTAACCAGGGCTGTAGTACTTGAGTCTGGTCTTGGTCTCAAGTCCAGCTTGACACCACTTTTTTGAAGTCTTGCACTTGTCTTGGTCTCAGGCCTTGTTGGACTCCGTATTCTCTTGGTCTCATTCTTGGCTTATTGAGAACTTATCCAGTTGTTGCTGGCTGCTGATTCAGGTTAGGTTGTACAGAGCATTGCCTGGTCCTACCAACACGATGCAGGAAAAAGTACCCCTCCCACTGCTTCTTTCTCTCTGGCACTGGCCCAGTTTTGCAAGCAACACTGACTCTGAGCCCAGCACTTGCTGCCACAGTCTGCTAACTGTAACATCACTCACAGCAAGTCACTAGTTAGCTACACCAGCTAACATTGGATGGCAAAATGTCCACAAATTCCACCATAATTGAATTTGTTTTACCAACCACAAAGAACGGGATATCATATCAGTTAACATACCTGCAGAGACCTGTAGTAGTCCTTAAACTTATATTTGGGCTTGACTCAGACTCGACTGGACCTGGTCTTGGAGTTGACTTGGGCTTGATTAAGCTGGTCTTTACAACAGCCCTGATACTAACCATACTCACTTTTGAATGCTTCTAAATCCTATTTTAGGAATATCAGACCACTCTAGCCCTACCCATGGGATTTCGATGTCATCTGGTTTTTCCTATATTCAATGCTGTTTAGCTTGAATAAGCACCTGGTTCCCTCAGGGACCTTGGTGGTCAGCTGAAATGTGCCAGCCTTCTGTGTGATCCTGTATCAACTTTAAATGTCAGTCAAGACTGGCAAGACTTCAAGAAATCCCTAACCCTAACACTGACAGGAAAGTCTTGCAATCATTTTAGATAACCAGTGCAAACTGTTAATGTTGGAAATACCTTCAGTGAGGGAAGTAAGATGGCAAAACATTATCAGAATCTAACATGTGTCTAAATGTTTGATGTATGTGCATGTGCAGTTTTACATACTGCAGGCTGGGCTGCTGCAGTAGACGGAGGGCACCCACAGGTTAGATGAGCCGGTGTCAAAGACGACCTTGAAGGACTGAGGAGGAGTTCCAATGGAGATGATTCCAAAGTAAGCCAGCTGGAGATGAAGAGGAGATACCAGCATTATTCATGATCAAAATCAGCCATTCATTAAAGTTTGTCTGTTCAAGCTTTAGCAGCTGTTACTCACATCAGCATCATTGGTCATGGACTCAGTGCCCACGGCAAAGCTATTATCGAACTTGACCATGGGGTTGTATGGGTACTTGAGCCTGTACTCCTCCCATAGACCCTGCTCCTCCAGGATCTCCCTGGCTGTCTTGCCCTTTTCCAGAGGGACCCTAGGTGTTACCAAAGGGAACAACTTAATTCTGTAGCTACATTTGTAAGCCTTTTCTTGATCTGTTGAAGTTTTTTGCTGATGTATTCGTCCTTGTAATCATTTCAGTACTCATATATTAGGACATTACAGAGAATTTCTCCTGACCTAGCTGCCTTTACTGAAATTCTGATTTACTCTTGAGCACAGTACATACAGTTTACATAGTAGGAAAAATAAAAAACAGCACTGGTCAGGCTGACTTACTGGACAAGGCACTCTGACAGTGCCACCATGGCACACACAACAATGGCCCACTTCATTGTCTCGGCTCAGCTGTCAACTGTGTAAGAGAAGGAATTTCAGTCGAATTTAGCTCATGTCACTGAGGTCGATCACCTCACAGAACCATTCAAACTGAAATATTGCAATAGTAATATAGTAGGTCTACTGTGAGTATACTCACCTGTGGACTCCAAAACCTGGATGCTGACAGACAGACATGCATCCTCTTTTATACAGGTGGACTTACATTTTATAATTACACAATGATAAGGCAAAACACACGAACAGGTGATAAGTAAAGATAAGTAATGCACAAAGTAATCGTTGACCTTAAGACAATGTCAATTATATGATTAAGGAAGGAACACAAACTTTTGGATAAAGCTTTTTGGATAACTTTAGTGCAGTATAATATTTGTGTTCATGTTGAAGGTGCTAACCACTGAAAGAAACAGCAAAGGTTCTCTTAGCAAAGTCAAAAGGTGATATTAGGTGGAATGATGTTCCTGATACGACTCTGAAACATAACAACTTAAATTTAAATATTTTATTGTGTATAATACTTACATTTTGTGCATTTTTAGTTTTTCTTGTATACTTTCTGTACGTTCATTTTTTTAAAAAAACTTTTTCCTCAGCATTTATGTACCCCAAATGCTATTACGCTACTAATAAATCAGTATGCTTTGTTTTAAATATCAGTTCTTTTCTTTGGGGTATTTGCCATATTTTTGCAAGTATGTTATGTGTATATATTGTGTTATGACAATATAACGTTACATATATAATGTTATATATGTTATTATATAACATTATATAACATATATAACGGGAAGAAAGTTTTTTGTTACTATGGGAGATCATGTATCAGGGATACATGAATTACCGTTTGGTGTTGCTCAGGGTAGCTGCCTTGGTCCTCTGCTTTTTTCATTGTACATGCTTCCATTAGGTGACATCATCAAAGAACATAACCTGAATTTCCACAGCTACACAGATGACACCCAACTTTATATTTCACTAGACCCAAGTGATGACCAATCCATCTGTCATCTAACATCTGGATTGGCTGCAGTAGACATGTGGATGCAAACCAATTTTCTTAAATTAAATGGTGACAAAACCGAAATCTTATTAGTTGGTCCCCAAGCAAAACAGGAGATAATTCTACAAGAAAGAGAGAGCATATCACCCCAGTTTTAGCTAACCTTCACTGGCTTCCAGTATCTTTTAGGATTGATTTTAAAGTGCTTTTACTTGTTTTTAAGGCTCTTAATGGGTTGGGACCAGCCTACATTACTAATTCTTTGTTGTTTTATAATCCTTGTCGGCCTCTTAGATTGTCTGCTGCCAGCTTTTTAAATACAAACTACTCTAATAAGAAAATTGGCAGCTCAGCCTTTTTTTTAACTATGCACCAAAATTATGGAACTCACTACCCAAGGATATAAGAGATACAAGCTCTGTGAACATTTTCAAACGACAATTGAAAACTTATTTATTCAACATTGCTTTCAACTGACTGTCACTATTCCCTGGTTTTTATCCCTATCCTTCACATTTTTTATCTGCTTCCATGCATTCTGCTGTTTTACTTTTATCTTTTACATATGATATTGATCTTGGTTTCACTGTGTAGGATTTGCACTTGTCTTTTTTTTTTTAATTGTACTTGTCTGTTTTTATTTTGTTGTAAAGCACTTTGAGCTACACCTCCCTGTATGAAAGGTGCTTTATAAGTAAAGTTTATTATTATTATTATTATTATTATCATTATTATGACAGAGGAAAAAACAAAAACTGCATATCATCTAAATTTGATTGCATTGTCCGTGTACATTCATGTCAAACATCTCACACATTTAATGTCATTTCATTTTAAAATGGCAAAGATCTACAAAGGTGTAGGTTTTGTTTCAACATTGGGTGGTAGGACAACTATAAAATAAGGGGTTTGAGGTCCTCCCCCGGGAAATTTTAAACTTAACTTCCTGCATTTTGGGGAATTTTCATGCATCAACTTGTGCCTTCTCTGCATCCATTTAAGGTGGCAATGTCTTTAATTTTGTTAAAGTAAATGTCCTCCACTACTTTAATGTTATTATCAGGGGATGGTGGCATATGTGCATGTTCTTAATATTGAGGGAGACATGTCCCCTGCATCCTCCTCAAAACCTTAGACTTTGAACAGCACAATCAGTCACCTTAGCAAGAGGTTCCCAGTAGTAACAGTGTTTGCTGCTATGTTATCACTGTTTACTCCAATATCAAGGTCTTTTCCTTTAGATAAGTAATCATATGAATTACTGCTGATAAACCATTCATTGAGCGGTGTTACTATTTAAACTAAACACATTAATTCACAGTACTGTTATAGTAGATTACCGTTTTCCTGGTATAAATAAAATGTTTGAGGAAATGAAACACACCCAGTTTCAGACCATAAGGTCACTTGTCTTTATTTGCCTGTGGATTAAAATATCCAAAGTCTCTTTTAAAAGTATATCAGCATATAACTGCATTTACAGGTATGCAACATTGTGAGGAACAATACTATGTACAAAGAAGCAGTGAAAGTTCAATTTTTTCCAAATATTACATTAATTACTCCCCGTTCTCTCCTTCTTCACTTACAGCGTGAATGGTCAACAGGCTTAAATAATTACTGGGTTTTGAAAAATGACTTATACATCCATTATTTCTAAGTGTGCGCACTGGATAGGAATCAATTATTTTGTAACAAAGGAAAGTCCTGCACATAGAACATTTATAAAAACTCTAATGGAGGCCAGAAGGGAACGTAAGTTTGATGAATTCATTCAATAAATGTCTTACAGTATGTGCAAGTGTAGGGTGCTAAAATCTCTTTATATGAAATAGAGACTAATTCAAATTTGAAAATTTTATCACTCCAACTAAAAGCTTCCAGGTTGTTTTTCTTCAGAAGACTGGAAGATTTTATAGCTGTCTCAGAAATAGCACTGGAGGAACAGTTTCAGTCCATAACTGGTGACAATGGTAAGCCCAGAATTGGTTGCAGTGTATGGAGGAATATCTTTCATGGTACTCCAGCATTTTAGTATTGTACCCTCATAAAGTTTTTGGACCTGCCAAAATGGTCACAATCACTGCAGCAGAGTCCAAGATATCCTGATCTGAAGTCCTGATATAGGTCAAGCAGCAATTGCATTTTTTTTTTAAGTTGACTCACTCTGATTGGTAAATGCCCACGTCTTTTACACTTCCTCACTCCTAGATGCCAACTAAACAGAAAAAAATTAGTGGTCTTAAACCCAAGCAGAGATACCCCCAATGACATACTCTGGGGTCTGGGGTTATCAGAACCACTGCTGACAATATGCAACTATTTGAGGCTGAGTTTTACTCCTTACAGAGATGGGACCAAGTCAGTGTTTTGCAAGTCAAAAGTAAGTCTCAAGTCTTGGCACTCATATCCAAAGTCAAGTCCCAAGTCAAGACTGACAAGTCTGAAGTCAAGTCCCAAGTCCTAAACTTTGACTTTTGAGTCCTAAACTAGTTATACTGTAATGCACTCTTCACCAAATGTAATGCTAATTGAACAACAGCGTAATGTTAATTCACAGAAATCATGTATGCTTTTTAATGCTTTTTGTATTTATTTGTTAAAACAAGTTGTGTCTACATCTGTAATTTGCATGTTTTGCATATTGCAATTTGTTTTTGTTTTTTTGGACCACCACATAGTTTTCATACCCAAACAAAATTATTTTTGGTATAATTTTTTCCAAATGGTGCTTTGTCATGTAACATTAGTCCTTCAAGGTTCTCTCCTGCAGGAAATGAATTGAAATTAATTGATTTGTGTCCCTCTTTGTAAATAACAAACTTTTTAATCTTTGGGGTTAGAGGAAGAAATCAAGTATTTCCTAGTCAAAGAGCTCATGTCCAGGTGAAGTCACAGGTCGCTGGTGTTAAAGTCCAAGGCAAGTTGCAAGTCTTTTTTGACTTTGTCAAGTCTGAAGATATCCAATTTTTGACAAGTCATGTGACTCAAGTCCTCCCCTCTGACTACCAAGACAAGTAAATTGATCTTCATGTGCAAAATCAGAGGGCTTTTATTACTACCTAAATAGCACCTGCTAGCAAACAATGAAATCCTCAAACCAGTGTTTCATTATGCAGCTCCAAAGCAGCAACAAATACAGTCCAAGACTTTGTAGATGCAAACCACTAGAGAGATCCGATCAGATACATATCTGTCAACTAAGTTCACTCTCAGTGTCAGCACATGGTCAATCTTGCTCAGTCCAAGCCTTCCTCTTCACAGGGACCCCGTCACTGATTTGCCACCTTACCCCTTCTTCACTTCTGGGTCTGGTGTTAGTGAATGCTAGATATTCTACTCCTTTGCCACATGGAGCATCTCTACCTTGGGCCTGGAAGATCCTCTGAGCTGCATCAGCTGAATGAGAGCTCCCAGAATGCCAGGCTCTTCTCCTGGGAAACCCGTCATATCCAGGAGGATACAAACCACCAATTCCAGATGCAAACTTGGCGGTTTCAGAAGTATGGTTTTCACTAGATGCCTGAGGCTGGAATGATGCTGAGTCAGACTCAGAGTTGGTGCTACGTGTACGGGGAAAGATGCAGACTGATGCAGCAGGGGAGTGAAGTGTGGCAGGAGTGAAAGAGAATGAGGACGGAAGGGAGACTCGTGGCTTGGGGTGAATAAGACCTGTCCTCCTGAGTCTTACTTCTCCTGTTTCCCTTCCTTCTCCTTCCAGTTCATTTGGCTTTGCTGACTCTCCGAATCTTTCTACACCTTTGTCCTCATTACTGATCCACCTCTTTCTCCTTCTTGTCTGAGCCTCTTCTAGTTTCATTTCCAGGTTGTGAACATCCTCAGTTATCTGATTGACCTGATCAAAATGAGATAGCAGCGCACTGACGCAGGGCAGCAGACGGTCCAGGTAAGGCTGGACATCGAACCCTGGCTCAGACATTGATGAGTCCTCAGACCTCATTGAGAAAGCCGAGGACAGGGGACAGGGGGATGAAAATGAAGAGGACAGGGAAGGAGAGCGTGAAGAGGGGAGGGTGGAAGATCGGGTGGAGAGACGGGATTCCTGTGAGGACCTGGAAGGAGGGATGTCCATACCTTCAAACTTCACCCTGTGCCTGAACTAGAGAGGAAAATGTGTGGAATCAGCAACATGAACGGACTTTGAAAGTTTTGCAGGACAACTAATGCCCTACCTACCTCTTTAGCTTTGGTGAGTCCCATCCACAGCTTAAGTCTCTTGACGAAGAACTCAACCATCTCATAGTCCTGAGGTTCGATGGTTGGACGGTACAGCTCAGCCTGCTCTGACCTTAAGGACACAGCAACAGAAAGCAATGAAATTTAGGCTAAATCCACATGAATACATTAATGATGCATTTGCATGTAGTGTCCACATTATTCTGGTGTTTTGAAATCCCCCTTTAGTTGGAAAACTGTGTTTTAGTCTGAACAGATGGAAACAGAGAATGCAGACACCCACGTTCACTTCCAACTTGGGTCTTATCAGTCACTACGTATCAAGCCAAAACATTATAGCTAGGTCGACATACCTTTTGTAATTTCATCCTCCTTGTATGAGTATTCCTTTCCTATTGTCACAGCTTTTTTCAGCAATAGATATTGTTCCCAGTACCGCTCTAATATGTGCCATATTTGCTTTAAGATTTCCAGCCACTCCCAATCTACGGCTTCTTCCGCCTTGACTTTCAGTAACAGTTCCACTTGTCGTTGGTCCAAGCAAAGACTTACTCTTTGCCATTGCTGTTCTTCCTCCGCATTTTTTCCCCACAATATTTTCTGGTAGAGAATCTGCTTCCTGTTTACGATGGCATGTGCATGCCCAGTGTACGTGAATGGTTATGTGATGTGTGTTTCCAGGTTTATAAGTATGGGCGGAGATTAAATCTGAAATGGTGCTAAAATGCTTGTGTATACAGAGATCATTTTCATTTCAAAATGCTGTGTAAAAATGAAAACATATTAGTGTGAATGCAGCTCTACTTGATGCATTTTGTACCCTACCCAGTATTATCCTCTCGTTAGCACTCTGCAAAAGGAACATTTGAGGTGTTAGAAGCAATCACCCTCTCAATTCAGCATGTTCATTGGTGGGTGGCATGGTGTTTCCAGGTTTGAACCTGCTGGCCAGCTTGGGCCCTTCTGTGTGGAGTTGCATGTTCTGCCCATGTTAGCGTGGGTTTTCTCCAGGGTCTACGGCTTCCTCCCAGTCCATAGACATGCAGGTTAGGTTAACAGTTGACTTAAAATCGCCTGTAGGTGTGAATGTGAGTGTTGTCTGTCTCCATGTGTCAGCCCTGTAACTGACTGGCAACCAGCCCACCGCTACTTTAAATAGGATAAGGGGTTTACAAATAATAACTGGATGGATATTCATTGGTAAAATTATGATCATCTGATTTTAATCCTTAGACCTTTTGATAATCCCCTGACATTTTCTTGACCTCCACCATGAGGTAGACCTTTGTAGTTGTGATTGATATGTCTGAACACCTATTGAATGGATTGCCATGAAATTTGGTTTAGGCATTCATCTCACCCACAGGATGAACTGCAATCACTTTGGTGATCTCTTAACATTTCACATAGCGCCATTATCACGTCATATTTTAAGTTGTCCAATTGGTTTATGACCAAATCTCTGCAAAACTAATGACATACCTGTTAGCCTCAGCTGCACTTTGTGCTCAGTGCTAATTAGCAAACGTTAGTATACTTACATGTTTGACTGAGAGTAAACATCAGCAGATTCGCAATGTCATTGTCAGCATATTAGTGTACCTCACAGAGTCTGTATAAACATCTATTTGTACATGAATTTTTAATGTTTTTAATATGTCTTCACGTTGATCAAATGTTGTGTAACTCAGGTTCTGTCTGGGGGTGTGAGCTCAGGGACACTTTGTGTCAAGCTTGGAAAGACTGTAAATGTGTCAGTGTTGTAAAATTTACAAGATAAACTTACAAAATTTGGTAGCACTTTACATCTTGATAATAAAATGGTAATAGTGGGGTAATTGCTTGATAATAAAGAAGTAATAATAAGTAATACCATGTAATTATCAAAATAATAACCATGTAGTAGCTTTGTATTAACACTGTGTATTAACACATTTAATATTAATATTTTTGTATTGATTTTTTTATTATTAATTTTTTTATAGCAGGGTTATTTGGGTTGATGTTTTCATAATATTATAGGCTATTATCATTGTAATACCTTCAAAATGACATGAAAATTATTAAATGTCAGAATTTGTAATTACCATATTACAGTGCTGAAATTAATCATCCCTCATGTTCCAAACATTCCTTTTTGTTTCTAGGCACTACACAAGTTATAAGTCTAATGCTGTGGCTTACTACCTGGAAACACTTTCCGTTTCTGTGTAATTACCATGAATCAGGGCTGCAAAACATTTAACTACCTGCTTCTATTTAATTTCATGGTAATATTAAATTAGAACGCCGGTTAATTCTGTAAATTACTTCATATTACTTTGGTATTACCTCTTCATTGTTGAACTATTACCCCACTATTACCATGTTATTACTGAGCTGCACTATAAAGTCCTCCCCAAGATTTTGGTAAAATGAGGAACTTGTCATGTTAGATAAGAATGGACACTGGAAGTTTGGGTTGCACCTAATAACGTATAACTTTTGACATTGCAGTGCTGGGATTTTTACCCACATTTCCATCCAACCATGCTACTGGTATTATCGTGTATATATATTGTGTACCTGTATGTATGGATGAGAACAGCTCCACAGAGTCTGGCCAAGAGCCAAACACCTCCCCCCATCAGCAGAAGCCCATATAGAGGGCCCAGGACTGGATGGACCCTGCACAGTCTTTGAAGAGCCATCCGGCCACGCAGGATGGACAGCACAGAGACACCTGTCTGATGTACTGACAAGAAACCTTCCACCGAACGGGAGAAGAGCTGAAAGAAAGACAGAGGCATATCAAATACACTTCTTCTTTATCAATATTTGATTCAGCTGAACTCTTCTTTTTGTACCGTGTTTCCGAGGTGAGTGCAGAGCAGCAGCAGCAACAGCAGCAGGACAGTCAGAGCCCACAGCTCCCTCCAGGCTCTCTGCAGCACTCTGCCTAACACCACCCACCTCCGCACAAACCTCAAGGTTCCCAGCAGCTGGGACACACAGAAATGGAAATGTGTAGACATTTAGTAGAGTGGGGAAAGCTGTGGACCAGTAAAGAGTTGTATAATGATGAACCAGAGCTCTCATTTACCTTTAGAACAAGTAGAGTGAGCAGGACAGCCGCACACTGAGAACACCTCTGTGCCAGAACAGCAGCACTGTGGAAGTTGATGAAGCTGTCTAGTTGGGATCGAAGCTGAATGACACATACAGGTTATTGTAAAAGGAACACATAGAGTAGCCGGGTTTTTTTTTTTTTTTTTTTACTTTTGCTATCATTTTCTATTTAATTATAAGCATGTCCCTCAAGATATGCTAATCTTACATATAAGGATAAGGCATTAAGTGAAGCACTGACACTGACTTTTTCAAAGCAGGCTATCAGACTTCCACTAATTGGTCAAATATGGACTCCTTATGTTAACATATATCAAGGGCCTGTTCAATTGGCACTCACGTCGGAGGTATTCTCAAAGGATCTTAAAAGTTTTCAGTTTTCATTCCCTACCTTGGAAACACAGAGAGTGGCCTCAGACAGGAAGCAGAATTGCAGGATAGCCGTTGCCAGGGACAACATCGCCAGCAGAATCTGGACCCAGTGCCTGCACTGATGCAAATACTGGGCACACTCAGTAGCCATAGACCACAGCTCTCCGAACAGTATGAGGAGAGCAGAGATGAGAAGGACAACCTGCAGTATAAAGGATGTGGATTTTATTACAAAATGAATTTTGAATCCCTTAAAATATGTATCAAGAACAACTTCTTTTCTTTATGTAGGCCTATATTAATAGTTCACAGTGTGGCTACTAGTTATATTACTTTCACAGTAAGTTACTGTATCATTTTTACAGTAAATCATTGTGAAATGACAGCTGAGTACTGTGATCTAACAGTAGTTATGCCTACATGCAGTACACTCCTGTAGAATGGCTACATTTAAATGTAACCTCACATTTAAAGCCCAATACATTACTGTGATATAACATTATGTTTAAAAATGATTGTATATAACGGTAAATTTACAGTAAATGTACATTTATTACTGTGATTTAACTGTATAGTCCTGTAGAAATGCTGTATATCAATGTAATCTCACAGTTAAACTCCATATAATACTGTGATTAAGCAGTATGCTCTGGTGTAATTACTATATCAACCTGTAATGTCACGGTTTAAGTCCCTATATTACTGTGATATAACTGTGGTCCTGTAAAATTACTGTTACTCGAGTTACTAGTTACCGTGAGTGCCACCTGCAGGTCCAGTCCAGAGAAGGATGAAGGGATGAGGAGCGGATGGATGGAGAGAAAGGGGGTGACTCTCTGTGCCTGAGCCCACTCTAGTTGTATGGACACACACACAAATAAACCAGACTCTCTGTGGTAGTGTGTGAAGTCTATAGAAAGGGTCTGACACCTGGGATGGAAATGGGATTTAAAAGAAAAAAACACAATTAGCTAGCATGATTTGCTGAATAGATTTTTAACATGTTTGCTTCTTAATGACTATCACATAAGTATATGTCTCTTAAAGTGACGGCTGAGAACCAAAAAATCCCATCAGAAGATTCAGTATCCCATGTAAAATATGTAAAACAGTTTGGTAATCTAAATGAGAAAATTATAATGTATTATTATTTTATTGCTCCATTTGTTCCTGAAAGAAAAAAAAAAGTTGCATTGTTTTGTTTGTTGGCAAGTTTTAATAGGCTGGCACGCCTCATTATTTTCAAAAGAATAATTCATCTTTTCCTGCTCCCAGAGGATTGAACAACTGAAGAATGAAGGTATTAATAAATACGCACTCAGCATGTCTTGGAGATGCAGTCACCTCGCCGTAACTAATCCACTTACTGTTTCTTGCTCCAGTCTGCCATGTGCAAGTCAGCTAGGAGCTGGTGTGTGGTTACACTGCTGTTTCCTAACAAGACACTTGTTGGAGGACTGAGAGCGTGTGTGTACTGCAGCCGCGGGGATGCAACAAGGCGCAGTGTTGGGTTTTGGTGTAGGTGTGGCACCAAGGTGTGGTTGATCCACTGCTCTGCATCTGACCAGCTGGATGAAGAGACAATGGACATTAGCATGGGACTGTGTGTGTGTGTGTGTGTGTGTGTGTGTGTGTGTGTGTGCAAGAGAAAATGCAGATATATATACAGATGTGTGATGCACAATATCAGAACACATTTTCAATTTTAATTTTTTAATTTTTGAAAATTAAACTTTAAAAAGTAATGGACTTTAGGTCATGAGTCTAATGTGTCACCATGGCAGAATTAAGGCTGCACCAATATATGCACAGACTTTATAGTGATGTCATTATAAAGTCTGTGCACCAATATATGCACAGACTTTATAATGACATCACTAGTTGACTGAATGATATACATGATGACATCATGCACATGAAATAATTTACAATACACATATTGCAGTTCTGTTTGGGATGTATTTGTTCATAAAGAGGCTAAAATGATAGTTTCTGCCATCCCACATATTTCTTGATCTACCATTATCTGAACCATCAGGCAGCACATGCTTGTTTAATATCTGAAGTAGGGCCGGCACGATATCAGATTTTCACTACATGATTATCATGGAAAAAAGAGATTGATATTACCTTGATATGTACTGAAAAAAATAGAATGATGCCATCAGTCAAATTCATGCATTTTGTCTTTTTTTGGCAATTGAATTCCACTCAAAATACAAGCATAAGGAGGTGGAGAGAGGGTCTGTAACCATAACTGCATAAAAATGTACGAAAAGCTTAATTACACCTAATGGATAATGAAAAGAAAACCAGATGCCATAGGGAGACAAAGTGAGAACAGAAATAATTAGAGAGACACTGAATAATTTACACTATATTATCATATGTGTATTGTTATTAAATAAAACATGATGAAGCAGCATGTTGTTATCATGCAGCACAAACCTGGAATAACCTCCCAGATGATGTTAGACAAGCCCCGACTCCAAACACTTTTAAGTAAAAGCTAAAAACATTCATTTTTTAAAACTGTAAATCATTAAGTGATTAATTTTACCTTTTATATATTTTTTCAAACTCTTTTATTGTAAATTTATATCCTTTATTATGCTGTATATTTCATTGCTCTGTAAAGCACTTTGAATTGCCCTGGTGTATAAAATGTGCCATACAAATAAAGCTGCCTTGCCTTGCCTTGCCTTATAAACATGATATATTTCATTTTTTAATACCCAGGTTATCGCCAACAGTGGTATATTGTGACACTCCTAATCAATAGTTATAAAGTTTTTGAGCTTTAATGGTGCATTATCTTTATGTACTAGGTCCTTGTCATTTTAGACCTTGCAACAGATTTAGAATTTCTGACTTTGACAACTCCTAATAGTAATATCAAAGACACTGTGGTTTACTGTAGTTCATTCCACCCATCTTCCTCCCTGCTAGCACTTCAAAAAGATACACTGAGTGAGTGAGAACATTTGATTTTTTTAATTTATTTTTTTGTTCACAACCACCTCTGTCACCGATGGCATTCACATCAGTAAAGTTGCTCTGTACCTGTGTACACTTGCATCATCATCTACGTGACAGTTGTTTGTGTTTGTTCCACATTTTTCTCCTCACTGACTTGGTCAATCCATGTGAAATTTGGCACAGTGGTAGAGGGTCATGGGAGGATGCGAATGAAGCAATATTACATCAATTGGCCAAAGGGGGCGCTATAGCAACCGACTTGAAATTTTAAACTTTGAATGGGCATATCTCATGCCCGTATGTTGTAGAGACATGAAACTTTGCACAGAGATGCCTCTCCTCATGAGGAGCAAATTTGCCTCAAGAACCCATAACTTCCGGTTACATAGATTTTCCGTCATTTTGAATTTTTTGAATTGGCATTTTTTGCCTATATTTGACAGGACAGTGAAGCATGACAGGAAGGATGGGAGAGCGAGAGCAAGGAAGACATGCAGCAAAAAACGAAGGCCAGATTCCAACTCCCACCGCTGCAACACTGCTTTGAACTACCAGTGCGCCCCACTTTTAAGTCAATACAACATATAAACACTTTAACTATCTGCCTTTCAACGTGCTACCTCAACTACTAATGGACACCCACTAACTATCCCACTATTGGCAATGGTTCTACTGTACTTTCAATAAAGCAATCGTACTATCAAATTCACAACAACTCTGTCTGAATACATTGCTCTTCTTAATGGGTTCAGTTGACTATCTAATCTGCAATTTCCTATGACCTGTATCCCAAACACACACCATGTGAAACTGTACGTGGGCAACTGTGCACTCAATGGGTATGGACTAGTTTGTTATATTTTAGAGATAATGTCAAGAACGACCCTCTCACCTGCCTTCCTACTTTCATATGCAGATTTCAGAGAAGATCGGTGGCATTGAGAAATGCATTTGCAAATCTACTCACCGGCTGCTACTTGTGTTAATTAATAGTCGACTTTTGGTAAGTTGGTATTTACATCTAATGTGAGCAGTATCTGAGTACACATGAACCGTACTCAATATCACCTTTTCAAATGGACCTGGGCACAGATCATCAAACTGAGCTTGGATATGATACACAGTGTTGAAGCTAATCAAACAAACTAGACTTTGGAGTGAAGTGTTCCCAGATCTGGGCCCAGGTCCTTGATGTGAAAGCCTCCTTCATCAAAGCATGTCGTCTTAATATGTCTAGTAGAGGAAGCAGAGTCCTGTTGTCAAGGTTTTCTACGGTATGGTATGCTGAATGTTGGCCTTACCCGCTGAGTGAGGTGAGGTTAGGGACTCCCAAGGGTGCTCTATGAAGATGGCGCCTGACAGTGGAGTGCAGCAGCCTGCCTTGCCTCTGCTCTACGCTGTCCTGGTAGTTCACCATCAGCACCAGCAACAGAAATAACAGCTGGCAGACACAGTGCTATAGAAAACATGCAGAGGATATTAAACAAAAAGCTTGATTCTTCTGGAGACAAATTTTCACTTAATTTGAAAGTTGTGTTTTATTCTTACCCTCATTAGTGAACGTAGTGCTCGGACTTTGCGGGCCTCCTCTTTAGCCTGCAGCAGCCCGTAGCCACACGGCGGCCGGACCTTCCCGCCATGCTCTCCGAATCCCCTCACCACAGTGGTCTCCTGAACCAGCTGGTCCTCCACCTCTGGATCCACAGGCCTCCACAGTGCCGTGCAGATCAAGGCCTGCACACACACCTGAGCAGGGAAGGCAGAAATTTAGCTGAAAGGAATTATCCACCAAAGATCGAAGAGTTAATTAGATGACCTGTTTGAGCTAACCTTGAGAGGTTCCAGCAGCAGAGCAGAGGTTAGAAAAGCAGAGAGAGCTGATACCAGCCACATGAGGACTACTGTTCTGGACAGGAAGCTGCCGTAGAGTCCCACCACGGCCAGGCATGCCCCTAGCAGCACAGCCACCAGGGGGTAAATCACACACAGTGCCCAGGGAGGGAGCAGCCAGCTGGGCTGACCTCGAGCAACGCCTGGGTTAGGGGAATAGAACAACAGATATCTCAAACACTGTTCACACCAGATCACCAGATAAGAATAAAAAGATACTGATTGGTTATTCACTGAGTGTTTCTATCCCATAGTCTAGTACAGTGGTTCCCAAATGGGGGTTACTTATTATGCAGTTGCCAGGGGAACACATGGAAAAGATTGCAGTGTTCATCCAAATGGGCTGTAAAATGGGGTTGCATGTGACATAAAAGTTGAGAACCACTGGTTTGGTACCTATGCGTGTGGTGGAGGAGGAGCGTGTGGAGTCAGGAGAAGGGGTCGGCAGGAAGGTGCTGGCCACAGAGTCTACAGAAAGCACAGACGGACACTTGTAGAGTCTTGTCCCATACAGGGAAGGACAGGACTGTGGATCGAGCCTGTGGATCTCTGCACCGTACAGAGACTTCTCCACACTCTGCTCTGACCAGCTGCTGCAGGAGGTGCTCCGGCTAAAAGTAAAATAGAATATTACAAGCAACACAGAGCTGCATGAAATTGCTTGCGCATAGTTTACAGATGTGATCCTTACGTGGTTGAGAGCGAGGAGGTGATTCGAGGGGAATCCCGGCCGCTGTCTGAGTTGCTGTTAGTTATATCTGCTGTGTCCTCTGCTGCTGATGCTATAGACATCAGCAGATCCTCCTCTGGTGTTGAGCACAAAAAAACACAATCAGACAAGTAAAAGGAATATTTCATCATCCAAATGACCATTTCTGACCATGACCATCAATTACTCACCCCATGTTTTCCTGAATTTAGAGAGAAAACTGATGAATGATCCATGCTGAACGAAGAATCCAAAAACCAAGAAAATTCTTGACGAAGTGTAGTGGTTTGTGTTAAACAACAGGAAAACTTTATCAAAACATCTGTTTCCAAACTGTCACATAACTCGTGCAGTATAATCCAAGTCTCATTTATCAAGTCCTACATTCAATTATTCCCAAACACATTTTTGGATTCTTCATTCAGTTTTCCTCACACGTTCAGTGTAACACTGGGTGAGTAAGTGACTTACAAATGATCATTGGGGGGTGCAGTAATCCTTTAACACACTGTATCTATCCATATTTCTAAGGATCCACTCTACTGTTAGACTGTTATTAGTTGTATGCAATGTGGGATTTTGTCTTTTGCATTGCAGTGCTGTAATTTCAGTACATTTTCGTCAAACCTACTTCTGCTTCAGGTGATTATTGTGTTTCGATGAAACCATACACTACTCACTGTGACATGACAACATAGAAATTCATGGCTGGGGACAAAAGACTTTCAGATAGCCTACATGTAGGGCTGCACAATTAATCAAATCAAATCGTCATATGACTAAGTGCAATATCCAAATTGCAAGAGCTGCAATTTTTTTTTGATAATGATAAAATGTGTCACAACATCAATTACTGAATGAAGCATAGTGGTGCTACAGAGATGCCCTGGCCTACAAGTTATATCTCAGACATAAGGGAACATGCTTGTTTGGTACAGAGTGTATTTTTGTCATTGAAAAGAAAACTCAAATGGCCGTTCCCACTAAAATTGCACCTGTTGAAATAATTTTTGGATATCATGTAGCCCTATCTACATGATTTATAAATTAAGTATTTCTGAGTTAATGCCATCAGTTTCTCACCAGACAGAGTCAGGAGCGTAGTCAGATTGTGCTTATTAGCTTGCACTAAGTTGGTGTTCATGGTGGAGACCATTTTGTCAAGGGAAGCAGAGGACTGATGAGAACTGGAAATGTCTCTTGAAAGGGGATAGGTGCAAAAGGGAGAGGAAAGAGCAGAGGGTGAGTCAGTGGAGGAGGGTGAGGTCAGGCGAAGCTGCATCAGAGCCTTTTTTCTCCTCAGCTGGCGGGTAGGGCCCAGAGTAGGAGAAGCCTTGCAGAGGTTGGGGGCTGGAGTTGTCTTGGTGAGGCCTACAGGTAGATTGAGGAGGCTGTCACAGGATGGCCATGTCCCTATGCCCCCCTCTTGATATGGTCTGTCTGTCTTGGGTGCCAAGCCAGACGCAGCCCAAAAGTCCAGAATACTGGAGTCAAACGCTTTGCTGTCCAGTAACTGCAGAAACCAGAGGAACATTTAGCAATTAAGAAGAAAAGTAATTAATGGTTTGTGTGCGTGCATGTGTATGTGTAAGTGTGTGTGTGCTCACAGATGAGGGACTGTCCCGGACTGGTCCGGAGGAGTCTGGGAGAGACAGGAAGGAAGGGCCGGAGAACTCAGATTGGCCGAGGTAGACGTCCATCTCCACAGAGTGACAAACAGGAGAGGGAGGAACTGACATGTCCACGGTTACCTGGGTTACACACACAAACACACACACAGAGGTAAACTGGTGCCTGAACATTTCTGAGTGTACATTCGCACAAAGGTGGAAACTCTCATTGTTATTGTTTCCACATTGAGATTAGACTGTTCGGCAAATAAAGCTTGGAGGCACATCTAACAAATCACTGTAATGACCTCTAATCAGCAGCACACTGGAGGCACGCGTAAGAGCAGACAAGAACAAACCCTCTTAAAACTCCATCTGCACACCCTTTCAAAGGAATATTTCAAATCCCAAAATGACCATCTACATATCAATTACACACTCCATGTTATGGTAAATTCATGAAGAAAACTTCAATTCTCGTGCAGGCCTCAATGGTGAACAAAGAATTCAAAAATTGAGAAATTCTTTTGATGAATTATGTCATAGAGGTCCATGTTTAACAACATCAAAATCATATCAAAACATCTGTTACAAAGTGTCACACAACTTGTCTGTACAAGTCTCATTTATCTAGTCGTATGCTCAGTACTTCCCACACAGCAAGACCTTTCCAACAGGAATTTGAACATAAAGTGAAACTCATCTATGCTCTCTCACAGTCAGACTACACTGACAAAAACAGTAATTTTACCTCACTGAACATGGAAGCTGCTGGTCTAACACTGCCTTGATCAGTTAGTTTGATTGTGTTATTGTGTTACTTTGCTGAATCAAAACTAAGCCAAAGTCACACAATAAGACAAGCAAACTGATGGGTCGAGGCAGTGGTAGACCAGAAGCTCCTGTGTTTGGTGAGGTAAAATTACTGTTTTTGTCAATGAAGTCTGGCTTTGAAGAGAGCTTAGATTACATCTTACTCTCCATACACTTTGATGTCGGAAATGGCTTTCTGTGGGAAGTACTGAGGATACAACTAGATAAGTGAGACTTGGATTATACTGCACAAGTTATGTCAGACTTTGTAAAAGAATGTTTCATATAGTTTTGCTGTTGTTAAACACGGACCCTTATGACTTTAATTCATTGAGAATTTTCTCCATTTTTAGATTCTTCATTCACCATAGAGGCATGTAAGAAAAACAAACTCTTCTTCACATGTCAACATAACATGGGCTGAGTAACTAATATACAAGCAGTCATTTGGAAGTGAAGTATTCCTTTAAATAATACATCAACATGTCAATGTGTCATATGAAACTGATTTGAGTTATATGGGGACAGGGTTTCTGTCAGCAGTATAATGAAAATAAAGTAGCTTTAAGTTGTTTTAAGTTACCTGACTGTGAGCTTTTCTGAAGAGGAAACAAAGTAAACACTGGAGAGGAAACACCAGTAACGCAACAGTCATTCCTACGGCAACCGCCTCCACGTTAACCAGCAGCTGCGCTGAGATTGGTCCACTTGTGGCAAAGACACACAAATCAATTTAATCCTGTCAACTCTTCAGAACGTACTGACAGACTGGTTTATATCTGGAAAATCTCAAATTTAATACGATGAAATGACTGAAACAATAACAAAAAGAGCACAAAATAAAACACCACATTGTATTATTGATATTATATTACCTTAACCAGTATTTCATTTTTAATAAATAAGTAATTAAAAGGACTCTATCTTTATTGAAATGTTATTGAATCATTTGGAGAAAAAACACACACACAAAAAAACACTCAAAAATGCAGTAATTTCACAATTTCTACATTTTCTGACTATTGCTGCAGTATTTTTTTCATTATCATGAAATGATTTGGGCCTATAATCCACCCTACCTGTGCCCCTCTGTGCCAACAGCTCCATACCACAGAGCCCCCAGTGCCAGGTAGAGGTGCAACATGAGAGCACTGCATGTAACCCTCTGACCCCTGGTGAAACGGCTGTGAGCAGGGCGTTGCCACAGCGACAGCCACAGGTGGTGCTCAACCATCCCAAACGTCAGCTGGGAGGTGAAGACCCGTCGGAACAGAGAAAGTTCCTCTGGACCTGGAGAGTTGTCAGAAAAACACACCTCACAGCTAATTCATTAACAACAAAAAGTGAGTGTGCATGAAGTACGCTGACAGTTGAAAGTAAGTGTATGAACTTACATGAAGCAAGAACTTCCTTCTCCACTGAGCCGTTCTTGTGATTCTCCACAGAGAGCCAGTCCTCAAGCAGGAAGAAGAACATGTGGTCTGTCTGAGGGTCCCAAACCACCACATGCTGAACGTACCAGGATGGGTCCAGACCTACATTTACATATAAGATACTCATCTACATTTACATCCAGAACATAGTGCTATTCATCAATCTAGATTGTTTTGGTGTGAGTTGCTGAGCATTGGAGATACAAGCTGTAGAGATGTCTGCCCTCTCTCCAATATAGTGGAACTAGATGACACTCTGCTTGTGGTGCTCAAATCACCAAAAAAGTACATTTGAGAAACTCAACAGCAATGTCTCTTTCCAGAAATCATGATCTGGTTGCTCAAGAAAATCCACAGACCTTGTTGTGAGCAGTTCATTTAGAATCTTTTGTCTTTCTACCAAACTACACCCATATCATCGCTTAGAAGGAAGAGTGCATCTACTCATGGATGAGAGGCTCGTGCTTGTGACACCACAAGATGTAGCTGACCTGTAATGTAAGCTAGCTCGGTGGTGCTAGGTGAGCTAGCAGTAGATGCATGCTTCCTTCTGTATGGTGATATAGTTAGTGGGTGAATTTCAGTGGAAAGAAAATAGTTCCTACATGAAACTGCTCACAACAAGATCTGTGGATTATCTTGGGTAACCAGATCATGATATCTGGAAAGAGACATTGCTGTTGAGGTGCTTTGAGCACCACAAGCCGAGTGCCATTGAGTTCCCTTATATTGGAGAGAAGGCAGATATCTCTACAGCTGATATCTCCAACAATTGGCAACTCACACCAAAACAATCTAGATTGATGGAGAGCATCACAGGTAAGAGGAAAAATATGTATTTTTGGTTTTACGGTGAACCGCCTCTTTAAAATTTTATCTTTATTTGGAAAAATTAACCAAAGATTTGGGACTGACTCAAAATGTTACTCTAAAAATGTCCTACATTAATTGATTGTATTTGGTATTGATCCCATAGGAGATTATGTGGTAAAAAAAAAAGAGTTGAAACAAAACCAATTATTTATTTATATATTCCCATGCACCTGTGTTATCATGCCAGATTCGAATTTTCCAAACTTCTCCCAGGTTTTCATCCGTCTCCAGGTGAAACTGGTCCAGACTACCACGCTGAAATGCTCCATCCCTCTGCAGATGGCGAGAGCCACTCTTGTTCACTCCATACAGGCTGATGCCAACATGTGCTGTGGTACCTGATGGGCACATTAATCATTTCCATCATATATAATTTCATAAATTCAAACATGAAAATGCTTTCATTACTTATATTTTTGTCTTCATTTTTCATTTCTACATGGTATTGACTTGTCCTTGGCTGACCTGCTCCCCGCCTCCAGCCGGTCTTGACCAGCACTCTGTAGTGGTACAGCCCTGGTCTGCCACACAGAGGGACCTGGCTCAGTCTTAAGCTGTCCAAATGGTCCAGTTTATGGGCAATGAGTCCCACCAGCAGGTGAATCAGAACCAGGACAGCACACACAATCCCCACCACCATGTTACGCATGGGACCGCCTGGCTGCACAGATAAGACACAGATGAAGGCAGAGGGGTAAAAGCCTGTTGATGACTATCCTCTCACTAATCCTGACTTTGCATTTGGGGAATTCAGAATATATGCACAAAATAACAGATGTAATTCTTTGTGTTCTCACATACCGGTGGCAACAGAACAACGACCCCAGGGTGAACAAACAAACTGGCCCCAAACATGGTGAGGTGCTGGGTGAGACAATGTGCTGCATGGAGTGTGCTGCCCTCCAGTGGCTGTAGTCCCTCACTGCTCCAACGCCTCTCCTTCACACTGTAGTACTGGCACAGAGAGCTGAACACACACACCGACACATGGACAGGACCGCCGTCGACCAAAGACGAGGTCAGGTTGACGGAGAGAGGTTTATCTGTCCCGTCCAAACTGTCGAGGAAGAAAATTCAGTCATTCTTCTTTACTCAGCTAAATGAGCAGTCGGACAGAGCACTGAGTTACAGAAAAGAGCGTGACTCACAGTGGAGACAGAAATGTGGTTTCCTCTGTGGAGGTGGTCGGAGCAGAGAGGGTGAGAGCCCACTCTCTCACTAGGGAATCCTGGGATGCATTAGTCCCTGGCACCGTAGAACTCACTTCTATCTTGACATGTCCCAGACTCACTGGAGTAGCTCCTAGATATGCATAATGCAGTTTGAAAACAGCCTTCCTAATTTATAATTCATGCATGAACTCACAGATATACAGTAAGGTTAATTAATAATCATGTAGGCGCTGCATGATCGACATTAAAGATAGTTCCCTCTCATTGCTTAACAGATGATTTCAGACATCCTGAAATGTCATGTGTATACCACATCTTCCAAGAAACTGCCACAGCCACTGACATTCAGTCACGAAAATGAATTCATACATTAAGTCTGTTGGTTATTACCTTGTTTAAGATGAGGTAAGGGACTGCACTAAAATATTTTAAACTCAACTCTCAACCTAATTGCCAGAAGAAAATGTTGGAATGTAAGTTTCTGGAAACCACAAATACATTTGTACATTTCATACATGTTATATCAGTTATTCTAACATGACATAGTATATGAGTTGACTGTATTATCGGGAGGTGGAGGGGATGGTAGATGGTTTGACAAAGTGAGACACCTGCCAAGCTGCAGACCACTGTTTGAGACCGATTGTGATTTAGAGTCATTGTTGTGTTTGTAGTGGCTTTTTAGGCGCCAAGCGTGAGTGCTTTGTAGCAACCCACTACTGCTTTTCCAGCCATGACAGTGCCATGAAAAGAGGCTGTTTTTTTTACAGAAACCTCACTGCGTTTCCTGCTGGCATAGCGGCACAAACAGCAACTGTTTTTTTACAGCAACATTGCTGTGTTTCCTGCCTGGATAGTGCCAAGTAAAGCAGTTGTTATTTACAGAAACATCACTGCATTTCCTGCCAGGATAATGCCATGAAAAGTGGTTGTTTTTTATTGAAGCATCACTGCTTTTCTAGCCAGGATAGTGCTAAGAAAAGTTATTAGTTATTTACAGAATCATTGTTGTGTTTCCTGCTGGGAATAAAAAGGGTGTTTTTACAAAGACATTCCTGTTTTTTCTGCCAGGTGCCCCCCTGTTTGTGCCCCCAAAACCAGGTGTTTTTTAATCAAAACATGATCCATTCCTAACCATAACCAAGTGTTTTTTTTTCTACAAACTGAACCACATGTTAAACACAGCAATGTTGAAATGTAGTTTCAACATATCTGCCACATAATAATGTCCAAATGTATCTGTGGTTTGCAGAAACTTAAAATGGCAACATTGTTTCTGGCAATGTGGTTGGAATTCTTGTTATGTTTATTAAAAAGACAGTTTACAAGCTGATATATTTTTATTCTAAATTGATTCTTAAAATGTATGACATTTACTGCCCTCCAGTGGTAGTAAGTTTCCGTTGTGACCAGCTTTTTTTTTTTCTTTAAATTAAACTAAAAGCAACAGTGATCCATTAAAAATAATATATCATATGACTGTATGAAAACTGGTAACTCATGATGAGCTACAGGGAACAACATCAGGCTCACCTCACACCTATCAAAGTTTTTTAGTGAGTTTCAGCTTATTGTTTAGCAGTCCAGCCAGCAACTTGACTGTTTTGGTTCACTCTCAGCACCCTCATTGCATTGTATTTGGCTGCATTAGGCAGCTGTTTCAGGGAAAAAGTAAAGAAAAAATAGACTAAACACTAGCTGCGCAGCACCAAACAGCAGACAGATAGTTACTGACTAGTTGGTGAACGTAGCAAAGCATTTAGCATCTTGAAGCGCCAGATATTTTTTAGTTAAGAGAGACCAAAAACAGAGCTAAAAGAATACTGAATAATAGAAATATTGTCACATATGTTAAAATCACAAAAACAAAACAACAACCAAAACAAAAAATGAAACAAAAAGAAAAACAGTGAAATTCTGCTGCAGCATTCATTGGCCACGTGGGGGCAGTAGAACACTCACTGACATAAGTCATTGATTTGTTAAAGGGATAGTGCACCCAAAAAATGAAAATTCAGCCATTATCTACTCACCCATATGCCGACGGAGGCCCTGGTGAAGTTTTAGAGTCCTCACATCCCTTGCAGAGATCGGCGGGGGGAGCGGCTAGCACACCTAATGGCAGACGGCGCCCCAGACTAACGTCCAAGAACACAAAATTGAAACCACAAAATATCTCCAACATGCTCATCTGTAGTGATCCAAGTGTCCTGAAGCCCCAACATAAAAAGTTGTTTGGAAAAACGTCATATGAACTCTGTTTTTAGCCTCACTGTAGCCTGTAGCTCTGACTGCTTCTCTGTGCTCCGCACTCACGTGTGCGCACTCAGGGTGATTGGTGATGCACGGTCTCTGAAGAGCAACACTCTCGTCAGTACTGATGTCCAGATTCTCAAGTGCAGGCATCGCCAATTCCCAGTCTGAGCAGCAAAGACTTTCCTCATCCGTTGGCATTGCTTTGCATTTGAAACAATTACACCACCAGGTTTCCAGTGCTCGACTCCAGTATTCTGTGGCTGGCTGAGGGTTAGGCTCATGAGCTCCAGCGGCTGCTTCATCCAGTAGCCTGAGTTCCATCCGTATGCTCGGGCTCAAAGAAATACAGCTCAACAAAGAAATGCTGTTCCTCCTCAGTTTCAAAGTCTACAGACATGTTGGGCTGTCCTATGCTAAAAGGCCGTAGTGCAAATTATCTTTTAGCTACTGTGGTTACTGTTGTCTCTCCCTGCGGTGCACGTGTCACGTGATGTAAACACGGGTAAGCAAAGCTCATGCTTTCACTGGTCTCGCGCAGGCGCGCACACGTGAACGCGGAGCACAGAGAAACAATCAGAGCTACAGGCTACAGTGAGGCTAAAAACAGAGTTCAAATTACGTTTTTCGAAAAACAACTTTTTATGTCGGGGCTTCAGGACACTTGGATCACTACGGATGAGCACGTTGGAGATAATTTGTGGTTTCTTGGACGTTAGTCTGGGGCACCGTCAGCCATAAGGTGTGCTAGCTGCTCCCCCCGCCGATCTCTGCAAGGGATGTGAGGACTCTAAAACTTCACTTGAGCCTCCGTCGGCATATGGGTGAGTAGATAATGGCTGAATTTTCATTTTTGGGTGCACTATCCCTTTAAGTCAAATGTGTCAGGCAATGGGTGCCTACTTACACAGCAAGAAGACAACTGAGCAGCTTTTGCATTCATTTGAAGCTGTGAATGTTATGTCCAGTATTCACTGTCCTTTGAGCTCTTTTTTTCTTCTCCACCAACTCCTGAAATATCCGGATCTTTGTGAGATGCTTCACTTTATATACCCTCTAATTAGCCGCTAACTTTGTCTGCCTGGTGTTTGGGGCTGGACAGGTAGTGTGCTGTGGGTTATTAAAACATCCTTCTGCTACCACTGGAAACAAGGATTTTGAGAGTGGCAAAACTTAACCAAACCAGTAAAGTTATGGGGCATAAAACCAAATAATAGACACAACGGCAGACAGTAATGCCTCAGTTTTCTAAAAACCCCCCCAAGAACTTAGGTCATGAGCAGTGGTGTGCATGGGGGGGTGGGGGTGGAAAAACGCTCGCTAAAGTGCCCTCCTGGGAGCCAAATGCGTGCTAAAGTGCTCTGCTGGGAGTCAAATGCGTGCTAAAGTGCCCTCCTGGGAGCCAAAATGCGCGCTAAAGTGCCCTCCTGGGAGCCAAATGCGTGCTAAAGTGCTCTGCTGGGAGCCAAATGCGTGCTAAAGTGCCCTCCTGAGAGCCAAAATAGGCGCTAAAGTGCCCTCCTGGGAGCCAAAATGCGTGCTAAAGTGCCCCCTGGGAGCCAAAATGCACGCTAAAGTGCCCTCCTGGGAGCCAAAATGCACGCTAAAGTGCCCTCCTGGGAGCCAAAATACGCACTAAAGTGCCCTCTTGGGAGCCAAAATGTGTGCTAAAGTGCCCTCCTGGGAGCCAAATGCGTGCTAAAGTGCTCTGCTGGGAGTCAAATGCGTGCTAAAGTGCCCTCCTGGGAGCCAAATGCGTGCTAAAGTGCCCTGCTGGAAGCCAAATGCGTGCTAAAGTGCCCTCCTGGGAGCCAAAATGCGTGCTAAAGTGCCCCCTGGGAGCCAAAATGCACGCTAAAGTGCCCTCCTGGGAGCCAAAATGCACGCTAAAGTGCCCTCCTGGGAGCCAAAATACGCGCTAAAGTGCCCTCTTGGGAGCCAAAATGTGTGCTAAAGTGCCCTCCTGGGAGCCAAAATGCGCGCTCAAGTGCCCTTTTTTTTCTTTTTGCCCCTGCCCTTCAAAAAGTCTGAGCACGCCACTGGTCATGAGTTATTAGAAAGATACAATTACAAAGACATTCTACATATGGATTTTAAATAGATACAACTTGGCTCTGTACTCAACAAAGGGGGTCCAGAAGTGCATAGCAAAATAAAAATATAAGCCATTAAGGTCAAATGGTTATTGAAAAGTTTAAAATCTGGAAAAAAAAACAGAACAGGTCCAGAAAAAGAAAGTACTGTACCTGGGTCCAAGCTGAAGTTGAAGACTATATATAAACCTGCGTTTTCATCCAGTCCATCCACAGCTTTGACTGTGAGGTTCAACCGTCCTTCAGTGGGGAGCATCACAGTAAGACATGTCCCATTCCCAGCTTCACCTACCCTCCCATCTCCACCCCCAGTGTCTTGTCCCACAGGGTATTTGTTGGGCAGAGTAACCCGTATGGCCTGTTCAGGGTCTAGATCCTGGATGTGTATGGGTTGGCCCTGAGGCGTGGTGAGCTCCATGGCCACCAGAGCAGTGGAGATTGGAGGGTCGGCTGCAGTTAGCAACGGGTTGGATCCCAACTCTGCATCCATATCAAACAGCAGCTGCACCACCTCAGACTTCTGACTCTTCAGGTGAGCAGTGAGGGAGGTGGGGATATGAAACTGACATGAGCGAGAACTCTTGGATTCGTCAACTGACTGAGAGGGGACGATCTGGTTTTGGTTGGACTGGTGAGTGCAGAGGAGGTCGGAAGGGTCTCCATGGTAACCAACTGTGTTGACATAATCGGTGGAGAGCGAAAGGGGCACCTCTCCATGAACACGTGAATGCATCAGAGAGTGCATCAGGGCCCTTGCGTGACCCAGCGCTGACAGAGCGATTGCGGAAGCTGACTGCAGAGTGCTTGAGTAGACTGGGTGAGAACTGGAAGCAGACTCAGATACAGCTGCCAGGGTGCTACCTAAAAACACAGAGAATATCGAATATTCATCCATTTGATAAAGTTTACCATCAGCACATGACAGTTTCACACAGGAGATGGTGGTTGGTCAGCACCTATGATATTAAGGATGTTCTGTCCTGTTTCCACAACTGACAGAACACCAGGACTCATCTGTTCCTCCATGACATGGATCATCTTCCCCACAGCTTCCAGAACCTTCTCCTGGCACTTTTCACATAAGAATTCACTTGGAACAGCCTCGGGAAAACAAAGAAAATTAAGACTTGAAAGATTTGAAAAAGAGGTAAATTTTGACAATTATGATTACGCTTTTTTGTTGTTGTCTTTTTGGTCTGGTTGTGTGGCTGTGTTTGCATGACTTATTGTGTGCAGAATCTCTCAATGTTTGAGATGCTACAACTGTTTCATATGAAGCATTTCCATGGTTACTGATTCCATGTTAAATATTTTTGGGCTGTGAGTAATGAGGAAACAAATTAGGCAGTTACTTACAGTGGACTGTGACAATGCTGAGCTAATCTGATCAACATCAAGTAAGGAGGACACAGGGAGAGAAGCCAGGGCTTGGGTCACATTTTCCCGAATCTCCCTCCTGTCCATGACCTCCCTGGCAGTCCGTCCAGACTCCATCTGTGGACAGTTGGGTGAAACTGATAGTCCATATTCAGAGCAAATCGGAATCTTTTAAGATTTTGCGCTAATGATCTTCAGTTATTCTGTTACAGTTATTCAGAATCAGTTTAAAGTGTCATTTCATCCAGTGGCAATTGAGATATGATACTGATTTGGTGCCCAGTAGGTCACCTGGTAGGGTGGGTGCCCATCACATGCCAAGGTGCACCGCGGCAACCCAGGTTCAGTTCCAACTTGCAGCCCTTTGCTTCAAGTCGTTCTCTCTCTCCCTCTTTTACTCTTAAGCTGTCCTATCAAATAAAGCCAAAGTCAGAAAAAGAGAGATATGATACTGACCTGATTGAGTTGGCTGGTGAGGGCAATGGAATAAGGAATAATCTCTTGAGGGTTGCCATGTTGGACCAAAGCCCACAGCTCTGTCTGGCTTTTGTTTCTGAGCCACTGTCTGGCAACTTCGTCCCTTACAGGAGTTTCAACTGCCAGCGTTCTGTAGAAGGGAGCAATCAGGAAAAAATATGACAAAGACATCAGGCACTAAATGACTTTTCTAACCTTTAAAGCTATATTATGCAGGACTTGCTAGTTACTGTCTGTTAACGGCATCACCTTCACTGGTGAAAGCCTACTCCAGATTAACACTTGTTTTGAAATGAGCTTTATCTGCTTAGCGTTTCACCTTGCTTTACTTGCATTTTTTTTTTGCACTGTGTATCTTTCTCTTGGATGTTGTTTGCCTACGGTCTGGCATCTGGTCACTAACTCACCTGCCTGCTGTGTCCAGAGATGTCTTGACCAGAGCAAAATAAGAAGAAAATCAGAAAATACAGGCAGAGGGAAGGGTCTCTGCAGATAGATACAGCAGCAGTTCATAAATGATGAGAGGGATTACTTTTATACGAGTCTACTCATTGTTTTTTAGGCAAATCCTGCACAGTTAACCTTTATCTAAATTATAAAATGTGGTAGAAGGTGTTGCACATAACAACAAACAGAATTGTGATGTTTATTTTGCTACATCAAATCCTGATAGCTTACCTGTTCAGAGCAATGACCTTTGCCCCTACATGGTCCTCTACCAGCAATGTAACTGTGATAACTGATGTGCTTCTTTCTTGCCCAGGACTTCCCACTGGAACCACGCTGCCAAATGTTGAACGAGTACCCCTAGGGTACATGAAAGATAAAGACCTCAAGTTTGACAGGAAGCAAATCCAAACCCTATGTCTTAAAGGTCTAGTGTGTAGGATTTAATGGCAAAGCCAGTGTTTGGCTTGGTCATTCTGGGCTACTGTAGAAACAACATGGTGGACTCTATTGCAAACAAACATAATTATGAAGATTATATGGCATTACAATTCTGCCAATAGATGTACCTAAATTCTACACACTGAATCTGTATTGCAGTTTTTAACATACATGTAATGATCACACTTGCTTGCCTATTAGTAGGTGTAAGTTGAGGCCTGTATTCACCTGTACAGAGTGAGCAGTGGGCACTTTGTACCAGTGGGCTGGCATGGTGCTACTTGGAAGGTATAGATCAGCTGAGAGGCCCTGCTATCATCATATTTCCACCCTGCCAAAAGACAAATTACTATCAAGAGACTTGTCAAATCAGAAGTGCCTGCTGGTTTTTCACCATTGAAACTGACAAAACTATCTATGCAAACTAAATTTAGTAACACTTCTACTAAGACCACATTGTTACCTGAGCAGTTGAAGGTGACCACCGTCTCCAGCAGATGTATATCTGACTCTGGACTGAGATCACACAGACCTCCGTGTGGCGGATTGTTAGGTAGTATCGTCAGGCCTGCGCTGCCCCACTGCCCTCTGTTGGGCTGGGATACATTAAGAGTGAAGGTATACCTGTGTACTGGCTGCAGGACACCTGAACGCACCACCAAGTTAGGAGCATGTCTCCCTGTAGAGGTGGCAACTTTGTCAAGGTCAAGGGTCCTGCCAGTCTGGTCCTCAGCACTCCATTTGTACTGTGAGAAGACACATACATGAATCACACTAATTCTGAATGTTATATTGTCTGAATATATATTTATATTTCTTGGTTGCAAATAACAAACCGTTGTACTGTTCATTTATCCACCTAATTAAGCATGGCTGAGACTGAATATAGATTAATTCATTAATAAATTCATTAATTCATTCTCTAAGCAGATGAACATCAAAATTAAAAAGATAATGGTTAACGGCTGAGACTGCAGCAGTCAAAGCTCTGTGTGATGACTTTTTCTTTCCATTTGTACTGTCGGGACATTTCATGGGCCTCTTTTTTAAATGTTTTGCCCTACGCTATGATTTTGACCTTTACTTTCAATATCTGCATTTTCTTTGAGACCAATATTTAACAGTCACAAACATTGGTGAAATTTCAGTTACTTTAAAAATGACTTTACATGTAACCTTAAAGTATATCCGAATCGTTACCTGAGCATTGTCGTCACACTGTCCACATTGTCCTGAGAGGATGATGGGGCTGCTGTAACTAATGTGGTGAGGGGAGGACAGGACAGAGCAGGAAACACACTCCACAATCACAGGAAGCACAGGAGCTTCACACACTGTCACCTAAAGATAAGAGACAGAGGTACATGTGATAAGTGTCTTGTTCGACTAAATTTGTTGGTTTGCCCATGGTAAATTCTTTCATAATTGCCCAAGTCTCCAAACCTATTCCTATTTGCAAGAGATATTTGATGTAATTTCATATACCTTTTCTCAACTGAACTGCGAATACAAGAAAAAGACAGTAAAAGTGTATTCTAAAGTGATAAAGCATGCTTTTGTGTTAGATTATGCGTAATACTCACTGTCTGGTTGACAGAGGCAGGTGTCCTCCCTGCTTTGTGCACAGTGAGGGTGAAAATGTAAACTGTGCCCGGGTGCAACTTAGTGCTGAGTACAGTCATTTTCCTGCTGTTACTCCCCTCAGGCGGTTTTACAAAATGAGACTCTGTGGAGTTCTGAAAATACAAACATCCAGGTGTTAGTATCACCTACGTAGAGCTCAAGTGGGGAGATAACTGTGTATCAAAAAAAAAAAAATCTTAAAAATCTTACACTTCCTTATCCAACTCATAATAACTACACAAAAGCTGCTGTAACATCAAGAGGACTTTACCACTGTCATGAAGGTCCAATGGTACTGCAGTGCATCATCGACTCCTGGTTCTACATCAGGGTCTTGAGATTCAGATCCATCCAGGACGAGGTCACTGAGGCTGGGCCACAGTCTGTATGATCCTCCCTTAATGACAGCTACCAGTGGAGAGTGGACCACTGTAACACTAGTTTTTTGTTGGACAAGTAGAGGAGTTCCCTCAAGTGAAATGGTAAATACCAAGCAATACTGTCCTATATCAAGAGTATGCTTCGGGAGTAAGAGAAGAGGTGAAGATGCATCTTCCTGATTTCTAGGAATAACTTTGTCATCAGGGAAGTTGGTACAATCTGACTCTTTGAGTATCTTCCATAGGTACGTCGCTTTGTAGGCAGAGCAGTTAATGTCCACGCTTGCTTCAAAGAAACTTGGTCTAGACCTGAAGATCGTAGACTGGCTCTGGACAAGAGAAGCTTGGGGGGTTGAACATTGGAGCTCCTCCACCTCCACGTGTCGCTGTGTAGACACTTGGCTGACACTGTTGAGAACTTGGACCATCATACTATATTTCCCAGGAGTATGATAAGTATGATTGACTGTGCTTAAATCTGTCGTCAGTGCCTCAGTTGAGTCTCCAAAGTCCCAGTGGAATCTGGGATTGCTCCCTCTAATCACTTTTGCAGAAAACCTGACAGCATGTCCAATGAATATTCGTCCTGAATGACAAACAAGCTTGACTTTCTTAACAGGCCACTGAACTGTGGCAGTATCATTTACCGTCTTGGAGCAGATTCCATTGGTGGCGAGCACGCTAACAGACAATGAACCACTCTCTGGTGGGGTAAAGAGCACTTCTTGTCCCATGAGCCATGTGGGCTCAAACCCCTTCAACTGAAACATCCAAGTGTATTTGACTGGAAGTCCACTTTCAACTTCTGCCTTGAACTGGATCGCTTTCAGAGCCTCTAGAGTAGCCAAACAACAATGCACAAGTCGCAAACCTTGAATATGCTCAGTAACTAGAATGTCTGAAGAAACCTCGACGCTACCGACCTGGTTCCAAGCCTTCACTGTAACTAGATGCGTCCCTGCTGGAAGGCTTGATGTGGTGAACCACCCTTCCAGAATGCCCTGACTATGAATCCAGTCTTTGTTCCTAAATGTTATAACAAAGCTTACATTGCTTCCTTTGGAGATTGTTGGAATAAAGGTAACTGCTTCCTTGGTGCAAACAGATGACTTGGAAATGTTCAGCATTAGACCTTTGATTGCGTCCTCAACTGTGACACTGTGTGAAACCATCTGCCAATTTATCCCATTGGAGACATTCAAAGACACCTGATAGATGCCTGCACTTGGAAAAGTGTAGCTACAGGTCTGATTAGTAGCACTAAAAGGCATAGCACCTCTAACTTTCCAGTTCCAGTGCAGATCACTACCCCTCTGAATACGCCCATGGAGGTAAACGGCAGCACTTGTGGTGACATAAAATGGATGCTTCTTTCCTTCAATTTCAAAGTCCACCTTTTGGACCTCCTCCTGAACATTAAACTCTGTGGTGACATTGCTGTGGCTGAGCACATTCTGAACTGAAACTTTGACAAGACAATGTCCAACACTTGTAAATGTGTGGAGAAGAAAGGGCATGTGTGTTTGTAGGGGTGAAAGATCAGACGTCACATACCAAAGGTACTGTAAGTCTGACCCAGTAACCACGGACACAGAGATATTCACTAATTTCCCTGATGCCACAATGTTTGATTGTGTTGTAATGTGTGCACCTGTTACACGTTGTACTGCCTCTAAAGAAATAATGCTTTTGGCCTCACCCAACTTGTTCAAAGCTCTTAGCTGAACTGAAATCCTGCCGGGAGCTTCAGCTACAATATGAAAAAGCTCTCCATCACCAGTAATTTGCTGGTTTATTCCGCTCTGTGACACAAGCCAGTGATAAGTGACATTGGAGCCCTTGGTGATTGAAGCAATAAACATCAGTTCCTCTTGTGTCGGTACATATTTCGTGTTTGTCATGTTTTGACATGCAATCTGAAGACCCTCTATTCTTTCAAAGACCTCAATTAAAATAGATGCCTCCTTTCTACTCACCAAGTTCTGTGCTATAACTCTCACTTGATACACTCCTGCTTTCAGGAAAGCAAACCTAAACTGATAAGTCCCCTGTTTGGTTGAGGTCATACCATCCACAGTCCAGTAATAGTTGGTGCTACTGATGGCACTGCTAATTGCTGAGATAAGAGTTTCTTCTCCTACTACAGCATACGGCTGATTCGTATGAAGTGAAAGGTCTGAAATAGACGGTAAAACGTTAACTTTAAGGGTCACAGAATCACGGCTAACAGCATTAAATGCTGTGGCAGTGACTGTGAACTGACCCGTCGAGGTAAACATGTGTGACGTGTTTAACTTCTGCTCCACCAGGGATCCATCTCCAAAATCCCACAGCACTGAAACATTACTGCCAGTGCAACTAGCAACCCAAAATGATGCTAACGTATTGACTGTCAGTGTGCCACTTTGGCTATCATGTGCCACAGACAGCTTACTTACAGGGTTCTGAATGATGATACGAGCGCTGGCTGTTTTGTTGTTGACTTTGTTACTTGCTGTTACTGATACCTCTTCAACACCTTCATCTTTAAAGATAAAACACTTGCGAGTGTTTTCTGTCACAGCAGTGAGACCAGAGGGGCTGATAAACCACTTAAATTGGTAACCTTTCATCTGCACAGGAGAAACTAACACCCTGAGGCATACCTCTTCTCCTACTGCCACTACTTCCTGTGATGACTGCACTGTCATGTTGGTTATTGGGGCTTCAACACAGATAGTCGTATTAAATAATACAGATGTAATAGAACTAAACACAGTCAGAATTACATGAAAAACTCCTTGGCTATGAAATTTGTGCATGGCCGTTGACTGCCCCCTCACTTCAGTCAGAGGTGAACCATCTCCAAACAGCCAATGGAAAGTCAAATTGGATATGTTCCCACTCACCAGAGCAGTAAATGGTATGTCTTTTCCACTCATGACACATTCTGTAGGGAGAACTCTGCTAACAGTCAACTTATAGACCTCTACACTCATAGACTGATGAGCTTGGCTGACAGAATTCCAGACAGTTAGATTGACTGTATAGATCCCTGGTGACTTATAGATGTGGGAGATGGTACCATCTGTGAGGTATCCCTGAAGGGCCCCATCACCAAAGTCAAATTTCCACATGAGACTCGTACCAGTGGCCACTGTAGCTCTGAAATCTGTAGCAGAGCCAAGTTCACTGGGTCCATCGTAGCTGACCATCAATCCTGAGATTTCCTCCATAACTTCCACCATGAGCCAGGCAGTCAGGACTGTAAGAGTGTTGTTGGCACACACTGTGACATTATAAACTCCTGCAGATGTAAAAGTGTGGTTGACTTTATGGTGGACGCCTTGGACTGCTTCAGAGCCATCGCCAAAGTCCCATGTGTAGATGATAGCATAGGTGGAGGACTCTGCAGAAGCTTCCAGAAGGAGAGCCTGTTTGACGAGGGGCACCGGAAGGGAAGAGGAAATGAGGAGGTGATTTAATTGTGGGCGGACACTTATCTTCATGGATGCTTCAGTGTTGTCATATTGGTTGGAGACTTGGACATGAAGTGTGTAGTCATCTGCATAAAACAAAGATGCAGTGAAAATGATTTTACCTTGATGGACTGAATAATAAGAACAAAGCACATTTTCTACCAGTTTCATTCTTGTCACCAAATGTCACCAAAATAAGGGATGTTCCAATTCTACGTTAAGTGGGCTTTTAAGAACCCAACTTTAATTTTAGGGACAAATACACACAGAACATAAATTATATGGAAATTTAGAGAGTTCAGACCTCCCCAAATTCAAATGTCCTATCTTGCAATGTTAAAAAAAGGGAAAACAATTTGTGTCCACCCTGTGATATGCATTTTCTCTAACTTTAATGGGCTCTTTCTTGGCCCATGCTACACCCTTGCACCAAGCTTCTCAAAAACCAGGCCAGTATGTTTTTCATAATCCTGCTGACAAAATAGCATAAAAAAGACAGTACCAGCCAACCCAAAATATTAGCAAAAGGTTAATTTGATGCTCTTGTAACTTGCTGTATCTTTAAAGCAGTAATTAACTTGCATTAATTGACTTTTTGGCCACTTGAGGAGGCAGGAGAAATAAGATGTAAAAACAAAACTGTCATATAATCACCTCATAAAGTTAATACAGTGATCTTGTTAACACATTACACATCCAGCAGACACGAAACAAAATAAGCATGAATTTGTTTCTGTTCACCCAATTAAGTCCAAAGTTCAAGCTTCTCTGGTTTCTTTTGCACCAACTCCTTAGGGGAAATAAATGGCTGCTAAATGCTCAGCTATGTTTGCTATTGCTATTGTTATTTTGTCTGTTGTTTGGTGCTAGGCATGTAGCATGCAGTGGGTTTTCCCCTCTCACTTTACGTGTGGTCATTTAATTTTATGTTGTGTGTAAAAATATTGGTAAATGCAGCTTCAATAGTTTTTGTGAGTGTGTTTACCTGGGATGGAAAAGGTATAGTTCACTGAGTCCTGGACATACACTTGCTTCCCTCCTCCCTCCATAAGCCCTTCCATGGTGTGACATGGAGCAGACTGGCTGTGGAACACCTTGCTACTGCCATCCCCAAAATCCCATCTACACGATATATACCACATGGAAATTTAGAATAAACACACAAAACATTACTTTAGAAATACATTTTAAGAGGTAGTCTTTATTTTAAAGTCAGGGGAATAAAGCATGCCATCCCAGTGGTTGTCTCTGAGCATTTCTGAGGGCTATATGTGAAAATGCAATACCTTACCTGAAAGTGACAGGCATTGAGATATCCACTTTGACCCTGAGGGTGTAGAGGTGTGTAGCACCCACAGCTATGACCTCCCTGACTAACAGGAACTCTGGCTCAGCCATTGGGGTCATTTCATCAGCAGACAGGAGGATTTCTTGACTCTGAGTGCTCACAGGGTTGGAGGCTGTCACCTAACAGAAAATAACTGGTTACTTAAAAAGAAAGTAACTGAAAAATGTAACATTACAGAGAGAAATAATGTATCTTACCTTGAGCTTATACTTAGCAGGTTTCTTGAACACCACACTATAAGATTCTCCCTCATGGGCAAACTTCTCCAGGTCGTCAATCACCCACATGAATTTTACTGAGGAACCGCTCTCCACTTTGGCTATAAATGACTACAATGTAAAAACAAACATGAAAAAGATACCAGTATCAGAAAATTTATATTCAAACTACAGTTTAATGCATGTTGGTGTCACAATAAAGTGGTTGTTTGAAGACCTACTACAAATGTTGTTGGAGTTTTGACCTCTTCATTGTTAACCACGTTCACCATTTTTGATTAGCGTGTTAGCATGCTAACACTTGCTAATTATAACTAAGCCAACCCGATCGGTAGAATAAATCTTGGCATTGTACGTTTCTGCAAACCACGGATATGTAATATTTGTACATTTTTATGTAGTGAATACAGTTACCTTTTTTTTTACCTTTTAACAACACTGTGGTCAACATGTGGTTATGTTTAGGCACACAAAACAATTTGCTATAATTAGGAAAACTTTTGTTGTCTGCTGGTCTCAAACAGTGGTCTGCAGCTTGGCAGCCATCTCGCCTAGGTGTCATATACATGAAATAATTACTGTCACTTTAACAATGTTGATATTATATGTATGAAATGTACAAATGTAGTGTATTCATGGTTTGCAGAAACATACAAAGGCAACGTTTTCTTCTGGTGACTGGGCTGAAGTAATCACCAAGTACAGCAGAACCTGATGAGAATGTCTTTAGTTTTGAGGCATTTGTCCATAAACCAAAGTACTGGATATATGGAAATTTTGACCAGATGATGGCGCTACACAGAAAGTAAGGGGATCACCAAAGTTTTTATATATTACCCTGTTGGGAATATAAATGCGAATGTCTGTACCAAATCTCACAGAAATCCATCCAGTAATTATCAAGACATTTCACTGGATACCACACATATCAACCTCTTGGTGCCACTAGAGAAATAATGATACATCCTCTGGGAACCATGAATGTCCGTACTCAATGTTTTGCCAGTCCATCAAGAAGATGTGGATTATTTCAAATGATAATTGATAAATTTGATCTCCTGGTGTCAATAGTTGAAAAGTCTCCAAAATCATTAAGGTTCATCCTCTGAGGGCCTTGAATGTCTGTACAGAATTCAAATGGCAATCAGTCCAGTAGTTAAGTCATTTCAGTTTGAACCAAAGTGGTGGACTGACCGGTTGGCTTGCCATCTCTATAGCTACGCTGCTAACATGTCCAATAAAAATATTTGATTAAATAAGGGGAATGTGTTTGCTCTAAATTCATTTTTGCAGTCTCACCTGTGGAGCGTCTATGAGAGTTCTCCGGCATCCATGTGGCTCAACACTAAGCTCCGTGACTGCTTCGTAGCCAAAAACCCTCACACTCACACTCCGAGAGCTTACTGCATCCATCACGCTGATGTTCAGTGTTTGAACTCCCACTGAGGGCAACACCAGGGTCACAGAGGAGAACCAGGCATCATGGGACTGTCTCTTACAGCCAAGCACAGACTGAGCCATCTCTCTGGGGCAAGATGGAAAAAAGGGGACCCCAGTCTGAAGAACTGGGGCTGACCATGAGCTGCTGGCTTTCTCCCCAGACAGGACCTTGACAACAATTAGTGTTGGGACGTTGACTTGGACATGAATCTGGTTCTTTTCATCTGGCACGGGGTGGATGACGTTAAGCCCAAAATTAGATCTCAGACTCTGAGTTGTCAGGGCCCAAATATCTGGAGCTGTGGTTGTCTCTCTGTTGGTGAAGCCAAAGTTATAATCATGCTCAGTACCTCTGTGTAAATTGTCCAAATACAGCATCCTCAGATTACACACCACTCCGTCCACCCACTGGCCTCCCTGGGGTAGAGAAGTGAGGCCTCCCTCCCACCAGCCTCCCCATTCCGTCCTCCTAAGGGACATGTAAGTCTGGCGCCACGGAGAGTTTAGAGAAGCTTCACTGTTCAGGCAATGGAGGAATGTTCCAGGGTCGCGAGTGTGTTGTATAGCCACAATATCATCAGGGTACACCATGATCGCTCGATCTGGAAGAAGCAACTGACAACAAAAAAAAAAGCAGGAAATAGTGTAAGGAGTCTATTTTTGATATTGTAATCAAACACCAAAGGTCCATAACTGCTGTAGGTCAACTCACACTTATAGTTTTTAAATCAGAGCTCGGGTTAACGCTCAGAGGCAGGTCAGCCACCAGGTGGTAGAAGGGTGGTATTGCAAGGTATCTGGGCGGTAAGGTAAAGCCACGGCCTTCTGCTGCAGAGTCGTAGGGGCTGCAGGGACTGGTGGTGGGCACACAGGTCTCCAGCAGGTGGCACCAGTACTGGCCCATGCTGCAGCCCCCTGTGGTGTTACACAGAGGTACTGCTGAGCAGCACGTGAATGGATTAAGGAGAGAGCTGCAGCCTGAGGAGCAAAAAGGAGATTATTACCCACAGTATCAAACAAACAGAAGCTCTCAGAAAACCCTAAGAGTAAGTAAGTAAGTAACTGTTGTACCGTACCTGGAGGAACCAGGTGGTGGTTGGGGTTGCAGTAGGGTCGGAGGATCTGGACACGGGCCTGAGAGGACACTGGACTGGGCTGGACTACCAGCTCTACTGATTCCAGCTGACCTGCATGACTGAACCACATCCCTGGGAACAGCTGCATCTGTGGGTGTCAAAGCAGCACCAGAATATAAATCCAAGAAACCAAAGTTTTAAATTTAGATAAGTACTCAAGAACAGGGAGGTTGCACCATACTGATGTACATTTTGTGTCATAGACCATTGAAGTTTGTCATGTTAAATTACATTGTGTTACGTTACATCACATTACATCATGTTATGCTACTTAACGTGACAAACGTACTCATTGTAACCCAAACCATGATCTTTTCCTACACCTAGCCACCTAAAGCTAATGAATTGTAAGTGAAACCTAATGAACCTGCGACTGTTTCACAATGTTGGATTTGCACCTTCTGGCCTACTGGTAGGTGCAGTTTGCCCTGTCTGAAGCTTGATAATGGCAATGATAACAACTGATAACGGCCATTAAATGGACTGATAGCATTTAAAAAGGGTTCTGAAGTCACTGTTTTTGATAACTGATTCCTAATCTTTTTAGTTTCTTTCGTGTTATAACCAAGCAATACCACCCTGTAACTGCTTATTAAATCAGAATCAGAATCAGAAATACTTTATTGATCCCCAAGGGGAAATTATTTATGTTACAGGTGCTCCTTGCAAGAGAGGAAAGATACATGAAAATATAAGAAATTTAAACAATAGTATTAACAAATATATAGTTAAATAAACAGGAATTATTAACAAACATAAACGTAAATAAATATATATATATACATACATATATATATATTGTAAACAAAATTTACACAAACAGAATATATACAGTCAGGGTGAATGGGGTTATTGCACAAGTTAAATTAAATTATTGCAGTGTGTGAAAGTCTCAGGGCCACTCACAGGGAGGAGTTGTACAGTTTGATGGCCACAGGCAGGAATGATTTCCTGTGGCGCTCAGCTCAGGTTTATTGTGTCATGTAATAATACTAATACTGTACAAATACTTTTTTTAAATACTTCCTGAAGTAAAGTTGTCTAGCATTCACAGAAAAGAGTAATTATTCTGTGCTGCAGATGTTTGTCTTTTTGTTTCCTTTCTTGTTAATCATTTACCAACCCTGCAGGTTCAGCTTGCAACCTTTCAGGTAGGGAACCAAAGATTTAGACTGACGCTTTACTGACCTCCACTGGGAGTTGTCCGATGTCTGGGACCTTGGGAAAGGGGTGTATCTGGGTCTGAGCATAGATGCTGGTCATGAGCACCAATCCAGTCAGGTAACTGTCCTCAGATGGTAAAGAAACTGCATGAAGAGAGAATAACCAACATCACTGAAGTGTATTTTATATGAATGTGTGCCTCTGGTGTTCTGTAGCGAAACAGCAGTCTTACCAGTTACTTCTTTTCCACAGAGGAAAAGATATCGTCCAGCACACAGAGCCTTCCTCCATCGTCCCTGTGTCCCTAAGGCCATCTGAGTACACCCCCTCTGACTCTCACTGCCTCCGGTCCACCATGCAGGACTCACTGGCTCCACAACCCCAACCTGGTCAGACCCTTCTTCCCCTGATCCCTTCAGCCACACCCACACAGTGGTTGTCCTAAACCAACACAAACGCAAAGAAAAAATGGCCTATAAATACATATGTAAATATAGACACACGAGAAGAGATAACTGTTTGTAGCACTCACAGTGGGAAAGCATAATGGATGAAGTTCTGCAGCTCCAGGCTGTCAGCAGATGCCAGATCTCCTCCCTTGGTCTCTCTGCATGAGTCCTGCGCCTCAGGCCATGACGATGTCATCTCAGAGAGCCAATAGCATCGCCGGCTGGCCAGGTGGATCTGACCACCATTTGGACAAGGAATGTCCTCTGGAAGGCAAAACACACGCTGAACTGACAGCATGCAAGAAGAGTCATCTCTCACTGACGGACAGTTGTCAAAGAATCAAAGAATAAAATGAACAACAGTTTGGTGAGATAAGCATGCTAGCTAATTTAATTTAAGTTCCCCACTTGTTTTTTTTTTTGTAAGGGTGTCAATTTGCACTCATAATTAAACCTGTTGAGATAATAAGTCCCATGATGAGACGAGCAGGTTTAGCTCATTATGAAGAGTCACATGAGTTTAACAGTCAGTCACAACAGATGTTACACAACAGATGTTTCACATTTTGCAGATTTTCTTTGATTACACTCACATTTCACCTGCAGGGTTTGATTTCAAGATGTTATCATTGTGACGCACGATCACCTGTTGCTCTAATTAGGAAATTTGAGCCCAGACACCCTGCTTGATTATTGGAACACTGGAGAACCCAAAACCCCAATGTGTAGGATGAATTTTACTGAAATGCTAAATTCTGTGCAATTAAAAGTGTAAAATAATGTACAATTTAAGTTCTAAGGGAACACTCAAAGGGGTCCCAGGATAAATCTCAGGGGTCATGTGATGATGACAGAGAGAAAGAAAGGATCTTGCAACAGAGAAATCACTCTTGTGATGTCCTGCAAACGAGGCGAGCAAACCCAAACTTTTCCAAAACAAAACATCACAGTCTTTAGTTTTTATCTTACTACAATACAACACAAAGCTCCTCACCTCCAGCTGCAGTGATCAAAACCACACAAATAATCCACAGTCCCTGCCTCTGTGGCACCAGTGCACCTGTCATCTTGTAGAGCACATCACATCCTCCTGAAGAGAAAACAGTCTCTGGTTCATCACCACAGCAGCACTGTAGAAGTCATTGCCCTCGCATCACTGCATTAAGTGTTTAGATTCTTCTTGTTGTTTACTCCTGCCATCGCCACAAGTCTCTCCGCTCATCCTCAGTGCTCTTGTACAAGTTGAAAGTTTTAGTCTTCCTCTCAGCCCCTCTTCCACGCTCTCATCTCCCTCCACTGACACCCCCCTCCCCTCATCCTGCACACACACCATGAGTTATGGTGGTGTCGTTGTTTTAAAGGGCTCTTCTCCACTCTCCCTGAGCGCCTGGGTGACTTCTACTTTGTCTCTCGGCAACAGCCACAGAAGCACAGTGGACAGAGGAGGCCAGCGCTGCTCATTACCATGTTGTAAAACCCCGGGCACTCAATAGAAACAGTGAGACTCACTCAGGCGGGACGCAGCTGAGGGTCCTGACAGAAACAAGCCTGAGAGGCCAAAGAGGCAGTGTAGTGTCAGTGCTGTTTGGCTACAAATTGTTGCTTTTGATATGCTTTTGGAATATAGAGGGATCAGTATCTTTTGCTGGGTTGCCAAATTTAGATGTTTCTCCAAAGTTCTCTCCCCTGCTTTGTGCCCACTGCCTGTTGTCCGAGCACTAACTCCAAGACCTCATCACTAACCAAACAAAGGCTCTGTGACGCACACGCAAAAGAAATAGACCTCGTATTAAAAGAAAGGATGCCTTCTGGGTTGCCTGGAGAGGGAACAGATAAAGCTGAAGGCAGTGATAAGGCAACCATAGCTGGGAATTGTGAGCCCATTGTCATGGATACGCTTGTATTTCTCTTTGTTGAACTGAGCAAAAGGGAGTGGTACTGTTTAGTTTGAAGAGAGAGCCAGTTGCAATATTGAAATCATTCAGTACATTTACTCTAGTGGGCTACTTCACTCAAGTACAATTTGACAACTTCTTACTAAAAAGTCATCCTCTTTTTTGTTTTTTATTTTTATTTTTAGTTGTGGACAGTATGTGATCTGCAATTGACAGTATGGGTTTAAAGAATTTAAATCCAACTCTAGTCTGACTTCAGCAATAGCCTACATAAGATCTACCTCAAGTAATGGTATAACTTTGTATAGCTGAGATTTTGATGGAGCCTGAAGTGTGCCACAAATTAAACAGGCATTTACAGAATGCAGTTCCAGACTTTATGCTCGATGACATCACGCATTTGAGTTTTCACATTCTTTCATTCAAATTTGGGAGGGAGTTGTTCATGCTTACTAATACTTTTAGACTGTCTTAGACCATAGGAAAAACATGTACATTTTCAACGTTGCATAGATTTCCTTTAGTTTAAAGCCATGTATGTTGCACATAAAAATTAAATGCAAGCCAACCCAAAGTCGTATTTAAAAAGATATTAAAACTAAAGTAACCATGCAAATAATTGCACAAATGATTTGTGTAAAATATCTAAATAAACCAGTAGTTTGGGAAAATATCAAAACTCAACTTATCATTATGATATGATGCTTTATCATTCATATTTTCATAACAGAGTTTAATTTTTTTTCCTATTTATATTTAATTATATTTTTTCTTCTTTTCAAAAGTCAGTTTAAGTTTAAAATGTCATTAATGTTCCATGGTACATAGTTCCCCTTTAGTTTAAAGCCATATATGTGGAGCATAAAAATGAAATGCAATCTATTCCACAAAACAGCCAATCTGGAAATCCATCGGTAAAAAAAAACAAAAAAAAAAAAACAAACTTTTTTTTCTTCCTTCTACAATGTAAATTGCAGAATCTGTCAGAGATTACAAAACAGCCCCAAAAGTCATTATTAAAAAGAAATTAGAACCAAAGTAACGATGAAAACATCACACAATAAAAATGTGTAAAATATCCAAATAAACCAATAATAGAAGAAATATTAAGACTCAACTTATCATAATGATATGGTGCTTTATCATTCTTATTTTCATAAGAGAGTTTAATTGTCAATCTATATTTAATTATATATATATATATATATATATATATATATATATATATATTCGTATGAAAATGCCCCTTTTCAAAAATCTTTAAGTTTAAAATGACATTTTTCGATTTTACATACATTAAAAAAATCTAACATGAAATAGAAGTGTAACTGTTATTAAATACACCAGTGACGAGCATTCAAAATTTGAATTTGTATAACTGAAAATAAGGAATTCCAATAAAAATATTATATATCTACATATATACATAAAATATGTTATATCAAAATAAGTATGATGAAATAATAATCATAATAACAGTTTAATGATTCATTTATGAATTTACATTAATTTATTAAATTCTCATTTATTTTATAGTGTCTTTTTTAAAATGTATGTTATATTTGGGCTTCATTAATTTAATAATCTTTTAATTGCTTGTGTACTATTTTTCAATTTCATATCGTTTTTTTGAATGTCAATTTAATTAGTCAATTTATTACAGCTTTTAAAAAATGTAATTAAACACTGTTGAAGTGGCGCACTCCAGGCTCCATGTTGTTATAGCAGTTAGACGCAAGAGGACAGCACTGCGACATTAAACTGAATGTGATCCATAATACAAACACTACGACGAAGAAGAAGACAAACAGGAAGATGAAGGAAACAGCTGCTGACACATCCTAGGTATGCTAATAGTGATGATAAAAAAACACAACAGAATAGCTTCGTTATGTCGCCGCAACTGATTTAAAAGCAAAGAAACGCCTGTTTGGAAAGGGAAAATTGCAGTTTAATGTCTAACTGGATATGTTGGTCGTTGTTTTTAGCTGAATATTAGGAAAGTCCCTCCTGTTGTGGAGCGGGTATTAGCATATACGTGACACCGTGTTTAACGCTCAGTAAATAGCTCCTGTGTGGACAGGTCATTTACAGCCAGACGTCAGCTCAGGACTCATTCAATGCACCAGTCGGAGTTGTACATGTTTTATTTCCCGTCTTTTAATTTCACAGCGACACAGTGTCAGGAGACACATTTTAGAAACTGGTATTGTATTTATTTATGTAATGTTTTATAGATTATTTGTGCGCCGAATTTTTCAGTAAACCGTAATTATTCATAAACGAGAATAGGTTGTAACTAATTAGTGAGAAATGCTATTTAACTTTAAATTATGTAACATTTTAAAGGGAGTTTGGTGTAGTGCGCTTCTTTGAGGGTGATGCAGCATATATACAGTGTGGCTTGACGCCTGTATGTGGTCACGCCTTCAAGTTGTTGAATGGCAGTTTCACAGATGGGTGTTACAGCTGGGAAAATAAGTTGTGAAAAGGTCACTTGCATAAAACGTCATCATTATATGACAGCTATCAGCTTTATTTAAGACCTGAATCATTGTCTGTGTAGTCTGCAGTATCTCTTTTGTGGGGTGGAAAATTAGGGTGTAGCTTCAAGGAGTTACTGCACATTTTTAAAGTATGCCTTTGTCAATATATTCACTGTCTCGTTGATTTTATCTTTTATTTTTCAGCAGGTTCTATGCTTCAGCTAAGGACCTCTGCAGAAGAAGAAGAAAGTAGTCATGAAATTTCCAAGCTCAGACAGGCTGTGTTAGAAAACAATGACAGACTCCTCGATGAGATGCTCTGCCAAGAAGTCTACAAAAAGGTCATCAACTGCAGGGGAGGCTGGGGCATTGCAGGCACGCCTCTCCATGCTGCAGTGTCCAAAGGCCATTTCAGCTGTCTGCAGGTTCTGCTAAGCCACGGCGCTCTGGTAGACTGCGTGGATGTCAAGGCTCAGACGCCTCTCTTTGCAGCCGTTCGTGGGAAATATCTGGACTGTGTGTTAGCGCTGCTCAGAGCTGGCGCCAACCCCAATGGGAACTCATCCAACAACTGCTCCCCCGTCCTCACTGCTGCTCGAGAGGGTGATGTAGAGATTTTAAAGGAACTGCTTAAACATGGCGCCGAGGTGAACTCCCGCTCCAAAGTGTTGCTCTGGACTTCCAGTGCCAGGGTTTCCAGTGGGCCGCTGTACCTGGCTGCCGTTTACGGACACATGGAGTGTTTCAAACTGCTGCTGCTCTACGGGGCAGACCCAGATTACAACTGCACAGATGCAAAGCTGCTGAGTTCTATTAAGCAGCCCAAAACTGTGCTGGAGATGTGCCTCAGGCATGGCTGTGGCGTGGAGTACATCCAGCTTCTGATCGACTTTGGCGCGAACGTCTACCTCCCTACGCTGATCATTGAGAAGTCCACGAAGCAGAACGAGGCTGTGGAGCTGCTTCTGCACGAGAGAGGTATCAAGTCTAATTGCACATGATGTGACTGGATGGTGCCGTGCTCCTGTAATATGAGGCATTTCTGCTACGTGGTATCATGATATGACGGTATATCAGTGTATTAAGAAATCCTGATTAAATGATTTTCAATACAATCAAAGATACAGATGCTCCAAACTATTAAACTCACATGGAGATGCTGTATTGAGGATGTGTAGTGCACAGCATGTGCCACCAGAGGTCAGTCTCTGCTGCTGGAATTAGGTGCAACAGGCAGCTGGGCTGACAGACGTGGCAACTGTCAGTGGTGGGGATAACATTTCAGCACTGGCAGAGAGACACAGTGGGGACTAACAACATATTTTCAAATCTGATTCTGCGAATTAAGGGTTTATTTCGACAGTGTACACAAATACCATCCTACTGTATACCCCATCGAAATTTTAGGAAGGTATAAATATAAATATATGAAAAAGTAGATACTGCCTAAGCCTTATGTCTGCCTCAAACAGGAAGTTATGCAGCAACTGGAAGTTTTGAACAGATTGAATCACAACAAAATTATACTGAAGGCCACTGCATTCTCACTGAAGTTGGGCAGTTGCACATAATCTTGAGATTTACATTTATAAACAGTTTGTTGGATTTTATGGAATGTAATTTCTGAATATTTTTATAATAAGTTTCCCATAAAGGACAGTGTAATTTGGGGCCTATTATAGGGAAATTAAAAACAGTTTTCAAGTCGTGACTTGGGATAAAATAAATTGCCAGATTGTGTTTAAATTGGTGCACAGCAAGGTTATTGTAGTTAACTAGAACTAAACTAAAAATTGAACTAGGTGTGGAAATAACCTTTTTGTTTTCTAAAATAAAAATAAAAGCCAGACTTTGGAAGAAAAAACAAAACCAACTGAAACAATATTGTGTACTTACAAAACTAACTTGAATAAAATAAAAATAAAGAAGAAATATCCGTAGTTTTAGTCTTTGTCAATTTGGTCAAATTTGTCAATACAACCAGCATGAGGAGGCGGTAGTGAATATTTTTTTATTGTGACTTGGATGTTAACATGAATGTGAGTCAGAAGTGAGTTTATAGAAAAAAATAAACTAAAACAAAACACGAACCAAAAAAAAAGAAAACCATCTGTTGAAACTAACTGAAACTAAACCTGATTTAAAAGAAATAAAAGTTATAAATGAAAATCAAAAATAATTATGAAAAGTTGGGAAATTGCAGCCCCGTAAAAGTTTTTACATTCACTCCTCAAAACTGTTAGACCTGGAATTGATGATCAAATTACAGCTGCAAGACACAGTCAAAATGTTTTTCATTCCTGATCTGATATTGAAGCAACAGAAGAAGTCCCCCTCACACATTAATCCAGCAGACATTTGTCTTTGCCACTGTTGTGCAGAATCTGATTTTCACATTAGTCTGTGTGTGAGCATGAATATTTGAATAACAAATTCTCCAAAACCTCTGTCATGGAGAAGACTGAATTAACCTCCTAGTGATGGTATTTTAAGTTTAAAAAGTAGCCCAGCCATTGCATGTGTTGAGTGACACCCTTGAATATGACTGCTAGTGCTTAAATTGCGAGATGAGACGTCACAGACAACAACTAAAATATTCTTGTGGCTTTGGGCAGGTCTTGTTGTCTTGTTGAAATGCAGTAAGAGTATGTATTTTAATATATTTCTTAGTGTTGCCCAAATGCTAACTTGTTTCCTGTCACCTTCTGTCTGTAGGAAATCCAAAGGCCTTGACTTCACAGTGCCGCCTCGCTGTCCGAAGTTACCTTAAAAAGATCAACAAGATCCACTGTATCGAGCAACTGGACATGCCAACAAGTCTCATTAACTTCCTGCAACACAAACCAGTCCCAGTCACTGTTCTGTAGCCGAGCCAGCTGTGTAAAGTCATTTTTATTTAACTCCATGAACCACCTTTGTTTTAAATTCTGTCTGTTTGTGTGCTGAAATGTAAAGACTGATTCTTCAGTCAGAACATTAAATGTGTGGATAAGTGGTGTGTACTTATGTCTTATTATTAGTACTTACCCTGTAGCTGTTAGAAGACCTCTGTGAAGGAGCTGTTTCTTTGAGTTAAAGTTCTTCATCACATGTTTATCACAAGTTAGTGACCTCTTTTAGAGGAGCTGTTTGCTCCTGTGAAAACTAAGCAGGTCTTTAAATGAATCAAGTTCAGTGTGCATAAAACCTCTTGTGCAAAAATGTGAAGACTAATGTAATTTTAACTTGTAGTCTTAGAGTTAAGGATAAGAGCCATGCATAACCCTATCGAAGTGTAAAGACTTGCTCCTCAGTCAGTTATATAAACTAATCAAGTACAAATTCAACTGATTTTAAATTTATAAACTTGCCAGTAAACATTTTTAAGAAAATAATTAACTCTTGTTAATCTGTGGGGTTTTTCATGTTGGAAAATGCTAACGGCTCTGTGAAGCTACACAATAGTGCTTTGAGCCAAATGCTAACATTAGCATAAAGCTACAGTATATTATAGAGCAGGGGCGTCAAACATACAGCCTGGGGGCCAGAAGTGGCCCACCAAAGGGTCCAAATCCGGCCCTCTAGATGACTTTGCACACCTACTGTAATATTGATGCACTTGTGAAGGCTAAAGCGATTTAACCAGTAAGCAGACACCTCATATAAAATGCTTCCTCAGAGGCTTTTCCATCCCAACCAGAACACAGCTCTCTGAAATAACAATGAATACTCACTGAAGTCAGATTTAAAGATAATAAACATTGTGAAAAATGTTGTCAACCAGCCGCTTTAGTACAAAGAATCTGTATCAATCTGTATCTTAAAACTGTATCGGTGTAACCCTGCTGCTGAGGCACTGACAAAACTTCAGACTGTAAGGCGGGGGATGACCTACAGTAACCTGCTTCTTCCATCCCTTTCACTTCAGAGGGAGTGGAACATTATGAAAAAAATCCACTGATTTTTCTTAGGATATTGCTGGCTGATCATCATTTGTTTTCTTAGTGGATGAATATTTTCAGAATTAACTTCTTTACATTAAAAAAGGGAAACATTTGAAGATGCTGTTATAGGTAAATGTGCAATGGTTTTACTGGTCTGGCCCACTTGAAATGAAATTGGACAGTATGTGGCCCATGAACTTAACTGAGTTTGACACCTCTGTTACAGAGCATATCTTACGAGTCTTATGCATACTGGGCCAGAGCTTCAGGCATCAATCAGAGACAAAGTAGAATTACTGCCCTGTGATAACTAAAGCTGAACATTTGACCTTTTGGATAATATTATCAGTTAAAAAAAGAATATAGTCATACAAAAGTTATCCCTGTCATTTATTATTTATTTATTTATTTATTTATTTGAACCACTGTCAGTGTGTGGCGGTGTATTTAATTGCAGAGACTCTGCCCTCTGTCGGTATTTTACTACTTTCTTTTTACTTTGCTGTGTTTGGGATGTTTATGGGCGTGTACTCCCACAGTGTGCAGGTGAGGTTGGGGCTTTATGCACCAAAAAACACCCAAAACAACACACAGAAAACAAATATAGCAAGGCAAACCAGTGTGAATCTAAGGTTGGCTTTTACTGTCACTTGGCTGGTGAGTGTGCTTACAAAATGGCAACCTACAATCCTGCAAAGCATACCGTTAAGGCATTCCTGAGATATATTCACGAGAATGGGACAAACAGATGGACAACTCAAAAACATAATGCCTCCGGCGAAGGCTAGCACCGGTGCAGATGCATAAAAACAAAGAACGATTTAAAGACAAAAACCCAAGGGGGCTTATATTTCTGTTGGCACAAGAGCATCTGCAAGTGAATACTGAGTGCCTTGAAAACATACACCGAAGAAACAGAATCACTTGGTTATTTATTCATACAAAGACTTTGCATGTTCTTTGAGTAAACTTCAGCATTTAAATAATTAAACATGAACCACAACATGTTCAGACTGACCTGTAGATGGCAGGAGACTGTTTGTGCCCCAAAGAAGAAGAAGGCACTACATTTGGTTGAAAAGGAGACGATCATTATAGAAGAAGCACGAAGTAAATTATCCTTGTACCTTGCTGTTTCGCAGCGACAGTAATACAGCAGGAGTCAGAATGGAGTACACAAAATAAATCAATCACTGGCGATCCCTTACGTTACAAATCAAACACCAGACTTCAAGTATTGCCATCATGAGGAAATACAAAAACTGGAAGACATAAATCAAAAAGTAACATTCATTTCACCTTTATAGCCAAGAAATTTTGTTTAACAAATGATTTTGAAAAAGAAATCTCATCAAAACATTCACAAGCTCTGGAATCAGGAGAGTATCTGTTAAATATTTATAAATGTCCCTAAATGAGGTGCCTGCAATTTGAAAAACGTGACAGCTGCTCTCAGGAAGTGACTGCTGGCATTAAAAAAGATAAAACACATCAAAGACAGCTTCAAGTACAGTCATCTTCACACCTTGTTTTACAAAATAGCTCTGTTTCTCTTTTCACTACTGAATCTCAAGTAGCAACAATTCAAACAAAATGGATAAATAGTGTTTCAGAATAAAACACTTCATTTGGTCCCCTTTTTTAAAAAAAACTGAGGTCAGCAGCACAGTGATGACATCATGGCCGTTGAGTGTTCTGTTGACTTGGTGCCAGTGTCCACAGTGACGTCAGCCCAGCCCCACATCCAGTGACATCATCACTACAAAGCCCAGGATGGAGGTCCAGGATGCCAGCTTCCCATTTCCACTGGTGACACCAAGTGGGAGCAAAGACATGAGAGTTAAGTTAAAGACAAAGACTTTAATCCTGTCATCAAAAAGTCCATAAATCTACTCTCACCTGACTTGAGCCTCAGGTATGATGTCGTCCACCACCACGTATACCATCGCCCCGGCAGCAAACGCCAACGCATATGGCAACAGAGGTTCTGCCAGGACAACAGCAACGGCTCCCAGCAACCCAGCAATAGGCTCTACCATGCCACTTAGCTGGCCATACCTGATGGGAAAACAGGAACCGTCAAATTGTAGTATCTAAACTAAACGTATCTGTACTCAGCACAAGACACGTTTTCCTTACCAGAAGGCTTTCCATGTTGAGACCCCTGAACCCCGGAGCGGCAGGCTCACTGCCAAGCCTTCTGGGAAATTCTGGATGCCAATACCGATGGCCAAGTTTCTGAGTGGACAAAAAAAACAGTCAGAGAATATCTCTTTATGTCAGCTATTAACAATCTCGTAGAAGTTTCTGAATCGTTTCATTAGCTACTGAAGCACAGAATACATTGTCTGACACATTCCTCTTAGTCAGGCGGCTTAGCAAAATAATGGGGATGCGCCGGACAAAAGCACCAAATTTTTTCCACATGTTCTTCATCATCATAACTTTCAATTTAGAAGGGGAGCCACTTCATCAAGATGGTGGAAGGAAATCCAAGATGGCCGCCATGTAAAATCTATAAGTGCCAATATCTCAGCTTCCAAGCTACTAAAAAGGTCAATCTTGGTGTCAAAATATACATTTTCTGGGTCAAGGAATGCATTAAAGCTATTAGGAATATCACTAGATGATTGTTTGTGCCAATATTAAATCATTTGGTTTGTTCCTTCACGAAAGACTGGTGCTGAAATGCGCTGGAGATTGTTTCTATGTCTAATATGATCATGCCATTATAAAGGTATTTGACTTTTTAAAGAGATTGCTTTGAAACTTCTTTGTGATGTCTACATGTATCCCCAACCAAAGAGCACCTCCAAGAAATATTTTGAGTCCAGGAATTACTCCTACCCAAACATCGTTTGAGACAACAATATGCATTTGATGAAGTAAGCTAGAGTGATGCCACTCACTCTGCACATGCTCAGTTAGACAGTTAGATGTTCAGTTATTGACACAAACTCCCAGAGAAATTTACCAGCAAGTGTTTTTAGGTTAAAAAAACAAACAAACATTTCTATCAGAAGAATGCTATTTTTGGATGATGACACTGCTGTAAGTAGCTACTAAGTAGCTAGCAAGTACAGGTTAGTAACTAGGCTGCCTAGCTAGCTAGTTTCAGCGGGTTAGGGTTAGCCCTAACCAGTAGGCTACTCAAGTTGTTTTAAAAAAAAAAAAAAAAAAAAAAAAAAAAAAATCAGGCTGGATGGTGGATTTTTTCACATGGGGACATAATTTGTGCTGATGACAGTGCAGAGGGTCTGCCATAGCACCACTGCTCTTACATAGTTAGGGTCAAATGCACAGGACAAGTGCAAAATCATTTCTTCTTCTTCTACCTGGGTCAACTGATGATACTAATAATAATCAAAGTCAGTTTTGCTTTTAGAATATTGAATTATAGTGTATTTTTCAAAAAAGCAGTTAGTGGTATATGATCAAACTGGTATCTAAGGGTTATTTTTTAATTGGGATTAATTAAATCATATAAATTAAACAAGAACCCCTTCATGAAAAAAATGAAAAAGAAATTCGGAAAAATGTTGATCTTTATTGATACAAATACAAATATTGTAGGTTAATTGAAACTTAAAATATAAAAATATATTGAAAATACAAATACTACAAAATACATAGAACCAATTCTGTGGCTGCCTACCCCACTCTCCCCTATCTCATAAAAGTTTCCAGAGATTTTCATAGTCATGCTTGTTGTTCTCAATATTTCTTGCCCTTGCTTGCTGGCTATAGTTGTCCTCTATGTGAAGAAAACAAGCTCATTATGGTTTTGTTAAAATGACTGAGCAGAAATCTTATGCAAGCACATGACATTACTCTTCCAGTTGATTTTTAAGAAAACTACATATTTTCTTGATAATGCCCAACATTCAAGTGTGGATTTAAAAATACACTGAAAATAAAATAGTTCTGGGGCTGAATTTAATTTCTCACCTTCCTTTTAATATCACTGTTTAACCCTATGGGCCCTAGGCCTTTTTGGGGTATTTTTCCTGCCTTTACTTTTAAGCTCATATAACAGTCATTAAAAAGGCTACATACACATGCTATATCTTGTTTTTTTCAGGACAATCTGATCCAGATTTGCCATCATTTCATGTCCTACTATGTGCCTGTATTTTATATTAATTCTTATATCAATGAAAAAAACAAATCCGTGTTACTAAGTTATTACATTTTTACATGTATCTCAGCATAGCAAGTTGGAAGAAGACATATTCTGCCATATATGAAGAGGGGAGACTCTCTGGAATCTGGCAATATAAGAACCATGATGGTGGGACATTCTGTCACTTCACAGCTGTCCAAAACATGTGGTTTGTGCCAGGCGGACATGATAGCCAGTATTTTTTCATTATTGCAAGAAATTCCATTGACTCATTCACAAGTCAAAAATGTGTTTTATCTGAAAGAAACATGCAATATTCACATCTAAGATCATAGAAAAATAGTAATAATATTATTCCTCACTATATGAAGTGACTGATAACAAGATCTGTATAATGGATTGTAAAGAAATTTGTCAGGTTTTTATTTTGTAGACAGTTGATCTGTATTTATAGCATGTTGGGATGACAGCATAATGATGTGTGTGGTATCACCGGAAAGCTCTGGTCCTGCACTTTCATGTGATATGTGTGGCATTTCTGTGCGACCCTGCATTCGCGAGTAATCCATCCAAGAGTAATGTGTGTGCAAAGCTGTATGAAAGCTCTGTTATACATAATTTTAGTGTAACTTTATCATTTTTTTCGCTGTGAAAACATTGGACTACCGACAAGTGCTAAATGAAAAGTCAAAGGATCACCAAATGCAGGAGGGTAGATCCTCTGGGGACCATTAATGTCAGTACAAAATATCACAATCCAACCAATAGTTGTTGATATTTCACTCTGGACTGAAGTGGTAGAACTACTGCCTAACCAACCTAATGATGTAGCCATCCATAGAGCCACACTGCTAGCATGGCTAAAGATGCAATGATATTGAAAGACAAATCCAACTATTAACCATTTTAAGTATGAAGGATATTCTGGCATGAAAAGGGTTCTAGCAATGATCCATCAATCAACTGAATTTCTGAATTTCCCCAACAACTGTCAGTGAGGAATGCTGAATCTGCATCCGGATCCAGATCAGTACTGTATCAAAAACATATAGCGTAAGAAATACATGAGATACGAGAACAGCATACAGTAAATTTGTTCATCTACAACAAATGTTATTGCCCTGTCTTATCTTTTTCATATGTAAACAAAGTTGCTCAGTGGTGCAATGTTTAACCACTCTGGACAAACTTTAAACAGTTTGTACTGTTAAAACTGACAAATATATCTGAACCCAATCAGACAGAGGAACCAGTAACCACTGACCAGCTGCTGCTTAACTGTTTTTACAGTTGTGTTCTCACTAGGTGAGTTAATACTTCCTCCAAATGGTTTGTGCTATTATTCCTATTTGTTTGTTTGTTATTTAGCAGATGCTTTGTGACATTTTCATTGAATGTTACGCCATGGCAAAAAGAAAAAGTAATGATGGCATGCTTACTTCAAATTCCATTTAAAAGATTATTTATTTTTTTTATTTATTGGCTTTTTTGCCTTTGTACATGGGATGCCAGCTCTACCAAGTGAGCTACTGGGCGCCCCTGGAAAATAGATTTCTTAGCACTGGGTGTCAACATTTTCACTGATGTAATGAGCTACTACACTTGCTTGAAATAACATAATCCAGGACATGTATCCCCTGGTTTTCCTAGAATGTGTTCTAATGTACTGTTGTATTGTGGTTTGATGCTGTCAGTTAGAAAAATAATCAGATGAAATCAATTATTAAAGAAAACATATAGAAGACAATGCAGTCTTGTGCAGATGAGAGGACTGAGGACTGAGGACTGTTGGAGACTGTTGGGAAATCTTTAGGGAAACAAACCATGGGCACAGCTGAAATGCTGCAGAGGGTGTTTGCACAGGAGAAGGCCAATGAGGTGAGAGCCTGATCCTTCCTGAGGATAGCGTGGTTGTCCAGTGTGGTTATATTCTTTAACTGTCTGATTCCACTATGGTGGGAATGTTTAATTAATGTTTTGGTGTTTTCAATGAATACTTTAATTTTATTATCTAAACTCTCAATACTTTCTGACCCACACTCAAATTTCACTGTCACCAATTTCAACATTCCACTCTTCAACTGTGGAGGTCTGAGACCTGATGGAAGAGTATCTGAAGCGTATGCAGATCAACTTGGGGAGGCCACGGCTTCAACTAGCTCAAACTCGGCAAATAGAGATGGATCTTAGTGCCCAGCTCACACGGCTAAAGGTGCAAAGCATTGAAATCCTTTCATCTATCTTCGAAGCATCATCCTACATTCCAATAACTGACTGTTGTCAAATTTTAGCCCTGAATTTTAAATCCGAGCTTTTAAAATTAGCAGCAAAATGTAGGAACATCTATATTAATTCCATTATGATGTAAAACTCTCTTTTCTTTCTAAGAATTCCATGCTGGATGGACATATGAACTCTGCGCTTTTCAAGCAGTGGGTAAACGGAGCTGCCTTCCACACCCAGATGTTGATCCATCAGGCTCGTCTAGAGGGGGCGGTCGGTTCCAAAGCCATGCAAGCAGCACGGATTTATCAGCAACAGCTCAACCTTCTTCTGAAGACGTACAAGAGCTACCTTAGCAGAGTTATATTTGTGGAAGCTGAGGGTATGTCATATATTTGTTGTCTATACTACCATGAGAATGAGATTTTTGTTCCAAGATTTCAATGTATCAGCTGGCCAGAAATTGGGAGGTGTTTTCTTGAAAGTGAAGTAGTGGAAACTATGTTTAAAAAACCTAAGATTACTTGGGCAAAGACTTATTTCTCAAACTTAGCAGCACAAATTCCAACTCTTAAGAGCCAAAATGACACCTTCTATATCCAACTCTGACCGACTGTCTATGTTTGTGAAGCCATAAGTCCTTTAGAAACGGAAACTTACAGTGATTCACAGAAAAAAAAACACTAAACACTAAATTTGAAGTCTACATAAAATACGAAAGACTGAATTTGTTGTCTTTAATCTTTTAAAAATGTTTTTTTTCAAAGATGATTTTAATCCTGGAGAATTTACAAATGGTCAGCAATGTTAGAGAGGCTCAGTCTTAAGGAATTATAATCTGGTTCCACCAGACTGATCTGAGGAGTAAAATAGGAAAAGATGAGAACAAAACCTGTTTTGGTCGACCAACTGCCACCTCTCTCTGCAATACCAGTATGTAACCACTAGATGTCAGCAGCACACAACACAGCCCCAACAGCTACCATATTCAGTCCAGTAATCCAAACTTTAAACTGACCCAAACCACCTTTAATCTTGATCTAAACCCAACCATTTTCGACTGTATACAAAAACTTGATCCATTCTGAAACATCTCAACAGCTATTGGATGGATGGACTGCCTCTCTTCATGTAATGTCTAACTTGTGTTCTGATTCAGCTATTCAGTGCCATTTCACTAAAGATGTACTTTGTATGATGTAAAAAAAAATATTTTATGTGCCCACAGTTTTGGATTTGAGTGAGTATGTTCGCTCAAAAGATGCCCTGTGTTTTGTTCCGTAGTGGCACTTCACATTGCTGCTTTTAATAATCAAGGGTCTTGGGACATATGATGAGACGTGCTGGTTTTGAACTGCTCGTGGGAAGAATGAACATGTGAGAGTCTATCATTCTTGATTGAAAGCTCTGTTTTTGCTGTCTTTCTCTGCCTTAAGAACACGCACTGTGAAATTTCTTTCCTCCGACTCTCTTATTTCACTGACTGTTGTCTCTCGTCCATTCTCCTGTGTGTATCTCACTCACTGTAGTTGCAATGCTTATCAGAATGCACAGATTTGATTGGCTGAGTCGCATTGTGTGAGATGATTTAACCCATGCAATTGGTCTGTGAGGTTGCTGGTTGCTACGCTGCTATAAATGCTGCGTCACTTAACATAGAAACACTCTGTCATAATTCAATAAGTCTCAATCATTTATCAGTCATAGGTCTGGGTCTGGATAGGCTGTGTCTGGGTCCAGACCTGCAGGGTTTCTAGGAATGACTTTGGTGACTCTTTGTGTTTCATCTGGCACCATTATCAAGTCAAAGGTTTTATTTGTTTAATACTTTGTGACGAAAAAACTGCAAAACTAATGACATCCCTTTGAGCCTCACTTGTACTTTGTGTTGATGCTACTTAGCTAATAATATCATTCTAACACATTAGCATGCTGACTTTAGCATTTAGCCTAGGGCTGAGTATAGTCTCACAGAGTGGGTAACATGACTGTACTCTTGTAAATCCTATGACTGCCCAACCTTCTGGTTAGACAATCCAACCAAAGTGCATCTGCACACAACCCTGATGATGTTCTCGGAACCCATTGGCTGTAATCGGCGTCTGACTTCCGGCAGACGGCGATACAGGCGTTTAACCTGGCAACAACTGCAGCCGGCTCAAACGTGATTGGTCAATATCACGCGGACTACAAACAGCCTACAATCGGAAACCAGGGCTCTTCCGCTCTTCTTCCAGAGGCAAGATCTCCGGGGTTTTTTTCAGTGAATGTAGAGTCTGTATATAAAGACTACCCTGATGACACTCATCAAGTGGAAAACAGCTTCATGTCCACCTTTAGTTTAGTTGTATCTGACAGTAAGTTCATTCCCAAAAATGAGGCAACAATCGACATAAAAGATCTTCACTTTAAATAAAGCATATTTTAACCTCTTAATTTCTCGACCTGTTATTTGGTGCATTTTGCATTGTGTAAACATGTGTGCACTTCTGCTTCACAATACTCATGTTTATTCCTCCTGTCACAAATACCAGTAGAAACTGGTGAGTATTTTACCTGATTCATACAACTTAATCACACTGTAAATCTCAGGCTGTATTATAAAGTGTTACCCTTTTTGTGAAATGTTTCTCTTTGTTCAAGAGATAACTATGTTCACCTTGATTCTCTCAAATGGGTCCATAGAGAGGACAGTCTTTTATAATCAGATGCTGATGCACCAGATTGGCCTGGGTGGGTTATAAAATGGGATATGACCAGAGTTCCACATGTACTGATCAGATATCTCCTACCTCTTGACTATGACTGCTCTCTGCAGTACTATGATTTGACCACTAGATATCAGCAGCGCACAACAACAGCACAGTTATAGGCACGCGTAAAACCTGACCATGTTTGTTCCATGACTTTAAACACACCAAAGTTTTACTCAATTCAAACTGTATGACCTTAATACCAAAATTTAACTGCGTCAAAGCTTCTTACCAGAACCATCAGTAACTTCAGTCTGAATTAGCCTTTTAATTTCTCACTTGCCAGTGTAGAAAGATGCCATTTTGCATCAGTGAAAATGTGTATTTCATGTACTTTTCTTTGCCCTAATTCCAATCTTACCTGGCGCTTTCAAAAGTCGCAGATGAAGTCTTTCCAATAGCTCCGAATCCAACCCCAACAGCCAAACCCTCTGCAGATAAAAACACAGACAATTGATCCCTGTTAAGTGTATGCTTTTTCCTTTGACTTCTTTGAAGCACTCTGCTACAAAGAAAAGACAACATTTTTAAGAAGGAGGAAGGACCAAGGCTGGCAAAGTGCAGACAATGAGAAAATGACTGAACAAATCGATATAAGTGGAAACAGTTATAAAGAACGTTTGCAGGATAAAGAAGCTTCTATGGGCGCGAGATTACATGAGATGCTCTTCATATAGTACATGACAGCTTTGGCCTGTTCTGTCAGACAGAGCAGCGTGATCTACTTACACCAACAGTCCGTGGGGATCTGCACTGTGAGAAATGCGCTGTATTCTTTTTATTCTTTTATGTAGTCTCATCTTTTATTGTTAGGTTTTTACTGATGTAACCTGCTGTTAAGGTTTCATCTCTCTATCCATTTCTGCAGAGGCACTGTTGACTGTAGAATGAGACATAACCGCTGATCTTCTGATCCATAACTGAGAGATACATAATAGGAATTAGGTCTTATGTTGCTACTAAAGGTACTACATCTAGAACTGCAACTACATAAAGTATTACAATACGAAAGCTGCGCTAAGCGAGCAGCATCCTTCTCCTCTGATATCCCATTTGCCTCATTTGAAATGCCTGTCATGCATACTTAAAGTACACACCACTCAAACGGAAAGTGAAAAGGTCACAGTGCATGATGTATCTATGAGCGTATTCTTGTGTTTGAGAAGTATATGTGTATGCATGCGTGCCTGTGTTCGTGTGCACATGCAGTCAGATCTACAGGCTGTTTTGAATTTCATACCAAAAAGGCAATATTACGTCTGCTTCATACGCTGACAGGCAGCTGCGTCCTGTCATGTAACTGACAGCTAAGTTATTACAATGCTAAAACATGGTAATTTCCTAATATAAGAGCAAGCATCAAAGAGTTGTACCCACAGAAAGATGAATGGTTTATTCAGTAGCCCCACTGATCAAATCCTAACATACTGAAAGTACTCTACTACAGTAACATCTTTCTGAACTAAGACCTTATTTTGAGTTTTGTTATTTCATCCTATGAGTGTGCCAACATTGCGTGTTGAATTGTTAATGCTATCCTGATAGCATGTAAACACATATATAACCTTTACTTAACTAGGAGGTCTTAAAAACATCATATTCTATCACTAACACACAGCTGTCAAAGAGGATAAACCCTGTCAATTAAGGTAAGACATGGCCATCTCTGGAGCCACCAACAGATCCTTTAAATCGTTTAGCCTGACTAGTGGTAATCACCCGAGAAAGGCTAGAATGATTCTCCATGTTTCTCCAGTACCACAATTTTGTTTTCTGTAGCTTCATGACTGTTAAGATTCTTTGAGACAGCAAGCAGGTAACCATCCTGTTTCAGTTGGTGGCTAATTCTGACACCTTCTTTGGGTAGTGTAATCTATGGCACATAAGATCATCATATATTTGTAGTGTCACTGTCTTGTTAGAACTATTTATTTCTAAAACGTCAACTGTTCATGACCTCAGAAAAACAGTCCTGTTTTCAGCTTTGTGAAGATGTAGTTTCCAGCTGATCCAAGAGGCATTTTAAAGATTTAAATTTAGCTTAAGACACAGCAGATGTTTTTCAGCACATTAAGGAACACTTCATCCCTTGGTTTTTGAGATATTACGTGTCAAATAGTGAGCTTTAGAGGTGGTAATAGGCAGATTTTGACTTTGGAGCTGGTCCCCAAGAACGCTGCTCAGCATTTCTTCTACTTTTTTCCCAGTGGCCACTCCTGGTATTGCAGCAAAAAACAAAACAAACCCTTGTGGCCCAAAAAGCACTTTCCCCATAGACCTTTTTCAGGCAGACATTTTGACATGTCATAGTAGGACAAGCACAGGAGTATTTAGTAACATGGTATTGTGCATGTTGACTCACTTAAATAATTTACTGGCACACGTAATGGAACCAAGCCATCGTTCATGTTTTCAATTTCACCTTCCTGCTGTGACAAGTAAAAGATTCTGCTGTGAAAAAGGTCCACTGACCACCATTACAAAAGAGGCACCTGTTAAAGTGCGCACATGGTTAATTATGACTTAAATATAAATATTTGATTGATAATGGTTTTATACTGTATATGTTACTGCAGACTTTTTTATACTTTTTAATGCCACTCGAAATTAATAGGGCTGTAGTCATCCAAAGAAAATCTTGGTCGACTAAAGTCGTACATAATCTTCAACTAATCGTTTAGTCGTGGGGAAAAAAATCTGCATGTCATTTTTACTTCTGCGGTGGTGTGACTGTTTTACTCTGCAGTTACACCTCCAAAACGCTAGTCGGCGGTGGAGGACTCTATTAAGTGCTGTAAAGTTTACTTGATTCAAAACACACATTAATTACACATTAAACATGGCTTAATGGAGACAATTTCAAACACAAGTACGCAAACTGGCTTCACTATAAATTGCAGCACTGACAGACAAACACTTGAGTTAACCCGGACACATTTCCCCCACCAATACAACATGCTAATGTTATTAGCACAAGTCTATGGCATTTTACATTGTAAAAATTAGCCTAGCGGCTAACGATCTTTTCCTCTTCTCATATAAAACCAGGGACAACAGCAACATGTAACAAAGGTAACGGCACACAGTTTGGCCCCATTACAACTCACAAAGTTCACTGACAAAACGACTGTCCTGAAATTAAACACATTTTCCAAGCAAATACAACATGCTAACGTTATTAGCGCCAGCCTATGGCATTTTACATTGTATAAATTAGCCTAGCGACGAGCGGAGATTTCCTTTGCTTATATGAAGCCAGGATAAATCCCGAAGGATAAATCGACTTAAAATGCTATTTTAGTGGAGGCTTTACTGTCTTCACAATTTATTGTTTCTTATCTGTTAAATACAAGTAAATACAAGCTTCGTTTCCACTGAGGGAAACGGTGTCAGCTTACAGAAACTGACAGGAGGTCTGTGTCACTGCGACGCTGAGCGTGAGGGTGGGCGAGTTCAACTTTCTGTCAACACAGGTAACTTAGCCTGTCCCTGCACCGCAGGAAATAGTGGATTAATCCTGGAAAGCTGTTGATGTAGCACTTTTCTCCTTATGAAAGTAACATGGCGATTATTCGACCAATGAGAATTTGGTCCGACGAGAGCATATCGACCAAATAATCGACCAGTCGACCAGGAGACTACAGCCCCTAGAAATTAAATTTCAAAAATCTAAACTGGAAAAAAAACAAACACCAACACAAAAACATGAACCAGCATCAATTACTTAGGATTAAACAATTTTGCCAAAAGTTCATTGTTACATAAAATATGACTTTTTGGGATATTTTTGGCCAGTTTTGTGTTTCTCACTCTTGCACTGCCTTGATTCTCATCATGAGTTTTAAATAATAATATTTTTTCATAGAAATACACCAAGCCTCATGTGCACTGCCTTGTACCTGTCCCAACAATGCCACAGATTCTTGGTTAAACTGTCAGCTTTTGTCACAATTTGCACCGTGCTGTCCAAGGTACAATGACAGATGGCAAGCAGACAGTGAATCCTCTGCTTTGAGCATCTCAGCCAGAAACAAATGTAAGTGTTACTGGTACTGGCATGCTGATCTGTGTGACGTTAATGCAAGAGGCACTCAGAAATTATATTTAAAAAAAGATGTTAGCAATCATTTTGAGATTTTACAATGGATTGTCAGAAAATCCTACTTCCCAAGTCTTACCATATTTAAGACTCCTGACCAATTACAGCCGTTTTCTTTTTTAAAAAAAATAATAATTTCAATGCCTTTCAAGACTTTTTAAGGATGTGCGGGTACCCTGTTATATTTGTAAAACTTTCTTCCAGCTGAGAAAAATCTAAATTTAAGATTTATGTCTCAGACAATGTATGACACACAATGTAAAGTCTAGTCCTCAGGGGAGCGTCATCTCTCCTGTGCTGTTTACTCTTTATACTAATGAATGTCGAGCCAATTCATCTGATGTTTTTAATGTAAAATTTGCCGACGATACAGTTATCGTTGGTTTGATAACGGAGGATGAAATTAAATATCGTGATTGTGTGGATGAGTTTGTTAACTGGTGTCGTGCAAGTTTTCATCAGCTGAACACCAAGAAAACAAAGGAAATGATTTTTGATTTTAGGGTGGATAAAAGAACACACCAACATTTAGCTACTGACAATGATTGTATTGAAACTGTAAATGAACATAAATATTTTGGCATGGTCATTGATAACAAACTGACGTGGAACTCAAACACAAATGCTATTTATAGTAAAGGACTGCAACGACTATACTTTATGCGGAAGCTTAGACAGTTTGGTGTTGACAAACATATTATGCTTCTGTTCTATCGTTCCTTTCTAGAGAGTATTTTGACTTTTGTTTTATTGCCTGATTTTCTTCACTCTCAGTTGTCAATAAGAACAAACTTAATAAGATTGTCAACATGTCCAGCAAGATTGCGGGTCAGAAGCAGTGCAGCATAACAGAGCTTTGTAAGTCCCGGGTAGCGGGAAAGGGACATGTATTACATCCTCTGCATGGCGAATATGAATTATTACCATCAGGGCGGAGGTACAGAGTGCCGCCTCTTAAGACTTCCCGTGCCCAGAGGTCGTTTATACCTTTTAGCATAACTCTGTTAAACAGAATGGGTGAACCTGGGTGATGCTGTGGGCACTTTGGTTGTATTGTCTGTTGTATAGTTTGATGGACGTTTAAATTGTCTTTATTGTAATGTCCAACGTTATGAATTGTCTGAGGGTTTTGTCTGCAGTGTCAAGTGTTTTTGTTGTGGTGTCTTCATTGTAATGTTTTATGTATCTTTTTCTGTTTTCTCTGACGGCCACAGACACAAGAAAAATTTCCTAAAGGACAATAAACAATATCTATCTAGCTATCTATCTATGAGCCAAGAAGGAAGTCGTGGGTGGAGCCAGTGGAGGGCCACTACTGCGCATTTTCATCGGGCCTCATACCCTGGAGGTAAACAAGAAGGTAGAAATTGCTTTAGCATATGCACCAGGCGAGCAATTCTCATTGGATTGAATAAGTGCACTCTTAGGGTCTGGTATCCAGATCTAATACATCTTGTTCCTTTCGATTTCCTGTCATTATGATAGGCTAAGCTAAGCAGCTGCTGGTTGGAGCTTTGTATTTATTGTACAGGCACAGTATCAATCCTCTAAATCAACTTTCGACAAGAGAGTGAAAAGGCGTGCTTCTAACTTAACCAAGAATTGTCAACATAGGCAACTCCTTGCCACCGTCTTTACTGCCATGAGGGCAGGCCTGCTGCCATGTTTGTGAAATCACCTCATCAACCCCACAGATGTTATTGTGTAACTGCAGCCTTTCAGTTTTTCTATTTTTCTTTTCCTTTGGGGCTAGTGTCATGAGTAAAAAAATATGGGGCTGTTAAGGCTTCAAAGTATGTCTCATTTCCCTTTAATACAAAAACAACTGGTCTTTTCCAACCCCTCCTCTCCATCCCTCAGTGTTCTTCCCCTGTTGTTCCTCTCTGTTTCTCTTCCTGCAATATTAATAGCCTACATCAAGCTGCTGCCTTAAACCAAGAACAAGCGACAAAGATAAAGTTAAGAGAGAATAAGACAATTATGATGAGGCAAAACAGAGATGAAAGACAGAAACAGTGGAGAGACCATACAAAGGCAGGAGAGTATCCTGGTGGCTCAGAGGCCACTTCATGATAATCTAACGTCTGTCATTATCTCTGATAACAATGCACACCGGCTCTAATCAACTTTCCACCGGCCCATGACAGGCGGACATATTGCAGAGCTATTATGGACGGAAGCACACTTGAGTTACAATGTGTGTTCCCTGTACTATTCATCTCAATCCTCTGGAACTGTCTGAGATGCCATGGGGCCAGTGGAAACTCCAACAGCACTGAAAAACCTTGAAGTGATCGTGAATAAAACATGAGCTGAGAGTGTCAGTGTTTGCCGTTTGGCACAGCTTGTACAAGGCTAGGGGCATTATCCAAGTTAATCTTGACTGATTTAAATTGGTCCATCAGACAGTAGGGCCGCTGATTTAATACAACAGTAAGAAAAAAAATTGTAGCAGCTGCTCACCTGTGGTACTGCTACACAGCTGGAAATGTGCGCTGGGGGTTTGGGAGTGTTTTGCAAGTCCACTGAGCTGGAAGTTTTTGTTCCAAAACAGAGTCCAGGGCTGGAAGGGGAGCACTAAACGCCCCCACATCTGTCGGCTTTAACTCATGAGACACGTGTCTTAGTGTTCTGCCACATCTCATGGCAGTTAAAAAGCTATCTCAAGGATTGTTACAATATTTACAAACCTAAACCTGACTTTCTTGGCTTTTGTTGCAGCACTACACTGACAGTAGGAGTAGTGGGCCAGCTGTAGAGGATTAGGTAGTGGAGTCAACTGTGATGTGGCTGAACCAGCAAGCAATCTGCATTGGAACAGCGCCTTGGTTTCCCAGGGAAGAATGGCTGCCTCAGGGGGAAACGCAGTGGGACAAGGACGAAGGTTAAGGAGGCGAAAGTCAGAGTGGGGTGGGTGGGATAAGTGGTGAATGGGTCCAACAAACCACAACTTTCACCCAAGAGAGCGGTGTTCCCGACCTGTAAGATTCTAAAGCCAAACCCTGTTCTTTTTTTCCAAAACCTAACCATGCGTGTTTGTTGTTGAAGAAAAAAAAAAACGTCAATTTGCTGCTTTGTGCCGATGTAGTGTGTTTATTTTGAAAAAGACTGTATGTATGTATGTTAAATTTCCTGTAAAGACAGAAGTGTATCTTGAGAGAAGACAATGCATGTAACAGGCAGAACTTGACACAGCGTCCCAGAACGTCAACAACCAACGCACCCAGGGTACCTTGCATGTTGTGTGGACATGAAAACCAACTGACAATACATGACGAGGTCGGAATGAGAACGTGTTGATTACGTCACTTTAAAGATGTTGATATGATATGTATAAAACATGCAGATGCAGCATTTTAGTGGTTTGCAAAAACATACAGTGCCAACATTTTCATCTGCCAACTGGGCTGCTGACGGTCAACCACTTCAGTCCTGAAGGAAATGTACTGGAATAATTCTCTTTAGCTTCTATACAGACATCCAATGCATGTTCCTCAGAGGATGAAACCTAAAGGCTTCAGTGATCGTCTTACTTTTCATCTAATGCCGTCATGAGGTCTAAATTTAAATGTATCCAGTTTGGTTCATGATCACCTTTATGCTTTGATGAAACTTTTCCTCCTCCACAGGAGACAAAGGGCCATTGAATGGTTTGATGAGTGTGAAGATGATGTGAATCATATCCTTTGACTTTCACAGTCCCCAGATCATGTTAGACAGTGCTCTCCACCATCATTATCCAACAATGAATGAGGGAATATCTTTCAGAATAGTGTTCAACCCCCCAGTGGAGTAAAGAGTCTATGCTAAGGAACACTGAAGCTGTTAGGTTTTCCATTTAATTCTTACCCTACTGCATTATGGTCAGTGTGAGCTTTTTGTTAAAGAAATACACCACCAACATCCCCATATATCAATTGCTCAACTGTGTAATGTTGAATTTGTGAGGAAAACTTTCTCATATGCCTCCACATTGAATGAAGAATCCAAAAACAGCAAGCATCCTTGATGGATTGAAGTAAAGGGGTCCATGTTTGACATCTGTTTACAAACTTTCGCACAACTTGTGCAGTATAATCTAAGTCCCTGTCTTATTTATCCATCTGCGTGCACAGATGCATGTGCAAATATGCATGACAGGGAAGTGGTGAACACACGACTGGATAAATGAGACTTGATTACACTGCACAAGTTGTTTGAGAGTTTGTATAAAGATGCTTTCATAAAGTTTTGTTGTTAATCCTGCTTACTTCAACTCATCAAGGATGTTTGCCTTATTCGGATTCTTTTTTCACTTAAGAGGCGTGCTAGAAGAACATTTTCTTGCCAGATTCAATGTAACATGGGGCGAGTAATTATACAAATGATCATTTTGGGGGCAAGATATTCCTTTAACACCAAAAAGGGTTGTTAAGGATTCAGAACAATAACCATCAAGTCATGAAACAGTGTCAGAGGGTTTTTCAAATGCACACGCATTAAAAGCTATGGTATAGAAAACCTAGTGTCTCTGGCAAATCGTTGAGACAGACTGACATGATTCTTGAGAATATAGCTTAGCGTGAGTCTTCAATTCTGTCAGCAGAGATGAGAGATGTATATATTGTCCCCTGTGCACATTGTGATTTTTTACTCCCCAGAAGACACATTGGTTGTGTGTGTGTGTGAGTGTGTGTAGGTGGGTGTCTGCGTATGTGCAGCGGCTGGTCCTATCCAATTCCTGCTTAATGTTCTATGCTCTTTTAAGCGAGCCTGACGATAGTGCTGCTGACAGCCCATTGTCACAGCAGCCACTCATTTCCATCGCACTTTCCTTTAATCTCGTCTCCTCGCTCGTCTGCACTCCTTTTTCCACTGAGCCTGCCATTACTGCGCCTCCTCTCTCTCTCAGCTACCTCCCCCTTTTTTTCCCTACTGCAGAATTGTGACGTTTTAAGTTAATTTTACTCTTCTTTTCATCTGTTTTGTGATGAGATGTTTCTTACAAGCACATCAAAGTCTCCTCTCATCGCTCTTTATGCTGTTGCTTTTGCATCCTCCCCGTCATCAGGTGACATCAAGGTGACATTTCAGAATGTAAAATTATCCACTGGATCATAAGATACAAATTACTGGACGAAAACCATGACTTCATCCCCTGCAATACTACGACATCTAAAGAAATATAATTGGTGGTAACTCGTCTTTTATATTTAGAGTGACTCTGCTTTCTGCTGCTGAGTTTCTGCTTTAGTTCAGATAAAACAACTGTTATATCCACTTAGCTCTCCATGACTTTGCATTCTGTGAATTCTTAAATAGCAGTCAAGTTATGGACAGGCTTTATTCCTATCTTCCCAATTTATAAGTATATTTGATCAAATTTTAGTAGAAGCATCACTATTTATTGATCTGCTCCTGTTTAAATCAACCTCTATTGCTGATAATGCAAACTTAAAACATCTTCCATGTGTACCTGTTGTCATTATAAATTCAAGATAATGTACTCTTCCACAGCACCTATTAAATCAATACTCACAGTCACGTCAGACCCACCACTGCTGCTGAGTGTCTCTTTGTAACTGAAATTCTGTTCTCAATAATTGCCTCTTCTTTGCCGTGCTTCCACCCAGTGTTCAGCTGCTAATACTGAAACTCAAGACTTTGTGCACAGATGTTTTCAAGAGCCTTCCAGCAGGTCAAAGGGCCCAATCCACCTCTCTTTTCCAAAAACTGAAGTGTCAAAAACTGCAGGCCATTGAAGGCTGGCTAGGAAAGCCAGTCAATCCCCATAGACCCCCATGTTAAAATGCCCAACTTTACAGCTGAAATAAACATGTTTACAGTCTGGTGCAAAAACAGTTTTGGTCTGTATAGCTAATCTTAACATTGTGACAACTGTACGGGGATTGAATTTTTATATAACTCAACCACGAAAACCAAGATGGCAATGCAGAAATACCGAATTTGAACGTGAGTCCACGAACCAATGGTTGAGGCACAAGCCACCCTACAGCATCTGTCTGTGATGTACCAGGCTTTTAACTAATTCCAGTGTGAACTGATCTGCTGCAATGATGTAGGAGAGTGAGAAAGTCCAAACAGGACAGGAGGGAGCGGTGGTGGATGGTTCAAACACACACTGGACTTTTACCAAGCAGACAGCTGTTTGTGTCTCATGTGAAACCAAAAGTTAATTCTGAGATTTTTTAACGGCGCAATGAAATTACTAACATATGTCATGTGACGTAGTCGTTAACAAATGTAGTTGTTTTAACCCATAGACTGTATATAATTTAATAATGGACGTAGCTACCGAGACGTCACCCACTGCTTTGTAGACTGTTGTTTTGAAACCTTGAGTTAGACATTTTGACCATCAGCATCTTGAACTTTCTGAGCCAGAGGTGACCATATTTGGATGAGAGGTTGAGCTGTGGAGGAACAAGGGGTGGAGCTGACCGAAAGAGTCAGTTTTGGTGACGAAACATTTAGCGTCCGGTTGTAGCAGACAGCCTGTTTGACCTGATTATTTGGTATTTTGTAGCGTGGGGCAGGTTAGGCCAGGCTGCTCCCCTGAACCTTAATTGGCAGGCTTAATTGCTTGTCTGGTGCCCAATTAGTTTAACTAATCCCAATTAATAATTGCGATAATAAACGTTGTTCTTTCAGGCCTTAAGTTACGCTACACGGTGTCCACAGAAGTATATTTCCAAAGGTATTGTATGAATGTAACGTGCAGAAGTTGACAAGTCCAAAACTGATGGTTTTAGACCTCAAGCCATTGCATATACACACATACCATTTTTGCTATATCCCCCACAAGTGTTTGTGAGGTTGTGTCTGTGAATGCATGAACACCTGGATGCATGCATGTGTGTGGTCACAGCTATCGCAAATTCATGCTTCTTCTGACAAAATGTTAGAGAATCATGAACTATGCCCGTAATTATAGAAACTGATAGTTTCATCCCACCAACAATCTAAAATCCAAAGATGTTCAGTATACTTTATAACTATATGTTCCCTTTTGAAAAAGCCATAGCTCCATTAAAGTGCCAAAACACTAATGTTCAGTTCTGCTCAACCGAGCTTACCTGAGGCTAATTACAGCCTTCCTTCAACATCTGTTACTTTTTCAGTCTCCCTTTCAAACTCGATGCCGACTGATTCAGAATGATGCTCATGCACTGTATGGTCAAAGACAGGGACGGGATTTATGGCTGAGCTGACAAAGAGTTGCAGAAGTTATCGACTGTCACACCAGATAAGAGGCGAAAATTAGCGTGTCCAGCCAGGTATCATGTTTCCATCACTGCTGATTGGAGCTGAAGCTGATAAATACCTGAGACTACTGCAGAGTCATTTGTCCCAGCAATGAAGGCCGATTTAACCCTTTCCCACTAAACACAAAAACCAAATGTTAATGGGTTATAAGTGGATTTTTTTTGTCCAGTAGGAACAGGGCTTCATTATACTTAGACCAACTGCGGGCAGTAGCTGTCAGCGACCTTGTTCCATCAATCACACTAACAGGGATCAACCCTAATGGTGGGGTAAGAGGATGGACATCAATCTCCTGCTCAGTTTGATGAACCATCACTGAACTTCTGTCACAGCTCTCTCTCTTTGGTAAAATGGAGAGTGTAGAGCCTCTCTGAAGATCGGTACGTTATTATGCAGCTGCTGTTTGTGTTGTTCAAGAATAAGAGGAGAACAATGCATTAGCACCTCAGGAAGAGGGTTTCTATTCCCACTGGGACAGCTAGGTGTCGAAAAATAAGTAAGTGCACTTATCACACCCTGGGAAAAAGCACTCACTAAATGGCTGACTTTTTTAGCACCTAATATTACAAAAGATTACTGTTCAATATTGCTATTAAAGCCGAACAGAGATTTCTATGTAAAACAGACCTCTTTCATCAGCCTTAATCACAAAATGGGGTTATCACAGTGTTGAGCCACTAAGAGAAAGAATGCAAGGTCCTCTGTGTTTCTGGCTGATGTTCAATTACGTGATTACTGGGTGAAGACGCACTTCAAAGAAGCCTTTTACTGCAATTTGGGGATGAAAGATTACACATAACGCAAGAATGCAAAATAATGGCTCCCACTACATGTCATAGTATGGCAAATATACAGTACAGGCCAAAAGTTTGGACACACCTTCTCATTCAATGCGTTTTCTTTATTTTCATGACTATTTACATTGTAGATTCTCACTGAAGGCATCAAAACTATGAATGAACACATGTGGAGTTATGTACTTAACAAAAAAAGGTGAAATAACTGAAAATATGTTTAATATTCTAGTTTCTTCAAAATAGCCACCCTTTGCTCTGATTACTGCTTTGCACACTCTTGGCATTCTCTCCATGAGCTTCAAGAGGTAGTCAAATCAAAATCATTTTATGATTTTAATGTTGATATATCATAGTCTGGACACGGTTGCTTATATGAACACAGGAAAACACATGCCCATAATAATGTTTTTCAACTTAAAGCTTCTGCATGTGATATTCAGAGCACTAACATAGCCGCAAACATCTATTTGCTATATGGAGTATTTGCATCTTGAATGGAGAATGAAGTCATGCTCCCTCTGTGTTTGCTATAATCCAAGCTTTTCTGCAGAGTTGTGGTAGACGGTCTGGTGCAAGGTAGACATGCATGAGAGTCCCTGGGCCCTATTTAGATGGTCTAAAGCGGACGGCGGAGGGCGCATAATCCATGTCGCAAGTGTCATTGCTATTTAGATGCAGGCGCAGTTGTCATTTTCACGCCCTGCGCCCTTGTCGTCTAACTAGCAAATGAACTTGCGCTTCTCTGGGTGTGTTGGTCTAAAAATGAGAAGTGGTCAGGCGCAGTCATGGCGCGTTGCTAGTTAGATGATGTAAAAAGCAAATGCGCCAATGACCAACAAAAACCTGGTCTAAAGTCAACGGGGCAGTATTTTGCTGTTAAACAAGTTGGTAATACACGTCTCTAGGCGGGTGCACAACGCGCATGCACTCTGCTCAAACACACACGGAGCAGCCACACATATGCAAAGATAACAAATAAAAATATGATTACAATGAGAAAAGGTTATTACTGTGCACATTAAAATATTTATCAGAAACACGTCTAAATAGTCAGTCATTAGTCAGAATGATCTAATCGCAGTAATAATGATCATCATAATCCGGGAGGTCCAAGCTGCAGTGTCCGAATATACGGAACTGCGAGCAGACCTCCACGGGCTGATGATGCATAGCCTGTAAAATGAACTTGTCTTTCCCAAATGAATTGTGATCATTTTGGCATGTAAATCACAAAAAGATGTGAAAACGTTTGATAAACTTTATTTTGACATAAACACAACAATAACCAGTTTCTGTGAACTAAAAACGTAAACTTATAGCCCTACAAGTACAAATGTATATGTAAAAAAAAAAGCTTTTAGAACGTAAAACTGAAGATCATCTTGTCAGGAGGAGGAGGAGGAGGAGGATGACCCCAGCGCGCAGCCAGACCAGACGGGCCCGGGTGCAGCCACGGGACCAGCCCTTCCTGCACCTTCAGGCGGGGGGTTCAGGATGCTGGAGAGGGAGCTGGGCTCTCTAACCTCCCGAGTTAAAATAAAATAAACTGAACAGCCTAATTTACAATTTGTTGACAGCGTTTCTCTTGTGTGTGCGCGCTCTCTCTTTCTCTCTCACAGTTTCACTCTGTTTCTTTTCTTTTGTCTTTTCTAAGATGACAGATGCTGAATATATACTCCCTATCTGATGCTGTGGCTGTTTGTGGCTGGCTGAGAGGGATGTGAAGTTATTAGATTGCAGCTGTGTTAATCAAATCAGGTTGGGTTTCCATTACGCGTGCCAAATGTGCCAAACGGTGCCAATCCCCTTTGATCTGACATCAGATGTGACGGGACAGTTGATATAGAGATACATTTATTGTCTCCTCAGCTGTAAAACGCTCACTCCTTCCAGTTGGTAGGTCCGCCATCTAACTAGCTCTCCGCCGTGCGCTCCAATCGCGCCTCTCTTAAAGGGAATGAGAGGTGACACTCTGATTGGCTTATGGAATGATACGCCCATAACACACCCATGACTAATTCACAGAGTAAGTCCAACCCCTTTAGACTCTCCGCCATGGCGCACAGTCTGAAAATGTGCTGTCTAACTAGCAAGTGACTGGGACACGCCCATGCGCCACACGCCTGGCGCTTTGCGTTTGCATTTTAGACCACCGTTAAAGGTTTTTTTTGGGGGAGTTTTTCCTTATCCGCTGTGAGGGTCCAAAGGACAGAGGGGTGTTGTATGCTGTAAAGCCCTGTGCGGCAAATTGTGATTTGTGATATTGGGCTTTATAAATAAAATTGATTGATTGATTGATAAATAGGGCCCCCTGTGTGTTTATTCCACTTGGCTAGCTAATAGCTACCACGGTGCATTGTGCTCATATGGTGGTTACCACGGATGGCGTGCTCGCGAAAGCGAAACGTCCGTCCTCCCATTTCCTCCCCCGTGTTAACACAAGCCCTTTGGCAGTTGATCTTGTTCTCTGCTAGAATGGTAAGGAGCTTCTGGATGTCATTGTCTGCCCAATTTACAGCCACTCTCGGTTGCTCTTCTTCTTCTTTGAGTTATCTGCTAACTGCTACTACCTGCTTTTTAAATTTTGCGGCACTGTGTCATAATGCCCCATCCGTCCCGTCTATGGTCCCATCCTGCCTGCTGTCCTTCTTAGACAGACATCGATTCGGTGCTATTACTACCTCCAATGTTGGCTTAAATGTGAGACAACTCTGGCAGGTGCCATTAAACCTGAGGGCCATTTGGGTTGAGAAACGCTCCAGCAACATTTCAGCACCTTATGAATAGGGCGTTAGCTGGTCAGTCAGGGTGTGCAGCGTATTTAGATGTTGTAGTCGTGTTCAGTGACACGTGGGAAGCTCATGTTCAGTGGTTGAATACAGTGTTTGACAGGTTGGCAGAAGCAAATTTAACTGTGAATTGACCTATCTTGGCAAGGTTATAGGCCAGGATGAAGTTTGTCCTATGCAGGATAAGGTGGAGGCCATTGATGAATATCCTATGCCAACATCCAAAAAGCAGCTGATGCAGTTTCTAGGGTTAGTGGGATATTACTGCAGTTTTTGCAACAATTTTACTACTGTGGCTGCCCCACTGACTAACCTTTTGAGCAAAAATACTCCTTCTGTCTGGTCTCCCCATTGTCAAACTGCTTTCAGTGCTGTCAGAAAACTGATCTGTTCTGCTCCTGTTCTTTTGCAGCTCCTGTTTTTGATAAACCTTTTAAAGTTCAGGTGGATGCAAGTGGTGTTGGAGCTGGGGCTGTCCTCCTGCAGGAAGGGGAAGGGGGAATTGAACACCCTGTCTGCTTCTTTTCGTGTAAATTTAACCATCACCAGTTAAACTATTCAGTTGTTGAAAAGGAGACACTGGCCTTGATTTGGGTACTGAAGTTTTTTGAAGTGTATGTGGGACCATGATCGCCAGTTACCATTTACATGGATCACAATCCGCGAACTTTGCTGGCTAGAATGCAAAATGCTAACCAAAGACTTATGTGTTGGGTACTGTTTCTTCAGCCTTACTCACTTGTTGTAAAACTCATTAAAAGCCATGAAAATTTAATGGCGGATGCACTTTTTTCGAGCTCCATGTTGATACCACAAAGACCCTATTAGCGGGGGTCTTTGTTTTATGGGGGACGGCCACAGGCCTTGGGTTCAGTGTGTTTGCCTGTATTCCTGCCTCTGCTTTCTTCTTTGAGAGCCTCCTTGATTGCCTGCCCCTCCCGCCTCATTTAGGGTTTGGCTTCTCCTGCTTGGGGCTTTTAAAAGCTGGGTGAATCAAAGATGCCTCTCTCTCCGTCCTGGAGGGTTGGTGCCTTTCAAACACTCTCCTTGGTTTGTTTGGTTTGGGTTGATTATGTTGAGTTTAGCCTTGGTTTCCTTTTACACATACTGTAGCTTGTGTTAGCACCCAACACCCTCACCACTCTACTGATTTAGTCTGACTTAACCACTAGTTTTTCTTTGTTGAGTATTTCAATAAATTATCTGTTTATTTAAAAGCTGTTCCTGTGTTGTCCTCCCTTCTTTGTTATGCTCTCCAACGAGCTGGGCATAAAACCCCCAATTCTGTGATTGTATCTTTTCTAAAGAACGCCAAGGCAGGATAACAGTGCGACATTCCCACCTTGAACAGGCAGTGAAAAGTGTTGATAGTTAGCACTGTTAGCACTGTTCCCATTGATAGCACTGCTCACGCTGTTAGTACCATTTGCTGCTAGCCGCCAGCTCCACCTCCATGTTGAGAACTGTTTGCAGACAGTCCCGGCTCAGATCCTGAATTATAAATATGCTCTGAATGTCGTACACAGCTTCTTTAAGGAGGTGTTTAAATGCAAGGTTGTAATTAAGTATTTTTACATTGTTGTACTTGTACTTTTTCTTAAGTAAAGGATCTGGGTACACTGGGTTTGTTCTTCACTTCCAAGGTGGACCTGTACACAGTTGGTCCAACACAGAGAAATGCATGTTTGGATTGAATCCAATCATTTTGTACTGACTCAGACACTTGGTCAATCACAGACTCCAATCACGACTTAATGAGTTATGTGCTTATAACTGAATAACTTTAATAAAATTATGTATTTTGTTTTTCTGGATGGGAGTTAAGACTGTAGGAGGTATTTTTCATTAACAGCCTCACCGGAGATTGCTGTGGGTGTATTGCCACCTACAAATGTGTGGTTCTGTGCATGCATGTGAATGTGGGTGAGTTTATATCTGCACGAGCATGCATGTCTGTATGCATGCGGAACTGTATTTGTATAAGAGCACTTACATTTATTATTTGTTAATGTAAAGTATATATATATATATAACAATTATGATAATTTAAGTGCGGTGACCAGTCGTAATCATTAGTGAACCAGCATTTCACATTAAAATTCATATTTAGTGGAGGACCACCATTTACTCTCCTCCTACACACAGCATGTGTCCCTCATTTGCTTTTTATCCACACTTCCTGGAGCAAACAATCATTCCACACTATGAAAGGAATGGAAATCAGTCATGTGTATGGTGGAAAAATCATTCAAACCAGTGAAACCGCATTTTCTCATTAATAATGGGAGCTACACTTTGATGCAAATCCATAACTGTCCATAGATCAATACTCTGCTCATGATGCATTGTATATTTCCACATTTAATGAAACAATCAAATGAATGTCGTGGAGTAAAATATGCAAGCATGTCTTCACAAATGCTGGGGAGAAGTAACATTAGACTACAGAAGCCTGATCAGAAAGACAAAATGAGACTGCAGCAGTAAAAAGAAATACTGAGATTTGTTGTATAATTTACAGCTCTATGTAAAAAAATAGGACACCGTTCCAAAGTGCTACGTTCTTCAAATGAAATTAGTGAAAATTGCAATGTCTGTTATTTATACAAAAACAACAGGGAGTTGGCACACCTTTGCTGCCTATTTTCTCTCAAACATTATCTCAGAATAGTTTTCACACCAGGGTGTCAGTTTGCAAAACTCCACACATAAAATGCTACCAATAAATTTGGCTGTAAAATCTTGCATAGCACACACAATGTCATCAAATTAGGTAAAAACTCTTGGAGTACGTTTATCACAATAACACAACACTATGTATACATCACTGACTTTGTAGCATTTCACAATAAGATTGTCATTCGACTTATGTTATCATTTGAGGTGAAAAGTTCAGTATTTGAAATGATGCAGTAAGAAATACTTTAGAAAACTTGTTTTGTTCATTTTATGATGTATTACTGAAGAAAATGAAGTCTAGAGTCTGATTTTACAGTACACTGAGTCCTTCATTATTAAAAAGCAGAATGATGGTTGTGATTGTTCTGCATCAGTTTCCTGTTTCTGTTCTGTATAGTACAAAAAGTCCGTTGCCAAGACAAAGCAATATTGTGACATTATAAAATCTTACATTAGACCAAAAGACTCAACTCTAATAATAAGTCAGAAGTCAAGACAAACTCCTATCTGGTTCTAGCGATTTTAGTTTTAGTTTTTTTTTAATTTTATTCACTCTTCATCAGATTTAATGCTATTTGAGGTTCTGTTAGTAGGCTGTAGTCATTAATAGAATAAATATTTTTTGAAATAAACTAGTCCATAGCCATTGGTAGCTTTGTCACCTTCTACCTATGCCAATCCTCAATGCCTATGTGCAGTTTCACATAGATTGACCACGTCAGTGAATAGAAAAACATGGGACAGACAGAATGACTGACTGACAGAATGACACACTGACAGTTTCCGTGATTATGTACAGCATACCATACCATGACTTAGCCATACCAAAAATTAGAAAAACAAACAAACATTCGTCCACAGGGGGAGCCACAGCGATCGGTCGCATTTTAGCCATTTTTAAGCATTTTTCTGTTGTTATAGCGCCACCCAGTTGCCAATTAGAGTTAAATTTCTCCAGTCATCTTGAGGTGTCCTGTTCTACATATCTACCAAGTTTAGTAAGAATCAATATGCCGGTTAGGCCTAGATAAGAAATTAGCTCTCTAGCGCCCCCATTTTGTTTGATGGGGTCAATAATGGAGGGGTCCCCTCAGATTATGTGTGGTCATATGCCTACAAAGTTGCGTGGTGATCGGTGAAACCCTTGAGATGTTATACACCTTTATGTGATGAGCCACGCCCTCCTCAATATTCATTGCCTTATAGAAGCTCAGTTTTAGTAAGTTTTCCAACTTCTGCCAAGAGAGAACTTTAGATATTGGTCCCTAGATTATGTTCACCGAGTTTCATGCAGATCGGTCAAACTTCCTAGGAAGAGATCAATTTTAAGTTAAAATTCAAAATGGAGGAAAATCTATATAGCTGGAAGTTATGGGGTCTTTGGCAAATTTGTTCATCATGAAGAGAGGCATCTCTGTGCAAAGTTTCATGTCTCTACGACATACGGGGCATGAGATATGCCCATTCAAAGTTTGCTATTTCAATCGAATGCTTTAGCGCCCCCCTTTGGCCAATTGATGTAATATTGCTTCATTTGCATCCTCCCATTACCCTCTACCACTGTGCCAAATTTCACATGGACTGACCAAGTCAGTCAGGAGAAAATTGTGAAACGCAGAGACACCCACAGACAGAGTTTTAGACATTATATAGTAAGACATGCATTTGTTGATTAAAGCTTAAATCCTCTAAGAGGTAGGTTTGACAGTATTTTATTCAGCCTAAATTTGAATCTCTTAGTCAGTCCATTTGTCTTGAGCTCTTAATATTTGTGACAAGAGTTAACAAGTGACCATCTTGCAGTGGGATTACAGTCACAATACAGCAATCCACCACTTAACACAAATGACCAGGTCGACGCCTTGAGCTTTTGGTTACGTTCCTCAGGTCATTCCTGAGCAGTTTTTGCAGCGTGGCACGGTGCCTGTCCTGCTGGGGTGCCACTGCGTACGACAAGTGTTGTTGCCATGAGGGGGTTTATTTTGTCTGCAACAGTGTTCGAGTGGGTGGAGCACATCAAGTAGCATTCACATGAATGTCAAGACCAAAGGTTTCCCAGCAAAACATTGCATTGTAACGAGACGATCAATGTTTTTCACTTGACCCACCAGTTGTTTTAATGTTTTGGCTGATCAGCCTCTGTGGTACTTCCCGCTACATCAGGTGTCTCCAGGGACCACATTTTGCCATTATGACACACAACACACACAAAAACAAGGGATCACAAAGGGAAAACAATACCAGCTGACATGACTTGTCGCAGCTGGTGAAAATAACATAAACTCAAAACTTAAATAAGATCCATACATTGTGTTAGCTGAGAAGGTCACAACCCAAGATAAAATGTGAAAATGAGATGAGCTGCATTTCAATTAATTTCTTATTCATTTTTTTCTACCCACATGGCAGTGGTGGTGAAGTAATTAGCAATTATCTTTTAACACTATGCACCTGAGTTGTTATCATAAGGACGCATTTATTCAGTGATTAGCGTGCACACACTTGTATGAGATATCTGTCATCTAGACATTGAGATTTAGTGTTTTGCACTTAGCCATTAATTAAAAAAAATATTTTACATTTAAAAGTAAGAATGTAGAAAGTTAGTTTGGCTCTTTGGACCAAGAGTTCTGCACAATGAAACACTGTTTCAAAAAACATAAACCAAAGAAACCACATCATAAGACATAATTTAGTGTCTTGAGTGCAACTTAAATGGTCTACAGAGATGAAACAACAGAGGTAAGATAATATTATGAGGTGAGACTTTACTGAGACAACACAAGGGAAATGGGTTTAGGGAATGTAGCAAACAAAGTCAAGATAATTGTGTTGCCAATTTTACATGCACTGTGTGAGTTGGCTTTTTAAGCCCACGTCGGCAACAATTCCCAACCCACTCCTAGCTCTCTAATAAGAGCATAAAAAAGTCCCTACAAACCTCTAAGATACACGAAACTCAAAACTGTGTCTTTCTAACTAAAGAGGTGTTAATGTGTTGGTTGTCTTGCTGTCAGCTTCTAGAAATGTCAACAGTAACTGTTAATTGCTTCCCTGTTTGTTTGTTTTTTTCTTTTCATGAAACAAGTGATCTTTATTTCCTGCCTGAACTGTTTAGTTTGGAGCTGTTGTTTCATCACTGACTCCAAATATTGAACACTGCTCTTCCCTGGGCGTCACTTTTGATGTTTAATTGACACGTCATTAGACTAATTAGCTCATTAGACTTGACATAACATTGGCTCTGCGTAGCGTTCAATAATGCATCGTGTATTCCAGGATATATTTGGCTAGATTTTTCACCATTTACATTCAAATAACTTACTCCAAGTCAGGAAGAAACAGAGTATTGACTTTTAGTGAGCACTTCAGCCCAGAGTCAGTGCAAAACAACCTGAGCTGGCAAACAAGATTTAGTGCAGGATGTGACACAGCAGCTCTGCTGTTAGCTGCCTGTGGAGCTCAGCACCAGGTGAGTCTTTCTAAATGAACTGTAAATTGTTTGGCCTTCATGGGGTTGTGGTGTTGAGCTGATTTAATGTATATGATGCATGAGGTGGTCATGCTCCCTCTGTGTATTGATAATACAATACACCTGAACCCTGCTTAAAGAAACTGTCCATTTGACTTTAATCATGTCAAGGCTGCTCTGGAGTGTTTTCAGTCCAGCTTATTAAGGCTATGGCATTCCTTTGTTACTTTCACTGCTATACACTGTGCTTCACACGTTGCCATAGTCACACACATCACTGTCGTGTGGCACTATAAAGTTACTTGCAATATTTGCTTCAGCTTCTTAATTTTATTTTTTTCTTTTACAAGCACCCCTATTATCTGGTATCTGGACTTTTGTAAGAAAAAAACAGAACAAACCAGTGATTTCCAGACTTTTTCTGCCCTGCTCTCCTCCTCTGAGTCACTATTTAACCCCTAAGTGGTGGGGTGTCATCAGGTGGTGACAATATGGAGAAAATTAGTACCAAATGTGGTGAGTAGAAATAGAATTTTACTGAAAAATCATTATTGAGAACATGAACTACATGTTCCTTTTCACCCATGATGTCATTTCTGTTGTGCAAATGATCCAGAATAATTCTAGCTGCTCTCTGAGGCTGCACATAGACACAATCCATCACAGTCTTTAGTTTTGCAGGTATTTATTAATAGACCAAATATCTGAACAAATTAAAAATTTGATCTAATGATGGTGCTAGATGAAAGTTTAGCCTTTTACCGTCCCTGTAACATTTAATTAAATTTACCTATAACACTTATCCAAGGCATATCCAAAGTTAATTGAAAGCTGTTCTTGTTCCATTTTTAGTATATGTACATGCATGGTCTTATTTGAAACTTAAGTTCCCCCCCAACCGCTGCAAATGCCACTGTCATTGACTTATAGCAGTTTGAACACAATGAAATAAACATTTTTGTGTTTGCTTTTGTCTCTGGGACTTCTTATCTGGAGAACACAGATGACCACAGCCTTACAAAGTCCAAATTCAATGTTGATAACTGTATCGTAGAATGTCAAAATTGCACGTTTTCTAAGGTTTTGTCCAAGTGCTTTACGAAAAAAGAGGGTAAATCAATGTACCGAATGTGTGATTAAGAGTGAAATACAAATCAACAAAGACAAAAATGTCTACTTTATGAGCTTACTGTATAAAAAAAAACACTTGTAAAAAAACTTAAATTAATAAGAAAGACTTTCTCCCCAGGCGGCACGGTGGTGTGGTGGTTAGCACTCTCGCCTCACAGCAAGAGGGTTGCCGGTTCGAACCCGGGCGTGGGAGCCCTTCTGTGCGGAGTTTGCATGTTCTCCCCGTGTCAGCGTGGGTTCTCTCCGGGCACTCCGGCTTCCTCCCACAATCCAAAGACATGCAGATTGGGGACTAGGTTAATTGATAACTCTAAATTGTCCGTAGGTGTGAATGTGAGCGTGAATGGTTGTTTGTCTCTGTGTGTCAGCCCTGCAATAGACTGGCAACCTGTCCAGGGTGTACCCTGCCTCTCGCCCAATGTCAGCTGGGATAGGCTCCAGCCCCCCTGCGACCCTCAAGAGGATGAAGCGGTTAGAAGATGAAGACTTTCTCCCTTTGAGGCATTTGTTTTTTATTTATGTACATTTTAATGGTCTATGGCCATAGGAATGAATTCAAAACTCTTGAGGTCAAGAGTTTCACTGGCTACAAGACCTGTCACTCATCAGACTACCCATTTGCTATTGGCTTGCTCAATAAACTGAGAAGAGAGGCAGGCCGTTCCTTTCAACACATGCCTTCGCTGGCTATTGTAGTCTGTGGAGAGGACATGAAAGTGTTCATTGGTTCTAGTGAGGTGTCAATCAAAAGGACAGAATTCAGCCATCATTTCGATAGCAAGCTCTTATATTATATATATATTTGAAAGTTTGTTGAGAAATATGAACAGTTGAAATGATGCAACAGCAGTCCATCAATATCTATGGATGTGATAATGTGTTTGGACTAAATATTTCACTGGATTTAAATCATCTTGATCTTTGCAAAATATAAGGATTGTTTTTGTTGGAGTATTATCAATTTGTGGATTATGACAAGGCAAAATATGCAAGTTAAACTGTTTCGTTGGTTGTCAGAAGCATTAGTGTAGCTGCAGTGGTGGTTGCATCTTGAAATAGTCCACCTCAACTGAACCTCAAGAATCACAGCTTAGGTCATATGAGCAAACCACTTAAGCACAGCAGCTGTTTACATATAATTATCTATTAAAGAGGTTTGATGGAATCACCCTAGCGATTACACTTAATACTAATGGGGACATGACTGTGTGTTGCAAAGTTCATGGCAATCCACCCAAAAGCTGTCAAGACATTTCATTCAAAACCGCAATGGTGGTGCAAGAGGAAGAACAGGAGTACTAACATCATCAGGAAACATGATATAGGGAGCCTCTCATTTCTTTTGGCAATCCATCAAGAAGATTTTGAGATATCTCAAGGGATAAGTGAAAACTTACGGCGCTAAACAAAAAGCCTCTGGGGCACATGAATATCTGTACACAATTCATTGGCTATCTATGTAATGACTGTTGTCAGTCTGGACCAAAATTGTGGACTGTCTGACCAATCGTCAGATAAACATTCCTGTCCTGAGAGACATGTGGCTAGCTTGTAGCAAGTTAATCAGACTTCCAAATGAAATACAAGGCTTTCTGACTGTAATGACTCGAGATCACCATGGGTCTATAACATTTAGTATTTGACATTTTTGCTCAATGAGTATCATCCAAGGTTCCTGTAGTTTTAACATGGAAGAAAAAGCAGATTTAAGTTGGAATGGCCATTCCTGTCATCTACCTTTGTTGGGAAGAGCCCAAAATTTATTTGTGGCCTTTTTGTCTAGCATTTGCCTCAATTTACTTTCACACTTCGAGGTTGTTGCTGTAACTGAAACCTCTTTTAGCCAACTTGGTATTCATCAAGTTGTGCTGCCAGATGACTGCTTGAATTTTGCTGCCACTCAGAATCAACAAGAAGAACCCACAAGAAACCGGAGTTTGGCTTTTTATGCATGGCTTATGCTAGCAAGATCACAGCTGACTTTGTTTATACAGGAATTTGTGATGGAACATACATGCGCTAACTGCCACCTCTGTCATATAGAACATAATGAACTGAAGTTACATTTAGAAGGCTCATGATTTTGCAAGGTGACTTCCACTACCTGAACAGCAGTGGTAGAGCAGGACTGCATTACAAAATTTATTTTAACTTCACTAACAAACAACTTTATCAGCTACATTGACAAATTCCCTTGTCAGATACTTTAGACAGCAATATGGCTCATTCTCACCTGGGATGTTGTGGATGGTGATGGCAAGGATGAGGAGAACAATTCGTCGCCAGCTGCTTGCTGTCTGTCCAACTCCTTCCTGTTGTTTATTTCCTGTCTCCTGTCCATCTGAGCTGGCCGAAGGAGTTCCTCTCCTCCTCTGGTACACATCTCCATTATCTATTTTATCTGTGCGACATAGGAGAATGTTGTTGAATACAAAATTCTGCAATGACTGTTCAACAATTACACACAGATAAACAGTATGTATCTTACATCAGTTTGGCATGTAAGTTAAGTGAAAGCTTGAACAATCTCATAGTAACCTTTCCAAATAGACAATCCACCAATCTCTGCTACTTTGCAGAGTGACTGGCCAGGTAGACATGGTTCTCTTGGGCTCTCCTTTTTTTCATTTTTGCATTACTTTTTTAAGCACATCTGTCTGTATTGCCAAAAATATCTTCAAGGAAAGACTGTCTGCCTCAGATGTTGTTATTCCCAAGTGTATGATTTATTGTGTGAAGAATACAAAGACCCACAAAAGCCACAAAAGTCTTGGGGGGAGATCAGGGAGGCAGTGTAATGAAGCCAGGAGGTGTCTATCATCTTCCCAGCCCACCTGAGAGGAAGCCATACCATGCCCACTTCCACATGATGAAAGCCGGCTGTCTGACGTCAAGGCCAATAATTGGCTGCAAGCATATGCCACATAAAAAGACTGCTGCCTCCTAGTAAGTGCGCCCATGGCTGTACCCTGCGGTCCCTCCGCCTCACACCCGGCTCGGAGATGACAAAGTTGAAAAGCGTGTCGATTGGGGTGTGGAGTGGTGTGGGATCAGACCCCCGGTGCTAGGATTTGTGTCTGTCTGTCTCTTCAAAATATAACAGCTACATAAGACTGGATATTGGTATTTAAAGGGACATGTTGCTGATTTTCAAACAGCTCTGTGTCACTGGAGTGTGTGCAGATTAATGGTGTTTGGCATTTGCTGGACGATTAGCAGGGAGCTGCTGGCGCTGGAGCAGGGGGAGCCAAACACTGTTCATCTGCACACACTGCCCACACTGTGATAACAGAGCTGGTTGAAAATCAGCATAGTTTTCCTTTAACAGCTGCAGCCAGCTACTGTTAGTAAAATTAAATAAACACAGGGAAGGCACACACATGTAAACCAGACACACAGACACATAAAGGAGTTAGAGGGGCATCAAAACCCAACATCCTACTTCTAAAAAGAGGCATGAGAGGCAGTTGATTTCCTCAGTGTTTTTTGGCAAGGTTGGTGTTCAAAACCACAGATGAACTCAAGCAATAAGATGCCTCTTTGAGTGAGTGCCTGACTTGCTGCGTGCCACAGCAGTAGGCTGGCAACCAATTATCAGGTCTTGACGTACAGCAGTCTGCTTTTGTGAGTGTGGTTTCATCTAAAGTGGGTTGGAAAAACAAGAGATGCAGCTATGAAGAGGCCATGACGGCAGGTTTGTGGACCTGTCTTTAAATGTGGACATTCAGTTACCCAAGGGGAGGGTGGGAGCTAACATTCACTACTCTCTCCACTCACACAGAGGTTGCTAAAAGTTATGGAGTACTTTGCTGAAGACCCCATTAGTATTCAGTGAGAACACTTCACAAGTTGGATGCATTTACAAAAAGGTGCTGAGAACAAATATGTCAAGAGGTGCATCCAATAAAGCCCAACAAAGACACTCAACCCAACATCAAGACTCTTCTTTGAAATGCTTATCATAAACAAGACCCTCAAATTTGTCAGTCGAGCAGCACTGAAGCACTTGCCTTCCAATTATCTGTCACACAATAAAAACTTTCTATGAAGCATTGCACTCAGCAAATAGTTACCCACAAGATATTTGAATCAAAGAGAAACTTACAAGACAAGTAGGTTTATTACAGAGTAGAGCAGATGTGTCTGCCGGCTGCCTCAAGCTTGATTAAGATTTGTGTCATCGAGTCTATAAATGCAGCCTGAGGAACACACTACTAGGATTTTAATCTAATGTAAAAAATGCCCTGGCTTTGTCTCTCTATCTGTCCAATTATCTGCATTGTGATCTCTGTTCGCGTCATGGAAATAAAGCTAATGGTCCGGGATAATCTAATTAGCATAAACCCCCACTGGAAGTTTCACATTTAATATTAAATTTGCTTGACATAAAAAACGGTCAGTAATCATCAACCAAATGGACGTGATGGATAACCTTAGCCTGAGAGGAGTAATGAACACCACGGCATTTAGCTGACTAAATGGTGTAATGTGTTGATGTTTAACAGTTGTGTTCCCAAAGGAGACTGCCTGCAGATAGAAGAGGGTGAAATGCAGAGGATATTAATTTATGCACTGGGAAAAATTTGGGCAACCTCATGATCTCATACACTTCTCATGCCATGGGAAAACCAAATACCAGCATATTCAGGTTGCAGCAAATGCCAATAATGTTCAACGGATTTAACAAATTTCTGTTGCAGTACAACAAGTTACTACAACTTGCTCACATGAACCAATCTGAGTTTTCTTTTTGCTGCTTTTAATTGTAAAGTCAGTGATTTGCAGCTAATATGTTAAACACACTACAGCTAAGGTTTATCATGTTTTTCCACTTTTCACCCGTCTTTAATGGAGCCTGGAGTGTGCCACCAAGATGATCACTGATTGCATTAATAAATTGATACATTTAAGCAACTGTAAATTGACTGCTGCATTCAAACCTACAATAACATACTTTCTGGCCACTTGGGAGCAGCAGAAACAAGCTGTAAACACAACACTGACACTAGTATTATCCCCTTTTAAGTTGAGGATTTTGTCATAGAGTAGGACTTGTTCAACTGTGCAAACACAGCCTCTCTCTTTAATTCCTTTAACCACCTTCCTTGTAGCTCTCCCAAGCTCTTCCAAAAACCTGATATCAAAGCCCTCCATAATGGTTAATATGTTTTTCCTTCTGACCAGAAATGTGGGCTTATCAACGCACAGAGCTGATCGTAAATAGGCGAGAGGCCATGTGTGGCAAACTACGACAAAAACCCCAGCTGAGATGCATTTTCTGAATGCGCTGTATACATGTCCAAAGAATGCTCCTTAAACCTGAATAATATTAGCATTTCCCACGTCTTCATCGGAAAATGATACATTTGAAATAAGGCCTAATTCAGACTATCTACACAGAATATGCTGTTAACATGATCCGCATCCAATTCAGAGTATTGTCATATTTGGAATAATAATGGAATATTTGTGTGCATGTAAACATAGTCACTCTGCCAACTTTGTCAGCCTGCTTTTTGGTGCTGGGCAGGTAGTGAGATTTTTATAGTACTTTCTCTGAAATTAGCCGTCTGCTGTGTCTGGAACCGACGCCAAAAGAGTGATGAGGATGGAAAAAAAACAGCACAATTTCATAAAACCAAAACAATGTCCCAAAAGATGCTTTAAAACTCTGTAAAGCTGAGGAGAACTACAAAGGCGGGTGATAATTCTCTGTGGGATCTGTCACTACAAGCGACACCTCTCACATAAAATTAACAATGTGCTCCATTGTCAGTACAAAGACACTGATAATAGCCACTTTAATAATACATGAAATATTAAATCTCACCTTTGGCCTTTCATCTACAGATTTTGTACATTAGGCAGTGATACCATACAATTCCCATGCTTGTTCCTGGTCACTGGAGAGGGCAGCAGCACTGTGTAACAATTAACAGCTCAGTAATTGCCCCCCTAAAAGGATTTATTCTACTCGGCAAATTTAATGACATTTTTAGTATTTTATTCCTTTTTTTTACTTTTTACAGTATAATTTAAATGCAAATTTAATGAAAGTTATAATTGTTTTTGAATGTATTCATTTATTAATAGACTGTAATTAAACATTTAATCATCTCTGTAGTAACTCTGCAGACTCCATAATTTTTACCTCTTACCCCCCTGCAACCTGTCAATTCTAATCACCACCTGCTTCCATCTCTTTCTCCTCCTCCCCATCCTTCCTTCCTTCCTTCCTTTCGTCTCTCTCTCTCTCTCTCTCTCTCTCTCTCTCTCTCACATGCATTCCCAGACACAAGAAATTGACCTCTATTAGTGCATTCCAAGTGTCTCATTTTTTGCCGTGTAGGTGGCAGTAAATTGGAATTATTTGGCGTGCAAAGGTCAAATGATATAGACTTTTGCTCATGGTGCATCCTCAGTCACTGGATGTTTTTAATGGCCAAAAGCCCTCCATCCATTTTTATCCAACAGATCTTCCTGAAGCATTTAACAATAACAAAAGGCTATGTGTACATACACTACGAAGAGCATGTGCTACAAGCTACAAACACAAGTTACAAACCATATGTATAATTATATAATGTTGCTGAGAAACACATGTATATTTTCATGATGAAATAAATATCATAATGCAATCCAGCACCAAAGAGCTACAATGAATACTACCTTTGTGAAGCCTGTAATGTTCTCTTTGTTTTGAGACTGGCACAGGAGTATTGATTCAACTTTGTGGTCATTTATATTTTTCACTTAGTGGTGTTGATACATCGGATTATACTATATTGAATGATGCACTATTCACTAAGTCTCCCTGAGTGCCAGGGCCAGTGATGTCGGTTTAAATAAAAGACTGACTTAAGCCTCAGAAATTAATATGAACTTCTCTCTGACATGATCTCTTCAAAAAGTGACATGTTCCCATACCGTTCTCACAGATAATGATTACTGCAGGGTGGCTGTGGTGACCCTTTCACCCTCTGTTCTGTCTATTGTATTACATAGAAATCAGGTTTGGCAATTCGCATGGCTGGAAAATCAGAGCTGCATCAACAATGTCAATTTAATTTCTTAAAATTAACCTTGTTCTGATAAGATAAAAAAAAAAAGGTCACATTTATTATATGCACAAGTAGCATCTTGACGTTACTCAGTATTCAAATATAATTTTTTAAAGAGCAGCTGCGTAGTTGGGTAATTATGGTAATAATGACAAACTGCTGGAAAGTCAGGTCTTAAAATGTTTTGACTGACACCTAAAGCTGACAGACATACATATTTTTATAAATCTCACCTGTTGTGTTAACTCACACTACACTAAATCTGCCTCTCTATCCAACCAGAACCTGCAATGTTTATGCTCACACTGTCCAGATCAACTGAAAAAACAGATAAAGTGGCGGCATTACTTTGTTCTATTCTACTGTGAAGACAAAGTAAAAATATGGAGCCGCAGATGTCCGAAAGATGCAGACAGTATGTTCTGTCTGCTCTGTATTGAGGTTCCATTTTATATCACACCAATAACAAATAAGGAAGTATGCATGAAACACATCTTCTGACAAGCATAAAACTGAAGTAACACTGAGAAAATAAAGTAAGCTCCAAATAAATTTCCTGCAACCAAATCACCTGAATAAACACTGGCATTGCCTATGTTTCTGCAAACCATGTTAAATTTGTACATTTTATATGCGGCGTATAGGTTGAAACTTTACAATTGTTTAAAGTTTATATTGTGACAATGCCTTGGTTAACGTATGGTTTGGTCTGGCACAAAAACCACTTGGTAAGGGTTAGGCAAAAATCATGCTTTGGCTTAAAATACACAGTTTGATTGAAAGAAACAGGGCTGGAAATATCCCGAATTTGTTAAAAAAATACCTGCTTATGTCGCTACAAACAATGTCCCTATCTCTCATAAAAAACTACCTGCTTTTGTTGCTACAATGAGCCCAAAAATGTCCCTTCCTCTCGTTAAAAAATACCCACTTTTGTCGGTAAAAACATAGCTGGAAATGTCACTACCTCTCATTAAAAAACACCTGCTGTTGTTGGTTCAAACAGGCTGAAAATGTCCCTACCTTTCATTAAAAAACACCTGCTTTTATTGCCACAAAAGGGCATGAAATGTTCCTATCACTCATTATAAAATAGTCACTTTTCTTCCTAGAACAACAGCGTAAATTATCCCTACCTCTCATTAAAAATACCTGCTTCTGTTGCTACAAATACAGCTAAAAATGTCCCTACATGTCTTATAAAAATACCAGCTTTTGTCGCAATGAAAACTACTGGAAATGTCCCTTTTTCTCATTAAATAATGCCTGCTTTTGTCACTACAAACAGGCAAAAAAAATGCCCCTATCTCTCTCACTTTTGTTACAGCAAACATGGCTAGAAATGTCCCTACTTCTGTTAAAAAAAACCAACTTTTGTCGCTACAAACATGGCTGGAAATGTCCCTGCCTCTCATTAAAAAATACCCACTTTTGTTGCTACAAACAGGGCTGGAAATGTCACTACCACTCATTAAAAATACCCGCTTTAATTGCTACAAAAGGGCTGGAAATGTCCCTACCACTCATTATAAAATAGTCACTTTTGTCACTAGAAACATGGCTTGAAATGTCCCCACCTCTCATTAAAATATACCTTCTTTTGTTGCTACAAACATGGATAGAAATGTCACTACCTCTCCTTAAAAAATACTCCTTTTGTTGCTACAAATACAGCTAGAAATGTCCCTACCTCTCATTAAAAAATGCCTGCTTTTGTTGGTCTTGAACAGTGGTACACTACTGTCTACTGCTTGGCAGATGCTTCACCAAAGTGTTACATCATCCACCATCTCTTCCTGATGAGAAACTCAGCTCAAATACATGTAATCTTAACTACATCACATTAGCAATGTTGATATGACATATATCAAACATACAAATTTAACATATTCATGGCCTGCAAAAACATGCTTGTACAATGCCAACATTTTATTCTAGTGACGGCTTATTTTTTCATTCTTCATTTTATTTGTATCATTATTTTTACAGAGTGTCTGGTTGTTTGTTTACTGATGCTAGCACAGAGCTAATTTTGCACCTAGAAATAAAAATAAATAGAGAAATACAGAATGGAGCCTGAGAAGGTGTGCAAACACAAATAAGCAGAGGCAAATGTTGCATTAGAGTAGACAAACAATACTTGGGGGGTGTATGGGAATGCATATGTATGTAGTGGTGCACATGCATGACAAGGTTCAAAAAATCTATACCACATAATCAAGGTAATCAGATAAGATGGTTGTGCACCAAACCTTTACAAATTTGGTGGAACAATTGCTCATTAAATAAAAGGACAAAAACATTCGAAACAGACAGACTGGAGCAAACTGAAACATAATGAGACATTATAAAAGCCACACACCGTAAACCTGACAAGACAGCGTGCCAGGTTAAGACTGAGGAGGACTGTCATTACGATGGTGGTTTGCATTAGAGAAAGTCAATATTATATGAATTGACAGCTACTGAAGCCTGTTCTGTCTGTCTTACTCTCACACACTTACGAAACGTTTCTCAAACATAGGGAACTTTGGGCTTTTGTTAGGGATTATTTTCAATGTGGATGAATGCACATTTGGAGCACTAGTGGATATTTACAGGATTAGCACGGTGTACATTGTAATGAAACAACATTCAGCGCCGAGTCCAGCGCCATGTGGGGTCTTAAGAGGGCTTAGACCCCTCAGTTGTTCTTTGTGCCCCCCTCTTTTTAAGCTTTATGTATCTATACAATTACTGGCTGAGATACATGAGACTACTAGAGCAGTGCTGTCCACAGTACTGAAACGGAGTAGAGGAGACAGAAAGAGACCTGCAAGCGGCAAACACTTCTTTATTATGTGCCCTCCCCTGCTGATTTTGAAGCTGATTCCTAAGTGGAAAACAAATATTTAGCGCTCTGCTAGTGCTGTTTTTAAATGAATCTGACGAGTAAATGTCTTCTTTATCAATCAATCAATCACTTTATTTATAGAGCACTTTTCATACATAAAATGTATCACAAAGTGCTGTACATTACAGAACACAAGCAGGAAAGGATCAGGGGGTACAAAATAAAATACAAATACCCCCCAACCAACCCCCCAGCCCACATTTAACACAGACCCCCCCCCCCCCCCCCCCCCCCTCACACACACACACACACACAAAAACAAGTCAGGACTCAGCAGGAAGCCACAGAGGACTGAGGAAACGCTATCTTGAACGAAAATGGGGAAACACAGGAGCTAAAACTAAACTGATAAAACCATGACAAGATATAGGAAAGTAAAACTGTTTTAAAACCAAACAATAAAAGAAAATAAACAAAGTGTTAAAACATAGGATAGTAACTCTGAGACTAAAGTGGAGTAAAATACATAAGATTAAAAGAGTAAACTAAAAGAGAGGCTAAAAGAATAAAGCAAAAAAAAAAAAAAAAAAAAATCAGCTAAAAGCCAGACTAAAAAGGTAGGTCTTTAGTTTGCTTTTAAAAATATGAACAGTAGGTGCTGCTCTCAGGTCCTCAGGTAGACTGTTCCACAGATGGGGGCCATAGTAATGAAATGATGCCTCACCGTACGTTTTGGTTCTAACTTTGGGAACTATTAAAAGACCACTACCTGAGGACCTGAGGGCTCTACTGGGCTCATATGGTAAAAGCAAATCAGATAAATAAGAAGGACCAAGACCATTAAGAGATTTATAAACTAATAAAAGAACCTTAAAATCTATTCTAAAAGATACAGGTAGCCAATGCAGAGATTTTAAAATTGGTGTAATGTGAGCTCTCCTTCTGGTCTTCGTCAGCATGCGTGCAGCAGAATTTTGCAGCAGCTGAAGCTGTGAGATATTCTTTTTAGGAAGACCAGAGAGGAGGGCATTACAATAATCAATTCTGCAGGTAATAAAAGCATGGATAAGAGTCTCTGCATTAGCTTGAGAGAGAAACTGGCGCACTCTGGAGATGTTCTTAAGATGATAAAAAGCCGTTTTGGTAACATCTCGTATGTGTGATCCAAAACTGAGATTAAAATCAAATGTAACACCCAGATTTTTAACTCATTTGCAGGGATTAAAAGACAGTGCCTGGAGTTTGTTCTCCAGTTTCTCTCTCTCTGGACCTGTACCGATGACTAAGACCTGGGTTTTGTCTTGGTTGAGCTGCAAGAAGTTGTCTGCCATCCAGGACTGGACGTCTAAAATGCAGTTAAAAAGGGCATCAATTGGCCCTGTGTCATCAGGAGACACGGCCATGTAAAGCTGTGTGTCATCAGCATAGCTGTGAAAGTTAATGCTGTGTCTCCTGATGACATCTCCTAACGGTAACATATAGAGATTAAAAAGTGTAGGACCTAAAATTGAGCCCTGGGGAATGCCACATTCCATTTCATAGGTTCTTGATGAGCGTTCCCCAGTGCTAACATAAAATTTCCTACCATTCAGATATGTTTTAAACCAGCAACAGTTTGGCTTCTTGATGTGAGTTTTAATACTTTTGGACAACAATGGAGCCCTATGGTGCAGAGGAAGTAGATACATCAGGCCTTATTCTTCAAGTTTAGGCCTTGTTTCTCATTTTTACTGAAACCTGCTGTACATCTTCTGTCAGCTGCGAGCCCTTCCTTTAAGTCTCTGTAGCTTTAAATCTGGCAGAATTCTTTGAAATAGTTTTTCCAGGTTATTTAGGACTTTGATGGCCCCGTAGTTTGCAAGAGGACAGGGAAAGGATTTTTGGCAGTGGGGTTATATGACCACCACTGCTGATTTCAAGCACTGCAGTTTCTGGGTGTGCTGTTGTATTTCAGTGACAGGTCTGATTAGCGAATGGATGATGTTGTTGTTGCAGGTACATGAGTGGGAACAAAGCCCTGGCTCTCAACTGCTTCTTTCCGCTGTGCCACTTACTTGCTCAGGAAGCCCTCTCTGCATGTTCTTTATTTTTGTTCCTTCAGTGTGGTAGACCACAGCAGAGGAGAAAGGGCACTTTGCTAGGGAATCATTAAGGTTCATTGAACGTTCGCTTTCTTTGGGGAGCATTTGGATGAGATTGCTCTTTGCTTCAGGGCAGATGGTTTTGGGTGACATAGCAGAAGAGGGGTGCATCAATTGGTGGCTGATGACCTGTACTGTTGCCCTTTACTGTATTGCAATTATATCGCTTGTATGAATACAGCTGAGTATCAAGTTGGGGAAGCTGAGGATTGGTCCCTGGAAGTTCAAAGTTGGTCACTGCCCACAATACAGCAGGAAAGATTATTTTCCCAGCCTTTCCAGAGAGGCAAACATAAATGGAGCTGGGTATAGTGAAGTATGTTGGCTCATCACTGTTTAACTACTCAAAGCCAGTGTACTTTGTTAGCACAGGCAGCATGTATTTGTTTAGATCTGTGCAGTATTTGTCCTTCTGCCAATGATTTGGTGGATTGTTATTGGAATTTCTTGTTTGTTTGGTTCCTCCTCAGCTTGGTCAGAAGGTCTTTTAATTTACTTTCTAGGGTTTAGTTCCACTGGCCTGTTTTAAAGAGGAGTGACTTGAAATGTGTTTTCGGACAATGTGTGCTAGTTAACAACCAGAAAGCAGCAGGACTTTGGTTTTTATCTACATAGTTTCTGTTAGTATCTGATTCTAAAATCTGCCGGGGACAACTAACCTGGAAATCCAGGTCCCCGCCCCAGCAAATTCGAATTTGCTCTGCACGGGGATCTGGCCCCAACAAGCAGAGCCCGGTGAATCGCCATCGGACCAATCAGATCAGTCTAGCTGACAGAGGCGGGCTCTGGGCGGGCGTAACATGATGAGGACATGATGACTCCATAGGAGTCGAAAAGTAAACAGCCAAGATGGCAGCCGGCGAAGGACCGCGTCCATTCAATTTAGCTTTCGAAGAAACGCTATAACTACACTTATCTTTTTCCTTGAGTGAGGAACAGAAAACTGCCCTAGAAACCTTCGCTTTCAGGAAGGATATTTTTGCCGTTTTGCCGACAGGATACGGCAAAAGCATAATATATCAGTTAACCCCACTGGTCGGCAAGCCAATGGGGCTTAGTGCAATGAATATGTCACCTTGTTTTTTGCTCTGATTGGCTATCGTGCTATCCAATTGCGTGCAGCGGGGGAGCGTGTTGTGTTTTGTGGGTTGAGAAGTTCTAAAGAGGTGTTGCTTATGCTTATGATTGGCCAGTCTGCATTTGAAGGCAGGACATAGCAGAGTCAACTGTGTTGTTCTTGTCTTTTACAGCTTTTAAACTTGACACCACTATCCAGAGTAAGAACGTGTTGTTGTTATGCAGTTGCTACGTCTCAGTGGAAGAAGTGGAAGAACAAGACCATAACTCACAATTTAGATTTTCATGAAACCAGACGGTGTTTACTGCCTCTGCTGACACACATTAATGTGGTCTGTCATTTCAGGAAGGAGATATTAGAGCAGACAGCAGGAAAAATAAATCACCCACATCCTAAATTAATTACCCCAAGGAGGTTTAGGTAAACACTGCTTCCCAGTTGGTAGCTTAGATTTACAGGAAATTTGATTAGCCTGTGAAGGTAGCTTTGAGGAGCTGTCCTGCTTGGATTGCCTTGCACACTTGAATGAAGACAGGAGGTACACCCACTGCACACACACATCTCATTAGGGCATATTTTTCAGTCTCCTCCAAACACTTAGCAGAGTAGCCTGTTACTTTGATTGACAGGTGGGTGGAAACACTTCATTGAGATGATTAGCGTTCTACGGTGGAAGTCTCAAAGTGGCTCTGACTGACCTTGGAAAACCCACACAAATTCTCCTTGACAATAAAAACCACCATAGAATATTTTATAACTTGCTAGTTATTTATTTATTTATTTTTTGTTTTTTGTTTTTTTACGTAGCATTTTGTTATCAACATCTACCTCCACCTTCATTCTCTTTCACCCATTTCTCTGTCTCTTCCACCCACGCACTCACTCTCTCACACACTCTCTGACAGTCTCACATCTCTACCTTACAGCCCAGCAGTCTCACTCAGATATGCTTCTCCCCTCTCCTGCGGTCCCTCTGTCCGTCCGTGCTGATTGTGATTTCTGCGTCCACAACCCCCAAGTAAAACCCTCTCCTTGGCTCTGGCCTGCTGACCCTATATCTTTATTTTTTCTCTCCACTGCTTCTCATTAATCACCCTCCTCCTCCTCCTCCTCCTCCTCATTGTCTTCTGTGTCACGCTTCACCTACACAGCTCTGTCCTCGCTCTCGGTGACTCTGCCTTTGTCAACACCAATGACAGCACTAGCACCAAGGCTAAGTAACACATTCCACATGTAAGGAATTCTGTTAAACTTACAAATCCAATAAATAAGTTCCACTAACTTATTTGTTTAACAGTGGAAACTGTAACCACAGTTAGAGTGATCAGGTAGCTTGGGATGAAACCTTCCTATACAAATACTATTCAAGTAATTTGCTAATAGTAATCAAGTAGTCCACTGACAGCGTTAATTCTTTTTATACATGACAATATACATAAAAACAATTTAGTGTAATCCTATTTTTTATTTATTTATTTATTTTTCTCCCATGATACTTTGCCTTGCAATAACTTGTCTGCTTCTAGCTGGCTACCTGAGGCTGCTGCTGCTGCATGCACACTGAAATCCTGACAGGCAGAAGGTCATTCTCTCTCAATGAAAAACATAGCGTGTGCCCTCGAAGCTTCTTGCTGCTTGTCAGGGCTCCTAGTGTTGGAGACAGAAAACTAATGCGCATGGCGAAAGCACCTGTGGTTGAAGCTGCCCTCGTAAGATGGATTAATAATACCTGTCACATAATGCGCCCGGAAAGATACGGCCACACTCCATTTGCAAACATTAAATAAAATTCAGTAGATAGTGAAACTGTGTATTTCATTACTTTATATTAACATAATAAATATACAAACACTACTTATAGTGATCAATTTGACCTGGACAGACGTATCGCTAAGAGGTTTCCACCGTATATGAGATATTTCATATATTATAATTCCATCTCAATCATGTAAGATGCATACTGTGTCAAGAACGCATCACAACTAGATATACATGTAAATGCCTACTTTGCATATTTCAGTTAGTTATAAAGCTTTATTGAGTGATTGTAAATAGTTACGAGTTCTTTACAGTTGGCTGAAAAATGTGTATAAAAGGGGTTTGAAGAATTGAGATCATATGAAATATGTCAACTGAGAGGTAGACTTGGAAGATCAATGCCACTTTTGGTTAGCTTAGCATCATTCTCGGAACCCATCGGCTGTATTCAGCGTCTGACTTCCGGCAGACGGCGATACAGCCTCTGGGGGCAGACCCCCGATTTTTTGGCATTCTGGTTTGATTTGGGCGGAGGAGGTGAATTTCCGTTTCCGACTTCCGTTTATATATAAGTAAATATGCTGACCCATTGCGATGGATTCAGAGATTGCAGTGACGCCAATTATGTTGCACCTCGTTAGTTCACCGCACGGAGCGTTTAACCTGGCAACAACTGCAGCCAGCTCAAACGTGATGGGCCAATATCACGCGGACTACAAACAGCCTACAACCGGAAACCAGGGCTCTTCCGCTCTTCTTCCGGACGCAAGATCTCCGGGGTTTGCCTACAGACTCTACATTCACTGAATGTAGAGTCTGTATATAGAGACTAGCTTAGCACTAAAATGACTTAAAGCAAATAACTCTTCTGTAAAACCATCACTTGGTATTTCCTTTAAATGTTGAAATTTTCTTTTAAAATATTTTTTCTTTCTTTCATTATTTCAAAAACACTGACTGGAATTATAAATTGTTGTTACAGTGCGTTATAAAGCATTAACAGTTTCCGTTTGTCAAAATCATTCACAGGTGCCCTTATTTTGGTCTTGTGTGTATGTTACAAAGTACTGAAGCAATACCATTATGTATGATGTGTATGAGGACACATATAGGGTTGGGCCGGTGTAAACATTTTCCAACAAGTTTGAAAATAAGCCAGAATACATGTTTTTCAGAGTTTGAACTGGGCCTCTTAGTTCAAGTCATGGGAAATCGAAATGCTGCAGCAAATAATGATATGTTAGATAAATGTGTGTAAGGAGATAAGTGTGCTTCCAACTTTGTCTAATGCATTTTGCTTTTGCATGCACACAAGAACACAGTGGACAGATTCTGAAATTGAGCAACCATTTGGATGATTACATCTATTTTAGCTTGTTTAGCTATTGGACAAAAAATAAATAAATCTGCAAATGTTGGTTACAGGGTGTTCATCTGCCATCCTGCACTGCGTCACATGCGTGTATGTGTATCTCACACTAACACAAGCCTACTTAACACATCTCTCACACAGCCTCAATTCCCACCTGTTGTCTGTCATCACCTTGGGTACTCATTAGCAACAGCCGCCTCAGCAGCCATAGGAAAATCATTCTGCTAATAAACAATAAACATTGTTATAGTTAGTGATTTATTACCATTAATATGCAGTTACAAATGAATCCTGCTGTGCCAGCCACTCATATTGGCAACAGTTACCCTGACAACCTAGGAACATTGACTTGGAAAAATGAAAATGGCTCAGGTGACCTTCCTTGAGAACAGACAGTGGTGTGACAAAGGTGGGGGATCAACTCATATTGTTTTCATTGCAATCTGACTCTTTTTAGCTTTTTACCTTTTTTTGTGGGTCAAATTTCTATAATGTCTTGATATTGCCAGTCCAAATGATGTTGTTGATTAAATTCCCCGACATTAATTATTATTATTATGACTTTAATTCTCTGACATGTCTCTTTGTCTTATCACTTATCTTTGTTGGTAACTGACCAAGTGCAATTAAAGCTCAGCAGATCCTTTTAAAGCTGCACTAATCAATATTTTCATATGAATAATAGGTCAAATGACTAGTAGGGGTCGTTTGTAGTCAAGAACCAACAGAGAATTATCCCTGCGCTCCCCTTAGCTCTATATGAAAGGAAAACTTCACCCCCCAAATGACCCTTTATACTGTATATAAATTACTATTCTGTGTTACACAGAATTTGCGAAGAACACTTTGTTTTTTTTGTATGCATCAGCTGAAGAAATAATACAATAACAGAGACAATTCTTGATGAAGTTATAGGGGGGAAGAAAGATGATTTAAATGACTTTGGATGTGGCATGGTTGTTGGTGCCAGTCAGGCTGGTCTGAGTATTTCAGAAACTGTTGGTCTACTGGGATTTTCACACACAACCATCTCTAGGGTTTACAGAGGATGGTCCAAACAAGACAAAATATCCAGTGAGCGGCAGTTCTCTGGGAGAAAATGCCTTGTTGATGCCAGATGTCAGAGGAGAATGGCCAGACTGGTTCAAGATGATAGAAAGGCAACAGTAACTCTAAAACCTCCTCCTTACAACCAAGGTATGCAGAAGACCATCTCTGAACCAACAACACAGCAGATGAAGCAGATGGGCCACAGCAGCAGAAGACCACATGTCAGCTAAGAACAGGAAACTGAGGCTACAATTCGCACAGGCTCACCAAAATTGGAACATGAAAGCACAGATCCATCCTGCCTTGTATCAACTGTTCAGGCTGGTGGTAGTGGTGTAATGGTGTGGGGGATATTTTCTTGGCACACTTTGGGCCCCTTAGTACTAACTGAGCATCATTTAAACGCCACAGTATTGTTGCTGACCATGTCCATCCCTTTATGACCACAGTGTACACATCTTCTGATGGCTACTTCCAGCAGGATAACACCCCTACGGGTTGGGATTGAGTTACTGCCCCAAGCGAAGGATTTCAAGTATCACAGGGTATTGTTCATGAGTTAGGGTAGAATGGAGTATGAGATGGATCAGCGGTTTGGCGCGGCATCTGCAGTAATGCTGACGCTGTGCCGGACTGTCGCGGTGAAGAGAGAGCGGAGCCAGAAGGCAAAGCTTTTGATTTAGGCCCACCTAAGTCCCAACTGTGACCTATGGTCATGGTAATGACCGAAAGAATGAGGTTGCAGATGCAAGTGGCTGAAATGAGTTTCCTCCGAAGGGTGTCTGAGCTCAGCCTTAGAAATAGAATAAGGAACTCGGACATCTGGAGGGAGCTGAGAGTAGAGCCGCTGCATCTTTGCGTTGAAAGGGTAAGGGTAAGGGGTAAGTTGAGGTGGTTCGGCATCTGATTAGGATGCCTTCGGGCGCATCCCATAAGAGGTCTTCCAAGCACGTCCAACTGGTAGGAGGCCCCTAGGCAGACCCAGACACGCTAGAGGTATTACATATCTTGTCTGGCCTGGAAATGCCTCAGGATCCCCCAGGAGGAGCTAGTAAGCATTGCTGGGGAGAGGGGTGTCTGGAATACTGCGACCTGGCTTTAGATAAGCATTTGGAAATGGATGGATGGATGGACCAGAGGCATGTGAGAACCACCTAAACTTTACATATTCTATGTAACACGGGGTGAGTATCTGATTTACATGTGGTCATTTGGGGGGTGAAGTAATCCTTTAAGCTCATTGTTTTGGTTTTACAGTCTTACTGCTCTCATCATTCTCTTCCACCTGTAGCAGGAAGCTGTTACTAACAACAAAAAGCCCTAAACCAATGTACACTAACTACCCAGCATCAACTGCAGACAATGTTCACAGCTACCTTGTGAACATAATGAAGCATTTAGCAGCTAAAGAGTCAGAATGTTTTCCCCAAGAGTTTGTGAAGATCAGACCAGAGTAAAGGATGGTTAATATTTGACCTAAAGCACAACTCTAAATGATGATGTTGCTCTGTGACTGCTAAATGTGTAAATTAAACAGTTTTAAACATGGCTGCATTAGTAAGCATACCCCGTTTCAAACAATTTACTAGATCATCAGAGCACAAAAAACGAAATGCTGGTAGTAATATTTTTCTGCCTTTTTCTTGCTGCATACCTGATACATGGCAACAACTCAGTTTATTCAATTTGTCATAACTGACAAAGCACACTTGCTCTCTTTCAGCTGCGGTCATGACTTCACTTTCAGCCAGTAACCCCAACCACCCACTGCCAGCTGCCTGTGAGCTGCCCACTGTAATCAGAGCAGTCTACTGCTGGCCACTGAGCAGCTCCAGGGCTCATGTGTCATGTTTAAGGTCATTTCCCACCTCTTCTCACCTACAGTGTCCAAACCAGTGCAATGTTTGCATCGTTCGTCCACAGTTCTGATTCTGTAAACTCAAAAGATGGCGCTGTCAAAAGTTTTACTGCAGTAAAACAAAATCTCTACCTGAACACTAAACACTGCGCAGGCTAGCATGGAAATATATGAAGGTAAAAGGGATAATGTGGGGGAAATGAATCACTCCGGGATTGTTTTTTGACAACCCCCATTTATTGTGGTTAGTCAGGCAGTGGAAGGCACTGATTGCTGACATTATCAGCAGTAGAGAAGCTAATGGTCCTTTACATGGCCTGGGCAATGCTGCTGCAGATTCTGTCAGTCAAAAATGACCACAGACAGACGGGGTCGGATGGATTTGAACTGACATTAATAAAATTTAAAGAAAAAGGATAGCAGTTAGGGAAGGAGTTAGAATGATGGATTTACGTGACAGCGTGAAGGCAGGAGAGAGTGAGGTAAATAGAGGGAGACAAGGAAATGGGGAGCGGCGTGGGTCAGTGTGAGAGGGAAGAACAAAGACAGACCAGGGACACTGAGGGAAACAGAGGGGAGATAATGGAAAAAGAAAGGTGGGCATTGAGGTAGGAGAATACTATCCATTTTTCAATGTCGATGCTCTCCACCACTGTGTCTTAAGATGTGACTGCTAGATCACCAACGCAAACAATTAATAGTATAGAGGTCAGCAAAGGTCATAATCTCACAGCCCAGAAATACAGCACTGTATATAATGGAGTGACCTCAGACTGATATTCAGGGTTGTGCAGAGAGAAATACCAGCGAAGGAAACTCACTCACTGTACTGATTAACTGTCCAATGACAGAGCCAGTAAGCCAGTGCCAACAAATTATTTCAGCCTGGCATGAATATGTACTAATTATTGTGAACACAAAGCACTCCTACATCCATCCACTGAAGGGAACAGCAGCTGCACAAAGCTTGGTCTATGCTGTTTCTAAAGGGCCATTTGTTCACTTGGGGGTCATGTATTGTTCTATTTTCTCCATCTTGGTGTCCAAACTAAACACACCGATATAATGGAGGCATGTGAATTTCTACTCTTCTTAATTACTGTCTTAAATCCTTAAACTGTCATTAGTTTATGGTATTGTTGATGCCCAAGTCTGAAAACAGTAAAATCAGTAATAATCACATTGACTTTCAAGCCATTACATTCAATTTGAAAGTTCACCCTCTCAATTTAAGTTTGCAATTAATTTAGTGAACTCATTTTGTAAAGTCACGGCTGAAAATGGGCATGACCAAGTCAGATTTATGCAATTAAAACACAATATCTGCTGGCGCTCATCTCATTTAGTAGCACATGAGGGAAAAACACCTCTTGAGTAAAGTATTCGGGAAATCCTCCACAGTGAAGCCATTCTGCTAGTCTGCTTCTCCACATGAGGCTAATTAGACACTGTACATGTTCACTTGGCAAACACAGGTGTAGCTTGTTACATTAATAATGGATGCACTCCATTCAGGTGTGCCCCTTAGTGTATGCTCGCTCACTGATATGGATTACTGGCACCCCTAACTGAAACACGAATGATGTTATTAGCTACACCTGTGCTTTTTCTACAATGAAATGCCAAGGTGTCTGTTATTACTTGAAATGTTTTTTAGTATTATGGTTGGTGGGTGGGATTAGGGTAAGAGTTTTGTTTCTTTTTGTTTGGTGGGATTAGGGTCAGAATTTAGCTTCTGTAGTTGGTGGGATGAGGGTTTGGGTGTTGTTATTTCAGTTGGTTGGTGAGATTCGGGTAAGAGTTTTGTTGGGTAGGTGGGATTAAGGGTAAGAGTTTTGTTATTTCGGTTAGTTGGTGGGATTAAGAGTTAAAGTTTTGTTATTTTGGTTGGTTGGAGGGATTCAGATTATAGTTTAGTTTGGTTGTTAGGATAAGGGTTAGGGTTTTGTTTGGTTGTTGGGATTAGGGTCAGACTTTAGCGTCTGTGGTTGGTGGGGCAAGGTTTCGAGTTTTGTTATTTCAGTTGGTGGGATTTTGGTTGAGAGTTTTGTTTGTCTGATGGGATTAGAGTTATAGTTTTGTTTGGATGGTGGAATTTGGGTTGTAGTTTTGTTTGGATGGTGGTATAAGGGTTAGAATTTGGTTGGTGGGATTAAGGTTTAGAGTTTTTCTATTTCAGTTGGTTGGTGGGATACAGGCAAGAGTTTTGTTTGGTTCGGGAGATTTGGGTTATAGTTTTAATTGGTTGGTGGTATTATGTTTAGAGTTGTGTTTGGTTTGTGGGGTTAGGGTTGGAGTTTTGTTTAGTTGGTGGGATTAGTGTAAGAGCTTTGTTTGGTTGGTGAAATTAGGGTAAATGTTTTGGTTGGTTGGTGGAATTAAAGGTTAGACTTTTTGCGGTTTCAGATTTGTTTGTTGGTTGGGTGGTTGGGGAGATAAGGAGCAGAGTTTCATTTCTTTTGGTAGGCGGGGTTTCATTTGTATGGATGTATGTATGAATGGACAGGGTTGTCAAACAGATTGATAGATAGCTACATCACAAAGTAGTGCTTTAGAATACTATTAAAATGAAAGGAAGAATAAATTTACATAAAAGGATGGCTGGGTGGATATATTGCAGCATTAGAGAGCTAACAGCAGAACAAACTGAATAACAAAATAACATATAATACTTTCTGTATGGAATAATGAAAAAATGCAGGTCAGCAGTGCAGGCATCCAGAGAAACAGACTGGGAGAAAATGAGAGAAAATGTCCAATCCAAAAAGACAGATGGTGCCACCAAAGGAGTGAATGTGAAGATCAGCTGTAGACAGAGTTGACAGGACACCCTGTGCTCTCAGTGATGACGGATGATAGATACAGACATTCACATATCTAAATATATATTAAAAAACATCAGAAGCAAGGGGACAGATGATTTGCCCTTTATTCTAAAATAAACGGTGCACTTAATTGGGATAACTCCAGAAATACAAACTTTGACACATTTCTTATGGGAACAATTGAGACTTCTTTTTAAAGTTGATGGTTAACTTTTGTAAAATTGAACATTTGATACTGTGAGAGCTGTTTGAGGTCCCGATTAAAAGAGAATTGAAGCCCCTGGAGCTGAACATTCTGTCCAACTTACTTTCATTGCACAATGTATTTTTGCATTGTATGTGTCTTTCTTTGGGTGTTACTGAAAGCTAAAACCTGAAACTTGGGTTTTCTCTACAAATTGTATGATAGTATCTGCTACTGTGCTCTCTAGAAAAATATGAGCACCTCATCATTTTAACAATAAGGTTTTGATGGCGTGTCTACGTCGCCTACCAATGTTTTTATGGTTTTTCAGCTGCCATGAATAGAGTGATGTTTTTTTAAGAAGTGTGACTGGCCAAAAACTGTGAGTTCAAACTTTTTACTACACACACAGTCAGCCCATTTCTAAATTCATACAGCACTAGCAAAGTTACCAACTGACCTCTGAAATTATTGCAGATTTGGTAATTATGAAACAGATGGCTGAAACAGCAGCAAGCCCATGAATGTTTATAGTTTTCCGCATGAATTAATTTGCTTTGTTGGTTAAAAGCAACAGTGTGAGGTGAAATGGACAGGTTCGTGCTGGTGTTCTATAAACAACAGGATGTTAGCTATTATAGTTTGTCTCCCTGATTTGTCCGGCTCACCAGTGTGGTCAGCTATTGCACACTGAGGTCATGGAGGAATTTAAGGTACTTTAGCATCCGACTGCTGCAATTTGCATCAAAATTTTTACTGCTCTGGGTCATTCTCACTCAAATCTGAACACATGGTATACATATTTCTGGATTCCATGTGGCTTTCTGAGGATATCATTATCCCTGATGTCCCTGATGTTGTAAATAAACACTGATGAATCTGCTTCTAAATCATACAAAAAAGAAATTCTTTTTAACTCCAGAATTTGCCTGACAATCATCATAGTTTAAGAGGAGCTGTATGCAACATTCAGAGCATTAATGTAGCAGCAAACTGTCTGCTATGCAAAGATATACTGTAGTAATGGTGTCCAGAGCAGAGAATGAAGTCACTCTACCTCTGTGTGTTTGTGTATGTTGTAATCTGATCATGTTAGTGCATGTGAAATCCAGTGTGTAGCCCTTTTTAGACAGGAATTGTGCAAATTTGCAGGAAAGCCCAATCAGTCTTCTTTCAGCATTGGCAGTATAAAAACAAAATCGGGGAGTGTGGAAAAATGGCACTACTTTTGTTTATACAGAATGCACCTTTTTCGGGGCAATGGAGGGCGTGAGCAAATAACAAAACATCTAGCTCAGGGTGTGACATAAACAGTGACGTGGGAGGGAAGCCGCAGCTAGTCAGTCCTTTGGCGATTCTCTCATAAGTCTGCCCGTCCTTCACCGTCCCCATCATCTGACGGTTAATGACCTCTTCATTTGCGAGGGCAAGGAGGGCGCGCAATTCCTTGTCTCCTCAGTTGCTCATCTTTACAGTGTCTGTCAGGTTTGCGTTTCCTTCTTGCCACGAGCTGCTCGCTAATTCCTGCGATCAGCTGTTTCCTGTTTATCCACCGCCAGTGGCTCGCACATGCGGCGTCATCAACAGCTCCTCCCACAAGTCTTCAACAGCCCCTCCCGTTGCGGAAGGCCACCTCTGTCTTTTTAAACTGAAAGGGTTCCGCCAATATGACTACCCTTTAAGGCAGAAAATTGGGCACCTCGAATCAACTCGCCAATCCAGCTCTGTGCATCGTGGAAAATCTGGCAGTGTAAAAGGGGCTTGTGTTTAGCACTGGCTAGCTAATCGACAATGTTCTGCACTGCACTCATACAACAGTTACTGCTGAGAGCATAACAGCCACCCTTCTGTCCCACTAACGTTAACACTGTTAGCTCTGTCACTACCGTTGCCATTGTTTGCACTGTTAGCGCTGTTGGCACCATTAGCTGCAAGCACCATTAGCTGCTAGCGTCGGCTAAGCCACCACCATGTTGAGAGCCCTGTGCAGGCAATCCCTGCTCAGACTCTGTATCATAATGAGGTTCTGAATATAGCTCCTTTAACTTTCTTTCAGTTTCAAGGTAATCCAGTGGTAGTTGACTGCACATTGCAAACATTTAATGTTGCTAATTTGCAGAAATGTATGCAAATATAGTATAAAAAAGAGCAACTTTTATCCCACAGCTACCTCACTGACCTTGTGGTAACATAAACATTATTCCTTCCTCAATTAGCAATGTCAATTCAAATGACCAGCTAAGAGCTACAAGTGAATCGGCCTAGAATGTGACTGAAAACATTCTTCATGCTCCTTGTCATTTTGCATCCATTAACCGGTGGCCTCTTTTAGTAGTGTCAATGTAACTATCAATGTCACATGAAAGTTGAGCAAGGGCAAACTTCAACAAGGTTCAGATAGTATTGTAAGGTTGCATGCCTCCAAAATAACAATGGTGCATCACCTTGAAAATGATTTGGTGATTCCGTTCTGTAAGAAGCCAAAACAACATGACATTCATACATCCCCTCCGAAGTAAGAAGGACAGGGGACAAGGTTGTCAACACAGAAAGGCGTTTTTAAATCCATTTTCCACTTTCATAGCATGTGTAAATCTGTCTTACTCCTGCTGTTTTGTAACAGCAGCAGCAAGATGACGAATAAATATGACAGGACACAAAAAGTAATGAAAATATGACATAACACCTGCCACTTTACTGTTTCCATTTTGCTTTGAACTAGGGGTGGAGGTTCCTGCACAGTGGGGGAAAAAGATGCACTTTACGGGGGGAAAGAAGTATAAAACAAGCTGACAGATACGCAGCCCTGACATATTATCCTTTTATAGAGTTGTTATGGCAACAATGATAGCTAACATAACCTATTTACACATCTAGCAGACACAGAGCAACGTTACTACCTAAGGAATATAAGTCTAATATTCACTTTCCCTGTAGCTCTGTTGTAGTTTCAGTTTTATTGTCTTTAGCTGCAAGACATTACTTTTCTTTCCACCAACCAATGGGTTTATGAGTCCAACTGAAAAACAGCTGCCTGCTACTGCTGGAAACAGGGTTAAGAGTGGAGGGACTACACCAAACAGAAGCTGACAGAGGTTAAACAGTTCCACATACCTGCAGACTCTCTGTGGGTTTGTCACTACATGCAACCCCTTTCAGATTAATATTTAATAACATTATCAAATATGTTTCCAATGCCTTTCACATTTTATATGTGGTTACAGACTGCAACAATATGAGACAATTATGATGATAACTTAATTTCTAAATCATTTCAGTTGCTCTACTTCTTGCAATCCATGCCAATACCACCCACTGATTTTAAACATAACTGGAACAGAGTGGATGCGTGACAGACTAGCAGCGTGTGAGAGACAGACAGTGACAGTATGTGAAAGAGAAGGATAACGGACAGCAAGTGAAAGCGAGAGAGCACGATGTCGAGCCAAAGAGAGAGATAGTCAGGAACAGAAAACGGACCCGTCAACAGCAAAACTTTCATGTGACCATTGGCCATTGTTGCCAGGCAACTGTCTGACCCTGATGGGGATATCATGGCAGTGTGTGCAGACACAGACAGACACAAAATTAACTGTGCCACACCAATCAGGCCATACACACCTCCGGTGTAATCATGTAAGCAGGGAGATACAGACAGACAGAGACAATGTGTTGGCAACAACTTACACCAGAGACCATTGATCCAACAAGGCTTCAAAATGACACATACCATTTGTCTCCTTTTGCCATCAATATCAATTTCATTCCTAAATATTCCTCTGTGCCGTACCAAATTATTTTGTGAAACTGAAATGACAGAGAACAACTCTCAGTTGAACAATGTGGATTATACGCCTACTAACAGACAGCTCAAACATAGAAAAAAAATGTCATTTTGCCAAAATTGAGCCAAATTATGATAAATACGCACACTGTTTCTCTGGGTAAAGCTGAAGCTGGCTCTGAATGTTTTATTGGATGGTAACTTAAGGTGGCAGCAGGTGGTTAGCACTGTTGTCTCACAAAAAGAAGGTCCTGGGTTTGAACGAGCTGACCAGCTTGGGCCCTTCTGTGTGGAGTTTGCATGTTCTCCAAATGTTAGCATGGGTTTTTCTCTAGATCCTCCCCGCCTCCTTCCAAGACATGCAAGTTAGGTCAACTGCTGACTCTAAATTGCCAATATATGTATGTGAATGTGATTATCAATGGTTGTCTGTCTCTTTGTGTCAGCCTTGTCATAGTCTGGTGACCTGTCAAGGGTGTACCTTGCCTCTAGCCCAATTTCAGCTGGGACTGGCTCCAGCCCCCTGCTACCCTGGATAGAATAAAGCTTTGTTTGCTGCTGTTGGCACCAAAACTACGTGTTCCGAAATGCTAAGAAGCATATAAACAAAGTATTCTGTGAATAAGCACAGAAGTCAACGAGTGTAACTGGATGAAAGTTACCAAAAAAGTAGGCTGTCTGGCAGCAATAGTAGAACACAGACATACTGCCAATCACTACATTAGTGTACTGTAATTATTGTTGTTATTTACCTTTAAGTTGAAATGATTTTATACTGCTTTTTTTCTATAGGGTCTCCACTCTTTCCATGAGACGATCTCTCATCTTCTTCCACACCCTGTGGCAAAATGCCTCTTTTTTCCCCAGTGTGGTGGCTATTTCTTTCCAATAATTTAAAGCCGTTTGACCGTCCCTGTGGTCTCTCAATGAGGAGTCATAAAAACGTCTGTAAAGGCGATCCTTTTTTTTTCGACAGTGTTCCCCAAAAGTGTCAATGCCAAGCTAAAAAAACAACAGCGTGTACAGCCACTGCCTTGTTACAAAAATATAGAGGTGGACCACAACTTTCTGAGCCTTCATCCTTGATGTGGATAACTTGATAATGTCATTTTTTGGTGTGCAGATCTTGTGCAGGGAACACAACAGCAAGTATAAACCTAGCTTAAGCGTTTACAGATGATGGATGGATGGATGGATTGATGGATGGGTGGGTGAATGGATGGATATTATTTTATCCACTCCGCTTCAACCTATCACCACCAAAATTTTATTGTCTGTTCCTTGTCCCATTATCAACCTTTCATCAAAATCCGTTCAGAACTTTTTGAGTTATTTTACAGACAAACAGACCAATGCCGGTGAAAACATAACCTCCTTGGCGAAGGTAATGAATGAATGGGTGGCTGGCTTGCTGGATGGATTGATGGATGGATGGAGCGATGGGGTAATTATATGAATGAATGAATAAATGAATGAATGAATGGATGGGTGGATGGATGGAGGGGTTGGTAGCTGAATGAATGAATGAATGAATGAATGAATGAATGAATGAATGAATGGGTGGCTGGTTTGCTGGCTGGGTAGATGGATAGATGGGTGGAAGGGTGGATGGATGGATGGATGGATGGATGAATGAATGAATGAATGAATGATGGCTGGCTGGGTGGATGGATGGACGGATGGAAGGGTGGTTGAATGGATGGATTATGGAAGCGTAGATAAGTAAATGGATGGATGGATGGATCAGGGGTGGTAGCTAAATGAATGAATGAATGAATGGGTGGCTGACTTGCTGGATGGATGGATGGATTGATGGATCAGGGGGTGGTAGCTAAATGAATGAATGAATGAATGAATGAATGGGTGGCTGACTTGCTGGATGTATGGATGGATGGATGGGGGTAGCTGAATGAATGAATGAATGAATGAATGAATGAATGAATGAATGAATGGGTGGCTGGATGGATAGATGGATGGATGGATGGATGGATGGATGGATGGATGGAGGGGTTGGTAGCTGAATGAATGGGTGGCTGGTGGATGGATAGATGGGTGGAGGGGTGGATGATGGATGGATGGATGGATGGATGAATTAATTAATTAATTAATTAATGGATGGATGAATGGGTGGCTGGATGGATGGATGGATGGATGGAGGGGTTTTTGTAGGACTGTTATGTTTTCTTCCTCATTACCTCTGTTATGTCTGAACAACTCTGTGGTGCTGCAGAAAACAGCCCTCCTGTGGATAACACAGTGAAAAAAATTACCAAATTTGTGAACAATGGTTTTTCTCCCACTGGTCTGCTGCAAGGTGATGGATACTCTCTTGTGTGACTTCTAATGGGGATGATAATGTGGCCTTGTCGCAATTCATCATTAATTAGAAGAGGATGTCTACAACATTTCCATGTTTATGTTCAGTCTGGGATCAATCTGACTATAATAGAGATCTATACATTTGGCATCCATCCACAGGAAAGCAAGGGGTGATCATGTATTCATGACCATGTGCTGCTTATATTAATTTTTGTTTGTCAAGTCTTCACCTGTACCTTGTTACATAACATGGAAAAAACATCATCTGCATTTGAAGACATGAACAAACAACACCAACCTTGGGTCTCGGATTTTATTATATCATTAGAGGAGAATTATTTTCCCACGTTGCTTCAGAAATGTCTGCTGCATATTCCTTCCTGTCTGGCCTTCCATCTGTCTCTAGCTCTGCTTTCTTCCTTATCCCTGACTCTATCTGCTTTTCAGCCTGTTTTTAAAAAGGCACAAGCTAGAAAATGCAAATTAGTGAGCACAGAAGCACACAGACACAAATAAGGGAAAGACTCACAGTCAGATTTGCTGTTGGGCAACATGTTATCGGTGTCAATTAAAGTTGACTAAACTTCATGTTGTTCAGAGACAAAAACAAAAGCTTTTTTATTGTATTGGCGCATACAAAAGGTTGGACATGAAGTACTGTGCTCTCATAAGGGGCAAACAGATGGACCTTTTTCCCCAGTAGATCTTTTGACTTGTCATAGTAGAATAAGCACAGGTGTTATTAATAACATTAGCAATTACACCCTAATTGAATTTCCCATGACAGTGCGACAGAATGCACAACACCAGGACTCTGAAACTGGAATCAAAAATGAACTGAGAGGTTCCAAATCAACTCGCATTTCTGATTTGGTTGTGTAATGTCAGGCTTTTTCCTCCTGGAACAAGTCAAAAAAAATTCTGTCAAATTCTCTGGGGTTACAGGTTTCCAGTTATCAGTACATAGTGAAATGTACTACAACTTGGATGAGTGTTCCTATGGAAGCCCAGTATTCATGATAAATCATGCTTGACCTATCATTTGGCCCTGTATGCTATGCTAGGCTATGCTATGCTGTCCCATGACAAGTGACACCGTCTTTTGCCCTGACCTGACTGGGGCTGAGATAAAACAATTGATCCATCTGATTCAAATCTTCATTTGAAAGATCCAATATCAATTCAGAAAATCAGAGATCCATCTTTTCATATATGCCATTTCCCAGGGATGTGTGAAGCTTTAACCCCATTAATCTTGCCAGTACTAAACGGACCCTGGCACTAAATTATTAAAGGCAAGCTCCAACATTACTGGTTCTTTTATCTGCAACTGTTAGCCTACTTTTCACTTTTTGGTGTAATTTATGATGAATCGGGGCTGCTGCTCCACATACACATTCACACAGACATGTGAACACAGAGTGAACAGCAGAGACGCCGTGGTAGAGATGATGAAGTGAAGATAACTCGAGTTGACAACAACTATGCTTTTTATTGTAAGTGCAATAAACCTTTGTGAGGAAAAAGCAGACGCTTTTTTTTCAGTACACCTGCTCAACAAGCATAAACACGTACACATGTAGATAGTGATATCTTAAAGGGATAGTGCACCCAAAAATGAAAATTCAGCCATTATCTACTCACCCATATGCTGATGGAGGCTCAGGTGAATTTTTAGGGTCCTCACAAGACTTGCGGAGATCCAAACAACTTTTTATGTCGGGGCTTCAGGACACTTGGATCACTACGAACGAGCAGTATGGAGATATTTTGTGGTTTCAGTTATGTGTTTTTGGACATTTGAATCTGGGGCGCTGTAAGCCTGCATTAGGTGGAGTTGTGTTGCCACCTCCTCTCCCTTTGGATCTCCGCAAGGGATGTGAGGACTCTGAAACTTCACCTGAGCCTCCATCGGCATATGGGCGAGTAGATAATGGCTGAATTTTAATTTTTGGGTGCACTATCCCTTTAATCTAATCTGTCCACAGTCTCTCATCCAGCGTCGCTAATGCTATGTTTTACCCAAGCACAGCACTGGCTCAGCTAATAGCAACCTGTTACATATAACCAAAAACAACAACAACTGATTATGTCCAACAGCTTTGTTTATTTTGCCACGTATCTTTAAATATACCAGCGGTAACTTTACTTGTAGGCACTGATTCCATCAGCAGCAGTGGGGGGATGATCGAGGACTGATACTGACTGATGTCTCTGTTCTTTATTCTTTCTTAACTTCACTCAGTATTGTGATATGAGGAACATGACTTATTTCATAGACATTTTAGATTTGTTTCCAGTGAGATATGCTGGAGTTTATATAGTGAATTTGCTGTTTTTTATTACTGTTGCTGCTCTAGAATTTTCTGAGAATCTCTTTCACGTTTAATCAAAAATTGGTAATGTAACTGAAATATGCCTTAACAATCAATATTGCATTGAAAAGAATTGGAAATCGAATCAAATCAGGACCTTGTGAGTTGAAATCATATTGATTCAGGAAATCAGTGGCAATACCCAGCCAAGGACCTAACTTACCTTTAAGCTGCTTTTTACTACTCATTGTTACTCCACATTGTCCCTGCTTATAGTAAACTGACATGACTGGTCCCACTGGCTTGATAGGCAATATCATCTTAATGCCATGACCTGCTGGCTTACAGTGTGTACGTCCAGCACCTTCCTATCTCTGCCTCACTCACTCACCTTTCTTCTCATCCACAGCAAGTCACTGGAACCGGCCACAGCGTCTGCCACGTTATTCACTGCCTGCTTCAGGCTCTGCACTCTAATACCCAGTTCAGTTAACAGGGACAAAACTGATTTGCCAACAAAGCCCCTGCAGACAACTTGCACTAAGCGGATCCTTGGTTTCTAGCCACGCTCCTCTGCCTCTGCCACCAGCTCCTTATATCTACCCTTTTTCCTCTCACAGGGGAATTTGATGGCAGATCATACTTATGTGTTTCAAGCATCCAGAAAAACCTGGTGATTCTGCGCCTCGCACTGTTCTGTTGAATAGCTTATTCTTTTCTAGGTAACCAGGCAACCTCTGTGCCACTATACACTGAGGACAATCTGACCTTCTACATTGAGAAGTCAGATAGGTCTAACTTTCCTCTATCAACAGAATCTTTCTACAGAAGAATAGAGACTCCCCCTGCTCTTCACCAAGACCTAGGAATAAGCTTGTTTTTCCACGCATTCCTCCTAATAAGCACAAACAAAAACCACAACACATCTGCAGAATTTTAATACAGCCTGTAGGGCACACCACTGATCTCAAGGGCTGAAGCAGACCTATCGACAGACCGAATAGTGTTGACCAATCATGTTTTAGAGGTAGGTGAACAGTCCATGCGGAAAGCAAAAGAGGCGAAACGCATTGGCTGAAATGCAATCTCTGAACCAAGCTGCTATCATCTGACAGTGGCTTAGCTTTCTAGTTGCTTTTTTTTTTTTTTTTTTAAAAGATCTGTATTCATATGCAGATTTCTGTTCATAGAGATTAGCTGAAATGATTGGTGCACAAAAGAGAAAGTATTGACCCGCTTATCTGCTGACTATATCCACTGGCAATCGTCGTCAAATCGATAGCCAATGGATTCGGAGATTGAGTAACACAAAAAACAAAGTTTGAGTCTATTATATATTAATATATTGGCTGCCAGTATGAAAAACACAACGCATTTTGTGTCTAATTTCACAGTGTACAGTAGGAGGTAGCACTGTAAATTGACTTTTCTGTCCAACTGCAATTTTGGCTGGTGGTTTCCAAAATCTAGCAGCCACTCAGAGAATACCATTGTTTTTGTGGCTGGCGAGTGAAGCAAATCTAGCAGCCACTTGCTTCGTCTTTACCAGCATTTAGCTGGTGGCTGGAGCGAACTTCCAACCATGGGGGGAGGTCAAAACAGATGCCCTTCATTTTTTGGTAGAAAAAACATCAAGATGGACACTGAAGTATTTGTATAGTTGTCCAATAAAATGTACCAAAATATGCAAGGTATATCACAAACTGCCATTTAAACAAAAATAAAAAATGTCTTAAGTCCTGTTTCCACCAAACATTTTCGGTATGGTACCTTTGGAACCAAAAGTACCCTTCAGACATGGTACCTAGACCCTAGCGTTTCCACTGCAAACAGTATCTTTAAATGTGGGAGGGGTTATTGTAACTCACTGCTCCATCCATCACTCACTGTATTTCCTCTTATTATCAGTGACACAGATGAAAGTCTGCACCCCGTTTCTTGTCCAGAGAACAAGGTTGCACGCTGACATTTTCAGAACAAAATAGCTCAAAATACAACAGGCTGCAGTGAAAGTCTCTCTCCATGGGATATTTAAAAATAGCGGGTTTGTGCATTTAGTCCTTCTCAGGCAAGCTCGGGGGCTAAGTGTTGCGTTGGCCAGACACTATGCGACCCTTTCTTCTCTGAGTGAGGATTAGAATGCACTTCACATTACCTGGCTGAAATTAATACATATAAATGCTTGAAGATCCACTCATTGCTAAAAGTGTATGTCATATAAAAACTAAAGTAATGGTCAAAGTTGTCATATAGAATATTTGAGGTGTGTTGATGAGTCACGCTGTCAGCTTGTGCATTGAGTAACATTACGAGACAACTCGGCCCTGAGCAGAGTGACTGTCCGCTATTGACCAGTCAACAGACTGCAGTGTTCACAGCTCCACCTTTTAGTACCAGATCTGTGTGCTAGGTACCCCAACAGAAGGGTGACCAAAATGGTAATGATTAGGAACGGCTGTATCGGTACTATCCACAACTTTTCACAGGAGAAACGGAAAAAAAGCGTACCGAACTAAACCGTACCGTACTGTACCGTACTGTACCGTACTACTTGGTGGAAACAGTGTGGCTTTTTCCTTTTGTTTACTCTGCTATGGTGTTACTCTGGGAATTGGGGGATTTGCAAGAGGCAGTTTAAAAAAAAACAAAACTTTTCGTCCCTGGTATAAGTCAATCTCTATAAACACAACCTGTAATTACCACAATGCAACCACCTTTTAAAAATGATTTTCTTTATTGGTACTGTGTGCAATTTATAATCCTTACAATCAGCATTTAAATAGAATTAATTGCTCTAACACTGCACCATACAAAATAACAAATATAAAATTCCGTAAATATCAACCACTGGCCCTGTGTTCTTCTGCTCCAGTTATTGCCAACTGACTCAAGTGAGCAGGCATTAGCAATAAACTGAACGCCATATAAATGAAGGCTCCAGCAAGTAATTCTAATGCAATGTTTAGCAACTTTAACTGATAAGATTACATAGATATTAAAAAACATGCAACACGCTTAATTATAGCTAAATATCTATACTGTGTATATGTTATGGATAGCTATCACTCTTTACATCTCTTAACCTTTTAATTCAATTAACATTTCTTGCTTACAATTGTATCTGCTGAAGCCAGGCTTATTGAAAATTGATTTGTGATATCATCTTTCTGGGTTTTTTTTTTTTTTTACACTGTTGGAGAGCCATTCGATTTGTGCAGCTCAGTTTGGAACAAGAGACAAGTTGTGGGGGGAAAAGAAGAGATTAGATCAATTAGCCTCTCAGTGAGCAGAAAAGTTGTGGAGCCACAGTCTTTTTCCTGTCGGACAACCTGCTGATTCAGTGGCTGCCATGAAACCTGCTGAGCTGGGGAACTGTAGAGACATGGAGAGATTTCACAAAGATTTCCTCTACTAATTAACTGCTGCAGTTTCCATTCCTTCCAAACTTCTCAAGATTGACACACTCCAAACGGAAAGGGAGTACAAGAATAAAAACAAGTTGAGGGTGAATTTTCTGTCTCTCTTTAAATCTGTATGCGACAGTCTGTGAGAGAGAGAAATAAAAACAGGAGGAGAGATGGAACAAGGAGCATAAATAATACAGGAAGAGAGATTCACATTTGGTGAAACACCAAGCCCAGCTGGACAGAGTTTTGAGTGTTTACTGTCTATCTCTCTATCTCTCTATCTAGTTCATCAAACCTTCCTCCCACTGTCCTCTGAGGTTTAGGAGAAGATGACGCAGCAATAGTGTCTCTCATCAAAAAGCAATGACCTGGGGTGAAACACACCGACAGGATATTCAGCGGCAGCACAGAGATCAGAGGAGCACACCTCTGGCCAGAGAGTTGTTTGTTTGAAGTTCAGATCAACTGAAAAACTCAAAGTACTTTAATAACCCTCAAGAGAAAAATTATACCTATTGTCACTGGAGCTGTTCTCTACACTACCATTTTAATCTTCAAAAGTATAATTATGCACTTTAGCTAAGCGACCAAAATATACCTTTCAAGTCAAATTGGAAATTGTTGCTAAGAGATCAGAGGACAGTTTATTTCCTTGGCATTTCTCTACATTGTTTTATCAGAATTGTAAATACCAAAAAGTGAAACTTAACTTTAATTTACTTTCTGTAGCAATACTTGCAAAATGTTCTCCACAGCCAAGAATTTTGGGCCCAACAGACAATTTGCAATCTGACTGGCGCAATGTCTGTGTGTGCGGGCATTAAAAATAGTTTGTAATACCCATAGACAGTATAAAAGAAGTAGACATAGCCACCATGATACCGCCCACTAGTTTTGAAGCTCAAGTTTGTCATTTTGGCCATTGTTGAATTTTTGTAGCCAGAAGTGACCATATTTGGGTGAGAGTGTTGAACTGTGGAGGAAATGCATTGCTACCAGGGTGGCATCCTGTCAATCACAAGGTAGCCACGTCCTTAAGCGTACCCTGCTTTATCATCTATTTAATTCTAAATGGGACCATAATTTACAAAATGAACACCATGCTGTATTGGAGAGGACTTGAGACTAATTATTAAGACCATAAACTCATTAGGACAATGTTTACTGAGGCAATAAATCAAATGAGAAGTAGGGTCATTTTCTCATAGACGTCTATACAATCTGACTTTTTTAATGCAACCAGTGGAGTCGCCCCCTGCTGGCCATTAGCCAGGCTGTTTAAGACAGTGTACTTGCTTCTCTTTTCAGACCTGGTACTTTCTACCTGTAAATATCACTTAAGTTTAAACAAAATGATACTGACACATAATCCCATCTGTGATTTGAATACTCCCCACATCACTCTGTGTCATGATTCAAGTCACAACGTAATGCAGGGCTAAGTTTTGACCATTCAGTCACAGCTTCACAATAACTCGATTCATAAAAAAGAGACAGCTAATGCTAGCCAGACCCCCCTCCTTTATAATACAGGAAGAAAGCAGTGTGTGTAGAACTCACACAGGTTCAGAAGGTGCTGAAATAACATGATTAAAAAGTAATGTATATTGGAAAACAGTGCTAACATGGGCTTCCTACTGTCCATTTTCTAAGTGAAAGCCTAGCTTACTAGCTTCCACTTTGTTGTACAATATAGACCTAACAGCATAATGCATCCTTCCAAATATTGAATTCTGTACAGGGACAGGCACCTTGATAGCCAAAACTGTGTGGGCTTGTTAAAAAAGTGAGGGGAAAATTGACTCTCAAATGCTCCAGTCAGTAATGCACCACAGAATTTGACAGAATGCTTTTTTGCAACGTCGCCGCTAAAATGTCAGTCAACCACTGCCATGGGAAATGCCCAACCAGAGGCTTGACACTGTTTTAGCAAATACACTGCCTGGCCAAAAAAAAAGTCGCCACCTGGATTTAACTAAGCAAATAGGTACGAGCCTCCTATTGGATAATTACTGCATGGGCGATTACCTTTCAGCTGGCAACAAGTTATTTAACCCCAACTGGTACAATGAGTTGCTTCTCATTTCCTAAACAACCATGTCGAATGACACATCCCGTGGTCGTGGAAAAGATGTTAGTCTATTTGAGAAGGGTCAAATCATTGGCATGCATCAAGCAGAGAAAACATCTAAGCAGATTGCAGAAACTACTAAAATTGGGTTAAGAACTGTCCAACGTATTATTAAAAACTGGAAGGATAGTGGGGACCCATCGTCTTCGAGGAAGAAATGTGGCCGGAAAAAAATCCTCAATGATCGTGATCGGCAATCACTTAAACGTTTGGTGAGATCAAATCGAAGAAAAACAACAGTAGAACTCAGGGCTATGTTTAATAGTGAAAGTAAGAGCATTTCCACACGCACAATGCGAAGGGAACTCAAGGGATTGGGACTGAACAGCTGTGTAGCCTTAAGAAAACCACTAATCAGTGAGGCTAACCGGAAAAAAAGGCTTCAATTTGCTAGGGAGCATAAAGATTGGACTCTGGAGCAATGGAAGAAGGTCATGTGGTCTGATGAGTCCAGATTTACCCTGTTCCAGAGTGATGGGCGCATCAGGGTAAGAAGAGAGGCAGATGAAGTGATGCACCCATCATGCCTAGTGCCTACTGTACAAGCCTGTGGGGGCAGTGTTATGATCTGGGGTTGCTGCAGTTGGTCAGGTCTACGTTCAGCAACAGTATGTGCTCAAAGAATGAGGTCAGCTGACTACCTGAATATACTGAATGACCAGGTTATTCCATCAATGGATTTTTTCTTCCCTGATGGCACGGGCATATTCCAAGATGACAATGCCAGGATTCATCGGGCTCAAATTGTGAAAGACTGGTTCAGGGAGCATGAGACATCATTTTCACACATGGATTGGCCACCACAGAGTCCAGACCTTAACCCCATTGAGAATCTTTGGGATGTGCTGGAGAAGGCTTTGCGCAGCGGTCAGACTCTACCATCATCAATGCAAGATCTTGGTGAAAAATTAATGCAACACTGGATGGAAATAAATCTTGTGACATTGCAGAAGCTTATCGAAACAATGCCACAGCGAATGCGTGCTGTAATCAAAGCTAAAGGCGGTCCAACGAAATATTAGAGTGTATGACCTTTTTTTTTGGTGGTGACTTTTTTTTTGGCCAGGCAGTGTATGTCCAAACACAGTTTTATTCTCGTTTGAAAAATGTAAGCACAATAGCTGCAGTATTACAATTTTCTGTTTTTGTATTGTGAGATTTTGGAAAAGAGAAATTGAGCTGCTTATTTGTTAATTCCATCATTGTATTAACCGAGGTATCTGCTCTGAGTACTAACAATTTTTCCATTTTGGTTCTGATGTGAAATTCTATGAGAGTTTTCATTCAAAATGTGAAGTTTCTTCTTCTTCTTCTTCTTTTTTTTAACAACGTTTCTCAGCACAGAAAAGCCCTAAAAGAGTAAACAGTCTGGTCGACAATTAGGCTGACTGTGAAGAAAACAATCCACCATCTAATGCAATAATATGTGAGAGAACCCTGTGGGGAGTTTAGTATTGAGTAAGCCTTAATATATAATTCCTACTTCATTAGATACTATACTGCATTTTTCTGCAGTGACATGACAAATGCATTTGACACAGAGAACATGTAAAAAAAAAATAAAAAAAAAAGGGTTGTAAATAGTTTCCAGTCCCACGATCATATCAATTTCTCTTCTCCAAAAAACATTGATTTTAGTCACTTTCATCACAGACTCCCTTTGCATGAAATTATCTTAAATTCATCTTGAATTAGTGCTGCTGAGTGACATCAGTGTGGTGTCCCAAACCAGCTCAAACTAAGGATACCAGCTGGTGTTCACTTGTTCTGCGCGCATCAATCTCACTTAAATTTTCATTATATCCTGACCTGAGTGTAGACACACTATCACGTTCAACCTGTTCGGTGGAAAACACACAGTTTAAACTGGGGAATTGCTGCTGTTGTGTAGAGACACAGACTTATGAAACAGTGTTGAGCTGATGTGAGCAGCTGTGATCAGAGCCAGTGATGCATTCACTGGCCCCTGTGTCTATACCACAACTAAGGGAAAGAGTTTCACTCAAAACAACATCCTGTTACAAAAGTTTCAGAACAGCTTCCTGACATGAAGTGCAGATAATATACTTTCAGAAAAAAATATATTTAGTTCAGTTTTGGTAGTTGGCCAAAGCTGAATGCCACTGTTAACCCTTTTGGCCATTGCCTTTACATTAAAACGCATTTATTTTGAAGCATATGCAGGAAGTGATGGATCAGTATAAGCAGTAGCTTTAGAGAAGGAATATATACTTTACTTTACTTTATTATTTTTTTTTTTTTTTACTCTGTTGTCATATATGCACAGGAAATACACATGTGCATAAACAGGACCTATACATGCATTAAATGGACAGATGTCAGGGTGAGAGAGCTGCCCATTGAGAGGCGCTCAGGGCAGTTGGGGGTTTGGTGCCTTGCTCAGGGGCATCTCAGCAGTGCCCAAGAGGCGAACTGGCACCTCTCCAACTGCCAGTCCACGCTCCATAATTGGTCCAGATGGGGACTTGAGCCAGCGACCCTCCGGTTACCAACCCAAGTCCCTATGGACTGAGCTACTGCGGCCCCAGTCGTGAGCATCAACATTAGCTCACAACAGCTAAAGAAAGGAGCGTTACAGAAAATGGCCAATATTTTGACCACTACCCGCACTATGGAGTAACATTTTGAGTCGACCACTGTTTTGCTAGTATCACATGAGTGCACGTAGGCTACATATGATCATATTCTTGGTTCTTATGCTATCTAACAAATTAGCACCACATGAATTAGTGCCCCAACTAGTAATGTTAGGTTTAGGAAAAGAATCATGGTTGGGTGTTCATGTTATGTAATTAAAGGGAAATTTCGGTTTATTTCAACCTGTCTCCTATTGTTCTAAATTTGTTTCAAGTGACTAGTGACACAGAAATAATAGTTAGCATGTAAGCCGTTAGCCTAGGTACAGCCGTAGCGTCAGACCTGTTAAAATGTAATTGAACGGGCATCCCTTCAAGTGCAAAGTTAGTCCACTAAACAAGCTTTTTCTCTACAAAGACCGCCTCATATCGTTAGGATAAATGTCAGAGCACATATAGAAAACGACATGTAAACGTGTTGTCTTACCTTACCAGTGTGGTGCCATGTTTGTTGTTTACCATTGAGCTAAGGCTGCAACCGGTCCCATTCCTTGCAACAGAGGTATTCCTCTTCTGTTGGCATTGGGGTACAGCATTCACAGGTAACGTTACACCACCAATCTCCAGAGCTAAAGCCTTCCAGCAGCCATTCCTCCTCTGTCATCCTCTAACGTTACCCGGTGTGCCTCTCTCTCTCTCCTCCTCCGTTCTTCAATTTCACGAAGCTCTTTGTCAGTGTATTCTGGCTCAAATAAATAAGGGCGGCCATCGCCTCTCGATGTGGAAAGCCTATATACTAACATTCCACATTTAGGTGGTTTTCAGAGTTGTTGTCTTACCTTACGGTGTGTTTACCATTTACCTCTGCTTCCCAAAGCGCGGCTGAAATATCGCGAGAACAAGCAGCGATCTCATACCGTGCCTGAAATCTCGCGAGAACAAGCAGCAGCAGCTGCAAGGCAGAACCGGACAGTAGCCTGAAAAGTTCGTTCATTTATTTTATTAAAGATTTATAGAATAATGGCTGACTTTTTGCCAGACTCCGACTTTGTGGAGGAGGAATTTGATTTTGCAGAGTTTAATGGCCGCCCTTATTTATATATTTCTAACTTTGCACTTGAAAGGATGCCCGTTCAATTACATTTTAACAGGTCTGACGCTACGGCTGTATCTAGGCTAACGGCTAACATGCTAACTATTATTTCTATGTCACTAGTGACTTGAAACAAATTTAGGACGATAGGAGACGGGTTGAAATAAACCGAAATTTCCCTTTAACATAACATGGTGACGTACCTTACAATAACTCAAAATTCACTTGGTTTCACAAGGGACACAAACACTGGTCACCTGAGGGAAAGTCCTGTGTTTGTTTGACCCATCCAAAACCCCAACCAGAGTTGGAAATTAACTTACGTCCACCTGCCACTGGCTTTTGGACCCTCTTAATAGATCACCATTGTATTTTGGCCAGTGAGTAAAGCAAATCTAGCAGTCACTTGCATAATTTACAAGCATTTGGAAGGTGCTAATTTCCAACCCTGACACCAAGCCTAACTCCTTGCACGGACCCTCCGTCTTTATACAGTACTTCTTCCTTTTGTTCTCTCGTCAGTGCATTGGTCACATGATTGCAACCTTAACATTCATGTGGGTTATACACAAATTACTGGCTCATGAGTATGTGAGTTACATACAAATTCTGGTGCATTACTTTGTAAGTACACTGTACGTACAAACAGTGCATGAGAACAGCCAGATGTAGGTCATGTTATACATGTTATACAGCTGTAGCTCAGAGGTAGAGCAGGTCGTCCACCAATCAGAAGATCAGCGGTTCGATCCCCGGCTCCTCCAGTCTGCGTGTCTAAGTATCCTTGAGCAAGATACTGAACCCCAAATTGCTCCCGATGATGCTTCCATTGGTGTGTGAATGTGTTAAAAACTGAGTAGCAGGTGGCACCTTTTATGGTAGCATCTCCTATGATATTAGCCAGTAGCCTTAATGAAATCTCCAACAAGAAAACATCTGCCTTTTACTTTATGTTATCAACAATTCAGCTTATCAGTGTGTAACGGAAAATCACCTCCTGAGGAGTACTAACCCAGCCACAACACAACATTGTCTATTAGACTGTTTCAGCATTATCTATCTCAAGTACCCCATCTACCTTACCAGCACTTTCCATTAAAGGAGCTGTTGAATCCAAAATGAAAATTCTCATTATCTACACTCCCTGAGGTCAATCAAAACAAAGCCAAAGTGCGTACGCAAGCAAGTTAGTAAGTTCAATTATTTGGCTTCTAACACTGGCATTCTGCTGCATTAGCTGTTTGGTATAACTAGTTCACTCTTTGTAAATTACTGTACTTTGATATATATATTTAGCAAGAAACCATTCCTTAAAGTCCTTTCAAGGTATGCTTAGGATATAACGAGGGCATTTTCCACTTCATCTTGTCAGAATATATCCAGAAAACCTAATGCACAGATATATGATGTGGTTGGGAAAATACATTAAGACTTCCCTCTGATCACAACGATGGTATCACCTCCTCCTCATTATAAAAGATAGGTCATGCAGTTGGCTGCAGCTTTTGCCCTCAGGCCGATGAAAATATGATAAAAAAGAAAAGATTAATTATTTAATTAAAGTAAGTGGCACACTGAGTAATACAAGTACAGAGGCACATATTCTGTTAGGTATTTGCTGCTAAGTATGCACTGAGAAATTCAGATCCAATCCCATTTGTCATTTTATAGTACATTCCAAAATTCAGTCTGAAGACCTAAATAAACAAAACCCCACAAGGCACACTTTGATTCCTCCTAATGCTGACTGAATTATTTAGGATGCCATGCATTAAGTATTAGAAGGAACTGGAATAGTTTTGTGAAGCATGTGTTCACACGTACACACATGCTTCTTTGAGAGGGCACATGCTTACAAGGAGCTTCTTGCCACTTCAAATACCTGGTGAGCAGCAGGAGGCAAAGCACTGATCTATTAAACATGTTTCATAGCTCATCGAGTCAGAGAATAGCCTGTCTATTAGAGTTGCTCACTTCACCAGCTGACAGCAGGTCTGCAGAGTATTTCAATATTATTGCCATAAAATCCTACCGTGACAAAATTGCATGATGTCTAATGATATCATGGATCACAGTTAATGAATGAGTGAATAGTACTGTTAGTTTTAAATTCTTCATGGTATCTTATGTCAGTGAAAACTACATTTTGTTCCAGTAAAACAATTTGTATATAAATCCGATTCATTGGGATGATGTGTAGTGTGTTTAAAATAACTCTGGTGGGAGGTGTGGACTCAAGTCACATAACTTAGACATGAGTTACAAGTTTGTTTGTAGTTTGATGACTTTAGACTTGATTAGACAAAAGACTGGTAAAATTAGGTAAACTTCCTTAAATGTCCCCCCAAAAAATTTAGGTTCGCATGAGGTGGTTTTTGTCTTGCCAGATATTCCCATAACCAGATAATTTGTCTTCATCTCCAGACAGCATGAAACATGGCCAGTACTAACTGACATGAAAGAGAAATTATAACTTGCCCAACTGAAACACATTCCTAAAGACCTCTCCATGTTTCTCTCGTAGACGGGTTTGATTTCCAAGGTGACTGGTTTTGTTTATTAATAAACTTGACATTTAAAAGTTTGCTTAAAATTTGCTTGACAACTGGATAGAAACACGACAACTGAAAGAAACCACAAAGCAGTTGTACCTAATGTGTCACATAGATGAGGTTCTCCAACAATGCCGTAGGGGCTGGACCATTACGCGGGCTATGGCTATTCAAAGTACCCATAATTAACTCATGACTTACCTTTAAAACGTCTACGCTGAAAATCAATGATTCAGTTTAAAGTACCACCACAGAGAGTTGGTCACTTAACTTTAACAATGTTTTGTTTTCAATTCTTAAGAAAAACATGTGTATGCATGGTTTGAGGTACGCATGAGCAAGTGTGGTGTATGCATTTTTTCCCCCACATTTTTTATACACCTGACCACAGGTGTAATGTTCCAGTACAATGTTTTTATTGTATTTAGTGTTGTGGTGTTCATGGGGCGATGTGTCTTTAAAGTTTAGACTCACTGGGACAGGGCGATGCTCTGGTAGTGTCAAAATTCTACATTATCAATCCATCATCTCATTCCACAACTTGAGGATAAACATGTTAAATTAACTAAAAACGTAAGTAAATACATTTGATCCATATTGGGGGTAAGTTTTAAAAGTTTGCCTATCCAATGACTCAAAGTGACTAGGCATTTCTTTGTTTTCATTTCCACTTAAGGAGTGATCAACATATTTACTTTCCAAATGGAAATTCAAATCATGTTTTCTAGTCTCCGCGTTTCAATAATTGTGCTGGGGAGGGCTTTTTAGAGATCTTCTCTAAGAGCAGAAAATCCATTCATACTTCAAACAGATGTCTGTCTTAGCAGTGAAAACGCAATTTAATTTCGGCCTTACATGGCCAAAATTCTGGTTACTAGATCAACATATCATTAAAAAAAAAGGCAATACATACCATCCACATTCATATACCACACATCTGAAGGACTAAAAGGATCGGACTTTTGCTGTGTTTATCTTCTGTGATGGCTGAAAAGGCAGTGACGGCTGTCACACAGAGAGGACTTTGAAACCAAGAGGGCACTTGAAACATACCATATTAGATTAACTGAGGACAGGAAGATACAGCACCAAAATTAATCAAGTACTTTCAGATTCAAAAGAAAGACCAACCACCAATCATACTGAATGATGTCAAGGCAGAGACATTTTTTTAAAAGTCTCTGCAAGACACAGAAAGATAGAGAGTGAATAATGTGATTGCATTCAGTGTGTAATACTGTCATTTGGGTTGATTGCAGTTTCAGGATGTGTTCCTATGCATGATGCAAAGGAAGTATTACGTGATGTTGTAAGTCTCACAAAGACCAGCATTTGGCAATGTCAAATGCTGGTCTTTGTGAGACCAGCATTTGGCAATGTCAATCTCAAGTTTAGATACAGCATTGACTAAGACTGACCGAATGTGTCGTCTCTACATAGCACAGGGACAGAAATGTCAATTATCTATTGTACAACCTACTTGAAATGCATCTATCTCAATATATAGTAAAAGCTTGTTCAGCCTTACTGGACAAAAATGAGGGACGTAAAAGTGGGCGCTGATGCCAACAGGCTGTATATGCATGTGTGTAAATACTGAACTTCTTCATCTCCTACCCGTCTCCTCTCCTAACAAATATAAAATAAACACTCAACATCCTGATACAGGCTTTAGGAATCCTCACTGAGTTTAATACAAACTGCAAACTCAATTCTGAACAATTACAGCACCCTGCAGCTCTTCCTCTCTCCCTGCAGGAGGAAGTTGTGACAATTCAGCCTATAGGTTTAAACCAATAATGACAGCATGAGCCCTGAGGCTATAATCAGCTTCTACTCTGTGGCTGTTGACACACTATGCAGGAAGACAAGGACTCTGACGTTGATGCCAATGAGCCGTGACTGAAGTACTTTAACTGTTTTTGATCTGTTTGATCTTTTTTTTGCACCTCTCTGTGAGATGTAGATGACCACTGACTCAACCCCTTCCCCAAACAGCAATTGTTCAATCATAGCTTAGCAACCAAAACTAGGCACAAAAGACCTGTTAAGCTTTGGATTTCTCCACATGCTGAATTGGTGTATATGGGGCTGTAGTAAGAGAAATTCTCTGTATTTAAGAGCCTGGATAGTGGTTTCTTTTCCCTTCCCAGAGCTAGAGATACAAGTGCAGCAATGTAAGGATTGCAAGGCTCAACAATAAAGATTGCCTACTTTTCCGGGGCAAGTCGAGCAAGTGAATCCAGCAACTCACTTGCTTGAGTGGCAAAAAGGAATTAAACATCCTTTTTTCTGAAGCTGCTGACAGAAGTAGCTAAGTAGGGAGCCATCTCATTTCTCTCTTATCTCTGTTGACCAACCGGGCACTCGCTAAAAAATGGCGGCAATTACGAACAAAGTTGAAGACATAAAGTGCTAGCGAGTATTTTATTATGCTTGAAACAGGACATTTATTGGGTGGTGTTAGAGGATGTGGGCAAAACTCCATCTATGTATTGTGCAGTTTGCAGCAAATTTGCGCGAGTAGGTATAGCAGTGGGTGGAGCAGCCACATGATTTTGGTCATTAGGTTTGTCTGGTGGTGAGCGCTGTTTGTAGAAGCGTGGCGTGTAGGCCTCTCGTGTAGCTTCAGCTACACATTCCTAAGTTTAAGAGCAAGGCAGATTGGACAGCATCATTTTTTATGACAATTAACTTTGGTCTTATCGTTATTTGATGACACTAATAAATAACAGCCAAGGAGCAAGTAAAAATTGACTTTAGGCAAGCAGATCTCTGACCCACTTGCCTGATCGGGTACACATTCTCACTCTCGTCACATATCACCATTTGGTCATAGACTTTCCATGTTGAGATATGACGTTAGTCAGGTACACTGGGTGCGTTGGTTGTTGACGTTCTGGGACGCCGTGTCAAGTTCTCCCTTTTGCATGCATTGTCTTCTTTAAAGATAAACTTCCGTTTTCACAGGAAATGTACCATTTCCATACAGTCTTTTTCAAAATATGTTGGTACAACACAGCAAATTGACGTTTTTATTCCTTCAACAACAAACATACGTGGTTACGCTTTGCCAACACACACACGTAGTTGGGTTTAGGCACTAAAAGCATGTGGTTGGATTTAGGAAAGAATTGTGTCTGGCTTTACAATCTTACGTGAGGCGAACACCGCCCTCCCGGGTGAAAATCAGTGGTTGTTGGACCTATCCACCACCACTTCCATCCACCCTACTCGGACTTTTCCCCGCATTAACTTTCTTTCTTGTCCTACGGTGCTTTCCAGTGACACTGCTGGGCACCATTACACTATAACGGCAACCAGCTGCGAATCATGCTGACGCGAAAGGGCGTCATTTTCGTCAGTGTCGGACGCCGGAAGTCACGGCCCAACAGCTGGATTTCTACGACTGAATTCTGGAATGGATTAAACAGTGTTTATCTGCTTTAATGTAAGCTGCAAACATTAGCATGTCCCGCTTACTAGCTTACAACTGGGACTGCAGATGCAAGTTGGCTATATAGCTAACTCTGGCTCAACAACTGTGTTGTACATAGCCCATGTTAATAAACAAACTAAACTAAACTAAACTAAACTAACAGTAGCGTCATAACCCTGTGTTATACTATGTCACATTATTTTTAGATTATGTAAATAAAAAGCCCTGTTCATGGTAGTACACCTGCTGTGTAGTGTGTAGCTAGCATTTCCTCGCTGAGTAGAAGATGGTCCCGCATCAGAGTGTAGGCTAACATTAGCAGCCCCACCCTGCTCTGATTTTGGGATGGTTACATCACAGCAACCCCAACCAAACTTGTTATCCAAGATGGCCTTACATTTGACCAACATATTGGTAATCCTAAAAGACATCTCTCTGAAAGGTGAAATGTACTTTTTGAAAATAAGAGCAAGGTAGCATTAATCTAATCTCTTACTTGTTTATGTGCATAAGATAAGCAGTTCATCAGGAAAATAACATATTATGAAACCTTTACAGAGGTCTCCTTAAAAAAAAAAAAAGGTCTGCTAGAAACATTTACATTTCAGCTGGTGACAGTCAACAAATTCATGAAGTAAACATTGGCTTCTCTGATTGCAAAAGATGTCATTACAGCTGTGAAAATTGACGGTCCACAGCCTGCTTTTTTCTACCTGTCTTAAATCAAGGACCCATTGTTTTGAAAATGACTAACAATTTGGAGAGCTGCCGAAGTTATCGCCAACTGCATGTGTGCCAAGCAAGAACACGATTAACTCCCAATTGTGCTATTGCAGCCCTTCATTGCAAGACTCTGTCACACAGTGTGGTATTTTAAGGCTTTGTTAGGTAACTTTTTTGATGTAAAAAAAAATGCATAATAGCCCAAGCCACATATGGAAATACAATTTCCAATCTACAAATATCTCTGTGTATTGCATTGGATATGCTGCACTCTGAACAGCACAGTCAAGCATGCAGTGACTTACAACGCAATGTGATCCCCAAGGGGCACATGGGAATCAAACACATCTTATTTATATATATATGTGTGCTCTTTTCTGTTTACTGTGTTGGCCAACTCGCTTCGGATACCCTCAGGCAAGCCACAGGGATGCAATGAATTTGTAAGTGAGCCGTAGTCTGAAATATATATCAAATCTGGGGACCACAGAGCTGCAGGAAATGTACCATCACCATAGGGCAACTGGGACTCATGGCCATGTTTGACTATTCTGAAATGACAGTGATCTCAAAAGTTATTTTTTAAGGGTTTAGAAATAATATTTGATAAGTAGCTTATCATTCTATCTGGTCACGAATATTGCTTCTTGTTCCTTTTTTTGTGTGAGTTTTCGAGCTTTCTTTGGATCTCTACCTGACAACAGTCCTCACATCAGTGGTCAATCAAACTCCCCTGAGATTTAAAACTAAAAATGTCATTAGCATTATTACAAAATCTCAGGATAAATGTGAGGTCACTGTGACAATGAAGGAAATGAAGAGGAGGAGTGAGTCAGATAAAATGATTCAGAGGTGCACACACTGTCACAAAGGAATTAGCAGCAATTGATTCAGTCCCCCAGCGATTTTGATCAATTAGCAGTGCTCAGGTTGCTAGGTTACTTTCAATTGTGTCTGCACAAATTAACTTTTTTTTTTTACAACAGACAGTTCATCCTGTCAGCAGGAAAAGCACAGGTGTAATTAAAATCATTAATGACTAATGAATGATTCCATTTGGGTGTGCAGGTTTAAGAGCCTTGCTTTTGTGTAAGGTGACTCTCTAACTTGGCTTATTAGACCCTTGACTGGAACCGAACCATCGTTTATCCTATTAATTCCACTTGTGCTTTTCCTGCTGTGAGACATCAAAATATCTGCTGTGAAAAGATCTTTTACTTTACAGAATTACAGACAGCAATGCCTTAGAAAACCTAGTTTTGAGTGTAGGTTCCCGCTGCAACAGTTTTTCCACATATGCCCACCAGAATTACTGCCAGCCAGTCAAATTGCAGTTTACATCCATGTCTGTCCGGACTTATGTATAGCCATGACAGCAGACAATGCTTTAAGTATGAATGTTGCTGCAAAAAAGCTACATATTCTAACACATTTTTGTTTCACACACATCTACAACCAGGCAACAAATCAGATCTATACAACCAGCACCATTTCAAAGTGGGCACCCAAGACTACTGTCACAGATTCAGTATCTTGACCAAATGTCTCCCCTTCTGTTCCTTAATTATGGCTTTGAGTAACGGCCAGAAAGGTGTTTTTGCAGAACATTATGACACCTGATACCTTTTGGATATAAAATGTCATCATTTTATCTCTTTATTCTATTAGACATTTGTGGGAAACATCATAAATAGTGTACAAATCTTGAGTTATGGCCAAAAATGTGAGGTCACAGTGACCTTGACCTTTGACCATCAACATCCTATCAGTTATCCTTGAGTCAAAGCCGATGTTTGCGCCAGATTTAACGAAATTCAGTCCAGGTGTTTCTGAGATACCACATTTATGAGAGTGGGATGGACGCAAGGTCACACTAACCTTGATCTTTGACCATAAAAATCGAATCACTTCATTGTTGAGTCCAAGTGGACGTTTGTGCCAAATTTCAAGAAATTCCTTCAAGGCATTCTTGAGGTAGGGCATTCACAAGAATGGGACAGACAAACATGGATGAATGGACCCAGCCTTGGCTGTCACTGGCATGGAGGCATAAAAACTTGACTCAGAATCAGGAGGGGCCCACCTGAGAGGACACACCTGAGAGAGCTTTGTGAGTGTTACACATGCAAAACAGATGAGGTGTTAAGTTGGTGCCACGCCAAGAATATCCCAGAAGGGTAAAGTAGTTTTCTTTGGACTTAGTAACAAGAAGGAACTTCACCATGGTTTCATTTTTACCAGTAAAAAAATTGTACTGCCAACTAAAATTAGGGGTAGGGCTGCTGAGTGTCATAGTTCATAGCAACAAGTCCAAGTACAGACTTTAAAGTGTAGCATCACCTGCTGTTAGTCACCAGAATTTGATTTACCCACATGGGTCCATGTAGCTCTGATGATGCAGGGTGGCATCACCAAAGCGGTCCAACTAATAAGTTACCTGTCAGTCCATATGACCTCATCTTATTTCTCATGGTTGGTCTACTAAAAGCCAGCGTGGTCTGAACCAAATGAATCGAACTACAGTGTGTATAATCCAGAGCCACTGTTTTGCTTGACTTTAATGGGCCCAGTGAGAGACAGCCAGCAGGCACACAGTGTCAGAATACACTGTATATAACAGATTAATTAAAATGTAATTGTATTCAAAATGTTACCAACCAGTGAGGCGAGGGAACAACATTGATTTATCTGCCACAAACAAACAGCCCCAATCTGCTTCGACACACACACTCTCACACAGCCAAACACCAGCTTCCTTTTTTAAATTCCGTTTTTTTCCACTTTATTTGTTTTTCTACCTTTATTTGTACTCTAATTTTACCACCATGTTGCTCTCTTTTGTCACAAGGATGGCTGTGCAGTTTCTCCCTAATTGCTCATCATGCTATAATCGTTCTTTGATTTGTTGGAAAATGAGATGTATTTATCAGCGCCTCAGCTTTTTCTGTATCACAATAACAACATTAGTCTCACTGTCTACCTTACAGACCAAAAATATAATCGACGTAAGCAACAACATTAATGTGTACTACAGGATGTTTTTGACTCAGTGTGCGTAGAGTGAAATGATAGCATGAAGAATGGTTTAGTGTCTCGCACCCCAGAAAACAAACAGAGGATAATTTCAAAGAGCTATCAAGATTGAATCACCACTCAAAGTTTGGAAAAAACCCATTAAGTGTTACAGACAGACAGGTGAATTAGAAAATGGAAAACAGAAACATCAGGACAGTAAAAAGAAGCCATCAGAGAAGCTTTGGGTGAGATTTTACAGTGGTAGCCACGACAGTCCCTCTTCATGCAGTTTTATTCTACATTAGTGCCTGATACTTGCGTTGACTTGAAAAAAGTGGGACTGCAGTGGCTACAGCTGTAGGTCTTTTTGATAACATGTAACATGCTGTTTCTTTTTTAAATCCAGCACAAATTGATGTTGATGTGGGTATATGAAGGGAGGCTTGCCTGAGAGAGGTCCAGCTCTACCTATCCTGATGGTCATCTCATCGGAGTCCAAGAACTGGAATGAGGGCTCCTCCACTTTCTGTTTGGACAGCTTGGATTCAGGGGGCAGAGCCAAGGAAATGTGGGGGTCAGCACCTACACCCTGTGGATAGCAGAAGACAAGAGAATGGGTAAAAATCCATTTAATGGATAGAAGATCACAGGCAACACTTTGTTTTATAGGTCCCCTAGTTTCCGACTAATGTTATAGAAATGTTCCTTATCTGATAACAAGCTGATATGTAACTGTTAAAAATTACCTCAAAATGGCTACGTAATTTACATTGGACAAAAAGGTATTGAGATCTGTTACCGAAATAAAGGTAGCAATGCCTCAATGTAAAAATACTTCATTACAAGACAACTCTTTATGCAATATATTCCCGTACTTCAATGTTGCAAAATGCCAGATTTGCAACTTTTGATCTGAGCATATTCATATGAAATAGAAGATATAGGTCACATGTACAAGCAGCTTATTACAACACATAGTTACACTCAATGTAAGGCAGTGACAGCTAATGACCAAAGTAGAGAGACAAAGTCCACTAACAGAGAAGGTCAGGTTGGATGTATGGGTCAAACAAACACTGGACTTTCACCCAGGAGACAACTGTTGGTATCTCATGTGAAACCAAAGGTCCACTTTGACTTTTTAACTAATGTTTACTTATGTTACATACCAAAACTACCTACATTTCTTTAGTTGCGTAACAAGCATTCTTACTGTAACCCCAACCATGATCTTTGGCTAAATCTAACCAGGTAGTTTTGTTGCTTAAACCTTACCAAGTACTTGTTTCACAATGTTAACAATGTGTTTAAAACTGCAGCCCTGTCACAACTGTATTATATATATTTTAAGTAGCATTTGTTATTGGTACTCTCCACTGGCCCTTCTAAACATTCAGACATTTACATGGTATTTTTTCAGAAAGAAAAATCAGGGGAAAATAAACTTTGTTTGAGACATGTCTCTGACCGAAGTGTATACCATTTTGTACCATTGGCACAGCTGGTAATGTGTTATTTTTTTGTATCTATGGTCCGAGCCAACAGTCTGTGCAGCAGCAGACCCTGCTATAGCTCTGTATCATGCTAAACTCTAAGCCTGCTCACTTTTTAGTGGTCAAATCAAATGATAAATCCTTCTCGTAACTGTACACCACTCAAATTCCTTTCACTTGGAAATATGTCACAGCACAAAAGCTTAAGACAGTGTAACTTCTGTCTCATTGTGACTTTACAAGCGCTTTCCCATGTTCCCATACATAAAACTACAGTTAAACAGATTACCAAAAATTACTTGCCACAAAATGCAGACACTCTGAGGGATCTAGGCTCCCAGGTCAGTTTCCTGTTTTGCATGATTGGTAATCCAGCCTTGCAGATATGAACAAACAGATCAGCGGGTCCCTGGGCTCCTAAAACTTGCATATTTCATATGCAAGACAAATATGATTCTCACTCAGTCATTAAACCACAATACTGGCAACTTGACACACACTTGTGCTTAAGGAAGCACACATTTAAATCAACAAAAGAGCCCACAAATCCACCATAACAACAAAGAATGGGATGGAAGGATTCTGCCTGTTGTCAACAAGCATTTGCCATCCTGAGTCAGCCTCTTTCTTTTTCACTGAACAGTATCTACAAACTGAGAGGAATAATGGTGGACCCATACACACTTTTTATTCAAGTGACAGACAGAGGAAACAAAAAGTGGCATGCAGTAATCATTCATCCTAATCAGGTTGTTTATGACCTGCAATGTTACTGTGTTACTAGGGTTGCTATGACAATGATAGGATGTTAACATGCAAAGCCAGGTTGGTCAAGTGTCTTTGTGTGACTTTGTGTCTATTATCAGCACCTATTTTTTTTGTAAAATAAGTTGCTTTAAGAGTTTGATTTCCTTGTGGAAGAAAAAAAACCAATGTGGTTGCTGATCAGTTACTGTATCAAAACAATGATAAAACGTAAGCACCCACGACAAATAAAATAGCCTATCCTATCAGATGATTTTCATGTCAGACATTATCTGAGGCCGACAAACACAAGACTGAACAATGAATCACAGAAAATGGCAAATTTGAGGAAAACAGAGCCCACATATATTCAAAAGCAAACCATTAGATGACTAATTTCTAAAAGTAAGAGCTAAAAAAACATGTGCATCCATATTTCCTCCCCTTCGTCACTGCGACACCTCCATTACTGTCTAGTCGCAGGTTGTTTAAAAGCAGGTAGAGAACTGGCAGAGCTTGTGTGCGTCATAGTGCGCAGAACATTAGGGGTCAGGTGCACTGAGATAAACAGTTGGTGGTGCTAATTCTGTGTCGTACTCCATAAAAGTACTGCAGGAGAAATAAGGCACAATGTGATGGCATAATTAAAAGAGCATCGGTCAAGCCTCAGATTATGGGGAACCACTTAGACTATGTGATGGAAATATGACCCTTTATGCCAAAGTTAAAGCAATTACTGTATTTACAGATATAAAATACTAAGTGCTTGTTTACATTGTATAATAACTATGACCTATTGGACACGGCAATTTTCCCATTCCTCTCTGCAAAACTGATTAAGCCCTTCAGATATCATGGGGGTGGTGAGTGAACAGCCTTTTTGAAGTCCAGCTGCAAACTCTAAATTTGAGTGACATCATGATTGTGACTAGGTCATTCCAGGACATTGACTTGTTATTTTGAAGCCATTCCTGTGTAGCTCTGGCTTTATGCTTGGGCTCAGTGTCTTGCTGGAAAACCAATCTTTCCCAGAGTCATAGGTTTCCGGCAGACTGCACACTTCATGTTACCTTCTGCCCTCATAAGCCTGAAACCCCTTGACTACACACAGGCGATCTGCTGCAGAGAAACAACCCCACAGCATGATGCTGCCACCACTATACTTCACCGAAGGGATTGTATGTTTTTGATGATGTGCAGTGTAACATGGTGGAAAGTCTGATGGACAAAAAAAAAGACGATATTCGTCTCATCAGACCACAAAAGCTACTCTGACCTGTCCAAAAATAATAGTGACATTGTGCATTTCTGCATTTGCATGTTATTATGTAGACCATATTTTGAAACTTAATGTTTCAACAACTATGTGGCAAACGTGGGGTTAGGTTTGGCTAAAAATACAAGGTTTTGGAAGCAAATTCCTTGTTAGAAAAGCAGATATATGATAAAAAACACCACTTTTCATGCCCCTATCCCAGCAGGAAATGCAGTGATGCCTTGGTAAAAAAATTTACCATTTTTTGTGGCACTGTCCCTACTATAAAAACAGCAACAGATCACTACAAAACACCCACAATTATTGTCTGAAAAGCTCCTGGAAAACAGCAATGGCTCACCAATGACTCAAATCACAAATGGTTTGTTGTTTGTTGGTCTCAAACAGTGGTCTGCAGCTTGGCAGGCATCTTGTCTAGGTGACACAGCATCCACCATCCCCACCCCGCTCCCAATCTCCCAATCTTAGAGCCCATTGGCTATCGTCCTGATGATGATGAAGCCTCTGGGGGCAACAGCCAATATTTTGGGGAATTTGGCATAGCCAGTGGATAGACATCATCTTTCATGCACTGGTCATTATATTATCCACAGTCTGAGACACAACTTGAGACACAAGAATGGAGTTGCAGTTGAACAGAGCTAATGAAAATAAAAAAACTGTCTTCAAACAATAGCCAGTGCGTTCGGAGATTGCATTTTGGCTAATGCGTTCCATGTCTTAAGCTCTCCGCACAGCCTGTTCACCTGCATGCTAGCAAAGCCTGCTCAAACATGATTAGTCACTACTACTTATACTACAAATGGAAACCAGAACTCTTTCAATACCAAAATCTCGTCCTGTTGCCTAGACCTTGATATGCAAGTATGTGTTTAACGAGGTCACCTTTTTGCATGCCCACTTTAAGTATGAATTTTCAGACTACACACATTTAACTGAACTTCTATGTGTGAGAATGCTTCATCTTATGATGATATGTGGAACACTTTAATGACATGTGGTGAATAAGTCTATAGTATGGAAGAGGTGCCCTGCTGCCTATGTCTTTATTGTTTTTGGTGTTGTTGTTGTCAGTATTATAATAGTTGTCTCTTTATTCATCAGATGGCACACAATAACTTTCCAAAAGTACTAATAAATATCTATAAAATCAAATTTATTTGGATATGTGACTACAAAATGGGGATGGCTGCACTAGTCATGATTTTTAGTGTGTCTTGTGCCAAAGACAGATTTGTTGAGGGGGAATAAAATAAAATAAATGTTTTTTAATAAGTATGAGGAATAACGCTGGAAATAAAACAGAAAATATTGTTGTGGAAACATTTTCTCTGAGCAGTGAATTCACTTCCTGTATTTGTCAGTCTTGTTCTTTGGTTATTACTCACGCCAGCAGCAATGGGGCGTATGAAAAGGATGCAATCAAGAATGCAGCAGAGGCAAAAAAAAAAAGGGAGGAAGTTTGCTAAGGCATAAACTAATGAGTTAGGTGGTGCATGACATTTGGGGATGATGTGGTGTAATTGTTGGGCTGAAAACACAGAATGCAGCCTGACCAGCAGGCACAAATACAGATTTTATACATTTCTAATTTATTAAAATGCCAACAGTTTGCATTTGCTTTAAATATTACATGCATTTTACAAGCTGTTGCTAAAGCAGAAGACAGTTCACCGGTTCAAGGCTTAAATTATTGATCATTTTCTATCTTCGCTGTTTTCATGACCATTTGTATGCATCTGTTATTGAGAGCAGAATATACCATCCTGTACTGTGTTGATATGTGTGTGGGCATGTCTGAGTAAGTGTGTATTCAGCTAAATGTGTGTGTGTGTGTGTATGTGTGTGGGTGTGTGTGTGTCATGATGAGACAGTTCATATACCATTTCAAGCAGGCCTAACCCTCAGTAACCTTTGGTGATGACCCATGATACAGTCTCATCAGCAGGTCCAAGCTCACCATTAAACCACTTGCAGCAGCGGTCTGGCTCTGCTGATCACTGAAAGTCACCTCTCTCGCTTTCTCTTACTCCTCATCTCCCCTCCTCTCTTTCCCTCCCTCTCTCTTGAGAACAAGCCTCTTTAATTGTCCTTTCACAGCAGAAATGTTTGGTTACCTTCAAAATATGCAGCTGCAATCAGCAGGCTACCGTGTGAATATGTTTGATGACACCACTTAACATAACCAAAAGAGCAAACCATCCTCATCCCCAGGGCGTTAAATAAAGCAGCTTGGACAGTAGCCTTCGGAACGTACCAGGCTTTCAACTAACTCCAATGTAAACCCATATGCGGCAATGGCATAGTATAAAGCGTGACAAAGTCAGCGAATGGTGGGAGGGTGTAGTGGTGGATGGATCAAACAAACACAGGACTTTCTCCCAGGAGACTGCTGCTCTTGTCCCATGTGAGCCCATTTAAACCTGGTATTAACATGTGTTTTGGTGATCCGAACACAAGTCTGTCTGTCATGCATCTCCGGCTGATAACTTGTGTTCAGATTTTGTTACTGCCTGTAACTTATGTGTGAAGGGCCTATCCACATTATTATGTCCACACTCTTGTTAGCATGCTTGCTAGTCACATTAGCAGTTGTATTGGTAGGCTCTAGCTGGATATATTGCTGTCAGCTGAATTCAACATGTCTCTTTCCATAAGGCAAAGCAATGGACGGTCAACACTTTGTCCAACTCATTTTAAAATGGGCAAGTTATAGAGCATTAGCATGCTGTCACCAAAACAGCCACTACGTATTCTACTGATGATGTATGTCAGGAATGCATTAGGACACATTCACGTTTACACAATAAAAGATTTGCGGTCAAATGCATCTTAGTGGTTGTTTACACTTGTATTTAGCAATGTCAACTTGTGATCAGATAACCCAAGATGCATGTTAATGCCTGGTATAAACAGGCTCATAGTTAATGTCATGTGAAATATTCATTAAGGTACTCATGTAAGTGAAGTTATGAAACAAATGTACCCATTTTAACCCAAACCATGATCAGCTGTCCCTGATTATAACCAAGACAAAAGCTGCTCATACATATCTTTCCCAGTCAAGAAGAAGAAAATTAAAGTGTGCAAACACAGCCACAGAGGGGAAGAAGAAACACAAAGTAATAAGGAAATGGGATTCAAGGGAATGGCCCATTTCAAAATGATGCATAGTCTTTAATGTTTTTGTTCTTTTTTATTCCAAGCAATAATTGCTTCCCACTGATCTCAATTTTGAACTAAAATAAACCTGCAAGGACTTGACACGAACTTGAGATTGATGATCCACCAGTGACCAATTTGCTAACCTTATATTACACCAAACAGCTAGGCATTATGGAACCACAGAAAACTAAAACCAAGAAGCCTGTTTGTGCATTCCTGTCGGCGTTATTGGCACATCTGAGGAATATAACAGGATTAGGCAAATTAAACCAATGACATTCAAAAATGACAACAGTGTTTGCAGTTTTTTTTACACATGAGGAATCAACAACACAGTCATCCTGATTTTGGTATTTACTTTGGCATGACTTTGATGCTTAACCTGGATGTAATGAATGGATGAAAAGGCGACATGCAAAGGTGGAAAAGAAAACTGAAAACTTCAGAGCACCTGTCTCCAATTTGCTGTGTGTTTGATGTTTAATGGTGATGTAACAATGTGAAGTAAACATCAGAGATGCTTTGCTACAAGGCGCAGCTGCAAACAATGCAATGTTTAATGGTGATGTAACAATAATAAATATTACAAGAAATGTTTGTTCCTTATTCTGATAGTGGTACTGGTGTCACTTAGTACTCCCTTTGTTTGTGAATGAAGCTATACACAAATTCCATATGCCACTGGGTCTTCATTTGAGAAATAAACTTGGTCCCTGATTCCTCTGCTAAACACACAAGTGAAGTTTCCGAATTCTTTTCAAGGTTCTTAGACCCCTGAGAAAGTTTATATAGTGCTAATGCCCCAGTATCAACATATTATCATCAATCTAAATTTTAACATCTTGTGGTTGTATGTCCATGAACCAGTCAAGCTGCAGTTACAGTTTACATCCATGGCTGTACAGACTCATATGTTGGTAGGACAGTTAACAATGCTTCAAATGTTGCTGAAAAGAAGCTGCATACTCTAAAACATGGATGCTTCACACACATCTTGAACCCTGACATTATAGAAGATCTGTACAATTAGCATAGTTTCAAGGTGGCCACCCAAGATTAGTGTGACCAGTTAAGTATCTGAACAAATGTCTCCCCTTCTGCTTCTGAGTTATGGCATTAAATAATGGCCACAAAAGTGTTTTTGTAGAACATTATGAAGTCAGTGAGGTTGATCTTTGACCTTATGTATATAAAATGTCATAACATCATTTTATCCTATTAGACATTTGTGTCAAATGTCATAATTAGCATACCAATTCTTGAATTATGACCAAAAGCCTATTTTATAAGGTCACAGTGATCTTGACCTTTGACCACCACAGTCTAATCAGTTAATCTTTGTCCAAGTGGATATTTGTGCCAAATTTTAAAAAAAAAAAAAAATCCCTGCAAGTTCTTCTTGAGATATTTGTGTTCATAGGAATGAGAGATGCAAGGTCACACTGGCCTTGACCTTTGACCACCAATACCTATTTAGTTCATTGTTGCGTCCAAGTGAAAGTTTCTGACAAATTTGAGGAAGTCCCTCAAAGCAAAGTTTAATTATCACGTTCACAATAATGAGATGGACGCAAGGTCACAGTGACATTGCCCTTTGACCTTTTGACCTTAGTATCAGAAGAGTTCTGGTTTCCATTTGTAGTCCAAGTAGTACTGACCAATCACATATGAGCGGCAGGTAAATAGTCAATTTGGGGAGGAGTAACACATTGGCTATAAAACAATCTTGGAACCCACTGGCCATCATGAGACGACAATTTTTATTCATTTATTTTTTTTCTCTGCATTTGTGTAAAGGTTTATCTCTATTTATAGAGATTGTAATCCTTATTTTTATCCTTAATAGCCAAAATGACCAGCACACAGAAGAGGAAGTCTTGACCCAGATATCCGCTTGCTACACTGGACCTCCTGAAATACTGGTCATTGCCCCCATGCTTATCATCATCAAACTGATAGCAGAAGGGTCCAAGATTGCAAGATATATAACATTAAAGTCAAATGTTCTAATGATTCTTTATATAATGAAAATATTGTTTTTATGTGTTTGGTATTCATTTATTACACAAAAATAAAATTGAGAATTTTTCTATTGAAGGTACTGATAGTTAACCTTGAGACTAGTGACACGTTACTCAATACAAGTGATGATACTTCATGTGTCTACTGCAAAATGTGAAATCAAAACAGCACTACTACCTGTAAAAGGTCATATTTGTATGCTTAGAAAGTAAAATATGTAAAATATATGAAATTTGTAGTTAACTGACTATTTTTTATAATAATAAGGCCAATAAACAAACCGCTGCATTCATTACACAGACCTTCCTCTGACCTTTTAGCTCACTGAAAGCAACCACAAACTCTTTCTTTTACTAGATTACAGTTTTGGACGTAGTCCCAGCTGGAGGTGGGGGGAGTGGAGGCTCACTGGCTCAAAATCAATACATTTTTATTGGCAGCTCTCTAAACAGATACAAACTGTTTATCTGCATAAATTCTGATGATGTTATCTTGCCTCAACTGAGATAAACTAAAATCACGGATTTTTAAGATGAAAAGTAGAACTAGTATGCAGAGAACTGGCTGAAGTGTATCTGTGTAACCCACAAAAATCTTCACATTTAAAGAATTTAAGTGTAGTTTAACTTTACTATTTCACAAACTGGTAGATGTATCCACCAATGCCTTCTCAAAGTAGTGCCTATAGTACAGATTTTCATGTGCCATGGCTGGACTCTATATGAAAGTACTCCAGCTATCTGATGTTTGTGTGATTCATTCTGTGTGAAAGTTACAGCAGGAGAGATGTCTCAGAGGACTTGTCACAGCTTGACGAGGAAGGCAGGAGTTGAGAAAGAGGAGAAAAAAATTGAAGTGGCAACTGCCCCGTTCCCTTCAGGAACACACTCACACTGTCATGCGTTTCCACACACTCAAGCTCAAAGTGTACTCACACACTCACACACACACACACACACACACACACACTGCACTCTCTAGATGTTTCTGATTTACACACTCCTTCTATCTCCACTTCAGACGATTGAGTGGACTCAGTATATTTGATCATGGAGACAAACTTTCTCAAGTAGAGCTAACCCTTACTGGTGCTCACATATCAAGAAAAAAACTTTTTCAAAGTAAACAGATTATTAGAGACTTCATAGCAGAAAAAAAACCTTTCAGAGTCACAATCCCTCCATGTGGACATCTAAGTTAGTTGCTCAGGTTTGGCAGTCCGATGAAAACATTTACAATTTGAGGATACTATCAATAATCAGATACACAAGATGCCAGCAATGTCATTGACAAGGTCAACAATAATATTCTAACATTATTCTAAATAACACCTAAATACTTACATACAGTAGGTAACTACAGTGATACTATACAGGTCATAGGATGCAGCTACTAATATGCTGATTTACTTATCTGAAATTGTCTGCCACAAATGATCTACTTTACTTTTGTGGTGTTGTATCTGATAAATACTATGTCCCTACTATCTCTCCAGGATTAAAGGATAAGGCTGAGGATATTCTGTATTTTTCTGTTTGTCGAAAAATCCCATGGAAAGACCAAAACCAACAATGACTTGATCCTACTAAATAGTACACGGGTGTCACTAGGATATGTTCACGAGTGTGAATCTAATATATTTTGGGGTTGTAATGCACAGGTCTACTAGGAAGCAATGTCAGGTTTTGCAAACAACAATGTAAACATCATATAGAGAAAATCAGAAAATGGAAATCAATTTCACTCCAGTCGGTAACAACCCACTTCATCTGGGGAATAAACATGAGAGATAAGGATTTATCAGCATACATGGACAGGACAAAGCCTTTTCTACCACGAGATGGTTCCATCGATCAATTTGCTTGTGTGACGGGTTTCGCATTACATGTTGTTGGGATTTGAGAGTTGTGTGTGTCAGCTCCTCTACAAGCTCTCTGGCACACACTCATCCATAACACTCTTCTCTGTGTTGATGTCTATGTGCATCTCCACAGGATAACAATTCCAGCTTAATAAGTAAAGCCTGACAATAAACAAGACTAGGTCAAAACCTAGTATGTGCTGGACCCTGTATGGTTAATGTGCTAAACTGTGCTCCGAATATTCCAGGGATAGATGGCCATAGTAAAGTGAGACCGACCCTGTACATTTACTCCCACTTGACAACTTTACTCCTAATTTCCTTTCTGCTTCAACTGCCACCAGCTGTCTGCTCTGAGCACATTCACTGCCACACTCTCCCTCTGACCATATAAATCAAACTGTTTCAACACCCTATAAATATAGGATTGAAACATCATGTCAGGAAACACATACATATGAAACACATATTCAGGAATATCTACATATTAATATGTATATCTATACCACCTCGTGGTTGCATGCATCCGCGAACCAGTCTACTTGCATTTACATCTACATCTGTGAATACATGGATGCTTCTTCCCCTTGATAAATCTTCCCCTTGACCTCGGACTTTTGACCACCAAAATCTAATTGTTGAAAGCAAACAGATGTTTGTGCCAAATTTGAGGAAACTCCCTCAAGGCCTTTTTGAGATATTGTGTTCACAAGAATGAGATGTATGCAAGGTCACAGTGACCTTGACCTTTGACCACCAAATTCTACTCAGTTTTTGAGTCCAAGTGGACATTAGTGCCAAATTTGAAGAAGTCCCCTGACTGTGTTCTTGATATATCGGGTTCATGAGAATGCACAGGATAGGGTCTTAGTGACCTTGACCTTTGACCACCAAATTCTAATCAGTTCATCCTTGACTCAAAATGGATGTTTGTGGCAAATTTGAAGAAAATCCCTCAAGATGTTCTTGAGATATTGTGTTCACAGGATATGATGGATGTATGGTAACAGTGACCTTGACCTTTGACCACCAAAATCTGATCAGTTTAAACCTGAATCCAAGTTTCAATATTTTGCCAAATTTAGAAAAGAAAATACCTCAAGGTGTTCTTGAGATATTGCATTTACAAGAACGAGAAAGATGAGATCCCAGTGACCTTGACCTTTGACCTATGACCACCAAAATCAAATTAGCTCATTGTTGAGTCCAAGTGGACATTTGTGCCAAACTTGAAGATTCCCCTCAAGGTATTTTTGAGATATTGCATTCCTGAGAATGGGACAGATATATGTACAGGCGTACATACATACAGACAACCTGAAAACAAAACGCTGGTGGGGAGGCACAAAAAGTGGCACCAAAAATTGCAATATTTTACAGCTCCTCCTGAATTTCTCAAATGAGGTTTTCTGTGTCAACCTTAAGGTACTTTACGCTTGCTAATAAATTGTTGGTTGTGGTCTTTTTATGGGATTTGTTGACATTAAGTATAGTATCACCAACCTCATTTTCAGCCACAGCTAAGCATTACAGTGTTGTACTATGCATTGTTGATCATGATTTTAAATTTCTACTCATGTTTAGTTAATACCAAAACCGGGGTGCATGATTACCAAAAAAAATTATATCTAAATATGACAAAACAATCTGTCAACTGCATTTGAGGAAAGTTGCCCCTGTAGATTAGTGAGATCATTTGGCATCAGTTTAATTAAACAATGCAGGATGAATGGTAGCCAGCAAGTTTGGATCCCATAGTCATACACATGATCAAATACTACCTGTAAACAAAGTAGATGTGTAACCTGGCAACTATAGATGCCATAAGGATGCTGTTTATGAAAAGGAACACATACTTTCTTAGGTGCCAACTAACAAACATTAAGACTGGAAAACAGCTGCCCAGCAACTAACTACATCTAATGATTAGGGGTGTAAATAATACATTTTATTATAATACAATATATTGATTCTTTAGACAAAGACAATTTTTTTGCTGATATCACAAAGTCCGCCACAATACAATTTCGATTTGATTCAATTCAGTGGCCTGCTTTCAATATGAGACAATATTAGTAAATATCCTCATTGTCTCTTTCTTGGCTGCTTGCCATTGTCTGCCTGGCACTAGGGAGGATGCACTGTTTGAATGTTTAGTGAGGAGGTGTCCTTGGATGGAAATGCTGATACAGGCATGCCATGGGAATTTCAAAATAAAGGCTAGTCTTAAAGATGACGATATGTATCAGTGTTTCCATTTTGGATTGTTGGTCATTAAATCAATATATCGATCCAGATCAGTGTATCATTACACCCTTTCTAATGTTGTATAATTTGCCAAGCCATATGTATAAAACCGTTGGGCAATATGTAAAACTTTTCCAATCAGCCACTGTCAGGCTGATGGAACACAGGCTCTCACTCATCCTGCAAAGACAAACCATCAACTTAGCAAAATAAAATGAGAAACATAACCCACTAAAACAAGAAAAAAAAAACAGTGATGTACTCTGCCAATTGTTGCCCAATTCTAATGTACAGTATTAAAATATCATGTCTCCAATACAGCCACCAAGGATCTGTAACCTCACAATGCCAGACCTCTCTTTTGTCAAGTTCTATAACATTTTGCTTTAAGTATTGTGATACACTTGGTAACTGGGATGAAGCAATTTGACTGGCTGCTAATTTGATTTGATAAATTCCCACCTTGGAAAAAAGCACCTCTGCTTAGTTTTCTATTCAGTTTGGAGTTCTATAGTAATTTTATTCATTTTAACTAACAACAGCCCTGTGTGTCATCACGTTTTAAAACTGACTTTTGTACTGAATCTGAATGACAGTGTCTAAAGAAAGCACCTCCATTCCAATTCCCACCTTTCAGCTGACACAGAGGTCACCAGGACTGTTATTAGAGCAGCCCCCAACACTGTAATCACCACAGAAATTCAACTCTTCATTCACAAAGCTATCAAAATAAATGCATTTGGTATCACGCATGAATTAGAAATGGCTGTAATGCATTTTCCTCTTTCATTTGCCTTTTTAATGAATTAATTTGCATTTAAATAAATGTTGAACATTCCTTTGTTTCATCCAGAAAATTACTAGTCACTGTCGTCCTTGTCACTTATGGACATTTTAGCCAATGGTGTTGGCCATAGAGGCACGGCGGTTCAATGGCCTTTTCTACTCTGACTGAACACCTGACATTTAGAAATAATCAAGGGATGAATACAATGACACAGCGGGCCTTTTTCCACAACATCCCATTATACCTTGGGTAGCAGTTAGGACATTAATATGCAAATACATAATACATGTTTCGGGAAACGGCAACAAATTCAACTCGAAAACATATCTGGGGTCAGTTATGCATCACCCCATTTAGCTTCACTTCTGAAATGATCACCCCCAATGGCAATGATGGTTCAGTAAAGCTTAAAATTGAGAAGTGTGGCCTTTCAGGGTGGCTTAAACTATCATTACGACAAAGACAGAGCTGTTAGCAACCAGGCAGGGAGGATAAATGACTCTCTTCTGCAGCTTAATGCTCGAATCACTTGGTGTGTCTCTCTTGATAGATCAGAGGAGTACTGAGAAAGTGGCCAGACCCAGCCAACCCCAAGTCAGATCTTCTGCAGATCAACATTCATTTCATGTGCACTTGTTTTGGTAGATCAGCAGTTTTCACACCCACATGCAATTAAGTCTTTTCCAAACTCCAACTCACTGAAGCTTTCAAGATTCAAGAACCTTTGGTCAATCAAAATAAAAGGCATCACAAGGGTTCAACTGGTATCAACAGTTACCAATTTTAAGATTATCATAGCGTGTCCAAGTCCAAGTATAAATTGGCTTGGTAGAACTCGGCAGATAAACAAATCATAAGAGATTCAGAGACAGTCATATAGCTACACATACTGCTGTAGAACTCCCAACCCCAAGTTACCACATACTCGCTCAAAGCTCAGTTTACTTTCTGATGTCTGTTTTATACTATATTAGAGTCTGCTTTGCCATTAAGAGCACCATAACACCAAAGGTTACTAATATTAAATATAGTCAGCATGTTAATGTTTGACTGCACCTTTCAGCTTTGTTAGAGGGCAACTGGTTGTTAAAACCAACACATTCTCGCAAGTGTCAAATACCGACACTTGTTGATTGGACCAATGTGTGAAATGCTCAAGGTACCCTAGAGCATCAGTTTTCCTTATTTAGGTCCCGTTTATACGGCAACGATTTCAACTGAAAACGGTAAACTTTGGTTGCGTTTTGGCAGACAGCAGCGCTTTGGGTGCCTGAAAATGCAATGTTTTGAAAACAGGTTCCAGAGTGCAATTTTTTGGAAATGGCACCATCTCCATTGTCATGTAAACTTGCAATATGAAGTTCCTCTGAAAACAGAGACTTTTTGTACATGCGCATTACGGTTCCAGTCACTAGGCATGCGCGAGAAAGTCGATCATCACAACAACAACAATGCCGAGCTCTGTTTGTGCTGCTCACCCTGTTGAATTTATCAACGCTTCTTCAGCAAAGTGTAAATTTACTGTAGCAACTCCATCTTGTCGTCCGTCCAGACAAAGTTATCTGTGCATGCTTTTGCCATTGTGTCTTCTTTGTTTTGGTTTGTAATCACCGCGTTGTAGAGGAAGGCACTTCAGCGCAGGCGCGTGGCGTCATGGTATGGTGTTGCTTTGCAAACTTACACTGCCACTCATTGGCCTGGCATGCATACTACAGCGTTTCCAGTAGATTTTGCGGCTCCGTGTGAACGGGGATCATTTCAATAAAGTTGTCATATAAACAAAGGACAGACTTTTCCGTTTTTAGAGAAACCGTTGTCGTCTAAAAAGGGGCCTTAGGGATGGCATGCCAATTCACGGTCATTACATGCATTTTGTCTTCTCAAAATAAACTTACGTTTTGACAAGAAATCTACAGTTTCTGCTCATTAAATGTCAGCAGTCTCTTTTCAAACTTAACTTAGAATGTGAGTTTTTAGGTTTATACAAAACTTTGTTTTTAGGTTTACTTCCTTAGGTTTAACTGGCAAAAGTACATGGTTAGGTTTAGAAGAAAATACATCATGGTTTGGCTTAAGATAAGTGACTTTTTCACTGATATACTGTAACATCACATGACATACATCACATACGTTATTTGGCATATGTTACCAGCATAGTATGCTACACATACTAGCACATTACGTGGTTATTAATGTAACTTGATTGACTTTTGGTTTCACACAGGACACAGTCTCCCAGGTGAAAGTCCGGAATTCTTTGACCCATCTGACTCACCTCCCACCTGCCCTTTGCGAACTCTCTCTAATTCTTTATAATACAGCAGCTGCTCAGGGTGTCAAAAAGTGTCGCTCGGACTACAGCTAAAGGGTGCCTCATTGAGTCAGACTTTGACGCTGAAGGCTACTAACCAAGTGTTGGTATTTGATGAGTTTGGAGGGAGATCAGGTTGCTAAAACACGTAATGGAAATAAGATTATACAAAGAGGCACGAGTTCATGTACTGCTTGCTATCTAGTACATCAAGCTTCCTACTTTTTCTTACTGGTGTAGAAAAGTTATAGTTCCTTTATGTTGACATGCTGAGAGTGAGAAACTGAATCACTTGTTCAAACAGAAGGCTTTGGTGTGACAAATTCCACATTTTTTTTAAGGCAAATCTCATTCAGCCACCAGTACATACAGTATACATGATGAAGCACAAACATCTTGATTATGGATGCCTTAAAAGGTGCAGCATGTTTTCATGTGTATCACTCTATCACACTTGTTTAGTGTGATGTCATGTTACTGACCTTTAAGACCCATACTGGTATACGAACAAGAACCCATTAAAATACCATTTTCCAAGATGTATACAAAATGGGACTTGAACATAACCTTATAAGAGCATACACATTTCTTTCTTTCCTTTGTGAGCACAGAAAAGGTCAGCTTGAGATCTTGAAAATGGATGTGTAATGTTTGGCAATTTATCCCTGCTAATACTTTGGTTAATTAGTACAGTGCAGTGCTGTGAGTGTTACCACACTAATAATGTAATGATTCTCCCGTTAAACACCCCCCAACAGCTGATGAAAACAAATTTGTCTCCAGCATGCTGGAGGTGTTATCCCCAAAGGCTATTTAAATCAGCGCTGGCATCTAAATGCCATGGCATATACATGCTCACACTCATAGTCCTTATGGTTCTCTACTTGCAGCTGTAAAAGTAAATTACAAATACTTCATTTTCTATAGCTTATTTTTAGTAATTTAATTTGAAATTAAGTGAATTCCAGTGACTCCTCACAGATGGAACGAGCCAACTGTGAAACTGCTTTTGCTTCTTTTGAAGATTGAAGATTCGAACTGTCCTTTTAACACTGCAGGAGAAAGGCTGAATGGATGGTGTGCTCCATCTAACTTGAAAAGCCTCATATAATTTTTACACTAGTGTGAAATGTGCTGTCCAATAATTTAAATAATGCTATAGTTTAGAAACAAAACTAATTTATGATCATCACTAGAGTTAGCACTGTGCTAAGAACAAGGTTCAGGTTACATTACATGTAGGGATGCAACAAACAAGCTACACTTTGCTAAACATCTGCTACCTGAGTATCAGCACTGCACAAATCAAAAGTGTTTCCTCATTCATTTTCATATATCCTGTAACTGCTTAACCTAATCATGTTCTACAGAAAAACAGGCAAATTCAACTCGGTGTAACTTCGACACAGTACAGCCATATTTCTACCCATGTTATTGTTGTGTGTGCATGTGTGATGATTATCTATTAATCAAAAAGGTTTTAGGGACAGAATCTATACGGTATGGAATGCTCACAGCAAATCTGCATACATTAACAGCATGATTAATTACTGCCACATGAGAGCTTTGTCAACAAAGCACAAACTACGGTGTTACTGTCTCTAAACCCACTGGCTACACACAGTATGGTAATATGTTCATATTAAATATATTGATATGCGGACATCAGACTCTCATCTCTTCCTGTTTCTACAATTACTGTGGCCTTTAAGGGATAGTTCTGAGTTTTTAAAGTGGGGCTGTATGGGGCACTTATCCATAATTAGTGTATAAAATGCAATAGATGGCAGTCTGCATGCCCCCAGTTTGGAGACGCAAGCAGAAGTACTGCGACAACAGCTAAGCTAAGTGCTGCTGTGAATGGGGGGCAGCAGCAAAACCTATTTTAGCCTACTTAAAGAGTCAATATTAGTTTTAATGTATGCTTCATGCTGAATATTTTCACCACTTTACCTTTCCATCAGACAGTAATTTCCAATGGTTCCAAATTTTCAATGGTAAAATGAAGCTGTTATAACCATCTATGCTCTCTTTAAAGCCACCAGACTCACAGTAATTTACCCAGCAGAACGTGACAGTTGCTAGTCTACTGCTGCTTCAATCAGTGAGTGGTTTGTGTTACTGTGTGACTTTGATGAAACCGAAATAACCCTTTAAAACACAACAAACTAACAGATCGAGGGAGCAGTTTTTCAGCAACTCCCATGTTCTGAGAGGTAAAATTACTGTTTTTGTCAAAGGACTCTGATAGCTTTGAAGACAGCAAAGATGGACATAACAGCTTCATTTCACCATTGGAAATTACTATCTGATGGAAAGGTAAACATCTGAATTTAAGGTAAACACTATTGATTTTTTTAGGTGGCTAAAATACATTTTGCTGCTACCTCCATCCACAGCAGTACATTGCTAGCTTCCGTGGCGGTTCTGCCTGTTTCTCCAAACTGGGAGCGTGCTGATTTAAAACACAACAAACTAACAGATCGAGGGAGCGGTTTTTCAGCAACTCCCATGTTCTGAGAGGTAAAATTACTGTTTTTGTCAAAGGACTCTGATAGCTTTGAAGACAGCAAAGATGGACATAACAGCTTCATTTCACCATTGGAAATTACTATCTGATGGAAAGGTAAACATCTGAATTTAAGGTAAACACTATTGATTTTTTTTAGGTGGCTAAAATACTTTTTGCTGCTACCTCCATCCACAGCAGTACATTGCTAGCTTCCGTGGCGGTTCTGCCTGTTTCTCCAAACTGGGAGCATGCTGACTGCCATCTACTGTAGGTAATACACTGATTACGGACAAGTACTTAATACAACCCCACTTCAAAAAATACAAACTATCCCTTTAAGGATCACACATACACACACAAACGTACACTGTCATTACTGATCAGCACATATGCCCTCCTAATCGATGATGACATGAATCTGTGTATATACCATGTGCATGTGAGAGTGTGTGTGTGTGTGCATGTGGGCTGACATCCTGCCAGTAAAAATGAAGTCTCCTGGTCTGGCACTCAGCTGTTAATTAATGAGTTATTAGACTGGTGAAAAATAAAATAACATTTTGACATTAACACCCAACACACAAAGGCTCCCACACACACACACGTACAAACACACACATCTGGGTGTGTGTAATAAGGTGTGGATCCTGTTGACATCTGAGTAGGGATGGTGATAATGATGATGATGATGATGATGTCAAACTGACATCCTGTTAAGCAACTGGCCTGGAGGCATTATTAAAGACACACATTTCACAGAATTAAAGGAGACACGACACTTAACACTGGAGTCACTTGTAACTGCTGGAATCAAAACTGACTAAAGAAAACTTTCCAAAATCTACAGACAGTGTATCTATGATACTCCAAACACAGATTTTCATCGTAATATTCCTTCAAGATTTTGTGATATATAAAAGCTAACTGGCTGCTGGCTCTAGTTTTATATAGAGTAGAGACACGAGGAAGGTATGACTCTCCTCATCTAGCTTTCTGCAAGAAAGCAAATAAGTATATTTCTCAAAAAGACAAATAACATGTTAAGAAACACACTAATGTGCCAACAAAAGCAATGAAGAAGAATGGAAGCAAGTAAACATTGACGTAAACACTGCAACTTTTCAACTTTTAAAGCTGGCTTTGCAAATGTTTTATTAGGAAGGAAACGCATTCAGCATGTTTGTTAGACCTCAAGGCTGCTCACAAAGCATCTTGGTGAGTGACACTGAATGTAGAGAGAAACTTAGTTTGTCTATAAAAAAAAACTCCGGGAAGCAACATCACTTTTCTTGTGCTGCTTTCAGATGCCTTTCGCCAGTATTTAAACCTTTGAACCCTGAGCAAATTGGTGCGATTTCTCTCAAAAACATGGGGAAAAAGGCAGTGAGCAACTCGGTAAGAAATGTCCCACAAATTGCAAAATAAATAACTAAAAAAAGATTTTGAAAATTACTCAAAAGAAAACCATGTTACAGAATTATTATAATTTTTAATCTCTCTTTCCAGGTTATCTCATTGTTTGTTTGTTTTGCAACTGTCTTTCTTTCTTTTTTGTGCTAATTTCCTTGTTTTCAATTTTCTCTTTTTATCATTTTTTTTGCTATTTTTTTTGGTTCATTTCTTCTTTCAAATCAAGACAATTTGCTCAGGTTTCAAAGGGTTAATATGTGAACGTATAAGCAGGATTTTATGACGCCACAACCAGTTTGGAGGCCAAACATGGTCCAGTATGCAACTTGGTGTTATGTCTATACACTGAGAATTGACTTTTCAGTGCAGTAGTTGACATTAGTAGTTCAGCTTTTGTAAACAACGTACACTACAGTTGGACGATATGGAGAAAATCAAATATCACAATAATTTTGACCAAACACCTCAATATCAATATTGTGATGATAATGTAGGGTTGACTATTGGTGTTTTCACAAAGTATTTACACAATGAGATATTTGATGAATCATCAGTAATGTAACAATGCCAAAGGCAAATAATAGAACAGCCACAACAATCTGGTGAGTTAAAAAAAATCAATTATATCAATATATTATTGATATATTGCCCCAAATAAACAATATGTACATATTAGTAAGATATGGATTTTTCAGATTTTTTGAGAGAGATGAGGAAGAAATATCATTTCAGATTTTTTTTTTAACAAGCGAATTAAACTTTTTTCCTTTTTTTTAAAGAGGCAACAGATAGCATCTTTTCATAAGTATATCATTATGAAAATAATGTGGGTTGCACAGGGTAGTATACACAGTAAAATCAGACTATCAGTGTTTACATAGGTTACTTAGTGGCTTTGCAATCTTCGTAATAAGCTTCTGCCACCGGGGGCGAAATTTCGCGGAAAAAAAAATCTGCTTTACGGCAGGAAATGCATCATGTATTGCGAAACTGGTTGGTCAGCCAATCAGGGACTGGAGCTGGTCCTTATGAGGAGTTGGGCATGAGATAGTCACAAGCACAATGGCAGACGGACAAAGTTTGGAAACAAGTGAAAAACGGTCTAGCGAAAGAAAACAAGCTCCTCTGTCTGAGAAGGCAAAGAAGAGCAAAAAGGAGAGTGATAAAAGAAGAGGAACAACAAGAGTAAACCTCAGTCAGGCGTTCAAGAGATGGAGGGAGCTCCGTGACCAAAGAGGCTTCAAAACCGATGTCCAGCTAGCTTTCTTTCTAATGGATCAGTAAGTAACACGGCTAAATGTTAGCTAAACGAGAGAGGACTGTACTGTACTGGCTACTAGTTCATTCCTAGCTGGCCAGCATCGCAAATCACCGCAACCAGGGACCGGGTAGTGAGTGTTGGTCAGCTGACATCCTCGGTGCCATTCCACAGCACCTAAGTGAACACTGGACTTTGTTTCCCATTCAATTTGAGCTCCAACCGGCCGCATCGTTTCCATACGGTACCCTTTATTCTAGAATCAGGACTGTTTACATGTGCACACTGGTAGAATTCCACTGTGTCTACTGTTGTTTGTACTGATGCTGTACATATTGGTATAATTCCACTGTGAGTTGTTTGTACTGGTACTGTGCATTCTGCTATAATTATTTGCATTACTATTTGTTTTTTCTTCAGATAAATCTGATAATTGTTGCTCGGTCTCTTTACTCATTTATTTAGTATAGTGTCCACACACCTTCTCATTCTACATATACATAGAAGTATACTGGTGGCTTTACAGCCTACATTTTATTTATTTTAGAGAGTCTAATAGAGTCATATTATTGATTATCTCTGATCCCCACAGTCAATTTGGTCGGTGCGACAGTGCGTCGCAACACCACTGACGCTAGGTAGCGCCAAGCTAAAAAAACCCCGAATCCTATCTGTTGCCTCTTTAAATCATATCAGACACAAACGATTAACAGTGAATAATTTGTATGCTTTTTAAAACATGTCTGGAGGGGGGTCTTTAAAAGCTTCTGGAGTCTCCAGTGATACTGAAACATTTGGCGGTCTGATTTGCGCACAGGAAGTATTCTAGTTATTTTATTTTTATTTTCAAAATATATTCTTGGGAATAAATGTAAACAAACTTATGAGTCAATAGAGGATCTCCAGTACAGTGCAGTCATGTACCTGAAAATGTTTCAGTAATGGATAACCTCAAAGGTACAGTAAATGTATTAACTGTTATTGTTATTATTATTGGTATTAATTGTAGTAATTGTTTTTCTGTGGACTCATTTTCATTCATTTTCAAGTGCAAATCTCTAAATCAACATGTCATTTTCTTATGGATATGAAAGAAATTTGTGCAGCACTCAAATGTTTGTGTTTAAGGGGGCTCCCCTACTTGTGTCAGAAAGCTATCTCTGTGTGAATGATTGACATCCCGCTGGGGAGAAAATAGTGGCAGCAATCTAAAGTGGCAGCAGTGTCTGAGCTTCAAATCATTCAGCCTTCACATCAGGCCATGCACTATAGAAGAGTCACTCATGTTGGAGTGATATTTCAAACCATCGCTTTATTAATAGGACCTCTTGATGTCGACACTCCCATCAATACTGGTGGCTGTGGGGACCTGCACCAATTATTAAATTTACTTTCTTGCTGAAACCTTCAATCATTTTACTTCCAGGAAAATATTCTGCTAATACTGGTTATGTTATTCTGCACAAGGAGGCAGAAATAAAAACTTTGCAGTTAATCAAATCCCTCTCTGTATTAAAACCGCCTCTCACTCATGTTAGTTTATTGATTATTTTGTTCTCCCACACATTATTTCTCATGCTAGTTTCACTTCTTTAATGACTACCGATTCTTAACCTGGGGGCTGGTAGTTTGACATAAAAGACAAATAGGCGGGTCACTGAAAGACTTTAGAGTGCAAGCATATGGCTTTTCCCTGGAGGCATGTGTACCTGCAGTTCCAGTACGAACTGAACATGCAAAAGAATCGTTTGTTCATTTTTGTGTTTTTAACAGCACTAGTTTAAGAGATGTAGGGGACAGGAGATTCAGACACTGTGTGATGATCCAACAAGCCCTTTCTATTAAAGATACTTGCTTGATGCCAGGTTTTATGTACAACAAATGTTAGTTGTGAAACACAATTATGAACATTTGGATAGGTGAAGTACAAACCCTTTAACTTCTAAATTGTCAGTAGAAAGATATTTAAAAAAAAAAAGGAAAACATAGAAATCAAAATTTGAAGGTCAAGACATCCTCTTCGAAATGCTCTGCTGCCAAGCATCTCTTTGATCAGCCACTTAAAGCCTTTCTACTTCATGAAAAGACGTTGGAGTTGGAGAGTCATCAGAAAAAGCTTTGGAAAATATGAAATGATTACATCAAAGGAAGTACAGCCTTTTGACAAACACAAATAAATTATATGAACCCAACACACCAGGAACCAGGTTGACAAGGGTAATTAGTGGAATGCCGGTTTTAATAATTAACGAGTTTAATGAGAGTGTGCTTGTATAGGGCAACAAATCTTAGGGGTCCAATACCCAACTCACTAAGGTTTCTGCCTTTTCCTCACGAACATGCCCTCTTTTCTTCAGTACATGTGCTCCACACAGGAAGAGACATGATCCTACATATATTCCACTCATTGTGGGCAGTTTGTTGTCTGTTGTTGTGACAGAGGGAAATGGCTCTGGGTTATCTACCTCATTTATCATGCATTCACTTGGAAAAATGCCTACGATATTCTCTGAGTGTTGTATGGCTCTCACTCTCATTTGAGTGATTGATGGTACAGTGTACAGAAGAAACTATCTTTTCTTCTTTCTTTTTATGTAAAATGTAGCTGTCTTTAAATTGTAAAGCTGTAGTCCTAGTTGATTTGGTGACACCTTTAATACTGCACACCATTTATTTACAGTGCAGCCAAACAAACTCACATTGTTTTAATGAAGAAGCCACTTAATTTGCTTTTTCCATCATGCCATGATGAGAAACCAACATTCAAAACACATTCTGGGCAAGGTGGGGAAAAAAATTGATACCTACTGTGGATAAGAATTTTTTTTTTTCCTACTAGCTGTACCCTAATTTGTGTTAAGGAGTGGAAAGTTTACTGTGCACACAGACCATATAAACTGTCAAAAAAAAGTTTTGTCCTGCTGCAACTTCATGTTATGTTGTTTTTTTTACACTGTGAGGCCAAAAGCAGAAACAAGTTGACTATTTCATACAATACTTCGAATTTGCTCTCTTCTGTATTTCAGAAACACCAAAATACTGGCCAGTGAGCCAGAAATACACAGGATGTCTACAATAATGACTTGCTAATCTTCAAGGAGCTACCTAAAATCTCCATCTTAAATCCCTCTTTACCATCAGGTCCTAACCCACATTCTTTACGTCAAGACAAGTTGTTTGGAATGTGTCTTCAATGCAGCCCTAGTGGAGTATTTTTCACACAGAGACATAGATAAAAAACACACAGTGATGCAATTCTCTTGAAAAAAGCCCCAGAGAAAGTAAAAGATCAAGGAACTGAAACAGGGGGGAGTGAGAAGGAGTACACATGTGGATTTATGCTTTCATAAAATTGCTAGCACTGTCTGACTACTGATTAAAAAGGTGTCTTCAAAGTGGGGCAGATACATAATAAAGACAGTTTAGAAAGATCATCAGCTAAACTATAGCTGAACTCCAAGTGACTTGTAGGCCTTTTGTGTGAACTCAGCACACTGTAACTTTAGGTGTAACTATGGCTTCTGCCAGCCCATTCTCATTTCAAAATTGTCTAATACCGCTGCTTTGTCAACGATTGCAGCATCAGACACCTGACGCCAATAGCCACCTTTCTTGGCAGCATGATACGTGGCTATGCAGCATCAGTATGTAATGCAGCCCAACATATCCTTTCGCACTGTTATGATGTGACGCTGGTTGCCTGGATGGCACCTGTAATGGCGGAATGATGTGGGGCTGGATGGCATCAGGTTGAAATGCTGCCAGTAATGACATAATATAAGGAGCTGGAAAGTCCCCATAGAGGGGGTGGTGGATGGGTCCAACAAACTCAGGACTTTCACGCAGGAGCCTGGTGTTTGCTTCCCAAATGCCAAACATTTTCTTTTTTTAAGTGCGTTAGTTGCCTAAACCTAACCATGAGCTTTTGTTGATGTCCCAGCACTAGTGGTGCATCCTGGATCATCAACAGACGCAGAAGGATCCACTGACAGAGGTGATACGTGATGATTTGGGATGAGAATGTGTTGCTTCTGCTGTTGTTTCCACAGTTCTCCACCTGCTCTGGGGGCATGTTCCTTAAACTACATTTTGGCGCTGCTCAGGAGGTGGTACTTAAAGCAAGTCCCAAGTACTTCTAAAGGGGTGGAATCGCTGTGAAATCCGGTATGTCTTGGACCCTAGGGGCACCTAAAGACATCACAGTGAGATGTCTTTTTATCTCAGGCTGTATCCAACTCAGAATTATGTTAGTCAAATGGGATTTGGCTGTTCAGGACAAATATTTAACTAATCCCTCTTTATTCATATAGAACTTTAGGAGTTTGAACAGGGTTTTGTCAAACTATTCAAGGGGACTGTGATGTTCACATAAGAGTAAATACACCAAGTTAGCCCTTAAAGCTAATGTTTGCCAACTATGGTAACAATAGATCAAAAATGCGCAAGAACATTTTTGCCAGCACTAGATATCAAGTTTCTGTGAGCTGAAAAGTTCACCACTTTTAAGTAGAAGGCAGAAGATAATGTTATCTTGAAGCCTGACCAACCAAAGCCTCTCTTTCTCTGGGCAGCTGCCTCTTGCTCACTCAGACCCACCCTGGGTCTGGGTCTGCAGCTGCCTGTACCAGAGAGCCGAGTGAATGCAAGGAGCACTCACTCTGCAGATAAATCTTGGGACAGAAACATCCTCAGAAGTACACTGACTGACAAAAACAAAACAAAACAAAAATGGATTGCTCAACTTAAAAGAATCTCAATAAACTAAGGCATCTCTGACTGATCATTTCAATCTTCAACTGTCAGGGGGCAGCCCTGTATCTGCCTATATCAATTGTATTTTTAGGATGACATAGAAGAATATTCATATCTACAGACCCTATCAACAGGATGACATCTGTTGAAAAATAAATTTGTTTTATAATGTGAAAAGGGCATGGATAAGGTTTGGTTAGGTTTGGGCCAAAAACGAATTGGTTAGGTTCAGGGAAAGAACATGGTTTTGGTTAATGTAAGCACTTTGTTAGGGTTGGGGGACATTTTTCGTCATGTTTAAATTTAAGTAACAATCACGGTCATTGTTTAAAACAAAGCAACACTGACCTCCTGTCATAATTACTACAACCACAAGAGGGCTTTGTCACTTAAATCTAAATATATGTCATGTTGGGACATTTGCTGAAATGACTAAATCTGACTCTTTTGTTGAAAGGACAGTCTCTTACAGGTCAGGGTATGGGAATCTCCAGGTTAGGGGTTGTACAGGTCTGGTAGTTGAGAAAAAATCCATAATGGTGTAGAAACCAATAAAGCACAGTTAACTATGCTTTGTGCAAATTATGAGTATGTTTTTATGCCTCCATGATGGCAGCGGCCATGGCTGGAGGCATTCCGTTTTCAGGTTGTCCATCCGCCCGTCTGACCCACACTTAAATTCTTGTAAATGCAACATCTCAAGAGTGTCTGAAGGGAATTCCTTTAAATTTGGCACAAACATCCACTTGCACTCAATGCTTAAGTAATTTTTTTGGTATCCAAAGGTCAAAGGTCAAATTCACTGTGATCTTGCATTCTGTTTCATTGTCGCAAATGCGGCCTTACAGCCTGTCTTGCATTCTGTTTCAGCCTGTCTTGCATTCTGTTTCATTGTCGCAAATGCGGCGATACAGCCTGTGGGGGCAGACCCCCGATTTTTTGGCATTCCAGTTTGATTTGGGCGGAGGAGGCGAATTTCCATTTCCAACTTCCATTTGTATATAAGTAAATATGCTGAACCATTGCGATGGATTCAGAGTTTGCAGTGACACCAATAATGTTCCGCCTTGTTAGTTCACCGCATGGACGTTTAACCTGGCAACAACTGCAGCCGGCTCAAACGTGATTGGTCAATATCACGCAGACTACAAACAGCCTACAACCGGAAACCAGGGCTCTTCCGCTCTTCTTCTGGAGGCAAGATCTCCAGGGTTTGTATATAGAGACTGAGGTCACTGTGACCTTGCATACATTTCTTATTAACACGATATCTCAAGAAGGCCTTGAGGGAATTTTCTTATCAATTCGGCACAAATTAATCAATTTGGCACAAACATCAACTTGGACTCAAGAATAAACTGATTAGAATTTGGAGGATGAATGTCAACTGTGACCTCACAAAACATGTTTTGAGGTTTTGGCAATGACTCAAGAATTCTGATATTGATGACAAAATTTCACAATAGGATAAAATGATGACATTTTATATCCAAAACGTCAAAGGTCAACTTCATTGTGACATCATAATGTTTTGCAGAAACACTTTTCTGGCCATTATTAACCGCTATAAATCAGAACAGCAACAGAAGGGAAGACATTTGGTCAGTAACTGAATTGGTGACACTAATTTTGGGTGTCCATCTTGACACTATGGTTATTGAATAGATATTGTGTGCTGCCAGGGGGATAATGTGTGTAAAGCATCCATGTTTTTACAGACATGAATGTAAACTGTAATTGCATCTCAACTGATTCGCAAAGACATACAACTGCAAGGTGGTAATTTCAGTTACATGATTCACCAATCAGATTGCTTTGCTGGACCAAGTAATTCTGTACATTTCTTGAGGGCCTTTGTGTTAATGCCAGCGGTGCACCACAACTTAAGCAGTGGCTCTTACTAAACTAAAATCTGCCTCTGGCCTACATTTGAACCTCCAACTCAAAGTCAAGTTGTCAGAATAATTGTTTCCCTCTTCTTGTGATGGAACACACACAACTTGCCACTGATATTTGAACAAACAGAAAAACACAACAAAACAAATACTCTATGACAACCAAATGACAATGAAACAGAGCAACTTGACATGTTTATGCATGACTCCAATACAAGGGCCTTGTCTCTATTACATATCCTCTCAGCAAGATGAACACTATTCAAATAAATACCACACTGTAGATACTCTAGACAAATAAATAGACTGTTGACAAAATCCCCATGTCTGGGCATATTTACATTGAGTCTTGCTCCTCAAAAAGTATTTAGTTTCTTACTTTTTTTTTATAGTTTCACATGTAATTTAATGACTAAGAGGACACGCCACAGAATTAAGTGGAAAAACTGGAGAATCCAGGCATGTCAGAGGTATTTTCAACAAACACTGACTTATTTTTGCATTACTTCTAATGACAGACTGGTTTTCAGATCATTCACATGAGACTGCTTTTTCGTGTTATAGCCCGACACTTCTCTAACTGTGACATGTAGCAACTGATTTAGTAAAAATAAACCTTTCCCTTCCCTACTTTTTACTTGTTTCTATTTTTGCACCAACCTAGTAGAACATCCTGATGCGTGTCTAGTGCTTTTATGTCCTTTGATTTGAGGCTATACATAGAAAAACATCCTTGAGCACGCCACAGTACTTTACAACATCCTCCTACGGAAAGACCCATGTTATCTTGTCAAGAGGTTGACTGAGGAACAAAATAAAGTAGCTTCATATATCTACAATAATGCACCTTTAATGCGCACAAACTGTTTTATTCATCCACAATCACATTTTCTTTCTCTTTTGTTGAAGTTTTTTATACTCTACAAATCCTGTGAACAAATGGCAGTCATTGCTGTCATAATAATACAGCTAGCACAATAACCTGTGGTGGCTACTGTTTAGGTATTTGCATATAAAGCAAAAGCCTGAGAAGAGTGCCATGTAATTTAAATCTACATAAGGAATAAAGCATTTTTTCTTTGCTGCATTCAGAAGGAAACAAACATACAAAAATGCAATCATATTCAGAACATGGCATTTGGGGTCATGGCAGTTCAAACTGAAAGAAAGCCTTGCCTTTTTCTATTTTAATATGGCTAATTAGTGCCTGGAAATACAATTAAGCAAAAGCTTTAGGTAGCTTGTTAATTCTGTATGATAATACACATGGTATTCTGTTAAATTACCATGGCTTTTCCTGATATTTTAGCATAACTGGCACTCCCTACCAACCACACACTGAGTTAAATGGATGTTTATCTTGGTAGAGGAAGAGGCGAAGACGTGACAGATCTCGACTCTGCCAGATCATTCTTTTGTAGGTTGATCCTATTCTGTCAGAGCTCTCTATTCATCCCCTTTCCCGTCTTCATCAATATCTCATTTTTTTTCCTATCAATTCCAGGGAATATTTTAACAAAAGAATCTGACCTCAAAAAATGTGAGAAGGAACTAGATTTAGGTCTAAGTAAATCCCGGTAATGATGGTGACAATGTAACAGATGGTGCGGTACTACTAAGATGAATTTAAACTTCACTTATTTTAGTAGCCTTTAGAACAGACTGATATCATCAATGCAAAATCTATATATCACTTATTATAAAAACAGCACAAATAAACTTGACAACTTTATGCAGTTCTTTGTCTCATTTCCTTGTATTTTACATCGCTGCATCATTTTGTTTGTTTGCTCATTTGTTAGATCTGGAAAGGCTTGTTCTGTCTGAAGTGCCTGATAAAGTAGGAAATGTAAAATAGATTATACAAAGTAGCAGAAACAACTCCGTTGTCAAGAAAATGAAAATGAGAACAAAAGCTTTCATCACACTAGAAATAAGTAGGCGTGACTGGAGCAGTAGCTTCAGAACTGTCAGCTGGTCTTTTCAGGTCACTATCATAAGCTTTTCAGACATAATGGAAACGCTACAGTCTCTAAGCATCATCAGAACACGTTGATGTTTGCCCTTTTAGTATTCTTCATCTCATAACTCAGACAAATCTGGCATCCATGTTTGCTCATAGAGGTTGTCCATCTGCCCTCGAAGCTCATTTTATCAATCTATATGATAACTAAGTCATTTTGTAGATCAATACACAGATCAATGAAAAGATATGAAGCTCTTGTCATGTCTTCTCAGGAATCAAGTGGACCACAGTGTCTAGGAAGAAAGATGGAGCGAAACACCAAAAGAGGGGTACTTATTGAGGACCTTCGGCCCTTCTTGAGGCACTAAATTGTGTTTGTACCTATTACGTGCAAAATATAGGATATATGACCACTGAGGTATGAAAAATTGTCCCTGAAAACTTTTTCTTGGAAAAGCTGTTTAATGGACAGGGAAAGACAGAGAGAAAAACATCAAGTGTTAGACAAGTTCATCTCACCTTTAGTAATAGCTAAGGAAATTCACAGCAGCAGCAAAGAAACTGCAGCAAATTAAAACATAATGTAGTCACTTTAGAGAAACTCTCCGTTCAGCAGCACCACCACCATACCACAAAATAAAGACACAGCCTTTTATTTTTCCCATAATTCTCCCATAATTTGCTCAGCAGCATTTTGCTTGAATCAGGCATGTAATTATTTTTAATGACTCACATCCAAGGTAGTCTGGTCAAATATGATTGTAGCAGTGGATAAATCGTTGCACAAGTCAGTCTTTTTCTCAAAAGACTGTAAGCATTTTCATGGTTACATGAAATGGTTTCATTGCTGTCATAATAATACAGCTAGCACAATAACCTGTGGTGGCTACTGTTTAGGTATTTGCATATAAAGCAAAAGCCTGAGAAGAGTGCCATGTAATTTAAATCTACATAAGGAATAAAGCATTTTTTCTTTGCTGCATTCAGAAGGAAACAAACATACAAAAATGCAATCATATTCAGAACATGGCATTTGGGGTCATGGCGGTTCAAACTGAAAGAAAGCCTTGCCTTTTTCTATTTTAATATGGCTAATTAGTGCCTGGAAATACAATTAAGCAAAAGCTTTAGGTAGCTTGTTAATTCTGTATGATAATACACATGGTATTCTGTTAACATGAAATGGTTTCATTGCCTCTTTATATGATGTATTTCTTGCTGAAACTGAACACTAAGAAATTATGTTGTTTTCACTTCATATGAGATGGAGAGTAGCAATAGGAGAGATTCCCTATTAGGTTTTTGATGTGTGAGCACAAATGTCATTGACAATTTGAGACCTTATAAATATAGAAAAATATAAACAATAGTAAGCACACTGCCAAGGTCAACTCCACTGAATGGGCTTGGGATCTTGGAACTGGCGTGCTTTTCTATACTGAAAGGACAACATAAACAAATGGCACGTCTGTGATGACCAAGTGTACTTGGTTACAAAAACATTACTAATGTGCAAGACAAGTGGCGGGGTATGGGGGCAGTCGTACTCGGCTAGGTGCGAATAAGTCCTACCTAATGCCTTGAAAGACTTCAATTAGCAAAACCTTGGGTGGTTTTCATTGTGAAGAAGCCACGGGAAATGTAATGAATTTGGCACAAAGATTAGCGTAGACGGGACATAAATCAAGAGTCATTTTCTGTATTTTTCTGACTGGGATCAGTTGTAAATATTGCAGGGAGTAATAAAACAACACGAATCTGGCACAGTGAGCTGTTAGATGAAGAGCAGCGGGCAACAGACTACACACCTCCAACTTTTCAGCAAAGTAACAAACTTCTTTTACCGTGTCTTGATGTATGGAAAACTACTTGTGTCGTATGCAGCATGAAATCAGGTCGCGGTTGTGTGTGTGTGTGGGGGGGGGGAGACACAGCAATAAACAGACACAATAGTTGCTTCCTGTTGTTTTTCTCTTTGAAAGCAGAGGAATTATAGATCGCAATTCACACCTAAGTGCTTGACTATGAATAAAGTAAAAAAAAGTGTGTGTGTGTGTGTGTGTGTGTGTGTGTGTGCATTTGTACCTTCATGTGAGTGTCTAAGAGCTTATCAGGACTAGCATGTTACCTTGTAAATCCCTCTCACATGTGGCATATATTGTGCCCACACTAAGCCCTCAGTGAGTGTCTGTGGTGACTTGACTGAGCCACTCAGCGACCCGCTGGCCACTTTGTCTGATCAAAGATAACATGTTCTTGAGAAGATCATGGAGCAAGTATTCCCTGAGCAAAGGGGCCTTGTGAACAGCTTTGATCTAACAGTACCTTGCCATCAAAGCACTGCCAAGAGCATCCACCTCGAGCATCTGTGTGGGTGTGTGTCTGTGTGGACTGAAAGACACCCTCCATGGCCAGAGAGAAACAGTAGCCACCACAGGGTACCTCTGTCCTGAGGTGGCCATGGAGTCGTCTCAAAAGCATGAAAAATGGCTTAGAGAACTGTTGACTCACGATACTGGCAGCTACTTTGCCATGTAAAGACATGCATGGGGTGCTAAATTTTGATTCTTAAACGGTACTTCTGAAGCTAAGTAGCTGCTTGCTACGGGCAAGAAAAACAATCCTCTCCAGACGTCACTATGCTTTAATCTCCCGGCTGTCTGGAAGTAAACAGTTTTGCATAAACAGTGTACTGAATTGACAGCAGCAGTGCTGGGTGTAAAATCTGTGACGGGAAATTAACTGTCTAGATTGCCAACACCTTGAAACTAATGAAGAGCTTCATGGTGCTCAGAGTTAACCAGGGGCAAGAGGGCTGTCAACTGTTTGACTTCAAGGGTCAACAGAACAGCAAAACAACATGTAAAGTCCTCCTTTACAAAACTACACAGAACTCAGAGAGATTTAACTATTTTAGTTGCATGTGATGTTTTTTTGTATCGTTTAATAGCAGTAACATAGTTGCTATATTCTAGAACGTGCTGCCCTTTCCATCAGCTCCACTAAATTTGTGCTAAACATATGCAAATTAATGCTACTGTGACTATTTTACTGATTGTGCTTTCTGTGATTTTTTTTGTAAGATGGTGATGGAATATGGCTACAGGTCACTGATTAGGATGAGGAAATCCACTCAACACTCCTACATGGCCGATCAAGGTATTCAAATTTAAACATCAGTAAACATCAAGGAAATGTGGAGAAACAAGAGCATGTCTGCGGCCATCGCTACATCGAAGGAGGCACCATGGTAAGCATGGAAGAATTAAACACCAGCTTCCATCCATGTCACGACGACCTTCTCTGCCAGGCTTCCTGCTCATCCTTTTACAGGCATGCCCCAGTTTCTAATGGCATATAAGGAATTTTTACTTCCTCTGTTTCATTGAAACTTGGCTAAATCCTGGAATACAATCATCATCGGCATCGCAGTCTCGTAAGACCATAGATTTCTTATGAGAGTGCTATTTAACAAGGTGACTCTGACAGAACAGAGGACTATGGCACAAAAAAAGGAAGCCTGTGGGAATATTGAAATGCTGTCCCATCTCTGCTTGCCCTCTTCCACACTCTGGATCACTGCTTTAGACTTTTTCTAACTTGACAACATAAACACTCTAAATGGGCCCCTTTGTATTTCCTGTCTCAATGTTTGCTGATGCAGTAACTGACAGGAAGTAAACAGGGACCAAAGCTGTTTCCCTTGCAAGAGAATAGCAATAAAAAGGTCTATACCCCATTCAAAGGTAGCTGCAGAGCGGAGTCGCTGCCCATGTTTGGGAAGAGCGATAATGCTGCTACCTTGATGAGTTCCAAATATGTAAACAAACTACAACCACAGACTGTCTAAAATAAAAGATGTAGCTACCGGAATGTTACCCATTTGTTTGCGGACTGCTGTTTTGAAGCCTTGAGTTCGGTATTTCAGCCATTGCCTTCATTTTTTGAGCCAGAAGTGACCGTATTTGGATGAGAGGGTGTAGAGAAGCAAGGGGTGGATCTGACTCACAGATAGTAGCAACACTTCGCAGACAGCCTGTCACTTGAGTGGCCCAGTCCTTTAATATGCATAACTTTAAGCCTACATAAAATGTGAACAGGTGAGTTATATAAAAACTTACTTCCCATACAGGTGTCATAAACGGGGAAATTAGTTGTAAAAACCAAAACCGTTTTTTTTTGTACCAGGTTGTAAACATCTTTATTTATACTTAAAAGTTTGGCATTTTAACATGATGTTGATGGGAACTGACTCTGTTTTAGAGCCAGCCTCAAGTGGCCATTCAAGAAACTGCAGTTTTTGGCACTTCCATGTTGGGTTCATTTTTTAGCTTCGGAGGTTGCCGCTTGACTAAGTCGCATGCCGCAAGTGATGTGAAAGGTCAAAAAGTGGTCAGATTTATCAGAGGCCACCCTACAGTCTACACTTCACAACACATTCTGGAGAACGTTCCAGGGCACCACAAACACTGAGTCTAATTTGCAAAACAACAGAGTCAGTTGTACCCAAAACTACAGTTACATCATTCTACAACCACAAACCATGGATTACCAGGACCATCCGGGATGGAATAAACACACACACTGCAGCCAGTCTAGAAACACAGACAATTGTAAAACAGCAGCATACAATGTAAGAAGACACCATAAAAGAGGCAAAAAAGGACTAAAGTGCAATGCACAAATTAAAGGTGCTGGGGGGGATTATGATTAATAAAATGTTTCAATATCATTTTGGAAGAAAACTAGAGGATAAACTGTATTAAAGCCTGAACTTCAATGTATTTCATTTGCATAATTTACTACCTGAAACATAGTTAAAGATTTTTATAGAACTTAACATGCTAGAACTTCAATTCAATGTTTCTTCAAGTCTCTCCAATGAGTTACGCTGCCTCTTTTCTGTCTTGTACGATGAATAAATTCTGTTGAGAGGACATTTCAGCACAAATGTATTCAATTTTCCATCACACTATAAATTTTCATCTCTCTATTTTCTCCCTCAATATTCACAAAGGAGCATAAGACCTAAATAATTCTCAATCTTGAAATATGCTGCCGGTGATGAAATGTATATCACTGCAATGGGCTGAGCCAGTGTGCCCTACAATTACAGTAATGGGTGGTATAATGGAAAATTAAAGGTCATGTCCTTTAGCAGGGTGTCTGGGAGGGTTTGAAAGAAATGTATTCAAATACAGAGTTCCTCTGAAATTATGCATCACAAGAGATTGAATATACACCATTTTTTGTAAATGGTGCTGTATCTTTAATGTTTTTTATTTATTCCTGATCCCTGTGTGTTAAATTGATCCAAATATTTCCTTGTCCTGCATGGAAGTAACATTTGTTACTAATATGAGGCATAGACTGGGAATTTTATTTGTACATACCTGTTGTTGATAGAGGGCTCTAAGCCTGAAACAATTAGTTAATAAATGATTCTCTTTTTTGTCTATTGACTAATTGATTAAAGGCAGTTTTCAAGCAAAAATGGCAGAAATGTTAATGTACATGGGTGTAACTTTTTGACCATATTGTTGTATGCATCCTTTTTTATAGGGATGGAGTCAGTGATTAGAGAGTTGGACGCAATGTTTCCTACTCTATCTTTGCAGAACAGTGCTCAGTTATGTTCAGGATTTACACTGTTTGGGATTGTTTAAACTTGGTGGAGCAGTAATAACGATCATGGTCCAGGCCGCTTGTAGGAAACTTTTGAGAAATGTACTGAAACTTCCACGGAAACTACATTTATTTTTACTGCAGAAAATACTGTAAAATGCTGAAATGGTAATTAATGGTTATTCGGTAAGTATCATTCAAATATTATTATTCATATTTAAAAATAATTTTAAGGTTGATATTTTAATGCATGAATCGATATAATTCAAATGCAAATGCAGACAGTTATCCCTTCTACTTAAGTAATCTACTGTATAAGTAACATGACGTAATATCAGTTTCAAGACAAACCAACGCAAAGCAAAAAAGCTGACAATGACAGACAGACTAAACAAACATAGACCGAATCTCCCTCCAGGGGCCTGTTGTTCGAAACCTAGATAAGGGATTAAGCCGGGATATGTTGGTTATCCTGGCTTAATCTAGCGTTGATTCGGTTGTTCGAAAGCAGAGGCACATATGTTGCCATGGATATTTATTCTGTGTACTTAGCCTGGTCCCGACCAGGCTAACAACCAGGCTTAGTTTAGCCTGGTGCCTTATCTGTCCAGTCAGCTGTCACTGCGATCGGAAATCAATGTGTTTTACCGTCATTTCATGTTCTTATGTACGTATTTGCCTCATTTTTGAACAAAATACATTAAGCCTACAATAATAGAAAAAGTTTAACATTTAAAACATTTTTGTCATAGCCCAAACATACTTTGACATGCACATATCCTTACCAATAAAAGGATTAATTGTTGGAATAAACATACAAGTAGGTGTATTTGGCAATAACACAATTAGTGGTTATTAGGTTTCATAACTGTATGACTTTCCCAAATTATATTCGCAGTTAACTGGACCAATACTCCAGTGTACTTTACATCAGTGAATGAAAACATGAAGATGAAACCACAATATTCTTTGACCTCATTTTATTTAAATGAAAAATACTGTAATCAGTCACTGTCTGCTTTGAGCTATGGAGAGAAAGAGAGAAATAACATTGATTAATACATTGCGTCATGCTTACAATGTACATTAAAATCACTTACTTCTTTCTGTAGTTTCTTAATTTCTAAGTCCAGTTTCCTTAAGGTTTTTCTTTTAATTTGTCAATTTGTCTTACACTGCAAGACAATCCAAAGTCAGACAGTCCACATAACACCAATGGTTGATTAATGAATGAATAAAATGATTGATTCCATGTACAGTATACTGGAATAATGTACCTTGTATGAAGAGGGTGGTTTCCCCCCCTCGACCAGGTGAAGTGTACAACTGTTAATTTGTGGAAGGAACTTTAATTGTAATTATGACAGATTAATTTGTGCCGCAAGTGTATATTTTTAGATTACTTAGGCATTCAGTCGGTCCGCAATTGTTTGCCACGCGCTCTCTCTCTGCTTTATTATCGCTGCAGTGTTTCCTTTCTTCGTGACTATATGTTTTGCCTCTTCATAAGTGTCCATGGTAAGACGCTGCTCACTGGGTGAGAAGTATGCGGCACGTGCCCTCTCCATTGCTGCATCGGTGAATCTGTGATCAATCTCTGGGTCTATTTAAGAAAGCCGTGGACGCGCACTCACCTGATTAAGTTACACCTGGCTCGACAAAGCCGCGCCTCCTCAGCCTGGCTTAGTGTTCAAACAACCAATTAAGCCAGGATGGATTTAGGGGAATTTGTCCAGCCTCGCTTTTCCACTTATCCTGGATTGCTTAATTCTACTTTCAAACAACAGGCCCTCGATCAGCAAACTTTCTGTTGCTGCCATTACACAGATCAAACCCAGCCCACTGTGACCCCTGGCTCGAAGGTTTGTGGCAGCTCAATTTGAGCTGCTACAGCCGCAAATGAAGGTTAGTATCCACAGCTTCCGCCACTCTCCTCCTGTCCATTATTCTTCTAATGACAGGAAGTGAGGCGGACAGACTGTTGTTATACAATCTATTGTATATGTACATTTTCAGTAAGTGGGTAGGCCCAGGGAAGTAAAGTTAAATTAACATAGCAGTCACAATGTGCTTCACAGGAATAAATAACAACGTTAAAAGCTGAGACCTTAATAACAGAACAGTATTAGTTTATTTACCATTTTTCTGTGCATTATATGACTCTGCTACAATAAAAGTTAGGATGACTGTCTCTAGAATTGTATGATTCAACTTTTACTTATGGTCTATTGTTTAAAAAGTAAACATAAATCGCAATAAATTGTAATATCAAATCACAATACTTAATAATTTCAACACATATCGAATGAGCACCCAAATATCATGACAGTATGGAATCAGAAGATAAGCATATCTTCCCTCCCCTTCCCATAAAGCAATTTAACGTATAGAACTATATACTTTACATGGGTTGCACAAATTAAAAGGAAAGCTCTCTGAACCAATTATCCAACACCACAAAGGACTATGGATTACAAATGATATGTTTCCATGGCGACATGGTCCCCTTAGAGACATGAGGGAGAATACAGGGATTGTAACAAGGGTTATGGAAGTGTCATCCCCTTGTTTACGCACACACAGACACACAGACACACAGACACACACACACACACACACACACACTTAAAAGAAGCTTGTCTCATTTAAACATCACAAGTGTTTTTAGCTGAGAGTCTAGATTTCTCTCTAATACAGTATACTGTGGTTCTCTCTCTCTCTCTCTCTCTCTCTCTCTCTCTCTCTCTCTCTCTCTCTCTCTCTCTCATGAGCACACACACAGAGTTACACATGCAGTCACCGCAGCCCCTCCGTGATCCGCTTGGGGCCACCGAGTTTGGAAGGTGACATTTCAAAGGGGAATGATTATTCATAGGTAAGCCGGACGGCAGCCAGCACAGTAGGAAAAACACACATGCGAGCTCACGCACACACACATACACACACGATGGCTGGCGTGCCCCTTGTCATGTGATATTCAGCATGGAGCATGAGCTCTGTGTCCATGTGGTGAATAAATGAGGTGGAGAACCGCTGTTGGCTGCATGAATGATGGGGCTCCGCCGAACCTTTGTTACCTGCAAAGCCTGTCAGGATCCAACTGCTGAGAAAACACTACAGTTTCAGAGCACACACACACAGTGACACACACGCATCAACTGCAGCCATCAGAGATCACCACCATCACCCAGCGGGAGCAAATCATCCACATCCTGTATAATCAGTGAAGGTCGCTTATGTTGCAAGGTTGAAAAACGCTCTGGATCTGCATGTACAACACTGAAGTATAAATATATCTGAGATTGTTCAGTGTATCCGTTGACAAACACACACAACTCTTTTCTATGATTTCACACTATGGAGCAGTCACAACCACATGTTGCTGAACAAGTTCCTCTAAGAACACTTCTCATTTAAAAATTGGCTTTGGAAAACTGGTGCATGAGTACAGTGTGTTATATAATGAATAAATATGAGTGATGTAGTGGGGTTTGCCAGCAATGTTTGGAACATAACCTTGCAGTGTAGACTGCGTTACGTAGCATTTAGTCATTTGACATGTGTAGCACACATCACATGGATGCTTTTTCGAATACATCTACACATGTAAACACTGCTTTTTTGTGTCTCAGTATAATGAAAAAACACAATGTCTGATACAAACCTACTGCATATTCCTCTGTTTCCCTTGTCAAATGACCTTGGTTGGTAGGTAGAGCTGTATCGGTACTCAATACCTTTATGATACCAAATGAAATAACCTGGTACCAAGTAGTACTGAAGCTTCTACAGTCAAACAATACCTGCATTTGATTCATTTTGTACAGAGGTCTGGGGTCAATGACTATTTGTATGGTTTTACTTACAGCTTAACAGGTGTTCTTCAATTTCATGCCACGTGTGATTAGCCCACTACCAAAGCAGCTACAACACATACAGTCTGTGGTGTGGTGAAGTCTAGTGCGGTGTATTTGACGGAGGCTGCAGTTTATCATGCCAAGATGCCACAAAATGTTCAAAAGTATGAATATACCACGCGCATGTGATGTCTTGTGGCTTCTTACAAAACTGAATGTTTCCATGCATTTTATGGGTCTCAAATGAAGATTTAAAAAAAGTTATCAAATTAAGTACTCTACTGGTAGCGATATCATTTTAATGCTACCAGTAATCGTATCCTGATTTTTTAAACGATAACTTACAATAGGGCTGCTATTGTTAAGGTACCATTAATGCCAAATACCTAATTTCGCTTAGACAATTCATAAACATTTTGGTGACTGGTGACCTTATGCCTCTGTTATCAAACTATTAACTGTGGTCTGGAGGAATACTCAATTCTGATTGGCTAATTCCTGACAGTTTCACTGGAACTACTTAGTAAGTGTCCTACAGGCTGACTGTTGAGCATTCTAAATCAATGGGCTGGCCGCATCGTATGAGACTGTATGTAAAATCAATAACCATAGCGACAGGGACGCAGTTAAAGCCTCCATTTACAAATAACTGAAACTCGTTAGTGAGCTAACATCTATTTCCAACACTGAGTCCAATCCATCAGTGCCTCTTCCTCTGAACACTACAGTTGCAATCAAAATTATTCAACCCCCATTGCATATTAGGCTTATTGGCCAAATGTACAATTTTTCAGCTGTTTGCAATAAACAAAGTAGACAAGAACAGTTGAAATAGTTTAATAAAACTAATATTACCATGGTTTTTATCCAAATTCAACACAAAATGCTACTTTTAATCACTACGGCAGTCTCAAAATTATTCAACCCCCTGTCTCAAGCACACCTGATGCAACTAATCACAATTATTCAACCCCCTGTTTCAAGCACACCTGGTGCAACTAATCAAGGGCTTCATTAGTTCAGGTGTGCTTGAGACAGAACACATAAATACCTCAAGTGGCTAGGGGTTTGTTGAGAGTGACGTTTGATTGCATGTTAGAAATATGGCTAAGTCAAAAGAATTGTCCAAAAAGTTCAGAGAAGAAATCATTGCCTTGCACAAACAAGGAAAAGGATACAAAACGATAGCAAAAGCTCTGAATGTTTCTAGAGATACAGTTGGAAGCATAGTTCGCAAGTTCAAAGTTAAAGGAACAGTGGCTACACTACCTGGATGTGGCAGAAAGAGGAAACTATCAGCGGCTGCCACCAGATTCCTGAGGAGGCAAGTGTTCAAAAACCCTCGAGTGACTGCAAAACACCTGCAGCAAGACTTGGTGGCAGCAGGCACTGAGGTTTCAGTTTGTACAATAAGGCGCATACTAAACACCGAAGGGCTCCATGCCCGGACTCCAAGATGTACACCACTACTGACCCAAAAGCACAAGAAAAGTCGGCTCCATTATGCTCAAAACCATATAAATAAGCCACAGAAGTTTTGGAATTCTGTTCTGTGGAGCGATGAAACAAAACTGGAACTTTTCGGGCCTATGGAACAGCGGTATGTCTGGAGGAAAAAGAATGAAGCATATGCTGAAAAGAACACCCTGCCTACAGTGAAGCATGGCGGTGGCTCAGTGATGCTCTGGGGCTGCTTTGCTGCCTCTGGCACTGGAAACCTGCAGCGTGTGGAGGGCACGATGGATTCAGTCAAGTATCAGGAAATCTTAGGTAAAAACGTCGTGCCGTCAGTGAGGAAGCTGAAGCTTGGGCGTCATTGGACCTTCCAACAGGATAATGATCCCAAGCATACCTCCAAGTCCACCAAGGCTTGGTTTCAGAAGAAGAAATGGAAGATTCTAGAGTGGCCGTCACAGTCGCCTGACTTGAACCCCATAGAAAATCTCTAGTGGGATTTGAAGAATGTGGTTGCAAAACGCACACCCAAGAATATTACTGAACTGGAGGCCATTGCCCATGAGGAATGGGCTAAGATTCCTCAGGAACGCTGTCTGAAGCTGGTGTCTGGCTATGCATCACGTTTACAGCAGGTCATAACAGCAAAAGGGTGTTCTACTAAGTACTGAAGATGCTCGTCATGAAGGGGTTGAATAATTTTGAGACTGCAGTAGTCATTAAAAGTAGCATTTTGTGTTGAATTTGGATCAAAACCCTTGTAATATTAGTTTCATTGAACTACTTAAACAGTTCTTGTGTAATCTGTTTATTGCAAACAGCTGAGAAATTGTATATTCTGCCAATAAGCCTAATATGCAATGGGGTTGAATAAATTTGATTGCAACTGTAAATGATGGTGACCATACCACACAAGCTTCAAGGAGTACACTGGCCTTCTGAACTAAGTGATACAAAGCAATCATCTCATCCCATTCGCTATTCACCTTGCTACTTCAGGCTGCAGCCAACGGTAATGTTACACGTGATATATTGTTTGTATGTGAAAAATCATGATATTGATTTGGGGACACTGACACAGTTGGATAACTAGCTAGTCTTGTTGTCAAACACAAATTATATTTACTGTTTGTCAACATTTTGCAAATTTGCAATTCCTAGGATAGCAAAGGCATGACCCGCCCACACTCTTTCTCTGATTGGCTAGAACTCATTGCCTTTGATGGATGGATTGGTAAGGTTTGGGCAAGAGGAGTGGGACTGGTTAGGATAAGGATGTCAGGGTAGGCCAAATAGAGGCAGAGTAAGGCGCGGCAAGCCATGCCTTTGCTATGCTAGGAAACGCAGACTTGCCAACAGTACCCAATGTTGTTGACATTAAATCTTGCTCGCAAATATGTTAGCTTTCTGGTTCATAGCTGGGCCAAAGGTTCACTGAGCTAAGCTGACTGGAAATATCTCCTATTGCCTAAGGTTTGTCCCATTTACGGGAGCAGAAAAAAATGTCGCCACTGCATAAGAACCTTATGAGATGGCAGTGACTGTTCCAGGTATTAATCATATCCTCAGGTGGTACCAGGAAAACTGAGTTATGGCTTGTAAAAAAACACACACACATGAAACTATAAATAAATGATCTTTATGCTTTGTCTTTGGCCAATGACCATGGTTTAAGTGGAATAATGCCCTTGAATGTGTCCATAATCGGCACTTAATGGCAGAGGAGACTGTTTTGGCCTTCCTGCCATCCATAAATTCCTGATAATGGACACCTTTTCGGCCATTAACCCCTTCGTACTACAAATGGCATTCAACCACAACAGAACTGAACCGAATTACAGCAAATTTACTTGAAGTTGTGTTTCTGTACTTTCTGAATCTCTCTTCTATTCAAAAAATGCAAGTCTGTCCTTGTTAAAGAACTTGTATAAAATACAATGTCACATAAAATTTTGTTAAAAAAAAAAAAATCTGAAGAAAAAAGGGAAGACGAAGGGGAAGAAGAAGAAGAAAAAAGACCTCAACCTAGACACATGTCCAGATGAAGCAAGCAGGAATAGCCACATGCCATTTTTCCATAACCACAAATGCACAGACATAATCTCAAAACCGGAGTTGGCATGTTTGAAAATGAGAGTCTCATTTTGACTGGATCACATTATATCATGTCATCCAGCAGGATTTAGTCATGGAATGATGGTTTCTTGCCAAAGGAGGCATCAAATACATATAGCTTTTAAAATGACAAACACGATAAATCACTCATGTCAAGTAAATGCCATACCAGAGCCACAGGCTTATACCTGAACTCATGTTCTCTTTCTTTCAAACACAATCAGATGTTTATTTACAGTTCATACACACTGATGTGCAGCCCCTCATTACCGGTTTGAGTTTTCATCTATCACTAACCGGTAAACTCCGGTGCGAGCCAATCAGTCCGGTATAATTACATGTCTCGCTTCCACACACCCACTCATGTATACAAGAGTAATCATTTTTCTGTACACAAACACACATTCATAAGCCTGTGTTTGACATCCAAGAAAATCATCCTTTAATATTCGAGCCAAGAAATTCTTATCTCATGTATCAAACATTAGTATGAGATTAAGTTTCCCATAATAACATCACACTACAGGTGGCAGCCTCCTGTTGTTTCTTTACACAAGAAATGACACAGCACGCCATCATTCAATACGGCTTCTTTTTCCTGATGATATATTATCACATTACCAGGTAATGATTGTATTTCAAAGCAGCAATGTTTCTTAATTACTTGAATGTTATTCTGAGTTATGGTCTAGTTTTTATTGTATATGTAAGCCACTTTTAATTACATTATAATGAGTTGAAACAATACATGCCGATGATAAGATGATCATGTTGCCACAGAAACCGAAAGCTGATTTTAATAAGCATGATTTGTTTTGAAGCCTTTTTGCCCTTATTAGCTTTTCAAGATGGCCAATCAAACTGAGGAGTAGACAAGTGGCAAACCAGTTGCATATAGAAATATACCTCCCATCAATTACATTCTCTTTTTCTCTCTTTCTTTCTCTGTGTGACCCTATCTCTCTCTCTCTCGCACACATAGGCACAGCAGGAGAACAGAGCCGCTGTCTAATGACGTGAGCGCACTGAGAGGTGGTCTTTATGTGAGGCAAAGGGCCATTACTAATGCATTGACTAGCATCATCCTCTGCTGACGCACCCTCTCACCCCAACAGCGTCAGGACAAATTTCACTAAGGTTTCTGTGCTTCGTTTCAGACGTTGTCTGCACAAGGAAAATTGTTTTGTTTTTTTTTTAAATTGTTTTTTATTCGTGAAACAGGCCCACGCACCCGGAGGCACAATTCACCTGTGTTCTGTCATTATATCATCATGTATTGAAGGAAAGCTAATGCATGTAACAGAAGAAGCTTATTAGGGTTCGCACAATTTGTGAGGTACAGATTTCCATGGTGCAGATGTATTGTAAAGTTTTTTGTTTTTTTCTTCTAGTGACAGCAGAAAAGGAGTGAACACACCACAAAACTTTAAATTGAGCTGCACTAAACAGGATGACAGAAGAAAAAAACAAAAAGGTGGACTTGAGTCAGACTCAATTCATAAATCTGATGAATTTTGAATTGGCTGCAAATAACACTTTTTCTCATTATCTATCAATCTGCAGATTTTATTGATCAATATTTTCTATTAGATGTCAAAAAATAGTGAAAAATGGCTATTTAAGACATCTTAAAAGTGCTTGTTATATCTCACAAACAGTCCAAAACAAAAAGACATTTAGTTAATGATCATGTGAAACAGAAAAGCTTCAAATCCTCACTTTGAGAAGGTGGAACCAGCCAATGTTTTGCAGCGTAGCTTTTAATGACTTCATGAATTAATAGATTATCTACATATTTGCCTTTTTTTTTTCGATGTACTGATTGATTAACCAACTGTTTTAGCTTTTTTTTGACCATTTAAAGCTGACTAATAGGTATAGGGATAAACTTTCCTAACATGAAATGACCACAGGATGATCTTTGCATCCAGAATGTGGCAGCCTAAATGCTGTCTTGCAAAAATCAATAAAGATCAAAGATCCTCAGACCAGGCTGACAACTGTGACTGGACTGCATCTTTAAGGCTCAGTGATTAGGCTCCATGTACAGACAGTCCCACCTGCTGATAGAATAATTAGCTGCTATAGGTAACTGAATGCCAATCAGTTGTCATCACATATTGATGTTTGGTCACGGGCTCTCCACATCGACATGTGACATTTAAGGTACTCTGGTTTGGTTGTTGATGTTCTGGGATGCCGCATTGTCTGTTTTCAAAATACACTTCCATTTATACAAGAAATGTACAGTTTGCATACAGTCTCTTTTGCAATTAATACACTATGTTGGTAAAACACCACAAATTGAGTATTGTTTTTCTTTAACAGCAAACGCTAGTGATTACGTCTAGCCAACACACTCACATGGTTGGGTTTAGGTAACGGGGGTTGGCTTTACATTAATACAGGAAGCGAACACCAGCCTCCAGGGTGAAAGTCCATGGTTGTTGTTGTTGACCAATCCACCACCCTTTCTGCCCGCCCTTCTCAGACTTTCGACCCCTTAACTTGCGTTGTTATCCAGCCACATTTCCCCCTGACGCTGCCGGGCAACGTTACAAAATAATGGTGACTGGCCACATATCATGCTGCTGTAAAAGGTATACAATTTTTTGTCAGCATCTGATGTAGGAAGTCATTGCCCAAATGCCGGTATTTGACGACTTGGGAGTGAGACCAGGTTGGCTCAGTACTTCCCAAGCAAACAGCCCATTCTGAAATTGCACTGAACTAAAAGTGAAACTAATCTATGCTCACTTCAAAGCCAGACTCCATTGACAAAGACAGTAATTTTACCCCACTGAATGCAGGAGCTGTTGGTCTACCACTGCCTTGATCAGTAGTTTGTTTGTGTTATTGAGTGAATTTGGTGAATCTAGACTAACACTTTAAAACAGCAGTGTCGCTCATTAAACAAAGTGCTGATCAAGGCAGCAGTAGACCAGCAGGTCCTTTATTTGTAAACAGATGTTTTCATCCAGTTTTGCTGCTGTTGAAGGCAGACCTCTTTAACTTAAATTCAGCAAGAATTTTCTCTGTTTTTGGATTCTCCATTCACCAGAGGCATGAGAGAAAAAACAAAGTTCACCTTACAAACCTAATTTAAATGATACTGATTCTTTTTGTGGCCTTTTTGAGTAGTTGCACCGTATATATTTGTGTTCGTACCCTTTGTGCGGCAATGTGCTTGTTCTGAGAAAACCCTGCTAATACAAATATAGCATGAACATCAGGTGGAAAAATGAGATGGTACAGAGGTATGAATCCAAATCATTATTAAAATATGGCTAATTGTGTAGCTTTTTCCTCCAGCAGTAGACACATGCTGCATAATTAAACAGAAGAGCTGCCAGGGAAGTCCTGGCTCTTTGCAGCCAGGTAAGGTCACGTTAAGATAAAACTGTGGAATTAAAAGGTGAAATGGAAAAACAATACCTAGGAGTGGCAAAATAATAAAACGTGTCTGCTGTGCGTTAAACAACTCCCTGTGTAATATCACATCAAGTAAAATGACAGGTGGAAGCTGGTGGAGCTGTCTCGCTGATAGTCCTGTCTGTGAAATGACACATGATATTTTAAAGTTCCTATAATGACTATGTAATTCTGTTAAAATGCAACCCACAGCATTCTGTGCAAACTGTGGAGGACAGGAGATAAGGAGAGGTGGATGTGGGGAAATAAAGACTAGAATAGTAACATGAGAAGAAAGAGGGGGTGGCCTACGTGATCGATGGAGACACAGCAACAGGGAATAACGGCAGGACATGCACGTACTCAGTCAAGAGACCCACGCATAATAAACGGATTAGCTCAACATGACTAGGCAGGTAGTCAATGCGTGACTGTGCAACACCCTAGGTGCCATCTTAATCAGGTAGTCTCCTGTCAGTCCCTAGTTCTGCAGAGATCGGCCAAATCCCAATACCCCAGAGTCTGGCAGCAGGACTTAAAACTTAACAGCCAAATTTATCTTCTTCCACACAGGATTAACTCTTAAATCTCTAAGTAGCTTTAGAGTAAAAAACTAATTATAGGTTTTGTAATTTGTTTGCTATATCACATATTTTTATCATAAAAAGATTGCTATTATTTGTGTTAAGTACATCTGAATCTTCAGTTTGTAGAAAGCATGTGATACTTGCACTTAACTTTCAAATGCCACAAATCTGAACATATATTCACAGCACATACTATACCACTATCAAAAACATTTAAAGGGACAGTTCGACCCAAAATTAAAAACACACACTTTCTGTCTTCCCTGTAGTGTTATTCATCAGTCTAGATTGTTTTGATTTGAGTTACCGAGTGTTGGAGGTATTGGCTGTAGAGATGTCTGCCTTCTCTCCAATATAACTGAACTAGATGGCACTCAGCTTGTGGTGCTCAAAGTGCCGAAAATATACATTTGAAAAACTCAACAGCAATGTCTCTTTCCAGAAATCATGACCCAGTTATTCAAGACAATCCACAGCCCTTGTTGTGAGTAGTTTCATGCACAAACTATTTTCTTTTTACCAAACTACACCCACCAGTCGTGTCACTGCGCGGAACGCAATATGCATCTATTGCTAGCTTACCTAGCACCACTGAGCTTGCTAACGTTAGAGCTCAGCCTAGGAGGATGCCATTATTGTTTACATCTCGCACTGTCACAAGCACGAGCCTCTCATCCAGAGGAGACACACACTTCATTCTGTGTGGTGATGCCATTGGCGAATGTAGTTCACAAGAGAGAAACTATAGTTCCTACATAAAACTGCTCACAACAAGCTCTGTGGATTGGGTAACTGGATCATGATTTCTGTAAAGAGACAAGAGTTGGGTACCATTCACATCTGAACCAATACCAGTGTCGATGCTGATCCCAACGGTACCTTTATTTGATACTTTGCTCTTTCTGTAATAACCAAAATGTAATTGTTGAACAAGCTGCTGTCAACAAGCCATTCTGTTCCTCTGCTCTTTTCTGATCACAAACAGAACTACTTATATGTGTGTGTGTCTGTCTGTGTGTGTGTGTGTGTGTGTGTGTGTCTGCTCATCTCTCTGCTTATCTGTTTACTGAAAAATATGTGGAATAAGTACGTAATGTAAAAAACACAATCAGAAACAGCAGTGGCGATTTCTAGACCGAAAATGTTGCCGCTTTCAGCTGGCCAATAAGCTCCATTGGCTTCCTGGCTAAGGGACGCTTTGCCCTGCTTCCGCCTCCTGTCTGAACCCTACAGCTCTGTGGAGCTCTGCTTTCTCCACAGCCAAGCATCGCAGAGCCAGCCAAGGAGTTCCACGAGCGGCCTCATGGTGCTTTGCAGGGCATCCTCTTCTGCCTGAACCCGGCGTTCTTGCGGTCTTATGCCTGGTACACACCACATGACATTTCTGTCCATTCTGACAGTCACTATGTCACATTACGCAATTGTGGAGTCAAAAAATTGTGCCGTGACTTGGCCGACACACATGACCCACTACACAATGGTCCACACCAATCATCCCTGGTCATCTTTCACGACGTGTGTGATGTCATCAGGTTATTCGTGTCCTATTTTTATTACTTTTACTATTATTTCAGTCACTGTGTCTGTTCATGTGCCAGCTGAAATATTATTGCAGTAATATGAAAAAGTGGCACCAGATGGGCTGAGCTAATCCTCCACAACAAGTTCCTGCAAATGTTTCACAATAAAAGCCTATTTAGAAAATGCAGGGATTCTCTCAGCTGAAGTTGTAAGGGGCTTTTAATTTGAAACAGATACAGGAAGTGTTGAGTTTGAAATGACAGCGTGATGCATTAACTTCATCAAGACAAACTGGAGCGGATAAAAAGTAAAAATATTAAAATATAGAGGGAATAATAAATAACAGCCCGTTTATGATGTAGTCTGTTTCAAATGAAGATGGTAGCCTCTGCAGTTGTGGTAAGTAAAAGCCACTATTTTTTTCATTTTCTTACTTTAAAAAAAAAATAAAAATTTATGTCTGTCTCCATTATGAGGAAATAACATTGTTTGCTAGCTAACGCTGGCATTTTTCCCTTTTTACTCTGTGTGGTAACATCCCTAGAGCAAATATCTAAAACCCTGGGGTGCTGTTGACATACAGTCATCTACGGCAGCAGATTGTTCTGTGTTTTCCTATTGGTCAAAGTGACGGCTGTGACAGGAGAAGTCGTGAACGACAAAAAGAAAATCAAACATGCTAGACTTTCTGTTGGGACGTCGTGAGGCGTCCCAGACGTGGCGTCAGTTGTCATTAACTATGACACACTACACGAGATGAAACGATGGATTATCGTGGGCGACACTCATTGTTGTTCACGATCCATGCCAACACTGTACGGTGCTGTGTCGGGCTAGAATCGGGCTGATATTGTGTAGTGTGAACCAGGCATGAGGTACCAAAACCTGGCAACTATTGATTTGATGTAAATTTGGTACTTGATAGTACTAATGTAATTCTGTTGGTACCCTTAAACGTCCGTAAGAGTCAGTCTCTAAACCTAAAAGTCCAAATGTATTTTTTTGGCACTTTGACCACCACAAGTTAAGCGCCATCTTATTTCATTATAGTCAAGAGAATGCACACATCTCCAACATTTGGCAACTCACACCAAAACAATCGAGATTGATAATTAGCACTACATGTATGAGAAAAAAAAAATTGATATTGGGTTGAACTGTCCCTTTAAGCCCGCAACTTACCCATATTTCTGTAGTGCTGTTATCCAAAGTGCTTTTCAATTTGCTTCTTATTTGCCCATCCATAGTCACCCATTAGTGGTAACAAGCCACTATGCAAGTCACTGGTCTGTCTATTGGGACCAATTGGGGTTCAGTGTCTTGCTCAAGACCCTTCATGTCGACAGGAGGGATCGGGGATCAAACTGCTAACCCTCCAATTAGTGAACAATCTGCTCTGACTGCTGAGCTGTAGCTGCCGACAACAACAAAAAAAAAACCTCTGGCACTGCCTGTGGTGGTGAATTTTAAGAGTAAAGGTAAAATGTTTACTTCATTCACTTCATCTTAGAATTTAAGGCAATATTTTATACCTGATAAAAAATTATCTGAAAAAGTCACAGTTAAGTATTAAACTGACTTAAGGTAGCTTCCTTGCTCTTTCAAGCAACCGGCTCTAAAAAGCACATCAGAAAAGGACTGTTAAGTCATGGCTTCTTGGTTTGCATTTGAAATGACTGAAAAAGTGATTGATTTTTACATGTTGTCCATAGTAGCAAAAACACATTTTGCCCTCATGAGTGTGATGACACACATTTTCTACATAGAGGACTGCAAACAACTATCAGCAACAACAGCTTTCTTGATGGATGTGTAGCCAAAACAATACTCCTTCAAACCTCCCTTCAGTGTTTTGTGATGTTATAAAATGCCTCTGGGGAACATTCAGCATTCAGCGTCTCTGTTTTACTCTAAACACTGACGAGATAGCGTATCACTGTTTCACCAGCATCATTCATTAAACATAGGCTCTGCAGCCCAGCCAGACGCCTCGGATAAGGAAGACATCACTTGTTCACAGGCCAACATAAATCTCCATAACACCAGGGAGATAACAAACAAACTAGCTGGAGCAGAGAGAGACGATGTGTACTCATTAAACGGTCACTGTGCTCCACTATGCATGATGCTGGAAGCCGGGACACAGATGACATATTAAGGGGCAGAAGAGAGTAGTGATAGTTCAGAGATGCAATTATGGTGGCTTCACTTGAGAAAGGCAGGTGGAAGAGTGAGGCAAAGAGCCTGAGAAAGAGACGACTGTGCTGAATGGAAAAATATACACACCGAATAAAGATGAAAGCCTCCCTGGCCCATCAAAAAGTGAATAAATATGTGGCCTACAAAAGAATGGAAATAAATATATATTTTATTTATATATTAAATAAATGTGCACAGACAACAAATGAGCATGGAGCACAGAGAAGGTTTTCAAGGTCTCCATATTGGTGTGTATGTATGCTGCATTTGTAAAAGCCTTGAACAGAGTGATTAATTGGAATATTAGGGCTAACAGGTTTGGGACAGGTGCTCTCAGAGGTTTTCTACCAATGCCATTTTTCTTTGTTAGAAACTGTCCACATGAATTAATTTGACTAATGGTATTACTCAAATATATGCACGTGTGCACACCTGTGCATGAGTATAAGTAAGCATTAGTGAGAAACACAGATAAAGACAATTCTAGGTATTTTAATTTCCATGAAAACTGATACATGTCAAACGAGTCATCCAAATTATACGATAAAATACATAGCTCTTGATTGCCATCCAGAACATTTATGTGTTTAACGTTACATTACTGTTGGCAGGACACCATCATTTGTCAGCGCCTAGCAACACCGTCACTTACCTACGAAAGGTATTGTATGATATTTCTTACAAAACCCACATAATCCTGAGCCAGGACGTTGTAATCACGTGACATATGCTCTGCAGGCTGACCTTCCTCATGTGACAGGAGCAAAGGAGAAAGTCAGATCACGTAGTATTAAGAGCAACAAAGTCTGCATAGGGAGGTGGTCAAGGTGGTAAAAGGGTCAAACAAACACAGGACTTTGACCCAGAAGATCGGGTTTGTGTCCCATGTCACCAGTCATCGCATTTCATCAAGTATGAAACCTGACAAGGCTCAACCATAATTCTTCTCCTGAACCTAACCTAACTGGTACAGACACTAATCTGTAAAACATGCAAACCAATGTGCATAACATTTCGTAAGATACCATACAAATATTTGTATGTGGAAATGTAATGGTTAAGATTAGGTTAGGTTTAGGCCAATACTCGACTTGTTAAGAGATAGGGAAAAGTCATGGTTTGGGTTAAAATTACTACTAGGACCCTATTCAAACTTAAACTGGAATTACATTATTCCAAAGATACACATAAAGGTCTGTGAACCTCATATAGAAGGTTGTAATGGGTATCAGTCAGTGGTGCCCCAGAAATTTTTCAAAGGGGTGACCAGACAGGGCCATCAAAAATGTTAGAGTGACACACCATAAATAAAGCCATAACTGAATTTCAGATATTTATGCTGTTGTAGTATATAAGCAAATTGATAAGCACGTCAATATGTGAGTTAAGGAAACACATACTGATATAGGCCTACTTGGGTTTCTTATTTCACAGTTAATATTACTAACAATCTGATTTGCGTAGTGCAGTACAGTTGGGTATGGGTGCCCATCAAACCTATTTTTATTCAGATATCTTAAGGTAAGAGTTCAAGGGACTGGGGCTGTACCCTGCTCAGAATTATGTCAGTCAAATCAGATTCGGCTCTTCAAAATGAAAATTCAACTACTTGTTCCTTTTCTTTTATATAGAGTTTGAGAACTTGAAAAGGGTTCAGCAGCACACTCAGTTTGACAGTGACATTCAAGTAATATAGTAAACAATGCAACTACACTAAAAACAGATCAGAAACGTCAACAACACTTTAGCCAACACAATATATCAAACAAAAGCCAGAGGCTGTATCATATAAAGTTGCTGTAATTCTGCCACTTCAAAAGGGAAGGCAAAAGATTACATTATTTTAGAGCTTTTGGCCCGTCAAAGCTTCTGTTCCTCAGTGCAGCTGCCTCTGTGTCAGCAGCTACCTGTACCAAGAGCAGCATGAAAGTGCACTCACTCTGTAGCTAAATGTGTAAACTGAAATGTCTCCAAAAGTGCACTGGACACTGACTGACAAAAAACAAACAAACATCAAACAAAAGAAGACTGCTCAACTTGAAGGAATCTCAGTCAGCTCAATCTGGAAATCCATCGGTACAAAAAAAAAAAAAAAAACTTCCCTTACCTCTGGAGGCACAGCCCGGAGTTTTTCAACTAACGGAAGTGCAGGGGCCTCGGCGATCGCTCACGCCCTTCACTTCCGGCGGTGCCCCCAGGGAATCGCTGTGTTGTTTACAAATACTTCGGGTAGAAAACCAGCAGAGTTTCGCTATCACATTTTTCACGTCACTATATCACCGTGTACACTAATCTGATGTTTGTTAAGTCTATGAACACAATGATTGAACAAACATTACTATTTCTGTGTGCACGTTTTAACATGGTTATCGTAGATTAGCTGGGCTAACCATTAGCTGTTAACGTTAGCCGTTAGCGGTGTCTGTAATAACCATAGACTGTATAAAAATAAGGTAATAACTCAATTAACGGTCTGTGAATAACATATTTTTTCCAGCGGATATCTTAGTTACAACATGATTGAGCCAGCAAAGCAGTTTTGCGTTGCTATGTGTGGTATTTATTCAGTTATGGGAAATCACGATGTCTAGAAAGCATCAGTGGCTGCAGCTGACAGGGACAGTTAGCAAAGCTAACATCAGGACGTCATCTGTTAAAAGCCTCCCATTGTCGGATACGACATGAAACTACTCCAGTTAGCTCAATCATGTTGTAACTCAGACATCCACTGGAAAAAAAAAAATCACATTGACGAGACGGTGTTTTGGGTGGAGCGGTCGCTATGGACGCGGAGCTTGCTGTTTCTGTAGGTACACATTTCCTGGGGACACCAGCATGTCTCAGCCACGCCCCCTCCATTGTGATTGGCTAAAGCGCAGCACCGTTCAAACTCAAAGCTCCGCCCTCCCCCCCTCTCTAGTCGTCTTTCACACAGGGCTACCGACAGATTCTATAATGTAAATTGCAGAATCTGTCTTGAGAGATTACAGTCATCTTAACTCAACACTGATGATTGGAATCCCTGACTTTCAGGGGGCAGCTCTACAAGGGACCCATTCATCCTCTTACTGAGAAACTAGCATAACATGGCTGATACCAATGTATGCCTTAGGCTGTATACTTTCACAAGATACCTGTATCTTTAAAAATTATTTTTTCCACAGGGGGCTAGTAGGGGGCAAGCAATTGTATCAAGGGGGTATGGCCCCCTTGGCCCCACCTTAACAGCAGCAACAAATCCTATGGCCACTTGGGGCCCTTGTCACTTAATGTACAATAAACATGTAATTTTGGACCATTCGCTGAACCGACTGATGCTGTCGTTTTTCTTGAGAGGATAGTCTTAGGTGTCCCAGAGTGCTACTGAGCTTTATGTTTATTCATGTGCCAAATAAAGACAAGAAAAGGCAAACAAACAAGAAACCAGCCCAAAACACTCAAATCAAGTTGATTCTGTGTCAATCTAAATCAACTTTATATGTTGTTGATGAGAAGACAGCAACCAAACCAGGGCTGAGCCATCAAAATCAGGACAATGCAGCTGTGTCTAATTCTTTAATTTATGCACATATAAAAACAGCCCCTTAACTCACATTACAATTTCTGCTGCTGTGTAACTTTGACTGTGTGAATCTCCCACACAGGGAGGCAGGCTCTTAGAACGCGTATGTGTAGCTGAGTGTGTAAAGGATGATACTTATGCTGCGGGGGTTACCAGTTTCATTCCCAGTGGGGTCGCTTATGTTAAATATGCATACACTCATAATACTACAAGGCTGAAGTACAGAGCTCATCAAATTGCATATGCCACATTATCAAAGCACAGTTTTGTTAAAATAGGTCAGATGATAATAAGTCAGACACATCAGCCGTTCAGCTAGCAGCAGTGTCTCTAAGAACCCTTATCTATCAGGGCGCAAGACTCCAAATGTCAGCCATTTAATAGTCTAATGGGAGACAGGAGAGCTCAATGCAGTCTTAAAGGGATAGACCAACTATGCTAAAAATCCAGGCAGTGATCATAGATTACTCCCTGCAGGTCACAGGGTTGTCAGACTTGCTTGGAATAACTTTTCGAGTTGCCTTCATGAGTTTTACTTGATGCTTCTCTGAAGCCGTTTTATACAGTCTGTCCACCAGTCTTCTCAGTCTACATTCCAAAGTGGAAAAGAAAAAAAGAACAGAGTTGTCACAAAGATGTTATTTTGTCACTGGACAACATGGTGATATGGTTGAGCAGTGTGTTCAGAAGACTGTGTGTCAAATTTTAGAGATATTGCAGTTTCACAATCAATGGGGCCTTTGTTGTATTTCATAGTCCTCTCACTTCCTGTCTACCTCTTGTATAATATTGAATAAAGGCTGAAATGCACCCCCAAAAAGAGGCACTCGACATACTCGACACAAGAAAGTGAGTTTTATAGTCATGGGCAGTATTACTTTTATGTGGCTCTGAAGAGCTTTGACGTGCTCACCAAAATCACCCTGAGGACATCATGATATGGATGTTTAAATTAGATACATAATTTATTAATATACTGAGAGATTTGCATATTTAGAAATATGTGTATTCTTATGAAAAGCCAATAAGTTGAGACAGGATAGGCGGAGGAGAAGGAGGACGATGACGATGACAAAAAAGAGGCATGGGATCACTTTGTCACACATTTCTCAATGGACTAAAAGTGGAAATAGACAAGTTTTTGCTTTAATTAATCGTTATAACGCCAATGTTGATTGCACAATGTAATGGCTACAGAATAACGGCAAACAAGAAAGGACAGCAGAGAAGATACCCACATGCCAATGCAACTGGGCTGGACAACCACAAAAAGGTCCACAGGCTGAGATCAGTGCAAAAATTAATCAATTGGGTAGGTGCCGTTTCACAGCAGCTCTAAGACTTTGTAAAATAATGACACCATGGGCTTCTAGATTGGTTCTCTAAAAGCCTCGCTTTCACCACTCAACACTGTCTGCCACCAGGTACAATATTCCCAGAAGATGAAGGCTTAAGCACTATTCAGACGGGATTAGTTTTACATGGGCACGTGGGGTAATGTCACTTTACCACAGGACGTCAGTAATATTAATGGCCGATTCGCACGGGACAAGAAATATCAGTAAAACTACCACAAGTGGGAGGGGTAAATCCATTCACGCACCACCCCTCCTGCCATCATGTGCGTATGATAGGACTGTCAAAAGCACCATGAAATTGAGTTCGAATATTTTCAAATTAATTTAGTAAAGTTCAAATAATATTAGAATTTATTATTATTATTATTATTATTATTATTTATTTTACTTTTTTTTTTTACAAAAAAAAACAAAAAACAAAAAATAAGATGCTTATTGCTGGCGTAATATGAATGTGACACTCAGATGAAAACACCCGTTCTGACCTCACTGAAGTGCCAGGTATGATCAGCTTCTGCCTTGTTATTTGAGCAATGTTTGGATACTTCAGTGCGCCTGTAGTTTTCCACCACAACAGTGGATCCTGGCCGGCTCATAGTGGTGTCTCATTCTGGTAACGTTTCATCTCTTCTTCAAAAAGGGTAGGCAGGGAGGCAGCAGGTGCAACACTCTCCCTGTATGTCTCCCCGAACAGGTCACACATCGCGGACAGCGCAGTGGGAGGTGTTGGCACAGCGGGCTCCTCCGCCCGCGCCTCTCCCTCCCGCTGCGTCCCTCTCTGGCCCGGCTTGTGCGCGAGCCATTTCCGCCCGAACGGGATTCACCATGATATACAACATTATTGATAGTATTAATTAATTATTAATGATATTCGAATTATCAAATTTAGGTTAGAACTTATAAAAAAATATATAGGCTATATTCAAATATATTTCTAACGTCGATTTTTTTTTTTGACAGCCCTAACACACATATTTACTGCTGGTCTATTCGCACGGGATTAGTATTACCTGAGGTAATTGTCCGGGACCCTTTTACAGAAGGTAAAAGTCGTAGTAATCTTTACTGACGTCGTGCAGTAATGATTACTGTCATGGCACATTCGGACGGGACTAAAATATCTGGTAAGTATTACTTTACCCCACGTACAGTACAGGCCAAAAGTTTGGACACACCTTCTCATTCAATGTGTTTTCTTTATTTTCATGACTATTTACATTGTAGATTCTCACTGAAGGCATCAAAACTATGAATGAACACATGTGGAGTTATGTACTTAACAAAAAAAGGTGAAATAACTGAAAACATGTTTTATATTCTAGTTTCTTCAAAATAGCCACCCTTTGCTCTGATTACTGCTTTGCACACTCTTGGCATTCTCTCCATGAGCTTCAAGAGGTAGTCACCTGAAATGGTTTCCACTTCACAGGTGTGCCTTATCAGGGTTAATTAGTGGAATTTCTTGCTTTATCAATGGGGTTGGGACCATCAGTTGTGTTGTGCAGAAGTCAGGTTAATACACAGCCGACAGCCCTATTGGACAACTGTTAAAATTCATATTATGGCAAGAACCAATCAGCTAACTAAAGAAAAACGAGTGGCCATCATTACTTTAAGAAATGAAGGTCAGTCAGTCCGGAAAATTGCAAAAGCTTTAAATGTGTCCCCAAGTGGAGTCGCAAAAACCATCAAGCGCTACAACGAAACTGGCACACATGAGGACCGACCCAGGAAAGGAAGACCAAGAGTCACCTCTGCTTCTGAGGATAAGTTCATCCGAGTCACCAGCCTCAGAAATCGCAAGTTAACAGCAGCTCAGATCAGAGACCAGATGAATGCCACACAGAGTTCTAGCAGCAGACCCATCTCTAGAACAACTGTTAAGAGGAGACTGCGCCAATCAGGCCTTCATGGTCAAATAGCTGCTAGGAAACCACTGCTAAGGAGAGGCAACAAGCAGAAGAGATTTGTTTGGGCCAAGAAACACAAGGAATGGACATTAGACCAGTGGAAATCTGTGCTTTGGTCTGATGAGTCCAAATTTGAGATCTTTGGTTCCAACCGCCGTGTCTTTGTGAGACGCAGAAAAGGTGAACGGATGGATTCCACATGCCTGGTTCCCACTGTGAAGCATGGAGGAGGAGGTGTGATGGTGTGGGGGTGTTTTGCTGGTGACACTGTTGGGGATTTATTCAAAATTGAAGGCACACTGAACCAGCATGGCTACCACAGCATCCTGCAGCGACATGCCATCCCATCCGGTTTGCGTTTAGTTGGACCATCATTTATTTTTCAACAGGACAATGACCCCAAACACATCTCCAGGCTGTGTAAGGGCTATTTGACCAAGAAGGAGAGTGATGGAGTGCTGCGGCAGATGACCTGGCCTCCACAGTCACCGGACCTGAACCCAATCGAGATGGTTTGGGGTGAGCTGGACCGCAGAGTGAAGGCAAAGGGGCCAACAAGTGCTAAACATGTCTGGGAACTCCTTCAAGACTGTTGGAAAACCATTTCAGGTGACTACCTCTTGAAGCTCATGGAGAGAATGCCAAGAGTGTGCAAAGCAGTAATCAGAGCAAAGGGTGGCTATTTTGAAGAAACTAGAATATAAAACATGTTTTCAGTTATGTCACCTTTTTTTGTTAAGTACATAACTCCACATGTGTTCATTCATAGTTTTGATGCCTTCAGTGAGAATCTACAATGTAAATAGTCATGAAAATAAAGAAAACGCATTGAATGAGAAGGTGTGTCCAAACTTTTGGCCTGTACTGTACCTATGTAAAACTAATCCCGTCTGAATAGGGCTTTAACTTACAGGACAAAGGAAGTGCATCAACCACTGCACAGCCAAAACAGGAAGAGGATAGCGCTGTTGTTTACTGCGGCAGCTATCAGTGGTTATCCTCAGTTACCAAAGAGTATCAAGGTATATATAGAAATCTTGAAGGTATGGTTTTTAGTGGCATCAAATATACAGATATACAGAGTTCAGTCTCTACTGTTGGAACAGGTAGCTGAGCTGAGAAAGATGGCAATGGTGAGTGGTGGGGATAATGTTGCAAAACTAGTACAAAAGAAAATGAGATGACTTGAGATGACTTTCTCTAACTATTAAATCACAAGTGTCATCAGGGCCTCCAACAAGAAGAGCACTTATTTCCTTTCTAGTCATTATTCAATGGGCCATAAACCTAGCAAGACTTGCCTATGTAATCTAATTGTGTATTATAAACATAGCATTATGGGCTGGACAATGGACATACATGCTACAATGACTTCAATCACCAGTAGGTCAGCATTTACTTTTATGGGGCTGGAATCAGGACTGGGGGCTAAAAGGCAGGTTATCTTGGCTTTTGCATTTCAATCTGTCTCATGAGTCCCATATGACAATTACAATAATACACTGCTGGAGTACATGAGTGTCAAGGCTTAACAAGCTAACGTAATTATATTACATTATCATGCTTTTTAACATTGTTCAGCTATCTTTATTCATGTCCAAATCACTAATCCAACCATGCTAAAATACTGAAAGACTAACTGAGCAATCAGCACAGCCAAACAGAAGAAAACACTCCAAGAAAGAAAATCAAGACTCTGCTTAATTAAATTGCCGTGTCTCATGCAATCAAATCTCAGGGAATTGCTACAAGGTTGAAGGAGTGTGTCAATCACAGCTAGAGGGGTTAAAAGAACACAACAGCAGAGGAATTTTAAATCTCCCATCAACCATATTTCCTCCATTATGCAGTGACATAATAGTGCACAGTGAGCAAGCAGAAGGCTGATTTCCATTATATCTCATTATGGATGCAAAGTAATGTAATAAGGTCTGCTAAGCTCTTTTGTGTGGAGGTGTAATAAGGCACAGTGTTCTGTCAGAACAAGAATAGGACCAGGACCCTCTGAAATGGAGGGAACCTGTTTGGTAACTAGGCCATGTCTGTTCAACACTCTTCTCCAATTTGTGTGCCAGAGAGAACGACACAAACGGAGAAAGACTTTGTGTGTGTTCATTAAAGATGGCTTCCCAGATGGCTTCGCTTTGTGTGCAACCACAAACATTCTCTCTCTTGTTACAAATAAGGTATGAACCTGGCAGATAAACAAAGCCTTACTCTGAATTGCACTTTGACCAGCCAAACATCAGCACCAGAGTAATCCAGTGAGCCTGTTAGTGGCCGCTAATGGTCGGACTACAAATCCACCCAACTCAGCAAGGACCCTGGTCATGAGTCTCAAGTCCTGCTGACAGCTTCAGCTTCACTCGCTCAGGTGAAGCTGTCCTGCTGACAGCTTCACCTGAGCGAGTGAATAGAGGTAAATATCCTGATGTTAAAGAGGCCAGACAAGAAACTCCTACAACTGACTGAACTAGTTTGAATGGGGAGTCACTCACATTTGTGAAAACCAACAAGGGTTTTTCATTTAAATGCATCAAATATCAGCCAAAACTGTTAATATTAGATAATTAGGCAAAACTCACATTGCCACTTTGGAAAACAACATTTTTCTGCATCTAATTCTGAATACATTTTCTGCAATAATGGGGCATTTATGGTATGGCTACAGTTAGAGAAAGATTATTGATAATGGTACAAAAAACAGTTATAAAGTCTGATCTGTTACAGGTTGCAAACTCTGGCCTTACTTTCCGCCTTGCTACATCAAGATAACATTATTTCCTGCATTGGAACTAAACATTGGTATTCAATGCAAATAGCGAAGTGCTGAATCGTCCAATGTGGACATGAATACAAGACATACTGGAATCAGGGCACAATTCTCAGGGCTGGTTTTGGTGCCGGACGTGACCATATATGGACAAAAGGGTGCAGCTGTGGAGGTGTGAAGGATTGATTTGACTAAGAACCCAAAAACACTGCTGTGGTAGCGACTTCTCAATCACAGCCATACCCTAAAGCATAACCTGCTTTATTGACTAGTTCACTCTGAATGGGACTAGCATTTACAAAATGAACATAATGCTGTGTTGAAGTAGACTTTAAACTAGCAATTGAGACCATTATTACAGTAATTAATCAAGTGGGAAGTAGATTCATTTTCCCTTAGACCTATACACAACTGGACTTCTTTTTAGAGTTGCCCCCAACTAGCCATTATGGAGATTGCAGGTTTAAGGCACTTCTGCATTGGCTTCACTTTTCACACCTGCAGAGAACCCCTTTTCTAAAAGATACCAACAATATTGACAGCCCGTTCGTCTTACTATGTCTTAGCTGACTTATTACCAGAATTGTAACATCTATGTGGCAATGTTAAAAATTCAAATTGGAGTGCTGTCCTGATCTTTGCTTCAGAATTATAAGATGCAATACATAGGGAACATGGTTAGATGCACAACTGATCCAGGTTCTTGGGACTTACTAACCATGGTTGGCGTACTAACTCTAGTTTCCCTTTCTTGTAGCTTATATCAGCAAAAACCTATGAAGAGAAACATGTACCTCAGTACGAGCACAAGTGAAGCATTGTGTTAGACTTTGCTTTTTATGTATGAGTAAATGTTGACTAACACAGTAATTTTATATTAAAAAAAATACAAATATCTGTTCATTTTCCTGTAGTTGCTGCAGACAATTTGGGCTCCTTTTTATTTTTTTTTATTTTTTTTTATTTTAAATGACGTGAGTTTTGTTACTCATATTTAAACTGCGTTTGTTTTGAAACCTTACTTCCAGTAACCTTTTTTTACAAAACCCTATGCTCCACTTAACAAAAGAGACAATTATCGACAACTGTAAAATATTGCCTAAACACAAGAAGCCGCACAAGTACTTTGCCGAAATAAAATAGTCTAAAACAGGAAGAATTGACACCACACCACTGACACATTTTGGTCAGTACCAAAAATTTTGAGATTCAATGTACATTTAAGAAAATTCAATTAATGGATGACTCAAATCCATATATTTTTTTATGTTTGTTTGGTTTATCTAGTGCCCTCTTGGTATGAATTTCGTTGTCTTCACCTGTAGTGTAAGCACACTGATGGAGTAAATGCTGCAGGAATCAAAGAAGCTTCACAAAACAACCTAGGTGATATTTTACAGTTGTCGTGTCCCAGTTACCGAGTCCCAATAGCTGAGACTTTGACCCAGGGTAACCATGACTAATCATCCCAGTTAGTCACTCCAGTAAGACAGCAATTCTCGGGACACGGCAAACAGTAAAGATGTTATGTATTTGCGGTGCTGTGGTCATTGTTAGTGCTGTCCATTTGGCCAAGTGCCTCCTGTGTACTGTGGACAGGGAACCCAGATCTCGTGATATACTGTACACCATGATGCAATGCTCCTACTCCAAGGTGCCAACACTGCTGATGCCCCAACCACTATTTGTTGTTATGGTGATGCCTAGTAGGGTGGGATACAAAGGATAATAAGTTGAGAAAGTAGCACTGTTTCATTCAAGTGAGACCAGACACATTAAAGTCTCTGCAAATACAAGCAAACACTGTATCTTCACACATATTATCTAAGGAGCGCAAGTGAGAGTTTGAAAAGAATAAGTGAAAATGGAACAGTCTCCCTGTTTCTTTTATTTTCTCCCTCTCTTTCATTACGCTCTCTACATCCCCCTCTCTATCTCCATCTATTTTTCTAAGGAACACTACTCTTGCTTCCCAAAACCACTTAAACCTGCAACAGCTAGGCCAGCTATCATCTGTCCTTTTCCAAACTGGTATCCTCGTCCTGGTATTTTCTGCCATCCTTGTGACTTTTTACTCAAATCCCAGTGGGAACAGAGAGTGGGGTTATAGAACACTGAGAATGTTTCCATTATTCTAGTTTACTGTAATATTTTTACGGCCATTACTTCCTCCTCCTGTCCCATTGGACGCGCATGGTTGAGATCAGCATATTTGGGGTCGAGGTTCAATTTAATTTAATTGAAATTAATTGATCAACAGAATGTGCAATGCTCTCCCAATCTGAAATGGCCTTTCTTAGCACAATGTCAAACTTGAGCTTTCAGTGTAAAAGGCTTTTCAGACCATTGAGTTAGATAAGGAAAAACTTCACACATAAAAAAAAACTCTCATGAGGAAAGAAGGAAGAAAGGGAGATTCTCCAGAAGAGCAAAAAGGGAGAGATACCTCTTCCAGGACAAAGAGACATGCAATAAATGCTGCATTATATACTAATACTGTAATATTAGGCATCACTATGAAAGGGGGAACATATTTGTGGTATTGTACATTTTATATATTTCTTTCTACCTTACACCCTTCCCCTCCACTTGGTAACCCATTTTATTGTTTCACTGTGATTGGCATTACGGTTGAGATTATCGAGTATAGTGTAAGTGGTGTAAGTGGAGTGTAAGTGGTGTGTTTTGGTTTGCCTGCATTGTTGAGGCACACTTAACCAGGTACATTGTGCTGGTTCCTGTGATTGTCATGTTAAATTACTGTAATTTCTGACACCATAAATAGGACGTTTACAGCTGAGAAATTGCACCAGGAAATTAAGTGTTTTCCATGAATTCATGAAAGTCAATATGCTGAGGACAAATTGATTGGTACATTGTACCTACTCCATCCATCTAATATTAAAGTGCAACTTGCAGGTTAATTTTTTTTAAAAATATATACATAACCTTGTCTGAAAATTATTTTTTAGCTCCTTTTCTAAAAACGCTTTTTTTTTTCAACATCGCCTGATACTACGTCACGAGAGGGACTCTGCGTCCTTGACCCTGCCTCTGTCCAATGCGCAGTAGGTGGTAGTGAGTCTGAGCGGTAGTAAACTTGTGAGTTAGTATTTTTTCAGTTGTTAACAGTGCATTTCACCATTTGTGATTATGCCGAATTATTGTGTTTGTGCAGGAGAGGGAGGCCTCCGTGTTTGAGACAGGAGCGGGTGGCGTGAGGGTTGATGGGCAGTCTGAGGCATGTTATGTCTGTCTGGGGGTCAGATTCTCCACCAGAGCCCAGAAGGCATCCACCTCCCTGCAGCACATACTCTCCACAGCTGAGGACATGGGCTGGCAGTTCCCACACAAGCACCTATCATACAAAAAATTATCAGGAAATCTTCGTATTTCTCTCTCTCTCCCTCTCTCTCCCTCTCTCCCCTGCGGATGTCAATACACCGTAATGCGGAGTTATAACACGCATAGCAAGAGACGTCTGATACAAGCTGATATTTGCGCATTAGTTTCTGTTATGGGTAAGTAGCATTAGTTATCTAATACTGGCAGAACTATTGGTAGCTTTGTTATAACCTAATACGTGATGGCAAACTTAATGTTGTGATGTGAACACAGCGTTGGACATCGTTAGCTGTCGTTAGCTAACGCTGGTCGCTCACCAAGACACCTGCCCAGTTCTCCAGTGGTTCTCCTCACACCATAGCTCTATTTCTCTCCGTTATTTCTCCTAACCCTGATCTGTTCCTGGTCTCTTGGACGCCTAGCAGGCTCATAATTATAAGCCTGTGGGCCGTCATATGCATATGAATGTACATTTTCAACCTCTTCAATCTCAAAATTAGTACTGGGATCCATGTTTATTAATGTTACACTCAATCGAACTCGGCCGGACTCCTTTACGCTACGTCACTTCCGGTTAGTGGGTATGTAGATGTGGAAGCAAAATTCTCTCACAAAATGACCCCAAAAGTCACTGTAGTGTGTATATGTTTTTGTTTTTTTGTTTTAATCAAGTTTCTACATCATTTCCCTATACATTTATTCACCATGGTCTCCAACCTGCAAGTTGGGCTTTAAAACCAACTGCTCAGCAATTACCTTACCAGGTGTGGTGCTTTTGGGCTTTCAATACTCCAGCTCATATTTTGTTGTTGGAACAAAAATTCTCCCCCCTGCATTTTAAATATACGAGTTCAATCGCCATGACATGGTTCCAAAACAAAAACTACTGTATTGAAGACAATTTAAGTATAATATAATGCCCTTTAGTGTGAGGGGTAGCAAGATAGAGATATGTGGGAAGAAAGATGGGAAATAGGAGTGGTGATAAAATGTCTTATTGGATTACACAGTGTCATGGTTACTTGGTTTTCATCACCAAGCTGGGAAGCTCTCTGAGCTCCTTCCTGCACTCTGCCAACCTCTCTCCCTCTCTCATCTTCCCCGTTGCCTTATCGCTTCCATCTTTCTCTCCCTGTCAACCCCAGCTCTCCCTCTCTGTCCATCTTGCCCTTCCTCAATCGTTCTTCTCATTCAGTCCCAGTGTTTGTTGAGGAGCCAGTAAAAGTGGCACCAGCAGCTGTCCAAACACTGATGGCCCCCCGCTGTGTGTGGAAGACCCCCCCTATGGTCCCAGTTGATTTTGTGCGAGCCATTATCACAGCCTGACGTTTTCTACTGCTGTCACCATGGCACCAACGAATGAAAGGGCAGAAGGAGAAGAAGACGAACAAGAGGTGGAATATGTGGAGAATTGAAAAGGAAGCAGGGCTGGGGAGGAATTAGAGGATCAAGGAATAAAGCAGAGATGTGGATGAGTGATATAGTGGGAAATTCAAAAGAAAATGAAATGAAATGACACTGAAAAATGAGGGGCATGACAGATTAAATGACAAGAATGATATAAGGTAGCAAAGAAAAGCAGTCAATGAGGATATGTAATATTAGTCTGCTAGCTTGAGTCCAAATAGCAAAAAGATAACTTCCAATAAAATGGTGAAAAATGTGAATGTTCCCAGACTTTTTTCACACTTACTGCAGAAATGCAGTTTCCTGACAAAATGTCAACTAGTTGCACTCCGTTTCCATCTTCAGTCTGACACTGCGTCCACTCTAACCAATTCCTGTGGAGGAGAGGGATTCCATTTTACCCTAACCATTTACTAGACACCAAAGTATCAACCTGAATCTAATGTCATTTTTAGTCCACTCTGATGTGTAGCCATGCCAACTTAATTGTTGTGCCGGGGTTTTTAAGAGTGGAACAGCACAAAGTAAAACAAACTACAATGTCAATTGATATTGGGAAGACGTTGATTTAGAAGAGATAGCAACATCTATCTTGTCTATAGCATTGCCATTCTTGTAGTTTGCTGGGAGTCAAAGTTCTTGTCTTACTAGAGTGCCAAAAAAGCATCCAGTTATGGGTAGGTGAAGGTAAGGTAAAGTATACCAAGATATTCTAAATCCAGTTACAGAAAGAGCGAAGAAAGAGATAGATAGAATGCTGACAAAGCTCTCCCATCCCAGTTATATATGGCAAAGACAACTGGGTTTTCAATTGTAGGAGATGGTATAGGTGATACAGAAGCTTTGAGACAGGCTTCACGCTTATCATGACTGTTATGGAAAGTGAACATGTGATAGAGTGCAACCCCTCACAACTGATGGATATGTAGTCCAAGATACTGGGCCTGATGCAAGAACAAGTCAAACAAATTAACATGTCATGTTATATTTAAGCTTGTTGCATTCACCAATTTTCTTGTGGATACAAAGGAAATCACAAGTGGAAAAGACCCATTGTTCAAGTCAAGTACACTTAGTATACCTTCGTTCACGAAGGGAGGAGCACTTGTGTGACTTAAGAATCATAATGCCTTCTGATTGTGTTTACCAATGTTACCAAACCCAAATTAAAGTTAGTAATGTAAAATGAATACAAAATAAATGACCATTCTCTCTTTGCTTCTGTTACAGTGAAATGCGCTGATGAAACATCATTGTCCGCTGTATTTATTTCCTTCGCTAATTGTTTAACTGACTGCGCACAAATGGAGTGGAACAGGCAGCCTGTATGGCATTTTATGGGCATCAAATTTAATGTTCATCAGGCTGAAACCAACTTGCAAACTCTGAGGCTGAAAAATGAAGCCAACACAAAAGTGACAAAAACTGCAGTTCCTTGAATGGACACTTGGGGCTGGCTCCAGAAGCGAGTCGATCCCCACAGACCCCCATGTTAAAGTGCTAAACTCTGCAGCAGAAATAAACGTGTTTACAGCCTGGTACAAAAAACAGTTTTGGTCTCTACAGCTAATTTTCCATCTGTACTGTACAGGGGTGAATTTATTTATAACTCACCCATTTATATTTTATTAAGGCTTAAAGTTATACATAATTAAGGGCGGGCTTCTTTGAGTGGCATGTTGTCTAATGACAGTGTACTCAGCTTCTCAGTCAGAGCCACCCGAATTCGCACCTCCACAACGCCAGCCTCTCACCCAAATCTAATCACCTCTGGCTCCAAAACACCAAGATGGCGATGTCTAAAATGCCAAACTCTGGGCTTCAAAACAGGTGACAACAAACCAATGGCTGATGTCATGGTAGCTATGTCCATTATTTTTCCAGTCTATGGCTGAAATTAGCGATTTATGACGAGTTTGTGCAGTTAAAAAAGTTTGGTGAATCCAACTTGGAACACTCATATGAAAAAGAAAGATTAGAGAAAGATTTAGAATTACAATAAAAAAATGTCTCATTGTGCCTGTCCCTCCATTGCTCACCGTCCCGTGAGCTGCTACACAAGCATATTTACGAAGCACGTTCCTAGCACTATTTCTCCACACTTATTTATAATTGTACCAACAAACAACTGGGTTATAACCACATCTGACAGTCAAAAAAATACACTTAAGTGTATAACATTAATACAATATATCAGACACTTAATTTTAGGATTGTCAGGTTCTGAAGCTTCACTATGGTGTCATGATGTTCTCTGTAGGTCAATTTTGTGTATTTGCTCATCATTACTTAACTGACCCCGCAATTTCTTCCACAATTGCTTGCCTGTTGTAAATCGCTTTGAGCAGCATGTGCCCCCTGTGAAGGCTTTCAGCCTTAAGAAATAAAACCCATTTGACACAATTTGCTGGAAAGCCTAATTGCTTTAAGATTGGTTTGTTTGTCCATCGCTGCTGATACAGATCTCTTTTCAGAGCATCCCCTCTGCCTCAGACTACCAACAGAGTGCAGGTACTGAAGTGCAGCATTGGTGGTTTTAGGCCAGAGAGGTCAGCCTCCCAATTACTGCCTGCTGAGTTGAGTGGAGAGGCAGCAAATGACTGGGTTAGATCTTAATGGCTACCTTTAAGGCTAAGCAGACTTGTAGTGCAGCTGAAAGTGAGTGTCTAATCTGTGTTTCAAAGCAGAGAGTGCCTCCTTTTTGGTCTTAAGTTTTCATCACAGTCTCTTTGGTGACAAACATTTCTTTTTTTGGAAGAAAGCTTTTTTCAAGAAAGCTTGAAATAAGAGGAGTGGCTTAAGATATTAGACTGCAGCAAAGGGTGGCAGGACCAAGTTCTACCATGTGATTATGACTGACAATTACAAGCAAATACCTGGTGAGACAGAATGTTCATACACAAACGCATGTTCAGAAAATATAAAAGTAAAATAGCATTTTATCCACCTGCCTTAATCAAATAATCAAGTAATGATACACAATTGTATTTAAACCTCCATAAAAAGAAAAGTTTAGTCTAAATAAATTGATTAAAAAGAAAAGTAAGTCTGGTTTTTCTGAGTGAAGAATCAGAATCAAAATCAGAAATACTTTATTGATCCCCAAGGGGAAATTGTGATTTGTTACAGATGTAAAGAATATATAATTATTATAATTAAGAGGTATGAATAAGAGTATGATATAGAAGTTTGTAGATATCTCATACTTTACAAAGTTATTCGTTTTTATGATTTCTAAACTAATTTATGAACATTTGCTTTGATGGCAATCGCAGATTTAGCCACCACTTTAAAGGCCGAGTTGCCATCGTTGTACACTGTTATCATCATTCGGCAATTAAGTGGAATCAACTAATCTTTTTATGAACTCAAAATGAATAAAGACGTTTTATTAGTCTCGAATAATTCAAACTACAATAAACACCTCTTACATCCATGTCTTGTCCAAACTCATATGTAGCCATGACAGATGCTACAAATATGGCTGCTACTGCAAAGAAGCTACACATTCTAAAACACGGATGCTTCACACACATCTTCAACCTGGCACCACGGAAACTATCAGCACAGTTTCAAAATGGACATCCACAATTAGTGTCACCAATTCAGGATCTCACCAAATGTCTCCTCTTGTGTGTCTGAGTTAGGGCGTTGAATAATGGCCAGAAAAGTGTTTCTGAAGCACATTATGATGTCACAGTGAAGCTGACCTGTGACCTTTAGGAAAAAAGATGTCATTGCTTCTTCAATGTATCCTATTACACATTTGTGTGAAATTTTGTTATAATTAGCATATGAGGTATTGAGTTAGCACAAAAAAAGTCCGAGTGGACGTTTGTGCCAAATTAGAGGAAACTCCCTCATGATGTTCTTGAGATGTCACATTCACAAAAATGGTACAGATGGACCAATGAACAACCCAAAAACAAATGCCCCCAGCCAGGGCATAAAAAATAAAACAAAACTTTCTAGCTTTTTAGTTTCAGATTACCTAAGAACTAGTAAACATGAGGGTTCTTTTCCTTGAAGTTTTTGGACTTAAAATAATAAGTTGGATGAATGTAATTCAGTATAATCATCAAATTAAGTTCCTAAAGAAACTTGATCGTTTAAGAGTTAAAACTCTCCAGGGACCCCTCTTTTTCATAGTGGGAAGAAATCATTCATGATCTTGCTGCGTTTCTTTAATACACAGTAATTTACTGGTTTTACATTTTCAAAACTCATAAGACCACTTTTAAGTAGTTGTTAAAGTTCAGTTTACTCACATTTTTAAAGGCAGCAGTGGAACCATTTTAAATGCCTTACAATGTAGCAGTATATGTGTGGTGACACTTCAGCAGGAAAAGGCAAATATAACTGCCCAAATGTTACATCTCTACACATGCACACCCATTACAGAATGGCAAAATTAGCTCAAACCAGTCCATAGTGTTCAAAACTCATAATGTGAATCAGAGCAGAAAGGTAACCTACACTCTGATCAGTAGGACGTCACCAGCGCCCGGCACTAATCCCAACAGACTGAACCTGTACAAAAACCACAAACATGCTTACATCACATATGTTTGCACCAGCTTGTCTATGTATAGACAGGATGTATCATCCTCCTCCTTCACTGCCCATCTTCCTCAGTACACTGTGTTTATATGACTGTGTGTCATCTTGTATGAGTGTGCATGATGGTGATGTGTCAGCCGTTCCTTCATATGTAATTCGTGTCATTGCTGCTGTCCTGGTGTGACTGCAGGAGCTTAAGGCAACAGCTGTTCTCTGCTACTTCAACTGCAGCGGCTGCATCGCATTTCTGTCTCTCTGTGTCCCGTCTCTACCCTTCCCTGTTCTGTTAAACTCAGGTCAGAACAAGGCTCTGATGATGTTCTGATTTATTCATCAGATATTGTTGACGTGTGCAACACTATGATGACTTTCTATTTTACAAAGACAATTATTATTATTTTTTGCTGCAGATTAATAAAACAATTCTTCCTTTTTTCTGCTTCTTCTTCTTTTCTTACAAAATCTTTAATTATAGGATTCAGCTTTTTGTTATTCAAGACTTGTACACCTCTTTAAATATTGAAATATAATCACAATCAGTTGACTTTCTCATTCACCTGCCAAAGGGTCATGAATCAAAATACATTATGTGCTGAGCAGGGCAGCACAGATAATCCTGTTAAAATAATAATAACCTTGCCTCATTTTTCAAAGTGAACTGACTATAAGTGGCATTGATCCTTTAGAATTCAGGGCTGTAGTCAAAACCATTTAGTCCCAGGCAAGTCCACACAGCTCCAGGACCAAGTCCAAGAAAAAGAAGAAGAAAAAAAAAGCAAATTACAGAAACTGCACTACAGATCATGTCCTACAGTTCAAATTATACACTTAATTGTAGCACATAGCATATTGCAAATAGTGTGTTTGAGGCGTATTTTGATATTTTTCAGACTCAATATATTAAACTTTTAAATCAAAACAAGACTAAGAGTCTACAGCCATGCTGGCAGCTCTGTAAGGGTGTCTTTCAACAAGTCCTCCAACCCATTTTACCACATAGGTCGTATGTTCTTACCTTCTAATACCATCCACATGAGTGTTTCCTAAATTAGTGCATCTACAACTGAATAGCTTGGATTTGACTGGTAACGCTTGCAGTTTTGAATATGTTTTGAAATGGTCACAGTTGCACCAAAACTACATTGTTAATTTTAGAAAAAAGGTCATTGTTTGGCTTAAAATAAGTGTTTGTTACTAATATAATTTAATGAATCTCACATACTACATTATGTTGGTAAAATAAGTCAATATTCCCTTTTGGTTTCACACAGGACATGGTCTCTTAGATGTAAGTCTTTTCTTTGTGTCAGGGTTGGAAATTAACTTTTTTGTACACCTGCCACTGTGGCCACTCAATAGATAATCTTTTTTTATTTTGGCTGGTTGATTAAGAAAATCTAACAGTTGCTGGCATAGTTTACCAGCATTTGAGTCGTGGCTGGTGCTAATTTCCAACCCTGGTTTGTGTGACCCATCCGCCTCCCCTCCCTCCCACCATAAGCGAAGTTTGTTGCCCCTTACACTACATTGCCTGACTTCCCCCTTTGCTCCCAATTCAATTACTACAACCACAAGAGGTCACTGCTAACAATGAATGTGAATAAATACTGCTTCTTAATATGACCTATGTGGTCATACTTTGGAGGACAGACTCTGATGTATTTAGGCATAGCCGTGCTTTGAGCCAAATGCTAACTTCAGTATGCTCTCCATGGCCACCTTTTTTTTTTAGTATGTTAGCATGCTAACATTAGCTAATTAGCACTCAACACAAAGTAGCCTAGAGCTGAGTCTGGTGAGAATGTCATTACTTTTGCAGGTATTTGGCCATTAACTAAAGCTAGGTAAAACGTCAAGGATCACCAGAGTCACCAGAGTACCAAATTTCATAGCAATCCATCCAGTAGTTGTGGATATCTTTCAGTCTGGGCCAAAGTGGTAGATCAACCAACAGACAGACTGACCAACAGACCGACATTCCCAACCCTAGAGCTATCCTGCTAAATGTCACTGAATAATCCATCCATCTATTTTCTAGCCGCTTATCATCTTGAGGGTCGCGGGGGGGCTGGAGCCTATCCCAGCTGGCATTGGGCTAGAGGCAGGGTACACCCTGGACAGGTTGCAGGGCTGACACATAGAGACAGACAACCATTCACACTCACATTCATACCTATGGACAATTTAGATCCCCAATCTGCATGTCTTTGGACTGTGGGAGGAAGCCGGAGTACCCGGAGAAAACCCATGCTGACACGGGTTGAACATGCAAACTCCGCACAGAAGGGCTCCCACACCCGGGATCGAACCAGGAACCTTCAAGAACTGCATTTAGACCTTAAAGTTTGAAGATATCTGATGTTTCCTGCCATCATGTGCACCAAGTTATAAGGGTTGACAGTGCTGTGTACGGGGCATGTGCTTTTGAATGAGTTGCAGATAATGTAACTGGTTGGTTCAATGGATCAATCTTGAGATTACTGGATACCTATCTATATATACATAGTCACTGATCTAATATTAAACAACAAAAAGCAATTTTTGTTACCTTTATCCAAAATATCAATCAAAAACAACATCCATAGACTAACTGATCGAGTTTTTGGTCCTTAGCTTGCAGGCCAGGCCTGCTCGTGAGTTTTTATCTTGACAAGCAGGCAGCAAATTGAGAGACGGAAGGGAGAGAATTCATCCTACAGTACAAAAATGACTAGACATTTGCTCTACTACTGACACAAAAACCAGAGACTTAAGAGTCAAGACCAGGGGCAGAGAGTGCCAAGTCCAAGATTAAAAATGTCTGGGGGGAGGACTCAAGACTGGATTTGAGTTCTACATGCCTGGTAGCATCTAAACATTAAGAGGCTCTAAAATGATCAGCTCTACTTCAGAACTCAAGTACTTCATTTTAAGCTGTTTCCTCTTTCAGATATTATGGGACGCTTGCACAGAAGAAACCATCATACACCTAGACAGCTTTTGCAGTAATTTTGATTAATACTACAGCGTTCTGATTCCCTCATATTTTCTTTGAGCGGAGTCCTAAAAAAGGCCCATACAATTACATACTAATCACAGCCAGAAAAGTGAAAGTGTTCAGACTTTAAAAGGAACTTTCTAATTTGAGTTTTTAAGGGACAAAAAAAACATGATAAGATAACACGGTAGTCTGGAACAAAATGGAACAGAAGTCAGGGTGTGGTCTCGATTTATCCAATTATGATTTCAGACTTTTGCACTTCTTTCAGGTTAGTTTGTTTTATAAATGAAAAGCTTCTTATGATAATTTTCCCATCATCCCCTGTACTAGTTAGAAAAATACAAACATGTAGAACATTTTCATAAATCACTGGGTTACTAATGGACTCAGACACTAAGATGTTACTTTATACCTAATCTAGGCATTTCTTATGTGTTGTGAATAATTATGCAACTTGCTCACTTGGCTCTGCCTTGACTCACAAAGCTTAACAATATGCAAAGAGCAAGGGCTATGTAGAATAAAGGCATTCAGAAGTTATCATCTAAAGTTACAGGTTACTGCAGGAGGTCCCCCTTTATTGATTAATCCTCTAAAACACATTTTACTGATGTGACACCAAGACTAATTCTCTTGTTTTCCATCGATCAACCAGCAGCTGAAGTCAAAGCTGAACAAAAAACAACGTTGTTCAGTGTAGCAATAACTCTGAGTCACCTCAGGCAACATCCGATTGTTTCCACAAACTTCTCAGAGAGGTTATGCCCTCAATATGACTGCAACTGATATGTAACCCTGAGGAGTCACTTTGTTTCTTTTTGTTCATTTGCTGCTGTACATTCAATAAGTGTATTGATGAGTATTTTCCTTTCAGTTCTCTAAATAATCCACCACAATCGACACAGCTGTGCACCTGCTACAGTCAGTGCTCACGTACCACTGCAAACACTGTGATTGCAGTCTTCAGTACAGAGAATGATAGAGTTCTTACCAGCAGGGGCATGGCAAGGTCAGCGAAATAAACAAAGGCTGCCCCGAGTGTGAATCCCACAGCCACAGGCAAGAAAGCAAATGAGCCGTACTTCCCAGAATCCTCCGCCATCTCGATCGCCGGTGCCAGCAAAGACCAATAGGAGGCAGCCAGCATTACCTGAGAAGGGAGATGGGGAAAAAAAAAGATGGGAAATTAATATGTGTTTCATAGCTGCAGTGTCTCATGTGCCTTCAAACACAGAAATATGGCAGCCTAATTACAAATTATTATTATTATGCACAAGGAAATGTTCATTGTAAATAAGTTAGTTCAAAAATAAATACTGTAACTGAGCCGATCTGAAGGGGATGTTTTACAGTTTTTGAAATATCCATTGGGCCTTATGCAGGAACCCCTGGTATAAACACAATTATCCTTCAGCTGCACGTACAAGCGATTTAAATATTTCCTCATATTTTGAATTTTCTCTTGGGCATGAGCAAAATATGAGTGATTCAGACCTGTCATCAAAGATGTTGTCGTACAAGTCATATACAGAAAGCCTGTGTGTCACTACAAGGAGAATACACTTGTTTGAATTAAGAATTCGAAACCTGTAATATGAATGAATTTAGAGTTTAAATAAGATACTGGAATCAACTAAATGAAAACAACGTAAATATACTGAATGCACAATTCATGTTTTTTTCACTACCATTCTGGCATGGTAGATGTAACAAAAACTCTCATAACCTAACAGATGTGTTACATCACCTACTGTAGGCTGTATTATTCTCTATGTCTGTCTTGACCCCTTGACCACCTCCCATTGTAACTCCATTTCAAACCATTCTTTCTTTGTTTATGTCATTCATTCATTCATTCATCTTCTAACCACTTCATCCTCTTGAGGGTCGCGGGGGGGCTGGAGCCTATCCCAGCTGACATTGGGCAAGAGGCAGGGTACACCCTGGACAGGTCGCCAGTCTATCGCAGGGCTGACACATAGAGACAGACAACCATTCACACTCACATTCACACCTACGGACAATTTAGAGTTATCAATTAACCTAGTCCCCAATCTGCATGTCTTTGGACTGTGGGAGGAAGCCGGAGTGCCCACGCTGACACGGGCCGGTTCGATCCCACACCCAGGATCAAACCGGCAACCCTCTTGCTGTGAGGCGACAGTGCTAACCATCACACCACCGTGCCGCCCTGTTTATGTCATTGTACAGCCCGAAATCATAAGAAAATATGAAAGGTAAAGTTCTGTATTTTTCAACCTGGACCTTATTTTCCTGAGTTTTGTGTCTAAGTGACTGATAGGAACATCATCTTTTCAAATTATTCCAGTATTGAGTGAGAGGCAGCAGCAAAACAGTCTGCACTGTAACCACTCTGGGCATGTTTGCACTGTAAATTTCTATCCACTATAAGGGCTTGTTTTTGCCACTGACAGGCTCAGGTTATTATTCTAAGTGTCTGGTAACATCTGGCAACATTTGGAAAAATACCCCTACAGAGATAGAGCTTTTGTTAAAGAGTAAGACCCTTTTTGTTTAATCAGACACAGACCTGAAAATGGCATCACCAATTCCACCAGACTGCATTTAAATAAATAGTTACTTTAGCGTCAATAGAGACAGCTTATTTTCACATCTACCTGGGTGAATTAAGGGTTTGGTTCAACCAGACTACAGCTGATAATTGTTGGAACAGAGTTTTATTTAGTTCCCATCAACTTTAAATTAAGTGTGTTTTACGCTGATTAAATTACTGTCTATTGAGATGGAGTTTGGTGGGATTGGCGATTCAAATTTGCTGTTTCTGGTTAAACGAAAAGTATCTTTTTAACCTGAGCCTGTCAGTGGCAAACACAAGTACTTTTAGCAGATGTAAACTGACGATGTGTACATGCCCCAAGTGGTTACACTGCAGCATGTTTTGCTGTTGCTGTCTGCAGGGGTATCACTCAACACTGGGCCAATTTCAAAAACTGTTGATCGCATCTGACACTTAGACACAAAAACATGGAAAAATTGGGTCCACGTTGAAAAATACCTGTAGTATTTTAGAATAGTTTTCGGTCCATTTGTTATATGTTCACTGTCCTCTGTCTTTACTTGGCAGGTGGCCATTGAGAGAGTTGGGTGAATCTGACTTGGAACAAACAACCCTCAAGAAAATTGTATGTTTAGATAATACAAAAATGTTCTTGCATGAGGCTTAATGTTTTGCAGATTTCCCACTAAATACAAATGTGCAGAGGTAAAAGTAATTTGATCTGGCTGAAGTCTAATTGATCTCAAAAAAAGCCTCTAGTGAATTCAAAACATTTCTGATATATAGTAAAATACAGTAATAGTAATGTGTTTAGTCTTACTGCCAATGAACATTGTTTCCTGCCCTGTAAACAAAAAAGTTTCTGTAGTTTACATGCGTGTGTCCATGTTCCGATATGGGTGCTAAGTCTTTGTATGTGTCTAGTTTATTCAGCATTCTCAGGTAATTAATCCCACCTTTCACTTCAAAGCCTGGTCTGGTTTGTGTCAGCTGTCAAGGTCCAAATAGAGAGGGGAGGGTTCTCTATGTCTGATCACATTAGTGTGTGTTTTCAAGCTTTGTGTTATGCACGCAACGCAACTGCAGCTTCTATTGTTTATCACAGAAATTTGCCATATGCCATTCTTTATTCTGTTTGAGTTCAGCTTCTCACATAGCTTCCTCCTGACACTGTATCAGCACTGGGAATGCGAAACACGAGTGTGTGTTCAGCCCTGCCAATCAAAAGTAATGGAGGCGCATTGTTAGGCTGCAGCCAGCTCCAGCACTCAAAAGTAATGCACCTCTAGCACGAAATCCAGTCAGCTTTGTCAGTCAGACAGTGTAAGACTGCCAAAGTTGATTGCAACTCACTTGATTTGGCTCAAAATGGAACTTTGAGCTAGAAACTTGTGAATTATGGAAAACTTAACAGTTTCATTCCAGTCTTATTCATGTTGAATTGTCAAAACCTGGCAGCAATCAAGTCCTCATCATGCCTACAGAGGACAAATGATCCCATTTTTATTTCCATCTACAGTATAACCTGTCTTGACACTCCCAAACAGAGTTTCTTAGTCTTCTACCCCAGCGGGAACTCATGCTATTTTTATATTAATACCAAAGAACAATTTGCACTTACACTTACAGTTCACTTGATCTGAATGTGTATCCACTTTCCCACTTAATCCCTAAGTTGGCCGCATGAGGCAATAAGCAAAGAGAGGGAACAGAGTAATAAGCTGGATTCAAAAGACAGGATGGGTAGAATATTAACTTTATTTCTTTGTCTTTATTTGGCTTCTTCATCTCTCCACTGGCAACGGAAGTAGGACAAAGCTATCACAGAGAAGCCAAAAAGAAACTCAAAACTGAACTTAGCTAAGAATCTGTGTGGGGAATATTGCATTAACATTATATAACAATATTGCAATTTATTACTGCAGCAATAATATTAATGAACATAAATATGTAGCATACAGAACTACAGCACAATAGCAGGTATCATATCTATTCTAGCTCGCAAGATTTTATTTTTAAGTGGAATTGTACGTGACTATTACGTTGATGTGTTTCTAATGTTTTGCCCACCCCATCTATAAACATGGGGGGGTTGAGATATTAGAAATATACTTCTATGAAATGTACTACAGTCCAAGTACAACAAAAGTACCACTAACACGAGTTCAGTTATAAACATGCAGTTAGTCAACACCCCTAATACCACCTTGCGGTTGTATGCCTCCACCAACCAGTCAAGTTGCAGAGTTCGTCCATGTTTGTCCAGACTCATATGGAACCATGACAGCAGACAATGCAAATATGGATGTTGCTGAAAGAAGCTACAAATTCTAAAATTTGTATGCTTTACACATATCTTGAAGAAGCTTTTTACAATCAGCAACATTTCAAGGTAGACACCCAAGATTGGTGTCACCAATTCAGTATCTGACCAAATGTCTCCCCTTCTGTTCCCAAGTTATGGCGTTGAGTAATGGCCACAAAAGTGTTTTTGCGGGGCATTATGATGTCACACTGAAGTTGACCTCTGACCTTTTGGATAGAAAACTGTATGAATACTTGAGTTATGGCCAAAACAGGTTCACAGTGACCTTGACCTTTGGCCATCAAAATCCAATCAGTACATCTATGTCCAAGTGGATGTCTGTGCCAATTTTTTTCCTCAAGGCATTCCTGAAATATCACATTAACAAGAATGGGACTGGTGTAAGGTCACAGTGACCCTAAGCTTTGACTTTTAACCACTAAAACCATATCAGTCCATCCTTCAGTTTGAAGGAAGAATTTGAAGCATTTGAAGAAATTCCTTGAAGGCATTTCTGAGATATTGTGTTCATTAGAATGGCATGGATGGATGGAGAGACAACCCAAAAGCATAATGCCTCCACAGGCGACTGTCACTGGCATGGGAAATAAAAGTATATTTCCAATCATTCCATCTGTTTCTGTTTTGCAGTGTTGTTGTGGACATACTGGATTTTTTATGTTTCTGTACTGTAGATATATTCCCTCTACCGCTGAATTTATAGGTCTGCATGGGTACACTTAAACATCTCTGCAGATCTATAATAGTGTGTTATGGCTAACTGTGGGCTGTAAAGATTCACAGAGGAGCCGGCGTACACACCTCCCCACATCTCAACAACACGTTGGCAGCATCAATAAGCTGACTGGTTGTTCCAGCCTTCTGTTGTGAGATGGATTGGAAAAGAGAAACACAAAATACATTCTTGTTTGCACAAGTATTAAAAAAAGCACTTCAACATATCCTAACGACAACTGTGCATGTCCATTTACATGCTGCTTGGAGCGACATGTTTCAGTCCTGTACCACTCACTGAAATATGCTTCCACATCTAGGCTTTCAAACTAACCAATTAGTGCATCAACTGATTTTTCGAATCCGTTAAACCTTTACCAGAGTGGGAGGAATTTTTTGCCATTAAATTGATGTCAATTTATTCCTCAAAGCACATGGCTGGACACTGACTTAATGGGAACACTGGTTTTAGAGGCCTACCTGTACTCATGCTACTTACAACAAAGCAGCCTAATTAAAATTGTTTCCATTCAATACTGCTCCACTTCACTTGGTTTTTAGTTCTAAGAGGTAATTTCATCCAAGCAAAGTGGTTAGTCAAAAATAGCAACTGGTTCCATCCATACTGATGATCCCCATAAAGTAGTAGTAGCCTCTGTGTTAACTTACAACTTGTAAGACTTTGCTCATTTGCTCAACTTTAAATCATTCCTAGCCGCACTTACACATAACCTATAATCATGGAAAAGAACACTCTTGAGGCAATTATTTTTATCTTCCACACCAGCTCTCTTCACATTCACTTTCCATCATCTACCAATCAAGGGTGCAATTCTGCAATCCGGAGAACATCATGTACTTCTGTGCCAATTGGGTCAAGGTGGGGAGCTATCTACATGTTAATTAGCAAAAATCCAGAGCGTACATGGTATGAGCAGTTTGACACACTGCTGTTACAGCTGCCATGCCCTAAAGGTGCACAAAATTTATATACACAGACACAACTTTGCAAGTATAGTATACTCTGTATGGCAAACCAAGCCTTAGGTCTTGTACAGGATTGTCTGAGTAGTTAAATTCCAATTCCAATATTACTATTACTACTATTCAGACATGTACCTATAGAAAATGAAATGAGATCAGCTTTGACATGAAGTCATCGCCCGCTTACAGTATTTTCACAAAATAGAGCAGTGTTATTCACTTTTAAGCAAAAGATCAACATTTTAGGAAAAAACCTTATTTGCTATCTTGCCGAGAGTTGGATGAGAGGTTCAATACCACTCTAGTGTCTGTACTTAGCTTAGCATAAAATCTGGAATTGGGGTGAACAACTAGCCTGGCTCTTTTTGAAGAAGCAATGTCAGTTTTGGCTAATTTCGTTTTCAACAGCCTGACAGCCATGAAACAATGACTAACCAGTTCATTTTTAAAAGGGAAAAAAAAGAGACACAAAATGATGTTGAATACAAGAGGCCTTTCCTCTAAGCCCAGTGCTCCATTGACTCTAAGAGCTTTAAAATCACTTTTAATTGCCCGATTATTTTAGAAGTGGTGAAATTTTAATGTTTTTTGGTGTAAATGTCAGCATCAACATGCAGAAACATATTGTAGTGCCCATCACCCACCCTGCCGTCTCCACTGTTTAGCTAAAATTAGCCTTGGCCTCACTGCGCTGCATATCACCCAGGCAAAGTGGGAGCTTACTAGCGGCATAACTCAATTGGCGATTACAGCTAGTAATGCCATGCCAGTGGTGGAACACACTGTTGCTGCTTCATTTTGAGCTGCAAAACTCCTTAAGCATTGTAAACTCTGTTAGTACCACTAGCTGTACTGACAATACAAACATCACTAACAGTAAAGAAAGGAGGTTTGCAGGTTCAACAGTTCTAATAATTATATCTACTTCAGGACACCAATTGTCCTGACTGCTGGAAGTGGACAAAGAAATAAAATTAATCATCTTACAGAAGTGTTCATAACAAATGACGAAAGATAACTGATTTTGCTTTTTGTAAATGCTTACACAAGATGGTTAGTCATTGACTGGGACATGAATGTTCAGCTCAGATGCCTCTAAATTCAAACAAAAGGTTTTAGAAAGGCCAGTCTGATGTAGAGTTTTTCGTGTCAGGCATTCGTTTTTTGTTGTTGTTGTTGTTTTTTCCAAAGACAAAAGGAATGGTTTCAAAAATTATGGCTGAAATAGAGAAAATCATTCTGTGTTTCATCATAGAAATATGGGTGACTGTGATTTATACTGTGGGGTTCAAAACAGCAATAGGCAATTTCACATGCTGACGGCTCCACATGGCAATGAGAGAGAACAGTTTGAAATATTTGAACATAAATGCTATAACAACATGACATTACTTAACCCCACATAGAAAACTCATATCAACTATGCCGGTCTGTGAGGGCAAAGAGAGACAATCTAATCTTTCTTATCCCAGCTTTCTGAGAGCATAGAGCTTGCGGCCTGCTATTCAAAAAACAATTTTGTAGGGATGGGTATAGATGCTGATATCACACTATTTGAGGATTTCAAGGTCAATAAGTAAGTCTTATTTAATTCACCTGAGACACAATGGTGGTATATTCTATTTGTTTCAATCTCTCAGCTCCTACTGTGAATTTCTTGCCACTATTCTCTGTTCCTCTTTTTCCATTCCACTATCAGCAAAGTACTTTTTTCTTTCTTCCTTTATGGTTTCTCTCTCTAATTTGCATTTCCAGCAGCCAAACCCCAGGTCCATTTCACAATCTCTACTCTCACTCATTAAGTCTCAATTCAGCAGTCCCAAGGCTATTGAAACACCTGTCTAACACCGATGCCAGCACCCAATTACTGCTTCGCTGTCTCACTCAGGGCCAAACACTAACCCTTTTGCAACTGAGATATGGAGCATTGTGCCTGAGAAATATCCCTGTTATCACAACATGTGAACATGTGAACCGAGCTGGAATTCTAAAGCATATGCATGTATTAGCATCTGGCATTTAGGGGAAAATTGTACAAAAACTGCAGTCAGAAATGGGTTTAGTTATCATTATTGCTATTTTTTTTACTTTATTTCAACATCCTGACCTTGTTGTCTAAAAAAATTGCCAGAGCGAATTGTGTCTTTTAAGTTCTCGCTTGGGAAAATGAGATTTGCAGGCACCCACACAGATAGCTCCAGCCATAAATAATATGTAAGGCAGCAGACAAAACAAAACACAGGATCCTCCTCACGCCTGAATTTGTATTGCACTGTACAGCTACTGAATATACAACAGGCATGAGAGAAAAGTCATATAGGAAAAATCTCTCAGTGTGACTGTTGGTGAGTCGATTGGTCTTCCACTTTGGTCCATACTGAAATATTTCGAGTCATTCACAAAGCCGATAGCGTGTCTGTATACACTCTATCCTGTTCATGAATAAACAACCCTGTCACACAAATAGAAAAAAAATCGAAGGAAAAAGTAAGTGAGGGATTCTCGAAATCAACCAACGACTACACTCTCAGAAATAAGGTCTCCAAAAGGGTTTTTCCTGAAGGGCTGAGGTCCTCTCCAGAACCATTTGCTTCTGAAGACTCTTGTTTTGAAAAAAGGGTTCTTCAAGGATTGCTGAAAGCATGGGTGTTAAAAGATTGTACCTTCTAATGTTACCAGCCAACAAGCTGGCGGTGCTAAATATAGGGCACACGCTGAATCATCTACGTCATCAGCCTGATTTGAATAAATTTTCTGTAACTTTGAGGTGTGGTGGAAAAGCAAACCACACAGATTACCAGGATTTCTTTTACCCAGGTAAATAAATTCCTGGAAATAAATGTTCCTGGAAATGTTTGTGGAAAAGGAGCTAATGTTTTCCCATGTTTCAAATGGCATTTTTAAATGTAGATATACCTGGATCCCCTTAATCAACTAATTTTACTTGTGTTCTGCCATAGTTGACATCTTTACCTTCATTTTATGCAATACAATGGTTAAATGCGTACCCATACTGAACAGGCACTATGTTAATTGGTTGTTGTGCAGAGATACTGTCCACTCCACCACTGCACATCCTGGTAAGAGTTGAGATCCACAGCACCATTAAAATAGCAAAGGCTGAAGTGGTAATTACTTCACAAAATCTTCACCCCCTAAAAATATGATTGTGAACCATGGGTGTTGTGGGTTGTGCTGAACCACATCAGCCCTGGCCCTTTATGAGCCTCATGAAATCCAAGGCTGCTGGACATGGTTTCCTGGGCCCCAGGCTAACCTGTTAAACTGAAACTATAATTAGTGGAATAAAACAGTTTCTCAACAGAACCTCCTGGGTGGGCTCTATATGAAACCCTTGAAATATAAAAGGTTTCACCCCTGGGTAGGTTCTTGTTAACATCCTTAAAGGGTGGAAAGGTTCTGGATTGAACACCCAGAGAGAATTCCCTGTAGAACCTCTCATAGAGGGTTCTGGGTCAGACCTCCACACAGGGCTCAACAATAAGGATTGCCGGATTGCTCGGGGCAAGTAAAACTCAAGGTCGGGCATGTAAACTAACAACTCACTTGCCCGATCAGGCAAGTTGCTAAAAATAGTAAAAGTTAATAATTAATTGATAAAATAAATGTATTTTAAAACGTGCTCCTTTGGCTCTGATGCAGCGGTCTCTCTGCCTGAAGTCACAGGCACACGTAACAATGTCCTGCCCACAGCCCCCACTGATATTATTTTGCGCGACGGACGCTTCATATAATAACGTAACAATATACTATTTATGATGTTATGTCATCGTGTCATTTCTGTCTCTACGTGGTCACGCGTTAACAATTCTCCTCTGCTCTCTGTATCGTGCACGGCGGAGTTCCGCCACACACACAGGTGAGCACGCTAGAGCGGCTCGAGCAACATTTTCCTGACCAAACCTGACCCCGAGCCCGGCGCAGTTTGTCAGCTGACAAAGTTATTGTTATGGACAGTGTGTAGCCTAAATAACCATCAACAGACTGCTGTTACGCACAGACGAGCAGCGTAGCACGGCACTCATGCTGAGCTTGTGTTGCGTTCAGGCGCTGTCACGTAAATAACATCTTCCAACACTTAAATAGGTCATTGCACAAAACAGCAGCATGTCAAGTGACTTTTTACTGTTATTATATTCAATACAATTGTATGTTCCTAAATCTTGAGACACCTCATATGTAAGCTAGACAGACATTTCACCTGCTCCTTACTGTGCACACATGTACTGTATGTACTTAGTCCTAAAGAGCCCTTATGGTGCCAGTAGATACATAGAAACATCCCAGCAGGCTGTGCTTTGCAAGCATACAAAAAGTTTCACGCATGTGAAAATTATTTTTCATGCGTGTGCTTCACCTCCGCTGCTACAACTCCATCCTAGGGGAAACACTGCTGTGTGCGTTTTGTGCAACAGGTGGATGTGGTAGTCTACTGGTAGAGTAGAGAGAGAGCTAAGTAGCGTTGAAGTAGAGTAGAGCAGGGCAGAGAGATGGAAGCAAAATATATTAAACCCGGTGTTAATACAGCAGAACTGGAGAGAGGGGTGGAAAATAAATAGAGGTGGGCATGGTTCAAGTAGGGCGCAAAATTATAGACAGAGAACGATTGACAAATTTTTCACTTTAAGCCCCGACACTGTCATATTTGTGTAGGAATTAAGCTACAATACATGACATATGTTGTTTTAATTAATAAATACAGTATGAATAAAGATTACATAACATAAAAATAACTGCAGTCTTTGTTATTTGATAGCCGCTTAAATTAAACAATGTTTATAGGGCAAGTAAAAACTGACTTCGGGCAAGTAGATCTCTGACCAACTTGCCCGACCGGGCAAGTGAAAAAAAAAACCTTAGCGTTGAACCCTGCCTCCACAGATGGTTCTTGGTATAACCCTTTAGGTTGGGTTCTGGGTAAAACCCTCTGAAAGGGTACCACACAGGTACCATAAATGTTCTACCAGGAACCAAGAGGGATTATCCTATCAGGCCAAGCTGATGAACCCTATATGGTTCTAGTTAGTGCCTTCATATAGAGTGTGGACCATTGGAATGAACTTTGCAAATATCTTAAAATTCAATAACTGCAATACACATTACTAATTAAATAAATGTAATTATAGAAATATGTCGGTGAAGACTCTCAGTCATCCAGGTCATGGTAATCGCAAGTGCTATATCGTAGGCAACTGGACTTGCTTGCGTTTCTTGAAGACGTTTCACCTCTCATCCAAGAAGCTTCTTCAGTTCTAAATGACTGGTACGGAGTTGCAGGCTTTAAACCCTGTGTGGTTGGGAACCCTTGCAGAGTCGTAGGGGTCACGTGTGAGCTCTTGTTTTCAGAGTTGTTAAGGTCACAATGTGAGTCGTTGACCGCATAGTAGGTGGGTGATAAGTGGTGTTGTAAGCCACCCCCTCTGTTTCACTATTTCTGCCAAAATGGATTGGAAATAACTGTCTTACTTTTTTCCCAGTTTTGTTATGATTTCTATTGTTAGATTGGGGTTAATGTCACATAGATCAGTTAATCAACCTTGGAAAGACAGAAGTATCAGGAGGACTTTTTCCAATATATGGTCTATTTCTCCTTGCAACAAACAGAATTAACCATTCTTCCATTTTAATTATCCTTGTCTTAAATAAACAGGAAGACAGGCATTACAAAGTAGCTGCTTAATCAAACTACTCTCGACAGTATCTCAAAATGCTCTCATCATTAAGGACTCTCTTCATGGGTGCTCTCATCCCACAGTGCTTCAGGGCAATCATCTAGATGCATGTCACAGCATTATCAATTCAGCAATCAGTGATTACCCAGCTGAATTTGAAGGTTCAATATTAAAAACCAGCACTGAGTTATTTAATGGCTTCATAACTGTCTAGTTTTACATACAGTGGTATGTAAGGTATGGTATGGGAGTATATACAGTCAGGTCCATAATTATTTGGACAATGATACAGTTGTTGTCATTTTGGCTCTGTACACCACCACAATGGGTTTTAAATGAAACAATGAATACCTGCTTAAAGTGCAGACTCTCAGCTTTCATTTAAGGCTTTTTTCAAAAATGTAGTATGAACCGTGTAGGAATGACAACCATTTCTTCACACAGTCCCCCGACTTTAAGGGCTCATAAGTATTTGGACAAACTAACATAATCATCAATTAAACAGTCAGTTTTAATACTTGGTTGCAAATCCTTTACAGTCAATGACTGCCTGAAGTGTTGGACACATAGGCATCATCAGATGCTGGGTTTCTTCCCTGGTGATGCTCTGCCAGCCTTTTACTGCAGCCGTCTGCACTTCCTGCTTGTGTTTTGGGTGTTTTGCCCTCAGTTTTGGCTTCAGCAAGAGAAACGCACGCTCAGTTGGATTCAGGTCAGATGATATGACTTGGCCATTGCAGAACATTCCACTTCTTTGCCTTAAAAATGTCTTTGGTTGCTTTTGCAGTATGCTTCAGGTCAATGTCCAACTGCACTGTGAAGCATCGTCCAATGAGTTTTGAAGCATTTAATTGAATCTGAGCAGATAATGGTGCCCCAAACACTTCAGCTTTCATCCTGCTGCTCTTGTAAGCAAGACAAGACTTCACTAGAATAAATACAGAGGGTTTATCACAAGATGCAAACCATTGGTTAGCCTTAAAAATGGAAGGCCAGATTAGAGTTTGTCAAAAACCATCTAAAAAGCCTGTACAGTTGTGGAACAGCATACTATGGCCAGATAAAACAAAGATCAACTACCAGAATGATGGGAAGACAAGAGAAGGAAGAAGGGAAGGAACTGCTCATGATCCAAAGCACACCACCTCATCAGTGAAGCATGGTGGAGGTACTGTTATGTCATGGCCATGTATGGCTGCCAGTGGAACTGGTTCTCTTGTATTTATTGATGATGTGACTGCTGAGAAGAGCATCAGGATGAATTCTGAAGTGTTTGGGGCACCATTATCTGCTCAGATTCAACCAAATGCTTCAAAACTCATTGGATGATGCTTCACAGCGCAGATGGACATTGACCTGTAGCATACTGCAAAAGCAACCAAAGACATTTTTAAGGCAAAGAAGTGGAATGTTCTGCAATGGCCAAGTCATATCATCTGACCTGAATCCAACTGAGCATGCGTTTCTCTTGCTGAAGCCAAAACTGAGGGCAAAACACCCAAAACACAAGCAGGAAGTGCAGACGGCTGCAGTAAAGGGCTGGCAGAGCATCACCAGGGAAGAAACCCAGCATCTGATGATGCCTATGTGTCCAACACTTCAGGCAGTCATTGACTGTAAAGGATTTGCAACCAAGTATTAAAACTGACCGTTTAATTGATGATTATGTTAGTTTGTCCAAATACTTATGAGCCCTTAAAGTCGGGGGACTGTGTGAAGAAATGGTTGTAATTCCTACACAGTTCATACTACATTTTTGAAAAAAACCTTAAATGAAAGCTGAGAGTCTGCACTTTAAGCAGGTATTCATTGTTTCATTTAAAACCCATTGTGGTGGTGTACAGAGCCAAAATGATGACAACTGTATCATTGTCCAAATAATTATGGACCTGACTGTACCTGCTATGAAAAAAGTAATCAGGTGCAAGGTAAACAAGGTTAAGATCTTCCTTGAGATGCTACATTCAGCAGAATTGTAAACTGTGTTGAGTGCAGAAAAATAGGCTGTGCTACTACTGTTAAATGCTAACTGGTGTCAAACCTCAATACATTTTTGGTACTAAGCGAAATATAATTGACATACTGAAACTATAAAGAAAGGTGGTATCGTAACGCTGATCAAATTTGAAGTTTTGTCTTCTTATTCGTTAGGTAAAGCAAGTACCAACATTTCAAATGTAAATTACTATTATTTTTCTCAATGTATGTTTCCCAAAGAAACTTACTGAAAGAAAGTGTTGTTTTTGGAATTCATATTAAAATTTGTGTATCAGAAATCCCAAAATCAGAAGCAATGAGCAGCCCTAGTGGCAAGCAAGCTCCACATGATTGCAAATCTTCTATTGTACCTGGTTGAAATTAATATGTGGCTGAACCACACATTGCTGTTAGAGAGACCTTTATGCCCTGGCTTAGGGCTGAAAAGGTCAGACAGGGGGCAATGTCAAAAGGAACGACTCACCGCAAAATCAAAAATACATATTCACCCTCTTACCTGTGGTGCTATTTATCAATCTAGATTGTTTTGGTGTGAGTTGCCAAGTTTTGGAGACATCAGCCAAAGAGAGTCTGCATTTTCTCAAATAAAAGGAACTACATGACACTTGGCTTGTGGTGTTCAAACCCCCCCCCCCCCCCCCAAAAAAATTATTTGAAGAACTCAACAGGAATGCCTCTTTCCAGAAAGCATGACCCAGTTACTAAGATACTTACTAAGATAATACAGACCTTGTTCTGAGCAGTTTCAAGTTGGAAATATCTGCTTTCTACCAAACTACACCTGCTACCGTATCGCCATGCAGAAGGAAGCATGCATCTACATGCTAGCTCACCTAGCACCACTGAGCTAGCTAACGTTACAGCTCAGCTGAGAAGAACGCCATTAATGTTTACACCTCAAGCAGGAGCCTAGCCTCCATTAGTAGATGCACAGTTCCTTCTGCGCAGGTGAAGCTCAATATAAAATATATAGTTCTTCCATGAAAGTGCTCACAACAAGGTCTGGGGATTATCTTGTGTAACCAGGTCATGATTTCTGGAAATCTGTCGAGATTGATAAATAGCACTGTAGGGAAGAGAAAATATACGTTTTTATTCTTTTATATTTGGGTGAGCTGTAGCTAAAGCTAAAAAAGAAAATGCCAATGTTACATTTAAATATGCTAAATGAAATAACAGCACCAAGAGACTCGCTAAAAAATTGCAAAGAAATAGATGTTTGAGCTATGAACTGTCAAAATAGCGAAAATTGCTCATCCTAATTTTTTAAAGGCCAATTTGTCAACAGCAATTAATAGTCTAAAACGATACAGAAGATATTATATTTTTTTAGTAATTTTCCTTGAAAAATTACAAATAACTAATCCATTAGCAAACTAAAAATGTCAGTCCTACATTTAAGTTTATGGTGTATCTGAATCTATAATGTTCATGTTAGTGTCATAAAGATAAACTCACAAATTAATAATACTAGTTATCATGAGCCTATGATCCTGCTTATAGTCACTGATTTGTTTTTAATAAAATGTGCTGGAGCATAAAGACAAAACTAACTTAATACAAATACTTAATAGTTGCAGTGTATGTCTAGAGAGCAGAGAACAAGAAGACTGATCCCACCAAAAGCTGCATGGAGAGATATGGCAGCTCTTAAGCATAATATGAATATGAAGTGTGTACATTTTTGTGATGTTTTGAAATTTTATCTTGGACCCACAGTCCTACACAGAGTAAATTAAATGTTTTATTTACAGGAGACACACAATTTAAAAATGAGCTTGAGGATGCTGCTGATAAGGTCTGTCACTTTGCTGTGTAAAGCACAAAATAAATAGAGTTTCAGTCTTTCCTGAGGACGATTCATTGCCTTTTGAATGCTTCCGTTTTCTAAAATAACTGCAGTATTTTTTTCGTCAGCTGTGGTTAGTGGCTCTATCATCTAATCACAGCCTGTGGCAAATGGAGACATAAGCTGTTTAGAGATAGTCTGATTGATTGCGAAGATAAAGACAACTTGATTACTGCCCTGCACGAAATGAGCATTAACCGGCTCTGTGAAGTACTTGGCAGGTGAGGCAAATATGCTCTTCATTACAGGAGCAAGACAGATGAAATCATTCATGTTTTCATCTCACGATCTAAACTGCTTCTCTGTCCATACTTCACTAGCTTTCTAAATAAAGTGTAGACTAAATTGAGCCTCAAGGTGGTTATTCTTAGATTCTCCTCTCACCATGTGTATGTTCCCAGTTCCATTGCTCCTTTATAACGGCCTGTATCCCCATCAGTGTAGAATCTTCCACTAAGGAGACAATGTGTCCTTCATTTACCTCGCCGATCAATTCAGCTACCTTCCTGACATCTCTCCTATTCCATCCATCTTGCCCCTGTCAACCTGGGAGCTAATAACGGTCAAAGCTGTCCACTTTCTCCCACTTCATCTCTCTTTTCCAAGCTTAACAGATCTCAATCCATGATTTCTGCATTTATCACTCCATCTGTCACCATCTCTCATCCAACCTATCTCATCCTGCAGCACAAACATCATTTAAGCGTTGTCCAAACAGTCCTTAATTTCTTATGGGAAAATTCCTGCTGGTTGCTGTCATACTTGGCTGGAGAAATTTAAAACACCAACATTCTACACTGAAATCCAGGTCACATAGGTCATATCAGAAAAGATAACAGGACAAACGATTTATCACCATGTTAGAAGCTCTGTGAGGCTGTCCGTAGAACTAAATGCTAACATCATCATGCTAACAATGACAATTTTAACCTGCTGATGTTTAGCACATACAATGCAGGTATCATGTTCCATCATGTTTTAGCATGTAAGCATGCTAACATTTGCTAATTAACACATAGGCTAACATAAAAAACAGCCGAGGCTGATGGGATGTTGTTTGGATCTTATTGTGAGTGTAAGTTGTTGAGCAAAAATACCAAATAGTGCATATTTTTAACTAACATTTTACAGACTTGTTTCATGATTAAATGAGCTTTATATGACATTCAAAGTGAATTTATGATTCAGAGCTTTTCTGCAGGTCTCTAGCTAGTAGCTTAGGGTGCTAACAGTGTGAACAGTGCTAACAACACAATGGTGCTGACAGAGATTACTGTGCTAACTGAGAGGAACCAGAGGGTGGGCACTACGCTTTCTTGACAACAATGCCCACAGATTAGCGGTTACCGCTATAGAAGCACAGTGCAGAGCTGCAGCGATAAGCTAGCTAGTAGGATACACAAACAGGACTCACATGCGCTAACATGCACCAGCGGCCAGACCATCTACCACAACGTCAACCAGAGAAGCTCAGACTACTAAACAAACTGAGGTAGCATGACTTAACTCTTTGCTCAGGACATCATTACTCACCTATATCTTTACAAAGGAATTAGCTGTTTCCTGATAAAATGGAAATAATAGTTGTTTCACAACTACAATAATATATTCCTATCAGAAATAGCTACTTATATCTGTGCATATATCACAGTATGTCTTACACTATTTACTAAGGATTTGCAGCCATTTTTAAGTGCTTAATACTCAAACTGCATTTGTCCCTGTTTGCTTAAGGACAACACTAACATACTGCTGTGCTGAGGAAAAGTGGCACCACTGAAAATTGCATGTTTGGGCTCATACAATATGTATTTAAGATGCTCCTGTTTAGAGGTGCAAATACATGTATGAGAGGAGGGAACTGAAGTGTATACAATATGCCTTTGTGTCTGATTTATCATTACCTTTTGACCACTGCAATCTACATCTGGGGAAATCACTTATAAAATCTGCAGCATTGTTTTAGCAAACAGAGGAAGAGTATAAGACATACAGACAGAGAACGGGAGAGAAATGGTATGACAGCAGACAATGTGAGAGAAGCACTTATTTGATCAGCATTACTGGAGTATGTCAAATCCAGTTCAAGTTTTGGTAAATTTAGTTTGCCTTCTTACTTGTTTCGGTTGTACTAATAAGACCTATAGCTTCTAATGAATTATAAGCCACTTGTAATGACTTGAAAATATATACTGATGATTGTTAGGCTCATGTACCTGTCACTGTAAGCAACATGGTCATAACAAGCATTACGCGATGGCTGAAGAGCAAAACCTCCTATATGAAAAATGCAATTTTTTGAGGAAACAAAAAAACAACTTGCTGTTTCTTGCAGAATGCTATTTGTTAAGGATACCATGTACACAATACACTGTTTTTGACTATATTACTATGCTAGTCCATACCCATTGAGTACAGCATACCATACCATGACTTTGTCATACCAAAAATTAGGAAAAAAAACAACAACATTCGGCCACAGGGGGAGCCACAGCGATCGGTCGCATTTTAGCCATTTTTAAGCATTTTTCTGTTGTTATAGCGCCACCCAGTTGCCAATTAGAGTTAAATTTCTCCAGTCACCTTGAGGTGTCCTGTTCTACATGTCTACCAAGTTTAGTTTGGCGGTTAGGCCTACAAAAGAAATTAGCTCTCTAGCTCCCCATTTTGTTTGATGGGGTTAATAATGGAGGAGTCCCCTCAGATTAGGTGTGGTCATATGCCTACAAAGTTGCGTGGTGATCGGTGAAACCCTTGAGATGTTATACACCTTTATGTGATGAGTCATGCCCTCCGCAATATTCATTGCCTTATAGAAGCTCAGTTTTAGTAAGTTTTCCAACTTTTGCCAAGAGGGAACTTTAGATATTGGTCCCTAGATTATGTTCACCGAGTTTCATGCAGATCGGTCAAACTTCCTAGGAAGAGATCGATTTTAAGTGTTTTTCAAAAAAAATTCAAAATGGCGGAAAATCTATATAACCGGAAGGCAAATTGGCTCCTCATGAGGAGAGGCATCACTGTGCAAAGTTTCATGTCTCTACGACATATGGGGCATGAGATATGTTCATTCAAAATTTGCAATTTCAATCAGTCGCAATAGCGCCCCCCTTTGGCCAATTGATGTAATATTGCATCATCCGCATCCTCCCACGACCCTCTACCACTGTGCCAAATTTCACATGGATTGACCGAGTCAGTGAGGAGAAAAATGTGGAACAGACACACACACAGACACACAGACAGTTTTCGTCATTATATAGTAAAGATAAGATTATGTGTTAACACTACTGACTAGGTATTATTGCCTTGCAAAGTGCAGACAGGAAGTATTTCCCCCACTTTCCCTGGATCATTTTGCAGACAGGAGGTTTTGTGCTTTGGCCAAGGGCATTGTCAGGGTGTCTGTGGGCTGTTCCATCACCTGGAATGCTGCATCTGACGTAAGCCACCTGTAAGTCTGTTGCTATGATGTCTTTGTAAAAATCCAACAACTGTAGAAAACAGGGCTCTAGAAATCTGCCTGGACTGATACTGTTCTTCATTTTAGCATTCTGTACACCTCAGTGCTGCCTGCTATCAGCCTTTAGTTATTTTTTGCCCTACCAGAAACCCTCCAGGCAGAAAAAAAAAACAATGCAAGAAATGAAAACATGCAATGTTACTTCACAGTAGCCCTCTGTTCATCACCATCACACATCTCTCTTTATTCCAGTAAAAATGAAGAAGCTAAGTTGGCCTATAGCTTTATTAATAATTTCCCCCTTACAAATAACCTCCCTTTTGCCTAATAAGCACATGTTTGCAGTTGCAAATTTCTTCCCTTGAACCAATATTACAATTTAAGCAGCAAAAACACTTTTCACATAACCCAGCATTGGATCTTATTTATTAGCATATTATGCAAATCAGTTGCGCTGCAGCTCATTTGTAGTCGTAGTAAATCCCTGCTAAACTGAACAGCTGCAAGGATGCTAATTTTTTTGCCCCTGATAGTAATTTGCAGCAGGCCATGTATATATTCCCAATGTATTGTACATTGCTTTGACCATTTATCATTACATCAACTAGTTATCTGACTTCACAGAAGAAAACTGTTTTGTTTTGCTTTTTACTTAAAGGAAATTCCCTTTGTGCAGCAACAGTGTGAAATATGATGGACACACACAACATGAATCAGTCTTCACCACATTTAAGATCAGCCATCTCATCTCTAAATTGCTTCATGATTACATTGTGGTGACAATGTATTCACTGCCTGGATTATGTTCACAGGCTGTTTTTTTTTTTTTTTGAGTTAATGAAACACAACATTTTTGCTACCACACACACCAGAAACACAGGGAGATGGTTGGAGTGGCTGGTGGACATACAAAGAGCAGGACTGTGACACTACAATTCCGGGTTTGCATCCAGACTCCTGTCTGTGGTTAGGTTTAGGCAACAAAAACACTCTGTGTAAGGTTTGGGAAAGATCTTGATTTCAGTTAAATGCTGATGAAAAAAGGTAAAAATTAAATTAAATTAAATTAAAAAAACTATGCTGTTCGGATTGTTGGAGCCTATTTTGGTGGAAAACAAATAAAGTATTAACATTTTTGTGACTTGCCAGGTGCGTTAATAAGCAGCATTTCCTCATTATAGTAACAGAGAATGTAATTCTCTCTGCATTACATTTCCCTAAAATGTATTCGCCATTTCAAATTAGTTGTATATCAATGTAATTTCTTAAAGACAGGATTGTTAAGACCTATAACAAACCTATAACATAACGAACCAAACTAGAGCAGAAACACAATGTACTTGGCAACGAGCAGCCAAAAAGACATTCATTATCAAATCCGCAGTGGTTTTTACAAAGCACAACACGGCAGAGAGAAATGAAGTTGCCGATCTCAACTGAGCCTTGGGAGACGTCCAATATTTTGAATCAACTTTTGCTGAAAAACAATCAAACTGTGGAGGCATCAAAGCTTTGACTGTCCCTCCATTCCAAAAAAGAGCCAAAATATTAAAGACACAGGAGTATTGCCCAATCCGAGTAACATTAACAGGTTGTTCTCTCATACTAAAAACCTGAGGAAGAAGTAATCACCTGTGGCCTCTGAGGCACAGATCAAATAGTACATGTTCATGTTGACAGTCAAGGGAAAACAGGAAGCGCTGTTCACTCTGCATGTTGAAAAGCTTTCAACTAATCCTCATTCAGGAGAAAGCTTGACATTGTGATTCTACAGCGCTATGAAGCAGATTCATCAAAGCCCACAATCTAATATTTTTCATCACTCCCAATATCACTGAAGAAATCTGCAATATTTCAAGTACAAATGGAATATTGACAGAGTAGTACAGTATGAGGAGCTTTAATGCCAACCACGAATGCTATTTTTACCATGATTCCACTGTCAGAAAAAGTCAAATAAAACCCATTACAAAACTGCTTCAGTAAAAGTTAAATAACAACTTTGACCAGTGACCAGTCTCTGCCAGCATTATCTAAATGCTGCAGATCCATAAATTTCAGACCTGCCAATCAAAAAAGAATATACTTATATCATTGTGTCATTACTTGCCATCAGTGAGAATCTATATATTAGTGCTAGTGTTTCCGTCGTTAAATTGCCAAAATGAGCACAAGCAAAGGCTTTTCCTGGAAAGGTCACACAGAAATACTTGTAGGTCAAATACATTTGCATATAAGCATTCAGCTGAAAATCATCACTGAATTCTATGTGAGGACAACAGTAGAAAAGCTTTTGAGTTAATTGAAAATGAGAAAGATACAATGTGCTAGCAACAGATGACACAAACTATTCCCGAGACCATTGAGGCATAATTTCTTATTTAGAAGTGCTTGTTGTAAGAACACACATTTAGCTGACCAAATAAAACTGGAGGGAATGAGCGCTGAGTGGGATTCAGGTGGGAGGGAGAAATTGAATTTGTTGACGAGACATAAAAAAGGAAGCAAACCTTTACAGTTGCAACACATTATGGAAGTGTGTGCTTTCATCAATTAAAATTAGGTTAATTTATCAATATCCAATACCAATAAGTTTAAACATATGTAAGCTAAAGCTATGCTAGTACTCCTGTGAGGCTGTGCTTTAGGGCAGCAATGCTTTAAACTAAACGCTAAAATTTAGAATGCTAAATGCTCAAGGTGCAAACACTAGTATGCAGATGCCATCATCAACTAAATTGAAATTTAGTCGATGATGGCACACAAGCTTGTTACAATGAATCCAAACGGGAACATGAATGAATATCCAATGGCAATCATTCTAATAGGACCACCAACGTCATGAGGATACATCCTCTGGAAACCATGAATGTTTGTACAAAAACGTCTGCCAGTCCATATAGAAGATGTTGAGATATTTTACTCGATAAGAGAAAACGTTGACCTGTTATTGCAGTACAGGAAAGGCCAGAGGATCACTTTGCTCGTCACAATTTATCTTCTAGGGACCATGAATGTCTGTACAAAATTTCATGGCAATCCATCCCATAAGCCTAGTTGTTGGTCACCCTGAACCAAAAATGTAAAATGAAAACTCAGAAGATCACCAAGGTATTTAGGATACATCCTCTGGCAACCACAAATGTCTGTACAAAGGTTTGTGCCAATCCATCCTGTAGAAGTTGAGATATTTTATTGGATAAGTGAGAATGTTGACCTGTTGCTGCACTAGAGGAAAAAACAGGGGATCACAAAGGTAGTCGAGTTCATCCTCTGGGGACCATGAATGTCTGTACAAAACTGTGTGCCAATTCCTTTAGTAGATGTACTGCATAAGTGAAAATGTTGACCTGTTGTTGCAGTACAGGAAAGGCCAGGGGAGCACTTTGCTGGTCACAATTCATCTTCTAGGGACAATGAATGTCTGTCAAAAATTCACGCCAGTCCATCACATAGGCCTAGTTGTTGTTCACTCTGAACCAAATATGTGAAATGAAAACTCAGAAGATCGCCAAAGTACTTAGGAAACATCACCCGGCAACCAGGAATGTGTGTATAAAATGTTTGTGCCAATCCATACATTAGAAATTAAGATATCTAATGGATAAGTGAAAACGTTGACCTGTTGTTACACCAGAGGAGAACCCTGGGGATCGCTTAGGTAGTCAGAGTTCATCCTCTGGGGACCATAAATGTCTGACCATACAAAATTTCATGGCATTCAATCCCATAGTTGTTGTTCACATTGAATCACAAATGTCGAATGAAAAGTCAGATGATCACCAGAATGATCAGGATACATCCTCTGGCAACCATGAATGTCTGTACAAAAATGTGTGCCAATCCATTTAGTAGACGTACTGGATTAGTGAAGATGTTCATATGTTGTTGCAATAGCGGAAAAGCCAAAGGATCACACTGATCATTGGAATTTATCCTCTGGGGACCACAAATGCCTGTACAGAGTTTCACAGCAGTCCATCCCATAGTTGTTGAGATATTTCAGACTGACCGACCGACATGGCCATTCTGAGGCTAAAGTGCATAACACAATGCCCAGTTTAATATTCCTATAATTTCACACATTCACAATGCCGTGCAAATTGTCAAGTACAGTCCTGCTTAAAAACAAACATCTTCTCTGGTGTACCCAGGGATTATGTCCCTCTGAAGGGCATGTCCAGATGAGTGTTAGTGGGGGAATAGAGGGAGATGGTCTTTCATTCTTCTTCTTGTAAAGATTTTCTCAGACAATCATTCTTCACCCAAAGACTCCCTTCTCTAACCTTTAGGGTGCCAGTTGCCAGCTAGCCTTTATAATCAGGTATAAAGGTGCTAACACTGAGAGTAAAGACTTACTCTGCAGACAGCAAAGATGAACAGAGATTACTGAGCAAATGTCACAAGAAGAGAGGCAAAAGTCTAACAGCCAAGATAGCAGCCCCATTCTCACAATACTGTGCTCTTGCTGGCGGGGATTCAAATCAAAGTTAAACATGGCGAATCTATCTCTGAATATTAATTTGATTCAGTTGCAGCATGTAAGACTGCAGGGCTGGTTTAGTATGCTGTGAAATGCACACAGCCTGCAGCTCTCCATCGTCCACGTATAAAGTAATGCCTCGCAATTGACTTAAAGTGGTGAGGCAATGTCTGAGCGTAATGACAGGGACAGTGTTTACATTATTTCCATCACTTTTGTTGGTTTTCTTTTTCCTTACGCTAACAGTGGATACTGCAAGGAATGATTATTATTCCATTAGTTTGATTTGCACTCAGCCATGTAAAGAAATACACATATCCTGCTTATTCATGCAGGAGTAATACAAATATTTTCTGCCCAAATGTTGAAATCCCACAGTTTGACTTCACAGTTACTGAACTGATACTGTACTGTTGGTCTCAACAGAGAACTGTTTGGAGGGTTGCAAGACTACATCTTTGGTACTTTCATTAACCAGATAAAGCCAAAATTCAATATTGAATTGCTCACCAATTCCGGGGATAATAAATCATCCACCTTCACATAAAAGTTGAAATTTTATCTTGTAGAAAATTGTCTTTATGAAAGAAATACAGAAAAGAAAAGCAGAGACTGAGCAGTAAATGTAATTCTCTGTGAATCTCTGGCCCCATGATTCATATGCATCCATCCAACCCTTCATGTAAAACATGCTGCACCTATATGAAAACCAAAGATTTACTCTCAACAACGTTCTTGTGCATATATTCTTAGACTTTGTGCTGGTCTTTGCATTTGTGCCATTAAAACAGGTCCTCATAGCCACTCAAAACTGCGATCCAACAGTGACTGGAGAATTTCATCACCTTGTCACAGTAACACAGACACTTGTGATGGAGAGGTGGAAGGACGGCTTGGGAAAAAATGTTCATTTAGAATTTTATATATTGACCCTGAGGATGAGCAGAACCTTGATAATTAAGTAAGGCCTTGTAAGATTGACTTCATTCCAATTCTTCTTGAAAAGCCTCACTGTTACAATTGAAATCTGTAAATACTTTGTACATAACAGAACATGAATATACAACAGGAATATCTGTGGTGTCTGCATGTTTTGTTAATGTGTATGCATGTGTGGGTAAAATACTTATGACACCCCAAAATGTCCATCTGCAGATCTATTTCTCACCCTATTATGTTGAATTCATGAAGAAACTGTTTTTCTTGCATATGCCTTCAAGGTGAACGATGAATCCAAAAACAGTTATTTTACTTTCCTGATGACGATAGTTACTGGTTTACCACTGCCTCAATCTGTAGTTTTCTTGTGTTACTGTGTGACATTGGTGAATCTGAACTAACCCTATAAAACACCAAAGTCACACAATAACTTAATCTAGCTGATTGAGGCAGTGGTAGACCAGCAGCTCTTGTGTTCAGTAAGTAAAATTTTGGCTTTGTAGAAAACATAGATAAGTTTTACTCTTAGTTTAGTTCCATGTCGGAAAGGGCTGTCTGTTTGGGAAGTACTAAGAATATAGCTGGATAAATGAGACTTGGATTATGCTGCACAAGTTGTGTGTGAGTCTGTAAACAGATGTTCTGATATGCTTTTGCAATCACCTATGACATCATCAAGAATTTATTTCAGTTCCTGAATACTTGGTTCAATGCAGGCGTGTAAAAACAACAAAATTTTCTTCACAAATGCAACACAACACAGGGTGAGTGACTGATATACTATAAATGGTCATTTGGGGGTGAAGTATTCCTGTAATGTAATGCCTCATTTGCTTCTTGTAAAAGCAGAGATAACTCAGTGGCATGCCATTAAAAGAAACTAGCTTTTCATTATTACTCTCCAATTACATCAGAGTATTTAGATTCTGTGTGCATAAAAACCACACACCACTCTTGTCAAGTATTCCTGACAGGTACTGTCTACCCCTCGGGACGCTCATGCTCACACGCAACACACGTCTGGCAGCAGCATGGCAATAGAGTTAATGCCCACGTGGACAAATGCCCAGACCTCTGCTACAGCTTCTTCAGGCTCATTTACAACCATTGTGCATGGAATGCTGAAAATCACAAGAGCTGTTTTGAGATGGTGGGCTGAATTCTGTGAAATATAACACCCCAAGAAAATCCCACATGGTGTAATTACATAAAATGCTGTTTATTAGCCTCTCTTTGACACTGGAGTGTAAGCCTTTGTGCATTATGCATGCCATGTGTTTTGCTTCAGCAAATGGATTGCATTTATATAAAAAGAAAAATCTCCACCATCTCCAGTGTCTCCATATGGGTGGGCAGACAACCAGGTGGAGCCAGTGAATGACATGCATGATGAGCGCCTACGGTAGAAAGCAGGAGAAAGTGTTTTAGTACTGAGTGACTTTCTGTCGAATAAATGGGCTGCCATATTCAGATTCCTCATCCATTCCTCAACACATCAACAGGCCACTCGAAAGTTAACTGTATTATTCTTGGCAGCCACATTTCTTCAGTCTCAACGGTCAAAGTAAATTGCTTTATTTCTTGCTGAGAAAGCTGCTGTTTTCTTCTAAAGTTCAAAGACTTTAGATTAATATGTGTTTACAACAACAGTAGTATATAATGCATTCAGAGAATCAAAGTGTAGCCTATGATTAAAACAGTAAATCATGTGTATTAACCCATCAAACAAGGACAGCATAAAAAACAGCTTCATACAATCCACTCGAGGATGTGGATGATTTATGACACTTAGAATTGTAGATCCAAAACATGCTGACAGACTGAGAGGTGTTGACAATACAGCGTTTCACAACTTAAAACGAATGTGGGCCAAGGATGTAAAGTGGGGGGACCGATAGCTCCTTCTCTACTTCTGGCCTCCTTGCTCAGACGACGCCCATCTTCGAACTCAACCTTTACTTTGATCTCAACTGCACATCTGTAAGGTTTCGTAACTACATCTTGCACAGTAGTGATGTCATCACATTGACAAAATACTCCAAACCACTTCTGGGGTAGTTCCCGCTATGATGAAGTGCTGCATGAACTTTATTTGTAGGCCACCACAGAAGAGGGTTGCCAGGGTTCCTTCAACAAAAAGCCAATGGGATTTTTCCACTGGGTAAAGCAGCAGCTCTACTTCGAGCTCCCTCCAGATGTTTGAGCTCCTTACCCTATCTCTAAGGCTGAGCCCAGCCACCCCACGGAGGAAACTCATTTCTCCCACTTGTATCCAGGATCCCTTTCTCTCAGTCACTACTCAGAGCTCATAACCATAGATGATGGCTGGGACATAGACCAGTAAATCAAAAGCTCAGCTCCCTCTTCACCAAGACGGTCCGGTGCAGTGCCCGCATCACTGCAGAGGCTGCACCAAACCCCCAGTCCATCTCATGCTCCAGTCTACCCTCACTCATAAACCCAAGACCCAAAGTTACTTGAACTCCCTCACTTGAGGCAGTAACTCTCGCCCAGCTCAGAGGGGGCGATCCACCGGTTTCCAGCAGAGAACCATGGCCTCAGACTTGGAGGTGCTGACTCTCATCCCAGCCGTTTCACACTCGACTGCAAACCACCCCAATGCACGCTGGAGATTACAGTGTGATGAAACCAACAGGACCACATCATCTGCAAAAAGCAGAGATACAATTCTGAGGTCCCCAAACTGGACCCCTTCCTTCTCCCGGCTGCACCTCGAGATCCTGTCCATGAACATCACAAACAGGATTGGTGACAAGGGACAACCCTGATGGAGCCAAAACCCATCGAGAACGTGTTTGACTTTACACCGAGTATGCGGACGCAGCTTTCACTTTGGTCATACAGGGACCGGATGGCTCATAGCAGCAACCCCAGTACCCCGTAATCCCACAATACCCCCCACAAGACTACCTGAGGGATGCGGTTGTAAGCCTTCTCCATGTCCACAAAACACATGTAGACTGGATGGGCAAACTTCCATGACCCCTCTAGCAGCCTCACCAGGGTAAAGAGCTGGTCCAGTGTTCCACGGCCATGATGGAATCAGCATTTCTCCTCCTGAATCTGAGAAATGAAAACCACTTTTATGATTTTTGAAGCATAAATGTGATTGCCAGAAGTAAAATGTTAATGATAGGCTGTAAACAAACGGCACCACGGTCACATGAGTTCGGCATGATGACACTCAGTAGTCTCCTTGAGCCACTTGTTGCGACCATCTTTTTTATAGGGCTGTCCTGAATACCATTTTTTAACATTCGGACCTTCGGCAGTATTTTCGACAATATTCGAATATTAATTGTATTGCAGAGTTTTGCACAGCGGCGACCGGATCTTTGCTCTCAAACCACAAAAAAATGTGATGGCACAACAGTCTCCTTCAGTACATTATTCTATGCTTTCTTTTGATTTTCACATTGGCTATTCATCCTGTTTAATTTGTCCTCTGATTAAATCAGAACCGTTTAAACAAGTTGTAGGAAGCCTCTGCAAGTAATTGGTTGCTGGCAGACACTGTGCTGCAATAAAATGGTTAATCAGCAGTGCCGTGCACTGTAGAGCCAATGCGCTGCTGGTTCTGCCGGCCTGAATAGAATATAATGTCTATAGCCTTACTGTTGTGTGTACAGCCTTTATAGACTGAGCTGAGTAGTGATGCGCGGGTCGACCTGTAACCCGCGGGACCCGCAAATGGACCTGCAGGTCAGGCAGCAGTGATCGTCTGTTAAATCGGTCTGTAAATGATATTTTGACATTATTATTATAATCTATTTATCTATAATCTATTACTGTCATGGCATCCGAAAGTACTGATGCGTTGAGCAGGTGTCACTCACTCCAAAAGAAACTTGTTGAAACTTTAAACAATAATTTATTGTACAAAACGGGGGAAACAAACGTTGACAAAAACGGTTCCATAATTCATATTAAATTCAAAAGATTATGAAAAAACAGCTACAAGTTAGAGGGAATAGTGATAAAGTGGTAAAACTTGGCATTGAACCACAGCCTCAGACGGATGCGCTCAAGCGTGCCATGCTCAGTTGGTAGGCGATACTATATTTTCACATTTTTAACAATGCAATTTAAAAGTTTTGATTTTTATTGATAACCTACATTTACCAACAACAAAAAGACTACATTTACATTTACTACCAAAAAAAAGTAAATAAAAAAACGAATATCGAATACCAAATTTTCATAACGAATACTTACCCATAGACACGAATATTCGAATATCCGAATATTTGGGTACAGCCCTACTTTTTTAAGACACACAAAGGCTTCAAAATTTATGAGTGGGGTATTCATTGTGGTATTTTATGTTATAGACCAAAACGTAAAAGTCTCTTAAACTGGTGTTAACCACGGACCATATTATAGGCATCTAACCAAAAACCCATTCAAAATGCTAAAGAGTGCTAAAATGCTAACTCATTTCCAGGGTTTAGGACTCAATCCTGCATCACTCTATAGGTGTCACTAGGACCACATTTCACCAAGATGACAAACATACACAGAGACTCTAGAAGTGAAAACAATAACAGTTGTTGCAGCATTATCACAGCTTGTAAATATAAAATATTTTCTGTCCCCTGGAATTGTGCTTGCATTACCACTTACATGTGTTGAGACTGTTGTATATAGAGTTCTCATTTTTGCTCAGACCAATGATGATGACTTCATTCGTTTAGATGTTCATTGCACTGACCACCAAGAAGGAAGTATGAAGTAATGCTAAAATGAAAATATCAATTTTTTTTATTGCTTCTTGTGTCCATGTGTGGTATTTGATGGGCAATAAACACAAAGTTGTGACGACCATTTTTGTCTGTAAGGGGCTGGAATATTCCGTTCCTAATTCCGAATGAAAGAATTTCTCGTACTTGTATACACTCATTCCTCTTTTCATTCATTCCGGTCTTTCTGCGCATGCTCGTTTCCTTGCCCTTCTGGCACAATGACGTATATAGCGCGCCGCGACTCGCTGCACTAACCGGTTTCCATTCGCCACAGCACGGTCTTCTATCTCCCTTCATCTTCTACCTCCCTTCTCCTCCTCAACAGACGAAGCATTAGCAGAACAAGGTTGCTGTCGTACTGCTGCTTTAAGAATATAAGCAAAACAAGCCAGAAAAAGGCACTAAGAATGGCGTCGTCAAGCATCTTGTTATCCGAAATGAGGACTACAGGGTTTTTTCCGGTAAACGTAAACATGTAACATCCGCCCCGCCCCCTATCCAATCAGAAACCTTCCCTGCCCCAAACCTTGCGCGGACCCAAATAAAGGCGATTAAAAGGTGATTAAACTGATCTCCCGTGTAAACCCTCATTCAGAATGAATATTTCCTATGTAAACTACCTGGAAAAACTTTAATTACGAATGATTTCCTTCAGATTTATTTCATTCTGAATGAGAAGCCATCATGTAACCGCACCCACTGTGTTCTAAATCCTGGAGGTGACAGAATTCCTATCCCAGGGTAGTAGTATGTCTAAATGGAGCAAAGAGTAAGGAACTATTTATTACTCAGAGACAGGTTATGAACAGGAGTCATGAACTAAATTACCAAGAGACTAAATTTATGGAGGTGTGTTTCTGCTTATGCTCAGGAAAAAAACAGATCACTGATCTCTAACTATACAAAATCAGCTGCATTGCTTTTTCTGCCAATCACCAGGAAAGGAGACACTTACAGTAACACAACTCATTAACACTGGGTAATACTTTTTGAAGGAAACATAATACCCCCCCCCCCCCCCCCGCGTTCTCTGGCAACAGTTTGTCCCAATGCAGCAGGTAGTTTGACGTTACCACACAGCAGTAAAACCAATGAATATTGTTTGTACATGATTGTAATTGGTGAAAGACAGCTGGAGCCGCCTTCATAAAGTGTCTGTGGAGGAACTGCTGCTGTGTTATATCAACTGAGCCCTGACTAGGCAAACTTTATTTAAAATATTCCCGGAAAATAACTGAAATAAACAGAAAATGCAGCAACAGTGAGTGACGTTAATTGGCAACATGTAAGCCCAGTTCTCTAACATTTCCCAGATCCAAGAAAAATCCAAAAATGAACAGCGTCACCACTTAAAACATGCAGAGAGAGGGGGGACTGAAAGGAGTAGAAGCAGAGATACACAGAGAGATTAAAAAAAGAAAGAAATGATCATCAACTGTTGCTTTTATTTGCCAACAATCACAGCTGAGAGGCACTGTGTTCTGGGACAGCATGATATGATTTCCTGCTGTGACAAAGACTGTAAGGCATGTCTCTGTCTGTGTATCCATCTGCATCTGAATCTGTGTGTGTGTTGGATTCAGGGTGTGTGAGTTAGGGGGGACAGCAGTTGTAAAGGATGGGACCAGGATGGCATCTGAATCACATGAGATGCAAAAAGAGTGACACATGCAGGTCATGAAACACCCACCAACACACACACACACACACACACACACACACACACACATACACACACACCATGTATTTTTCATGTCAGACTTTAAAGCACAGCGCAGGACCTGAGCCTGGCTGTCCTGCAGGGAAAAATGTATTTTGTGGCAGAGGTTCAAGTACACACTGTGCTGCTGTGTGAACACATAATGCGCAAAACATAATGACATAACTGTGTTAATACATTTACATGTACAATTAATATTCTAATGTAGCGTGTAGCAAGTGCATCACACCAGCCGTGTCTCTGCAGTGAGCTGAGATAAAGTCTACTGTTTCTATTTCACTGTGTAGGCTTTATCAAATCTGCATATACATGACAGAGAAGACCATTAGGTGTCTCACTTTTTAACCCACTGTTCATCTTATTAACTATTACTTTCAACAGGGTCTTAAAACTATTTCTAATGCAAGTATGTGTAAAAAGTCTCCCTTTTGAAAATATTCTATCCAGTTTTTTGTTGTTTGTTTTTTCCCCAATGGCGTAGTTAAACAAATGTACATGATATGGTAACTGTCAACTTTCAAATCATGGTATACCTTGAAACCGGTATACTGCCACAACCCTAGTCCAAATGGACTTGAATACAGCATGTCAAATTGTTATGACAAGTCAGTGTCTTCATCAGTTTTAACCACTAAATTTCAAATTGTAAGAAATGTAGTAATATTTATCTTACTTGTGAGGACTGCATAAATAATCCAAAAAAATCATGGTGTCAAGCATTTTGTCAAGCTAATAGAGTGCCACAGACTTTCTGAGGGTGACACAGAGTTTAGCTCACACTGGTTCCCTCATCAAAAACCATATGGGATTTTTCCATTCGATTTTAGATCACTGCTGAAAATAAGCTCTGTGGCAGACAAACATTTACAAAACATGTTTTGTTAAGCAGAATAATCTTCACAAACGTACACCACTTTCAATATTTTTGAAGTCTAAATACAATCACCAGAAGTAAATATACAATATTAGGCTATAAACAAACTACACTACAGACCTCAACATCACCACCATAAAAAGACTGTAAAGTCATGTTCAGCGCGACTCAGCATGATGACGTTCTGTAGTCTCATTAAGCCACTTGTTAGCAACCACCTTTTTTAGGATACATAGAAGCATCAACGTTCATGAATGGGGTATTCACTGGTGTATTTTGTGTCATAGAATAAAATGAGGAATTCTCTTAAGCTATCATTGACCACAGACCTTATTTCAGGCATCTAACCAAATACCCATTCAAAAAACTTCAAGATGAGGGAACTGTGAGTGGTAAAACGCTAACTCATTCATGGGTTTTAGGACTCATTCCTGGAGCACTCTATTAGGGTTACTGCAAATATTTACTGAAGAAGGATTTTCATTTTTTGACAGCAGTAGTAAACAATATTTGTTGTTTTCTCTAAAACAAAATAAGTAAATAAGGGGTGTGCTGAACTTTCTCTCTTTCTTGATGGCCCAATAATGTCGTGAAATGGGAGAAGGTATTTTAGGCATCCAGAAGTAAAAGTCCTGTTGTATCAACAATATTAAGCAACTGAGAGTTGGAGCACTTCTAAGGCCGTGGATAAATCTGACATTCTCCTGATTCAATCACCAGTGAGACTTAGATTCATTAATTAATTCAATTTAATAGGGCTGTAGTCAACCAAAGAAAATCTTGGTCGGCAAAAGTCGTACATAATCTTCAACTAATCGTTTAGTCGTGGGGAAAAAAAAAATCTGCACGTTATTTTTACTTCTGCGGTGGTGTGTCTGTCTCACTCTACAGTTAGACCTCCAAAACACTTGTTGGCGGTGGAGGACTGTGTTAAGTGCTGTAAAGTTTAGTTCAAATCAAACTTTATTCATGTAGTTGATTCAAAACACACATTAAACATGGCTTAATAGAGACAATTTCAAACACAAGTACGCAAACTGGCTTCACTATAAATCACAGAACTGACAAACACTTGTCTTTATCTGGACACATTTTGCCTACTAATTTAACATGCTAACGTTATTAGCACAAGTCTATGGCATTTTACATTGTATAAATTAGCCTAGCGTCTAGCGATCTTTTCCTCTTCTCATATAAAACCAGGGACAACAACAGCATCTAACAAAGGTAACGGTAGATAATTTGGTTCCATTAACGTACAGCTCACAACATTCACCGACAAAACAACTGTCTTATACTAAACACGTTTTCCAAGCAAATACAACATGCTAACGTTATTAGCGCCAGCCTATGGCATTTTACATTGTATAGGCTACATTAGCCTAGCAACGAGCGGAGATTTCCTCTGTTCATAAGAAGCCAGGATACATCCCAGAGTAGTCCGACTTTCTGTCAACAATGGGGGTGTTTTGAAAACACAGGTAACTTAGCCTGTCCCCCTGCCGCAGGAAATAATGGATTAATCCTGGAAAGCTGTTGATGTAGCACTGTTCTCCTTATGAAAGTAACACAGCGATTATTCGACTAATGAGAATTTGTTCGGACGAGAGCATAGCGACCAAATAATCGAATAGTCGACCAGGAGACTACAGCCCTACAATTTAGCAAACTTAGTGCTGACATTAGAAAATACATGGTTCTTTAATAAACAGTCCAAAGTGCAACTGGTTTAACTTAATGTCCCAGGTTATATTTTGGTAAGAAACATTCCATCAAAGATCTTAAGATTCGTGCAAATATTTGTATAAACCTTAGAAACCATCAGCAGTTTTGCTACTTCAAGACACCGGGTCACTATTTGATCAATTTGTCTGCTTTGTTTACACCATTGAATATATTTTTCTCAAAACTGGCTATTAGCTCAGAATCACACCTGACTGGCTTCTACTCTAAATCAAAGGCAGCTGAGGCTCATGGGTACTATACTATTTACACCTAATTGACAGAAGAACAGAGATCTCAGAGACAACAATAAATGGTAATTGATGGCCATAACATAAAGTGTATTGTTAAAAATATACTATGCATGATTCTAACAAAAAATGTATGGACTCATACTGAAATAATCCCTCTTAATCATCACTTACAACCTACTCTCAGTGTGTGGCGGTGTATTCTGCCTGGGGTTTCTTATTTTTTTCCTTATTTTCTGTGTTCAGGGCATTTATGTGTGCATACGCCCACAGCACTCAGGTGAGGTCGGTGCTTTATAAAAAGGTAAAAACCAGTTGCCAGACCATAAGTGGCAGGCATCCAAGAGACATAGCACAACAGAAAATGCCGATATAGCAAGGTGAAATGCCAAACAAGAGTGAATCTGGGGTTGACTTTTACTTTTGCTGTTTATAAACAGTGACCAACAATTGTGCCTAGTATACCAATAAATTATTATTATTATTATTATTGTCTTTTATGTTGAGGCTCACTGACAATATTAATAAAAGAAACATTTGATATGTAGATTTATATTCAGGAAAATCTCATGGAAGCAGCTGCTCCTCAAACTTGAAACTATAAGAGCTCCCAAGGGCAAACTCAGAAGTGGGGTCAGCCTCATCTCCTAATTAAATTAATGAATTAGCCATTTCTTGCTCATAGTCACTCTGATGTTTTCTACATCCTTCCTCAGGTGAGACTCCTAGACATTTGAGACCAAGGTTAAAAGCTTGTCAGACTGCCAATTGCGGTATACTGCATGTGTGTAATTGCTTTGTAAAAGGAAAAAAGAAAATTATGAAGTAAAAGAGCAGGAAAAGAATGGTTTGAAAAATGAAAAAAAGGTATTTCTGCTCAGAAGTGGGGAAAAAATGCCCATCATTTAATACTGTGTAACACTCCATCCATCAGTACCTGCCTCCATCCTTTAAACTGGCTGCTATTATCTGTTTGACCTTCTTTTACTCTCCATCTGCGGCTAAAAAGCAATCCCAAGGCTGGTCAGGACATTCTTCTTTGAAAACGACATAAAGGGAGAACCGATCTACTTCCCTCCTCTTTCCATCTCCACTCAACTCCCTCAGGTATTATTTTCTCAGAACCTGATATCACTGAATAGTTGAATTTGTCCAATATAAAAGCAAAATGGAGCAGTAATCTCGTCACTTGGCAAAGTCAGGTCTCAGAGGCACAACATCAGTGAGCACGGAGGACTGCAGTTTACTGTTGGCATTCAACGAGCACAAAATTGCATCAGTTGGCCACCTTCAGCAGCAGCACTTAGTCCCTCTCCATCCATATATCCTGTATTCATACTGCAGATAGTTTCTTACCAATGTTTTTTCCAGGTACACAGCAAAATCAATAGAAGCACTTTGTTATTTTAATTCTTGCATTGAGTTCCTCTACATTTGATGTCTATAAAGTCTCAAAAGTCGATCTCAACCAAAAACTCAAACCAAACTTGAGCCAAGGAAGTGCAATAGAACAACAAAACTGAAAAAGTCGTCCATTTACACGTTCGGCTATGCCACCAGATACGAATAACTTAGACTACATAACAGATTATTACAGCCAAAAACTAACATTTAATATGCAAGAAACAGAATGAAAAATTAAGCTTCTTATTAAAATGAACTACTGTAAAAGCATATTATGCTGACAAGGGGCTGCAAAATTGGAGAGACTGGCAATTTGTATCAAATATTCATCATGCTGAGTGGCTAAATTCATCAAAAATATATTTCAGAAGGATATGCTCCTCACTAAATTGGAAAGAAGCATATGTGTGACTTTCTGTCACACATCTCTGCTATTTTCTCCTATTTCACTGGAATGCATAAGAGCAACAGCACAACCAGGGATGTAATTGAAAAGCTGTTAAGACCAAAGTACAGATAATTGCGATAACGGCTGACTAAAATTGGATCTAAATTTTCTGCTGTTCTCTCTCTCAAGGAAGCGTAGACCGTCTCTCATCATGTGGCATTGGTCTTATCACCTCACTTATCACTAATCACGATAAGGAATCGCAATTAAAGTTTTGACATGATTTAAAAAAACATCAGTTTCACACAGGTATGTCAGCTGTTTATGAGGCTGCCAACTTGCTGAATGTTATCCTTTGAAATGCTAAGAACTGTAAAATCAAATGAATAATTAAAGATGGCATAGTTTGCTCAATGAACACATTTAAAGACTGAAGAGCAGAAAGAGGTATGTGTGAATTGCAAACTGAGTACATACTGGGATTAAAATATAGGCCATAGAAATAACATAAATGAATTTTGAAAACTGGCGCAGTTACTCATTAAGGTATAAGAAGTTTTCCGTCTCATGTATTACCACCTATACTCCAAAAGCCTATGTAATTAAAAATACCATCATAAAATACTGGCATCTTACTATATCTTACTATATAATGACGAAAACTCTGTTCCACGTTTTTCTCCTCACTGACTTGGTCAATCCATGTGAAATTTGGCACAGTGGTAGAGGGTCATGGGAGGATGCAAATGAAGCAAAATTACATCAATTGGCCAAAGGGGACGCTATAGCAACTGATTGAAATTGCAAACTTTGAATGGGCATATCTCATGCCCCTTATGTCGTAGAGACATGAAACTTTGCACAGAGATGCCTCTCCTCATGAGGAACAAATTTGCCTCAAGAACCCATAACTTCCGGTACCGTAGATTTTCCGCCATTTTGAATTTTTTGAAAAACACTTAAAATTGATCTCTTCCTAGGAAGTTTGACCGATCTGCATGAAACTCGGTGAACATAATCTACGGACCAATATCTAAAGTTCCCTCTTGGCAAAAGTTGGAAAACTTACTAAAACTGAGCTTCTATAAGGCAATGAATATTGCAGAGGGCGTGGCTCATCACATAAAGGTGTATAACATCTCAAGGGTTTCACCGATCACCACGCAACTTTGTAGGCATATGACCACACATAATCTGAGGGGACCCCTCCATTATTGACTCCATCAAACAAAATGGGGGCGCTAGAGAGCTAATTTCTTATCTAGGCCTAACTGCCATATCGATTTTTACTGAACTTGGAAGATATGTAGAACAGAACGCCTCAAGGTGACAGGAGAAATTTAACTCTAATTGGCAACTGGGTGGCGCTATAACAAGAGAAAAATGCTTCAAAATGGTTAAAATGCGACCGATCGTTGTGGCTCCCCCTGTGGCCGAATGTTTTGGGGGGTTTTCAAATTTTTGGTATGACTAAGTCATGGTATGGTATGCTGTACATAATCACGGAAACTGTCAGTGTATCATTCTGTCAGTCAGTCGTTCTGTCTGTCTGTTTTTCTACTCACTGACGTGGTCAATCTATGTGAAACTGCACATAGGCATTGAGGACTGGCATAGGTAGAAGGTGACAAAGCTACCAATGGGTATGGACTAGGTTAATCTCTAATGATCCTTCACTTAATAATAAATTTAAAGACCTACCTTTGTTTGTGTATAGGGTGGTCAGTGCTAGTATATAAACAGCTCCAAGTCAGACCCTCTTGGCACCTCTGAGAAATGGCAACTATCCATGCGGCAATTGTGCCCAATGTAACAATACTCAGAAATCTTTTGACTTTAAACATCCCAGATCTGGAAGAAGTTACCTGGTGAGAAGTTTCATTATATGTAACACTAAAAATGTGATCTACATACTTAAATGTCCCTGTGACAAGGTGACAAGGTGTATGTAGGCAAAACTTTACATAGTTAAAAGCAGAGGATCAGTGAACATAAAAGTTCCATCAGACGTGTTGATCTTAACTATCCAGTTGCCAGTCACTTTAATGCTCTTTCTCATCCTATCTCTTCCCTCCGTTTTCAGGGAATTGAGCATGTATGGTTGCCAAGAGGAGGAGACATTGACAAAAGATTATGTCAAAAAGAACTCTTTTGGATACACACATTAGACTCTCTACACCCAAAGGGCTTAAACGTTGATTTTGATATGAGTGCTATGTTATAATACCGATTTTTGCAGATCTGCTTTAGGTCTATGTTATTAGGGTTTTAGGTACTGCATTTTATGATGGTCTGCCTGATGTTTGTGCAGTGTCTTCACCCTTTTATTTTAGTATTATGTATATACTCAGTCTTCTATTTGTATATATTGTCTTCTCTATTGTTTAGTTGTTTTTGTCTGTGCATGGTTCTTGTGGAGTTTCTCTATAATGTTTCCTTTACTTGATATTGAAATCTACTGTTGTGCAGAGAGGACTACACACTCTGCTTTTGAACTACATTTCCCATCTGAGCAGGAGTGATGCAGCACAGGTGTTACTGACTGCTTTGACTAATGTGCAGATACTCTTTTCTACACAAGTTCGACACGTGGTTTTCTGGCACCTTGGCATATTCTGGTCATGAGTGCAGTGATTTGCTCCTAGCAGTTACTCATTAAAAAACTAAAAGAGTGTAATGTCTGTACATGTGACTTTAGCACAGACATTACACTCTTTTAGTTTATAATGAGGAACTGCACCAAATTTCAAAATTCATATATGTTACTCCTATGGCCTAAGAAAGCCTAAAAGTGCAGCTCTCAGCACAAAATAATCGCTCATTGCCTCGTCATGCTGCTAGCGTTTGTAACCTACAGGGTTCCTACACATTTGGAATTTCAAAATTCCATACTTTTCCATACCCTAATTTCCAGACTTCTCTGCGTTTTTTTTTTTTTTTGGTTTTTTTTTTTTTCAGAGAATATGCGACATCTGAGTAAAAATATCAGTGTATCATATTTCACATCATATTTAATTATTCTTAATACTACCATAATGGCCATAGTACCATAATGGCATGCAAATAAAAACTCAGGTAAGTTCAGTGTCTGGGCTGAGGAAAAAAGGTTGGGACTCTGGGTGCAAGCGATTCAGTAAAGAGACGTCAGTGTTTTTCCTTTCATGTGGCTCAGAATCGCCTTCTCCCCCATGTTGGCAATGTCAAACGATTTCACACAAAGCTTGCATCTAGCTCTGTGTGTGAATTGGGAATCCTTGGCCAACCAGTATTTATATACGGTATTGTCAAGCCATCCATCCAAAAACTTGCATCTACCCATTGTGAACCATGTGAAACTCGTCTTCTTGTTGAAGGTGCAGTGATACCTGGGGGGCTGGAAGAGGGTCATGGGGCAGTGGACTGGACATACCACAGGTAAAAGGGGCGGTATGTTTTCTGAGACGTTTGCTCTCACACAAACTGTGCTTGGCCCGGCATAAAACACGATCCGGATTAAATTATTTTTGGAAATATCTAATTTTCTATTTAGAAAACAGTATTTTAGAACAGTGGTAATAGTCTGGAAAAATAAATATTATTCCATACTTTATTTTTCATTTTCCATACTTTTTAATACCTGGAAATTGATCAAATTTATTTCTATACTTTTCCATACTTGCGTAGGAACCCTGAACCTAAGATACAAACGTGGTGCTCCCGAGTCCCAAAAAAAACAAAACACTTTTGCAGACAGACAATGCTACCAAGTTAAGTTTACTCAGTGCACTGTGGCTGATTTAAATCACCTATGTATAACATACCAATAGGTATAGACTTTCCTTTGTCCCGTCTGCAATAGTGGCTCTTAATAAGCACTGATCAGGTCATTTGTTTGTTTGTTTGTTTTTTGTTTTTCTTGAATGCATTGTGTCCTGTGCTGTGAGTGTTGTTTATTGGTATTGTTGTTGTTGTTGTTGTTGTTGTTGATGTCTTGTTGTTGTTGACTACTGGCTGCAAATCAAATTGCCCCACGGGGACATTAAAGTTTTACCTTACCTTACATAAAAAAAATTCCCTGTCGACTAATCGATTGGTTGAAGTGTAAGAAGAATTTCAGTGGACCAAGATTTTCTTTGGTTGATTACAACCCTACACTGTACTTCAGCTTTTCAGCTGGAACACTTATTTAAGAAGTTCATTGCCCCATAGCTTCAATAAAATCAAGCCTTGGCAACACTAACTGACAATAACTCTGTAAATGTTTTGATAGTGTTGGCAGTATGCTCTCTGTGTATCTGTCTGCTATGTGTCAATAATAATTTGCAAACACATTAGCCAAATTAACTTTAGAAGGTTAAAACATATGTCAATGTTTTGTTTACAGCTTGTTGTGCTGCCGCCAAGGGGTAAAAATAAAATCAATTAATGCAAGCTCAGAGAACCTTGCTGTTATCTAAAATCAAATGATTATTGCACACTCTTTACTTCTCACCTAATACAATGTGTGTAGATGTCTATCCTATTATTTCTCTCCTGTATGAACTCGTGATAAGTTTAATAGCTATGCAGCTCTCCTAAATCCCAGAAGAGCTACATTACAAGATAACTTTCATAGATTAAAAAAAGCTAAAAGAGTTATTATGATATATTTTAATAGATGTCACATTGAGACTTCACACCTCTGTGCCAGTTCAGATTTGCAACTGATTCCCTACTCTGAGACACTTGATACATATCGGCCATGAACTGTGTCCCCCTCAGGAAATCAAGAAATGTAATTGTAAGAGTCAGACACTGGGGTTTAGGGGGTGGATTTTCTATCTGTCACATAATACCTCTTTAGACATGATAAGGCCAAGAATTCCTTCAGGGGAACAATTATTGCAAACTTTTATGAATTAAAGTGGCATCTGGAAGTGTTAGGCTTTGTCTGTCTCTGGAAGAAACTCAGCTGCCACAGCGAAAACGTCCAAAAACCCATCACATCGTAGCATCCTCCTACCTGCGCTGTATGTGAGTGTGTGTGTGTAGGAGGTTCAGTTCAGAGGAAATCCTACTCACCCCAGCTGCAAAGCCTAAACTTCCATCCAAGATGCGCTTCTGAAAAGGGCAGACAAGAGGACAGATTGTACGAGTCAGTCAAATCAATATCCTCAAACCCTTCAGTAAATCTCTTACTGTTGACTTAACTGGCAAAAATGCAACATGTCCCGAGGGACAGAGGTTCAGAGATAACAAAAAACTCAATCTACCAGCAACATCATTCTGTCAACAGGGGGGTTTCGAGTGATGTATTGTAACACACTCTCGAGCACATATATTGGAAATCCTCAGCTCCTGGCACCAGCAGCTAAATGGCTAAAACCATTTAAAAACAATGGAAATAGAAACTGATTATTTTATCACTGATATGTCTGATCAATTTTATGTTAGATGTTTCGCCTGACTCACGTCTGATGGAAAAGGTACTTCTGTTTTAATCACTATATTATACAATATGCATTTTTCAGCTTCAAGGAGTGTTCATTTCATTGACAAAAACTATGATGAACATTTTTCGTCAATTACCTTTTTCCCATGACAAAATCGAGACGATGACAACCTAAAAGCGAGAGCGACAGGCAAATAGTCTGCACCAGGATGTTTTGCTAGCCAGCAAAAACACTCACACCGGAGCAGCGTCAACTGTTGGTGCAAGTTGTGAGCTGTAATTCAGCAGTAGATAATCAGCCATGTGCGTCTGACTGTGGATGGTGGAGCTGCTGGATGGATTTGTGGAGTTCGTTAGTTACAGCAGTGGCTGTTAGCAGCTTCGCTTGTTAGCCGCTGAATGGCAGCAGAGCAAGCAGACACCGGCCACCAGACTTTACAGCTGGTCCCTGTGGGACTCCACTGAGATCCAGACTGTCTCAGGAAGGTTTATAGGTTGATGCTGTTTGACAGGCAGGTAGGAGGCTCAGAAATCTGAGTGTAGCTGTGCGGTGAGTAAACAGTCTGAACTCTGACAGAGATAAAAGTTAAGCTTTAAACAACAACTCTGTGAGAAGACACGAGTTTAAACCTCCAGACTTTGGTGTTGCAGAAACAATTCCGGCTTTAGTTAAGTTATTTTTCTGCTGTTTAACAGTGAGGTGGATAAAGTCAGAGTTTACAATGAACCTGGGTACAAATCCTAGCTGTCTCAGATTAGTTATTTGTCGTGTGAACGTTTTTAAGACCATATATAGGGAGATGTTGAGCTTTTCAAATGATGGTCAGAAGTGTGTGCTCGTAAATCACCGCTTAAACCTGTCAAAAACTGCTGGAGAAATTACAGTTTGTAAGTGTTCAGAAATTATTCGTATTTGTAGAAAATTTGTCTAAAATGTTTGTACAACCTGTCACCCTAATTGTAATTTCTGATTCATTAATTAGCCTAAAAGGGTTAGTTTAAAGATAAAAAGATGTACAGAAAACATACTGACAAAAAGTAATGACTAAAATGTCATTCATTTTCATCAACTAAAACTAGACTAAAACTATGAAGGATAAAATTGACTAAAATGTGACTAAAACTAATAAGCACTTTTGTCTCAAAACTAAGATAAAATCTAAAATAGCTGTCAAAATTAACACTGGCTTCAATTCTGTTTTGTTTTGTTTTATACATGTAACTACAGCAGTTTATGGTAATGCAGGTGACCTACACTCTGCTGTGTCTGAAAGAGAAGGGAGATTTTTGGAGGTACCTCCAGTTAAGAAGTAGCACTGGAGCCATAGGCATCAAACCAGGCCTGGGGGAAATTCTTTTTGAGCTACTTAGATCTGCTCACTCAGCCTCAGTCCTTTACAATATGGTTGCAGATGCTCGGTGTGGGAAGCTTGAAAATGTAAGACTAATTTGGCAAAAAGGTCTAAATTGTAACATTAAGGTACATGCATGGAAAGACATAGTGGAAAAATACAGCATGTTCCATTAAGGATGTCACATTATAAGATCATTCATAGGTGCAATTATACACTAGTAAGACCTTATAAAAACAGACCTGATACAGAACTAATAGTGTTAGAACTCTAACATAGAGACAGGTACCTTCTCAAACTCGTTGTGGGAATGTTCTTTTGTTTTTCCTTTCTTGAAAGAGGTTATTGGGAAATTGGTTGAATGGCTACAAAAATCCTTAACAGAATCCCCCACCTTTGAATTTGGTTTGGCATTTACTGGCTTAATTTCTGCAGCTAGAATTATTCTTTGCCACTGTAATAGTCCGACACAATGAGGATTTACTGACTGGCTGATTGTGCTTCCTTTGAATTGATGACAGCTAGGTTAAACGATAGCAAAGGGAAATTTTTGCAAGGATCTTTTGGGGGGATCTTTTGGGGTCTGGGATCTTTTTTTTAAAATCACATTAAAGATGAAAATCTACTTCTATGTATTACGTCTATGTATTTTTTAACCCGGTTCTATTGTTTATACTCAAATATTTGTTTGTTTTTTTCTTTATATGGCATTTAACTAACCCAAAATTTGTGGGCTGCATAGATATTGTATAGCATGAAGAGCATCCACATTAAAAGAAAAATATGTTTATTTTTTGCTAACCAAGAGTGAAATGATATCACTCTCATATCTGTCCATTAAATATATTGTTATAGCCAGGAGACAGTGGTCTTGTCTTGGATTAGATAAGATTAAAAGCAGGAGGAAATAGCAATCCTCGCTTTATCTGAAGATAACAAAGTCCACCTACCAGCACCTCTGGAGCTCACTTATCAACATGTTAGACCTCATTTGTTTAATCCACAACAAAAAAAGTGTAAAAAAATATTTTTGTTTGTAAAAATGAAGCAACATACAATGTGTTAATTAGGGAACTTCAGAGGTGCTGGTACAGTAAGCAGATTGTTTTACTATTTCCCTTGTTTCTAGTCATTATGCTAAGCTAAGCTAACCAGCTGCTGGCTCCAACTACACACTTATCAAACAGATGTGGGGCGTGGTATCTTCACATCTAACTCTTGCCAGGACAGTGGCTAAGCACGTTTACCAGAATGCTTACTACACCTGCGTGTTTACTCAAGCTCTGCATGTCAATGGGTTTTTAAATTCATACAATACCTGCCGGCTGGAGAAGACAAACACCAGAGCTGCTCCGGCAGCAGTCAGACCCCAGGTGAACAGAGTCCCCAGCAGGGCCTGGGTCACAGGGGTGTAGCCTTCCAGCATGGTGCCAGACCTGGACAAAATACACACAAACATACGCTCAAACTAATCCCACGGCACATTCACATTACACTGATGATGTGGCAGATGATATCTTGTTCGAATCTTTTCACAAAGACTTTGAGAACTGGGAGAATAAAAAATGGGTGGATTGACATCTTCAAATAATTGCACTGCCTTTAAATACTCCAACAAGACTTAAGTAAATATCATTCCCATCTTGGAGCGAGTATTTCTGACAGATGTTGACATGTGAAAGCAGGAAGTTTATATACGTGATGCCCAAGTATAGACAAGAATGACAAGAGAACTAACAACAGATCCCGCAACAGAGGTAAATGTGGTTAGGCTGACTCATCTTAATGTGTGCCTTTAAGTCCTGGCATTACAAGACTGACACACACCTGCTGTGTTTGCTTCAGCACACAGCTGAACAAGTGAGTCAAATCCTGTTTGTTCAGGAATTAAATATCCTGGAATTTCCATTTGCATAAGGTTATCCCATTACTTCTCAAATACGAGATAATACAGGAAAGAAAGAAAAATCTTATCCTTCATAGTTATTCAAAAAATGCAATGTACAGTAGGTGCTGCCAATAATTAGTACATAATTATATAGGAGATTTTCTCCACATTGTGTTTGTTTTGGGGTAATTCCAGGGATGGGGGTGCTTTCATCTACAGTATGTAACTTGCTGGAAAAAGTGGCCACTGTGATCACAATTGACTATCACAGGATAATTAAATTTAAAAAAGCACTATTGGCATGCCCATGCTGAAAAATAGTATTACCAAATTATAATATTAAATCATAGTGTAACAGTGGCACAAGGAGAGACGACTCATAAAGTCACAAACTGCCTGAGTCATGTCCGTTATACAAGTTTAGTGGCATCAGCAACCGTGGCTTTCTGGTCATACCAGACCAAGTGAGACCGTAGTGACAAAAAAACTCCAAGTATTAAAATGAGAAAGTTTCACTCCTATAGCTTATGAAGTCAAATAGGCCTACGTGTTTCTCTTTAAAGGAATACTCCACCCACAAAACAACCATTTGGAAATCACATAGTCATGCTGTGTAACCTTGAATTGGTGAGGAAATCTTTGTTTCCTCACATGCCTAAACGGACAAAGGGGAACACATTGCCTTATTGATTGATTGGGGACTACCTGTAACAACAGTAAAACTATGTCAAAACATCTTCTCACAAACTCTCACACAACTTTCCGTGAAGGCATGCGAGAAAACAATGTATTCGTCACAAATTCAAGGTAACACAACATGACTAATTGATATAAATGGCCATTTTGTGGATGAAGTGCTCATTAAAAGTAGCTCTAGATGGCAACTTTCACATTTATATTCAATAAGCATGTGTTGTGGTTGCTGGAAATATTTACCAACATGAGCTGTACAAACTGCTTTCATGTAATCACTGAATGAGATTTTCATGGGCACATAAATAAAAAAAACATGCAATGGGAATATTTACCACACAGTAGCACTGGAAGCTGTTTATATAATGTATTGAGGACTGACAACTTCATACGGTACAAATATGACTTACAAATATTGATATTCATCTCAGAAGGGTGGAATGAATTTTGAATGAAGGTTTAAATGCATGTGTGTGCGTGTGTGTGTGTGTGTGTGTGTGTGTGTGTGTGTGTTCCCGCAGATAAACTGCATGTCTTATGATTGTTTGGATTCAGAACTCATAGGCTTTAACCTTTTTACATAAACGGCTAATATGTAACTTATGTTTCATTTTTTTATTACTGTCAAAGTAGGTTGCGTAAACGTCTTTAGTGTGTCGTCATAAACACTGCTGTGTGTGGTATAATTGGTCTCCCTGTAACTGAGTTACAACCACAAACACAGACATACAGTATACTGTACACAGAAGGCAACTGACGTGACTAACCTGTAAATGAAAGCCAACCGGTTAACTTTAAATGCTTGCTCGCCTTATATTATAAAGTAACGCTGTTATATTTCACTCAAACTCTATTCGCAGTAATATAAAACAACTTGCATTCATTCGGCGGGGTTTAATTTTACGTTAGTTTACGTTATCGGTCATTTTTAGCGTTAGTTTCAGGTTTACTCACTTCTTTCCAGTGGCACCTCGACTTCTGTGTATTTACTTCCTACTTCCCGGTACACGTGTCTATGACAGTAAAAGCCCCGCCTCCCCCCGCAGCCTATTGGTCAATTCCTTTGACAGCTATAGCTGCAATGGGGGGGACTTAATTCATTAAAAACACATACAATGGGAAACATCACAGTTGTTTGGAAAGCTGAGGAAGTTGGGTTTTTTTTTTCTTTTTTTTTACATACAAGAAACACTAGGCAATATTAAAGTGCAAAAGTGCACTGTTTAATGAATTAAATTGAGCTGGTTATATCAAAAATCTGATCTGAAACACACATTTTGAAATCTGTGAGGATTTAATGCAAATGTACAAGAGGTGAGATAGCCAACAGCAACAGCAAAGTGCTAAATGCAGCTTCATATATTTATACACTGCTTTCCCACAGGTCTGAGAGGAGTGCTGCACTACATGTTCAGGCACTACAGTTCAGAGGAAAATATTGTCCTTTTAACTCCACTTCATAAACAGATCTACTCCTAGTTAGGCAACTTTACACAGAATCTAATAGTTTATAACCAGTTTATGAAATATGTTGCATTGTTGGAAATTAAACTACTCCACAGTACTGTATATAAAAGATAAAATAAGCTCCTCCTCAACCAACAATAATGCCAAAATGCTGCTTTGACATTTATAAATCCATATCATTCTCTCAATGCAATAGAAATGTGTAACACAAGCAGTGCAAGACCTGGGCAAGCTCTCTCCCCAAGTATCTCTTATATGTGTTGTATTCATTACAAACATGAATAATGAGAAATCAATGCAAACAAATACATTGCTGATAAGCAATAAGAATATGGTATGTGCACCTGAGATGCACCACAAAGCGCCACAGGAAGTCGTCCCTGTTGGTTGCCATCAACCTGCAAAACTTCTCCATCAGAGAGTCAGCTGTTCTGAGTCAGTAGACTTGCATTTGGACTTTATTAACCTACTGCTGTTGTAATTCATAATTATCTATTGGGTGCAATGATTCAACTGCTGTAATATTCTGTGCAATTATTCAACCGTGCAGTATTTTTCACCTCTTAAATGTATGTATTAATTCGCCATACAATGCACATAACTGTATATTTCTTATGTTTACTCTAATTCTATTGTTGTTTTATTCTATCAATGTATATGTTGTAGTTGAATTTTTACACTTACAGCCTCAGCAGAGTGATGATATATTTTCTTTAATATTTTAATTTTTTATATTTTATGTGCTAGTGTTAAACACAATAGCATAATGCACATTTTATTTTATTGCTTTATATTTCCGTACTTTTATTTCATACTCTTTTTCTCACTTTTTATAATTCTCTGTTCTCCACATCGGAGCAACTATAATGAATCATTATTGCCCCTCGGTGATCAATAAAGTATTTCTGACTCTGATTCTGACTCCCATTTGCAAATTTTGTCGTCTTCCATTTTCTTTTTGGTTGAAGTAATAGTAGTCGTAGCAGTAGTAGTAGTGTGCTCTTGGTGGCTCTTGACTTTCATTTTCTCTTATTCTATTGCCCTTCACATACACTCACTCAACCGTACCCATCAATGCTCTATGTGCATGTTCTGACTGCGATGATCCCTGCAAGAACACATTAAGGTGATTTGCATTGCCAGGACTAGAGGTGATACCCTTGGAGGCTGCCTATGTTGCCTATAGAAAATTCCACCACTGAACACAGGGTCACTGAGTACTTACATACTTTAAGTTCATGTTGTCAATAATAGCAGGTTTTACAATGAACTAGTAATGACATATCTTTTTTACAATTACTAGAAATGGAGGGGTTTTTTTGACTGTGGCAGTACTAGTTTTACTCAGTAAAATACTTCACCACTGTTTGTGTGTGTGTGTGTGTGTGTGTGTGTGTGTGTGTGTGTGTGTGTGTGTGAGTGCACGTATGGACTTTTTGCTGCCTTCTGACAAGGAACAGATTGTGGGGATGTTTCTTTGGAATTTTCTCTCCCCAGTGGAAGTTTCCAGGATTGCTGCTCTCACTCACTTCTCGGGGGTAATTCCTAGGCATGCTGACCTTTAACCCGAAGACTGATCATCAGTAACTGATACAACTCTGCCACAAAGCACTAGATTTCCTGTTTGCAACACCTTCTATTCATAATTTTTGCATAATCATCCACTTAAATATTTCCTGTAAAGCACTGTAGCAAAAACTTGGTACACTGATGGTTATGTGAATTAATATCAGCATCACAATTCACCATCTAAACACTGATAATAACACATTGTTGTGAGTTTTGTATCATACCAGCCACATTTGGCAGATGAGAAGATACTGTTGAAAGTTTCCTTTCATCTTCTCATCATGAATCAAGATGCAGCATATCTTAGGTATCCATCGCATTGTGATTGCTCAGAGGATTAGCTGGTCTTTCTGCCTTTTCTTCAATAGATGTCTGTCTTTTCAGGATTACTGAAAAGCTGTGCATAAGGGTGGCTCAGGAAAGCAGCCCTCATCCTTTGATTATGAGGAAGAGACTGATGTTTACCTCTGATGTGTGAGACTCTTGCTGTTTTATGCTAATATAACTTCAAAACGCCTGCCTCGGAAATATCCCAGTGTGACATCACACTGCATATTTTTTTGCAGTTTTGCATCATAATAACAGGAATACACCACCAAAGAAAAATCACCCACAGTGTTATACTGCCTTTTGCCTTTTTTTTATGGCATTAATGTTAATATGCCAACCTGGATATAATGAATCCATCCACTGATGCAGTCAGATTGTGCCTCATCCATTTTGTTAATGAAACACAGATGTAACAGTGCAGTGTTCGACCAAAATTCCCTTAAATACTTTATATTTTTGTGTTGCAATTGCAGGAAGCCTGATTTGTACATGAGTGACTCTGGGTTCATTGTCAGTGTTGCTGGGAAACAAAAGGATAAAAATAAGCTGATACCTATAAATAATAAACACAATGATATGACGTGGAGTTTCCAGATTTCTTCTGTGACAAATTCCTCTCACTTCCAAGTATGCTGAAAGCATTTGGTGCCTCATGCCATTCCATATGGAACATCTTTTACTGAACATGCCTTCTTGTGAAACATTTTAGTCAAAGCTACAATAACACTGTCCAATTCACATTTTGATGGAATTATGTTATTGCATGCACGCTGCATATGGTCTCTGTGTTTCATTTAGGGCTGTGTTTTAATTTTAGCAGCATGGCTCTATGGATGGGAATGTTGGTCTGTTAGTTGCTCAACTGCTTTGGTCTGGACTGAAATATCTCAAACATTATTGCATGGATTGCCATGAAATTTGTTACAGACATTAATGATGCCCAGGGGATGAATCCAACAGACACTGGAGATTTGTTGATGTATCTTGTGGCGCTATCATGAGGTCAACATTTAGAGTCATCTTGAGTTCCCTTGAGGATCCTAATGACTGGTGTTCCTCTGACCAACAGATGAAAACTTTCACTTATTCCGTTAAAAAAAAAAGCTCAACAGTGACAAGATGGGTTGGTTTGTAATTTTGTACAGACATTCATGCTCCCCAGAGAATGAATCCTACAGATGTGATCCCTTCACATATCCTTTAGAGCATTAGTGGTTCAGAATGAAACATCTTGACAACTATTGGTTGAACGCCTAAAATCAACTACAGATATTCGAGGTCCCTTGAGGATGAATCTTAATGACTTTGGTGGTCCTCAGACTTTTCCTCAAAAGACACTAGCAGATCCAAGCTGTCACTTAGTTGGTGAAAAATTTTGAAAGCTACAAGACAGAATGGCACATACTTTTTTACAGATATTCATGGTTCCCAGAGAATGAATCTTACAGATGTGATCCCTTCACATATAATGTAGTGCTATTATCAGTTTGAATGAAACATCTTGACAACGACAGGTTGTATGCCGTGAAATCAGCTAAAGATATTCGAGGTCCCTTGAGAATAGGGCTGCAACTAATGATTATTTTCATTGTCGACTAATCTCTCGTTTATTTCTTTGATTAGTCGACTAATCATTTTATCGAAAAATGTGTTAAAATGTTGAAAAATGTCGGTCTGTCTCTCCCAAACCCCAAAATTATGTCATCTAATGTCTTGTTTCGTATTGACACCAAAGGGTTTTAGTTCACCGTCATGGGAGAGTGTGTAAAGCTGCCAATATTTGAATAAAATAGTCACCGATTATTTTAATAGTCGATTAGTCATCAATTAGTCGACTAATCGTTGTAGCCCTACTTGAGAATGTTTCCACTTACTTGGTGAAAAAGCTTAACAGCTACAAGATAGAATGGCATGTAATATTGTACAGCTATTCATGGTCCCCAGAGGATATCCTACGGAATTCAGCTATCCCCTGACTGTAGTGCCACCATGAAGTTGACATTTTTGTTTATTAGTGAACTGTCGTAACTACCAGATAAACTGCTGTGAAAATATCGCTTGAGGGACTTTGGTTATCTACTGAGTTTTACTCCGGCCCCACAAGCAGATCAAATTTTTTGTTTCAATAGCTTGACAGCCACCAGGTGGCTTGGCACAAATTTTTGTGTAGACATTTATTTTTCCCAGAGTATGGATCCTCATAAGTTTGATGATCCTCTGTTTTTTTTTCATATGCAACCATCACGTTAGAGTTTCAATTTATTCGACTCTTTAATGACCAAATACATAGACAAATACAAAGACATTCCAATCAGCCTCAGCTGTAGTGCTAATCATCAAATGCTAGCATGCTAACCAGCAAAACTAAGACAGTGAAAGTGATAAAGGCTACCTGCTAAACAGCATCATGTTAGCATTGTCACTGTGAGCACGTTAACATGTTATTGTTAACATTTAGCTCAAAGCATCACTGTACCTAAACACAGCCTCACAAAGCTGCAAGCATGGCTAAGGACTTTGTGGTATGGTTAACATTTACATTTTGAGGCTCAGGTGGTCATCATCTCATGCTCATTCAGATATTGCAAAACAAGAATAAGCATGTATGGTATTCTAAAGTATGGATTTTTTTTCTAGTGTTCCCTGGCAAAGACTAGGAGTCCAAAGTTAAAAGCCACAGCTGTTTGACAGTGAAACAAAAAAATATTTTCCTGTGACCCCACATGTGAGATGGTGAAGAGACACAACATCCATTTGAGAAAAATAACCTCTTGAAGTGGAAACAGACAACTTTTCTACGTAGTATTATTGTTGGCACTGTTGTTGCAAAGCCAACTGGATTGATCTCTGTTTTCCTCAGAGCACAGCAAATATCATATTTACTTCGGCTGTTCTTGCGACCACCATTTCCACTACTGGGGATAATACCTGCAAAGAACGTACAGCGATACTCTTTGGTAACTGGGAATAGCAATCCAGTCTCACTCCCATCTCGTCAAATACCGATGCTTGGTCAGTGGCCCTCAGCATCAGACACCCACACACAGAGGCACCCTTTAGCAGCAGTATGAGATGCACTGGGTAGTGGCATTTTCTGACAGTCCAAGCAACTGCCATAGTCTTTAAACAAGAGGGTCCACTTTGGGCAGGTGTGAGATGAGGTGGATAAGTGAAACTGATGTTGGAAGGGTACCTAGCACGTCACAGTTTGATGTTTAGAGTCACTGACCAAGCATTGGTATTTGAAGAGTTGGGGGTGAGAATGTGGTGGGGATAGCTACAAAAGCACTGTCCTCTTCTTGTTTTGGTTGTGCAATAGTTGATGCACTTCCTTTGTGCTGTTAATCATGCCTTTATTTTCCCGGGAGATCGTACCTGGTGGCAGACAGAATTGCATAGTAAAAGCGTTGCTTATAGGGAACCAATGATGGTGTCATTATTCTATTGTCATTACATTTCCTACATAATAAGTCAAAGCAAAAAACGTGTACATCTCTACTTTAAAAGCTTATTTTCAAATAAATAGTGAGGCAGCACTTAGCCTTGAGTTTGGCAATGTGAGATATGACATCTGTTTGATTGCACATGGCTCGTCCTTTCGCTGCAGACAGCTCTGCAGCACGTGGATGTGGAAGCCAGCGTGTCTGTTTGAACACTACAGTGAAATACTGCCTGTGAAATACGAAGCTGTCAAACGTCTCCAAATTTAGCACCATGAAACAGTGTTTCCAGTGATGTTTTTACGGGGTGTTGGAGCTGGGGCGAGAGGTGGGCTTCGCTGTGTGAAGTGCTAGTCCCCAGGGGGAAGTTAAGCCACAACCTAATCAGGAGTTTAGACTACAAAGGCATTTTTCTAGATAATTGGAACCAGTTAAAAGCAAGAGTGAAGGTATGTCTTGAAATATCTCTGAGGAAATCTGTGACACCTGATGAATTAGCTCTCAGAAAATGTCTCTGGAATTGTATAGAATCAGTGGACCGAGGTTAACGTGACCGGAAGAATCAACTGGGTCTGTTTGAGCCTTGCTTGCAGTGTCAACGATGGGTGGCGGAACATGCTGGAGGTTTTCTCTGGGATGTTCCTGGGGTATTCCAGCTATGCATGTCAGAGCTGCAACAGGACGGAGGTCATCGCTCATCCAGAGTCTTTATCTTGCTAACCCCCCATCTACCCCTCTCTCTCTTTCTCCTCTTTTCCATCTTTTCCCCTTCCTTCCCCGCACACTCTCATCTCCTTTTCGCCCTTTGCTTTTCCTCTTTCACCTCTCTCTTTGTGAAGTATGGAAAACAAGGAGGAAAGGTGGGAGAAGAATGGAAGGAGTCAAAGAAGCAAAAACAGCATCCCATGTCAAATGTCAAAAAACAAAAGCCCTGAAAAAACACACAGCAGACTTCTATTTCCTGGTGGCAGATTTACACAGGCTGGGTTGTAAAGGTGGGTGGCCCGAGCAACAAGATAGTGTTATTGTGTGTGTGTGTGTGTGTGTGTGTGTGTGTGTGTGTGTGTGTGTGTTTAGGGTTAGTTGTATGACCCCCCACTGAACTGTGAAGGAGCACAGGATGAAGAGAGTGGAGAGAGACAAAATGGATGGTGTGGGGGGGGGTGAAGTAAACAGAAGCAGAGGGGAGAGAAGAAAGAGTGGAGAGAAAAAGTTATGAAAACAAAAGTATTGTAGCAGATGGGGGCCAGGGTTTACCTTGGAAACAGCATTACGGCAGAGGAACTGGGGGAGCGTTGAGGAATTGAGAAAGGGGCGTGAGCCAAGCTGGAGTTTATCACAATCTCTGGAGACTGATGAACAGGGGGGGGGGGTGTCCACACACACACACACACACACACACACACACACACACAGCAGCAGACACACTCCTCACACACTATGGGGGGAAGAGATATAAAAGGGCTCCCAGGGAGAAAGAGTGGTCAGGCAAGCATCTGAGTGTTCGTCCTGCTCATTTCCACACTGCTGAGTGTGTTTACGGGAGTGTGTGTGTGTGTGTGCACATTGGTATCAAAGAAAAAGCGTGCTGACTCCACCACAAAGGAATAAACTCTGACAAGTTTTTTTTAAAAGATAAAAGGAGGTAACGATTGACTGGATGGGGGAATTTGGAGAGTTGCTGAAGCCCGGTTGCTCTTGAACCTGAAAACGGTGTTTGATTTTCAGGTTTTTCGGTTGACTTGTTTACTCCTCTCCCTCTGAGTAGTTCCACCACGGGGAGTCAAGAGGTGTCTCTTGAGCTGCTCACAGAGGAATTTAAACAGAAGCAGAGATTTTCTCCCTCTGAGCTGCCACTGCTCTGACTGTAATTTTACACTTTTATTCTCTTTCTTGATCAATTATTTGATGCGCTGCGGCAGGATGGATGCCTCATTCTTATCAGATATAGACTACAATCACACCTATGTGGATGAGCATTTTTTCTTGGAGGACAATATTGACGGCTTCGGCATCACCATGGCTATGCTCTACTTGGTGGTTTGCATCCTGGGACTTGCTGGGAACATCCTCGTTGTCGTTGTCATTTTGAAATTGGACAAGATGTCATCTTCCACAACAGTGTACATTTTCAACCTGGCGCTAGCCGACGGACTCTTCATGGTCGGTCTTCCCTTCATTGCGACCCAGAACTTCCAGAATGAATGGATGTTTGGTGACATAGTGTGCAAAGTGGTCATGGTGCTGGACGGCATCAACCAGTTCACCAGCGTCTTCTGTCTGACGGCAATGAGCATCGACCGCTACATGGCACTGGCTGACCCGCTGCGGTTTGCTCGTTGGAGAACGCCTCGCTGGGCCAAAATCATCTCGGCGTTCCTGTGGCTGTTCTCCCTCCTCACCATCCTCCCCATGGCGCTTCACTTCTCAGCTGATCAAGGCCTGTGCATACCAGACCTTGCATCAGACACCTGGTGGCTCGGCGTCTTGTCTTACACCTTCGTCATGGGGTTTGCTTTGCCGTTCACAGTCATGATGGTCGCCTATGCGGCGCTGCTGTACACCCTTTGGTCCCAACGGTTCCAAGGGCAGACGCGGAACCACGAGAGCCACCGGCTGGAGAGACAGATCACCAAAATGGTCATCGCAGTGGTGGTGGTATTCGGGATCTGCTGGCTGCCATTTTACACCTTCAACTTCTGCTCCCTGTATCAAAATGGCCCGATCCTGACTTTCGCCAGAGCTTTTGAGTTTGTGGTCCTGCTGTCGTACTCGTGGAGCTGCGCTAACCCCATCCTCTACGCTTGCCTCTCCGACACCTTCAGGAAGCACTTCCGCACACTCCTCTGTCCTGCTGCCAAGTCATCTCCCAGCATGCTGTGCAACACTGAACGGTATGACTTAAATGACACAGGTGTGCAGGATGTGACAATTCTAGCATAGTGAGACGAGGAAAAATAGACTCATCATATTACTCCATTTCCTGTCATGATGCACTGCATGATAGTCCTTTAACTATATTTTCTTATTTGATGGTTTGTAGATATGTGATATATTCTTACTTTGTTTTTTATTTCCCCCATTTAAGTTGACATGTATTAAAGTTCTTAAATTTTATTGTCCTACGTTTTCAGATTTGCTGAATTTGAGGTGATTTTGTTCATAACTGTCTAAAATGTAGAAGTTTGATCAAGTCTCTGTAGATTTGTGAGACTTACAACACATTAGTGTTGCAGTGGCGCTCTCAGAAATTTTTCATAGGGGTGACCAGATAGGACCACTGAAAATCTTGGGGTGACACACCAAAACCAAAAGCCATAACAGGATTTCAGGAATTCGGTTACGCTGTTATAGTTTACAGGCTAGTTAAAAACTACTGCAATATTGAGGGCTAAGGAATTGTATACCGATACTTTCATTTCTTATTTTACAGTTAATGTAACTGATTACCTGATGTGTATACCTAATACCGGTACAGTTAACATTTTGAGTAATCCTGTTTTAATGTCTTATCTATCTGTATATACATGTTAGGCGATTCATTGTTCTTCACATAGGTTGGTTGTCCTTTTCCTTAGAAAAAGACAGACTACAGCTTTAATTTGAAGGGTTAAGTTTTAAGGAACAGAACATTTACGTGGACCAAGTCTTCTCAAGTTTAGGGGAGACTTGTGTGTACCCATTGAACCCTTTTTCACTCAGATATCTTAAGGTGAGAGTTTAAAGGAGCCCTTTGAAAATGGCCCTGCCAGTTGATCCTCGCCAAAATTTACCCTAACTTTGCAGCGCTATTTTGCACCTTTCCTGACAAGCTATACTGACGTGGTTGTTACCAATGGATGTCTGAGGTTGTCTAGTTTCATAAGATACTACCTTCACGCCACAGCCAAAATGAATGAGTCCCACCCTGTTTAAGATAATGTTGCCCTCCAAATATTTTTGCCAGTGGTGGGGCAGCAATTGTATTGCACCTTAGGTGCGCCACTGTTGATAGGATCACCCAGCTCACTGTTTGAGTACTGTACGTGAGTCTTTCTGAAATGCGGATCTTCCTCTATTCCCTGTCGAAATTAAAAAGTTGCCCTTGTACTTTGCAGTTTTCTTCACAGAGTAGGAAGAAAAATGCTCATCAAACAACATAATATACTTTGACTTTCAGTAACACAAATCCCACGTTTTGACGGAGTAGAAGTCCACCTCTTGCTCTGTCTGACTCAGACCTGTTGTATAAATTGTTTTCTAATAACTCAGACCGCTTAGGCAACCTGCTCCGCCGCATCTCCTGTTCTACAGCATTTTACCAGAACTAATGAAATGAGGCACAAGAGGGATGAAGTGTAGACAGGTGGAGTGTAAACAGAATAACATGGGACACATGCCTGTGGCCAAACACCAGCACAAAGACACGCACAGACAGCTCCCCAACTCCCACAGTTGGATTATGTCCGAGTGGCTTTAAGTGCGGGAGACCGTCAGATGAGTGTGTTTGTGCCTGGGTGGCCATGTGCATGCACCTGCACACATGCATATTAGGAGCTGTGTGCGCCTCAGGCTTACTGTGGTATTCTGCTTGAACCTGGCTTACTGAAGAGGATTTCCAAAGGATTTTGTGGGGAAATGAACAGCATAAAAAGAAAACACATGTTTCCACATTCTTTACTGAGGTAGTGAGTGAAAAAACACACCAGCACTTGTCTTGTTTTGATAAGTTGTATATGTGTGTTGTATATGTGATACTAGCATTATTTTTTTCTGTGTCCTTGTCAAAGGTTGATTGTCACAACAGATGTTGGCTGTCAGTTATCAGTGATGTAAATATGTATAAATGAAAACAATGGTGTTTATGACAATCTGTATTTTACACACAAAAACACATGCTCTGTAAAGCCAGTTGGGCCGTACTCACTCTTTATATAAGCATTTCTCAGATCCTACCGTTAAAGTATATTGACTGTAAATAAACATAGTTGCTTGTGTTTTAAATGTGTCTGTTTTCATATTTCAGTGCGCAGGAATGAACCACATACATCAATATGATACACTCTGTTTCCTTGTATGGATGCCAGGGAATTTAATGAAAAGATTAAGAGACAGTTTCAGAAATTACTCTATGAGTCTTACAATATCTTACAACTCTGAGTATTTCTATTTTGTGATACTACTATTCCACCACATAACAGAGGGATATATTCTAATTTTTACTCTACTTTTACACTAAATTTTTGGACAACAATTGAGTTAATTAAGATTTCACATAAAACAACATACAGTAGTGGAAAGTAGCTAAGTACATTTACTCAAGTACTGTACTTAATTACAGACAGTATTTCCATTTTATGCTACTACTTACACATAATCATAGATGATCAACCAACAGAAGGACCAGCATTTAAAATACACCTCGACCAGCAACAACATAAACATGCTTCTTACCTGTATATGCATCAAAAGCGATTATCCAACAATACATTTATATAATAAAAACACTGAGAGAGGTAGGGGCGTAAATATAGACAGTGCGGTTGCACTGGGGCCCATGGGGTGGAGGGGCCCGACTGCCACCTGGAAATACGCCCGTGTTCAAAGAAGAACTCACATTAAAACAAAAATGGTGCTATTTTCCATACATGCCCTAAATAAGGAAAAGCCATCTCCATCATGGTTTTCTGGTTTTGTAAAACAGTGTCAATCTATAACAAATTATAAACTTATTCTACATAAACTATTTAAAAAACTATAATTTACCAATAAAAAACCATCAAGTTAAACTCATAATTTCCTATTTTCTTTTGTAAATTTGTCTTAAACAGATATGTAATGATGATCGCTGTGTAATATGTAGGCCTATGTTAATGTGTCCAATATCAAGTATCTGCAAGTGGATGTAATGTAAAAGCAGCAATAAGACACACTGTTGCTAAAACACCTAAACTCTGTGTGTGTGTGTGTGTGTGTGTGTGTGTGTGTGTGTGTGTGTGTGTGCTTCATAACTTGTAACCAGGGTGTAATAGGGCCGCTCATAACAGTGTGCACTGGGGCCCATTGTAACTACCTTACGCCACTGGAGAGAGGCCATTCGGCATGACAATTACTTTCAAGTATTTTGTTGTTAATACTTCTATACTTTGAATGCAAGACTTTATTTTAACAGTTTGGTATTGATACTTTAACCTAAGTAGTACTACAATATATTAAAAAAATATTTCATTTAAAAACATGTATTTTAATTGTTGAAGATAAAGCCTGCTTTTTTAGATGTCTATGAGTTGTTAGCAGTTCCACTGAAAAGAGCTTTACCACAGCTTTATTAAAATAGCTGTTTATCCAATATTTCAGAAAGATTAAAGGAAAGTCCAAATATTAAATAAAGATTTATGTAGCAAAACTTTGTTTTTCTTCTCTCATCTCATCTCATGACTCCTCAGATTTATTGCGTGACCTTTTGGAGAGGTTGACCTCTTGTTTAAGAACCACTGGGCTGAAAAGTGCCTCCACTCTGACCAGCTACAGCAGTAACATGCTGCTTTCATGTTGATGCATCGGTATAAATTTTCTTAAAATGTTTTTCTGCAAAACAAGTAACTTTTGATTCTTTATGTTTGAATTACTCTAAATAAAAATTTGATTGCAGGACTTAAACAGAGTAGTTTTACACTGTTATAATCATACTTATATTGAAGCAAAGAACACATATTCCTCCACTGCAATAGCCCAGCAGCAGGGGCGGAACCAGACATTGTAAAGATTTGGGGCTCAGCCCAAACCTTGAGGGGTCTAGGGGCATGTTCACACGAGGAAATTATTTTCCATTTACAGCAGCTATATGCACTATTTTTTAGCCATTTGAGTTAAAGTGTGCCCTAAAAATCTGCACATCATTTGGTAAAACATGATAGTTGGCGAGGAAAAAATCATGGAGCCTACACCCTATTTTTGTATCTACTCCTGTCATCATCATTTTGAAACCATAACACAACAACATGAAAATATCTCACTCCTGCCACCTAAAAAGAGGCAAAAAAATTCTGATGTTGCTGTTTTAGATTACATAATATCATAGTTAGGGAAGGAATTTATCCAGTGTTACTAATCTGTTACCAATCTTGAAACCTAATTTTGTTTTTACTGTGTTCGAGCAGAGTTTAAAGACAGTTGAGCTGAATTATCTGCCACATTTGAATCCATGCTATAAAATTTGAGATGCTCAAATTGCAAATCAAGGATCCCCAACAATATGTTCAGTTATATTAATATCTTTATCGCAGGATAAACAACATGTGCATATGTTATTGTCTGAGTGACACAAAGTTGAAACTGATAGCCAGCCACTACATGGAAACTCTATTTAAAATAATTATCAGCTTGGTAAAGCACCTAAATTTTCCTTTGAATTTTAAGATTTCTAAAATATCATGATCTTCTTCTATAAGATGAACAAGCACACTGAGTGTCTCCTGGAGTGCCTGCTTCGATACTTCCCCTGATGGGCATTCTGTGAACTGGAAAGACTCCAGTAAATGTCAAGCCCGCTTGCTGAGACCCACTTCAGTCTGCCGGCTTGTTTTTAAAAGAGCTAATAAACCTCTGACACGTCTCCTGAAAATTATAAAGATGCTTACGTGCCGACGGCAAAGAAGAATTTGATGGACAGTGAGAGGAAACAAAGTTCAGTGTCAACCAAAAGCACAAAACACTCACAAACTGATTTTTTCACAGGGCTAAAGTATATGTCATATTGAATCAGATTCAAAGTGTTTTAACATATCATAGGGCCAAATTACTTACTTATGATGTCATCTCAAGTTACATGGGTTCCCAACACTAACATCAGAGATAACTCTACCTTGAAATCTTATTCAACTGTTACTTCTTACTCTTCTTTTTACATGAAGTTTGCCTGAGAAATGAACCATGGAATCTGGGTTTGAATGTTCCAGTTGTCTGTCTTCATTGTTAAACATCACATAAAGTGCAAAATGTTCCTAAAATAAATCACAATCACCTGGTTTCTGTGCTTTTGTGTCATTTTCCAACCTCCAGTTACCATCTCAAAAAATGACACTGCTGTGCTTAAAAACCTGAGAAAAAGGTGTTCTGGGTCTACCTGTGGGTGTCATTGAGTTCTTGGCCATGTTATCTGTCAGTGAACATTGGGGGAGGTGGGGGCTGGGCGAGGTGGTGGAGTTCAGGACAGGGAGAGTTGAGGGCATGTGTACAATACTGTGTCATCACCCCGCTGGCTGCATCACAGCTGAATTTTGAACCCAGAAGAAGAAAAGCATTGGGATGCAGTTCTGGTGACGGCCACTAGATGCTGGCTTTTTAATGTGAGTCTTGGTCTTAATGATTGGGTTTTACCATTTGAAGGATATCAGATCCTTCAGTGGTTGAAATACAAAATAGTTGTTCTTTTCCTTTTTGGCCTTTCTTAGGTTCTTTGGGCACTAACAAAAAATTTTAAAGCTGAATGCAGTTTCAACAACTTGCACAGATCTGAAACCACTAAAATGAAATAATCAACATTTGACATATAAAAAACAAAAATATTCTTAAGATTTGTAAACAAAATAAAATAAAAACTAATTATCATAAACAAAAGGCATACATACTATTCTGTTTAGTCTTTGTAAAACTAAATCATCATGTGTTATAGATGTACAGTGCAACATTTTTTTTCCAGAAGGAAAAAGTAATACATTGCTGCATTTTAGTTTTGGTTTAGTCCCTATTTTTGCAAACGAACCAAGAGGACTGACAGGTAACTCGTTGATTGATCGTTAGATTGAATTTTGGCGTTTGTCATCCTGCATCATCAGGACCCACATGGGGAAATCTATTCTGGTGACTGACAAACGTTTATGCAGCAGCACTTTAACGCTTCTAAAGTGTGGCACAAAGAGCTCATAGAGAAATAACTGATTGTAAGGATTATTAGTGGGATATTATTAGACTGCAAATCAGTTGCATGTTATGAATAATGACTAACATGGAGACAGGATGAAAAGAAGGCGTCTGGTACAGTAATGATTTGGGGCTTAATACTGTGGGATCACTGTCACACAGTTTATTGGACTTAATGAACAGACAAAGTACAATGATGGCAGTTTTTTTAATCAGGGAAAATACCCTCATGCATATGTGTTTCCATGGTTACATGTTTGCATTAGCATAAATATGTAATGGGTATACAAGGCCTTTATCAGGGTCAATTACAGATCACAGGCAGATTTCACGATCAGCAGATGGATTTATTTTTTGATTTAGCTGTTAACATCATGCTAAAAATCACATATCTGCTATCATAAAATCCTGTGAGTGGTTCATTTTCTTTCTCACCACAAACGAACTGCACCAGAGTTTGTCTGGAAGTGGATCCAGACCCACCTTTTCGAACGGCCTCAGTTTGGTTGTTTGGTCCACACCAGGGTTCAATTGACAGCTTTCACATCAGCCCAAACAGACCATACTGATCCCGCAAACAGACATGAGTTCATTTTAACTAAACCAAATAGGTTAGGTGTGAAAGCACATTGAATGTTTTTTTCTACAATCAAAACACAGACTTTGGGCAAGTGGTCAATTTCCACAGCTATTATTAGGGACCTCGGCTGAAGGGAAAACCCAAAGTTGACCCCCTAAACATGCTCAAAAACTCACCAAAATTGGCACGAATGTCAGGACTGGTGAAAAATTTCATAAAATGAAAAAAATAATCCCAAAAGTGCCAAAATGGGCGCTCTAGCGCCACCTAGGCACACTAAAATGGCCGCTGCGGCCCGTAGGAATATCGTAGAAAGATCAAACCAAAACTGGCTTGTTCGTCTAATCGAGACCTACGAATCACACCTTGACACCCCTGACCTAAATCCAACAGGAAGTGAGTTAGTTCCTCTGAAAGTAACATGAGCAAATGTGGAGAAATTGTCAGCTGTGAGCTAGAGTGGAAAGGGGTCTAAAATCGTCTAAAACTTTTGTCTTTAACTGTCTACGTGAGCTGGAGGCCGAAACAGCAGGAGTCCAAGGTCCCGCCCAACGCTCTTTGCAGCTTTAATTGTACTTAAATTTGGCTTTGATTAACCATGATTACCAGCATCAGCAGCATTGCCCTGGATTTACCTGATTAGTGACTGCATGTAGAAAACCTCTGACAATGTGACAAGTGGTATTAAGACCCAAAAGCAGCACAATGGAGACCAGAAACAATTCAGAATGGTATTTATTGTTACTACTCAGCCGATGCAGAACAGGGCTAGCAAACAGCACAAAATACAGTTCAACACTCCAGCGAAGTCTCTCCACAAAGTCCTTGGCAGCCTTGACGAACTGGACCGAGAGGCAGGTGAGTGAGTTGTGGCATTAGTCCCACAAAAAACAGAGTTCAGTTCAATCACAGGCAACGGTATCGTGGAGGAGCAGACAGAGGACGTAGTCAAGGAGGCAAGACATCCAGAACCAGGTAAGTACTCAGTCCAAGCAGATGTACTGGTGGGGTATAGACAGACGGTAGGTTGAGGCCAAGCAAAGTATTCACAGGACACACTGACATAATGGCGAGTGTGGCAACAAGGTGGAACACTCACACTGTAACTTCAATGTCGGATGGAAACGGAAATGGAGACAGTGATGATAATTTGAGACAGTTGATGAAAGTGTGGGGTTTTTCATAGCTTATTGGACACATTCTTCAAGACATGAATCATAAATCAGCCTTTTGGTGCGAAAAAACAACCAGCTATGGTGACAAAGCAGGACATATCAGTCAATAACCACAAACACGTGGCGGATTGTTCAATTTACTGGCATTCAATCGGATGTGGTTCAAGATTTAGAATGTTCTGTTGTATCGCAGTCCAAAAGGTCACACTAATTAAAAGGTCTGAAGTGTGTGTGTTTGTGTGTGTACTGTACTTGTGTGTGGCCTTAATTAATGCACTGGCAGACAGCGGTTATTTTCATTGGTCCACTTTACACTGACTGATCCTGCCTTCACCCTCTATGTGTGATTAAGACCAGATGAAAACTGCCTGAGAGGTTTCTCAGTAAAGAATATTGATGGGACCCCTGAGAGAGAGAGAGAGAGAGAGAGAGAGAGAGAGAGAGAGAGAGAGTGTGTGTGTGTGTGTGTTTGCCCATGACATGATTAGACGAACAAATCAATAAAGGTTAATTAGGGAATTTACATAGTCCACTCCCTTATGGGCATTTCTTCATTTCCGCCTAGTGTCTCTTTTCCAATTTCCTCCCCCTCCTTTTTTAATTTTTCCTCATCCTCCTTCTCCTACATTCCTGTCATTCACTCACCTCATTTCCCAACAATGGATTTACCTTTTTTTTGAAATCCCTTCTTCCCATTCCATGCTGATTATGCAACAGTGTCAACAATTGGCCAAAATTTACATGTTTATGACAAAACAAGACCCTTCTGAGCCAGGGTTGCAGAATTGACGAGGGCAAATAGCAAACAGAACCAGCCAGGAATTATTATGACTTTGCTATATTCTTGGAAGTCACTGAAATGTAAACATAAATTGAATCAATGTTTTCTGCCATAAAGGTATTTTGCAAATGTTTTAATTACCGTGACATCTGCCCAAAGGATTCCAGCTCTGGTCAAAGTTATTCTTAGCACATGCACAGAGGCAGCGTTTTTTTTTTTTTTTACTGTGAATTGCGGACCTGCCTAGATCCCATTTTTCAATAAACAGTATTAGGATAAATTAAGTTTTATGAATCTGGTAATTAGTTGACTGAGAGATACCAAACTCCTGTCTAATGATGCACTAATTTGTATATGATTCACTACTGAAGATTAGTTAGTAATAATAGTATTATCTGCGGTACTAATGCAATAAGAGGCGACTGAGTGCATGATGATGGTCGTCTGCAGAGGCTGCCTCCAAGGCTCAGGCTCAGATTCAGTAATTGAAGAGTATGCACTATATATAGGAGGAAATAACTCCCAGTGCCTTTTTGGTCATGTAACATGCGACACATATCCTCTTAAAATGGGTTGTAGGAAATCAAATGAATTAGTGCCCCATGAATGACATTACACCCCATCCAATATTTATGTGTGGTGGCCATGTGGGTGGTAAATGAGCTGAAAAATTGGCCCTATATGGGATTGGCGCCATGCCAATTACTCACATGAGAGGTTTTACTCAAGTGGGCCCAAGATAAGAAGCCCAATTATGGCCTATACCCACTTGGTGCCCAGGTAGCCGTAGCACAACCCATGTGGGGCCCACTTGGGTAAACCCACCCATGTGAACAACTGGCATGAAGTCATTACGAAACCCATAGATAATCCCATAAAGGCCCCATTTTTTGGTTAGGTGTAGGAAAAAAAAAAATGTTTGGATTAGGATTAGAAGGCAAGTAAAGTAACTGTGGTTAGGTTTAGGGAAAAAAAAAACATCTGGACGATGTACATTAAAATGACACATAGTTCACATGGTTTCATGTTTCTTAACACCAGTCTCCAGGGAGAAAGTCCTGTGCTGGAAAGTCCTGTGTTTTGTAACCCAACCACCATCCCAACCTGCTTCCTTATGTGGACTGCTTCTGACTGTAGTCCAGTCAGCACAATGGTCTTGTGATTGCAGCCTTCCCAATGGCGGGGGTTATATACAAATTATGGGTTGATTATTACTTAGGCTATATAAAAATTGTGGTGCATTATTTTTCATAGATTTATGTACAAACAGTGAATGAGAACAGCCTGTATGAGTTGTGTTTTTGAGGATCAGAGTTAGGGAGAGCAATATGGATCCTAACCCAGCTTTCAAATAAGGTAATAAGGTTTTTTATAAATACCTTCCGAAATTCAAGATTCCGACATCCAATTTCACAATTCCAACTTCCAACACTGGGTGCGGTTACATGATGGCTTCTCATTCGGAATGAAATAAATCTGAATGAAATCATTCGAAATTAAAGTTTTTCCAGGTAGTTTACATGGGAAATGTTCATTCTGAATGAGGGTTTACATGGGAGATCATTTTAATCGCCTTTATTCGGGTCCACGCATAACAAGATGCTTGACACCGCCGTTCTTAGTGCCTTTTTTGGACTTGTTTTGCTTATATTCTTAAAGCAGCAGTACGACAACAACCTTGTTCTGCTAATGGGAGGTAGAAGACTGTGCTGTGGCGAATGGAAACCAGTAAGTGCATCGAATCTGACTGCTCTATCTCAGCCCGTTGCCGCATACCAGTCACGTGTGCTATATACATCATCGCACCAGAAGGGCAAGGAAACGAGCATGCACAGAAAGACGGGAATGAACTTAAAGAGGAATGAGTGTATACAAGTGCGAGAAATTCTTTCATTCGGAATTAGAAATGGAATATTCCAGCCCCTTACATCAGATTGAATTTTCAATCACATTGGCCATTTTCATTCTGAATTAGATGTTTACAAGATCACTTTTAATAGGAATGAACTTTCATTCCGAATGAAAAGGGAATTAAACTGTCCATGTAAACCCGTTCATTGTGAGGTAGGTAAGGATTCAAACCCTACTTAGAGTTAGGGTAACATGTGGTTACTGTGGCAACAGCAACCAGCAGTTTATTACTTTAGGTCCAAACTTTGCATTCAACAACCAGCTGTTGATGACAGTCAGCAATTAGCAACCAGACATTTTCCTCAGGACTTGGTGGAGACCAAATATAGAGCTAAAAGAGAGTGAATCAAAGATTTACATTCATTCATCACTGGGCCAGAAACACAATGTGTAAAAGAGTGACTGTTTGCAAACAAGTTGGCTTAATTTAAAAAGTTATATGTTGTGTGAATCACTTGATTCTGCAACCCAGCAGTGGCAAAACAAATCTGGTATTGCAGGTTTAAGGATTTAAATTTTTATTAAATTAAAGGCAGGCAGTGCAACACTAAAGTGCTCTTGGGATATATGTGTGTATATGTGTTGTTGTTACTACTGTTTTTGTGGTGGTATGTCTTTTATATGTTGTCTGCTGTGTCCTGTCTGACTTGTATCTTTTTTGTTACTTGTCACTGTGCATGGGCGACCAAACTAGTTCCCGCTGTCTGGTCTGGTCTGGTCTTTTCTTACTCTGACTTATACAGAGTGCGCAGATAGCTGCCTAACGGTGTGACAAAAATATATCTGCTGCATGTCATGGTCATGTATATACATTTAATTAATTTTCCACATTAGTAATTTATGGATTTATGGGTAAGATTACTGTTGCTTGATCATTGTCACGTAACTGACCTTGCGTTTCATATGGACATAAGATGAGCATCAAAAAGAACAAAGAGGGCTGTAGATTATGTACAGAGGAAAGATCAGAGAAATTAAAACACAAGTGGTGGGTCAACCATAAAGCTGAAGCTCATCAGTTGTATTTGAAGTTAGCGCTGAAGGGAATATTTCATTACACGTATCCCTCTTCAAAGCCATTTGTGCCTCTTCTCAACTTGAATTTCTTAATGAGTAATAATGATATTTCTAATGAATAAGACCAACGTCCCACACATCTTCAGAAACTGATTACCAAACCAAGCAATACTAGATCTTGAATTAGCTTTTGCATTCTTTACATTCAAACCATTCTTATGCATATCAATAAACTTCATATGTAAGAATGTCTTATATAAGCATCGCCACAAAGTTCTGTGAAAGACTGTCTCAGAAAAAGAAGTAGGTTTTTGGACTTTCCTACCAAAAGTATCACCACATATCTACAATTGGGTGTGTTTTACAAAGACTTCATGAATGTGAACCAGACTGGGTGATACAGCGAGTACATCTGCACTCCTACTTTTTAGCAAATTCAAAAGCGGGCCCAGACAATGCTACTATAGCTGCATTTCGCCAGAGACTAAATTAATGTTTCATAAGGCAGTTCAGGGTTGAGTATCTTTTTATTGTATCCCTTTACTTGTGTCTCTCTCTCACAGTTTGTTCACTATACAGGTTACGTGTCTCGCTCAAGGACACTGTGTGGATGTTTTCTGTTTAGTTCAAAATCTAAAAAACATATCTCTCTACTTCATTTTGCATCTCAAACCATCCATCTTAGTAAATATGTTTTTCAGGAGGGAAACAACATAATCTAGATTCCCACTGGAAATTGTCCCAGGATCATGCAAAGGGCAGTACATGGGACCAAATGAGGATTATCAATGAGCTGTATTTAGGTGCTATGGGTATCCAATGTTGGGCTGACTCTCACAGTGATAACATACTGAGTTTTGTCTGACTTGTGCCAATAAGACTCTATAGGCCATCCAGTCTATGCTAAATACAGACACAGCTGCAGCAAACATATCTATTTTGCTGCTGATGACCTGCTGCCGCATCCCGTAAAAGTTCTGTCTTGCATCAGCTATCAGAAGGGACAGAGAATGTCCAGATAACATGGTAAATATAGTGATGAGATCCAGTTTCTCTCTCTCTGTTGTCATTCTATGCTGTATATGCACTACTTTTCCCAGAGGTCACTTCTCAATAAGTTTAGCCTGCACTCTGATGTCTTCCTGTTGATGACATTTAATCTGAGAGTTGTGGTGCTACCAAACAATGGGTGTCCAATTGTTGGCTCATCAAACGCCACCCCCCTTAGTTACTATTGCTACATCTGTCCAGCTTCCAGAAGAAAAAATAAAAAGCAGCCATCTCTTTCTAGCCGACAACCGTGGGCGACTGTCACCAGCTTTATTAGCTGCAGCTTTCTAATACATAACTTTGTGGCTAAGTTGAAAATGCTCTTGCCAGCAGACTTATTGTGTTTGTTTTAAAAATGAAAATCTTGTAAAAGGGCCAATATGTTGTTATTTATCCCCCTTATGTGTCAAGAAAACAAATAAATCTTCATTATATATATATATAAAAAAAACTATTTAAAGTCGTGCAGTCCTGCATTACTCTACCTTTGAATGAGCACATATCCATAACACACATTTACAGAGCAATCTTTAACATAATCTTTTTTCACATGAAAAACATTTTTTAGTAACTGCTTCAAAAGCCTTTTTACTACATATAATATATCATAATTTCCTCTCTGATATCCAGGTTGCACCTGAAAAGGAGCAGAAATTCGCGTCCACTGGGGTGTCATGTTTCTATCACTGCCGATTGGTGCTGATAAAGCAGAAATCCAAAAGTTCATAACCTTTCCTTCTAAAGACAGAAGCCAGATGTTAGTGGAAAAAAAGTTCTAGCATAACCCTTACATGGTGTGGATAGAAAACCTATCTTTTATAAAAGAAAAGAACTGAGGATTAAGACCTAGGGTGCTTTCACACCTGCCCTGTTTGGTTCGGTTCAATCAAACTCAAATTTGCCTGCCCCCAAAGTGCTGTTGGTTTGGGCAGGTGTGAACACAGCAATCACACTTGGGTGCACACCAGAATAATTGTACCGAAACCCTCTTGAAGAGGTGGTCTTGGTGCGATTACAAACAAACTCTGGCACGGTTTGTTTGTGGTGAGAACGTGTTCCGACCTCAATCTGAACCAACTGCAGTCACATGACACATTGTTTGGGTTAAACAAGAGCATGTTACAGTCCTGGAGGATTATTAATGTGCACCTCCCCCTGTACTGCCTTAATATGCACATTCAGCACATCCAATGCATCAAAGCATTGTTTTCTAGTTGGAGCCGTGCCTCATTTTCACACTCTATGGTTTGACTAAAATGAACAATGCAAGCAATATAGTACACGATGACCAGCACTAAAATCACCCTGCATAGATGTCCCTCCATTGTGACATTAGAAAGTGTCGCATTTATCTTGTAAGTGTACTCTTCTTCAACGTTTTGTTTACTTCCTGGATTTTTCCTGCATGGAAATTCGGACCAATCAAGAGCAGCTTTCTCGCACAAGGCATTTTATCTGGTCCGCTCGTAAATGCTGCAGTGAGAACACAAACCAACTCTAGGCAATAATGCAACTTTATAACAAAACGAGTCCTTGATTCAGACCAAAGCAGGCGAACTCAAGGTCTGACAGCACATGAAGTGATGAGATTGGTAAAGTAACACTGTCATTACTCTAAATTCTGATGTGCTAGCAACTTGGCTGCCACAGGGTGTGTTCCAGTCCTGAAGAGGTATTTTTAGCATAACCCCTGCCCCTATTAAATAATGTTATTAGTTTATGATAAGCCCCTTGACCTTAAAAATAGCCATGGTAGTATCACTAAAAAAGCAAAACAGCAATGCCAAAACACTCCTCCCCCATGGTTCAAAGCCAGGCACAATGAGATGAATGAGCAGAAGAGAGCACATAGTCTACACCAAGAATCCTTAACTAGCTTTATTTGGGGGCCACTTTTGCAAAATGATAGAAGACCACAGGGGCAGTTCATTAACAAACATTAATAATAACAATCAGAATAACAAATGATCTCCCTGTTTTCAACCTTTTGACACTTGCTGTCCTCACTTATCTTTGGCAAGAGGCAAATCCAGTCAAAGCAACCCCATGTGGGTCAGATGTATGCAGGGGCATTTCTAGGATTTTAAGCAACACTGGCCTACACCAATTATCACAAGGACTGTCTAATTTTCCTTCAAACTGAGTAATAGTAAAAGTGATACAATTATGTGAGCTCCACATTGTAGCCAGTCAGTCAATCCGTACAGTGGAAGCACGAAAGTCACACGTTCTGCAGAAAGGCCAATTAAACACAACATACAAGAATTCTAACATGCACCGAAAGACTTTTTGAGCCACCCTCAATCTCTAATCTCTCCAATCTCTAATTGCATCTTTCCAGACATGAAAGTATAGATTTTTAACAGCTCGAACAAAGACAAAATTAAGACAATTTTAGAGAGAAAGATACACAAAGAGAAAGAGGGACATAGCCATGACTTTGATTGTAACACAGTATCTACACGTGTGTTGAACTTTGGTTCAGGCCACCATTTCAACATCTATCCAAAATCTAAATATTTGCTGGGTGCCTTTAGAGGGCATGGGAAAGATCTCAACAATTGATTAAACTGTCAGAAAATCACAGCAATAACAAGACACTGTCACGTTTGGGTTGGATTTGACATTGATCAAAACTCCCACCTGTCCCTCTCTTTGATCTCGGTCCAACAGGGCTGACCTCAGGTTTACACCTATGTCATCACAGCAGTGTGACAAAGACAGAAACTAACACTCAAACTGGCACTGACTGGTTATTTGGAACAGTGTTTGTGGAGCATTACATGACAGACTTCAAATATGGTAGTTTGAGTTGCTCTCTCGAGGGAACGAGACAGAGAAAGACATTTTGTCAGAGTTCTTTCTAAGTATTTCTTTGTATCTGTCAGAGGTAGTAGTTTACAAAATGAACACAGCCTGACCTCCCTGTTCTGTTTGTGTCAGCCAGGTCCTAGCTGCTGGATCAATATAACTGTCAATGATTTCTCAGTTTTTAAAGTCAGTGCTGTCTCTGGGGTTAACCCAAAGTCTAGTGTGCTTGTACCATGGTTGTCTCTTTCCCATGTGGGTTGTCAGTTCATGCTGTTTATTCTTACCAAAGTTTCTTTCTAATATGGTTAAAGTCTATATTTGATTAACTTTCTGTCCAAGCTTTTAGCTGTGCTTTCAGAACCAGCCAGTACATTTGGTATGTCTCTTCAGTTCTTTGAGATTCAAGGCTTTGGAGTGAAAAGACTCCAATGGATTTGATAGATTAATGGACTCTGATGATTCACCTCTGAGCTTTGATAAATGGAGATCATATGAAGTGCTGGTTGCTTTGTCAGCGTCCTAGTCACAGATGATTTTCAAACTTTTTAAAATTTCTCTCTGGTTAACTGATGATGTGGTTCATTATCATTTAATACAAAGTGACATGACTGACATTCTTTTCTATCCTGGTCATAATCTGGACTTTTTTTCTGGTGATGTGATTACACCAGCCCAGCTTTTTCTTACTTGCTGCAAAGCCTTGACAGAATGCTCTGTGGTGGTGAGGATCAATCCTAAAATTGTGTATATTTATACATTACTGTACTTACTATTGTTAATTCATTGGAATTGCTTTTGACAAGGTGACATTTTTGTCCGATTAGTCAAATTTACTCAGAAATTTAGTTTTTGTAATAAGCTAAAAGGCAAGTCAATTCAAGATCACCAAGTCACGTCAAGTTCTGCATTAAGACCAAGTCCTAAGTCAATATTAACAAGTTTCAAGTAAAAACAAACAACTTAAAACCAGCAGCAACCAATGTCCAATGTCAAGTCCCAATTCAAGTTCCAAGTAAAAAACAAACAACTCAAAACCAACAATACCAGCTAAAGTGCCAAGTCAAGACCATTATATCTCGAGTCAAGTTCCCAAATCATCCAATATACATACAATACATCCTCAGTGGCCCTACATGTCAAAATATGATGCTCCAGGTACCCCTCCAGGGTCAATTTTTAACACTTACAGACAGAGTGTGAACTTACACTTGTTATATGCATTGTGTCTTTTCAAAATAAACTTAAATTTCCAAAGAACATGTACAGTTTCCACTCATTAAATTCATACAGTCTCGTTTCAAAATAAAATGATAATGTTGGCAAAGAATTTCATTTTTATGTTAACCTCCTAAGGTTTACTCAATAAAAGTATGGTTAGGTTTAAAAAACAAAAACATCATGGTCTAGTTTAAAATAAGTATGTTTGTTACTAGAATACTGTAATGTCATGTGACATACATCACTAGCTTAGTATAGTACACACACTAGCACACTACGTTGTTACTAAAATAACTCGATTGACTTTTGGTTTCACAAGGGAGATGCACAGCAGTCTCCTGGGTGAAAGTCTGTTTAGAAGTTTGTTTGACCAATCCACTGCCCCTCCCATCGGCCCTATGCAGAGTTCCCTACTCTTTATACTCCGGTAGTTGCTGAGACTGTCAAATAAAGGTGACTTAGTGTGTCAGGTCCTGACATGATCAAGTCCAACAAGTCCCATATCAAGTCCCAGGCCAAGTCCCAGGTCAAGTCTGACAAGTTCCCAGTGAAAACCAATAAGTCTTAAATCATAAACCAAAAGTTCCAAGTCAACACCCACAGGTCTAAAGTCAAGTTGAAGCACTAAACTTTGACTTTTAGTCATAATATAGCCTTCACAATATTTACAAATCAAAAAACTAATTTTCAAGTTTTGGGGTGATACCGAAAAGGTGATGGATCATAACATTGATGAAGAGCTATTAACTATCCACAATGACAACTCTCAGTCTATCAGTTTTCAATCAGGACAATTGAGCTATCCCACATAGTTCTGTCATACTGTGAGGCTAGAAAGTGGACCTTTAGTTAAGGTTTTGTTTGTTTTTGTGAAACTACAGTTTCAAAAGTCTAGAATGAACTCGTGCTCAACAGTAAACCTCTTGACAATCTAGCAGCTTTGCGCTAATGTACCACAGTTTGCCACTGCTGCTACTGAGGATCGTAACTGCAAAGAACTTACACTGATACTATTTGGTAATTGGGATAGCGATCAATAGCTACCAAGCAAAATAAAAGCGTTGTCCTCTTCCTGTGTTGTTTGGGCAGTGGTTGACGCACTTTCTTTGTGTCATAAATTGAGCCTTTGTTTTTCCAGTACATCATACCTGTTGGCAGACACAGTTGCATAGTAAAAGCGAGGCTTATAGGGAACCAATTTAAACACAGATTGTGTCATTATTCTATTGCTGTTGCATTGTGCAGTCCACATTCACTTCATACTGATGAGTTAGAGCAAAACACTTATGTATTTACGCTTCAACATTTGCACTGCTGGCAAATGAACCTAATCAAGTTGAATGAGCCAATCAGAGCAATATCAACTAACTCAGCCATATTAAAAACATGAAACAATAAAGGTGAACATGATTAGAATCCATTAGGACAAAAAGATCTTTTCTGTGAAGTCAATATGAGAACATAAGAACACAGCAGGAAGACACAAGCTAAAAAGAGAAAGAACAGTTTGTATTAATGAGTGCTTCCTACAGCGGTTTGTCTTGATGCTGTGCCCTTAGTCTGCGATGCCACATTGATGTAATGCTCTGCTGAGAATGAATTGAAATAAAGAACAGAATAAAAGCAGATTACAAGAACACCCACAGGCAGAACATGACTATAATTTCAAACAGAATGCAACTCTGTTATTAAAATTAAGTCTAACAGGCCTTAAAAGCTCCAGCAATCCTTCTGTTATTCTTCTATTCACTGTCAATAAAGTACATTGTGGTTGTGCTTATTGATCTTTAATGGATTTTTAGTTTTGGATCATAAAAGTGCTCCATCAGGGCGATGACATATGCTTATTATTCAGCTAAGTGATACTTCAATGCACCGGGTCTTTGACCATGTAGGCCATCAAAACATGCGTGCGCTGACGCATTCAGCTCACAGTCCGATCACGGCAGTAACACAGCAGCATGCCATCCCAGTGTGATTCACATTCTCAGAAATGTTTCTGTAGAGCCTCGGAGGTTTGTGCCAGAAACATATTTCAGTGGTCATGATATCATTATATGTTGTCTGGGTGAGTGGAGATTTCTTATGTAAGATCACAACTTGTTTATGGTGTGCGGAGACAGGAATGTTTAAAGTTTTATTCAGGCGGCTGGCTCACTGTCGACCCATATTTGCACAGAGTAGGACTTTTGTCATAAATAATTCTAGCTCATAATTTGTATCTAACTGTTTTCTCACCACATGCTGCCACTATTACACCAACGTGATCTCATGCCCACTCGTCATATTTTGACACTTGGGTAGAGCAAAATAACTTGGTTGGCTTTTAATTAAACACAGGACACAAATACCAGTCTCATGTGCTTGTTGGACCCATCCACCTCCCCTAAGCAGACATTCTCCCTCCTTATATTGCATCTGATGCTCTGACCATCTAATGATGATGCAGCATAGATAAGATTGAGGTAGGCTGAAAGCCTGGTGCGCCTCATGAAGCATTTTTACACCAGGTATTAACATGCGCCTTGAGTGATCCAATCATAAGTGGACAGTGCTAAATACAAATGTAAATGACCATCAAGATACAATCCGATCACTCACACCACTTGCTTTTGTGGTCTAGGTTCCATTTGACCACATATGTTTTGTAGTGTAAATGCTAATGCATCCTAATCATTGATGTATAAAAAAAAACTAAATACAGTGTTGGAGGCTGGCCCTCTTTATTCCCTAAGAAAGTTGCTCAGTGGCACATGAAGCCAAAAAACCTGATTCCTGTGTTATTAAATTACCCAGATCTTAAGTATCAAGCAAGCACACTGGAGATTTTTGGCGGCCGAGTGGTTAACTTCCACGGTCCAAGTGACTAACTTCTGGTTAGTGCTCTGTTCATGATGTAACCATGTGGCCATTCTGGTCTTGCGAAATGTTTCAGAACAGAGAGGATTAAACCCTGATAGTGAGTCATTTCAGTATTTCACTATCCACTGATTCACAGACATCTCTTTGACAACTTGAGTTTATAGGAAAAAGTCTTTTTGGGCCCATGTCATCAGACCCACACGTTGGATTCCACTTTGGTCGAGCACAGTCTCACTCTGAGGTCATCGAAATCCAGCGCTTGGGCAGTGACTTGTGGAGCCAAAAACCAATGAAAAAAGCATCCTTTAAAGGGAAATTTCGGTTTATTTCAACCTGTCTCCTATCGTCTTAAATTTGTTTCAAGTGACTAGTGACATAGAAATAATAGTTAGCATGTTAGCCGTTAGCCTAGATACAGTCATAGCGTCAGACCTGTTAAAACGTAATTGAACGGGCATCCCTTCAAGTGCAAAGTTAGTCCACTAAACAAGCTTTTTTCCACAAAGACCGCCTCATATCGTTAGGATAAATGTCAGAGAACATATAGAAAGCGACATGTAAACGTGTTGTCTTACCTTACCGGTGTGGTGCCATGTTTGTTTACCATCTAGCTCTGCTTTCCAAAGCACAGCCGAAATATATCTCGCCAGCTCTAGATAAAGCCCAGCTGGATACTACTCCAGGTGGAGGTGTCTCGTCCTCGGTCACATCCAGACCTTGAAAATAAGGTCCCATTCCTTGCAACAGAGGCATTCCTCTTCTGTGGGCACTGGGGCACAGCATTCACAGGTACACCACCAATCTCCAGAGCTACGCAGCCTTGCAGCAGCCATTCCTCCCCTCTCGTCCTCTAACGTTACCTGTTAATGTTGCCATGATACGTGGCCAGTTGCCCTTATAGTTCAACCGTGCCCGGCGGCATCTGGGAGAAATGCGACGGGACAAGGTCGAAAGTTAAAGGGACATTGTGTAAGATTTTCTGTTGTTTACTGGCCAAAATCGATGTCTGCATTTATAGAAGAACTACGCGTTTTCCCTGCGGGCCAGTGCAGAGTGATTAAGACGCCGGAGGAGAAGTTCAGCGAGGGAGGCTTACTACCCCGGCAAATCTGCACAACTGCAGCATAATGCAGGACCATGCATATGCAGCACTGGAGCCAGTTTCACCATCGACAAGAAAGCGAAAAAGAGAAGTTAAAAGGCAGCGTGACCGGAGCATTCAAAAAAAGAGGGTTAACATCGCGCTAGCCTTCACCCGGTGGAAGGAGCTCATGAAGGAAAAAGATTTTAAAAGGGACGCTGAATTTGCCAGCTTTCTCCTCGACAAGTAAGTCAACTGTACTGCCTAAATTAGCCTAAAGCTAACGTTTTTCATTCAGTTTTGTTAGACAGTGTTCCTCATTACCATAAGCAGCATAACAGTAGATCCTGCTAAAATAGGCTACAGCCTCGTTGGTACAGAAGTATATGTTTATGTGGTTTCAGTAGCTGTCAAAGTCGCAGTAAAAGCCGGCTTGTTGTCACAGTAAATGCCTGCTAATAAAACCTGTTCCAACTGGCTTCACCGCAACTGAAAGCAGTATTACCGGCGGAGTTCACTGTATGTGTAGTGTCTGTGTTGCTATGTGTACTTATTGGATAGCAGAGGTTGGAATTATATTTTCAACAAGTCATCTCCATGCCGTGTATTTGTTCTGCTCATGCACTAAACCAGGTGATTCCAATCAGCACAGCTCTTCAGCCAGGAACACGAGCTAATTAGTGAATTAACTTGGTTCAGTGGCTGAGCAGAAAAAATACAAGGCATGGAGATGTCTAGTTGAAGCCACAATTCCCATCTCTGTTGGATAGAGTCAACAACGCAGAGTGAAATTGCATGTTTTTGTTTTGTTTTGTTTTGAGCATACTTGGCCAGTAATCCTGATTCTGATTTGTCCAGCTATGAGAGAGGTCTTTGGAGTGGGAAAACATCAGTTCCTGCTGCTCCTTTATCAAGTATTTCCAGTGGGACCGACAGGTAAGTCATTGCAGGGAAAGCATTTTCTCATTGTTTGTGTGAGCACAAGTATCAAATTAAACTTGTATCTTCTTCACTACCTCATTTCTGATTATTATTTTCAGAGATGAAAATCTCAGTGCAATTGCAGAAGCCCCTGAAATTGAAAACCTTGAGCAAAGGTAACCCATTAATTCTCATATTGTGTATTGTATACATAGTAACTAGTCTTTTTGCATGTTTTCATATTTATACATACTGTATGTATGTATGTATGTATGTTTATTTATTTGTTTGTTTGTTTTTTAATTTTTTTTTTTCTGTAAGCATGCATGAAATGAGCATCGTTGAATGACGAAATTGGACGAAAATGTCTTCAATGACCCCATGAACAGTGTGTAAGTGGGCCTTAGTTCTGTTTTCATCATTGGCTGCTTTTACTATTTTGAGTTGTGTCGACATCAATCATGAAGTTGCTATTATCTGAGCAAGTTATGTCTTGCAGAATTGATTGGGTAGAAGAGGGGGCTACAGTTCATGATGATGATGATGGTGGGGACAACTCAGACGAGGAGTATCTTCCACCAATTTCTATGCGGTGAGTCATAATCTACTATTTTGATACAAATCTGTATCTGTTGTTCCCTTCTTCATGACCCTCTGTCAGACATATCCTCATGAATGCAGGGCCACTGACCCGCTCTTCCGAGAGCAACTTTTCTCCTCACTGCACTTGTCTTCTCTGCTCCTCTCTCCTTCTATCTTCCCTTCCCTCCCTACTTCTCTCCTGATTCTATACCCTCTAATCTGTATCTCAACTCTGCATTTATGTAAGTGGCTCTTATAGCCTGGGGAATATAAGGTATTATTTATTTACACTATTTGTATTTGTAAGTTGATTTGGATAAAAATGTCTGCTAAATGATTTAATGTAACATCCTTCAGTGTTTCTGTGCTAAGGTTTTACATTTACACATGTTCAGGAGTATTGAGAATTGTATTTCTTTTTTTGTAGTTGACTAAGGTCATGGAAATTTGGCACAAAGTCATGGAAAATCTTTGATTGAAATGTGTTTGAACCCTTATGTTCTGCCTTTCCAGAATGGGTGGTGCACTAAAGGGAGCCCCATTAATAGATGATTTTCCAACCATCGGGATCGATGAGACTGTGCACGACCTGCCTGTTGATGAAGTCCCTTCTGATGAGCCCCTGCGTATTGAGTAGCCCATTTTGCCAGAACCTCAGAAAGTCATCAAAGAAGATGACATCATTGGCATCAGAGCTGCACTGATTTATGAAAACTGCCTGGAGCAACTCGTCTTCTTCTTAACTCTGCCTGTAGACAGATGTACGGGCGTGCTGAGGTCCGGTCAAGTGTGTGACAGTGCTGGCCCATTTCAAACAAACATCGCTGTCACGGGCACTGCAATGAGCATTGAATGGGTAAACCTTGAGAAACACATCACATTACAATTTTACACTGTGCAGTATATTTTTTTCATATTTATTAGGCTTCTCTTATCTGACCATTAGATCTGCCCCAGTGGACACTGTCTATGGAGGTGGAATTCCCAGCCCGTGTTGAAGTTCGGCTTGCAGGCCGGGGACTTCCTTCTTTCCAGCAACATTTTGTTGTCTGGCAACAACTATGCCAAAGTTTCTCTCCTGTTCAAATTCATGCACATTAAAATGGTCAACCCCAACACCTACTTCACCATTCAGGACACTTACTGTGTTGACATGATAAAAGAATTCTGGGAGGAGAAGAGTTCTGAGGCAATCAGCCAACTTCAAGGAAAAAATGTTGTGGTCCTAGGTGTGTATTTTTGTATATTACCTTGATCTACATATATTTTTATGGTGTACTGAAACTAATTTGCAAGCACCTGTCATTATGTGTTGTATTTTGAAATTACCTTCTTTTTTCAGGTGATGGCAGAAATGACTCACCAGGACATAGTGCGCAATACTGCAGCTACACTACCATGGAACTTGAGTCCAAGGAAATCATCCATGTGGCTACTGTAGACAAGCGGCAGACAAACTGGAACTCCAACATCATGGAGAAAGAGGGTTTCATCCAGACTGTGGACAAGCTGTCAAAAGAGATAAAGCTAGTGGAGTTCTGCACGGACGCCCATGTCCAGATTGGAGCCCTCTTGAGTAAGTGGCAATGTGATAAGATGTTTGAATACAAATGTTCAACTTCAATTATGTTCATTTTGTCTTCTTGTCAAGATAGTTATGTTTTTTGTGTTCAGGCAAACAAGTAAGGAGATGTTACCTGCTTGACAGTTTTGAGTGTGACTCCAGTCTTCCTCGAAGCGTAATCCGACGTGCTGCTGATGTGTCATTTATCAGCTGGCCGGCTCGCCAGACTCTGATAGGTCTCGGCGGCTTACACCCTCCTGCACACCTGGGATTCCCTACTCCAGAGACCATCCAAGGCGGGGGGAGGCGCGGCCAGCTGATACACGTCAACAGCACGTCGGATGATGCTTCTAAGGAAGACTGGAGTCACAGTCGAAACTGTCAAGCAGGTAACATCTCCTTACTCGTTTGTCTGAACACAAAAAAACATACCTATAAATGTTCAACTGCTGATTGAGAGGTTTGAAACTCAAATGAATCCGTACTTCACAGACCCAGACAAAGGCAAATATAAGTCTCTTGGAATTCACCACAGCCTTGACATGTGGCATGGTGCCAAAAATCTGGCCAAAAAAATCTCTACTGTAAGTTATAATAAATCTATTTACACTAACAAAACTGTCCACTTCCTGCCTGTGTATCAGTGTAATCATTGTAAGGTCTCCATGCAAAAGTGTTGCATGGACTAACTTGCACTGTTTGTGTTTTCTTTATCTCCTAAAGGCAGGAAAGGTGAAAGGACAGAATCTTCTCCTTCATTGGTTGAGGGATATTGTCAACCATTTTTGGTGGTCCTGCAAGACAGCAGAGACATATGAGCAGTTTTTTGTAAGCAGCTGTTTTTTTTTTAATTCAGTATGTTACAGGATTCAAATAGGCTACTTTTGGCATGATTATCTTTTTTGTGTTTATTTGTTTTACTTTGCTCAGGCACTTTGGATTGGAGTTCTGCATCATGTCTGCAACAGTCATACCTGGGAAACAGGAGGCTGTCATCATGACCATCTTGAAGATGCGCAGAAAAAACAGTGGATTGAGAGGGACTCAAAATGCCACAAAACGCTAGCAAATATCATCCTCAACAAGCGCTGGCTGAAAGACGTCCACAAATATCTGCGCTTCAGGTAAAGTGTGGGGACATGAAAAACAAGCAAATTTCACAGATATGCAAGTCGTGTGGGTGTTTGTGTCTGGGTATAATTTCCCTTTTCATTCATCCAGATCAACAGCACATCTGGAATCATTCCAGAACCATGTTCTGATGTACGCCAGCAAGCGACACACATTCACTCCCCGAGTGTGTGAATCCAGGGTTCTGCTTGCAGCACTGGATTATAATTTCCACTGTAAACGACTGACCTACAGAACAGCCACGGGCCAACAAATGTAGGTCAAACTCTCATTCACTATATCTGTTATATTCAAATAATTGCATATTCATACATTTAGGTTTGTAAATGTTGGGACAGTGACACAATTTCCATATGCTTGACCTTGTATACTACCACAATGGATTTGAAAAGAAAAGATCTAGATGAAATTTAATTGAAGCTGTGCATCTGATTTCCTCAAGATAATTTCCTTTCAAATCCATTGCGGGAGTATACAAGGCCAAGCATATGAAAATTGTGTCACTGTCCCAACACTTACAGACCTAATTTTATGAATATGCAATTATTTTAATAAAATATGTTGTCATAATGACTAAATGTAACACCTGACATTTTTTAATTCAGTCTCAGGAAGAAAGTACAATAAAGATGCCCGCAGGTACAGCCTGTATGCCCTCAAGTGTGACAAATCCTACGATTATATTCGGGAGTTGCAAGCACGGATTGTGAAGGGCAGAGTCGAAAGTGATGCTGGGATGCCGCGGAAGAGGCCTCTTCACCTGGATGACCCAAGAACACTAGGTGTTGTGCCCCCACTACCTCCTCCATCGACATCAGAGTTGGTCCGGACACAGGTCAGCAGAGGTCTGGGTAAGTGACCAACATCTACATGCCGTTACTTTATTTCATTACCTTTGCCTCTCACTCATGGTCTATAGTGTGCACATGCCTGTTCATGAGAAACTGTTGTGCGCATTTGACTAATGGTACTCCATGTCTTTCAGGATCGGCCTTCCATTCTGAGACGAACTTGGAGGCAGATTAATCTGTTATTTTGTTCAGTTTGCAGTTTGCAAAAAATGTGTACATGTGAATAAATGTACAGTTTCAAAATGATTGAGTGTCATGTTGCTGTTGCACCTTATTCTGACATTGATCACGTCATCTGTATCACTAATGTAGAATAAATACAGCACTGACACTTTCAAGTAACATCTTTTATTCGTTGTAACAATGATAGAAATCAACAGAACTCAATAATACTAATTCCAAATCTTTACATGGCTGCTTTACAACTATTTACAGTATAATGTACAGTATTTAACCTTTATTGTTCATTTTAACTATTTACAAAGCTACTTGTGTCAATCATCTATATAGCTGGAATGTAGCCGGTGTATTGTCCCTGAGGGTCGGGGAATTTTTCCCTTATCCTGCTTACACAGCAGCTGGGAATCACTCGCCTGTTCCCCTGCCCTAATGCGCCATGCTGCCAGAAGATGAAGTGTCTGTAAGCTGCATACTGGTATTCTCTGTTGTCATCACCAGGCTCCCTTAGATTCCCAAATGCTGTTACTTCCTCCCGGTACTGCCGATGTATTCTCAAATACCCCTCATCCAGGCAGTATTGTGTAAAATGTGGCAGGAGGCTCACACAGTGGGCTGGGTCTTGGCCACAGCATTTTCTTTCCAGGTCAGTGGGCATGTCTCTGCAGTTGTTGCAGGTACACCAAGGTACTCCCACTACTTCTGCAGATGCAGGGGCACCATGTCTGCTCTGACGCTCTGCCAGTAAATCAAAGACCAGGCCTGGCTGTCTCTCCAACAATCTAGCTGTGAGGTCTCTGTAGTCCTCGAGGCTCATCTCCTGCAGAAGATTCTGAATGAAAGGAAATAAGATAGGGTTAGACTAGTAGGTATGCAGGTGTTATGCAGTATAGTAATAGCACTGCAGGTAATCCAGTGAAAGAATCATGTGTTTAGGAATGACCTAACAATAGCTATAAAAACCTATAATGGTGTGTAAAAGCAAACATTGCTGTGTAATATTTTGCCCTTTGATTTCCATAATACTGAATTAGTCACGTTTTGATTATGGTTTCACTACTAGATGGTGGGCGGGGAACAGAAATTCATAGCCTATTCATGTGCTGCTGGCTAAATAAATGGTAAACACACCTCTGTGGCTTCTCTTCTCTGCCTTTGGAGATCTTCAATTCTAGCAACATCTTCAGCTGCAGGTGCCGGTCGTTGACGTCGTGGTCGTGACTGTTGTTCTCCTCCTCCTCTTCCTCTTCCTCCACGCCTGCATCCCAGTCCTCTGCCTCTCTCTCCTCTCCCTCTCTCCCTTCCTCTTCCTCTCAATACCGTTGCAGGTGTTGAATCACCCGATGATGATCTCTGATAATGCACGCACGTAAATGGATAATATAACCCGACTAATTAGTACATTACGAGGATCATAGCGTGTTGTAGAGCAATATTAGCACTTTGGTAACATTCGTTTGTGTTCGTTATCAAATTGTAGCTACATTCTAGCTGCTACACGGTAACATCTTTTTTTTTTTTGCCCTATACACACTCAACACTGATGATGCGATGCAGTTTGCAATATTTATGAAATCACGAACCTCTTCACCTGAGTGATCACTCCATGAAGTATCGGATGACATGGTTTCATCAATGTTATCATAGCTTTTTGGTACACGGCGGCTACCGTAGTTGCAATACGCGTATGAAACAGTGAGGCGCTAGAGTGTACTATCCGTTTGAATGCAATATATGAGTTCAATGTTAGATGGGAGAAATTCCTACACACTGTGGCTTTAAGGTGGCAAAAGTCCGAGTGGGGCGGGCGAGAGGGCTGGCGGATGGGTCCAACAAACACTAACTTTCACCTGAGAGAGAACGGTGTTCCCGTTGCATAAGATTCTAAAACCAAACCCTTTTTTTTTCTCCCTAAACCTAACCATGTATTTTTGTTGCCTAAATTCAAGTGTGTTTGTTGTTGAAGGAAAAAAAAGTCAAGTCACTACCGACGTAGTGTGTTTATTTTGAAAAAGACTGTATATAAACGTTAAATTTCCTCTGAAAACAGAGGTTTACCTTGAAAGAGGAGAACTTGACATGATGTCCTTGAACATCAACAACCAACGCACCCAGGGTACCTTGCACGTCGTATGTGGATGTGGAAAGTCCATGACCAAAACATCAATATGTGACGAGGTCGGAGTGAGAATGTGTTGTTTGGTCACTATGTTGAATTGGCTTCAAAGCCCGTTGCTGTTCCTGGGGACTTGGTCCTGATGCATCCCCGACCAGGACTACGTCATCATTGCAGGATGTGGTGGTCATTTTGGTGACAGCGTGCTAACACTCCGTAACTCACCCATTTTGTCATGGGTTGGATGAAATGTTGCTTGACCATACATCATTTTGCCCTATGGAAGGAGATGGCTGAATTTTGTAGACAATGACAACCCCAGCTATATCATCAAAACCTCTAACGTGACTAGCGAGCATGATAGCAAGCAGCTAGCGAGAGTGTGGGCATGATAATTGTGCACAGGACTCTTTGACCTTCTAGCGTAAGTAACGTAGGCACTAATGGAATCTGAAAACAAGTGGTCACCTGGAGACGCAGCGTGTTTTGACACCCTGGCAGTGAGACCAGGCTGATTTACACACATACAAGATAATAATTTTTTTACAGATAACACTCTATTGTATATATCCCTTTGAATGTTTTGTCCATTTGCTTAACTGAATTTATTGCAGATTTGTTTTGTTTTTTTATTGTATTATTATCGTAAAACAGTGAAAGGAGGCTCTTTCTTCCAAATGCCATGGTCATACCCTATGCTCTGGTGCGACTGCTGCACTTCTCTGCCTGCAAGTGATTGACTGCCCCGTCTCTCGGAGGTCCCTGTGGTTGCTGATCTTGATCAAGGCTCTTCTCTGTTCTGGGTCAATAAACTCCCCACTGAAAACAAGACAGCAGAGTTACTTTCCATCACCCGCCACAGGCTGAAAAACAACATTATCAGACCATACTTTTTGAGACACAACAACACACCATGCTAGAGAGACGAGTACTGTCTGAGAAACAGTACCAAAAAAATCCAATGAAAGTCTAAAAGACTTTACTAAATACATTTTGTCATAGATCGCATTAAAAGGTTACTTCTTATTTACTTAAAAACTTGCTATTACGGTCAAAAACAGGCATTTTTTTCAGTGTTTTTGCTGATTAAATTAACACAGAGTGGCAAGTTTAAATTATAAGAATGACATTAAATAAAAGTGTGTATTCCTGAGCAATTTAAAAGATACTGAAGAGTTAATCTGGCAGGCATGTGCATGGAAACACATTTTTGCTGAGGGGCGCTGCACATAATAAATGTGTGCACATGATGGTATATGTGCATGTGCTTACAGGAGACGTACTTAGATCAGTGTTTCCATCTGACGTTAGTCGAAAAAATGGGCCTTTCCTCGCCACACAGACAATTTCTCTCTGGACTGCACATGCCAAAATTTCTAATATTTCATTTTGAATGGTGTCAGACATCCAGTTGTCTCCTCACTAAAGCCACTCAAATGCCCTGAGCATATCATACACTGCTTGTCGACTGCTCAGTCATTAACTGCCATAATACTCCAGCCCGACGGCTACACCCCAGCAGAGGAAGTCCCTCGCATCCAAGGATTTTTATGGATCTAAAATGTAGCTCCAAAACTGTGCTGGTAATTATCTGGTCTTTCTCAGCCTGTTCAGCCTGGCTGTGACATTTCTTAGCTCCCGCTACACCAAATTTCTTCACAAGTTTATCTGACACTCTTGCACTTTGACTTGACGTGATGGAGGATCGGAGGAATTAATTTAAGTTGCACATTAAAAATCTTTATTTTTTTTCATATATTTTATGACAGGCACCTTGTCATGTGCTCTTCAAATTTTAAAGGCACAGTGTGTAGAATTTAGGATGATTTAGTGACATCTAGCAGTGAGGATTGCAACCAGCTGAAACTTGTCACTATTAGAATTCCTTCAGTGTTCATTATTCAGGAGGTTTTTACCTGCATCTGAATTATCCACAGACGTCTCTTCCTTTCCAAAACAAATGGTCCACGTGATTAAAATGGGTAAAACACTGAAAAATGCAGTTTCACGTTACAAATTAGTGTTTCTCCAACACTGTTTGGCATGTCGGAGGTGGGCCATTAGCCTAAAAGATGCAAACGTCAGCTCACCTTTTATTTCAATTCTAAGGACCTTTAAAGGAGCATAAATGTTCTTTTTCCTTTAGATTTGGTTAAGAGTCACACAGTTACAATTTAGAGTCTACAATTACATTCTGAATTCTGTTAAAAGGCCATTACAGCAGTCCAATCATGAGTAAATGTGAGCTTGTATAACTGGTATAACTGGCAGGAATGTTCCTGAGATGGTAGAGGCAAGATTTGATGGTCTTCAAGTCATCAAGGTTTTCTGACTGAACACTCAACATATTTGAACAGTGAGATGTAAAGACTGGAATTGTATAGGAGCAGACGTGTGAGCTCAATAATAACAATTTTGGCTTTGTCTGAAGCTTTAGCTGAGGAATATTTTCAGACCAAAACATACTCAAACTGTTTCTTAAAGGCATACTGATTTTTCAACCAGCTTTGTATCACAATAATGTGGTATATGTGTGTGTATAGATGAACTATGGTAGACTTCCCACCATTTCCCCAGCACCCAGATCTCCCTGCTTATTTCTCAGCAATTTTTGCTGGCTTCAGGGCTGTTGCTCCAACTACAGATTGTACTTCCACATTTTAGTCTGCTCACACAGAGTACAGAAGTGGATTGAGGGAGACAAAACTCCAATCAAATTGTAAAACTAGGCAGTGCTAATCAAATATAAACCAAGATTCTGTTCCTGCGTTGCTTATTTCTCACCTCAGATTTCTTCAGAAACAGATTTTAGTGCACTGTTTTGCTGTAATACAAGAATTTGTGAACAGGGAGTGGGCGTCATACTGTTTCCCGTATTGTAAAAAGCGAAGGCTGAAAATACTGCCATCAAATGGTAAAATTAAGCAGTGCTCTAACAGTAATTTGAGATCATTTGTTAGCAGCCAGCCGCCATATTGTTTCCTGAAGAAAGAAAAAAAAGCACAAGCTCGTGTTACGTCAGCTACTAGCAGGGCCTTTATTGGTCCAGTGCAGCACAGTGCATTCTGGTAGTTGTAGGTTTGCAGTTGTAGATACCTCTTGATCAAAAGCAAATGCCACAGCCCTTTCCTCTGTTTTCTGTTTTAAATGTATCTCTCTACTGCATAGACAACCTAGTCTTATAAAAAGACAAGCTTTCCAATAGTGAAATACTTCTTTAAGGAGGGGAGGTTCGTCGGATTTAAGTGTTATATATGTCAGTGTATCATCTGCAAAAAGGTGGAATGGAATAATGCGAGTGAATAATGAGGAAAAGAAGGGGCATATTAAATGAGAACAATGTTGGTCCCAAAATGGACCTCTGTGGCACTCTAAGGCTTACCAAGGAGGGGGTTGAAACAAAATTGAAATTGAAAAACATTTTTGGTTCAACAAGTAAGAGTTAAACTTCCTTTGCCCACTCAGTTATCTATCGACTTATGACTTATGTGGTCAGCACTAATATGAGGGGTCTGTAATTCCAGGTTGTGTTCAAGTTTTATTCCCCTAGGCAATCACATAATGTGACAAGAAATCCGATTAAGAAACACCTCAGATGGATTACTGGGCCTTTAACGGGCCTAAGGGTATTTTTATTTACAGCTGCACATACTGAGGCTGCAGTAACATTTCAGTATAATACAGCACAATTATGAAAACAATTTAAATCAGAACATCAGAATAGATCTGCGTCAATAAAATAGTACATGCATTTCAGGTTTCCTTTAATATTTTGTTCAGTGTTGTAGAGTATTTAAGATATTTTCTGTGAAAAGGAGTGTCAGTTTGGATCCGCTCTGGGGGGAAACTTCGGACAGGAGTCAGACAGCCTTGCCTCAGAAGTTCAGGTGCACTTGTAAAACCAACAGGACCACCTAAGAGTTCTGTCTTTAGAGGCACAAAATGACTACTAAGACACAAAATGTTCAACAAAGAAACATAAAAACACAACAAGATGCAAACAACTACAAGGAGATGTTAAAATGGCAACAAAGAGACATAAAGCAACTACAAAGAAATGCAAAGTGGCTTCAAAGGGATGACTGCAAATGACATAACTGTGTCTTTTACATGTCTGTACCTTGGGGCCCCTTCTTTCATAACCTCTCCATGGGCCTGGCCTGTCTTGACCTTGTGTACATTATGTGAAGCAAAATATGGCTGGCAGGAAGTGGGTTTTTCTAGTACTGACACCCCTTGAAAGCAGCCTCTTTTTTCCTCCAAGCCAAGGCGCATAAAACCTCTCTTCTTCTTTTGTGGTTTTGTGTTGTCAGAGTGGATTGTAAGGACCAGGAATCAGCTTGAAGAATGATCAAGAAGAAATTTTCAAAAGCTCAAGGCCCTCTGACCTTGGGGAGGTCATTCGTCTATGCTGCGTGATCCAGTTGATGTGCAGCACCTTCGCTCTTGCTCTTGGCGCTATGAGCGTCCACATCACTTGTGTGTATGTGCCGCAGTACTGCGCTGTCACCAGCAGTCAAGGTGATAAACAGCGCACAAATCATGTCACAGCGAATGCTTACTTTCTCCCAGAAAGAGTTTCCCCGACAAGCGCAGCATCAAGGGTCTGGGTTTTGCAGCAGCATTGAATCAGTCACACTTTGGAGATGTGTTTGTGTGCTCAGTGTGCCAGGAGCCATGAATTGTATGTGAAGCTGGCTGATAAGAAGGCAAAAGAATAGGTCATGACAGGAAAACAGTCAAGAGGCATTGGGCTGCGGAGAGAAAAATAAGAAGCATATATGGCTTGACACTTTTCTGTGGCTGCTTCACTCTTTCCAGTAACACCTTGTCTGCACAGCAAAAACAACACGTCAGTAGCCCAACATCAGCAGCTGTAATCCTCTGTTAGTCTGTCCTGCATCTGTTTAAATGACTTGACAGACCTCACAGTTCACAGTCATAGACATAAGCACCTAAATGTGAAGAAAAGTTCAATCCATGTTGTTTGTAGCTGTGTGGATTAGACAGCTGGACTCTACTTTGTCCTTGAGGAGTAATAAAGGGAAGACTGTAAGAAAGTTTCTGATCCTTAAGCCTTATCTTAAATGGACTTTTACCCTTTAAACTAGGCTTCATATTGACTAAGACATATGTCAGAGTTGAAGGCCAAGTGGAGAGTTGTTGACTGACGACGTACAAGGCTATGTGCGTGTTTGTGCTGAGCAGAAACCAAAGAGAGGGTGTAAGACTCATCATACTATGAATCGGCTATTTAGTGGTACAGTGTACTACACTTCAATCAGTTTCTTTCAGCAGGATACTCTGTGGGCGGTGGTATTCAGCAGTACAATCAATTTTATAAATGGACATTTTATTGAATGAGTACAGCCTTGCTGACAACACATATAGCGAAACGCCTAATTAACTTCATTTGAGAGCTGTGAAGCAGTTTCAGGCATTGCAAAATGAGTTTTAAAATATGAAATAAACTCTACTAATGTATGAGATCAATGATGAAAATGATCATGTTGTTGGTGTTTCTATAAATCCAGATATGAATTCCCCTGTCTGTTTTACTGAGGGGGACGTGGTGATTTTTTCCATTTGAATCCCAACCATGATCTGAAAAGGCTTCCTCCTAATCACAAGGCTATAGAAGTGCCCACTAAAGCCATTGGCCACTAAAACTATGGAGAGACTAGGGTGACCTTATTTTCAAACCTCCAAACTGGAACCCATAAGTGTCCCACACATTCTTGCCAGTGACTTCGTAAATAATGGACGTAGCTTTAGTGACCTCAACCACTGGTCTGTGGTCTGCTGTTCTGAAACCTTGAATCTGGCATTTCAGTTGTTGCCATCTTGGTTTTTTGGAGCTGGAAGGGACCATATTTATGTTGTGTATACACCAAATACGATGCGAGTTGCGTTACACACACCTTTGAACGCTAGAATATTTTGTGTTGACTCGCCTTGTACATGTGAATAACTCCCGTCATCCAGGCATAGAAACATGTGCATGTGAGTGCCCAAAGGATGCAAATTTTCTCAAGGGGCTTCCTCCAACCACCATCTTTCAGTCTCAGTCTGAGCTCCTTTTTTTATTCCTGTTTCTATAAAAGTGGGACAGGGTGTTATAGAGCTTGGGGTAGCCACAGACTGACAAGTTCAGCTTCTCCTCCATTCCTCGGATGAATGAACTTTCGCCAGTATGTCCTCAGTGTCATAGGTCCCCAGAGGATCTTAATGCTAATTGGCTATCATGGCCCAAATTGGTTGCTAAAGTTCAGATCTTTAACTCTCGCGAATACGCGTTTGAAGCGAAATCACGCTACTCAGGTCATTTGCACTGCGTAATTCATGTAATTTGCGTCACTCGCATCCTGTCCATCGGCACGCCTGATGGGAATTTGCATCTAATCGCGTCTTTACATTAACTTCACTCGTAATTCACTCGCACAAATTCTTTTATTCGTGCTCGAGGTGAACACATTAGATGAGAGGCTTGTGCTGTGGAGAAGCAATGGGTGGATCTGACTGAGAAGCTGATGACACTATCGGCAGACAGCCTGTGACTGAAGTGGTCCCACCTTTAAATATGTTTAACTTTGGGCCTTATAAAATTGTAAACGGGTAAGTTATAAAAAAACAACCCTTGTACAGTTGTCATGAATGTTGAAATTAGCTATAAAGCCCAAAACCATTTTGTTCCTGCATGGTTATAAACATGTTTATTTCTGCTTTAACGTTGGGCATTTTAACATGGGGGTCTAAGGGGTTTCACTCTGTTTTGGAGCCAGCCTCAAGCAGCTGTTTGATGAACTGCAGTTTTTGGTACTTCCGCATTGGCTTCATTTTTCAGCCTCGGAGATTACCGCTTGGTTCGTACACATGTATGCAGTTATGCATGCACCACAGGCATTTTTATCAGGATGGAGGACAGTTATTTCAGTGCTTAGCACGCATAGTGCCTCAGAAACCACCAAACTGTCCCCTTGAAAACACATAAGACAAGTTCCTTATTTTGTGCCTTACTGAAATCATTTTTTTGGCTCTTTTGTGTTGCTTTGTAGTCATTTTGTGTCTCCTTGTGGCTCTTTTGTGTCTCTTTGCAGTTCCTCTGCACCTTTTTGTGTCTTTTCATGTCTCTTTGTGGTCATTTTTTGTACCTTACTGATCAGTACATATTAATTTAAGTGGCATTTTGCAAGTGAAGGCCAGGGTGCCCCCTTACACTTCAGGCCCCTGTGCCTGTACCCAGGAGGGCCTTTCAGTAATCCATCCATGACTGTAGCCTACAATTTTTGAGACAGTTAAAGGCAAGATAGCTCAAATTGCATTATAACATCTACAATTCCACATATTGGATTTGTTATAAAAAAAAATCCTGCCATCACTGTGACTGTGACCCTGACTGTGACCATGGCAATTTACTGTGCTTTGTTTTTCTTCTTTTTTAGAAAATTAAACTGTAACACAAAAAAGACATCATGTTTAAACTCTCATAACATCTTTCTTTTTAAAGGTTTGCTGAAATTTTAAAAGTTATCCTGTTATGACCGACCCTGACTATGACAATGTAAATTCTTAAGTAATAGCCCATTACTATCTCACTCCAAACTGAACTGAAAAGTTGGCAGCCAAGGCACATAAGCAATACAACCCTTGAATAATGTTCAAATTGCTTCTTTAACCACTTTGGCTCCGTTGATCATTAAAAAATGAACTTGCAGGTCAGATGTGGCCCTCAGTGACACACAACACTGAACTCACCCAGAGGACTTCCTGACCTCATCACAGCACAGCAAACACACACACCCGAACGCTCCTGAATGCGCACTGGTTTACATGGAAGAGGATTTCATAACAGGATATCAAAAACCCTTCTTTTCTGGTGCACCCCCCTCCGAGCAGCTTCAACCCTTTCTGTCTTTTTAGGACGACATAAATAGAACTATTAATCTTTGATAACAGCTGGTCGTAATAATAGCAGCACTTCTGTGTTGCTATGTTGACATAAGTGGTAGAACATTTTCTCATGGAGAGGTCGTGGTAGATACCCGCCATCTGCACTTGCTTCCTCCTTTATAAGAAGAGAAGAGGGCTGTTGGATGACTGGCTTCATCCTTCAGATCCGAGTGCCATCACTGTCGGCCGACAAGAATGTGCACCATTGACTGTGATCTGCATGTGGGCCGGGATAACACTTGAAATCATTTCAGTGGATGCTGATTGAAGAGGCGACATTGGGCATCATTCTGTGGAGCAGCTTTGGCTTTTATTTCTCTGCATTTACTCTGCGCGCATACAGTAGTTTTCTTTTTGATAGACGCATCTAAAATTGCCACGAAAACAACATTTGTCACTGATACAGTGCTGCTGTGAAAATTCTTGGTTTATCTTAACACATTTGAAACAGTCTGCTGTATGACTCTACACAGTTTGCAGCGACATAGATGTGTTAATGACAAAAGACACCAGAACATGAGCCAGCTATACATGACTTCAAATTAGAAAGCCGTGGGACAGCGACGCACACGGGGTGACGCGCTCAACGTTTCTACTCATCTGTGATCTGCTCAGACTGTTGCTCTCTCTCTGTCTCTCTCCGGTGCAGTCGTGCGTCCTGCCGCTCTCACTAACTCACCGCGGAGGGATTCAGTGCCAACACTTTCTTGTTGGACGCAGCGCACTGTGAGCGCACAGCTTTTTTTTTTTTTCCAAAGACGCAATCTGCGAAGTTTTGGTTTACAAACGCGGGATATTCCTCGGAGATAAAATGACCTGAGAGACGTGGTATAACCAGCAGCTCTGGCGAAAGTGGCGCGTGGGCGCTTGAACGCCAGCGCCGTGCGTAATAACTCTGGGAGCAGGTGGATGGAGAGGCTGGCGGGATGCAGCTTTCCAGCAGGTCAGCGCCGCTTCGGAGCCGTTGGACTCCATATAGTATCTGCTGAAGGACACCTTGCCACGATGGACTTGATATGAAGATGAAGTTTTCAATTTTCAATTTAAAAGTAAGTGATGCTTTTGAATTTTTTTGCTCGTTTTTTATTGCGCTCATTTAATTTGCATGTCTGTGTGGACTTTGCTTTTGCGCACTTTATTACAATCCTTCCATAGCTCTGTTTTGTCTGTTTAAAGTCACATTTTTTGCGTGACGCACAAATCATGGTGCAGAGTTCACTGCGTTTTTGGCACCTTAATGCATTAAATAATGAACGAATCCAAATAAAGTCAACATGTGCTTCATGCGCACTGTGGAATCTAGTCCTGCCTGATGGTATAAGAGGGGGTAGATGCTTCTTCATCCCAGCACAGCCAAAATAATTGGAACAGGTGCACCACAGTGGAGAAACATACGGAGTTTTGTCACTTAACAGAGAGAGTTGGTTGTAAACATGTCAGGGAGAGTTTGTCTTTCAGTCAAAAGGTCAAAGGTTTGTCATTTTATGTCAAAGTATCCTTGAGAAGAAAGATAAAGCAACCTGCTCACTGTTGGAGAAGGGTTTCCACTTCAATGTAAATGAAAGAAAGTCTCCTGTTGAGCTGGACATTTATCACACACAGCCTGCAGGTTGGTGTGAGGCTGCATCAAGCCAAGCTTCTGCTGCTTCCCTGGCAGCACCTCATCTATTCACACAGTCAGCAGCGCTGAGCTGAAATGCAGCTCCTGGCACCTGCGATTTATGCTTTTCTGTGAGGTCCATGTGAGCCTATTAGACTTTGCCTATGCAAGAATCTTAATGGTCTCCAGAACTTTTATTAATATAATTATCATGCTTGACACTTACACAGTAATTAGCCTGCCCCCTGCCAGTAAATAACACTAAAAACCCTTTCATCAGTGGATGTATTTTTGGTGCTTTTCTGTGCACTTTCCATGTAGCTCTCTCATTCACTCACTCTCACACTGTATGTGTGGAGCTCCAACGATATGTTTGTAACAACCAATAGAGAGTCTTTAGAATTTTACACTTAAAATCATTTTTTTTAATGAAATCGGACCCCTTTTAATAATAATTATGGCCAGTAATATTTTTACTAATAATCATTCAATCTAATTACATCCACACTAGTGGTTTTGTAGTGTTAGTGGCGGGGTCCGCCATTCCTGTGCTCACTAGGTGTCACCAAATGAACCACCAGGGAGAACTTGATGATAATAACCTTAAAATTGGACTTTATTGGGGTCTAGAGCTGCAAAGATTAGTTGATTCGTTGATCAACAGAAAACTAACAACTATTTTGATAATAGAAAAATCATTTTTTATAATTGTTTGAGCAAAAAAGCCAAACATTTGCTTGAAATTGATGCTTGTCTTTGTCATAAATGATAATAAACTGAGTAGCTTTGGACATTTGGATTGTTGGTTGCAAAAAAGAACATATCCTAATTAAAGATGTCACTTTGGGCTCTGGGAAATTATACTGGACATTTCCCATTTCACTATTTTTCTGACATTTTATTCACAAGTTGATCCACTGATTAATCATAAAATAATGGGCAGATGAACTGATAATGAAAATAATTGTGAGATGCAGCCCTATTTGGTTTCAGTAAAATCCCTTTAAATTGTGAGAAAGCAGTGAGTCACATGTAATCTCACAAAAACTTCAAAAGTAAGAGAGCTTGTAGGTCATCTTGGCCTTTGAAATTCTGCAATGAATTGTACTAATATGCTTTAGGTTGGTGAGCAGGTCATCGCCACGCTTGCAGCTGTCTGAGTCAAATATTCCCGTTACAGAGTGATGGTTAATGTGTGCAGCCATGTGAAAAATGGACCAGCCTCCACTGTTTGAGAAGGCAATGACTAGAGAAATAGCAATGGCTGGATTTTCCTATTTTTAACTGTGCTGAAATTGTTTGACAAAGCTAATTAGTGATAATTAAGATAACTGAATGATTGTTTTAGTCTTTGATGTTTTTTGACAGATGGGCAGATAAAACAAAAAGATTAAAGATTGGCTCTGGTAATTACTGATGGGCATTTGTGGCTAGTTTTTACATTTTAGAAAATAGTAAAAGGAAAACACTGTGGATTAATATAAATGACCATAATTCTCTGTCGTTTAACCTTTACATGCCCACACATTAATCACACACAGACACCAGTATGCTGTTCCCTGATTTTCTGTGGTAAACAAGTAATTGTACCCAACAATTACTCAACAATATCCCTCATTTGCAAAAAGTGGACTGTCCAAAGTAGGCTCACATGTGCCAGTCGCATGTAATTCAGATAAATTATGAGAGCAAGAACTGGACAAATGTCCCTGATGCTGTCACTGCAGGGGCAGAATGAGTGATCCTGCTGCAGTGCTGGAGCTGTTTGTCCCCAAGATCAATTGAATAAACATTTGTCTTCTGCAGCACAGTAACTTTGTCATGCTCTCGCTCAGGCGTACCTTTTTGCATGTATGCATACATGGGGGGAGGCACACGCTCACATATGCACACACCTGACCTGGATGACTTAGTCAGTGTAACACTGGGAAGAATTACAGTCCAATCTGTGTTAGAAAGTGAGAAGAGAGCATATGAGCAGATGAGATCCAGCTGAATTTTTGACATTGACACAAAATGTCTCTAAAGTAGAAGTTGTGATGAGTTTTGTCGTCACTAACGCCTCTACATTTTCATGACATAGAAGATGTGTGTGTTTGGGTTGAGTTGTGTAGGGAGTGATGTAGCTCCAGTATTTTGCCTTTCACCCACCCCAGATTTTCTGTCTTTTTTTACTATGTGAGAAAATGGCAAAATTAATTTTTCAAAAGCTGAACATCATGTCAAATTAGAACTTTGTATCTTGGCATCTTCCCTCATGTCTCTGTCTGCCAAACGCTTGCCGCTAGGGGAATAAGTCGTGTTGAGGATAATGAGAACTAAACATGCAAAAAAAACATGTCTGGAGTATTCTTTAGAGAGAATATTTGACATGTATCTCTGATTGAAGACGTGAGAGCAGTTATGTAAAATAACCTTGCAACTGTTGCCATGGATGTTGAGGGACTATTACTACTTGTCAAAGAAAAGTATTCTCAGTTTTAACCAAACTTACTGTTCTTTCACTCTGTTGTCTCTTTCTCCATAGATCTATCTTGCTCTATTACTGTTTCTCTACAGCTGGGATGTGACACTTGTGGTTCCTTATTATTGAAAATCCCCAGTCATCCCGATCCCCAGAGCCCCAAATCCCTAGACCCTGAAGTCTTTAATTCCCAAGCTAATCTTAGAATTTACCACCTCAAGTTCCTTTACCCTTATTTCCACAACCTTGCACCATAAAACCAATGCTTTTAAGCTTTTAAGCTGACTCAGTCATAATCAGACCTTTACCTCTTACCCCTTGCCATCTTTAGACACTCTGAGCCCTTAGATACCCTAAACCCAGTGGTGTAGTGGAGGGTATACGCAGGTATACGGGGTACACCCACTTCTTTTCCTGGTCAATTACAGTATACCCTCCTATCAGCCTAAAAGGAATATATAGGAGCGTAGTACACCTACCTCATCAACTACCACTACACCACTGCCTAAAGCCCTCTCAGTCATCATGGCCTTGGATCAGTGGCCCTTTCTCCCGACTCCCCCCAACATCTCCATCCCTGAGCCCCTCCTGTATGACAGCTACATCCAGGGGAATGAGTCCGACCTGGACCTGAACATCACCGAAACCAGGGAGCCTCACCAGGACAAGACCAGCTCCATGGTCATCACCTTCATCTATTTCATAGTATGCACCGTGGGGCTGTGCGGCAACGCCCTGGTTATATATGTCATCCTGCGCTATGCCAAAATGAAAACAGTGACGAACATCTACATCCTGAACCTGGCGGTGGCAGACGTCCTGTGCATGATGAGCCTGCCGTTCATCGCCCTGCAGCTGGCGCTGGTGCACTGGCCCTTTGGGGAGGTGCTGTGCAGGGTGATCATGACTGTTGGTAGGTGTGGAGCTAATGGTGTAATAGAAGGTTTATGGTCCACTTGAGAAAGTTGTTGCCATTTTACCAGGCAAAAAAAAAAACAAAACACTTTTGGCTTTCTCAAGAGAGAAAATTATCCTGTTATCACTGCTGCTGTGGTAGCAATTTAAACCCAGATTAACATCTGTGCTTTTTTAAATGTGAAGACTTCAGTTGCATATTAGAGAGTGTTTGTTCAAAACCTCAGACACTTGGATGTCTTAAAGGAGACTTTAGACTGCAGCTGCAGTTCAAACAGTGCTTGCCATCCTGGCTATCTTACTAACAGCCTTTATCTCACTTTAGACACCTCCTGCTTTAATAAAAAAAGAGCAAGCATTAACAATTACTGATGCTGTTACTTGATACATATCCTCATTTTACTTTTCTTTCTCCACTGTTTCCCCTCTACGCCCTCCCAGACTCTCTTAATCAGTTCACCAGCATCTTCTGTCTGATGGTGATGAGCATCGATCGATACCTGGCTGTGGTCCACCCTATTAAATCCACAAAATGGCGCAAGCCCCGTGTGGCCAAGCTAATTAACCTGACAGTATGGGGTGTGTCCCTGTTAGTCATCTTGCCTACTATGATCTTCAGCGGCCTTGATAAGGTGCCAGTGTGTGGGATCGTGTGGCCGGAGCCCCAGGATGTCTACTACACAGCCTTCATAATCTACACCTTCTTCATAGGATTCTTCCTGCCACTGGCAGTCATATGTCTGTGCTACCTGCTCATTATAGTCAAGGTGAGAGCCTGCCTCCCCATGTGGGAAATTATAATGCAATCATTTTCTGTTTCTGCTTTTCCACTGTGCTCAAAGTTCAGTGACAAGATATTTTCATCACTGGCTACAGGACTAGAATGTTGAACAGGTATCCAACCGTCACCAAGACTGTGGAGGTATTTTGTAGATTCAGACAAAATCCCTTGACAATCCTGAAATGAACAATGGCTTTTGCCACAGCACAGTAAACTATCTCATGAAAGAAGCCAAGGACAGTGCATGTGCATGATACATCAAGTTATTTGTGCTAGCTAGCTAGGTGCATGGTGAAAGACGACTGTAAAATACCACACTGTAGAGCTGAAACTGGTCAGTCAGCTTTCTCCATAAAGGGCTGTCAACTCCAAAACACATTACCAACTGAAATTAAATTAATTACAAATATAAAATAATTTACAGTAAAGGCTAAGTGCTGGTTAAAATCAAATCAGAACTGTAGGCTGCCAATTTTCAGCTAATTGTAATGTCGATTACCAAGGTGTATTGCTTTATAATGTATGTGTATTAGCGTATTATGGTATGGGTATTGAATGATGTGTATTTTATTGTATTTCCGTCTTCATAGTATGTGAGACTGGGAATGGGTTTAACACTTTTTGTCTCAGCACCTATAACTTGCTGAATTTTTGCGTTAGAATTCTCAAATTTTGACACAAAGTACCCTAATTGTTTCACCACAAATAGCAACATTGCCAACTTCTGCATCACATAACTCAGTAACTGATGTCCAATACAAGGAGGTCTATTGTAATAACCTGCCAAGCCCGGTCTCACTCCGAAGTTGTCGAAATCTGGTGCTTGGGCAGTGACTTGCGGTGTCAGAAACCAATGAAAAAATGTGTCCCAGAACATCAACAACCAACACACCCAGGGTACCTTGCACGTTGTATGTGGACGTGGAAAGTCCATGACCAAAAAGTCAATATGTGACAAGGTCAGAGTGAGAATGTGTTGACCTGCCCCACTACTGGGGTAAGTTGTAACAATAAGAATTGAATTAAAAACAACAACAATTGCACGTAAAAAACTCATACATCCAATAATAATCAAGTCCTGCTAAGGTCTGAGTTACTAAGCTGTACCTGTCAGATGCTTAGTACTTCACGTGGAGTGGGTCCAAAATACAAGTGAGCTGTCTCAGTTAAGTAACCAGCCAAGACATCTCTTCGCTTGCATTGAAGACTTTTTGATTGCTGTGATAGCCCACACAGGGCAGCTGTGCTGATCCTCTTCCTCTGAGGTTTTGTAATTTCTTGCAGTGTTTGCTCAGTGTCACATGGCAGACTGAGTATTATTTGGAGACAGACCTTACTGTCTTTCACACCTGAACATCAGTGTGTTGGCTGTAAAATCTGCAGACTTCTTAACGCAACTATGAAATGTCACATGTATGTTTGGAAGGAAGTGGTCATGCAATAAAATAATCTACTATGACTCATAGGTTATCCCTTCTTGGTGAAAGTGGTGCTGTTACAACCATCCCTGGTCTCCCTTGTATTGTGTTTTTTTTTTTACACTGAAAGCTATATATTTAAAATTAGATAGCAGATGTAAAAGCCCAACTGAGGACAAGAGTAAAAAATTAGCATCACCTATAAACTCTCTCAACAGCAAATCAGTTTAATGCTCTGTACTGGAACTATGTTAAATTGCATCTTCCCTGTAAAATCAAATAAATAAAAAACTAAATCATGATTAAAGATGCTTAGATTAATAATAACTTACAATAACAATAGAACACCAGAGTTGTTGCGAACGCAAGCTAGCTAGCCCCGGAGGGCTGTCCAGGCTAGCTAGGGAAATTGAAAATTCGTACTTTCACAGGCATTCATTTAATTTCTAATGGGAATAATTTAAAAAATACAGCAGGTGGTTGGAAATTGTCTCAAACAGAGGTGGAAAAAGTTTGCCAGGTGGGTTTAAAAGAACATAAAAATGATTTACTCTGACAGAGTGTGGCTGCCAGAAGCAATATAAACAAGACCATTGTTTTAATCAATGCTATTGAAGGTTTAGTTTATGGCCACAGACGGCAAGACTAATTGCACCACACCATCTACACCCTCCTGGATGGTTTGTATGGACTTTAATAGAGCTAAATCATGTTCTTCAAACATTACAAACCTGACAATATTTTGCCGTCTTGTTAGTCACTAAAAGCACATCTACCATCTGGTGAAATTTCTTTTCAATAGTTGTTCCTTTTGCAAACTTTATGAATGCCTGAGTGACTAAAATGGGTTCCCTTTGAGAGCCATTTGGCTTGTTCCTACAGGGCAGGAGCTCGCTAGCATTCAAACATTCAAGCTTTGAAAATCTTAAGAGAGACAATTTTATAATCTGTTTCCAAGGCTTGTAAAAGAAGAGCTAGACATTTTGACAAATACACATGCGATTTCTTGCCAAGGATGAGAATGCCACTGTCTAATAAATTTGAAGCAAAAGTCAGCAGCCAGTTGGCTCAGCTTGGCATAAGGATCAGCATCCGTAAATCTCACTAATTTACATGTTATGTCTTGTTTGTTAAAGTCACATCCCCCAGACAAGAAATAGTCAAGCACATAAACTTACATAAAAACACAAGTTGGTGTTTTGGGAACAGATTTTAACTTTGGAAAAAGCCAGGCTGCGTTCTGTCTTTATGCTAAGCCAAGATGAAGCCCAAAATGTCAAACCTTTACTTTAAGATATTTCTTTGTGGCATAGTGTGAACATTGTGCTTTTATATCTAAGTAATTTTAAGTCACTGACAGTCCATTTCTTTTGCCAGGTAAAGTCGTCCGGCATGCGAGTGGGTTCCACCAAGCGCAAGCGCTCTGAGCGCAAGGTGACGAGGATGGTGTCCATCGTGGTGGCGGTGTTCGTCCTCTGTTGGCTGCCTTTCTACATATTCAACGTCACCTCCGTCACCAGCTCTATCAACCCCACCTCTGCTGTGAAGAGCACCTTCGACTTTGTAGTGGTGCTCGGCTACGCCAACAGCTGCGCTAACCCCATCCTTTACGCTTTCCTGTCGGACAACTTCAAGAAGAGCTTTCAGAACGTCCTGTGCCTAAAAAAGGTGGCAGGCCTGGATGAGATAGAGCGCAGTGACAGCAGGGCAGACAGGAGCAGGATGGTTAACGATGCTATGATCATCAGCGCCAACTTGGAGACTCACAATGCTGCCCTGCTCAATGGTGAACTGCAGACCAGCATCTGAGCTGCAGTCACATCCAGGGAGGCCTAAGAGACTCAGCAGTGGCGCTTCCAGACTGATGAGCTACCAGTACACTGCCATTGACCCTTGTTCAAAGACGCGGGGGCAGGAGGATGATGTAATAGCTGTTGCTCATGGACATCGACACATGAACAAAGTCTAAGTGAAAAACAAACAATTTCGTAAGGGTTTGCAGAGGTCAGGGAAAGTACACTGACTTCAGCTCAAAACTCTTGATATTTGGGTTAACGAGGCAACTTGGGCTGGTTTGCCCTGAGGCGGAGCAAAAATGTTTCTCGCCTGAAGTGATTTTCAGCACAGCAGAAACAAGTGATGTTGAAATCAAACATAAATTAGAGTGCTCTGTAAGCTTGCCAGCATTGAGGTTCCTTGAGTTGTAAAAAGTCATGCAGACTGAACCAAAATTGAAAAACAGGAGTGCAGGATCTGAGAATGGACTGCTGTGGACCCACTGGAGAAATACTGGGGGTAATTCACCCATGGTAAAGAGAGATCTAAAAGGATAGAGCACCCTCCAGCTCACCTTGACGGAGTGTTTTGAGAGCTATAAAGGGTCTGCATTGATTTGAGTGTGGAAATACTGCTGAAGAAGTCAGCCAAATGTTTCAGTGGAGATCAGCCAACACTGTAATACTATAGACTTTGAAAGACAAAACTCTGAAACCACAAGTCAAAGGTGAAAAGCTTCATGGCTATGTTTTATTCATACCAGCTGATTAATGTCAACATGACATCTTATTTACCGAAAACCGGAGGATGCTCCTTCCTCTCTCTTGCTGGCACCTTGCGGGAGGAGCAGCATTGATCTGTAAACTCTCAAATCAGACATTCTGGATTATTGATTAAGTAGAAGGATGGAAAAACATCTTGGCGGCCACTCTGACCTTGCCATTTATAAAACAGCTTGACTTTGTATATACAAAATGGCTTTCTGTCAACCTCTGGGGGAAAGTTCCTGACATGGATGATGACTCTGTGTCCTAACCCACATGAATTTCAAAGGCATTCCCTGCTGTAAAGTTCTGTGTTCTTGTAATTCATCATGGACAGCTCTGAAGCTACGTGTGTGAATCCATCATATGTACTTTATACTTATACTCTATATGACTTTGCCTGGTCTTAATATTTCTCCCTGTGCCAGTGGTGCCATTGTAAAGAGCCCATTTCTACTTGTAAAGTGCTGTGTTTTGACAATGTAAGATTTCCTACTGAGTTCATGCTGAAATGTGGTCACTGCCCTCGGCTTCACATTTGGTTCAGCCAGTGTGCGCTTGCAAGAATGCCTCAGTTTCACAGAAGGCAGAAAAATGTGTCATGTAGTCTAACAGGGAGAAAAAGGCAGGATATAAGGAGACACAGAGAGAAGGAGATGGAACACATGGAGGCAAAACTTGACAGATTTTCGTAGGGTGGATGGATACAGCTGACAGGAAGAGAGCAGTGTGTGTGTGTGTGTTTGTGAGGTGAGTGATGAAGAGAGATAGAAAAATAGAGACATAACTTTAAACACATATATAAAAACTCTATAAATTGTTATTATAAGCCTTTTAACAGCCACTTTAGATGTTACCAGCTCTTGTGCAACAATGGCTCAGAAAGTCTGATTGTATTTGTTAAGTTATAACTTTACTCATATGTATCAATATATCAAATATACAGTTTAAAGATTTTTAAAAGGATGGTAAAAATCGAGGCAACAGGTGGTATGGGTCAAGCTCTAAAAACTATGGATCCTACATTTCCCAGGATGCAACTGGATCGTATCTTTTATCAGAACCTCTGAACCTGTTAAATGCCCACATTAATGCTAATTAAAAACATGGATTTAGTGTGAACTTAGTCATGACATTCCCACCAAGGCCACTTACTGTTAAAATATGAATTGTATGCTCACATATTGTATACCAAATGCCACATATAATGTAGTTTTAACCTGTCAAGTGACCTTGAATCAGTGTATCTTGCATCTCTCAGTGGCCTTCATTACATTGGATGGAAACGATTAGCAGGCAGCAGCTATAGATAAATGTGCATACATCTGCAGTACATTCCTGCACTATTTATAATTAGCAGAATCCTGAGAGACAGAAGACGGACAGGATGCCAGACTGATTAATGGAATAATCAATCAGTCAATCAGTAGAATTGGTACAGATATTCATGGTCATTGAATTGTAATAAATTTGGTGATCTCTTAACATTACATCTTGCATTATCATAAGGTCCAATTTTTAATTTAAGACCAAATACCTGCAAAACTAATCACATTCCGATTAGCCTCAGCTGTACTTTGTGTAGTTTTTTAGGAACTGTTAGCATGCTAACAGCTAAACAAGCCAGTAGGGGAATGCCCATAATTCTGACAGCTCATGACTCAGAAGCCCCAATAGTCCAAAAATGTCCCATCGGACCATAAGGCCATTTGTCCAATAGTCTGTTATCCCAAAAACAAATGTGCATTGCTCTAAAGGGTTGTTTCTCTGAAAGTAGTTTACACACTCATTATGCAGAATGAAAAGGACCTTCCAACAATTGTGAAGACATTACCCACCCTTTTCTGACTATTCTATTCTATTCTCTGACTGGCTAGTATGTTGCATCGATTGGTTGGGTTGGTTAGGTTAGGCATGGCATGACTAGGCATGACGAATGAGATTTGGTTAAGGTTAGTAGTAGAATATCAGGGTAAGCCAATCACAGGCAGAGTAAGGCAGGTCATGCCTTCGCATAAGTAGGAAGGTCCGATGACATCATTTTGCATAACAGTTAGCCATGTACTTCTTTTTGGGCCTTTCAGTCTATTGGGACAGTTTTTCAGACAACTGGGTCAGCAGAATTATGAATCGTTGTAAAATGGCATGGAACCAAACATCATACCTGTTAAATACCAGCATGTTAGCATGCCGATGTTAGCACTGAGCTCAAGTACAGCCACGCATCCACTAGCATGGCTTTAGGCAAGTTAGTTAGTTAGTAAATTGGAATGTCTGTTCACTTATTTACATTGAAATAGCTCCAATGAATATATATGTTTAGCAACCTTGAACTTAAACTTATACCATTTGTCAGGATCATCAGCTTTTATAAATTGGCTTGCTAGTAAATTAGCTGGCTAAACCAATAGCTGTTTGCTAAGCTGGGCTGACACCACTTAATCTTGGAACGCACTGGCTATCAACTGATGACGATAAAGCTTCTGGGGGGCAACAGGTGATATTTCGGAGGATCCAGTGTAGCAAGGAAATATCCGGGACAAAACTCTTCCATGCGCCACTCATTTCAGCTAGTCTCTAAACACAGAAATCTGCATATACATGATTACATTTCGGCCAACTTGTGACGTGATACAACATGATAGATCAGTACTACTCTGAGTACAATCACAAACCACAAATGCTTTTGATAAGAAAATCTTGTCCCATTGCCTACAGATTCTGCATATATGCATATATCTGTTTATAGAGATTAACTCCACTAAGCTACCGTTTCCTAAGTACAACGCTACAACAAAAGACCTTGTCACAGTGACCTAAACCTTATCACTCCATTAATACTGACTGAATGAGCCCACATCCATAGCAGATACCTATTTCCGTTTCAGCTATCAACCTGTTTGTGCACAGTGGCTTTTCCAACGCGCCTCCATGATTGAGCCACACCTGGTTGCCAGGAGATTTGTCAAATAACTGCAAGCCTCTATAGCAATAAGGTCGTCCACCACATGCTGCAGTGTCAGATTCACTTCGTCCCAGTGTATCAGTCAAGTCATAAGCCATCAATCAGTGCAATCAAAGAGATGAAGGTCCAGACAGGGCTTGTCCTGGGAGGTTACGGCAGAAAATAATTTGGCATGGTATTCTTTCTCGCTGCTGTCACTGCTAGTTGTAGTATTTGCAGCAGGGTCAGTCCCATCTTCATTCACAGGTCAAAATACTCACAGTCATAGACATTTGAAGGCATGCATGTAGGTACAGTTTCATATGATGTATAAGAATACAAGAAACTACACTCTCTAGCCATGTTGCTCTCAATGCGTCACACAGACGTAAGTTGTCTGAGTAATGCAGAAGGTGATGAGGGTGACCAATTCCGCATCAAGGAGTCATACTGACCTAGACTGTGTTTGTGTAACTGTGTGAAACATAACATGCCAAGACCAAAGGCTGAATGTGAGTGATACCCAGTACCAGAAACATGTTTGGATTGCAACTCGATTATTACACGTAAAGAAACCTGTGAATGAAACATGTTGTATCTTTTTGTATATCTGCCAATATTCTGCCAAATGTGTATCACAGCAAGAAACTCATTTGACAATCTCACCCATTGCTGTTAAGGTATTTAGCGCCTTCAAGCCTGAAGTGCAAAAACTATTATCTCATCATCCACAGTTAATTACTTTTGCTCTGTCCTTCTATCCTTCTCTCTCTCTCTCTTTCTTTTGCATGCACAGCTGGTGCAGAATAATATGAGCCGACACCAACCCAAACTCAACTGAGCTGAAATGAACTGAACCATACTGAAGGAAACACACTATGCCTGTTGTTGCCGCTGGCTATTTGGACATACTTAATGGACTTAATGTACTTAATGGACCATTCTGATGTTTATTAGATGTTGATAACAAGGTTTGTGCCAAAACCAGTGTAAATGTAGCGCTAAAAGGACAGCTGAGGAAATGAGATGGTGGCGGTTGTCATTTTGTGAAATCCACACCTAATTATCTCTCTGAAAATGAGGTCATATTCTGGAAAAGTAATTTGGGTCGACATGGCTCTTTGTTCACCAGGCACAATTAACTGCCAAATGTGAAAAGGACATTTGTCCGTATTTCTGTCTGGTTCCTGCCACTGTATAGTGTACAGATGAGAGGAAGAAGCAGGGGAATGGGAAACCTCTGCCTTCTTGTGCTCAAGTTTCTTTTTTCGGAAACACAAGTTCATTTGCGAAGGGCTAGAACGTGTACTCCTGAGGATGCACTGTTCAATATTAACTCTATGTATTTGTGGTATCCTCTGCTTGTTCTTGCATGGGGAAGATTGCGTATCCCATTTTATGTGTCTCCTCATTAACCAAAACCAGTGTTACACACTTACTGGGTGGCCACTTTTTTTTGCTAGGAACACCATCAGAAAAAAAGGTACAGAGATGTGCTTGAGTTTGGGTTCAGCTTTAGCAACAGCAGGTGCAACTTTGTAGCTTTTTAAGTTATGATCAGCAGCAAATACCAGTTGATCTCAAAGAAATAAAACTGTATGTAGGTTTCAACACTACAGATGAGAATCTTGATTGAGCCACATTTTAGCCAGGCTGGTCATAACTTACATGCTTGTTTCTGACAGTGTACAGCCATGGATACTTTTATGTGCAGTTACTTTTATCTATGTGCCTTGAAACTAAATATAAACTCATGTGATGACATCAATGTACAGCAAAACAACATTGTAACCTGTTTCTCCAAAAGTCAAACAACCAAAGGCCTTTGTACTGTACAAACATGTTGGTAACCAAAACATAACACAGACCTATTGTATATCATTTTAGTACTATCTCCCCAGCTTACATAGCTTATGTTTGTGTGATATAATGTGGGAAGCAGATGTTTATTTGTGACTCTTTATTGTTGCATAGAATATAATGTGATCATTGATTGTAATGGACAGGCCACAGTGTCCTCGTCTCTGCAATTAAAATGCAGACCAGTTTCTGCTCCCATGGTCAAACCTGTGTATTTGTGTGTCAGTGGATGTGGTTAGTGTTGGCGTGGACTCACTTAGCTAAATACACTATGTATGATGACTGTTGTATATCTTAGAAATTTCCAGGAAATGCAACTTGGAAGGGCTCTTCACTGTGTATTTCCCCCAGGAATGCAATCCATGGAGGAACTCCAAGTTTTCCCTAGATCCCTGAACACATCATACAGAATACACTGTTGTATACACATAGTGCCTAGTGTGGGATTCAGTGAATACCAGCGTTTCTCAAGGGGATGTGAACTCTCAAACACTTAAATATCAACACTCATTCTGTCACAACAAAGCTCAACAAGAGTTTGCCAAAAGAGAAATTAGGTCTTAGCTCAAGGAGTCCTATTCAGTCATGATTGTCCCATTCTATACCATAAAAGTTAGAACCATTAGGAAATGTTTCATAACCACTTTCACTGCACTCAAGAACTGTTGTTAAGTCACCTTATAAGACACATATGTCCAAAGTCTGGCCCGAGGCCAATCGTGGCCTGCTGACCAACTTTAAACAGCTCTCCGCTTGACTTTCAAAATATACTATATACATGATATTGGTTTATCAAGCTATATTGCTTTGCAGTTTTCCTTCTCCTCAAAATGGTTGGACTATCACCCAGTTTCTAGACATTCATCAAATAGGAGCTACAGAGGTGGAGCTAATGTGTATTCTTAAACAGATGGTAAACAAGCAAACAGAGCGATTACACAACAGCAGTCATTTCCTGTTAGGAGATACGGCCACAGAAATGATGCGTAAAGTTGACAGCGAGGGCCGCCGCTTTCAGGAGAGTTGAATACATTTTCACTGAAAGATGATCTGTCTCATTTGTTTGAGTGTTTGATTGTTTGTTTTAGTAACCAATTTGATGTGAAAAGCAGCTGGCCCTGAGGTATTTTCACATTATATAATCCGCCCCCCATTCCAAATATTTTGGACACCCCTGTTGTAAGCATCCAGTTAGTGACCTGAAAATAAAAAGCTGGATGTCAAGGTTAAAGCAGGCTAAATTTAAGTTTAAATGTTTTAGACATCTAAGTAACATTGTTTTGGCAGCATTTTAATGACTGTATTCCAATATTAAGCCTACTGTAGTTAAGAACTGCTTCACACTGAAACATAGTAACATGAATGCTGTTTAAACATTATATAACATAGTCTAAAAAACTTAAGCTTACCAAACAAATGTTTTGTCAGCGGTGCTAGCAGTGTAGCTCTAGAAATGGCAATGTTGTTCAGTTGGTCAACCACTTTGGTCCAGAGTGACTGTCGATAGATGATTTGCCTTGAAATTTTTCAAGATAGTGCCATGGTTCCCACAGGATAAAATGCAATAATCCCATAATTTTCATGCCTTACATCAGCCTTAGCTGAACTTTGTGTTTAGTGCTAATAAGCATATGTTAGCATGCTAATACGCTAAGCTAAAATAGCGTCCATGTTAGACATAAACTGCTTAACATTATCGTATCAACATGTGGGCATGTTAGCATTCTAACATTAGCATTTTACTCAAACCACTACTTCTCACAGAACTGCTTTCACTGCTTTCACTAGTGGAAGTGTTAATTTAAGAGATCTGTAAAACAATTTTGACATGTAACAAATATGTTTTTTACATGTAAAAATTCCGTTTTACCCAGTCAAAACTGATACACAGATATCCTTAGTTACCAGTAATTCCCATTTAACAAGTAAGAATAATGATTAGGCCTACACTGTGACTCGTGGAAATGTAATTTCCCATTTAAGATATCAGCCAGCAACTGCATCTCTGATATGTCCGACATATCATCAAACTCTATTGAATATGTAGGTGTCAAATTATTAATGTACCAAAATGCCATTGGTCAACTTTGGATATGTAGCCAAAATTAGCACAATATGTATGTAAGTCGCTAAAGGTACAATGACATTTTTGACTAATAGAAATTTCACTTTCATAACTAGAATTCAATTCTAAGTAGTTATAAAAGGAATTTCAGATATTTTGAATATAACTGTTAGTAGTATGAATATTATTTCCACTGGTTACAACTGTATTTTAGATATCTGAAATTACATTCTTATTAGTTACAACTCCACGTTGACACACCAATAATGTAATTTTGACTAGTCAGAATCGAATTGTAGAAATCTACAATTCAATTTATGATAGCCATAATGTAAGAACAGTAGATATCTACAATGAACATTGCCACTAGTAAATCAACAATTAACATTTTCATTAGTGAGAACTGAATTATAGATATGCAAAGTCAAAATTACATTATGGATATATCGACCTGAAATTGTAACAGGTCAAATCTGATTTCAAAACTGAAATTACAGAGATCTGTAATTCAGTTTGAATAAAAGTCAATGGAAAAAAGTTGATTAGTTGTAATTAAGTTACAGATCTTTACAAAGAACATTTCCACTTTTAAGAAATCAAGAATTAATATTTTGCCCAATGAGAAATCAATTCTTTAAATAGAATTACTTCTGGTCACAATTGCATACAGATATGTTGGCTTGGAATCCTAACAAGTCAAAAAACAACTGATATCTACAACTGCTAGTACTGCAACTGATTAAATGTTAAAAGGGCTTGCCATAAACCCACAGCCTCACATGCAGACAGCAGCTAAAGCTTTAATAGCTAATCCAGGAGGCTACTTTCTATGTTTATTTTCTGTCACACTCAGAGACATTTGAAACGATTTACATAAAATTTGATTTAATTTGGAAGTCTTTCAGAGGCTTGTGCGGCTTCTTTTTATGTTAAGTTAAGCTTGTTAAGTTATTATAACCCAGTAATCAGAATGGCCAAAACGAATATGGGAAAAATACCAAATAGTTGAAAAATAGCAAAATGTCCTTAACGCTTATAAAGCACCCACGGTAAAGAAAATTGTGTGAAGTTGTAGCTAAAAACCTAAATCATCTTATGAGGTGACAAAATCATATGAAATGCATGTTTCACTTGGTCTAATGTGGATTTATTGAGACATTCACTGACATGTACAAGTAAGTTAGGCTCAATTCAGTACCTTCCACACGAGTAAGGCTACTTGCGAATACCTCATATCACCTCTCGTTCTCCCTCCCGCCTGAGTCGCCTCCATATGACTCATGACTATGAACACTGTGCCAATCTGCACTGCTGAGGATTCAGTTCCACCGTAAAAACAAGTAATGTATTCAATAATGAATGTCGTGCTTGGGGGTGTTTTAATGTGGTGGTGGTGGTGGTGGTGTCAGGTGAGAGGATGGAAATGAGGATTAAATGCACAAAGTGGAGAGTGAATCCACATCCACCTCGAGCCAGCTAAATACGAGTTTTGGGAGAATCAAGTCTGAATGGAAAAAAAGGCAGCAAACGCAGCCCTTGTTTCCTCAGTGTGGACAACTACAGATTTATTATAGCGGGTCAGCACTGTGCCAAAGCCTTGTGATCAAGCCTCTGTGTTTGACCTTTTCAATAACCAGACAGAAAAATGACTTGTCAAACTACTTTCGGAAAATCTTTTGAAAAGTTCTGTTACATAATACAGACACTGGGTAAGACAAACTTAAGCCAAGTAGACCAAACTAGAATCAGTGTATGAAAAACTTCATGTACCACAGCTCATATGAAGTGTACTGAACATGAGGGAAATCAAACTCTGAAGTTACTTAGGCTAATTTCAAAGGTCAGACAGAACCCTGTTCAAGCAAAGATTAGGTTTCTGAGTCAAGGTTTCAGCTTGACCATTACATTTTTCCAGTTTGCTCTGAGAGGTCTTCCCACACGCAAGGCACAAGCTAAAAAAAAACATAACACCAGCAAGGCCGGTGTTACAAAGCTCATCATGACTACAATGGATATTCGTCATGCTGCACTTGATCCTCACAGAGAATTCAATCTGTTCAAGCTCACGTTCTACTCCCACTATTAATAATTTTAGCCATGTAGGCGTCCATTTTTTACATAATAGATGCCATTCTCACCATTAAACCTGCAATTGTGGAAACGAGCTGTAAACACATCACTGACTCATTATCTCCTTTTAGTTTGATATGGCTAACATGTTAGCCATCAGTTGCCTCTCTACACATTCAGCAGATACGAAGAAACATCAGCCTTCATTTAGAGTCATGTCCTGGCTACCTGGTTTAATAAGTCCAGTATTCACACCCCTTTAGGCTCTGATTTTGGTCTCCACCAGCTCCTGAGGGAAATATCTGACTCTCATTCATTCATTCATTTTTTGTAACTGCTTATCCTGCTGGGGGTCCCAGGGGGCTGGAGCCTATCCTAGCTGACATTGGGGTGGACTATCACAGGGCTGACACATAGAGACAGACTACCATTCACGCTCACATTCACACCTACGGGCAATTTAGAGTCACCAATTCACCTAGCCTGCAGGTCTTCTGGACTGTGGATGTCTTTGGACTGTGGTAGAAAGCCATAGCACCCAGAGAAAACCCATGCTGACATGGGAAGAACATGCAAGCTCCATACAGAGGAGTTCCTCCACCCTGGGTTTGATCCAGGAACCTCCTTGCTCTGAAGCAACAATGCTAACCACTGCACCACTGTGCCGCCCAATCCCTGACTCTTTAGTTGATAAATGCTCCACTATGTTCACCTGCTTTGTCTGCCTGCTGTTCGGTGCTGGGCGTGTAGCGTACAGTTGCTTTTGTTTCTGAAAACAGCCTTTTGCAGACAAAAAAATGATATGACACCTATGAGACTGAAGGCTTTTTTGCTTATAGGTAGATAAACTGCAAAAGGCCAGAAAATGAGGAGGGTATACCCAGAATACCTGCATACATCCTTCGCTACACCACTGGCTAAAACACTTAATGTTTTTCTACTACTGTTTATACTACTGTTGAGTTTTGTGTTGTAATCTGCTGATTTGCTTCGACCATAGAACAGAATTTTTACACCCCCCGATAGAATGACGGATGAATGCATGGAAAGGAACAAATACATGCCTCATGACCAGCTGGTTCACATGACAGCAGCTGAATCTACACGAGAGCACCAAAACCAGACCCACTACATCACGTCTTTCCATTCCACACAACCTGCACAGATGAAACAAAGTACGATGTCTGTTTGGGTTTTCAACCCATAATGAACCAAGTTTTTCTCAACACGGGTGAAGTGAAAACAAAAATTCTGTCAGTACCGTAGAGAGCTAATGTGGGAGTGGAACATGGTCTGTTTGATCTAACAAAGATACCCTTGTGGTTTTGTAGAAATTTCAGGGGAGCAGCGCACAGCGTGTGGGCTCTCTTTCCTAGATCAAACATGTTCATACACTTGTCAATACTCTATATATCGCACAGTAAGGCTCTTTCATCCCCTCCGAATCCTTTACCTGTCCCAGCACCTTTATCTTTCATACTTTGTCCTCTCACCGAAGTTAGAACATTTTTATTCCTGGCTCAGCTCTACCTCCCTGCATAAATTGTAGGATTATTAGTGATTTTCATGAGATAAAAAGAGTATTCAGGAGTGAAAATGGTGCATGTAAGCTTCTGTCAATCTTGAGATTGGGTTGGAAATTGCTGTTGAGCCTGCAGTCTTTTCAAATGTTGCAGGCTGTCTCCATCTACTGGTCTGATTCTGGCATTGTGGAGTGAATGTGCTTTTGCATATGAAGTACATGGTAGCAGTACTTACAGCCTAATTATGTTCAGGTTATAAAGTGATACCAGAAAAGAAAATTGAACCCAAAATATTTTTGTAGCTGGCATAAAATAAGCCTGTGTTTCTAACGAGGGTTACACGTTCCTTTATGGGTTGAGAGCAGAGGTGGGACCAAGTCATTGTTTTGCAAGTCACAAGTAAATCTCAAGTCCTGAGTCAAGTCCCAATTTGGGACAAACAAGTCCAAGGTCAAGTCACAAGTCCTGAACTTTGAGTTCCAAGTCCCAAATAAGTCATAATACACTCTTCACCAAATGTAATGCAATTTCATCAACAGAGTGATAATATATTGAGTTAAAAACAATCATGGCTGCTTTTTTAAAAGTTGTATTTATGTGTTAACAACTAGTTTGTTAAAAAGTTACTAAAAGCTAACATTAGCTAAGCATTAGCTGGCTGGCATACAGGGAATTTATAGAGTTACCGTTAGTTTGATTCAGTAAATGAATTGATTTGTGGAACACCTTTGAATAATAAAGCCTACTTTTTATCTTTGGGCTTGGGCTAAGGTATGAAGTATTTTTAAGGTAACACGCTCAAGTCCAAATGAAGACACGAGTCACTGTTAAAATTGTTAAAATCTGAGTCGAGTTAAGGGTGATTTTAATTTTACCAGGTCAAGTCTAAAGTCATCAAACTTATGTCCAACTCATGTGACTCAAGTCTACATCTCTGCTTGAGAGCTCTCTGACCTTTTGAGTTTCCAAAATCCTTTCCAAACCAACAAAAATGAATCAGTATTCCTCATAAATTAACCATCTGACGAAAAAGAAAGTATGAATATTGCTCACCAATGTTTCAGTAAAACAAAACCTTTGAAAATGTAAGTTTCTAACTCACTTAATATTTTGCATATGTTGCCAAATGACTGACTTAGTCATGATTTGGCCATTCTTTGTTGTTCTGTTTTTCACTCATGTGCTCTGGCTTCCTTTTTTCCCTTTCTGAATTTGACTACCCATCTGCACTTAGTCTATTCTGGGTGTTCAGGTTTCTGAAGGTGGTTATTTGGTTAGAGGTGTGATCCAGTAATCAAAACGATCTTTCCTCTGAGTGATTTGCTTTCTGATCATTGAGTTCCTTGGTCTGTAGTTTCTGAAAACGTGAGCAGTAATGCACATATTCAAATATGTATGGTGTGACATGTTGTCTATGTGTGTCTGTTATTGTACGTCACCAACTTTTTCCACATGCCTGTTGGTTGCTATCCATGGTACTCCGTGGGCCTGTTGATGAAGTCACATTTTTTAACTTTCCAGGAAATAAATAGACTGTCCACCAGGTATTTTTCCAGTGTGACCTATATATGTACGTATATTTAGATGTTCATAGTATGTTTAGTATAATTTTTTGGAAACTTTTACTACTGCCATGTTGCCCACTCATTCGCATTTACCTAACACGCTGTAATGATGACAATTATACTCATGAGTGTATTTAAAGGATGAAAATACACTGTATTGTTCTTTTTACTTTAGCAAAAAGAAACAGTAATCATAACTGATAATACCTCACAAATTAGTTGTGTAACCTAACCTTAATTTTATTGTAAATCTATTAACAAAACATTACTTGATTCACAATGTGAATAAATGTTACTTATATGCTTATGTATTTCTATCTGTATTTGCCTTTCTACATTTGTTTCTCCAATAGTCCATTATTTATTTAATCTTTAAAGGTTCAGATAAGCTAACCTACAGTATATCAGCACAGGTTAGGGTAAATGTTAAATGAGAGGAAGCTTTTGGTTTCACTGTGACTCAACATGAGTCAAGTCATAATTTTATCTGTGCTTCCTCAAATTCAACTTCTTTTTTTCTTCTTGATTTGTTATCTGACACAAAGTTGCATTCAGATGATTTACATACAGATGTGCCTGTACTGGAAGTCTCACTTATTTACAGTATACTTCCTCAGGTATGTCCTGCAAATTTATTTGTTAATGTCATTCAATTTCAAGGGCTAGGTTCATGTTCAGGGTAGGTTTCATGTTTTACCAGTCTCTACAGGATTTTGTGGACTGTTTTTGGGATTGTTGTAGCGTGAAATCTGCATATTGTAATGTTAGAAGGTTTTTTTTTCCCAATGAAATTGCTGGGGGCAAGTGAAAATTGAAAAAAGAAAAAAGTTGTGATGCTGTCATAGTTTTGGAGCATACTAGCATAAGCATTAAGTATTTCCCACAGCTAATCACCGAGGACTGAGCCTCTCTCCTACTGCGCTCTCTGCCTGGTTAGCACAAGCTAACTTGATAACAACTTGATCTAATTCGTACTTGTCATATTTTGCCACATGGGCAGAAGCCGCGCAGCAGCAGATACCATCCAACACCGAACTATTCATCACACACCGACACCGAAATGGCTCCACTGTGTTGACAAACCGGTTAATAAACACTGGGTAACGTTAGCTGTGTGACGCTAACAGTTAGCCATGTCACTGTGTTTGTGTGACTTTTGCGCTCCCACAGCAGTAGTCTCACGATGAACAATGAGACACAAAAAGAGAGAGGGGGTGAGTGAGTCAATACGCTGTACACAGCTCTACAGTGAAATTAAATTTGACCTGTTTTAAATAATCAAATTACAGCAAAGTTGCAGTGATTGGACAAAATTGCAAGGTCATGTAGAATTCACGGGGATTTGTTGAATTTGTTTTAACATCCTGGAGGATCTGTTTTACTTTAAGTTTGTTGGAGGCAACCTGGTCTCACTCCGAAGTTGTCGAAATCTGGCACTTGGGCAATGACTTCTGGCGTCAGACACCGACAAAAAAAAGCCATCCTTTAATGTCAGAATGATATATGGCCGGTCGCCAGTGGTGTAGTGGTAGTTGATGAGGTGGGTGTACTGTTAGGTTGATAGGTAGGTTACTGATGAGGAAGTAGGCATACTCTCCTATATATTACTATGGCATTTTAGCTGATAGGTCGGTATACTGTAACTGGATAGAAAAAGAAGTGGATATACCCCGTACACCTGAGTATACCCTCCACTACACCAATGCCAGTCGCCATTATAGTTTAACGGCAGCTGCAGGCGTCAGGGACAAATGCAGCGAGACGAGAACTTCTGTTCTTGTAGCTTGCTGCTTGGTCTTTTTTCCTAAACCCAACCATGTGTTTTTGTTGCCTTAACCTAACCACGTGCATTAGCTGTTGAAAGAAGAAAAACATCAATTTGCGGTGTTGTACCAACATAGCGTGTTTATTTTGAAAGAGACTGTATGTAAACGGCAAATTTCCTGTGAAAACGGAAGTGTATTTTGAAAGAGAGAACTTGACAAAGTGTCCCAGAATGTCAACAACCAACCCAACCCGGGGTACCTTGCACATAATATCTGGATGTGGAAAGTCCATGACCAAATGTCGGTAGGTGACGAGGTCAGGGCAGAGATATTGGATGAAGCGAGATACCCCACCGTAGGCTTATCCAATGTTAAGAAAACAGTTACTCTTCCTGTCTCCTAAGTGGGCGTGGTTAGCTCTCCCTCCAATCAGAGCCTGTTCTCCCTCAACCCCCCCCCTCCCCACCACTGTGTTGAACAGAGGCTCTGTGGATGTCTGTGTATGCGGATCGAGAAGCAGGTGGAATGAAAATACGTTCTTCCTATTATTGCAGCCTATTGTTGCACAAAGCTTGGGCATTTTTTATTTATTACAAGCGGTAAATAACTGTTTGTAAGCTGACTGTGACTTTACCGCCTGTTTATCAAGATCACAAGATCTCACGGGAACTTGTTTTCTGAGACGGACAGGGCTCAAACAAAGTTAATTTTCTCTTGATCTGTGCGGATGAAAAATGCAGCTTTAGTGTCAGAATGTTGGTAAGATGTGTGGCTTGTGGAAAACGAACCCAATATTTACTTTAGTGACTATAAGGCGAAAGAATTGACCATAAATTGTGATCACGTTCATTTTCCTCATTGACGACAATACATTCAGAGCTGCCGCAAGTCTCCTACGGGGGCGTGGCACTGACGTCACTGAATCAGGAAGTGAGCTGAGTGGGGTATCTCGCTTCATCCAATATCTCTGGTCAGGGTGAGACTGTGATTTTTTTGGAGAAGGATTTTACAACTTCCTTGGCCAATCAGAAACCCCGTTATTGGACTGGTCAACTGCAGAGACCCAGGATCAGTTCTCGAGAGCTGTATCTCTGTGTTGTTTTAGGCGAGAAACCAGTGATGGATCATACCCTTGTCAGTGCATTACTTGTACTGGTTGACTGTAACAGTCAAAGAGGGGGGACTACTTTTAATATACTTTGTAGGAGTATGTGATGGGTGTATTGTTGATGACTCATATGCACCACACTTGCAGCATATCTACAGCTACATTTTGTTAGCTTTAACCAACTCTATGTATGCAGTTAACGATTTAGTTTAGGGTATGGTCTATCATTAGTATCCATAACTCTGTGACCATTTATCTATTTAAAAATAAACTGCACCTGTTGTTTTCAGTGTGCAGTCGATTCCCATCGTGCTGCTAAATGTTTTAAATGTCACAAAGCAGAACCAAACTCGAATCTTCAAAAACAAAACTAACACCTTTTAAAACTTCTCACCCCAGAGTTTCCGGTGTCGTCGAACAGCTGCACATCAAAGCCTCCCTGAAAATCTCAGAGTGACAGTCAGTGCATTGTTTGAAACTGTTTTTTTTTTTTCTTTCAGTTCAGGTACTATTTGTTCTTGACCTTGTCCTGATGTGCTGTGACCTACCATAATCTTCTTTTTAACTGAACTTTAAGTTCCCCTATCTCTTTACTTTACACACATTGATTTAGTTGTAGAAATACATCTTTAATATTTGCAGTAGGTATTAGACACCTTTTAAGACTTCTTGAATAGTTATGTGTGTCTACCACCTTGTTTGAAAGCCATAAAGAGCAATCTGCATTGATCTGGAAATAATATAAAGCCATGCAGGGCTTAAAAAGCTAAAATCAATAAACTTTTCTGGACCTATAATTGGACCAAAATGAAACCTTGGTTCACATCTTTTACATCCACAGGTGTTAGCGCACCATTTAAAAATAATTCAGCGTATTTACTCTCAGTTTAAAATTAAGCTGCATATGGCCAGAAAGATCCTGATTTATATGAGAAATGACGCAGAGATGAAACACTGAAATCTGGTCCTGTGATCAGTGGAGAGTAAAACACATGGCGTGGAATTGCCCAACAGTTTCACACTGATGCCGAGACAGAGAGTTTAGTCACATCTTCCCAATAAAACCGTTTGACACACTCAGCTGCACATTATTACTTGTCAACCCTGAGACACTGTGGTCAATTTGTGTATGTTAGCTGTCAGTTAGGGCTCTGCCAACATGCCTTTTTGAAGACTAATGCAGACATTGATAGTTTTATTTCATATTTGTAAAGATACATTTGAATTAAGTTAATAAAAATAAGTTCTTGTATTAGCAGTCTCCCCTTTTAATGTACCAAATGTAATTTTCTTACATTTGAAGCTCCTATTGTGTTTTTTTAAATGACGCTTCGAATGTCTGTCATCATATTTTATGATGTCATCACCATAAAAATCGACACACTGTTGTTAAAATAGCATTACATTTGATGAGGAGTGCATTATGACTGAAAATCAAAGTTTAGAACTTGGGACTTGACTTGGGACTTGTGGGTCTTCACTTGCTACCTGACTTGGGACTGGCTTGTCTTGACTTGGGACTTGCTTCTGACTTGCAAAACAATTACTTGGTCCCATCTCTGCTGAACGCCAACACATATGGATTGAAGCAGAAGATTTCAGAAGCCAAGAATGAATGAATTTTTGAAATTATTACATCTATCATTTTTTCAATAAATTTTGACTTTTGGACTTAACAGCTCTCTGGAGTTATTAGAAGTGTTTGGCCCACACAGATCACAAACAATCCTACGCAGCCACCGGTGGAATCTACTTCTATGAATAGTAAAATACTAATAACATTAGTGTAGGCCCAATCTTTATCTGCAACTGTGCCAAAATACCAGGTTTAAAGAGAACAAATAGACATGTTATAAAAAAAATGCTGCATTGCATTCAAATGTTGTTGATATAGAATTCAAATGTCACCATTGTAAAGCTTTGAACTGACTGGAGCAGCCCTTAATACAACACACATTTAGAATGGGCATGATGAGATGAATGAGACCAACTGTGTGTAAACAAGTGGTGACCGTGATTTTAATCCAAAAACACCTCTATGGGAAAAGCTTCTCAGTCAATAGGACTTTTTCACAGTGGACATTTTCACTTGTCATAGCAGGAACGTGTGAGCAATTATCAATGTCTGAGCTCCATTAAATGTCCCAGCATGTACAATAGCAGGACCTTGGAACTGGCAAAACTAACAGGCATGCAGTCATTGTTAGAGATATGAATTACACCTGTGGTTTTCCTGCAAAGACCTGCTAAAATTCTATGATAAAGGTTTCCTGGGGGGAAAAACTGCATCATGAAGACAAAGGAACAAGTATTTAGATGGATACTTCATCAGTCACAGTTTTGGCAAGATATATTTAAATGACCTGTGGGCTACCAGGCATGGAAGGTTCTATGGCCTTATCCGAAAGTTATTGAGCTTTTTGGACCATTTGATCCATGACAAACACTGCACACCACCAGAAATCCATTAGTCATAACATGAAGCCTGGTAGTGTTCGGAAACTCCGAGCACTCTGTAAGAAAATTGCCACTATTGCCGGTCTTTGTATTCTTATTCTATTGATATTTACAGGACATTGGGAAAAGATTTGCCATACATTCCACCAATACAACAATCCCAAACATAAAGCTATAGCTACACAGTAATGGCTTCAATACAACAATGTTAAATTGATGTGATTTATTTATTTATTTAGCAGTATTTTACAGGACACTCAACTACGTCAATGCTCTGGCAACACCAAGTTTAAGTTCAAATTTGTGGCAGGACTTAAAGTGCTTTTTAGCTTACAGTGCCCATGAAACTTGTCCGAACTGTACAACTGAATCAATGATTTTGCATTTTTTATGTTTGTAGTTATTTAGGTCCATTTTTAGTACAGTATAGTTTCTGTTAATCAAGCCAACGGAGAGTGGTTGCTTTTTATAGGCAATGTATACCGGTCTAACCTTAAGTTTATGTGTGTGTGTGTGTGTCTGTTCGGGCGGGGGGATTCTCCTCACACACAGGGGGAAGTCCCTGATCGGGCAGTGAGTTCTTACCCAAATGAGCTTCCATACTGAAATACGGGCCTATCTCACTCTCATCTTCAAACCAAGGATTCTCCCACCGCTTCTTCATCTCGCCAGGTGAGTGCCCTAACCCTAACCCTAACCTGCTCTATTTTTCAACCTACAATAGGTCACATTACCAAACTGAATGTTGTGTTTTCAGTATTTGTGGTCACAATTTGGGGTCCAGGTGGGAATCGAATCCTCAACTTCAGCCAGCGTTGTCACACTTTCTTAATAGCGTGATGAAAACATGAGTTGAAGTTTGGAGCTGGCAACTCTGCGGCTCACAGTGAGCTCACTGGTTACTAGAAACTTCTTAACTTTGCTGCAGTCTTCACTTACATTCACAAAGATATGCACAACTTGTGAGACCAAATATGAGAAGCTTATAAAATGGAAACAAAGATAAATAATGAAAAAGTGGCAACAAAACTCAATAAGGAAGCACAAAAATAGATAAGCACATGACAAAGAGGACAGATAACTCTAAATAATGACATTGGTTTGTATGGAAATAAGCTTTTTTGTTTTGATATTGGCAAACATATATTATATGTTTATGATAAGTACACTTCTAACTACATGAAATTTAAAAGGGGGTGTGAGTAAGTGCTGGTTATCAGGATGTGCCAAATATACTGTAAAATACTGCAGTTGAGGGCGGAGGAGGTTTAAACATGTGTGTCTGTCGCAGTCCGCTAACTCAGTGCTCAGTGGAGCGAAGAGGGCTGTGTTTGCGAACAAAGACCTAATTTCTCAACAGATGTAAGTTCATGTGTTGCAGGTACTGTTAACAGCAGGGCTGGCATGTTGCTGATGGCCATTTATCTTTGATTGACTGGACTTTGTACATGTTTTGCAGGGTTCGCTCTAAAAAACAGAACCACCAAAAGGAAGTGGGTCTGCTTTGCCTTTGAAGCAAAGTCAGAACATACCTTTCATAGTACAGAAGCCTTTCTTTAACTCTTTCAGTATACATCAAAATAATCGTGTTTCATGTGGGCAAGTGCAGACTTAAATGTATTTTTCCTACAATTATCCCGCGTTAGTACACCTCACACTTGCTTATGGCATCTAATATAGATAAGCTAATATTTTTGTATCAAAAACTGCTGAAGTTAATCAAATGATTTCCAGATCATATTGGCATAATATATTTTCTAAGAAGTTCCTCCTGTGGGATTAAACAAAAGTCCAGTATTTAGCAAACATGTTATACAGACATGTGGCTTGCATGATATAGTATACAATAGTGAAACATAGTTAGTTTCACACAGTATTATATACTAGTATGGTGTAGTATAGTATAGTATAATATCATATAGTGCAGTTTAGTATAGGAAGGTAAAGTAAAGTTTAGTGCAGTATACTTGTATAGTATAATACAGTATAGTATAGTGCAGTATAAGTGTGTAGTATAAGACGGTATAGAATAGTACAGTATAGTGTTTTATAGTATAGTATAGTATAGTATAGTATACTTGCATAGTGGTAAAGCATAGTGCAGTATAGTGTTTTATAGTAGAGTATAGTGCAGTATACTTGCATAGTATAATATGGTAAAGTATAGTGCAGTATAGTGTTTTACAGTATAGTGCAATATACTTGCATAGTATAATATGGTAAAGCATAGTGCAGTATAGTGTTTTATAGTAGAGTATAGTGCAGTATACTTGCATAGTATAATATGGTGAAGCATACTGCAGTATAGTGTTTAACAGTATAGTGCAGTATACTTGCATAGTATAATATGGTATAGTATAGTATAGTATAGTATAGTGTTTTACAGTATAGTGCAGTATGCTTGCATAGTATAATATGGTATAGTATAGTGCAGTATAGTGTTTTATAGTAGAGTATAGCGCAGTATACTTGCATAGTATAATATGGTGAAGCATACTGCAGTATAGTGTTTAACAGTATAGTGCAGTATACTTGCATAGTATAATATGGTGAAGCATACTGCAGTATAGTGTTTAACAGTATAGTGCAGTATACTTGCATAGTATAATATGGTATAGTATAGTATAGTATAGTGTTTTACAGTATAGTGCAGTATACTTGCATAGTATAATATGGTATAGTCTAGTGCAGTATAGTGTTTTACAGTATAGTGCACTATACTTGTATAGTATAATATGGTATATTATAGTATAGTGCAGTATAGTGTTTTATAGTAGAGTATAGTGCAGTATACTTGCATAGTATAATATGGTATAGTATAGTGCAGTATAGTGTTTTATAGTAGAGTATAGTGCACTATACTTGTATAGTATAATATGGTATATTATAGTATAGTGCAGTATAGTGTTTTAATGCGAAGAATAGTGCAGTATACTTGCATAGTATAATATGGTATATTATAGTATAGTACAGTATAGTGTTTCATTGTGTAATATAGTGCAGTATACTTGTACTTGTATAGTAAGGTATAGTATCATACAGAACAGTATAATGCTGTATACTTAGGTACAGTATGGTGTAATATGGTGCAATATACTGTACTAGTACAGTATTAGTCAGTGCTGTATAGTATGATTTAGTGTAGCCAGTATGGTATAGCATTGCTTACCTGTGTGGAACTGTTTATCTCTATGATCCCTGTTACATGAACAAATCATTAAATATAGTACAGTACAGTATAGTGTACAATAGTACAGTATACCATTATAGTACAGTACATAACAATATACTAGTGTAATACATTACATTATGGTGAAGTACATTACAGCAGGGCCTATAGAAGAGAATAGTGACACACAGTACTTGTAGACACTTGAACTACATCTACACATTGTAATGTCACCTATTTAATATTTGTCACCAAGGCTTCACAAAGGTGAAGCCTTCCTCTTCACCTTTCAGCCCTCCTTCAGCCCCCATGTGCCCTAAGCCTCTATTCAGGCAAGGCTAACCGACTGCAAGCAAGCTTCATAAGCTATATTTATTCTACTACAACAACCACAAAGTAAGACCCTGAAAGACCAAGTCAGATATCACTGCCTACTAACTATACAGCACTGTAATTCCTGTGATGAAACAAAAAAGGTAGTGACCCTGGCTTGTAAACTGGTCTATGTAGTGGACGTAAACTTGGGTAAACTGTATCTTCCTGCCTGTTTTCTTAACTGGTGTAGGTCAGTGTATCAACGACATAGCTACATGCTACACATGCATTGACTAGATTATCTTTTACATATTTATAGTTACTCGCATGCCATTGTTATGTTCTCTCTGTTTATATGTATCTCTCTGTTGTGACTTGTGTTTGTCAGTGTGAGTGTCATCAGAGCTGATGGGTGGAAGCTGCCGTGAAGGTCAGTTCTGGGATAACTTGGTCAGAAGATGTATAGGCTGTCAAACGATATGCAAAGATGAACGTGTCGATCCCAAATGCACCAGTTACTGTGGTGAGTACACACTCGCACAAATACATATAAATCCATAGTTGTTGCAGTCTGTGAAAATCAAAGTTCACTGAACATTATGCACTGAACTTATTACCTTTATTTGTCTTAAATGTGGGCACAATAGTTTTAATAGTTGGCAACATTTAAGGGCGACAAAAAGAATTCAGTGTCAAATCTAGCATGGAATACTTACTGCCCTTCCTATCAATGTATTAAATAAACAAGATATGGATGTAACCAGTTTTTGAGGGACAGTAAATGTAATGGTAGATAGACAGGACAGAATTAAATTCAATTTACTGTATGTCCTTTTCCTTTTCTGATGTTAGAATCTGCACATTGTAAAGCACGGCCTGGCCACTACTATGATGGGCTGCTAAAGAAATGTGTAAAGTGTGATGAGGTTTGCGGTGGACCTCCAGCAGAATGTTCCCAGCACTGCCAGAGTGAGTACTGACCCCACTGGCCTGGATAAGGGCTTTAATAATTTAGTGACTAACGCTGTTTTCTGGAAGCATACATGTTGAGTTATACCTCAACGGACAAAGTTTTCAAGGCACTAGATGACGAACTAGAAATGTTTAAAAGGTACACCAGTTGCAAGCGTACCTAAATACAATAGCTACAGTTAGAAGTCCACCACTTTTGTATAATTTGACTGAATGGTATTTGGTCTGCGTGGGTAAAGGATGCTTACTTCTGTGCAGATACTAAGGCTTATCTGTTGTACTTTGGTGGAGAACATGGGTAGTTTGGGGTTTTGCCCATAGGGCTTGGTATCAGTGTTTGGTACCTTTAAGATATCAACTGAAATAACCCAGTATCAAGTAGTATGAAAATGTTTCCAGTCAAGCCATACCTGCATTCAATCCTCTTTGTACCCAGATCAAGAAAAAATATGTGGTTCTGCTTGCAGCCAATCACCACACCAGGCATTCTTTAATAAAATGCTATGCGTGATTGACCCATTACAGCAACAGCCACAACCCATACAGTCTGTGGTGTTGGTGAAGTCAAGCACAGTGTATTTGGTGAGGCTGATGGCAGTTGAGCGTGCTGAGGTGCCACCAGAATGTTCAAAAGTATGGCAAAAGTATACACCTGTGCTCTCTATTTAAAACAAATGCATAAACTGCAGGAAAATTGGTATGACTTAAAGGGTAGTGGTACTGGTATCATAATTTTTTAAATGATACCCAGCCCTAGCGCCCTGGAGGCCTACAAACCAATAGCCATGGCATTACCATTTTCATTTGGCCAGGGACCTTTGTTGCATGGTACTTATTTCCTTCTCCCCTCTTGCTGTCATCTCTGCACTATTGGCCGCCCAATAAACACATACAATGTCCCGAAAATATGTGCTGTTTTGTTTTTCAGAGATATTCTTACCATCTATCCCCCAAGCACCACAAGTTCCAGTGACCACCAAAAAGCTCTCGGTTGAGGTTATGTCATACATGCCGAATTCCAGAGGGACCTTTGTGCCAACAACCTTGGAAGACTCGACTATTCTGCTCTATTCTCTGTTGGGCCTGTGCATGGTGCTGCTGTTCTCTAGCTTGTCTTTAGCCTTGGTAGTCTTCGTGAGAAAAACCAAGGCCAAAACCTCCAACTCAGGACCCAGAGAGGCTAACCACAACCAGGAGAGTGTGGTCCAGATGGGTCAGGAAGTTGGCCGACCTGGGCAGAGCTCTACAGGTTAGTCAAAGTGCTATCCATTTAGGGTGGTGAAATTTTAATATTTCATGATGTGAATGTGTGGATTTTTATTTTGTTTTGTGTTGGCTTTGCTTATAGAATGCTGGTTAGAGGTGTTAACATGCATAGGGTTCACTCATCATTTCCCGTAACCGCTTATCCTGTTAGGGGTCGGGAAGGAGCTGGAGTCTATCCCAGCTGACATTGGGCGAGAGGCGAGGTACACCCTGGACAGGTCGCCAGACTATCACAGGGCTGACACAGTGCTCACTGAAAATGGTAAATGGATCTGCACTTCTATAGCACCTTTCTAGTCTTCTGACCACACTACAAGTCACATTTATCCATTCACACACACATTCACGCACTGGTGGCCGAGGCTACCATACAAGGTGCCACTTGCTACTCAGCTACTCAGTGGAGGAGCTGGGGATCAAACCTCAGATCTTCTGATAAGGGGACAACCTACTCTGCTTCCTGAGCCACAGCCAATCTACCCACCCTTCGGTTTCCACTGGTTAGCTAATGTTAGCCTTGGCTGCTCTGCGCTGTGCACCATCTGGCTCTGGTGGCAGCTAGCTGGTGGTGCCACTCATTTGGAGATTACCGCTGGTAATGCTGTCTAGGTGGCAGGATGGCGTTGCTGAAGAAACATGGTGGTTCCCCTACAGTCTCCCCTCAGGTCTCTCTGGTGAGTAAGTGGCTTCATTTTCACGCTGCAAAATCCCTTTAGCATTATTAACTATGGTAGCAACACCAGCCGTGCTTACACTGCTAACAGTGCCAACAGAGCAAACACTGATAACATAGTTAACAAAGCTAAAGGGGGGCTGCGGTTCAAAACTGAAGTGCTTACTCACCAAGGCAACCAGAGGGTGACAAGAGGGTGGGCAAAATGTTCCTACACCAATGCTGTTGGGTCTAGACAACCTTACTAGTGGTAACTGCTGAATGAGCAGCATCGCTAACTATAGGTCAGAAGCCAGGTCTATCCCTCAGGGTGGATAGAGTAGCAAGATTAACCTATAGACTGACATCCATAAAACACTCAAAAATATTCTCTGCAGCTAACCCTATATCACCCATCATATCTTTTTTCATTATTATTATCTTGTATTTCAAAAACTCATATCAAATATCATGGCATCTGTTCCATATATCTTTCTCTGTCTTTCCACAGATTTTATAACAAATTCATACCGCACCACTGACCGCAAGCCATCATATGACTCAAGCCCTACAGAAACCTGCATCTGTGTCCACTGTTTCCCCGATCTGAAAGCACTAGGCCAGGGCAACGACAGGCCACCAAGAGCACCTTACACATTCTACCAGCAACCTGCAATTCATAAAGCCCAGTTCCAAAATGGAGGACCTGTCTGGACTGAGGATAACCTATACACCTCAGGAATGGAGATGCAGGAGGAGCCTGCATTGGGATGAGGTTCATCAGTTGTCTCATGGGACATGTGGAGTGTCCCCAGACCATAGGAGAAGATTGTCAGTGTATTTAATTTTCAGTCATACATGGATACTGTCACAAGGCAGTAAAAAGCATATGTAAAGAGTATCACTGAAAATTAATCAACGCGTTAACCTATTGAGATCATGTCCTTTTCCTAATTGGAGGGACCAAGTGTGTCCAGGAGCTTCTTACCAGGTATTTTTGGGCTTAGCGAGCACCAATGTTAAGGCCCTAACACACCAATTTGACAGCAAAGAAAAGACTGACTAATGCTTTGCTTCACGTTGCCTTATGACTTCTGAAACAAATGGAAACATCAAGGGACAAAACAAAGTAGCTAACTATTTACATGACACTGAATCTCTGAAATGATCTTGTCATATGCAAATTGTGGAAAGTTTCTGCTGGCACTGTTAGGTTTTGCTTTTCAGCTAATAATCCTGTCATTGTGGAAGAACAAAGACAAGACGGAGGTGAACAATACAGAGAAATGGGTGAAATCCCTGCTCCACTGGGCTGAACAGTTCTCTCTAACTGACTGCTTCTGATTCCACAAGTCAAACGGCCGTGACAAGGACTAACTAGTGCCAATGGAGGAAACCTACCAGTTACAGTCACCCGCACAAAATCAATGATGACCCAACAGCATCTGATTGCTAACTGTTATCTTGGCATGTCACATCACATTTCCAGAAGACATCTTGGTAACACTTTACTTGAAGGTATCTACATAAGAGTGGCATGACACTGTCATAACTATGACATGAACTTGTCATGAACATTATGTACATGTCATAAACATTTATGACTGCTGTCATTAAGTGTCATTCTGTTTTTGTAATGACAAGTTGACATTGTTTGAATTGTCTTGATTATGACAACTTGACATTAACCAGGATGACATCACCAGAAGATGTCTTTAGATCAATGTCAAGTGTTCATTATAAGGACATCCCAAACATATTCAATGTCAACTTGTCATGACAAAGACAACTTCTGGTAATGTCACTTTGATTAATGTCAAGTTGTCATAATAAAGACAACCCAAACAATGTTAACTTGTCATTACAAAAACTGAATGACACTTAATGACAGCAGTCATAAACGTTCATGACACGTATATAATGTTTATGACAAGTTCATGACAGTGTCATGTCATAGTTATGACAGTGTCATGTCACTCTTATGTAGATACCTTTAAGTAAAGTGTTACCGACATCTTTTCAGAAACCTACAGTCACAGGGAGACACTACTTGTGTGTCTAAGTACATGACTCCTGCCCTCCAGACATGTTTATTGCTTTTTTCACCAAAACCAGTGAAACACACCACATGTAAAATTATTAGTAGTGACAGTCCAGCGTAAGTATCAGTGGTAAAGAACTTTCAATCTGCTAACTACAGTGATGCACAGTTAGTTTGTAGTTGCCGATGTGAAAAGCATTCAAGTTCTACTGATTCCCTTAAGTTCTTCATCCTCATCAGGTTTGCAGCAATAACAGAGAAGCAGTTGTTGGCAATGAAAATATTAGGCCTCAGGCACCCCCCAACAGTGCTCATTAAATACCTATAAAAAGAAAATCACACAAGTAAAAGCAAAATCTGAATCTAAGACATAAAACAGTGTAAGTTTATATACATGGATGAAATATTAACAAAAAATAAAGGAACATCAATTTGTATAAACAGTATTGCAAATGCAAAAGCTGAATGTAAACAGGAAAATAGTGAATAATGAGAAGTCATATAGCCCACAGTATACTGCATGTATACAGAGGTGTACACAGCTGTAAAACAAGTACTCCAACCGATACAACCAAACCAGAGCGTTCCCTAAATTAGTGTCCCTTCCAGTGGTAGGACATCAACACATCGTACCTAAACAAGTCATTTACCAATGACTCACAAAACAACATTCACTCACCAGCCACTTTATTAGGTACACCTGTTTAACTGCTCATCAACCCGAATTGCTTATCAGTCAATCATGTGTGGCAACTCAGTGCATTTAGGCATGTAGACATGGTCAAGACGACCTGCTAAAGTTCAACCTGAGCATCAGAATGGGGAAGAAAGGTGATTTAAGTGACTTTGGATGTGGCATGGTTGTTGGTGCCAGACAAGCTGGTCTGAGTATTTCAGAACTGCTGATCTACTGGGATTTTCACACACAACCATCTATAGTGTTTACAGAGGATGGTCGAAAAAGACCAAATATCCAGTGAGCGGCAGTTCTCTGGGAGAAAATGCCTTGTTGATGCCAGAGGTCAGAGGAGAATGGCCAGACTGGTTCAAGACGATAGAAAGGCAACAGTAACTCAAATAAACACTTGTTACAACCAAGGTTTGCAGAAGACCATCTCTGAACAGACATCACGTCGAACCTTGAATAAGATGGGCTACACCAGCAAAGGACCACACCAGGTGCCACTCCTGTCAGATAAGGAAACTGAGGCTACAATGCACACAGGCTCACCAAAATCAGACATTAGTGGATTGGAGAAACGTTGCCTGGTCTGATGAGTCTTGATTTCTGCTGTGACATTCAGATGGTAGGGTCAGAATTTAGAGAAAACAACATGAAAGCATGGATCCATCCTGCCTTGTATCAACGGTCCAGGCTGCTGCTGGTGGTGTAATGGTGTGGGGCATATTTTCTTGGCACATTTTGGGTCCCTTAGTACCAACTGAGCATGGTTTAAACACCACAGCCTACCAGAGTATTGTTGCTGACTGTGTCCATCCCTTTATGACCACAGTGTACCCATCTTCTGATGGCTACTTCCAGCAGGATAACGCACCATGTCACAAAGCTCTAATCATCTCAAACTGGTTTCTTGAACATGACAATGAGGTCACTGTACTCCACAGTCACCAGATCTCAATCCAATAGAGCACCTTTGGGATGTGGTGAAATGGGTGATTCACATCATGGATGTGCAGCCTAAATATCTGCAGCAACTGTGTGGTGTCTCTGAGGAATGTTTCCAACACATTGTTGAATTTATGCGATGAAGAATTAAGGCAGATCCAAAGGCAAAAGGGGTTCCAACCTGGTACTAGCAAGATGATCCTAATAAAGTGGCTGGTGAGTGTATATGACCTGTTGCAATTTTAAACATGTGGTTAATGTTGTGAAAGTGTCGCAGTTTGGTTAGGTTGAGACACCAAAACTACTTTGATAGTTTTAGGAAAAGATCATGGTTTGGGATAAAATATCTATGTTTCTTACATATTTTAAGTTGGGTCTTTAGCTTACATACGTAAGTTTTGTACATAATATGCAAGTTAAAATAACTCACTGTTGACTTTTTGTTTCACATGAAACACAAAGAGCACTGTACCCTGATTACCTCCCTACAAATACTTTGTCGCTCTTTATAGTATTTTACCTTTTTTCTTCATTTGCTCTTGTTATAAGTGCTACGGCCACCTTAGGTTGCCACCTAACAGTAAACTTTAGCATGGGTCGTACTAAGCTGCTTGTACAAACAAACTATCTTTGGGGGAGGACAGTGTCAACAGTATATAAGGGTAAAGTGACAACAGTGATGAGCTCTGAGCTCATATGTGCTGTGGCCTCTCCTGTTGGGTACTGTCCACTGTTCAGATGAAGCCCCATTAGTCCAAAATCTATCCCGTTGGACAAGAGCCCATTTCTGCGACAGCTCATCATGATAAAAATGAACAGGGTTCACATATTTTCATGGACAAATTTCAAAACTTTTTCATGACTTTTAAAGGGCCGACAATAAAATTTCCATTTTTGAAAAGCCTGTGTTTCACTAAGTTATGGTACTTTCTTTTTTTTTTAACACACATTCATGTTGCAGAGTCTCACTTTTCTTAAGAAATGCTGCCACACTACATCACATATACGCACACTCTTAAAGGGGAAGGCTTGGCCGGTATTAGTCATGAGAGAGCGGTGCGAGTTTTCCCTTTGTAGCAAGCAGCAAATAGGTTGTTTAAGTTAATTTGCCTTAATAGACATTGCACATCCTGCAACACGACTCTTGCACATCGCAGTGTTGATGCTGAAACAATATATCCTGCAGCCCTAATCGACACCTTAGTACTACCTTATGTCAACAGCTAGTTTTACAGAATATACATTTGCTTTTATGTTAAGATTACAGTAACAATTAATTTCATTATACACAACAATATTCCAGGACTTTTCCAATACTTTCGATGACTTTTACTAACTCCATGACTTTTCCAGGCATGCAAAACAAGATTGTAAAATTCCACGGCTTTTCCAGGTTTTCCATGACCGTGGAAACCCTGAAACACCCATTGCTCCGAAAACACTCTTTTCAGAAAATACATACTCCCTGCAATTACACAACCCAATCACCAGAATTTTTAAGTTCACATTAAATGTCTGCAAACCACAGATACATTAGCATTTGTCTATAATGCTGCACTAAATGTGTGATTAGGTTTTGGGACAAAAACTGCTTAGTCATGTTGAGGATAAGATAATGTTTTGGCTTAAAACACCTATGTTTGGTGACACAGAAGTCGCTGGAAAAGCAGGGTCAAGTCAGAGAAAAACAATTGGCATCAGTGGCTCAGGCGCTGCTGGGAAACTAACTGCTGGGAGGGTGTATTTTCAGAGGAACTTGACTTCAAAGCAGTGGACATTCTTTTTTGGGATAATGGTCTGTCAGCGATATGGGCTCGATTTTACAGACTAATGGGGCTTCAAATTTAGAAATGTATTTGTATGTGCAACTGCTGGCTCAATATGTATGTAAATTGTGTATACAGAGTTGTGTATATTTGTGGTGTGATAGTTTAGTGTCATGATTCACAATCTCCTTGTATGGCTTTGCCACAATAAGTAACAATAAAAGCTTGATATTGGAAACATCGGGAGAGAACCTGTTCAAATTATCATACATTTTTAAAGTGTGTCTCTAGTCTGTTATCATCCTTCAATCAGCAGTATCATATTACGTACATTCACTTAAACACTTCATTAAATTCAATTCAATAAATAAGAGGCACAAAAGTGTTTACAGATATAGATTTTCTTTATTTGAGTGTCGTTCCATCACTGTGTCCAGTTCTTGCAGCAGTTACATGTGTGTGCGAGGAATGACTGACCGGGTCAAGACAAAAGTTTCTTCTGATTACGACCCCGTGGCCGGATCCAGCGATATAGAAGAACAAATTGACTTTGAGGTTTCACCATTTTTGTCTCTTACATACAAACTGTACATATATACTTTTACATACATCATCAACATGTGGAAAAAAACTCCTATCAAACTGCGATACCCAGCTCAAACGGCATGCTGAATGCAAGTACTGATTCAGTACACGAACATACGGTACATACGCACGCGCACAACACACGTGCATACAATCGGGAACACACACACACACACACACACTTTTTTTTTTCTCTTAACGCGCAAATAACACAGTTTATACAAACACACCTACGCTGAGCTTTTTTTTTCATCCCCTTTCTTGGGAACATACACGTGCACACACACACACACAAACACACCGAATTAGAGCAACATGCGGCCGACGGTTAACACTGCAGGATCGAGCTTCTGACCCATTATACATACTCCTTTGTTTCTTTTCTTTTCTTTTTTTTTTGCCATTTACCTGAAACAGCATCACGACAACGTATCTTGAACATGGAGGATAGGCCTCTGTAACGGCAAAAAATTTGACAAATTGTGGTCAAATTAAACAGAAAGAATAAAAGAAAGTAAATGAAGCTGCCGTAGCAGCAGGTTCATAAATGTTATCAGCACTATTTTTGCTTTTGTGTGTACAAAAAAAAACATGATTGACGGCACAATGTAACACAGACAAACAATGTGAGAGTTTAGGGAGAATGCAAAAACCGTAAACAAACGATTTAATTACAGTATGTATAAAAATATAATATTCACTGTGTAATTTATTTCCCCTGTGACTGTTGGAAGCAGCAAGAGAGGCAGAAAACTTTAACTCCTCGTTAAAGACAGTGTATCCTAAAAGTATCTGACTGACGACTACATGAGTAATTAATTAACTGTCTCTCTATACAATGTACATAATACCATTAGTCCGGTGATTTTTTTTTTTTTAACTTTTTGCATTCTGAACAAAAATGCATAATAAGACAACTTCCATCCTTGAAATATTTGGTCATTTGGAGGAGTGTGGGTGTGTCAGACAAGTGTGCTTGTGTCCAGGAAGTTGCCGGTTTTCGCTAAAGCGGAGCCTCCGATGCCTGAGGAAGGCCACGACTCCGCTCGTTTGCACCTTCAGGTGTCGCTAACTGCAGCTGTGGGAGCATGAAACATGGTGAAGAACAGCATTTGTGATCAAGTAAACCTAAAGTAAGGTTTAAAGTAACCTTCTGCCCTTCTGTCTGTGTCTGAAAAGGAGAGGAAAGTAAGGATGCGACACTAATCCTCTGTTGTCTGAAATCAATTACAGACTAGTTCTGCAGTCATTTCTTTCTTACAGCAGCTGCTTTCTTCTTCATCCCCATGAATTCAAGTGAAAAACTGTTTATGCATTATTCCTTCAGGGCCTGTACAAACCTCCTCCCTTCCAAATCTCTTGCATTTTGTTTGGTTCTTGCACATTTGCACTATCAGTTCTTTCTTGAATGTTGCACAGTGGAGCTAGATTAGTATGTTGTCAGGGCGGATCCATGTTAGAGTAAGTAGTAAGTTGCGATCTAGAGTGATTCAGGTAGGCTTGTGTTTCTGCTTCCATGCCTCGTTTGTCACTCTGTTACCTTTTCCCATGCAACTAATCCTTGCGTCATCCCTCCTCTCCTCCTGCAGGCTGCGCTAAATGGAGCTACTCGTACTCCAGGAACTGTTTATGATAAAACAAAAGGTACCTGGGGAGGATAAAAGTACCATGAGGTCACACTGCAGCATCACTAATAAAAGGAGCAGTCACAGTCAAACAGCTAGAAGTAAAACAGTGACAGCATGAGGCAGCATGACGTGCTCACCCTTCACTGTCCAGGACATCCTTGATGCTGGCCTTGGTGATGATAGCGTCGTCACATTTGAACCACTGGTCCTTGTGCTGGCGGATGAAGGTGGTGTAATGGCCGCTCTCTAGTGTCCCCTGGTGGTTCACCACTGCAAATAGACTATACCTGGTGCAGACAGGGAAACAGGAAGAAATCTTGAAAAAAATAAAGCTCAAAAATCCATTTTAAAATACAGATAGTAAAGATTAACATCATGGAGGTGGTGAAACAGTGAAAACTGGACAGGGAGCAGTGCGCTGAATGCGTAAGTGGGATCTATGGAGGAGAGGAGGAGGCTGAAAGGACGACCGAAGGAGACAGGTTAATGAAAACATGTGCAGCACAAGACCCACTATGCATTCTGTCGGGTCTGGTGTCAGGAGGGTCACTCAGATAACCTCAATAGCTTCCAACACAACTGTCAACTGAAGCAGCTGTTGCAGCACTATATCACCTAATGTTACCTCAACATGGGGCAAAAATGCAGAGAGGATATATTAACTCACCGGAGCGAAACAATCAGATAAAGTGTTGACATGGTTATTAGGCGCTAATATTTTCCACTTAATCATCGGAGTATCAAAGGTTTAAACCACCTCTCTCAACCTGATTCCATCGACTGGTCCAGATCAGGCCAGTCTCTTCTGATCTAGAATATCAGGCTCCATGTAAACACACATAGTGTAGTATTTGGAACTTGGGTTCAGACTAGTTGATAACAGATGTTTGCCTTACTTGTTGTCATTGTTGAAGGGGTCCACGGTCTGCTGGTACTGCCCATTCATCCTGCTTTCTTTACTGAAAAACACAGCAGAACAACAAACTTAGTCGCAGCTGCTCTTGTAAGAGTCTGTTTGCTCTACAAATCAAACAAAACAAAGCAAGCATTTACTGCTGTGGGACGTTCTGTTATGTGCTCCTCCATTTTCCTTTTAATTCCTGTATTGGTATTGGTGTACCACTGTGTACATACATGTGTTCAGTGCAGTATGGATGTCAACAAATAGATTATTTGGATATGAGCAGATAAAGTACTCTGTAAAGATTCAAATGCGTTTGTGGAAATTAGGTCATAGGCCAGAAGCATAAGTCAGTCAAATCAAAAAATACAGACACAGACATATTGCTACAATCATCATTCTTTACTGTGGTGCCAAAATCTCGATACTACTCAAACAAAAATGTCCACAAATTTGTTTAGATATCATATAAGTCACTTCTTATAACTTCAGATTCAGATATCCTGGCTTCATTTTCGTACAGTGGGAGGACACAGAAACACCTCATCCCTCTTCACATGCAGTCTTTAGCTGAAATGTGTTTGCTGAGATCATTTAATTCTTCCGAAACGCAGAACTTCCTTCCATCTTTCCAATTATTTTTGCTTTTGTACAACTTACTTGGTCCTCCTTTCTTTACTGTCTTAACCTGATTGATTCCTGTCTTCATTTAGAGTTTGTGCTCACCTGGAGGCCATGAAGGGCGTCATGTCCAGCTCCAACGGGAAGGAGACGTAAGTTGTGATCTTCCGCCGCAGTTTGGCCGAATGCTCAAACCTCTGCACACAAAGACAGGAGTGTTAGGACACTCCTCTGATAACCAATATCCAAGAAATTAGCAGTCAAACCAAGCTCTTACTTTGAGGTGAAAACAGGCCACGATGGGCAGCTTCTTCATGGTCAGCTGCTTGGTGGACTCCTGGTAACTATGGCAACCACTGCACTTGATCTTAGCGCTGCTGCCGAGGTGCTCCGGCCTGGTGAACCTAGACAGGAGGGGATGGGATTTAGCGCCTGCGCGTTTGTGTGTGTTATCGATGCTGCTGCTGCTGCTCCCTGCAATCTCTGCTCCAGTGAATTTGGGAAGAACAGGAATTAGTTTTCAGGGAGCTGAGTGTGTGTGTTGCTCTCTAAAGGGCTTTGGCGTGATTATTCTGGGGATTGGTTTTAGATTGTTTGTCTCTGAGTTTGTCAGTGTGCTGCACTTTTATTTTGGGACTATTTCAGAGGGGAAAAACACTGTTGTAAAGATTATGTGACAAATCTTGGTATAATGTGAGCTACCTGCGCAGACAGTCTGTGAGTGTTGTAGCTCCAGTGGTGTGACTCTCTCCGTTAAGTGCTGATCCGTCTCCTCCGGGGCTGAGGGGCCAGAACGGGGTGGAGGAGCCCGGCAGGTCCAGGCTGATGTCCCAGAATGGATCTATGGTCGTCGAGACACCACTAGGAGGAAAAAAGAGACACACACAAGATGGCACGTCTGTTTGAGAAAATAAAAATGCTGCATGTAGATTCAAGGTGGCTGCTGTGTGTTGATTCATCCAGCCTGTTACCCACTTCACAGGCGGCACATTAAGACATTGCACCTTTCCTTTATTCAGACAGACAGAAGTGAGAGGAGACAAAAGAGGGAGACATCCGGGAGGCATCAACTGCTTGGCACCGTGGCTCAGACCCTTGCACTCCTAATGTTGGCAGCTAAGCTCGTTCATCTGGGCTATGAAGATAATTACACCGAACACCATTCAGAGACGCGCGCCGCAGCTTAGCGCTGGCAGTTAAGGATATAAAACTAATGATAGCTGCTGATAGCATTCGTGACCTGAGAAAATTTGGGTGGTGACCATGTTTTATAAAGAACTCCCTTTGTTAACATCAATCATTTCTCTAAACCACTTATGTTGTGCAGGGTTGCGGGAGGTTGGAGCCTGTTCCAGCTCACACTGGGCGAGAGGCGGGGTGCATGCTGGGCAGACTGCCAGTCTGTCATGGGGGCTAACACAAAAACATCCTGCATGTCCTCGACTGTGGGAGGAAACCGCAGCATCCAGATGAAAGCCACACAGGTGCAAGGAGAACATGCAGAGTCCTAACAGCAAGGCCTCATCCTGCCGGTGGACTCAAACCAACAGCCTTATTGCTTGTGACAGGGTGATTCACTGAGCCACCACCCTGATCCTGATTTAAAATCTATAATCAGCCTCAAAGACCATTTGAAACTCCTTTTTTTCTCTCTCTGGTTGTTTGTTTACTGGTAAATATTTCTCTTATATTTTGTTAATGTCTGATTATTTTGTGACTCTGCTACCTCCATATTTGTGAATGTTGGAAAGGTCAACCTGGGATGTTTTCCCCAAGCCACCCAAAGCCCAATTTAACTACTAAGTCTTGCAAATGTACGTTATTGCACACACAAAAAAAGTTCAATCAAGAAACAATAACAGGCCACCCCCATTCTTGTCTTTCTAACAGCTTAACAAATCATCCATTGGTTTGTCTACTCACAAAATGTAATCCACTGTATGCTTGTTAAGCCAAGAAGCTGTGGCACAGTTACAATTAATTCAGAATTCTGCTGCCTGGTTTCTAACAAAAACTCTGCAGCGCTCCCATATTACCACCGTGCCAGCTTTACTACGCTGGCTTGCTGTAAAATAAAGGATTAAATTCAAAATCCTTTCAATTACTTTTAAAGGGGAACATAATTTACCAGTCTACTAAACCTAAAAGTCATTAGAACAAAGGGTTCTGGTTCTGCCCTGCTCAAAGCTCATGCTAATCTCTATAAACAGATATCTGTGTGTGAATGCAGGGGACAAGATGTTGCAATGGAAATGTTCAGGTTTCCATTTGTAGTCCGTTTGTAGTCAGAACAGCATTGATCAATCACGTTTGACACTACTTTGAGGATGTTGCACTCTTAACAATTTACGCAAATTGAGCCAGCCCCTGTGAATTCTGCATGACTTTGCAATTTTGTCCAATCACTAAAACTTTACCTCAAATTACTATTTAAAAAGGGTAAAATCTTTAATTGTAGAGCTGCGTGCAGCTTATTGATTTGCTCATTTGCCGTGTGTTTGTGACTGGAGACACAGACACACAGTGACAAGGTTAACCGTTAGCATCACACAGCTAACGTTACACTATGGCTATTAACAGGATTAACAACAGTTGAGCCGTATTGCTGTTGATGTGAAAACAGCTCAGTGTCAGATGTTGACTTCTGCTGCGAAGCTTCTTCACGCAGAGAGAACATGAGGAGAGCCTCTTACGGGGACAGTCCTTAAGTGCCTATACATCAAAAGGCATTGACGGCTGATTGGTGGCGATCAGCTGTTGCTGCCCCCCACCCCCTAAACCTCCTACTGTACCATCACAAATAGATTCTAATTTTATGGTAAACACGGAATGCTCACAATACTACGCTCCAAATCCAAGACAGCATCACAACTAATTTTTTCCAATTTGTCTCTCACCATCCTGGATCAGAGCTCCTTTAAACATTGCAGCATGCATCACTTTTTTTTATTTTTAGAAAAGCTGCTGTGAAATCAGGTATTTCATTTCAACAATCACAAAAACAGCCCATGAAATCCTCAAGGGACTGGTCTGAGCAAGCCTGCCGGTAAATGGTTCATGTAGAGAGCAAAAGAGTCGGAACACATTGGCTGACATGCAATATGAAATGATGACTGATGATTTAGCTTTTTATTAGCTTTTATAGAGATTAGTCATCGCTCAACTCCAAATCCACTCTCACATCTCAGCCGGGACTGTAAACAATGACCTGCACACAGAAGAGGACGCTGAAATATTGGCTGTTGCCCACAGGGGCTAAATCGTTGTCAAACTGATGGCCAGTGGGTTCTGAGATTGAGCTCATGCTAACTGAGCTTTTGTTGGAACAGTCGCCCCCTAGGGGTCAGATCAGCAAACTCTGTTAAGTGTTTTAATTCTCATCTAAAGATCATTTCACTGTATTCTCAGGGGCATTTTACTGATGCTTTCTTGCCCTGCTGGTGTTTAATTTCAGTTTTTATTTTCTTGAAATGCTTTTCATTGTTGATTTTGTAGCTGTGATGCACTTTGTAGCTAGTTTTGAAAAACTCTTTATACATTAAATGTCAATTTTTGTTATTACTTTTACATGTAGACAACAAACAGGTGTCTAGACTCACGATCTGGAGAATTTCTCTGTGTCTTTATTTACTGTGGGAACTGGATCCCAATCCTACGCCTATTAGTTTGTTTCAGAATATAAAGTGAGAGACAAATGCTCTATTTAATAGCTCCAGCTCCTCACAAGGATGGCACTGGCCCCAACATGAGCGAAAATAAAATATGAAAGTTGTCAAAAGTGTCTGCAATTTAGTACTTTCACATTTAGAAAACAGCAGGCTTCCTGAATGCAAAGTGAGAGGACAGTTGACACTTAGGACCTTCATCATTAGCACCTTTGCTGTAACACGATGACAGAGACGTGAGCTGTGTGGGCAGGGACAGTAATGAAGAGAAGCACAAGAGATCCTCAACTCACTCCAATGTCGCCACAAAGGATAGAAAGTTATTTAGTTTCATGGGTAAAAATGGGGAACTTCAGTTGGATTCAGCCTGTAAATACTGACCATATGACCTAGTTGAAGTGTGTTATAAAGTGATCTGTGAATTGTACAATATGTCCTGTTTCTCCTTGGTCAAAGCAAACGATGAGCTTTCAATTTCAGTTTAAAAGAGAATACAAAGCGTATAACTCATAAAGCAGCAAAGGCCTTATGGCAGCAGGATTTCCTTTAGAAACCTGGTCTAGGACAGAACTTTCCTCTGATATAACCAAACACAAAGCATCAGAATCCAAATTTGTGGATCACTGCATTTGCTTTAAGCTTCCCATGTGCCTGTTGTGGTCCTCAGTTGTAATAACACACAATTATTTCACAGTATGCTTAAAAATTCTTTTGATAATTATTCAATTGGTTCCTACTTTTTTTTTTAAAGAGATCCATTTTAGAGCCTAAGCCAAAGCACTGTGCTTCTAGGGCTGTGACAGTTTGTGTATTCATACTGCAGTCACAGTCTGGTGCACACAGATGCACGCAGAACATTAATGCACATAATATGGAGCCTCAGTTTACAAGGACAAATCCTGCCCAGAGACTTTAACCTGTACACTTTCTACAGCATGTGCTGAGGTTAGCACAATAAGCCTACTCATTTTTTTTTTTACCTGCTTTACCAAACTCACACTAAACACTAGCTTCTTTTAGCTGGTTTCAGGGCACACTGTGTTTTCATGTGCCCAAGCAAACCCAACACGTAGGAGGGGTCTCCTAAAAGGTGTCTGCTTAATACGTTTGTCTGAATCTAGAAAAAGAAACACACCGGCAGCTTGTTGTTGTTATGATAATATCATGCTAGTAATTATATAATGACACTGTAAACACACACTACACTTTCACTGCAGTGTCAGCTACTGTAAAGTAAAGATCAAGCACTGTCTTTGACCACCAGGTGGAAGTAGAGATCAACTTTACACACTGTATGCCATAACAAGGGTTTTACTGTTGCTGCAGTGTGGCAGCTCAGTGTGTGTGATTGATGATGCGCTGTGTGAATGATGGAGGAGAGGGGAGGCAGGAGGGTCACCTCAGGGCAGGGAATTAGAGAGTTCTAATCCAGGATGGTGAGAGACAAGTGCAGTGTGACGTTTATGAGAGGCTGTTTGATCAAGACAGAACAAGCCAGGCACAGTGAGACATAATGCACCTGTGCTGTAAGACAATGCCGTATTGTACTGTTCAAGGCCGTGGGTTTGTTCTATTGAGCTTTATCTCTTTATTCAGTCTCTAGTGAGGTCTGAAAGATTTCTGGTGTTGTGTTTTTCTTTGGAAGAACCTCATACACGAGCGCACTTACTGGCAGACTTGACAGGTGACGTCAGACTGCAGGCCCCCTGTGAAGATTTGGTCGATGATGCAGTTACAGTGGTTGGGGTTGTTGGCTTTCTTCCCGTTGTCGTCTGTGTGGATGAAAACACACGCACACACACACACACACACACACACACACACACACAGTCACTAAAAGCAATGCTGTGTAACTTCACAGCCACCCGCTCTGCTTCTAAACTGCACAGAGAGATGCAGAGATCCAAGAGAGATCAGCACTGTGGCTCTCCGTCTCTCTGTCAGTCAGTGCATATCTCTTTCCTCTTCATCCTCTCAACTCCCCTCATCCACCCAGCTCTCCTCCTGTCGCACCAACACTCAGCTCTCTGTCATTCTTCCTGCTTTCTTCCCCGCCTACTTCACATCTGTCTTTCTCCTCGAGTGATTAAGTGTGTCTGACCTTTGCAGTGTCTGTGCAGGACATCTAGCGCCGCAATGAGGAACTCGTGGGCGTCCTGCTGCTCGTAGCCGGCCAGGTGACGAGCGTGGGTCCACACCAGGTGAAGGAGACGGAAGGGGATGTGTGGCGACCGATGGCCTGAGTAGAACTGGTGGAGGAAGGTGTGTACGTGAGAGAGAAAACACGGCCTTCTCAGCCTCTTCAGCACAGACACACCAAACCAACATTAAAGACCTAATGGCAAAGATGAAGATAATCTAGGTCGTTCATGTTCTTTTGTCACTTCATATCTCGTCATGTGCTGAGCTGAACTGCCAGTCAGAGGGATTTCACTCAGTGATGGGCCCCACCATCTCCAACGCAGATTCAACATGTTGAATCAGTCGAAAAGCAGCCATGTGTCAACACCATGTCACCGACCGATGGCAAACCTTCGCTTGGGTGTGTCAGGGCCCCTTATCCCTCTTCTTTTACACATTTGAACAAATTCAACAAAAAAACAAGAGGTGACAGTTACCTCCTGGAAGAGTTGCGACATCTCACACACCAAACAGGAGTTGCTCTGCATCTCGCATTTGTGTCTGTCGGACAGGAAGAAGTCACGCAACAGCGGCGTGTGTGTCAGCGCTTGGACGATGCAGTTCATGAAGCACGTGTTGCCCAGGTTTATCAAACCTCGCAGGCCTGAGGGTTAAGAGGAGAGAAAAAAAAAATCAGGCAACAAAGAAGAGACAAAGAGAAAGGATGGGTGGAGAGGTGAGGGAGGAATAAATAAAAAGGGAGGACAGAAAGAAATAGCTGAAGAGAGAGAGAGAGAGAGATCATTTTTCCTGGCTGCTGCAGTGGGGCATCTGAGCTGCAGTGCTGTTAACAGCAGACAACTAAGAAACACACACACACACACACTTCACAGTAATACTGTGATGTCCCTGAGGCAACGTTGGACTGCACGCAGGGAAACCCTTGTCAGATTACAGCAGACCAAACCACACACAGACAGACGAGAGGAGAGGGAGGGGGAGATAAACAGGAGAGACAGTGGAAGGAGAGGAGGAAAAAGAAAAGAGGACAGACAGCAGAGGAGCAGAGGAGGGGAAGGATGGAGGTAGTGCTCTCACAGATGAGCAGCCAGGCCTGTAATTTCCCTCACCTAAGACAGTGCCAGGGATGTTAATGGTGCTAGAGCACGTCGCTGCAGGCTGTTACAAGGTGTTAAACGTATGCCAGCTCTCCTCACTCCCACATGCAGCCAAACCCCAACACTGCTTCATTCTGATATTCCCTGCTGCTTCAGATACACACTGCTGCTTTGCTTTCTAATATCTGCCTAATTGATAGCTGTCAGGGACACATGTAGGTCATCATATAGGATGTCAGAGTTGAATATTACCTTACCTTTAGTTTGAAGTAGGGCTGTGACTAATGCCTATTTTCTTTATGAATTAATCTGAATTAAATTTCAACATTCTTTCCATTCATTTATTCATTTATATTCCATAACTGCTTATCCTGGTGCAGGCTCGTGGGGGCTGGAGCCCATTCCAGCTGACATTGGGCGAGAGGCGGGGTTCACCCTGCAAAATAAAGCCCAAGTCATCTGTTCATTTTTCATTATACTGACTATTTTCAAATGGTCGGCGGGCCACCCTGCACCCCATCAAGGGGCTGGATTTGGCCCACGGCCCCTAAGTTGAGTGCTCTAGAGCCTCACACCTGGCTAGAGAGGGTTTTTATGACCGTTCTTGACCAAACATGCTTCAAAAATAAATTCCCTGGGTGTCAGAGCTGCTTCGTACTGTATGAAAAGCTTCTCCTGCACTTCCTGAAATCCCTGCAGCATCTGAAGGCAGCAGGACTGATACGTTATAAATGTGCAGGCAGAGCGCAGTGCCGTTATGCACGGTCGTTCGCTGATTACCTTCATTAAACTGCCTGAAAACAAGACCAGGTTGCTGCAGTATAACCATACGGACCTCTGCACACATCAGCCTGGTCGATTAGAACTCCACATTGTGCTTTTCTATGAAGGAGACACCTGGATCATAGGGCTGATCATAGCATCTTACCCAACTTTCTGTTTAGAAAAAGTAGTGTCTCATGTTTTATACACACATAGTGCAATTATTTCATCTGTGTGTCTTTGGGTGCAGATTTGTGGTGATGTGTGTGTTCACGCCGTGACGCTCTGAGCAATGCAGACATTTCCAGGGGTGAAGCTTTCCGTTTGCAGAGTTTTAACTGTGATTGGCACAGCTGTTTGAAAGCATGGAGACGCTCCTAACGCTGGGTTCACACTGGACGCAGAAGTGCCGTGAAGTGTGCCAACTTTCCAAGGAGAGCTGCCCGCTTGCTTTTGGTGCTTATGTTGATGGATTGGGCTTTTTACACTGGACGCTGCACGGCACCGAGCGCCCTGGCCGTCTCGAGATCTGCAGCAATAGTTTCAGCGTCTGGTCTATTTTTTAGTGAGCCACAAGTGAATCTGGCAAGAAAACACACTGAAAATGTATTGTAAACAATATAAAGTGTACATTAAATATGATATAAGCGATAGATGATAGAATATGCACCCCATGCTTTCACATATGTCGGTTGAGTCTAAACAGAAAGGAAGTAAGTTGAGCTTACCACCCTCAAAATAAAATATTAAACTGAGGCTGGGATCAGGCATGCTTTTGCACCCTCATAGAACCAAGCCTGCAAAAAGTCATAGCTGACATTATGTGCATGGTGATGCTGTATTATTTTACTTGTTAAAAATGTAATGAACCCAGATCAAGCGTGCAGTAGAACTAGAATAGCTGTGTGTGTGTGGCCACGAATCATACGCACACATCTCAATGTGCAGGGCTTCGCATCCCCCTGTGACGGCCCTGCTGAGAATCGAGTAAGAGTTGAAATTTCTTCCCACTATAATCTCTGCAAACCTTAAATGGGAAAATCTTGAAGATAGCTATTAAGAGACGACAATTTGTTTGGAATCCTAAAGTAAATATCCACTGAGAGGAGCCAGCTTTGTTTTTAATCAGAACAGTTTAAAAGAATACATTTCCTGAGGCTATTCGCCTCTCGAATGGTAAACAGTCTGTTTTTAGCATATGGGTTTTGGATGACACATTTTAGAAGCCCCCTTTTACTGTAAGTGTGAAGATGTAAACTTTGCATATATATCATTGATGCTGGTGGTAACACTGCTTCCTCTTTCTGCATTTACATTTTTTGCTCCCTCTAGAGATCCGCACTGTGTCCCGATTGGCCCAGATTGACATCAGGCGCTCTGCAGCTACACAGCCATCCTCCTCAACACTGGTGTGTGTGTGTGTGTGTGTGTGTGTGTGTGCCTGTGTGCATTAGAGACTTAGAGGTACTAACCAATAGTACAGTTGGAGGTGATTCTCCTCCTCTTGGGGTTGTGGCGAAGCAGCTCCAGCTCCCTCTTAGTGGGCTCCCACGTTGAGTATTTCTCCCCTATGCCTGGAACAAACACACACATACACACATTCAAAGCATTGCATCCTTCGCTGCAACCCTAGGACCGAGAGCTGTAACGCTCAAGGGAGACATCACGCAACTTTGGCATGATGTGTGTGCAACAGTGTGTGGTGTGGCTATCTGCTTTCATACCTTGCATTTTCCAGGCTTTCCTCTGTTCCTCTTTGGCAATCTGTTCCATGTCTTTGTCATAAATGTAGTCTTGGCACATAAAACAGTAAATTCCTCCATACAGCAGGTCAATAGCTGAAAGGCCAGGCAGGAGTAAGAGAGAGAGAGAGAAGGAGAACAAATAATGCATGAGAAAGCTGTTTTAGTCAAATGCAGAGAGACACTCAGTTTATGTTTGTCAGAGGGTGAAAAAGGTCTTTGCGTTGCTCCGAGCTGTGTGAACCGCTAACTGCCTCCTCTCTCAGGCTTTTTGTCTATTCGGGCCACGTTGTCATGGCGCTGCGATGCCAGGTAGCCGGGGCTTATCTGCTGACATATCAGCTATCTGTTAACACCATCCAGGAACGGTGGAGAGACACCCCGCGAGACGGGGAGAGCGATGAGGAGTCAAAAGGTGAGGAGGAGGAAGGAAGGAGGCGCCTATCTAACTGTGCGATCTTTCCCCGCTTCACACTCGCTTAAACGCTTAAATGCTCAATGGCAGACCAAAACTCCCTTCTCTCCTCACCTGCTCCATACCCTGCAGCTACCTGTTTGCTGTTGCCATGACAACATGCCTTTAGGCTTCTCCTGGCTGTCATGCTCTGCAGGTATGGAGGTTAAAAAAAAAAAAAAAGGAAGCAGGATGGAGGAAGGGAGGGAAGGAAGTATACCAAAGTACAGAACTTCACTGAACTGATGGGAGAGGACGGAAAAACAGTAAGACAGACAGTTTAAGTGCAATTAGATGAAATCATTTCACAATTCTAAATATCAAAAGGGTCATCAGGTAACCATGGGAACAAGAGGAGGGCAAAGAGAAGAGGATAGAGACAGATGAGCCCAATACAAGGCTGCAGACAGCATTCACCAAATAGCTGTGAGTGGAAAACGCATAAAACGGTTAGATGAAAGAGATGGAACGGCAAGAAAGAAAGGAGGAGGAGAAGCAGGAAGGAGGAGGAGGAGGAGGAGGGGCCGGGGTTTAATGGAGGCTAATTCCACAGGGTTTGTTGAAGACGACTTAATTACCTCCTCACCAGTCTGCTGAGATCTGTCCCTTTTTTCTGTTTTTATATAAATCTTTTCTCTCCCTCCATACGAGACTGTTTCTCGCTCTATTTTTGCAGCTTTCGATTCAGCAGCTAACCTAATTAAACTCACAATTACACACCGTGGGACACATACGCACCAGAGGGGGTCTTCCTGAGCTGAGCGATAACGCCGAGCAAAGGAGGCTTTGTGAAAACAAAAATCGGCAGATTCTCAACATCTGCCAAACCCAGCCTTTTGTCATGGACACCCCGAGTGTCTTTGCTGCGGCAGCGTTCTCCTCCAAACACCGCAGTGTAACGTACTTCACTTGCAGCTCAAACAGCCTAATTCTATTATGTGGAGAATGGAAAAAAGAGTGCTACTGGGTGTAGAGCTGGTATCGCAGCATTTATCTTAACAGGATGATACCTTGTGTTGAAGATTATATGCTGTTTGCAGTATCTTCTGAACGCTGAGCCATTCAGTGCTCTTGTAAACAATAAAAGGTTGTAAAAATGTTGGCACACTACATCTCTGCAGCTCAGAGCTCAAGAAGAATGTCCATATTCCAAGGCTGTGAACTGTAACATGCATTTTCACCTTGCCCAGTGCTACAATTCTTAGCAAGTTGCTTTATGGCAGTGCACATGGCTGCCACCTACAGCATGAAAACACTGTGTTAACCTTTGGAATGAGCATCTCTGGGAATTTGTCAATGTAAGTCTTTAAGTCCTGCAGCTGGTGCAGAATGCTGCAGCAAGACTTGGTACTGGTACTGGTACCAGGAAAACAGACGGCATTACACCGGTACTAGAAACCCTGACCTCGCTAACTGTCAAACACAGGATTGGAATGATTTTTTATGAAATCAATTATGATGAAGTGCACTCCTTCATCCAGTTGGGGAAACCGGCAGGTACCCGGTGGGTGACATTTTGTTTTAATTCTACTTGTGGGTCCAGTTATGGGTGGAAAAAAAAAACATGCAGGTCGACTCGTGGGTGAGTGGATGATAATAATATTAAAATAAAATGAGAATAATAATAATAATAATTTATTTCAGTATTTTAACGTTTTAATCCTCTGACAACCGACTCAAGCCCTTCCTACACAGGGATCAGGCTATAGGTCAGCTACTTAGTCCCTTCTTTATGCTTCCTTTGCATCTTTACACTGAACCAATTACGCTCCAGTGTATGATTCATTTCCATGATAGCATATAACATATGCATCGGCAGTGTTTTATAAACAATAACAATGGCATTCACGTCTCCTGAATCTAACTGTTTTCCCAATCTGCCGACATTTTCGGCCACTGTTCTTCTTTGAGTTAGCTGCTAACTGCTATCAGCTGCTTTTTAAATCTCCCACGGTGGTTTGAACATATAACGCGTCGACAAAACGTCACACCTTACCTGCCCATGGTCCCATTTCTGTGCTTTTGCTACCTCCAGCAGCGGCTCAAAGGTGAGACAACTCTGTCCCCCCATTCTATGATCATACCTTCTATACACAACAGTGGGACAGCATTACAGCATTATATTACTGCCTTCAACAGGCAGTGCTGTTCAGCACTATCAGAATAAACAAACAAATAATAATAATAAAAAAACCTTTTAACCTCCTGAGAGCCGACCTTTTGTTTGGCATGCATTTTTAATTTCTCCTAGCTATTTGGAATCAGTAGGACCCAATAAGTATAAAAACCTCAACATTGTCAGCAATAATTAAGTCCCACTGTCCTCCTACGAGATGACAATAAAGACCCAATGTCCCCAAATGAGACGAAAAGTCCTAATGTCTTCAAACAAGTACTTCCAAATTAACAGTGTCTTAGCTTGTTACTGTCGCTAAAATTGGTCAAATCTGTTGCTATGTCAAACTACAAATATTCCTAATCATAAATAAACAAGTCTCAACCATAAAATCTGATCAGGTCTTGTCCACTTTTGTGGCAGGGTCGGCTGTGGACTGACTTGGCAGAAATAGCTGCCATCTTGTTTTTACATGGATTAGTGTATTGTGCTCTTACCACCACTAGATGGCCCAAAAAGTGTCCACGGACGAGGACAACAGGTCTGAATTAAGTAGAATGAAGTATAAGGTCAAGTAAACCCAAAATGTAATGTCATCATATGAGGACACAGGGTCTCAGGAGGTTAAACTTTATTTCCTGAATTACCTTCGTTTTAAAATATAATATCTCAGTTTTACATGTATGAAATAACCCAAAATGATCACTTCAAACATGCTGCCTAACTGCATTATTTGAACAAAGCATGGTTATTATAAGATTTGCTGTTTCGGTTCGGGCCATGGATCTTTGTGTCAACGGATCGGGTTGGGTTAGAAAACTAACTGGTTTATGTACAGGTGGCGGGGAGGGTACGGTATCGTGCATCACGGTTCCAGTTTAGAACCGGGTCTTGGAAAATCAGACCTATGTAGGACTCTTAAGTATGGCATTTTTATTTTAAACTTTTTCTTAATTGCATTTACAGAACAATTATTGTACCGGGACATAAACCGTTACCATGATATAAAAATACATATAATGTGATAAAAGATTTTGGAACAAATCACAAATGGAAGCAGTGCACTTCACCAGTAACACTGACTGACAGAATAGAGCTCAGTGATCAATCAACACTGATTTAGGGTGGAATCATATTGTGATGACATGAAATTACCATGTTCAAATTAGTGATTCTAAACAAATTAAAAACAAATAAAACAAGCTCTTCTCAGTTTCTCAAAGCTAATCTGATCATGACATCAGTGTGATTGCTTTAACATTAACAAAATCACGACATACAGAGGGATGACAAATTAAATTCAAAAGAAGCAAAATAACAAATGCAGATGATTCCACACTGAATGGTTTGATGAGGAGTAGAATATGAATACTGTGCAATGGCCCTCTTGACACATGTGGGAGACTGTGGAGCTACATTTTAAAAATGGCACACTCCATCATCAAAACACAGAATGAGTGAATATCTTTGCTCCTGTAGAGTTGCAGAGACTTGGAGAATCTATGTCAAGGAGCATCAAAGCTGCTCTGGAGGCTCGAGGCAGACAAAAACCTGACTGAGACGCTTGTGTTATCACTTCACTTGTCACCCATCTGTATATCAGGATCACCCATTCTGTGCACAAAGTACAACAGACAGCAGTTTACAGGTGAGTGCCTCATCCAGACGGCTTCACATTCTGCCTAAAACTGCACACGTTCAGCAGCATTTAACTGGGTGGGATCAGGTAAAACGCGGCAATCTTCTCTCGCAGTAATTCAGTGATTTGTGTGCAATGTTTTGATTATTACAGGCCGTGTGTCCCTGTGGGAGTAGCGTGGATGGGGGAAAACAGCCAACTGTTCTTGGTGTTCCGCAAACACCCACCACTTTGTATAAATCGGGAGCCGTCCAGATTGGGTCTGTTTGATGCAAATACTTTATTCAGTGAATTGAAATACAACTTTCTCACGGCGGAACGCTCGCCAACAAAGCGACCTCCATGCGGGCTGTGGTGAGAAACAGTGTGGCTGTAGCATCTAAAATAAAAGCCTTCCTCTGTCCTTTTTTAAAGGAGGAATATTTCAACAAACCCAGCGTGGATTATCACCAAAATCACTGATGTGCAATGTTTTATGTTACCTTCTCTGACCTGGAATAATAATCCTGTCAAAACAAGGCGGAGGCAAATCTCTTTCAGAGCTCTACCCCATAATCACACACACCACTGAATGTTTTGAAGGGATCTGGAGGAAGCAAAAACAGGGAGGTGTACCCAGTGAACGAGTTCTTATTCTGCGTGAATGTGCTTAATTTTAATAAGCTGCCAAGACAGACCTCAGCCCTTATTCATTAGTAAGTTCACTAATGCATGTATTCACTCTAATGGGCTACATGAGGCCAAATACACAGGTGACGTTCAAATCCCCCATGAGGCCGAGCCTTTTCAACTGGGTTGCAATTATGTTGCACCACGTTGCGTAATAGCTCTTTCTGTTGCTCTCGATTATTTTGCTCGATTAAAAACATCACAAAAACCACAACTGTGTCACAGCCAGGCAGCTGAAGTTGTCCAATATATGACTAACTTAAAGCTTAAATACAGACACAGAAATATACACATGCTATGAACCGTCTGCGCTTTATGCAATCCCACCAGGCTGCTTCTTCATTAGCCACTCAGCTGTATAATTAGCCCTTTTAGCAGCCTTTGTTTTGAGAGAAGAAGCATTACTGACGGCATTGTGTGTGGGTGTGTGTTTGTTTAGGAGGCAGGGACCAACTCATTTAAGCAAAGGGGGCTAATTGCAGGTCTGGACGCCTGGTGTTACGCCATGTGCATAACAGAGCACTCAAAACACACCTGCTCCGACTGCACCTGTGGACACTGTGAATGCCTTTGTGAGAGTGAGAGTAAAGTGTGTGTGTGTGTGTGTGTGTGTGTGTGTGTGTGTGTGTGTGCCATACCTAGGTTATGCCTTTTGCTCTTGGCATGCTCATGGATGTGTTTTTTGGCAAAGCAGGCGAAGAAGACGCAGTAGAGGCAGGAGTGGAGTCTGTTGAGGTGGGCGCCACACATGTGGCAGATACATGACTTGGCCTGGAAGACAGGGAGGAAGAGGAAGGAAAGGAAACAGAGAGGAGAAAGCATAAACACAGAGACAGAGGAAATTATTATCACAGTTCTTGCATCAATAGAGATGGTATTCTAATGCATTATATTAATGTCAAGATACTAGAATTTCTATTACAATACCTTGAAAAATATCAATATTGGATACCATTTACAATACCACAGCACAAAAATAGACATTAAAGGCATACAATTTAAAATTCTTATTAAAAGTTAAATATATCAAAGATATAACATGAAGACGACTTGTCTTTTTTTTTTTTGTTAGTAGCAGAAAACAGCAGAATGACTACAGTAAACACTGACAATAATTTAAACTTTTTTACATTAATAAAAAATAATTATCTTATTGTGGTAGTGTATATGTACAAAAATGTCTGAGATTGTCACACATTCAAAATGCAATTTAGTATCCATAGTATTGATTCTGTGGAAAATGGATACGGAAACAACTGCAAATATTCAGAATTGATACGCATTGATAAATCGATATTTTTGACAACACTACATTATACACATATATAGTGCATGGGTGTGACAGCAGGTCTGGCATACAGAAGAAGTTGTGTTGGATGATGTAGAAATCTTCATTCTGATGAATAAAAGCTTCTGTTGTTTGTTGTTGGTTTTACTTGAATACATAAGTTTAATTATAAGACAAATCTGATATCAAAGAAGCCTGCCGCATCCACAGAATAGAGCTGGGTATCAGTACTCAATACCTTCAAGGTGAAGACCGAAATAACCCAGTACCAAGTAGCATCAAAATGTCTCCAGTAAAGCAGTACCTGCATTCGATTCTTTAGGCATGGGGGTGGGGGGGTTAAAATGGTATGGTTTTATGATATGATTCTAAAAACCTCTCTTTTTTAATGCATGTGTCCCTTTGTATCATTTTGTGTCCCCTTATCTGTCAATCCATTCACAGCTGATCAAATCAGATCGATGGAGAGGAGCAGTTGCTGCAGAGGCGAGTTAAGCCCAGTTCAGACCAAAGATTCACGACGAGATGAGTTAAAACAGGCAACTTTTTGCAATGCGCCATTCTGTAATGTTCTGCTGGTTCACACCAATGCAACTAGATGAGACGGTGTATCATCTCAATGCAACAACTCTCTGTACTTCTGTTCTGATTTCCAGCTGTCAGGCTTACTTAATGGCTGAATATAATTTGTAGCTTCTTAAAATATTAATGAGGATAGTGATAGTGGGATACTGGCTACAGTTGCATTTGTAGTAGTGCTAGAATTGCGAAAAACAGAAACTAAACAAGCACCAGATGGACTTTATTCATGATAAATATGCCACAATAATATAAATAACCAGCACCAATTAATCAGTCAGTGAGCACGTTTACATGCGCACAATAATCAGATAACTGGGAATAATCAGGTAATGGTAATAATCCGATTTGACGCGTTTACGTGCACTTCAATAATCTGATAATCAGAAAAACCTGGTTTACATGATTCAGTCCTTCAGTTGGATTTCTCCCCAAGTACATGACATAAAACTCAAACTTCCTGTTACAGTAGGTACTCATATCCTTGAAAAACCCCGAAAACTACGCAAGTCATATATTTGCAGAATAAAGCACTCATCATGCTGACAGCTTATATTCTTACAGTACTGTTTCTTTTTATCATTAACAAATACATGTGAGAGCATTCTAATGTGTAGTTTATCAATGTGAAGCCAATTTTACATACTTTGGGTAGATTCAGAGTAAAAGTACTGCAAAGTGCAATATACAAGTGTACTGTATATAAACTTGTCACACAAAGTGCATAACATATAAGTAAGATAAAATAAAAGTGACAATTTAAACACTGAGAATATAAAAATATATTATTTTATGTAAAATCTTTATCTGAAAGGAAACAAAAGCTGTCAGATTAACGTAGTGGAGTAGAAAGTACAAGATTTCCCTCGAAAATGTAGTGGAGTGGGAGTATAAAATAGCAAAACACAAAAGAAACCAGATGAAAGGGTATACATGCACCGAATAATCTGACTATTGGGGAAAAAGCTAGGTGTGTTTATCTGATTTCTCATAATCAGATAATGGCTTTTATCTGATAAAGCCTATCGGATTATGCTGTTTACATGACCACTTGAATAATCAGGTAACTCCAGAAATCAGATAATGATCGGTTTATTAGTGTGCATGTAAACACGCTCAATGAGAATGTGTCTGGGTGGGGGCGCATAAGGGAACACAGCAAGCAGCAGCAGTGACCCACTGTCCGACACCAGCACACCGTAAGGATGGAAACAGAGGGCTTGGCAGGGACGGAGCACCTGCCACAGCAAGTGAACATGCTATCTGCGGCCATTTTGACTTGACCAGAGGACTTCACTGCAAGCCGACTGGCTGTAGTAAGAGGTGGCCAACCTCACGTTCTAAAACCATCCACCTGTGATGTGACCAGTGGAGTTGCAGGTGACACCATCAGCCGGCTTGAGTTGAGCTCAGATGGCCAGTTTACACTGCTTGAACTTTTCTCTACAACGTTCTGAAACGGTTTTGTCTCGTCTTGAATCTTTAGTCTAAACTGGGCTTTAGACCCAGTGTAAACCCAGTAGAATGGATGGTTAGGTTTTACTTTCAATGCGTCTGATGTTCTGCTACTCCAACCTATCAACAGTCCAGCTCCAAACTTAGAAAATATATTTGTTGCAGCAGATGTTTTAATGCCACAAATAAATGAAAATGTGGGGAACCCTGGGTACTGCTTCAAGAGTACCAGTATCAAATTCTTTAAATGATACCCAGCCCAAGCAGGGACAGAGACACACCAAAAACCTAAAGTACAGAACAATCATTTCAGCCTTTTAAAGTGTCTGTTCCACATCACTTAGATCCTTGTATCATCATATCACCAGACAAGAGCTAGACAAAGTGTGTGTGTTAGCCGGGAGCAACAACAAGGTCGACATCTTATCATCCAGACAGGCGGGAGCCTCTCAATATAAAACATGCTAAGTGCGAAGGGTGCTGATGCTTCTCAGATCAACGACCTGTCAATGCTCAAATTAAACATTTATGAGACACAGAATCAGACATTTCTTTATGATCAAAAATCCTTCACAGTGGAAACATTTTGTTTTTGACATTTCAAAATGTCAGATGTCTCTTAAATTACAAAGTAATGGAATGTAATCTGTTAGAGTCTACCCTAACATGGGAACCTCGTTTTTGGCTTCAACAGTTATTGAAATAATAATTTTTCTATCAAGCAGATCAACATCCTACACAGCTTTTCTTCAACCTCTGCTGCCTTGTGCAGAATTACAATTGGTGACTGCAAACTAGTCTAACAAGGACATTTTTTTTCTATGTGTTGTGTGTGTGAGAGAGAGAGGAGTATGCGTGGCTGTACAAAAACATTGAGCAAAAGAACATAAGCCAAATAAACACCACACAACGTGTTTTGTCTTGATTCTTTATGCTGCTGTAACCACGGAGATCATGTAAGATTTGTGTAATTAACGTGTAAACCTAAATTGCAATATACGATATTAATGCTTAATAATTTATACATTCCTATATATTATGTTTGATAGTCATGTCGGAAAGATGAGGGGGGTGGCATGGCTGTGGATGGAGGGTAGATAGCGAGGTGTTCAAAAGCATGCAGATGAGAAGCTGGCATGCCAATGAGCCGGCATGAATATGAGGAGGTGAGAAGAAATGAGAAGTGCCTGGAAAGACGAGAGGGAAAATAAGAAAAGACAGGAGGGAGAAGAAAGGAGATGGAGGAAGGCATGGGGGCAAAGACGAGAGACAAAGACCAGGAGAGAAAATCTCAGGGAAGATATCTGAAATTGAGTGATGATTGCAAAGGTTGATTTCAATGTCAAATTCTATGCATTATGTGTTCTGCAAGCTAAAATATTTCACTTCACAGTCACCTTCAAAGAACATTAATGTGCAGAGTGGAATAGTTAATAGAAAGAGAGGATGTAAATGTTTTGTAATAAGACTACTGTGGACTGCAGTGGTCAAAACTGTGGCGTAGTGTCCCAGTCCACCTGTACTGGCTGGTGCCAACAGTAATAAAAAAACTTTGGAGAATGGCTGACATCAAAATCTCAGTGGAATACACGCCAAAAGCACAACGAGCATCGAAAACATATTAAAAAAGGAACTGAGCGAAGCATTTCAGTGGCTGCTGTTCTGCTACATTGCCTAGCGCCTGTGCCAACACATTTTGTGTATTGTAAGCTAATGTTGCATGAGAATATGCATTTAATACCCTGGTTTCATTGTGGAATGACAGTGCTACAGTAGCATCTGATTCATCATTGCTATAATCTTTTGTCTAAAAATGTCAGATAATAGTGAAAAATGCACTTCGTAATTTCCAGGAGCTCAAGGTGACACTTTCAAATGACTTAGGTGTGACCAACAATCCAGAACCCAAAGACATTAAATGATACGTGACAGACAAGCAGCATATCTCCAGAACTGAGAAGTTGGAATAAGTAATTATTTAGCATTTTAAGGTACAGTTCACCCACAAAATCAAAAAATACATATTTTTCCTTTTACCATTAGTGCTATTTATCAGCGTAGATTGTTTTGTTGTGAGTTGCTGAGAGTTGGAGATATCGGCCGTAGAGATGTCTGTCTGCCTTCTCTCCAATATAATGGAACTAGATGACCTTGACACGTCGATGTGACAAGTACCAGCTAATCATAGCACAGTAGGGCAGAACTAAGTGAAACTAGTTTGAAAAAAATAATGAGCAACAAAATCTGCCTACCAGTACCTCTCGAGCTCACGAATTAGCAAGTTACATATTGTTTGTTTAATCAATACCCAACTAAAAAATAAAAACTACAAGTCAGGCTAGCTGTTCCCTTTGTTTCCAGTCTTGACCTGGTGCTAAGCTAAGGGGGTGATCACACAGAAATGAGATGCTAGAGACGTGGATGCTTCAGAGACGCTTGAAACGCTGGAAGCGCTTATTCAATGCACGCTAGCTACTGGCGTCTGACGCTCAAAAAAGTTGAAAATATTTTAACTTTTCAGCGTCTACGCGCGTCTAAAAAGACGCCGGAAAAACGGCTGTCTACAAAGATGCTTGAACGACGGTCAGACACGCTATTTCATAGGAAACCAATGGTTTTACTGGCGTCGTGTTTCTAGCGTTTCATCTCGGTGTGATCGCTCCCTAAGGTAATTGTCCCCTAGCTCTAGCGTTATATTTTATTGACAGACATAAATTATATCAATCTTCTTATATTACTCAGCAAAAAAGCAGACATGCATATCTTCCAAAGCGTCCAACAATTCGTTTAACCAGATTCAAATAATATTCGGGTCAGATCTTTAGCCTACATGTTAACGAACAGAAGACCAACCTCTGTGGCTGATGATTTTAGCATACGCTTGGCATGCCAGCCTTAACATGGACATACATGCAAAATGGAAAGAGAAGAAAACAAAAAAAAAACTGATTCTCATTCCAGTCACACACACACACACCCCATCCATGCATAAGTGCTTAGACAGCACATGAATTATGAAAAGGCATCAATATGCAACAATCTCTCCTCACTCATTCTTCCAACTGTCAGTGTTACCACGCGCATGTGTATTTTTCTGGTCCCTGAGAACATTGTATTCATGTAGGAATTTGTGTCTACCCGTCTGTCAACACGTCTCCACATCCTCTGCTGTCATTCCAGCAGGAGTCTGAGTACACATGTGGAGTCCTTATGGACATACAGTAACTCTGCTTCGGCACACCGTCCGTGTACTAAGAGGCCACATGCACAGTGAGGCCTTGTGGTTGTCCTAACGCCCAGAGAACACCCGGAGCTCTGTCCATGTCATATTTCTGCGAACGCTGCCATGTCAGTGACGAGCCATCTGCCGACAGGATGTTATGCGAGAAGAGCAGTAGAGGGTAATGGGCTGGAAAGATCCTGGTTAGAAGTGTAAGTGTGGACATTATCGCACTGTCAGCCAAATGCAACATCTGTCTCGTTCATTGAAGGGAGAGGCCTGCATCAAGAGGAGGTGTCCAGACAGGACTATTCCCTCCAAAACAAACGCAATACATCAAATACTGTAGTTCTGACAAAAAAATACAAGTCACAAGTTAAGGAAAAAAGTCACAATTCGAAATAGAAGTTATATTTGAAGTAGTGTAGTGGTTTGAGCACTCGTCTTCCATGCCGACGGTCCAGGATTCGAATCCTGCTGGGGTCAACGTCAGCAAAGGCATGCGGTTGCAAGAGGTTCCCACCGCCGCATCAAATGGGATCATACTCCTAAAGGAGTAACTCCGGAACCTGAGCCAAGTCCTCAAACGGGGGCACGTCTCAAGCCCGTTGTAGATGGGAGATTCCAGACGTAAAAAACAGATTCATCATAAAAGAAAATTTATGAATATAGGTCGTTATCTTAAAAGGTCCAGAATGTAGGATTTAGGGGGGTATACTGGCAGAATTTGAATGTAATATGATAAGTATGGTTTTAAAATGTATAATAACCTGAAAATAAGAATCTGCGTGTTTTCGTTACCTTAGAATGAGCCGTTTATATCTACGTGAGGAGTGGATAATTGTCCAGAGTCTACCTTACTGCACCGCCGTGTTTCTACAGTAGCACAGAACAAACAAACCAAAAACTGGCTCTAGATAGGGCCATTCGCATTTTCGCCTCAGCCACCATAGTTAGCATCCCCTCTGTGATGAGCAGTGTCAGGAAAACACTGATTATTTTAACATGAAAATATTTCATTCAGTGTTTTTAAGGGGTCAAATCACTGGGTCCATTTGTTGAGGAGAGGAAGAGACCTCTGACAATAATTCAGCTCCTGGTAAAAACCTCCTGAACAATGAATACTGAAGAAATTCTAACCAGAGTAATTTCAGCTGGTTGCAATACACAAACCTCACAAATAGATGCCACTAAATCCCGCTAAATCTTACACACTGCTCCTTTAATAATGTAACTGAAGTCAGCTGGTAGTGCCAGGAGTACACTGACCCTGAGCTAATATAAAATATCTCACTGACTTTCTGTCTTTTTGCCGCCAGCTTCGAGTTTACGACCCCCTGGACCTCTTTCACAATGATTCCATTTTGTGTCGCTGAACTGACCAGAGGCAGCAGCAATGGTGCAGGCTAACAGACGACAGCCTTTACAGGACTCAGTAGAAAAGCAGCACTGATTCTGGCACTAAGCTCAGAGTTTGAGTGGGGCTGACTCATACGGTGGCTTGGTGCACACAAACACAGCTCTTCCTGTCTGATGAAGTGCGATTATTTGTAAATGAAACATGAAGATCACGAATTTACACGTGGCCTAATTTATCGTTACAGCATGGAGGAATTAGAACGCAAGGCTCCAGTCATTCTCCATCGCAATGTCTTGAGGAAAAAAAAAATCCAATGCAGCCGTCATGCAGATGTGATTAGACACCTCTGTGATTCACATGGCAGCCAACCAAAGAGCGGAGCCTTTGAATTGTCAAGGTGAACAAATGCTTAGAATTCAATCTGCGTCTGAAGGTCAGTGTGATGCAGACTGAGTGTTGATCAGCATCAATGGTCAGCATGGAGTGGAGAGTGAATGATGGTATGGGTGGGGGCTGTTGAAACTTACATAAAAACAATTGTTTCTTCTTAGGATTGTGGGGGATACGCAATGTTTGTCTTTATCCTCTGTTGCCCCGATACAGCTAACCAGAGGGAATGGATAGTGGAAGCAACAGCTAGACTGGAATATTTGGGTAAACCTGCTGCATTTCCTCAGAGGCTAATGACGTGTGATAAGCTTATGGGTGCTGAGATTTTCTTCCATGCAAACAAAAACAAACTGAAGCATATGTTGGAGCTAAGGTTTGACTGGAAACAGAACATATGACTAATAAATCCATCATCGTCTTCCCCAAACCCTGTAAAGATCTCTAATCACGATCTTTAGAGCCATTCTGATTCAGAGTAAGTCTCCCATTAAAAAAATAGTAAATGGAATTCAGAATTTAACTGCCTGCTGCATTGGTTTCCTGAGAGAGGCATGAGCGCATCTGAGTGGAAAACTGAGCCGCGATCAATAAAAATGCTGTGCCACAGGGAGGCAATGCGCAGGAGGAATGTGAGCCTTTCTGCCAGCCTTGTCTGCTCTTCAGGTTAGGGTGGGAGCAGGGGCAGAGAACCAGGCAATTATGGCAGGAGGAGACCCTGCAAATATTTCACCATTTATTTCAGTAAACATGCCTCCTGGAATACCAGCTCCCACTGATCCCGTAGCAGATGACAGGGGACATGGGGTTGTCCCAGAGCACATCTGAGTGCACGATGTATGTAGGCACACACTGCAGATACGAGCACAACATGCTAATATTGCGCATATCTGAAAGAGAAAGAGAAAGTGAAAGAGAGGCTGACTGGCGATGGCTTTAACAGTCAACCTTAGGGACAGTTCATTATTTATAAGAGGGCAGGGGGGTGATGCAAAACGAGGGAGGCATGTTAAATCATTTTTTCCTTAGGGGAGGAACATACAACTTTAAAGAAGCACTTTGCTGCTGGAAAGATGAGAATGTCTATGCTGTAGAAAGATGCAAATACTTTGAAGAAAATGGTGATACACCACAAGCGAAAAAGTATGCTTTTGCTTGAAAGGCAGAAAACTGCCCACTTCCTGTTGACAAACTCTTGCTATTACAGCTAGACACGACACTAAAATATATTTCTAAAAACACTGTAGGGGAGGAGTAGTGAATGCAGTACCATAATCTTGACATATGTTTGATCACCGATTAGTTTCGTTTTCAGATTTCAGTGTGAGTTTGAGAGAGACGTAGAGAGGCCGGTCTGTCTCGTATTCCACTTCTGTATAAAAACAAAATCGGGGAGTGCGGCAAAATGCTGCCTGCCTAATTTTGTTTATACAGAATGCGCCTTTTTCGGGGCAATGGGGGGTGTGAGCAAATATCAAAACATGTAGCTCAGCGTGTGACGTAACCAGTGACGTGGGAGGGAAGCCGCGGCTAGTCAGTCCTTCGGCGATTCTCTCGTAAGTCGGCCCGTTCTTTACCAATCCCCGTCATCTGACGGTTAATGGCCTCTTCGCTTGCGAGGGAAATGTGTTATCTACACACTGGTTAGATGGTTACCCACATTGTTTTGATAGAAAGCTGGTTGAAAATTTTAAATGGTTGTATTTTGTATTTATTTTACATTCCCTCTAAACCCTGAATCTCTTTGGTGGCTTTGAAAGGCATGTTTTCATCAAAAATTGCCAAAATCACACTATTTATCCTAGCTAGAAACTGTAAAAACATAAATTATCATCAAATTTTCAAATTTCAAACATTCTACAACACATCATTTGCGTTGTGCTTAAGAAATTAGCTGGTTGTTTTCTGTGGATAGCTCACTCCTGGGCTGTTTGCTCATTGCATTGTCCCCAATACTACCTACATTTGATATGAATATTAAAAAATATGGTTACATATGGTGGAGGGAAGGTCATGCAATTTCCCCCAGTCACTCAAGGAGAATTGAGGGAAAATATCTGCAGCTTTGGGGACGGTGTAGATTTGAAAAGAAAAAAAAAAAGTCACAACCCTGCCTCCCCTTTCCCTCTGATAAGTACAGTACAGTCCCTTATTGATGCTGTCGTGCAGTGCAAAGATAGCAATGATGCATCTGTGTCATTTTGAGTTTCCTGGATGACAAGTAGAGAGGACGGTTAGTTGATTTTTAATCAATTAATTCCTCCTAAGCGAGGAAATACCACCGTGTAATCCTGGCCTGCGGTCTGCTGGTGGAAGGAAGTGGAGCCACTGCAGGCGCAGTGCCAATGCAAACACAAGCACATCAGCTTTCTAATCTATTATGCGGTCCCTAGCTTTGAAGTAAGCTAACGTTGGCGGGGGTTAACTGGGTGATAGTTTGCTTCGGGGTCTGCCAGGTGTTGAGGCTGGCATTCAGGCGAGTTCAAGCCCCACACAAAGGGGGAACTAGACTTAAAGCGTGGGTAGTATTTGAGGGAGAGTAAACAGCACTTTGGCATTCAGGGTGTCGGATGTTCGTGTTGTTTTGGAAGGGCGGGGAACTGTCCACGCATGCGACGCCAGCTCACACACACAGAAACACACACAGTCTGGCGTACGTTAGGGTCCCTTCCAAGCACTCGTCTTCCTCTGTCACTTGTTACCTTTCGTTTTCTGGTCTCGGCTGAACCGCTCCACACGAAACACTGATAAATAACTCTCAGGTTCTGCTTCCAGTTGTCCACTTTGAAGCCGTTGACATGGGGGCAGCCTGCGGGACTCATGGTAGTCACAGCATCCGGCTTTCACTGTCCTCTGGGCGACGAAACCTGTTCAAATCCCTCAACGCAGACCCAGTAGAGACGGGCTGGCTGGTTAGCTTGCCAGGTTCGTTATCCAGCGATTGCTGCGCTCGGGCTAACTGGACATGTCCTGGTTGCAGTAGCGGAGACACGCGCAGTAGCAAACATTAAGACGATTTTTCCGGTATTACTCTGTTGGAAATGAGATATTATTTATGCCTATAAGTCTAGTATTGCATTGTAAGTGTAGTTCTTCAAATTCGCTGAATTACATGTTAGCAAGCTGGCTAAAGTTGGTTAGCACTGGAATTTCAACAGTAGCTTACACGGTGTGTCGTTAAGACCCACCTCATTCATACCCGCTGACCAATCAGAGCCGAGTGATGCGTGTGATTGGCGTGTGCCAACTTTCTTTTTAGCGGTTAAGTCCCGCCCCTATGGAGTGGATGCTGCGTTGTGATTGGCGCTTTTTTCCGGTACACCACATCCGCCTGAATAAGGGCGCTCATTGGCTGAAACATAAATCAGCTTCACTGTATCAATCAAGAACGTTACAATGTGACAATCAATAGTGGATGGAAATTGTAAATTCACCCTCACAGCACACGTAGAAGCAAAGGGATGAGAATCTTTTCACAAAGCCATGAAACCCAGCACTATATTCTTAAACAATTTATTATTAACAGATCCACAATCGCAAAGCTCAAGCTCCCAAATGACATGACAGTTTGGTTTCATCTGTTGACTTCACCTCTTGTAATAATAACAAGCTGTCAAAACGGTTTTCTATACAGTGCTCTAGCGACCTCTAGTGGATCCAACCTAAAAAAACAAAAAAAGAAAAAGGAAAAAACAAAAACAAAACAAAACAGTGCACCAGATTGTGAACGACTCCTCCATTGTGCCGAGTTTGGTCAAGGGCATGTCCATGTGTACAGATTTGCTATTGATGACAGCTACATTCTAACCGAAAAGGAGTGAGAGGGAAATGATCATTGCAGTCTTTACAAATGTAGAATATATCAGATTTATTCCTCGTCAGCCATAGATGTTTTTACCTCATGTAATGCCCTCTTGTTACGGCCATCATGCAGCAGAACCAATACAAACAGTGAGATTATTCACACATATGTTTGGAACAAATAAGTCCAGTTTTTATTATTGTGGTTTCTGTTAATGTAGCAGTGGCGCTCCAACCTGAACATTGATAAATAAAACACTGACAAAATTGTAATCTTTTTCCTTTTCTGTAAGGATCATTTGTTATCCTTAAGACACTGTGAAGAAAGAATAACCAAATTTATCATCATTCCACACAATTAGATTTTCCTTGACCAATGTCCTTATGCAATAGAATGTTTGTTTGTTTTCCTCTTTTAAAAAAATCCAACTCATCCTGGGGAAGAACGTGTTGGGTGGTGGCAGCGTTCTCTCCCTGTCCAAGGCCCCTCAGGAATAACTTGATGTTTTGCTACCAACATCGTCCTCCTGCGATCCCATACTCTGGAAAGTAAACACATGTCACACGTTGAGAATGTTACCTGACCTGACAACTGGAGAAACCGGTTCCTGCTGCGTTTCCATAATACGGCTAACAGTTCTGTTACATCTTGGACCTCTTTAAAGAAGCAGGAGGGTTACGAATGAATTCTTTGCTGAGAAAACCCATAACTGATCTTTTTACACTCGTCCATGTTCCAGATTTGAGGGAATGTTATATGGCGCTCAGAGAATTGATCCTCTCAATAAACCTGCTTCTTGGAACAAAGCCCTGAAGACATATCCATCGACTTCTTTCTGTTTTTGATGATATATATGTAGTGCCAATGCGTTTGTAACACCTAAATACAAAAAAGGACATGTCTTGTACAACTGTCTCTTTTTTTTGTACTTCCAACAACTCTAGCTACTGTTGTACTACAATCTTTAATTCAACTCCCCCACATATAAAGCATCTTTGCACCATGAATCCAACTAAAATGAAATTGTCTCTGTATCTGAGTCCTTCCATTTTCTCGACAACCGTTCATCCATTCGACTTCACACTTATCGGTGCACTGCTGAGGACCCGAGGGAGTGCAGTGTTGAATGCGAGCTCTTGAGATCTAGGGGACACGTTTATTAGAAGTGTGTATCTACCACCAGAAGTACACACTGTGCAGTGTATTGAGAGACCCCTATTAACTGTTACACCGCCGCAGGACATGCTGGGTACAGCTCGCTCCAAGTCACTCACTACAGTAAATTCAAGAATAGAAGAAAGGTCGGAGATGTTAGACTGTAGCAAACTCAAACATTTACAGCTGCAGCAATGTAACTTTGGGGTTAAATGCTTTGACTTCATTGAGGCCATAAAATGTTGGTGTGAGCTTTCACACCCAAATGATGCGTATAATGTACAGGGTTGGGAATGTTTACATTTGAAGCGATACTGCTAACTGCAATTAGGTACAGGTACCCAACAGTGCCTTTACTTTAACAACAAAAATTGAATTTCTGAACAAGCTGCAGGGGTGGCTTAGGAAACTAAAATTCTGCTCCTCTGCTCCTTTCTAATGACATAAAGAGCGTATCTTTTATATCTGTCTGCTTGCTTGTGTGTGTGTGTGTGTGTGTGTGTGTGTGTGTGTGTGTGCCAGCTAGTCTAGCAGTGATATGAGGCTATGATTTAAATGAAATAGCTGAAGCACTGTAGTGTTAGGCTTGTAGGGAAGCATTTCCCAGCCGTGGGTGCTTCCCCCCCTTTTGTCTGAAGTTTAACCCGGGGGCTCAGCTGAGCACTGTAGCCTGCACTTCCACTTCCTGTCTAAACCCAGCATTCTCACACTGATGCGCTCTTAGGTACTGCCACTTGCCACCAATGGATTCAACGTTAATACATACTCGTAGTCCCGCAGTAATTCAGGCCTAGTCCACACGGACCCTTGTACTTCTGAAACTGAAGTTTTTCGGGGTCCGGTTTCCAAAAAGATTCATCCGCACGAGTGGTGTGACAAATAAGTTATGGTGTAATATATAAGATATCCACACGAAACCGCAAAACCCGCTGCCAAGTGATGTAATACACATGCCAAAACAGTAGGTGGCGATGTAACTTCTAACAGAAAGGCCATTTTTAACCAATCAGAAGTCAGAGTCAATCCAGAACCTCCGTTGGCAGGCCCGTCGCTGCTTTCGTGGTAGTGTAGTTGGAAGGTGTGTAAATCACCAGCTTCATCGCGATACAATATTATATCGATTTGTTTGGATGACGATACGATGTTTGCCGATATCACAAAGTCTGCCACGATACAATTTTGATTCGATTCAATTCAGGAGCCTGCGATTGATATGACGCGATATCATATGCCCATCTAACACAATCATTTACATCAACTCACAAAAACAACTAGAATATGATTTGAGAATTTTATTTCTGAGCTCTGTTTGTTGATGAGCGGAGGCGTGCTTGCCCAGAAATGGTGACACAGACGTGCTATGTGAATTTCAAAATAAATGTGTATCTTTAAGATGACGATATGGATTGATGTTTTCATTTTGCATCTATATAATCGGATCGTTAATCAATGAATCGATGTATCGATGTGGATCAATGTATCATTACACCCCTAGTAGTTGGGGTAGCTAGCAACAGGAGCAGCCTCCTTCGTTGGTCGTTAGGTCGAGCAGCTGGATATGCCATCCAAAGAGAGCAGATAGCACGCTCACAAATAAAGTTAGCACCAGCATGTTTGTTTGGTCTGCCATTTCACTAGCTATTTACCGTTGCTCTGACGTCAAACAATGGAGACAGGTAATAAAATACTGCGGTTATCCTATCTACATGCAACCACTGGTCCCGGAGTCTTCCAAAAACTTAACCCTTGACTCCGTTTTTTGGGCCCAAAAGTGCAGTTGCGTGTGGCCAAACAGCCAAACTGCATAGAATAATACACGATTTCAGAAGTACATGGGTCCATGTGGACTAGGCCTCAATCTGTACCCTTACAACTACCCAGTTTGGTATCTAATCCTACTACTCTACTATTGCGAGGGGATGCAGTGATGTCATGGCAGGTGTATTTCCTCAGGAACCAAGAAAATTCAGTGAGGAGTGTGAAGCTGTTTGGATGAGCGGCTCTCGAGAAAGCTGAAAGCAGCAATACCAGAGGCCAAGCAGTCGGCCTGTTCCAGGCAACTTTAAACAGGCAATGCACTCGTAAAAATATGTAAATCCAGCCTTAAGGCACAAGGTACACACTATGACACTCACAAGGACATATTTGTTAAGATTCCACAAAGCAAAATGCATCCACACATGCAAAAAACAATGTCCAAATAACAAAAAAATATATATTTATATATTTGATGCTGTTACCTTCTGCACAAATTGTGGGTTTACTGTGATTTCTTGATCCATAGACTTTAGTTTCTCGTCCAGCTCTATACATTTCAACATCTGAAAGGAGAGAAACGACAGCTTCACTTTAAAAGTAGTTACCACCAAACATACTGTCAGGGTTCATACATAACATCATAACAGGACGACACCGTAAATAGAGTTGGACGTCTTCACCTCTTGGTCAATTTTGTGGAGCATTGCTGGGTTGTTGTATTTTTCGGGGTTGTCGTGGAAGCAGACCATGCCATCCTTTTGGTTAATGCTAGCGTAGATCTCACCATCTTCAATCTGCACAGAAGCATAAAGAGGAGCATGATGAAAATTAAACAGAAAACTGCTATTACAGATCAATGGTAAACTGCTGCTTGATAGAAGGTCAGATGCAAAATTTGTACTTCTAAGTCTATAAAAGAAAAACCTGCTTAATTAGCCAAGTTTAGAAGTGTTAAATGACCAAGGTAAGAACTGCTTTGTAAAGCTGATAAAATACTGACAGCATATTGTACAAAATATATATTCAACATCATAATATTTCATAATACCCACCCCTCTCCATTAAATAGCAGACCTAATATGCAGTGATTAAAACATTCCTTTTGATTTTAAGTAGGTGTACAGATGACATGTTGGACATGCTGACTTTGCCAGCTTTTATACTCTCTGGACCAACTTACCATGTGTAAGACGTATTTCTCTGCTTCCTGGGGGCCTGACAGCTGCACTCGACTCGCCATGTCTTGCAAGGACAGCGTCAGAAAGGTCTGCAGGGGGCACATGAAACAGGAGGTGGTTTTAAAAAATATCAGACTGAAGGATCTAATGAACTCATGCGCAGTTACTTTTCTTTAGCTGAGTGTTGGATCGTTGAATTTGGTTCAATGAAGTTTAAACTGCTCAATTAAAAGCAAAATATTGCATCAGCTAACTGCAGCAAAGCGTTAAAGCCGCAGAAAAAAAAAACAAATTTACCAAAACATTAAGATATTTCATATTTTACCCACTTACAGCTGGGTAAGTGATGTTACCCAGCTGTAGCTGAAGACAACAAGCTCTTGATTCATATCAGTTTTTCTCTCTCCAAACAAGCAGCTGGCTGTCAGATGTGTGTCTGCCTTCAGTCACCCATGTTTTTTGGATGTTTCCTGTCATTTGGATCACTGTCAATGCTAATGAGGTGCAGCAGCACAGTTGTAGCAGAGCAAGACTGAGAGACATTCCAAGATGTCTCAGATCAAAGTTGAGAGCGTCTGCAGCTTCTGTACTATGACGCATTTCCCAGTGAAACGGGATATTTTAGTACAGTTACAACAGGGACTTAAATCAAATCCTTGGCATTTGGCAATCACTAAAAAGTGTGTGGGCTTAGAGTTTAGTGCAACACAGAGCGACAGTGGAGCAGACTGCTGGCTCCACACACACCTCCTTCACTGTTGGATCAGGAGGATGAGGGAGAGATGAACAAATTAGACCGCCGACTCATTGTTTAAGAAAAGGAAAGAAAGGTTTTGCATTTGCAATAAACACACAGTGATACTTGATTAAAACTGGGAAAATTAATTTCTCATTTAACTGCGTCCTTAAACAAAAAAAAAAAAAAAAAAAAAAAAGGTATTGATTTCACCTGGTCAAATAAGCTGAACTTAACAGCTACATGCTACATGTACACTACAGCTTTAACCACCACATGAAGCGACGAGGGCTGGACCGATTTCACTCATATTTTCTTGTGAAAACATCTGTCTTGAATTAATAAAGAAATACAAGGACACACAAACACGCAGGCACACCCACCTTTGTTAGCCTCTGGATGTTCTTCTTGTACAGGGAGGAGAGGCACTGTTTGACCAGGCCTGTGTTGTTGTCTCGTGTGAAGGTCTCGCTGTGTTTGTTGACCAGACCGCGCAACTCGGCCGGGTTGTTGGTGGTGTAAACCTGAGCTAACTCGTGGTATGCGTTGCTCAGGGGCTAGAGGCAGCAGTAAGAGAAAAGGAAGAGGAGGGACAAAGAGAACACCAGTTAGTCAGTGGCACATTCATTCATCATTCACTCAGTCTAGGTATTTACAGCCAGTTCACTAAGCACTTTGGACTTTGTTATAATAAAAAAGATTGATTATATCATAAACAACAGGTTACTTGATAATACCAATGAAGGTAACGGTAACCTATTTGACTCCTCACATGAAACCTAGATAAACAGCAAAGGGCTTTGCATGATGGCAAAACCTTTTGGGTGCTTGAGGGTCTATAATTTCAAAGGCACATGCAGCTCTAGTAAGACAAACACAACATTGTATACAGCCAACATATAAACTGGTCTTTCATGTAGGAAATGAGATAAAGTGATGCATAAATTAATACCTAATCAGCTTTTGAATGACAAAAACCTTCAATCACACCAACAGAATATTACAAATGTTTAACTTCAAGCCTTGTCAACATGTAATATATGACTTAAATAAAATCTTAGAAAAAAAACATAAAGCACTACAGAACAACAGGCCTATCTGAACATTAATATATGAAAGATACATATTAATATTACTGATATCCAGTCAGTAACAGAAACAAATCACACAAACTGACTTGCAAACTGGCTATGGCTCTACCATTCTCCACATTGTTAACATGTTGTTAACTGTTCCTGCTTTAGCTTACAGACTGTGGCAGTAAGAACATGGACTCTCTGCTTTAATCGCCAATGCCAACTTTCTGTCTCACTTGACCACACACTTGCTACAGCAACAATGTAATATGTAACCATGTGGATTGCATTTTAACCGGCCTTGGCCATTGTCACATGGTACTAGTACTGCAAGCATCAAAACTTACATGTGGTGTGGCATTTACAAGTTGTTTTCTTCATCTACTCTCACTGCATATGTCACGTGGTGTAAGGGCAGCGTGTGTGTGCAAGTGTGCACATTAAGGTTCACGGTGTCACTTGTTTCCAACTCAGTTGTTGTTGTTGTTGTTGTTATTTTTAATCACAACTTTTGGGATTTGAAAAATGCTTTCTCTTACATCACGATATTGGTTCGAGTGAGATTTATTGTTTAACTCTTGAATGACGCAAAACAGTTCAACAGCAGCACAAACTACATTCTCCACAATGACCATAAAACAACTGTCTAAAATAGTTTAGACAAAAACAGTAAAAACTTGTTATATTAGACTGCAATAGTTTTAGCTAGTGTACATTTCTTGACTAGTTTTATCTGGCTATTCTAACAAAATTATAATGAGCTGGCTTGCATCAGCTTAAAATCCGGTTACCTAAATGCTTGCCAATGTAATCACTAACCAAGACAGCAAAACCCTAAAGGTGTGTTCAAATGTTTTGCACAGCATGATTACATGCATAGTCAAGGCCTGACACCGTGTCACAAAAACCTTTCAGTGCTCAGATCGGGTTGATATTCTCCTGAAGAAACTGAGAACCACAAATGGAGGACAAACTTATTGTCACCCCCTGTGGGCACCTGGAGCTTTACAACTCGACAGAGACAGCACAAAAGGGATGAGGGCTTGGAGAAAAGTAAGTGAAGCCATAGGACTAAATGGTGTGGAATTTGTGGAAGGTAAATAACGAAAGAGTGAAGCGGTAATGTGCAGCAAAATCATAGAGTCTTGCTGCCTTGCTTCACACTGGTTCAGAACACAGAGCCTCCGTGTCTACATTATTTGATTCCAGCTATGAACCAAGGTAACACTTAAGTTAGTGTTAGCTGCCTTCCTGAGTGAGTTTGCACAACCCTTAGTTCAGCTTTTAAGGGCAAATATTCATAAGTTGCAAATACACTCCAGCAGCAGTGTTTGCACGAGTAACACAAGACGAAAATTTGCTTCACGTTCTGTGTGAATGCACCTCTATACTACTCATTCCATCCTGGCTATTTGTCCTTACCTTGATGAACCTCCCTACTATTTGTGAGGTGTATTTGGGCAGCGGCTGCACTTTGCCGTGGAGAATGAGTGACACCAGGATGTATTTCTTATAGGCTTCCAACATGATGTGGCTCACTGCCATGGCTGGAGTGGTTATTGCCTGACAAGAGAAAATGACGCACATATGATCACCACAAATATAACGCAGAAACCATTTTGCTATGTTATTAAACGCATGCATGTCAGAGTGTTTAAGAAGTGTGAGAGTACCTGTTCATAAAAATACAGTGCTCTTTCAAAGTTTTTGAGGCCCGTGTAGATCATGCCACCATAGTAGTAGTAACATAAAAAGTGCTTTGCGTCGTAAGCTCCGTTCTCCTTACAGATGTCCATCATGTCCAACTCCAAGAAGGGCAGGGCGGGCTTGAAGCACTTTGCTAACAAGCACAGCTGCGAGGAGACAGGTAGTAAGGATAACTTAGAGCATTACACTGGACAGTCACAAGGGAAGGAACTGTGCTGGGACTAAGCTTGTGTTTGAATTATTTAACACAACCCTTTAAATGGCATGTTCAACGAGTATGCACTTATAGAAGGAGGAGATGGAAAACAACCAAGATAACTGCTGAATAGATCACATTTTGTGGCAAAATTACACATGCAAGTTATATCATGAAGCCATACAGTGACTCACCTGACACAGGTCTGCATGAACTGAGGTAAGTTGGTTTGTGTTCATCTGCATTTTGTCTATTGCCTGTTTTAGGACGACAACACCCCTCAATGGCTGTCAGAGGGAGAAAAAAACATGCAGTTAGTTATTCAGCTGCAGCTTCTCTGAGACTTCCAAACACACTGAAAACGGTCCAGGCCTGTACCACGTTTTAAAATGCATTAAAATATTTAGATCGAGACAGAAAAGGAAAACATGCTACTCCTGGATGCGGAGACTCAGCGGCGTAGGAGCAGTGGGATGACTCATTTGGGCCATGTCTTTTCGGACAGTGGGGGAAAATAACGTTAAAATGTACTAATTCCACTATGGCCCAGGGGACACTGCTTTTGCAGCTTTGTGTGTATGGCATTACAGATAGCTTCAGACACTCACAAGCTACACTGCATGGTGTCCTTTAAAACATCACACACATAACAGGCATGTTGACGAGGACGCATCACAGTAACGAGGACATCATACAAAGCTCAAAAACATTACAAAACACACCAACATTAACACTCTTGTTCAGGTGGGATGATGTTGGTGTTTTTCTGTTGTCTCTACTGGACTACACAGACAAGAGTGATATGTAAGGATTTATCTAGTGCTGTTCAGAATTGGGATTTAAGTCCGAGGCCCTACAACTTTTGGAGCTGGTAGTCTGTTTACATCAGTGAATACACACACTATGCACACTATGTTTGACTACGCAGGAAGTCTTTAATGGAAGCAGATGACTCCTTGGTTCGATGATTGTCATCCTGCATGATCAGGACCCACATGAGGAAATCAAATTCCTGTGACTGACAGACGTTTATGCAGCACTTTAATGGTGTGTATATTTATGTTTTTTAAGTGTCACAAAGAGCTCTTGAAGAAAAACTAACTGAATAAGAACGATATTGGTACTATCTGACTGCATGTTGCGCATTATGACTTACAGGTAGAGACCGTATTGATTGAATTTAATTAACAGACAAAGCATACTGAGTCAGACACAAGCACAGCAGTATTAGCAGCTTTTGACCTGATAATGAGGGAAATAACCCGTGCTGACGTGCATATGTGTTACCATGGTAACCAAATGGTTTGCATAAATAGGTTGTATACATGGCCTTATGCAAGTAAAGTGTAAGAAAGCTTTGTGAACAGATTTCTCGATCAGCAGACGGATTTTTTAGGTAGTTTGTCTTTTAAAATCAAGTTAAAAACACATATCTATTATCATAAGATTTCATGTGGTTGGTTCGTTTGCTTTCAGATCACAAATGAACAATCTGGGTTCAGTTGTTTGGTCCGCACCAGGGCTCTATTGACAGCTTTTACACGGGCCAAAATGAGACATAGAAATCTGGCAAATGGATCCAAGTTTGATTTATCTGAACCAAATAAGTATAAAGGCACCCTGAGAAATAAGACACCACTCTAAAATAAATAAATAAATCCCATTTGTATTCTGAAATGATATTTAAACTTTGTCGTCTTCATTAGCAACTACATCACTGCACACTAGTGCTGTGTGAGTCATAAATGGAAATAGTTTTGTGTAACCAGAACAGCATTTTAAATTGCATAATCTGTAATATAATCACTGAGGAAAATACTGTTTCCCAGCGAGGATATGGAGACATTTTACTGATGACTCTTACAAAAGAGCTGCAAAAAAAAAATGCAGCTTTTCTTTCTGTCATATTTAATCCAGCTTTAGCTTTTTACATTTTATGCACTAAATTAGTAATTTAAAAAATCTATTCCCCTTCATTATCAAACATCAGCAATGACTGTTGATTTATTGGGAGTGAAAACATTTTTTGCTTCTGAATAAAAGCTCTGTTATGATAACTAGCTCGGCATTTCACTTCCACTGAAGTCAGAATCCACAGTCTTACCTGTTTCCGCTCTACAAGGGCGTTTGTCAACTGGTGGCAGAGACCAGCAACTGTGGGAGGAAGCAGACGGGAAGGAAGGTGTTAAATTATTGATTTACGCTTTTAGTGGTTAGTTAAGTGTAAAGTGCTGCTCACGTGGGTACACAGGACACACTTCACTGCAGTTTATGCATCACAAACATAGACCTGGGCAAACACATACATTCATACAATGTGTCCCCTCAAACTCAAAGGTTTAATTGTGCCAAATGCTGAGCACTACCACAGCTACAGCAACATACCTGCCCGTTGCAATCTACATAACAGATGCCACACCATAGCAACAATGCAGCATGTTTTATTTTTGATTGCTACTAAAAAAAACACTTGAGAGCTTGTCAGCAGACACAGGAAAAAGCCAGTATCTGATATACAGCTTGGTAAATCTTTATATAGTAAAGTACCTGCATGAGAAAGAGTGGGCATAATTCAGATAACGTGTAACACATTTTAGCAGACTATAGGCTCTCAACACAATATGCAAAGAAACACTTATCAGTTTAGAAATCTGTTTGTGTTCTACTGAAAACCTGTCCAACATAAAAACCACCAGCAGGGCACAAACATGCTTCCCAAACATCTACGAGCGACAGGTTTAGTTAGTCTGGACTTACAAGTGTCTGTTGCATATCTAATGTGCTCCCCATTGCAGGTACTGATGAAAAGCTGGACTTGGGAAAAGAGCGTCTCAAAGTCAGGGATGTTTGGCATGGAGAACTTCACAAATCTGGAAGGAAAGAGATAGAGGTGAGCAAAAGACCTTTAAGTTTTAATTTAGGTTAATTGTTACTGATGGTAAACAATATTGCCAGCAAAATCAAACGCCAACCTTAGATTTATTTTCATTTGCAACGTTTTTTATTTTGCTTCATTTTTTTGGGCACCATGTCCATTCATTTTTGTAGCTTCTTCTTAGATGTGTGCTGCGTACAGTCTGGCATCTGTCTGTATTTCTTTACACAGCTCCACCCTCACCTGCATGCTGTGGCAATGAACATCCCACACACAGCAAAATAAGAAGGAAGGAAGGAAATACAGGCAGAAGGGAGGGTCTCTATAAAGAAATGCACCGCCACACACTTCTAGTGGGTCATAAATGATCATTTACGATGGCTTACTTTTTAATGAGTTCATACATTGTTTTTAGGGAACTCAAGCATAATACAGCTCTAACTTGTAATGACAACACACTGGCATGTGGGTAGAAAATGAAAACGCACAATTGGATGGCTTAAATTGTTAGGTCATCTCTATATGCAAAGGCTCCAATGGTATCTATAGAAACGTGTTTACTTGAGTTTTTGAGGTTTGTGATACAGAAGTGAACTCATGATGCATGATTTACTAAAAATAAATAATCGTTTTCTTTGTTACAATGTTAGTTCAGGCCTACATTATTAGTTGCAACAGGTAGATTTGAGCTGCTTTTTGGCTGCATTAGATTTGCAATGCTACATGCAACAGGCAGCCTTTACAAACACAATACCGCTGAGAAGAAAGGGAATGGCACCTTTTATTCAAGGTGCCAATCCTGGATTATTTATTTTGTTTCAACCAACTTGGCAAGTCACATTTTAAGCTAAAGACTGGCAACAAAATTGTGTTCACCATTCTCTCTGTTATCTATCTTTCTCCAAGGTTTCACCACCTCTACCCTAATAATCACTAAAAGTTCAATGTGACCTTCAACAGACACAACGATAACAGAAACTCCAGACCCAAATTAGAGATACATTAAGCGAAAACAAGGAGCATCATGAAGACGGTAGTGTAGAAGAGCACAAGACTGGACAGAACTGACCTCAAAGGCAAACAAGACCAATAAATAAATGGGAATAGGAACAGAGCAGGATACTTACAGCACAGCCAGCACGCCTAGGGAGTGCTCCTGGATGTCCAGGGCCCCCAGCACCGTGTCCAGGTGGGACAGATTTTTGGCCAGCAGCTCCCCACTCTTGTTGATCAACTCGCACAGCTGAGTCATCTGGCCTGGAGTTGAAGGGGCAGGAAAATAGAGGGAAATTAAACCACTTTAGACCTTATTGCATACCCTTTAGATCTTCGGAAGGACACAGATCTCATATCTTAAATGAATTACATTGCAATGCTAGATGTAGATTAGTTTTAAATGAGGCTGCTTTTAGGCTGGCCTGCTGTTTTATAAATGAATTAGGTTGGTCTACTGGAATTAAATGTCAATGATTTTCAACTTACACATTTTTATTACATGCTGTGGACACATGCCCAAAGACTTAACTGAACTGAAAACTACACATGGTATTATAACATCCCTCTTATCACAGGAAATGTAAATGATGAGTATGCTGAGGCATTTTCTCCATCGTTTCAGTGGTCGAATTAGTGATAAAATTGCAATTTTCTTGTCTACGGATGCCCAGAGGCTATTCTTTACAAATGTAGAAAACAAACTGACTTACAAAATGATACACGATCATCGAGCTGTGGCTGAGTGTCTCAATATAAATCGGCCGGTCAAGTGTCCTGTCAAGGCCTTGCAACAGAGGTAATGCAAGTGCGATTGACAGTTGACTTTAAACCAATAACATTCGTTAATTCCATTCTTCAGCCAATCATGTGGGGCCAGGGCGGGACTACCGGTGGGCAGCCCTCAGAAATTATTTTCTAGATCAAAAACAAAAAGTAGCATTTTGACATTTTCTTTGATATACCACCCAGTTCGCGGTTATCCTAGGCGTCCCCGTGTGCTAACGCATCTTCTGGTGATACTTTACAGAACTCTCGCAGCCCCATAAAGTCATTTTTGCGGTGTGTTTACATGATAAAGCAAAAAGAGGGCTCTGACCAGTTTGGCTGCCTAGCTATCGGCAAGGCATTGGATAGCATATGCTAGCTAACTAGCTAATACTTCCCACTCGAATGAGTTTAGCAAGCCTACCTTGAGCGGAGAGCTGCCGCACATTGTTCACAAACTGCTCCAAGGCTGAAGCCATTATTTCCTGGGTCCAAAGTGGAGGTAATTTGCACTGTTTTTCATTCAAACGTCAGAAACAACTCCGTCCGGACTAAGACAGGGGGCCACACAGCCGCCACTGAGGTGAAGCTATCGCGATATCATAAAAACAGAACAGACTGCAACGAGATTTGCAAACCGACCACTGGATTCTTAAAGGGCCAGACACACGATTTATTTTAAGTATTATCGTATTCTCTATTTTTGATAAATATATTTATTATTTAGAACTGACAACTTATTGTCCTTGTCATATATCTTAAAGGGACTACAGTTGTATATTTCCGACTGCAGTGCTAGTTTTTCCTTTAAGTAAAATAAATACAGGAAATGACGTACAATTTGCCGGGTTTTCAACGAAGATGGTATTAAATGTAAGAGCTCCTGTGTAACTGACTTTACAGAATCCACTGACTACAGACTGGACACCAAATACATCAAGTGTTCAGTTCAGTACAGTATTAAAATGGGTAAAAACACTGAATAAAGCAGTTTCATACTACATATCAGTGTTTCTTCTACGCTGCTTGGAACGTCACACTGGTATCTTAATGTGTGCTCATCATATTTTGGATCCAAATGTTCAGGAGGTTTTTACCAACATTATCCACAGAGGTCTCCTCCTCGCAAAAACAAATTGACTCGGCAATTTCAACACTTAAAAAACATTGAATAAAGCAGTTGTTGCAGAGGTGCTGTTAACGGTAGTGGCTGACACGAAAACGTGAATGAGAGCCACGTTTGAGAGCCAGTGTTTGGTTTGTCCATTGTGGGCTACTGTATAAACGTGGTGGTGCAACATGGTGATCTCTGTAGAGAAGGACCTGCTCCCTGTGTAGATACAAACAGCTCATTCAAAGGTAAGAAAATTCTTATTTTCAAGTGATTACACATTAAAGAAAACATGTTATATTCCATTTCTGCCAATATTAGGGATAGGAATCACCAGAGGCCCCACAATACAATATTATCATGATACATAAGTCATGATACAATATTAACACAATTTTTAACATGTTGCAATATGTTGAGTCTGGCAATAAAATATATTTATTACCTTGTTTCAACTGTAAATTATCAGACTCAGACTCAGACAACTTTATTAATCCCACAAGGGGCAATTGGTTTGAGCAGCCCAGCACAACAACATGTGAACACAACACATACAATAAACACGTAGAATAAAAATACAAAGATGCTAGGAATTATGTCCCCAAAGGAAGACTCTGTCAAGTCTCGTTTTATCGAATAAAATACAGTTAGTTAGTCTGTTTATCTCACTTAAACCATTTTTTTTACAGCAAAATGTATCTAGTAAACTGAAAAGCAACTGATCATAGTATTTTACTATACTACCAATTGTTTAATTTAAATTTGTAATATATATTTGTAATATATATTACAAAAATTTGTAATATAATAAAAAATTGGTACTTGGTGTCCGTATAACAATACGATATTGCCACACAAAAATAGTGTGATACTATGCTGTATCAATTTTCCTCCCACCCCTAGCCAATATATCTTCCTAAATCCTACACACTGGACCTTTAATATAGGGCCTACAGTAATATTTTTTTGTTTCATTGCCATACCACCATATGTCTAGCTGCATACTGAAGTGCACTGTAATTGTGATTGGTGGCAAATGCAAAATGTATAAAACTGATTTACAATCACTGAAAATGAGCAAAAGAAAAAAAAATACCACAACTCAAATATAGACAATTAAACATTTACCCTGGCAAATTTAAAATGTCATGCATTTTACGTACAGCTGATGGATCATGCCATCAGTCCAATCAACCACCCCTTTTTAGAAATGCAGAAATATTATTTTACCCACAAAGGATTGGTTATGACTTGTCACATTTAGGCAAAAATAAATTCCACCCATGAAAAAAAATAGATAAATAAATAATCATGATCATAATAAAAATAATGGTGGTAACATATTAACATACACGTTTTTTCCAAACTGGTTTACAAATTATTGAAGATGAGAAAAATTTGATTTGCAAAACTGTATAACTGCAGTTTGTGCCTATACAAGGCTCACACACAAATCAGTGGCGGAGTGAGCCATCGTGTTGTTGTCACATATCTTTGCAGTGAGCAGGCTCGTAGTACAGTGTGTTCTCCCTGTTCAGCTTTTCTCTCCTTGGTGCCGCAGTACCGGCTGTGTACTAGTCGGTGTTGCTCAGGAGGCACTAATAGCCAGATGTTACAGATGCTGTGGGTTTGAGAAAGGCTCTGGGTCGCTGCCGGGAAGTTAATACACACTGACAAACGATGCAAACAGGTCCCATTAAACTGTGACCAAAGGCATGTCACATTTGACCTGCCTGCTGCTGTGCGGCTAGCCTGTCAGCTAAAGTTAGCCACCGACCGCTAGCAGCTGTCTGGCTGTGACACAAAACTTCACTCAAAGATAAATAACACCACAATACAAAGTGCACGGTTTAACCGCGGCAGTATTAAGAGAACTTTCCGACTTCCATGCGGACTTTGTCCAGTGTCTCCAGCCGCCGTTTGGAGAGGGTTAACTCTAGTTACAGTACCGCAGCTGCAGCCGCTCAGTCAAGGGTCAACAATGTTACTGTACGGCACCGCACGCCTACTAGGAAGAGGGAAAACTATGCTCCGTGATCCGGTTAAGAGGATTTGCGGAAACATGTCTTCCTCCTCTGCCTCGGGTAAGAGACTGCGGGTTCTGGTCGACATGGACGGGGTTCTGGCGGACTTCGAAGGGGGGTTCTTGAAGAAGTATCGAGCCCGGTACCCGGAGGAACCCCACATCACCCTAGAAGACAGGAGAGGGTTTTGGGTGTCAGCGCAGTACGGGCAGCTGAGGAGTGACCTGTGTGTAAGTGGCATGCATTCATGTGGAATATAGTTACTTGTAGTCACATTTGGAGTCCTACACAGAGCCAGATGCCCTGGAGCTGGGTCCCTAGGGTCCCTGGTAAAATAGTTATATTTGAACATAATTTAATTAACAGTATTTCCCATTGACAGACTGTGTTGTAGATGCAGCTCTCACTCTGTGGAGTCTGCAGTTGTAGCTTGACATTAACCAACATGATATATTGCTGGTCACTCACACAGAAACATTCTTTAATGGGCTATATAGATCAATGCTCGTCAGTTTTCTTTTGCTAGTGGTTCATTAAAGCAAAGCAATGATCAGAGTGGTGTAGTGATAGGTAATGAGGTGGGTGTACTAGGTAGATGGGTAGGATACCAAGCAGGAAGTGGGTGTACTCTCCTACAGTATATATTCCAATTGGCTGATGGGTGGGTACACTGTAAACAGACAGGAAAACATGATGGAATTCCCTCTATACCTGTGTATATCCCACTGGTTTCCACCCTTTTTCCTTAAGGGCCCCCTTTTAATCATTAAGTTAACTGATGACACCTGACAAAGTGACATTTAATGGATATTTCATATATTATTTAATGTATAACGATCACAGTGCAGAACAACTGTACAGGTAGCCCAAATATTGAACACAAAACCTGCAGGAAGTTTGTGTAAAAGGAGCAATTTGTATGAATTTTGAGCAGATTATTTCCTGTGAATATTGCACGAGAGATGGGTTTCCTCTGTCAGGTATCTTTATAATTAATATTTAATTATTTTATTTGAATAATAATCAAAACTTGTATAATGTAGTTTCAGTTTAGTTTATTTAAGAAGGGACAGTGCAAATTAATAAATAAACATGGTATAAAAATGCCAAAATTAGCCAAAAGGCTATTTTTCAACTGTAGTCTCTACCTAAAATACAAGAAAGCACAAAAATCAAACAAACAAAAAAATGACACAAAAAATGAAAAGAAAACAGGGCATACAGTTTAAAAGACTTCTTTAAACGCATCAGCAAAAAATGATTTTAACATGTTTCTCTAGTCACAAGGATGTAATGATAATCAAATGTGTGATTAAGTGCATAACAATGATTTCATTTCATCTTCTTCACAGAAATAAATGCAGAGAAAAGTCTCGTGACCCCTAGGGTGGGTCAGGACCCCTAGGCTGGGAACCAGTGCACTCAAACATATTGATGAAAAATTCTAATTTAAAAAAAAAAAAAGCTATGCTGTTACAGGCAACCATGCACAGCCTTCAAATAAGCATTAGCAAATGTAATCATAGTCACAAATAAACTTAACGTATTGGCAGTATTATTACTATTGAAGTGTACTGCAGCTCTGTGTGTGGTTTGGCCACATAGTGTTGCTGCACCCAGCCGTTGCTCGACTGCTGTGTGTACAATCAATGTCAAACACTGACGTGTCTTTCTATTCTGTTGCATTCAAATGTTTTAAAAAGTGGAAAACTAGAATGTAATATTAATGTTTAAATTGTCAATCTTTTATGTTGCACTGCATGTGTAATGTATGTCGACAGCAGTGGCATTCATTTATTGCATATTTGTAAATTATACTGCACAGCTGTACTTGCATATAATAAATATTTTAACAGGAAATGGGGGGCAGACCTCTAGAAACAGCCTTGACTGCATTACACCACTGGCAGTGCCTGTATGCATCCTCAGAGTGGTGCATGTATGCATTTGCATTGTGCTGACCTGTTCAATCTCAGCTAGCCTGAAACGTAGCCAGTATCTGAAATGACAAAATGCAGAGCCTCTTATCCCACACTGTAAAAAAAACTACCTCCATACTGAACCATTACATGTTTTTATATATATATATATATATATATATATATATATATATATTGTAACGCTGGGTATATAGTGACTGTTATTATGTGTGTTGATTACATGATTTTCTATTGAGGGAGGTGTCCACTGTAGGGGTATTGGCTGATAAGTTGTTCTGGGGAGAGGTAAGGAATGTTGGGGGTAAGTTACGACAGTTCACAACAGAGGGGGTGGGAGTGAGAGCGGGAGGCTGCGGAAGCTGTTGGCGGCATAGTGATTGAGGGGCAGAGTTCAGTGATAGTTAGAGAGCTGTTTTGTTTTTTTTCCCGGGGACACCTCAACCTCGGGTTAGCTGTTACTACGGCAAGGGAATAAATCGGGGCTCTGCTGAGCTAGCAAACTGCAACCTCGCCTCCTCCTCGTCCTTCTTCTACCCTCCTTGCTACCTCGCAACGCTACAATATATATGTATGTATATATATATATATATATATATATATATATATATATATATATATATATATATATATATATATATATATTTTTTTTTTTGTGACACCTTTTAATAGAGGAGATATTCACTTTACTGTCATAGAGGAGCAAAGAAACAGGAAAATGTTCACATAAGTAGCTCCAATTGGGAAATTGTTGGTGCTCTCATGTTACTAAGTTTGTATAAGTGAGGCGTAGATCTAGCTCATAGGATTCCACACAGTGCAGTAGTATGCAAAAGTGCATGTTCAAGCCAGTTAATCTGTTTTTGTGACAACGGAAAAACTGCCCACTCACCCTGATCTGAAAAGCTTTGTAAAATATGTCTAATCTGTGTTATATCACGCAAATAAATTATGCCACAAAATCGTACACTAGGCCAAGGTTATGAGGTCTGTGTTGAACATGAGCACAAAAGAGGAAATAGACCACAAAGATGTTTTTCTCACTTCCTGCTTTGTCGTTATTGACACATTCAAAAAAGCTGCACAGTACAGTCTCATTCAGATATCAGCTTCTCTATTCCTTTTGGCAACCGGGTGTCTATCTGACACTGAAAAAGTCAACTTATGAACATTCAGTCTTTAGAGCACATGTTACATGGGTACATACATACATACACCTTATCAGTCACTGATATGATGCTGGGTGTGTGTTTATTTTGCTCCAGGAAAAAGCCATCAGTATCTGGGAGTCCAAGGACTTCTTCATAGAACTGGAGCCACTGCCAGGAGGAGTGGAGGCGGTCAAGGAGATGGCCAAGATGGATAAGTAGGTCTTGAACATTCAGTTCACTCATCTGATATATAATCTGATTGGGCTGCTGCTGATGTAAGAGTAAAATGTCATACAGGCAAGTTTCTGAGCAGTAGATCATCTCAGAAATTGAGTGAGGGAGATACACTGCTTTAAAGTAAGACAGCTCACCATACATGAACTCATTAGCATATTGGTGACATCAATCATTTGGGATAATGAACACATTTTATAACTTTGCTAAATTACCACATTCAGTGTTACAAATCACAATTTGCCTCAGAGGGTTTTACAACATTCGACATCCCTTTGTCCTTGGACCCTCACAGCAGATAAGGAATCCTCACCCTGGACAGGTTGCCAGACTATCACAGGGCTGACACATAGAGACAGACAACCATTCACACTCACATTCACACCTATGGACAATTTAGAGTCACCAGTTAACCTGCATATCTAGGGATTATTGGAGGAAGCTGGAGTAGTTTAGTTTAGTTTATTATTTCACACACATGATAATATGAAATATGAAATACAGTACATGCTGTATACAGACATTACAGTATTTTGATGTGTGAAAGGGTCACCCCAAGGAAGCTATTTAAAGCTTATAATAGGGGGCCTGGGGGCCCACAAATAACAGACAGGATATTGGCCAGATATTCTTAGGATACAACAACAAAGAAACAGACATATAATAGGCACACAATAGACAGTCACAGTGTTTTAGTTTCAAATAATACTTTATGTAGTACAGATGAGGAATTAACAAAGTCATATACAAGATGAAGAGAAGCGGCCTTAAAATGGAACCCTGGGGAACTCCATGATTGATGGATTGGTATGATGATTTATGGTCATTTACATAAACATATTGGTGTCTTCCAGACAGATAATTATGAAACCAGTCTAGCGCTAGGCCTCTAATACCATAGTGTTGCAATTTGTTGATTAGGATGTCAATCTTGATGGTATCAAATGCTTTAGATAAGTCCAAAAAATGCCAATACCGTAGTCGCCTTCATCAATTGCATCATTGATTTTATTAGTTAGATCCAGTACTGCCATATATGTAGTATTTTTCTTCCTGAATCCATACCCAGAGGAAAGCCACACTGATACAGGGAGAGCATGCAGGCCCCACGCAGAAGGGCCCCCCCACCCCAGGTTTGAACCAGGAACCCTCTTGCTGTGAGGTGACAGTGCTAAACACTGCGCCACTGTGCCACCCTGACCCTTCACTTCACATCAGTTATGTTAATGGAAACATTACATTGATTTATGTTCATATGCACAAGATGAGACACTTTCTTTACACGAGATGCACCGATAAGGAATTTATGGATTGATAATTATCACTGATTATTGTGTTGCTATGTCAAATACTGATATGGAGTCATATTGAGACACTGGCTGCTGTGCTGTTGGTGCACTCTGTGTGCTCTAATGAAAGCATCTGTATTGATAACAGGATGCGTTTGCCATTTCCGGTAGCATTCTCAGAGCCACGTGATACAGTGGAATAACATCTAAAAATAGCCGCCATATTTATGAAACTGTTTGTTTACATTTGCTCTAATGGTGGAAATAAATGGGGTTCTATAACCAGCAGTGTCTGAATAAACCTGTTTTCTTATCAGCGGAATGTGTCACATGGTGCGATCTCATACTGTATTTCTGACCTCTTTGTTTTCCTTCCAGAGAATGTCCACCGCCTGATCCAAAAATAGCTATTGCTTTCGGTTACACAGAGTCGGCGTGTCTGTTATGTAAGCAGCTGGAAAATCAATATTGTTGATGTTTTTAATTTTTCCACTCTTGTCTTGTTGTGTCCTTTTCTTTCCGCAGCACAGATGTCTTTATTTGCACCAGTCCAATAAAACATTATAAACACTGCCCGTATGAGAAGGTTAGCCCTCTGCTCATCAACAACATCCATTCTGTTCTTTTTGTAAATACTTATTTGTTTTCTTTTTCTAATTAGATCTCATTTCCCCTGTGTGTGCGTGCGTGTGTGTGTGTGTGGGTGTTTGTGTGTGTGCATGTGTGTTTGTCCAGTATGCCTGGGTAGAGAAACATTTGGGCCATGACTTTCTGGAGCGAGTCATCCTAACCAGAGACAAGACAGTAATCGCCGGGGACATCCTCATCGATGATAAGCCTGACATTCTAGGTGAGGACTGTACGTGTGTTTGCGTGTGTGCACACGCAGTGTTTATCTCATCATAACAACAAAGATAATTTAATTTAGTCAAAGAATTATATAAGAAGAGATCATTATGTATTGTTACACCTGTTTATTTTGCGTTTGAAATTGATGACAATGCAGCTCCCAGATCCATCGCTGCCTGCTAAGCTCCACCCCTCTGGTACGTGACATACGCAGTCTCTAATGATAATGGTGGCAGATTTACTACTTAAAGGTATTTGTCCTCGTTAAACAATAGGTCCTTAGTTTCATACACAGGCAGACAAAAGCAGGTTTCTTATTTCTAGTGGATGACTTTTGTCGGCTGAAATGAAAACGGTCGCTGGAGGAGTTGATCAGATGTAGCTGGCTGGCTAACTAAGCTAACGTTAGCTCCACAAATTGGCTGAAAATGTCTTTTAAAACAGTTTCCAGCTGACTTGTTTTAAAACTAGAATCCTGTAAAAGGTGTTGAAATGCATGCCAAAATGACTTAACTCACTCTAATAATCATATTCCTACATTACACTTACCTTTGAACAAGACCACATACTGTCTGCAATGCTAACCTGCAATGCTAAAATGTGATTTGTCCAAAAATCTGTCCTAAATTTGGTTAAAAGGTGTCTTGAACGGGTCTTAAAAAGCATTAAATTTAATTGTCTTAATACCTGTAGGCTACACAGTGGATGTGCTTTAACTGAGTGCACTAGAAATTTCGTTGTATTGTATGCCTTACTGTACAATGACAATAAAGGAACCTTGAACTTGAACCTTGATGTCATGAACAGGGCGCTTTGTAAATGCAGTGTGTAATCCCATGTGTTCATTGGCCCATGGGAGTTAAACTTGGTTACTACTGTGGCTAGCTAGTTAACAGGACAGGCAATTGCACCTTACCTTACACTAGACAAATCCACTCCTTACACTTTTTTCCATGTGTTTTTGCTTTTGTAGGGGCAAACAAACAAAATGACATGAACCTCTAAATGCTTTCAATGTAGAGTAGCAGTCTTACTACAGACCCATGAACATTGCTTCAGCATGTGGATAACACCAAAGCTTGACGTACCTGTCTTGCCTAGTAACGGTTGCTAAACTACTATTGCTTAATTGCTGTTCCAGCGTAGGGGGAAATACATTATTGTAAGTTCTCTGATGTGAAGAAGTGCAGCTGAGGTGTATTTGTTGACTGAGTTTTGAGAACTGAAGGCTTTGCTGTTTATAACGATCACTGACTGGCAAAAGGCGGTGACATAACCAAATGTAAATATGTTTCTAAAAATAGCATTAAACTGAACAGCATTCAGCAAAGAGTTGAAGAGCAAGATTAATAAGATGGTAGAAGGAAGGAGAAAAATCTGAAAGGAAGAGGATTGCATAATCCTGTTTGTCATGTGGGTGTTAAAATGATTTGCATACATCTTCTTCACTGCTTCATTTACACCTTGTAAGACAGCTGCCACAGTGAGAGGACTGTTAGCCAGGATCTGCTGGGGTTGGTTAAAGCAGTGGTTTGTACGCTCTGCAGGGAAACGTGTGGTTTTCAGCTATGTAATGTATCTATCTAACATGTCTCCTGACCAGGCGTGGAGCCCAAACCGACGTGGGAGCACGTCCTGTTCACCGCCTGCCACAACAAGCATCTTTCCATCAGCCCCTCCCATAGACGACTCCTGTCTTGGTCGGACGACTGGAGGGCAATTCTGGACAGCAAAAGGCAGTGAGGAACCCCTTCGCACATGAGCCCCAGCCCCAGCCCCAGCCCCAGCCGCCTGGCTTCCTGGTTAGTTGAGGACTTGGGGGTCTCTGTGGTAACATCATCACAGCACCGGTGGGGGTCGAGACTCAGAGGGAACTCTGTCTCGCAACACCAGAATTTATTTCTGAAAAGATGTAGAGAAAAATTTTAAGAGGGGAACAATCAGAGGAATGAATAATATAAACAGGCTAGATGTCTTACACAAAGCAGACACTTGTTGCACTCTGTCAGGAGAGGACATTCACTTGTTTGACCACAAGGGGGCACTCTGAGACTGAGTGTGAAGTGAGCTACCTTTCCACCAACTTTCACTGAAGAAACTGTGACAACAAAACTTGAGGTAAAAGGGCAGATTGAACTTATTATATACAGCAGGGCACTCCACCACTCACTTAGATGTACAAAAAATAGTTTACGTGAGTCGTAGGCACTGTCGAGTATGTGCAATACATAAACATACTGTAAGAACACACATTGTTACATCTGGTCATCATTTTACATGTACTTTCTGGGAGGGTACTTCATGTGTCCCAAGTCACCAAGTACCACTGTCATGTAAATATAAATATATGTACAGAGATGTCTCTTATGGTTTTAAAGAACAGATGTAGTTACATTGGTGCTTTTTTATACGCAGTTCCTCTGTTTCACAAAGATCTATGCATCTTAACTAATACACCGATATAAGAAAAAAATTGAATTGCGCACACTGTACATATGCATGTTGCCAAAACCATCACTAGCGTTGGATATGTTAAAAATATTAAAGGAAGAAAAGACATATTGGGGTTTGTGTAAGAGTTTATTTTAGAATTTAACGTTTTATTTTTATATGTTAGAATGAACCAACACACAAAAAAGAGAAATGATTTATATTATATGTTGTTGTTTGTTTGTTTTACATGCTCTACTTTCACACAGCCAGTAAAGCTATTTTGAGCACAATAAGCAAAACTCTTGCAGTTTGCTCATTGTAAATACACTAAAATGAGAAAGGAGTATTAACAATTATTTATTTTTTATTTTAGCATGTCATTTGTGATTTTAAAATACAAGTGGACTGAAAAAAATATATATACATTATTTTCACATTTTGAGTCACATGAGCCACAAAACTGCATTTGTCTGTTCCTTCTAAGAACTTATTCTGTCTGAGGTGTGTTTAGCAAGTGAACATTTTTGGGAAAAAAACTTTCTCTCAGTCAGTTGAATTGTTCTGTTTTAAGGTCAGTTAAAGGATAACTCTGGTATTTTTCAACCTGGACCCTATTTTCCCATGTTTTTGTGTCCTAATGGGAAGAACAATATTTGAATTTGGCCCAGTATTGAGCAACAAGGCCGCAGCACTCACACGTAAATATATGTTGAATAAAAGTGTTTTTCCACTGACAGGCTCAGATTGCTATTACAAAGTGTCTAATAGGGTTATGGAGAGGATCCCTACAGACATAGATCTTTTTTTTGACCAGAAAGATCCCTAAAATTGCTTTCTCCAAAATCACCAGACTCCATTTAAATAAACAATGATTTTGTCATCATAAAAGACACTTCATTCAAAGTCAATGGAAACATAATAAAACTCTCAAAATACGTCTCAGCTCATCTTTTCACTGTTCCAACAATCACCAACTCTGGTTTACTTAAAAAAAAAAACTCAATCCACACAGTTAGATGTGTAAATATGCTGGCGTCATACACACTAAAATTACTGTTTATTTAAATGGAGTCTGGTGGGTTTGGCAACAGCAAACGCAGGGCTGTTTCTGGTCAAACAAAAAGGGCCTTACTCTTTAAAAAGAATGTCTATCTCTGTAGGGATCCTTTCCATAATGTTGTCAGACACTTAGAATAACAACCAGAGCCTGTCAGTGGCAAAACACGCAGTTATAGTAGGCATACTTTTAGGGTGCATATTGCCCTAAGTGATTACATTGCAGCCTGTTTCGTGGGTCAGTCCTGGACCAGTTTCAAATATTGTTCTTCCCTGCAGTCGCTAAGACACAACAGCATGGGAAAATTGAGTCCAGGTTGAAACATACCGAAGTTACCCTTTAAGACAAACTTTAAGTTTGTTTGAATCCACTTTCCACTGTCTTTCTAGCAGGTGAGTTACAAGTTTGCCTGTTACTGCTAATGTGCTCTATGGGGACAAAGTGGTGGATGCTGAACATGTGTTATGACATATGTACTTTGTGCTGTGTTATTGTGCCTCGTCTGATGTAGAAATTCAAACGCTTATTTGTCTGTCTGTGTCCGTTAAATGCTGTGCTTTAGTCCACCTTGCTTAGAACACATACAACAAAAGGAATAACAGTATGACCAAAGTGCTTTCGACGGTCCACATTTTTGGGGTGCAGTCATGGGTGCATTTGATTATCATGCTTAGTTTTAATACTGAGGCTGAAATTGTCAAATGTCACATGAATTCACAAATAGCTTTTGGTCAAAGTTATTATCGCTCCTTGGTTGACATTCTGGTGGTCTGACAAAGTGTTACTTAACATGATGCCTCTTTGTGCTCTTTGTGATTTCCTGTCTGCTGATCATATCAGTTATGAACACATGAAGAAGCTGCTGAATATGAGCATCAGTCTAGACTGCAGTTTGCCCTCGGTCCATTTTGTCATACCCAGATAGACACATGAGAAACTGCACACTATCAAATGTCAACATCTGCCTCTATGTACCCATGAATCCTTGTGTTTTTTGCTAATTATATTCCCAATAAATTTCACTACATACTTGAGAATGACAACCTTGGCCTGTATCTATTAAATTCTTAAGAATTAAACCAGAGAACGCTGTAATGGGCCAATTTAGTTGTAAAAGAAATCCTCGCTGGACATGAAAACTATGATACTTAGGAATGTTTATTCCAAGTTAGGGTCAGCTGGGGAATTGGAGCCTGCCAAGCTTGCCTTGGATAAAAGGCAGGAAAACTCCCACTGCAAGTTATCATGAGAGAGTAAACATAGTCACGTTTGTGGGCAGTTTAGAATTTTCACTTCACATTGGACTGTGGGAGGAAATCAAAATTCATGGAGGGAACCCAGTATTTTACATCCATCCAGTATCTCTGGAATAAAACCCTCGTCCTACACCCTGTTTGTGACCTGGTGCACTTTCAAAGTCTTTCTTTCTTTCTTACCATACTTCCGACCACCACTTACTGGTCAACTAGGTCAGCTGTGTCTTAAAAGTGCTGGAAGCTCCTGTGGAGGAACTCATCGGTTCCATGTGATCACTCACCTGATTGCCAAGCTACCTGACAGCAAAAAAACAACCAGTCAACCGTTACACAAACACTGCATGTGTGTCAGTTGTATGCCGGCCATTTTTTGTCAATGAATGTCTCATGTTTGTGGTGCTGATAATCATTTTTGCTGCAGCATTTATGGGAGAAAAGATGTTAAAACACAATGCAGAAATGATAGATTTAATAAAGAATTCTAAAAACTTAAGTTAATGTGACATCTCTGCTTGTCTTGCTTTCATGATTTTTGCAGTAGTAGTAAAAGCGCCAAAATACTGTCCTGAAACCACAACATAACCTCCTTGACTCTACTTGTCAGAGGTGTGCAGCAGATGGTGTAGCCAATTGTGTGAAATCACCCTCCAGAGAGGTGTGTCAACAGGAGAAGTTAGATAATCACACAGCATCGAATCTTGGGTCCTTTGAGGTCTCCTTTCATCTTTACCTACACCTTTACCTGAAGTCTGTTGTGCTGCTCAGTTGAGCTCCATCTGTCTGGTTTAATTTTAGAGTTGTTTTGTTGAATGGAGCAAAACCTTGCCAGAGTATTATTCATACATTTCTTACATTAGCCACTGTATGGTTCTGTGAACAAGAGTGTAATCCCAGCATGCATTAGTAAAGAGCAAAGAGATGCTCTGAATGGTTTCTGGAACCGGTTGACAGTCCACTACAACACAAAAATAAATACACACTTTCAAATCTGTGTGAGGATCTTTAACTAGGGATTCTAATGGGTAATGCTTTCGGGGGGGGGGTTTGCCAGAGGAATTACAACGAACAACAGTTCGTCCCATTCTTGTGAATGCAATATCTACAGAAAGCTTAGAGGGAATTTCTTTAAATTTATCACAAACATCCACTTGGACTCAAGAATGAAGTGATTTGATTTTGCTGGTCATAGGTTGAAGCCCAAGATCACTGTGACCTTGATGACGGGTTAGATTTTGGTGATCAAAGGTCAAGGTCACTGTGACCTCGCATCAGCCTTATTCTCCTGAATGCGATATCTTACAAACGCCTTGAGGAAATTTCTTCAAATTTGGCACAAACGTCCTGAACTGATTTTGGTGATCAAAGGTCAAGGTCACTGTGACCTCGCATCAGCCTTATTCTCCTGAATGCGATATCTTACAAACACCTTGAGGAAATTTCTTCAAATTTGGCACAAACGTCCTGAACTGATTTTGGTGCTCAAAGGTCAAGGTTGCTGTGACCTCACAAAACATGTATTTGGCCTTAACTCAATTTATGTGCTAACTGTAACAAAATTTCACATAAATGTCTAATAGGATGAAATAATGAAGTGATGACTTTACAGTATATATCCAGAGGATCAAAGGTCACTTTCACTGTGACGTCATAATGTTCCTCAAAAACATTTTGCTGGACATTACTCAATGTCATATCTCAGGAACAGAAGGGAAAACATTTGTCAGATACTGAATTGGTGAATCTTGGGTGCCCACATTGAAACTGTGCTGATTGTATAGATCTTCTGTGCTGCAGGGAGGACGATGTTTGTGAAGCATCCATGTTTTCACAGATGTGGATGTGAACTGTAAATGTAACTTGACTGGTTTGTAGAGGCATACGATGGGGAGGCGACAATAGTAACCACTATATTAAAAGTTAAGTTCAATTACATATTGGTCCCTTTTCTTAAATTAAAAAGCTGCTCTGAGAGCTTTGTTTTTGTAAAGGGTTTTTTTTTCTGTCACAACTTGAACATTTTGATTTTTTTTTATCATTAGTTTGTGCTTGCCAAAGCTAATGTTTTTGAAACGTAATTGGATCAAGATAGTAGTGAAATCTATTTGGTAGTCGACCAGAATTTAGTCATTGGCCAAGTGTTCTTAGCTTCCAAACTTTACTTTCTGTTTGGCTGAGTTATTGAGCAGAAGAACAAACTTCTGATGACAGCTCAGTCTGACAGAGTTTCCAGTCTGTCTGTGGACGTCAACATGCAAGCTCCATTCAAACCTAGTGCTGTAAAATGTCAGTGTTAGTCACTGGGCAGCATTTTCTGCCCTCAGTGTTGTATTCACAGGGTTATATTATTGTTTGTTCCCTCTATGTAAGATAAGGTAAAGCGAGGTAAAGTAAGGTAAAACTTTAATGTCCCCAGGGGGCCATTTGGGATACAGAGAGTAGTCATAATTAAAACAGACAGAACAAATACTTAACACACACAATCCAGCATCACACACTGTCAGGGATAAATCATGGACAATTAGTGGTCACTGCTGGTTATTAATAGTGATAGCAGTGGGAACAAAGGATGTTCTGTAACGCTTAGTGCTATGTCTCTCAACCAACATGAGTGCTCAGTAAGGAGGTTTATTTACAATGAAAACGGGAAAAAAGACCATCAACGAAAAATGAGCTCCAAAAGGGAACCGGATCGCCTGTAGCAGGAACACACAAAATAAAGAAAAGATTAAATACAGCCAACAAATATCACAGCACTTAGCCAAACTCTCACTTATTTACCTACATCTTAGAAACGCGCAGTTGTCACAGCCTTCTGACCCAGTGGCACCAGCACTACTCCTTCATTCATTTATACCTTCGCTGATGAGGAATCATAAGGACCAGCTACATGCTGAAAAAAAACACAGGCACGTAACATTATGTCAGGCCATTCATTGTTCTTAAAACAGACTGGTTGTCGTTTTCCTTAAAAATGAAACAGTAGAAATATACAACTTTAATTTGAAGGAGCACTTTGATTGTAAGGAATGAAACATTTGCTGGGAACAAGCCTTCTCAAGTTTAGGGGAGACTCATGGGTACCGGTAGAACCCGTTTTCATCTTGAGTTGAGAGTTCACGGGCCACCTTTGAAAATTGCCATGCCAGTTGTTCCCTCACTAAAATGCGGCCTAACTTTGGAGTGTTATTTAGCCCCCTTTCAGACAAGCTATGCCAACATGGTTAGTACCAATGGATGCCTGAGGTTGTCTTGTTTCTCAAAATACCACTAGCAAGCTTTTTTAAAAAAGCGCACCACAGCCTTTTAAAAACAGTGAAATCGGCCTCCAATTATTTTTGTATCAGGGGAGCCAGGGAATTGTGTTCAAATGCCAGAACTTTACATCTGCTTGCGTTGTTATGGTCGTGATTTCAATCAGATTGACACCATTTGCTCTCTGCAAATATTGATACTGAGGTAGGAAACTGGTTCAGATGAGGTGCACTGTGAGCGTAGGAACAGTGTCAGCACAGAGGAGGTGTTTGTGTAAGGGGGCAGAATTGAGCTGAGTCTTCAGGGAGTGTTGCTGACCCATTTCATTTTGACAAGGTACAGCCTAAAAGCACAAAAGACAAACAATGGGTTAACCCCTGCTTGGACTGTTTTTTTTTTGTTTTTGTTTTTAGCACAATACGGGTAAAAGCATTCATACTCTGAAAAGTGTGACAAATCCGTGCTGTTACGAAATGATTGTGTGTTTCCCCTGCCGTCATCACACCAAAAATATACCTTGCCTGATATGTAACTTCACCATCAGTAACAATACAATAGGCCTTCAAAGCAACAAAACATCACTGAAATAGGATGAACATCAGAGGGAAGCAGCCAGGGTCAGATTTCCCTGCTGTCTTCCTCCTTGAACATTTCCCAAGTGTGACAGTAGATTTAAGTGGCACTTAAGTAACAGAAATGTTCATACATGACCTCACGCAAACTGTGGCCTCAATGAGCATAATGCTAAAATCAAATACTAATGAGTGTGTATGCTCACATGTCTCTTTGTGTTTGTATTTAAATTAAAACGTTGTCAGTCATCACCCACACACCCAGTGACTCACTTCCACACATAACACCAGCTGAGTATAAAACAATGATTTGTGTTTGTTCTCTGGCTCGACAGTGAGACCCACCTATGGCCATATTTCTCCTGTATGTGTCATTTTACCTGGAGGCAAAACAACGTGTCGTGTTGTTGGATGCAAAACGGTGGTCGGAAAAAAAAAAATTCCCACACTTGCAGGTTGCAGGAACATTGCCTGGCAGTGTAGCCCTGTGTTGTTTTTGCTTGACTGACTTCAGTTTTTCATCTTTTCGTTTTTTTTTTGCTCATATTTTGTGCAGATATTCAACACTGTTAAATTCCAAGGATTTCGTTTTATTCTTGAGATGCCTCTGAGTCTAAGAGCATCATATCACACTGCTGAAACCAGACTAATCTTAAAGATCTTTATTATAACGGCAGCTCTTAAAGGATTTTTCACCTGCTCCGGAGCAGTTTAGCTGTTCAGCATAAGTTACCACTGTGACTGATCCCAATTAAAAACAGAACCAGCTTTAAGTTGCTGATAACTTGGAGTTAGCCCTGAAGTTACCTCGCTAACTCCAAATCTTGCTTCGCAGTACAGGCCTCAGCTCAGGATCTCCACATCCAGCGTCTTCACCTGCAAGATCATCTGAGACCAGCCACCCCGACAGCTGATGCAAAAACTGATTTGCACAACCAAAGAATGAACAAACCATCAGGGAAGCTCATATGTGTGCTCAGCGTCTGGCACTTCAGAGAAGTGTTATCTTCACAGATGAATTCCGGTTTACACCGTAGTGGCCAGGTGGAAGACGGCATGTATGGCGTCCTGTGTATGAGCGGTTTGCTAACGTCAGTGCTGTGAACAGAATGCCCCATGGTGACAGTGGGGTTATGGTATGGGCTGGCATGAGCTACATGCAGGTGAATTTTATTGATGGCAGTTTGATTGCAACTCTATGTGAGGGAGATGTGTCTCATTGCATGAGACAAATAGTGGTCCACCAGATACTGAAAAGAAGATTCTTTTGGGTATCTGTGACTTTGGGATGTCTGTGACTAAAAACATGCATTTCTGAAGCGCTGTGAAATACAAATAAATGATAATGTCATTATCCTATCTTCATTACATTGTGCAATCAACATTTACGTAATAAAGACAAGTTAAATCAAAAAGAAAAACCTTTGACATATTACCTTATGAAGTTGATATAAGAAACGTGTAAAGGACTGTTCTTTACTCTTTAGAGGAGGGGATAGCTGAGGTGTGACTTTTTAAAAAGTTTTAATTTTTAATTTTTTTCTTTTTTCTTTTGACCCTCCCTGAAGCTACAAATATTTTTCCTTGAGGCTAGATTTTAAAACTTACCCTTTGATGTTTGAGAGTTAAAAGTTGAAGACCAAATCCAAGAGTTGGAAAAAGCCTCATTTTTGTCACTCTTGTCATGCATGATGATTAGTTGGTGCAAACAGTCAAAATTTAAACGAGACATAGAAAAAAGTTATTTTTATGAAATATCACTGTTTTAAGATCTGATTTGATTACTTTTTTTGTTTTGCACGCCTCTCCCTTTTTACGCCACTCTCTCCCCCTTCATAAGCAATGAACAGTCCCTTAGCAAACAGTTGCCTGTTTAAGCGGGATTTATATTTGTGCATCAGCTCCATGCAGAACCTATGCCATAGCCCATGCAGTGTCCTGCACTGTTGTGAGCATTACTTGTGCAGTAGTGTGTCTGTGTCAATCTGCAGTTACACTTCCAAAACACTAGTTGGCATAGGGGTTTCTGTGAAGTGCTGTAAAGTTTGGTTGATTCAAACACACATTAAACATGGCCTAATAACGACAGTTTCAAACACAAGTACACCAATTGGCTTCATTATAACTCACAGCATTCACAGACAAAGCACTTGTCTTTTGTTAGACACATTTTCCCCACAAATACAACATGCTATTGTTTTTAGTGCAAGGCTATGGCATTTTACATTGTACAAATCAGCCTAGGCTAGCGGACTTTTCCTCTACTGATATGAAGCCAGGAACAACAGCAACATTTAACAAAGGTAATGTTACAAGATTCGGCTCCATTACAACTCACAAGGTTCACTGACAAAACAACTGTCTTATATTAAAAATGTTTTGTGACCAAATATAACATGCTAACGTTATTAGCACAAGCCTATGGCATTTTACATTGTATAAATTAGCCTGGCCACAAGCAGAGATTTCCTCTGCTCATATAAAGCCAGGATAAATCACACACAAGACTTAAAATGCTATTCTGTGGAGGCTTTATTGTCCTCACACTTTAATATTTCTTATCTGTGAAATAAAAGTAAATAAAAGCTTTGTTTCCACTGAGGGAAACTGTTTCAGCTTACAAAAATAGGCAGGAGGTCTGCGTTGCTGCATCGTGTTGTTACATCTCTAGGGAGGTGCACATCAGGCTACAGCATAGGGTACAGTGTCGATTTGATGCAGAAGTTTAAATCCTGCTTTACACATCCAGCTGACATGAAGCAACATTAGCACTCATTTGTAGATGGTTTAGTATCAGATATTCACACCTCTTTTAGCTCTGTTTTGTTCTCCACCAACTCCTAAAGAAGAAAAATATCTGGCCCCTTAGCTGCTATATACTCCACTCTGTTAACGTCACTTTGGATCAGAGTGTCAAGCTTAATCCTTGAAACCTAAATACAAAGTTCCATTTAATCAAGAGCACAATAATAACAAACTAATCTGGCTGCTTATCAGGAGTAGCTCTAATCCCACATCTGACAGCCTTGGTATAAAGAGTGCAGCCTTGTGTGGACTGCACTGTATTGTGCAGAGGTTTGTCTTTATTGGGCAAATGCGTCAGAGTTGGGAGGAAATCCCATTGGAGCAATAAAACTGGAACTTAGCAAGAATTTCTCTTTAAGATGAAAACAGAGGTCTTATGGGGGTGTACTCATATTGAACCAAGAAAGCAGTTATTACAGTACATTTTGTTTGTGCAGTGGAGATATATTGTACAAGATGTGCTCACTAGGACAGAAGGGGGTTGAAGTCAGCATAATGTTTAGATTAGACGGTTAACCACATGCTGCTGATGCTGAAGGTTAATAATTAGGGACAAATATATTCCATGGACGCTCCCATGGCTGTGTGCAGTGGAACATATACAAGTGTGTCTGTTTGTGCATGTTCCAATGACTTATTTCTAAAGAAAGTACATTCCACGAAGTAGAACAGCACAAATGCATGACCGGAAAAAAACGGAAGTACAGTCAAGCGCATAAAATAGAGAGAACGGGTCAGGTGGAGCGTTTCCTGTTTGCTGAGTTGTTTTTGTTCCTTCCGTTAGAGGCCCTCGACTGTATCTTTGTGTTTGGATTGCTCTCCTTCTGTTTGTCTAATTGCTTTACGACAGAGAAGGACGCACACGGAGGGTGTTGGAAATACTGTTCAAGAACAGCAAAGTTATCCCATGATAATATATACCGGTACCTGTGTTTACTGAAATGACTCATGAGAAGTCACAGTGGAAGTGTTAGTACAAGAAATCTGTGGGTAATATTTTAATAATATGACTTGTCGCTTAAAAGCTGCTATGTTGTATGGCACTCAGCTTGTGGTCCTTAAAGCAAAAAAAACATTTGAAAAACTCAACAGCAATGTCTCTTTCCAGAAATCATGACCTGGTTACTCAAGATAATCTACAGACCTTGTTGTGAGCAGTTTTATGTAGGAAGTATTTTCTTTCTACCGAACTACACCCACCAACCATATCACCATGCAAGAAGAAAGCGTTCGTCAACTGCTAGCTCACCAAGCACAAGTGAGCTAGCTAACGTTACAACTCAGTGGAGGAGGATGCCATTAATGTTAACATCTCACATTGTCACAAGCATTAGCCTCTCCCCCATCAGTAGATGCAAGTTTCCTTCTGTACGGCGATATGGTTGGCAGTTGTAGTTTGGCAGAGAGAAAATAGTTCCTACCTGAAACTGCTCACAACAAAGTCTGTGGATTATCTTGAGTAACTGAGTCATAAGTTACGGAAAGAGACATTGCTGTTGAGTTTTTCAAATGTATTTTTTGATGCTTTGAGCACCACAAGCTGAGTGCCATCTAGTTCCATTATACTGGAGAGAAGGCAGACATCTCTAAGGTCGATATCTCCAGCACTTGGCAGCTCACACCAAAACAATCTAGATGTATAAGTAGCACTACAGGGAAGAGCAAAAATATGTATTTTTGATTTGGGGGTGAACTGTCCCTTTAAGTACAGTACTTGAGTATGTTACATTCATCAGTGGGTTCTTGGTTCTTCCAAATATAACAAAGTTTATTTTGACAGACCAAACATTTTACCCATGTGTAAGAGTTGACATTTTAATCCTTAGTATAATTAATGCAACTTTGCTTTACTCTCAATGACTCTTTATTTCCTTGAAATTCATGTTGAGGGTAGCCAAGACTTTGAAACTGGTGTATGAAGAGAACTAATTTGTGGGCAGAAATTCACCACAATTCAGGAAATAAACGGTCTGACACTCAAAATCTCATCGGGGAGGACCCCCAGACCCTCTGCTTCATTGGTATCCCCTGGGCATAGGGCCACTGGCAAGATGTCCCTTATTATTCCACATTTAAGGTGGCAACCTTTAGCGCTGCTAGCTGAAGCCATTTCAGCTCATTAACCTCCATGTTTGCTTGTGACGTGGGCAGGCATTCCAAGCCCAGACTCTGTGTGTCTTTAACGTCACTTGTAATAATTTGGAATTATTATATTGGTTGATTATTTATGCTGGGAAGTGGGGGCACAGAGATTTCTTATGCATAAAGCACAGAATTTGGTGCTAAGCCCCTGCTCAGAAATTCTTGCTAATCTTGTAAACATCTGCTCCCCTAACTCTAACCATCTCGCATACAAAAAAAAAATCCACATACTATGCAGTTGGAATGCACACACTCAATTGTACATCACATTTAGTATTAATAGTATGACAGTATGTGATTTCGAACAGAGCCCATTACTCTGCATGCATGTGCATATGGGTCCTCTTGTGTTTAAGTATCTGCCGGTATATAATATCTGAGTAAGTAGTTAGCATGTTTTTGCCAGTGGCAAAGTGAGTCAGTCTGTTGGTTTGGTTTATTGTCATCTGTCTGTCTGTCTCTGTACGTCCATCAGCCATCTATCTATCCATCTGTGTGTCTGACGGAACAGGACACTGTGTTTTGCTGAGCTAGTGTTATGGCTGGAAGTCAAACACTGTTAGTAATTACAGAAAAAAACACCCACACACCTACACTGGACTACGGAACAGTAACCCTGATAAGCTTATTTTATCGGATCTGGTGTTGTTAGTGTTATATCTGTCTCTCAGTTTACTGTATTTTCAATTGACTATTTTCAATGTGCTATTTTAAATGTGCACAACTAAAACTAAAAAACAGCTAAAATTGGACCTGCCAAGTGTTTGAAAAGCACTTACTGAGGTTAAGCCAGCACTGCAGGGTGACTGCCAAACAGGAAGAGGGTAAGATCTGAGGGATGAATGTTTAAACTATCATCAGGAAGACAGCTGATTGTCTACAGTCTCCATAATGTGGGTTATAGCCATGCCACTTTTGTTTAGCCTGCAGAAATATACAGGGCAACTCAGTTTTTCTTTTCTCTAAGAGTCTAGAGGGGTCATGGAATTTTGCTGGGGCAGCATTAAGAGGCTTTGCATGAGTATTGGAATGCCCCAAAATCCTATTCTGAGCAGCCTGCATGTTTTGTTACAGTTCTCAAATGAAACACTTGAGCATGCAGTATAATGAATCGTTGTAACAAGCATGATAGTGATGTATGTTGGCTTCTGTGCAAGCATCTAGAAAGAGATTTTCCATGTATTTTTTTTAGAATGTTTCAGTCTTGAGACTCTAAAAACCTTGGTTAGTGCCCCCCGAAGGCAGTGGTATTCATTACGTTTTTTTGTTGTTGTTTTTTGTTGTTGTTTTAGCCCTTTTAGTTCGAGTCACTACAGCTGAAATATTATTGGTTGTCTTTAATTGATTAATTAATTTTTTGGCCTTTAAACATGATACAGACATACTATCACCCTTAAGGTGCTGACACACCAAACCGACATCAGAGAACTAGCGATGACAAAAGCCAACTGTTGCGCCGTCTACGTCACCTCACGTCGCCCTGTGTCAGTTGCAACTGGCTGTGCTTCCCTCCGGTCATGCTGCGGCGAACGCTCCGCTAGCCTCACAGCTAGCCCCAGTTTGTTATTCAGGTTAAAGTGGGAAGAAACAGTGGGTCTGTTGGGAAGCTGAGTGAAGTGGAGCCTGAGGAGGAAGCACCGGTTAGCCCCGGTTTCACTACAGGCAGATTTAGTCGCTACACGGGCGAGGAAATAAAACTTGAAAAGCCAATCAGAGTGATCTCTCTCACCGACAAGCTCCGCCGCTAATTCAACATGCTCAATTGGCCGAAAAGCCACAAACACTGACGCCGACGCCGAAGGGCCAACGGTGCGGGACACACCGCAAAAACTAGGGCAACAGACGCTCACCGTCGGCCCGACATTGACCGACGGCCGACCATCGACTTGGTGTGTCAGGGCCTTTAAGTTAATATAGCAAACTTGTTAGCAACCAGTTTTCAACACATCCACCTGATATGGACCAACACCACCATTCATTTGGAGTTGTATTTCAGGTGACCTGAAGAATATAGGTCAATTTCCATGGTGAAATATCGGTCTCTTCAGCTGCTAAATGCTTCAGCATATTCACAAGGTAGCATATAATTGTCTTTTTTGCTGACAACAACTAATTAGCAAGTAACAAGTAATTTGCAGGGCCATGTGTTGGGGTGGGGGGCTTTGTGGGGTTGCTTATATTTATCTTAGATATAAGCAATGATAATTACATTTTATTTTGAGCCAAACTATTCACCATTATTCATTAAAACAACAAAAATAAACATTGGTTATTGGTGCTTTAATAAAATATTGAGGTATTCTAGGAAATGTTTGCGCACATTAAGTGAAGTAGAAATAAATGAGGCACTTAAGGAAAGGGGGTCAGGCAAGAGAAAGCCGTCCATTAATTGAAGTCCATAACAGTATATTTCTCCCGCCAGTCCCTTTCACTCTGTGCTGTTTCTTAAGGGATGCAATGAGTTCGTAATATGCAAAGCTGCCGCTGAGAAACCATAAACATGTGTCGGGCTTACAATGAATGGGACTTCATTTTCTTTTCAGAGGAAGACAATGAAATTTGCATTCATCTCAGAGTGGAACAAGCTGGTAATTTAGCACGGGACGGCATCTTAAGCACTTAATTCCAGTGTTTTTCTCTTTGACGGAAGGAGCGCTAATCACCGTCACGCACTTAAATCACATAATCATTTTTTGCAAAGAAGTCATGTTCTACTGGAGGTCCCTGGAAATGTTATTCACTTCCAAGCAGGACTTCATGATTTCTGCAGCGTGGAAAAGAATGAATGAGTGCAGAGAAAAAAGATTATATGAGCAAGAGGTTGAGCTGACTACTGTGTTTTAACTGCTGAGTTAAAGTTGTTATCTTATATTACGCACATGGACAATTACCAAAGAAAAACATGCTGTCTGCGTATCAGCTGGGGCTGATCATGATTAATTTCCTATGTTTGGTCAGTATGGGAAGAACAACACAGCTCGTGTGTGTTTGTTTATACCTGCCTTCATACGGCGTGTGTGTATGTGGAGGGGAAATGGAAAGTAAAAGCAGGTAAATTTCCACAGCGGCGGACCAGACCACCACATCATTTTTCCCATCCATCTTCACCGGAGAACTGATATAGCTGTTGAGGCATCATCTCTTTATAGAGCTGCTTCATTTCCAGGCACAGGACTGAGCTGGAAAATTTTCACATTAGGCCGCTCACGTCACACACACACTGTTTTCATTTCATCCCATCCTATTGTTAATTAGATTTTGTATCTGAGGGTCCTCTGTGTGGCAACATGTTGTTAGCATTATTAAATTTGACACATAATCACCAAACACATGCTCACCAGCAACCAGTGCAATGTACCAATAATATTGAAGGGGCTGCAGTTTGAGTGTGTCCTTTGTGTGTTGCCTAAAATGAAATGAAACACATCCTGTCACAAATCGGCCACCTCAAGTGGTCTCTTTTAAGGTTTAAAAATAGCATACAGGCTAAAGATTGGAAAACAAACTGCTCAGAGTCCTGGTGGTGATGATGAGCAGGAAATGGGAGAATGTTAGCAATGTACTGTAAAAGGTGAGAACAAGTTGCAGCGTCTTTGTGATTACTTTTTACAGCTGCAGCTAAAGTTATTACGGTCAACGTGCTTGCAACAGTTACTTATTTACACATCCAGCAAGATGATCATTAATTTAAGTGTGTGTTTCTGTCTTCCTGATTTAATTCCAGTATTCCCTCTTATTTTACCTTTGTCTTGGTCTGCACCAACTCCTGCTAAAATATTTCTCTCTTAAGCAGGTATACGATTCACTATGTTCACAGTGGTGCCCCCAGAAATTTTTCATAGCGGTGGCCAGATGGGGCCACTGAAAATCTTGGGGTGGCGTACCATAACCAAAAGCCATAACTGAATTTCATAGACTAATACTGGTACAGTCACAGGCGATTTATGACATGAATTGCTTACTTGGCTGAGTTTATTGTTAGCTGGGCAGGCAGAGTACAGTGGGTTTATCAGAGCTTTTTAAAAAAAAAAAAAAAAATGAAAACACCTACCTGCTGCTGATTGACAAGACATTGATGAAAGCCGTAACTGTGCGGGCCTGAGAACTACAAAAATGGGCTCAATGTCACTAAAAAACATTTGTATAGCTAGGTGGAAACTGCAAAATCAGGTGATAATCCTTTGAGTTCATCACTACAGATGACCCCTTTCATGGTACACATACTCATTAGACTCATTTGTACTGTAAAAATATTTTTAAGTGCAGCTTTTCAATCATTTGACAGCAACAGTTAACTATTAAAAACTATAGAGCTGTGCATACATGACAGTTAAGTTTGTAATAGTGTGTTTGAATTTGTTGAAACTGCAGTTTTGATGGTGGAATGGAAATAAGTGTGTGTATTACCAACATGTTCTCATCTCAAGTTGTCATGTTTTGCCACTTTGTCAGTGGCCTTTCGCGTCTACGCGCTAGGTATCCTTCTGAGTCTGCTGTTCATGTTCGAGGACATGCAACCAATGCCGGGATGTCAACAAAGGCACATGGTTGGGTTTAGGCAACAAAAGCATGTGGTTAGATTTAGAAAAAAACATCTTGGTTTGGCATTCGGAAGGGCAACAGCGGGCTACCTGGGTGAAAGTCTGGGGTTTGTGGCACCCATCCACCAACCCTCTCACTCGCTCTTTAGGGACTTTCCAGCTTCTTATATTACATTGTTACCAGTGGCATTTCAACCTGACGCCATTCAGCAGTGTATTAAACCCCTACTGTCTGTCTGGCATATTACAATGCAAAGGTTACATCCAACCGCGTTACATACTGATGCCAGAGGTGTGGACTCAAGTCACATGACTTGGAGTCGAGTCAGACTCGAGTCATGAATTTGATGACTTTAGACTGGACTTGACAAAATGTACAGAGACTTGCAACTCAACTTGGACTTTAACATCAATGACTCGTGACTTCACTTGGACTTGAGCCTTTTGACTTGACAAGACTTGCTACTTTCCCCAAAACCCAAAAAAGGATGTTATTAAGGAACACTCTTTATCTTTTATTGTGTATATGTGCATGTATGTGCTGTCAGCACAACATCCAATCAAATTAAATCCATGTTGTTTTGATTGGACAGCATCCATCCAATCAAATTGCAGGACAACCAATGAAGAGGAACTGTCTCAAACAACGCGCCAGTTAGAAAAAATTATACCAAAGATAGTTTTGTTTGGGTATAAAAACTACGAGGTGGTCAACAAAAAACAAATTGCAGTATGCAAAACATGCGGGTCGAAGATTACAGACGGAGACGCAACAACTTCCAACTTTGTTCGACATTTGAAGTTGCACAAAGAACGGTAGGTTCTGAATGAAAGCTAACGTTTATTGGCTAAGTAACTTTTCTTTGCTGTGTAGTTAGCTAAATCAATGAGGCTGTAAACTCACTGTTAACGTTACATTGCAAACACAGTAAGCGGGGTTGTATGAGGTACTTATACATAACGTTAGTCAATGTATCACACACAGTAGACGGCAGTCAGCAGCAATGCATATTTTAGCCACCTACAAAAAGACAAACCTAATAAAATCAAGGTCAGTTTAAATGTACACTATATTAAGAATATGTGTACCGTTTTAGTTTGCTGTCAGATGGTTATATAAGTTATACTACTCGTTGTTCTCACTCTCCAGCATAGGGCCCTGACATATAAAAAGCACAACCCTGTTGATTGTTAGGTTCATGTATTTGTTATGTTTCTCACATGTACACACACACACACATATGAGGGGTCAAACGTATCAGCGAACACACACACACACTGCATTCACTGCGTACTTGATACATGTAAATTGCGTGTGCAACCATCACGGTGTACTTGCTTTGCATGCACTGCGCGTGCATTCACCATGTACTTGTTACATATGCAATGCGCGTGCAATGCCTGCACACACCTAGACGTGTGGTTATTAGACGTGCGTGCGTAGACACGTCATGTAATCACAGCAGTCAAAAGTGTCAACTGTTGAAGCAACAACGCGTCGTGTTATGGACGTGTGACACGTAGCATCGCTATGCTAACTCTGCTAATCAGACGTGCGTGCGTAGACACGTCATGTATCGCAGGGGTCAAAAGTGTCAACTGTTGAAGCAACAACGCGTCATGTTACGGATGTGTGACACGTAGCATCGCTATGCTAACTCTACTAATCAGACGTGTGTGCGTAGACACATCATGTATCACAGGGGTCAAAAGTGTCAACTGTTGAAGCAACAACGCGTCGTGTTATGGACGTGTGACACATAGCATTGCTATGCTAACTCTGCTAATTGGACGTGCTTGCGTAGACACGCAGGTGTAGTGTATGTGTAGCGTTTGTAGTGCGCTGTGCACGTGTACTGATAAGACGTGAGCGCGTCGTGTGAGTGGAGCGCACAACGCCTGCGCGTCATGTAGCGGGCGTGTGTGTAACACTCGTGTCTCCAGAGTAACCCTATGTAAAATGTAGGCATGCGCTCACGCGGTTTGATTAGATCTGATGTGTCCTAAGTAGGCGCAAGTGACGCGTTGTAGTGTGGTTGGGTGAAATGTTTGACCCCTCATACACACACACACACACAATATGAGATGAGATAAGTACAGGACAGGACAGAAACTGCTGTGGAACTAGTTAAAATGCAATATGCCATGGAAATACAATGTTAGCACTTTTGTACAAATAATTGCAGTTGCACTTGTTTTTTTTCAAATGTGTTTATTCTGTAAAGGAGTGGTTAAAAATGAAATCTGCAATTTCAATTGCACTTGTTTTAATAAATAAATACAGATTTTAAAAGCATACATGATCTGTGTAAATATATTATTACTCTGTGGTTAAAAGGACTCGAAAGGACTCTAAACTCAAACTGCAGGACTTAGGACTTGAGACTTGTCAGTCTTGACTTTGGACTTGACTCGGGACTTGCGTGTTTTAACTTGGGACTTGACTCGGGATTTGAGGGCAAAGACTTGAGACTTACTTGTGACTTGCAAAACAATGACTTGGTCCCACCTCTGACTGACGCCACCCAGCCCCTGAAAGGTGGCTTTTGGCATCAGGTGTCTGACGCTGAAATCACTGACAAAGTGGGGGAATTTGATGACTTCAAAGTGAGGTCAAGTACCAGCTGTATCTGGTGGGATTAAGCTAGCGGAACTAATCATTTGATGATAGTGGTACCGTCTGAATCTAACAGTGTGACTGTGGAAATATTGCGCCCACACTGTGGTGTCCCTCCAGGTCACCCTGGCAATTAAGCTGCAAAATTTTGAGCCACAAACCTCCTTTGCATTGTTAACGCTCAGTGTTAGCTCTGTTAGCATCGTTAGCATTATCAGCTGGGTTAAATGTGCTAACATAGCTAACAATGCTAAAGGGGTTTTACAAGCATATTCACCACAAATAAAGCTGCTTACTCACAGGGGCTGTATAGGGGGAGACTGAAAAGTAGCCACCATGTTTTCCCACCTGATCTAGCTGGTGGTCAGTGCAGAGCAGCCAAGGCTAACCTTAGCTAACCAGTGGAGTTGGATGGGCAGTGGGCACTGTATTTCCACATGTTAACATGGTTAGCCAGCTAATTGTTAGCAACAGAAAATAAAAGGCAAGACATTTTCATCTAATAACATAAAAATTTCACCACCAAACACATTGAAATGTGGTGCTAGCTCACACTGAGTCAATCGAGCACCAGAACAAAAGAACAAACAATAAAATTAGTTTGCGGTTAATGAGTGTTGAACTATTGAAAGCTATTATAACGGCAGGCTAATTTCACTTTCAGAATGACTCTGATATGATTTCTTGATATTAAAATAGTTTATAAAAAATATTGATTCATCCAGTTCAAACATATAAATTAAACCATGTCTGTCATGACTTATAAAAGTGGCCATGTTGTCTTTAGCTTTTTGCTAAATGTGATTAAGTTTAGCATGACATTTTTGACTCATGTTAATACATATTTTTTCCGAGTTGTTTGAACCACCTTTTGATCCTCACACCTAATTCAAGTTAAAACTCCAAAGAGTGAGTCAGTGTGTTGCTATAAATATTTCACATTTCTGGATAATTTGATAAATGAGCTGTGGAGTTGTGGTACTCGCCTCATATGTTTCACACTATGTGACTCAACAGGCTGAATTTTTAATATCAATTGTACTAGTTTGTTTCCATTATGTACTCATATCACATGAGCAGTGAAGTTTTCCGCTGCAAACAAGGGAATAAATAATGCAGCGAGCTCTGAGGAAAAGGCCGCTCAGGCTCCATCAGCGCAGGGGCCGTGGAAATAGAGGATGACTCAATCAACAAAGCACACACTTGTAGCTTGGCGTGCATGTGTGTTTCCTGGGAAGAGAAAGGGAAAGAGAAAGGGCTTCCAGTGAACTGCACAGATTGACTCACAAACTCCCTCTCATGTGTGAGTGAAAGCCTGCGAGGGAGGAAGGGCTGCCACCGAATCCTGAATCATCCCACTCTGAAGTGAGGAAAAAAGTGCTAAAATTAGGAAAGGAACTAATTTAAAAAAAAAACAGGGAGCGGATTTCAAAAATATCTTCAAAATATTACCTATCTAGGATGTTTGGTGTGAAAGTGTCTCTTCCAAGTTCATGCTTAGGGGGGTGGGTTTCAGTGATGTCCTGTGGATTTTAAACCTCAGGAGGGTTGGTGTGAGTCCAAAATAACAGCTTGGTCTAAATGTTGGGTCCTCGGAGTTGTGCTGCCTGCTGCTCTAGTGGTCCAATATCCGCTGGGATCATTAAAACTGGAGAATATCACACTTTTTATTTTAGTTTTGGTAGTGGTAGGTGGCACACTTTTTTTAAGCTTTGATGGCTATTACTGCTGCCCCGTTTTATCCCACCCACCCACTCTCCTGTGGATTTGTCTATATTTCGTATGTACATTTTATGTGTTTATGTGTGTGTGCGTGAGAGATGAGCGTCCTCGATTCTATTTTCAGTGCCAGGAAACTTCACACATTGACGTCTTTGCCCAACAGATTGAGGCTGCTACACATAGGGAGGCTCACAGTGTGATGCCGCACATTGATGCCAAGTTGTCAGTTACAGACGCTTGCATGTGTGTGTGTTGTGTGCGCGCACCACTCCTCAGATTCAGTGTGTCAATTCTTACATAGCATTCCCTCCATTCCCCTGGTGTTTTGTTGTTTTTAGAAGCACACTAACGGTGTGTGTCGTCAGCAGGCTGTAGGAAACCCCAGGAGAGCCCTTAAGCCACGACACACACTGTGTGTTTGCAAGGATCACAAGCTAAATTTTGGGGTAGGTTATGAAGAAATACTATTTTAAAATACCTGTTCCCTACTGTAATGTTATCCAGTCTGAACCACCCTGATCAACTCCCAGACTGATGTTTTGTTTGTTTTGAAGCTGCAGCCCTGGTTGAGCCGGTTACGACAGTGAAATCATTTCTCATGAGGCATTGGCTGTTGTTTATTTTATTTACCCCTCATGTGTTGTTTGCTGATGAGACCTAATTTGTGCCTCAATCATGCAATGTGAGTAATCTAAAAATAACAGTGTGAAATACGTCACGTGTGATACAGTGCCTGGAATAAAAAATAATGTGTGTATAAATACAATAATGTAGATACATTTTTAGTTGTTTTTTTTTTGCTTCAAGTTTCTAAAACAAGGACTTTTTTTTGTGAAACAGCAGAGTAAAAGTTGACCCACTGGCCCCGTGTGTATGTCTCTGCTGGGCCTGTAACCACTGCATCACGATGGGTGATTGAACTCAGCTGCATGCAATCACTACCTGCGGCTGCAGGTGGGCGAGAGGGCAGCACCTGGAGGGACACACCAGAGAGAACAGAATCGAAACACACAAAACACACAACACAACACATAATATTTAGGTGACACAGAGACAAAAACGTTCCAAAATTATCATCTTTTATTAGGCCCTCCATCGCTGGCAAATACCCATCTTTGAAACTCTGCATTCCTAACCCCCAGTCCAAGATAAACCTGATGATATTATTATTAAATCTTAATTTCATATCATTTTAATGTAATGATTTTAATAGTTTATTAATAGTTTATGTAGAATAAGCACATAATGGAGAAACGGATGATGGGTTTGCCTTTTTCAGGGGCATATAGTATATAGCAAATGGCACCATTTTTAATTTAATGAGAACCCTTTAACACGCACATTTTCAAAGGTTACAGTCTCTCATAAGGGCCCATTCTCTGCCCAACACTTTGCCAGAGGGCCCACTCTCTCTATAGGCCCCCTGCACCTCACAGGTCCCTGTGTCTACATTTATGCCCCTGCCGCGGATATTGCTACTGCATAGACTCTGGTGGTGTGTCTCAAATCACATACTTCCGTTAGTATACTTCTATGTAGTATACTATGTGCACTATGTACTCATTGGCGTAGTGCGCAAATTTCGACAGGGTAGTGTTGTCTCAAACCAAACACGGCCATTGTGCACTCAGCGGAAATGACAACCGCAAATTAGCTAGTTAGCAAACAAGCATTAGCATTTGCATTATCGTTCGCGGTACCAAATCATTACAGACTGCTAAATTAACCCAATAAACATACTGCTGGCTTATACCCGACAACATTATAGTGGTGCTTAGTGCAAAAAACACGTGAATTTATACAATGCAGCAACATTCACAGTCGCACAGTCCTTGGCTGCCATTTCCAGTTTGAAAAGTGGTCCCTCCCCTTCCGCTATGTAGCCAAGATGGGGACCATTGAGGGCGAGAAATGTCCATAGTTCCACACTCAACTTTTTGACTGTTTTGAGTGCACCATCCGGGTACTCATAGTGCACCGCATTTTTCCATACTTCCCAGTGTGAACGTACTTATTTGAGACAGCACTGGTCTAGATAATGTTACTAGCAGCAGCCATGGAGTGGAGTGGAGATGCATCATCCATCATACAGTCTGTGATCAGAGCACAATGTAAGTGCATCAAGTGGACATGAAGTGTTAGCATTAGCATGTTCTTTACAAAACCAATTTAAACAGTCATTCTCTGCCTGGGAAAAGACCCGCTTTGGTCGTTTGTTCAAATGCCTAAAACAACCTAGATATTTATGTTTACTTGACAAGGACCTCTGATAAAATTATGAATTAGCTGTCTTGTATGCCAAAAGGTGGAAGTAGCAAAGACTTATTAGCATCACAAAGCATGGGACTTTGGCACAGGAGGCCACTGCTTACCCTATTTCCTCTTACCATGGCCCTGAAGGCCTGAAATGCTAATATAAATGTTTTTGTTTTTTTGCAATATTTTTCCCATGAAGGACATTTTGAAATGAACTGGCAAATAACCTGTTTTCAAGTTTCAAGTTTTAATTTGTTATATGTACAACAGTTATAGTGAAGCGGTCCTTGGCAAATTCTTGCTTTGAGGCTCTCTGCAACAATTGTATTGCAAAATGCAAAAAACAACAACAACAAAAAAACCCCAATAAAATGTAGAATAAAATAAATCTAAATAGTGGTACAAAATAGTGGTACACAATACATATATATATGTAAACTGTGGTGTGATCAGGTGGGTCACTGAGGTAATTAATATTTGTTTGAATTAAGTGCACTTCCAGGGGAGCAACAGTAAATTCAGTCACCTCAGTGCTGCCAACCCTCCCACCTGACTGCTGTCTGCAGAGGATAAGAAACATACAGAAGGAAGAGGACTAATGCAGGTTATCATCATACTGTGTATCATCCTGCTTTCGTCATATTCCTTTATGTCATTCCACTGTCTATATAAATGTTTATATATATATATACACACATATAAATATATATATATATATATATATATATATATATATATATATATATATATATATATACATATATACATGTGCTGAGCTGACTGCTACTGTACTGTGCAACACTACATGTTCACTCTATCACATGCCTGCCCCTCCATCCACAGACCTCTTCAGTCATCCTGGGTGTTTAGGTTTGTCTGGATGAGAGGCCATTAGGTAATCCACGAGGCTTGTGGGCTACAGTCAATCACACAATCTCGACCCACGCTCATGCGCCGAGGTTGAGCGCGTCAGTCCATTTACTCCTACACAATGAATGTTGAGACATGTGCACATACGCATGCAATCAAATACCTGACCAAAACATTCCACTTGCATTCCTGTTATTGCTTATGTTGGTACAGCTCTCGCAGTATGCACTTCATAGTCTAGACATACTGTCTCATATATATTTGCTATTACAGAGGAGCATTGCAGTAAAATTATTATCAATAACTGGATTTTTTAGGGTTACAGCAACTATTAAAGGATTTTCCCAAATTACATACACATATTTTTTCATCTTATCACGAGCAGTAAATAGCCATGCAAATGGCTTTGGGTTTTGCTATCTTTGAGATTTGTGCCTCCACCCTAATGCAATGTTGTCTTAAGGTTTGTTTGTGCAGCAATATCTCCTGAAGGTATAATCATTAAGCGCAATATTAGTTGGCCACCATAATGGTCTTCCATGCATCCACAGTATAGTTGTATAGTATAATTTTTGTGTTACATTGTCTCTCTTTCTCTTTTATAATGTGTGTTCTTTCTACCCTTGACTCTAACATGACATAAGACATGTAGCTTTCATGATACTGTCTACTGACAGTTTTTTCTCTTTTCTTTCTGTGGTAGGTCGTCTTTACTGGTGCTTTGTTGCTCCGTACAATAAAGCAATCCATTGTCCCACTCACGGCTTTCTCCTTTTAAATGTTATCATCCCTCACACTGGCTGCCAATCAGGGCTTGATGTGTCACAATAATTCCCACACACGCACGGTGACAAATAGGTTCCCCATGAAGGTTTTTTTTTTAAATTAGATTAAAGTAAATTCCATTTTTTTAGCTAGAGTTTGCCTCTTTATTAGGAAATGGGTGCACACAACATACTGTCAACGAAAATTAATTCATGACTTTAAATCCCATGGCACACCTGGATTGGCATACACCATTTGAGGACCACTGTTGTAGAGTATCAAAAAAGTAACGACGTGCTAGCATATGTCTGGCACCTGCTCGTGTCAGCAAAACAAATGCATCACTTCACCTAAAATAATTTCAGTCTCAGATTCTAAGTTTCTCTCTCTCTCTCTCTCCTTCTTTGTTTGCGCCTTGTTCACAGGTCAACAGGATGCACCTGTCCATAGTAATTAACACCTCCATATATGGTGGTCACTGGCTATTAATGGACTCAACATATGCTAATTACTGACTAGCGGGAGCGCGCTGTGAATTTAAAATTGATTGTCATTCGTGAACATACACACGTGCCTACAATCGAATACAAGTTTTCCGCGGCGTTCATGAATTGGAGTAGGTTTTTAGCACCAAGGTATTTTATGTCCAAATTTACTCACAGATTTACTAAAATTTAATGAATGAGACCCATTGTACACTACCTGCCCAGCACCAAAGGGTAACCAGACAAAGTCAGCAACTAGCCTGTGGAGCGTTCAGCAGCTAAATAGCCACGTGTCTCCCTCAGGAACAGAACTAGCAAAGCTATTATTGGACTTACATTCCTCAGGTTGTGTGCAATTCATTTATCCATTTATTTATTCAGTTATTCATTACTTATTTTTTAACTTGGCACTTTCTTTACATTTTTTAAATTTATTAATATGTGTTTCTAATAAGCACATATTACTTTTTATTCTGGGCTGTTATTTTATCTTATTTTATTCTCTATTTTTATTTATTTTTTTATTCTCTTATCATTACTATTTATTCTGCTGTCTGCCTTACAGTACAGGCCAAAAGTTTGGACACACCTTCTCAATCAATGTGTTTTCTTTATTTTCATGACTATTTACATTGTAGATTCTCACTGAAGGCATCAAAACTATGAATGAACACATGTGGAGTTATGTACTTAACAAAAAAAGGTGAAATAACTGAAAACATGTTTTATATTCTAGTTTCTTCAAAAGAGCAACCCTTTGCTCTGATTACTGCTTTGCACACTCTTGGCATTCTCTCCATGAGCTTCAAGAGGTAGTCACCTGAAATGGTTTCCACTTCACAGGTGTGCCTTATCAGGGTTAATTAGTGGAATTTCTTGCTTTATCAATGGGGTTGGGACCATCAGTTGTGTTGTGCAGAAGTCAGGTTAATACACAGCCGACAGCCCTATTGGACAACTGTTAAAATTCATATTATGGCAAGAACCAATCAGCTAACTAAAGAAAAACGAGTGGCCATCATTACTTTAAGAAATGAAGGTCAGTCAGTCCGGAAAATTGCAAAAACTTTAAATGTGTCCCCAAGTGGAGTCGCAAAAACCATCAAGCGCTACAACGAAACTGGTACATATGAGGACCGACCCAGGAAAGGAAGACCAAGAGTCACCTCTGCTTCTGAGGATAAGTTCATCCGAGTCACCAGCCTCAGAAATCGCAAGTTAACAGCAGCTCAGATCAGAGACCAGATGAATGCCACACAGAGTTCTAGCAGCAGACCCATCTCTAGAACAACTGTTAAGAGGAGACTGCGCCAATCAGGCCTTCATGGTCAAATAGCTGCTAGGAAACCACTGCTAAGGAGAGGCAACAAGCAGAAGAGATTTGTTTGGGCCAAGAAACACAAGGAATGGACATTAGACCAGTGGAAATCTGTGCTTTGGTCTGATGAGTCCAAATTTGAGATCTTTGGTTCCAACCGCCGTGTCTTTGTGAGACGCAGAAAAGGTGAACGGATGGATTCCACATGCCTGGTTCCCACTGTGAAGCATGGAGGAGGAGGTGTGATGGTGTGGGGGTGTTTTGCTGGTGACACTGTTGGGGATTTATTCAAAATTGAAGGCACACTGAACCAGCATGGCTACCACAGCATCCTGCAGCGACATGCCATCCCATCCGGTTTGCGTTTAGTTGGACGATCATTTATTTTTCAACAGGACAATGACCCCAAACACACCTCCAGGCTGTGTAAGGGCTATTTGACCAAGAAGGAGAGTGATGGAGTGCTGCGGCAGATGACCTGGCCTCCACAGTCACCGGACCTGAACCCAATCGAGATGGTTTGGGGTGAGCTGGACCGCAGAGTGAAGGCAAAGGGGCCAACAAGTGCTAAACACCTCTGGGAACTCCTTCAAGACTGTTGGAAAACCATTTCAGGTGACTACCTCTTGAAGCTCATGGAGAGAATGCCAAGAGTGTGCAAAGCAGTAATCAGAGCAAAGGGTGGCTATTTTGAAGAAACTAGAATATAAAACATGTTTTCAGTTATTTCACCTTTTTTTGTTAAGTACATAACTCCACATGTGTTCATTCATAGTTTTGATGCCTTCAGTGAGAATCTACAATGTAAATAGTCATGAAAATAAAGAAAACACATTGAATGAGAAGGTGTGTCCAAACTTTTGGCCTGTACTGTATATCAATAGTACTTGAACCCATGCCATATCATGCTACTCCTGCCATGTATTATTGTTGTGTGAATGGTTGTATGTCTTGATGGTGGACTGTAGCAACTGAATTGTCCTTTGGGGATAAATGAAGCTTTCTGTATCTGTATCAGTATCTGTATCTGTATCTGTATCAGGTGACCAGAGAAATGACTCATAATGAATGCTAACGTTGCTCCATATCTTCCTAGTGTGTAAATATGCAACTGTTTGCTTACATTTTCACAGTGGCAACCTTATAAAGCTGATAATACCTTAATATTATTAGAATTTACAGGCTGTTAGCTGCCAACAAGTGACCAAAAAAATCCAGTTGTTGCTGTCTCAGGCCCTGATCACACAGAATGCACACAGCACTGCCTGTTTTTAAAAATTGAACACCACTAGTAAAAGGAAAAAAAAAATGCTTGCTGTGCCTTATTATTGTTGCCAGGCAACTACCCCATCTCGTCCTTACACTGACCTTCCCCTGTAATCAACTGAATGTTTTTTTTTCTCTCACAGTAATTAGTAGCTAGGGTACTTGCTGTAGTTCTGGTTGAGGTTGAGAGGATGTCAACAAACAGGTTGTTGGGCACAGGGAAACAGAGCTCTATGTGGGTACATGAGACCCTAAAAAAGAGGTTGGATCATGGGGAGTACCACCAGTTGGTCCAGGAGCTTCTCCTCTGTGATGGCCATTTTCAGGCCTGTCTGTTGTTGGGCCGTATAGCTCTGAGTATCCAGCATCCTTTACCATCAGTTTCTCCTCCATTGTTAACTTATTGCCTGACCACCACAGAAGGCCCGTCTCTCAAATCATCCGATTGGACAATGGGTTGAAGTTTTTTCAACTCAAGGAGTTCTGCGCTCTGGCCAAAATGCCAGGTGCCTAGAACACAGAGGCGTGTAGCATCGCAAAAACCACAAGCAAAAACCTTCATTGTCATTTTAAAATATTACAAGAAGCTTTCTGTGTGATGGGGGCCTTGATCCTGCTAGACTGAGGAAGAAACAGGAAGGACAGAATATGGATGACATACAGTAACTGGCTCTTGTATGACTTTATAAACAGCACTTGAGCATGAAGCATTACAAAGTGCTTTTTAAAAAGTAGCATTGAACAATTAGAGAAAGAGTGAGCTGCAAAACATGAAAGAAAACCACAGTCACCAACAACCAACCAACCAACCAACCAAAAAAACAGATCAATAGACAACATTATATAAATGCCATATTTCTGTAATTGCACTTAAAAAGTGTCTCTAATAAACTCTATTAACTGTGATCAAACATCTTGAGAAACATCATCATCATAGCAGAACTAAATCAAATGTACTCTTTAATTCATTCTGAAGCGTAATAAAGGAAAAAAAAAAAGATGCATCTAAATTTCCATCTGATAAAATCAGAGTGAATCATTTTGTGGTTCTTTGATGGCAGCCCAGCAGGCTTATGAACAGGTCCTCTATTGTCCACTGCTTCACCAGCAGACGCAATAAAAAACCACTCTCCAACTAGTGGAGGAAGCATGCGTATCGCTCTGATGTCACTGTGATGCGGTTGTGTCATGTCGTGTTGCTGTACGTGCTGCCGAAAACACCTTGTCTCGAGAAAACAAAGTCAACAGGAGCTCAAGTCAAGTGGATGTCTGAGCTGAGAGAACTAGTGTCAGTCAGTCTGACATCACCTCACAGCTCTGCTGACAGCAGTTTTCTCAAGTGTTGTTTCTGAGGGTATTTTCCATCTCTTGTGGAGGATTATGTAATTTAATAAGCAGTGTTTTAATGGCTTCTCCATCAGCAGACCAAACCAGGCCACACACTGTAAAATGTAACAGCTGATCTTACTAAAACAAATGTAGGGAACAACCTTGAAAAGGGTGAGTAAATATAACTATTAATCCTAAGTTATGCTTACTTTTTTATGTAGTCATTTGGGTCTCTTCAAGGTCATTTTTCATCTCACTTAGGTAATTTTGTGTCTTCTCTTGGTCGTTTTATGTCGCTTTGTAATCATTTTGTGTCTCTTTTTGGTCATTTTTAGTCTCTGCCTGGTCGGCACATATGAATTTGAGTGGCATTTTGTAAGTGAATGCTATAGGGACCCCTGATACTTTGAGCCCTGGGCCTGTGCCTGTGCCTGGTAAACATGTTCATTAATCCTAGCATGACTGCAAAGGCACACCTGCTCTGATACTAATTAAGATAGATGCACAGTTGACTGCAGAGGCTGTTCCATATCATATCTTGTGACAAGTTTAATCAGAAAATGTAGGTGCAGCAGCTCCGTGGCAGGAAGAACCTTAAAGGAATATTACCCTTTGACCAATACTAATTTTCACTTAATAAGAACTTGAACACCTCACAATGTAAATTATGTAAATCAATGTAAATCAATGCATCCTTATCATTAGGGGTAATGATAGATGCTGATTGCAACATTCATTCGTTTTTGTTTGTTTTTTTCATGTTCTTTCTCTTCACATACACTCCTCTCTGTAGTGTAGTGGCAGTTGAGTGGGCACCAGAGAGCTTTTGTCATTTTGACATGATAACGATACACGTGATGTCGGGTCACGCGCCCATTTCCCCTAGAAAGCAGGTAAAGTGTAACAAGCTGGGGAGGAGGGCAGCAGGAACCCAGACAAAAAGGCCTCTTTATTATCTAGTAGGCTTTGCTATGGAGTTATGTTGCTGTGGCCTTATGTATATTTCAAAATAATAGTAGTAATATGACGGTGCCCTTAGCATTCGCCTATACTGCCTATGTCCAGGGTCGGCACTGGCCTTTAGGGCAACACAATACACTGTTAACATACACACATTATCAAAAGCTGATAAAGTGAACTTGTGAGCTGCTTATTTACACATACAGATGAGCAACAGAGCAACACAAGCACTCTGTATCTACTTGGTGAATCATCAGATATGCACCCTCCAGCAGGTCTTCAGCCTACCATAGTTCTCCCACACTACCCCCGCTCCTCCTCACCCTGCACTGGCCTCGAGGTGGCTGCTCAAATTTGGTTCAAGACACTGGTACTTATCACGCTCTGAATGGCTCAGGCCCATTTTTTATCCAGCATACTATTCAACTGTATGCCCTGGGTCCGCTTTAACAGCATTTAACAATGCTTAACATTGTTCTATTGTCTTACTACTTACTACTAATTACTAATTATTTATTTGATTTTATGATTCTGATACATTTAAGACAACTTTGAACTGACGACATATTTCAGAGTTACTAATAATGATGCTTTAGTTTTGAAGTGCGGCACGGTGGTGTGGTGGTTAGCAGTGTTGCCTCACAGCAAGAGGGTTCCTGGTTCAATCCCAAGTGGGGGAGCCCTTCTGTGCTGAGTTTGGGATTTCTCTGGGTACTCCGGCTTCTTCCCACAGTCCAAAGACATGCAGGTTAATTGGTGACTCTAAATTGTCCGTAAGTGTGAATGGTTGTCTGTCTCTATGTGTCAGCCCTGCGATAGTCTGGCAACCTGTCCAGGGTGTACCCTGCCTCCTGCCCAATGTCAGCTGGGACAGGCTCCAGCCCCCCCACGACCCTCAAGAGGATAAGCGGCTAGAAAATGGATGGATAGTTTTGAAGTTCTTGTTACTCAGAAATTCACAGCTTTAACTGCTGCTAAGTTACCTCAACTAAATATTGTCTTAAGAAAAGTGGACACTTATGCAATATTTTTTTAATTTGTACTCACTTTAGAAGCAGAAATTTGAAGCAGAATGTCTCTTTGACTTGAAAGAGTCCCTTGTGTTGTTCAGTATCTTCTGTTTGATCTTGAGTTAGAAAAAAAGGGAAAACATGAAAATGTCCAAAGGGGATAAAATTTTTTAAGAGGTATCGTAGATCAGCCTGAGTTACACTTTTCTGTCGCTTCTTGCATGTTCTTGTTCCAGTTCTGTTGCAGCCTCTTCCTTTAAGATTGCTGACATTTAAGGAATCTCTCTTAACTATCAACTGCTGTATACTGTACACTACTCATCTCATTTCTCAGCATGCTTTCACTTCTCATTGCTCACCTTCTACTTCTCTCTGTTTCTTTGTTCTTTTCTCTTTTCTGACACTGTATCTTGTCTTCACAGATCAGCTCATAGACATCAGAGGAAGGTTTTGCATGAGACACAGTGACAACGTGTGTGTCCGCTTCATCGAGTGCACCAAGTGCAGCACAATGCTGGTATTTGACAACAAAAAGACGGGGACCTCGACACTTAAGAGGCACATGACGAAGGCTTGCCATGGAAAGAAAGACGAGAGTCAGCCTTCAATGTCCACGTTCGTATCCTTCAAAAAATGTCGGGTTTAAACGGGCTCGGGCTCTTAATTACAGTTAAAGGGACGGGCTGGGCCGGGCTCGGACAGAACATGCACGGGCTCGGGTGGGGTCGGGCTGGATTTTTTGGGCCCAATCTAAGCTCTACTGAGGGACAGTAGAGCTCCTTAGAAATGTGTTACCTCAACTTCATGTTCTTGAGTGATTTTTTAAAATAAATTGTACTTCTAACAGCAGTAGTTTTGCCAAATATGGTTCACTCTTACCGAGTACATTTGTGGTCAATTATATGTATTTCTAATCCATTACTTTGGGCTACACTCTAACTACTTTTCAGCTGAGTTCAAATGCAAGACAGCAATTGTTCTACAGCGAGAGCTAAGATAGTCTACTAGCCAATCATAGCATCACAGATGAAACAGGGTAGTGGCCCTACGCCCAGATTCATTCTCCAACATCATGTCTTTGTGCGGGGTCCGGCCAGAGGACTTCATCTATGTCACAGGCAATATTTTCCCTTGCCAGACAATGGGGGAAAACCCCTCTGGTGTGCCGAACCCAGCCATGACAAGACTCCACAGTTATATCATCACAGGCCTGTTCCATTGCCTCCTCTATTGGATTCAGGAAGGGGCTGTAAGGTGGAAGGAAAACCTTGCTGAAGCGCTGGTTGTTGGTGAACCACTCATGTATCAGGACAGCATGGTGAGAGCTCACATTGTCCCAAATTATGACATATACAGGATGCACTGCTTGCTGATCCAGCTGCTCACGTGCAGCCATACAGGATACAGCCAGTAAAAATTGTATTGTAATGAACATTACAGTACTTACAGTATCATATTCTAAATGTCAAATGTTGTACAACAAGACACACAACGACCTGTTCTTTTCTCTGAATGTCCTGATGATGCTGGCTAAATTAAATTGGGTTGGACTCTTTGTCCTGCTTCTCTCATTGTCATCCCATGCACAAGGACATGGTGTACAATAGTTGCCCGAATTTCATCAGTAATGATTGTTCTTGGCCTCTTCCTCATCTGCTTCCTCCTCGTCCACCACCTCTCACATGAACTCTTACTTCTGTGCCTCTCTGTATGTTTCTGTCCATTGTAGATGGATGCCATCTGTGTACTCTGAACTGACTTGTATCCTGCCCAATTGGTCTGATCACATCATTAGAAACATGTGTGTTCAATTTTTAATTGTTGTGTGTAAAATATGACAGCCGTGTTGGAGTTGTGTTCACATTTTGCCAGTGTTTACAGTTTTGCAACACAAGTTTATCATGGTGTGAAATGTGTAGTAACTGAGAATGTGTTTAAGGTTTAGCAAAATAGAGCAGATGAGTTTTGCAAATTGAGTCTAACTACCTGAACAGCGTTTAAGGTTTGGCCAAAAGAGTGTTTGATTCGAAAAATGACTTTAGGCCACTGAGAATTTGGTTCAGCGAATGGGGTTTAGTGATTTAGCAATCGCGAAAAACTGTAAATGCATACAGACTTTTTCAAAGTCAACTTACTTTGTTTTTAATCGGGATTTATGTTTTTGCATCAAATCAACGCCATACCTACGCTGTACCCTATACTCTGTACCTTACACTGCCCCCATATGAGATAAGGAAATCTCCACTACTTGCTAGGCTATTTTATACAATGTAAAATGCCATAGGCTTGTGCTAATAGTGTTAGCATGTTGTATTTGTTTGGAAAACATGTCTAGTGTAAGACAGTTTTGTCAGTGAACCTTGTGAGCTGTGATAGAGCTGAGTTTGTAACCTTACCTTTGTTAAATGTTGCTGTTGTCCCTGGCTTCATATGAGTAGAGGAAATGTCTGCTAGCTGCTAAGCATGTAAAATGCCATAGGCTTGTGCTAATAACATTAGCATGTTGTATTTGTGGGGAAAATGTGTCCAGCAAAAAACAAGTGCTTTGTCTGTGAATGCTGCGAGTTATAGTGAAGCCAATTTGTGTACTACTGAAATTGTTACTATTAAAGGGGCAAAAAGTGAAATCATTGGTTCGTAGGTTGGCTGTTGTGTACTGCCTGTAGACCAAAACAAAGTGTGTCATGAGCCACACCTCCCTCTACCTCTGCTCTCCACCCCCACTCCCCACCCCCAACTCGCCTGCGTAGCCAAGCACCGCAGCACCTCCACGGACTATTACATCCAGTCCACAGAGAAGAGTAGGAACATTAGCGTTAGCTCCCGGGAGCGTTAGCAGTTAGCACTAGTTGCCTGCCACACTAATGTTTCTACTCTTCTGCGCGCCCGTGAGCCTGGCTCACGGGCTCACGGAGAAGAGTTAGCGTTAGCTCCTGGAGTTAGCACTAGTCAGCTGCCACCGGCTACTGGAGTAACCTACAGCTATGGAGCGCTTCTACCAGCTCTTGTAGTCACTGAGCCTCGCCTCCATCTCAGCAAGTGTGTTACATTTATTACAGGCACCATCATGCCATCTGCCATTGCTCACTGTCTGTAGCCTTTTATAGGCAGGGAGGGCCAAGGGCTCCCAGTGGAGGGAGGAGGCGGCGATTCACATGAACGTACATGAACGCGCAGCTGGACTGGCTTGTAAACAAGGGGCTGGAGATCAACACAGAGAGAGGGTGTGTGAGGTCATGCTATACTCCAGATGAAATTACACCTCTAGTTCTTCACATAGCAATTTTTAATTCCTTCAATCTAGAAATGATGAATTTCGCTTATTGCCCCTTTAAGTCATGTTTGATGTGTGTTTTGGGTGCGTTTTGAATCAACTAAACTTTACAGCACTTCACAGAAACCTTTGTTGCCAACTAGTGTTTTGGAAGTGTGACTGCAGAGTGACACAGACCACGGCACAAGTATAAATGCACACAACAGCGTAGGCCATGTGTGTAGGCTACGGTGTAGGCTCTGCATAGAGCAGATGCGCAAGTTTAAGTGCACCTTTAGGGTTTCTTCCTCAGGTTTAGGCAACAAAAGGTCGAGGTTAGGTTTAGAAAAAAAAAGACATCATGGTTTGGCTTTAAATAAGATACCTATGGGACGTAATGTCATGTAACATACATTTTTAGTGTAGCATGCTAGACATACTAACATACTATGCTATAGAATTACGTTGTTTTGATTATACCTTGGCTAACATTTGATTTCACACTGGACACAAACAGCAGTCTCCTGCATGAAAGTCTGTGGATTTTCTTGCTGTTTGTAGCCTACTACAGCACTTGATTGAAGCTTCAAAAAATCAAGATCATTGGTCGCTGAGTTGCAGAAACAAACAAACAAACAAACAAACAAACAAACACAAAACTTTATTAGGAGCTAATATTAAGCTAATAAATTGCATCTAATCAAAGTACTCAATACTTGGGTTTTTTTGCAACACATTTTTTTACTCTTACTCAAGATGTTATTTATATGAGTACTCTTACTTCTACTTTTACTTTAGTACTGTATTTGTTTAGTCTCTGTCTCTCTTTGGATTATGGACCTGCAAACCAATCCTTTCAGCTCCAGCCTGGCTCTCACAAAAGACGTCGGTCTTTGCAATAACACCTGTCATGTTCGCTTTTGTTGCCACCTCTGTCTGCACCCACTCACCTACTGCAAAGCGTACAGAGAAAAATGCCAGGCGTTCTTGCTGCAGAATGTGAAAGAACATCCAAAGCTGACTGTGTAATTGGTTTGCTCCCAGGTCTGGTCTGCACCCAGATTGACTTTTTCAATAAAAAACAGAAATAAATGATACCACAGACACCGCTGTCTCCAGCAATGGGAGGTTTATAAGCTGGGAGGGTTAAAGGAGACTCATTAACTCTCATCTCTGTACATGAGTTTACATAGTGGCTGCGAATACAAATACTGTGTGTGTGTTTTTAATGTGATGTGAGTGGTAATGTTAGTCATTATTGCCATATGTTATACAGCACAATAAAAAATGCTTGTGTGTGTGTGTGCGCGCGTGTGTGTGTGCATGTGTGTGTGAGAGTCGTGCAGCTGTAGGAAGTTGAACACTGTGGGAAGGTCACAGAGGAGAGAGGATGCTGGGAAGGAGCATTTTGTGCTTTGATGAGATTTGCAGATAGAGATTGTGACCTTTAATCACCAATGTACTTTTCACTAATGCTTTAAAATCATGAACATGAACAGATGAAAACAGTTAGGGAATATACAAAAATTACTGGAGGATGGGGGTGAGGTCGGAGGCTGAAACATATGTAAAACTTTCTAAAAAGCACCATCCTTTCTAGTGGGATTCCTACATGCTCTGAACTGTTCCCTTGACTTAGAAAAAGACTGGGACATCCTCCGCACTATTATCTCAAATCATCACTGATTTCAGGCCTAAAATGTTAGTGAAGGATATTACCATTGACAGTCGGCCTTAACTCTGCATGCTGGATGAAATTAACTGGGCCGTAAACTAAAAACTAAAACTTAAGTTAGTATACTTTCAGTTTACTTTGAATGTACTATCAGGGATATACTAAACAAAAGTATACTTAGTTTATACTTATAAGTACACAGAAAAAATTGCCTATAATTTTACTTACATGCAAGTATATTTAGCCTATACTTGTATAGAAAGTATAGAAGCCCTGCCATCACTTAAAATGTAAAGTATTCTTGTACTGTACTACAGCTGGCTTGTGGGTATATACTTGTATAGCTATGTAACATTATCTATTCCTCAAGAGTTGTTGTTTTTGTCCAAAAGTGTGTTTGTAGATATGGGAAAGTACATATATGTTCAGATGAAAAAAAAGTCCCAAGTTCAGTTGTTTAGTTCAGAAAAATAAAGTTTATTGTTTTGAATAATGAAAAGGTCTGAGATGTCTTTCTACATTTACTCGAGTGTCTTTAAGGTAAATAATCAGACTTGTGGACTAGTGTTACAGTATGTTTATTTACAGTATTCTACAAAGTATACTTTCATTAATTACTGTACCTTTGTGTGTGGTAAAAATAAGAGTAGTATGCTGAGTAAGAGGAGTATACTTTGGGTATAAGAAAAGTAAAATGTGAGTATAAGGTTAGTGTACTGTACATATAGGAATAATATAATTTAAGTATAAGAATAGTATACTTTGAGAAGCCGTGCTATACCTTTAAGTATAAGTGTAGTATAAAGTATAGGTGCAATGTACTTTTAAGTATATGCAAAGTATAATTTGAGTATATGAATAGTGCAATTCAAGTATAATGTAAGTATAGGAGTGGTGTACTTTAAGTATACGCAAAGAATAATTTCAGTCTATGAATGGTATACTTTAAGTATACGAATAGTACAATTCAAGTACAACAGTAGTATACTATAAGTATGAGTAGTACACTACAAGTTTACTCATAGCATACTTTTAAGTATACTCAGCGTTTACTTACATATAGTTCAAGTATACTCAGAGTTTACTCAAGTAGACTATACTTAAAAGTGGGCCAAATTAGGACACTTTTAGTATACAAGTATACTTTGTAAGTATACTAACAGCATACTTACTAGTACGTGTGAGTATACTACTAGTACATCGATATAAGAACACTTGCTACTTAAAGTATACTTGGGAAGTACACTTAAAGTTTACTTAAGTATACTTGAGAAAATGAACTTCAAGTATACTTATTTTTGGTAAGGGTCGGTATGAGTGACACCCTGGAATCGGACCAAATCAGCTGGCCCAATTCCGGCTGCTGACACTGCCATCACTGGGCTGTTATCAAAAATGAGCTGACCCAGCGTCGGCCCAAACTTGGCATGCCAGATGAAATAAGCTGGGCCGCATCCAGCTGCCTGACTAATCAATCAATCAGTCAATTTTATTTATAAAGCCCAATATCACAAATCACAATTTGCCTCACAGGGCTTTACAGCATACGACATCCCTCTGTCCTTATGACCCTCGCAGCGGATAAGGAAAAACTCCCCAAAAAAACCCCTTTAACGGGGAAAAAAAAACGGTATAAACCTCAGGAAGAGCAACTGAGGAGGGATCCCTCTTCCAGGACGGACAGACGTGCAATAGATGTTGTACAGAACAGATCAGCATAATAAATTAACAGTAATCCGCATGACACAATGAGACAGAGAGAGAGACAGAGAGTGAGATGCAGGTAATAACAGTAGCTTACAACAACATTATTGAAAGTAATAATATTATAGTTATAGTTCTGGCTACTGTGGTACAATATTTTGAAAGTATGTATTAATATCTGGCAGTATACATGTGTGACAATAGTTATATGTGTATAATAACAGTAGAAGTATGACTGATGACTAATGATGGCAGCAGCAGCAGCAGGAGGCATCTGGCAGGACCACGGCAGCAGCACAACCACACACGTCGCGCTGTCCAGGCACTGCTGCGATATGAGTTAATCTGAGAGACAGTGGAGCACAAAGGCTCCGGAGAAGAAGCCAAGTTAGTGACATCCAGAATGGCCGAGTTAGCAAGATGCAGTAATAGAATACGAGAGAGAGAGAGAGAAGGAGAGAGAGTGCCCGGTGTATTATAGGGGGTCCTCTGGCAGACTAGGCCTAAGTCAGTCTAACTAGGGGCTGGTACAGGGCAAGCCTGAGCCAGCCCTAACTAGCTTATAAGCTTATAAGCCTAACTAATAAGCTTTATCAAAGAGGAAAGTCTTAAGTCTAGTCTTAAATGTGGAGACGGTGTCTGCCTCCCGGACCGTAACAGGAAGATGATTCCACAGGAGAGGAGCCTGATAGCTGAAGGCTCTGGCTCCTGATCTACTTTTGGAGACTTTAGGGACCATGAGTAGATACTAGTAGTAGATAGAGACTCAGAGCGCAGTGTTCTGGTGGGATAATATGGCACTATGAGCTCACTAAGATATGACGGAGCTTGACGATTTAGAGCTTTATAAGTTAACAGTAGGATTTTAAATTCAATTCTGGATTTTACAGGGAGCCAGTGCAGAGAAGCTAAAACAGGAGAAATATGATCTCGTTTCTTAGTTCCTGTTAGTACACATGCTGCTGCATTCTGAATTAGCTGGAGAGTTTTTAAGGACTTACTAGAGCTACCTGATAATAGAGAGTTACAGTAATCCAGCCTAGAGGTAACAAAAGCGTGGACCAATTTTTCTGCATCTTTTTGGGTCAGGATAGGCCTAATTTTTGCAATATTATGCAGATGAAAAAATGCAGTCCGTGAGGTTTGTTTTAAATGAGAATTAAAAGACAAATCTTGATCAAATATTACTCCGAGGTTTCTTACGGTAGTGCTAGAGGCCAGAGCAATGCCATCTAGAGAAACTATGTCATCAGATAAAGAGTCTCTGAGTTGTTTGGGGCCAAGAACAATAACTTCAGTTTTGTCTGAATTTAACATCAGGAAATTGGTGCTCATCCAGGTTTTTATGTCTTTAAGGCAGTTATGGAGTTTAGTTAATTGATTACTTTCTTCTGGCTTCATCGATAAATACAACTGAGTATCATCCGCATAACAATGGAAATTTATAGAGTGATTTCTAATGATGTTACCTAAAGGAAGCATACAGTTGTCCTCATAAGTTTACATACCCTGGCAGAATTTGTGATTTTTTGGCCATTTTTCAGAGAACATGAATGATAAGAGAAAAACATTTTTTTCACTCATGGTTAGTGGTTGGGTGAAGCCATTTATTTTCAAACAACTGTGTTTACTCTTTTTAAATCATAATGACAACAGAAACTACCCAAATGACCCTGATCAAAAGTTTACATACCCTGGAGATTTTGGCCTGATAACATGCACACAAGCTGACACAAATGGGTTTGAATGGCTACTAAAGGTAACGATCCTCACCTGTGATCTGTTTGCTTGTAATCAGTGTGTGTGTATAAAAGGTCAGTGAGTTTCTGGGCTCCTGACAGACCCTTGCATCTTTCATCCAGTGCTGCCCTGACGTTTCTGGATTCTGAGTCATGGGGAAAGCAAAAAAATTGTCAAAGGATCTGCGGGAAAAGGTAATTGAACTGTATAAAACAGGAAAGGGATATAAAAAGATATCCAAGGAATTGAGAATGCCAATCAGCAGTGTTCAAACTCTAATTAAGAAGTGGAAAATGAGGGATTCTGTTGAAACCAAACCACGGTCAGGTAGACCAACAAAAATTTCAGCCACAACTGCCAGGAAAATTGTTCGGGATGCAAAGAAAAACCCACAAATAACTTCAGCTGAAATACAGGACTCTCTGGAAAAAAGAGGTGTGGCTGTTTCAAGATGCACAATAAGGAGGCACTTGAAGAAAAATGGGCTGCATGGTCGAGTTGCCAGAAGAAAGCCATTACTATGCAAATGCCACAAAGCATCCTGCTTACAATATGCCAAACAGCACAGAGACAAGCCTCAAAACTTCTGGAACAAAGTCATTTGGAGTGATGAGACCAAAATTGAACTTTTTAGCCACAACCATAAACGTTACATTTGGAGAGGAGTCAACAAGGCCTATGATGAAAGGTACACCATTCCTACTGTGAAACATGGAGGTGGATCGCTGATGTTTTGGGGATGTGTGAGCTACAAAGGCACAGGAAACTTGGTCAAAATTGATGGCAGGATGAATGCTGCATGTTATCAGAAAATACTGGAGGAAAATTTGCGCTCATCAGCCCAGAAGCTGCGCATGGGACGTACTTGGACGTTCCAACATGACAACGATCCAAAACACAAGGCCAAGTCGACCTGTCATTGGCTACAGCAGAATAAAGTGAAGGTTCTGGAGTGGCCATCTCAGTCTCCTGACCTCAATATCATTGAGCCACTCTGGGGAGATCTCAAACGTGCAGTTCATGCAAGACAGCCCAAGAATTTACAGGAACTGGAGGCTTTTTGCCAAGAAGAATGGGCAGCTTTACCATCTGAGAAAATAAAGAGCCTCATCCACAACTACCACAAAAGACTTCAAGCTGTCATTGATGTTAAAGGGGGCAATACACGGTATTAAGAAGTGGGGTATGTAAACTTTTGATCAGGGTCATTTGGGTAGTTTCTGTTGTCATTATGATTTAAAAAGAGTAAACACAGTTGTTTGATAATAAATGGCTTCACCCAACCACTAACCATGAGTGAAAGAAAAGTTTTTTTGTTATCATTCATATTCTTTGAAAAATGGCCAAAAAATCATAAATTCTGCCAGGGTATGTAAACTTATGAGCACAACTGTATATAGAGTAAATACACTGCCTGGCCAAAAAAAAAGTCGCCACCCGGATTTAACTAAGCAAATAGGTACGAGCCTCCTATTGGATAATTACTGCATGGGCAATTATCTTTCAGCTGGCAACAAGTTATTTAACCCCAACTGGTGCAATGAGTTGCTTCTCATTTCCTAAACAACCATGTCGAAAGACACATCCCGTGGTCGTGGAAAAGATGTTAGTCTGTTTGAGAAGGGTCAAATCATTGGCATGCATCAAGCAGAGAAAACATTAAGGAGATTGCAGAAACTACTAAAATTGGGTTAAGAACTGTCCAACGCATTATTAAAAACTGGAAGGATAGTGGGGACCCATCGTCTTCGAGGAAGAAATGTGGCCGGAAAAAAATCCTCAATGATCGTGATCGGCAATCACTTAAACGTTTGGTGAGATCAAATCGAAGAAAAACAACAGTAGAACTCAGGGCTATGTTTAATAGTGAAAGTAAGAGCATTTCCACACGCACAATGCGAAGGGAACTCAAGGGATTGGGACTGAACAGCTGTGTAGCCTTAAGAAAACCACTAATCAGTGAGGCTAACCGGAAAAAAAGGCTTCAATTTGCTAGGGAGCATAAAGATTGGACTCTGGAGCAATGGAAGAAGGTCATGTGGTCTGATGAGTCCAGATTTACCCTGTTCCAGAGTGATGGGCGCATCAGGGTAAGAAGAGAGGCAGATGAAGTGATGCACCCATCATGCCTAGTGCCTACTGTACAAGCCTGTGGGGGCAGTGTTATGATCTGGGGTTGCTGCAGGTGGTCAGGTCTACGTTCAGCAACAGTATGTGCTCAAAGAATGAGGTCAGCTGACTACCTGAATATACTGAATGACCAGGTTATTCCATCAATGGATTTTTTCTTCCCTGATGGCACGGGCATATTCCAAGATGACAATGCCAGGATTCATCGGGCTCAAATTGTGAAAGACTGGTTCAGGGAGCATGAGACATCATTTTCACACATGGATTGGCCACCACAGAGTCCAGACCTTAACCCCATTGAGAATCTTTGGGATGTGCTGGAGAAGGCTTTGCGCAGCGGTCAGACTCTACCATCATCAATGCAAGATCTTGGTGAAAAATTAATGCAACACTGGATGGAAATAAATCTTGTGACATTGCAGAAGCTTATCGAAACAATGCCACAGCGAATGCGTGCCGTAATCAAAGCTAAAGGCGGTCTAACGAAATATTAGAGTGTATGACCTTTTTTTTTGGTGGTGACTTTTTTTTTGGCCAGGCAGTGTAGGATTGGTCCGAGCACAGAACCTCGCGGAACTCCAAAACAAACTTTGGTACGTAAGGATGATTCATTATGAATGTCAACAAACTGAAAACGATCAGATAAATAAGATTTAAACCACCTTATTGCAGAACCTTTTAGGCCAATTAAGTGATCCAGTCTCTGCAGTAGAATTTGATGGTCAATTGTGTCAAACGCCGCACTAAGATCTAATAAAACAAGTACAGAGACAAGTCCTTTGTCTGAAGCAATCAGAAGGTCATTTGTAATTTTAACTAGTGCTGTCTCAGTGCTATGATGCACTCTAAATCCTGACTGAAATTCCTCAAATAAATTAATATCATGGAGAAAATCACACAGCTGGTCTGCGACTACTTTCTCAAGGATCTTTGACACAAAGGGAAGATTAGATATTGGTCTATAGTTGGCTAACACCTCTGGATCCAGGGTGGGCTTTTTTAGTAGAGGTTTAATTACAGCTACCTTAAAAGACTGTGGTACATAGCCTGTTAATAAGGATATATTGATCATATCTAATATATGAGTGTTAACTAAAGGAAAGACCTCCTTAAGTAGCCTAGTTGGGATGGGGTCTAAGCGACACATTGATGATTTAGATGAAGAAATCACTGCTGTCAATTCTTGAAGAGAAATTGGGGAGAAGCAATCTAAATATATATTAGGTCTTACAGCTGTGTTTGAGGTTAGATAGGTACTATCTGAGGACAGGAGGTCATGAATTTTGCCTCTAATAGTTAGAATTTTGTCAGTAAAAAAGCTCATAAAATCATTACTGCTAAGGGCTAAAGGAATACAAGGCTCAATAGAGCTTTGACTCTCAGTCAGCCTGGCTACAGTGCTGAAAAGAAACCTGGGGTTGTTCTTGTTTTCTTCTATTAATGCTGAGTAAGAGTTTGCTCTGGCATTGCCGAGGCCCCTCTTATAAGTTTTGAGACTGTCTGTCCAGATTAAACGAGATTCTTCCAGTTTGGTCAATCGCCAATTCCTTTCAAATTTTCGCAATATTTGTTTTAACTTACGGGTTTGAGAGTTATACCAAGGAGCGAACTTTCTTTGCTTTTTTAACTTCTTTTTAAGAGGAGCTACAGAGTCGAGTGTTGTTCGCAGCGAGCCTACGGCGCTATCGACAAAATGATCAAAGTCGGTACAGGAAACCTCTGTTACTGAGGGACTTGGTATTGAATTTAACGACGGAGTAATCTTTTCCTTAAATTTTGTGACAGCACAATCTGATAAAGCACTATCTAAGCTAAGACTCGGTATGAATGACGCCCCAGAATAGGGTCACATCAGCTGGCCCCGATTCCTGCTGCGGACAACCCCATCACTGGCCATGACCAGGAACAAGTACTACAGAAGTCATTAAGGGCCCGTCCCAATACCCCCCCTTAGCCCTACCCCTTGGCCCTACCCCTACATTTGCACGTTCCCTCAAGGGGTAGTGGTGTCCCTATTCCTTTTTGCATGTAGGAGTAGGGGGCATAACAAGGGGTAGTGGGTATAAAACTAGCCCTTCGGAGCGAGGGATTTCAGATGCTGACTTGCCAGCGAGGGGTAGACATCGCCATGGCTACCACCAAGCAAGAGACAGGGAAAAAAGTTCATACATAGCTAACGTTACCGTCGTCAGGTTGCTTGTTAGCTAGCTAGCTAGCTCGCACTATCTGGCATAAGTCATCTGTCCTGTTCTGCAAAATTGTTGGACTTTTCACATTACGATAACACACCAGCTAGTATAACTATGCTGCCTCGTAATGTTAGCTGGTTAGCTAGCTAGCAGAAGTCCCCTGTCGTCTGTCGTTCATCAAACAAAGCATGATGAATGCGGCGATCGATAGGATGAATGAGACTCCATTGTAGATGCCGGTTGGAAATGTAGATGGCTCGCAGCTTCCTGTTTAAAATAGTTATGAATGTGTGAACGTAACCGATGCGGTGACGTAGTGAGTGGTGTCCCAATTCCTAGGGAAAGATTTCTACCCCTACCTCTCATTGCTTCATTTTGAGGGCCAAGGGGTAGTGGGCAAGGGCTAGGTGTAGTGGACAAGGGGGCGTTTTGGGATTGAGCCTAAGTGCCAGTAAATGTGCAGTGTGCAAATACTCAAATGACTGAAACTGAGAGAAAAATATCAGGCACAGAATCATACTGTGAAGTGGTCCAACATACAGATCACTCTCTTTTTTCCGGGCTGGTATGACGTCATTAATGACCCCAGTAATACGATGCACATAAACATACACATACACACAAATACAGTGTCTTCCCCAACCCTCCATTGTCACTGTCAGGGAGACTCTGACAGTGGAGACACTTCTCAGGAACACTTTGACACACTTACGGTGTCTCATCCCCTTTGTTTACTCTTATGCAATAGCTACTATGCTGTAGGCAATGCACACACTTCGCTGCACGTCTTCAGAGCTACTGTAGTCTGTATTCAGTCCTGAATGGACAAGTAGGTGACAGGGATATACTGTGAAAAGTATACCGTCCCTATGTGTGAGTGTGTTAACTGGAGCAGTGGAAATGACATCAGTCTTGAGGAGATGTGACAAAGTCAGAGAAAAGGGAATTTGAGGTGAATCTCACAGTAATACTGATCTCTTTTTTTCCTAGTCAAATGACTGTCAGAGCTAATCCCCGAGGCAATGAAACTAAGTAAGGTTCAAACAAAGCATTAACTCTCTCTTTAGTGGTAAGCATTAAAAGAAAAATGGGGCCTAACAAATGGCTTTTATCACAGAAGATGTAATAAGCGGCACCATATTTATTAGTAGTGCACTACAGAGAAAATGATTTTCCCTCTGAACACATAATACCAAGAACTGGAAATGCAACACATATTATAGCAAAAGAAGAGATCCACAACTTTCTGCACGTTCCCACTCTGCAGCAGTGCAAGGTGATTAAAATTCTACTTTAACAGCAGTAACAGTAAATAGCTTGTTAATTAGAACCAGTTACAGCAGAACTTGTCAGAGCCTCCAGCGAACAAACTGTGAAACCTCTTGGCATATACTGCTGATTTCCATGTGTTAAAACTGTCAGCATGGTGTGAAACATGTTGATCCATGTGTGATGGCTCTGTATTTGAAAGACGTAACTGGTACTGTGAACAGGACAGGTGTGACTATAGGAGCCGATCTGCTGTCAGTCAGCTGTCACTCTACCACCAAAGTCATTTCACATGCGCTGCTTTGCAAACATAACAAGTCTTTAGGTGCCTGAAAACAATATTAACCATCATACACATTTAATGTTCATAATAGAGAACTACCAATTCAGTTTGTGTGTAATTTCTTTCAGTGTAGTTTATAGTTCAGATTTGATGTGTTATTGGTTGCTTTTTTATGTAGCCAACTTTTATTCCTCTGAACTTAACTTCTGTATAATTTTTGTTGCGTTTCTTTTAATTTACAGTAAAGTGTATTGTTCTAACTTAGGTGACTGTATTTGCTGTTAATATCAACTTTATTTTATAAGCTATACATATCTCATTCTAACCTCTTTCGTAACTAAATTTATGGAATATTTATAAAAATTCTGTTCATTCAAAAAGAAGATGACATCAAAACCTCATATGCTGTTGAAGTTCTAATTTGAAATGGGAAGTGGCAGCACTTAGTCATAAGCGGGATTTATACTTCTGCGTCAAATTGGCGGCGTACCCGACAGCGTACCCTGACGTGCACCCTCCCCAGAAATGTAACTACACATCGTGGCGATGCAGACCTCCTGGCTATTTTTGTAAGCTGAAAACCATTTCCCTCAGTAGAAACAAAACTTTTATTTACTTTATTTCACATATAAGAAAAGATATATTGTGAAGATGAAGCCCCCACAATTTAGCATTTTAAGTGTTGTGTGTGACTTATCCTGGCTTCATATGGGTGGAGGAAATCTCTGCTAGTCGCTAGGCTAATTTATACAATGTAAAATGATATAGGCTTGTGCTAATGATGTTAGCTTGTTGTATTTTTTTTGAAAATGTGTTTTGCATAAGACAGTTGTTTTGTCAGTGAAAACTGGGAGTTGTAATGGAGCCGAATTTTGTAACGATATGTGACGAGGTTGAAGTGGGAATGTGTTGCTTTTATACTAACGTTACAGAAAATGAGCCAAACAAAGTTGTCATGCATCTGGTGATAGCAATGTGCTTCCCTTTGCTGTTACAAGAGTGTGTGAATGATGCATTAAGATGTCAGATTTTACTCATGTAGCGGCCATCTAGTTAGCAATCTAGCTTGCTAATTCCACCATGCTATCATGCCACCCTGGTTACTGAAAATGAGGAACACACTATCGGCCTACAGGACTGTTAGCGTCCATGGGTCTGTGCCGATTCATTTAGAAAGAGCAAAGAATAATGGGGAATCACCAATATTAACATAATGGGCTCTAGTTTCGCAGACCGGGCAAGGCGGAGGCGCAGTGCACCTGCGCTTCGCCAACTGGGTGTGGCCAGGCGGATTTTACAAGTTTGGCACACCGTGCACCTGGCGCAGCTACTCCTCTTTCCCACCTCCGTCCCTCCTACCTGCGCAAGTCGGAAAGAGGGAGGAGAGAAGGCGTGGAGTGGGTTTTACACACATTGCATCAATCAGATGAGCCTCTCTCCTCGCCCTTAAATGCGCTGTGCGAAGGTGTAATGAGAATTTACTCAATTCGCCATGGCAGAAGAGAGCAGCAGCGTCAGACGGCCAAACTCCTCCTAGGAGGAAACTGATGTTTTGGTCTGGGAGGTCCAAGCTCGCAGTGTCCAAATATATGGAACTGCGAGCAGACCTCCATGAGCTGATGATGCAAAGGTAGCCTGGGAGGAGGTCACCACAAACATTGTAAATCAATGTTGCATTTCTCTTGTGCGCGCACGCTCTCTCTTTCTCTCTCGCAGTCTCACTCTGTTTCTTTTCTTTTGACTTTTCTAAGATGACAGATGCTGAATATATACTCCCTATCTGATGCTGTGGCTGTTTGTGGTTGGCTGAGAGGGATGTGAACTCATTATTTTGCAGCTGTGTTAATCAAATCAGGTTGGGTTTCCATTACGCGTGCCAAACGTGCCAAACGGTGCCAATCCCCATTGATCTGACATCAGATATGACGGGACAGTGGATATAGAGCTACATTTACATGCTGATTGCAGTTAGTTGCATTGAATAGTGTTTTTGTGGCTATTTATTGCATCGTTAATGTGCCTGATATTCTGGAAACCTGCCTGTGAGGTTTTGGTGATGTGTGCGCACTGTCCGCCGGTCAGCCAAACTTCGGCTTACACCCGCTGCACTCCGCCTGCGCTGACAGTAGACCTGGTTTCAGCTGGCGAGCTTTTAGCGCACCTTCGGCGAAGCCTTTTGGCACGAAACTGTCACTGCGCCAAGCTGCATCTGTCGACACCTCCCCCTGCTGCGCCGCCACACCCATCTCAGCGCAGCTCGGTCTGCCAAACTACCAAACTGAGCGTGCCTCAGGTTGTGCTGCTCGAAACTAGCTCTGCGCGGGTTTCGCCACCCTGCGCCACCCTGCACTGCGCCGGGAAACTAGAGCCCCATGACTTACTCTGACCAATGCCGTAACTTCGTCACTCATCACTCACTCATTTATTTACGGACAGACTTTAGTTTTTATAGAGCTAGCCTCACATGCTGCATTCTAGCCAAAATTATTGAACAACATAACGGAAATGGATATTTTTAACTAAGCACAGGCCTTTAAATAATTAATTGTAATACATGTAATCACATATAATACACTGTTGTAATACTCCATCCATCCATTTTCATCTGCTAATCCGGGACGTCCCTCTCCCCAGCAACACGTGTTCTGGGTCCACCCCGGGGCCTCCTACCAGTTGGACGTGCCTGGAACACCTCTAATGGGAGGCACCAAGGGGGCATCCTAATCAGATGCCCAAACCACCTTAACTGACCCCTTTCGATGCAAAGGAGCAGCGCTCTACTCTGAGCTAACTCCGGATGTCCGAGCTCCTTACCCGATCTCTAAGGCTGAGCCCAGCCACCCCAGCTGGGGATGCTGTAATACTGCACCTATGGTATACCTCTGTGTTTCCATTGTATACAGATGACATCAGTTTGGATTGTAATCCACACAAATAATGCAGTTTATGACTCATCTACAGATATGTCAGCAATTACTGTAACATAGCAAGGTCAGTGTTGAAGTAAATTACATCAGGTATTACAGCTTCATATTACTGTAATAATACAAGGCTGTTTTTCCTTTGTGTGTGACAACCTGTAAATATTTGTTCCTAATAAATGTGCATGTTGTGTAAAGTATACCCAGAGTAGTAAGGAAGAATTGTTTGTATTCATTCTTGTCTTTCAGTCTGGTGACATCAGTCTGTTTTGATAACAACACAACATGGTGGAAGCCCTGGCACGCAGGTCTGCGTTGCCGATCAGTGAGTAAAGCTGAATGAAAACATGCACCTTGGTAACCTTGTAATTGTTAGCTTCCTATAATAACCTGATTTCTTAAATGTCACGTAAACACAAAATCTGGTTTTCTTGATTCTGGTAAGAGACTGTATCCAAAACAAATCCAGATTCTCACTAAAACTGAAACTAAATGTGTGAGTGTAAATATTAAAGGTAGTTTCCATGGCTCAGTGATCAGACTTAGAACCAGAGATGGGTTATTACCAAGTAGGTCTGCACATACAAGGAGTTTGAGTTGGTTATTTGGGGCGCAACAGTAAATACAGTGCTAAAGCATAAAGACAGTATATGAAATATGAATAGGAAAATTTACAGTAGAATGTGTCTGAAGACAAAGCTGTGTCCCCTCACTACAGAGCCAGTCCTTTAACTGTCACATCAGTCCAAATGTGTGGACAACACAGCCAATAATTGGACGCTGGTGCCTACATTCCGTAGGACACCCACTCAGTGGCTTTGATGCAGATTTATGAAAGATACAAAGGACAAATAACCCAGACCAAGCCAGAAAGATCCAGCACAAGGCTTATTAAACAGCACAGAAAAAAACACAGTAAGAACTCTCTGTAGGACTGCAATCCTTAATCAATCAGTCTTAAAGCTGACGCACACATTTTCCACTTACTTTCCAATGTGAAAGAAATTACACGGCTTTTGTAATGAATTTGTTCCAATCTCGTCTCATCTTTGCATACATTTCTCTCACTGAATACTTCCATGGAAACGCTTTTGAAGAGATGATGAATGGGAGCTAACTTGCACAACTTTGATAACAAGGAATCCTGACGTCATAGTCTAGGATGTGGTTATTAAAATCATCCACCACATGGCAGCTGTTCGTCATGTTAATCACGAGCCAATAGATGATGAGCACTTCTGTGAACTTAAGCTATCTAAGACCAAACACTAACACACCCAAACACTCCACTGGCCTCGTGCCTGCAGCATCTCATGCCCAGACAGCTACTCAAATACATATGATATACAGCTACTCACAGCTTACAACAGCTTATTACAGCAGTGACAAGTCTAAGGAGTGTCATTCCAAAGTAAAGGATTAGGCCTAAAACGTCATCCAAATTCACCCAAATTACAGGACATATTCTGGTTATTCTTGATCTACAGACCAATAGGCACCAAACTTTTTTTTTTTTTTTTTACATGGGACCCTGAAACATTACTGCACAACACAATTGTTCACTAAATGGATCCATCAACAGCACAGTCAAATAAATACCAAACAATCAGTCAAGATAAACAAACCTGCCATGCTCAGATGCTTCGGATTTTACTATAGAGTGCCCCAGGAATGAGTCCTAAAACCCAGAAATGACTTAGCATTTTAGCACTCACGCTTCCAATGGTTTTTTGAACTGGTTTTTGGTTAGATGCCTGAAATACGGTCAGTGGTTAACACAAGCTCAAGAGACTTTCATGTTTTGTTCTGCCACATAAAATGAGTCAGTAAACACCCCACTCGTGAAATTTTAAGCTTCTTTGTGTCTTTTCAAAAGCCGATTGCTAACAAGCGACTAAATGTAACTGAGCTTCACCAAACACGGCTAAACAGTCTTGTTATGGTGGTGACGTTAAGTATGCCACTGTAGTGCAGCTTGTTTATAGCCTAACGTTAGCTTTTTACTTCTGGTGATTGCATTTAGGCTTTAATAATTAGGAAAGTGGTGTTCAGTTGTGGAGATTATCTTGCTGAACAAAACATGTAAGTATTATAAATGTTTTCCACAGAACTTATTTTTTAGCAATAATCCAAAATCCAATTGAAACATTCCATAGGATTTTTGACGAGGGAACTGGCGTGGTGCTAACTCTTGTGTCAGTGTACAGAAAAACGTCATCCCTGGGGTACTCTTTACCCCCTTCCTCCCCATTTGACCCATACTTACATTGCAAGGCATGCCCTCTAGCAACCGCAAAATGTTTTACAAATGTCTAAGAAGCCCCTATAGGGTGGGCGTGTCACACAGACACAGGACTTTCACCCAGGAGACCAGTATTGCTGTCCTATAATCAAGGTTGACATCTTTTAATAACAGCGTAGCCTAGTATACTAATATGTGTAGCATGCTATCCTATTGACGTATGTGATGTATGTCACATGAAGTTAGTGACAAAAGTACTTATTGAATGCCAAATCTTTTTCCCCCAAATCGAACCACGTAGTGTTTAAAACTGTGAGTATTAGAACCGTTATGTAATTTTGGAAGTTAGTTGAAAATGAAACTAGTCTGTTGTTTAGGAAAAAATGTTGGGTATCACAGTATCAATACTTTTGACAACCTTGTTTAAGACGAACAATAATCAACACACAAGAAATTGAAGTTTATGTTGGATTCAGCATTCATTTTATTGGTTATGTGAGTTATTGAGTTATGGCAGAGTCTTCTTGATATGACTGATAAGAATATTATCTAACATTGCCAACCTAAATATACAGAATGATTTTCCTGTGGATGGCACAATTTGCCAGAAGTACCCAAGATCCCAAACACCTGTCTATGTTCAAAGTTTTTTTACTTCCAATGTCCAGAGTTTAATTTGATTTTATTCACTATAAAGTTATTGTACGAAATTTAATTCAACAGTCTTAAAGATAATGATTTTTGTTTTGGTGTCATATCCTAGCCTGTGCATCCTGTTCAAAGGCTTTCCAAATACAGGAGAGGGATTTTGTTTGCCAGTTTTCTGTCAGAGGTGGAGGTGGTGCTGCGCCACTCAGGCTTGAACACTCTCAGAGGAATATTCACAACACGCCCACATCAGCAACACCACAGCCATGACAAGCAAGACATTTCATAAGCACTTGAATGAAACATAAAGAAAACACTGTAGCGAGTTGCATAAGAAGCCCAACTATTTTAAACTTTTTTTTTACGAAACTAATAAAACACCATGCTGGCTTGAAGTATTGATTTCCCCAGAACAGCAGCATTACGTCCTTTACCTCACAAGAATCTGGTGTGCTTACGTTTCTCTGCGCTCCGTCTCTTTCAAAAGGTCACCACACAGGAGAGCTCCTCATCTGTAGTGACGCAGAATCTCCTCCACCGTGCAGAGCGATTAGGCCCTTGCTGTTGATATTTGTTAGTTCTGCACTCAAGAAAAGAGACAGGGTTGACTAGACTGTGGGGCACACAGGGACACAGAGCAACCGGGTTGTTTAATTAAATAGTGCTGTGACTGCATGAATTGCGTGAGATACTGGCATATGTTCTTATTATCACGTCATACTCTCCTCCTTTTCTCTCACACACTCAACGGTGTAGAATAATAATAGGTAGAACCCTGACGTCAAGCAGCTTCTTCTTCATTCAGCGTTCTTATGTTCAGCATTAGTAGTGAAAATATTATAGTAACAGCAGTGTTTTTCACAAGGCCGATCTTCTTAAGACCCCTTTTCCCTTTCTTCTTTATCTTTTCTGAAATGACAAAACCTACTTTGCAAGAATTTCAGATGTTTTTCGATAAGCTTCCCTCACAACTCCAGTATTTCAGCAACCACCTTCTAATATCGAGCAGGCAGGATTTTTTTTTTTTAACTGGTATCTGGTGCCTTGAACCAGTGAAAAGATCATATGATAAGCAGTAGTTGCTCAGAGATTACATAAACAGACTTGTGATCTGACTGCATTATGGGTCAAATCAAAGGCCCAGCTGGTGAAGCATTTCTGGGAAAAGTGAAGAGTTCATTGGCAAGAACACTTGGTGCACTTGTAAGCTTCAGACGTGGTACCTAGACCCTAGGTCCGCTTAGCGTTTCCACTGCAAACAGTACTCGTTGATGTAGGCGGGGTTGTTGTCACTCACTGCTCTGTCCGGCACTCACTGTATTTCCTCACTACCGGTGACACAGAGGGAAGTCTGCATCTTGTTTATCGTCCACAGAACGAAGCTGCATGCCGACGTTTTCAGAACAAATCGAACAGGCCGCAGTGAGAGTCTCTGTCTTTGACATGTTTAAAAACAGCGGGTTTGTGCATTTAGTCCTTAGGCCATCCCACCCTCAGCAATCCTGTCAAATCATCCATCCACTGAGTGAGAGCATACGTGTCGGCCAGCCTGGTCCCATTGGTCAGTGTTTACTTATTCGATCAACACTTGTGGTCCCGGAGAGAGAGTGACCTGACATGTTGCGTTCGTTAATTTAATGAGAGCCCTGTTGGTCGAAGAAACGGAGCGTTATATTTCTGTATGAATTAATGAACAGTTAGGTTAATCACACATTCACATTGCTCAGCACTTTGCTGCTCAGTCTCCCGAGACAGAAGGCCAAGAGTGCGCTCACCTACTCTGAGAGTGCGGTGCTCTGGAAAACCAAATGGTACATTCCAACAGTGTTACAAATTTCTGAATGGACCAGTTTGTTATTATTCTGAGTGCACTCCAGCACTGGGATAAATATTTCTGAATGCACCACTTGTATCATCTTCCTCCATTGTCAAAAACAAGCCAGCAGAACTTGCTAGCTAGCACTGGCTAGCTAATGTCTGTTGAGCACTGCTTTGCATCCAGCTAATGTCATACTGTTCACTAACAGTAAAAGGGTCTATACCAAGTCATTGCTGTGGATGGGTTTACACTTGAGTAAGCCGAAAGTCACGGACCTGTGATACACAGGCTAAATGGTGCCTTGTGAGTCAGAATCAGATGCTGAAGGCCGCTGGCCAAGCTGCCATATTTAAAGCCCTGGGAATAAGAACAGGCTGGTGTAGACTGTAGAGTACAAGTAGAGGAGTTTATACCACTTTGTCTTTTGTCCTCAAATTCAAGGAGTGTTTGCCTTCATACTAAATGGCATCACAAAGTGTCACTTCCTCATTGTCAACAGTCAAGAAGCGGATGCTGAAGAGGCGGTAAATGCCTGAAAGCTGAGAGGTTGAAGGACAACAAAGATGTGACAGATGGAGGGAGAGGTGAGGAAGAGAACACTGATGCTGTGTAGGTGTAGACTTCACCTGCAGTAAACTGTTAGAGCTACCTACAATATTTATAGATTTTTCACACTTTCCATGTTGCTGAATTTCTGCATTCAATAGTAGCTAACAGCTTATCAATCTGAGTCGTACTCATGGCACATACCACACAAATACCTTTCTTTAACCAAGAATGTGAAACACTACAACAATTTATAGTCGATACCTGCCTTTCTGTACAGATGTAAACATTAGCACATGGCTTGTAGGACATCCTGTCAAACCATCCACCTGCAGATATTTACTGAGGGAGGAATATCAAACTAAGAGTTACTGATTAATCACAAAACCAGTTACTGACAACTTCACTGGAACATTAAAGATTAACTGCATAACACACACACTTAGTCAAACAGAGCAGGACAGTCATGTGGTTGTGTTTATCTTATTTCAGCGTAAGAGAATGAGCTTTATTACACTGTGTTTATATTAAGCTGCATGTGTTGTAATATCCCAGCCATGTGCCAAACGATTACACTACACTGCAGATCTCAGTTTTATTTAAATCATCTTGACTTTAAAATATATTTTTAATCGAAAGGCATGTTTTAAGAACAACACTTGAATGTGCAACGCAAAGAAGTGGAAGACGAAATCAAATTATGTACTTAAGTTCAAGTAGGAACACCACAGTGCTATGTATCATCACGATTATAAGTAAAAGTACTGCATTTAAAAATTCAGATTAATAAAAGAACAGAAGTATATGCGCAAAATGTAGTGAAGAGCAAACTAAATATGCAGTATGGTCCCTTTCAGACTGTAATATTGCATTTAATATCTTATTACTATATAATGACGAAAACTCTATAGGTGGGTGTGTCTGTGTCTCTGTTCCACGTTTTTCTCCTCACTGACTTGGTCAATCCGTGTGAAATTTGGCACAGTGGTAGAGGGTCATGGGAGGATGCAAATGAAGTAATATTACATCAATTGGCCAAAGGGGGTGCTATAGCAACCGCTTGAAATTGCAAACTTTGAATGGGCATATCTCATGCCCCGTATGTCGTAGAGACATGAAACTTTGCACAGAGATGCCTCTCCTCATGAGGAACAAATTTGCCTCAAGAACCCATAACTTCTGGATACATAGATTTTCCGCTATTTTGAATTTTTTGAAAAACAATTAAAATTGATCTCTTCCTAGGAAGTTTGACCGATCTGCATGAAACTCGGTGAACATAATCTAGGGACCAATATCTAAAGTTTTCTCTTGGCAAAAGTTGGAAAACTTACTAAAACTGAGCTTCTATAAGGCAATGAATATTGCAGAGGGCGTGGCTCATCACATAAAGGTGTATAACATCTCAAGGGTTTCACCGATCACCACGCAACTTTGTAGGCATATGACCACACATAATCTGAGGGGACTCCTCCATTATTGACCCCATCAAACAAAATGGGGGCGCTAGAGAGCTAATTTCTTATCTAGGCCGAACCGCCATATCGATTTTTACTGAACTTGGTAGATATGTAAAACACGACGCCTCAAGGTGACTGGAGAAATTTAACTCTAATTGGCAACTGGGTGGCGCTATAACAACAGAAAAATGCTTCAAAATGGCTCAAATGCCACTGATCGCTGTGGCTCCCCCTGTGGCCCAATGTTGTTTTTTTCTAATTTTTGGTATGGCTAAGTCATGGTATGGTATGCTGTACATAATCAAGGAAACTGTCAGTGTGTCCTTCTGTCAGTCAGTCATTCTGTCTGTCCCATGTTTTTCTACTCACTGACGTGGTCAATCTATGTGAAACTGCACATATTGCGCATTGAGGATTGGCATAGGTAGAAGGTGACAAAGCTACCAATGGGTATGGACTAGTATTATTGATTTATCATCACAGATGCATTTCTGTGTAAGTTTGGTATTAATATCCATAACAAGGTATCTTATTTTAAAAGATGAAGATTTCTTTTGACATTTTATCGAGCAAAAGAACTCTATGAAGTAGCATGAAATTGAAATATTATGACAAAAAACTCATAAAATCATACTTAAATACAATATCTGAGTAATTGCATAGTTAATTTCTTCTCACCACTGGCAGCACTGGACAAAAGTATGCCTTTATTTGGAAGCATGTTGGATTTGACCCTTTATGTGTGTCCTTAAGAGAATTATGGCCTCCTGGTCATTGCCCACTCAGAAACTTCCCGTTCCTTTATTCCAATCTAATCTGTGGATAATAATTTTGTTTATACAACAGTTTGTTCCAACCAAGCATTTTGATTGGACAAGAGGTGCTGATGATATATTGCATAACAGCACTGGAACTTTTAACTGTACATGTACCACTCCTCTGTTAATCGTAAATCAGCCAACATTAAGGGTTGCCATAACAAACTTTGCACTCCAAAATGAAACATGTACGGATGAAGCTGCTACCTCACTGGCATCACACGTATGTCAACAGACTGATTTCAGTGGTCACAAAATAAATGGAAACACACAGATGTAGCTTACGCGATACAAAGTAGCTAGAGTCTTTTTGTGTGTTTGCTTGGCAACAGTCCAGTCCCGTCCAGCTGCCGAACTAACTTTGTCAAATAAATCATTAAATAAACAAACTAATCATAACCTGTCGCCAGTTTTTACTGTTGATGAATGGCGCTTGTAGAGCCGTTGTGTAAAAGCAATATCACTTACTGCTCAGATATGGTTCTCTTGTCTTTGTTCATAGTGGCCAGCATTGCTACCACTGATGATCCAGATCTGCGTACTCCCAAAAAGTTACAAGACGCACATTTATTTTTGTGAAAATACTATTGTAGTTACTGGTTACCTTATCTTGCACTTTGCTACATTATGAATCCTGCAAATGCCTCAGTGCATTTTAGACTGAACTTTTGAAAAGCTGAGCAGCTGAGAACCATACTCTGCTAGCACATGTGCATCTTATCAAAACCATCTTTAAAGTTACATAACTGTGTTGAAGTCAATGACATAGCAGATCCTTTTTTTGGTCATTGCCTATGGCTGAAATCATGCTTGAGCCAGATAGTAGGAACCAACAAATGACCTCAGACATGTGCAACAGGTGACCCAAAGTCCTATTTAGGTCAAAGCTAATCCGACAGAGAAATGCTTGTTTACACCACATTAACAAAGAGGTGTGAAATACTGTTTTCTATATTACGACAACTGCTTTAAAGGAAAAAAAACCCATTTGGGGAGGATGTTAGCCAGTTATCTGCTGTTAATCCTGTAAGTCCATTGTATTGACCTCTTTCCATCCCAGGTGTAAAACAGACCATGATTAGGTGTCCTGAACCCATCAATACGGCTTTGCGTCCAGAGGAGCAGGGTGAACAAATATTCAATCAAAATAATCTCTGGTAGATCATCAGTTCAAGTATACAATGTGTCCACTTTAGCGTATTACACAAATAAATTGTACTAAAACATATAAAAGCGACTAAATAATGTGCTGTGATGAACATCTGCGAGCAGCCTTTCCTGTTTCGATACAGAGCTGATGGGTAATGGCAGACAGCAGATGGATGTGAAAACTAGCAAGAATAATAAAAATGAAAAAGTACTTTAAAGACTTGTTTCAAACCTCTACAAGGAACATCAATTGACAATCTGGGGACCAGGCTGACTTTGTGATGAGTCAGTCAATATAAGTAGTTTCACAACAACACTACACAATTAAACATCCTACACAATTAAACATCCATTATGCAACGGAAATTTAAACCTTTGGAAATTAACTGTCAACTGAACACGAATATTCTCCTTCATAAGAAACCATTTCAGGCCCCTTCTCGAGCTCTCTGGCTCAGCCAGCCCTGGCATGGATCTCTATATGTTGACGTGGGTATAACAACCATGCAATGGACTGTCATACAACTGTTTAAATTAAATCTTACAAATTAGCGCCCCACGAATGACATTACAAACTTAACGTAACGTTACTTACTTAGATTAAGGAAAAGGAAAGGGAAAAGGTTAAGGGCCCTATTTAGATGGTCTAAAGCAGACGGCGGAGGGCACATAATCCATGTCGCAAGTGTCATTGCTATTTAGATGCAGGCGCATTTGTCATTTTCACGCCCTGCGCCCTCGTTGTCTAACTAGCAAATGAACTTGCGCTTCTCTGGGTGTGTTGGTCTAAAAATGAGTGGTCAGGCACAGTCATAGCGCGTTGCTAGTTAGATGACGTAAAAAGCAAATGCGCCAATGACCAACAAAAACCTGGTCTAAAGTCAACGGGGCAGTATTTCGCTGTTAAACAAGTTGGTAATACACGTCTCTAGGCGGGTGCACAACGCGCATGCACTCTGCTCAGACACACACAGAGCAGCCACACATATGCAAAAGATAACAAATAAAAATATGATTACAATGTGAAAGGTTATTATTGTGCACATTAAAATATTTATCAGAAACACGTCTAAATAGTCAGTCATTAGTCAGAATGATCTAATCGCAGTAATAATGATCATCATAATCCGGGAGGTCCAAGCTGCAGTGTCCGAATATACGGAACTGCGAGCAGACCTCCACGGGCTGATGATGCATAGCCTGTAAAATGAACTTGTCTTTCCCAAATGAATTGTGATCATTTTGGCATGTAAATCACAAAAAGATGTGAAAACGTTTGATAAACTTTATTTTGACATAAACACAACAATAACCAGCTTCTGTGAACTAAAAACGTAAACTTATAGCCCTACAAGTACAAATGTATATGTAAAAAAAAGCTTTTAGAACGTAAAACTGAAGATCATCTTGTCAGGAGGAGGAGGAGGATGATCCCAGCTCCAGTCCTTCCTGTACCTTCAGGCGGGTGGGGGTTCAGGATGCTGGAGAGGGAGCTGGGCTCTCTAACCTCCCAGGTTAAAATAAAATAAATTGAATAATTTACAATTTGTTGACAGCGTTTCTCTCGTGCGCACGCTCTCTCTTTCTCTCTCGCAGTCTCACTCTGTTTCTTTTCTTTTGTCTTTTCTAAGATGACAGATGCTGAATATATACTCCCTATCTGATGCTGTGGCTGTTTGTGGTTGGCTGAGAGGGATGTGAACTTATTGCAGCTGTGTTAATCAAATCAGGTTGGGTTTCCATTACGCGTGCCAAACGTGCCAAATGTGCCAAACGTGCCAAACGGTGCCCATCCCCTTTGATCTGACATCAGATGTGACGGGACAGTTGATATAGAGATACATTTATTGTCTCCTCAGCTGTAAAACGCTCACTCTTTCCAGTTGGTAGGTCCGCCATCTAACTAGCTCTCTGCCGTGAGCTCCAATTGCGCCTCTTTTAAAGGGAATGAGAGGTGACACTCTGATTGGCCAATTGAATGATACGCCCAAAACATACCCATGACTAATTCACAGAGTAAGTCCAACCCCTTTAGACTCTCCGCCATGGCGCACGGTCTGAAAACGCGCTGTCTAACTAGAAAGTGACTGAGATACGCCCATGCGCCACATGCCTGGCGCTTTGCGTTTTAGACCATCTAAATAGGGCCCTAAGTGTTAGGGGTTAGGGTTAGGGGGTCAGCAACCTTCACTATCAAAAGAGGCTTTAAATGAAGGTAAAACAGCCTATTAAGTCTAAATTAGTCTATACTAACAGTCTAAATGAGCATTCATTCATGTTTACAACAAGGTAGCTACTCTGCAGGGCACTATTTCTAATTATTTGGTACATTAACTTTGCAGAGCTGCAGTGAAAACAAACTAATCTGTCCACCCACCACAAAATTCTCTACCTTATTCTTAGACTTTTCCTTTTTGGATGTTGCATCCATAGTTAGCCAGCTAGAAACACTCAAGACTAGCCACTGCTATCTAGGTTCGGCAAAATTTCAGGGAAAAGGTGCCAGGCAGTAGATGTATTACGCACATGTATAGAGACTTCACATTTTTCCAATTGGAGAATGCAAGAATTTATTTATTTATTTAATTTATTTATTTATTTTTGTTAAGGCTTAAAGGGGCTAAAGAGCCACATGTGGCTCTGGAGCTGCAGGTTGCCTACCCCTAAACGTTCGGGGTTAGCTGGGTGACAATGCCATGTGGATTTCCTATAAATGTAAGCCTTATTATTAAACCCTGTATTTGAATCATGCCAGTGGTATAGTTTTAATATGATTACAAGCAAAAAACTCAGTATACTAGTACACTAGTATTTAGTTTTGTTCTTTTTTTTTTTTTAAATTTGATTTGAGTGTGTGTTTCTGTGGTTGAGAAACCTCCTGTATTTCACATCTTGCTATCCCCAGCACACTCTTTCTAATTTATCATTTCATTTTTGTTCTCTTTTCTAAGTCTATAGGCTCCATATGTTGCAAACCACTACTAACATTTTATAAAGGTCAGCCTTTTTCCAACTCCCCAGTGTCACTTCACATAAAGCATGCCAAACTGTTACCAATGAGCAGGGAGGCAAATAACAATGTCCTCTGCTTGTAAGACCAGTTCTCCAAACACCTGAAGTAGGCCTTAGAAATTCTGCTCTTTGTACAAACTGCATAATAGTAACCCAGAATGAAATATATATAATGATTATATCAGAGCAGTAGTGTACGATGATATGCACACTTCCCTTCTCTGCCTAGAAAAAAACAGCACAGACTGAAAAACATGCAGTAGAAGAGTTTATTTTTCAGTGTTTTCCTCAAAAATCATTTTTCACTGGAAATAAAAACCAAAACTGCGTCACTTCAAATGTTCCAATCCATGAAAGTGTAATCACTCTGTTAAGCAAGGACTATGTATTAATCATCCTTTCACATAAGCTTTTTATTTTTAATTTCGTCATCATCATCATTTTGTCAAAGCAGCACTCTCTGAGATGGAAATAAAGCTCTAATATTGACCTGTGGATCTACAAAAACATCCAGCATGAACAGAGCCTGCAGAGTGACATAGCGAGATGTGGGACGGTCGGCACATGCACCACAGCAAGGCAATTAAGTCCTTCAAACCCCTTGAGTCATCGCCCACCCGCAGTACATCAAATCCATCTTCAAACCTGGTGGGTTTACATGGCTGTAAGATGCCTGTTATAGCCTATTGTTTCTGTTTGAGTGATGTTGTGCGTCACTGGATTCAACCTCCACACACACACACACACACACACACACACACACACACTTTAAACTCACATCAGAAGGACCTTTGATGAAAGCATCTTATGTCATCTGTAATTGAATCTTCACTCCTGCGTCTTGTCTGCTTCGATCTAAAGCCTTTGTCAGGACGCATTATCCTTACACGCAAGAGGCACAAATCATCTGTTCCTCATAAAACGCTCCCCGTCATACAAGACTCATATGTCTCATCCCTGCTGGCTGCTCGCCGCTGTTGATCCAAGAACAAATTGCCATGAAAATCCTGCAAGAGCAACGCAGAGCAGAGATCTTCTGCAGGGATAAGTAGCTTGACAAGTTATGGAAAAAAACAAAAATGTCAATTGCCCGATAACCACCAGGTACCGAGTTTTTGCAACACCTGCATGCCAAGTCATTAGCATGGTGCAGAGCCTGGCAGGCGTTAGGAGAAATGCTTTTTTTCTTCATTTTAATTTGTGTGCATGAATTAATGTTAGCAGCAGCAACTGAAGTCAAAAGTGCTATATTGTAGGCAACTGGACTTGCCTGAGTTTCTTGAAGACGTTTCACCTCTCATCCAAGAGGCTTCTTCAGTACTTCTTGGATGAGAGGTGAAATGTCTTCCAGAAACTCAAGCAACTCCAATTGCCGACGATATAGCACTTATGATTACCATGACCTGGATGACTGACTCTTTGCCGACATGTAGCAACTGAAGCTACATGTTAGCTACTCTGATCATCTAGGGAGGAGCACCTACTGCTATATGGGTACACCCTAGACAGGTTGCCAGACACCTACAGGCAATTTAGAGACACCAATTAACCTAACCTGCATGTCTTTAGACTATGGGAGGAAGCCGGAGTACCCAGAGAAAACCCATGCACAGAAGGGCTCCCCCATCCTGGAGTGCAAACCAGGAACCCTCTTGCTGTGAGGCGACAGTGCTAACCACTGGACCACGGTGCCGCCTTGGCAGATAATAACAGTAGATATCTTTGTCCTTGTCCCCTCTAAATTCTTCTTCCAACGCGTTCTCATCCCATGTCATCAAAGAGCGACACTTTCTCGTGCTTTTGAAGTGTCATACCAATGCCAAAGGCACCCTTTGGCATCTCTACATTCACTAAACATGCAAATGTGGCCCAAATCAAATGTTAAACCTTTTTTCCAATCAGATCTGGACCACTTTCATATGTGGTCCTAAATCCAATACATAGCTAATCAATTTCTATCTGACCACTGGTCCAAATGCCTGTCTTGCAAATGTGTTTGTAACATTATTAGTTGTACATGAGGCATTTCAGAGTAGATATCCGTTCACACCGATGTCAAACATGGGTCACTTCAAACATGGATGAGAACAGTTAAGGCAGAAAGTTTGGATCTGGGGAAATAATTAGAATTGAGCATTCAGCCCTGTGATGTGAATGCAGCCTTTAATGTCTCTATGTGACGTACAGCTGTCTCCTGGGTGAAACTTACTGGAACATGTGGTCAAAGTTGTCACTCTGCTGCAGTTAGGTTTAGGCATCAAAAATGGAATTAGTTTGAATTAGTTAAAAGCCTGGTGCATGTCACAGAGACGCCACAAGATACCTACAGTGTTGGTATTACACGCCAAGCAGCATAAGAAAGCGTCCATATTTTTTAAAGGGAATGAGAATGGGCTGCTTCTTAATACAGCTGTGATGCTATCTTTAATGTTTCAGCACTTCCAACTGCTAGCTAATTGCTATTGGTTATCTGCATATTGAGTTGCTTGTACTTGGATTTTTCATGAATGCCCCCCTTCACCTTTGCCTACTTGTACATCACTTGGATGTTTGGCCTTCACTGTGCAGAGTGACGCATGTGCCGAGTTTGACGCTAGACGGTTGTTTTCACATTCAGCTGCTGAAGAGACAGTTACTGATCTAACACATGCATACGAGTATAATTTGTGACATCATAGTTTGGAAGCCCGTCCAGTGTGCAACTTACAGAAGAACAAATAAGTTGAAGGTCCACTCACTGTGCTATGTTTTCCTGAAGCTTTCAACCACATCCTGTGTTATATCAAAATTGACCATTAGAGGTTTTTCTTGACTTGGGATGTTCAGAGTATTTTGTCAAATACTGCCTTATGCAAAAAACAAACAGTACTGCTGCTGTGTGCTCAGATTTAGAGCAGCAGACAGCACATTGCTCAAAAACAAACAAAAATAGCAGTGACTTGTTTGTGTAACCCATTAAATGAAAATATATTGTCTGATCTGGAAATAAATGTTCAATCGTATTCTCGGCTTATATTAACACAACCACGTCACTTTCCATTACATTAAATATTTTAACAGTTCTTATTGTTACATGCATTCATGGAAATTCACATTCAACCTCCAGGAAATCAGTAAGTGCAGTTTACTTCTTAGACTTGATTCAATTATATTACATTTATGCAGCGCCTATAGGAGATGCAAGTCTCAAAACTGCGATTCCATCTTCCTCATGAGATCTAATAAGTGCTGTGAGAAGACTCTCTATGAGAGCATGTGAAGATGTTAAAAGACTGGGAAGTGTCTTGAGCTCACGCTGACTGGCATTTTGATTCCCAATCTGCTCAAATCAAGCAGCCAAAGTGACATCTACATATCATCAGCAGCAAAATGTTAAATTTAGATGCCAGACATTGTCTCAAGTCTGGACCGAGACAGACAAACACACGCAGTAGTCAGCAGCGCACACAGACATAGCAAGGACGAACAACACGGCTGCACTAAAATTAGATTTGTGAGCAATTTTCACATGTGTTTTCTGATTTGTGTGTACATGTGTTAGCTGTGTGTTTTGTACCACTGTGCACAATAAGATTTGTCTCTGCGTGAGAGAGGCAGACAGAAAATAATGGAAAAAAAACAGTATCCTTAAGAGTTCAGGCTCAAAACGTACTTCTGCTTTTCCACAGTACATTAGATTTTTTTAGACTTAAATACAGTTCACAAAATACCTAGCTTGAAAGTTCCTGCAGTCTCAACTGAAAAAAAGTTCCAAATGAAAGGACAGCATGTACAGAAGCTGTGAAAAGCTGTGGTTGCAATCTTTTTTTATTTTTTACCCTATTATCTCATGGCTCACACTTAAATGATCTCATTCTCTCTTGATAATTAAAATGACATGTTCTTGAGATACTGCGGTGTTCTATGGTTCAAAGAAGGGCCCAAGTGCAGGACACAGTGTGGCATAAGGAACACAGGCACCAAAAACAGATGACCTCACAGCTGTGACAGAGGCGAAGCACACAAGTACAAGAGCACAGACTAAACACACAAGGAACAAATTAACTAATGAAACACAGGTATAAAAAAGACAAAGGCAGGAAGTGAAACAAGACATGACACATCAGGAATGTATCTTTCGACAAGGCCGTAGCCATAGTGTCAACTTTGGGGGGAACAAAATCTGTGTCCCCGCCACAAAAAATGTTCCCCTATTTTGTAATACAATCAGAAGTAATAGAGTAAATGAGAGACAGAGGTTGACAGTGTTTGACATGGACTGTACCTACAGTAGTCAAGCAAAGGCTTCTGCTAGGGTGTGGAAACATCACTTGGACAAACCATGTGCAGAACTGCAGTACACTGTACTATTACAACCAGTACTAATACTCATGAATGTTGGGGTGGATGTGTGCCCACTGAGGTATGTCAGAATTAATGCCTTGGCTTTCAAAATAAAACAGGAAACAGACTACAAGACAAACCCCAGGACCGTGACCAACCCAGTCTCACTCCGAAGTTGTTAAAAACTGGTGCTTGGTCAGCGACGTCTGGTGTCAGACACATGAAAAAAGCTGTCCTTTCATGTCTGCATGATATACAGCTAGTCAGTGTTATTGTTCAACCGCACCCAGTGGCATCAAGGGTCTTTCACCTAGGAGGCCGATGTTTGCTTCCTGTGTGATTGTAAAGCCAAACCCTGTTCTTTTTTTCATGTGCTTTTGTTGCCTAAACCCAACCATGTGCATGTGTTGGCTAAATGTGATCATGTGCATTTGTTGCTGAAGGAAAAAACATCCCTTTGCAGTGTTGTACCGACGTAGTACCTTTATTTTGAAAGAGACTATCAAAAAAGTGAATGTGTGTTACCTTCAAAAATAATTTTAAAAGTCATAAAAGTTGATAACAAAAAAGAGCAAGTCTTTCACTAATTAAGCCAGAAACTCACCAAAGAATTTTTTTCAACTTTTCAGCTGTAATCTGCTGTCTGAAAACTTCAGTAATGTTCGCTCCCCTCCCTCCTGTTGTTATTAAAGGGAAATTTCAGTTTATTTCAACCCATCTCCTATCGTCCTAAATTTGTTTCAAGTGACTAGTGACATAGAAGTAATAGTTAGCATGTTAGCCGTTAGCCTAGATACAGCCGTAGCGTCAGACCTGTTAAAACGTAAGTGAACGGGCATCCTTTCAAGTGCAAAGTTAGTCCACTAAACAAGCTTTTTCTCCACAAAGACCGCCTCATATCGTTAGGATAAATGTCAGAGAACATATAGAAAACGACATGTAAACGTGTTGTCTTACCTTACCGGTGTGCTGCCATGTTTGTTTGTCCCTCTAGCTCTGCTTTCCAAAGCGCAGCCGAAATATCGTGAGAACAAGCAGTGATCTCATACCGTGCCTGAAATCTCGCGAGAACAAGCAGCAACAGCTGGAAGGCAGAACCGGACAGTAGCCTGAAAGGTTCATTCATTTATTTTATGAAAGATTTATAGAATAATGGCTGACTTTTTGCCAGACTTCGACTTTGTGGAGGAGGAATTTGTTTTTGCAGAGTTTGATGGCCACCCTTATTTATTTGAGCCAGAATACACTGACGAAGAGCTTCGTGAAATTGAAGAACGGAGGAGGAGGAGAGAGAGGCACAACAGGTAACGTTAGAGGACGAGAGGGGAGGAATGGCTGCTGCAAGGCTGAGTAGCTCTGGAGATTGGTGGTGTACCTGTGAATGCTGTGCCCCAGTGCCCACAGAAGAGGAATGCCTCTGTTGCAAAGAATGGGACCAGTTGCAGCCTTATTTTCAAGGTCTGGATGTGACCGAGGACGAGACACCTCCACCTGGAGTAACGTTAGTATCCAGCTGGGCTTTATCTAGAGCTGGCGAGATATATTTCGGCCGCGTCTTTGGAAAACAGAGCTAGAGGGATAAACAAACATGGCACCACACCGGTAAGGTAAGACAACATGTTTACATGTCGTTTTCTATATGTTCTCTGACATTTATCCTAACGATATGAGGCGGTCTTTGTGGAAAAAAGCTTGTTTAGTGGACTAACTTTGCACTTGAAGGGATGCCCGTTCACTTACGTTTTAATAGGTCTGATGCTACTATGCGCCCCGGCTGTTTCTAGGCTAACGGCTAACATGCTAACTATTATTTTTATGTCACTAGTCACTTGAAACAAATTTAGGACAATAGGAGACAGGTTGAAATAAACCGAAATTTCCCTTTAAGCACATCTGAGCTAACCGTGATCCCTCGACTCGCTCATGAACTCGCCTCCCCTACTGAGTCCTGCCATGTAGCCTGCAAATGTCTCGGGCTTGTGGGAAATGGTGTTCATTCTGTCATTTTAGAACAATGTCACAGTTTCTATCTCTTGTTACTGTATCTTCATTTGTCGCCCTCTCCTTTCTATCCGTTGCTGTCACACAAGCAGTAGGAGCCATTGTTATGTTTTATATAACAGCACATTGTGCTTCCCATGGTGTTGTGTTATGGTGGAACTAGCTCTATGTTCAGACAACTAGAAAAAATGGGACATGTGCAGCCCCAGTGGCCTAATGGATAAGGCACTGGCCTCCTAAGCCAGGGATTGTGGGTTCGAGTCCCATCTGGGGTGATTGACAACAGAGCAGTGCTCTGAAAGCACATTGGAAACATAAGCCAGTGGGCCATGGCTAAAGCCATCTTTTGTTGACAGTGTTTTACTGGCAGCTGGGTGCTCTCTTCCCCTGCCTCTGACTGACACACTGACCTGGGCAAAGCCACAATCACTCTGAATGGGTCAGTAGTATCACAAAGTGAGTATTCCTATGAAATGAGATGAAACACTGATATACCTGCAGGAAAATTTGGTTAAATTGCCGGCAAAAACTAATATTATCAAGCTAAAGCATGTTCCTGGAGTTTACTGTCCTTATTCTAAGACAAATCAGCATCCACTACCCTGCCAACATCTTGTAGGCATGATGACCTCCTACTGATGTGACTGGTCAGGGTTTGGGCAGTCTAATCTTCTTAAGTTCACCTGCTACAGAGCAGGATAACAGTGAAGTACAGGTTGTCATGGTGAGCTACCTCGGTTAAAATTGATCCAGCTTTGTGATAAAGGAAAACTCGAGTTAAGCCCAAAGTTTGCTGGCTAACCCACTAACCTTACTAATGCATCACACAAATTATGCTTGTCAAGTCGTACCAGGGTGTTTGTCATAGCGTGCTCACTTCAGGGATGTACTGAAGTACCATCTTTGAGCTAAAGCGAGCACACTAAAGATTTCTTCGGAAACACTTGTCTTTTATCATACAAACTGTATATTTCTATGAAAATGGAAGTGTATTTTGAAAACAGACAATGCATGTAACAGGCTGAAGTTTACACGGCATCCTTAAACTTCAACAACCTATGATCATATGTCGATACGTGATGAGGTCGGAGTGAGAATCTGTTGCCATGACAGAAATATAGTGGGTTCTTTAACTTACAAAAACCCCAAAAGGCCATTTTGTGTAAATGAATGATAAATTTAACCATCTTTAAAGCATGCCTTAAAGTCAAAAACAAGATATTTATTCCATTATATTGAGAAAACTACTCTTTCATTGCAAAATAAGATTCTAATTAACTTGTGACATTGAGATAAAAGGTGAAATTATTGCAACCATGGCCATTCTTGGCTTCAGTACAAATGTGACAATCGAGTTAGTCATGCGTCTTTGTTATTTCCTTGTTTGTTTCCCTCAGTAGGACACATGAATGACAGGAGAATGGGTGCAATCATTGCAGCTCTGATATGAAGGTGTTTATGCCAGCAGTGAAATAATCATAAAATATATTGTCTTTGCAATAGATTATCCTGCTCTGTAATTTCATTCACAATAAGAAGCAAATAATATCAAATATAGTCTTTATGAACATAATTGGGTAATTTGGTTGGACAAAAATATTAGTGCAAACTTAAGAAACACACCAATATGACCTTGTAGACGACTTCCTGTGGCTCAGTTACATCTTAATCAGAGTCAGCTTGATCATGTGCTACTGTGTCCGAAGGAGGATGTGAGTGGCTGCTGCTGGAATGCAACCAGTCAATCAATAGCCATCTTTGGTGTACACGAATCAACACTCACGCACGTCCACAAAACAGGCTCACGTGCATCAAAGTGTAGGTTGCACCTGGTCAGGATATGAATGCACCTAAACATACACGATATGATTGCATGCATTCGGTTCCTGTGCAGGCACATGGCACAACAGGGCACTGACTTGTGCAGGGCATGCTTCTTGTTTGAACTTTAACCAGTGTGTTAATACTAAGTGGTGAAATCACTGCTTTGGAGGTGCAAGGTTAATCTGGAGAGCATCTCTGACATATTGAGCATGAGAAGTTTGACGCAAAATAACCAAACTCTTTGTTGAGAAGTTTGAATATAAACCAGTCTCCAACAGGATATTTAATGACTTGCCTAGCTTTGATTTATCTCCTGATAACAGTGTAATCATGCATCTGTTTTAACAGATTTTTTGCAGCTGCAATGCACCGCTGCAACTAACAGTTTTTTACATTATCAATTAATCCACCAATTACTTTGTACATTAATCACTCTTGTCTTTAAAATGTCCCAACTCATCAAACACCCAAGTGACCCTACTCACCAAACTATGACGCTCTAGGTACCCCTCCAGCATCAGATTTGGACAGCATGTCAATTCATGCATGCATAGTGTCCTTTCAAAATAAACTTTTGTTTTCACAGGAAATAAACAGTTTCTGCTATTTAAATGCTTATTAAACTTGACTTAGAACACAGCAGGGCTGGGCAGTATGAAGATATATCGTTATCGAGATATGAGACAATATATCGTCTTAGATTTTGGATATTGTTGTATCATGATGTGACATAAATGGTGTTTTTCCCTTCATTTTAAAGGCTGCATTACAATAAAGTGATGTCAACTTGTCAACTTAGCAGACTTTTTATTTGTTTTAATGCTTGCCTTAACCCACTTAGTTGTTACAGCCAAATTATTGCTAATAATAAATCAAAAATCTCATTGTATTAATATTTTCTGGAAAAACAACAACAATTGTTGCATCAGAGAGGGTATTTGGTCAGAAATACTGTCATCTTTGATTTAAAAATATTGAGATATATATCGTGTATCGCGATATAGCTGAAAAATATCATGATAGTTTCCAGGATGTATTGCTCAGCCCTAGCACAAAGGTAAAAAACTTAATTTTAAGGTTTACTTGCTTAGGTTTCGGCAACAAAAGCACGTGATTAGGTCTAGAAAAAACATCACGGTTTGGCTTCAAAGAAGAACATTAACTAAGACACCTGGCTCAGATAAGGGAAAGATCTGACCTGACATGCTCATCCTTACTTTTTGCCTCGCAACATATTGTGCACACAGCTCCTTACACTGTCACTGAATGCTGGCTTTGGACATAAAACCTGAAGAGCAGGTTTGTTTTCTAAGGACCTGGGCCTGTTGCATTAAACTACATTAATTTTAGCTACAGGAGGTGGCTCTCATAAAATGGCACCTGAGTGAGCATCATGGTGTTATATCACTGTGTTATTGAGGCCTGTCCTATCAGTTTGATCTGAGCATGTCTGAGCCATGTCTGAGTCTGCTGCGGTGCTCTGCTGAAACATAAATACATTACGGATTAAGGCTGCTGCTGCCAGAGACTGGGCTACTCATCATCCTGTATCAGTAAATCATTTTGTGTAAGAGGTGACAGTTTGGTGTAACAACAATCTGTGTTGTGTAAGAAGCACCTACAGGCTGTCAGACTGAAAATAAAGGCCTCTCCTTCCTCTGCTGCAAAATCTGCAAATATCAGACGGACACAATAATCCAAATTTCTTACAAACATATCCATGCCGACTCAATCTGCTGGATAGCTCATTCATACAGCCTCTTCTTAACATAACATGGCTCATAACGCTGAGGACTCAAAGGTTACCAAACATTCCTGGTTAGTTTTTATTTAATAATGTCCCAGAGACAAATTAAGGTTGTACAGTTTTCCAGTTGACCCGTCTTTTATAGGAAGATTTAATTTGAGGAGGTTGCCAATGAATACAAGGGGCAAGGTTCCCGTCTCAGAGGAAAACGCTGGATAGTAAATGTCACTATTGTGACATCAGATCCAGGTTGAGAGGCTTAAGTTAGTCTCTCTAATTTAATGAAGGCTGCTTTGAAATTAAAGAAGATAATGTGATTTTAAATATTTTATTTTCTATGGGAGAGCTTTTCCCAGTATGCAGAAGCACTGCTTGGTAAAGTCATTATTCCCTCACATTCAACAATGACGCACAGATTTCTATGCTCACCATAGCAGAAATTAGACCTGAATGTATTTCTGTTTATTATGTTAAAGAAAAAGATATCACCAGGCTGCAGAAATAATGCATGTAAACAATATGATATTCACATTTTTTTGCTGGACAGGAATAAAAACAGAGAGACAATAAAAAGGTTATATTTCCATCCACCTGCCTTAAGCAATGTGTTTTAATAACAATCTGACATTCCATCTGTAGGTTCTCGTAGGGTTTTATTAGATAATTATGATATGTAAACACCTGCTGTATTTGCTGTGTTGAAGTGGTTTACTCATACAACCTTTTGTTAGAAAGCGATGCTTCTTGCAGTTCAATCAATGCAGACCATTGTAAGTTACAACCACCACAGCAGGTTCAATAATTGCTTCTGTCAGACAAACAACAAACAGTTATAACTCACCTATGAAGTGCTGTGATATTCTCACAAAAACAGCCCTCACACGCTCCCAAAGTTCCAGACATTCATATTTCTCTTCTTAACGTATGCAGTAACATCCATTTGGATATAAATATGCTGATTCCACACTATAAAAATTGTAGCTGAAATCTGACCTTTAAATTGACACCTCACTTAAACCAATAGAAGCTTCCATGCTGTCACTATTGACTACAGGAAGGAAGGGCCTGCATCACTTCCTTGGGTTACAGAGTCAATAGCCCGTTTTAGATAGGAATTGTGCAAATTGCAGGAAAGCCCAATCAGTCTTTTTTCAGCATTGGCAGTATAAAAACAAAATCGGGGAGTGCAGCAAAATGCCGCCTACCTACTTTTGTTTATACAGAATGCGCCTTTTTCGGGGCAGTGGGGGGTGTGAGCAAGTAACAAAACGTGTAGCTCAGCGTGTGACGTAAACAGTGACATGGGAGCAGTTATCCAGATAGCTAGCTATTGGCTTGCCATTCAGTCTCATATCCTTCAATCTGTAACATTATCTGAGTCCAACAGCTATTGTAGCATTATTATGTAACATTAGCTTTATTGCTACTTAGCTAGCTAGCTGCAACAAATGAAACATCTAACGACGTTACACACAGAACGGCATTTTAAAGATAACATAAGACAAACAACATACCTCTATATCGGACTTTCTTTTCCTCCTCCTCCCGCACCTGAAGGCTTGGACCTTTTCATTATTATGAAATGCAGGCAAAACGTAAATATCTGCCTATCTTGACCAGATTTTGACACAGACCCCACTCTCAGTGCACACAGTACAGGTGCAGGGGCAGGGCAGATGAAAAATTGTGAGGAACAGGGGTGCGAAGTGTATTTCTTTCTTTCTTGCTTGCTTGCTTTCTCTCTTTCTATCTTTTTTTCTGTATTTGTTCATTTGTTACCTCCGGAAAAAATAGGATGGGCGCCCACTTTTATTATTATTATTTTTTATTTTATTTTAATTTTTTTCCCAGCACCCACCAGACAATGTGGCGCTCTAGGCGACCACCTATATCGCCTATGCCTTAAGCCGGCCCTGACTGAGTGCCATTTTAGGGAGCCAGCATATAATTGAGGGTCACACAGGAAAAGTGCACAGATTAGAATTTTTTAATGACATATACTTTGACTTTTTAATGTTTTTTGATGACATACAAACACTATAACAATTGATGGGTGATATAGCCTACATAACATTCGTATTACATTTTAGTTTACCACTTTTTAATGCATTTGAAAGTAATGAAATAGAGAGACAGTACAGTGTTTGACAGTGATTGACCCTAATAACAGTCGAGCAACAGCCTCTGCTAGGGTGCGGCAACGCAACTTACACACAGAACTGAAGTACAACATAATACTAGAAGCAGCAGTAATGATAATGGCAATTTGTTAAGTCTATTTATGATCATCTTACTATAATGACGAAAACTGTGTGTCTGTTCCACGTTTTTCTCCTCACTGACTTGGTCAATCCATGTGTAATTTGGCACAGTGGTAGAGGGTCATGGGAGGATGCGAATGAAGCAATATTACATCAATTGGCCAAAGGGGGGCGCTATAGCAACCGATTGAAATTGCAAACTTTGAATGGGCATATCTCATGCCCTGTATGTCGTAGAGACATGAAACTTTGCACAGAGATGCCTCTCCTCATGAGGAACAAATTTGCCTCAAGAACCCATAACTTCCGGTTTCATAGATTTTCCGCCATTTTGAATTTTATGAAAAACACTTAAAATTGATCTCTTCCTAGGAAAAATTGACCGATCTGCATGAAACTCGGTGAACATAATCTAGGGACCAATATCTAAAGTTCCCTCTTGGCAAAAGTTGGAAAACTTACTAAAACTGAGCTTCTATAAGGCAATGAATATTGCAGAGGGCGTGGCTCATCACATAAAGGTGTATAACATCTCAAGGGTTTCACCGATTACCACGCAACTTTGTAGGCATATGACCACACATAATCTGAGGGGACCCCTCCATTATTGACCCCATCAAACAAAATGGGGGCGCTAGAGAGCTAATTTCTTATCTAGGCCGAACCGCCATATCGATTTTTACTGAACTTGGTAGATATGTAAAACACGACGCCTCAAGGTGACTGGAGAAATTTAACTCTAATTGGCAACTGGGTGGCGCTATAACAACAGAAAAATGTCTAAAAATGGCTAAAATGCGACCGATCGCTGTGGCTCCCCCTGTGGCCGAATGTTTGTTTGTTTTTCTAATTTTTGGTATGACTAAGTCATGGTATGGTATGCATGGTAACAGTTCATTCTTAATCTTGAAAACAAAAGTTTCATAAAGTAATCTTCATTTGAGGTTCACTTACTAGCTTTTTCCAGAACTTCTGAACTCATCTCATAGTGGTGTTTTGGTTAAATTTGTGTCATCAAACTGTTGCATCATTATTTTTACATGCGTATGTTGCATTGTGCGCTACCTGCCCTGCACAAAACAGCAGACAGACAAACTTAGCAACTACCTGGTTAACACAGTGGAACATATAGAGCCAGATATTTGCATCAGGAGTTGGTTGAGACCAAAAAAGAGCTAAAACAAGAGTGCATATTAGACTTAAGTAACCCAGGTAGCAATAAACAACATGTTACTCCCTGTCTACTGGAAATGTAAGTAGGCAGCTGCTAGCTACATGCTAATGTTGTTTGTAGATGTTGTTTTTAAAACAGTATCTGCAAGTTCGAATAAAATCCAAAAATCTTTACTTTCTCCTGGTAAATTGAGCAATAAAATGTTGGTATAAGCATTGCATGGCTATTATTTTGTTGATATTTCCACAATTGTAAAGAAAAGAAAAGCTAGTTATCTACTTAGCTTTTCTCTCTACATGTCTGCGTCATCTGGTGATGACTTGTAACAGCAGGGAACAACCTGTGACTCTAGAGTTTCCGTTTCGGATGCAGCAGTCAGAATGACGGACAATACAGAGTGCTATGAATAGGGCATTAAGTAATACCATTTCATAACCAGCCTGAATAACAGTTGGGTACAAATAATAAAAACCAATGAAAACAGATCGACCTGTTCAGAGACCAGCAGGAGTTGTTGACCTAGAAGTGCAGGAGTCCACTAGACTGGTTGCCGGAAAGGGAGAACACAAAGGGTAGAGTAATCGCAGAATAACTCCTGGGCTGCACAGAACATTGCTGATAGCTCTCAGATATGACTCTCCTCAAATTGCCAGGCTGCAGTGTGACATCTTGTCTCCACTTCAGTCTCTCCCAGAATAACTGTGACAACACTACTGTGTGCATGAAACCATCTCAGCTCTCTGGCTAACTTCCTGATGTTCCCAACCTTGCTGTACCACGCTTAAGGTCAGTTACGACATCGCATCAGCAGGATCCCACGGACCTTTACTGTGTCATTAGTCCCCAGTATAGCAATTACAGCTACATTCTCTCACCCCATGTGTTTTAAATGACGTATATCATGCCGATCATTGTTATTTCATTAAACAGCAGGAAGCTTGAAACATTGTATATTGTATAGCTTTTGATTATACAGTTACATTAAGTGGCTAAGATACGAACGTCATGAAAGTTTGAGCACTGGAAATCAAAGTTTCTCCTGGTATACAGCAGCACAGGCTTTGTATGTGAACATTTTCCTTTTTTCAAACAGTAGGTGTGTGTGTGTGTGTGTGTGTGTGTGTGTGTGTGTGTGTGTGTTTGTGTTTTTAACATACAGAGGAACAGAAGCATTTGACCTCCAACTATTGTTTAAGTCATCGTATATTAACAGTAAAAAAGATGACATTGCCCTGATGGAGGGGCCTGAGGCCCACTGAGGAAGGGGCGGTGTAGTTGATGCAATACGTGTTTTATTTTTGAGAGATTGAAAATTTAAAGAGTATTACACCAATTTATAATGGCACTCATATAACACTGTGAGACTTACGATGGACAGTTAAAAAAAGGATTAAAATCGATGCTGCAGAAATAGAGATGTGAAACCTGATAAACCTGATATTTTAAACCTGCAGTCTTCAGCCAACACTGACTCACTTAATCAGAATTAATGCCACAATTGTCTCTTCCGCCTCTTTTTCACTATCATCTGTTATTCTTTTTAATCTTTTTCAAGTGTGAGCTCCTGCTTTCTTCTGTGCATTGCATTGGGGTAAATAACAGCTCACTCAAACACCAAGATTTTTTTATTAAACTGTACAAACTTACTTTTTTAAATCAAGTTACTTTTGCGAATGTCTACATGGTAACATTACTCAGAACCTGCTTAGAAACAGTATGTAGTATGGAACCCTAACCCTAACCCTAACTCCCTAACTTTATTCGACTATGGATTCATCACCCTCCTTAAATCATATCATCTCCATGGGGTCTAATCCCCAAAGACTTTCCACATTGTTATTCATATATTCACATGTTAATAAATATTCTTTTACCATAAAAATGAGGCTCTCCTGATTGAAATAGATCCATAAATGTGTACATAAATCTGTAAATGTGTAGCCTGTAAATGCAAACATAGATATATCTCAAAAAGCTTAGATGAATCTGTAAATGCGTACATAAATGTATCTATAAATGTTAAGACAAATCTCTTAATACAAACATAAATGTATCTATAAATGTTAAGACAAATCTCTAAATACAAACATAAATGTATCTATAAATGTTAGGAGAAATCTCTAAATACAAACATAAATGTATCTATAAATGTTAAGACAAGTCTCTAAATACAAACATAAATATATCTATAAATGTTAAGACAAATCTCTAAATACAAACATAAATGTATCTATCAATGTTAAGACAAATCTCTAAATACAAACATAAATGTATCTATAAATACATAAATGAATCTATAAATGTTAAGACAAATCTCTAAATACAAACATAAATGTATCTATAAATGTTAAGACAAATCTCTAAATACAAACATAAATGTATCTATAAATGTTAGGAGAAATCTCTAAATACAAACATAAATGTATCTATAAATGTTTGGACAAGTCTCTAAATACAAACATAAATATATCTATAAATGTTAAGACAAATCTCTAAATACAAACATAAATGTATCTATCAATGTTAAGACAAATCTCTAAATACAAACATAAATGTATCTATAAATACATAAATGAATCTATAAATGTTAAGACAAATCTCTAAATACAAACATAAATGTATCTATAAATGTTAAGACAAATCTCTAAATACAAACATAAATCTTTACATGCGTACATAAATCTGTAAATGTGTGCATACCAATGGCTAAAAATGTAACCATTTTTGCTCTAAGAGCTGAAAATACAGGCAAAGTCATCAGTTATGATCTGCAGTGGCAGAGGTCTGTAATTGCTTGGGGTGTTTTGTCTTTAAGGCTCTGCCCACACTGTGTCTCAGTCACTATACAGCCTAAATGCCCCCAGTCAGCGGTAGCACCTAGTGATTTTAAGCCTGCTGGGTAGTGGTTGCAGCCATAGACATACATTATTTACTGTAGACGCCACACTGACAGCTTTGGCCTGTTGCTGCGATACGTCAAAATTGCTGCCACATTGGACCGAGCAAGACTGCAAACAGGGGAGTTTTTCTGGATAAAAGCACTTTAACATTTACATTTCTCAACTGATGTCAATGAGTCGTTTTTATATTCAAGGGCTAATGATCTAGCTCCATGGAGCAGAAAAAACTGTTTGTCTTCAGTTACAGTAACATGTTCTTTTTATACATCAGTCTGTCTATGTGACAGTTTTACCTGAAGCTATCATGATTTCAAATTATAATTTAAAGTCTGGCTCTCTGTAACGTATTCTTGTAATGCATAGATTATGTAGTGAAGACTTTGTCACTGAACCGTCTTCAGATAACTATTCGCAAACTATTTGCCGAGACATTCTGAAGGAGGACTCCTGCCCTGTAACCGTCCTCTCTCATTGTAGTGCTTTGTACTCTTTGGTACACGCTGTACTTATTCACACTGTGACACTGGCCTTCCTCTTTCCTCTCTGACGCCGTTGTTAATGAAAAAATGCCCTGACTGGTTAACAATGAATTCATGGGTGCGAATCATGTACACTGTGATCTCATGAATGATGTTTTTGTATTTTCTCCGAATGTCCCTGAGATTGGAGAGATCAACATGAGAAACAGATATGATGCTTTTCAGCTAATAGAGTCAATGATGCATACTAATAAACAGCATAATTATGAATTCTTATAATGAATGCAACAAGCAGTAGAGCACATGGTGTTACTGATTAGCAGGAGGGCAGTGTTACAGTACACTGCTGTGTGTCCCTGACTCCTTACACACTTTCTCTCTCACATGCACGCAGGATAATGCAAGATGTATGTGTGTGTGTGTGTGTGTGTGTGTGTGTGTGAATTTACAGGATACAGTATACAGGATTATTGCTGATGGCGAGGAGCTGACACATTGCAGAGAGGAAGAAAGAACTGGACACTGTGTTTCTGGTTCATCTCAGGGGGGAAGCAGGTGAAATAACACAGTATTAAAATCCTGATGAGAACAAACTGTGTGGTTTGTTTGGAGGCTGCAGGGTGTAATAATTCTCCAGTGTACACTGTATTTGTTTTTCTATTGTATGGCCTGTCATTAAAGGGATAGTTGTGATTTTTTGAAGGGGGGTTGCATGGAGTACTTTTCCATAGGTGTCAGTCGGCACACTCCCACTTTGGCATCCGATATGGTACCTCTGCAATGAAGGACTGTGGAGGGGTCAGCAATAAAACATATTTTAGCCACCTAAAAAAATCAATATCAGTTCAACTGTACACTATATTGAGAATAATTTTACAGCTTCACCTTGCTGTCAGACAGTGATTTCCAACAGGAAAATTAAGCCATTAAGTTGGTCTCTTCAGAGCCAGACTCCACTGAGAAAAACAGTGATTTAACATTACTCAACACAGGAGCTGCTCGTCTACCATTGCCTCGATCACTTATTTTGTTTGTGTGATTCTGTGACATGGGCATTTAAAAGGGTTAGTTCGGATTCACCAAAGTCACACAATTACACAAACTAACTAACTGATCAAAGCAGTGGTACACCAGCAGCTCCTGTTTTCAGTGGGCTAAAATTACTGTTTTTCTCAATGGAGTCTGGTGGCTTCCAAGTTTAAACAAGCTGTCAGATGGACAGGTACTGTAAAGCTGTAAAAATACTCTCAGTATAGCATACAATTTAACTGATATTGTTTTTTTTTTGGGTGGGGAGGGGGGGGGGCTGTTTTTAGGTGGCCCCCACATTAGTACATTACCTTTTGTGTCAGACTCCAGCATGCTTCTCCAAACTATGTGCTGCCTGACATCTACTGTATGTAATATATTGTATATGGATAAGTACTCCATACAATCCTGCATAAAAAAATCTGAATCTGAACTATCCCTTTAAAATGCACGACAAGCACTGGCGGATCATCCTATAGGCGACATACACTATAGGCGACAATCAGCACCCTAGGCAATCTCCTAGGGTGCTGATTGTCGCCTGTTTGCTAGATCCGGCACTGATGAGAGGACTCAGGATCAGAAATTTTAATAGGCATAATCTGCCAATTTACATTACATCATGCATTTTAAGAATCAGAATCCAATTTACTGCCAAGTGAGTTTTCCCATACAAGGACTTTGCTTTGATTAATGGCGCATAATATACATATTTTAAGAGATATTAAATCATTAAATGATTTAAATGATATTATGGGTGGGGAAGGACTTTGACTTTCAGTCAGTTTTCCAGGTCCACTTCATTCATGTGAATTCATTAAGGCTTAGGATTAGGGTTACTTTACTTACTGAACGTGGAGTCACTGTGGTGCGAACAGATCCGGTTTCTAACCCTTATACCAATATTGTGTTTTCATATTCTGGCTTCATATCTGTCAAGCCACAAAAACCTGCTTTCTTATGAGAATTAAGCCATTTCTTCTGTGCTGTGTCTGCTTATTTGATGAATGTTATCTCTGTTTGGATCCAGGTGCACACACTGTTATTAAATTATACAGGGCAACGACGGAAACAATTGCCTGATGGTCTTATGGATGACCTAATCATGGCAGTTTTAAAATTATTATTTTATTTTTATTATTACAATTTCTGATTTTTAAATTATTTTTGCCTTTTACTGTTTCATCTTTCTCTTTTAATTGCATGAGCTTTTTTGTGCTGTTTTAACTTTTCTGCACAGCACCTTGAACCTTCCTCTGTGTATGAATTTAATTAATAAAAAACCATGTCTTGCCTTAATCATGGTTGTGATTTTTGCTTTTTTTAATCATATTATATTCTGCAATATATCTGCACATTTAAGACAGCTGCATTAGCTCAATGAGACACATGTTTGTAGGTGCTGAGAGATGTCTATTATTTGACCCACTGATGCTTATTCTGCAGACGTGTTTAGTGTCTCAGGGGTTAAAACTTGCCAGTAGTATCTGTGTGTTCACTCCATGGGGCTTTTGGATACACATGAAGGGACTAGCAGGTGGCTTTGTGTTGTGTGCACAAAGGTCGACAGTATAGAATGAATGCAAGATAGAAGAATGAGAAACAATGCAAAAATAAGTTTATCTTTTTTTAATTATATTAAGATTTTGTTTGACTTCTTTGCAAAAACTGACATTAACAATAAATATACATTCACAATAAAAAATAGTTGCAACGAGACATTCAAGTGTACTTCGCAATTATAAAATATATAAGATGTAAACAACATTATTTCCCCCTCTAACACTGCACCTTCGGCGCCAAGAGTCTCTTTTCTCTCCCCTCTGGCATCTGTGAAAGGCATGACGTCAACAAAACACATTTTACGCATCGATGCGCGAGTCTCACAAGGTATGAAGCCACGTCACACATCGGGCTCTGATTGACAGAACAAGCAAACATTCTCAAATGTCTGTTTTGGCGGTTCGAGCGGACTCTCTTGTCCAGTCAGTGTCCCTGGAGACGGCGCCTGCGCCAGAGCGCGCGGCGGCGGCCCCGGCGTCTCCACACCTCGCTTGTCAGTCTGAGCGCAGCCGGCCGCACAGGTCGTCTCTCAAACTGACGCACCAGGCTGCCTTCATTCAAAGATTTGTGTTCAGTTTGTGCCTCGCACTCTGCTTAACTGATCACACATCTCTCTTTGTCTTTACCCTGGCCGCCCCCTATGGCCTTCTCTTTAATGTACATGAGGTCGCTGTGCACGCTGGGTCTCCGGGCGCACGGAGTGACCATCCCGTACGCTTCCCCAATGTCCTTCATCTTCTTGTTTTTCAGAGACTTTCTGTGCAGCATGTCGCAGTACTGCACGGACACTTTCCGGTGAAGGTCGGGGCTCATTTCGTGAGGTAGCTTGGCCAAGGTAAACAGAGTCTGAAACATCTTATCCACGTTCTCGTTGCGCTTGGCGGAGATCTCGAAGTACGCGCACTTCTCGTCTCCGGCCACAAGCTGCTCGATCTCGTCCTGCTGCACCTCACGGTAAAACTCTCTGTCGCCTTTGTTTCCGCAGATGACCAGAGGCACATCGATGTTTTCTTTGATTTTGTTTTTTAGGCACGACTTGGTCTCGAAGATCTGACGCTTGAGCCGCTGCACCTCCTGGAAGGAGTCTCTGTTGTCCAGACTGAAGACGAGGATGAACACGTCACCTGGAGGGAGAGAAGAATGCATTGGTTAACTACTTGTCTTGCTTTTGATACATGCAAAGTGTTAGAGATGCAACATGTGTGCTTTCTAACCCTAAAGTATCACATGCACTGTGCGCCCTGCAGCCATGCGCTCAGAGCGCACAGTGCTTGCAGCATTTAAATGCATAAATATCATTGCTCTCTAATTCTCTGTAACTATTCCTGCAAAAACACAAAGATACATGTGCAGATAAGTACCTGTCAGTATGGACAGTCTCCTCATAGCGGGGAAAGGGTGGTTCCCTGATGTATCCAGTATGTCTAGCTGGTAAACGTCTCCCTTGATGCTGTACAGTTTCCTGTGAAAGTCCTCGATGGTCGGCGTGTACTGCTCGTCGAACCTCCCGTTCAGAAAACGGGACACGATGGCAGTTTTCCCAACTTTGGTGGATCCCAAAATCACCATCCTGTAGCAGTTCTTTGCGGGGATGTCAAAATCGCTTTCGGAGGGCGACATCTTCTTAATCATGATTAGACCTGGGCTGCTTTTCGCTGGATAGTGTGCGTAAAAGGCGGTTGAGCAGCCTTCAGGTGGCGTAGATACTCGCGTTTGCTCTGCTGTGTTTCTGTCTGAACTCCGGGCTGGAGCTGCGTATTTATGCGCACGGCGGAGCCCTCCTCCCGATCGCGTCACAGCTCAGTGAGTAGGAACTCGGGGCTTCATTGAGCGCTGGGAAAAAAAAATGGACCAATCTCCCACTGGTGCGTCAGTCTGTCATTACTGATGAAGCTGGTAGCTGAGGAACAGTGACCAGCGGACCTTTCAGAGGTAGTGGATTGTGTAACTTTGGTGTTGGAACAGGGCAAGTGTGCGCAGCAGCAAAATAATAACTTTAATGGAACTTTACCAGTAAATAATTGACGCTTCTTCCGGCGTTTAACCCTGTTTGGCACAGTGTGTTGAACATCAGGCTGACCCTTGGACATTTTCTCAAAACATAAAGCCCAGACAGCGGATGTGAGCTCTTCCAGATTGAGCAAATTTGTTGCAAGCCAGTTTGACATCTCGTCCTAACTGATCCTGAATCATCACGCAGCTTTTAAAGTGTGGTTATATTTTATTTTTTTATCATAACAAGCAGCACCACAACCTGTTTTCTGTTTATTCACATGCTTGCAAAATAAAGCACTGAACACATATTTGCAAATAAAGATTAGGCTGCAGTTGTGTGTCCACTTCTACCGCACACAGTAACTGTTGCAGCTTTATGTTACCAGGCAGGAGGAGGCTGCAGCCGCTGAGAATTGAGATGCTGCAGTTACTCAAGTGTCCAAAAGGGGGCACTCAGGGTACAATGTTATCCACATGATTAGCATGATTCATTTACCTGAGGAAAAGAAGTCAGAGTGGAGTAGCTTTTTGTGTGTGTCTGTGTCTTTAGCTGTTTTTAAATTGGTGGAAAACAGAGGTAGTGACATACAACACATACACAGAGGGTTGATGGAAACAGAAATAAAGACAAATAAAAAATAATGAGGTATAATGATAATTCTTGCTGTTATAAATATGCAAACCACTTATTATTGTACTAAGGGGAGTGGTTTTGTAGGGTACACGTGTGTATGTGTGTGTGCATGCATATATTTAGCTGATAAAGAAAAAACATAAATGTGTGTCTGTGTGCGTGAGTCACAATATAAACAGTCTTCATCTCTTTCATGAGATTCAGCCAAATGCAAAGGAGTGTCCTTGCCACGGTCAATTATCTGTACCCAACAGTTTTTACAAAAGAAGAGGATGTGTGTATGGAGGTGGGAAGTGGGAACAAAGCTGTTTTCCTTATTTTCAGTAGTCATGAATCTGAATGGGGTTTTTGTAAAGTGAAGGGGAGGAGGCAGATACAGGGTTAAACTGGAGCCATAAGAACGGTTGATTGAAACCTGCTGATTCAAAAAAAAAAAGTTTGCTGCTTTAATGTGACTCATTCAGGTGTGAAAAATTACTTCTGCAGTGCAAACACGGTTTGTCCGTGGCTTGGAGGAGTGAAATGGATGCACGCAGAAACAGGAAGCAAGTGTAGTGAACAGAGAAGAGGTGAGGTGTGGGAGTACTTTGACAGGATCAAGAGACAGTGGCAGACAGTGGGAGACTATGGACATGCCCCCCTCAATATTTAGAACATGTGCATTTGTCAATAAAAACATGTAAGTAGCAGTATTTTGAAATAATTAAAGACATTTACACCATCAATTGAGGCAGAAAAGTAAAAAAAAAATCACCAGAATGCAAGAAATTAAGTGTTGGATGCTCCAAATTGTCCTTAAATTAATTTCAGCCAGGAACACTTTAGACAAGGAAAACTTTATTTCCATTTGCAGTGTTATATTTGGCTCTGTTCTGGGACCTCTCTGCCTTTCCTAGGCCTACGTGGAAAGCCCGAGGTTGAGGGAGCACACCTCTCCGCCCTCCCATGTGCTTACATGGAAAGCCTTAAGGCAGAGAGAGCGAACCTCTCTGCCCTTCCATGTGCCTACACAGAAAGAGCAGAACAGAACAGAGCAGCATCAATGACAAACAGAAATGACATTGATAAGTCAGACACAGCATGAAAAGGAGGAGCTGGGGTGGAGGCAGGTTGCAAAGTGACTTGCAGAGGAAGCAGCAACAGTAGACAGGCCAGAGTAGTTTAAATAGGGCACCCTGAATGAGATTTGCCCATTGGTTGCAAAGAAAGGAATCATGTGATCTATCAGCTGACTCCCTTCCATCAATCAGCCACTCTATCAGTTGACTGGGCTGTTTGAGATCAGCTGATGTAGCTGGGATGTGAGCTGAGCTTGACATCGTGTTCTGCCTAAGCTAACGCTATGCTCAGTGTGTCTATACTATAGAACGAATCATAATGTAATAATTACGGGCTAGAAACCCCCCACATCACATACATAAAATCAAACTGTGCTGAGCAAATCTCTCTTTATCTTTTATCATATCTTAATCAAATTCTGCCTCAACTGATTAGTTTTAAGCCTTCTAAAAAAGGCCCACCTAAAAAAAATCAATACAAGCTTAAGCGAATGCTATATTTAGATTATTTCATTGCACACAGACAACCTTTTTTTGACAGGGGACAGGGAATTGAAGCCGCAATATGAAAGCAACCAGACTCCACTGACAAAAAGAGTAAGTTTACTTAGCAGAACACTGGAGTTACCAGTCTACCACAGCTATCAAAGATGATAGCAAAGCAACAAAGTACATAAAATAAGCAGAGCAAAGGCATCAGCGAGGTCGTACCACCGTGTTTAACTATATCTTTAAATGTTACAGGTACAGCTAAAAATGACAACAAAGATAAACAAGTTTACCGATTTTACATTTCACAACAATTCAAATCAATTGTCTGCCAGCTGTCTTTTGGAAGGTGATTGTTGTTAGCGTGACATCACACTGATTCGGGCTATATCTATCATTTGAAATTTGAAAATAAAAACATTCTAAATGGATCCCTTTGTATTTCCTGTTTGAATGTTTTGTAGTATATGTGAATGATATCAACTGAAAGGAAGTAAACGTGGACCCAAGCTGACAGAAAGTGCTGCTACACTGTCTACACTGTTTGTTTTTTACATTAAAGCATATAAACATGTTGTAATACAAAATAATGAATGAATGAATAAATTAAAGTCTGAACCTGAAAATGAGCACAATATGGGACCTTTAATACAGATTAATGATCTCTTACAGAATGACCACAAAATCTTCACTCATTTATTCCTGCAGAGATTTCAAACTGAGCTTCAAACGACCAACCGCTGTCCTTAAAGCAACTATCTGTGAGTCAAGCTATGAGTAAACTGCAATCACCTACAAAACCAAGCTGAAACCAAATAAATGCTTCCCACTCCGGTTCCCACCAAAGGAAACTCCCCTGGTAAGTGTGACTGGTCCCTTCACAGCCTTCACACTCAGGGGTAATCAGTAAGTGTTTTATTCGTGTCAGTGTCCGATCAGGTTAACAAACTACAGAGTGTGCGTCACAGAGTCAGTTGACTATGCTGCTCGGCTCGGCTCGCTCACAGCTGCTGTTAACCTTGATGTTTCTGTTTTGCCTGAGGCGCCCTGCTAAGATTAACAAGATCATCACACTGACCCACTGCGTCCCATGATCTGGACATCTGTGTGGATATATATTGTTTTAGGAGTCATGACACTTTCTTCTTTGTCTTCTTCTTCTTTTATTTATTAATACATTTTTTTGTTTGTCTTGCAAGTCTCTAAGTTTCAATGGACATTTCCCAACAAGTAAATAAACATACTGTAGATAAATACCTCTGTACAGAGAGAGAGAGATAGCGAGAAATCACTGTAATAGTGATTAAAAAAATGTAGTTAAAAATACTTGAAAGTAAAATCATGTCAAAAAAAAGAGAGAAAAAGACAAATATAATCAATCAATAAAATAAATATCTAATAAAATAGAGAGAAAAAACAACAACAACTATAAAACATTAGAAAGAAAATTAACAATACCATTTTTTGTATTGTATTTGTTTTAAAGGGATTGTGTTAGTACTGTCAAGTATGCAGAGCTGGAGGACTGATGTGTTCATGTGTGTGCATGTGTGAGAATAGGTATTCATCAGTGTGTAATCCCCAGTAGATAGAGAAAAGACATGAACAGTTCATAAAAACACGATAACACAAAAAGGATGAGTTGCTCGTTAAAGATTGAAAAACAAATAGATGCAATCAAGAGGGGTTGGAGGACGGCAAAAAAGAAAAATTGCTGATGTTCACTGAAAAGTTTCCCACAACTGGCTCATGATTCAGCCCTTCCTCCTCTCAGGAACATTAAACAAAGAAAATATGTTTAAGTAGCAAATGTTTTTTTTTCTGAGTGAGCAGCTGTAATAAGGAAGAGGTGGCAGTTTGGCCGGCTGATGTCACAGCGAGGGAAGACTGGTGGACTGTAACACAGCAGTGGAGCAGGAAACAGAGGAGAGTGGAAAAACAAATGGTGCCGACAGCGAGCAAATAAGACTTCTGCCAGACAGATTGTAAAAGATGGAGTGAGAGATGGAGATCCTGCTTTTGAAATGCAGTTTGTGAATCAGCACAAAAACACATGGCTGGATGAAGGTTTAGGAAAGTAATAACGCATAGGTTAGGTTTAGGAAAAGACACATGGTGACGATGTGCCTTAAAGTAACAAATCAGTGGTGCAGTGGTTAGCATTGTCACCTCACAGCAATACAGTTGCCAGTTTGAACCTAGGGTGAGGGGTTCGAACCTAGGGTGGGGGAGCCCTTCTGTGTGGAGTTTGCATGTTCTCCCTGTGGGGATGGGTCTTCTCCGGGTACTCTGGCTTCCTCCCACAGTCCAAAGACATGCAGGTTAACTGGCGACCCTAAATTCTTGGTGTGAATGTGAGTGTGAATGGTTGCCTGTCAGCCCTGTGATAGTCTTGTGACCTGTCCAGGGTGTACCCCGCTTTTCGCTCAGTGTCAGCTGGGATAGGCTCCAGCCCCCCCACGACCCCCCAGTACGATAAGCGGTTTTTGGAAAATGAATGAATGATCACACATCAGTCTCCAAAAAAGGGAAAAGTCCTGTGTTGTTTGACCCATTCACCACCCCCACCTGCCACAATATATGGCTTAGTCCTGTCAGTGCACTGGTCACATGATGGCAGCCTTCCTGATTACGTGGGATATACATGAATAACTGGCTCATGATTATGTGGGCTATATACGAATTCTGGTGCATTAGTTTTTGTAGGTATACCTGCGAACACTGCATGAGAACAGTCTGAGTGTGTGTACTACAATGTAGATTGGTAGGTTACCAAGGAGGATGTGGGTATACTCTCCTATACTCTTTTTAGGTGATAGCTGGGTATACTGTAAACACCTAGAAAAAGAGGTAGGTATACCCCGTGTTAATGTGTAGACCCCCCATCACACCACTTCTTAGCAGGTATAATGTTTTCCATGTTCACAATCATAGTTGTTAGCACGCACAAAAAAAAACAAACCCAGCTAAGGCTGATTGGAATATCACTACATTTTATGGTATTTGCTCATAAACCAAAGTAAAAGACACACTGAAATTTTCATGTGGGGTTCTAGATCAAATGCTGAGGGATTTCCAGACTTCATCCTAAAGAAGAACATTAAAATCCGTAGCATATTTCATGGCAATCCATCCAATAGTTATTGAGATACTTTGTCCTGGTAGACCAACCAACACTGCCATCCCTAGAGCTTATAGCCACTAGCATGGCTATAAGAGAACTGTTGTGGAACAACTAAGGTCATAAAAGTTATAACTATAATTACAGGTACTAGTGTGATAATGTGCAAAATAAAGGGAAAAAAATACAAACTACTTAGCTGCAGAGAACCAATGCACATACTGGCTGTTTTTGTGTGTGGTAGTGCTGTGAACACACTTTCTCTGGACTAAACATGCAAATACCCAAATACTACCTCAATTAAACTATTACTAGCACTTTAATTATTCCATAGAGAGAAGTCCCATGATTTCAGAGAGCACACAGTATAATTTGGGATTTCTAAATTGGCCACTTCCATGCTGCAGCTGGTGTTTTTGTAGCACTACAGACATTGTTTCACAGAGATGTGAGAGCACCTACGTGGCAAAAACGCCAATAGAAAGCCAGGTGGCTGCAGGACAAGGTTTTTTTTCTCCAGGCTTACAAGGACAAATGGAACGTAGTGTTCTGTAGAGAATTACATTCATTCATTCATTCAAGAAAGTTCTGAACATCAGAAAGATGAATAAAATATAGTCAAGGTAGTCGTTTCACGGTGGCTCTGACCTACATATGAGCACAAAAAAGCAGATTCATAAATTTCTAAGGTCAACTTAGAGTCATTCATTCAATGCAGCTTGTGCTTCATCATTTTATCTTTATTGTTGTTGTAAAGCATTTATTATCCAGAACATTATTTGAAAATTGTTGAATAAAGGCAGGACGAGATGCGAAAGACTTGAATTGAATATAAGAAACAGATGACCAGTGTTTGGCTGGTTTCGACTGGAGACACATGCAAAAACGACTTTTTAAAGTAAAAAGTGAACTTTCATTTTACATAAATTTGTATACAGTTATTGATTGGACACTCTTGTGCCTGCTAATCAGCATGATTTATCAAACACGACAAGAATGTAAAAAAAACAACTTGTAATTTGTAGTTTCACTGGGCGTTACTTGCTGTACATGGCTTTTGGCTGAATGGAGTAACTGCAGAGATGTTGGACAGAAATGGTGGGCATCAAGAAATAGCCCAATTACACTATGCAACTCATTAAAAAAACCCAAATTGTCTTGTTTAATTCGTACACAGAAATGTGTACGAATTAAACAAAAAGATAAATCATAGGGCTGGGTGATACATCATGAAAATTATACCATGATATATTTTGGCTATATCTCGATACACGATATATATCTCGATATTTTTTAAATCTCCTCAAATGCATTTCATCAACGCTAGGCCTGGGTGACAAAATCAAACATAATAATATGTTTGACCAAGTACCCTCTCTGATGCAACAAAGTTGTAGGGATGACTGTTTTTCTCCAGAAAATATCAATACAATGAGATTTTGGATTTATAACAATCAATAATGTGGCTATGATGACTAAGAGGGTTAAGGCAAGCATTAAAACAAATTCAAAATTCTGGTAACTTGATAAATTTACATCGCTTTACTGTAATGCAGCCTTTAAAATGAAAGGAAAAAACACCATCTATGCCATATCACGATACAACAATATCCAAAATCTAAGATGATATATGGTATATGGTATGATATATTAATTTGTAAGATTCAGTGGTGCCTACCAACCGTATCTGGCAACCCTTGTAAACAGCTGGAGATGGTGCACTAATCTACTGGGCAGGTGCATAAACTGCTGTTCATCAAAAATTCAAGGACTTGAAATAAAACAGAAATTTCCACGTTCTTTTCCAGAGAGAAAACCTCATTTAAAATCCAACTGACATTTGTAATAATGCAAATAACTCAAATTTCAGGTTTGGAACATGGCCTTAGTTAGCACTATGTTGTGCCTTTCACTACACTTTAGATAAGGACAATAACTAAAAACAGGGGCGGACTGGGGCAAAAAAGAGGCCCAGGAATTTAGTACCTGACTGGCCCACTCAGGGGCTGGGGCAGCGAGTGATGGTGGCAAATGCTGGCGGCGGATGATGGCGGTGGATGATGACAGTGGATGATGGCAGTGAATGATGGCAGTGAATGATGGCGGTGGATGCTGGTGGTAGATGATGGCGGTGGATGCTGGTGGTGGAACAAATATGTTCACATATATGTGGGAGACAAAAAAATATACATGTAAACATTATTGAAGGGATAATGACACATCCAACCTGATCTCACAGAAATACGTGAAATGACCACGACCTCTTAACACCGCATTCCGTGGTGGCAGCACGTAATGGGTTGAAATTACGTGCTGCCACCATGAAAACAATGCCAATGTAAAGTCAATTAGGGTCCTCTCCCGTGGTGGACACACGGATTCCCTGATTCAATCACGTCACGTCAACCTCGTTTTCCTCAATGATATCTTTAACATTCCTGTATACACACAAAAACGCGGAAGTGTTCTTGATATTAAAACGGCAAATATATTCCTCTGTTATAATTTCCCACCAATAATAATAATAATGATAATAACGTGATAGTTCGGCTGTTCTAGATATTTGTTATAGCCTATTCAAATATTCAATCACAAAAACGCCGTTTCTAGAGAACTTGCTAAAATATCTGAAATGAACCATCATGCCTACTTTTTCTTAACATATTTCATCTAGGTGCAGTGTCATTACTAGTTCAGCTTTACTAGACATTTGATATACTCAGTAGATGTATCTTTTTACGACCCTGTTTTACAAGCCGCAGAAAAACCTACTGTCCCAAAAACGCTGTTTTTAGAGTACTATCTAAAATAACTACGATTAGCCAACATCCTTGCTTTTTTTCTTAACATAGTTCATCTAGGTGCAGTGTAATAACTACTTTGGCTTTACTAGATATTAGATTTATTCAGTAGATCTATCTTTTTACAACCCTATTTTACAAGCCACAAACGAACCTACTGTCCCAAAAACACCGTTTCTAGTGTATTAGCTAAAATATCGAAAATTAGTCGACATCTTTACTTTTTCTTACCATAGTTCATCTAGGTGGAGTGTAATAACTCGTTCGGCTTTACTTGATATTTGATATATTCAGTAGATATATCTTTTTACAACCCTATTTAGAACCCTACTTTGCAAATCAGAAGAACTACAACTATGTTGCTGATATGTATCAAACTGCATGGCGTGGTCCCAGGGAATTGTAGTTTTTTAAAAATCTAAGTGTTTTTCCCAGATTTGGAAGTTGTAAATACTGAATTGAGAGTACACTGTGGACTTTAAATGGATGGTAAACACATTTGTGAAATCAGATTTTAAATATCTAATTTCTAAATGGGTGAAAATTAATTTTATCCATATTTTATCCATATCTGACAGCACCCTCAGTTGTTGACTACACTCACATGATAGCTGAGGTCAAGAGCTCTCTATAACAGTTGGTCCCATGTCTGTACCCCCTTTAGTTGCTGAGTTATAAGCCCTCAAACATGCACTGAGGTCAAGGTTCAAAGGTCAATGGCTGAAAGCAGGAGCCATGTAGAATCTTCATACTGACATATGTCACTCTCCAGGTTGAGACCTTTCCAATGATGTATTTGGTTTAGCTCTACGACAAAGTTTAGATTTTTTCATTTTTTGGACACAAGCCATGCCAGGTGTAGTTTCAGAGAGCACTTTGAAGGCCCAGTGTATAAAATGAGTTTTGTTTGTTTCTTTGCTTGTTTTTTTTTCTTTGCGGCTCCATGTGATGGTGTTTCCTCTCTGGTTCTTCCGTATTTATTTATTTATTAGTGGCGTCTGGATTCAGTTACGGCAGACGGATGGCAATCTGAAATGGAATGAAGCCCACAGACGGCAGACAGCAGCTACAAAACAGTAGTGGAACGCGCCCCATCCGCCCACAGCACAATGCTCTTAAAGCCCTACGCTATCAAAAGCTGGCAAAATACATTTATTTTATTTTATGGCCTTGACATTAACCTGTCATATTGTTGAGTTATCAAGAACACTTCCGCGTTTTTGTGTGTGTACAGGAATGTTAAAGATATCATTGAGGAAAACGAGGTTGACATGACGTGATTGAATCAGGGAATCCGTGTGTCCACCACGGGAGAGGACCCTAATTGACTTTACATTGGCATTGTTTTCGTGGTGGCAGCACGTAATTTCAACCCATTACGTGCTGCCACCACGGAATGCGGTGTTAAGAGGTCGTGGTCATTTCACGTATTTCTGTGAGATCTGGTTGGCTGAGAGGGATGTGAACTCATTAGTTTGCAGCTGTGTTAATCAAATCAGGTTGGGTTTCCATTATGCGTGCCAAACGTGCCAAACGGTGCCAATCCCCTTTGATCTGACATCAGATGTGACGGGACAGTTGATATAGAGATACATTTATGTGCTGATTGCAAATAGTTGCATTGAATAGTGTTTTTTTTTGGCTATTTATTGCATTGTTAATGTGCCTGATATTCTGGAAACCTGCCTGTGAGGTTTTGGTGACATGTGCGCGCTGTCTGCTGGTCAGCCAAACTTCGGCTTACACCAGCCGCGCTCCCCCTGTGCTGACAGTAGACCTGGTTTCAGCTGCCGAGCTTTTAGCGCACCTTCGGCGAAGCCTTTTGGCACGTAACTGTCACTGCACCAAGCTGGATCTGTCGACACCTCCCCCTGCTGCGCCGCCACACCCATCTCAGCGCACCTTGGTCTGCCAAACTACCAAACTGAGCGCACCTCGGGTTGCTGAACGGCACCATGATCTTTTCCTGACCCTAACCAAGTGGATTTTGTGCCTAAACCTAACCAGACCTTAACCACAGGGCATCATGATGATTTCGGAACGGACTTCGGAACAATGAGTTTAATATGGTCGGAACAATGGGATGTCGAACCAATGGGCAGTTCCCGTGGAACAGAGGCTAGCCCTGATGTTAAACAAGCTTTTTCTCCACAAAGACCGCCTCATATCATTAGGATAAATGTCAGATAACATATAGAAAACGACATGTAAACGTGTTGTCTTACCTTACAGGTGTGCTGCCATGTTTGTTTACCATTTAGCTCTGCTTTCCAAAGCGTGGCCGAAATATCGCGAGAACAAGCAGCGATCTCATACTGTGCCTGAAATCTCGCGAGCTCTAGATACAGCCCAGCTGGATACTACTCCAGGTGGAGGTGTCTCGTCCTCAGTCACATCCAGACCTTGAAAATAAGGCTGCAACCGGTCCCATTCCTTGCAACAGAGGCATTCCTCTTCTGTGGGCACTGGGGTACAGCATTCACAGGTACACCACCAATCTCCAGAGCTACGCAGCCTTGCAACAGCCATTCCTCCCCTCTCGTCCTCTACCTGTTGTGCCTCTCTCTCTCTCCTCCTCCGTTCTTCAATTTCACGAAACTCTTCGTCAGTGTATTCTGGCTCAAATAAATAAGGGCGGCCATCAGACTCTGCAAAATCAAATTCCTCCTCCACAAAGTCGAAGTCTGGCAAAACGTCAGCCATTATTCTATAAATCTTTCATAAAATAAATGAATGAACTTTTCAGGCTACTGTCCGGTTCTGCCTTCCAGCTGTTGCTGCTTGTTCTCGCGAGATTTCAGGCACGGTATGAGATCGCTGCTTGTTCTCACGATATTTCGGCTGCGCTTTGGAAAGCAGAGCTAAATGGTAAACAACAAACATGGCAGCACACCAGTAAGGTAAGACAACATGTTTACATGTCGTTTTCTATATGTTCTCTGACATTTATCCTAACGATATGAGGCGGTCTTTGTGGAAAAAAAGCTTGTTTAGTGGACTAACTTTGCACTTGAAGTATGCCCGTTGACTTACGTTTTAACAGGTCTGACGCTACTATGCGCCCCAGCTGTATCTAGGCTAACGGCTAACATGCTAACTATTATTTTTATGTCACTAGTCACTTGAAACAAATTTAGGATGATAGGAGACAGGTTGAAATAAACCGAAATTTCCCTTTAAGCTAGCCGTTTCCCCATTTTCAGCCTTTATGCTAAGCTAAGCTAATCACCCCCTGGAACTAGATTCATGCTTACCACACAGAGACACGGGAGAGGCATGCATTTTCTTATCTAACTCTTCCTGAGAAGCAAATAAACATATTTCAAAAAATGTCAAACTATTCCTTAATGCAACTTAACAAAAAAACATGATTATCTATTATGCTATCCCAAAACACTGTTTACCATAGCATTCTCAGATGCAGCAAAGGTTTTTGATCATTGCTGACACTTTTAGAAGTATGAGCCTAATATGACATTCATGTATTTGACACATACTATACCATTTCCCTTAGGCGACTATTATAATTAATGGACATACTGTTTCTCTAGAATCATTACATTTATTTAATTTTTCCTTTTGTCTTCTACAGAATGTAAAAACACACCAAAACATTCTGTCTTTATGCTCAACATGACCTTATCTTGTACTTTAGCTGAACTGAAAAGTATTCGCTTTTATGTTTCCCTCTCTCATATATCAATACATGCTTTATTCAAGTTTATTCCCTTTGCATGCAGGTTTTGAGAGGAGGGCCTTGTGACGTGAGAGTCATCAAGTACTCTCAGTTGTTCTTATAAATGCTGTAGAATCGGCGGCCATACACCATTATTCAGCTGTGTGTCTCTGAAATCAGTCATAATAGACATGTGTTTCAGGCTGTCTGTGTTGCTCTAGTCTCTGACGCAAATAACTGCGCGCTGTGGGAGCAAAGAAGAGAGGAGTGTTAGAGATCACTCGCTGGAATTGCTGCTCTTCTTGCTCACTCAGGCTTCATTTTAAATGGTCAGTGCAGAGAAGACCAAGTCTGGTGGTTTGTAGTGGAAGGAAAAGTGAAACCAGACCAAAAAAAAGAGAAAAGTGCTATATAACATTGAGGCAACCTGTAAATTCATTGTCTTTAAAACGCTTATATTGCCAATCAAATGTGATGTTTTGGTAGTTGTCTTTTTTATACTTACTATATACTTACTATACCATGTGCCACCTAGGATGTAAAACTCTCAATGAAATACTTGCAAGATAAAGAGGAAACGACATTACATTGAAGTAGAGAAATATTTTTGCATCTCCATCCCTTCATTTCTTTGTTGGTATTCTGCCTTCATAATGGTTGTGCTGACTGTGTTTTACAGTGGCCATGTCATGCCACGGCTTTCTGCTATAAAAACAATATCAACAGAAATAGCTGGGTGAAGTCCACTGTAATTTTCTCAAGCTCTTCTTTCTTAAAGTACAGTCACATAAGCCCTCTGCTCAACAAAACTGCACCGCACAGAAAATAATGTAATGTCAAAGCTCCAAGGTGGGCAACAAAGAAATACTGAGGACAGCAATCAGGAATTGTACAAAGTGTATAAGAGTGATGACATACTGCTACAGTAATGGCAAAAATAGCATGGAAAGCTCCAGAACAGATTGGACCTTGTGGTGAGATTGTTTTGTAAACCGTGTATGGCTGTTTCCATTGGCTGATATTTTACCATGGATGTGTCAGCAACAGTGTATATGTTGTCCAACAAGTAACAACAAATGTAAGACGTACAATGCCAAATATGTTGGAGGTAGTTTGGAGACTCCAACGCCATAACAGAGCACTGACAAAAAATTTTTTTCATCTGTAAAAGGTATTTAGGTAAAAAAAAAAAAAAAAAGAATGACGATCCAGGACGATCAAAATGTCAGTGTTACTTCTAAAATGTGAAGCTGAGCAAGAGCAGTGTGCAGGATTTTCTGTTCAAAGACTCAAAAATATCAGTTGAAACCGAATATGCATACTTGAATTTATCTCTTGCACAGCTTTTGACTGAAGTGAATGGCAGAGGAATCAAATATTTAAAAGGCAAACAGCCATGGTAAGTGGTCTTTGAAACATTTGGGCTAAGGGGTTATCTCCTGGTTTGAAAAGTAAAATGTAATGCAGCAGGCCGTTCTCATACTCTGTATGTTTCTTATGAAAAGTAATACACCAAAATTCATATGTATCCTACGTAATTATGACTCACCAGCTCAGTGGCCTTGTGGTAGAGTGTCCGCCCTGAGACTGGGAGGTCATGGGTTCGATCCCCGGCCGGGTCATACCAAAGACTATAAAAATGGGACCCATTGCCTCCCTGCTTGGCACTCAGCATCAGGGGTTGGAATTGGGGGGTTAGATCACCACATGATTCCCGAGCGCGGCACCGCTGCTGCTCACCGCTCCCTCAGGGGATGGGTCAAATGCGGAAAACAAATTTCACACACTCAGTGGAACTTTACCTTTACCTTTATGAGCCAGTACTGTGATCACACAACCAATAAACTGACGGGAGCAAAGATGGAAGCGGTCCTATAGGAAGGCAGGTTGAGGTGGTGAAAGAGTCACAAAACACAAGACTTTTCCCCAGGAGACTGGGGAAACCTAATACATGTCAGTATACTTGCCTAAACCTGACCTAGATAACTACATTTATTATGCAAATATGTGACATCATTCGTGGTGGGCTAATTCATAGGATATAAAATGAACCAAAGTATAAGGACATGTTGAATGCAAAACCTTAAACCTGCATTCTTTCTAATGGCCAGCAGGGGGCCACTCCATCGGCTGCAAAGACACATTTGATTGTACAGAAATCTATGGGAAAATGACGCTACTTTTCACTTGAGTAAACATTTGCCCAATAAGTTTAAGGTCTCAAACGTTAGTTCAGGTCTTCGTTAATAAGACATGATATTCATTTCATAAATTATAGTCCAAGTTTAGAGTAAAACAGATGATAGTGCAGGTTATGCTTTAAGGTGCGGACACACCAAACCGACATCAAAGAACTAGCAGCGATGAAAGCCAACTGTTGCGTCGTCTACGTCGCCTCACGTCACCCTGTGTCAGTTGCATTTGAACACACTACATGGACTACATCCGACGGCCAAGTGGCACATACGTTCTGCGCCTGCGTGAGAGAGAGCGGAGTGAGAGAGTGGTGCATCCTGTCAGCCGAGGGGTTTCCTATCTGTGCAGCCGAGCACTGCAGCACCTCCACGGACTATTACATCCAGACGGTCCCGGTATTTCCTCCGCAGGCTCCACTTCACTCGGCAGCCCGATAAACCTGCTGCTTCTTCCCACTTTAACCTCAATAACAAACCGGGGCTCGGTGCTCCGGTTGGATTCAAACAGAGAGCCGGGGCTAGCTCAGAGACTAGCGGAAGCTAACTGGCTGTGCTTCCCTCCAGTCATGCTGCGGCCAATCTGGAAATCCATCGGTAAAACAAAAAAAAAATAAAAAATTTTCTTCCTTTACCTCTGGAGGCACAGCCCGGAGTTTTTCGACTAACGGAAGTGTAGGGGGCTCGGCGATCGCTCATGCCCTTAACTTCCTGCAGTGCCCCCAGGGAATCGCCGTGTTGTTTACAAATACTTCGGGTAGAAAACCAGCAGAGTTTAGCTATATATCACATTTTTCACGTCACTATATCACCGTGTAGACTAATCTGATGTTTGTTAAGTCTATAAACACAATGAATGAACAAACGTTACTATTTCTGTGTGCACGTTTTGTTTGTAATTAATAACATGGTTATCGTAGATTAGCTGGGCTAACCGTTAGCTGTTAACGTTAGCCGTTAGCGTTGTCTGTAATAACCATAGACTGTATAAAAATAAGGTAATAACTCAATAAACGGTCTGTGAATAAAATATTTTTTCCAGTGGATATCTTAGTTACAACATGATTGAGCTAGCAAAGCAGTTTTGTGTTGCTATGTGTGGTATTTATTCAGTTATGGGAAATCACGATGTCTAGAAAGCATCAGTGGCTGCAGCTGACAGGGACAGTTAGCAAAGCTAACATCAGGACGTCATCTGTTAAAAGCCTCCTGTTGTCGGATACGACATGAAACTACTCCAGTTAGCTCAATCATGTTGTAACTCAGACATCCGCTGGAAAAAAAAAAAAAAATTCACGTTGACGTTGATGGCGTTTTGGGTGGAGCAGTCGCTATGGACGCGGAGCTTGCTGTTTCTGTAGGTACACATTTCCTGGGGACACCTGCACATCTCGGCCATGCCCCCTCCATTGTGATTGGCTAAAGCACAGCATCGTTCAAACTCAAAGCCCCACCCTCCCCCCCTCCGTAGTCGTCTTTCACACAGGGCTGCCGACAGATTCTACAATGTAAATTGCAGAATCTGTCTTGAGAGATTATGCTGCGGCTAACACTCCACTAGCCGCTCCCAGCTAGCTCCGGTTTGTTATTCAGGTTAAAGTGGGAAGAAGCAGCGGGTCTGTCGGGCAGCTGAGTGAAGTGGAGCCGGTTAGCCCCGGTTTCACTACAGGCAGATTCACTCGCTACAGGGACGAGGAAATAAAACCTGAACAGCCAATCAGAGTAATTTCTCTCACAGACAAGCTCCGCCGCCGATTCAACATGCTCAATTGGCCGAAAAGACGCAGACGCCAAAGTGCTGACGGTGCGGGACACACTGCAAAAACTAGGCCAACAAACGCTCACTGATGGCCCGACTTTGGTCGACGGCCGACCGTCGGCTTGGCGTGTCAGGGCCTTTAGGGCGATTTCATCTTAGGATTGACAAGTCGCTACCATGGTGGTTTGCTCGGGTTCTCAGTCAGATCCATACCTTGCTCCTCCATAGCTCCACCCTCTCGATTGCATATGGTCACTTCTAGCTCAAAAAAAAAGAAAAAAAGAAAAAAAAGAAAAATCGGCAATGGCCAAATCCAGAACTCAAGGTCACGAGTGGTAGTCCATAAACCAATGGGTTTTGTTATTGAGGCTACGTCTACTAATTTCATACAGTCTATGATTTCGGCACAATAGTACAATCAAATGTCAGTAGACCTGAAATCAAAGGCAAAAAGCAAACACATTTTCTTTGGTTAATGACTTAAATGAAAGAATCCAGACTATTCTGTAGATATGTAATCGCCAAACAGTGTGCTGGTACTTAATTACCAACCAATCAAATCTATCAGTTTTCACAGGAGCTGTATTAGCACTGCTTGCTGTAATCATAAAGAGAAAGAGCACTGTCCTAATATTCCTGACTCATTCAGAGAATAATTATGCATTTAATGCTTTCTCCGCCATCTGCCTGTAAGAGGTACATGTGCAAAAGTGCTGCCTTAAGTGCATCCATTAGTAGCTGTGAGACACAAAGAGAGACCCTGACTTAGTCTTTTATTACATAAAAAACATCCCATCAACACTGAGTACATCACCGGGTCGTGTGTGTTGTTCAGTTCAGAATGGTTTGCATAGGTACAGTATAAAGCCATTACTGGTATAGCTCCTCTGACATTTAAAAGGGCACATTATTCACATTATAAACATTGTACAACATTGAATAACAGTTACAACAATGATGGCAGTGATGAAAAGGCTATCTAGCTTTGTGTTGGTTGTGTTGTGTCTCTGAACACAATAGATGAGCTGTGGTCTTCCAGGCCTTCAACTCTTTCACTCTTTGTACTGCTGTGTAGGATACTATCAAGGATTTCCTGCACACCAGTAAATCCAGGGTGATGCCACTTTAGAGTTAAACCATCAAACTTGCATTATTTTCATTACACACAGTCATCATGTAGGGTTTTTATAAGAATGTATGAAAAAATGAATTGAGAACCTGTGGCAGTGACGAACTATGGAAAAACAACTACGGAAAATATACTAGCTGCTTCCCGTGCTTTCAGTCTTTGCTAACACTTAACTAATATCTTCAAAAGTTTTGAATAGTGCAGTGAATGTTGGTCAAAGTGCTGAGACAAACAGAAATAACACAAGGAACGTTACCAACATTATAGAGGACCTTAATGTAATGGGACATTTTCACAGTAGACTTGTCAAACACAGGTGTACTGTTTAACATCAGTTATGACTTCATTCCATTCAGGTGTGTCAGGTGCAGGGTGCTGCTGCTGTGCATGGTGTCCAGTGACAATACCTGACATGATTTTGAAAAGTAGGCTTTATGTACCTCGGTTAAGGTGGCTCAGTTCCTTTCTTCTGTTGCAGATGGTGGGTGGTTTTTTTTAAACTGTACATTAGAGGTGTCATGATTGAGATAGCTAGATTCTAAATCAAAAATTGATCGTGATGAGCTTTCACTTTTAGTCATCTAAATCCCAAACAGAATGGGGATTTCTCACAGTTATTTTTCTTTCCACATCAGTCTACTTGCGTGCATCTAAAGAAAAAACAAAACAACACTTCAGAGACGACACAGTGTAGCCTACTGGTAGCCTGCAGCTGCACTTTTCCAAACACCATGGCCACTGCCAGAGTTGGAGATGGCAAATAAACACTAGAACTGGAAAATCCTCATGTTTCCCTGAAGTCGGCGGTATGGCAGCATTAACCCATCGAACGAAAGAATAATTTGCACATCTATTTCGTAACAGGTGCATAGGAGAGGGATGAGCAGGACAACATGTAGACAAACTCCTGCACACCTTCTAACTTGCAAAAGCAATAAATTAATTGCAACGTTTCAGTAACTAGACCTTTATCAGGCAACCTTATCATCAGGTTTGCCTGATGAAGGTGTAGTTACCAAAATGTCGTAATAAATGTTTTATTTTTGCAAGTTAGATGATGTGCAGGAGTTTGTCTACAACATTTTTGCTTTCCCCATGAGTTGTGTATACAATGAACGCTTTGTTGACAGAAAAACTACAGTTTGTGGGCTGTGCCAGTTTAGTGAAAGTGAAACTCGAAACTCAAGCTGATGTCTTAAAGTACCCTTCTGCCATCCAGTGAATCTTCTTTTTGTTAGACAACTTAAAGCTGTTGTCCTCATTGGTGGACACTTTCTTGTGCCATTTAGTGGTAGTAAGAGCACAATATACTATTCCGACACAAAAGTGGACAAGGTCCAAAACCTGATCACATTTTTGGGTTGAAACTTGTTTATTCATGATTAATAGTGTTTGTAGTTTGACATGGCAACAAATTTGACCAATTTTAGCAACAGTAACAAGCAAAGACACTGTTAATTACGAAGTACTTGTTTGAAGACATTAGGACTTTATTGTTGTCTCATTTGAGGACATTAGGACTAATTATTGTTGACAATGTTTAGTTTTTTTTGTACTTATCAGGTCCTATTGATCATTGATTAATTAACTGAAATAGATAGGAGAAATTAAAAATGCATAGCAAACAAAAGTTTGGGTCTCAGGAGGATATGATATAATTAGTATGTTTTCTTAAGTGTTTAATCATAGAGTGTTTTTTGTGGCATTATCATTAGCATTATCATTGGTGAATTGGACCTTGAGATGGGGCAGAAAGAGGTTGCAAGTGATGCGCAATTCATGATGCTTTCAGTGGCTGAAATCTATTCTTTTTGAATTGGCTCATCTGTGAGAAGAGGAAAAGTTTCACAGTTTGTAGTTTTTATTTTTGATACTTTAAATATCTTAACAAGGAATTTAGAAGCTTTACCATAAAGGACCAGTGTGTAGGATTTAGGTAGGTACATTGATAGTAATTGAAAATGGCACAATTAGTACGTTTTCTTTGGTTTATAATCACCTGAAAATATGAATTGTTGTTATTTTACCTTAGAATGAGTTGTTCATATTTACATATGAAGTGTATCCTTGTCCATGGAGTCCGGCATGTTGCTACAGTAGCCCAGAACAGACAAAAACCAAACGCTAGCTCTAGATAAGTCAATATGCATTTTTGTGTTGGCCACCAGGTTTTTTATATGAAACTGCTTTGTTTAGTGTTATTACCAGTTTAAATTACAGGGTTTGTTTGTTTCGAAGAGGAAGACACCTTTGTGGAAAATTCGGTACCCTGTAAAAACCTCCTGAATAATGAGCACTTAATTCTAACAGGAAGTACTTTCAGCTGGTTGCTATCTGTAACCCTCACCCTAAATCCTATACACTCTTCTTTTAAATAAATGATTGAAATTTGACCGTATTGCTTTAGTATGGTATATTCCCAAAAACTATATAGCAGTTATGTCACCATGTAGCCTTTTTTTCAAGGATTTTAAGATGTAAATGACAGTTGTCAGGGCATGAAACCAATGATATGTTAATCTTAAAGAACTGAATCTAATTGTGACCTTAAAATCAAAAGGACAATTGAATTATGGTTTTGGAGAATCATGACACTCCTAATGTACATACAGTGGAAATCCAACATTGTACAGCTTTAAAGGAATAATTTCACATCTTTGGAAATGCCCTCAATTACTCTCTTACAGAGAGACAGTCAGCAGTGTTTTTCCAGAGATCATGGTCTGGTTGCTCAGGCTGGTCTGCTGACCTTGTTGTGAACAGTTTCATGTGGGAGCTCTCGTGACAGTGGTATCAATCTTCTCATCTAAATATCAGCAAGAACCAAAATAAGAATGATTTTCAGAATATCAAACTATTACTTTGACTTGCCACCCTCCATGTGGCATCCACATTCTTTAGAAGAGCATAAAACAAAATCAAAAATGAAACTCTTGCAGCTGCAGTGCGAAGGTAGCTTCTGAATCCACACAGGATGTGGACTAATGATAAACGCTGTTGGTAAAGTCTGTCTGTTGTTAAGTCTGTCTGTCCTTGTGACAGGATGGGAATCCTCAGCCAAACCAGGAGCAGGAAGTGCCTGGGCGGGAGGTGATTATTCAAGCTTGCGGCGGTGGTTCCTCTCCTGATAGATCTGATCGGTGAATGGTCTGTAAATACAGCAGAACAAACATGTAATGGGACAATAAATCAGAGGCTGGAACACCGTACCACTCTGTGCCAGGACTGCGTGTGTGTGATCAACCGTGAGGGAACCTGTGAATGATAGGAAGATGCCTCATGTCTCTACATGATCATTCACTCTGTTGCACATGAATGCACACACGGTTTTGCAGTGCTGAACCCCGTATCAACAAACAGCTACACCAGAGAATTGCAGCTCTGTAACTCGAACTCATGAATGTGGAAAATAACATTCCTATTAGATGAGACAAAGAAAAAAAAAACAATGATGGGAGTCCTTGAACAAGCCAGGGATTACAGCTGCTGTCTAGGTGTTATCAGGGGGCTGACATCACTTGGTACTCTATTGATACCAGATCAGTGTGTGGGAAATAGGACCCAGCTGCCCATCAACAACGTTCAACATTGATATTGGTTGATTTTAGGTTGTGCCAACGGGTTATAAAAATTCAATGTCAAGAAAACAAATACTGATGATAGATGACATTGATATGACACTTTCAAATATCTCATTCTAACGTCTTCTTGACATACAGTAGAAAAGTAACATTTAGTTGTAAGGTATGGAGACCAAAACCCAACATCTGCATAATGTCATAATATTAACGTCCACACAACATTAAACATTTAAAGTATCAGCAACCCAATTGTCATTCCAACCAAAATTGATTATCTATCCAACACAAGAGCCCAATGTCTTTGCGATGTCATGTTGACATCTGGTGCCAGCTGGGAGGAAGTTGGGCTACTCTTTGTTATATTTTGTTGGAATATCATGACAGTGCTATGAAGCCTGTAGTATCTTGGTATGAGTGTATCATTGCACGCATGTTCTTTTTAATCAAACACCCAAATAACTTTCAAAAATAGTTGAGGAATAAATGTATCATGTATCACTTCAGGAAGGGACCCAAATGCAAAGCAGTCGGCAGGTGGATTCGGAACAAAAGGCCAGTTTTAATGATGCTGATATAAAAACATCTAAAACAGGCAGGTAACTGAGAGTCCAAAACAAAGAAGAACCAAAACCAGGTAGGAAACAGAGCAGGGAACAACGCCATGAACATGGTGATGAACACAGGCGAACTGACCAGGAACAAAGGGAAACACACAGGGAAATAAATACACAGAAAAAACTGCTCACACAAACAAAACACAGCTGGAGTAGGTGGACATGGGCAAAAGGAGGGAAATGGGGATTGGCTGACAACATAGGTGTAGTGGGGAACACGAGGGTGGAGCAAGCAAGACAGGCAGGAAAACACACAAAGACAGGAAGTAAAACCAGACAAGACACGTGAAGAGAAAATCTACAATATAACACAGGAAACAGATTAAACGTGAAAGAAGAACACGAAACAAGGAAGAACGCAAACAAAAACGCCAAAACAAAGTCTACAGGATAACAGAATACACTCACCAGCCACTTGATTAGGTACACCTGTTCAACTACTTGTTAACGCAAATTGCTAATCAGCCAATCACCTGTTCAACTACTTGTTAACGCAAATTGCTAATCAGCCAATCACGTGGTAGCAACTCAATGCAATGCAATTAAGGCATGTAGACATGGTTATGACAACCTGCTGAAGCACAAACTGAGAATCAGATTGGGGAAGAAAGGTGATTGAAGTGACTATGGATGTGGCATAGTTGTTGGTGCCAAACGTCTTTGTGTTCTCTCTGAACTAGACCATTTTCTCTTCCCTCACATTTAGTTTTAAGAATTGTAGATTACTTTATTCAGTAACAATTTAGATTGAAAAGGCAAAAAAAGGCTTTCAGAGCTAATAAGCTTGCTAACTGTCAAGGTCAGTCCTGTCAGGACTACGGGCCCTGCTAAAGCCAGTTCATATGAATAACTGAAGTTTTATTAACAAATCTGTGCAGAGTCAAAATTGTGCCTGCCAAAAAACCAATATGCCAAAATGGCAAAGAATTTGAAACTCAAAACAAGAAGAAATAAAGTAAACTAGTTCTTTTTTTTGGGAATGTAAACTTAGTTCAAAATTCAAACTGTGAACTCTGAATGTGAACTATTTAATCTTAATTTGTGTAAACCAGCGTTGACATCAACACCACCAAAACTGAGACAGGGTCATGACTGAGACCAGACCAGAGTCCCACACTGACAAATGACAAACTTAAGATAAAATTTAGAAACATGCAAATAAAAGTAATGCCTCGAAGTGATCTGAAAGATCCAGATTCCACAATTCTGAGGCCAAGACAAGACCGTGTAAAAATGAAGCCAAGTCCCACACCTGACCTTCAAATGTGGTTTTGAGACCGGTCTGGAGACCAAGACTGATCTTGAGCTCTAAAGCACAGATGTGAACTGAACTTTGAGGTAGCTCTTAAGAAGTGTAAATGCACATAATACTGACTGTAAGTAAATCGTAGTGGTCCCACTAGAATGTATTGATTGTACCACACACGACATTTCAGACTTAAAAGATATTATAAAAATACTATAAGACACTATGGAAAATATAGGAAACCAAATCAAAGGAAAGCCTTGATGCAGGGTACTTCTCTTAACATATATACATGCATTTACTAATTTAGAGCAGGCACAAGGTAGGCTAAAATGTAGAAACAGATACTCAAAAAATTAAATAGAAATAAATGTGTAATCATAAACCATGGACGGGACATCTACAAGTGATAGTCAGATACCGATGTTTGCTCCGTCTCTGTCATCTCAGTATAGAAATCACCGAAACTGGTTGATGCCAGAGGGTTTCTTATATTCCATATCACAGCCCAAATATTGTTGAAGCCAGGATAAGGCTCATAACAGGGACTCATTTACAGACTATGTCTTTGTGATGATATGACACAGAGCAGAAGCTACGTTTAATCAAATATAGTTCAATTATTTGCGTATGATCAATCCTCACAGGGTCATGAAAGGACATTGAGCCTAAACCACTCAAACGGCTAGAATGGCCCCATTTGCAGCATGTAGGTTTATTTTTAGAGATGTAATAATAGATGGTAGGGGAATAAATTTCAGTATTGATGGGCAGCTTTCATGACTGCATCTTTGAGGCATTGTCTGAACTCACTTGCCATATATTTCACTCTTTGGGCAAATGTGGCCATTCTGAAGATGGAGCTAGACAAAGGAGGCAGATTTTTGTTTTTCCTGAGCAGAAATAGGGGTGAGATGATGTGTACAAAACAATCAAAATAGCCTTCAGAGGCTCAACGAGGTAGGAAATGAACAAAGAGGGCTCGTCAGATGTAATTTGCTGGGGGGTATTTGGGCTGGTAAACACAGATTTGGCATCTAATTGTGTATTTATGTAAGGTGACTGTATGTCTGTGCTAAGGTGTGTTTATACAATAAATGTAGGTCACTCAGTTGTGACCTAATCAATGTGCCATTCTCCATCATTTGTCTTGCTGCTGCTACCCAGGTAAACATTTAATTTGTGTTCTTATAATGGGGTCCTTGATATAGTAAAGTTGTGACAAAGAATGATGTGTTTGATAGCAGCTGTGTGCCACTGTTGTGCACATTTGAATCATAACTGTTATGCTGCTATGTGACCGCTTCCCCACACATGTAATGCAAAAGACAGCTGCACAGTTAACACATGTACATGCAAACAAACACTTAGATGAGAAGATGAGAGGGCATCACACATCTGCACGCGCACGCACACACACACACACACACACACACACACACACAGTAGGTTTAATGAGTGCTGTAAGTGGTCAAAGCAGCTGCTTCCATGCTGTCCCATTTATAATTGTCTTGTGCAGCAGCAGGTTCATGTATTTGTGTGTATGTGGGTGTGTGTATTCCGACATGCATGTGTCTGTGCGGACAGATGAAAAGAACTAGGTCGCTCATAACTGTTTTTTTTTTTTAAATGTGTTATCTCGTAATCACCATGGTCAAGCAAGAGGAGGAGGATGCAACCAACACGGCTCTGAATGTGTGGGGAAAAAGAGTCTGTCCCTATCTTTAATCCTTCTTTTTTGACCATCTCAGGTTTTTGCTTTTTGGCAGAACTAAGGAGATGACATTTGAGATGAAAACACAACAAAGGAGTGGGAGTTGAAACATACGTCATTTTCCTTGGGAGGTGGCCTTGCTTGCGAAATCAAAATTTTAATGAGCCCCCGAAATCTGAAAAATTTGCCAGCCCATTCTTGTCCTGGCATCGGTTGCCATAGTGTTTTTTTTTGCCGTAACCTAACCATGTGTTTTTGTTAACACCCCGGCGTTGGTAGCGGTGTCCTGGAATGTCAACAGCAGACGCAGAAGGACAACTAATGCGTAATATGTAGATGTGAAAGATCACTGACAAAGCGGAGATATGTGATGACTTAAGGATGAAAATGTGTTGCATTTACCTGTGTGACCCAAATGTGTGCTATTTATAAGCCACAGCAGAACAATTACTGGATGAGCTTTAACCTTACTATAAGTAATCACAATAGAACAGATATCTAACTACATCCAACTACACATCTATTGGATACCAAAAAAAAGATATGTTTAAATGAATCCAAGAAGCACTTAATTTATGTTGGTATTCTATACATACTCATATGTAATCTTGAGTTTAAGTATGTCAGTAAGCAGTCAGTTGAAATATCCTCTACAGGGTCTGCTCCTGTGATAATGGCACTGGAAAATACACTGAAATCAGCCTTTCTCTTCAAAGGGACAGGAAAAAAAATGTCTACAGCGATTTCAATACAATCATACATAAGTCACATGGGGCTGATGTAGCATTGATCTGATCTATCACTGAATAATCTGTATTGATGTGACATTTGGACCTGGCCTAACTTAGGTCCTGGGTCTGAGTCCTGGTTACAGGGAACCTAAACTACCCATGAGTACCACTAGTTTGTGAGGAAATAGGTAAGTAAAGCTAAGAGAGAGAGAGGCGTTTACAGTATACAGGAGTCAACTTATAAAATCTGAAGTTCCACAGGGAAGGATTTAGGGTCCCCTGTTGTTTTAATCACATCAATGATTTGGACCTACTTGTGCTGAAAATCCAAGTGATCTAAATTAACACATTGTCAGGGTAACTCTGCAAAAAACTTCACAAGATTGTAAATACATTCATGACCATGTCTGACTTTGGCCTGAAGGTCAAATTTCACTGTATCCTTAATGCATACTGGGATACATTCCCGCCTGTACGCAAGTGATTCAACACAAGTCGAGACCACATTAAAAATACATTTTTAATCCTTGTAGCTCATTGTGTAGGACATTATGTGCGCCTGTTTAACAATATATACCAAAAATAAACTACAAAAATTCAATTTTTTCATAGTTTTATATCAAAATCCAATCATGTTTCCTTCCTGTAAAAGAAATTTTGAAGTGTGCTTATGTAAGCTGGTACCAACTAGTTTCAAGACATCCACTCGTCAATCAATCTTCAACTTTTAGCCACACAGAGCTAAGTTCAAGTTAGCTTGCTAGGAAAAGCATGCTACATCAATGTGTCTTTGGTTCCCCAAAATGCCGTAGTTACAGGCCCACTGGCTACAATTTATTTACTTTGAGGAAAGTGGTATCTGTGACAGCTCCAGATTATGAGCAAGGCATTTTACAATCGACCACTTCAGCAACAAATGTTATATGCAGCATATGATGGGCTTCGTCTTTCTCTCCTTGATGGATACTACTATCCTGTTGGTGTTACACTGTCACTGTTACGACACACCCACTTTTCAACAATCGAATTAATTTCCTGCCTATCCTGTTTTACTCGGAAATATGTCGCAATACTAACGCTAGATACTCTCTAGATACATCTGGACTTTAACCAAATGCATTTTTTGACAAATATGAAAACAGTCTGAGACAAAGAGAGACTCACCCCTCGAATCTTATCGCCACCTTGTAAGCCACGGCCACTATGGCAGTCAGGACGAGACCAACAGGACTGGCACCACTGAAGACAGAGAGGGAGAGAGAAAAAAGAGCTCATATATTGTGTGTACAATTTAATGTGTACTGGATATGTGAGCCACTTCTCAGTGAAGTACCCTTTTTATGACAATCTGTCTCAAACAGATGTGAACTGTTTTATGACAGGAAACAAGAGAGGTAGAGATGTACATACAAAGAGCAATAGAGCATAACTTGAGATTGAAATAAAAATCATTATCATTGTGTCAAGCTAAAACATTATTTCCACACTTTCAAAATATACAATAGCTGGATTAAAGCAGATAATGTGAATGCCAGAGAAGACCAAAGAGGGGTGAAACTGTACTTTTTTTTTTCAAAGAAATGATTGTTTGATGGTATAGTGGATGATAAAGTGAAATTAAATTTAAAATAGTTAAATCTACATGTTTTAAGAAATTAGATAATAAATTAAGACCATTTCTAAGAATATAAAGACCATTCAAAAGGAGCAATTTTTAAACTGAGTTTTTACCCTGTAGTTTATACTCGTGGAGAAAAATATACACACACAGCACACTGACCTATATACCTGATCAGAAAGTGGCACAGTGACATATTTATTCTACCAAGACAGAAAAAAACATTACAAATCACGTCGGCACACTTCACTCAAAAGAACACATGATGGTTATGCAGTGGCCATAATTAACTAAAAAACCTGTGAGTGCTGGACTAAAAGCCCTCTCATGTGGAACAGGGGTGTGACTCACAAAAAGCTATTTCCTCAAATCAGTGTAGACACATATATACCACGTTCAAATTATACATTATGTCTGGTCTGGCCTGCATTATGCGTAACCTTAACATTCCACAGGGATGGCTTAATTTCCCTTCGCACCACCTATGGAAGCTTACCATTGCCACCGTTGCCATTAAGGTAAAGAAAGAAGCATGATGACAATCAGGTGGACTGTCACTGTCTGGCCGCTCCAATTGACTTGCTGATCAGGCTTATAAAACTCTCCACCCTGACCTACTTCAGCAGCAGTAATGGAGTAATGGAGCCACCAGGATAGAGAAATTCAGTGCTTTTCCTGAGTTTTTAAGGTCAGTTGGAAAAATATAACTTAAACATAGACCATATAATATAATGGACGTAGCCACAGTAACGTCACCCATTGGTGATTTGCCTCCCATTTTAAAGCTGCTTTTTTTGGAGCCATAAGTCACCATATTTGGACGACAGAGTGCGGAGATAACCTTAGCTAGCTGCTAATTGGGTTAGCACAGAACATATACAGCTATAACTCTGATAATACTAATGCTAAAGCTATTTTCTACTGGCAAAAATGGTCTTAAATCCATTGAAACAAAATGTACTTACCGGGAGAATTGAATATGCGACTCCTAGGAGGGTCTTTCAGTGAAACCAAACACTTAACAGGACTTTTTAAGGAAAAACCAAAATGTTTCAATTAACTTTCATGAGCTGAAATCACTGATAAAGCGACAGCTATGGCTACACCTACATTACGTGAATCTGGGGTTACACCATGGTTGGGTTAGGCTCATAGATGTATACTGATACCTAAACACTGGATGGCAAGATGGCGCCTATTCATTCCAATGGAGTTGGTTGCCTAGCGCAAAGAGTTTGTCTTGTCAACAGTTTTATAGATGTGTCTTTTACAATTGTAACCCATGGGGAGAAAATGCTTTTTGGGCAGCAGTGGATTATTTCACTACATTACTACTGGAAAACATCTGAAGCAAGGTTGAACGGCTTTCCTGGGGGCCTGGTTAGCCTACCTAACCAACAATGTTGCTGTGGTAGTGACTTGTCAACAGACAGCACCCACCTGTCCCTAAAAGCAGCCATGCCCTTACTTATGCACAACTTTAAGCCTTAATAAAATTTAAATGGATGAGTTAGAAAATAATTAACCCTCCGTACAGCTGTCATGAACAGGGAAATTAGCTATAGAGACCATAACAGTTTTTTGCAGCAGGCTGTAAACATGTTTTTTTTCTGCTGTAAAGCTGGGCATTTCAACATGGGGGTCTATGGGGACTAACTTGCTTTTATGCCAAACTAGCTGTTGAATATTAAAATAATTGAGAAAAGAAAAATATTCTTTTGTAATTTGAGTGTACTGACCCATTTAAGAGCTTGGAGGCAATTCTTCTGACTTAGTTAACCTACAACTTTAGCCCACCACAAAACCACACTGACTTTATGTTCACAGTTGCAATGTAGTGCCAATATTTTGCTTTTCTCCCTGGAGAGCCATGAACCAGGTCAAGACATATGAAGTGAGGAAAGGTTTGACACTACCTGTGGTTTCTAAAAATTACTTCTTTCAAATCTTTTAACTGCCTGTGCCCTTTTTTAAGATCACGGGAGCCACAGAAAATGGAATTGCACACACCAGGAGCTTTCTGTTCAGCGATTTAAAATGGAAGGTCATTACTTTTTTGTCAGAATTTGTTGACTTCAGGCCAAGAAAGAAGTCCTTTCTTTTTGTTTCTGATAACATATCTGATTGCAATTATTTGTAGTTTTTGCAACCAGGGATTTCATATTGGGCCAGGTTTTACATTTTACCCTCTTGGATGATAAATGTCCCTTTAAAACCACTACTGTGTATTTTTCCTTAGGTTACTTCAGTGGAATAGCCTTGGAGTTATTCATCACTCTTGGGATGTTCCCTCTTACACATCTATTTCTGTACATTCAAGTACATTTCAGTTTTACTTTCCTTTCAGTTCATAGTATGTCAATGGCAGGAGGATGCGAACAAAACTGTCGTGTCTTCAAACACTTTTCTCGTGACTTAAGATTTCTGTGTCAGTTCAGTAATAACTGTGATTACATCCAATTACCTTCAAATCTGACACACATAAAAGCAGCTACCACTGACCTATATTATAAAGTCTTACAACTGACAAAACCGAAACTGCTCAGAGTGTCAGCTGACTTTCTTGTGCAAAAAACTGAAACGAAATTCCAATTTATCAGGGTAACACAGTGCTCCCCTGAGCTAGACGTGAATGCCAGTTTTCTTCTGATTCAATCTGTCCTTGACTTTGTCAGCTACAGGAAAAAAAAGTAGAGCATCTCTTTACACTTTTACTGGATTTGTTACATGGTCGTATGATCCACAGAGAGAACAACTGTTGATTTTGTGCAAGTTAATTTGCATCTGAATAAATGAATGCTAATGTCAGAAGGGTTTTATTATTTTCCATTCTGTGCATCTGTCCTGTTCGCACATGCCGGGAAGTCTCAGTCAGCATGCTGTTATCTGAATCTGTATAAATGCGCGACTATACACCATGTGCGTTTCCAAATGTGCTGTCTGTATGAATCAGGCTGCAGACGCTTATATGCTGGCAGCGTGGTAAACTAAGAACTTAAACAAGGACATAGGGACAAAAAAAGTTTGTGCCATTCTAGATTAAAAAGGAATGTAATTGTGTACAATTTCATTGAAAATGGAGAAAAAGTAGATGTGGTAACTGCTGCAGACTGGAAGACTGAGTGAAGATCTTTTCTATAACACATACTCACTAGGGCTGTCAACGAATATTCTAAATTCAAATTTAAATTCAAATTTGAAAAAAAAAATGGACCTTCGAATGTGAAAATTGATATTCGATTGTGGAGGGAGAAAAAAAACACCACAGCAGCTGTCCTCTTTGCGAGTGGGCGTTGGCGTCAGACGCGCATTTCTCCATGCTGGTCGACAAGCGGTTCTGCTCCCAGCTGTTGTCTCCATCACCCGGCTTGACACATTCGCTCGCGGCTCGCGCAGAAAATAGACCAGACGCTGAAACGATCGCTGCAGGGCGCGAGCCGGTCACGGTCCAGTGCTTCGAGGCTATTCGCAGCGCTTCCGCGGGCGGTGTGGCCACGGGTCAGAGAGGGGGGGTGGGGGGTGGGGGGCGAGCAAGAGGTCCGCGGTCGTTTATAACGTAATGCTATAGATAATTGTTTTATGTGTTTTAATGTGCATGTATGTCAATGTTTTCAAAGACGTTTATGTGGAAATAAAAATACCTACAAGTAGTTACGTTTCCTTGTATTAATACATATACAAGTATGTTTCCTTGTATTGGTTTGCCCTCTTGTGGACATAATGCGGAAAAAAAAATATTCAAATGGTTCGAACCTATGAGTTATTTTTAGAAGGAATATTCGAACGTCATTTTTGAGCAATTTTGACAGCCCTAATACTCACAGAAAATGCCAATGGATGTGAGTGACATAGCAGTGTTGAAAACTGTCAGCAGTTGCATGTACCTCTAGATGCGCAACTTTCATTACATGGCCTGCAAAAATATGTAGGTCATATGCTCATCTCTGAGATTTTTCTTGATGGATGGCATTAGAAGAGCTTGTTGCTGGACAGTGCTTAACCCCGGAGCAGTACTGTCGATTTAGGGCATAAAGGTTCCTTCTCACACACGCACGCCAATTGAGAAGTTGACTTCCCATATTTCTCACCTACAAGAGTGGGGAACTCATCGAGGAGTCAACCTATCAAATCTGGTGCTCCACAAGGAAGGATATTGGGGCCGCTGCTGTTTTACCTACACTTTGTAATGTCTGGGGATCTGTCAGTTGGACCACCTTTCTTCAGGACTGAAATATCTTTAAAACTTGGGGATAGTCACGAAATTAGTCATGAAATTTAGTGTAAATATATATTGATAAGGTTCTATGAAAAAAAAATGGCGTTGTGAGAAAGTCCTCATTGAGTAATCCAAAAATTATTGCATTGTTAGGAGACATTCAGAAACACGTCACAGACCCATTTTAGTGTTAGAAAATTTGAGCAACACTGTTTACCACTATGGGGCACACGACTCTAGTAAGTTAATGCGTGCATTGCATGTACAGTACATCCAATTACCATCTTCTATAAGCTCACAGTGGTAGATATCAGTCTGAGCGAGGGAGGTTAACCCACTGAAACTGGGCTAACAGCATGTATCCAAACTCAAAATCTCCTTACAACTCCCACATAAACACTTCTTCAATGAGAAGCAGCAGACAGGCTGTGGGTGCTTTGCGTGCAGAGAATACTGTGGTTCACTGCCACTGTGTTCTTCTCAACAAGACATAGATGATACCGGACCGGCCCCCTGAGAAAAGTGATGCATCCAATAGAGAACAAAAGCTCACACAGAGCGACCAGCGTGATGATCGATTCATACTTTTGAGAGAATGGTGAAGTAAATCTAACCTAACTTAATCTAACCCATCACACACAAAACACGTACACAGGACAGGTGCACCTTCTTCTCATTTCATTACTTTATCCTGCCTATAGAGACGCCACTGCTGTCCCATCTATTTTGGTGTACTGAAACTAAGTTTGAAAAACAGAAAACATGAAGCCTTTATTATAAGGACAGAATGCATAATGTGTCAGTAAAAATAAATGATTAATACTGTATGTGTGATGACACTCTAAACACATAGGCGTCTTCAAATTCATTTACGATTTTGATTTCAGGATTGTGGTATTCATACTTTTCTTTAAAGCTGCATTGCCTGATGTTTTTGGCCACAACACTGACATGTTTTTACTTCATGAAGTTATTATGGTAAACAGATGCCTATTCACACATCCAGCATACACAGAGCAACGTTAGCATACATCTGTAGTTGTGTTTTTGGTCACGTGGAAAATGTAAGTCTTATTTACCCTTCTTTTAGCTCTGTTTGGGTCTCCACCTACTCTTGAAGGAAATATCTGATTCTCAAGCTGCCAAATGCTTCACCATGTTTACTAGCTGGTTGCTAACTTTGCACGTCTGATGCTAGACATGTAGTGTACAGTGGGTTTATTCAAGCTTTTTGACTGAAAGCAGCTGCCTGTTGCGTCTGGACAAAAGGTTGATAAGATTTTTAATTTTTTTTATATACTTTATTAATCCCCAAGGGGAAATTCAATTTTTTCACTCTGTTTGTCAATTACACACAGGTCCGAACACACACATGAACAAACAGGACCTATACATGCACTAAGTGGAGAGATGTCAGAGTGGGCTGCCCATGACAGGCGCTCAGAGCGGTTGGGGGGTTCGGTGCCTTGCTCAGGGGCACCTCGGCAGTGCCCAGGAGGTGAACTGGCACCTCTCCAGCTACCAGTCCATGCTCCATATTTTGGTCCGGACGGGGACTTGAACAGGCAACCCTCCGGTTCCCAACCCAAGTCCCTATGGACTGCACTACTGCCGCCCCCTGAGCGCCCCCTGAGCGCCCCCTGAGCGCTCCCTGAGCGCCCCCTGAGCGCTTAGGGTGAACCAAAACAGTAAAGTTACTGGCTGTTAAACCAAAACAATGAGCAAAAAGGCACTAAAATGCTCCGTAGAGCTGAGAGGAACTAGAGACCTAGGTGATACTTCTCTGTAGGTTTGACAACATGAGTGACCCCTTATTTACACAGCTATTTGATCCATTGTTAATGTGAAAATACTGAGGAATAGCAGTTTAAGTGTGAGCATGCTAATACTAGCATGTAGCTCAAAGCACTGCTGTTCCCACGTACAACCTCACAGAGCCATTAGCATAGCAACCCTTTGATATTAACACATAATTATTTGATCTGTTGATGAAAAAAGTGCCTTAGCCTGATTGAGTAGTTTAATTGAAAACTGTCAAGCGAAGGCAGAGATGTAGTGGTGTGTATACACAGGTATTAGGCATGTACCCACCTCTGGAGAGGGAGATTTACTGTATACCTGCCTTATGCTGCATTCACATGGAATCAGGCAAACATTAGACAGCAAACCGAATGTCATGTTAGTGGATGAGAGAAGGATGGTAAAACTTGGGTGAGGCTGGCAGAAAATACCGTCAACGGCAACGGTAGACGGCAATGCTGTCCAAAGTTAAAATATTTTAACTTTTCGCATTCACCGGCCACGGAAAACTCAACTGGATGTAACGTAGTTCCAAAACGGAAAAGAAAACATGGCTGAACTCGACAACGAAAAGCTAGTACTTTTGGTGCAGCAGCACCCAGAATTATATGACCAAACTTTAAAAGCCTACCGTGATGCTTCCAAGAAGGCGTACATATGGGACGCGATTAGCGCAGAGTTGGGTGGAATATCAGGTACGTAATATGACATGTAACGTTATGAATTGCTTTATTAGCTTAGCAAGCTATCTGGCTAACGTAGCTCTGTAGCCCAAAAACATTGCCATAGCAACAATCACGTGTCACAAGTCACGTGAGTCTCATTTTTCCATTGTGCCGTTCCGTTGGACCGCTTGTTTATTTCTCCCATTCCGTCCAGCAGATGTCTCCCGTCTGCTGCCTGCCTGATTCCATGTGAATGCGGCATTAAAGTAGCTAGAGATGCATGCCAGTGTCTATCTAGCAGGCTGTAGCCAACCCTGTAATCGTCCGTGTAATCTGCAGTGCTCACTGCATCCCAGAGGCTTTTGTTCCCTGATATTAGTCTATAAGGCATTGCCTCTGCCCAGGCAATTGGTTGTCCTAAAAACATCACCATGCCAAGAGCTTTGTTAAGCATGAACAAAATTCCTTTCCCTTCAAGCTTTGGGACAGACACCGCTGCATTGCTTAATAAAAGATGTGAAAACCTGACATGGCTGATAAACTTTAACTTTGATCACACTCTTACGCATTTCCCTGCCTGATTTGAGGAGAATATAAAGATCATGTGTCATGTTCGGCAGGAAGTTTCAACTGGGGCTAGAATTTAATGTAATTTACTCCTATAGTAATTGGAATACCCTTTGAACAAATGAGGCCCTCGGCAAGTGGATAAAATTTCAACTTCCAACTTATTATGAAAGCATTGACATATGGGTATACATGTACGGAACAGACAGAATCTAGGGAAGCCACAGCTACAGTGGCATCCAGTGAATAAGTCTTAATGACAATTGAACAGCACTTAAAGGAAGTTCTGCAATTCTTATTTGAGAATAAATGCACAGTTAAGCCAAGCAGTTGGATAGAAGTCAAGAGAAGGACATTTGGAGGTGGTGAAGGAGAGTACTATGATGGAGATGTACAGAATGTTTGTAGGGGGAACTGTAAGTGTCACAGGGTTTTATGTGATTTTTCTATGCACTCTGGAAAAGAATTAAGTAACTAATTTAAGAAAAGGGTAGAAACACAAGCTATTTAAATCATGAATGTGTTTACATAAAGAAAACAAATCTATCTTTTTTTTCCCTTTGGTGTTTGACCCTGTTTCGTCACAAATACAGAGAGCTCCAAATATAGAACACTGCGATTAACAGGTCGTAATTAGCAAGTTAGACGTGAGAGAATAACAACACGCCAACGCTAAAATCCATGCACCTCATTTCAGATCAGGAAGAAAAAGATATTTATATGCAGTAAATTCAATCAATGGCATTTGTCTTAATTTTCTTACATTATTCTTTCAAATATGTGACATTATTTGGTATATTATTTAAAACAAGGTACACCTTTTTTGACTGATTATTTTTTAGTAGAATAATTCCTTTAAAAGGGATAAAGCTGAGATAAACAGACCTCAGTGTTAACCATGCAGAATAATTTGATCCCTGTCTTTGATACTATCTCATCAGTTTTAATATTTCTGAGTGGTTATATGGTAGCGTATGACCATTTTATACCACACAGAGTAGCAGTGAAGGAAAATATGACACATGCAATTATTTTGTCATTCTGCTTCTTATTATTCTAATACTATTGAAGGATGGGAGCATTGTCCTAGGATGTTTCCATGAAACACAGGGTGATTTTCTGCACACCATGCTCAAACTGTTGAATGCAGCTCTGAACTCTGATTTGGGGGGTGGAATCATGCATGTCAGACCCTTGTTGAATGACCTTAAGATTCTGCATTCACTGTAAGCTGCAATTTTATGAAGTAGGCCTAATTGTAAAAAATGGCTGCAGCTGAAATGTCGAACCACTTCTATCATCTTAAAAATTACACTGAAACGTTGGACTTTAGTATTCATAAATAGCAAGTGAATGGTAATTTTATTACTACCACTTTGGTCCAGACTGAAATCCCTCAACAGCTATTGGATGAATCATCATGACATCTTGTTGTTCTTGAAACGTTTTTGAACTGCTTTGAGTGACAGGAGGGTGCTGTTCATTAACGAGTTGCTACCTTGGCAACATTGGTTAGGTTACCATGCGTAACCCCAACTTCACAGAGTAAGCATAGCTGTACATGTCGCTTTTTCAGTGTGTTTTCAGTTGATGAAAGTTAACTGTAACATTTCAGTTGCCTTATAAACTCTTATTCAGTGTTTGGTTGTAATAAAAGACCTCAAAGGAGTTGCTTGTTTTTCTTAATGGTTTTAAGCCAAAAATTAGCATTAGCATTATCACAGCTTACCATAGCTGTAAATACACCGTGCTAACCAAGCTAGCAGCTTGCGTTATCTACACTCTCTGGTCCAAATATGGTCACTTCTGGCTCCAGAAATCTAAGATGGCAACGGCCAAAATGCCAAACCACAGATTTTAAAGCAGGAGTCCACAAACCAGCGGGTGATGTCACGGTGGCTACGTCCATAATTATAAACAGTCGATGGTCTAGCCGATTAGAAGTTACTCAAACAAGCAAAATTTTGAATAACACATTACATTATGAGGGAAATAAAGAGCACAGACAAGCAGGGAACATCAAAAGTATATACATTTAATGTAATAGAAGAAAACAACAAAATGAATCAGACGTGCAAGACAAAAAGAGATGTTAACAACCCCCTGTTTTTTGTGATGTCAGAGCACATCTGATGTACAATCAAAAACTAAAAGCGGTTTCAATAACTTTGGATTTAACTGTTGCAGTAACAAGAAGGCTTATGCCACATGACCTGACCTGAAATGTGCTACAGTCAAAATCCAAAATCTGCTGGTGTTGCAGTAGCCTATCTAAATACATAATTTTCTCCTAACAGTGAAACAAAAAACATATGCTAAATCATACCTCTACCACAAGAGCCATGCTGTGATCAAGGCACAGCAAATACAGCCATGAATATACCCTTTGTCTGTGAAGCTATATCATTAGATGTATTTTAACTGTTATATGACTGAACTCTTTCTCTGCTGTTGCATTCTGCACGCATACACACTGTAGCTTCAGCCAGAGTCGAGTAGGAACAGTGTAGGATAGAGCTGAGTGGAGTGACAGCAGCGGATGACCTTTTGAAAGTCACAGCGTTGTTCTCTCTCACTCAGAGATACTGCTCTTTCCCACAAGCACAACACATGATAATAGTCCATCGTGTAACTAAAGGTCAGCATTCCCCACGGTGCCAATCACTTTGGTAATGTTAAGTAAGTAAGTCAGTGACCTGGAGAGGTTTTCTCAAAGTGCAAGTGGACAGAAGGCAAAGAAATAGGGCTGAAATGAATACCTAGCTTGTTAATGCATTGGCTACACTACTTGAAGTTTTAATCCTACTGATACTAAATAAGGCCAGCATTTTTAAATAGCAGCTATTCAATCTGTTGTATTGAAAGTCTGTATATTTCAATTTCTTTAAGTGGCAGTTTTCATTATTAGAGGTCCACTTTTCCTGAGCAGAATCCATACTCAAGCACAAGGGACAAAGTGACAGAAGTAGATGCATGCACAAAATCTCTGTTTAATTTCTGACAGAGAAGTTGCTTGAGGTAAGTTTGTGGCACCCAGTAGTCAATACTAGGTACCCAACTCAGAAATATTACAGTGAATTCGGATTTGGCTGTTTCATACGTATATTCGACTATTCATTCCTTTTTTTATACAGAGTTTGAGCGGGGTTCGAAAGGATGTTCAGAGTAACAGTGACGTTCATATAATATAGTAAACAAGCAAATTTATCCATTGAGCTAATGCATGCTAGCTACATTAACGATGCACTGGAAATGTCCAACATTTTTTGTTGACACTAAATATCAAACAAAAGCCAGAGACTGTATCGTATACAGTTGCTGTGAGCTGTAAATTCACCAATTCTATGCAGAAGATACCTTTCTGTCAGAGCCTGACCAAGCCAAACCTCTCAGAAATATTCCTAGAAGTACACTGCACACTAACTGACAAAACAAAACAAAACAAAACAAAACAAAAAAGACTGCTCTTCTTGACGAATGTCAGTCAATTGAGGGAGTTCTGACTAATGATTCGAATCAGCCCCAGGTCTAGGCAGCCCTAGTGAATACGTTTTATTTGGAAATGGGGCCAATGCAATTTGAAAAATAAGTGTTGTTAAATCAACTGGGAATGGAATCTTATGGAGTAAAACTTCAGTATGTTCCATGCTGAAAGTCACATTTAAGTGTATCATGCAGTCGGAGCACCTTGGCACCACAGTGGTTACAGCACATGCTATGTTACTGTTATTTCTCGGGTTCTGATTTCAGCCAGCCCCCTTTTCGAATCCACTTCTATACTTTCATTGATCCAGTAAAGGCCAAAAAAATACATCTTACACAATCACTGAATGTTTGTGTGCATAAAACAGATGAAAATAGACTAAAAGGGTACAAATGTTTCTCCATAGTCATTTTGGGTCATCCTCTGGGGACCACAAACATATACATACAGCATTTTTAATGGTAATCCATCCAATAGTTGTTAAGATATTTCAGTCTGGACTTAAGTGGTGGACCAACCAGCTGCCATCCATGCTGCTAGTGTGGCTAAAAGCATAATAATACATACTGTTTATTAAGGGGTTTTGAGGTGAATGTATGGATGCTTAATTTTTTCAACTGTGGATTCAACTAACAGACTGTTCAACTGTGTTTTACGGAGACATACAGATGTGAAGAGGGAGCAAATGTCTCTCCTTTTCATGCTTGATCTGGTATTACTGGTTGGAACCAAAGATGCAACATGTCCGAATGTTTCAACTCAAGAGAAGATCAGATTGCACTTTAATAAAAAGCAGGTTTCTTGTCATAATGTCACATTATACTGTTGCATGAAAAGTGCTGCTCACTATCAATGTTAAGATGTCAGGAGGAAATATGATACGCACCCCACAAATTACAGTACTACTCCTTCAAGTTGGGTACCACAGTACTTTTCTAGGGCATCATTCTACACAGAACTACACAATATATAACCCCAAAAAGGATGGCATCATGCAGCAATTGTAGCCTCTATCTTATTTATTTAGCAGCACGAGTCCAGCCTGTGTCCATGTCATCTAAGTGCATCTGCTAATGTGAGTCAGCTCATCTTCTGTCCAGGTCACACAGAGAGGCCAGTAAGTGGCCTAATGTGAGGGTGAGATTGTCTGGCACAGCAGAGGTGCTTGTGGGAGCGGAAGAGGTGTGAGTGTGTGCGCAAGTGGGTGGAGGTGGGGGTTATGCGGTGAGTTTTTCCCTCCTTGTGTTGTTTCCATCAGGATCACTGAAGTACTCTCATGGTAACAGTGATGAATGTCCCTGACACCATATCTGAAGAACATATTAATAACATGTGAGAGAAAACAAGAAACATCACTTTGATGTGATAGCAGGTGTATATATGTGAGAAATGAATAAATTTAAGGCACCCTACGCAGTTTTTGACCACTGGTGGTGCTACTGTTTTGAGCAACAAGCAATGCACCGCATGCGTGTAACACAGACTGCATATAGATAATAGACATAGCCACCATGACATCACCCATTGATTTGGGGACTCGGGGTTAGGCATTTTGGCTGTTGTCATGTAGAATTTTTGGAGCATGATGTAACCATGTGTGGACAAGAGGGTGGAGATAACCCTAGGGCTAGCTGCTAGCTTCGTTAGCACAGTGCAGTTACAACTATGGTTTACTGTGATAATACTCATACTAATGCTAATTTTCACAATTAGCACTTTTTCTTGGAGCCAACCTCAAGTGGCCATTTGAAGAACTGCAGTTTGTGGAACTTTGGCATTTTTCAGCACAGAGCTTGGCACTTGGTGTAACATGATACACATTTCTACTAATAACAGACTTTGACCTTGAAAACAGCAATGGACAAGACAATCTTAACTCAAGGTCAACTTAGTCACTTGTTCAGAAGCCTTAGACTGCATGGTCCTCATCAGCAGATAGAGTTTGCTCAGTTGCTGTGGAACTGTCAAGTGCTGCAACAATCCACTATCTTGAGCAACTGAGGACTTTCACAAGGATTTCAAGGCTGAGAATGGACTGTCAAGCTAAACTTTCAAACCTGCAACAATCGATTTTTTGGCGAGGGCCATGGAAACAAGTTGTGAACAAAACACAGGTTAACTATCACTTTTTAAGTAGATAAGGCAAACTTGCAAACAGTTGCTTTTATACACATTCAGCAGACACAGGCCAATGTTAGCACTGATTTGGAGTTGTGTTTATGTCCACCTGGTGAATGCAAGTCCAATATTCACTCTCCTTTTGGCTCCATTTGTGGACTTCACCACCTCCTGAAGGAAATATCTGGCTTTTTAGAAGCTAAATCCTTCATTATGTTCAACAGCTAGTTGTAAACACTGTTTGTTGTTTGGTTCTTGGCAGGTAGAGTGCAGTGGCTTTAACAAAACAATTGTAAAAAACTAAAAAGATAAGCTGAAGATTGCTATAAAGCTGTGCAGAGCTGAAAGGAACTGCACAGTCAACAGAAGACTCACTGAGGGTTCCTTATAACAAGCAACCCATTCTGCAAACTCCATCTGCTGACCACGCTAGACTCTGTATTGTGGTCAAAACCCCATATGATATTCAAAGCATTAATACGCATTAACAAATACTAGCTATAGGCCTGTTTCCACCGCAGGAACTTCCGGGTAATTTTACGGGGCCGGGGCCATTGGTGCATGTCTCCACCGCAAGAACCACCCCCTAAGGACAGAGTTCCGGAACTTTTACAGGGGCTAAAGAAGTCCCTGCCTCGGAGTAGGTACTCAGAATGCCCGAGAAACTCCTGGCTGGGGCTTGGGGATTACTTGGTGCTGATTGGATATACTCAAGGAGGGATGTGACAACAACAGAAAGCAACAAAATAGCCAGCATTTTTAAAACTCAGCAGACGAGGGTTAGCTCGTTCATATAGCTTCCGCCCGTGGCCCGTGAAAAAAATATTTTTTCCAGCGGATATCTTAGTTACAACATGATTGAGCTAGCAAAGCAGTTTTGTGTTGCTATGTGTGGTATTTATTCAGTTATGGGAAATCATGATGTCTAGAAAGCATCAGTAGTGGCTACAGCTGACAGGGACAGCTCACAACAGCATCTGTTAAAAGCCTCCCGATGTCGGATACGACATGAAACTACTCCAGTTAGCTCAATCATGTTGTAACTAAGACATCCGCTGGAGAAAATATTTTTTTCACGGGCCATTTACTGAGTTATTACAGACACTGCTATCGGCTAACAGCTAACAACGTCCCTACGTCGCCCCGGTCAAAATGGTCGCGCAACGATTACGTCACATCCAGAGCTCGTAACTTTACAGGAACCTTCCTCCTACTCCGCTCTCTCAGTGGAGACACGGCAGTTGAGAGAGCCGAGCGAGAGGACGTTCCTGTAGTAGTTCCTGCTCCCCAAATAGTACCAGGAACTTCTTCAGTGGAAACGGGCCTTATGTAAAGAGGAATGATGGCATCCTGAGCAGAGAATAAAGTCACCGTCCCTCTTTGTGTGTTACAATCAGCTTCTCTGTTCTTCGTTGTGGTAGCTGTGCTGGGTGCACATGCATGTTGTGCATGTGAGTGTACCCAACTGGCTAACTAATTGCCAGTGCTCTGCATTGCCCACATATAGTGGTCACCACTAATATCAGGACAGCACTGTTGCCATTAGGATTGTTCCTGCTGTTAGCACCATTAGTAGCTAGCTTTGGGCTCAGCTACCTCCATGTTGAAAGCCATCTGCAGAGCACTTCTAAATCACATTTGGGTGGTATCTTTTTTTTTAAACGCCTTCCTAACATTTCACCAGGGTATACAGTATATGATGATATTTGCGTAAATAGATAAATAAACAACCAACAGCCCACTGCCTCCGCACCGGCTGTTCGATAGTCCTGTAACATTATCCCCACCAGTTATCCCACCACTTTCAGTTATCATCTTCTCTCAGCTGCAGTGCACTACATCACCTCAATACAGCATCTCCCTATTTGTTTTTGAAAGTATTGAAAATCATACTTTCTGGATTTTTGAATACCCTGGCACTCCGTAATACTGTGATATCACCCAACCCAAGCCTAACCTGAATCATAAATACGCTCTGAATACTGAATAGAGTTCACATAATACATTAATCTGAAAACACCAAAAAACTCCAATTGGGTTGTTTATCATCACCAGGCACCAGAGAAATCTGATTTGGACATTACTGAAGCAGAGGAGACATACATACTCAAAGACATGAGCACCTTTTTGTTAGTTCACTCATGACGGTTTAAACCAGTGGCCTATTTTCAGAGCTTCTATTTGTGTTACTGTAGATTCTAAGAACAACCAGGTACAAAGGGACAGACCCTGAAGACAGCATAACAGGTTGAAACAGAGGCTGACTAAACATTGAAGGGAGAAAGAAAGATAAAGGTTGCTGAAGAGACACAGGGAGAGAGAGATACAGAGAGAAAAAGGTGGTAAGGAAATGAGGCGATCCCTGGTTTGCTCACTCAGAACTTACAGTGCAGAAGATATGGGGCTGAATTCAGTTCAAAGCAAAGATAAAATAGGGCAAAATTAGTCACAACAAAAAGGACTACAGAGGCAGTTAAATTGGGAATGGAGTCCACGTAACCCTGAATGAGGGAGAATGGGGGGCTAATAGCTTTTTATTGGCAGCTGGCTCATCAACCCCAGAGCGCTCGCCTAGCAACTACGCACACTGGGCTGCGACAGACGTGGTCACAGTTGTCATAGTGACGAGGCACACGTTAAAGTTTTTACCTCCTCACCCATTTCAGGAGGGAACTGATTTGCAACTTGAGAAAAAACATTTTCCATTTGTAGGTCGCAGCTTATCGTCTATGCCGCTCCTGCATGCCCTCACTTTATTTATAACGCCACTTGACGTACATCAGTACTTAAGCAGTCGGGTGACGGGCCATTTTCCTTTAATTTGATTTCTTTTTTGTACGAACAACTCCTTGGGTAGTGCTTAATGACGAACCTGGTAAAAATAACTTGCTATTGTGATTTATTCGAGCCAATCTCAGCTACAGACCTAAGCAGACATTAAATTCGAATTACACTCTTGTTGACCTCAGATGCAGTCATGAAAGTGACCTCTCCTCCTTTCCAGGAGCACACACACACACACACACACACACACAAACACTTACATGAGTGCCAGGCCTAGGTAGTTGGCAGTGCTGCCCCAGTACATAGGGTTTTCTAGGATGTTGAAGGGGAAACCTGTCACCTTCTCATCCATCAGGATGCCAAAGTAGTCACCTGAAAAAACAAAACAGACACACACACAGTGGGTTAATGCTGTAACACACTGAGATGAGATCTACTTGACAAAAACACTCCATTTCATAACTGAAACCTGATAATTGTCACACTCACTCTTCCTGTTCAGTGATCCAGGAGGCTGGGGCATATCCCAGCATGCACTTGGCTATTAGCAGGGAACATATCTGGGGGTGTAATGGTTCTCAGTTTGTCTCCAGGCATCAACCAGTTTAGGTGGATAGGGATTCAGGGCCAAACCTGGACTGTTTAACACTGTTGCCATGGTTACAACCCCCGTATATCTCATTTTAAACTCTGATTTTGGTCCCCCTGTCATGCAACGCTCACTTTTGGCATGTTTCTGACAAACAGAACTGAGGTCAGACTGAGGAAGCACTGCCAAGGATTATGACTTTGGCACCACACGGCCTTGCTAATGCTACACTGTTTGGCTGCCCCTCCATCACCTGGCTGTTACTGATGCAACCAATGTGACCACATCGAAATGACCTCATGTGAAAACTGGGGAGTGAAAACTTGATCATTGTACAAACATTTGCCGGAAAATGTTAAACCAAAAATTGAATTCTTCTCACTTTCTGTGTGAGGAAATATAAATGCTGATTATGTTATGTATATTTTTCCATTTTTCAAAAGAGAATATTTTTTGGGACTTATTTGTTGAAATGGTGTCTTAGGTCTAATCCTGTGGGTGGGTGTTTCTCATGGCAGTAATTGACCAAAATTTTGAGAGCAAGTATTGCTAAGAGACCAGCTATCTACTTATACTATGCTGCTGACTGGAAAAACATCATAGCATGAATGGATTAAGATGAATGAATAGGATACGGCACCGCCACTCAGCCTTGCTGCCGATTTGTCACAGTGGTTTTTTCCCTCGCAGGTCAACATAATAAGAGACTTGAGCTTGAACTGCAAGCAAAGTCAATTATAACTATTTGTGAAGGCAAGCGGGAGCTGCACAATGCCGACACAAAACAGGAAGCTGGGAATCTTTTTTCTTTTGTACAGGGCAATTTAGTTTCATTTAAATGATGTGACACAATCTCGGCTGGCTACCTTTCTTTATAGTTGTTGGAAGTGATTATTATTAACTTTTTTAATGCCCAACCCAACAGTTGCACCAATCAAATTACAGCACCAACACTATCCGTCGGTACCAAAAATCCATGCTCTCTGAAGAACACTTTGTCAGGAGCTTTGTCACTGCAGGACAATAAAGAGAATTTAAATTTAGTCTTTTATGGAAACTAAAATTTTGATATCATAAGTACAAAATACAAAGTAAGAAAAAGCCTACCAAGGATATGTATACTGATAACTTAGCAATATTAATTTAAATTTCAGTTCAGCAACAGTAGAAGTAATTTCAGAATTGTTCTTTGGTACTGGAGGCTGGTGGTACATTGACAGAAAAATGCGAGGTAGTCTGGAACCTTTTGGTTCAATTTCGACATCAAAGGGGCATTTTCAATGTCTGTAAACCAAAATGCATCTGAATACAACTGGAAAGACCTTCAACCAGTGAGAGTAATGAAACGTCACGTAGCGCTGAACGACGGACAAATGTAGACAGACTACAGCCTACAGAAATGAGCTGTAAAGGTGTAGCATCAAAATGTCTGTTAACGAGTGCAGGAGCCATCTCGGGTGTTTTCAAAAATGTCTCAATGATGCCCTGCTATACTGAGCTAGGTTTATACTGATGCTACGGTGCGTGAACCACAAATGAGCTCATTCTGTATGTTGATTAAAGCATGAAGGCTGTGTGGTTACTTGTGCAGTGGCAGCTTTTACCCAATAAAACATTCTTGGCAGCTGAACCACTGTGGGACTCACTGTAACTTGAGCGCTTACCATTGCTTGCTATGTAATAAGTTCCCCAGGTATTATGTGCACACACAAACAATTGAAATACTTCCATTATGCCTCCCTTGTCCACTTGCATGGACACACACACACACACACACACACACACACACAGAGTAGGGAAAACTGACCTGTTGAATTACACATGTGGTGCTGCTGGCCCTGTTTTCTGTCGAATAGAGGCTGTTGATGCCAAGTTATATAACAATTTTCAATATGAATGCTTGTTCAGGTACTGCAGGTGGGGCAGGATATAAAAAAGATTATATAAACAAATGTGTTTGGTTTTGAATCGGAAGCCGGCATAACTGGCCTTCAGAACAATATGCTAACCTCATTTTTGACCTCAAAAGCGACTATCAGCAACCCATTCAAATTCAAAAGCCAAGTGCAGCATTTTTTGTGTGTGTGTTCCTGCGTCACTGTTGTTTCATTGCGGTTATGAAAATGGGCAACCTGGATTTGCTGAAGGGTGGGGATAGCGGTGTGGTCGCCGACGTAGAGGTTAGAGAAGTGGGTCTGTGACCAGTAGGATATGATCGGAGCTTGGATCCTGGACCAGCTAGTCAATGTGTTGACACTGTCTGTGTAATTTGATTATGTTTGGTTCTTTGTTTCTAGCCTTGTGCCATCAGTTTGAATCATCAGGTCACTGTGACTCAAGGGGCTTAATATAGAGCGAATAAGACACATCAAATTACAACACACACCCACAGGCTATATCCTCTATTATGTGTGTTTATGTTTGCGGGTGCTCAGTGAGGATGAATTGGAAAGAAAACACAGAGCAATTAGATTGTGGTGAGAGATAAAGTCATCCCCACATACAGTACACAGGCACATATACACACCCTAATGCCGACCATAAACTGAACACTTTGAAAAGACTTTTCAAATGATTTTAGTCTGACACTGGTGATCTATCTGTGACAATTAATTCATGAGTCAAATAAGTAAACAAATATGCAAAGCTAGATCACCATGTTGGAAACCTTTTGGAAACGGTTTATCATTTGGGGAGCATGATAAGGCTTAGTGAATTTCCTATGATGTACACATGTGTTTTTCCTATTGTGACATGTCTAAATGCGACCTATTCTCAACAGTTCGTATGATATCTAATAAATTAGTGCCCCAAAATGTCAATGGCATGTTACATATTTAACATCAAGTTACATAGGTTAGGTTTAGCCGAGTAAAGTTATGTTTAGAGAAAGAAACATGGGGATGACGCAACTTAAAATACTTCAAAGTTAACTTGGTGTCAAATGATAACCAATTCTGGTCTCCTTGGGGAAAGTCCTGTGTTTGTTTTACCCATCCACCACCCCAACCTGCCTTCTGACATGGACTTTTGCTCTTTATGCTTCTTTTTTCTTTACTCCCATTAGTGCACTGGTTGCATAATCACAGTCTTCCTGACTACATAGGTTATATATACAATCCTGGCTCATGATCACGTCGGTTATACGCAAATTGTGGTGTATTACTTCTTATAGGTATGCATGCGAACAGTACATAAAAAGAGCCCATCGAATGTCTTCCATGAAAAAAGGCCTATTGTCAGACCAGTTCAACTCAGGCCATCCCAGGCCACCTAAATGGATGGTTGCTGCATATATATACATAACATATGTCATCTGACACACTTTTATGTAACAGGGTCTAAAGGTACCCTCTGCCCAACTGACCTGGTTAAGTTTCAGAGCTTGCCAATGTTAATGAAATGGATATAGTTATTATTTTACAATGCTCTGAGCATTCTGATGCAGATTATATAAATAACTACTTGAATCCTGTTGTGAATACTAAAGAGAGACTGCATTCTCATAAATCACTGGATGCATAATATTATCTGCTCTGTGCTGCAAAGTAACGTTTCCCTGTGGGGATGTATTTACTCTTATTATCCTGGCGGCAGCAATTTGTCCTGTCCTCAGTTTTCTGCACTACTGTTATCTGTTTACTGCCGTTCACATGTGCCTGGGAAACTTGTCTATTGACTGACATTGGCCGGGCCTGGTTTCTGGTGTTTCTCATAAATCACATGGTTGTCCCTGACGACCAACTTAGTTAGACAGACTTTAATGTTGCTGCTCCAACTGGTGGAAGAATGAAGCACGCCAGCAGACTCTCTTGTGATTGCTTTGCTCGATCTGCACACAAAGTAGACGCTTGTCCATATAGTCACGCACCCTCCTGCTGCCCCTGCTGCTGCACCTCTGTCGACACAGTTGGTGATTTGTGGACACAAAGATGGACTGAGGGCATTTCGTTGCAGTGATGGACAAAGATGGTGCAGGAGCTGAGACTCTGTCTGGACCTCTGTGATGACTCACTGTAATGACTGACCTAGAAACCAGAGCTTGCCAAATGGTCATAATGGCAATACTGTCACAGTCGTGTTCATCTGAATTGATGCCTGGATGAATTCAGCAGCATAACAACTAAAAACAAACATGTTTGTGTCTGAGACAAATATGAAGATATTCGCATGGACTGTATGGTGAGGACATGAAAGCGTTTGTTTGCATGCATATAAATGAGCCGGGCTCCATAAATTGGCACAAATGTGCCTGAGTCACATGTCTTTCCTATATAAGTGCATTTAAATGTCCTCGTTAGGATTCAGCACTTTGAGCGACAGATCTTACATACTGCTATTCTCTTCTTACCACTATCATCAACAACATCATTCAATCCATGAACCCAGATTTTATTGTTTTTGGTCTAGCCTCCTCCATGACAGCTGCCTCTTGCGTTAGCCTCTGCTGGTCTGCTGCGTCTAATTAGGTCGCCAGATTTGCATGCATTGCATTAGAAATCACCTAACCATGTTTCAAAAACAAAACGCAACGTCCCAACAGAAAAAATGTGTATATATATACAGTCAGGTCCATAATTATTTGGACAATGATACAGTTGTCGTCATTTTGGCTCTGTACACCACCACAATGGGTTTTAAATGAAACAATGAATACGTACTTAAAGTGCAGACTCTCAGCTTTCATTTAAGGCTTTTTTCAAAAATGTAGTATGAACCGTGTAGGAATTACAACCATTTCTTCACACAGTCCCCCGACTTTAAGGGCTCTTAAGTATTTGGACAAACTAACATAATCATCAATTAATCAGTCAGTTTTAATACTTGGTTGCAAATCCTTTACAGTCAATGACTGCCTGAAGTGTTGGACACATAGGCATCATCAGATGCTGGGTTTCTTCCCTGGTGATGCTCTGCCAGCCTTTTACTGCAGCCGTCTGCACTTCCTGCTTGTGTTTTGGGTGTTTTGCCCTCAGTTTTGGCTTCAGCAAGAGAAACGCACGCTCAATTGGATTCAGGTCAGATGATATGACTTGGCCATTGCAGAACATTCCACTTCTTTGCCTTAAAAATGTCTTTGGTTGCTTTTGCAGTATGCTTCAGGTCAATGTCCATCTGCACTGTGAAGCATCGTCCAATAAGTTTTGAAACATTTGGTTGAATCTGAGCAGATAATGGTGCCCCAAACACTTCAGCTTTCATCCTGCTGCTCTTGTCAGCAGTCACATCATCAATAAATACAAGAGAACCAGTTCCACTGGCAGCCATACATGGCCATGACATAACAGTACCTCCACCATGCTTCACTGATGAGGTGGTGTGCTTTGGATCATGAGCAGTTCCTTCCCTTCTTCCTTCTCTTGTCTTCCCATCATTCTGGTAGTTGATCTTTGTTTTATCTGTCCATAGTATGCTGTTCCACAACTGTACAGGCTTTTTAGATCGTTTTTGACAAACTCTAATCTGGCCTTCCATTTTTAAGGCTAACCAATGGTTTGCATCTTGTGATAAACCCTCTGTATTTATTCTAGTGAAGTCTTGTCTTGCTTACAAGAGCAGCAGGATGAAAGCTGAACATATATACATATTAAAAAAAACTTCACTCAACAACAAACAAGGTGCCGGAAATACTGTACCTTCAAATGGAGGCAGCATTGCAGCTAACAGTGGTCTGTGTGGCCACTATATACCAGGGCTCAACAATAAGGATTGCCCTATTGCCCGGGGCAAGTAAAACTCACAGTCGGGCATGTAAACTAACAACTCACTTGCCTCACTTGATCGGGCAAGTTGCTAAAAATAGTAAAAGTTAATAACTAATTGATAAAATAAATGTATTTTAAAACGTGCTCTTCGGCTCTGATGCAGCGGTCTCTCTGCCTGAAGTCACAGGCACAGCTGTGTAACAATGTCCTGCCCACAGCCCCCATTGATATTATTTTGCGCGACGGATGCTTCATATAATAACATAACAATATAATATTTATGGTGTTATGTCATCGTGTCATTTCTGTCTCTACATGGTCACGCGTTAACAATTCTCCTCTGCTCTCTGTATTGTGCACGGCGGAGTTCCGCCACACATACAGGTGAGCACGCTAGAGCGGCTCGAGCCACATTTTCCTGACCAAACCTGACCCCGAGCCCGGCGCAGTTTGTCAGCTGACAAAGTTATTGTTATGGACAGTGTGTAAATAACCAACAGACTGCTGTTACGCACAGACGAGCAGTGTAGCACGGCACTCATGCGGAGCTTGTGTTGCGTTCAGGTGTTGTCACGTAAATAACAACTTCCAACACTTAAATAAGTCATAGCACAAAACAGCAGCATGTCAAGTGACTTTTTACTTTATTATATTCAATAAAATTGTATGTTCCTAAATCTTGAGACACCTCATATGTAAGCTAGACAGACATTTCACCTGCTCATTACTGTGCACACATGTACTGTATGTACTTAGTCCTAAAGAGCCCTTATGGTGCCAGTAGATACATAGAAACATCCCAGCAGGCTGTGCTTTGCAAGCATACAAAAAAGTTTCACACATGTGAAAATTATTTTTCATGTGTGTGCTTCACCTCCGCTGCTACAACTCCATCCTAGGGGAAACACTGCTGTGTGCGTTTTGTTCAACAGGTGGATGTAGTAGTCTACTGGTAGAGTAGAGAGAGAGCTAAGTAGCGTTGAAGTAGAATAGAGCAGGGCAGAGAGATGGAAGCAAAATATATAAGAACTGGAGAGAGGGGTGGAAAATAAATAGAGGTGGGCATGGCTCAAGTAGGGCGCAAAATTATAGACGGAGAACGATTGACAAATTTTTCACTTTAAGCCCTGACACTGTCATTTTTGTGTAGGAATTAAGCTACAATACATGACATATGTTGTTTTAATTAATAAATACAGTGTGAATAAAGATTACATAACATAAAAATAACAGCAGTCTTTGTTATTTGATAGCTGCTTAAATTAAACAATGTTTATAGGGCAAGTAAAAACTGACTTCGGGCAAGTAGATCTCTGACCAACTTGCCCGACCGGGCAAGTGAAAAAAAACCTTAGCGTTGAACCCTGTATACATACGTACATATATATGGACACAGAATTCTTTTCACTTATATTGCTATACATCATTATATATTAATTGAATTTCTTTGTCGTCTCCTACGGTCGTATCTCGCTTGAACTGCACAACACTGCCTCCACGATCTCCGGTGGTACTGCTCTGTTTCATCTGTATCCGTCAAGTCAAGTCTTTCATCAATGTTAGTCAAGCAAGTCTCAAGTTTTCAAATATGGGACTCACGTCTGACTCGAGTGAAGTCACGTGACTCAAGATGCCCACCTCTGGTTGCATACTGTATGCCCGCCTATAAGTCCTATACTCCTTTACTTCTCAGGTGGTATTTTTTTCTTTTTACATGGAAATAACAACACAACAATCAGAAAAGCAATCTCTCAACTATACATGATTAAGGGACATTGTTTCAACCTTAATTTTCAAGTTCATTTCTCAGTATCTATTCATTTATTATTAAAAGCGAATGACTGAAATCAATAATTTCTTGTCGGTCAGATGGGGTGGGGGGTCTTTTCATGACTAAATGAGCAACAATGATCCATAAAAAAAAAAAAAAAAAGTTTGAGCACTGTGTGCATTTAGTTTGAATTGAGAGTAATCAAACAACCCACCGACTTATTGGATTTTGACTTAATTATTAAAATATATTAATATATTAAAATATTGGCAAATTCTGATTGGTGCAACAAAGTATGACATCCTTTTTTTTTTTTTTTACAACTGAGCCCTGTCTCCTTCAAACCAATGAGAAGAGCATAGAGAACAAAATAAAACAGAAGTCTTTTAAGCAAAATCTCAAAAACCTTTTCAACTTTGGACAAAAAGGTGGGTTCATGTAGGATCCCATCCCTCTTTTTTAGATGCTGGCTGAGAAAATAGGTTTTCCCTTTTTTTGGAAAAGTACTCAACTGATTTAACGTAGAAGAGAGTTCACAAAAGAAAAATTGAGGCCTGGATATACTGGTTTTAAGTCCAAAGTCCTAAACCTCCCATAATGCAACTCTCCTTCAAGTCTTTCAAACACCACACAGTACTAGTTCCTGTGACTAAAAAAAATACCCTGACATGTAAAATTAGTGGACTGCCTCTTTAATATGTGACACTGTGTTTGATACCCACCTAAGAAGGTTCCAGTGAATCCCAGAGCCAGAAAGCTGCCGACCACCAGCAGAGTGCCCAGCACCATGAGAGCTACGCCAGCGTAGAAAACATCCGTCCTGTCCATCACCTCCCACTTGGCCTGGGCCTTCATTGCCAACGTCATACTGCAGAAAAAACAAATCACAACCACCTTTATTTCACTTTGTGTAACTAGTTTGGAGTAGTAGTGCAAAGGGAAAGGACCACAGTTTGCATAAGACCTTCACTGTGGATTTAAGTGGTAGGAAATGAGTTAGAAAATAACAGTGAGCTGGGGAGAAATGCAGATAAAAGACTGTTGTGATGATCTACTTTCATCAGACTAATTCACTGCTCGTGACCATGAAAGGTGTCATGGTGGAGCTGTACTAAACTACTGTACTGTAAACTTGCAGACCCAGTTTAAAGTTGAAGAAAACCCTAATTGGAATAAAAAACTGTGTTACATCACCTTTTCTTTTAGCAAAACTCAGCAAGTGTTTGAGAACCAAGGACAGTTGAAGTTTTGAAAGTGAAATTCTTTCACTCTTGCTTGATATACAACTTCAGTTGCTCAACAGTTCAAGGTCTCCACTGTTGCATTTTGTGCTTCATAATGTTCCACGTTTGTTCAATGAGAGTCAGGTCTGTTCCCAGTCTAGTCTAGTCGCAGTCAGGGGCATCCCTAAAACAGATATCATCCGGATGGCAGCATATGTTGCTCCAAAACCTGTTTGTACCTTTAAGCCTTCATGGTGCCTGCACATATGTGCAAGTTACCCATGATGCCATGGGCAATAATGCACTCCCATACCATCACAGATGCTGGCTTTTGATCCTTACGCTGGTAAAAGTCTGGATTGTCCTTTTCCGTTGTAGCCCTGAGGACACGACCTCCATCTGCTAAAATAATACGAAATGTGGACTCGTCAGACCACAGCACACTTCTCCCCTTTGTGTTAGTCCATCTTAGATGAGCTTGGACCCAGAGAAGTCAGCGACATTTATGGATGTTGTTAATAAGTGGTTTTCACTTTGCATGGTAGAGTATTAACTTGCATTTGTAGATGCAGTGAAGAACTGTGTTTCCAAAGGTTTCCAAAGTGTTCCTGAGCTCATGCAGTCATATCCTCTGTGCAGGAATGTTAGTTTTTAGCCTTGCCCCTACTTCTCTGAATCTTTTGATGATATTTTGGATTGTGGATGGTGAAATCCCCAAATTCCATGCAGCTGTCTTTCACAAGTAGTGAACCTCATGCTGTCCTTGCTTGTGAACAACTGAACCTTTCGAGGATGTCCCTCTCATACCCACTCATGGTACTATCACCTGTTACAAATTAAGCTGTTTACCTGCTGAATGTTCCTAACAGGTGTTTTTTGAACATCACAAAATTTTCTCAGTCTTTTGTTGCCTCTGTTTAATCTTTTTTTGATACATGTTGCAAGCATCAAATTATCAAATTCATCTTGGATTAACCTCTGACCTTCCTCCTGTTCCACATCTATCGAATCTAACAAGTCACATTAATTGAAGAGGAGCAAGGTGAATACATTTTCACATCTCTGATATCGTGATGTAGAAATGCAAAAAATCAAACCAAAAATGTGCTATTCTTCAGCTATATTTTGGAGATACAAAGTTTTTTTTCCTTCTGTATTGAACTCCACCCCCCGCACCCACTCACTCATGCTAACATGCTAATTAGCACAAAAAGAAAAATACAGCTGAGGGTGATGGGCTGATGAGAACGTCAAATTTTGATCTGATCATGACACTACATTAAGGGGCCACACAAATCATAATAACATGAATGTCTGAACTACATTTGATGGCAATCAATCCATTAGTTGGCAAAACATTTCACTTCAAACCAAAAACGCCAACCCTATGGTTTAGGGTTAATCCTCCGGGGACCATGACTGTACAGAATAGTTACTGAAATATTTCAGTCTGGACAGAAGTGGAGGACAGACCCACTGACAGACTGACACTGCCATCCAAAAAGACATGTCGCTAGCATGGCTAGAAAATTAAGTTATGCCTGGTTCACACTACAGAATATCAGCCCGATTCTAACCCGACGCAGCGACATACGATGTCGACATGGATCGTGAACGACAATGAGTGTCATGCACTGTAATCCATCGTTTTATCTTGTGTAGTGTGTCATAGTAGACGACAATCGATGCCATGTCCGGGACGCCTCATGAGGTTCAAACAGAAAGTCTAGCATGTTTGAGTTTCTTTTTGTCGTTCAAGATTGCGCCCATCACAGCCGTCACTTTGACCAATGGGAACACAGAGCAATCTGCTGCCGTAGACAACTGTACCATAACAACACCTCAGGGTTTTAAATATTTGCTCTAAGGACGTTACCACACAGAGTAAAAAGGGAAAAATGATGGTGTGAAGCAGCAGAGGCACTTTATCAACCTGGTGAGTACTGCCTTAAGCATCAGGCTAGCAAACAATGTCATTTCTTCATAATGGAGACGAGTAAGAAAATTAAAAAATAGTGGCAGGGAGAGACTGCCAGCTTCATGTGAAACAGACAACATAATAAACGGGCTGTTATTTATTATTCCCTCTGTATTTTTATAATTTTACTTTTTATTCGCTCCCATTTACCGTGATAAAGTTAATGCATCACGCTGTCATTTCAAACTTAACACTTCCTGTATCTGTTTCAAATTAAAAGCCCCTTATAACTTCAATTGAGAGATTCCCTGCATTTTCTAAATAGGCTTTTATTGTGAAACATTTGCAGGAACTTGTGGAGGATTCAGTGAATTGTATGTTTGCGTATGGTACTTCAAATGTAGCTCCTGCCATCTGGTGGTACTTTTTACATTACTACAATAACATTTCAGCTGGCACATGAACAGACACAGTGACTGAAATAATAGTAACAGCAATAGAAATATGACAAGAATAACCATCAAACACGCCGTGAAAGACCACCGAGGATGATTGGTGTGGACCACCGTGTATTGTGTCATGTCTGTCGGCCAAGTCACAGCAAGATGTTAGGACTCCACAATCGCTTAATGTGACATAGTGACTGTCAGAACGGACAGAAAAGTTGTGTAGTGTATACCAGGCATTAGCAGGGTGTATAATTCATTCGCTAATGGTCGGTTTGGAAAAATTCATGTCACCTCTGCCCACACAGAAAACGCCTGACATCAACATAATGTCAAAATGAATACTGAAGTGAAAACCAAATGGGAATTAACCCTTGTACTACTGAACATGGACTAGTAGTGCATCAGTTTTGTGAAGATTCAAATTAAAGTTGATTATTAGACCACCACTGATGTGCCATTACTGTGCAAAGACGTTTCATCAGGCTTAAGTGCCATTACTATGTTATCAACTGACTCTGAGATATTATCATATGACTGCATGGAAATACATCCACAGGGGAGTAATCAATGAAGACTAACTGTTCACAAAATGTTCGATAATTCCAGAGAGCAGAGTCACATTTTCATTTCATTCCTGAGGGTCGCCAAGAGAACTGCTTTAATGTATTGCCTTACTCACTGGGTCCACCTGTGGGTTACTTTTACACTTTACAGGCAATGTACACTGCAATTTCTTAATCTGAACTGTGACACCTGAAATTGCAATGAAAAAAACAAACAAGAGGTAAGTCTCAATGCATCAAACTAACCTGGCAGCCCGCAAAACCATCAATCATTGCAGACATGATCAAGCATTTAATTTCTATGTCTCTGTCTTCTCTTCTCAACTCTCCCACAACCTCTTCTAATGCATCAACTCTGTGTGTGTGTGTGTGTGTGTGTGTGTGCGTGTGTGTGTGTGTGTGTGAGTGTGTGTGTGTGTGTGTGTGTGTGTGTGTGTGTGTATGCGTGTCTTTAAGTGTGCAGAGAAAGAAACTCCTTATTAGCGAGAGGGCTTTTAACTCCTCCTGACGTCATGCTCAAAGGTAGGCTACGCTACCACTGATGATTTGAGGGTTGTTTGTTGTGCAAGTGTGGTCTTCAAGTGAAAGCCTTTTCATTTTGTATCCACTGTTACCTCACAATATTTGGATGAAGAGTTTATGAAAGGGTGAATATCTGCTGTAAAAGGTGCTCAGTTTGGTTTTAGTGTTGTCTGTATACAAAAGATAGTACTTACAGAGTCCAGACACAGAGAATGGATTTGTATTAATATGTAAAAAGTGATTTAAACTCTGGAGCATTTGCTGAGTGATTCAGCTTTGTTTGGCAGTTTAAAAGAGCACTAATTAAAATATGGTGGTACCGAATAAATGTCTCAACACTGCTTTGGAGTTTGAAAGAGGTGGAAACACACTGCAAAAGCTTGTTCTTTTTTTTTTTACAATATCCTAGCACAGAGGGCAAACTGTGGTCCCCACTTCAAAATGGGATTCTTTACTGGTATAAACACGAGCAAAATATGAGAACATGTCTATAATTCTTGGGTTAGGGTTAGAGTTAATGCCACTATAACTTACCCATAATTATTATCTTCATTAACAATGCTTCAGCTGCCAAGTCACTACATTTATACCTTACTTACTGTAAAATACTCTGAAATAGGATCACAAATAACTGTTTTCACTGTCAATTATTTTCAATCTTCAATAATGTAACATTAATTAAATGTTGGAAAATAGTGAAAAAGTTGACCACTATGTCCATGAGCTCTAGAATTGCTGGTTTTGTGCAACAAAAGTCCAAAAAAACAAAAAGATTTTCAATTTACAATGTGAAAACAGAGAGAAGCTGGCTGATGGCATTCATGTGATCTTCCTCAGATTACTGTGGAAAGTAATTTATAGTACTCATCAGCTCCATCCAGGACTTTGAGGTTTGACATTTTAAGGTCACATAAGCCAGTTGCACAAAGCACCTTAAGTTTGCTTCTGCTTTTGTGGTAGAAGGATATTTTTTGCTTTATACAAAATTTGTGCTGTTTGGAATTTCACTATGTCTGTAAGTTTAAATAATTTTGACTGCAAGAAGAGTGAGTGAGTATGATCCAGATAACCGACATTATGAATGACCCGTATTGCCCTTTTTTGAAGAATAATCAGTGAATTGATTGCCCCAAATCTCTACACAGTAATTGAAGTATGGTAAGACAATGGAACAGTATAGGATACGGAGTGATTTATGATCCAGAACCTGTTTTGCTTTGTTTAAAAGTGAAATGCTTCTTGATAACTTGGTCTGTATATGTTTGATGTGTGGTTTCCAACTGATTTTCTCATCTATTATAACCCCAAGGAATTTAATTTCATTAACCCTTTCTATCTGCACCCCATCTACCTGTATTTGTACCTGCATATTAATTCTGTAATTTCCAAATAACATCATTTTTGTTTTATTTAAGTTTAATGATAATTTATTTCTGTCAAACCATACTTTCAGTTTACTCATTTCTTTAGTGATTTCCTCCAGTAGCTTTTTTAAATCCTCCCCAGAACAGAAAATATTTGTGTCATCAGCGAACAACACCAACTTCAATACCTGTGACACTCTACAAATATCATTAATATACATAATAAAGAGTTTAGGGCCCAACGCTGACCCCTGGGGGACACCACAAACAATGTCCAAACATTGTGAACAAACATCACCGAGCTTTACAAACTGTTTTCTCCTCTGTAGATAACTTTTAATCCAATCTGATACAATACCTCTGATGCCGAGTCTTTCCAGTTTTTTTTATTAATATATCATGATTTATTGTGTCAAAGGCTTTCTTAATATCAATAAATAATCCAACAGCATATTTCTTTTGCTCAATAGCATTTGTGATTTCCTCAATTGCTTCTATTATTGCTAGTGATGTTGACCTATTTGATCTGAAACCATATTGACTGTCGGAGAGTAAGTTATGCTTTACTATGAATGTATCCAGTCTGTTGTTGAAGAGTTTTTCTAATATTTTGGAAAATTGTGGTAATATGGAGATAGGTCTGTAATTGGTGAAGTGATGTTTGTTCCCAGTTTTGTACAGCGGAATGACTTTGACAATTTTCATTTTATTTGGAAATGTACCACTGCAGCCTCTAAATGGAACCAGACCACAGAGTTAATAAAGTTCTGTATTTGCAGTGTTGAAAGGTTTTGTAAATCATAATAAAACACTGCTGGGGTGGATGCAGTTTTGTGTGTGTGTGTGTGTGTGTGTGTGTGTGTGCATTAACATACTCTGTGCCATCTGAATTTGCTCTGTTTCCTCCAGGAAAAAAATGTCCCCCACATCAAAACTAGGTTTGGGGTTAATAAGAGAAAATTGGTTACAGCATCTGTGCTGTGAGGCGTACGGTGTTCTTCCTTTGTCCAAGGAAGGAGGAAGTGTAATGTGATGTTGGTTGTTGTTACGCTATGTCAGACACAAAGAGTGACTGCTGGGCTCTCGGTTAAGTAAGGTGGCCTAGCAAGGCATACTGCTGTGATTTGGATTGAAAAAGAGATGGAAAAGTCTTGGGGATGGAGATGAGGGTAGGGGGTTAGTGGGTGTGAGGGACTAACCACTGGGCATACTGGTTACATCTGATGACAGTTCACTCCTGTTACATACTCTGTAGCTTCTAAAAATAAAACAGGACTTTCTTTCGGAAGCAAGCAAATTGGTCATTGATACGTGTTTTATGTCATTTACCTCTGCATGTTTTTATGGCGTAGTGTAGCATATTTTTGGTGTGTTATTTCTGACTGCGTCTGTCCATGCAGGGATGATGGTATCAGATAGCAGAGTTAAAAGACCCACTCCTGTCAAAACCACACATTTGCCATCTTTGTACCTTTTGGAAAATGAGACCAAAAGTCTGATTAGAGAGACAGACGGCTGAATGATGATGATGAGCTTAGGAATGCAAGGCTGGTGATTTAAAATAACTACACTTTAGTTTTAAAATCTGGTGTTGTTTCTATAGTTTCAGACATAAACCTTCAAAGTCCCATTTGCACAGTGAGTATAATAAATAACAGGTATGCAGTTGTCAGAACCCACTGCTTAATTTGACACATACTCCCATTAATTCCTGCATATGCTCGGTGAAGTCTGGTAGGCTATTAATGTAACAAACAGGGGAAGAAAATGAATGTAACATGGCAACAACTGCCCCATCCTCCCCCCATTTTCCTACTCTTGTTCTTCCACCCTGAGAAAAGCTTGAGTGCAATACTTCTATACTTCTACTTGAACAGCAAGCTTTAAACACTTGAATACTTTATTCCTAGTTATGCCTCTATGCCAGCAATAGCCATGGCCGGGGCATTACGTTTTCAGGTTGTCTGTCTGTATATATGTTATCGCTTTGAGAGATTAGGTCAAAGGTCCATGACCTTGTTTCTCTTATTCTCGTAAAGGTGATTGAGGAAATTTTGTCAAATTTGGCACAATGTCCACTTGGACTTAAGGATAAACTCGATAGAATTTGGTGTACAAAGGTCACAGGTCAACGTCACCGTGACCTTATATCCGTATCATTATCATGTACGTGATATCTGAAGAACACATTGATGCAATTTCTTCAAATATGGCACAAACATCCACTTTGCCTCAAAGATGAACTGATCAGAATTTGGTGGTTAAAGCTCAAGGTCACTGTGACCTTGTCTATTGCATTTTAGTGAACACAGTATCTCATGAACACCTTGAGGGAATTTCTTTAAATTTGGCACAAACATCCACGGTCAAAGGTCACTGTGACCTAACAAAACATGTTTTTGGTCATATCTCAGAAATGTATGTGCTACTTATGACAACATTTTACGAAAAATGTCTGGTGTGATGAAATAATGACGTGATGACATTTTTCATTGAAAAGATCAAAGGTCAACTTCACTGTAACATCACAATGCTCTGCAAGAACACTTTTTGGGCCTTTATTCAACATCATATCTCAGGAGAAAAAGGAGAGACATTTGGTCAGATACTGAATTGGCGACACTAATCTTGAGTGCCCACCTTGAAACTGTGATGATTGTATAGATCCTCTGTGCTGTCAGGGGGAAGATATATGTGACACATCCACATTTTCGCAACTTGACATTTTTGCAGCGGCATATAATTGCGAGGTAGTAATTCTAGTTCAATTATGAAAAAATGTATTAAGATTTTAAACCGTGATACATTTCAACTTGCAGCAGTGAGACGTAGGTAGGCTTCCCTTCATACTGGCAGGATTACAAACCAGAACAGTCTAGGTGTATTAGGGTCTCGGTCAAGTGCCTACACACCCCAATACCTCTTACATTCCATGTCAATACAGCAGCCTGACCTGCATTCCCTTTAGCAGTGTACTATAACTGTACTGACACCTTTTATTACATTCTGACAAAAACAGATTCCTGAAATGTCCTTTCTACTTGTGAAGCATTTCAAAGACACGAAATGTCTTTTCTATTCCCTTGCAGTGGATTCTGTAGTTGCCATGGTCACACGTAAGGTAGGCAGGCTCAAAAGGTTGAACCATCATAAACCCAGTGGAAGTCAGTGGAAGCAGCAGTGGCACCCACTCACTGTCAGAAAGTATCTTTTCTGATTTGTTTTTTTTCATTCAGTGATGATATATTTCATTCTTTTCATTTTTCAAAAAATTCTTTTTTTTAAATTCTTTTATTACTAAACCATACACACATATCAATACAAACCCGAGATTGAGGTAAAAAAAGGAAAAACAAACAAACAAAAAAAAAAAAAACACACAAAGTCATACTCAGAGCCGTATTCACAGGTCTGGTCCACTGGCAATGGGAAAGGAGTGTATTGCCCAATTTTAACGGCTTTTCACAAGTTTAAAAAACTCACATACATGCATTTATATGAATGAAAAAGAATATAAAAGTATCTTAAAAGTCACAGCCACATGTGCATGCTCACGTGTGAGACCAGAGAAAGCACGTGAACACACATGAACGCGGTGGTCTCACGCGCAAGCGCGCACACGTGAGCATGGCAGTTAGAGCTACAGGCTACAATGAGGCTAAAAACAGAGTTCAAATGACGTTTTTCAAAACAACTTTTTATGTCGGGGCTTCAGGACACTTGGATCACTACGGACGAGCAGTATGGAGATATTTTGTGGTTTCAATTATGTGTTCTTGGACGTTTGAATCTGGGGCGCCTTAAGCCTCCATTAGGTGGAGTTGTGTTGCTACCCGCTCTCCCCTTGGATCTCCACAAGGGATGTGAGAACTCTAAAACTTCACCTGAGCCTCCCTCGGCATATGGGCGAGTAGACAATGGCTGAATTTTCATTTTTGGGTGCACTATCCCTTTAACATGCACACAGTTCCAAAGCACTGATCATATTAGTATATGTTTGGTATGGTCTTTATTTAGCTTTGAATATTTCCTAATACAGAGGGAGCAGAGGTGTAACATTTTTACATTTACTACTTTTAACTGTGCAAATCCCAATCCTCTTATCTCATTAGGCTTTCTGCTAATAGCAAGAGCGCCAATTAAACACACACAATTAATTACAAAAATGACTTGTTAGAGCCCTCTGAGCTTTCCCCAGAAGTTTATTATTATTGAATATAATCAGTGGAGTGCATCACTGCTGTGTGCTTAGAAGATAAAAATACATTCTCTGAATCCTCTGCATGTCTGTCAATCAGGCTATAAATCAGTAGTGGAGCTATAAAAAGAAGTGGCCGTCAGTCAGCTACTCAGCACGCCAGTGAGTCAGTCAGTGTATTCGTAAGTTAATTAAGTAGGCAATAAGCAGCACAATAATAAAGCTGTTGAATAATTAGTCTGCTGGTCAATCAGTGTGTTTGTTTGTTGGGATTGGGAACTGTAATAATGTTTTTCCAGTGGACCACTGTATGTGTACACCAAACTACATGCATTTCCACTGTGACTTCATTGCCGTGATCATCTCTCAAACTTTTGTAGCTTCTCTAATATCAGCCCCACTGTTGACTGGTATCTTTATTGTATCAAATTTTTCTGTCTAGACCTGTTGATGCTGAGCTGACGTTTTGATTCAACATCTAACTTGTACACTCTTGCTAGGTAAACTTTAACGTTGTAACTATTAATGTTACTAGCTAACGCTTGCTGGCGAAAATATGACGGACTTTCCAACAATGGAAAAAAAGAGATTTGACACTAAACACGATTGTTCTATTAACCCATGTAACTTGAAAACGAGTACACACCTCCAGTATCTAGAAAGGTGACTTGTTAAATAAATTAATCAATCAATTTGAAAGTGATCAGTAACATCATTGTCATTGATTGAGATATGTTAAAAAAAAGTCAAAGTATTTTCTTTTACATTTTTCATGAATTAAGATGGAGATATAAAAAGAGTAATTGGTAGAAATAAACCATCACCAAATCTCAGTATCATTTATAAAATATTTTTTCTCTGTTCTTTGTAAAAAATATTTTCTAGCTATTTTTGTATGTTGTGCATATAGGATATAAGAGTGTGTAAGTCATGTATTTGAATACATGCATTCATACTTTTAGATCTGTGAATGTTTTTAGAGTCAGTTTTTTTAGTATTCAGCACTGATCTGTACCTGTATCACATTATAAGATCTGTGGTACTTTATATATTTCTGGATACTAAGAAAATACATAGGAAACACATGTAAATCATGTAATATGTTGTCTGTTTATGATGAGAACATAAATCTGTTGTTACAATAGCATAATATAAATTTGAAGTTATCTTTGTTGGTAAAATGACGCAGTCTGAACCACTTCAGGGCTAAAATGAGCTTTTCTTTGTTTAGAAAAAAATATGATGCTAAATATTTAAAAAAAAAAAAGCAAAAAAAAAAAAAGCAGCCTTTTCACCACTTGGGGCATTTTGTTTTTGAAAGCAAATTGCTTTATATGCCATTCAGTGACATTTTCCATCCCTGATTATGGCAGACATAATTTGCTCAAACCATTTACAGATCTGTCAGGTTTCCGATATGTGCCCCCCCCCCAAAGTTAAACTCATTCCTATGCCCTTGGTTACAGTGTCCTGTGGAAACCATATGCGCTACGCCAGTGCAGCTGGAAAGGCTGCAGTTGCTAAAGGCTCTGTGTGAGTACCAATCTTTATTAGTGGTGATATGCATCATATTATTCAGGGGTCATTGCATTTTGTATTTTTTTGTGCATGTTTCTCACCTCTTCAACTTTCTCTCTTTTCCTTATCACTCTGTATTGGATTGGCAATTTGGAACACTTTAGCATGTCCAGAGTGCCACCAGTCATTGTTGTGTGAAAGGTATCATTAGACTGTGCACTTCACTGCCTTTGCAACAAGGGGAAACTACTGAAGACAGCTAACACCGGCAAGCATTTCAAGATTTTGCATTCTATAATGGATGGAGATATTTTGTAAAATGAGTGCCAGGTGGACATTATTGTTTCAAGGGGAGGGGGAAAATATATATCTGTATATGTGTAGACAGGGCCTCAGAAGATATCTGAATGTGTATGTTTGTTTAATAAGATTTCCTTCAGTAGGAGATATCCAGAGAAAAAAGGCCAAATGTTTTGAAATACAAGAAACCAGCCCTTTGCATCATATGATTACACAGTTCTCAATGAGAGGGCATTGTTTTTACTTTGATTTTGTCTCAGTTATGCAATGAGCTGGCTGAGAAACATCCATATCTTCAATGTTTTCCAGCAAAATTGAGATGTAATAAAGTTTATTTCACTGAAATGACCTGAATGGCTCTTTGAGAACTTGAACTGCAAATAAAAGTTGAGATCCGTAGTTTAACTTGCATCATTTAATGGAACTGTTTTTGAATTTTTAATGCCAGAGGAGCTATAAATATCAGCATGTGGAGAGGCAATTGTTAGTCTTTGCTATGATCATTAACCACATCAACCCCTCAGGAAATAGAGTCATTTTGCGCGGAGCAATCAAAACGTTATGTATTGCTTCATGTCAAATAATAAATCAGGTGTTTATATTTCATTAGGGCTGCATAGCTTTTGGATATAAATAGGCAAAGTCTGAACGTATAATATTGACTACTGCTATTTATTTGCAGGGGAATGTCACGCTTTAATTGACTTTTTTGGTCATATAATGTAGTGTGTATAATGTTGTCCCTTAAAAGCCAAAGGCTAACCTTCATATAGTACACACAACCAAAGTGAACTTCCCACCAATCTCCAATGACAAAACCCCACCACGATCCCAGCTTATTTCTTTCAGCTTGTACACCCTTTTAGAGAATCGTGACTTCAGTACCAGAGGAAGCATCTTCAAGAGGAGCCAGGTAGACAATCAGGATTATGGTGAGTAAGGCGAAAGGCAGAGCAAAAACCTACATGAGGGGCAATACACAAGAGATCAGTCAGTGTTTCTGCCCATCCTATGACTCTATAACACTGCGTCAAGGCCAACTCCCTGACTCCATAACACTCCAATCATAAGACAATGCATCATGTCAGTGTTTGCGTCAAGACCCTGAACCTGTAGATTCCTGACTACATGGCACTAAGAGATGGGAAGGTAACTGACGCTGACCATATAAATAGCTCTATACAACATTCAGAGCATTTCTATCATTCAGAGTCTAGGTGGGAATTGTCTGCACACGGCTCTTAACATGGAGGTGGCTGAGTGATGGCTAGAAGCTAATGGTGCTAATAACATAAACAAGACTAACAGTGGCAACAGTGCAGACAGAGCTACCAATGTCTTTCAGGGGGGAACCTGAACTTGACCGTTACGCTTCCATCCTTTTGTCTGCTGTCCATCTGTGCTGGAGGGATGGCAGATTGCAGCACATTAACTTCTCAGCAGAGTGTATGATACACTACGGACTGCCTTTGTCCTTGGCTCTGGCAGCAGCATACCAGCTGGTGATGGAGGAGGTGAGGATGGACTCAATGATGGCAATGCAGAAGTGCAACATCATTGTCTTTTGCGTGTTGAACTTCTTCAGCTGCCACAGGAAGTACATCCTCTGCTGTGCCTTTTTGATGAGGGGGCTGATGTTCAGCTCCCACCTAAAGTCCTGAGTCATGAAGGAGCTGAGGAAACAGAAGGACTCCACAGCATCAACTGGGGAGTCACACAGACTGAAGGGGGGCAGTGGGGCTGCATTCTTCCTGAAACCCACAATCATCTCCACTGTCTTAAGAGGTCAGGTCACTGGATGGACAATCTCACACCTGTATGCGGACTCATCCCAACTCGAGATAAGTCTGGTGAGGGTGATATCATCCCCAAACTTCAGGGGCTTGACATAGTGGCTGACTGGAGGTGTAGCTGTTAGTATATAGAATTTAGAGCAGAGGGCAAGGACGCAGCCTTGAAGGGAACCAGTGCTGATGGTCCAGGAGTCACAGAGGTGTTTCCCCTAGGTTAACATGCTGCTTCCTGTCAGACAGGAAGTCACTGATCCACCTGCAGATGGAGTCAGACACATGCAACTTGGAGAGCTTGTCCTGCTGCAGAGAATGGAAGATAGAAATGACAGCAGAGCTGGAATCCACAAACAAGATCCTGGCAGAGGTTCCTGGGGAGTCTAGCTGCTGATGGACGAAATGGAGGGCCATGGTGAGTGCACTGATGATAGATCTGTTGGCTTTGTGGGCAAATTGCAGGGGTTCCAGGTGTGAGTTGGGGATGGTCTTGAGGTGGGCCAAAACAAGGCCCTCAAAGGACTTCATTACCGACAAGGTCAGGGCGATGGGTCAGTAGTTGTTAAGTCCTGTGATCCATGTTTTTTTAATAGATTTAGGTTTCAAAGCAGGCTAGTACGTAGTGTGGCAGCTCTACCTGCTTTCACTGCCACATTAAGAGGTCAAGCTGCAACAAACACACCGTTGAGATTGGGAAAAAACTCCAGTAACCAAACACCTTAAACCAAAATGCACAAAGGACAAGCACTCAGACCCAAAACCAAAAGACTATGGATGGAGGACGAGAATACTGCTCTCATAAGACAAACAAAAAGTTTAAAAAGTAGGCAGAGTCTTCAAACCAAACGAGAGGAGCCAGAGGAGAAAGAGAGAGACTGGCCAAAAAGACACCCCACCTGAACTTTTCTCTCCCTCACATTAAGCAAAGCAGTGGTAGCCCTTAACATGGTTTTCTTTTAATAAGCAGCTAATCAAGTTGCCACTGGGCAGCAGAGTGGACTACAAAGTAGAGAGATCAATCATGTTTCATACTGCCCAGCATCCACACCGCAGGGATGGCACTGCACAAAATACTACACATGATCAGTCTTTATAAATTTCTAACATTCAGTTAGCATTCTATTCACCAACTGTGACGTGACTCATCCAGATTAACTGCTATCAGCGGCAGATCATTATTACACAGCAGGCATAATAGTCTACCACTGTGTGTACAGTTACACATGTAATGTATGTTTGATTACACAGCAGGAAGCACAGCAAAAAGATTTATATCACACTGCCTTGAACTCATAGAATGAATACAGTAATGACTCACTCTGGAAATGCTGTTCGGAAAGTTCAGAAAGTTAAATAAAACCATCTCTATAAAAACAAATGTAAAGGCAGCAACAACAGTCTGCTGATTCGTGATGATCAGTGAAGTCAGTGTTCTGCTGGGTAACCTTGGGTCCTGGAATTCATGTAGTTGCCACTTGACACTTGGCGCTACCTACCCAAACAACAGCACAGACCAAGCTCACCCCCTAATGGCATTGGCACTACCCAATGGCAGTGACCTCCCCAGCAGGACAACGCACCATGCCACATCGCAGAAAGTGGTCAGGAATGGCCCCAGGAACATGACAAAGAGCTAAAGGTGTCAACCTGGCCTCCAAAATCACCAGATCCCAATCAGATCGAGCATCTGTGGGATCTGCTGCTACAGCAATCCACAGAACTCAAAGGATCCACCGCCAATGCCCTGGTGATAACTAACACACTAACACATGTGGAGAACATTTGACTTGCATTATGGCTTGGTATTTTAGTCAATTAATGAATTTTATTAATCTGCTTTGTCTGCCTTACAGACGCAGTTTACATGTTTTCATAATGGCTCATTTATAAAATCTGAGTTCTACTGAGTGAAACACTGCATAGATTTAAGCCTGCTGAAATCCTTTTCTAGCAGTCTGGACATATTGATGTTTCCAGCTCCTTGCCAAGACCAAGCTGGGTGGTGTGGGGGTTGTTCAGCATCACTAATATCAGTAATAAAAAGTAGTAAATAAAAAACAGGAACATGAGTGGAAACCTCTTCGTCATTGTAGGGAGACGATGGAAACCATACCACTGGTAGAGTTTCTGGGTGCATGTTCAACACTGTTATTAAAGCCACGAACGTAGTTTAGTCCAGTTGTTAGCAACATTACAGACACGGACAGCACAATAGGTAACAGAGCTTTGCAGGGACATTTTAGAACATGGTAATTTAATATTAGTCAAATATCTGTAAAAAACAAAACAAAACAAACAAAGCAGTATTTGCTAAATTAATGGCAATTTACTTTACCAGCCATTGGCAGTGAGCTACCTAGAAAAGCCACTGGGACTAACCATAGACAATCAATGCGCCTAACTACCTAAGGGGGTGATCACACAGAAATGAGACGCTAGGGACGTGGACGCTTCAAAGACGCTTGAAACGCTGGAAGCGCTTATTCAATGTGCGCTAGCTACTGGCGTCTGATGCTCAAAAAGTTGAAAATATTTTAACTTTTCAACATCTACGTGTGTCTAAAAATGCACGTCTAAAAAGAAGGGTCTACAAAAACGCGCGTCTAAAAAGACGCCGGAAAAACGCCTGTCTAAAAAGACGCTTGAATGCCGGTCAGACGCGCTGTTTCATAGGAAAACAATGGTTTTACTGGCGTCGCGTTTTTAGCGTTTCATCTCGGTGTGATCGCTCCCTTACTGCTACTTCCCCAATCTCACCGTAAGCTGCAACCATAATCATTTACATTTATACAGTGGCACCCTCAGGAATAAAGTGGATGCAGTCTGTAGTCACACCCTACACCCTAGCTCAACTGACAGTTTTCCATCAAAAGTGCTGAAAGGGATTTGCTTTTAAATTTGCCTGCCAAAAAAGTACAAAAAAATTCTACATTTTCCAAGCAATTAATTGAATTTTTGGCTGTAACATTGCAACAGAGAAACTAAAAGCATTCTAAATTGTATATTTCAAAGAGTTACTTTCATTACAATGGAGCATTCTTGCCATTATTTGGCTCATTCACATTTTCTGTTCCTAGCACGTCTGAGTAAATGAATTGCTATGTACTACTACTATTTTTAGTTTCTCATGTTGCACTGTGTGTTGATCAATATTCTCTTCAGAAGCACAAGAGAAAACTGGCAAGCCAATTTATCGCTTCGAAGCAGCTTGTTCCAAAAGCGTTGCCCGGCAACAGACATCACAGACATCCTTTGAGAGAGGGAAAAATAAATAAATCTCTTGCCACTGGCATACTGTATATGCATGGTTTTGTTGAGGGTGCTTTGTCACCATTTTGATGCACTGTGGGAGTGTGTGCTTCCACTGGGTGCTATGGTGCTGCGACAGCAGGCGTGGGGTGACACTGGCACATACAGGACCGTGGGTACAGATTAGGATGAGAGAAAGGAAGAAAAGAGCAGCAGTGGTGGGAGATGGGAAAAAAGGACACAGGAATGGAATACAGAAGAAGAGGAAGAAAGTGAAAGGGAAAAAAAGAGTGCTGCGTGCTAGTACCTGAACTGAAAGGTTTGTCATAGTTGCTCATCTGGTTGAAGTATTGAGCATAAACAAAAACATAGGAAAAATGGGTTATTGAGAAGGAAGTTATATAAGATTGGCCTTCATTCTGCATTTTACATTGTGAGTCAGCAGGCTGGGGTGGGCACTTAAAACTCCCTCACCATCAATCTGTACACACCTTGAAACTAACAGTCATGTCCACTTAATTTATTTACAATAATGAAGCGTAAGTGTGATAGTTAATTATGCAATAATGCTTCTAATAAAATCTTGATTGACCAAAACTGAACTAATATGGATGGAAATGAAGGATAAAACGACATGAATTGAGCAGAATGAGGAAAAAAAGTTTGTGCATCACCTGTGGCTGCGGTACACATTGAGCAGAATGATGACAAAGCCCAGGCAGTAACAGGCCAGATAAGGGCTACCAAAGAGCTTGGAGAGTGACCGCGTATGGTGCTCCCATCTTGCCACCTGACAAATGACAGAGAGACAGAAAGCAGAGGTTGTGAGATGATTGTGTCAAAAATCACATCAAGTAGTTATCAAAATTGTGGGGGGTTATGCTCCTTAATATGTTGAAGGGAAAAGCTGGGAAAGCGGTGACAAACTAAAAACAAACTGCATCAACAGAAAGTATGTCAGTATATGGATAGATTGACAACACTGCTACGTAACTTACAACCTAAAATTAGCTGTCTTTGTGGCAAAGTTTGTCATGTTACATCAGAGCCACTTTTTGGCCACTTAGGGGCAGAGTCCTGCATGGGTCTGATTTCAAAACCCACTCCCAAGTCAGAACCGTAACATACAATACTGCACCTGCCCCACCGGTCACACATATGACCAAGTAGTTCCGCAACCTGATCTGACCCGCTGACACAAGATCCAGGGACTGACCGAAAACTGTAAATCCTATGACAACCATGCACTGTTCAAAGAATTCAGTAAGGCAGCACATTTAGCATAGAGCTGGGCAATATATTAATATCCATCCATTTTCATCGGCTTATCGGGGGCCGGACACGGGGGCAGCAGGCCAAGCAAAGCACCCCAGACATCCCTCTCCCCAGCAAGTTCCCAGGCCAGATGAGATATGTAATCCCTCCAGCGTGTTCTGGGTCTGCCCCCGGGCCTCCAACAAGTGGGACATGCCTGAAACACCTCCAGTGGGATGTGCCCAGGAGGCATCCTGATCAGATGCCGAACCACCTCAACTGACCCCTTTCGGTGTGAAGGAGCAGCGGCTCTACTCCGAGCTCCCTCCGGATCTCTGAGCTCCTTACCCTATCTCTAAGGCTGCTATCTATAGGCAGCCATTCCTAACTGACTCAAACAGGACAAAAGACATCATTGTGGTAACTGGTAACTTTACATTTACAGCTGCAGATATGGAGAGAAAAATGTAACGTCAGTGCTTTACGAAAATGCTTGATGTATTCCAGCTTCATCACAATATTCCTTCAAGAGCCCATTTCAGCCAATCCATAATTCCTGCTTTGTAGCAAAAACACAAAAGCCCAAAATGTGATGGGTTATTCATTAAATAAAAAGGACATTTTTCTGTCAATTAAAAAACAGAACTGTTTATTTGTGTTTGTTTATAACTACAGTACTACATTTTATATTTAATAAGGAGCTGTTTTTGTTTTATACTGTATGCTGCTATACAGACACCCTAGACGATGGGTCACAAGTATAGCTCCATCATTGTTAAAGGTCAAAAAACATCACACTTTGTATTGTTAGTTTTTATTAATTAAGCATTCTAAAAATCTAGGAATTTTCTCATTTTTGTGCTGTTTAGAAAACTTGACATCACTGTGTCGTATCAAACCAAACAGTTAAAGTCTTTCTATTTACACACCCAACAAATACTGAGCAGCATAAGCATTTATTTGGAGTTGTTTTTCTGTTAAATTGATGAATGTAAGTCTAATAATCACCCATCTTTTTGCTCTGTTTTGGTCTCCAACAAACCCTGAGGGAAGCACCTGGCTCTTTAGCTGCTGAACGCTCCACTGTGTTCACCAGCTAGCTGCTGAAAACAGCTGCCTGCTGCTACTGGGAGCAATGCTGACGAGAGCGGTGAGACTCAACCAAAACACTAACATTTAGCTGACAGATGCTAAAAAAGCTACGGAGAACAGGTTTGGGTTTTTACTATGAATGACTCCTTTCACATACACAAAGTCATGTTATCCATTGTTAATATATTTTTTTTAATTATAGCAGTTTTTAAGTCACTTTGTTGACATTATTTGTTAATGCCCCTACTGCTTACTTTCACTTCCTCCAAAAGCTGGTTGTTTGGATGCTTTGACTAAAAGTGCTCTATCTATTAACTGAAAACTTTGGCCACAAGAGGGTTGTTGATTCCTCAAATGTTTCAAATATTTTTCTCACAGTGGCAGAGGAATTAGTGATTCAGGCATTCTTCTCTGTTTCTTTCCTATTTGAAAATGTCAGAAACAATTCATCCCAACAACCGTGAAATCTCAACAGTGATGGCTTGAAAGCTTTCTGTCTTTCTTCCTTTTACTGAAGCTGAAATCACCTCAGAAAAATTAGTGTTTAATGTAGTGGTTGGTGTATTGACATCTGTATCCCTTTAAGCATCGCTCTACCATCAGTGTTAGCTTTAATTAGAAACAGAGAGAGTAAAATAAGGACAAAGAAACAGAATGAGATGCTTCCCAGCTCAAATATTTACAGTTAAGAATCTATTCAGAAGCTCAGGCTGACTGAGAGCCTCTTCTAGTAGATGCAAATACTGACTAGGTGATGAGGTCATTGAGTGAATGACTGACTGATGGGGCTGACTAACGCTGTGTTCAGACAGCAATCATGTCTGAAAGTTAAGTGTTTTTTTCTGTGCTTGGCAGGGCATGAAGCCTCAAAAATTACTGAATAACTGAAAAAAGCAACACTTCATCAAAAACACACACTCCATACAAACGTACTTTTAATCGTGACAGGGTATATGAACATAACAGGGGCCTTCTCTGAGAGTTCTTGGCTGAAAAGCATCTGCGTAATTTTTAGTCTGCTGATGTTTATCATGTTTATTCTGAGTACATTTCTTGATGGATTTGTCCCTTTTTGAGACTTCATGAGACGTGTTTCCTTTGTTTGCTTTTCAAATCTTATCTTTAAGTGCTCTATCATGATTTACAAGTGATTGGATTTGTGTGTGTACTGTGTATTTGAACAGCACAATCACTTAGGGTCAACACTAGAAGTTGTTAGAAATCGCCTCCTTCATTCTGTGTTAAATTATTTTCTCCTGCCATTTATACTCATAATTGTATTAAAGTGTATGTGCTCAAAGGTTATACAAAATTACAGAATATTTTCATCATATACCTAAACTAATCAAATCATAAACTATGATTGGTATTTGAACCCCACATCCAATAACAAGTCTAATGTCTAAAAGAGTCTAAATAAAAGCTGAATGGCTGGGTGTGAATGAACGGTGTAAACAGATTTTAACAGTAGGAAAAATACAAGTGAGAACTGCGCTGGGCCATATTACTCATTTCAACAGTTGGCTGTAATGGTTGGAGGCTAAGATCAAATAAAATTGTTTTTATGTGTCTATGAAAAAATAAATAAATAAATAAAAATATGTACACCTTGTTAGTACCAGGTTGGACGCCTTTTGCCTTCAGAATTGTCTTAATTCTTGGTCGCATAGATTCAACAAGGTGCTGGAAACATTCCTCAGAGATTTTGGTCCACACTGACATGATGGCATCACGCAGTTGCTTCAGATTTTTTGGCTGCACATCCATGATGCCAATCTCCCGTTCCACTACATCCCAAAGGTGCTCTATTGGATTGAGATCTGGTGACTGTGGAGGCTACTGGAGTACAGTGAACTCATTGTCATGTTCAAGAAACCAGTTTGAGATGATTTGAGCTTTGTGACATGGTGCGTTATCCTGCTGGAAGTAGCCATCAGAAGATGGGTACACTGTGGTCATAAAGGGATGGACACAGTCAGCAACAATACTCTGGTAGGCTGTGGTGTTTAAACCATGCTCAGTTGGTACTAAGGGGCCCAAAGTGTGCCAAGAAAATCTCCCCCACACCATTACACCACTACCACCAGCCTGAACCGTTGATACAAGGCAGGATGGATCCATGCTTTCATGTTGTTTTCTCCAAATTCTGACCCTACCATCTGAATGTCCCAGAAGAAATCAAGACTCTTCAGACCAGGTAATGATTGTCCAATCTTCAGTTGTCCAATTTTGTTGAGCCTGTGCATTGTAGCCTCAGTTTCCTGGTCTTGGCCGACATGAGTGGCATCCGGTGTGGTCTTCTGCTGCTGTAGCCCATCTGCTTCAAGGTTTGATGTGTTGTCTGTTCAGAAATGGTCTTCTGCAGACCTTGGTTGTAACAAGTGTTTTTTTTTAGTTACTGCTGCTTTTTATCATCTTAAACCAGTCTGGCCATTCTCCTCTGACATCAACAAGACATTTTCGCCCAGAGAAGTTAACTGGATATTTTCTCTTTTTCAGACCATCCTCTGTAAACCCTAGAGATGGTTGTGCCTGCGTGAAAATCACAGTAGTTTCTGAAATACTCAGACCAGCCTGTCTGGCACCAACAACCATGCCACATCCAAAGTCACTTAAATCACCTTTCTTCCCCATTCTGATGCTCAGTTTGAACTTCAGCAGGTCGTCTTGACCATGTCTACATGCCTAAATGCTTTGAGTTGCTGCCACATGATTGGCTGATTAGCCATTTAATTTAATGAGCAGTTGAACAGGTGTACCTAATAAAGTGGTGTATGTTTGTAATTGTAATTGTAATTGTAATTGTCTTACGCACCCTGCGGTCTCGTGCCTATGACCGTGACGATATACAGTACAACATCACTCCCTCTCGTGAGATATTGCTTAAATATATGTAAATATATGTATATATATGTATATATATATAGATATATATATATACATATATATATATATACATATATATAAATATATAATCTGAGAAATCTGAGAGCAGAAATTCCGCGAGTGCACAGAAACAGTTTGAGCCCGAGGTGAAAAGCCGAAGCTCGAGCAGGAAATCTGTGCAAGCAACATGGTATCTGAGTGCGAGCACACAGTTTGAGCAGAAACAGAGTAGATCTAAGGCAAGCAGAGGCTATTTGAGTGCGAGGGCAGGGTTTTTGAACATGAAATCAATAAATAATGCTCTCAAACTGATAGACCACTCTCTTGAATAAAGATAGGGATAAAGCTCCATATTATCCTGCCCTCCATTGCACATATGGTCGAAAATGATGCAAAATCATCAGTGACGATCCTTGCTAAATGTTATATTTTGGCAAAATGAGAAAATTGCTTGTCAGGGAAAAACAAAAAACAATACTGCAAACAAGAAGCTGCTCGCATCTGCTTACTTAGAGGGAATTATCTACTCATATTATTATTATATGTATACATCCCTGAGACAGCTGGTACATAAGCGCTAACCAGGCAGCTCAATTATCTTGCTGAAGCTCCCAATTGATGTTTGATTACAGCTTTCAGTAACTGTACAACAAAAGATCCTAAGTACCACTGTTGACCTCACTATTAAAGGAACTATTCAACTCCTATTGGTTATGCAACATTAAAAGCATTTTATCTGTCTGTCCATGGCAAATCCATCTGCTTGTGGTACTACTGTGTGAAAGAGTTGTTGATAAACTGACAAACTCCAAATTACTGACTTACTGTGGGCTGAGGAAGTGCGTAGATGGACTCTAAAACACAGCAACAAAAAGGACACAAATGTTACCATGGCAACCCCCTTTCTGTGTCCAAGAGAGAAGAGGCAGAAAAAGGAATATGAATAAAGGTGAAAGGAAACAAACTGTATATGGTGAGAAAAGAAGTGTTGGTGTTTAAAAGGAGGGCTTTAGTGACTGCACAGATACACCTACTCAAATGGCATTCTCACCGGTTCTTGAGCTCTATGGGAAAAGGCTGAGCATGAACAGTCTTTTTCAAGATATGTTTATTGCTGTGTTTGACTATCAGTCACTAAGCAGCCATGTCCATGCGTGTTTTCTTTTTACTTTAATGAAGAGATAAGTACTTAGCCTTTGTTTCTTTAGAGAACCAGACCAAAGAACTGCATCTTCAGTGTCATTTTCCATGTTCCTCTGCCCCCAGCTGTATTTTCATTGCTGCCAGCAGCCTCTTCCTTAATGTCTCTCTCATCCCTATTTTCTCTCTGTATCCATGCCAAGAGAAGAAAATTGTTGTGTAATTAAAGCCCAGCAATTTAAGCACTTCTCTGACTCACTTTAAGGTTAGGTTTAAATACTAATTACATTATAGTCTGCTCTTTCGCAAACAGAAAGCCAGGGAGAGACAGACAGCTAACAGTAACAATGGAGGGAAAATAGCATGGAATTAGCCTTGCAGGTAGTTTGTGAATGTGACAAGATGATGTAATGCTTTTTAATGTGGTATCATTTTAAACCTGAGACATGATATAACAGCACATATATGCGTCATCATCCTCTCTTCTTTATTCACAGAGCATGGTGGCACTAAAGTTGGGCCAATTTCCAGTTTTGCCAGACTGGTCCAGTGTTTGAGTTTAAGGTCCCGTTTATACGGCAACGATTTCAACCTAAAACGGTAAACTTCAGTCGCGTTTTGGACGATTGTTTACACGACTGCGTCGTTTTGGGTGTGCCTGAAAACGCAACGCTTTGAAAATGGGTTCGAGAGTACAATTTTTTAGAAAAGGCACCGTCTCCGTTGTCATGTAAACTTGCAATATGCTCTGAAAATGGAGACTTTTCGCATGTGCGCATTACGCTTCCAGTCACTAGGCATGCGCAAGAAAGTCGACCATCACAACAACAATGGCGGACTCCTGAGCTTTGTTTGTGCTGTTTGCACTTTTGAATTTATCAACGCTTCTCCAGCAAAGTGTAGATTTACTGTAGCAACTCCACCTTGTCATCCCTCCAGACAAATGTTTGTGCGGTTACCATATGTTTGTTTATACATCATCGCTCTGTTGAAGGAAGTGCATGTGAGAAGGCACGTGTTGTTTCATTACAAAGTCATTACAAAGAACTTCTTTCAAAACGAAAATGAGAAACAATTCCGGATCGTTTTCATGTAAACGTGGCCTAAACTGGTTTGATTTTATGCAAACCAATTAAACTGGCATTTGTCTTCATGACACATTCTGGCAAAATAAAAAGTAGCAAACATCAGCAACCAACTTGTACTGCATTTGTAATAATTCATATGAAAATGTGATAAACATAATATATGTTTGTATACACACAAACTAACGGAGCCACTAGTGTCTGACGGGCCACGAGCTGAGCACGGCAACATTAAAGCCTAGTCCACACGAGCACGGCTATTTTTAAAACCGAACTCTTTTGGCCTCCAGTTTTTAAAAAATCTGCGTCCATACGAGTGGTGTAATAAAAATACCTCCATCCACATGAAGTCCACTATCAAGCAATGTAATACACATGCCAAAGCAGTAGGTGGCGATATAACTCCTAACTGTAAGTAGCCAATCAGAAGGCAGTAAAACGTCATTACCGGAAAAACAACAACAAGCGTACTATTATGCAGCAGGAGCAGTCTCCGTAATAGCACACTCGTGCTCCTCTGTTGCTGGATGTGGTTGAGTAGCGTTAGTTGTATGATACAGCCACAAAGTGCTGATATGCTGCTAAATAGCAGCAGTATTTTGTTTAGGTCCATCCTCAAATCGTCTCTCGCACACACTGGATCGGGTAATAACACAGCTGTTTTCTGTTTACGTCGCACACTGTGATGTCATACAATGGAGACGAGACAAAATAACTGCAGTTATCCTGTCCACACATGACTGCTGACACCGGACTTTTCCAAAAAGTTCACCCTGGACTCCGGTTACAAATAACTCCGGTTACAGGGGCCCAAAACTGCGGATACGTGTGGATGAAAGGCCAAACCGTGAGCAAAGAGTCACAGTTTTATAAATACCCGTGTTAGTGTGGACAGCCCCTAACACTGCAACAGATCAAATTTCAGTAGAGGTGGGAGCAAGTGGCGCACGTTGTGTTTGTTTACAAGAAAGCTCCTGTGTTTTTTGGGGTGACGAGAGGAGGCATGGCAGGGTTATTCTCAAAGAAAACTAAAACTGCACCAATATGGCAACATTTTAGATTTGAAGCCAATGAAAGAGGTGCCTTAACTGGCCACTACAAATACCTAAATAAAGTGGCAGCTAGCTGGACAAAAACCTTCTTGCTGCTGGCTATATTGTATGTCATTTCCAGTAAATATAACAACATAAAAAGTGTTTTCTGTTTAAAAAGTGCAAACACTCACTCATCTTATTAAGTGTTTACCTCTGCAGTCTGATCTCAAGAGCACAGATGGTAGGTATGTGTTTTACATGATTTAATAGAACTGCGAGAGATAACTGCCACAGTGAGTCCCCATTATGCAATGCAACATGACAGTCAGATGCTGTTGGGACCTGGTGTCATTTTGTTCCACTTGGGAGTGGCTGTCGAGTAAAGTGTGAAACCGACTGGCCAGTCCGACTCTTAATATCAAACTGGTTTGAAAATGTGGCTCAGGTGTTTTTTGAGGGCGACACTGATTTAATATCAGAACAGCTGATGTTTTCAAGATTTTTACACTGCGTAGGTTTGTTCTTTTTACTACTTTAGCTTTTGTGTAAGTTCACTCCTAGTTGTTCTGTCATATTTAAAAAGTTGAAATATGTATTATTAGGGATGCACTGATCTGATATCTGGATTGAATATCGGCCCCGATATCATCAAAATAGATGGATCAGGTATTGGAAAATGCAACCTATACCTGAGGCAATCCTTTCCATTTAAATCTATTGCGACGTGAGCATCTCTACATATTACGTTATCTATTTTTTTATTTCGAGCTTCAGTGGAAGACAATACAAGAATTTAGTAGTGTCAAAAAGAAGATGAGGAACATCATGTAACCATTCAAGTACCCTCAAGAAAACTGCTGCTTAGGCTCCAACTGAGGATGAACAACTGCATCAAAGTAAAATAAAGGGTTAGAAAGAGATACAGTGTGTGCTCATAGAGGAGTGGAAGAGAAAATTGCTTATAAAACGTATCAGAGATATAGTGTGAGCGATGACAAAGACACTTTCTTTAGTATCCAACAAAGAAGTGGCTCAGGTGTGGGCCTATGTGAGCAAGTATTGTGTAATCACACATTATTTGTTTCCTCCACAAGATCCATGTAAACAGCATGAAGTAAGCCTTAATGAGGATAACTGGGGGTCTGAAATTACAGCAAAACCAACCAATCAAAAATACAATAAACTGATGGTTTTGCAAGAAAAGAGGGCAATCAAAAAGTGATTGTGATGCATTCACTGCCTGGGTTAGGAGCAGAGGCAGGCTCATTAAGTTTTCTCACTTTGTGCAAATGTGGCAGGCAAGTTTCTTTTTTTGTTTTTGGGTTTGCTATTCAGAAATTTTATCTGCCACTTTTAAAATCAAAGCACTAAATCAAAGAATAACACTTAGACCACTTAGACATAATTTAATATAAAGATTAAGAATGATATTCAGTGTTCAATACAGCATACATAGCCGATACAGCTCATCTTTTTATTGACAATTATTGGTTACAATTCAATTTTTCTCTGCCTGTCAAAATGATGGATGGCCTGATGGTTTTAAACGCCACTGCCAACAATTTTCCTGCATTTGTCAATGGCAGGTGCTAATTTCATACCCTGAGAAGAGGAGAAGAAAATGTGAAGGTGGCATACAAACGCACAGGCAAACACATATGGCGTGTGTATACAGGCAAACTTAACAAATATGGGAACATTTGATTTATTCTGTACATGCAGCTGTGCCTGACTAAAGTAGGCTGTTCTGTAATTAACTCTTTTTTTTAACACTGCACAGGCTGCTTTAAACTCAAAAAACATTTAAGTTTACATTTAAGAACCACATGGTTAATTTAAAACCCAAGAACACATCTTATTACCATGTGGGAAACATGACAAGCACCCTCCGCCATCCACATTAGCAGGCCATTTATGCCAGTACGCTCTAGTCTTAAGCAGCGCTGGGACTGCAGGCTCCCAACAATCATCCAACATGATGAACCCTGGGTGAGTGGGTACACTAAAAATACTCAGGTGTTCTGCAGACAGACTACTGATGCTGTTATCTAATCATCGATCAAGGCATGGGAATAACAGAAGGCTGGGATGAGGAGAGTACAAGGAGTGGCGCCAGCTTGACAGAACTAGCAGCTCTCCAAGACAAATTCAATCAAGGCTTAGATAACAGGCTCCTCCTGTGTCCCTATCAGCCCACTTAAATCTGAGATGCAGGCACATGAGTGAGCTTGAACGCACCACATCAGGAATACATCTGAGTAGGGATGTCCCGATCCGGCCGCCGATATTAGCAAAAAACGTGCATCGGCTTTGGATCGGACTGCATAGAAAAAATGCCAATTCAAGAACTCCAGTTTTTCATGGACTCCGATCCAGGTTTTCAGGTCAGCCCAGCGCTCCATGATTCAAGCAGTCCATTCCAGTGATCCGCTCCAGCACTTACTATCAATCACCAGGCCAGCATGCAAACACACAGGAAACAGCAGCAGCAGGCTGGCACTGACACTACAAAAATAACTAAGAAGGAAAGGCTGCATTGTTTGTTAAATGTCAACAATGTCTTGTGGTGTTAATCTATTTTTTATTTATTAGGGGGCCAAAGCACAAGTGTGTGGAGTCTTGCTGCTATTTTAATTTCAATGTTAGACATTTTAAAGATTTCTTGAGTTGATTTATTTTCTATTTATTAAGGGGCCAAAGTAGCCAAAGGACACCAGCTATATTTTTTATTTAATGTTCATGTTCAAGTTTAAAATTTGTTTATTTAACCCTGTTAACAATAAACGGGTCAGCTTCTCATACCAACTGTTGTGGATCATTCTAACTAACCCGATTAAGTAGTTGTTCTTGTTAGAGTAATACTGCTTGATCAAACCTTTTCTAACATGACTGACAACAAAATAAGTGAATATGTATAATACGCGATTGGATTGGATCGGTATCGGCCAAAACTCAAGGCTGTAATATCGGTATCGGATTGGAAGTGAAAAAGCTGGATCGGGACATCCCTACATCTGAGGGATTGAGGCTTCTGACATTTGATGTTCCCTAATGGAGGAACATCCAGGCAGAAAAAACAGGAAAAAAGCTAGAAGCACCCTAATCCTCACCCTATCACACCCTTATCCACATGCCAAGAATACACTCAGAAGACAAGAGTGCCATGTACAACTTACGTAATACGACGTGTGGAAATGGTACTTTGGAGTACCTTGTGTTAAGTAATTTCAGTCTCTCCAGTGTGTCATCAGTATGGACTGGGATTCTATCAGCCTCATCAACACTTGGTGGTTGATCCATGTGCTTAATGGAGGACAACCTGCACCCAGGCAAAAATGCAGATGCACGCACAGCCAAGCCAATTAATGCAAGAATGTGTGCTGTCCTGGAGTACCGAGGAGAAACAGAACAGGAACATAGACGGATCACATGCACATCAGCGACACTCTGATTACGTCTTCTTCAATTCAGAAAACACTGATTGAATATTGAAATATGTGGGTGTTTATGGACATTTTGTCAACTGCGGTTGGTTGATTTTGGCTGTGCTGGCAGTGTGGCTCTAGGGAGGACAATGTTATCTGTCAGCTGAGTGGTCTAGACTATATCTAAAGATGGGACAAAATGGCAGCTCCCCAAAAGTGAAGCCAAAACATCTGGATCACCTCCTGGGGGCTGGCTAGACATCAGATACATTTTTTTCAAAAAAATAAGTTTGGTTGACTCTAGCTCTAGATGACATCACCAGCGCAAGATGGCAGCAGTCATATCCAGGATATTTTGGCTTCACTGTTGTATAGTAGAAGAAGGTGGAGACACATTGTCCATCTTCATATGCAGTCACTGGTGCAGACTGAAACTCAACAAATATTAGATGGATTACCATGAGATTTTGTGCAGAAATTCCTGCTCCCCAGAGGATAAACCCATGGAGTGTAGTAATCCCCTGAGTTGATGGTCTTCTGGCTTGTCCTCTTGCATTGCTAGAAAATCAATTTTTCCCCATGCGGTTACATTTTTTTGTCAAATGTCTTGACAACTTTTCAATGCCATGACATTTATGTTCCCCTCAGGATGAATTTTAATAACTTTGGTGATTCCCTGACTTTTCCATTAGAATTTTGTTTTGGTTTACGACCAAGTATCTGCAAAACTAATTACATTCCCTTTAACTTCAAACGTTATGTTTGGTGCTAATTAGCAAATATTAGCATGGTAACACTATAGAGACCATGGTAAACTTTATACCCGGTGAACATCAGCAGTCATTGTGAGCATGTTAGCATGTTGATGTTGCCATTTAGCTCAAATCACCACTGTGCCTAACTACAGGTTTTGAGAGCCGCTAGTATAGCTAGCAGAGCTCACACTACACTGTTGGTAGAGCAACAGCGTGACCAGCTAAATTGACCTATGGCTAAGTCCCGCCCTCAAACGCAATGAGCCAATCACAGTGCGTATAGCCATTCCCATACATAGGGCACATTCTCTGCCTGGACGTTCATTGAAATGCATTACAGAAAATCAGTTTTGTTCGGTTTTATGAGCTTTTTCAGAGATTTGAAGTTTAAAAATGGTCAAACGGTGTGCATGGGGTACATGCAACTCTGACACAAGGTATCCTGAGAAGCTGGGCGACGAGGTGTATTTTTTACCCTTTCCTAAACCACATCTCAACTGAGAAAAGTGTCTCCTTTGGATAAAGTTGTGTGGTAATGTTAGACCACAACATAAACTCAACGTGAATAAGATTAACAATGATGTCTACATCTGTTTTAAGGTAAGACAACATTGTGTTTGAGGCAACATATTGTCACTTTGCTGGAAAGAAATATAAAGCTATCTTTAACATCTCTAGCTAACGTTAGCTAAAGTTAGCCTAACGGTAGCTCCTAGCTGCGTTGTTCATCATTCCAGTTTGTTTGCTGGGAGTTCATTAGTCTATTTTGTTCTAGTTTTGTACTTTGGTGATCATACATCATTAGCTATGTTTCCATCCAAAAGTGATTCGAATCATTTTTTGCAAATCAAAATTTTTTTTCGAATCAACCAAAACCTGGCTAAAGCGAGCGTATTTTAGTTTGTGCGAATCAGGGGATGCGATACTTCTAGATGCACATCTAAACAGGCTGATGGAAACATGGCTACTGTTAGCTGTTGTCCAAAGGGCTCTAGTTAAGCTAACATTAACTTCTGGAGCTTAGCTTCATTAACTTATCTGTAATCGCAGAGATAACAAAGGTTGGCAAACGTTATGCTGAATAATTCAGTGTAAATACTGTAGCACCAAACTAACGGAGAGACCCTGTTGGTAAAGATGGTAAAAAGGCCGTTATCCTTTTCTCATATTCTGAGCCAAAAACCTTAACTTCAGTGGTACTTTAACTTGTTGTCTTTGATGGAGACGGCAACGAGATGGGGTTTATCACACTTACACTGTGACCTGTAAATTTTGGCTTGTAATTTAAGCTTTTCATCGACCTTCTCAACAATAAAATGATGAATATATCCCTCCAATGTGTAGTTTAGGCCCTTTTGGTTACTTCTCAATGACATCTGATCGTTGTGTCCCCAGAAATCATCAATTGCCTCCTGCGAAATGCCGTTTACTGTGACACCTGCCATAGCGCCAGTCACTGAATGTTGATAGTTTGTCCGAGTGAGTGGAGGGAGGTGTGGCTAGGCCATAGGTCAATTGCATTGAAGTGCTGCTCAAATGCTCTTTAACGCAGTTACAATGTGGCGGGCTCATGTGTCTGCTATTTGCCAAAGAGAAACACAACTGAACGGCATCTAACGTTCATATTTGGTAAAAAAAAAAAAAAGTCTGTGCTAATGATTTGTACTGTATCTGAGCTCCATTTTAACATTACATTTTGCCGCCCCATTGCATTCCTATGTTCACTGCAATTCCAAACAAAAAGATAATTGGTTGATACTTCACAACATCATTGGAGTGCTGAAATTGCTGAGTGCTCAATTTTGATTTGTAGCACGTCACACCCATCCACAGTGACAAAGTGTTGGGTGTAGCTTCATGTCACCAGCTTCTATTGAAAATGATCCATACTGCCCTAAAGAATTGGCCTCTTTTAGCAAAATACCTTGTCAACTGCTTGCTAGCTAGCTATGAAACTGTATATGTCACCCTTTCTATCTTTTGTCCATTGCTACAATAGGGTCACAATATGACCTTCACTCAACTCTTGGCCAATGGAAAGGTATTTTTAACATTAATGGCCATAGTAACACCGTATTTGGATATTCATGGTCCCAATTGATTTAGTCTACCATATTTGCAACCTTTACACATTTATTGTCAGACTGATGAAAAAATGAATTGATTGGTTTCATTTTTACTGGACTAAATTAAAAAAAAAAAAAACTTTGTTACACAACTACGTAATTTTGTTCTCCAATTAGCTCCATTTAAATCTGTAATGATCCATTCCAACTCCAGGCAAAGGCAGAGGGCTGAAACCTATTATATCACCCTGATTATGTCACTAATAATGATTCAGCTGAAATGCTTTCAGGCTGCGAAACTGCAAAATGAATACATGCAGATGTCAAAATTATGGACCCAAAATGCCCTCCTTATTGTAATTTTACAGGGGACATCAAAATAACCTGAACCAAATAAAAACACATGAAAGGAAATCCTGAAATGCTGAAAATATACTTGATAGCAACCATGGAGGCTGACAGTCACAGATTGTGGCTTGTTTGTTAAGGACACAGTAATGTGACTAACCATTGCCCCTCAGCTACAGACACAATTCAGTTACGCTGTGATTTGGCTTCTTGGCGCTGATTATCTGCCTTTAGGTAAAGCTCAGGGCTTACGGACCATGAAGGCAGCCGTGGCCGGCACAGTGGTTGACAAGAAGACAGTGGTCTTTAAATTCTGTAAAGCATGAAACCATGACCCTGAAGGATTAGATAGAGACCTACCAAATATATGACAGTCCATCTAAGGCTCCATTTTTATCTCCTACTATATCGACTAATAGGATGCACTAAGTACTTGGCTACAGAATTGGGATATTAGGATTTTATGTGATTTTTGCCTTATTCAGATAAAGCACTTTGACGTTCAGGTATTTAATTAGCTATCAATCCTATCTGGCTAACAACAGTTTACCAACTGATCCTCTAGAAAATGCGTTATAACACAGTATAATACAAAATATATTGATCTGGTCTTTTAAATGACATAGTGAAGCAGAAATACCTATGCCAATCCATACTAGATAGCTGTGACTGAGAAGTTAGTCAAGACTGCTGGAAATACACTGATGTGAAAAAACACTGATGGTTTTCGGGAGGGTTCTTCAGACATATTTTGGCATTAAAATGGCATATTGTTTGAAAGTGGGATTACTTTGTCTTATGCCACAAGAAGTGAAAATGGTAACAAATAAATTATAAAGTAAATTAGTTTTTATACTTTATATATTATATGAAATACTAAATGTCATGTACTTCACTCAATCAGTAACATTACACTGCCAGGACAAGAAGGGTTACGTCCTTTGGGCATCGGGAAGACTTTAAAAGTGAAACATCTCTGCTGGGAGCGACTTTTTGTAGACAGTAATATGATTGTAAGGTACACATACAGAAATAGTTGAATAACGGCAAATCAAAATGGATGGAAATCAGAAATTATGGAGGTATCGGACTAAAATATTACATAGTAAAATATACAAACCAAAAAATAGGAATAAAGGCCTCTCTCTAATCTTGTTGAGGTAAGTAATTGAAGTCACTATCTGAAAATGAATTCATTTTGTTGTTCTTTTTAATCTAAAAATCTAATGGGCAATAAGCCAACAATAAGCCAGGGACACAGGTTTGTTTTTCTGTTTCTTCCATTTGTGCTCCTATCACTTAAAGAACATGTTGAACAATGAACCAATCTACCCAGCACCTGTTGCCTGCCTTCAAGTGCCTATCCTTGATGAACTGAAAAGTCATAAACAGCTGCCACCACTTGTGTCCTTCAATTTGTCACAGCAAATCAAATAGCATATCTAAGCTCTTGAGTAAGAACCAAATGTAAAGAAGAGAATCTTGAAATAGTTTCCAATGCCCAAAGGTGAGACTCACACACACTCACGTAAACATTAGCCGACAACACATAGGTACATTTAGGGTCAGATAACCCTTGCAATTATTGTAATGGAGTCTAATGAATAAAAACACCAGATTTTTGATGAATGAAATATATGAACTGATATCGTCACTAGAGTCATGGATATGTATCTGAGTGTCTCTTACTGTACCTGACTGAACCATATACATATGCACCATAAATAATTTGATTATTGCCTATATCAGCTGCTGTTATCTTGCATTAAAAGGAGACTTATTATGCTCATTTTTAGGTTCATGCTTTTATTTGGAGTGTTTTTAGTAGAACATGTTAACATGCTTTAATGTCCAAAAAATGCATTGTTTTTCTCATTTGGTCTGCCTGCTATTTACGCTCTACTTGAAACACACCATTTTAGCTCCTTTCTTATTAAGCCCCATCCAGAAAAGCCCAGTCTGCTCTGATTGATCAGTGTTTCCGATTTTCCACTTCTGCTCCTCCGGCATCCATCAAGATAGGTCAGACAGACAGATTTAGGTCATGCCTCTCTTTAGAAAGTAGAAGGGCAATTATTCAATCTACTATAATGTCAGTCTTAGGTTGTGCCGATATTTTGTATATGCATGCCGCTCAATCCACACTGAAATCCCTTGATACAGTTTACCACAGCTCTCTCTATGTTATTACTGGGGATGGTTTTAGAGCTCACCAGTGTGAACTGTATCAGAGTGTGGGATGGCCATCTCTCACTGATAGAAGGTTGTCTCCGTTTTGCTTAGAAAGCTATCCTTCTACCTCACTTCTCTTGTGAAAATCAAATCCATCTCTCATCACAGAGGGAAATTAACAACATCAGCAACCAAAATTAGAGTCTCCCTGAGATCTGACTCCAGTAAATACTGCTGTTCATAATGTTATCTTTGTATTTATGCATAAACTCTGTAAACTGTAAACATACACTCTGTTTTATGTTTCTCTTTACAGGTATATAAGAGTTAGGTACTCGGTGGGCAGGGATGGTCACCAAGCTGGAAGTGATACAATGGCACAGCAATTCCTGAGGACATTAAAAGCCTCAGTGGGTCTTCGTTACATGTGACATATTTTCTGATAGATGTAGCAGGAGAAAAAGAGAGAGGAAGGTCCCTTCTTACACTTTCAGGGTCTCAAGACATGCCATTATGTTGTAAAGCCATGAAAGTGCATTTTTCACATCGCCTTTGACCATAGAATCAAACACAACAATAAGCCTCGATAAACTAACAGGTTCATATGGCACTGTTAGCAACAATTGCCAGTGTGCACATCCAGCAGATGCAGCAACATCAACCCGAGAAAAAACAACTGTTTTAAATTCAAGTTTCATTGGTATTTTAGCTCTGGTTTTGTTCTCAAACTCCTGATCGCTGTTGAAAAACATCAGAAACCACAATGTGGCTTATTACAGCATAGGTTTATTTTAGTACTGCAGCTCTGGCCATCAGTTTGAACAGTTATAATAACATATACTGCATATCGCAGCAGCACTGCAAACAGTAGGGGTAATGGGACAATCAAACCAAGCCAGATAATCACATAGGCTGTGGTAAAGTTTAATTGGAGACAGACAGCTTCAGCTGTGTGAGACTACCAGCTGCTGCAGCAGCCAGCATGGACAGCATGAACTGATGAGTACTTTGTTCCCGTAGATGTAGGTCACTGGGCAGCACAGACCTGATGACTGAGACAAACTACATATGCAGCGTGAAGATCCGATGACGTTTAATATTCTGTTTGCTTTATCAGCTTCATCGGCACATACAGGCCGGCTGATAATGCGTGCACCGGCTGGCATCTATTTGTTTAACCTAGGCTGACCTCTGCTTGTGAAGGCACAGTGACAGGGGAGGTTTTGTTTTCATGGAGTCACTGAGAGTAGGAAACAAAAGAAACGGTAATCAGGATCATTGCACTGCAGATGAAGCCAAAAGGGGAAATAAAACACTGTAGGGTCGTAGGTTGTATTATTTCTTGTGTGGGTGGCATTCCAAAACTAAAAACACAAGAGCAAACGTGTATGAATGACATATCCTCATCCAACTGTTCGTATGATATCTCATGAAATAGCACCCTATGAATTGTTTTTTTAGGGACGTCACAAAAAGTTGGTTTAGGCTATTGACTGTCATGGACTGCAGAGCTTCTAAGAATCACTTTCAACTTCATTCTGTCTGATCGGCACTAATGCCAAAACTGGAATAAAACTTTGTGTGATCTCATGTAAGCCAGTTGAAAAATGGACAATAAAAGCAGAGAGACGAACAAAACATGATAAAGGGTTTGAGTGATTTTAGAAAGGTTAATATAGGTGTGCCTTCACCAAATAAAGTCTTAATTGTCTTTTTGCACAGTGTATCTGAGGGCCTTCAAGTAATAGTCCCTTCAGAACCTGGAACAAAAACCCTGAAGAGCTCAGAATATGCCAACAGTCTGACTTCACAAAGTGAGGCTGGATCGGGCACACCTTGAGAAAACCATCCTCCAACACAACCAGACGGCCTTAACCTGGAACCCACAAGGGAAAAGAAAGCCAGGAAGACCAAGAAACAGCTGGAAAAAGTCTGTCGAGGCGGAACTCAAGGAAACAAGAACATCCTGGAAGTAAGCAGAGAAGATCGCCCAATACTGAACCAGCTGGAGGAAGTTCGTGAATGACCTATGCTCCCAAAGGAGCAAAAGGGTTTAAGTCTGACTTCACAAAAATGTCAAGGTCTCAAGCTCTTAAAAAGGTTAAAAGTACATGCCCACACACACTCATATAGACACACACACAACAGCAGCAGCAGCAGCCTCCAAATTCTGACACTTTAATGGACAGTCCTGAGCTGACGCAGTCTTGCTGCTAATTATGCTAAATATAACTACCATTAAGTTTGTGTTCAACGACAAAGAGTTTATGCTGCTATGTGTGCAGCACTCGTGCGTCAGACCATAAAAATAATGTGACTAGATGTTGATTGTAGAATTTTATTCTGCTAGAAGATGTCATGGCATTATGTAATAATCGACAGTATGATTGCATATTCATTCTGCATGTAATTACAGCCAGAGATGTGCGTCTCTAGATGATCCTTGATACCTCCAGATGGCATTAATTTTAATTTACTGAATGATTTTCTGCACTTTGCACCAATAATCAATGAAATAGGTGGAAGTTTTACGTTTATTTTTTGGAATACATTTCTTCACCTAAAAAGGCAAAAAAAGAAAGTTAAGTGACATAAATGGCACTTATCAGGAAATTATGGCTCTTATCATTGTGGAGAGGTGACAGGCCAACGACACGACCATCTAATCACACTTTCACTCTTAATTTCACGGGTCTTCTTCTATCTCACGACTCTTTTTTTGTATCCTTCCTCTTTATTTTGTTTTTTTAAAATTATCTAATCAGCTATTGATTAAAGTTTTTTCCATTCCTGTCTGTCCCCTCCTCCTCTTTTGTCCCTTTGGTGTATTTTTTCTCCTTTTCTCCTCAGTTTAGCTTTCTCCTATACTTTAATTAGCTGCACAAGGTTCTTCTGTCTCCTCTGTGTAGTGAGCCTGTATTCTCTTCTTTTCTCAGCATTTTGATCTGTAAATAACCAGAGATACACTGGAGGTCACGTTGACATCACATAAACTTTCCCCTTTGTTCGCTTTTGATACTTCCTTTGCATTTGCAGCGTTTTTTTTTTATTTTAGTCCCTCTTCTCGATGAAATGAAACACCAATCCTTTTCCCCTTTCTCTCTTTTTCACTCCATTAAGTCCCTTCTTCTTCCTGTCTAACCGCAGATGACTCATTTAGACACTATTATCTGCCTAAGGCTGAATCAGGAGATTTCGGGAACGAGATAAGACCCCTGAGAGATTGGGTCACAACATGGGAGCCTTACATTGCTGACGCTATGTATGGACACTTTTGTGTCCGTGTTAGCCAGTGTCTAATGCACTGACTCATTTACAGTTTCAAGGAGTTTGCTTCTGTCTTTCTGTAATTGGAAATATTTGGTATCGTCAGTGCCTAGCACTTTCCTTGTTTTTTTTGATGTTTTGTTGTTGTTGCCTTCACTCTACAACTTTTGGATACATGTCTTCAGACCAGCTGACAAAATAACATCTCATTTCTCTTATAGTCTGTCCATTTAACCCAGCATTGCACATGTGCCCTTGCTTTAGTCCTCAGGTGAAAGGTAAGTTTTTCCATGGAATAGGTCCTCTATGACGTCCATCCACTGTCCGAGTTGGAGAGTCACGTTTCAGCCAGTTTCTAGTAATGGCCTTTTTGCATCCCAGTATAAGGATCTTGAACAATAAATGTCCTTCTTATGAATAATGTCCACAAGTATTAATCCCAAGTACACATTCCGTGGATCCCTTGGAATCTTGTAACGTGAAAGTTTCTCAAGAATCAGAATAACCCCATCCAGTGGTTGTAGTTTTATACATGACCAGAATATATGTGAGGGATTGGCATTCGCCTGTCCACAGAGTCTCCAGCATGACTGTTTGTATTTTGTATATGGTTTGATAATAAAAATCTAATTATATTCTTCCACCCAAAGTCTCTCCATCTTTTAGAGCTGGTGGATGTTTGCTGCATGCTACAGATGGAATGCCACTCATCTCCCGACAGATTAATGTTCACTTCTGCTTTCCATTCCATATACCTAGCACACTGAATGCCATAGGCAAGTTTCCCCTGCTCCTGAGTTATGACGCTGAATAATGGTCCTAAGATGTTTTAGATAACATATTGATGTCACAGTGAAGCTGACCTTTGACCCTATTGATATAAAATGTCATCACTTCATCATTTCATCCTATTAATCATTTATGAAATTTTTATTAGTGTAAAAATTCCTGAGTAATGGCCAAAATATATTTTGTTAGGTCACAGTAAACTTTGACCTATGACCACCAAAATATTAGTTCTAATCAGTTCATTCTTGAGTACAAGGGGACTTTTATGCCAAATTTGAGGAAATTCCCTCAAGGCAATCTTGAGATATCGCATTTGTGAAAATGACAGACACAAGACCGCAGGGACCTTGACCTTCAACCACCCAGAATCTAATGAGTTCATCATTGAATCCAAGTGGAAGTTTGTGCCAAATTTAAAAAAAAATCTTCAAGGTGTTCTTTCTGAACGAAAATGTGACAGACACAAGGTCACATTGACCTTTGACCACCAAAATCTAACCAGTTCATCCTTAAGTCCAAGTGGACATTTGTGCCAAAATTTAAGAAATTCCCTCAAAATGACAAATCAACAAAATAGCAAACAAGCAATAATAATAAAAAAGAGATAACTACAGACCAACCTAGGGATTAGGTCTTCGGATCGTTTTTCCCTTATGTTCAATTCTGACCAAAAGAAGATCCACCACTGGCTGTAGTCTTAGCTGTGTTTGGGGCTTCAAGGCAGAGAAAGAACAATCCATTAAAGGTTAAACACATATTCAACACCACTGGGAGTGCAGGTCAGGTCAGCCAAGACACTCTTGGCTGACCTGACCTGCAGTGGGTCGCAATGTTTCGGTGGGACAGCCTTTTTTACTGACATTACTGGTCAACAGGAGAAAATACATCATACTAAGTGCTCTCTATTCTGCAGTGTGTCTCTAAAATTCTTTTCATTGATTCAAAACTAGATGTAACAATGTCCTTTCCTAACGATTTATTCAAGGCACTAGTGCTGCCCTGGAGCATTATTTCTGAAGGTCAGCAGAATATGGCTTGCACAGAAATCATTTAATAACACAGGTAGTTCCCACATAACGTTATCTGAAGCCTGGCGTCGCTTCCACGTGATTTGAGCTGAGATGTCAGCCTAAAGCTGTGAGATAAAACCAGAAAGAACAGACTGACCACTCTCCTCCCAGCACCTCAGTGTCAGCCTGACATTAATCTCATGCAGGCCCGGGCCCAATCTAATCTTATTTATGTAGGAGCAGATTTGACTTTGGAAAAGTTTAAGATATCTGCAGAGGCAGGGCAACCTGTTGCTGCCTGAGAGAGGAGGAGATTACATCTGAGTTAGGCATCATTCTAAACAAGAGTGGAAATTCCACCTAAGCAAAGATGTGAATGATGTAGTTTTCATCTTCCTTACCATATCTGTTACAGTTACCTCTCACCTTCAATCAGAAAGTGACTTAAGTGTGTAATATATGTAATATTCCATGACATGGCAAGGCATAATGATGCCGTATAATGAATTTTATATATATATATATATATATATATATATATATATATATATATTTATTAAAAATGTTATTTTTTGCCTATATTTGACAGGACAGTGAAGCATGACAGGAAGGATGGGAGAGAGAGAGCCAGGAAGACATGCAGCAAACAACGAACCAACCAACTCCCACCGCTGCAACAAGGGCTAGCCGCACCTTTCCCATGTGAACTACCAGTGCGCACCACTTTTAAGTCAATACAACATATTAACACAGACCTCGATTTTGCTTCAAGAGAGGCAGAAATGTGAGAGACACTGTTGTCAGTTCCATGTATAGTGAACCAACACAAACCAACTGGCTTTCTCAGCAAGTTTGTGGGAATTGGAAAATGTGCACATTGTGCCAACACATTTGATACAAAAACATTTCATCATCCCCATTTGGGAAAGAAATATAATGTAAAAGAATTTATCAATTGTCTTTCCACTCATGTAATGTATGTGCTTATTTGCCCATGTGGCTTGATGTATATTGGCCAAACAAAACGTAATCTGAAGTTGAGGATTGCTGAGCATAAAGCGGCCATCAGAAACAATAATCTTTATTACGCTCGCCAGACATTACATAGATAAAAATCATGGTTCTGCAGCTTCCCTCAGATGTATTGGAATTGAAAGAGTGTTGCCTAATCCTAGAGGGGGGAACATCATCAAACAGCACCTGAGAAGGGAAGCGTTTTGGATAAATGAACTGTCTACTGTTGAACCTTTTGGAATAAATGATTCACAGGACTTGAGTTGTTTTCTTTAACCTGTTTTTTCTTTTTCCCCCTGTAGGACACGTAGGGAAAGCCATCACCCTGCGTAGGGAAAGCTGTATCATCCTGCGTAGGGAAAGTTGAGCCTGCACTATCACCTGCGTAGCAGTGAGTAAGGGATAGATTTGTAGGATGTGTATTATTCTGCATAAAGATATTGGTATTTCTGTATATAGGTACTGGCTGGGTCTCAAGCTGGAATATAGTACTTTGTAGTATTTGCTCATGTGTAAGTAGATTTTGCTATAATATTCATGCATTGAATTTTTTTTAGTTTTTGAATTTTAAAGTTTTTAACTTTATACCATGGTTGATACATATTTTTCAATTTCATGATTGATGTAATTGTATTGTTTTTGTATACTGTGATATGTTTTCTGTTTGAGTCTTGCTTAGAGAGAAAAAATGAAATTGGTCATGTGACCAGCAAGCATTGAAACACACCTGTGAATGCTCAGGTCAGACCTGAGGTGAACCTGATGACGCTGAACACGAAACGCGTTGTTCCCTCAAATAAAGTATAGTAAAGTCTATGTCAGTGTGCGGAGGATTTGTTTGTCAAGCTGATTACACATGTTCCTGCTGCCTGCCAGCACCTGACTACCTGTGCTGTGCAAGGAGATGTCATTGATTCCAGTTTTACAACATATAGACACTTTAACTATCTGCCTTTCAACGTGCTACCTCAACTACTAATGTACAGTTTTAGCCCACTAACTATCCCACTATTGGCAATGGTTCTACTGTACTTTCAATAAAGCAATCGTACTATCAAATTCACAACAACTCTGTCTGAATACATTGCTCTTCTTAATGGGTTCAGTTGACTATTTAATCTGCAATTTCCTATGACCTGTATCCCAAACACACACCATGTGAAACTGTACGTGGGCAACTGTGCACTCAATGAGTATGGACTAATTCTATTATAATTGAGAGAAGGCATATATCTCTCCAGCCAATATTTTAACACTCAGCAACAGTCTTAAAAGTATATGTATTTTTGACTGTTAGGTGAACTGTTCTTTTGAAGGTACCATGTCGAGTTTTTTTTTGTAAAAAAGGCTTGTTTACATTCACCAAAATATACCCTAAGTATCCTCAAGGCCAAAATATATGCATTGATGGCATTCCCTTCCTCAGCAAACATTTGTAAAGCTTACTTTATGGGAAAATTTGTAATCTGTATTGTTTACCTCCATGTTCGCTAGCTTCGGTGAGAGTCTGTTTTGTCATTGCATTTGCTCCCACTTTGCTACTTTCTTATTACAGTTATGCAAACTGCAGATCAGTAACCATTGGCAGATAACTGTATTGTGTCAACATTTGTACCTGTGTGTTCTCATGTACATGGAAGAGTTGTTACCAGATGGTTTTCCACTATATATATAAACATTGCTCCATAGCGCGACTGGTGGTCAAAAACTCCATATGGTACCTTTAAGGTGCAGAAGCAGTAAATAAGTTCCAGAAAAAGTTGTTTTGTGCATGGAGCTGCCCCATGTCTAGGAAGAAAAAACTCACTCCTACCTTAAGTTAATGCTTCACTGTCACTAACAATGTGTTTTAAGTGTCTTAGGGTTGAAGCCAATGGAACTATTCATGATTTAAACTTTTAAGTCAGGACACAGTATGGGTCAACTCTTCCTCTGAACTAAAAATAAGACAAGGCTGTAATTTCCCAAAACAGTTTTTATGTCTGCAAAATAAGTTCAGCCAAGTACAAGTCAAAAATTGGAGCTTCTCAGTTCAATTCTTTGCACCCAGACAGAGGCTTATGTAACCAGCTGGTGATTACTGTCGTAATCATTGAGATGAAGACTAAGAACACATCAGCTTCAAAAGCAAAATGAAGATTTGATCCCAGATACACTCATCACAAGGTTGTCATGCAGAACGCATTGAGACTCTGATGGTGTCATTACTTTACAGCAAGTTAAAAACTAAAACAAAAAGATTGTGTTTATGAATCTGCCTCCCCATCCATAAAACAACAAAAAGCAGAAGCAATATTACACACTAAGTGATGTAACTGCAATTGAACAATGTGTCCAACTGTAAAGAAAGTCTTGCAAATTCCAAGAAAGCACAGCAGACACACTTGAGGACTTTCAGGTTAGCTGAGGAAAGTGAAAACCTTTGTTTATAAGTGTGTGTGTGTGTGTGTGTGTGTGTCATTTGTAATTTTCACATACTGGTACCAGTGTGATACCTGAATATGGTACAAATACCAAAACAATATTTAGCAGTGTACTTGCAGTGGGGGAAGGACTATAACAAACACTAGCGGCACATTTTTACCAAAACAAATCATTGACGAAAGTTTCTAAACACAACTTGGGCATGTTCCAGCAGGAATATCAGGGAAAAATTAACAATATTGGCATCCAAGTTTACCTCTATCTCTGAGATTAGCATGTAGCTACATGTAGCAGTGTTCTTGCAACTGAGGAATGACAAAAGCAGCACTAAAAATCACCAATAAAAGCTTGTTAACACAACTGGACACATTCAGCAGGAATATGATCCGGAATCGTGGAGAAATTGAGCATCCATGATTACAAGATTACATGATTCCCTGACGTTAGCGTGACGCTATATGTATCAGTGTACTTGCAGCTGGGGAATGACTGTAACAAGGAGTCGCGGCACGTTTTTTTAACATGACAAGTCAAAAATAAAAGCTTCTAAACACAACTGTACATGTTCCAGCAGGAATATGATCTGCTATCAGGGAGAAGTTTACAACATCGGCAACCCAGATTACATGTTTCTCTGATGTTAGCATGCAGCTACATGTAGCAGTGTAGACAAAATAATGTAAACACATGCAGTGGTGTGCCTGGAGCAAATGACCATATAAAGATATCTGGCACAATATGACATCATACTGTAGCCAGAGTAGAAAAAACTGTTGGATGAATCAATGAATCAGTATTGAATGGTAGGAAACGTGAGGCTTTTTCTCACAGGGATTATCCATGGTTGTAAAATTACATATTCAACACAAAATAGGGAAAAGCATAATAGATCCCCTTCAATGATCACGACAGTCATCACAGCTATTGTCACACAGCAGGCACAATCTGGAGAGACTGTAGGCACAGTAGTTGGACTGTCAGCGGAATACGAATACATATGGCTGGACATAAATACACACACAAACACACACACACACACACAAAAGAAAAAAATCAGCTCGCCTCTTGACACTTATCATCACACCTACCATTGCCACACTTATTGGGAGGAAATAACATCATCAGCACCTGATGACACCCCTGCAATCAGTGCACAGGTGTAATGAGTATCCATCTAATTAGAGCGTTGTGCTGTGCTGACTGACAGACAGGCTTTACCTGTGACTGAGTGCATCTGCGCTTTCCAGAGGCTTTCTGAGACTCAACACAACTAGGAATGAGTCACTATATAGGCCACCTATGCGCATGCGCGTGCGCGCGCACACACACACACACACACACACACACACACACACACTTGTAGCCCCCACTGTGCATGTGTAGCTAAGGTCAAGCCTGGAGGGATTCTAACATTCCCTACAGAGCAAATGGACCAAGGACAAAAGTGGCACAAACCGTAGGGGTACTGTTCCAAAACAAGGGTCAATATGTCAGCAGCCTCACTGTGGCACACTGACCCCCTGACTGAGCCTGTTTCTTCTTCTGATTCTATTTTCAGGCCGTAACAGTGTCCTTGTGTCATTGGTCAAAACAAAACCATAAAAGAAGAGCGAATATCACATGACTGATTGGCCTCCTCAACACATATAAATAAAGACTTTTGTTTTCTGATATTTGTGTCCATTAGATTAGATCAGCATTAGATTTTTTTGGCCTCAAGTCTGTGTGTATGTGTGTGTGTGTGTGTGTGTGTGTGTGTGTTTCATTCATGGACAGCGGTCATGTCAGCATGAAAAGATAAAAGGTTAAGCAGTTAGCTAGGGGCTGGTACGTTCTGATCTGTGCCTACTCACACACATACACACACACAATACAAATTCAAGGTACAGGTCTTCCTGTGTCTCTGTTCCAGTAGGTACAGTGTGTTCAGTGCAAATGTAATATAGAGCAGCTGCGGAGTCCCTCCCTCTGTTATTTGATAGAATATATAGAACAGTGGTCTTCCTTGAACAGACTGGTCAAGGTCCCTGCTTGGCCAGCCTTCACAGAAGGGGGAGCAGCTTGAGCCCAATATGTGCTTGTGGAGAGGAGCAAACCATGGAGCATATTATTGAAGCCTTCCCTCTCCAAAGACTAAAAGGAGGTCCAGTCTCCCTCCACAATATAGATCAAGAGGCTACTGCTCGGCTTGAGAAATTTGTATTCGCTTAATAAAATAAATATAGAACATGTGCGTTTAAAGCACATAAGTGGGATATTAAGCAGGGAAAGTCTTCCCCTCAATCAGGAAACTGATGCTCAAGCCTAGTAAAGCAAAGCATCTGCTTGGTCGCCCCTGATACTGAATCCTGATCTCCCACTTCAGATCAGTGGTATCAGTTGTTGGAGCTGTTTTCCAAGGGCCGACCAAGTCCTGCAGGCTTGTTTGTCTCAGATTCTGTAAATCTTTTGAGCAAATTAGAACTGATTTTTAAGTACCTTCTAAATCTTTGCAGGAATTACAAGATCCATCTAAAACTTCAAAGTTGGAAATGCCATGGTCAGGACCAAATCTCTGAAGGCAATAATTCCAGAGATTTATACTTCACTGCAGAATCGGATTTCCTAGCTTATGACTTCCTGGTGCCATTGTGGGAGGGTGATCTCGTGGTAACATTTACCACTGCAGACTGGACCAAGATCTGCAATGGAATCTTTCCGAAACGTACTTCAATCTCTATACAAACCTCTATTACAAGTGTAAAACACATAAAGGTACATTTACCCACTTGTTTTGGTCATGTAATTGCATCCAGGCATTTAAGAAAGGGGTTCATTCTGTGATTTAATACGTAAATGTTACTGGTCAACATTTTACATCGTCTTCTTCATTTTACTTCGGATACGGTCCCTAAATTTCTGTTAACAAACCCAAGACTTTCACCAGGAGCCCGGTGTTCACTTTCCATATGAATGTAGAGCCAAACCGTGGTGTTAAAACTTTTGCTTCCCTCTGTAAAATTGGCTAATAAAATGACCCCTGCAGCAAGACAAACAAGCATGACTGTAATTGTAGACTGAAACTATCTTCCCAACTAATCTCAAAAGTCCCCATTAGTCATCAACAAAACATCAGTAAGTAGCAAAGATACGGCATTATTCAAGTAGCTGGGGTCATAAAAATTCAAATCCTGGGCAAAAAAAGGTTAAGAAGAACTGCTGAACTGTTGTAAACAAGTGATTCATTCGCGTCAGTTTGGCAACAACAAAAACATTTTCTGATGAGTGCTCTAAAATCATCCTGGAACACAATGCACTGCTTATGTGACGTAATATAAATGCTTCCTCCCAAAATGAGCTGCATACATGTTGTACCACAAGTTAATCACTTGGTCAACTGGACTGCTGGGTCATGACATATTGCAAAGCATCTTCAGCTCAGATTCTTGTGATCACGATGTCCTGATCGTCCGTGACCGTATCAACCATCTCTTCTTACAAGTACACAACTAACAGGGCAGCGTGCACCTCACACAGTCACAGAACAAAAAACGGAAGCTTCCTCTTGGAGAGGAACGGGGAAGGGAGGAGAGTGAAGGTGGAAAGCACCAGACACTTACACGTAGAAAACACCGCTTCATTCAAAGAGCAATATGACAGCCTCCAAGACATTTGAATCTGTGTGTCAGTATAAAATGTCAAATTAAAGCACTGCCCTCATGAGACACAACTAAAAAGCCCAAATTAAAAGGAGACTAAATATTAGTCTTGCTAGTAAGCAAAAAGAAACTATGAAAATAGAAAACCACCAGACAAAATGTGATCCTTAAAGGCTATTTAAGTTGAAACATTTCAACCTCTTTGTGCACTAACATGCTAAACTTTCAGCACTATCAGCAGCAAGGTACCAGCACACCACATACAGCATGCAAAGTCCCATGAAACATGGCGACTGTGTGACATGCAATAAATGATGGTGAGAAACCTACATTACCTCTATCTTTCATCAAAATGTCATTGTCATAAATAAAGGTGTTCCTCAGAGCAGCACAGCAGCACAGACAAAGATGCAAAGGTACAAATTGCCACCCTATGAAATATATCCCATCAGCAGCTGTTTAAGCCGTCACATGTGACAGGCATGTGAACAGAAATATTGGTAGTCTGCTTTTGGCACAAAGACATACATCCCATACATTTGACTATTTCTTTCTTCACCCTTTAAGAGACGGTATTCCAATAAAACCAAATGAAACACCATCCAAAACTCTCCCATTTTGCACGCATTAAGCTTTGTAGCTCAAACAGATTATAGGAAAAGATCTTTTATCACCTTTAAGTTCCATCAGTCCTAATGCTGTTTGTCTGAGTAACCCCCATTATAGCCACTTACAGATTATCTTCCAGCAAAATGCACAAAGAGGGTGATTTGGGATCATGTGCAGGGCCAAGAACATCTCAGTGACATTTACTTTAACGCAAATAATTGGCTTCTTATTTGTGAGGCGAAAGCTTCTGTATGATGAACATGTGTGCTGCCAGGTTGCGCAGGTGTGATGAGTCAATGGTCAAATGAGTCACCATTAAAGGTTAGTGGAAATACAATCTTGATATGAACACACACACAGCTGTTAAAGCAATGACACTAATTGCAAAAAGCAGAGAGTAAATTTCTCCAATTTTAGCCCATCATCCTTTAGTGTGTCCATTTGATTAATTACATTAATTGATTACATCTAGACAACAAGGGATCATTATGTAGTTAAAGGGACAGTTCATTTCAAATACATATTTTTTTCTCTTTCCTGCAGTGCTATTTATCAATCTAGATTTTTGGTGTGAGTTACTGTGTGTTGGAGATATAAGCTGTAGAGATGTCTGCCTTCTCTCCAATATAATGGAACTAGATGGCACTCAGCTTGTGGTGCTCAAAGCACCAAAAAATACATTTGAAAAACTCAACAGCAATGTCTCTTTCCAGAAATCATGACCCAGTTACCAAATATCATCCACAGACCTTGTTGTGAGCAGTTTCATGTAGGAACTATTTTGCATGCATCTACTGATCTACTGCTAACCTACTGTAGCACCACTGAGCTAGCTAACATTACAGCTCAGCCAAGGAGGACGCCATTGATGTTTACATCTCACACTGTTAGAAGCACAAGCCTCTTGTCCATAAATAGATGCACACTTCCTTCTGCACAGTGATATGGTTGGTGGGCATAGTTGGGTAGACAGAAATAGTCCTACATAAAACTGCTTACAACAACGTCTGTGGATTATCTTGAGTAATCGGGTCATGGTCTTGTCCGACCAAATTCTCACTGGTTGGACAATTACTGTTACTTTGATAAGGCTGTGTCTCCACCAAAGCGTTACCAAGAAGACACCACCGCTCAAGGCTCAAAGCTTTCAACAGGAAAAACATCCCATCTGAGCCCTTTTTGAGGTGGCAGGATGGCTAACATTAGCTACCCGGCTAAAAATATTAAGTCTCTTTCTCGGATACAGCTCTACAGCAATATTTAACCTTAGTAACTTGTGTTGTATATGACACTGTCAACCCCAGAGTTAACTTCTATAGTGTCCAGTATGTCAGATTCTTCTGATCAGTCCTGCTCAACAGTTAGTGGTGAGATGGACGTGGTTCAGGTGGAAAAGCTTTACGGTGTACAGCTTATTTTCAGATAATGATATTACAGTGGAGACCACATTTATTTTTCACTCGAGGAATTCCACTTGCCTCAACACAGAGTTTATACTTGCTCTGGGCAAGTGTTAAGGCCTCTGCACACTGAGTCAGTTTATTATGTCCAAAACTGTCACAAGTCTTAAAATAAATGACTTTACATCTTGTCAATCACGGTTGCACACTGAGTCCAAAACGTCTTCATGCAGCTGCGGTGCCAAATGAAAGACAGGGAGGGGGTGAATACAGCCAGAAGCCAGATAGGTAACTCCAGCGGAAAGAGGCAAAGGAGGAAATGTGTCTTCTCATTTGTCAAGTATTACGAATTTTCACAATGAATGGAACAATAAGACACAACGAAATCTGTATGCATGGTTTCTGTGCGTGACAATTTTTTCGGATGATTAAAAAACAAATCTGAAAAAAACAGACTCAGTGTGCAAGGGCCTTTAATGTTGAGCCCTGTGACAAGTTCGTGGCGTCAGTCCGACCACCCTATAGTTCGACTACCCATTAGTCCGACTACCCACTAGTCCCACCATAGAGTCCTATTTTTTGAGATCCATTAGACCGACCTCCCAGTATTCCGACCATACTTGTGCCATTCTTCCGTCCGCCGCTAATCCGACCCGTTAACATTAATTAAAATGGATACCTAGATGGACACCTGCCTGTATAATATAAAGCAGTTACGTCAGGCTATCTGGTAAAACCTCTGATCGAGGTATCCACTCTAACAAACATTGACGGGTCGGATTAGCGGCGCTCGGAAAAATGGCACAAGTATAGTCGGATTATTGGGAGATCAGACTAATGGATCTCAAAATATAGGACCCTATGGTCGGACTAATGGGTAGTCGAACTATATGGGGGTCGGACTGACGTGTTGTCCCCCCCCCCCCGCCCCCGCCCCCCTGTGACAGGGGAAAAAATGCTTTGGTGGACACACAACTCTACCAGGTAAAGCACACTCAGTGCACTGTTGAGGAGTTGGTAGAATTTCACTTGACCTAGATTTTCTTTGATTGAATACAGCCCTACTGGAAAGAGACATGTTATTACACTTTGAGTTCCATCTAGTTCCATTACATTTGAGAGGAAGCAGACATTGCTACAGCCAATATCTCCAACATTCGGCAACTCACACCAAAATAATCTAGAGTAATAACTAGCACTTCTGGTGAGAAATGTGTATTTTTGATTTTTGGGCTGAACTGTCCATTTACACTCAGAAATAAATACAAAGAAGACTGATGGAACACATAAGAATTGTTAAACTGCAATACATCTGATCTTATCTTGTTTCATTGAGTTACTTTATTTACTATTTGCCTTTTTCGCATTAGTGCTTAAACATTTCAAATATATGAGCAACCACATTATACTCAAAGGTGCACTTTGACCATGCATGACAAGGTGCTACTTAAAGAACGTGGGAGAGGAACAGGTAGAGAGGATTTTTTTCTAACATGACTTCTTTAAGTTAACTGCAGTGTTACGCAATGCCCCAAGTGTAATTAGACTTCCGTCTTGATGTGAGTCACTCAGTAAACTCCATCACTGAGAAAGATGCCACTTGAAATGTATAGCTCAAGTCTACACGGCACTGGAACATGCACTTGACATCTGAAGTATCCCTGATTGAATACTGATGGGAATATTTTCTTTCCACGTCTTTGTAACAAGGATACTTCAGGACTGATTCTTTGACAAGTGCAATGCAATCAGCACACCTGTAACACAAACATTATCTATGGCCTGATACTGACATGCTCTGTTATGTAATGTATGGTCTATTAGATATTAACCATAACTAGTCTTGATTGCCTAATCATGATCCTTAACAATTAGGATAAGATATACAACCATCTTGCCTGTGAACTATAACCTTCTGTGATAGAAGGGGCGGTTTTATCAGGCTCAGGGACACTGTCGGGACAGTTTGCCTTGATTTGACGAAGACAGATGAACAGTCAATGACAGTCTATCTGTGGACAGACATACAATTTTCAAAACGAGGGCTTGTAACACTCAGGTTCCAAGTGTGTTTCCTCCACTATGTGAACAGAGTTATTGGCCCAAGTATTATCTGGAGGTATAGGGGTAATGTTTAGGGTTACAGTTTCATATTTGCTGCAGGTTGTGGGGTGTCAAGAGGAGGATGTAACTTAAGTCAAACTTCAGACTTCCCCTATCCACCAGGATCTCCAACCAACCATTACAAGTAGGCATGTAACGATATGTCGAATTTCGCTGTGTCGCGATAAAATAAATTCTCGATACCGTCGTGGGAATGCCACGGTAGTTATATAGCTGCGTTCTCCTACAGAGCCGGTAATATGACTGCGTGACTACATTCCCCATAATCCTTTGCATGCAACTGCGCACGCAGGTGAGAGCAGACTCATGCAGCTCAGCATCTCAGCCTCTCCGCGACTGTTCGTCATAGCGAGAAGCCACACATATCACGTGAAACAGCGGAATCGTGGCTTTCCGACAAGACCAAGCACTTGTCGGTAGTCCAATGTTTTCACAGTGAAAAAAAAAGATAAAGTTACACTAAAAAAATGTATAACAAAGCTTTCATACGGCTTTGCACACACATTACTTTTGGATGGATTACTCGCGAACGCAGGGTCGCACAGAAACGCCAAGCATATCACATGAAAGCGCAGGACCAGAGCTTTCCTCTCCTCATCTCCTGTTCTGTTAAAGTGTTAGGGTCTCCTTGATGTCAAGATTGTCAACCTGGCGTGAACAAACTGAGTGAATGTGTGTTTTTGAGTTTTTCTATGACTTCCAGGGAAATGGCTGGACTTTATTTATTTTGGTTTTCTTTTACACACATCTCTACCCACCTCTCTCTCTCTCTCTGTCTCTCGCTCTCTCTCTGTGTGTCTCTCTGTGTATCTGTGAGTGAGGGACTGTGTGTTATTGAGTTTACATTATTTCTAATTTGTTAATTGTGTTGTTGTTGCAGGGTCTGATTGTTGTAAGTTCTGTATATTTGATGAATATTAAGACTACTCTATCCTCATAATTTGATGTCATTCAGATGACTTTCTAGTAATAGTACTACACTACTTTTGTTCAGAGTAGGTTAAAAAATACTGAATGTTTCCATTTTCATATTCTGTCACTATAGTTTTAATTGACATGACTTTGTTATGGCACTTTAATGTCTGCCTGCCTAGCAGTAATAGAGGGAAAATGAAAGCACATGTTCAACTGTGTGTTGATTTGTTTATGATGCGTTTCCAAGTTAAAAAATAACATGCTGTACAGTGTACATGCACTATTTTTGAATAAAATAGCTATTTTTAACAATAAATTTTCTCTTTTTTCCCCCTGTATAGATATAGTGATATATATCGTATCGTGGACTCTTTATCGTAATAATATCGTATCGTGAGTTTCTGGTATCATTACATCCCTAATTACGAGTTAGTATTAAAGCAGTAAGGACAAGATCCCTCACCGGCTTCCCACCAATAAATCATTTGCGATCACTTAGCCAAGCCAAAAGCACAGTAACAGTTCTTGTGTTGATTAACATAAACAGTGATTCAAACATTCAGCTTGTATTGCTTAATGCCTGTGGGTTACTTGCAACCACAAACAACAGCAGGAGTTTCCCTATTAATTGTGGCTGTCAAAGAAAATCTTAAAATGAACCAAATTTCATAACTGCTCCACTTTAATACTAGTAATGTTGTTCTGCACCAGAGTATACTTGTGCCAACATATACGTACCATTTGTTAATGTTGTCGCTGCAGTTTAGAAAAAGCACGGCAATGGCAAAATCCCAAGCCCATACTATGGAGTCAATCCTTGATGTTAGGCCTACTATTGTTTGTATTCTAGAGACAATGTCAAGAACGACCCTTTGTGTGCCGTTGTGTGCCACTTTATTTCCAATGGCCATGCAGTTCAGTGCGTATATGCAGATTTCAGAAGAGACCAGCAGCATGTGAAATGCCTTTAGAACTCTACTTGCCAACTGCTACTCATGTTAAAAAGCAGTCCACTTCTGTGTTGTGGTACAGTTGGTTTTCACACCTGATATGACCATACCCTACACCACATTTTCAAGTGAATTTGGGCACAGAAAGGGACCTAGTCATCCCACTAATTAAACAAACTGGACTTTGGGCCCAAGCGTACTCAGATCTGGGCCCAGGTCCCTGGGGCCGGTTGCACCAACTGGTCTTAAGCCTGGTCTTAAGCTAAGTCGGTCGTAACTTGGCGTTCTAAGTCCGACCTAATAGTTACGCCGGTTGCACCAACAGGGCTTAAGACTTCTTCTCACAAAGACCGGGCGTAAATCTTACACCTAGTCAAGTGCAGGTGTAAGGTCATTATCAAGCTGCGCTCATGCGCTCTAGAGCGCAGAGAGCGCAACTTTATTGTGGCACGTCTCATCCACCGTCTGTATACGAGCGGGCATTTAGACGGGAGAGGGTAATTAGGGACAGAAGCAATTGGACATAGCCTATATAATGACAAGGAGCTGATTGAGAGGTTTCAATTCGGTAGGAGAGATCTGTTTGAACTTATTGAGAGAGCTGTCACCCGATTTACAGTTTGTGTTGGGCTGCAACGCAGCACTACCACCCGCCTTCCCACCAGGCAGGGGAATCCTCCCCAAATACGTCAACAATGATGTCACTGTAAATTGAGGTTTTCGGGGAGGACCCCCGCCAGTTGGATGATTTTTTTTGGAGGAGATGTATTTTTTTGCCTTGTTGAGAAGATCTTTCCACTTCTTCCTCATGTCAGCCTCTGTATGAAGGCAGCCAGAGTCTGAACACGTAGGCTATTGATGTGCCCCGTTATCTCTGCCCATACCGACTGTTTTTTCTTATCTGTGATACGTCTCTCTGCTGGCTGTACAGCTTGATTAATTTTCTAATTTCAGTGTCGGTAAAGTTTTTCGTTGATCCTTCATGTTTTCTTCAAATCTTAAACTGTAAATAAACTGTCAACACAGATGAGAGGGGCTGTCAACTGTCAACTGTCATCTGTCAAGCACACAGGGTGATTCAGCGGCGCATCATTTAACGTCACCATGCTCCTCTAGGCAAGCCGCGAGGGGCATTCCGGGGGCATTCACATGGACGCGCACAGCTAAAACCAGCATAGCTAAGACCAGGCGTAAGCCCTGTTGGTGCAACTGGCGTAAGTCTACTCCTTAAGACTGGTATTAACAAAGACCATCTTAGGGGTTACGACCAGGCATAGTAAAGACCAGTTGGTGCAACCGGCCCCTGATGTCTAAGCCTCCTTCGCTGCCTACCAATTCAATACAATGATGCTATAGAGAATTTGCTGGTATCCAAACAAAATCCAATCAAGAGTATGGTTTCTGGAAAACTGAAACATTTAGGGACCGTACACATGCCGTGTTTTTTTGCAGCCTCAAATCCAAGGTAGACACCCGGCAGGGGCGCTCAAACTTCCAAACGACGCATTCCCTAGCACCTCTTTTCAGGGCACAATGGCTGCGCACGGCATGTCATGTGACAAGGACCAACCAGTCACAGTCAACAGATATCTCTCTCTTTATCCATAAATAGGTGATCATTTTGGGGAAGTTAAGTATTTTAGTGCAGGGCTGGCCGAGCGCCTGGAAGAAGATCAGCTCTGCACCCAGGATTTCAGGTAAATAGGCTTTGGTAATGGCTACTCATCATTACATATACAAGAGGTTACACAAGGCGATTAGGAACAGCAGCTACAATATCTGAAGTATCTCTTACCACATTCCAGAATAAAGGGTTGAATATGATGGCTATCACAGCAATACAAAAGCTGGAGTCATGAAAGTTGATGTGTCGCAGGAGTCCCTCCATCAGCGTCACGTCCATCTGAAAGAAACAGCCATGTGAAAATCACACAATTACGTGAAAACATAATTTCATTAAGAGAGGAATTAAGAGAGAAAAGTGTGGCCTATGATACTGTCCTCACTTGCTACTTATAAAAAGGTGTTAGAAATTGCCAGAGGTCAAATTTCCATCCAAATTTGGTACAAATTTTCACAGAATTTTCCAAAATCTGCCAAAGCTATGCAACCTCTTTTGACTTCTCATTTCCATGTTACTTCCTATGTCTCTTGCAGATACATTTTAGTTAAATGTTGAAGGATGGAGAGCTTCAGCAGATACATCCGCATCTTCTTGACCCTTAAGAGGTTTTTTCCCCATCATTTTGAGTTCCTTTTCAACCTTAACAGATGTGTGCTACATACTGTCTGTTAGTTTTGGTCTGAAATAACATTTGCATTACTGCATATTACTGTATAGTGCTGTCTCAATCACAGTATATAATATTTTCATTGTGAATAAAGAGGGCAAACAGACAACAGTGGACACAGGGCCTTTTAAGAGTTAAGCATGGGGTAAAAATAAATTCTGATGACTTATTTGAGGTGCAGCAGCATAGACCGATATTCCATCTCTGTAACACTGAAGTGCTGTGTGTGGTTTTCAATTTATGCCTACTGACGCCAGAGATGAAGCACAACAAAGAATGTGTTTTATGCCAAAAATCCCAGTTTGCTTTGGTTGTTTTACATCAGTGTTGAGGCCAAAAGGACAACACAGCCTCAAGTATAAAGGTCCAAATACAGTGGCAATGTAGGCGCCAAGTCTGGATAAGTAAAAAGAATGCATGGAATAAAAATGATAAGTGAGATTTCAGTCAATTGCCTCTATAAAATAAAAGTGAACTATGACGTAGTTGGCTGAATGCACTTACTGTAGGTCGCGTTGGCTAAAAGCATCAGCTAGATAAATGTAATATAATGAAGTACATTTTCCAGAACAGTGAGTTATTAGGAAACATGTGGTTCTCCATTGCAACTGCACTCTTCTTTCAGGAAAATATAAGAGCCTTGCACTCAGTGTTGTCCAATATTCATTACCTCCCACATACAATACCTTCACTCAGTGTGTATGACTTTCACTCAACATCTACAACAGCTATCTAAGTAGTAGGGATCATACTGCACTGTACAGTGATGGTATTATCAGACATTTCTGCTGAATCAATGCAACAGTTACTGGCTTATTGACTTCAAATCACAAACAGTGGTATTCTGTGATAGTGTGTGTCAATAACAGGCCCATCTCAAGCTGCTTCTGTTGTTCTCTGTGGAGGGATAGGCTACTGAGTTTAGATCTCTTTCTCATCGATTTCCAAAGATACAGGCTGACACAGGCAACAGGTCAAGGTTACCCTGTTAAATTTAATGAGTGCTCTGACCTTGAGTGTATAGCTTGCAAGTAATTGAGTGAAACATGGACAATTCAAAGTGAACTGCTGCAGGCCAGAAGAGGTGGCTGTCAGTACTTTTTGTTATTGTCAAAATCATGACTCCACCAGGCTTGTTGTTTAAAGGTTCTTTATGTGACAGTCAGAACATTATTATAGCAGCAAACCACTATTTGCTATATAAAGATATAGTGGAATATTCTAGTCCGTCCATGTGTGCATGTCAGTGTATGTGTGTATCCTAGTGGCTAGCTCCTACCCCCACCACTGACATCTGGGCAGCAGCGGCAGCGCGGAAGCAGTAACACCGTTAGTTTTGTCAGCACAGTTGCTGTTGTTCAGCGCTGTTAATGGAGTTAACACTGTTAGCTGAGCCACCAGCTCAGGTAACTCCATGCTGAGAACCGTGTCCAGACAACTAATACTATGGGTTCCAATACCCATACTACCATACTGTTTAGTATGCCAGGAAAAAAAATTAGTATGTCCCAATATATGGTATGTTAACTGAAATATGCCAAAAATACAGGATACATCTGGTTGCATTTTGCGGTATGCAAGCAAGCATGCAGATGATTGGGTTCTGTTGGCTTCATCACACTAAGACCTCCATCAGGCACTGGGACAGTTTTCAGCCGAGTGGGAAGCGGATGGCGTGAGAGTCAGCACCTCCAAGTCTGAGGCCATGGTTCTCTGCTGGAGAATGTAGGCTTGCCCCCACCAGGTTGGGAGAGAGTAACTGTCTCAAGCGAAGGAGTCTTGTGGTCTTGTTCATGAGTGAGGGTAGAATGGAGCATGAGATGGATCGGCGGTTTGGTACGGTGTCTGCAGTGATGCGGACTTTGCAGGGGACCATCGTGGTGAAGAGGGAGCTGAGCCAGAAGGCAAAGCTTTCAATTTACTGGTCCATCTATGTCCCAACCCTCACCTATGGACATGAGCTCTGGGTAGTGACTGAAAGAATGAGGTTGCGGACACAAGCAGCCGAGTTTCCTCCATGGGGAGGCTGGGCTCAGCCTTAGAGATAGGGTAAAGAGCTCAGACATGTGCTCATCTGGCTTAGAACACGTTGAGGTGCTGGGGAGAGGGACATCAGAGGTGCTTCGCTGGGCCTGTTGCTCCTGAGATCCGGCCCCAGATAAGTGGATGAAAATGGATGGATGGATGGATGGAAGCCAGCAAGCTGTTCTGACTATTCTGATCCACAATCCTCTGCACAGCGGAAGATGCCTCATATCGACTGAGTCACAGACAAATGACAGCTCACTGACAGCTGACAATAGCCACAAAAACAATCATAAATACAACACATAACAACAAAAAAACATAACTATGAAATAATCAATAACAGAGAAATGCAGGTGTAATTTTACTGGCGCGAATATATTATGTTAGAATCTACAACGTATGTAGTTCTTACTTTAAAGTTGAACTACATACATTGCAAAGTAAAAACAGCAGAGCTGTTTGGGTCGACCCTTGTCTCTGGTGGGCTTGGCGAACCACATTTTATCTCCAAGGTAAGGGATCTATGAGCAAGAGGGTCAAAGTTCAGAGCACACTGTTGTGACAAAGTAGTATGTCCCAATTGTGTGCATAATGCATGCAACAGTACTTACTTTGTAAGGGCAGCTGCAGTACCCACTAAAAGTAAAAAGTATGTAATTCAGAACGCAGCTATACACTTTGAATTTTGTGTAGAACTAGGGTTGGGCGATAATACGGTAATAAGGTATCCCGCGGTATCTAAAAATAGCAACGGTATCAGTTTCATTACCGTCATTTTAAAAAAAATCTGCCGCGTATATAGGCCTACAGTGGACTGATATAATATTAAATATAATTTATTTAATGCCTAAATAATGAGGGCTTGTCCAGCACCTATGTATGTGTGATTGAGTTTTCAATTTAATACTATTATAATTTAAAACTAATAGTAGTCTATAATGTTTTTCTTATAACTGCCCTTAACTCAGGACATTTGATAAAGTTTTTGGATGTCACCTCGTCACGTGACAGCTCGGACGCGAGAAAGAGAAGAAAAGATGGCAAGCCGCACATCAAGCAAGTTGGTCCTAAAAAAAAAACACAACTTCACAACTTCTGCAAGCAGCAGCAGGTCCAGTGTCCATCAGAGTGGAGGAGGGAGAAGCGCAACCCGAACCACCGGAAAAAACAGATGACTGTGGGCAGTCTCCTTCAAAGAAAGGCCGATGCGGCAGCAGGTCCGGTCGGCACCATACAGAAGCAAGCAGGAGCAGAGGTAACGGCCTGTTGTCGTGAGCCTGTTATTCAGGGAGACGCAGACCGTTTTCCTCTGATGTCGAGGGCTGCCTGAAAGTACCTGTGCGTTTGTGCCACAAGCTCTCCATCAGAGCGCGTATTCAGCACCGCGGCCAAAGTTGTCAATCCACTACGTGCCCTGCTCCAGCTGGAAAAAGTAAACATGCTGGTTTTTCTGGCGAAAAACCTTGAATAGTTTTGAAGCATATGATGCTGCTATAGTTATCATTATACTTTGTTTTTATTTCATTTTTGTTTTTATTTCATTTTAACCCTTTGAAACCTGAGCAAATTGGCTTGGTTTCTTTCAAAACCATGGGAAGAAGGCAATGAGCAACAGAAGACAAAATGACCCAAAGAGTTAGCAAGAAATGAGAAAAATGAGAAAATTAAAAACAAGAAAATTAGTGCAGAAAAAAAGTTAAAAACAAACAAATAACCTGGAAAAAGTGCATAAAAATTAAAATAATTCTGTAACATGATTTGAAATATAAAATTATGATATTTATAAATATAGCTTTTCCCTAGCTTTTTCCCCATATTTTTAAAAGATATTGCACCAAGTTGCTCGGGGTCCAAAGATTTGAATACCTGTGAAAGGAGTCTAAAAGCAGCACAAGAAAAGTGATGTCACTCCAGGATTCAAAGGGTTAAATGAGGAGCAGCCTGTTCTGACGAAAAAACAGTTTGGACTTAGAGAGGGTGAACTTTTCAAACTAAAGGTAGGCTCTAAAAATAAACCAACGGTCTTTACCCATTGCGGTCTGAGGATACGCTGTATAGCACACATTTTCGCTATTGCCTTTGTTGTGTATTGTTACTTTTTTATTATTTGATAAGCCTGTAAGTATTGGATGTTATAGGACTGTGTTTTAATTTAATGATTTGTGTCGATTACTGTACTGGAAGTGGACTGTAGCCCACAGACAATTTGTTGTTATTCCATTCTGTTTGGTTGACTGCTGCATTTGAACTTTTATAGATATTTGTTAATAAAAGTTGTTAATGTTATACATGTTTTGTTGTTATTTTTCAGTATTCTTAGGCCTATGTAATGTTTGCTATTCTGTTTCTGAACGGTATAGGTGCAAGCCGACATTTTGGCGACTCCCTCTGAGCCCTTTAAAGTGATTTTTAATTAGTCATGGTAATACCGTATAGCCCGGGAAAATGTGGGGAAGGTTTAATGGTAACAAAATTTGGATACCGCCCAACTCTATGTAGAACCCCTTTAAATAAATAAGAAGATAAAAAATATGCTCAAAAGTTGTTTCAAAAATAGGTAGCACACATGGTAATGTTTTTATTTGTTTGTTTACCTACTTAAAATCACTGGCCACCACCCACTTTATTAGGTACACCTTGCCAGTACCAGGTTGGACCCCTTTTGCCTTCAGAACTGCCTTAATTCTTCATGGCATAGATTCAACAAGGTGCTGGAAACATTCCTCAGAGATTTTAGTCCATATTGACATGAAAGCATTATGCAGTTGCTGCACATCCATGACCATTCCACCGTTCCAAAGGTGCTCTATTGGACTGAGATCTGGTGACTGTGGAGGCCATTGGAGTACAGTGATCTCATTGTAATGTTCAAGAACCCAGTCTAAGATGCTGGAAGTAGCCATCAGAAGATGGGTACACTGTGGTCATGAAGGGATGGACACGGTCAGCAACAATACTCTGGTAGGCTGTGGTGTTTAAACCATGCTCAGTTGGTACTAAGGGGCCCAAAATGTGCCAAGAAAATATCCCCCACACCATTACACCACCAGCAGCAGCCTGGACCGTTGATACAAGGCAGGATGGATCCATGCTTTCATGTTGTTTTCTCTAAATTCTGACCCTACCATCTGAATGTCACAGCAGAAATCAAGACTCATCAGACCAGGCAACGTTTCTCCAATCCACTAATGTCTGATTTTGGTGAGCCTGTGTGCATTGTAGCCTCAGTTTCCTTATCTGACAGGAGTGGCACCTGGTGTGGTCTTCTGCTGCTGTAGCCCATCTGCTTCAAGGTTCGACATGTTGTCTGTTCAGAGATGGTCTTCTGCAAACCTTGGTTGTAACAAGTGGTTATTTGAGCTACTGTTGCCTTTCTATCGTCTTGAACCAGTCTGGCCATTCTCCTCTGACCTCTGGCATCAACAAGGCATTTTCTCCCAGAGAACTGCCGCTCACTGGATATTTTGTCTTGTTCGGACCATCCTCTGTAAACACTATAGATGGTTGTGTGTGAAAATCTCAGTAGACCAATGAAATACTCAGACCAGCCTGTCTGGCACCAACAACCATGCCACATCCAAAGTCACTTAAATCACCCTTCTTCTCCATTCTGATGCTCAGGTTGAACTTCAGCAGGTTGTCTTGACCATGTCTACATGTCTAAATGTATTGAGTTGCTGCCACGTGATTGGCTGATTAGCTATTTGCATTAAAGACCAGTTGAACAGGTGTACCTAATAAAGTGGCCGGTGAGTGTATGTATGTCATAAAAATGGTACTAAATGCAAAATAAGAATTTTGAAATATTTTTTGTGTTATTATTTGTGTTGTAAAAATACATTTTCAAAATTTAATCTGATGCAAACTTCACTTTTATAAAGTCTGTTGCTGAAATTTCATTGTACTGATAGTGTTAACACATTGTCAAGCGAGGTTTGCAGAACATCGTGCTTTTATTTTGAAAAAGGCCTGCTTTCCGGCTGTCACGATCAAAACAATGAAGCAGTCTGTTCCAGTCGGTCAAACCGGGACCTTCTGACGCTGTCTGTGTGAGCGGTCACACGGATTCATGTGAGAGTTATACATGCAGAGCAGCTTCGTTTTCAACAGTTTTAATGTTTACCTCCGAGTAGTCGATGTTGTTGAGTCCTCCGCAGCAGTCCAGCAGCACAGGGTGATTGTTTCCAGCCGGATTATCGTCCCGAGCAGCTGCCGTGTCGCTCATACACACCGCGTGAACACTGACTCACTGTCAGCACTCATATAAGTGTGTGAAAGATGACAAATATTGCTCAATATTCAGTGCAAGGTTCTTGTTTTCCTGTCAAACGAGGGTGCAGTTGCTGTGGAGAACTACACAAGTCCTGATAACCTCTCACCCTGCTCAAAGCATCCTGGGAAATGTAGTTCAAAGTTCACTTGTGGATAGAAGCAGTTGATTGGTATCCAACACAAGCGCAGCACGTATTCTCACCCGGATATCAACTTTATTATTTACCCTTTGGACCTGCTGCTACACGTGATAACCATGGATGTATTTCCTATCAGTTTTCTTCTTTGTAGTGATTTAATACCCTGTTGCTCCACAGTGACATCTGCTGGCTGACGAGGAGACAGCTCCCAGCATTATACACGAGACATCTCTTAAATCATCAAATTAATTGGCATTAAATCAAAACTAAAGGCTCAGTCTGTTACGTGGTGTAAATAATTGTAAATTAAAGGCTTACACAACCACTAAATCACAGGATTTTCATACGGACTGTTAACATTTGTTTGTCATCACTGCAATAAACATGAATTTTTATCAGTGATAAGCTGTAAAATGCACACAGCTTATTTTCCTTAAGTTCAATTCAATATACGCTGCCCAAAAAATTAAGGGAACACTTAATCGTCAAAGTATAACATTAAGTTAAACTTCAAGGATATCAATCTGTCCATTTAGGAGGCACAAGTGATTGTTAATCAGTTTTACCTGCTTTGGTGCAAATGAACTAGACAACAGGTGCAATGAAGAGGCAAAAGCAAGACATCCCCCGAAATGCATGTGTTGGCCACAGACAATTACTGTCGCCCTCCTGACTGATTCTACCCTAGTTTTGTGTTCTGCTAGTGTCCTTGTCACTACTGGTAGCATGAGGTTGCACAGGTAGTCCAGCTCCTCCAGGATGGCACATCCATTCGTGCGGTCACAAGGTTTGCCGTGTCTCCCAGCGCAGTCTCCAGAGTATGGAGGAGATACCAGGAGGCTGGTTGTTACACAAGGAGAGCTGAACAGGGCCATAGAAGGGCATCAACTCAGCAGCAGAACTGGTATCTGCTCCTGTGTGTGAAGAGGAACAGGAGGATGACCTCCAACAGGCTACTGGTGTGTATGTTTCTGACCAAACTGTCAGAGACAGACTCCATGAGGGTGGCATGAGGGCCCGACGTCCTCTAGTGGGACCTGTGCTCACAGCCCAGCACCGTACAGCTCAATCAGCATTCACCAGAGAACGCAAGAATTGGCAGGTCCGCCTCTGGCACCCATTGTTTTACATTGAGCACATGTGACAGGCGTGAAAGAGTCTGGAGATGCCATGGTGAACGTTCTGCTGCCTGTAACATCATCCAGCATGACTGGTTTGGTGGTGAGTCAGTGATGGTCTGAGGAGGCATATCCTTGAAGGGTCGCACAGACCTACATGTCATAGCGGACAGTACCCTGACTGCTATTAGTTCCTGGGATGAAATCCTCAGAGCGATGTCAGACGTTATGCTGGTGCAATGGGCCCTGGGCTCCTCCTGGTGCAGGACAATGCCCGGCCTCATATGTCCAGAGTGTGTAGGCAGTTCCTGGATGACGAAGGCATTGATGTCATTGACTGGCTCTCTCGTTCCCCTGACCTAAATCCAACTTGGCACTTATGGGACACTATGTATCAGTGCATCCAACGCTGCCAAGTACCACCACAGACTGTCCAGGAGCTCACTGATGCCCTGATCCAGGTCTGGGAGAAGATCCCCCAGGACACCATCCACCGACTCATCGGAAGCATGCCCAGACGTTGTTGGGAGTGCAGTACAGGGATGTGGGGACCATAGACACTACTGAGTCACATTATGAGTTGCAGTGGTAAAAGTCACGCAAGTTGGATCAGCCTTTGATTTAATTTGTTTTACTTTGAGTTTTGGTGTGATGGGTTGATGATTTTGGTTTCCATTGATCGCTGTTACGTCATTTTGTTCCTAATAAATTATACAGTGTACATCAATAAAGATTTTCAACATGGCATAATCTGTTCATCAAGATCTGATGTGTGATTTAGGGGTTCCCTTAATTTGTTAAGTAGTCTATCTAGTTTGTTTGTTTTGAAAAAAGAAATGAAATAAAAACACCTGATTTCTCTGCCATCTCTACATCTATTCTCATTGCTTTCTTTACTTTTGCCTCATTTTATCCCCCTTCTCTTTTTCCTATTTCTTCTTTTCTACTGTGCCCTTTCCTCTTTCTTTGTCTTCCCCTGCCTCCATTTCTCGTCTCCTCTCCCACCATTTAAAACATTTCTATTGGCTTCTCTCTTCTCCTTTTTTCTTTTCTTGTCTCATCTCTCCTTTTCCCTCTGCTTCTTCTCCCTCTTTTCCCTGTTTCTTGTCTTATTTTATACTCCTTTCCTTCTGTCGCCCACTTGTCTTTCCTCTCCACCTCGTCCTTCCTTCACTCCACTGCTCTTCCTTTTTTGTCATTTTGTTGCATTTCCTCCTCCTGCCGTATTCTTTTTTCTTTTGAGGGTTCACATTGTTCTGTTCATTTCCTTTCACCACCTCATTACCATCCTTCTCTTTTCTTCTCCCACTCTCATCCCCTGCTGTTCACCTGTTTTCTTTATTCCCATTTCTGCTCAAGTCCTCCTCTCTTCGATGTGATATCTATCCTTTAATCTTCTAATCTCCTACAATTCGTTTTTACCTCTACTCCTTCACTATCTTGTTTTCCCATCTTTTGTTTCATCTTTTCTTTCTTTTTACTCCTCTTCCCCTCTCCTTTCTTCCCCTCTCCTCCTCCAGCCTCCTGCTCATTGTTTGGAGTCGATCCGTTAAGTAGAAGACACCCCATGTGGAGGGAGATATAGAGGGAGCTCGTAAATCCTCGCAGCTCCCTGACCGAGTGCACTGTCCGTTCATCATCTTGCAAGCTGTCGGAGGCGAAAGCTTCATCATGTAAAATTAAACGAGCATGACATCCAGCCAGCAGGCGGAGATTATGGCTGTAATTGAGACTCTCTCCTCTGTTTTCAAGCCATTCTTGCTCCTTCATCTACTTACGCTCCTGCCATGCATGATGGAAACAACAGTGGCACACCTAAGAAATTTTTCATAGGGGTGTCCAGATGGGGCCCCTGACAGTCTTGGGATAGCACACCAAAGGCCGCAACTGACTCAGGAATTTGATTATGCTGTGTAAATATATAAGCAAGTTAAAATCTATGCCACTATGAGAGTTAAGGAATCACATACTGATAGGTACCTTGCATTCTTATTTTACATATTACTAATTATCTGATGTGCATAGGCTAATACCAGTGCAGTTAACATTTTGAGTTCCACAACAGTCCTGTTTTAATGTGTTATGTGGATACTGTATCTGTATCTGTCACTAGCTATGTTTCCATCCAAAAGTGATTCGAATCATTGGGAAATGTGCATTAAAAGAAATATGAATCCTGTGTGTTTCCATTAAATGTACAGACTTTGGTGAAAACTACGAACTCGAGAGTTTTCCGCAGAACCGGAAACAAAACAAGTCTCACATTCTTCTTCTTCTACGTTTTCTGGTGGTTGGCAACCAACTTGTAAATGCATTACCGCCTTCCCGACCCAGAGTGTGGATATCACCATGGAGAGAGGTGCGCTATGTCAGACTTAACTCAAACATAACTGTTTCCATCCCCCGTTTTGCGAATCAACATTTTTTCGAATCAACCAAAACCCGGCTAAAGCGAGCATATTTTAGTTTGTGCGAATCAGGGGATTTTAATCCGAATTTTGGCGTTTCCATCATAATTTTCCGATGTGATACTTCTAGATGCGCATCTTAACAGGCTGATGGAAACATGGCTATTGTTCTTCAGTGGTTCAGTGGTTGAATTGGTTGTCCTTTTCCTTAAAGAATTAATATGCAGCTTTAATTCAAAGGAGTACATTAATTGTAATGAACACAACATTTACAGGGAAGGTCTAGGTATCTTTGGATAATTCGTAATTCATTTCTTCCTCTGACAGAGAGACACCAAAAAGAATTTGCAAAAACCATAATTGGCCTGTTTGAGTTTGGATTTCCAATTTTTCCTTTACAAACGAAAAACAAATTAAACCACGTGATTCCGTTTTTGGTTTTTGGTTTTAAATTGAGAAACAAAAAAACATGTGACTCCATGGGTTGTTTCATTCTTCATTCCAAAACGAATAAGGAGAAAAGGAATATTCAATAACGAAAAAACGGCTCGGTTTTGATTGGTTTTTCGTTTTTTGATTCTGACATCAAAAATGTTTTTTCCGTTCTTCGTTTTGAAAGAAATATCAAAATGACGTTTTTTTCATTTGTCAATTAGAAATGAATTACGAATTATCCAAAGATACCTAGACCAGGGAACAAGCCGCCTCAAGTTTAGGGGAAACTCATGGGTATCTGTAGAACCCATTTTCATTTAGAAATCTTGAGATGAAATTTTATGGGATCCCTTTGAAAATGGCCATGCCAGTTGTTCCTTCGTGAAAATTTAGCCTAAAGTTTGACTGTCATTTAGCCCACTTCCTAACATGCTACACCAATGGATGCCTTTGGTTGTATAGTTTCGCAAGGTACCTTTATGCTAGCGAAAAAAATTCAGCGTACCACAGAGTCTTAAAGAAAGCAATTATTTTCGCCACAGGGGGCCACTGGGTGGGCCAGCAATTGTATCAGGGTGGCCATGGCCCCCCTAGCCCCCATGACCTCTCCCGTGGGCGACAGTTGCAAACAACATAAGGAATACACACCGAAACGGAAAAAAGCAACAACAAAAAGTCAAGTTTTATCCATTACATAATCGTATCGTGATCAACATAATTCGTGTCCCACTAAAAGTCACTCAGACTCTCTGTATTGCTTTATAGAGAGCATAGAGGACTGTGTTGTTCATGCTGCAGGCGAAGCCGGTACTCGCTCTTTGTATTATTGCATTTAAGCTCTTTATTGTGACAGAGGCTCTTTTGACTTTTTCCATTCACATAGATACACTGTATGTCCTTGAAAAGAGTTCAGTATAAAATCGATATCACTTGTAAAGATTACATACTAAGAGTAAACAAGTGGTGGCAGAATGTGACCGGAGGAAATAGTTGTATAACAGCAGAGTCAGACATGGGCAACTGGGGGACAGAACTTCTTTCAAAGTATAAATATAGTATGAATACATTCAAAGCACTTATAAACTTTATTTTCCATATCAACAATGGATCCTTGTATGTGAAAGCTGTAGCCTGCACTGACATATCCACTGAAATTATCAGTAGTTCTCGGTTCCCCTCAGCTCTACAAATGGTTAGTATTTTTCAGCTCATTCAGTTCACACACACCATGCATTTTGAACTTTTGCAAAGCAAACTGTAACACGGGTTGGAAAGACAGGATTGAGATTTGCATGTAATAGTCTTCTTACCATTATAGTTGGTCCATGCTTGCTTTTTGGACAGAAAACAAATATCTGTGATAACAGAGCAAGACTTACAGGTAATAAATGTGGTCTGCCAACACAATAAAGCCCCCTGTTTGTGACACATCCTTGATTACAACAGTTCAGCTCAAAAAAGGTGGAAATGTGAGCCACTTTTCTTGATCTCAACAAGGTTTCAAGAAACCTAATCGGAACTGGTTCAAGAACCAGACCTTATTTGGTGGAAAGGGGGTACAAGTCTACTGGAGGAAGATACGGAACCCCAAACTGCTCCTGTTGGCTGTGCAATTGGTGTGTGAGTGTGCGTGAATATTTAACTGTGTAGCAGGTGGCACCTTGTATAGTAGACTCAGTGACCAGTGTGTGAATGGGTGAATGTGACAAGTGGTGACAAGTAGTGTAAAAAGCGCTTTGAGTGGTGCTAAACAAAAGCAAGTCCATTTACCATTCAATTACTTCATTGAAGTGTCTGTTTGGCATCAGCAGCGTGGTAGCTCTTGCCTCAGTCATTACATCCCTATTGCACAACATAACTATTTCATTACATTCAGGTGGCACAAATGGAATATGCAGGATGAGTAGAGATGGGAAAAAAGGATGCATCAAAGAAAGACCAGCATAAGAATGTATGTACATTATATGACAGCTGACAAAGGAAATCATTGTTGATTATGCAATTGCAGTAACTGCTTGCATCACCCTCGCTCTATAAACGTGCGCCTGGAAATGAATTTTTGATGCTGTTTTTTCAAAGAGAATTATTTGTAGAGAGGCCGGTACATCCTGAATTGCATGCTTCATTGCTATTTGGTGCAAGGATGACTGGAGACATCATTCCTGACATCTGACCCTCTCTGTGCACTTGCTTCTGGGGTGGTAGTTAGTGTGATGGATCAAGAGGGAGAAAATTCTGCCTTGGATGAGCCCATGTTCTTTTAAAAAAAGTAGATCTGAATCATTCTTTGATGTATAAAACAATAAAGGTGAGCATTTGTTAGACAAACAACACACACACACACACACACACACACACACACACAGAGTTACATACAGTGTGTCTGTTCAGTTTGCAGGACACACAAATGCACCTATTTCCACATACAGTATGGTTAAACATTCACACAGCTGACTGTGTTTACTTTTCCGTGGATTAGACAAGAGGACCGTGTGTGTCATGTTTTCATTCACACTATCAAACACACACACACACACACACACACACACGCACACGCACACACACACACACAGGGTCATTATGGAGTATAATTGCACACACTGTTGATATATTATTGCACTAGAGAAGGTAGAGGAGGGAAATAAAAGACAGAATGGCAGAATAGGACTGTTGATCCCTCATGTGCATCTTTCTCTGCGCTACAAACACAGTTGAGCTGTTGCCAAAGTGCTCTCAAGGGTAATCATCTCTTACGCAGTGCAACTGGATTCTGGATTTTAGATGGAGTTTGCGAACAGTAGATTAACTATGAGGTAGGAGGACCCACCTGTGCACAGATCATGTCACCAGCACAGCAGGTTGATCATCAAACTGATTCATCTGAGACACGTGCAGAGGAAAGAGTATATAACGGCCGAGCTCTTGTGTGTGTATGCCTGGAAGGCTGCTGGGTGATTCTCAAGATATGACGTCAATAACAATGCACCAATGGTATGAAATGGTATACGCTTCCTGTCTCCTAAGTGGGTGCAGTCACCTCTCTCCCCCATCCCCTCACCTCATTTTGAAGTTCTGTGAACATTGTGTAGATGGATGAAAGCTGCTTCAAAGCAATACAGAACTGGATACAGTACAAATGTTTGTGCCTTAACGTTAAAGCTATTCAAGGATAAGATGTTTGCAACATCAACGTTAGTTGGTTTTAAACTAACAGCCACTTATCAAAGATTAAACAAAGCTCTAACTAGCATTTAACAAATATTTGTCTTGAACTGTTGAATTCAAATCTGAGGGTTAGCAAGACGATTGCTTTCTGACTTCCCTCAAATCCTTACTGTTTTATTGTTAGGTGTTATTCAGACCTCTAAAAACTATGGGATGCCTATTAAAAAGCTGTTATCTGCGGTTATAAGGCTCATAGATATGGGTCAGCAGGGGTCTGCAACACTTACTGATTGCATTTACAAGTTGCCCCAGTTATATAAAATGGTACTGACTTCCTTTCTCCTAAGTGGGTGCAGTCACATCCCCCATCCCCATCTACCCTGTTGGATTTCTTTAAGTAACTGGCAAATATGGCAGTAAGCAGTGAACTACAAGATTCAGAAATGGGTCCAGGATGTCACAGATAGACTGCAGATAGTTGCAGAAATAATAAAATAAAACATAACAATAAACTAATGTCATAATAAGTACACATGTTGTATAAAAAGTCACCAATGAACAAACTCGTTCTGTTCTTTTGAGACCAAACACAAACCCACACACACCCGCAAGGCCACACACACACACATACACACACACACACACACGCACGCACACGCATGTGGTGTTCAGCACAGGTAAACACTGTCTATCAAAACAGCAGCTCGGCGACATCATTTCCTCCAGCTTCCTCTCTTGTTTACGGTCAGACACAGAAGAGGCAGAGGGAAAAAACAACCAGCGGAAGGCTCTACGTTTGCTTTCCCACAATGCCTCCGTTCCCAGAGAAAGCATTGAATCATCGAGCACATTTAAAAAAACATGACGTGATTCAAAACACATGAGCTCTCACGAAAGCACGTGAGAGAATGGTGAATTCTTATGGGTCATAACACAGTGCACATGCAGACTCACATTTAAACCCATTTCCTTTAGAGTTTGGGCACCAGAAAAAAAGAGAATTACATTTGATTAGTGACTCAGTATCTGCTGTGTATATAGGCCAGTGTTTGCTAACACATTTGTTATATCATAATATGTATAGCCTACAATCTGTCAATGTCATTCTCACAGCTTGTTGTACTGCCCCCCAGAGGCCAAACAGTTTGCTAACGCTGTTTTAAATTCATTCAGATTCAAAATTGTGACATTAAAGATATTCAAGGTTAATATGTTGGCAACATCAAAGTCAGTCTATTGATTTTAGACCATCTGCAACTCACAAAGATTTAATACAGTTTTAACCATTGTTTGACAAATACTGGACTCCACTTGTTGAATTCAAATCTGAGGGGTGGCAAGGTGATTGTTTTTCTGACTTTTCTGAAATCGTTGCCATTTTTTTGTGGATAATTTCTACCCATTCAGGCCTCTAAAAGCTATGAGATGTTAGTCCACTAAATGACCATTTTCTGTGGTTATAAGCCTCATAGTTATGGGTGAGCAGGGGCCTGCTTTACCTACTGGTAGTTTCAGAAGGCTGTTATCAGCCCATCCAATGGCAGTTACCACTTTGTGGGGTTTCACTCTCCTGAGGTTAGGTGCTAAAACGAGGCGGTTAGGTTTAGAAAAAGATCATAAACATTGGTTTCACATGGGACTCAAACCCCTGTCTCACTGGTAAAAGCCCTGTATATAACCAATTCACCACTCTTTCTTCTCTACCGTCTGCCCTTTATGCAGACTTTCCCATGAAATCCTTATCATGGGAAAACCCTTTATGGCAGAACATTTCATTTCATGGCTTGAACTAACCCTCTTATGCTAATATGTAGTGTAGCAGGATGCGACTGACCCATATCTATGACGCTTATCACCAATGATCACGACCATCTAAAGGCCTGATAAAAGTCAAATCGGCTGAAAAATATTCAAATGAAACAACCCTAGAAAGGCACGAAATTCGAAGGGCTTGCAACTCATAAACACAATACAACTTGTAAAGAGGATTGGTGAGCAAACACTGTTTCACCCTAAAGGGCCACAAGCTAACAAGGTCAGGTGCAATCGATGCCATAAATGTCTAGAGCCACTCTAAGACTGGAGCAGTTAATTGTGTGTTCACAGCTCCTGTCTAAGATCCTCCTACTGAAAGCAAGTCAGCAAGTGTGATACATATGATACTGCGATGTGACAGTGATTGAGTTCATATAAAGCTGCTTTGGGCCGCCGATGATTTTGGTTAAATAGACTAAGTCAAAATGTGGGTGTTGGGGACAGACAAATGAGCGATGGATGCATTTTAAAAAAGGAGGCCATATTTCTATTAAAAGTAATCATCTGATGACGCGACTGAAACATTCATGGTCAAAGAATCCATTAGTGATAATGTGCTCGCTCTTGTCTTTAAATACATGCGATGTCCTCACCTTCACTCAGTTTACCTGCTTGTCTTTTTCCAGTGTTAATTCTGGTCGGCCTGTCATACAGCAGACAGTCAGCAGGTTCATTAAAATCAGGAGAGCCAAGGAGAACAAAGCTGTTGCGCTGTCTGTAGTGGCAGGTACAGATAGGAGAAGGCTGAGAGGGTATTAATGTAATCATGCATTAGATATCTTTGCCCTCAACAAAAGACAAAGAAGAAATTACACTTAACTCTGGCAATGGAAGTAGACTTTTTTTTTTTAAATTGATGTGCATTAGTCAATTTCGATGGAAAATGATCAAATCAACAAAATCTGACAGTCTACCAAATCAGGCAGGCAATTCATCTGCAGATACGCAAGTTCAAAATGAGACCAAACTTTTCTATAGATGTCAGAGTTTGAGCTGTGACAAAGGCTAGAATGTGTCCTGCAACAGATGGTAAGGCTCGTTCTTTTAAGCTGAGACGTCTTCCGGAAAACTTGTGGCCCCTACCGGCCTTTGAAGACAAGTGAAGAGTCAGCAGTAAATAAATAGTATAAAACAGGATTTTCAACCATCATGAATCACCACAACCAAGAGAGATCCTTGCACATACAGTCATAAATGTGCACACAAAAATATGAGGTTAATTGGTCCAGTAGTTTGTGAGATTTGGGGCTCTAGTTTCCCGGTGCAGCGCAGGGTGGCGCAGGGTGGCGAACCCCGCACAGAGCTAGTTTCGAGCAGCGCAACCCGAGGTGCGCTCAGTTTGGTAGTTTGGCAGACCGAGGTGCGCTGAGATGGGTGTGGCGGCGCAGCAGGGGGAGATGTCGACAGATCCAGCTTGGCGCAGTGACAGTTTCGTGCCAAAAGGCTTCGCCGAAGGTGTGCTAAAAGCTCGCCAACTGAAACCAGGTCTACTGTCAGCGCAGGCAGGGCGCAGCCGGTGTAAGCTGAAGTTTGGCTGACCGGCAAACAGTGCGCACATGTCACCAAAACCTCACAGGCAGGTTTCCAGAATATCAGGCACATTAACAATGCAATAAATAGCCACAAAAACACTATTCAATGCAACTATCTGCAATCAGCACATAAATGTATCTCTATATCGACTGTCCCGTCACATCTGATGTCAGATCAAAGGGGATTGGCACCGTTTGGCACGTTTGGCACGCGTAATGGAAACCCAACCTGATTTGATTAACACAGCCTGCAAACTAATGAGTTCACATCCCTCTCAGCCAACCACAAACAGCCACAGCATCAGATAGGGAGTATATATTCAGCATCTGTCATCTTAGAAAAGCCAAAAGAAAACAAACAGAGTGAGACTGCGAGAGAGAAAGAGAGAGAGCGCCTGCGCATGAGAGAAACGCAACATTGTGGTGACCTCCTCCCAGGCTACCTTTGCATCATCAGCCTGTGGAGGTCTGCTCGCAGTTCTGTATATTCGGACACTGCGAGCTTGGACCTCCCGGACCAAAACATCAGTTCCCTCCTGGGAGAAATTTGGCTGTCTGACGCTGCTGCCATGGCAAATTGAGTAAACTCTCATTACGCCTTCGCGCGGCGCATTTAAGGGCGAGGAGAGAGGCTCATTTGATTGGTGTGATGTGTGTAAAACCCACTCCACGCCTTCTCTCCTCCCTCTTTGCGATTTGCGCCGGTAGGAGGGACGGAGGTGGGATAGAGGAGTAGCTGCGCCAGGGCACACGGTGTGCCAAACTTACAAAATCCGCTTGGCCACACACCTAGTTGGCGAAACGCACGTGTGCTGCGCCTCCGCCGCGCCCGGTCTGCGAAACTAGAGCCCTTGCTGTGAACAGGCAGATTCACACACTCACACCAGCACACACAAGACCAAATGCATGATTCCAGCAAGGATTGAGTTGCAGTAGTAGAGGTGTGGTAGATGACAGGAGCCTGGACCGGTATGGAGACCAGTATGAATCTGCAGGAATGTGTTGATGCAGAGATGTCAGCAGCAAAGGCAACTGGTCATCAAGTGTTACACCAGGGTTCCTCACAGTCCAAGTTGGGGACACCACAGAGTTCTCATTGTAGAAATGCCAACCTATCTAATATTCTTTGGCATGAAAACTAAAATAATTTGTTTTGATTTGGAAATACACATTTTTAGCATTTAAGGAAAAATATAAGTGTGTTCTTTTGTTCTGAGGAAAACCAACCTTTGGAGTTCACTCCACCTTTATTTCTACTTGGCATCTTTCAGCTGTAAAATCTTGTAATTAATTATATGAAATAAACTCTTTCTTTGTCATTAACGCAATGTAAATAAATAGGTTTATCAGCTCTAAATCATTTCAGAACATTTAATCATAAGCTCAAACTTGGGTTGGGGTTGAAATGCAGCACCCTGAAAAGCGCTCCAAGGGGCACGGGCTCTTGGGGAGTGGTAGTATGGGATCTACTTAAAAATGTCCCTTTATGATTCCCACTAGGGGTTGGAAGAGCCCCATGAACATTACAATAATTTCAAATTTTGGATAAAATCTGAGGGTACTGGGCCACTGCACATGTGGGCCAACAGGAACTTTGTTATTTATTAACAGTACTGCTGTCCCCCAGGGTCTCTGGAGAAATAACCTGGTGAAACCGTTGTTCTTTGACACTGACACTGAGGTTTGACATGAACCAAAAGCTTATTTCTGCTCCCAGAGCTTGACCTCCTAAGAAAAATATAACTAGGGTTCTGTTGTGCACAGAAGCCAACTGTGCAGCACAAAGGAAATCAGCCCTTCCATTCATCAGCCATATTTAGCATCGTAAATCAATTTTCCAGCTCCCTATCCATCCATCCCTCCATTTACCCTGCTGCCAATGATCCATTCATCCACCCATTCACTCATCTATCCATCCATCCCTTCATCTGCAACCAGTTATAAAAGCTGATCTGAGCTGAGCCACATTTTATTTCTAGTCTCTGTTCCCATTTCTATTACGAGCCTTGGCTTGTTGAGCTGGTCACTGTCGGGCAGTTCTTTGCACAGTGTCACACCACTGAAATACATCTCAGTAGTGTGGAATCACATAACACAGGACAGGAAATTGATAAGCATAGCAAATTTATCAAAGGAAGCAGTGAAGATGATCGTCTTGTTTATGTCTCAGATAGCTCCGCTGCTGTCGTCAGCTCAACTGAATTAGCACGGCTGATGATGTGTGATCCTAAAAGTCATCACATTTTGGTAGTACAACTCATTCACCAATTTGATGTCACTCCAGCAGTAAAATTACGCAAAGCATCATTTACACCAATTAACTCACGCAAAGAACACACTGATCCCCACACTGGGTGACTATAACTTACAGTAATATTTGCTAACGTAATATTTGCCAACAAGATGTACTGATAGTGTATGTACTCAGGGGTTTCTTGTAATCCAGGAGGAAGGTCGTCATCGGGTTAAGCAAATCAAGCTTATGATGTGTAGTAACTGATGTTGTTGTTTTGATACAGGGGAGGATGCACGTGCTGCCGCCTCATCCTCCTCCCTGTTGGCAAGTAAACAAACAGAAAGCTTCAATAAAACACTGCTGCTGCAGTGGTGTAGTGACGGCTGAATTGGTTTCTTTATTTGTGAAGTGTTTAATCAGTTTTAGCCCAAACCTTTTCCCCATAAAAGTGGAAATAAAGAGCAAATTGACATGGAAGTCACGTTAGGAGCACGGCATGTGCATCAACAGATAAATAAAGACAACAAACAGTCATTTGCATATAAAGGACATGAGTGGAAAACTAATGTGATAACAACATCAGCAACAAAACAAAATGACGTTTAAAGACATAATTAAAGGGGCAGTGATCAAAGTCTCCACATGTGTATGTCAGCCTACACTGTATGAGCAATAGGTAAATAAAGGTCAAGGAAATAAGACATGATTTTCACCACCTCTTTGGGGGAGAGTGTCTTCTTGCTTTTTTATGTCTACATAATCCTTCTGATACACATGCATTATAGTCAGAGTGGTAAAATGATCGTCACTATCATTTGTCTTTGTTACGTAAGACATTATACAATGTTACCACTCTCCCTTTTCTAAAAATAAATAAATAAATATTGCATTTATTTATTCTCTGGCATTTTACCTTTTCCCGTAAGAGACAATATTTTACAATGGATCTTATCAACCCATTCCCAGCAGCAGGAGCAGGCAGCAGAGAGCTCTGATAAACCCACAGTACACTACCTGCTCTACAACAAACAGCAGACTGACACAGGTAGAGACTAGGTGGTGGACATTTCAGATGATTATGGTGTTCGTTTCCACAAGAACCCTTTAGAGTGAGTAGCTGGCTAGAATCATAAATGTATTATAATAAGTAGATACAGGACGCCAAAATGACGCCTACTCAGAACAGATTTTAGCTTCCGAATTTACATTGCAGACTTTTTTTAATCGTTTATCTCAGATAGAGGAAAGTTTTACAAATATATAACCTCCATGGATAAAAATTCATATTAAAAAGTGTTATAATAAGCCTTGTTCAAAGTTTGAGGTGTCCTGTCAACTGTTTTACAAACGTCTCTTTTACAGTGGTGGTCTATAGGCCCGTTTCCACCGCAGGAACTTTGGGGTAATTTTACGGGGCCGGGGCCATTGGTGCGTGTCTCCACCGCAGGAACCACCCCCGAAGGACAGAGTTCCGGAACTTTTACGGGGGCTAAACAAGTCCCTGCCTCGGAGTAGGTACTCAGAACGGCCCCGAAAGACTCCTGGCTGGGGCTTGGGGATTACTTGGTGCTGATTGGATATACTCAAGGAGGGATGTGACGACAAAAGAAAGCAACAAAATAGCCGGCATTTTTAAAACTCAGCAGACGAGGGTTAGCTCGTTCATATAGCTTCCGCCGCCATGTAAAAAAAACTCACTAAATGGCCCGTGAAAAAAATATTTTTTTCCAGCGGATATCTTAGTTACAACATGATTGAGCTAGCAAAGCAGTTTTGTGTTGCTATGTGTGGTATTTATTCAGTTTTGGGAAATCACGATGTCTAGAAAGCATCAGTGGCTGCAGCTGACAGGGACAGCTAACAGCAGCATCAAAGCTAACATCAGGATGTCATCTGTTAAAAGCCTCCCATTGTCGGATACGACATGAAACTACTCCATTTAGCTCAATCATGGTGTAACTAAGACATCCGCTGGAAAAAATATTTTTTTCACGGGCCATTTAGTGAGTTATTACAGACACCGCTAAGGGCTATCAGCTAACGGCGTCCCTACGTCGCCCCTGTAAATGGTCGCGCAACGATTACGTCACATCCAGAGCCCGTAACTTTACAGGAACCTTCCTCGTACTCCGCTCTCTCAGTGGAGACACGGCAGCCAAAAAGCTTTATTTGTCCATTCTGTAGTGCAGAGACAGGGTTGAATGAAGCATGGTAGCAGTGGAAACAACTCAGAGAGGACAGAGCAGAAACAATCAGACTTTTATTGTGCAAGCTAACTAGCTCGCAAACAGGCCAACACGGAAATTGCTGGAGCTGAAGGTGACACTTCAGTCGGTCTGCTGGAAAAGATAGAAGGTTGAAACCTCTTAAACAGACATAGTGGAGCATTTAACAGCTAAGTCAGATATTTCTCCCAGGAGTTGGTGGAGACCATCGACTGTATATAAGGACAGATGACAAGTCTCCACTTATACCCACTGTACAGAAGTGAAGCTAAGATATCCATAATACGGCCACTGCCATGTTGCTCTGGTGACCTTATTTGAAGAGTCTGTGCAGTAGCGACCTCCAGGGTATCAAGTTTCCTGCCATATACCCGCCTGGCCAATCACAAGCATCACTGCTAAATACAAGCCCACCAATTGGCTTCAACAGTTGTCAATCGTGTTGTAAATCCCCCATTTTATAGCACTAAATAAACCCATTAAATTGGGAAACTGCGGCTCAGAGGTAAAGCAGGTCATCCACTAAGCCGAAGATCAGCGGCTCGATCCCCAGCTCCTCCAGCCTGCATGATGAAGCATCCTTGAGCAAGACACTGAACCCCGAATTGCTCCTGATGGCCTTTCAGTGTGTGAGTGTGTTAAAAAAACAACAAAAAAACAACAACAACTGAGTAGCAGGTGGCACCTTGTATGGTAGCCTCTGCCACCAGTGTATGAATGTCTTTGTGAATGAGTGAATGTGACTCGTAGTGAAAAAAGCTCTTTTAGTGGTCGGATGACTAGAAAGGCACTACACAAGTGCAGTCCATTTACCATTAACCATTTAATTGGCTCACACAGTTGTCAATCACATTATAACCCCCCCTTTTTCATAGCACTAAATAACTAATTAAATCCAAACTTAGCAGAAAAATTAACACTTACACATACAGTCGCATGAAAAACTACCTTAAGTGACAGAAACCATCTTTGGAAAACAATTATTTATTATTGAGATGTTTCGGCTTCACTTTTGGGGCGCTGTCATGTTGTCCATCTTTACATACAGTCTATGGTGGAGACCATAAAAGAGCTAAAAGAGAGTGAACACTGGAGAAAAAACATGCTAATGTTGCTCTGTGTCTGCTGAATATAATTAATTGGGGTTTTTTTGTGTGTTCATCTTTTCAATCAAGGTAATCACACTAGGCTATACAGTACAACAGCTATGTTTTAAAAGATACCTTGTGGTTTCATTCTCACTTAAATAGCACAAGTTACTGCTGAAATACAATCGAGCACAGTTGCGACATGTCATGTAGGCGGGGCAGAGCAGGAATTTTTACCCACTACACAGACTTGGTTGTGTGCCAGCTCACCATGTGCATATTGAATTTTGCCAAGTGACAATGCAGTTGGTTATGCAGGGTTTGGAAGTGTAGGTTATATTAAATGGTACTGCATAAATTACCTGGATTGTTTCATCTACATGAATGCATGCTATTTTCTTTGGTGGTGTAGTAATGTTGGGAATAGAATGATGTTATGTGTTTTACTATAAGTTGTGTTTCACTATATAAGTTTTAGATGTGTGAACAATGAGAATACTGAGATGATTTCAGCTGATCTGAATGTGTTTGCTTTGCAGAAGTGGAGAAGTACAGGAGAGGAAGAGACATGAAGTCTGAGGAGCACATACCGCAATGCTTAGATAATTAGTTTCATATATGGTAAAAAGAATAGAAAGTGATATACAGATAGTAAGGTACAGCACGTGTAGGGAGTTGTGTTGTTCTCTTGTCTTTCAAAACAGGAACCACGCCCCCACCGCCAGCGGGAAGGAGTCAGATTAACACGAGGCAGGGGCGTGGTGTGGTGAAGGAGGAAGTGGAACTGCCAATGAGAAGAGGACAACGCCTTGCGTGCACAATGACACTCTGTTACGCTCAAATATACTGGGTCAGGGAAAGGACAGGAGGTCAGACTTCGTGAACTGACACACCTTTGTTGTTCGTCAGGGACGTGAAGTTGAGACCCAGAGCTCTGTAATTTTATTCCTTTACTGCTTAATAAACTACATTAACTGAGACCGAATATCTTCTCCTATTGCTTCATTAAAGAACACGCAGGACTGAGCTCACACATAGCACATTGGAGAGTAGGATGAGACTCTTAGTCCATCAGTAACTTGAGTTGATTAAACCAGTTGAGCTCTGCTGCTGGCATGCTGCGTTCATGCCCCATGTATTTCAGCCTATGTACATAGCTGTATTGATTAATATAAAAGCGTCCAATAATCAAACCAACTTTACGCAGCAGTTGGCCAGGGTTTGTATTTCTATTTCAACCACACTTTTTTCATTCTTCACACAAATACCTTAGTCACCTTTAGACAGACAGACAACCTATGACCCAATTCATTTGAAGCATACTGACACAATTCGTCATCATCCATTTCCTCCACTTTCCCTCTCATTACAAAAATCACATCATTTCACTTCTCTTCCCCCCTCCTAATCTCTTTCCATCTTTCCCTCCATAAACTCTCCCCTTCCCCTCGATCCTCACCCCCTCCCTCCCCCGCCATTACCGTGTTAATGAGGCGAGCCGCGATTGAGCTCTGTATGTAAACAAAGAGTCGTCCTGTCAGTGTGGATCGATACAGCTGATGACTGCCGCGTGATTGTAGCAGCAGATTGATGGGAAATGACAGAAATGGGACCTTCTGCACACATCCAGGCTCATGGGGGATCATTAACATGAAGGGGAAAAAATGCCTGCATGCGTCAGCCATAGGCCGATGCTCAAATGGCCCCTTCCATCAAATGTGAGCAGGAAGTCAATGTAGCAGTCTTCTGCATTTTTAATAAAGTGTGATTCAGCCATTAATGAACTATGAATAGATTTTGGAGTGCAGTTATTATTACTGCAGTCCTTGTTAAAAAAATGACAGCTTAAGGAAGTCTTGACATTTAACAAAGATACTGCTTCACTGAATATAGTTAAGGTGACACCTTACAGGCACACCCCATTGAATATATCCTCCCATTAAGACTGAGTGTGAGAGAAGAAGAGGCTTCAACTTCTAATATTTTCCAACATTGTCACCAGGAAACATGCGTCACCTCTCTGTGGGAGACTCTCTTCAGTCCACCCAGGGAAGGAGATTAACATGGTTTTCTAATTTGATCATAGTAATTTTATAAGTCTGTCAACAAGAGGCTTCTGTAGCAGTGACGGAGGTTGTTCGCAAAGTGGTCTTTAATTTTGGCTGCCAGTCTGAGAAAGAGAATGAGTCACAGCGAGCGCAGAGCGGCAGCGTTTGATCAGCTGGCTGTCAGGTCTCTGATGAAGGAGTAAGCACAGTCCTTGATACACAAACACTAAAATAAACTCGTCAAAAATGCATTTCCCTTCCAATTATGCCTCAATATCCCAGTCATGCCTTTATTTCCGTACCCCATTTTACTGTCAGTACACTCTCACTCTCTCACCCACTGATTCAGTTGCTGACCTTATGACTTTTACATTCTCTTGCTGATGTTTTTACTCAGCCACTCACTCACTCACTCACTCACTCACTCACTCAATCATTCTATCATTCAATCACTCATTGATTCAGCTGTTCCCTTAATGGCTTTTATATTCACTCTCTGATCTTTCACTCAGTGGCTCACTCTCTCACTGACTTTTACATTATCTTTTTACTCACTTACTCAGTCAGTCACTTACTCAGTCAGTCACTTACTCAGTCAGTTAGCCAGTCAGTCAATCACTCACTCACTCACACACTCACTCACTCACTCACTCACTCACTCACTCACCCATTGATTCATATGCCGACTTTATAACTTTTACATTCTTTTGCTGACTTTTTTTCTTACTCAGTAACTCAATCACTCACTCATTGATTCAGTTGCTCACTTTACAACTTTTAAATTCTATTGCAGACTTTTTAACTCACTCAGTCACTCATTGATTCAGTTGCTCACTTTATGACTTTTACATTCTCTTGCTGACTTTTTTACTCAGTCACTCATTAACTCAGTAACTCACTCACTCACTCATTCATTCATTGATTCAGTTGCTTACTTTACGGCTTTTACATTGTCTTGCTGACTTTTTTACTCAGTCACTCACTCACTCACTCACTCACTCATTGATTCAGTTGCTCACTTTATGACTTTTACATTCTCTTGCTGACTTTTTTACTCACTCACTCATTAACTCATTAACTCACTCACTCACTCACTCACTCACTCCCTGATTCAGTTGCTCACTTTACAACTTACATTCTCTTGCTGACTTTTTTACTCACTCACTCACTCACTCACAGTTGCTCACTTAATGACTTTTACATTGTCTTGCTGACCTTTTCACTCGCTCGCTCAGTCACACATTGATTCAGTTGCTCACTTTATGACTTTTACATTCTCTTGCTGACTTTTTTACTCAGTCACTCAGTAACTCACTCACTCACTTACTCACTCACTCACTCACTCATTCATTGATTCAGTTGCTCACTTTATGACTTTTACATTCTCTTGCTGACTTTTTTACTCAGTCACTCAGTAACTCACTCACTCACTTACTCACTCACTCACTCACTCATTCATTGATTCAGTTGCTCACTTAATGACTTTTACATTGTCTTGCTGACTTTTTTACTCACTCACTCACTTTAGCCAGCCAGTGACTTCACATCTCTCTTCCTCCTGTGACCTCCCTCCTCTCTTTTTCTAGCACACATTACAAAATAAACTCACTGACTCCCATGGACCTGTAAATGAACTGGGCATAAATCTACACCCCATGGACACACACACACACACACACACACACAAACACACACACACACACACACTGACACACACGTGCAACACACACCTCAGGCCGAGACACACTGTGAAATTCACATACAAACAAACACTTTGTCCAGATTATGCAAAGACATTACGTAAACTGTATAAAATAGCTGAAAGCAAAACGTATGGTGCTTACCTACGTCAGTATCAGTTTAGTAAATATGTGGCTAAGGAGTGGCAGCAGTCCATGTTGACTGAGGAACCACATTTCTGCTGGGAAAAAGAACCGTATGGAGCTGTTACTGTGCTCTTGCATAGTGTGGAATGTGTAAACAAGACCCATATACAGAATATAGCGCTGCAATCATACAGCAACACAACAACCAACATACATACTGTCTGTTACTGAAAATAACTATCACTACACACAGTTGGATATCATTTCATGTCAGTAATGGCTGTTTCTGTGTATTTCTGCTTGTCTTGCTTCACCATTTCTCTTTAAACCAGCTGCTCGCTTATTTGCACTTGCTTTTATCTATTTGGTATGCAAGATATGTAACATTATATATTATATTTGTGGCTCGAGTGTGAGGGCAAAACTGTGTTTGGAATATACTGAGCATCCTGATGAACAGTGGAGAGGTAAATTATGCTGCGAAATTGTTTGAGGCAATTTCCTGGATGTTTGGCTACTTTTTTATTTTTCTCAGTCCAAGTGGGTCAGGCTGGGAATTAATTATAAGTGATGTGAATCCAAACTGGCATACTCTGTAAAAGAGTAAGCTACAAACTTTTCTCATCCGCCTTAAAAGCCCAGAAGGTGTGACAGAATGGCTACACATGCTTTGAACTCAAAGTTCATCACAGAATGTACATGCATTGAATTGATATTGTAGGAAAAATACAGACCAGAAATAGACCCTTTTAGGGCTGACGTCAAAATGACGTCAGTTTGTTCGCTGGAGGCAAAACACGACTGGCCTCCACAGGGCTGTAGGCTACATGTGGGCTCCACACTAAAATTGAGAGCCCTGTTGGCCGAAGACGCGGAGCATTAGATTCCTACATGAATTAACGAACGGTGTAGTTAATCACACATTCACTCCGCTCCATGCTCTGCTGCTCTGCTGCTCCGTCTCCCCTCACAGGGTTGGGTGCTCTGGATAACTGAATTGTACAGTGCTCCACATTTACAAACAGTTCGGAATGAGTATTTCTGAATGAAGCACTTGCATCATCTTCCTTCATTGTCTAAAACAAGCCAACAGAACTTGCTAGCTAGTGCTAATGAATTTCTGTGAAGAATTGTTTTGCCTCCAGCTATGCCTCACCCATCAAAAAACATCATACTTTATACTAACAGTAAAAGGGTCTATAGTATCAACAACTCGGTTTGATTTCATGAAAATCTTAAAGATTACAAGTAACAAGCTCACTCAGTGCAACAGCTTTTATACAAAACACATGGCACCACAATTTCATTTTTGTCATATAACAGCCACCAGAACTTACCAATCATATTCTTCACAGTGGTCATCCGTGGCCATGTAGCTCCTTCTTTGCTACTTTCCTGTGTGGAAAATTACATTGGCTCTTGAGGAAACGTGTGGGAGCCTTTGTGACAATTTGGATTCAAATTCAGAATGCTGATTCATCTTCTCAGCATGGAGACCTATTCAGAAAGGAGCAAATTCAACAAGCTGAAATCCATCCAAAGAAGCAAAGGATAACGAATGACATGTGCAGCATTTGTAAGGATCATTGTATGCAAGCTCGCTCCAGACTTCTCGGGGCTACTATTATGTTGTGTCACTTTCTAAATCCAGAGATAATCTTTGGGATTTAGTCAGCGGATTTAAATGAAACAGACATTGTTAATCATCTCCAAAACCTGAATGTAACACAGAAGTCAGGGGGTAAATTGTTAAATGACACGCTGTCTCTCATACTGGCAGTTGTCGTAACAGGAAGGGAACTAAGTGAATTTTTCATCACATTTAACTTTGTTCAACAGTTCCCTATGCTACAATGGCTTTTAGCTGCTTCCTGCCTGTACCAATCACCTTATCTATCAACAGCCTTTATTGTTAACCTTCTTATTGTCACTGTTTTCTCTATTGTTTTTTCTTAAAGAACTTGCTGTAGGTGGTGTTCATACAGAACACCCACAAGATGTTCAACTCACTGGACAAAGGGTGCAACAATGTGAGTCCTGGATAAATACAAGAGAATCAAAAGAAAATAAAACAAGAAAAGTCAAAAGGAGGAAAAATGCCTTTACATAACTTGACGAGACATATTCCATCCTGACTTGTTACTTAACAGATGTCTGAATCACAAGTAGACTAACATTACTGTGCATTAGACCTTGAGGGAACACTGGATGATACTATAGCCATCACTATCGAGCTCCTGTTGCATAACACAAAGTTAATCACAGTGCTGCTGACAGAGAGAACGCCCACATCTGCCAGGTGAATGGTCTGTTTCTGGTGCTTAATGATGTACTCTCATTAATTGCAAAGTTTGGAAAGTACAATCAACAAGGCTCTCACTGTAGCCAAGTGCTTCCATACAAAATCTGTTTGAACAGAAATCATGCAAAGTACAAATCTAAAGTCAAACTGAAACTAAAATTCATTCTAAATGGTATATTCTATATAGTTTAATTTATTTAACTTTTATTTATATTTCTGCAGTAATTGGGGCCCCTACATTAGCATCTCCAGGGGACATGAATTGTGGACGGGCACTGAATATAGTTTGTATGCATAAATATATACTGTATACATGCATAGATTCCTGTGATTCTCTGAAGTGTAGGCACTGTAGATAATTGACTCCAGCCCAGGTATGGCGGACTCCGCCACTAGCAATGGAAACTACTGTATAGAGGGGGATTTATAGAACGTAAATACACTGAATTGATATTGTAGAAAAAATGTAGACCATAAATAGTATTGAAAATTTTGCTTAATTTAATGAAAATCTTAAGAATTATAGCTTTAAAGTAACAGGCCCACTCATCATTGTACAGGATTGTGCTGGATTTAACAACTTTAACTTGAATGTTTCATCCAGACCGTCAAAAAGTGAGGAATCTATTCAAATATATATCACATTGTAATTCTTTCCTACGCAGTCTCTCCCAGTCTGACTTTCACCCCTTTAACTTACATTGTTGGCCGCAAATCATGCCAACACAAAAGGATAGCTTTTTTCATTGGTGTCTTGATGCCGGAAGTCACTGCCAAAGTGCCGATTTTTGACAGCTTTGGAGCGAGATTTTTTTCTGTATCTCTCATGTCATTCAAATGTTTGAGGACTTTTCTATTGAAACTAATTCAGTAAAGTGATAAAATGCTTCTTCTACTGATGACATCACTAATATGCAAATGAGTGTAGAACTTCATCTGCCAACTTTTAATGTCTTGGAAGTCATGCTAGCGACTTTCACTGGAAAAGAGTTGGCAACACTGGTCTCATTTGAGCACTCCCTACGTTAGCCCGTTACTTTGTTTTGTGATTCGTAATCATGTGTAGCCCACTACCAATGAAAGAGCGACAGCTAATGCAAGCTAGACCCCCTACTTTCTTTAACATGGCACATTAAGGCCCAATCCCAATACCCCCCCTTGTCCACTACCCCTTAGCCCTTGGCCCTAGCCCTTGCCCACTACCACTTGGCCCTTGAAATGAAGCAACAAGGGCTAGGGGTTGAAATCTTTCCCTAGGAATTGGGACACCACTCACTACGTCACCGCATCAGTTACGTTCACGGACACATAACTATTTTAAACAGGAAGTTGCGAGCCATTTACATTTCCAACCGGCATCTACAATGGAGTCTCCGGTTGAGCTTATCTTGCTTATCGCGTTTGCCGCATTCATCATGCTTCATTTGATGAACGACAGACGACAGGGGACTTCTGTTAGCTAGCTAGCTATCTTGGCCCTTGGGACAGGCCCTAAATGTGCAGGACTCAGCAGGTGTGTTAAAATAAAAACCAATGGAGAGCAGTGTCTTGTGGAAATCACTATTAATGCTAGGCTAAGTAGTGTCTACTTTTCAAGGGGAGGTTAATTACCCCAGCTTGCTAGCTTCCACTTTGGGGATAGAATTACAATCTTAACAGCGTGGCGGGTCCTCTCAAATGCTGACCATTGTAAAGGGGGCAACACGTTCTTACTACACCCTTAATCAAATGCAGCAGGTTGATCATTGGCCCTACACTTCAAATTATGATGCTCTATATCTAGGTAGGTAGATACCCCATAGCATCAGTTCTGGACAGTCAAGTGGCATGTCACATGCATAGTGTCTTTTCAAAATAAGGGTATGTGTTGTTCACAGGAAACATGATTTGGATTGTATGTATGTTTGTGACGTAACTTGAGTTCTTTAACACGTGTGGTAATGTAGCCTATGTCATGTGATACACATGTTATGTGGCATTAACTATGTGACATAATTTAAAAAAAAACAAAAAACAATGTTTTACAGGGGACACAAATAGCAGTTCCCTGGGTGCTGTTTGTTTGATCCATACACAAACCCTCCCTCCCTTTCCAGACTTTCCCGCTCTTTTTTCTACACGATTGCAATGGATGGGTTTTACTGTGGACTTAGCTGAAAGCCTTGTACATCCCACACCGACACTAAAGTGTACCTTGCATGGAAATCATGCCGACGGCTGACTTAGCTGCCATGTTTGATGCCCTGGGAATGAGAACGGGCTTAAAGACGCAGATGGCATTAATTGCTCAGGGTCACCTACATGACTGATGCTATGTGTACTTGTTGACAAAGGGGATAAAGTGTCTTTTGCTTTTAAACAAGAAAGTGCAATACATAAGCCATGGAGGTTGAAAGCATGTTAACCAGCAAGACTGGCCCTCAACTATCTGTCAAGTGCTGCCACCACACAGCCTCTGAGTATAGAGATTGTTTCCAGTTTATACCATCTTAAGTATCAGTATAGTCAAATTGTACTTACACGCAACAAATTTCAGCTTGACTTTAATGTTGTTTAGTTACTGATAAATTATTTAAATTTCTAGTTCTAATTTGGGATTAAGGTGCAAAAATGCTATGCTAAATGATGCTAAATGATTTCATCTTATTTAAACCCACAGGCTTAGCCACAAACAGATCATTTCCTCCCATCGACAAACAACGGAAGAGATTATTGCAAAGAAATTTGTTTTTGTGTTTTGATAAATAGATCAACTCCGCTATAACATATACAGTGGCTGTCATGCATGCAATATTAGGTACGCTACGTCAGCTGTTGAATTTATTTAGCATCTTCATTTTCATTATTTTCATTGCTCGGGCAAGCATTTGCAATAACCGGACCCTGGGAACTCATCTCTCATTTCCTTCGCAAGCGTGATCTCATTTTCCCACGGTGGCCTCGAGGCTCGGAAACGCTCTTACAGCTTAAAGACAACAGGAGAACAATTACTAAGTTCTACAAAACATCGCTGGGCTGGTATGCTGTGTGTGGTGTCTGTTTATCATCCATGATGTAGTCGTGACAGTGTTTATGCATGTCTGTCTATCTTGAAGCTGTGCTTTGGACCAGAGCCATCAATTACTGTCTCTTACCATAATCTACAGAGCCCGCAGCTCAGCATCTGTCCTGCTGTGAAGTCTGAGGATGGAGTGAAACAACAAGTCAATCATTCTGTTTTCCTTCAGCAGGAAAAAAAACAAAACAACACCAATAAATGCTGTGTGATAGTCCTTGATGTCGGCTTCCTGGTTGAGATGGCTCTCTTCTTCATCAGTCGAAACACTTAGCATCATGTCAGCTCCAGGTAAGTGTGTCGATAGCAGTGCAATAAAAGCGGCCCTAAAATACTTAGAGCCATGAAATTAACTTTTATTATACCACACCGGGATTCTTTTGTAATTTAAACGGAAACATAAACACAGAAAAACACGACAAGCTCTTTCCAGGTGAAAGGTACTCACTACCTTGTTTTTGTCATGAATTATACAATTATATATATATATATATATATATATATATATATATAATACAACAAAAAAAAGAAAAAAAAAGATTTAATAATAGCAGCACTGAATTGCAAATGATAGCGATTATGTCCCACAGAGAATGTGAGGGGGAGGGTGCAAAGAAAAAATAAGAAAATGCAAATACACAGCTATTTATGTGATATAGTAAGTAAAGTAAGCATTTAACTTCTGAACTACTTAGAGTTTGCACTGTGAATAGCATTTGTGATAATCAATTTAATTTTTGGATTTTAAAAAGGGAGGTTCATGACCCCACTAAAATACTTATAAATGTGAATCCAACATAATATTGGTGAAGATAAACTTGCCTTTTCATAGACTGAATTTAATTTACAGTACACATTATTGACTGGCAATCTTGCTAGCTAATGCTAAATCACTGTGTTGCACCCTGTTTTCACATGTTGGCCAATTAGCTATATTATTACTGGTATGTCAAGTGTATGGACATTCTTGTGAGCCACCATGGATTGTTTGGTAACTTTTTTGAGCAAGAGACTCACAGTCCGTCTCAGAAACCAACAGCAATAGTGTAGAGGGTAAAGCTAATGCACGCATAATAACAGCTACCGGCAAGTACAAACAAGAGAAGACCAAAAAAGTGTTCGGAGCATTATCTTTTTGTTCTAGCCGTAGAGCAAAACATCTCTTAAGCTTGTGTTTACCAAAAACCCATTAAAAAATCTTCATAGAGTTCAAGACAAGGGAACTGGGATTGCAAAAGCACTAACTCATTTTTGGGTGTTAGGACTCATTCCTGTGGCACTCAAATCTGACTCGGCAGGGCAGGCCTTCAGATTTCTTAACATGCCAGAGCGGTGTGCTCCGGGATCAGGCCCCCCAGGAACATTGTTCAGCCTTGCAACCAATTATTCCAAGTGGCCACTTGTGCCAAAAAATCTCCTGTGGCCCAAAAATGCATTTATAAAAGAGACATCTGTAAAACTATTGACAGGATACGTCAAGTCTAACTCAAGAGCAGGGCCATTGGGAGATACAATACTGCACATATTTAGCGAGCCACATTTCAAACACGTAAACCCAAAAGCTAGAGGCATATGCACCAGGCAAGCAACTCCTTTGAAATGAATAGGCACCATCTTGACACCAAGTATCTAGGTATTGTTAAAAGAATATACGATAGGGTTGTAAGACACTAAATAAGAGGGTGGCTTTTTTTCTGTTTCTAGAATGTCCAAAACAAAATACACAAATTATACAAAATTAATTGGGTTGATCACTGTATTTGCCTTTTATTTGCCTTTTTTAATTTCATTTTTTTTATGCAAACCACAAGTGTTAGCATGCCCAGCTAACTAGCTTGTGACCGACAGAACTGACCTATTGCTACTTTCAAAGCCAACAACTATATCATTAACAAACATTTGGGGGCTACAGGCTATTAATCCCTGGGCAACCTCTGTGTGGCTTTTAGGACAGAACACACAAGGAACACACGAACAATGCTAATCCTTATTTCCATGTCCTCCACGTGGACCAACACTTTTGCTATTGCTTGGGACATGTAGCTTTAGCCTCCATTTTTTAGCATTTTGCCATGTTGGTTGACATCATGTGCATGTTTAAAGCCCCCCTTCAGCTGATTTTACGTCCTGTTTAACGGTTAACATTCTTTCTTAAACAGAGATTTGGGTGTGGTTGATAATCATACATAGCATTAATCCATAACTATAGCAATGAGACTGCAGCTATAGCAGTTTGGAAATAAGCAAAATGGCACTTCAGAGCACTAATGAGATAACAATTAGCACAACACACCAATTCTGTTACTTTTACTCATTCACCTCCGGGGAGCCACACTGCTGCATGCCAGCCACAGTACACCGAAGGAAGCATAGACTTGTTGCTGAGGTCTGTTATTTCAAACAGAGTTATGGGACATCTTGGCGGTGCATCAGCCGCTCGTTTTTTGTTGTTCTAAAGTGACTTTTCAGCTTTTTGACTGAAAGTTGTGTATTTCTCAGTGTCTGCTCGGGGCTGTGGCTGCTGGTAGACGGCGCAAACTTTCATCACGTTCTAAAACTGCATTTCAGATGGTGGACCTTGGTGCGCTGTGGCTGAAAGACAGAAAAGAGCAAGTGAGAGAGATGGTCGCCATGTTGTTTTATTTCTGATGGTGGGATTTGGTGTAATTCACTGTATTGATTGCAGCTGTTCACTGCACATCGGCTACAAATGCCATTATGAAAATAAACAACACACTAAACTAAGGTCGAGGACACAGCTACACAGAGACTTTTCTATATGATGCTACGTTTATGGTAAAATACAAGATAAGTTGACTGGCTATCTTACAATGATGTTTATGATGGTTCTAACAGTACACCTGCGCAAGCTTAGAGGATGACGTATGACATGCAGATTCTGCTATATGTCTTCCTGTTTTAGCAGCAACCTTCTTTTTTTTAACTTAACTTAAACTTAACTCAAAAAATATTTGGTGAACAGTGAAGGGATGCCAATACACTGGAGGAGGGCTTTAAAACCCCTGTACATTGGTCATGTGACAGTGTTTTCAATCAATACACACAGCTAGCAATAGTTAGCTAGCCAGCTACAGTTGATAAAATTATAATAGTTTTATTTCAATAAAATTGAGTTGAATTGATCAAATTCACTGGCAAGCTATAACTTTCAGCTATAAAACCTCTGCCAGGGGAAAGGAAAGGCGATTGCTAATCCAGGAGGAGGTGCATGCAGAAGTGGAAGAGGTTCGCTTCAGCAGAATGGTGGTCATGGGCAAGCAGGGGGCTTGGACCAAGTTGGAGCACACTGCTGGCTGAAAAATCGCCTAGACGAAACTGTGGAAAATGGAGCCACACCAATTCAAGTTCCTGGTCCAGTTCACCTGGGGCCTGCCGGACTCACCTGCTTGCCAACTCTGCCAGACGACGGGGTCATTGGAGCACATTCGCTGCTGCTGCTGCCCAAAGGCCTTGGGAGAAGGTGGTACCAGTGGTGCCATGACCAGTAGCAGACACCATCTGCACTGGCATCAGCTCCAGCAAGCGGCGGCACTCTTTAAAGTGCCCCATCTCTTTTGTGCATGCCGGGAAGAAGCCTCAACCCCAAGCAAAGGCCCTGGGAGGAAGAGACACCATCACAGCCACCACACTCAGGCCTGACTGTAGTCATTGATGATTATAGTCATCAGCAAAACCAGAGACCCTACTTTCGTTTACTTGGGTGTGAATTCAAAGAATCATTGGTTATGACTCATAATGAATTTCAAGCAATGACTCAGCCACCACTATCGCTGTCAACTGCATACGTGCTGAGAATGGAAAGCATTGCTCTTCAACAGTGAAATAAATCTATATACAAATAGAACACAGCAATACTGGTATACTAGGTTTACACACTGCACAATGGAACAGCAGATTGGAAGAAGGTCATGGTTACTTTCCTTTAACAAAAGTTAACAGAACATTGAAAATGGTATGGCATGGATGTGAGTTGGTTTTATATCACAGTTGTTCACACAGAGTATTTTCATGGCCTATACAGACTTTAGGAGGGCATATAAACCATCTCACAAGGTCCAGAAGGAGATGTTGTTCACATAATGATGATGTAAACACGACTTAATAGGTTTGGTATCAAAACTATCTATCTAGCTGAGGTCTTTAGAAAAAAAGATTACTAAATCATAGCACAAATGAGTCTCATTGTTAATATTGAGCGACATTTGGGCAAACAATCTCAACTCTTTGTGGTGCCAATTTATTGTTTATAAAAACTATACCAAGGCTGTCCAGTAATAAAAGAATAAAAGAAGTCAACTAAACAAAACTTTGATAGCATGAACTTCATAGAACTGAACTGACCTCAGGAAGATACAAAGGTAAGCATATAATGGTGCATCAGACCATATTTGTAACACAGACAAATACTAATATCTGAACTACAACTAACAAGATAATCCTGTGTAGACCCTTTCAGGGCTGACGTCATGATGATGTCATTTTATTAGCTGGAGGCAAAACACAACTCACCACCACAGGGCTGTACGCTACACAGTAGTCTTAAAATGTCGTCTTGTTATGTTATTGGGAGCCAGAATAGAAGGAGTCAGGCCTCAAGAAGTTCGTCACATACCGGCCCCCACTGCCCGTCAACAAAAATGAAGTCAACTATGGTTAAATGCAATAAGAGGAAAGCACTGGATGGAGGCAATCATCAAAAATGCTCTTATGTGCAGTGCACACTATTGTTATCATGTCCACCTAATCTGAAATTGGGGAGGTATCAAGAAGAATATTGGATTTCTCGGTAACGCTAACTTTTTTTGTGCATTAGCTACTGTTAGCTTTGATAGCAAAACAAACTGGAGGAAACCATTCAAGAGTTGTCCTCCTTTGTAAGATTGGCATAGTAATAAACCACAAAGCCGGCCATCCCACCTTCAACAATCCTATCATAATCCATCCACTCAGTGAGAGCGTACGGTTCAGCCAGCTTGGTCCTGTTGGTCAGTGTTTACTTATTTTAGTAACACTCAGGGTCCCGCAGAGTGAGTTACCTGACATGATGCGTTCGTAAATTTAGTCTGACGCTCTATACTAAAATGACCGTTGATTGAAGAAACGTAGCATTATATTTCTACATCAATTAACGAATGGTCACGTTAATCACATACTTATTCCACTCAGTGCTCTGTCAGTCTGAGAGTGCCTGGACAACTGGACGGTACATTCAGACAGTGCTCTGAATTTATGAACGTTCCAGTTTGTGCCACTCCAGCACTCAGAATGAATATTTCTGAATGCACCACTCGCATCTTCTTCCTCCTCTGTCGAAAAAAGCCAACAGAACTCGCTAGCTAGCGTTAGCTAATGTCTGTTGAGAATTGTTTTGCCTCCAGCTATGTCCCGCCCACCAAAAAACATCATATAAAGGGTCTATATAACTGGACTTGGCGGAATTGAATTAGAGCGGAATGGACTGCACTGGACTGGTCTATACCAGACTGAATTGGGATAAATTGGACTGGATTAGTCTAGACTGAATTAGGTTTTACTGGACCATGATTGGGTTGGGTTAGATTAGATTTGCTGGACTTTACAGGACCAGAATGGATTAGGTCAGAATGGACAGGACTATATTGGATTGTAAAGGATTGGATTGGTCTGGACATGACTGGAATTGCTTGGAATGGTTTTGACTGTTCTTAACTGGACTGGATTTTAATAGGTTATAATGACTTAGGTAGGATTGGATTATATCAGAAAGGACTGGATGGAACTGAGTGGACTGAATTTGTAGACAAACAGACTGTTCAACAGAAAAAAGGGATACAAAGATGGATACAAAGACAAAAGAGATACAGATGTTCAAGTATTATAATAGTTTGGTTTCAGTGTAATCCATGACATTTATTGGATAGAGTATAATAAAACCTTCCTCTCTAATTTACAGTATATGACTCCTCTTGGATTACAGAAATATTGTGGCCCTTCTGTTGTCACAGTGCATCGATTCTGACGCTTCCGCTGGTTCTTTGTATTGTTGCTGATGTGGGAAATGTCTTCCAGTATTTGTATCCAAAGCTTAATGGCCTCATTCAAAGTTGATTGATATTCAATACAGGAAATAAACATTTCCTCAGTCTTTACTGGTTATGTGACTGGGCTGATGGTAATGGGTGTGTTGCAGTTGTCATTTGCACATGTGACTGGGGCAACATGAGTTTCCATACTTGTGTGCGCGCATGCGTGGTTTGTGTTGTGGAGCCTTCCAGCTATGCAGGCACATTAAGATAAGCCTCCTCTCCATTCAGCCGAAGAACATTAACAAACAGAGAGTAAAATCTCCTGCTGCGACACACACACATATTACACACACAGGCTCTGCTTGGTGTGTTTACTTTCCTGTGGAGTAGTCAGGATGGGCCACGTGTATCTACTGTATGTGTTCATCCACAGACTCCACCCTCGCTGACGTTTACCTGATAAGATGAGACAACAAATGAAGAGGAGGAGGAGGCACGGAATGGCGCACAGCAAATGCTCTAAGTAATATAATGTGGAGGAGGTATTTTATGTGGTCATCTTAATATTTATAAAGGTATTTATTATAAAAAATATATTGTTATTTGTTAATGAATGATGGGGGCAAGGCGTGCATGAGGAGCAAGGTGAGAGAGAAGCATGACGGCGAGAGGAAAACATGTTACGACATACAAAATTTCCTCCCACCCAACCCCTGCCTCTATCCATGTGACAGTGAATCACACAAAATACACAAATGATGCAAGTACCTTACAATTGTTACATTGAATACACAAGAGCAGCAACAAAAAAATAAAATAAAACCCAAAGATACAATTATACAAGTTAGATCATGGCTTAAAGGGCATTGCGTCAACAAATGGAAAGTTCAGTAAATTGTAAGAAATGCCAATTCAATAAGCAATCAGAACATCTAAAACATTCAGGAAGTAATTGAATTGGCATAATTCTTTTCTGCCCCCATCCTGTTATAATAAGTTAACACAGTTTATTCAAAAGACGTATTTGTACCATCAACTGTCTCCAGTCTGCAAGCCATGTATGCTCTGAGCTGCTCTCAGGTCATCCCAGGTTGTATGAAACACATTAGCAACACAGCTAATGAGGGATGAAAGTGTCATCTGTTGCACTGACTCTCGTAGGTCAGCACTATCATGACAATGCTGATGATGAGCCAGTAATTTGTGCATTACCCATATATTTTGAAAGGCTGTAATCATGTAACCGTTGACAGAAGTTGTCCCGCACCGTCAAGTTAGCAGGCAAGTTGGGGCAGGGGATGGGTCACAAAACACAGGACTTTTCCCCCTAGACTTTCCTCAGGAGATGGGTCATCAGAGCCATGTGAACTTTGAGTGAATTTTGAGTCATATTAAGGTACGTCCTAACCCTAACTCTAACCCTAACTCGTCTTTTCCTAAACCTAACCACAGCAACTCTACTTGCCTAAATCTACCCTTCGTAACTTTACATTAATTACGTATTGTTACATTATTCGTGAGCTGCTAATTTGTAGGATATTATATCAACTGTTGTGTGCAAGAAATATCAGCTTAAAAACAACCTTCCCCATATATTATTAGGGGTGGACACATGGGACCACTGAATATCTTGGGGTGGCACATCAAAACCAAAGCCATTAGTCTCAGGAATTGAATAATGCTGTTGTATATACCCCAGCTGAAAACTGTGTGAATATGGCGAGTTAAGGAATCGCACATAGTTTCTTATTTTACATATTACTAATTATCTAATGTGCATAGCCAGTACTGGTAAAGTCATCATTTTGAGTTCCATCACAGTCCTGTTTAATGTGTTATGAATCTATACATGTTAGGAAATTCATTGTTCTTCAAATAACAAAACATTTTTACTGGGAACAAGTTTTCTCAAGTTTAGAGGATACTTGTAGGTACTCATTTAAACACATTTTCATTCGGAGATTAAGGGACCCTTTTGAATATTTAGCTGACTTTGGGGCGTTATATAGCCCCCTCCCAGACAAGCTATACTGAGATGGTTGGTACCAATATATGGACTGCACTTGTATAGTGCTTTGCTCGTCTTCTGACCACCCAAAGTGCCTTTACACAACACACATTCACACACACATTCATACACTGTTGACCGAGGCTACCATAAATGGTGCAATTCACACGCTCTTAACACCGATGGAACAGCCATCGGGAGCAATCCTGGGTTCGGTATCTTGCCCAGTTGCGCATAAAACTGCAAACAAAGTCAAATACAACTCCATGTATTGTGAATTATTAAGTTGTACTATTTTTGAAAATTCATAGAAAGTCTTGCATTTGCATTGGGCTGCATGATACAGAAAAAACACACAAAGCTAAAAAACCCTTCTGTCCTATTCCCTTGGCATGACATTTTCTTACAGTTACAATTAATAGATTTTGCTCTGGACCATGTTGTGTTGTGGTACAACCTCTCCTTGCTGATTCGTTTGGGATGCCTTTCAATATAACGACACATTTTGGAGAGACAATAGAGCAGAGGTAGAACTGAGTGATAGATGGACTGAGACAAAAGCATCCTGTAAAATGCTGGACACAAGTTTAGGTTTGTTTCTTCATTGAGCTTGAACTGCAGCTGAATCAAATGTTCCCACTGTGGTTTTGTGGACTGGGCTGATGTGTCTACAGCACTTACTGTCAAGTGTGGATTGCATCAAGTGTGAAGAGGCACTGGGCCTCAAACTTTTGGTGTATTTATGTTTGGCGAAGCTGTGTGTGAGGCCGTTGACACCTCATAACAGTCACTGCAACAGCAACAGTGGAATCAGCTGCCAAGCTAAATGTAAAATAGACAAGCTAATGAAAAAAATAAATAAATTGGGGCTGCATTCATTTTTCTACATCTTCAACACCAGTGGAGGATTACTTTTACTGAATGTAGGTAACCTCATCTTCAGGCAGAAAAGTGCCAAAGCGTGTATGTGCTGGAGCTGGAAAAGGTGAGGGACAATACAATAGGAAGAAATAATGGGTCCTGCCTTACAGTTAATTGTTGTAATCACATATAGACATGCTGCTGCCCTGCATTTCAAATCAACTCCAGAAATGAGCTCCCATCAGCCCCTTTCACACCTTCTCAGGACCTGTATGCCATGGAGAGAGGCATTCAGTATGCCTGCTGTTTTTAACGGATGCTTAGACTGATTGGGTTTATTTTTACCATGTCCACTTACCGCTGCTCCTCTTACAGCCCGCTGCTCTAAAAGAAGGGTAGCATGAGTATGGGAGCAGGTTTTCGGGTGATTGTGCCATTATGGGGCCTCAATCCTGTGGTAAATCCAGAGAGGAAAGTGCGTTTCCTCAGTGCAGATTTAATGGCGTCTGATTCCATGGACAGTATTTTAGCCCTGTGTTGCATATGCATTTGTGGGTTGATTTGGTCCCTTGATGTCCATGGAGTCATGATGCATCTTTATGTGTATCTGATGAGGGAGCAGGTGGAGGAGTGATGGCTGCGGGGTGCTGGTGCATCTATTGGGTGAAAAAATGACTCAGAAAAGATAATACCAAATAGATGTATTGTTTCTTTCTGTTGCTTTGTAACAAGAACACGCTTGATCCACTTTTCTTTGATTCCGGTCCCTTTCATTTCATTCCTTCACAGTCTTTGTCAGAATGACCCAGATATGCTGTTTATCTTCCTTTGTCTGGTTATTTTAAGACATAATCGTGTTCCTCTTTGCTATTCCTTGACTTCTCCAAAACGTTGGTGAGAGCTTGGGCACTACATATCAACAGGGAGTTTGACACCTCTAATGTTTGAAGCTATTGGAACAAAACAAAACTAAAAAGAAAGAAAATGGCTCCCATAGTTATATTAAGGGCACAGCCTAACATAACACAATTTTTTAAGTGGTTACAAAGGATCGATCCTTTTGTTCTTCCGTCCAGTTGACCACAGTCCCACCAAACAGTGACCCGCAAAATTCTACAGAGATTTGACGTATTTCAGCAGAGTTCAGTGACAAAGAGTGTTTTTGGCAGTAAATTTCTTTGTCATAGTTGATTTTTGATAACTGAGCTTTCTGTGTAAGTCACCGAATTCAACCATATATCATCCTAATAACTGTCTTATTGCCTAAAACATAGCACTGTTTCAAACTATGTAACCATGAGGGTTAAGGTTAGCCTTGGCCTGTAATCCATCCTCACCTCCTCCATCACCATCCCGTAAACCTACTTGGCAATAAACCATTTCTGAATCTTTTGTTTGTTTTATTATGCCACCCTATACGCCTTTGATGCTTGCATGATTAAGATATTTGCTTTATATTTCATTATTTCTGCTTAATAAACTACCACCTAAATTGAATTGGTCCGATATTGTCCTTAATATGGTTTATTATCTACTGTAATGACCTCAATATCACAGATGGATGATATGTAACAGTCTGAGGGTGGACTTAAGATATTTCCCAACGGCAGGAAGTGAAACTGCGAGCCCTCTTTACCTGCTTTCCAAAGGCCAAGTCATCGAAACAATGAGAGACTCACGACTCAGCGGCTAAAGTTAGACCTGGAGAAACTCTCAGGGGAATGCAGTATGGAGCAATACCTTACAGTCGTGTACAGGCAAGTTAGTTGCATCCCTCATGCACAGTGCTGCTAAAGTTAGATGTGGACACAGCCTCGGGACTGTGTTGGACTATGAGTCACAGACTGGAATAAGTTGCTGTTTGCAGGTATGCAGACTAGAATCTCATCAGCAAAGGTCCCCTGGGGCCTTTTACCTCATTAATCACCTCTGAACAGATTCCCAGAGGAGTGTACAGGAAGCTGTCCCACATCAATACAAACACCGCCAGTTCCAAAGCACAGCAAATGCAGTTTGAATTTGGCTAGAATATGCCGTGGCATTATTATTATTACACTTTGAAATGTATATTTTGGAGTCATGAGGTTTATATTATCTTGTCTATATTATCACGGAGCTGTGGTAGGAGCAATGCTCCAAAAACCAAAAACACAAGCAAAAGTCTAAATGGATTTAAAAGTGTGTGTTTCTGTGCTAATGTTTGCTGTAAGAGTTAGCATGTCTGGCTAATTAGATTAGTTCCTACAGCATAGTTCCAAGACCAAGGAGAATATCATTAGCTAATTAAATCATTTGTTGGGTTACAGGTTAGATTATCATCCTTATCAACAAAGACTTGTAAACAACCCAGTTGCCAAAGTAAATGTTAGCATTGTACATTTCTTCAGACCACGGATGTTACATTTGCATGTTTCATATGAGGCAAATCTGTCGAAACTTTACATTTCTTTACGTTTTGTTAATGTGTGATTATGCTCAGGCACAAAAATCACTTGGTTATGGTTAGGCAAAGATCATGTTTTGTTGACAAAAATTCTGCTGGAAATAGGGCTGCCACCGACTAAGAGTTTTCCTAGTCAACCAATATCATTTACAGCCATTAGTCGACTAGTCGCCCGCATGTTTACGATTAATTTAATTATTAAATGATATATTTTGGGCGGGGCAACACAATGGTTTGAGTTGAAGGTGTGAGAAAGAATAGTATCAGTAACACTGTTAACACTGTGCTACATTACAGAGAGATACAAACCGTACTAATGAACCTTCATTAATATAGGCCTATATTTTATCTACAAGTGCACGTCACACACTAAGCCTGTAAATGACGCTGTCGGCAAAGCAGTAATGATTTTGCTAAGTGGCTAATAATGGGCATGTAGCTACTTACATGTTTCAGATGACATGTCATGTTTGTAGTCGATTAATGATAGGCAAATGTTTGCCCGCAGAATTTACATATCACTTTGGGTTCGTCCTGCACCTTCTCAAAATGATCCCACACTTTGGATTTCCTGCCCGACATGTTATTAATTAGCCTGTAAATTAACGTGACTCCTGTCTGACTGCTGAGTGTGGCCACTTCCTGTGTCTGTCCTTTCAAATTAAATTCCCACATAGTCCAGTCATATAGGTTTTGATTTATTTTGACAAGTCGCAGCTCCCAATAGAGTTTAACGATTTTTGTGTTTGTTTGTTTGTTTGTTTGTTTGTTTTCTGTGACTAAGCAACCAATGAAATCTCTCTAACATTTGGTAGACTCTTTCGGGCAGCACTAGCAAGAATTGTTGTGATGTCAATAAAAAGCAACCGGTTTTGTTGTCTTTTCTGGACTTCATGCCATCCATGATTTCCTTTTTCTCCCAATGACAAAGTCAGCTGGCTACAGTTTTCTTTTTGAATAATCTTCTTTAATTGACACTGACATGATAAGACAGTATATACCCAACCTCTCAGGGTTTACCCACTGCGACACTGTGACAGACTTTCGTTTGTAAAAGTAAATTTACAAATAATAATGTATTCTAACATGTGTATTGCTTGTTAATGACACTGACTTTTTCCTGGGACATGTAGCTTCATCATTAGTTGATTAATTATTTAGTTGCATTAATAGAACATTAATTAGCAGCTGTTTTGATGGTCAGTTAATTCAATAACTTTTCAAGCAAAAATGCTGGTGCCAGCCTCTGTAATGTAAGGATTTGCTGGTTTTCTTTGCCATTTATGGTAGAAAACAATAAACAATACAATGTTACATTCTAATAATAAGGTACAGAACATTCATCTGTGAAAACATGCTGAAACTTTGCTCTCAAGAATGCAGTCTTCCTTAGGCAGCAACGTCTGTACACAATGTATGTTTGAGTGTGAAGCAGGGTGCTGTCGAACAAGAGAAAGGATTGTATGTTCTTCAACCTCTCGTGGATGAACAGCAGTTGAAGGGAGACTCTGCGGGTGAAGTCCCACCTCAGGGTGCAGGTCTGAACATGTGGAAAATCATCTGAGGTGAGAGAAAGTCTGGCAATGCTGTGAATCACTTCACACAGACAGGACGACTGCATATGTCTGGTAATCATACAGTGTTAGTTGTCCTCCTCAATCTCCTGCCCAGATCCAGCCTTAGGTATAGACAGTTGTCATGGCAACATCTGTACAGATGGCTAGAAATGTCCATGGGTATCAATCTGGCAATCACACTGCTGAAGATGTGCGATTCCCCTTTTCTTTCATCTCCCTCTTCTCCTTCTTTTCCCCTGTCCTCTTCCTCCTCCTCTTCTACTGCTTTGTGTTTAGCAGGCAGTCAAGGATAATAGATACCATGTGAATGGGTGAATACACAAATATATTATGTAATATTTCCATTCACTTCAGAAAATGCGTAAAGCTGTGACAGGACAGGTCTATTTTAATAGTACCTTTGCTGGATTGGTCTCAACCCCCTCTTCTCAGTTGATATGCTTTTTGAATTGGTAGTAGTAATCATGCTGAGAACCTATACATTTATATGCTCCTCTAATGTGCCATCAAAATGTGAGCTTTCCACTGTTAACACTACATTATGTGGTGGTGGCACTGACACGTGCACAGCCCAGTTCAGACCAAAGATTTGCGACGAAACAAAACCGTTTTAGAATGCTACAGAGAAAAGGTGCAGTGGTGTGAACTAGCTGGTGTGAGCTCAACTCAAGCCGGCTGATGGTGTCACTTGCAACTCCGCTGGTCAAATCTCCAGCAGCTGGCTTTAGAACATAAAGCATGTCACCTGTTTCAATAGCCAGTCGGCTTGTAGTTAAGTCCACTGGTCAAGTCAAAATGACTGCAGACGGTGTGTTCGCTTGCTGCAGCAGTTGCTTCAACCCCACCAAGCCCTCTGTTTCTGTCCTCACAGTGTGCCGATGTCGGATGATGGGTTCACTGCTATGACTTGGTCTTGAGGACATCTATATATGAATTATGACGACAGGACATTGACACAACTCTTTGTGACACTAACTCATATTCACACTCTCACACAGTGTCGATGTCACAGTTCTCCCCAGTAACCTGAGTCATGGAGGGATTACCCTGTGAGAACACAGCAAACCTGTTAACCCAGAAAACAACACTGCAGTGATTCATGTATCCATCACCCCACTGAATATAAAGCACATTTCTTCTGTTGAGTTTCCAGCAGTCAGCCATTGCATCATGGCAGAGTCTGGTTTTAAAAGATCACTGGGTACAGAACACTCGAAGAAGAAAGTGATCCTTTTCCTCCATCCATTTCTGCATCTGCTGGACTTATGAATATAATGAATCAACCTGGCTGGCTCACTCGGCCTGATAGGGAAACAGGTTTACGTTTTAAAAATGTTGAACAAGCCGGTATTCTTTAAACCAAAGCCCAACTACACACAATAAATACAATAATAGTTCTCACTTTAACAATTAAATGTGATGTCTATTATTTAGGAACTGTGAATTTTGTAGCAAATATACTTGCTCAGGCAAAGACTTATGATGTCAAAAAATAAATCCCTATCCTATCATTCAGGGTCATATTACAATACAACCACAGTAGTAAAGAGCCTCAGATACCCCACACAATGATACTTTGTATATCTTGTGAGAACAAGACGTAAACTTGTGGGAATAAATCCACATATGTTGACAGATCTTGTTGGCACATTACAAGGATTTTGTTCATAGAAGTTAAAGCTGCTCTAATCAGTATTGTTTATATGAGCAATGGATAAAGTGACTATGTGAGAGGTGACACTCATTGTGACGCGCCCATAACGAATTATCATTCAACTCTGAAGTCTTTCTTTTTTTTTTAGGTATATCTTTCGGGCATTTTTTGCCTTTAATGGATAGGACAAATGTAGTGTGAAGGGGGGATGACGCACAGCAGGAGGCTGCTAGCTGGAGTTGAACCCAGGCTGCGGCAACAAGGACAGAGCCTTTGTAAATGGGGTGCCTGCTCTAACCACTAAGCCAACTCTGCAGTTGCTTAAAGCATTTTAGGGTCTTTCAGCTCATTGTTCTGGTGTTAAGATCTGCAACTTTTGATTCCCTCTCCCTGCTCTCATTAGTGCAGATTTTAGTCACAGCAGGCTCCTGTTTTCAGCAATAAAATCTATAAAAGCCCTCTGTAAGCTACCAACCCAGCAGCAAACAGCAACAGTGTTTCAGACAATGACTGACAACTTCGGAGCCTTCACAGTTTATGTAAGTATTTAAAGCTCTACTTTGAACTGATGTTAGGTAAATTTAAATACACTGTGCTAATAATGCCTCTTGTGAATGCAACACTGACTTTAACTTTTGCTGTGCGCTGTAAGCAGTTTTACTCAAAGGATAACTTTGGCATTTTTCAACTTGGACACTATTTCCCTGTGTAAATTGATCAAAAACACTGATGTGCGCTACAGTTTTTTAAAACTGGTCCAGTATTGAGGGAGTCGGCAGCGTCTGGCAGCAGTGGAATGAGCTGCAAGGGAAGCAGACAGGGCAACTAAACATTTTCACTGTATATCCATTGAAAGTGGTTATTTTTGGACACAGAGCGGCTCAGATTGTTCTTTTAAGTGTCTGAAGTGTCTCTTTACCTTAAGCAGAAGTGTCTTTCTGAAATATTACGAGATGTGTATGTGAAATTTGAAGAGAGTATAATAACTGGAGCAGTTTATAGAGAGTGCATTTTAGTGTTGTCTAAAAGATCTTCGATATCATGGATGATTATTTAACTGATTTCAAATGTCTGATTTCTCTGTCGTGGTGAAAAGGGAGCAAAGCTTTCAATTTACTGGTCCATCTATGTCCCAACCCTCACCTATGGTCATGAACTCTGGGTAGTGACCGAAAGAGTGAGATCGTGGATACAAGCTGCCGAAATGAGTTTCCTCCATGGGGTGGCTGGGCTCAGCCTCAGAGATAGGGTAAGGAGCTTGGACATCCAGAGGGAGCTCGGAGTAGAGCCGCTGCTCCTTTGTGTTGAAAGGGGTCAGTTGAGGTGGTTCAGGCATCTGATCAGGATGCCTCCTGGGCGCCTCCCGCTGGAGGTGTCCCGGGCACGTCCCACTGGTAGGAGGCCCCGCAGCAGACCTAGAACACGCTGGAGGGATTACATATCTCGTCTGGCCTGGTACCACCTTGGGATCCCCCAGAAGGAACTGGAAAGTGTTGCTGGGAAGAGGGATGTCTGGGGTGCTCTGCGTGACCTGCTGCCCCCGCGACCCGGCCCTGGATAAGTGGATGAAAATGGATGGATGGATGGATGGATGGATGGATGGATGGATTTCAAATGTGGCTCAAGCCTTTGAATTCTGTCGCTGCCATATTTATCTGTGATGGAGGCATGAAAAATGGACAAGGAGAGAGAGAAAAAGTTGCCTGTAGCCTGTTGCGCAGCTGCCAGCTGCTGTCAGCTTGCTCAATCCTGGACCAATTACAAAAACTAATGCTCACATCAGTGTCTTTGATCAATTTACATGGGTATATAGAGTCCAGGTTGAAAACTGCCAAAGTTGTGTTTTAAGAATAAAGTTATGGGGTACTTCTTCTACAGCTGGCAGCAACTAACCAACACTCCCAGTTAGAGAAAGGGGAAAAATAAAGCAAGGCAATGCCCCAGGCCCCCAAAAGACTAAATCAGGCTCTGCTAACAATAAAAGCACAGCACAGAGTGGCCGGATAAGACACAGAGTGATGTGTCATTGTATTTATAAAGAAGTCCATCGAAAATTAGAAAAAGTAGTTTGTGGAAGTCTTGCGCTGTGTTGTCAGTCTGCTCCAATTGATCAATCGATCAATTGCTCAGGCATCTTAAGACTGTGTGCTGCTCTTAATCAATGCACTTTCCCTTACTGAATCACTACAAGACACCTGGCCAAGCCAAGCTCAAATATTGGTATCAAATATTCTGCCCTCCCAAATTATTGTTAGGGACATGCAAACCTACGTCCTTGTGGTGGCTTTAACTGGAGAACCAGGTTTTATTACCATTGCATACAGTACAGGCTCATAACGGAACTAGCTAGCGAGCTCTAGACAGTGCAACATTAAGGGTGTCTCTCTCCAGGTGTTCATTTTAGTCTCTCTGTTCTTTTCCCTCCCGCTATCTTTCACCCTCTCCCCCTTTTTAAACCTGACCTATCCAGCTGAACTAGGGGCACCATCTTCCCCTATGAACTGCCCATGAGTCTCCTCCATGTTAGTCCTGCAGGGTGGCTATAATATGTTCATCTTTTCAGGTGCAAAGTTTGTTACAATAGTTAATGTTGGCTTATTAACGGTTTATGTAATTAACAAGAAAACACCTTTAAAGCACAGTGGTACATGTATATTTAAAAGTTCCAGTGCTGTTGTACTCTGTACCAACACTCATGGAATGCCTCTTGTCTAGTCATAACACTTGGTCAGAACTAACTCTTACATAATACCCTTTAAAAGTGAAATTATGTAACCTTAGTAAAGGACATTGAATCCTCTGAACAGGATATTGAATCTTATCCACAATTACAGTTTTCTCCCTCGTTTTTTTTTACAGTAGACCACCTCAGAAACTAATTTTTGATCAACAGTGGCCTTGGTCCAACAAATTTCCGGTTAGACTTTGATGGTCAGGATCAGCTCACAATATATACCTACTGAAGCAGGTTTGCTGAGATATGACAATTGAGTTTTAAATCAGATTTCCTTAATTTGTGGTTTTATTCCAGTACAGTCCATCACTGTCATACAATCACCAGAATTAAACCAAACTGAACTGATTCTGAAGCAGTCTTTGACCGAACATCGTGACTTTTTCTGTAAAGGGGCAAAAAGCGAAATCGTTTCACTGCTAGGTTGGCTGTTGTGTACTGCCTGTAGACCAAAACAAAGTGTGTCATGAGCCAGACCTCCCTCTACCTCTGCTCTCCACCCCCCCCCCCCCCCCCCCCCACTTGCCTCGTCTGTGTAGCTGAGCAGCATCTCCACAGACTATTACATCCAGACGGTCCCGGTGTTTCTTCCGCAGGCTCCACTTCACTCAGCTTCACTCAGCTGCCCGATACCGCTGCTTCTTCCCACATTAACCTGAATAACAAACCAGGGCTCGGTGCTCCAGTTGGATCCAAACGGAGAGCCAGGGCTAACGTTAGCAGGGAGGCTAGCGGAGGCTAACTGGCTGTGTTGGCAGCTGAGTGAAGTGTAGCTAGAGGGGGTCCATGTCATTGGTTCAACAGCCCATTGGTTCGACATCCCATTAGTCCGACTGTCCGCGGTGCTCAACGGTTCGCGGCGGGCGTATGGTGCGCCGCGACCGGCTTGAGGCGGAGCAGGCTCACGGCTTATGTGTTTGTCACTTTCTTTTTCATTTTAACTCACACCATGATTTTTTCCTGACCCTAACCAAGTGGTTTTTGTGCCTAAACCTAACCAGACCTTAACCACAGGGCATCATGATGATTTCGGAACGGACTTAGGAACAATGAGTTTAATATGGTCGGAACAATGGGATGTCGAACCAATGGGCAGTTCCCGCTGGAGGAAGAAGCACCGGTTAGCCCCAGTTTCACTGCAGGCAGATTCACTCGCCACAGGGGCGAGGAAATAAAACCTAAACAGCCAACTTAATTTGGCTTAGTTTAGCAGTTAGCGATGTCTTTCACTCACTCTCAGTCTCTGCTGTGTTTAGCTATTTCCCTGCTTTCCTGTTAGCCTTAGCACTAGTCGGCTGCCACGCTAACGTCCCTACTCTTCTCCGTGAGCCGGAGAGTAGGGACGTTAGCGTTAGCACTAGTCAGCTGCCAGGCTAACATTCCTACTCTTCGTGAGCCCGCGGCTCATGGCTCTGGCTCACACAGAGTAGGGACGTTAGCGTTAGCTCCTGGAGTTAGCACTAGAGCTACTACGGCTAATGGAGTAACTTACAGCTATGGAGCACTTCTACCAGCTCTTCTAGTCACTGAGCCTCGCCTCCATTTCAGCAAATATATTGCATTTATTACAGGTACCATCATCACTGAAGTAGGCAGGGGAATAGCTAAACACAGCCCGCCAGGCTGTCCGCCAGGCTACATTTTACAATGCTAATTGCAAATGTTAGCTGGGCTGCCGGGCTACTCACCTAACACAACAGTAACGCCTGACCCATTGCTGGGACAGAGCCGCTAATAACTCAAGCTCCGGACATTAACCCATGCTACGATTGTAACATTAAATTTAACTGAATCGACATAGTGACATGTGCCTAATGTTACTTTAATACTAATTAAAACAGATATTTGACTCTGCCATTTCACTTCAAAAATATGTGCTGCCATTGCTCACTGGCTGTAGCCTTCTATAGGCAGGTAGGGCCAAGGGCTCCGAGAGGGGAGGGGGATTCACATGAACGTACATGAACGCACAGCTGGACCGGCTTGTAAACAATGGGCTGGAGATCAACACAGAGAGAGGGTGTGTGAGGTCATGCTATACTCCAGATGAAATTACACCTCTAGTTCTTCACATAGCAATTTTTTAATTCCTTCAATCTAGAAATGATGAATTTTGCTTATTGCTCCTTTAAAAGCCAAACATCACTGTCCTCAACAGAGTCATCGCTATGGCCACCACTTCCATGGCAACGGGGTATATATCGCTAAAGCAACATGACCTCATTAAAGATGAAGACCGAATGTGAGCATGAGCTACTTACAATTCATGTGATGACTAAATGTGTGCATCCGTGCCGACCTCTTTCTACCTCACTCTTTCCATTGCACACTCTAACTCCGTAATAGCTCTCGGAAGTATGGTAAGAAATGATGGGGAGGATATGCAGGGCAGCCGGTTCATCTTACTGTCATATTGCCTATTATCTCAAAATTTCTAGAGTTCTAGAGTGTGATATCTTTCTCACTGACGGACACTTGGTCTGATAACTTGCTTGCAAGCAGATCATGGATAATGCTTTTCTAATCACGTACTTGCGTGCAAATAAGGCTAATGTGGTGTCATCGTGTATTATGAGTTGCCTGTGTTGCCAACAGCCATAAAGCATGGCTGAGCCGATGATGATTGCATGGGGGATAGCCAGGTGGGATCTTTCCTGTGGGTCTAATGTACTTGTGCCCTGTATGGACCTTTAGTTCCCTCTGCTGTGGCTCATGCAGTGCAGATTGACCCTTTGGGGATCATAGATATGTGGTAGCGGAAGCAAGAACTGCTTATGAGCTGGATACCCACCTCTGTGGTGTACATGCTGTTCTTTCTGTGATGGTGAGACAGACAAGACCATTTGTACCTGCAGGCCAGAATGTTGTGGCTCACTGTTTATCTGCTTGTAGTGTCTCCTCACTTCTACAGAACTCTTTTCCTCCGCACTGTTAGGTCTTATTGGATCATTTTTTTTTGCTCAAATTATTTTTAAGCTTAAAGTTACCTGAACTGACTCTGGTTAAGACTGTCCTCACCTGAAAAAACAGCGTTGTTTATTTCTTCAAACACCAATTATTACTGACATTTTCACAATCAGTGGCTTCCAGTGGTTTTGTGAATAATGCCTGTGCTCTCTTAGAAAAAAAAGTGAAATACCTGGGGTCACAATCCTGGCTGGAAAAGAGATGTCTCTGTAAAATACTAACAAAGCTCAGTGTAAGTTCAACCAGGAAGACTTGCTTTATGCTATGTTCATTTACACTTTTGTGGGCAACTATTGCCGTTCCTTTTCCCAGTTATCCAATCAAACTTCGCCACGATCTCCCTCACCCATTCACGTTGCTACTGCCAAACTTTAAATCTGTTCTCCTCTCTGCTCCTGTCAGCTCTCATTTTAGGTGGAATCGTCATGCTCTCCTCCACCCCATTCACCTCCAGTCACCTTATCCAGAGCCTAGGACAAGCTCATCAAAATCCCCCACCTCTTCACATCCAGATCCTGAGCTCCCTCATCTCATTTCATCACCACCACCACCAGCGTCTAGACTAGTATGTAATGTCTTTACCACTCACCTGAAATATATGACATCACAATGGGGTCTAATCGCCAAAAACTTCACATTTCTCATACCTAAGTGCACATGTAAATAGACATTCTTTTCTCTCAGAATAAGTCTCTCCTGATTGAACTGCTTTTCTTGCCTAAAAAGAAGCTGGAAACACAGTGACCGGTCGCCAGAAAACACAGGTTTCGTGCCTAAAAAGCCGCTGAAAACACAGCAATGACTTGCCAAATCTTAACTGATTTTGTTGTTTGTTGATCTTGAACAGTGGTCTGCAGCTTGGCAAGGGTCTCGCCTAGGTGTTGTGCTATTCGCCTCCCCCTCCACCTCCAGATGGCAAAGTCAGCTCATATACATTTACTTTACTTTAGAAATGCTGATATGATACATATGAAGCATGCACATGTATTGGTGGTTTTCAGAAACGTACAATGCCAGCATTTTCTTCCGGCAACTCTGCTACTTCAAATTTTGTTTAATGTCCATACAAAAGCAAACTTAATCACTGTGGCCACAACTGCTTATTACAAGATAATGACTTATTGAATATGCTTTAGTTTAACGTGATTCTCATGACCCAGTTGCTTTAAATATGCCTTTATTAGGTGATCTGAATGAGCTAAAATGTAGTTTAACTGTAGCTCAAGTAAAGAAGAGTCATAAAGTATATATAATATAGCAACTTTGCTAAGATTAGCCACCATAAGCTACTGGTCAGACCAGACCCCTCAAAACCCCTGAGTAATTCTGTCCTTTATGTTTGAGTACTTAAGTTATACATCAAGCAGCTGTAATTCTGTTAATAAAATATAAACTTTCCCTGGTAAAACTTCAGACCTTCGAGACTCGCATCAAAGTCTGTATTATGTTTCTCAACAAAAACTCCTCTGCTTGCACACCCCCTCACATTTTCAACTGCACAATGATGGAGGACAGTCACACAAAGATGTGTCCGTCATCACAGCAAAAGAGCTCTTGAGAAACCCAGGTGACAAGGAAGTATTTCTGAATGAGGAAATGTCTGAATGAGAGACAGGAAAGGGAAGTGAAGACAGACTGTTGATTACAAACATGTGAATTTTCTACAGAATTAACAGCCAATACAGTGAGATAAAGTCAACGATGCAATAAAAAGGAAAGAACAAGTGTAGTGCAGAAAGACATATAAAGATGCCAAAATGAAAATGTCAAGCTGAGTAAGCACGTGCTAAATACCCAGTTCATTATAATCTTGCTGATGCTGAGAGATAGAAATACATGTGCACATGGAACATCACAGTATTCTGCATCCCACCCACACAAAAATGCATGTCCAAACATAAAAATACAACCACACAGTGAGTGACTTCATTCTGTTTTCTCTTAATGTCCTTTTTGTTAGCTGAAATTAAACTCAGGGTTCCCACAATGATGTAGACAGAAAGAAGTGCAGACCATGATTTTTGAAAATAATAATAATAGAACGTCTGGTGAGTAAATGCAGCACTGAATGTAGATCTGTACGATAGTGTTTTTGTACTGGGGCTGTCAGAATTCCACTGTAGAGTCAGAGTCTTTCAACATTTAAAAACCATGAAGCTGTCAAGATGCAGCTACAGTTTACATCCATATCTGAAAAAACATGGATGTGTCTCTCTCATCTTCCCCACTGTAGCACAGATTTACACAATCAGCACAGTTTCAAGGTGGACACCCAAAATTACTGTCACCAATTCAGTATCTGACCAAATGTCTCCCCTTCTGTTCCTGAATTACGAAGTTGAGTAATGGCCAGAAAAGTGATTTTGCAGAACACTCTGATGTCACAGTGAAGTTGTCCTTTGACCTTTTGGATGTGTCATCACTTTATCATTTTATCCTATTAGACATTTGTGTGAAACTTTGTCATAATTAGCGTATAAATTCTTGAAATGGCCAAAAACATGTTTTGCCAGGTCACAGTAGTCTTGACCTTTGACCTTCAACCATCAAATCAGTTTATTCTTCAGTCCAAGAAGATGTTTGTGCCAAATGTGAGGAAATTCCATCAAGGTGTTTTTGAGATACCAGTTTCACAAGAATGTGATGGGTGAGGTCACAATGACCTTGACCTTTGACCACCAAATTATTAATCACTGGACGTGTGTCCCAAATTTGAGGAAATTCCCAAAAGGCCTTCCTGCAATATTGCAAATTTATGACTTATGGCCAAAAACCTGTTTTGTTAGGGCACAGTCACCTTGACCTTTGACCTTCAATCACCTAATTCTAATCAGTTATTTCTTCAGTCCAAACAGATGTTTGTGCTAAAAGTGAAGAAATTCGCTCAAGGTTTTCTTGAGATACCACATTCGCAAGAATGCAACTTTGACCACAATGACTTTAACCTTCAACCACCAAAATTGAATCAGTTCATTGTTGAGTCCAAGTGACGTTTGTGCCAAATTTGAAGAAATTTCCTCAAGGGGTTCTTGAGATATTGCATTCACATGGGATTGACAGATGGACAGACGTACAAAAAAATATAATGCCTCTTGCCACTGTTAAATACCTGGAGACAGTAATCATGCATGCCACAGTGCACCTGTAGTATTGAAGTCTGACAAATGCATAAGCCCTCCAATTTTGATTAAAATAGCAGACTGTAATGGCAGACAGCAAATATGTCACACATGTTGGGAATCCTGTCGTGCTTGTTGCTTCTGCTGTGGTTGTAAGGCCAGAGTCATGACGGCAGCAAATACATAAGAAAGACGAAAAACCAATCTGTTCGTGAACAACACAGACAGGATGCACAATGTATCGAAGGCAAACCAAAGTTAGACAGGAAATGCCACTAGCCGGGAATATGGGCCCTATTGTGGTCTGTCGGCAAAGTTTCATTGTTGGAAGGATAGGCATCTGGCATCAAAGATGGAAAAGGACTGACAGCACAGTCCTGTAGAAAAACAGAAAAAATGGTGCACTCATTTGCATGAACTAATACTCTGCCTAACATCATACACTACAAGAAAAAAAACTTTACATTTTACATTCAGTATTTGCAGGAGCCAAGACTAAAATCTTTCAATAACATTCAACACATTTGATTTTGTCAGAATATTAAGACAGGAAACAGACTAACTTAAGACAGCCTGCAATGAGTTTTACAACCATGGGAAATCACCTGAAAGGTCACTTTGTGTAAGACTAGTTTAACATAACTTAAGGGGAAGACACAAGACACCAGACAAGGGTATGAAAAGAGACAACATGCCCTGGTCGAGCCAGAGGCTGCCATAAAGACAGAAATAGATATCATTAGATTCCCTTCCTGTCTGTGCCAATGTTTGTTTTCCCTCCTTGCTCATCCCTATAGTAGATGATTGCATTGGAATAGAACATTAACACTGCCATCCAGAAATGGGAATGTAATCATAGGGAACATGGAGAAATTAACAAATCCAAAAATCAGGCAAGTCAACAAGGATTACAAACATCTAATAAAACCTATTTACTGTATACCTTGATAAAATCCCTATTGGGTTTTAAAGATTCAGTATTGTAGCCTGTTTCCAGACCATAGACCCCGCCCACTCAACTGAGTAGGCTTGCATCTCTGGTCTGGCATACTTCAGTGAATTTGCGATTTATCTCGTCCAAACGATGGACAGACCAATGAACGCCGGGGGTGTGGGCGGGACTAGCGATTAGCCAATCAGCGCCACGCTAATGGTGACCGCTGCAGATCCTACAGACCACATTAACGATGCTATCGAGGTATTTCGCCACTACTCGCGTTAATGGAGGACCAAATTAAGGAAGCTGCTAAACTGGATTTAACATCGATGCAGCTGGGCGTGCACGACGACGGAGACATTTTAAATGGGCAATGCTCGCTTGTTTTCGGCACCCCCGAGACATGGATACTAATGACGTCAGATCCTGGGTGAGTCATTGATCTCAACTGATTGGTTAGGGAAAAAATCAAATTCCCTCCCCCTTGTAAATCACCTTCAGTGGAGGCGATGTCAGACTGAAGGTTCTGGGCGCTTCAGTCTGACACTCAGGCTATCAGTATTGTGGATAGAATATGAAATAGTAAGTATGTCTTTTTAGAGTATAAATCACCTGAAAATAAGAATCATTGTGTTTTAGTTACCTTCGAATGAGCACTTTATTTTTGCATAGTGAGCAGGTCCTCGTTTATGGAGATCGCCATGTTCATCGCTTTGTTTCTACAGTAGCCCAGAAAGGACAAACCAAATACTGGCTCTTGATAGGGCCATTTGCAGTTAGTTAGGGCCAGTTAGAGGTGCATCTGCTATGAGCAGCAGCAGGAACACTGATTTGTAACATGAAACTGTTTCATTCAGTGTATCTACTGGTTTGAATCACCTGCTCTGTATGTTTTGGAGAGGAAGAGACCTCTACGGATAATTCGGCTCCTGGTTAAAACCTCCTGACTCTCTGGACAATGTCTGGAACAGAAAAAAGGCAAGCCCATAACAGCATGTGGTGGGCAAGCCAACCGTCTCAAGCCAAACAGTGTTGAAGAAACACTGATTAACATAAAACTGCTTTATTCAGTGTTAGTAGAGGTTTCAATCACTTGGTCCATTGTGTTTGAGAGGAAGAGACCTCTGTGGACAATTCGGCTCCAGGTGAACGCCCCATGAATGATAAACACTGAAGGAATTCTAATTGGGAGAAGTGTCAGCTGGTTGCAATATGCAGTCCTCACCGCTAAATCTTACAAATGTAACCTTTAAATCATGACTCATTGTTTTTCTAATGAGCTTTGGAAAGCTTTGATGAGTGCAGTGGGACAGAGAGGCTGAAAAGATGTTTGCATTGTCCAAACCACTGATACTGTACATTTGTACCTTATTTTAAAGCGGATTCACATGTGCATCCTGAGTTCAGGTGATTGCTACTGGAGTGTGATGTTTCAGTCAAAGGGTTTAGCAAGTAACACACACCGGCTTTCAGTTTTGAATGGTATGTCTAATGTAGAGTGTGTTTGGTGTTTTGCAAAACACTGAAAGTAGTGTTTTGCAAAAAAGTGTGAGGCTGAGAATGTGTGTATAGTTGTGCAAATTTGGACGTTTTGCTCCTTGTGTGACGAGTTTCACTAACTGTGTATTATTTTTAATTTTAGTGTGTAAGCAATGGTAAAAAAAAAAAAAAAAAAAAAAAAACTACCAACGCTGAGGTGAGGGTGTGATAGGTTTAGGCACAAAAACCACTTGGTTATGGTTGGGAAAAGATAATGGCTTTAACACCCATATTTGGTTTGGTCCGATACCACAAACACTAGTGGAAACACTGGGAAGGGTCACCAAAAAACAACTGGGGTTGTTGTTTGTTGGTCTCTACAGTCCCCTCCACCTCCTGATTATAAAATCAGCTCATATACTACATCACTTTAGAAACTTCAGTGTGCAACAACACATTCTCACTCCGACTCTGACTTTCCACATCCACATAAGACGTGCAAGGCACCTTGGGTGTGTTGCCTTTTGATGTTCTGGGACACCTTGTTAAGTTCTCTTCTTCCAAGACACACTTCTGTTTCACAGGAAATTCAATGTTTACACAGTCTCTCCCAAATTGGCTTTTTTCCCCCATCAACAACAAACACACTTGGTTAGGTTTAGGTAGCAAAAACACATGCTTAGGTTTAGGCAACAAAATCGACGTGGTTAGGTTTAGGCAACAAAAGCACGTGTTTAGGTGCAGGTAAAAAGAACAGAGTTTGGCTTTAGAATCTTACAGGACGCAAACACCTGTCTCTCGGGTAAAAGTCATTTTTTTGTTGGACCCATCCACCACTGCTCCCACCCACCCCACTCGGACTTTCGCCGTCTCAACTTTTGTCCTTGTCCCACCATGTTTCCCCCTGAAGCCGCTGTCGTAGCCGGCCACAGATAAACTTTAATAGAAACCATTATATGCTGATGTTAAAAGACCTCTTTTTTGTTGGTTTCTGATGTTGCAAGTCACTGTCTACGCTCTGGATTTCGATGACTTTGGAGTGGGACCGTGCTTGCTACATATGAAAGGTACAAATGTAGCGTATCCATGGTTTGCAGAAATGTACATTTGGAGAATATTTTTTTCTGGCCACTAGGGTGTACAGTATATGATTTTGAGAATGAATAAGCGAAGAAGCAGCACCGCATCTAAGGAGTCAAAGAACCAGCTACCATGACCCCCCACATTTTGTTAAAAGTAATCTCAATAAAATAACTTACAGTAGCCGAGGCTCGATTACAACATACCTCCAGATGCTGCTCTGGGGGGTCATGGTAGCTGGTTCTTTGGCTCCTTAGATGCGGTGCTAGCCTCTCTAGAAGGACATAAGTCTACTTTCACATTGCTGCCACTACAAATATTTTTGATGAGAAAAATTTTCAGGCGCGTGTTTCACATTTACAAATTCATGCAATTAATTTGCGTGTCGGTATATTTTTTCAAACTGTTGTTTTTGTCATGTGTACTTTCACACAGTGAGAATATTACCTAGCAAAAAAATTTCACGCCACAAATACAGGCATTACTTGGTCATATAGTGTGAAAAGACAGCAACATGGAGCTCAAACCAACAAACCAAGATAGCAAACTAAATTACACCTTTGAACCTCACAAGAGCAGCTCATACCAGATGCACTGCCTCCACTTTTACCTTTTACAATAAAAGGCCTAGACATGTACACTGTGTAACTGTTTGCTAGAGGAAACTCAAATTCACTCACAGCATTTTGTTAAAAGTAATCTCAATAAAATAACTTACAGTAGCCGAGGCTCGATTACAACATACCTCCAGATGCTGCTCTGGGGGGTCATGGTAGCTGGTTCTTTGACTCCTTAGATGCGGTGCTAGCCTCTCTAGAAGGACATAAGTCTACTTTCACATTGCTGCCACTACAAATATTTTTGATCTGAAAAATTTGCAGGCGCGTATTTCACATTTGGGGCAGCACAGTGGTGAAAGGTTCAAATCCACTGTCCAGGCAGGGGCCTTCTGTGTGGAGTTTGCATGTTCTCCCCATGTCAGTATGGGTTTTCTCTGGCCTCCTTCCACAATCCAAAGACATGTAGGTTGAGTTAATAGGTGACTCTAAATTGCCTGTAAGTGTAAATGTGAGCATGAATGGTCGTCTCCAGCACCCCAGTGACCCTGTACCAGGATAAGTGGTTCCGAAAAATTACTGATGTTAAAACGGAACGCTTGAAACAATCCTCAACCCCTTGTGACTCACAAAGCATTGATAATCTAGTGGATAGTAATGAATCAGTTCTGTACCTAAGCCACATTGAATTTAAGATTTCTTTTCACGCTTTCCCTGTAAGTTCTTATTTGATCTCAGACCATGGTTTGATTAAGTCTCAAAAGCCTCAAAACAAGCTTGTGTAAACTTTATGCAATCATTGGAGTAAAAGAGGTCAGAAGGAAGGCATGTTATAAAACACTTCACTTTGAACTTCAGTTTATTACATTTCTATATCTTCATCTTATCTAACATATCAGATTATAGCTTCCTGTATAGTACCACTATTTACGCCTCTTTATCAAGGCATAGTGTCCTTGGATTGTCCGTAACTGATCCACTTACAAATATGTACTCTACAGCTGCACATAAGGAAGTCAGTAAATACATACTGCAGACAAATTCAGTTTAGTTTGGGGACATACAGTGTGATGTACAATGGTGGCCATTCAAAGGCCCCTCTGTTACTTCATGGTGTATTTTAAGTGCAATAGGGATGTAGGGATAGGGATAAAACACGTTTTTAAACAATTTTTTGACATGCCTACAAATTTACATACATCAGAATTTTATTGAAGACCCAGACACACCAAACCAACATGCTGCATCTCCTGACGTCGCCGTGTCTTGGCCAAAAACACCGCAAAGACAGTCAACACGTTCTTCACCTGTGTGAGAGGAAATCACTCTCCACACCAGCAGATGGCGATAGTCTGTAATCCTTATTCAAAACGGGAAACCAGAAGACCACCTTGATGCTAGTTAGCCAGTTAGCACATTAACAACACAACACAGTGCTGAAAGAACAAAGCATATTTACAGTTCACCAGTGAACAATAACACAAACCATCACGAAAAATTTTTGCTAAAGAGCTTGGTGGCAAAAAAAAAAAAAAAAAAAAGTATCTTACCCCATGTATCAAGTTTGTTTTGGTCTATTCCCTCTGGACTTTAGCTCTTTGTTTATTCTCCTCACTTCTGTTTTTCTTGCTGTGCACTGCGCTCCACCAGTTCAACATGCGTAATGGCCAAAAAAAAGCAGATAGGGGCCAACGAGTACAACGGTACAGGGCACAAAACCCAGACAAAGGAGGCTAATGCTCTCCAACGGTTCAACTTTGACCAATGGCTGACCATAAAGCAAGATGAAGTCGGCGGCACCTTCATAATAGCCTACACCAAGCATGATTGGCTGGAAGGAGGTCCCATGAAACAAGATATGTAAACAGACATAGGATCTATATTTTGCTATTCTGATCACATCAGGAAATTAATTAAAATGAGACAAGGTGAAATCAACCAGTAAGTGTAAGCAACCCAAAGTTGTTTAATTATTGTCCTTTATGGCACTTGTGTCATTATTGATGGTACATTGTACAGAGGGCAAAATAACCATACAATTATTGTACGTCTGGTAATGCTGGTGGTATTTCTCTTTATTCCTATTGCCTGGAAAGCCAATGTGTCATCTGCAGTCACCCTAGATTTAACTTAAGCATACCATCTTTGCCATAAAATTAACTAATTATTGTAAGCAACACAAAATTGCTTATTATTGTACGTTATGGCACTTTTGGCATTATTGATCGTACATTACACAGAGGGCAAATTATCACACACAAATGACAGTTATCATGCATCTGGCAATGTTCTTGGCTGGCTTGTTTTTTCTTGTTGCCTGAAAAGGTTCTTATATCTGCTGCACTCACCCTACATTTACCTTCCACAAATCATCTATGGCCTTTTCATAGACTGTTCAAGCTCTTTCAAGAGGACATCCACTTTCATATATAGCTTTCACTTGAACACTATGTAAGAGTCCTTTTAGAGTGTCAGAGACCTTGGACCACATTATGACTCCCTTATGGAAAAGATAAGATGAGAAACCGCAAATCCCTGATCCCTCTTCCTCAACTCTCCACATCACCCAGGCTTTCTTATTTCATGTCACTGAAATAACTAAATTGTTCAATGACGTTGGACCACAGATGATTCTTCCCTTACCTCAGAATGTAACAATCACAAACAGTCAGTCCACATTAGTCTTCTTAAAGATCCTTTATGGTATTGGATATTGGATACACACCCAGAAGTGAAATTGTGGATCTTATCATCTCATATCTGTAAAATGATGTTTACTTACTTACTGCTAAACTAAGATATGATAAGCATGATGGGTGACTGTGGCTGTTGTTCAAGAAACTCATAGAGATTGTCACTTTGTTTAATCGCATCCAATCGCATCCAGTCGTTCTAATATAGTTTATTTAAATCTAATCCAAGTTTATCTCCTATGCATATCAGTTTATTTTAATTTAATCCAATCCAGGTTAGCCCACATGAGTCCAATCAAGTCCATTCCAACCTAGTCTACCAATCCCGTCCAGCTAAATTTGATGAAGTCAGTCTGGTGTATTCCAGTCCGATCTAATTCAGCTTTACAGTCTAGTTGTATCGGAGCCAATCTAGTGATGTATTATTCGATCGCTCTTGGTCTTGAGACCGGTCTTTAGACCACTTTTTGAAGATCTTGGTCTCATCTCGGACTCAGTTGCATTTCTGCTAGGTCTTGTCCAGGTCTCAGACAAATAGGACTCTGGATTTTATTTCAAGACTGGTCAAGACCATAATTGTGGGGACATCACTTAATTGCCTGTGTAAAAAAATGAATAAAGATAGTTAAGTTGATATCAGGTCCTCAGTGTTTGTTCAATTTTGTTTACTCATAGAAAACAAGGGGAAATTCCCACACATAGGATTAGCCTTTGTAATGCCTTTTGATTGTTTTATCTAGACATTTATCACAGTACACGTACACAAATATATATTGTATGGCAATAAAAGAGGTGAATGATGAGGAATTCTTTATATTTTTTGCGTGGGTGTTTTTATGGAAATGTGGATCTTACAGACCAATTCAAGGAGTGCCTATGGTGCATGTTCCACATTATATCGTAAGTGTGTCAACAGTGTGGGACTTGCACTGGTCTGGTCTTGATCTTAATTTGGTCTCGACCTCTCAAAATCCTGGTATTGTCTTGATCTTGATATACTCTGGTCTTGGTCACGACTTGGTCTTGGTTTAGGTGGTCCTCATTCAATCTAAACTTCTCCAGTCCAATGAATTCCAATCACATTTCAGTATAGTCTAGTTTAGTCTAATTCATTCCAATCTAATCCAATTTCATCAAATCAGGACCGGTTTAATGCAATACAGTTAAGTCCAGTCCAATCCAGCATGATCAAATCAGTACGTTTACATGGGCAGTTTAATTCCCTTTTCATTCGGAATGAAAGTTCATTCCTATTAAAAGTGATCTTTAAACAGCTCATTCGAAATGAAAATAGCCAATGCGATTGAAAATTCATTCCGATGTAAGGGGCTGGAATATTCCGTTTCTAATTCCGAATGAAAGAATTTCTCGCACTTGTATACACTCATTCCTCTTTAAGTTCATCCCAGTCTTTCTGCACATGCTCGTTTCCTTACCTTTCTGGCGTGATGATGTATATAGCATGCGCATCACAAGATGGCAGTTTCTAAAACCAAGAGTGGTCCCGAGCGGTCTTCTATCTCTCTTCATCTTCTACCTCCCTTCTCCTCCTCAACAGACGAAGCATTAGCAGAACAAGGTTGTTGTCATACTGCTGCTTCAAGAATATAAGCAAAACAAACCCGAAAAAGGCACTAAGAATGACGGCGTCAAGGATCTTGTTATCTGGAGCGAGGACTACAGTGTTTTCTTCTGGTAAACGTAAACACGTAACATCCGCCCCACCCCCTATAAAATCAGAAACCTTCCCTGCCCCAAACCTTGCGCGGACCCAAATAAAGGCGATTAAAAGGCGATTAAACTGATCTCCCGTGTAAACCCTCATTCGGAATGAATATTTCCCATGTAAACTACCTGGAAAGACTTAAATTCCGAATGATTTCATTCAGATTTATTTCATTCCGAATGTGAAGCCATCATGTAACCGCACCCAGTGTAGTTTAGTCCAGTCCATTCTTTTCCAGTCTGATCTGTAACATGATGTGATGCCAGGTGATTTCAAACATGATTGGGAAAAAAACAGGTTGAAAATACAGCAAATGAACAGTGGTTCGTATGATATCTTTCGCATTAGTGCCCCACAAATGACTTCACCTACTTAACCTACAGATACATAGGTTAGGTTTAGTAAGAGAAACATGGTGATTACCTGCTTTAAAATAACACCACTCAAAGTTCACATCTATCTCCTGGAGGAAAGTCCTATGTTTAATGACCCATCCACCACCTCAACCTGCCTCCTTATAGGGACTACTTCCTTCCCTACTCCCATCAGCGCACATGATTGCAGTCTTGCCAAATCCACAGGTTATACACAAAGTACTGGCTCATGATTATGTGGGTTTTGTATCAATTTTTTTTGCATTACTTTAGGAAAACGTACAAACAGTGCATGAGAACAGCCTGTTAGAATTACTAAAATTAAGAAAATTCAGTAATAAGTTAAATGCACTGACCACGACAGACATTCCCTGACATATTGTGTAACAACATACAGTCTCTATTATATACAGTGTATAGATAGAGACAACTATGGAAATGAACCTGGGCATTAGTGTTTTTAATTGTCAAGGGATACAGTGCTTCTTGTTAGTGTAGATGGTGTTTATGCTTCTCAGTGTTAATGCAACAAGGTCGAGTGAGTCACAAGGAGACAGAGATAGACACAGACAACAACAACAACAACAACAACAACAACAACAATAAACCCTGATGAAGAACAAAAAAACCACCCACCTCCTCGCTTTCCTCATTCTCTGATCACTGTCTTGTCCTATAAATAACCCAGAGCTTTGTCTGGTGGTGTTAAATGTAGTGTTATTGCTCCAGGCCATCGCACTCATTGTGAGCAAGGATCATTTAAGACAGCACAGGTGTAGGCTGCTGTGTGTGTATGGTGAGTGTGCACATTCAGGACGTATGATTTAAGGGTTTTTCCAGAAAGCGATAATGCCTTCCAGACCAAACTGAAGCTAAAGAAACCAGCATTGCTACACACACACACACACACACACACTTTCACACACACATAAATACACACACCACATGGCTTTGTTTGGGGTTCTCGGTCATTTTAGCGCAGTGGAGTGGACTGCTTGGCAACTAGTGACGGATGAGCACACACATACACACAAGCAGACACATGTACACTGACCACTACAGGAGAGCCATCGGGGTTATGGTGCCCTCAGGTAGGGTTAATGACACGGAGAGCAACTGGTGCAACAGATGGCCCTCACTAAGTCATATGAGCAAGTGCCATGGCTATGACTGTCTATTATTTACTTATTCACGCCATTGCACACATTTACACACATATTCAGGCAGCATGGCCACTCCTGGACCCATTCTTTGTCTTCTGCCTGCCTCTCTTTTTCTGTAGATGGAAATACAAATTGTGGAGCATTTATGTTCCTTCAGTTAGGATCTTTGTATGAATAACAAAATGTTTTGGTGAACCGAGACTATTAGCAGGAAGACTGATAAGACTGAGTCAGTATGGGACCTGCTGGCGTGCTTTATGCATGGTGGGGATCACGGGAAGAAAACGGTTGTATCCCTATTGAACCCTCTAGATCTTCCACCCTCTGAGCATTATAGATGTACCCTGTCATCAAGTTTCCATACCATATAGTTCACACAGCTGACTATACATAGCAGAGTCATTATTTGCCCTGAACAAAGAGACCAATCACTGTTCCTCTGCTGGAATAATGGTTCCCAGCATCACACTCTCTGTGTCAGTTTGATTGTGATAATTTCTTTAATCACAGCATTATTTCTGAAAACACAAAAAAGTTCTTTAACTACATATTGTTATAGGGCCTGCATATGACAGTGGTCCCCAACCCCTGTGGCTTATGATGCCCCCCAAAAAAAGCCTTGTCTGCTTGTAACCCCTTATCATTACATAAACATAACCTGACAGGTTGAGAACCATTGCTCTGTAATACAGGGCAACAATAGTAGGTAATGCAGGATCTCAACCCAGCTGGTACTGTATGGTAATAGTATAAATGTTATAACGCGTTTGCAATTATTGAAATGACCAAGCCTTAAACAGAGAGCAGTAGCAGCTCACCCCTACCCCTAACCCTACCCCTAACCCTGTTATACGTTCTTCTTTGCAACATGGCTTCAGCTGTTTTCAGAAAAAAATATATATTAAAAATTTCAAACTCAGTCCAAAAGTTGAATGTACCTTGAGTCCTTGTTCATGAAATCTTTTCCTTTTACCTTTTTTACATTCGTTCGGCCATCAATGAACAATCAGCAGTGAGCAGATATTTAGCAAATCTGTAATACAACCCTGACCCCTGCTGGGCATAATAGGCATTACAGCTTGCCCCGCCTTGGTTACAGAGGGTCACTGTCAACTTGATCATGAGACAAACAAGTGTGAAATCTTGACATCTAATTCTGTTTTGCATTCTGGAAAATGTGATAAAGTCAGTGTGTATAGATGTTGGGGTATGTGCTATGGCAGCCCATTTCCACCAATGTGATGAAAAAAAATGGTTGTGTAATTTACTTTACTGAGAAACTTTCACAAAATAATGATTATCTCAAAATGATGAGAAGCTTTCTCAAAATGATGACTTAAGTATCTTAGAATTATGATATGGTATCTCAGTATAATAAGAAACAATACTAGCACATCATTTTGAGAGTTTCTCATTATTTTGAGATGCTATTTATCACTATTTAGAAATGCTGAGTTATTATCTGAGATATCAAGCCAAGACTTCAAGATACTGAGTCATTATTTTAAGACACTTACTCATTATTTTGAGATATCAAGTCATTATTTTGAAGTGCTAAGTCTTTAATTTGAGATATCAAGCCACTATTTTGAGATGCTGAGTCATTATTTTGAGACACTTACTCATTATTTTGAAATATCAAGTCATTATTTTGAGAAGCTTTCTCATTACTTTTAAATACTAACTAATTCTTTTGAGATATTAAGTCTTTATTTTGAGAAGGTTTCTCATAATAGGACTTAGATCTTTTCTCATCACTCTGGCAGAAATGGGCTTTCATGTATTTCAAACACACATTTTGCAAATTTATGAGACAGTACTGCAACATTAAACATAAACTACACACTACTTTTGTTGCATAAAAGAGTTCTTTCGGAGCTTGAAAACAGCGTGGAAAATGTGAATAATGAAATCAATGATTAACCATTCACACTTGAAAGAATTCAAATTTAGTAAAAGTTGCAGTGCAGGTGCCACTGAAAACCAGGTCAGCATGTCTGTCATTTCCATCTAAATAAAATCATGTCACATAACACAATATGTGACAAAACATTTCAGGTCATATCATCAGGTCAGCATGTGCTTCATGTCGCCCACCTTACAACTTATATCATATTTCTGGGTACCATTGCCCCAGACTGGGACGTTTTAAGGAAACTGGAATAACTATTAGTCAGAGTCTGAGTCACAGCCTGTCTCAGTACACGCTGTTGGAAACGTTTTTTCCACTCGCAAAGAGGGACACAATAACAGAAAGAGAGAACACTAGATGGGGGCGGCAGTAGCTCAGTCCATAGGGACTTGGGTTGGGAACCGGAGTCCCCGTCCAGACCAAAATATGGAGCGTGGACTGGTGGCTGGAGAGGTGCCAGTTCACCTCCTGGGCACTGCCGAGGTGCCCTTGAGCAAGGCACCGAACTCCCCAACCGCTCACGGCGCCTCACCAAGGGCAGCCCCCTCACTCTGACATCTCCCTCTACTTTGTGCATGTATAGGTCCTGTTTGTGCATGTGTGTGTCTTTCAGACCTGTGTGTTAATGACAAGCAAGAGTGAAAACATTGAATTTCCCCTCAGGGGGAGTAATAAAGTAAATAACCTTAAACCTTAGATTAACCAAAAGTGTACAGAACACAATGGAGATTAATTCTGTCTCCATTATTTATATCAGCAGCAGCGAGAGTCAAACTGGTCCAAACTGAGAGCCTGAAGAAAATTCATTATTATTAATGAATTTAAATATAATACAAAGTATAATAATAATAAAATATAATATAAAGCCTCTACTTCTGCAGCAGTCAGTTTGAATAAACAGATCACTGACACATTAAGAAATAGCTGATTTAAGTTGAGTACAATAGACCAAACACAGATTTCAACCTCAACTGAAGACACAGCCAGGTGTTGAAGTTCAGATAAGAAATTATTAAAGTGGAGCAAATGATCTATTGTGTGTCAGTGTCTTAAAGACCTTTAATTTCAAAAGTGTGAAAGAATATATTCATTTGAACACAAGTTTCACTGACTGATGGAAATGCACTGCTCAGAAAATGTTAACATTTAAATCACACATCAGGTCTTAATGAACAAAGAATTCATGTTGAAAATCTTTACTGATGTACATTGTATAATTTGTTGAGAACAGAATGACATAACAACGGTCAGTGGAAACCAAAATCATCAACCCACTGAGGGCTGGATTCCAAATTACATAAAAAAACTGAAATCACAGGCTAATCCAACTTGTGTCAATCTTACCACTGCAACTCATAACGTGTCTCAGTGGTGTGTATGGTGCCCGCGTCCCTGTATGCACTCCCAACAACGTCTGGGCATGCTCGGTCGGTGGATGGTGTCCTGGGGGATCTTCTCCCAGACCTGGATCAGGGCATCAGTGAGCTCCTGGACAGTCTGTGGCGGTACTTGGTGGCGTCAGATGCAGTAATACATAGTGTCCCAAAGGTGCCAAGTTGGATTTAGGTCAGGGGAACGAGAGAGCCAGTCAATGGCATCAGTGCCTTCGTCATCCAGGAACTGCCTACACACTCTGGCCACGTGAGGCAAGCATTGTCCTGCACCAGGAGGAAACCAGATTCCACTGCACCAGAGTAACGTCTGACAATCAATCAATCAATCAATTTTATTCATAAAGCCCAATATCACAAATCACAATTTGCCTCACAGGGCTTTACAGCATATGACATCCCTCTGTCCTTAGGACCCTTGCAGTGGATAAGGAAAAACTCCCCCCAAAAAAACCTTTAACGGGGAAAAAAAGATAGAAACCTCAGGAAGAGCAGCTGACAATCACTCTAAGGATATCATCCCGGTACCTACAGCAGTCAGGGTACTGTCGGCTATGACATGGAGGTCTTTGTGACCCTTCAAGGATATGCCTGCATGGACAATTGTGTTAAAGCAAATGAGAAAAATGGTAATGCAATTCTGTTTTGGGTCCAATATCTTAAAGTTGTGGAGTTTAAGTTCGCAGCTTACTTGTTTTATGCCAGTGAAGTGTAATGGAATTAATTTCAGCACCATGCACTTGTGACACCACCACAAGGGTGAGAGGAGAGACATGTACAGGAAGGTTAGAAAATAGAACAGCCTACGAATATACTCTCATTGTGTCTTGCAGTGTCTCCCTCTCACCCCTGCTTCGTCTTGTTGCCACCTATTAGTTAACTGTATAAAAATATGGGGATTGACTCGCTAAAGAAGCCAACCCCAAGTGGCCATTCAAGATACTGCAGTTTTTGGCTCTTTGTTGCTGGCCTCATTTTTCAGCCCTGGAGGTTGCTGCTTGCTTTTACACTATTTTTCACGCTCAGTACCACATCACGTAAGATTAGGCAGCTAAATTTGTGTTTACTTTTCTTTATTCGCTGTTTCAAACCACCAATTAATGCATGCCTTCAGGTTTCTCTTTTGAATTTTTTTGTAGCCTTGAAGTTCATCCATGTTAAATTACACCCAGAATCTGCTGCATTTCAAACACAACATCATATACACTGTACTTAAAAACTTGTTATACCCCCTTTCTTCAAGGTTTTGCTCCATCAATGAATACATCTGCACAACTCAGTGTTTCTAAACTGTTTTTTTTTTTTTTTGGTCCACTTTCTTTCACATTTACATTTTATAGTGCCAGAATGTTTGTTATATGCATCATATTCTAATCATTTAATAACCTAATAGGTCTTAATAGCTGTTCTGTTCTTAATACTGGATTGCTATATTGTTGAAATTTATTAATCATTTGCAGAAAAGTTGGTTTGTTTTCTGACCATTTTTTATGAATATGACATGTATCATAAGTTGTAGTCATAAACATGTTATTTCCAGTCTTATCTTGACTAAAATACAGAAAACATTACATCAGACAAATTTATTTCAACATTTATCTTAAGTTTCTTTTTTACAAAGTTGGCAACAGCAATCCAAAAATCCTGGTGTATACAGTGAAAAATAAATGAGAAATACTAATCCATTTTCAGCTTGAATCTTTCTAACACAAGATTTACAGATTCAATTCTATGCAATATCTTGAACTTTCTTAAGTATGTTATTTGTATCGCATTTATCAAAAATCTTCCATGTTCCATTTTTTTGTACCAGATCTGACTAGCAAGATAAAAGCAAGATCACACCTAAATAGAAACACAAATATCTACAAATCCTGTAATCTTACCTGTACCTATACCCTGAAATGTAATTTACTTGCTCTGTGGTAACTATTCAGTGAGATCCTTCCTGCCTCAGTGAGTGTTTATGATACCTGAAACTTCACTGTGCAAGGAGGTGGGAGGGAGAGCAGACACTTTGAGGCCAGGCTGAATTAACCTGGAAGTATGATGTGTAATAGTGTGGGTGTGGAACATTGCTAAACCCTGTCTTTCAGTGGTAGAACACTGCAGTGAAAGTGCAGGGACATTTTAACCTGAGAGCTTCTCTTTATCAGCCAATACTGAGCTTGTCTTTAATTGGTCTAAAACTGTCTGATGCCATGACATTCTGTTACAGCGTAGAAAAGAGTGAAAGGGAATGGAAGATTGAGGAGGAGGAAGTGAGGAGACAAAGTGACCAGTAGAAGGGAGCAGGTCAACATTACTTAGTACGAGACGCACAAATGTCATACAGGTAATCAGAACATCATGACCTGCCGCAGGAAATGAAAACAGAAATACAATTTTTAAGAACTATTTTCACCACTGAAATATGCCTTTGCAGATGAAAATTCTTCCAATCTCCTGCACATTCACAGCACCCACTTCATGCTGAGAAGCTGAGAATGGGAAAGAATCTTTAAGTGGGGATTCACACCCTCACTAAGGTTTGAAATCCCCAAAATGTCATTGTGTTCTAGCCACACTAGCATCATTGTAAAGACACCTGTGGTGCCCAAAAGATATATCATAATTACTTTGGTGATCCTCTCACTCTCCCCTACATTACTCTAAAGTTCATGGTTTTCAGTGAAATGACTCTATTGGATGGATTGCCATAAAATTTGATGCAGACACCCATGTGCCCCTCAGGATGAACTGTAATAACTTTGATAATCTTTCGACTTTCATCTAGTGCCATGGTCAAAATGTCAAATTGTTCAAATTTTGATTTATCATTAAACTCTTGCCAAACACATAGAAACCTTAGCATGATTTTTTATGTATCTACTGCAGATAACAATGTACATGGCTCATTTACGCCAAGGGTAGGGGTGTCCCAATTCCTTTTTGCGTGTAGGGGTAGGGGGCATTACGAGGGGTAGTGGGTATGAAACTAGCCCTTTGGAGTGAGGGTTTTCAGATGCTGACTTGCCAGTGAGGGGTAGACGTTGCCATGGCTACCACCGAGCAAGAGACGGGGAAAAAGTTCATAAATGTACGTATAATTTCGCAAATAAACATGGCACTTTTGTAAAAACGTTTTCGAATAACTGTGTATTTGTGTAGAGAACAGTATAACAGTTTTTTTTATTGCTATTCACGATGTCTAGATTAGTTGACAGAGAGCTAACAAGCTAGCTAACGTAACCGTTGTCAGGTTGCTTGTTAGCTAGCTAGCTAGCTCGCACTATCTGGCTAAGTCATCTTTCCTGTTCTACAAAATTGTCGTATTTTTCACATTACAACAACACACCAGCTATTATAACTATGCTGCCTCGTAATGTTAGCTGGTTAGCTAGCAGAAGTCCCCTGTCAAAAGAAGCATGATGAATACAGCAAACGCAATTGGTAGGATGAACTCAACTGGAGACTCCATTGTAGATGCCAGTTGGAAATGTAGATGGCTCGCAGCTTCCTGTTTAAAATAGTTACGTATGCGTGAACGTAACCAATACCATGACGTAGTGAGCGGTGTCCCAATTCCTAGGGAAAGATTTCTACCCCTACCCTTCGTTGCTTCCTTTCGATGCATTGGGATTGGGCCTTAATCTTGGTTAGAGGGGCTAGACAAAATAAAGGACCTGACTCCGGCTCCCTACTGACACCAGCAGAAGAACGTACTAAAGGAGACCTAAATAGACTCAAACATGATTTATCTATATATTATTCCCCTCACCAAATGAAAATACAGGAGCAAAAAAAAAGTAGGGAAAAAGGTAATCGGAGGAATGTCCCATTTAATAATTATTTCCTTCATCCAACTTAAGGTAATTCCAGTGATGAACAAAGGTCCAATGTCCATTATTCAAAATGACAAAACAGGTACAAGGAAAAAACAATGCATTGCAAAAAAGTAGAAAAATATCCTAAAAAAGGGAATCAAACTCACCAGGGTGGAATTTAAAAAAGAAAAGCAATGCGGTCCTACTTGTTTGTTGGCTCAGTCAGTTTGGTCAAGCAATCACCAAACACAAGAGTCCATTGAAGTTCATTCTCCTTCCAATGCAGGCTGTCCACTCTCCATTACCATTCTGCTTTCCTCTTTGTCCAACAAAATGTAAAAAAAAAAAGAAGAAAAACCTTCCCGAACAATTACCTGCCCCTTTTTTCCTCAACGGCCACGCCCCTTTACCTGTGTGCACCCAATTAAGTATAAAAGACATCTGCACACACAAGATAAATTACTTATTTCCTCTGCTTTTAATATACTCATGACTTTCTTTTAAGAAAATGAATTATGGCTTGTTATGCCCCATCATAAAACAGTGTCAATTATGTAAAAAGAAAATGATTAAAAAAGGCATGCAGTAAATACTACTTAAGTTTTATTTTTCTGATCTTTTTATCTTAAATCTGTGGATACTGCTGGAAGATGTGAATTTCCCTCGGGATGAATAAGGTATCTATCTATCTATCTGTCTGGTCTGGCCGGTCGGTCGGTGCATCTATCTAAATGCATTCATACCCACCAACATCTGTATTCCTGTCCCACTGCTGATGGAGAGACGTGTGTTGCCAGTTAAAGCCATTCTTTTGTTCGCTGCTGATTCTGAGTCAGTGTAGTTTGTATTTCAATGCGTCCAGCACAGAGTTTTCAAGTTAAAATTATTCAGGGCCCGAGAGTACAAAGGAGTATGAGAGCTGGGACAAAGATTTAAGAAGGTGAGGGCAACAAAGCAGGGCATATGTCAAGTGTGTGTCACGTAACTGTAAAAGCACCACAACAGGTTTCATAACATTTTACAAACTGGCTTAAGAGAGGATTTGATGTTCCAGTGCACTGTAAAGATAAGGTGCCATCAGATATTATTGGACTGTGTTGCAGAGACACATCAAATTCAGTCAATGCTGTAATAACACAACTCTACCAGATGGTGGTGGTGTAGATCCATGAATGAGTTTCATCAGCGCTCTTCCTCAGGTAAGAACAACTCATTCCCTGTTGATTGATTCTTTATTGTGAACACTGGAGATTGATACGATACAAATCATTTCAGTTAAGATACAGTATACAGATTACAAGTTCACAATAAATTAACGACTTCTGATTTATACTGAAAATCTATTGAAAAATCTGTATATCAAGATTCTGGGTAACCATTTGATGTAAGCAAATTAAATCTGTATTTAAAGTATTTCATGAGAGAATTTAGAGTATCTTTTAACATATGCAGACAGCAGTATGAAACCATCTTTGAGAAAACATCTTACAGAAAAAAATAAAAATGACTGAAATGCCATAGTTGAACAAATAACTAACAACAATGGCCACAGTGCTACCAAACAACAGGTACTAGAAAACCTCAGGCTGGAAAAACAAGTCAAAATAGGTTCAGTTAAACCTTCTAGGTTTCAGTTTTCTAGGAGAATAACTGATCTATATTTCATGACCTTAACTGAAAAGTACAAGACTGGCACTTATCTGATGTTGTAATGTTTATCTTATCTTGTTTGGGAATTTTTATGCATTGAATAATGAAGATGTCTGGTGTAGCAGTTTAAACATTTATACAATATTCTCTTAACTTTAAAATTTACTGTGTACGTACAAAAAATAGAGAATAATAGATCCTCTGTCCTCTATATAACCTCTATCTTTACCCAGTAATATTCAACTTGGACATGAAATAAATATCTTAAGATATAAGACTTAATAGCTTTTATCTAGAGCTTTCAACCACATATAGTCTTAATCTGAGGATGGAGTAGATCTGTTGATGTTTATGTTAAGTTTTTGTTAAAGCTGATGGAGTTGATACAGTATTCATTAGTAGATTGATTCTATGTACTGGAGTGAAGAAAGTTAGATGTGTTGGAAAGCTCCAAAAGAAGCTAGCACTGTAAGTGGACCCCCCCCCCCCCCCCCCCCAACCTCTGTTGTTTCCAACTTCACACTCAATGTTTACCTTTTTTAAAATCCCAGTAAAGAGAATCCTCTCCTAACTTTGCCAGAAAAAAAAATTAATAAGGTGTCCAAGCTTAGGAGTGATTTAGGAAAGCTCTAAGAGGAACTTTGAGCACGGAGGGGACAGAAACTTTTACCCTAATGAGGAGGTGTGGTTGACCCCATTGCTAGGTATGATGCATTCTTTGCAGATGTGATTGGTTGTCACAGACACGCCCTTTTGTGAGCCTGCAAGGTGTGGACACCCAGTGGAAATGAAATTAACTGCTGACTGTGAAAGTGTGGAAGGTTGGGACAGACCCAAGTAATCACTGCTGCACTGTTACATTTTTCCAGTTTTCCAAATATCTTAGTGTTGTGATCATTTAATTTCTGGTGTTATAGCGTTAGGTGGCAGATGTGTGTGTATCCCTAAGGGATCAGCCACACATATTATCCCTGCATTATCTAATCTGTAGCATTTCATTTTACTCACTGTTTTTCAGCTTTTGGAGACTATTTCCTTGACCTCTTTTAGTTTCCACCATTTCCTCCTCGGCTTAGCAAACTCTTAAGTCCTCCTCTCTGCTCCTAACAACTTTTTACCATAGGAGCTCTTTTAAAGTCTAAGATGCTCTGTGAATAACTTCTACCTTTACAAGGACCTAATCTTAACTGTAAGGGCAATTCTAAGAAAATGTCAGAATTCTAAAAATGTTCTTAGAATTTCATCACTAGGAGCAACTCTTTGTACTAGGAGGCTTTGCAAATGCCAGATATTACAAGAACCCTGCTGCTTTGTCTCATAAAACAAAGTTTGTCCCTGTCTCTGACATTTTTCTTTTCCTTGAGTAAAAAGCATTCTTCTATGGAGGAATGACAACCTCCTCTTGTTTTGTGCAATAAAGAATTATAACTGTTTTTCCCAAATCTGTAAAAAGCAGAGTAGAGTCCGTTTCTTTGCTGATGATATTGTTTTTTACATTGAATATGGTCTAGTTATTACCAGAAGATTTCTTTGTGTTAAAATGCATCATATAACACCTTTAAACTGAACAATCTGTGTATAAAAGATAAAGACCTTAAACTAAATGCCACGGACACATCAGTATAATGATAGTCATGATCACAAGTATTAAAAACAGTTATTGAATGATATCCTGTACATAAACAGCACACAGTGCCATTTGGCAGCTTACATTAGGTGCAATAGTGTATCTGTACAAATGTGTTTCAGATCTACTCATTGATTTAATATTTAACATATTTGTGTCTATGTTTCAACAAGACAGGCATTTACAAACTACAAAGCTTCAAGGGCACAAAATTAAAATTACATTTAAAATATGTACATCACATTTATGGAAAAAAAAATGGATTGAACGGGCTGTAGAGTTAGTTACAAACATAGCTGTATGTGTGTGTGTCTGTGTGTGTGTACATGCATGTGTATGTGCAAGCATGTAGATAGGAGTTATATTACATTCACAGTTGCAGAAGATAGGTGGGTTGGGAGAGAGAGCATGTTGGCCATATCACCACTGACAGAAATGTTACAAACACTGAGAATTTCATGATAATTCCCAGGCACAGCAGATTAATTACTACTCTAACAGAATGTACCTGTTCTCTCGCTCTCTCTCTCTCGCACACACACATACACGTGTATACACACACATAGGATTGGGTCTATGAGCGGCAGCAGCCTGCGGTCCTCATTTCTTTGTTGACGTACTCCTGCAGTTGAAACTTTGGCTCATCTTGCTCTTTCATGGTCCTGTGCTTCAGTTCTCTAAGAAAAAAGACAAGATAAACATGAGGCTATGCTAACTCTGCTACCAGTAGGTGGCGACTGAGCAGAGCAGTATACTGACCTGCAGTATTACAGAGTAGTACAATGGCATGTTCACTATTGTTACAATGTGTCATGGCCGTGGCTTTAAAATACTTCAAGTAATGTATCAGTGCATGTTTCAGACAAAGACTGAGCCCATTCATCTACACTGAGGGCATGTTAAGCAGAATATCTTTTCAAATCAGGGTTTAGCTCAATAATGTGAAATTCCATGCAGCCAGTTTTCCCTAAATTTCCATAACCTTTGAAAACTGATTTGAAGCTCTTTGGAAAATGGTTAAGACAGTTACTGTATCAATGTGTAAACATTCAGCTGCAGATAGCGAGATGGAACTCAAAACTGTAAATTTTTAATTGTATAGGTGTTGCTGTCCTGCCATTGGCTTCAAAGAAGTGACTCAATAATTGTTTGACAAGTTGCTAAGTGTTTCATGACATATGAAAAAAGTTCCAGATATGAAATACAGCTCTACCCTGGATGTTTGCCTTAAGGGGCTGTGCACATGCTGTGTTTTTTTGCGCCTAAAATTCATTGTCTTTAATGTAGACGCATGTCAGGCATGGTCAAACGTCAGAGTGAGACAGACATAGCGCATATGTGTTCGCAAGCAACTACTTTTCACTGTGCCATGGCTGCAGCCTGAGAAACTCAGTTCAAATTTTGGAACGCAACAGTGCACACCACATGTCATGTGACGAGGATCAACAAATCACAGTCGACAGACATTTTCATCTGTAAATATTGGTCGCTGATAAATATGGAGAAGTTGATTATTTTATTGCAGGGCAGCCAGAGCTTTACATCTGTCCCACAAATACTAGGCCTATACAGAAACAGTGCCTGGAAGAGTAGCACCCAGCGTCTGACCTTGCGTTTTCCAGGCAGTTAAAGAAACGGCATGTGTACAGCCCCTGTAATAGTGGTGCAGAAATGAGTTTGCATTTTTGAACTTCTGGTTCCCTCATCTCAAAGTCAATGGTTTTTTGAATGGGTTTTTGGTTAGAGGCCTGCAATAAGGTCTGTGGTTAACACAAGCTTAAGAGACTCTCACATTTTATTTCACAACCCAAAATACGTCAGTAAATACTGTCTTAAAAAGGGGGGTTGCTAGCAGAAGACAATAAGACTCCAGAACGTCATCCCACTTAACACAGCTTCACAGCCTTGTTGCAGTGGTGATACTGGGATCATGCAAATGTGGTGTAGTTCATTTATGGCCTAAGGTTAGTGTTTTACTCCAGGCAGTTGGATACAGGCTTCAGAAATCTGCCACAAAGTTAATTTTCCACAATAATTCAAAATCCAGTGGAGAGATCCCATTGAGTTTTTGTCAAGGGAACCAGGGCAATGTTAACTTCTGGGCTGGTATACATACAATGGTCATCCCTGCACCATTCAATGTGAGTCATACAACCCCATAGACTGGCCACTAGGCCCAAAATTCAAAGTTGCCAAAGGTACAAAAATCTAAATTTGGTGAAAGTTGTATAAAATTATACAAAATATGTCCAGTGAATTCTATTCAATTAAATGGTGCAGCCACAAAAACAAACAAACAAAAAAAACCAACTAACTAACTAAATGTGAAATTCGAAATATACATACATCAGAACATTTATGATACAGCCAGACATATAGATATTTTCTTTCCACTTAAAAGTTATAGTTTGGCATTTTAGGAGATAAAGTGGTTGACCTTCTTGTCCAAAGATCAGCTAAGATAAGATGACAGGATCAAACCACTTTCATATCTGTCTATTAAATAAGAAGCCACAGCCAGGAGGCCTCATAGAACTTTTCATTTTAAGTGACGTAAGGAGAAAGAAAGGGTGTCATACTGTATTTATCACAATTTCTATGTGACTCATGTTTTTACCTGTTTTTTAGTTGCTCTTACTTCGAGCAGTTGCATGTTTTATGCAAATTAAGCACTCTCAAAGTGAAATGAACCAAAACATGACAGGGTGTAAGTGTGACAGAGTGTAAGAGTGACAGATGAGAGGTGATGGAAAAGTTTGGAATAAGCAAAAAAAACAGAAAGGGAACAGAGAAAGAGAAAAGTAAAAACTGAAAAGGTGTTAACATGAACTGGAAGACAGCAACAAAAAAGGAGCTGGTCTCAGATTCTGTATCTGCATGGTGGTGTGTGCCAGACTGTCATGCTATTCCTGGCAACACCCCACAATGCCAGCCTGTTACCATAACGAGGCTATAAATGTAAAACTACTCCCACACAAACTGTCCGACACTACACATTTAAATGAGACACAGTGAAAATAGCATCATCATTATTAAGAAACAAAAGACAGGCAGAGCTATTTTGTGTTGCTGTCAAGACAAACTTTCTGTTGAGATACTGATGTCATATTAACAGCTGAATTTCTAATGCGTGTCCTTGTCTAATTGAACATTTAAGTCTGACATTTTCCATTATCATACCATGACCGTAGGGAACAAATGCTAATGTACGTCAAAAAATAAATCTTAATAACCCTCCTCTCCCCTATAATTATCACACTGCTCTTGTTTTTTAAAGATAAGAACATCGGCTATGTTGCTCTCAGCTTTTAAACTTCATCATACTCTATGTGGTAGGTGTTGCAAAAGTCCTCCATGTGCGCCTGCCCTACATTAGCAATGCAGCGCTATTGAATCTGAATATAAAAGACTTCAAATGGTTTTACACAGAAATGTAATGCCTGCTCAGAAGTCACAAGGCTAGAGCAACACTACAGCAGTAGTTCAGCTGATCAGACCTCTACAATGGTCCCCCTGTGCACCTAATAAAGCCATTGTTCTGTACTCTTAGCACTGATAGCTCAGCTGGGTATTTTCTACCAGATACATGCTGTAAGACGAGAGGTATTCCGTCCTCACCAAGAGCAGTTGTAAAGATTAAAAAAAGTTGTACTGCTGCACATCCAATGTGTTGCCTTCTGGTTGTTGTGCTTTCATCCTTATTATTAAAAAGTACTTTTCCCCACAGCAGCAGTTCATTTCATTATGATTATTCCTCAGACTGTTTGAGTTACTCTCCTGCTTCAGAAAAAAAGAAGTTCCAAAAAATGTAACACATTGAGTCATGTTTATTTTGTTGTAATATAATACATTACTTCTGAGTTTCGCTTCTAATTCTTAAATGAGACAAGATATCTTTTGCTCAGCAATGACCACAGGTGGCAAATATTCCTCCCAAATCCTCATTTATTTTTGCTATGCCTGTAAAGTTTTCCATTCTAACACTGTCAGTGATAATAGGTCTTTGATTTAAACAAAAGCAGGATTTTTATTTCCAATACATGATTGGATTTGTCTGCTAAAATGACGACAGTTGGATTTTATCGGCTGTAGCTAGCTACTGTGAGATAATGCTTACGCTAACAGCACAGTCAGGAAACAATCTCCTGTCTGGTGAGACAGTGGGGGACTAAAGCTGTCTGAGGGGCAGGGGCGCAAAAAAATAAAAAGAGCAACAGCTGCATGCAGTGGGGCACCTTTGTGCAGAAAGGTTTCTACAGGTAATCCTGAATGAAAGGTCACACTTGAGAGCACTTCATCATGCTTTCTCCACTGGAAGGGGACTCTAGAGGGCACTTTATCATGTTTTCTCCACTGCAAGGACACCAAATAGGGCACTTCATCATGATTTTGCTATTGAAAGGGTACCCTAGAGAGCAAGGTATCACAATTTTGCTACTGTAAGGGCACCCTAGAGGGCAATGTATCACATTTTCTCCAATGGAGCATCCTAGAAGGCACTTCAATATGCTGTCTCTGCTGGAAAGGCAACCTGTAGGGTATTGTGTCACACTTTCTTCATTCGAAGGGCACCCTAAAGGGCACTTCATCATGCTTTCTCTACTAAAAGAGCATCCCAGAGGGTACTTTGGCACACTTTCTCTACTGTCAAGGGACCCTAAAGGACACTTCATTGTGCTTTCTCCACTAGAAGGGCTCCCTATAGGACACTTCATCAAGCTTTTTCATTGGAAGGGCACCCTAAAGGGCACTTCATCACGCTTTCCCCACTAGAAGGGCACTCTAAAGGGCACTTCATCACACTTTCCCCACTAGAAGGACATCGTAGAGGGCATTTCATCACGATTTGGCTACGGAAAGGCCACCCTAGAAAGAACTTTATCATGCTTTCTCCACTGCAAGGGCATTGTAGACAGCACCTCATCACAATTTCGCTATGGAAAGTGCACCCTAGAGGGCAATGTATGAAATTTTCTCCAGTGGCAGGGCACCATTCAAGGCACTTCATCACAATTTCTCCAATAGAGGGGCATCCTAGGGGGCACTTCATCACAATTTCACTACTGAAAGGGCACCCTAGCTTCTCTAACTCTGCCAGGACGCCGACGTCCTCGCTCCCCTCCTCCTCTGTTAAATGGTATCTCCCAGGCACACTACATCATCAAACCATGTGATGTTTGGTATTGCCGGATTCAGGAAGCTCTCGACTTTTCAAAAATAACATCGTTTTTCTTTTATTTACTATGTATTTCGCACCAGAGCAGCCTAAACACACATAGTCCAAAATCACGATGAGTGGTGACAAGTCATGTCATGCCATTTTTTGCGATGGGTAAAGTTAAAGGATTACACGCGACCTTATGTGGAGCCGTTCGCAGAGACTTAGCTGGTTTATAAAAGGTAAGAGTCTCACTCCTACCACTATTTTTGGCTGAGATATACCGTCTAGAAAGTGGGATCATAACTTTCACATTTAATGTGGCTTTATTCTGGTGATGTTTTATGGTGTTCCTGTGTCAAAAACAAGATCAGCTATCATAACCACACCTGATTTCAATCATTACAATGTTAGAAGCTGGCTGAATGTTGTTTGATCACTGACAGTACTGTTTTGAAGCAGAGTGATCGTCTTTTGGAGCTCCGGTGCATCTTTTCATGGAAAAAACACTGTAGAATGGTCATACTTTGAGTAATCTTCTTCAAATTTAAAATAAATGTTCATTGATAGTGTGCCTACAGCGCCACAGTGCCATTTACCTGCTCAGATGAAGCCACAGACAGTTATTCATCCTGAAAAACATTTTTTATTTTAATTTAGGCAAAATCCTCAACTTTTTACTCACTTCACAGGCCCATTACTCTGTCTCTGTATCACCTGGAGTGTTTCTGACACTTTCACAAGAAACTTCAGGGAGTTTTCTTTCTGGCAAGACCTCATGCATGCATGTAGTCAGAGCGGTTCACAAGCTACAGTCATTTTAATTTGGGTATGTCATTTTAGGTGTTTTTTTGCTACAAAATGGGGGTGGAGTGCAAGAGGCTAGAAAGAACTTTATCATGCTCTCTCCACTGGAAGGGGACCCTAAAGGGCACCTCGTCATGCTTTCCCCACTAGAAGGGCACCCTAGAGGGCACTTCATCATGCTTTCTCCACTGGAAGGGCACCCCAAAAGGCACCTCATCATGCTTTCCCCACAAGAAGAACATCGTAGAGGGCACTTCATCATGAGTTCGTTACTGAAAGGGCACCCTAGAAAGAACTTTATCATGCTGTCTCCACTGGCAGGGCATTGTAGACAGCACCTTATCACAATTTCAATTGTCAAATTTTCTCCAATAGAGGGGCACCCTTTAAGGCACTTCATCACACTTTCTCCACTAGAGGGGCATCCTAGGGGCACATCATCACAATTTCACTATTTAAAGGGCACCCTTGAGGGCGATGTAACACATTTTCTCCAATGGAAGGTCACCCTAGAGGGCCCTTTATCATGTTTTCTCAATTTAGGGGAACCTAGAGGACACTTTGTCACATTTTCTTTACTGGAAGGGCACCCAAGAGGGCACTTAATGTGAAGTGAGGTGAGGTATGGTGTGATTACTTCATGTTTTACTTACGTGATAAAACCATTGAAATGTTTATCTGTGGTGCGCTAAAAGTAGCAAAAGTATAGAATTGTCATACTGACTAAGAAATGTTACATATCAATTTCTAAAGTTTGCAAATATTGGTCTACATTAGCCACAATAAGCTACTGGTTGAGCAAAATCAGGTAAGACTACAGGGGTGTACTGAACACAGAAAGAGCGTGCTTTAATGCTCAAATGTTTGTAAGAGGAGAATTGTATAACTGCTTCTGTAAAAAGTAGCATATTCTATAACACAATGCTTTTTGTCCGTGGATCATGTAACACCAGAGCTAGTGACGTACAGGGGACAGTACTGTTCCAGTTCTCATCACATAGATGTTAGATATTTAGAAACTTTGTGTGCTTCACTATTGTGTGTTTCTTCATACTGTGGTGTGGTGTTGTGTGTTTGTGACTCACTTGGCCACAGCAGTGAAGGCCAGCTCCACATTCAGTCCAGATTTAGCACTTGTCTCCATGAAGGGCACTCCAAACTCCTGCACAGAGAAACATTTGTTATTAGGTGTGAGTGTTTGTGATTTGGACTTGGTACTCCCGTATGTCTTGTCTCTGACAAAAAAAATAGGTTCAAGATTCATTTTCGGTTGAGGAGTGGAGGATTAAAGTACCAGGAGAGAGATGAGAGGGTTGCTAATCAATACTAATAATTCAACACTAATTTTTAAGGTGCTGAGATCTCTGGCTTTCAAATATTAATTTTCTCCCCTCTTTGTTGTAGCCTGTATGAAAGAAAATGAACACAGTGTGTAGTCGATGAAAGGTGCTCCCAGGTATCGTAATCTCATTCTGTGTATGTGTGTACATGTCAATATTCTCACCATGAGTGTCTCTACCTTGACAGCTGCAGTGCTCCCTACCACTTCTGCTCGTATTTACTCTAACACGCCTCTCAGAGCTTATCTGAGCGAAACGGCCTGGAAAATTAAGTTAGCAAGCCCCCGTCATTTATTCCAAACAATAACAACATTATGTGCCTCCATGAATACGTAATTACACACACTAATCAAGACACAGCAGCTACATGGGGGGGAGAGTTTTGGGGTCCACGTGGCTGTGTGGGCAGAGCACAGCTTGTCTTTTATCCTTGTTACATGTGTCAAATTGAATGCGTGTGTGTCATGAAGCTCACCTTTGCCAGTTTCTCTCCCTCCTCTCGCTTCACCATCCTGTCATGTGTGGAGTCAACCTGGAGCACATTGGACACACAATATTAAATTAGAAACTGTCGCTCACATTAAGCCCTGGCTGTCACAGTGTCTGAAGAGCGGTTAATGAGGGAATTCACAGCGGTTTGTTGTCCATGTTTGACAAACGCAGGGCCACATTAGGCTACTTTTCCTGTCTTTGGCATTCATTTCAATGCATAATTATTTTCCATTGTTACCAGTTATTTCTGTTTCCCAGCTGCTTTAACATTGTTTGTAATTTTTGGTCTGGTTTCATCACCACCACTTCTCTGGAAAAAAATACAAGCATGGATATGTCTTGTAATGTCACAGAAAAAAGATGTTAATTAAAAGCTTTTCACGTTTACTTAAAGCAGTGGAGCTCCATAACAAGCTAAACACAACACCTGCCATTTTATTGCCTAGAATGTTGCTATGGCTAACTAGCAAAAAGTTGCCTATTACCCCTTTCACCAGACATGGAGCAAGAAGAAATTAATCTGTAGTCTTGTTACTTGCTACCTGAAGAATATAAGGTAGCCATAGTCAATATTCTGTCCCTGTTTTGGTCTCCACCAACCAGCTGGCTACTAACTTTGCCTATCTTCTGTTTGATGTTGGGCAGGTAGTGTAACGTCAGTTAACAGAATCTTTCATTAAAAAAAAACAAAACAGCTGTGTCTGGAAACAATTTAGAGAGCAGGGTCTGTAAGCCATAAACCAAATTAACTAAAAGGGGCTACAATTTTTTAAAGTTGATATAGCTGACATGTTAGCAAACATTGCCTATTTCCACATCCAGTAGCGTCAGAGCAACAGCATTCATTTTTAGCCCTTTAGTTTTGTTTTGGTTCTGTTTTTTTCTCGGATCACTTGCTGTATTGCAGTGAACAAATCCCCTGCACCCCCAAAGGCTGTTTCCATATAGACCACCATAAAAAAAGATGACTGTAAAACTGTAACAGGACATGCTGAACTGCAAATAAGGTCAATTATGATTTTTTTATATCATATTTTTTGATGGAGGTTTTATATTGGTAAAACCTTTCTTCTACCAAGAGAAGCATTTTAAAAATCTGTGATGTCTTCATAATGAGTGCGTTTACATGGACAGTTTAATTCCCTTTCCATTCCTATTAAAAGTGATCTTGTAAACACCTAATTCGGAATGAAAATGGCCAATGTGATTGAAAATTCAATCCGATGTAAGGGGCTGGAATATTCCGTTTCTAATTCCGAATGAAAGAATTTCTCGCGCTTGTATACACTCATTCCTCTTTAAGTTCATTCCGGTCTTTCTGTGCATGCTTGTTTCCTTGCCCTTCTGGCACGATGACGTATATAGCGCGCATAGCAACAGGCTGAGATAGAGCAGTCGGACTCATTGCACTAACCGGTTTCCATTCGCCAAAGCACGGTCATCTATCTCCCTTCTTCGACCTTCTACCTCTCTTCTCCTCCTCAACAGACGAAGCATTAGCAGAACAAGGTTGTTGTCGTACTGCTGCTTCAAGAATATAAGCAAAACAAGCCCGAAAAAGGCACTAAGAACGGCGTCGTCAAGCATCTTGTTACCTGGAACGAGGACTACAGTGTTTTTTTTCCAGTAAACATAAACACATAACATCCACCCCGCCCCATATCCAATCAGAAACCTTGCCTGCCCCAAACCTTGCGCAGACCCAAATAAAGGCAATTAAACTGATCTTCTGTGTAAACCCTCATTCAGAATGAATATTTACCTGGAAAAACTTCTGAATGATTTCATTCAGATTTATTTAATTCCGAATGAGAAGCCATCATGTAACCGCATGATGTAAAGTCAATGAGAGGGTACTTGTGGGTGGGGCCACAATGGGCTGCATAACCCAGTGGTAAACGTGGAAGCTAGCAACTTCTTTGGTGTATGCACTAGGGCTGGACGATATAGATCAAAAAATCATATCTCTGTATTTTCAGGCAGAATGGTGATACATGACATATATATCAATATTTTCTACTAAATCAAAGCATTACTGTAAGTTTTGGCCATTTTTCTAGCCGTCTTAAAGGGACATTCCACCCCAAAATCAAAAATACATATTTTTCCTCTCATTCTTAGTGCTATTTATGAATGTAGATTGTTTTGGTGTGAGTTGCAGAGTGCAGAGAGTGCAGAGATATCGGCAGTTTAAGAGCAGTAAGAGCCTTTTGTCTGCAGCTCTACATCAGCATCTCACTGTGGCTGTTTCTGCTTTTACTCTTCCTCCCTGTTGTTTTAGTAGATTTGTCTTTGTTTAAGAGAAACTGCTACTAAAGATCTGCTTATTCAGTGATAGACATTATTTCATTTCCTATAGATTCTTCACAGTAAAAGTCCCCGGTTATTTTGTTATGTAAAAACTTTTATTGTGAAGCAGCAAAATGAGGAAATCTTGAATTTTCGAGCAGCAACTTCACGCAACTTGTTATACTGCTGATGGTGAACATGACACAGTAAAAAAAAAAAAAACTTCTGTTAGAAGCTACAATAGTACTGAGAGCTGAACACACAAAGACTTTTAAAAACGCCTTTCTCTCTGGTCTCCTGCAGACAGAGGTGGGGAGAGTCTCGCATCACACACAGCTTATTCAAGAGGGAGAAGTTGGGTTGTCAGGTGTTGGCTGTGGTTGGAACCGAGGTCGATGAGCACAAGAAGAGTAAACCAAAACAGTGCAGTTGAAAATTGAAAACTTAAAGTTGCTAAACTCCAAAGACCTGAGTGGAACTGGGTGATAATTCTCTGTGGGTGGGCTTTGCTCCATCACACAGTCATGTGGTACATTGTTACCATGAAATGTCATAGATTAGTTAAGCTTTGATATTTTGATCTAATTGTTACCTTTCTAACAAGATGTTAAGATGACTATTAAACTATACCAAGACATGTGGGACATTTCAAAATCCAGTCTGCAATACACATAAAGTACATCCTTCCCCTGCTTCCAGACATCCGGAAATCCGTCCTTACACTCCAACTCCCTCTATGATCCCTCCCTCCCTCTATGAGTCCATCTGTCCATCCATCTCCCAGTGTTGGCAACAAGGTCTCACCTTGTTGCCCAGCAGCATGACGACCACGTCCTGCTGGGCGTACTCATGGATCTCTGTCAGCCATGCCTGGAGATGGAAAAAGAGCACAGAGTGGTGAGGAAATCCAAAACGGGAAAGGAAAGAAGGGAAAGGGGAGAGTACAGAGGAGATCGGCCTGATACATGGGAGGGATAGGAGATAGATAGTGGTGACAGAGGAGATGGATGGATCCACAGCGAATGAGAGAGGGAGAAAGACAAAAGATTCATTTATTGTTCACTGGCTGCAGTCCATCTTGTCCTCCCCACCTCCCTCTAGATTCACACTTCTTCCCTCCTCCTGCATCTATATCCATCCATCTTCTTCCAATTACAGGCCAGTAGTTTCTCGGCTCTCTGTTACCTGCCTTGCTTAAGAAGCACTTAATGTCTCTGGGGGTCTTTGATACTCTGATACTCTCCTCGTATGCACTTTCCTCAGAGATCTCGCCTTACAGCGTAGGGTTACTACAGCACTCGTGCAGCACATGGAAATAGAAGAGTGTTTACATCCCACTTTCAGACAACTTTTATGCAAACTTTTGAAATGCCCAGTGACAAGTAATGTCACTGGGCAGCAAAGAAACCTTCTTACACAAGATGATGAATGTAGCCGAGGGGAAAAAAACAATACATAAATAAACAAACAGAGCAAGAGAGGGTTTGCAGTCCTTCCAGACTGGATTAGTGTTGGACAAGTCAGTCTTTACTGTCAGCTAATATTTTATTCAATTTCATCCATAGAAAACAAAAACAAATAAATGCACTTGGCAATATTCCAGTACACTGACTAAAGTTAATACAGTCACGACGGGCTCTGTGTGTATGTGGGAACAAGATGTAGATGTGACATTTTTGGACGGCTGTGATGGACAGATATTGTGCATAAACAATACTTACTGCACAATGAGCAATCAATCTGATACTATTGGTTGATATAAGCTTATTACAGATTTAACAAATATTGTTGAAGCTGTCAATTCTTCAACTTTTTGAACTGCTGTTCTTGGCCCCCTTGCCACACTATGTCCCACTGTTTATGCTTACAACCCTGCCCACACTACTTCCTGTCTGGCCTGCTCTTTGCAGCATCACACAAGTAAGTTTCATTTGGCCAAATGTGGTCTGACTGCATCTTCAGGCTGGGGTTCGGACCAATTTTTGCTTTGCAGCAGCTGGGCCAACGCAGAGAGCTCCAACAAAACAATGCATAAAAGATGAACATTGCTGGACTTTTGCTGCCACGTTGCTACGAGCTGGCAGGGGCGATTACTTCGTAACATGAACGCTGTATTCTCACCTTGTGATCATCAGGACAAAAGATAAAATAGGTGTCACAGTAATAACTTTCCACCATTGTACAGTGTAAAATCACAAAGTTAATTTTGATGACTGCTCTGAGGGCCCTATCTTACGCCCAGTGCTAGGCCACACAGCACAGCGCAACTTCCATTGCTAGTTTCAGACCAATGCAGTTGTCATTTTCAAGGCCAGCATCTACATTGTGTAAGTACTTGCACCCATCTGGGCATCTATTGTCTTAAAATGAGGTGTGATTAGGGGGCTGCCTTGTTCAGGCGCCCCAAGCGGTTGGGTGTTCAGTGCCTTGCTCAAGGAGGTGAACTGACACCTCTCCAGCTACCACTTCACGCTCCATATTTGGTCCTGACGGGGACTCACCTACACAGGTGAGTTCACCATGATCACTCACTCACACTGGGTTGTGGGTGAAATAATACATCATCAATAAGGAAAATTAAAATATTTGTTCCATTTTGTAAATGTAAACATAGCAGAGACCAGAGCAGAGTTGCTGTCTGACTCCCCATTAAGAAAGAGGCTCTGCACATTTACACACGAGGAGCAGGGTAACGTTATTTTGTTTATTATTATTTCAGAAGCCAAAGTGTTGTTCAAGTTTATCACTAAAGTTTTTAGCTTTGCTGCTGAAATTTTCCACAATGTGTACTGCATTACTCTCAGCAGAAAACCGCTCACCTCTCCCATTTACCAAATGTGCCATGTGAAGAGCAACACACCAGGTGCAGGCACACTTGGCTTTTAAAGGGAATGGGAGATGACATTGTTTGAATTCATCTTATGCCCAAAACACACACACACCACACACACCACACACACACACACACAATTAAATAAGGGACTAAATGCAACCCTTTTGTGCCTTAATTCAAGTTAAAGTTAAAAGTGGATATGTTCTAAATGCAGTTGTGCCATGCACTTTCGTAAATGAGTAACTCATGAGAATATGCTGAGTAAAAAGGATTGGTAAAATAAGCTTTAGCTTCAGCCTACACCTTTTCGGTCTAAATTCTTTGATTTCCTTTTTATTTTGTTTATTTGTGTTAATTTAATGCCTTGATGTTATTTATTCTTTATTATGTGCATTACTCTTGGAAAGTTGTTAACGAGGACTGAAACAAATTACCACGACTACTACAACCATGTGCTATAGATCATTTAAATAGGGCCCTAAGTGTAAAAGCCTCTATAATGAACACTAAAACTTTCCACCAGACTGATAAAATTCATTAAAGTTATAATTTGCTTAATTCAGTTAAGAATACAAAAAGTGAAAGGCCTGAGTACATGTGGGGAAAAAAACTCTTTTGGTTTCTACCAGAAACAGCATTTACATCTTATTTATTTAGCTCCAATCCCCCACAGAAAACATGCAGTTTAAAACTGTGCCCTTGTCTTGTGAAAATGACCATGTGTCAGTAGTGAAATATGATTATTAATGCATGCTGCAGTCATTTACATTAACACTGAGCGAGTAGCTGCCCTACTTTCATGTTTCAAATTAGCCTCGATGGTTATGGAAATAATTTCAGTTATGGTAATTACTGTCCCTTAACATTCTCAGAGCAGATACTGTATTGTGTGTGTGTGTGTGTGTGTGTGTGATTAAATCTAAATTCAATTTTACACTTACCCGTTATACATTAAAACATCCCTGAAAAGTTGTCATTTTTTTGGCAGTAAAAGGGATTTTCAGATAGTGAGGATTCTAAATAATGAGCCACAGAGGATGACAGGATTTGTATTAACGTTCCAGCTGGCCTAATTTTTTTGTTCACAGGATATCACTTAGGACGGAGATTCAGCTACTAAGCCTGGATAAGAGGAAGTGGAAGATGGAGGTAGGTGTAATGAAATGGAGAGCTTATGCAACAGTGAAGTTGCAAGGTTCAAGGTTGTGTTAGAGTACCTCTGTTGTTTGAGAGAGGAGAACAGGAAGGTTGAGCTGTTTTGACAGAGCACAATGGGCCTGTTTTCATCAGGTTCATCATTTCATTATTGTGAATGTGGCAAAAAGTTGTCCCTCACAAAAATGTATCAAACTTTTTTTGGCTGTTTTTCCTTGAGATCACTTAACCGTCTTTGTAAGAAAGTCACACTTGACATTCTATTCAGCTGTGTTTGCTTTATAGACACATGAGTTTTCACATGGGAATGTGAAGTTCACCTTTTTACCCTTCATGCTATCACTTAACTTCTTGAAACAAAAGGTTATATTAGATTATTAAGGCTAGTACACACAATTTGAAAAACAGGGAGTAGAACTGGGCTTATGATGTAAATGACAAGTAGGTGGAGGTCCTATCACTGATAATTTAGCTAAATCAGTGGAGTGAAGTGACATAAACCACTTTGTTTCCAGTAGATAAAAATAAAAAGCAATGAATGCAAAATGCACAACAACAATGAATTAAAAAAAAAAAAAATGTACGGGCTCTGATATCTCAAAGCCATTAAAGCCTCTAACTTCACAAACCGATGCAGGTAGTAGCAGTAATGGATGATGCGGACGAGTCATTATTGTAAGTTTTAACCATGTAATCAGGCATTTTTCTAGCAGTCTTAAAGGGACAGTCCACCCCAAAATCAAAAATACATATTTTTTTCTCTCACCCTTAGCGCTATTTATGAATCTAGATTGTCGGTGTGAGCTGCCGGGTATTGGAGATATCGGCCGTAGAGATGTCTGCCATCTCTTGAATACAGTGGAATTAGATGGCACTCGGCTTGTGGTGCTCAAAGCGCCATAAATAAATACATTTGAAAAACTCTACAGCAATGTCTCAATTCGGAAATCATGACCTCGTTACTCAAGATGATTTACAGATGTTGTTGTGAGCAGTTTTATGTAGGAACAATTTTCTGTTTTACGTAACTACAACTGCCAACTGTATTACCGCGCAGAAGGAAGTGTGCATCTACTCATGGATGAGAGGCTCGTGCTTGTGACAGTGTGGTCTCAGTGGTGCTGAGTGAGCTAGCTATTCTTGCAGTATGTTTTGCAATATGTATTTATGATTTATAGACGAACTGCCCCTTTAAAGTTTGGGATAGGGTTGAAATGCATATAGAGAGCTGTAAATCGTACCTTCATTAAATACACTTCCACTTCCAGGAATCGTCCAAATCCTAAGAGTGTGACTAGCTGTTTTACTTGGATCTCTGATTCCTTCCAAAAACTTCCAAAGAGTTTCTTTTGTCATTTTGCTGGCAAACCTGAGGGATCAGGCTTCAAATCTCTCCATTTACCACAGAGATATACAGTAGATCTCTGCTGAGCCAGTCTCTGTGCTCTCCCTTTGTGAACAAAACTCTCTGTCACTGTCAGATAAAAAAAATATTTGAAATCATCCTCCTGGTCCTCTCACTCCATCTCACTTGATTTCTGAAATGTTGTATTACTTTAGACCTCGTATTTTTTCCATTATTAACAATTTCCCTTCCTTCTACAGTCGGGCTTGGTATCAACAGTCTACACATTTAAGGTATCAACTGAAATAACCCAGTGCCGATAAGTACATTTCCAATCAAACTGTAATTGCATTCGATCCTTTTTAGTACCCAGATCTAGAGAAAAATTACTATTTGCTTTGCACAGAGCCAATCACAGCAAGCGTTCTTCAATTTATTGAAACATGTGATTGGCCCACTACCACAGCAGCTACAACCTGTACAGTCTGTGGTGTGCTGAAGTAGAGTATGGTGCATTTGACAAAGCTGGCAGGTCATAATGTCAAGCTGCTGTTCGAAAGTATGGCTATACCACATATCTGGGCGTCTGGTGGCATCTTATGGCACTAAATGCTTCCATTCACATGATGGGTATCGAATGAAGTACTCCATAGTGTAAAAGTACTAGTACTACTATCTCAATTTTTTAAATAATTTAAAATAATAATACATCATTAATGGGGAAAATATTTGTTCCATTTTGTAAATGTGAACATAACAGAGACCAGAGCAGAGCTGCTGTCCAACTACCCATTAAGAGAGACACTGCACATTTACACACGAGGAGCAGCGTAACGTTATTGATTATTTCAAAAGCTTTATGACTAAGTTTGTGACTAGAGCTTTTAGTTTTGCTGCTTAAATGTTCCATGATATGTACTGCATTGACATTACTGCTCTTTCTGCATTACTCTGAGCAGAAAACAGAAAGACATTCTCTAAACCCTCAGCACAAGTTTTAACAGTAATGTGATGTACAGAGGAAATATAACCCCAAAACATAAGATAAGTAGAGACGGCCAGCTGGGCACACAGCTGCTGTTAACATGTCAAACATCAATAAGCACATATTGATCAATTCTGACTGGCCGTAGGAAAAGAAAAAATTTATTACTATCGATTGAAACAGTGAGAGAAAGGTCAGGTCTCACACACACACACACACACACACACACACACACACACTTTACAGTACACACATTTCCTCCCGCCTCCCTCCATCTCTTTGTGAGTGTATCATCAGACGAATACCGCTCGGATCAGCGGTAATCCCCCTCTTGTCTACAGGTTTACAGTATTCTGCGCACCCTCCCCGGGGGTTTCATTACACAGAGATTAATGTACCGAGCCCTCACCAAGCAGCCCCAACTCTCGACAACATGCGAACCTGCCAATTACTCACACAGCCTTGAAAGATCTCGGCGCCTGTGGGTGGATTAGGAGGAGGTGAAAGCAGGAATGCAGCTTCTGTGCTGAAAGTGATCAAACTTCAAAAGGCTCGCTGTCAACATTGAGCGTTAGAAGTCGTACGGTACGTGGGAGCATGCGAGGAGGATACGTGTATGTGTTGGTCCACATGTGATAGTTTGTGACATGCAGTCAGGTTTACAGCTTTGGTGCAGCTTTCGGCTGACACTGACCTTGACAACCACGTTTTGTACAAAGGCGGACAGACGAGAGAGGCCGAAAGTTGTGGATGTGGGCTTTAAGGGCAAACTGCAGAGTCACATTATCACTTGGCTTAGTGCTTATTTTTAGCCATTATCCAAACAACTGAGAGGGAGTGCTAAGAAAAAAGTTCTATCGAACCAATTATCGACAGTGTTTGCAGCGGTCACCAGAAGTCACCAGAAAATGATGCATCCTAATTTGCATAGTTGCTACAGCTTTCTGAACTTTCTGAAGAGGAGAGTGTAAATCAGTTGTAAGCTTCTAACATATCTCAAAATGCCCCAGAAGTCAAAAAATCAACTTTGCTGCCACTGATTTAAAAAGTTTTAAAAAAGAAGTTCTCAAGAAGTAATGTCACGAGGGTGGGCTACAAATTCATAAAATTAAAAGAGAAGATTCATTTTACATTTTCAGTTTTAAATTTCAGATTGGCTGAACAGAATATATAAAATGAACCAACAGCCATTTTGTCATCAGTACAGCACTTATGGCCCCTTATCTTTCAAAATGTTCTCATGGCATACATTTTTGGGAAAATTTGATAATCCTGATGAAAATAGCACTCTGAGTCACCAGAGTCAGACATTTTTAAATCCGTCAAATAGCAGCTTTAGGTCAGAATGATGGCTTCGCTTTCATCTTTGAAAACAAGATGACACTTTAACATTTTCCAATTGGAGAGTGCAGTTACATTCTCCTTGCTCCCTGCACAGACTTTATAGCAAGAACGCATTAGCAGAAGAGCAGCTTCAGTCCTCCCTCTGTGTCTATACATGATGCGTTCAGAGACAGTTGGTCACTCATGTTTGGGCAGCACAAAGAGCCCAACACACAGTCACTGTAGATATGTGTGTAAAATGGAAGAAAATAGACTTGAACAGCATGCATTTGCACATAACATGAGTGAAACATGACCATTACAAGGACAGCCATAATGACTGAAATGGAAACATATCTGTTCCATCAGACTCATATGAAACAGACGACTAAAAAATATGGCTGAAACGGGTCCTGTCTAGATAAGCATGCAGAGCAAGTGGTTCTTTTAGGCTATAGCCTACATAGTTTGTGCTCCAAGCTAGATGCAAACATCAGCATGCTAACAATAACAATGTTAACATATTGATGTTTACCTTGTTAACCAACTTAGTTTTGTGTGCTAGCCTGCTAACATTTGCTAATTAGCACTTAACAAAACAAATGTCTGTACAAAGTTTCCGGGCAATTCACCCCAGTTGTTAAGACAGTTCGCTCAAATCCACAACCTAATGGTGATGCCACAGGCATCTCTGAAGTAATCAGGGAATATCATCTGGGCACCGTGAATGTCTGTGTTAAATTCTGTGCCAATCTGTCCAGATGATGTTGACGTTTTTTACTGAGTGAGTGAAATATTTGAGCTGTTGGTAGCACTTGAGGAAAAGTGAGAGGATCACCAGAGTAATTAGGATTAATCCTCTGGGAACCATGAATATCAGGACAAAATATACTGCAAGTCCATTCAAAAGGAGTTTCAGTTCAGGACCTTACACAGCTGTAAATTAATCGTCAATAATTTGTCTTAAGTGTAATAATGATGATTAGAATATCACAGCGAAGATGGTTCACACGTACACGTGATAGTGGTACAGGCGCTGATAATAGCCTCAGCTGTGGGTAATGGCTGCATGTAATTACAGCTGTTCTGTGTAATGACAGACTGTCCCTTAAGTGGCAGTTGTAATGCGTGGTAAAGCGTGCACACATATTGATAAGCAAACAAATTTTAGGGTGCCTCTGCATCAATTCATAGCTCACAGTGGGAGTGGAAACAAGGTCCAGTACCACAATGACTATGTAAAACAGAACCAGGTGCACATGAGGATTTATAAATCCATAAACTTTGTGGTTTCAACACCGCCCCTCGCATAATTTTATCACGCAGCAGTCATTCAGCGGGTCAGTGAGCATGCTAACAGTGGTCCTGCGCGTCAGAGTCTCCATAAACAAGGCAACAATGATGCTGAGTGACAGACCTGTCATTATGTGTCATCCTCTTCTGCAAATTCTGATTTAATATGAATCCACTATGTCTCGTGAAACTCTTTTGGTTTGACAGCCTATTGTTCACATCATTCCAAGCATGTGAAAACAGCAGCAGGGTGTGCACAGAAATACAGGACAAACTCCGCCCGCATTGATTCAATAAGGGATGGTACATTTTATTTTTCAATACAGGACAATCCCGTATTACACATGACAGGTGGCAACCCTACCACTATGTAAGTGACACTGCAATCCCTAGAGCCACATTGCTGGTGATGCTAAAAATGTTTTCCCCTGCATCTAAAGGAAGCAGAAAGTGTATTATTATGGTGTACCTTAAAAAAGGGCTGTAATTGGGTTATTTGTGAGTAGGTAGCACTAGATTTAAGGCACCATGATGAAGAGGCAGTCTCAATGCAACGCATCATTACTGCACCTAATCAAGCATCCAAAATGTCATTACTCTAAAAACACACCAAGCAGCAGCGAAGTGTGGCTGCAAAAATGACATCTTTCTGCAGCTGGGCGGTGCGTTCATGTGATTCGGGAGGGATGAAATTCTTTGTAACAGAGGTCAAAATGTCAAAGCACTCTGTTTACTGATTGGCTGTGGATAGTCTCTTGCCATAATTTGCCACCAAAGGTTGAAATATCCCTGACTTTTTATTTGGCTGCACATGTGCAGAATCAGCTAGACATGTGTATGCTTTAGGTGTTACACTTTTGCTATCTCACAAAAACAAATAGAAAAGAATTGGATTTCATTTGTGCCACTCGTAGAAAACATACTGTTGAAAAAGAAACTCAAAATTCAACAGCAAAGTTTCTTCAAAGACACAATGTTGTAATTACTCAGACCTCAGGTTTCACTCTGAGGCTAAATGTGTCCTTGATCAAAGATAGGGTGAACTGGGAAAATATATTCTTTTATAATTTGATGAACTGACCGATTAGTAAACTGACTATAGGTTAAATCATCACTTTTCATATCAGGTAATGATAGGGAAGAGAAAAACACACACTACAAGGGTAGTAGGCCATAGACCTGTTTAAGTCTTTGGATTTTCACAGATGTGTTTCCCATGAACAAATATCTACTTTCCCATACTGTTCTTGCTTCACGCTATTATGAAAACGGCCGTTAATCAACTGTGTGTGTGTGTGTGTGTGTGTGTGTGTGTGTGTGCGCGCGCGCGCGCGTGTATGGACTGTGGGTTTCTGGGCGTTAGTTTGAGGAAGTTGTGGTCAAAAGTGAGTAGGTTGCTGGGTGGGGAAACAGAGAGAGTGGTATTAAGAACGAGATGTGAGAAAGAGATTAGTCCAGATTGGATGAGACCTAGGATCAACATAGCTCTGCAGGTAAACAATATTTTGCATTTGCATTTTGGACACTGGTTTTTAAATTAAAAGCATGTCAGCGTTCATTCTTAAGTCTTAAGACCATTTTATGTTTAGTTATTTAGCTAGCATGTGTATGGTGCAAAACGGTAAAAGTGTTTCTTTATTTAAATGTATTACTATGTCATTTTTGACAGAAGAAATAGCACAATCTTTCTCTTATCACTGAAAATCTAAATTCATAGGTAATAAAATGCAATACACTCAGGGGTTATGTTGCCACAGCCGTACTTGGTCTGGTATGCTTAGCTTATGTGTGCTAATGCTATCTAACGTTAGCAAGCTTAAGGATATTATAAAGCTGTATTAATCAAGTACATGATTGAGTCCGTTTGCTAAATCTCTTCCCTATTTATGCTACAGCTACAATAGCTTAGCATTTAAGCTAAAAGCTAAAGAGAAGTTTAGCATTCATTTGTATAGCTATATAAATGTCATAATTGCCTTTTCAAATTAAAACAGCTGGTCTTAAGTTGATCGACGTTACTGCAAACATTCACACGACTTTTGGGTGTTGACATAACAGTTAGTGTCTCTGTTGTGAAAATGTATTGGCTGTGAAACTTCATTTGAGAACTTGTAATGGGCGTCTTCTGTTCCTCTTTTCAACATTCTCATCCTGACCCTCCCCTCCGTCCTCTCACTTTCAATGTGTTTTTCTTCACAGTGTTTTTTATGCTCACCAGACTTGACAAACACTGAGGTCCCACCCCTTCACGCAAGATGAAAAAAATTTCTGTTGCTATTAATAGCACTTCAAGCCCAGCCCGTGTCAGTGGTAGCTATGCTAAGTGTGGCCAGATGAGTAAAAGAGAGTCTGAAGCTAATCATGTGAGAGTACAGAATAGAAATTGCAAGAACAGACAAGGAGCAGGACATGTCACAACACACAGCCAGGAGCCCAGGGAGCGCCCTTTCTCAGCAGTCATCACCTCTAATGGAGCCACACATTCTCATCAGCGACAGTGGTCAGGTGAATTCTGCAAGAGTGTGACCTCGCCCGTCATTACTGTGAAGAAGAACAAGAAGGAACCACAGCCTCCTCAGCGTGAAGTATCCCTCCTCCGACCTCACGCAGCGTCCCATCATTCATGCAAACGCTACTCCTGCCCCCCCATGGGGGCCTTTAGCTCAGCATCCTCTTCTTCAGCCTCATCATCCACTTCTTCCTGCTCCTCTCCTCCTCCTGTGCAGACATCTGTCATCACCGGCCCTGACCCTCTAGGCTGGAAGTTGCGTACAAAGTCCAGTTCCACCTCCCGCCAGGCTCGTACAAACAGGCTGTCTCTGCAGATTCCACTCCCTGTCATCTCTCCTGAACCCAAATCTAATTCTGCACCTAACTCTCTATCAGACACCCCTAACCCAGGTCTCTCTCCTGAAACCAAACCACCTCCCAAACCATCCCGTCGCCGCCACTCTGACTCCTCAGCCTTCCTCAGATCCCTGCCAACCCCTCAACCTGCTTTGACAGTTGAGGAGCTCTGCGCTGTGAATCTCCGCCCGCTCACCCTTTTGGATGAGTCTGACGATGTCTTCAGTGAAGAGGAGGTGAACGTGATGACGAAGCCACGCAAAATACCACCGCCTGTTCCAGAAAAAACTTTCATGGCAAGACAGATAGCACAACTGATGGCTCATTCACGCCAAGGCTGTAAGCCTGTGGCAGCTAATAAGGAAATCATTTACAGCACTGTCATAAAGCCAAAGCCCAAACATTCACACAAGACTGAGACCACTGCAGCCTGAATGCCAGAACAACTGGTAAGCATACGTGACAATTTTAAAATATTATCTTGTGAAAGAAATACAATGTTGGACCAACACCTCAGCAAAACTACAAAACACACTGCACTTCTAACTACGGTTAGTTAAAGAGATGATCCAACAATAGAACTGCACTACTATAACGTAGAAGAAAGTTAACTAGTGAGAGACACATAGAGGGTTTTGGAACACTCTCCATAGGGTTGGGTACCATTCACATTTGAAACTATATCGGTCACAGTACCTTGAAGTGACGTAGTAGGCCTAGACCCTCTCGCTTCCTCTCAATACTCCACCCTGGTCAACAAGCATGCTGTTCCTCTGCTATAGTCTAATTACAAGTCTGTCTGTGTGTGTTTGTCTGTTGTGTCTGCTCATCGCTCTTGCTCTCTGTTTAGACATAACTGACAATATATGGAACAGTACGTAATCAATCACAATCCCAAACAGCAGTGACACTTTATAATATGAAATAGAGAACAAAATGCACCAGATGTTGAAACTATTGCTGCAGATAGGCACTGCAACAATAGTTTCAGCTTGCCAGGAAGCCGACGGGGCTTCATGGGCAGCTTCCCTGCCCCTGGCGGCTTCTGTTTCCTGAACCCGGCAGCTCCGTAGAGCTAACTGCCAGCCACAGAGCATCGTGGGCACCTTCCTGGTGCTTTTGCCTCCTGTGTGAAGAAACCAGCTGTTTTGCAGACCTCCATTGCTGGTGGAGCTCAGAGGCTTTCAGGATTCTCTGCCTCCTGTCTAAACCCAGATGCACCCTCAGGCACTGAAATTAGGCATGAATTTTTTTAACATGACTTGTTATTTGGTAGTACCGACACAATTCAGTCAGTACCAAGTGGCAATCTCCGTGGCTGACGAATTAAGCCAACATGGAATTGCCAAGCTGCAGTTCCTAGAACAGCCACTGGAGGTTGGCCCCAAACAGTCTGCTGCAAAAGACAGTTTTGGTCTCTATAGCAAATTTTAAGATTCGTGACAACTGTACCATGACTTTTTATATACTTATATTCTATTAAATATATGCTTAAAGTTATGAGTAATCAAGGGCAGGGCCGCTTGAGTGACAGGCTGTCTGCCAATAGTGTCCTCGGCTACTCAGTCAGATCCAGCCCTCATTCCAACACAGCTCCAGCCTTTCGTCCAACTATGGTCACTTCTGACTCCAAGAAACCAAGATGACGACGACCAAAATGCCGACCTTGAGGCTTCAAAACAGGAGCCCACAAACCAATGAGTGATGTCATTGTAGCTACGTCCATTAATTTTTTACAGTGTATACTCAGTATACATAAAAGCACAGGTTTGCCACCCAACCCTAATTTTCCAATGTGCAGATTTTGACACCATTTACTCATATATCTTGGTATTGCACTACAGTGGCACTGTTCTGGACCAAAATACAAATACAAAGGCAGAATTAGACATGCAGACTATTTTCATGGCTGATATAACAAGTGTAAACCCAGTAGAGCTGAGCATGACCATTCTCATGGAAGATATTTATTTTCAACATAAACATAAAGCATAACATAAGACGTAAACGTCACGGTACAGTGGAAATATTAATTGTACAAGTATAAGACATATGCCGCTGGGGTTGGTGATAAAGTGATGGAATCAACTGAAATAATTAACATACTTGAACGTGCGTTTGTGGAGGCTTGCTCTTTTGTTCATTATTACTGAAGCATTACATTTCAATTATTTTAATTATTTAGGTTTAGAGGCAGGATTAGGGTAGAGGAGAAGTTGAGAAATTGAGTTTTCAAAACAATAGTTGTGAAAGAAGAAGACGACTGTCCTCCAATGAGGAGGTGGAGATAGGGAAAGAAAAAAAAAACGTGTGAGAGTCAGATTCAAACAAAGAAAGGTCACAACTGATGCAGCAGAGGCTGAGATTTACTGTAGTCCCCAGCTTGAATCAAGCTCTAAGTTTCTATTGGTTAAGACTCTCCCTGCTTGGTAAATACCCACATCTTTCAAAACCCACTTGTAAAGCATTCTGTTAGAAATGTGTCCTCTAGCTCAGGCCAAGGTACCCCTTGAGACATCATCACAGGTATTGTCTAACACCAGTAAATTCTTCTGTGGCAATGGTTGGTGTTCCTCTTTACACAAACAATAACAACATGTTTATAAGAATGGAATTTGTTCCATTTGAAGATGATGCTCAACACTGTCTTTAATGTTTGCAGAAGATCTAACTGCAGATGCCTGAGTGCCTTTCACCCTGATTAGCTTTTGATTGATTTCCTTTACGATGTGCTGAGAGGAGAGAAGGGGCGTTACAGTGTTGGTCAATAGTAACAGCATTTTCTGTGCTTCTGCAGGGCTGTGTGTGGGTACCAGCTGCGACTGGGAGAGGTCCACTCTGCACTTCCCTGGCTGAGGACACTGAGGGGAAAACTGAGACTCCTTTGACCTCCAAAGCCACCTCTACTAGGAACAGTTTTACAGATTACAGTACAGTTTCCAGTATGTCCTGGGGATGAGGCATCATGGTATTTTTGCCTCATTTGAAATGTTGTACTCAAAGGTCTTATTTCTGGAGTGTAAAACACACTTTTCTCACCGCCCTGCAACACAAATGACTGTTATTACTTCAGCATAGCCTGATATTTCACTTCTCTGCCATACATTGCTGTTGTAACTCAGCTGTAGATATTTGGCAAACTTGTCGCTGTTGGAGAAATATAACTTTTAAATGAATCTTTGTGTAAGTTCAGGCAAATGTTACTTTAGGGCATGTGGTGTGGCTTGTGGAGAGAGGAACAAACCCCGCAGATGATGCAGTTCCTGCTGGTTTCTAATAGAGACGATAAATCACTCAGTTTCCCTTTAAGGTATTGTTGTGTATTTGCTTGTACAGTTTATGAAATTTGCCTGATGTTCTCTGTTGAAAGAAGGCTACTTATGATATTCTTTAGAGGTGATATTCTGTATAGTGCAATTCAATGTATCCTCAGCCTACAGGGCTAAAAAATGACGCTAATGCAGAAGTGCCAAAAACTGCAGTTCCTCAAATGGCCACTTGAGGCTGGCTCAGAGAACAAGTCAGTCCCCATAGACCCCCATGTTAAAATGCCCAACTTGACAGCTGGAATACACATTTACGCCCTAGAACAAAAAACATTTTGGTACCTATAGCTAATTTCTACATTCATGACAACTGTGAAGGGGGTGAAATTTTTATCTAACTCACTTGTTTACATGTTATTAAAACCCAAAGTTACACATATTTAAGGGCGTGGTCACTTGAGTGACAGGCTTTCTGCGAGGCGTTGCACCAGTCTATGAGTCAGCTTTAATCTTTTGTCCAAATATGCTCAGTGATGGCACTAAAAAACCAAGATGTCTACAGTCAAAATGCCAAAATCCAGGCTTCAAATTGTGAGTCCACAAACCAGTGGCTGACATCACGGTGACTATGTTATTTGTACAGTCTACAATGATAACTTACGACAAGGTTTGCTTACAGTTTGTGTGATATCTTATCTCAACAAAATATTTGTATGTGTGGCATCTACGGGGCGTCTATAGGGCTATGTAAAATTACATGGTGATGTGACATTATATATGTATGTAGCTTTAAATAACGTTGACTTATGACACTGTATATAGTGCATTACTTTTTGTATGTATAGGCACCACCAACAGTAAATGAGGACAGCCCGTTAAATTAAAACATTTTAACTTAAAGGAAAGAGCACTGATATTAATTAGATTAATCAATAAATAGATTAATTGACTGACAGTATATAAACTCTTTACAACCTAACATTGTTTTGTTTTGTTTTTTTGAGTTAATATTTTAAGTTGGGGGACCCTTGTCAAATATAAGTCCTCTTCCTAACTGTCAAATAAAAGCAAAAAGAGTGTGATGATTTGAGTGACATTAGTTGAATACAATATTGTTAATAAAGCTTTTAAACTACTGGTCAAATAAAGCAAACCATTTCAATACAATGCTTTGGCCTCTCGTAATATATGAATGTTGTTATTTGTAATATTTCATAGTTTTAACCTGTTAAAATATGATCACAGCCCTATAGTGATTGAAGCCGAGAAGTGTAGGAATAGAATTATTTTTTTCAAAAATTTTGTGAAGAATACCTGCTTCTTTTGTTTGTTTGTTTTATCAGCAATTCCCATGGTCGGATGTCTCCAACACTCTGCCAGTAGACAAATTTCTGCTGCTCTGCTCTAGCTCAGGCTCTGCAGGCCCTCGCTTCATGCAGTACAATGGTGTATTTGCCTGACAGATGCACACACACACTCACAATGTGCAGCAGCAAAATCTATCTTGCTTGTGGCTGTAATGTGACTGGAATAGTACGTGGACTTCACACAGGTGGAAAGTGCTGAGAATCTTGCTTATCTGGACAGTCAAATAAAAATGGGCTCAAGACAGCGAAAAGCTTCGAGTTTACAGAAGGTCTAATCACAAAGGAACAGCTGCTTAAGGGGAAATCACGGGGAAACACAACTATGTTATCACTGTAGAAATGCTGGTTACAACTACAAACAATAGTCTTGCAAATGCCAAGTAATGCTCATTAGACACGTGGTGTGTTTTACAGCAACCACAGCAGGGGCACATTTGCAATTAGGACGAGTGAGAGGATCCAAGAGGAAATGTTCAAATGACAGAACATCTGTTGAAATCCAGTAAGTAGCAGCCAAAGGCAAACACTTGTTTAACTTCTGTTGCCTCTGTCCAGGATATCAACCAGTGACACACCTGGATTAATAAGATCAGACAGACTTAAGTGTTGCAGGAAACTGAAACAATGGGTAACAATTCATTTTACGGCTCACAAAGTTTCCTGTTCTTCTCCTAGAAAGGAACTGACCGGGTAATTGGTAAGGTTCCTGGAAAGTATGTAATTCGGTTTAAAGGGAAATGGAGACAGTGCACACTTCAGTACACTTCCAATTATTTATTTCTAATTAATTGCTGGTGTAACTTTTTTTTACATTTTAATTGTTTTGGGGGGCATTTTGCCATTATTCTTCAGCGAAAGCTTAAGAGAGACAAGAAAAGTCTCTTGCCTCTGTCCAGCTTATCAACCAATGACACACCTACACGAATAAGGGGGAGAGACAAAGGGGATGATATGCAGCAAACGGCCGCCTAGAGCCAAACATGGGCTGCTGTGATAAGGACTAAGATTTAGTGGTATGCGCTGTATCAGATGAGCTCTGGGGTTACACCTGTGATTTATCATTGCTTTCTCATAAAGTTCGGGAACTCACAAGAGACAGATAAAAAAAAAACAACGGTCAAAACTGGAGCGGCAGAGGCCAAGGTGTCCTGACAGTCGCTTATATGGTTCAAGCACCAAAAACACCAGATCCAACATGTCACATTATGCAACTCTATACTACCCACTTCTTTCAAACCCCACACACTTCCAGCTTGTCATGCAGGCTTTCAGTTAAAATCTCTTAAGTCTCAAGCCAAACCAAGATAACATTACCTTACTATTACATCATGACTGTTTTAACATTTGAAAGCTCTCCCCAGAGCCAGATGTCTGATTCCACAGTATGGGTATATACTCCTCCTGACAAGAGAGAGTCTTTTTCTGTCCATCCATACCTAATCTCGCAAACTACTGGACCAATCAGCCTTATTTTTTGTGTGCACATTTATGACTGTATGCTCAATGACCTTTTGTGGTTCCAGTGAAGGCTCTAAGTTTTCAGGAAATTGGATTGGCTAAAAACAACAAGCTTTCCTGTCTGTTACAGGGCACATTATGGTCTCCACCCTGGCTAAAAAACTGATATTCATAGAAAAGGTCTCATTTTGAACTGGAGCATCTGCAGATAAATAACAGACCCAATATGTTATGATCCATTAAAGTTACATATCTTACGTTTTGAATGAATCCCCATTTTTGTTATCTTCGCCTCCATCTTGGTTGCATCTTGGTTCCAGCTGCGTAGCTGTGATTGAAGTTTTGTTCCTTTGTCCACATGCAGTTGTAACACACCGGGAGCATTTCGGAGGGGATTGTTTAACCTGCCCCTTTTCTAGACTTGCAGATTTTGTTGATTTCCTTGATATTTGTGTTTCTATTGAAAGTAGGTACGTAATTAGGCTCTGTAGTCGAATGGTTTCCTTTTCAGTCTATATAAATTGTGTTTTTTGTTGTTATTTAACATTATGTTGTGCTGTTGTGCTCCGGACAAAGTTAATACCATTGAAAGTCTTGTTAGAAATGACATACATCAAAGATTTGTGGCTGCTTTTCAGTTATTAAAATACATTTATTCTCATAATTACATATATTTCACATACAGTGCCTTTTAGCAGGCAAACTTGTTCTGCTCTGTGCAAGATGCTGCAGCTCTGTGAAAAACAGACAAGGAGTTTATTTTTGTTAGCTTCTGGGATGCTTCGGAATTGCACTGCAGCGCATCTGCTGGAATTAGACAACAATTGTGTGGAATGGCCATGATCAGTTCAGGCAGTCGCCATGCAGAGATATGCACTCTACGCAGTGCACTTTTCTAGTTTAGAACATGTATTCTGTTAAACAACTGCTGATAGGCTCTATCTCACTTCAGCTCTAACAGTATTAGTGTTTTGAGCACGGAATGTAATTATTTGCCTTGGGATAAAATAAAATAAAATAAAATAAAATGAAATAAAAATTAAAGCTACAAGCAGCAATGAACAGGCCCTTGCACCTCTGCACAATTCGGAGGTCCTGGCAGGACACCGCCTGATGCAGTTGTTCTTTTCTCTGAAAGTCAGACACTGCATGCAGTGAGTGAGATGGTGTTTCTGCATTGAGTTTTAGTGGTGGAAAGACCTATTTCACATCAATTGGATCTAATCTGTAGGAGGAGTCTGTTAAAGAATGACCCATAAAAATGACCAAAAATGCACCAAAATGACACATTCAATTCAAAATGGCCGACTTCCTGGTGGGTTTAGGGTATTGTCCCAAGAGACAATTTTTTACATTTTGGGGTGTTACATGTGCCTACCAAGTTTTGTACATGTTGGTGAAACCAGCTTTGGGGTCTGTTTCTAGAACTTTTGTGGGGGGCACTACTGAGGCATTTTATGACACCTGTTACATTGACCTAGTGAAAATATGACCTTCACTGTGAAATATTTGGTAATATTTCAGCAGGATATTGTGAAGAAATCAATAGGTGTTCCAGTGTAAGTGAAAGGTAAAAGATGCAGACAGAGAAGTTTGGATGGAGTCAGTTGAGTGAATCTGGGTTTGGTCTGCTGAGATGAGCTGCTGGGTGTCGAGGCGAGTAGAGAGAGATCTGCAGTGTAAGCTGGGAGCAATGCTGCAGGCAGGTAAGCATAGGGACTACAGATCATGATACATACACATCAACACATGCAGACATCCCACACCCATACACACACTCTATCGCACACTCTTCGCATGCAAATAGGAAGCTGCAGCATCTCATATTTCCTCATTGGGTCACTTTACATTTGCCAAAATACAAATGAGTGAGGAAAAGTTGTGTTTGCATGAATCACAGTGGAATTTCTTTGTTAATCTAAATCTAATCCCAGTCTTAGTCGGAAATGTAAACTTACACTGAACTCTTTAAGAAGGGAGAAGCAGCAAAGAGGAATTGTGCCATAAAAAGATCTACATTCTTAAGGTCTAAAACTAGATAAAAGTAACTGGATAAAGGCACAAAAATACACATCACACAATGACATACACTGCACTTCAAGCACTTACAACTGTGCAAAGAGGTCTTTCTTCTTACTTTTACCTGCATCAGCTACTGGATCTAAACTCATCGCATTGAGACAATCACCATGACAATACACACAGTATGATCACACCTATAGTTTGTTAACTTCAGTTCAAACTGGAATGGAGAAGTTCACTTCTATGTATATTTGTATTTGTTTTGTATCAGACAGTCAAGGTCCAGGAGTATAATGATTCATTTCTCCTTTGGAGAAGACTTCCAACAAGACGGTTCTCCCCAGAAAACCAGCGGCATCGGTCATTTATTCAAACACTTTAAATAGGCAAAAACAAACTTGTGTTTTGGTTATCCCGACAAGTGTCTTATGATATTTATATATAATGAGGGAAGTCAAATGTGACTCCTAAGGAGCATAGCTGTGGAAATCCTCCAATCACTGATTCTGAAATTCTGTTTTCTGTACCTGCTGTGCAGAGAAGTTTGAAGTTGAGTTTCGGAGAACTTTGTGAATAATGTCATCATTCCCCTTTGGAATTTTAATTGTTTGAGCACTTTGGCTGCAATAAAGAGCATTACATCATTTGATGCCCTAAGCCCAAAATGGATGCACTGTACAGTAGCTGGGATATGTCAATCTAAGAAGTGACTGTGACAAAACTGCAGCTTTTCTGATGTCAAAACTGGGAAAGAAGGACAATGGTTTTAATGCAGTGATGCATCCTGAAGTCACCAGTGTGCTGCCACAAATATGAAACAAAAGGGAACCACTGCTGTGATTATGGACGTATTAGGAGAGCTGGATAATGTGTTCTAAGATATTGTGCCATTAATCCCGATGTAAGATGCTCACTTGATGCATATGGCAGAGCTGTTGCAGAGCAGAGTCCTTGTCTGGCAACCCAGTCGGCAGAATAAATGTTGGCATTGTACATTTTTGTAAACCCTGGATGAACCCTGTTACATTTGTACGTTTTATATGTAGCAGATACGTTGAAGCATTACATTTCTTTACGTTTTTGTTGTGATGACATTGTGGCTAACATGTGGTAAGGTTTAGGCACAAAAACCACTTGGTTAGGGATAGGGAAAGATCATTTTTTGGCTTAAAATACCCGCTGTTGTCACTACAAACACAGATAGAAATGTCCTGACCTCTCATTAAAAAATACCAGCTTTTTGTTGGTCTCAAACATGCTGGCGACTGGGCTGCTTCTGGGTGAGAGGATACTCGCGGGAGACTTCCTCTGGCTTATCCTACTGACTTCTGCTGGCTCCCTGACAACATGGATGGCATGAAATGAGCTATAATTACAGCATCACGGTTGTATGCCTCACCAACCAGTCAAGTTGCAATTTACATCCATGTCTAACCTGACTCATATGTAGCCATGAAAGTATACAATATGTTATAAACATTACAATCTTTTACACTTCCCACTGGTAAGCTTCTGCTGCTAGTAATAGCAGTTACTGGTTGTAATTTCAGTACGAGAACTGCAAGGAGAGGAAGAGGGAGGGAGACTGTGAAAGATGTGACCAGATTACCATAGTTCAGAACTGGAATTACCGCCTCACAGTTTTATGTCTCTGCCAATCAGTCAAGTTGCAGTTACAGTTTACATCCATGTCTGTGCAGACTCATATGTAGACATGACAGCAGACAGTACTTCACATATGGATGTTGCTGCAAGGAAGCTACACATTCTAAAACATGGATGCTTCACACACATCTAGAGAAGATCTGTACAATCCCTTCTCTCCCCTTCTGTACCTGAGTTATAATGCTGAATAATGGTCAGAAAACACTTTTGTCATAATGAGTATGGGAATTCTGGAGTTATGGCCAAAAACATATTTTGTGTGGTCACAATGACCGTGAACCGTTAACCACCAAAATCAGTTCATCCCTGAGCCCAGGTGGACATTTGTGCCAAATTTGAGGAAGTGGCTTTTTTGAGTTATGGTGATCAAGAGAATGAGACTGTCCTAGGGCACAGTGACCTTTCACCACCAAATCTAATCGGTTCATTGTGAGGTCCAAGTGGACGTTTGTACCAAATTTGAAGAAATTCCCCAGACTCAGGATGAGAATGGGACCCTTACAACAAACCACAGCTCTGTCTTTTTAAGGCATCTTTGTGGTTTTATTTGAAGCCACCTGAGCTTAAAAGACATGCTCCCACCCTGCCAAATAAACTCAGCTAAAGGATCAAACGCTCCAAACATGCTTGGTGTGAATAAACCTTAGATATAAGCTTTCCCTCAAACTGATTAATAAGTGAAGCTTGAAGGGGGAAAAAGGAGCACAATTCTCAGGAGTCGAAATGAGACGGTGGGATGCACTCATAAGAGGAGGAAAGATGAAAAGGCAGAGAAGAAGAGATCTTTTTTCACCTTCAGAGGGAGGCTGAAGACTGACACTTATTAGCCTGTTACTCTATGTGTGTGTTTGTGTGTGTTTGGGGCAGTGTCAGGTTGTGTGAGTAGCATGTGTATCAGTGTGGTTTTATGTGTGTGTGTTTAAGTGTACATGTCAGTGTGTGTTTGAGTTGTGTGAGTTGTGTGAGTTGAGATGTGTGTTGTGGCGACCCCTGTTGCTGTCGTGCAGCAGTGTCCGTGCACTGTGTGTCACTGTTCGGCACAATGTCAATTAGTGCCTCCTGGTAACACCTGGACCTGATGTTGCCAGCCTGTGTAAGAGAGTTCTGGCTACTCTCCCAGTCTCCCAGTGTCTTGCTCTCTTGCTGCTTGCTCACTTGACTCATACTCCTTCTCCCTCTTCTCTCCTGAAAGTACTGCCCATTGTGTGAGGAGGGCAGCATTAGCTCAGCTGTCTTTTGGTTCCTTTTTGTACAACTTACTTACACTCGCTTACCAACTTATCCCTCATGTACACATTACACTACTGATACTCACACTCCATGTTTTGTTTATGTTAAGTAATTCATTAAATTAATTTGCTTTTGTAACTTCAGTATTTCCTAACCTGGACCCCATTTGCTTATTTATTTGTGTCTGATTCCCCTTTTGCACCAACATCGAACCAGTTTCGTTCCGGTTCCCACACCAAATTTTGAACTGTTACGAGCATTTCAACCAAAAATAAAGTGGTTCACAACCTGAAAAGTTGGTTCTCAGCTAGAACCAAAAAATAGCATGTAATCCTTAAATCGAAGTGTGGACTGTGACGACATCAGTGGCCATGTCATATTCTACAGGTAGGAAGGAGAGGATGGAGAGGGCAACAATGGAGACCTCAAGTGAGAAATAATTAGACAAAAATGAGTGTGCAGTGGGGTCATTTATACTGTAGTTGGTTCATGCTTATTTTTCGGGTAAAAACAAATATCTGCAATAACAGAACAAAAGTCTACAGGTAGTCAGTGTAATCCACGATTTTGCTGCTACCGTTTACGTCAGTTGTGCACTGTGCAATGCCTTCCATTGACGACACATGATTACAATAGTTCCATGCAACACTGGTGAAAACACGGGCTGGTTTGCTAGATAGTACCAAGGTTTTAAGAATGCTAAACAGAAGCAGTTCAAGAACCAAAGCTAATTTGGTGGAAAAGGGGTACAAGTGACTGATGGGAAGGGTGTTTGAAACTGGTCCAGTATGAAGTGAAAGTGCTGCAGCCACATGTAGCAGCAGTGAAACAGGCTGCGATGTGACCATTTGGGGCATATTCACACAGTCAATTTAAGTCCATTAAAAGCTCTTGTCTTGTCTGACAACATTACAAAATGGGTTACTACAGTGACAGCTTTTTATGAAAAATGATGATTCCTTTTGTTGACCCAGAAACAGTCCTGTTTTTTTTTTTTTTTTTGTGTGTGCAAAAAAGTCTGAATAGCAGTCAAGGATAAAAGGATATGCACACAGGTGACACTCTCTGTACAGCTGCTTTTTTTTTTTAATAAGCACATTTTATGGCATGCTAACCATCGATTTTCATTCTTCAGAGTACAGTTTTCACAATTTATACCACTGCAATCATGGTAGGATTCTTTTTTCATAATGTTTTCAGACACTTATAAGTCAGTGCCAAAGACAAGCACTTTTAGTGGATGTACATTCAGCCGTGCATATGCCCCAAGTGGTTACACTGCAGTCTTTTTCATGGCTGCCGGTTACAGCCCTGTCACTAAATACCAAACCAGTTTAAAAAAGTGTTTTTCACATTTGTAACTTACACACAGATACACTGGGTCCAGGTTGGAAAAATACCAAAATTACACTTTAAATAAATCACTTTTCTCAGACACTTGAAAATGGTGTGTCTATATTTGCCATGGCTCATGAGCCTGTTTGTAACAGTGTGAATGTATGTGTTTGTGAATTTGCATTATACGAGTGGTATGGGCCCCAGTTAAATAAGCAAGTTAAACTTCAATGCATTAGATATAGCAGGTTCAGGTTACCTTAACATCACTCTAGAGAAGCTGATAACATCTTCGGTATGAACCCCTCAGGCTAGAACTTCAAACATTTACACATCTTTACTGCATAATTACAATATTAACATTCCCCTTAAACAAGTGCAGCTTTTTTACCATATACCTGTGTTCTCTCTAGTGTGGAGGAGCCTCAGTGCAAAGTACTGTAAAGAAACTCAGCAACTAGCCTGCAAGACTACATTTGGGGAAAGAAAACCCATTCCTACATATATGAGTAGTGTTGTGTTTTCACACTTGATTCTGTGTGTTAATTGGTGTGTGTCTGTGAATGTCACTGTGTGAGTGTGAGCTAGCGTTTAGGGCAAGAGCATAAGTGTGAATGTGTGTGTGCACTCTTTCCTGGTCCTTCACATACTGCAATAAGCCACCTACAGATGGAACCATTAAAGTTTCTGTCAAATCCCCTGAAAAGACTAAATAAACAATTAGTACTCAACTACCACAAGGCTTCCACATCTTAATCCCATGCTCCTTATCTCCTACATATTCATGACACACACACGTTGGCCCTTTCAAGCTGTTTGCTAACTCCTGTCTGATAAGCCATGGCGACATGCGGATGTTTTTAAGTCAATTGACTATAAATGAAAAAGAAATGCCTTTGTTAGCATTGGATAGGAGGGTGGAAATCTACCTTGGTTTAAAAGATATGCAGCCTTGACAGAAGGGAGGAAGATGAAAAATAAACAGAGGAAGGAAAAGTGAGAAGAAGTGTGAGGGCTGGCGGGATGTCGCGGGGTAGATGGAGGAAATAAACAAATATGCTCATGAGTTTGTGCGAGAGAGACAGGCAGAAAGGCAGTGAGAGGAGGGAGCTGGAAGGACAAACATTATTTGATTTAGTTCAATAAACAGGCAGAGAGCTGGGGAGTGTTTTTGCATCGTTGATTTACTGCTTGGAAAGGACCTCGATGAGCAGAGCATCACCAATCTCTCCTGCCAATCAACTGTGTTCTTTATTTATTTATTCTGTTGTTCACCCCAAATCTGTGGTGTCCCTGCAGCTCAATTAGGCAAACTGGCACTGAGATTCATTCACGTCTATGTTGGTGTTAGAGAGGCTGTGCTGTGCTCGAAAATAATTGTTTTTCTTTTCTTTTTTTTCCAGTGTTTTTCAGTGTTGTAGTGTTTAGTAGGTGTGGTTAACTGTGTCTGAACACACAGATGATAAATATTACATTCATTCATTTGTTAAAGGCTACATTTATCAAATGCATCTTAAAAGAACAATACCATGTTGATACACATGTTTAGGGTGCTTTTAGTTAGTTAGTAGCTGATTGCTCCTGCTGTCAATACCCATTAGTACAACTATGCTTTAGGGAAAATAACATCCACAGTCCTTGTTTGTCAGAAAAAGAAATTTTACGATCAGCTGAAGCGAATATAAGGCCTCACTCAGTCTCAGTTGGACTGATCAAGTGGCAATATAATTGACATGAGTGGCTGATGTGCAATACTGTTACGTGTAGTATATGTTTTTATGTTATTTTTATGGTGTTTGTTTTTATTTCCTCTGGACTATTATTGTAAGGCAGTAATACTTGTGCAGCTCCTGAGTCCAAGGCAAATTATAGCTACTGTACAGCAATGGTCGGGCCGGGCAATTTTAGGCAAAATGAAAGTTCCAAAGCTGTAGCGCATATGGTTCATTTGTTATGAATTTTCAAAGTTTTGAAATTTAGAGGCTTGCTGTAGCGCCACCATCAGGGCTACTGTCTTGTGTTTCCAGTTGAGGACATCTGGCATGGGACCGGACCTTTATGAAAAGTTTGGGTAGATTTCTCATATGGAAATGTTGCATGAGCTGAGGCTTGAACTCACAATCTTCAACACTAAGAACCATCCTCTGTCTCACTGAGCTGATTGGCAAATGGAAATGTCACATGTAGCTTCACAAATTGACTAAGCCAGTCACCTGTGTGCAAGACAGCAGCTGTTCGTGTGTAAAGGCAGATTTCAAACAGCTGTCAAAAATTCAGTTATTAAGACAAAAATCCAAAAATACACAAATTGCATCTAGACAGCATGGAGATGTTGGTAATTTGTTTTTAACAATGATTGATTTGCTCCATAAGTGAAAAACTGATGTTTAAAAATGCCATTTTTGCATTGACTCCAATTGTTCGCATGAGAGCAAAATTCAAAATGCTGTAAAAAATTCAGTTTTTGAGATAAAATTATGATATTTTTCAAACATCACCTACCATGAAATTTTGTCATTTTTTTAATGAACATTGAAAATGTATTTAGCAAGAATTTGCAAGTATACGTTTACAGTCAAACATTTTGATGCACTGTAGGCTCAATTTTTGATAAATCAAAAATCTGTGTGGATGGTTTTTGTAGGACAGTCTGAAGATGCTCTGTAGCAAGTTTGGTGTCAACAGAGCAAAAATTGTGGGAGGAGATAGGTTTAAGAAGTTTTACAGTTTTTGAAAAAAAAAAACAGAGTGATGGACTTCATAATTTGCAATAGGTTTAAATGTACAAAAGTTTCTTCAGTATTGGGGCTACATTTTGGTGAAAGTTGCAAATCTGTAGCACATATGGTTGATTTGTTGTGAATTTTCAAAATTTTGAACTTTAGATGCTTGCTGTAGTGCCACCATCAGGACTATTGGCCTGTTTTTGCAGCTGAGGCAATCTGGCATGGGACTGGACCTTTGTGCAAAGTTTGGTGATTTTTCGCGCATGGGAAGTAGGATTTCCTCGGAAGAAGAAGAAGAAGAAGAAGAAGAAGAAGAAGAAGAAGAACATGCAGGATAACAACAGTAATTACACTACAGGGACAATAAAGTATATTGTATCGTATCGTATCGTAATGTATTTTTGAGAGTTTTTAGTTCAGATTGCTCTCTTCTCACTTGTACTGTAGGTTTGTGGCCGGATCTTAAAGATATACTTTACAGGATTTTTTCTAAACTAGAATTATTGCGTCTTGGATTTATGCTTTCGCACACCAGTCACATTTCTCTTACAGTTTACACCCATCTCCATAAAAGCATGGATACTTCACACACACATCTTCCCCCCGGCAGCACAGAAGATCTAAACAATCAGCACAGTTTCAAGGTGGACACCCAAGATTAGTGTCAGCGGTTCAGTATCTCACCAAATGTCTTCCCTTCTGTTCCTGAGTTATGACAATGGATTTACATACATTTGGATGTATAATGTCATTGCTTCAATATTATTCCTATAGTGTGAAATTTTGTCATTATTAGTGTATGAATTCCTTGGTCATGGCCAAAATCATGTGTTGTGAGGTCACAGTGACCTTGACCTTTCAACTACCAAATTTTAATCATTTCTTTCCTGAGTCCCAGTGGACGTTTGTGTCAAATTTGAGGAAACTCCCTCAAGGTCTTCTTGAGATAGCTCCTTCACAAGAATGAGACAGATGCAAGATCATGCTGACCTTGACCTTTGACCACCAAAATCTAATCAGTTCATCACTAAGTCAAAGTGGACATTTGTGCTGAATTTGAAGAAATTCCCTCAAGGCTTTCTTGAGATATTGTGTTCACAAGAATTGGATGAAGGGACACACAGACAAACAACTCAACAAAACATTATGCCTCCAGCTAAGGCTACCACCAGGGCAGAGGCATAAAAAAATGTATTTACACCTACAGAAGTGATCCATCTCAATCATCACTTAAAACCCAGTGTGTGGTGGTGTATTTTTCTGCAGACACTCTGTCCTCTGCCTGTATTTGCTTGTCTTATCCTTATTTCTGTGTACAGGATGTTTATGGGCATGAACCCCCACAGCACTAAGATGAGGTCGGGACTTTATAAAAAGGCAGAGAACAGGAGCCAGAACATATGCAGCAGGCATCCAACAGAAATGGTGCCAATAAAAAGCAGATATAGCGAGGCAACACAGCAAACGAGAGTGAATCTGGGATTGGTTTTTACTGTCACTTTCGCCGGCGAGTGTGTTCACAGACAGTAACCGACAATCCTGCATGGTATACCTTTAAGCTGGGCATACACTGTGCGATTTGAGGCCGTTTCTGACCTGAATTTCAGCTTCCTCAGACGTCAATTGCCATGCAGTGTACAAGGGTGGCGAAAACCAATCATGTACGTGTGTGAGAGAAAGAGAGAGAGAAAATCAAAACCTGGACTGACCAGTTTTTACTTTTGAGCTCTTTTTGGGATGTCTTTTACAAAATTCTCCCTGTCCCTGACAGCTGTTAATAGCCAGAACAATGTACAGAGGCCAATGGTCCATTTTATTGCCTTTTTTACACACACATTGTGAGCACTCAAGTCGATCGAACTGTACAGTGTGAGCACAAAAATCTCAAGCTTTGGCTTTACAACACAGGCAATTTACTTGTACAATGGGAGTTGGAATTAAAGAACAACATTCCTAAGAATGGCTCAAAATACAGTGTATGCCCAGCTTTACTCAAGTCAGACCTCTTATTCAGGTCAGACCTCTTCCTTTATCCACAAATCCTACCACAAGAGTGTGCAGTCTGTGTTTATTTCTTTTACACAGATTACATTAACATCTACATATCCGTCTCTACACGTTGCATTAACACACACCTTTTGAACTATTATCTCTATACACTGCACATATTTTATTTATACTTCATGATGTGAATTTTTGAACACCACCTGGACATTATTTTGCATGTTGTCAGCTCTTTCATTTTAAAACAGATTTACTGTTCATATTTTTCAAATTTTTATTGTATTGTTGTCTATTCAGTGTTTCTTGGCTTTTATAATACGTGCTTTTTATTTTTATTTGTCTTCCTATGTTTATTGTTATGCACCAATACAATTTTGCAGAAATGGCCGGTCAGTCAATCAATCAATTTTATTTAGCCCAATATCACAAATCACAGTTTGCCTCAGAGGGCTTTACAGTCATGTGTGACTTTAGTCATGTGAGTTGACGTGACTAATGTCAACCGAAATCTTGGTCTCTTGATCTTGATCTCTGACTAACGAGTGACTAACAACTCATGTGACTAATGATTGATGGGACAAAATAAGACAAAGTTCTAGTTTAGTGGCTGACGGGTGCTTTCAGACTTGGTTCGTGTTCTCACTGCAGCACTGACAAGCAAACCAGATAAAATGCCTTGCGCGAGAAATGTGCTCTTGAGTGGTCAGAATTTCCATGCAAGAAAAATCCAGGAAGTAAACAAAACGTTGATGAAGAGTACACTTGCAAGATAAATGTGACACTTTCTAATGTCACAATGGAGGGACATCTACACAGGTTGATTTTAGCGCTGTACTATATTGATTGCATTGTTCATTTTAGTCAAACCATACAGTTTGAAAACGAGGCGCAGCTCCAACTAGAAAACAATGTTTTGATGCACTGGATGAGCTGAATGTGCATATTAAGGCAGTACAGGAGGAGGCGCACATTAATAACCCTCTGGGACTGTAATATGCTCATGTTTATGCGACTGCAATTGGTTGGATCGAGGTCGGAAACTACAAACGAACCGCACCAGAGTTAGTTCGTGACAGGACTGAGACCATGTCTTCAAGAAGGTCTCACTCTGGTTGTTTAGGTGTGCACCTGAGTGTGATTGCTGTGTTCACACCTGCCCAAACGAACTGCACTTAGGGGGCAAATGAACTTCAGTTTGATTAAACCAAACTAAACAGGGCAGGTGTGAAGCACCCTAAGAATAAACTATGTGTCCAGCTGTTTCCCTAATTTTCCTCCTGTCTTTTAGGACATAGGTTTGGTTTCAGGTATATGAAAGTTCAAGTTCAAACCCTGTGTACATGGCTGTGTTATTAATACACTCAGCCAATTAAAAATCACATTAAAAGAGAACTCATACTACATCAGTAACGTATTACCATCTTTACTAAAGAGAGATCTGCCTTTTACTGCCTTATATTTGATCGATGCCTTTAAGAAGAAAATTTTATGCATTATTAAAAGCATTAAGTTAAAGTTATTAAAGCCTGGAAAACATACAAAGGGTTTGCAGTATATTTTCAAGACCTTTTTAGTTCAGGAGCAGCATGTGGTAAATTCAACAGATTACATAAAAAGAAAAAAAAATCCACTGATCATATTTGCACAACCATGTTATAATTCTGCCCTCTGTGGTCTGCTCCATTTCTTCACCCTATCCACACATTTAGCTGGCCATGTGCCAGCTGACACAGGGTGTACATCAAATTGATTTTTACTTTACTTGTTGTGGGAATCTTTTGAACAACAAAGCCTCCATGCTGTGAGAAGGCTTTCAGTGATTTAATGATTTAACGATTTTTCCCTGTGGCCTCTGCTGCTGAGCATGCCGGTCAATACCAATAAAATCTGTCTGTGTGAGTGCCGCAGCATGTATTCATGTGTGCGAGTGTGCAACTGCAACTGAGGAGTGTCTTGAGCCAACATGGCGCATGGTGCCAACATAGCAGTTGTAAAGCCCTGATATGAGGTTGCAGAGGATCAACACGTTCTCACTCTCAGCTCGTCAGTTTAGTCAGTGGCCTTACACTTTGAACTATGACATTCTAAGTACCTCTCTAGTGGTGCTGTCGCAATAAAAGCAATATTGCAATACAGTGTTTTTGACAAGCCATCCGCAGGGGATAGCAAGCAACTGCCACAACTGCTAAGTTCATGTTTTTTCTTTTTTCATTGGAGCACCCTGTATTTACACTCAAATGCGGGCAGCGTGATGAGGGGAGTGCCGCATGTTTGCTGTTTTGTCACTGAAAGTTGAAAAATATTCAACATACTTTTTACTCAGCTGTCTAGTCATAGTGGAGGAGGGTTGGGACAAATTGTTTACTACAAAGACCAACGGTCACATCGCTGAACAACAATGGAAGAGAAATTAATACTGAACCCACACAAACCGGCAGGTCTGTCCTGTCTGCCTACATGCTTCAGCATTCCCTTCATCAAGAGCAAGTACTCTACCTTGTATCATAGCAACCAGACGCAACCAAAGTATCTCAGCTGTAAAACACTGCGCCCCTTATTGCGCCCCATTGCCTGCCTTTGTTCTGAATTTACCAATATTTAATTGTTTTTTAAGCAAAAACAACCAAAAAAGACCCCAACAAAAAATGGCGGTAATACTGCATAGTGTGCTGTTGAGCCACCCTTAATCATCACAGGGGAAATTCCTTCACCCCAACAGCCCTACCCTCTAGCGTCACTTTTGGATGCTCAGAGAACAGCGCATCAATATCCACTCATTACATGTATAGTTATTTTTTTAAATAAATTTCCACGTGCACATTAAACGTAGGTTTCCTCACCAAAACTATTTCTGGTTTAGAAAACAGCCTCATGGTTAACAGTCATGTCGTAATGTAGTTTTGAAGAATTCAACATTTCACACTGAACATGAACACCATTCACCTGAGTGAAAGTCCTGTGTGTGTTTGACCCATCCACCACCCCTTCCTCTCCCAGTGCATACTGACTTTCTCTCTCTTTATATTATGTCACTGTCACAGAAAGGTTTACACTGGAGTTACCGTGACGCGTCTCATACAGATGCTAAAGGGTGCCTTGTACGTCAGAATCTAATGCCTATGGCCTCTGACCAAGCTGCTGTATTTGACACCTTGGGGATCAGAACTGAAACAATTCAAGGGTTTATCGGCATCAGGCTCCTGAGACATTACAACTATATTTACATCATGTCTAAAAATCACATTATCAATTTTTGAAGGTTTCGGGCTCTTCTCGGACTTGATGGATTTAATTTCAAGTCCACTCAAGATCACAACTGTCTTTATTTCTATTTGTTTGCTCATAGAAAATATGGGGACATACCCATACATAAAATTCACCTCTGCAATTCTATTTGATTATTTTGTTAAGACATTTCTCATGGTACACTGATACCAGCACACATATAAACAGTATGGCAATAAAAGAGACAAATTAAGAGGAATCTTCATTTGTTTTCTGGGGGGGTTTATGGGAATGTATCTTTGTTAGAACCTAATTTGAAACTGACTCAATCAAGGTCCAATCAAAACTGTTGAAGATGATGGTGGAAAACAATCACTGCATTAATGGTAAAAACTCACCAAAAAAAAAGACATATCATGCAATCATGAAGTGGTTGCCATGGCAACCGGTACATCGCTAAGTTCTCATCAACATGTCCTTGACCAATGAGGGACCTGAATGAAATTAGAGATTGCGTAATCATGTAGGGCATTATGTTTTACTACTTGCATCACAATAGTAATGTGTGTATGTTCGTATGTAAGCAGTGTGGCCATGACATGTTCACAGTGTGCTGCTCTATACATGTATGAAGGTTTCCATTTTTCTTTGTTATGACAGGAAAACATTACTGTCACATGAAAAGAGGCTGAGATACAGACCTTGTCACGTTAAGACCTTCATGTATTGCAGAAAGCATGCTCAAGGCTATCTGCTGTACTGACCAGCATGAAGATTCATTCTCTTTACTGCTAGCAATGTTACAAATTGAACATTGGATGTGCATGATGTAATTGAAAGTGTCATTGTGACCACGTAAAAGTCATCAAGGCCCTACTCATACATAAGACCTACATGTTAAATTGCCAGCACATTTATGTAACCAGGTATATGCATACATTTTAGTGCCCTCCTTACTTTTACAATGACAATACACATTTATCAGAATTACTGCAAATGGACTGGTCTATAAAAGCTAGAATGTTAAGCAAAAAAACTCCCGGCTGCTGAAACAGAAAGGCAGCAGGAGTTATATATGAAGTTAAATGGAGGCAGACAAGAGGGGGTAGAAATCAGCAGTGGCTGTGGTCATGGTTACAGATGGTATGGAGAGTGAAGAGAGAAGTGAAAGAGCAAAAGAAACACATGGGAGACGGAACAAGAGAGCGTGAGTGATAGAAAGTACTGGGCACAGTGTCTCCATCTCTTTCGCATCCAAATGCTCTCCAGCCTTCACCCTGAGGCTCTGCTGCTAATGGATTTACACTATGGGAGACATCAGTGTTGTACAGCATGCTGCAGTATAGCCTTCAATGCACATGTAGCCTATATGGTGAGAACTGTATGTGCCATGTGTGCAGTATATACACTCATCTGGAGTTAAGCTCAAATGATAATCTGCAATCTTTTTCAAATAAGTATGAGTAGTTATTCATACATGAGTGAAAGTAAAGGTGTGTTCTGACCAAACGTGAGCATGATGTGAATTTATTGCAGTGTGATTACATACAAAATAAATGCAAAGACACATACTGCTGTATCGCAAAAGACTATCAGTGCTGAGATTCTCTCACAGAGAATCGCATCTAGGGGACGAACTTATTGGCCCACTGTCTGTGGGCACCAAAAGCATCATCTCAATGTCAGTACTGAGAGCTAGAAAGAGAGTGAGCTATGACTACATGGTAAGTTCTGAAAATACAAATATTTGTTACTTGATCCTTGATATCTGTTCTACTTTACAATAGTGAAATGAGTCTTTTTGCAAGGGCTGTGACGTTTAAAAAAAAAAAAATCATCAACTAATTTACACAGGACTCAAAAACAATACAAGTCAATGGGAAAACATCTTTAGGGGCCCAATGTCATCACATGGTGGACCTGGAAGTTGTGTTATCACTTTTGGCCATTATGTAAAATTGGCCTTTATATCCAGCACTGTTCCTAGGGATTTGATACACATAAGGTTACAAACCCCCATTTAATAAGATTTCCCATCAGGAACCTCCATCCAACAGATTTTGGTTGTTAGATACTATTAAGACCAGAACCCTACTGCTTTCAACTGCAGCAGAGGAGGCAACATTGGAGGAAGTAAAACCTATCAGAATAGTCACTCTTATGACTCACATTGGGCTCACTTCTATAGTAAATAAAATATAATAAAAACAAGCTATTCCCCCATTTTTTGGGGACCCCCACCCAAAACTCCCTCAAGGACCTCTTATAATGTGGTTTACAGGTAAAGTCAATGTAAAGATGTGATCTGATGTTAATTCCCGCTGGCACGATGGATGCGACACAAATGACACGAAATAGGCAAATCAAGCGGCGGGAATGAAGCGAGCAGAGTGATTCTGCATTACATGCTTATTCCCGAGAGTTGAAAAATCTCAGCTTTAGCGACCAATTTACACTGTTTAGCCAATCAGCATTCAGATCCTCTGGAGGCGAGTGACGCAGAGGAGGTACCGACAGAAGTTTTTTCATCAATTAAAAAATTTCACGCACGTATGACGTGAATTATTCATGCATATGAAGCAAAGCAACACAATATATTCTAGCGCTCCAACACACAGTGTAAAACCACAAATTGTTGATTTTTGCACAGCTGAGGATACAACATGTTATTTGGTGAGCTACAGAGCTGCTGCTAGGCAGACTGTCAGGACCCAGCTAGCTGTTTCCCCCTGTTTCAAGTCCTTATGCAAAGCTATGCTAACTGGCAGGTGGAAATAATGTCATAGTTACTGTACAAACATAAGAGTGGTTGCCTATCAAACCTATCATCTAACTTTTGATGCAAATACGGTAAGCACATTTCCAAAAATGTCAAACTATCAGCAGAGTAAAAAGTATATGTCAATTAAGCACAGTACTTGAGTACATTAACTGAGTTGTATTCCACCACCACACACAACATCCAATATATGTGTGATTTTGGAAAGGTCTACTTTGTTGTACACACTGAAGTGACAAAAATGATACAAAATATGTGTTTACAGGTGAGTGGGGGGAAGCACAACATGCAGTGAATCTTGACACCATAACATCAGAGTCCTCCTGCAACACTGTGCTTTTCCTGCCACTGCGACTCATGACAAGCCACCAAATGTATCAGACAGGTGACAGTGAAGAAGAAAACAGGTTGCTACATCTCAGGAAAAAGCTCCATCTCACACAATGTACCCATATAAAAGTGTGTGTGTGTGTGTGTGTGTGTGTGTGTGTGTGTGTGTGTGCTAATGCTGCATTAGGCCTGCACAAGCTGCACTTCAGTTGTAATTAGAATTGATTAACATTAACAAGCTCAAATTGTGTGTCTCCAAGGTTGCAGTTCAGCGATGTGCTGAACAGGTGTGCTCTCTCAGCCCTCCGAAGGGATTACTGTATATTCACCACACACATACACACACACACACACACTGTCCACTAGCCTCCTACTGTGTTGCATCTGCTTTGGAGAACTAGAACAGTTCTTGTACTCATGGTGTCAGGTTTGTAACTTTGTAAGTACGAATAGGCGAGCATCCTCATACACGGAGAAATCTTTACTACAGTAAGTGGAGCAGGGTGGATGATTTATATATGTAGAGGATATGATATATACCACATGTAATAAAGACAAATGATCAAAGGGACATTGGAAAAGAAAAATCATATCAGGTTAAGGAAGATTTATCATCTGAGTCCAAGTAATATGTGGTACTAATATCGCAGAGAGTGCCACTGCTTCATAATTTCAAATTAAGCAAAAAATCAATAAGTAAACAGCCTGTGTGCAACAGGTACATGCTCCAGCTTATATAGCCTCTCATTGCTCAATCCCCAGTTCAACTTTTACAAGCTTTCTGAATTCAAATTATCGACACTCTTCCTCTTCCTGTTCTCTGATTGCTCCAAGAATACTAACAAGCAAAGACCCATGACCTGTTTGTGCCATTTGTGGCTGTGGGACAAAGTGTGCCACCCTTTTTAGAGTCATTCCATACAGCAAAGCAGCAAGCTCATAATACTGGGGAACAAGGTGGGCATAGTGCACCCAGGCCAAGAATACATTACTGAAATGTTAAAGAGGAGGTCATAGGACAATTTGATGCTCCATTCAGTGAGTGACAAACTGTCTAGACCAAAGGACAAGCTTGTTCTATTATAACTTTATTTATTCAATCTATGTTTAGCAGCAATACAGGCAGCGTTTTACAACTCACCCATCTCAGGTGGGAAAGCCTTGTATTTTATGTCTGCAGCTAAGAGTGGGCCATCATGTAATGACCTAGCTCCAAATGTGCTAGATACGGCACTAATTATGGCATAACCAGCGCCAGACCTAACACATTCGGCACCCAAGCAGACATATCCTGCAACCCCCTCTGCAACTGATCCTTTGCTAATTTCTGCCACTCGCATGAAGACTGGCCAATCATGGCGTGGAATCAACCGGGTCCAAAAACAACAACAACAACATTGCTGTGTTTCAAAGACTCTCATGCAATCATATCAGATTTTCTTCATTTTCAGGTTGGTTTTGTGGATTCAGATCGGGGTTCAGCAACCCTTACTACTAGAAGAGCCATTTTTGGTCTAAAAAAATGAATTAAATCTGTCTGAAGCCACAAAATATATTTGAGCCTTATAATAAAGATAACACAGCCTTATTAGGTCTAAATTAGCTTGTCAACATGACTAATAGGTGTAATCATTAATACATTTACCATCAGGTGGCTACTCTGCTGTAAGGTATTTATGAATATTCAGTACCTTGTAGTGAAAGTAAACAAATCTGTCTGTGCACTATTAAATTCAATATTTCCCTCCAGGACTTTTCCTTTCTGGATTTGGAATCCACAGCTAGCTTCGCTAAGGAGACTGAATACAAGCCAACGCTCTTGATGTTTGGCAAAATTTAGAGAAAAGGCGCCAGGCTGTAGACGTAGCTATGACTCACATTTCAGTTGACGAAATGTTAAAACATTTTTTTAAATTTGTTGTAGGCCTACAGGTTACACATTTTTACAATTGGATGATGTAAGAATCACTTTAGGCCTACAGTAATGATATATTAAAATATAAATGTTCAAAAAAAACTGATTCATTTTCATGTAGCCTCATTTTTGGTTTTAGATCTAAAGTTTGCTGCATGTGTAATAGTGACACTCATCACCTGGCGAGGTTGGAAAGAGATACATGTTTTTTTATCCCCTCCTGGGTAATGTAGTGTAAAGAGTTAAGTCCTAATCAAGTAGAATGGTTATACTGCATAAGTTGATTAAGAAACAAAGCCATATGACCATCATATAACCATGTTTTATGCATAAGTTCTTATAAAACGGAGTGAGATGCATCTATATGTGTTAAAACACTGTCATACATGTCAAGGTATACACATTATGAGTTCACATTGTATCCATACACTAAAGAACACACACATTCAAATATAACCTATCGTGCTCTGTATAATGATAACACACATACTCAAATGCTTGTATTACCTGATGCACATTAAAGGATCACATTGCATGAAGGCACAAGGGACCTTATAGAAATAGTCCCTAAGTTCCATATGTTTTTTAAAAATAGTGTAAACCCGGGTTCCAACCTAATGGTGGGAGAGTTTGGGGATTTCCAGGCCGGGGAAAAAAGATACATCATTAAGACATGTCTGGGCATGTTCGGGCATGTCTGGACAAAGGCGAACAGGCCTGCCACCAATAGGTTTGGGCTCAGGTAGGAAGGGCTAAAAGAAAGAGGGTGGAGATTCTCTTGAATCTTCACCAGCATAAAAGGGAGAGCTCAGAAAGTGAAACTTCAGTCCAGCTCCGGGGCTTGACTCGATGAGTCGTATGTGTTAAGCTTGTAAACACATTAAACTCGATTGCATCGGACTCTGCCTGTTTCCAGTGTTTCATTGAGCGCTGATTAACTGAGTCCAAGGTACCAGATCGACATCTGAGGACAATTGTGAAGCACCGTTGAGGACAAGGTCGGGAGCCTACAGGCCCACTTCCAGGCACCGTTGTTTTTGCCTCTTCAGTAACACTGAATAAAGACCTACCCTGCTTTACAAGAAGAGATATTCAACCAGCTATGTGTCTTCATGGTGTGCACAGGTGAACGTTGTTTGGCTTCCCCTTGGGGCTCGACAGAGGTCCAGGCACTGACAGCATGAAGTGAAGCAAAACACAGTTCATCTACGCACACTGTGATGACAGATAGCTGGTTGAAAAACTGCAGAGTTTTCCTTTATTTTCATTGACTTCTGTCTCTATTGCCAGTCTGGTGAGAGTTTGACATCCTTGATATGTCCTTCAGCTGCATATTATAGACCCTTCTGTCTGCTTCTCTCTGAAATCGCTTTTTTGTCTTTCCAAAAAATTTGATAATGTCTCTTCAAGGAGTGCAGGTAGTTACAGTGTGGGCTCCAAGCTCACTCTGACAGCTTCATAGACCATCACAAAGAGGCAGGGCTTAGCAAAGGCTCAATGAGGTGTAAAAAATATGTGCATATACAGGTATCGGCCATCAGCCAAAACGAGTTGGAAAATATTACCATATTAGATATCAGCAAAAATCCAATATAGTACATCCCTCTATGGCAAATGATAAGACTAGTAATGATCAATATAAACTGTTGAAGAGACGGGAAGCAACCTTGGACCCAAACTTGATCAGGACAATGTAGCTGAAAATGTTTAGTGAATAAAGCACAGTGGAGAAAAGATGTGCCACATATTTTAATTTTAGATGCACTTGCATTGAAGCTCCCAGTGGTCTGTCTACCTGTCTGTCCTCTGTTATCCATCCCCATTAGATCCGAGGCTTTAAATACCTGATATTAAAAGCATAATGATGGTAACCAGCTGTTTGTAGAGAAGCCGAGCTGTGTCTGTGTCTCCCTAGGGAATATTCTCCGTCCTCTGTTAATGAAAGCATCTGCGCACCTACACACACACACACACCTGAGCGCACATGCACATTCAGGTTACACTAGCACCCCACACAGGCAAAACTCATGAACACACACTGACAAAATCCACCCACACACAGCACATAGTCTCCAGATGTAAATGTATTAAACCTGACAGATGGCTATGGAGCCAGCCCTCTCATTGATGTGCACACTTTTATAATGGCCATATTTTGTTCTGCGTTAATCAAAGGAGACTAATGCACCTACAGGGGATAAGGGGAGTGGCATCAAATGAGGCCGGAGATGGCTGGAAAATCAGTTGGAGCTGAGCTCAGAGGAGAGACATGCTGCGACTACAAAGAGATAGCTGCATTTGGGGAAAAAGTGAGCTCTATTCCAATCATTTGTTGCCGCTGTGGTCATCCTCAGTCACTGTCCTCATCGTTCATCATCCGATCCCTGCCATGAGCATGAACACACGGGCACCTGTGCACATTACTAATACTATACAGTGAAACAAACTAGTATTACCACCTCTGGATTGTATGCCTCCATGAACCAGTCACGTTACAGTTTACATCCATGTCTGATCAGACTCATATGTAGCCATGACAGCAGACAATGCTTCAAATATGGATGTTGCTGCAAAGAAGCCACAAACTCTGAACTGTGGATGCTTCACACACATCTTTCATTTGGAAGCAAGGAAGATCTATACATTCTGCACAGTTTCAAGATTAGTGTCACCAATTCAGTATCTGTTACAACGTTGAGTAGTGGCCAGAAAAGTGTTTTCACATAACATAATGAAGTCACAGTGAAGCTGACCTTTGACCTTTTGGATATAATATATCATTATTACATCATTTTATTGTATTAGAAATTTGTGAGAATTTTTCCCCCGCATAATTAGCATATGAATTCTTGAGTTATGGGCAAAAACATGTTTTGTGAGGTCACAGTGACCTTGGAATACCTAATTCTAATCAGTTCATACTTGAATCCAAATTGATGTTTGTGCCAAATTTGAGGAAATTCCTTCTAGGTGTTGTTGAGATATCATGTTCACCATAATGTGATAGAGGCAAGGTCACGGTGACCTTGACCTTTGGCCACTAAAATCTAATCAGTTCATTGTTGAGTCCAAGTAGATGTTTGTACCAAATTTGAGGAAATCCCGCAAAGTGTTATTTTGATATTACATTTATAAACATGAGACAGACGAGGTCATGGTGACCTTGACATTTGATCTTTGAATACAAAAATATAATCAATTCATACTTGAATCCAAATTGATGTTTGTGCCAAATTTGAGGAAATTCCTTTTAGGTGTTATTGAGATATCATGTTCTTCGAAAATGTGATAGAGGCAAGGTCACGGTGACCTTGACCTTTGGTCACTAAATCTAATTAGTTCATTGTTGAGTCCAAGTAGACGTTTGTGCCAAATCTCCAGGCACTCTTGAGGAATTGCGTTCACAAGGGTGGTACAGGCAACCCAAAAACATCAAGCCTCTTGCAATACCTGTCACTGCCGCAGAGGTATAAAAAACATCCTGTGAGCACTAACTTGTGCATTTGAATATAACATTTCATTTTTGTTTACATGAAGGGTAAGTATATTTCCATTTGATACTCATTTGTGCCATAATCTAAGGTAAAAATTCATGCAAAATCCCAATTTACATGTCCAAAAAGCTATGCCAACCCACACAGTCATTTGTGACACACTTCTACAGAACTCTCAAACAGGCAGCACTATTCAGCGGCACCTTTTAAAGGGAGAGTGATTATGGTGATTCCACCAAGCAGCATTAACTTTGTTCCTCCAGAGGGATCAGCAGTGATTTCAAGCATTCGTGAATCATTACACTGCTTTAATTCAGGCAACCATTATATGTATTACTGGTATACAGAGTGAAATCAGGGTGCAATTCCTGAATCTTGTTAATGTATGAATTACCATTTCATTCAATTTTCCGCCTCTTATCTGAGTCGTCCAGACGTCCCTCTCCCCAGCAACATGTTCCCAAACCAGATGAGATATATAATCCCTGCAGCGCACCCTTATCACGTGCGCGAACCACCTCAACTTGCACATTTCGACGTGAAGGAGCAGCAGTCCTCCTGCGAGTTACCTCTGCATGTCTGAACTCCTCACCCTATCGCTGAAGCTGAGGCCAGCCACCCTAGGGAGGAAACTCATTTCAGCCACTGGATCCACAATCTTATTCTCTCAGTCACTTTCCAAAGCTCACGACCATCAGTTTAGGGATGAGGGGTGAGGTACAGCTCCGACATTATAGTTGAGTCCATACCAACTCATCTGTCGACCTCATGCTCCATTTTACCCTCACTCATGGACAGAACTCCAAGATATTCCGTCACTTGGGGCAGTATCTCGCTCCCATCCTGGCAGTGTGGCATAAATTAATCAAATTCAACAGCTGCCAATTTTTTCAGGAACCATTTTTTGGGGACTGACACAAGATAAAACTGACAGCAGCGAGTTATATCAAAGACAGAAAGAAAAGGGGGAATAGTTGGAAGGCAGAGAAGTCAGAGTTTGGCAGTTCTTACCCGGATGTTGTCGAAGGATGCTTTGTTGGTGACGTCATACAGAAGAAGGAGAGCTGAGAAGAGACAGAAAAAAATCACGTGAAATTCTCCTATATCTGTATACTGTTCTCACAAACCAAATCAGCTAAGTGAGTCACTCTGGTACTAAAGAGAAAGATAATTAATTAATTAGAATGTTCAGGTAAAACATGCTGGTGATTATCAGTCCGCACATTAGAGCATCATATCACAAGCATGCATTCTCATATAGCCACAGTAGCCGTTCACTAATGTGCCGGGGAAAATTGCTATCAAAAATTTGCTGCAGTGGTCGTGTCAGTGCATCCAGTGACTAACCAAATCAATGCTGATCATGAACAGTGTCAGTGCCACAGTGCTGTGGGAAATACATGAGGCAAAGAAGAAGAGGGGAGGAAGATGAGGACAGAAGAACAATATGGAAAACATGTACAGCATCATATTGACACAGTTCATAGCTGTGATGAATCATACCATGACACAACAAATCAAGTGAAGCTGTGTCATAGTCAAGGAGACCCCCGCCCCTCTGCTCCACTGGGGTTCTTTGCAGATAAAACACCTTCTGCTCTGTTGTGCTGTTACAAAATCTTCATTAGATACGGAGATTCTTCTAATATTTATTTATATTTATTTATCCTTCACCACATCATGTGCTTCTTATATCAGCCACACAGCTTTTTTTTCTTCATAAAATGCTCTATAACTGTTTTCATCTCTGACATTGTTTGTCATAAACAACAGCAAACCCGCGAATCACTTTCTCTCAAGTCTCCTTGTAATTTCATGAATAGCTTTTGATCTAGTAACAGTTATTCATCAGCAATGATTAAACTGTCTAATTCACATCGACAGCTGCTTCTATTTCTCACTTAAAACATCAATGAACCTACACAGTTAAGTTACCTGCATAACAAAACAATAATGACTTAATTAAATAAGCACTGTTGAGTTTAATTCAATTTTGCTAACAAATAATTCTCTTGGATACATATGGTAAGTACTGCAGTACTGGGACTGTGATGGCATGTCCTCTCTCATATGAAAGGATGCTCTACAATGCAAGGTCAGTAGCTACAGAGGAGCAAACGTTTCTGTGATTTTTTTGTTGGTGTTGTTGTTGATGTTAGCTGTTAGCTGTCTGTGCATTTGTCTGACGATTGCTATCCATCAGCAGCTATAGAGGTCTGGTAAACTCACTTCTTTCTAACTCAGTGCCCCCCGGGTTATTCTTCTTTTTTAAATTTGTAGTCTTCAGTCCAGAATGACGCTGAGTCATATGACATCACTTGAGTCCACCTATCAGTTTTCATGCAGCTCTCTCTTGAGCCATGAGATGTTTTATACAATGCTTTTTCACATATGTAAAAGTACTCTTCAACACCTGACTGACTCTGATGTATAAATTTGGTCGAGTTCCCCTTTAACTTCATGGTAATGTTTTCCTTGCAAGCAATATCTTGTAGTTGTTAAAATAATAACTGCTCTCCTTAAGAAGCAAAGGTGGAAGCAATACTGACGTTGCTTTCGCACTGCAATACATCTTAGCGTCTAGGTCAGAGTTAGGCATCTAAATGCATCCTGCCTCCTGCCAACTGTCAGCACTGGTTTCTTTTAACCATCACCATGACCTTTCCCAATCTAAGTAGTTAAGGCTGCTGAATTGACCTTGTGAAGAGACTGTTTTGCAATTGCTGTCTTAAAGGTCAAGAATGGACTTTCAATCTTAACTTTTAAGCAAACACGGACAAGAAGTCCTTGAAGTGCTCAGGGGAATGGAAGTGAGCATCTACAATCCAATGACAAATGGACAAACTTCTGCTGGTGATGAAGATTGTGTGATCCAATAGAAAGCTCCAGAACAATTACTGCATGGAGTTTGTGGTAAGACTGTTGCTGTTAGTCATTTAATTGGCTTAAACCAAACCAAAGCTTAACCACAGAGGCGACAGATCAGTAATCCCTCATGTGAATAATTGCTGCAGTGTTCATTTGTGACGGTTAAGGAAGGCACTGACCAACATGTTTGTCATTTAGAGTTGTGGACTGTCTGGTTTCTGGTGCAGATTTGGATCCTAGTACAGACTCAAGAATTCTTAACATTGTAAGACACGTGTATCCTATGATTGTCAATCACTTGGCCTACGTGTAAGTTGATGCAGATTTAGAGCTTGTGCTTCGTTGAAGACGGTATCCCCTGATCTGTTAAATTTCTGTCACAACAAAATCATGTTTTGTCCAGAAGTTAGCCACTATATAGTAGCACCTATAGCTGTGTGTAAAGGCTTGTTTCCATCAAGCAGTCTGGTTCAGTTCAGTTAAAAAAACATTCCTTCCTGTTTTTTTTTTGTTACCATTGTGTCACGGATCTAGCACACTGATATGATATTAAAGGCCCTGACCCACCAAGCTGAAAGTCAGTCGTCAGTCAAAGTTGGGCCATTGGTGAGTGTCTGTCGTTTTTGTAGGTGCAGCCATTGCACCATTGGAACCCGTCGACACTAGTTGGCCGTTTTTCCACCAAGGCAGAATGTTGAAATGGCACTAGCACAGCAGTGGCCTGATTGGCAGTTCAGCTCAGTGCAGGAGAAGAGAAAGGGATGTGAGGAATGTCAACAAAGAGCGAAATCTTACAAAGAGTGAGATCAAAACAAACTTGTTAGGTGAGGTAAGATTATTTTTCTGTAGCCATTGAGCTCTTTAGCAGAAACGTTTTGTGATGGTTTGCGTTATTGTTCACTGGTGCACAATATGCTTTGTTCTTTCAACCTTTGATTTTGTTGTTAATGTGCTAACACGCTAACTAGCGTTGAGATGGTCATCCGGTTTCCTTCTTTGAAGGACAATTACAGACAACCGCCATCTGCTGGTATAGAGGGGTATGTCCTCTCAGGCATAGAACGTCACAAGAGTGCTTTTTGGCCGTTGGTTTGATGTGTTCATGTGCAACTTTTTGGCTGAGACATGGGGATGAGAAGCAACGCAACAGGGGGCTCTCGTGGCTGCCAGTTCACCAATGTTGGTTTGGTGTGTCTGGGGCCTAAAGCCTCATTTATGCTCAACGTTAAATATGGATCCGGATACGGACGGAGCCTTTTGTCCGTGCTCCGCGTTCATTTCGTCCGTATTTCTGCACGTTTCTATAAAGCTTACGGATACGGGCCAAACAGAGCAGTACCACCGGGAACCGTGGGGGCAGTGTTGCTGTCACTACCCGATACATAGCTCTACTAAGACACGAAGAAGAAATAACAATTCAATTTCTCTCATCGGCAGTACAAGAGAAAAGAATTCTCCGTCCTCCAGTCGCGATGTATTTAATGGCCTCACCGACCACCGCCTCCTACAACGCTGTCCCTGTTTTTATCTTTTATGCAAGAGGTACATTATCAATATCTCCTCCACAGTCGCCATGTTTGTTTTTGAGTCTGTTGTTGTCATAAACTTTTGACGCTGGGCTGCCTCCTGGTGGATATATTGGCTAACATCCATGCCAACGTAAAGGGCGCATGGAAGTATGTGGGCAGTGACGGTAACATCGTTTGAAATGGACGTATACATTTTCGTACGTAAAGGGAGCATAAATGAGCCCTTAAAAGGTGCAGCAAGAAACACTGCAGTCCATTGATTGGTCAATGAAGAACTGACACTCAAGAACTCAATGCACAAACCACAAAACCTGTTATTTTTAGATATCCCATAGATTGTGACAGACTCTAAACACACCGGCCTGTTCGTTTTTGTCGTGCAACCCTGTTTCATGGACAATAAGCAAAGTGCAGACATTTGACTGCATTGTATGTAAAGAGGAAATACAATGAGAGCTGGATGGAGCAGTGATGCAGCTATTGCCATCTGATAATGACCCCGTTTAAGGGTTCTGTCTGTGGTGGAAACACAGCTCAACAGTTAAGGTACATATCCGTACAGGTTATGTATGGGTCTGAGGATACTATACCATAAGTGTTTGGTTGAAAATGTGTTAAATAATTCTAAAGCACATCATGTTCTGTAGTTTGACCTTTAAGAAACAAGCAACTTTGTAAAGCACCACAGGAAATATCACACGTATTCAACTATTCCCTGCTTTAGAATTCATGTGCGATTTATTTTAGACTTCTACCTTTCACCACAGCATTAGTATTACACCTGACACGTAACCACGCATGTGAATTCTAATTACCTCCAACTGCACCATGCTGCCATGCAAGATAATATCACCTCAGGTATTTTTGAGCACAAGCTGGAGGGTGTGCATTATAAAGCTCTGTCAGAAAGAAAAAGTCATTACACCTACGAGGGCAATTGTAACTCATTTTCTCAGCTGGATCAACTTTCACTCGGAATAATTAGCCTAAGCTAATTACCTCCACAGCACTTCTCCTCCTTGAACTGCATGTAATCCCTCTAACTGTCTTCTTTACAGTACTTGCTTAAAACACACTCCATCCTCACTCCTTCACTCTTTCCTAAACCATACCTCCTTTTCCCTGTCTGTCCCAGAACCCTCCACGACTCAACTGTGGCCGCATTTTTCACCAATCTATTTTGGATTAAGTCCTCTATTTGTTTATTCCAGCCAGACAAGGCCGTGAAGGGTGTTTAATGAGTTGTAATCACCGTGAGCGTTGCTTGGCTCTGTTTAACTGAGAAAACACAGAGAGGGGGAGAGAAAAAGGGAGGCGTAAAGAACAAGAGAAAGAAGGAGAGAGGGATGACCTGCCTTGCGAGTTAATTTCTTCTCGCGTGGCTCCTGTGTTTATCAGCCACCCGAAAACCAGAGTAAACCACAAGGAGTTGCTTTCCTTCACCCTCCCCTAATCCAATTACATCTTGCCAAGCACACAAGACAGACGAAGCTAGAGAACTTTCTCATAGCAGTAGAGACGCAGAGAGTTTTGTGATCGCTGGCAGTTACATTATAGTTGCAAAATAGTATACACACGACAGAAATAAGAACTTTAAAAAATGGGCAAGTCAAGGTAAAGGGCAGAGGAAGAGAGGAAAAAATGATGTTGGGAATAGTGAGAGAAGAAGGGTATGACATTAAAGCAAGCAGAGAGGAAAAGGTGAGTAAGACTAACCATGGAAAGGCAGAAAGACATATTGACGGATCGACCTATAACCTCACCAAGAAACTGAGAGACCACGATGAAAAGACAAATGTGCTAATGACAGAGGCTGACGTAGAATATAAAGTGCAATCCTCTAGCTTTTAGCAATGGTGTTGTAAGAAGTAATGTGAAAATGCACACTGGGTTCATGGGACGATTAAGCTATTACGCAAGCTTAGAGAAAAATGAAAACGGTACCATCTGCTGACCAAAAACAGCACTGCAACAAACAAGAAACATTTAGGATAGTAATTATGAAACTATACCCGCAATAAAACCAGCAGTAGTGGTCTAAAACAAGACCTCTTTTCTTGACAAGCAACCCCTTGTGGTTCGTCAATAAGGGCTGCTCTGTGATAGGCAAAGGCGGGGGAGGCAAAACTCCTTAAGGCTAGAGCTGTGGCTACCAACTGGTCCAGAATTTTCCTTTGTCATTAGTTCAAGGTCCACACAGTTTAATACATTCAGCGTCATACTTGCATTTGGCCATTTTGTCATGCTAGATGGCTGTCCATTATTAACTAACTCTACAGCACTCCAAAATAAAAGCGCTGTGCTGGAGATTCATTGTACTTCTAAATAAAGTGTGTTTTTTAGAAACTTGACAAGATTGTGAATCACATTCAGAATGGACCCCTCACCCACTTTTAGACTGCGACCCACCAGTTGAGAACCACTGGCTAGTGTATCCCGAAAATTTAGGGTTCACATTTACAGTTCACACAAATTGACCGTAAGATTGAAGTTTCAACAACTGTTCCGATTGGCTGCACCTGAAGATGGGGCAGTTGTGTGGCAGCACACACCTGGCAAATCACTGCGGTCATGCTTGGACGCAGCCCCTCCAGTTCCAATGTTGGGTTTCAGGCGCCTTTCAATGATCCAACAAGTAGTTGTTTTTTTTTAACATTCTGGCCCCCCATACTGACCATGATACTTTTAAACAAGTATCAGGTGCTTCACCTAACGATGTCCCAGAACCTTACCTAAACTTAGCCAATGCTACCGGCATGGCTTGAGGCAGTGTTTATCTGTCCACCAGTTTGATCCAGAATTAAATATTACAACAACTCTTGGACTGATTGCCATGACATTTTGAGGAGACATCCATGGCTCCTGGGGGGTAAGCCAAGCCACAACCACAGGGGCTGAAAAATGGAGCCAATTAATGCGTAAGTACAAAAACTGCAGCTCCTCTAATGGCCAGTTGAGGCTATTGCTCCAAAAGCAAGTCAATACTCATGGACCCTTATAATAAAATGCCCAACTTTATAGCAGACATAAATGGTTTGGCCTGGTGTAAAAAAACAGTTTGGTCTACAGCCAATAGCTACTTTTCCCATTCACGACAACTGTATGTGGGGTGAATTTTTATATAATTCACCCATTTAAATGTCAGTTAAGCTTAAGTTATCATAGCCAAGAACATGGCCACTGAGCGACAGGTGGGTATCCTCCATCGACAAGTTGCTACCTCTGTGACAACAATGGTTAGGTCACGTAACCATGGCATAACTCCAGTGTCATTAAGTATAGCATAGCCATATTTACCATTATTCCAGTGTGTTTTCAGTTCATTAAAGTTAACTGTAACATTTTGGTGGTTTAAAAAACAGTCCTGTTCATTATTTGGTAGTATTAAAAGACCCACTAAGGGGTCAGATGTTTTGTTTTCTCTGTAAGTATATTTCCCACAGACTGTAAATGCACCATGCTAACCAAACTAGCAGCTAGTGTTAGGGTTAGGGACACCCTCTCATCCCAATATGGTCACTTTTTATCACTTCTGGCACAAAAATCCAAGGTGGCAGCAGTCAAAATGCCAACCTCAAGGCTTCAAAACATGAGTCCACAAACCAATGGGTGATGTCGCAGTGTCTACATCACCCACTGGTTTGTTGACTCATGTTTTGAAGCCTGTTTTTATTCAGTACATGGGTGAATCCTACTGATGTTGTTGAACACCAGCAGGTCATACATTTCAGTCATCCTGTGTAATATCTCAGATACAGATATCCTATTTTTTTTCATGTAAGCCTAGGTATTATGATTTCAGAGGGTTGTAGGCAATTTCAGAAAATTCTGTTTAAATATTTTTTGTTTGATACAGTGTTTTATGCTAATATCTGCTTGATAACAGAACAATGCCTGTTCATGCTCCCTGCATGACCCAAATGCAACCCACCAGCATGCCAATATTACACACAATAGCAACTATCAGACTTTGTGAGCCGCTACCAGCATGACTATCAAAGTTCCTGCAGGAAACCCTGAGCAGGAAGGGATGGAGTTTGATGGAGTGAAGTGATCTATAATGAGCACAGCCATCCATCATCTTTCAGATTGTAATCTGCGTCAGTAATCACAGGCTGACCTTGGCCACTCTCCTTCCCTTGAATAAGTTGCATAAACAAGTGATGCACGCAGACATATGCATACAAATGCAAATACCCATGGGCCTGCAATACACTATGGGTTGCTCTTTTGTTTGGTGAATCTTAGGTTTAGCTAGTAGTGACTCTGGAATTAATGTCCATAACTACTTAAATACAACACACAGCATCAACCAGTTTAGTATTTAATAAGTAATGTTGGAGTCATATAGTGTGCATCCCTAACCACTCAACAATAGGTTGCCCAAATATCATTAAAAAAAGGAGCAAAACAATAAAAAAGAAAATATGACAGCTAAATATGAAATTCCACTAAATTTGGTTCATTATACAGTTATTGCAATTGTATGTGCTGCCTTATACTTTTTTATTTTCAGGAATATTGTTTTTCACATCCTACTTTTTAATATTTCCACACATTGAAAGACTATTTGGTGGCACGGTGGAGTGGTGGTTAGCACTGTCGCCTCACAGCAAGAGGGTTGCCGGTTCGATCCCGGGTGTGGGAGCCCTTCTGTGCGGAGTTTGCATGTTCTCCCCATGTCAGCGTGGGTTCTCTCCAGGCACTCCGGCTTCCTCCCACAGTCCAAAGACATGCAGATTGGGGATTAGGTTAATTGATAACTCTAAACTGTCCATAGGTGTGAATGTGAGCGTGAGTGGTTGTCTGTCTCTATGTGTCAGCCCTGCAATAGTCTGGCGACCTGTCCAGGGTGTACCCTGCCTCTCGCCCAATGTCAGCTGGGATAGGCTCCAGCGCCCCCGCAACCCTCAAGAGGATGAAGCGGTGAGAAGATGAATGAATGAATGAATGAATCAATCAATCAATCAATCAATCAATGCATGAAAGACTATTTTTTTCATTTCATACTTGAACTTTCGCATATTTTTGGGAAAAACTCTTATAAAATTGTTTTCTTGCTGACAGTTAGGTAAGGGCACTGATGCCACTTTCATCTCTGTATACTTAATATAACACTGAAACCAAGAGATGGTTAGCTTGGCTTAGCATAAAAACTGAAAGTAGAGGAAAACAGCTGTACTGGCTCTGACCGAAGATAAACATATTCACCTATCAGCACCTGTAGAGCAAACCATCCTGACAACGTGTGTGCAACATTCTGTTTCACTCTGTATCAGTTTGGACTTGCCACCACAAACACTTTCCAGAAATCAAAATCTAATCGGGCCAATCAGGGATGCGTACTGTAGCTGACAACATAAGCAGCCAATCAAGGACTGCGTTGTAATCAATGACGTAAAAAGCAGGCCGTAGCTTGCAGAACTGTAATGGCGGCTTCTGTAGCAACAGGTATAACTGTAACGTTGGCGGAGTAAACATAGCAATAAGTTAAGTTAATGCAGAAATAGAGTCAATAACACCAATTAAACAAGAACGAGAGTATGCATTCACATTTTTTGCTGGTCTTCTGACTAGACTTGGCAAGAGCTTGTTTTATCAACTGGCTCTGTTGGTGATGATGGAGTATGTTATTCTCCTGTGTTTTGTTATGCTGATTGACTATAGGAGTTTGTCTGTCTGTCTGTCAAGTACTCCTACCCACTGATAATGGTTGGGGTGGTTCTGTATCAGACTGATACAGAGGTCGAAACACAAATTTGAGCTCACATCACTAGGATGGTCATACCAGACAACTGTGAAGCTAACTAATTAACATGTTGTATGTTGTTCAACACAAAAAAAAAAATTGTAAAAATGCCATGTTTTAAATTTTACGGTGGGCTTTGTGTGGCACTATTTCTTGGCCGGGTGTAGTGACTTCCTGGAGTCTTGTCATCACTGTGAGTTGGCCAGGTAACCAGCTGGGACTCCAGGACACTAGCACAGCCAAAACAATAGTTCCAACACGTAACTGCTTGTAAAAATGTTTTTTTTTTAAAAGCATAGCTTATTGTTTTTAACACACAGAGCCAGGCTAGCTGCTATGCTAATCGTGGGCTAGCATTAGCATTAACCTCATATTCAGCATATAGTATTAAGTCTCATATAAACCAATTTATCCAACATGTCTTCACACAGTGGTTTGTGTTATATCTTAGAAAATGCACATACAATGGTTTATTGATAACTAATGACATTAGCACCCTCTAATGGCATCATCACGTTATGTACTTAAAGCAAACTTACATTGGCTACTTAGCAATGTTTTGTAGGTGACGTTTAGGCAAGTAAAGTTACGCAGGTTAGGTTTTGGAAAAGGAACAAGATTGGGTGTCGACATGTTACATACTTACACATTATTAAGTACAAAGTTATGTGCTTAAAGTAAAGTTACGCAGGTTAGGTTAGAACTCAAAGTTCACATGGTTTCACACAAGACACAAACAACGGTTTCCTGGAGGAAAGTCCTGTGTTTGTTTGGCCCATTCACCACCCCAACCTGCCTCGTAACGCTGATATTTGCTCTTTACACTCCTTCTTGACTGCCATCAGCACATTGGTAACATAATAGCACCCTTCCCGATTACATGGGTAACATACAAATTCTGGTGCTTTACTTTTCATAGGTATATACACCAACAGTGAGACCAACCTGAATAAGCATATCTCCCAAAATGTCAACTAAGTGTTACTGTAAGGCTATTAAGGTGACAGTACTTATGTACTTTTACTTTAGTAAAATATTAAATACAGCACTTGTTAGGAAGCATGTCTTCAGGGTAGTATTTAAACTGTATTTAAAAGTAAAGCATCTGTGTGTTCTCTATTGTGACAAAAATAGTTTGGGTTTCAGAGGTGACTTTCACAAATTGACTTACATGCACATTAGAAATGACAGAATATTTCCATCAAAATGCAAATGGAAGCTAAGTACCAATAGTTCCTCTCCTGCTCCATTACTGCCTTGAAAATTAAAAGCACACCTATGATTGCTCCACAGTACATCTCCTAATGAAAAACCAGTGTGTGTGTTTGTGTGTATGTGTGTGATATCAGACTGATGAGTTTCACTTTATTCCCTCAGGCAAGTTGCTGCACTGGCATTGATGTTACTGTACGACAAAATGAGTGTGAGCGTCTGAAATTGCTACTAGCATCCCCTCCTTCCATCACCTTCATTATTCCTGTGACAGTTCCGGCAGCCGTTGTCATTTCTACCTCTTCTCCTAGCTAAGCACAGCCCACGGGGCTCCATTCTACGGTCTCCATTTTAGGAAGGGGTGGATCAATCACAGCGACAAGCGATTACTAAATTCCCCAGGCGTAGTGACAGCTGAATCCATTAATATTTGAATCCCATCTTTTCGGATAAATGTTAAAGAGAAATGAACAGGTAAACCTTGTGGAATATGATAGCTGGATCAATGTTTAAAGACAAGATATTATAGCGTGTAGACAATAAGCTTAATGGAGAGTATAAGCAGGGAGATACTTATGTGTGAACACACATACACACACACTTTCCAGCTTTCTCTCAACTCACTTCACACAGATGCCCAAGAATGAAGCCTCAAAGGTGCCTTTGACTGTGACCTTGCACATCTGGTTTAATATGCAAGAAGCTAAAGTGTGTGTGTGTGTGTGTGTGTGTGTGTGTGTGTGTGTGTGTAAGAAAAAGACACAGAGACAGCTCGATGATGGATCACACAGCTCATGGCTCACCCTATAGCGGAGCAATAGCTTCAACGTTTTGTTCCAAATTGCCGTTTCCCTCTTCTCCAGCAGTTTCCCTCCTCCCCTTTCCTTTCCTCTACATCTTTTCTCTTCTATCATTTCCCTCGATCCCTTCGTACTTTCTCCGCTCAGCTCTTGATCAGCGTTCCCTTTGCCGCTGTCCATCCTCCTGCCTCATATGGGACACGCTTCGCCCCCACAAGCTGCTGCTGACTGAGGCCTCCAGTCGCTCATTAGCGATGAAAGTAGTGACCCAAGAAGACGGAATAGATGGAATAAAAAATGATGCAGGCAGGACGGGATGAGGCAGAGCAGAGCGGCGACATAATGGGGTAATGACACTGATTTAATATGCAATAGATCTCGTCATTGTGGGTCCTACAGTTGTCATTTATCACAAGTTTTTATGTTCTTGCATCCTTTCTGTTACAGCTCACAGAATCACGAACAGGTCGAACTAAAAGACGAACAAGAAACTAAATGTTATTTCATTTTGACTTTGTTTATCATTAAAGGTTATAAAGTAGTAAAACACATCTTGCAAAAAACAGACTCAGTGGTGAGTAATTATATTGGAGAGCACTCTCCCATTACATGTGAAGGACCTGGAGTCAGCACCATATTGTTTCAAGACAGTGGCTATTCACCTGTGGTCAGTATAAAATAGACCAGGGACTTTAATGTCTGACACTCCTGTCACCAAGACAAAACTACAGTTGAAATGATGCTTTGTGGGATGTTATCAGGAAGTACAATTGCCAAGTATATAATGAGTTAGGCGTGGACTACAACTTAATCCCTGTTCAGTTGTCTCTCAATTAAATTAATAACAAAAGACAAATCATTGTTGTCATTGCAATCAGTTTTTCCCAGTGACGATTCCTTCAGTGTTCATTGCTCGGGAAATTTTTACCACGGGCTGAATTATCTGCAGATGCCTCCTGCTCTTCAGAACAAACAGACCAGGTGAATAAAACCAGTGAAGAAAACACTGAATATAACAGTTTTGTGTTGAAAAACAATATTTTTCCATGCTGTTCGGTCTGACAGGGCTGACATGGACTGACATGGACTGTCTCTTTCATTAAAAGTACTTGATTACAATTTATATGGGCTTGAGCATTGTTGGAAACGTTAATTGGTCTAGTCATTTTTGAAATCTCAATGCAGAAAAATAAATATTGTATCTTAAAGTCTATAAGTCTTTAAGTCTTTCTTTACATTTTAAGCAATTATGCACTATTGAAAGTATGCCGAAATCAGCTATTAGTACCTCCTGTTTGCAATGCACAGACAACAATTGCTGGATTGCTTTGATACTGAAGAAAATATAACTAGAATTTGTGCTTTGTGGTTGTATGCCACTCTGAACCAATCAAGTTGCACTTACAGTTTAAATCAATGGCAGTAAAAACATAAATGCTTCACACACATCTTTAACGGGGCAGCAAAGAAGATCTATACAATCAGCACAGTTTCAAGGTGGGCACCCAAGATTAGAGTCAGCATTTCAGTTATCTGATCAAATGTTTCCTCTTCTGTTCCTGAGTTATGGTGTTCAATAATGACCAGAAAAGGGTTTTTGCAGAACATTATGATGTCACAGTGAAGTTTACCTTTCACCTTTTGGGTGTAAAATGGCATCACTTCATCATTTTATCCTGTAAGATTTCGTCATAATTAGCATGTAAACTCCTGAGTTATGGCCAAAAAAGATGTTTTGTGAGGTCACAGTGACCTTGACCTTTGAGCTTTTACCACCAAATTCTAATAAAATAAGATTCTTCCCAAAGCAGGGAAATTTGCAGCAGTGGGGAAATTTGTCATGGGAAAATTGGGTCATTGTTGAGTCCAAGTGAACGTTCGTGCCAAATTTAAAGAAATTCCTTCAATGTGTTATGAGATAGTATGTTTATGAATGAGATGGGTGTAAGTTTACAGCAACCCTTGACCTTTGACCAGCAAACTCTGATCAGTTCATTGTTGAGTCCAAGTGGACGTTTGTGCCAAATTTGAAGAAATTCTCTCAAGGCGTTCCTGAGATATTGCATTCACAAGAACGGGACATACAGACATATGGACGTACAGACATGCGGATGGACAGATGGACAGACAACCCAGAGTAATGAAGAGTGTCATTTTTCTGTAATTCCAAAGTAGCTGTATGGATTTTGTTTTGCAATGGACATTGGAGATAATGATATCCTTGGAAAATATAAGTCATAATAAATCACAAAATGTGTGTATCATGTGTTAATTCAGATTTGCCTGAGTTATGATTCACAGATGGTGTGTGCTTTTGATGCAACCCGCAGCAATCTGTGCTACAGGTTTAAAACTACCTTAATTGCCTCCATCAGCTGTGTGTCAGCCCTTTGACCTCCAGACTGTGTTGTCAGAAGGTCAAATCACTGGGCCAAACTACAGTTACTGTTATTTTTAGAACACCGTCATGCACCTGTTCCTTTCACCTTTGTTCCCTTTTGCCTCACGTCTCTCCGACAAGCCTCCTCTTCAGCTATCCTAAACACCCCTGGGTATACGCGCCTCACAGTTTGAATACCTCTGAAATAGACCAATTAATTAGACACTGAAATATTAAACACCACTGCTCTTCCCATTTTTATGACTTCCTTATTCAATAAATCATCATTGCATTTCTTTTAAGAAATCTGTGTTAAGAGCACCACAATGATTTTTTGTAGCAGATATTATAAATAATATATACAGATTTTATCACCACGCTGTTACCTCACTCAATATCTCGTTCACAGCCCTATCTGACCGGTTACACGTCACAAGCAATAACTTATCAACGCTGAAGGCTCCTGTGCCACAGATGGCAAACACAGAGACTGGAGCTGCTTCAGTGACCACACGGACTCAGTGCTGTGTGCAGAAAATAAGACAGCAGATATTACTTCGGTAGCAAAAAACACTGTTAACATTCTGCTGTTATTGATGGTAGTCACTGGATGTACCTTCCATTGTTTGAGTATGAGAACTGCGAGAGGAAGAATCAAGACTGTGTCTGGATGCCGGCTAGAGACATGACCAGATTACAATAGTTTATGACTAGAATTACTGCCTCACAGTTGTATGCCTCCGCCAACCAGTCATGTTGCAGTTAAGGTTTACATCCATGTCTGTGTAGTCATATGTAGCCCTGACAGTAGACAATGCTTCAAATATAGATATACTGTAAAAAAAAAGCTTCTAAACCATGGATGCTTTACACACATCTTCGATCTGGCAGCACAGAAGATCTATACAATCAGCACAGTTTCAAGGTGGGCACCAAAGATTAGTGTCACTAATTCAGTATCTGACAAAATGTCTCCCCTTCCGTTCCTGAGTTATGATGTAGAATAATGGCCAGTAAAAATGATGATGTCACAGTGAAGTTTACCTTTGACCTTCTGGATGTAGAATGACATCGCTTCACCACTTAATCCTACTAGACATTTGTGTGAAGATTTGACATACTACTGAATGAATTATTGAGTTTTGTGAGGTAATAGTGACCTTGACCTTTGACTACCACTAATCAGTTCATCCTTGATGTTTGTGCCGGATGTATTGAAATTTCCTCAAGGCCTTCTTGAGCATGTTCAGACTGGGACGTATGTATGAACAGCAAACCTGAAAGCGTAAAACCTCCTGCCACAGCTGTTGCTGAAATGGTGGTGTAAAAATGCAATGCCATACAGACATTTCATACACCAGACATATACTCATACATACTCCCCAGCCATTTTATTAGGTACACCTTGCTAATACCAGGTTAGACTCCCTTTTGCCTTTAGAACTGCCTCAGTTCGTCGTGGCACTGATTCAACAAGGTGTTGGAAACATTCCTCCAAGATTTTGGTCCATATTGACATGACAGCAACGGATTTATCAGCTGCACATCCATGATGCGAATCCCCCGTTCCACCACAAAGGTGCTCTATTGGATTGAGATCTGGTGACTGTGGAGGCCATTGGAGTACAGTGAACTCATTGTCATGTTCAAGAAACCAGTTTGAGATGATTTGAGCTTTGTGACATGGTGCGTTATCCTGCTGGAAGTAGCCATCAGAAGATGGGTACACTGTGGTCATAAAGGGATGGACACAGTCAGCAACAATACTCTGGTAGGCTGTGGTGTTTAAACCATGTTCAGTTGGTACTAAGGGACCCAAAATGTGCCAAGAAAATATGCCCCACACCATTACACCACCAGCAGCAGCCTGGACCGTTGATACAAGGCAGGATGGATCCATGCTTTCATGTTGTTTACTCCAAATTCTGACCCTACCATCTGAATGTCACAGCAGAAATCAAGACTCTTCAGACCAGGCAACGTTTTTCCAGTCTTCCATTGTCCAAGTTTGGTGAGCCTGTGTGAATTATAGCCTCAGTTTCCTGTTCTTATCACAGGATTGGCACCTGGTGGGGTCTTCTGCTGCTGTAGCCCATCTGCTTCAAAGTTCGACGTGCTGTTCGTTCAGAGATGGTCTTCTACCTTGGTTGGTTTAATCTTGAACCAGTCTGGCCATTCTCCTCTGACCTCTGGCATCAACAAGGCATTTTCACCCAGAGAACTGCCGCTCACTGGATATTTTGTCTTGTTCGGACCATCCTCTGTAAACCCTAGAGATGGTTGTGTGTGAAAATCCCAGGAGATCAGCAGTTCTGAAATACTCAGACCAGCCTGTCTGGCACCAACAACCATGCCACATCCAAAGTTACTTAAATCACCTTGCTTCCCCATTCTGATGCTCAGGTTGAACTTCAGCAGGTTGTCTTGACCATGTCTACATGCCGAGTGCTGCCACGTGATTGGATCAATAGCCATTTGCGTTAACGAGCAGTCGAGCAGGTGTACTTAATAAAGTAGCTGGTGAGTGTATAAAACGGACCTGCCAATGTGCATTCAACCCATATTGGATCATTCATACGAGTTGGCTGTCCTGTCACTGTGTTTCTCATCTGCAGTATTGTTCATATACTTCACTGATAAACCAGAAAGTTACACAGTAACATTCATGATGCACATGTGCATAGCGTTCTGTGTGTAGGGCACCAAATGCCTGCGAGGGAACTGTAAAGTCCAACAACAACTAAGACTCATTTCTAGGGGCCAGCAGCAAGAGGAGGAGGCATTGGCGGTTAATGGCAAAACAGTAGATACGTTGCTTTTTCACTGTGATAGGAAAAAAATCCATATTGTTACAGCCCCTCTTCTAAATACTACATGAGTCTTAGCCACTGGCACATTGTTAAAACCTCATGGGAGCTGTAGTTGTAGAATAGTTACTTGTTGTTTTTTTTATCCTGGTCTAAGAAAGGGTTGGATATTTCAACAATGTCACTACTAATTTTACTAAAAATGTAACGATGCGGCAATAGAAATTCTTTGGACAGGATGACTTTTTTTGTGTAAGATTTCATCTCAAGAAAAGGCGATGAAGGCCATTACAGGAAAATAGTGCAGCCAATGCTCCTCGTTCTGAGCAATAAAGCCCAAACAACCTCTTTAATCATATACCCACCATTTGGAGCAGTCATGTGTAAAACAGCCGTTACCTGTGCTATGAAATGTATTAACACTGTCGCTCTGTTTCTTTAAATTCATCATGGTGGGACTTTTCCTGCAATAAGGTAATGGCGAAGGACATTGGAGGAGTTTCATTTCAAGCGGAAATGTCCATCATTTGAAAATGTGACATATATGTTACAAAGTGACTGATCACACAGAGTTAATGGTAGTGACAGGGCTTTCACTAGTGATTCCTTTAGGAATATAATAATTTCACAACTGCATTAAGTAATGACGTGCCTGCACATCATTTGTCATAAAGGGTAAGTGCATGAAGGGGCTGGAATAAAGTGCTTATTCTCCCCCATTACCTGAGCACTCCTGACAACCTTGAATTCCATTCTTCTCTAATTCCGTTGTACTCTTTATAGGGCTCTGCCTTTTTATTGAGGCATAATGCCACTTTATTATAGGACAAGCTTCTATTGAAGGCTCTTTAATGATTTCTCTCCACCTTGTCATTCATCCTGCTCTCTTTCTCTACATTAGCTGCTACGTGCCTGATGCTTTTTATCTACACAGTGCCTCTAGCCTCAGCCAGCCTGGAGAATTTTGAAGACTGGTTATTTGCTTATTTGAACTGGTCTGACTAAATGAAGTTTCTTACCAAATATTTCTCAATCTTACACCCTCCCCCACTCACGCCTACATTAGGTCTGAATCTCTCAATATCTTCTCTCAATATCCTTTACATCTCTATCTCTCCCTTTCACCTCGTTACTTGTCTCCCCCACTGAGTCTGCTTTTCAACTTCTTTACCTCCCTGTGGTTTCGCTCCATGCTGTGGGAATGACAAACTATCAGCTCCACCGGGCGAAAGGGAAGAAAAAAAGTCTGCGGCTGGTTTCTGGACCCAGCTGGACTTTTGCGGCGCCCTCTACACCAGATGGCAGATTGCACTGGGCCCACTCCAACCACCAGCTCATTTGCACTGATTGTCTGGGTCTTCTTGCTCTCTCATTAAAGGTGTAATGACAGCTAAGATTGGGGCCAAAGCTGAATAAAATAATCAATAGCTGTCTGGGGGCAAAGTGTCACTTAGAGACATGCTCTAGTCTTTCACAGCAACTACTGAGAAGTCATTGGGCAAGGCATTTTTGCTGCATTTCAGCCCTAAATGCCACAGTATTTTTAGCCAAGCTAGCTGTGTGGCTGTGGGGATGGCAGTGTTAGTCTGTCTGTCCATTACTTTGTTCCAGACTGAAATATCAGCTATTGGACAGATTGGCATTAAATTTGGTACAGCATGTCCATGGTCTCCAGAGGATGAATCTTGATGTCTTTGTTAATACACTCACTTTTCATCTAGCGCCATCTGCATGTCATAATTTTCACCCATCCAGTTAAATGTCTCAGCATCTAAGTAATAAATTGGCACAAACCTTTGTACAGACATCCATGGTTTCCAAACCATGCATTTTGATGACTTTTCCTCTTGCGCCATCATAAGCAATGGTGTACAGTTAATGAGGTGCATATACTACTATGTAGATGGGTAAGTTATCAAAGAGGAAGGGGGTATACTCTCCTATATATTCCAATAGATTTTTGGCTGATAAGTGGGTACTCCCCTATACCCGCGTAAACCCTTCACTATGCCACTGGCCATAAGGTTGGCATTGTGGTTTTGAGTAAAATGTCTCAACAACTACTTTAACCATATTAAGTATTTTAATATTTTAGTATTAAGTATTTTGCTACAAACAAATCCATGTTCCACTCAAGATAATTGTAATTACTTAATAACCTTAAAGGCCCTGTATATAACTCCTGAGCTTCCTAGAATTCCCTAGTCGTCAAATACCAACACTTCAGGTTGGTGGTTCGGTCCGACTACTGAATCAAAGCGTTGGTATTTGCCAAACTGGAAATGAGTCTTGACAATCAACCACCTTTTTTCCAGAGTTACATACAGCAGCTTTAAAGTGGAACACCACCTAAATTAATAATTTTTAATTAAGTTTTCTTTTTTTTTCACAGACCACCACTGCAAGAAAGATGCCCATAAAACTGTTGGCAGGGCACCTCGAAACATAAACAAGGTCAATTATGACTTTCTCTATTATGATTTTTTATCTATGGAGGTTCTGTATTTGTAAGACTTTCCTTGAGCCAAGAAAAACGATTTAAAAGTCTGTGACATCATCACAATGTAGCTGTGCAAGTATATCTACTGATGCTTCTGGACACATCTTCAGTGATGTTCCTGGAATCAGCGGGTGTTTCGGGTCTTTCAACATCATACACCCTCCTCCAGGTGACCCAGCTGAGGCTGATCAGACCTCCTTTTCTAGGTATTCTGACCCCATGGATCTCCTCTCTTGAGCCAGAGCAATCTTGAGGCTTTTTCTGCCGCTTCGGTGGTGTTGCAGATGGATCTCCTTTTCCTCACTCCATCGATGCCCAACAAACTGTCCAGGCCCTGCCCTGTCCCTGTCCAGGCTCTGGACAGGGATTGGGCTGCAAAGCCCCTGCATCCAACTTTTATTGGGAGACACCTCACTCTCCAAACGGCTTGTCCACACTTGCTGTCCAGTTCCTTGTACTTGGCAAGCTTCCTTTCAAAGGCCTCCTCCAAGCGGTCTTCCCAAGGGACTGTTAACTCCAGCAGAAGCACCTGTTTGGTGGACTCAGACAGGAGAACAACATCTGGTCTTAGGGTGGTGGTCGCAATGTGGTTGGGGAACTTCAGTTGCTGCTCAAGGTCCACCAACAACTACCAGTCTCTTGCAGAGGCCAGGATGCCTGCAGATGCTTTTGCAGCTGGTCTTGGCTGCTCCCCAGCTCTGATAAAGGTGATGGCTTGCTTGGAGGGGCGGGAACGTTTGGCTCACTCAACTCCTGCGCCGATGGCTTCAGCAATGGCCTTCAGGACCTTGTCATGCCTCCATTTGTACCTTCCCTCTCCTAATGCCTTTGAGCAGCTGCTCAGAATGTGCTCTAGGGTTCCACACCTGGAGCACAGTGGACATGCTAGTGACTCCACTTTGCCCCAGAGGTGTAGGTTTGATGGGCTGGGAAGCACATCATAAACCGCCTGGATGAGAAACTTGATCCGCTGTGGCTCAGCCTTCTACATCTCGGCCCAAGTCACCTTCCTTGCGATTGCGCTCTCCCACCTTGTCCAAGCGCTTTGTTGCCACATTCCCACTGTCCTGCAAGACCTCTCCTCCTCGACCTTGCTCTCACCTCCTCCTGGACTAGGCAGCGCATCTCCTTCCCTTTAGCGGTGTCAATGCGGGGAGTTGAAAAGGAACCTAGTCCAGCCCTGCCTCTTGTGACCACTCCCACCAGCCTATTGTGATGCAGTCTTGACTCTGCTTGTCAAACAGCCACCTCTGCCCTCCACTTCCGACCAGTCCTCACTTCAATCCCAGCTTTCGCCACCTTTGGATCACGTGATTCTCTGTATTGCAACCCTTCCCTGGCTCTCGTCACCTTGAACTCCTCTTCCAAAGACTTGAGTGGCAGTTGCAGTTTGTTGTGGTGTCCATAGAGTGCGATATTGTTGAGACTCCTTGGTAGTCCCAGCCATCTTCTGAGGTGGCTGCTGACCTTCCTCTCTAAGGTCTCAACTGTCGAGTTTGGCACTTCATAGACAAGGAGTGGCCACAGGATTATAGGAAGAATGCCATGCTGGTATAGCCAAGCTTTTTACTTTTTGAACATGGTGACAGTTTTAGCAAATATGACAAAGAAGCTATTTTTTATTAAAGTGACCAACTACAGCTTTAAAGGAAAGCTGTGGTTGACATGTTTAGAGTAATATTTTATTGTTTTGCCCTTCATTTCAATCAGTTGACATGACATCACTGTACCATTGTGGTGATATTGCTATGTCAAATCCAATCATGAGAAATCAGTCGATCAGATAGATTGTTAAAAAAGACAGCAACTTAGCTAGATTCACTCAAGCCCAACTAAAAGAGAATACACTTGAATGACTGACTTGCTTGCCACATCTGACCTCTTTATAGAGATGTCCATTATCATATCTGAGAAATGAACAGGTTGTGCACAGTGGCAATAATACAAACAGAAATGATAGCCAAAACAAGGACCAGGATTTAGTGAAATGTCCTAAAATGGAAAATTAATTCTTTCATATTGTCTCCATCTTTGCTGCCAGGCATCAGATGATTCATGCCAGGTATGGCTTATTAAATACAGGGAGATGGTGGTAATACATGGGCTCCAACAGAGAGAAACAGCCCACAAAGCAGACATTGATTCACAAAGAAATGACAATGGATTGCGACTCATGTGTTGTACAGTCATTTGTTTGAGCTTGAGTAGCAATATAAACCGGCAGTCTGGAGATGTTGCTGGCAGGCTGTTCACACGACATTTTCATTGAGACTTGTGGACACTTTTCAGTTTAGCACCTTATGTGCTCAAATCTTTTTCTTAACTAATAGCAGATGGCAGCGGAGCTGTTCGGTGGCACAAAACTTTGGCTATAGTGAGAAGCTCCAAAGAAATATCTCTAACTGAGAGAACAGAGCATATGTGCTTGGCTACTGTTTCATGTGGAGATGAAAAAGAATAAGAAATGCTAGAAAGCAAAATGTAAATCTACATAATCAGTGATTCTGAGGCAATAAACACACCATGCTACTCACTGATTTTATGGATTAATGAATAATTTATTAAAGTCCCCCTCCACTCAAAAATGTTTTTTCCTCTATGTTTATGTCCCCTAAAGTGTTTGACCCTCACTATACTGATTTGTATCTGTGCAAAGTTATTCAGTGGAGAGGTGTTTTCAAATTCCTGTTCTGAGGGGGGCGATGTCTGTGCACTTCCCTGAAATCTGAGTTTTGCTCAGCAATATAATCTGATTTTTGGAGTGTCAATGCAATCGCCATAAGCAATAAGCTAATGTTAAGCTATAAACAAACTACGCAATGCTATACAACAAATGTCACCACCACAATGGGGCTGTAAATCCATGTTCAGCATATTAACATTTGATGACATAGGCTCACTTAGCCACTTGTCAGCAACTGCCTTTTTTAAGCCACACAAAAGCTTCAAAATTGAAGAGTTGGGTATTAACTGACATACTTTATATCGCAGAACAAAACATGAAAGTGGCTTAAGCTTGTGTTCTTATTTTAGGCATCTTACCAACAACCTATATCATCCCATTGACTTCAAGATGAGTGGTAAAATGCTAACTCATTTTCAGGTTTTAGGACTCATTCCTGCACCTATTCAAAAATACAAAAGTAGATCACTGTCTAATACAGGAAACTCATATCAATGGGGGAACAGACTTCAACACAACAGAGATAAAGAAACCTGAAACCTCAGCCCAGAGCGGACTTTTCAGTAAAGAGAGCAAGAGTTAGCATTAGCATAGTCAAAGGTTTGACAGTAAAGTGGCAGAGTGTGCAGTTTTTGGATGTAAACTGGACCCTGGAGTTTCCTTCCACTAACTACCAAAAAACCTCATTATAGTAGCATTATTGTATGTTTCACAAACTCTAACGCTGTGTCAGCTGCTGCCGGTTAGCCTACAAGCTAAAAAACAACATTAATAAAAGGTGCTAACTACACTTACTAATGTTCTACATCTGCTAGTCCCAGATTTTGGTGCTCAATAGAGTCCTTATCTGAGTCTAGGTATTATTGTGGCTCAAACATGTATAGCTGAATCCCTTCAATGTTTTCTTTAATGCAAATGCTAGCCACCTTGGTGAACACTGCACCGGTCAAACTAGCGCAAACAGCACTGGAGAAAGCGGAAGGAGAAAACAAAAATTTTTCAATAATCCACAACCACTTATCCTGGTTCGTGGGGGGGCTGGAGCCTATCCCAGCTGACATTGGGCAAGAAGCGAGGTATACCTTGGTCAGATTGCCAGACTATCACAGGGCTGACACACAAAGACAAACAACCATTCACACTCATATTCAGACCTATGGGCAATTTAGAGTCACCAGTTACCCTGCATGCCTTTGGACTGTGGGAGGAAGCTGGAGAACAGAGAGGAATCCCACACTGACACTGTGACAGTGTGCAAACTCCACACAGAAGGGTCCTAGGTGGCCAGTGGATTCAAACCCAGGACCTTTTTGCTGTGAGGCAACAGTGCTACCCACTATACTACCGTACCACCCGGAAGCAAAATTTACTGCAAGTAAATTTTTCAACTGGGGAGAAAGGATGGATCTTCCATCCCCTTTTCAGAGTTTTTTAATTATTATGTGGGAAAACAATGTTAAACAAAATATTGCAAATTGTAAATTAATATTAGCATTACTTTATACTTTAATAGGGCTGACCCAGTGGGTCAAAGCTTCAAAGCCATGGTAATCGATGTCCAAATTAGTATTCCAATGCTCCGTTTTTCTATACTGTTGTACCCCAAAAATCCCAAATTGCCCATAAATTAAGAAATATTAATCCAACATAGTTCAATATGCATCAACTTTAATTGTTCGTAGATATTTTTTTCTTCATTATTTTTAGACAAGGACATTAAAACTTTGTGAGAGGCCTGATTTTGTAACTATGACAGTTTGACTATCCATGACAGGTTTTTAGCTACGTGAGCATTTTGATGAAAAAGTCAAGCGTCTGGGATAGGTTGAAAATTTACAAAGATGACCCCCCCAAAAAGTCAAGTGCCAGATATGCCAAAGGAAACTGGCATATCATGACTCTTTAACCAGCTTGGCAAACACCTGAAAACTGAAGCTTGAAGTCACAACTTAGCCGTCGTGCAGTATTTCTCACTGAAGCTTCAACGCCCCACAAACCAGTATGCAGTACAATCACGGACTTTTATAACTTCTACTTCACCCTCCATACAAGTTTTTGAATGATGAACTTTTGGCAGTGTTTGTCTCTGAAAATGAATGTGTCATACTTTGGAATATTGATCTAAAGTCAAGGCACTCTAATTGTCGAGTCTTCTTTTAGACATCGGACTTGCTCACTTCTGTCAATGCTCAGAAACGAGGCAGGCAGAGCCCTCAAACCATCGGATCTTTACATTTCAAAGTCTGAGTCACGGCAAAAACTATCCATTAGCTCACAGGAATTGACAGCTTTCCTGACAGCTGCATTAGGGCTGCTTCCTCTCCCCTGGTCCTGCCCGTCAGACTGAATGAGCTTTATTTAAAAGTCAGTAACGGACGTGCAACTCCGAGGCTCCCTGGGTGCCTTGTTAAAGATCAGCGAGGGTAAACTGTTGCACCGGCTGATCCGAGTGAAACCGGGCAACTGGCCAGCCATGCACTCACACACAGGGCTGTTGCAGATAACGTGAACACACATGCAAATCCATACATGTACATACTCATTAAAAACTCATCCACGCAAACCTGTACACAGATGCAATCACACCCAGCTCATACATAAAGATACAACAGGATCACAGTCACAGCAACCACCTATTACGATGCTACTTTGTATGCAGCTGAATGGATTCATGTTTGAGATAATTCCCGTACAGCAGAGTGTGTGTGTCCTTGTGTTCCACAACACCTGTTCATTCAGGTTGGCCTGAGGCAATCTGCTATCTGTACTCGGTGGGGTTGTTTCGAGATATAACTGCTACACACACACACACACAAACTCAGAAGCACACAAGGGAATAGCTCATAGCTGTCCCACCCCCAGCTGTGTGAGAGGCAGGCTCATTTTCCCACCCAGTGGTTAGCCTCTCGCTTAAGGGAACCTGCACATCACAGAGCCTGCAGCGAACGCCTGCACACACACACACAATACACACATCAGTCTATCAAATCAGCTGCAACTTGAGTGTTTTTTTTTTCGCTATCCCAACAGGACAGGGCAACAGGGAGACTGTCGATGTCAATCACACGTTTGAAGAAAACAAGGGCAATGAAACATCAGTCAGAGCAGTTTGGCTGTCAGGGGGAAATAAAAAGGTAGAGGGGAGGATGTCAGTCACAATCAAACAGGCACGCACTGACAAAACACAGAGGAATCTTACCGTTAGCATCGCGGTAGTAAGCATGTGTGACGCTCCGGAAACGCTCCTGTCCAGCAGTGTCCCAAATCTAAAAGAGAAAGAACAAGAAGACAACTTTGTCATTATCATCACTACCATTTACCATTATATTGAGCATATCTCTCTAAAATAACTTGAATGAGAGAATGAATGGGAGTATAGTTAGAGCAACTCATTTAATCTGGAGGATGTTAACTATTTTTAGCCTTTCAGAATGAAAAGGTTAAAATATGGGGAATGAATTTAACAATGTGGGTTGGAAATATGAACAAGAATGTATGCCAAGCAGCCAAACAGGTTTTGTTAGACCAAAATAACAGTCTGACCTTACATGTTTTTGTTATTGTACTCACAATATAATACTGGGACTAAACCTGTGCTCTGTATTGCATGGTATCATAGTGGCAGAGTCATTACAAAGATAATGACACCCTGACAATGGTGAATAGTATCATAAAGGGCATTTGCACCTTTATCTGACCCCATGTTCTTCCTTTAGGCTACAAGCTGTGGGAACTATGGTGCACTCTCTCTGTCATTGTTTTCCTGCTTAATTATTCCGCTTTCCCTTCGCCATTCCTTCAGGCTCTTTGTCACATTTACATCGAAGTTCAATTAATTTGTACTAATGTGAAAAACAATTAGAAAGAGGCATCCTGTGTGATTGAAATACAACCTTACAGGTAATTAACAAAGTCAGAAACACAGGGGAAAAGATAGTGTGTTTTTGTGCAAGTGTGTTATAGGGTAAAAAAAGACTTGCCCCCACAGAAGGTGCGCCTAATTAGAGAGTTCATTGGCAAGAAGCGTCATCTCCTCAGATTTAAATTACAATCAGACTGGCACTGCCGCAGTGGCATCTTGCTGGGTCAAATTTCAGTGTAAAGATACATATCAATCCAAAGCATATACTAAAATAATTTCAACATTTGTTTAATCTGCTCTAATCCGTACTTTTAAACCACAAATGGATGTAATTACTATCTGTAATGTGAAAGCACTAGCTTGTAGTGATAAACTATCATGTAACTCTCCAGTTTCCCTCAGCTCTGGCTCATTGCTTTGGTTTTACAGCCCTCACTTTTAATGTTTAATCCAGTCTCAGTGCTCTCATTAGTTTCCATAAGAAATCAGGCCACTGAAAATGTTCTGTTAAATTCACTGCATGCTACTGGCCCAGCACTTAACAGCAAGCGGACAAAGTTAGCGACTAGCTGGTGAGCACAGTGGAGCATTTAGTGACTAAAGAGACAAGTATTTCCCTCGGGAGTTGGTGGAGACCAAATATGGAGCAAAAAGAAGAGTGAACACTGGACTTTCAGATTTCACGTGGCCAGAGACATGACTTGTTTGCCAACACATTACTAAAAAAGTAACATTATAAGGGGAACATGACTCAGTGTAGTGTTTATAGCACCCACATTTTTAGATGATCTGGCATCATCTTATCATATCTTACTACATAATGACAAAAACTCCACGTTTTTCCTCACTGACTTGGGCAATCAATGTGAAATTTGGCACAGTGGTAGAGGGTCATGGGAGGATGCGAATGAAGCAATATTACATTAATTGGCCATAGGGGGGTGCTATAGCAACCGACTGAAATTGCAAACTTTGAATGGGCATATCTCATGCCCCGTATGTCGTAGAGACAAGAAACTTTGCACAGAGATGCCTCTCCTCATGAGGAACAAATTTGCCTCAAGAACCCATAACTTCCGGTTATATAGATTTTCCACCATTTTGAATTTTTTGAAAAACACTTAAAATCGATCTCTTCCTAGGAAGTTTGACCGATCTGCATGAAACTCGGTGAACATAATCTAGGGGCCAATATCTAAAGTTCCCTCTTGGCAAAAGTTGGAAAACTTACTAAAACTGAGCTTCTATAAGGCAATGAATATTGCGGAGGGCGTGGCTCATTATATAAAGTTGTATAACATCTCAAGGGTTTCACCGATCACCACGCAACTTTGTAGGCATATGACCACACATAATCTGAGGGGACCCCTCCATTACTGACCCCATCAAACAAAATGGGGGCGCTAGAGAGCTAATTTCTTATCTAGGCCTAACTGGCTGAATGTTTGGGTTTTTCTAATTTTTGGTATGACTAAGTCATGGTATGGTATGCTGTATATAATCACGGAAACTGTCAGTGTGTCATTCTGTCAGTCAGTCATTCTGTCTGTCCCATGTTTTTCTACTCACTGACGTGGTCAATCTATGTGAAACTGCACATAGGCATTGAGGATTGGCATAGGTAGAAGGTGACAAAGCTACCAATGGCTACATACTAGTTTGATTAATTCTGAAAAAGTTTAATCTTAGAACGTGCTTCCTACCACCACTCCTTTATTCTTTCATCATGCACCCATCTCAATATAATGTAAGTAGTTTTTAGTTGCACGTCAAACCAATTCAAACATGCAGAATTATTGTAAGGGTTGTTAAAATGGGAGCAGCATGTCCAAGACAATAAAACAACACCGTGACAGATCATACTGTGATGCTGTTACTAATTTAACCATTCAATTTTACAAGTTTTAAGAAGTTGTGTATATGCCAGCAACTTTCATTAAACCCATTCCTGGGTAATTACCTGAAATATCACATGTGACAGCTGACTGATGGATGAACACAGATCCATTAAAGATCAAAAAGATGGCGGAAGAGAGAGCGTGGGTGTTGTGTAATTGAGGTGAAAAACTCATCAGACAGTATCTAATGCTGTTTTTGAACGGCGAGGATCCATGGGCATCTCTGTCTGTCTCTCGCTGATAACTTCCAGGCTTGATAATCTGATGGAAAACTCTGTTATTCCCTCTAGTGTCTTCACTCAGGCAGAGCAGCAGGCTAATTGACTGATAGAGATTAACTAAGGCCTCATTAAGTCATCGTTTGGGCATTTTCGCCCTCCCACAGCAGGCAATGAAGATATATGGGAGGTATGTGTGCCATGAAAAAAAGTAGCTGCTGGTTTGTTATTAAAAAAGAACACATATGTATCTTCACTTTGACTGAATGAAAGTAGACTCTGAAGCATTTCAATAGAGACTAAAAGATTCTTTAGTATGAACTGGTCTTACCTGCAGTTTGACCTTCACAGCATCAATAGTCATTACTTTATTCTGAAAGACAGAAGAAAAAATAATTAAACATAATTGCAAACCTGCAAACACTGAAAGCAAGGCAACAGAAACAGAGAGGTGATGAAGACACTTGACACAAGTGAGTAAAAACAGCAGGCATCAGAACCAGACTAAACGATGCTTTCAGGGGCTGCCAAGGCGGAATGCTCTTTTCTTAATGGAAACAGTTGTGAAAGCAAGTCCGGTAGCGTATAGCTGTATTGTATGGTTGGCTTTTTGTGACCACAGTCGGCGTACAAAGGGCTTAGCCTCTACCGCAAGGCTCTCTTTTATCACTGTGATGCAAATGTACACACACACACACACACACACACACACCTTTTGCTATGATAAAGAACTTTGTTTCAGGGAGTTGCATCATTTACCAACACCGCAGCTGCCAAGCAGTATAGCAGAGTGCGCACACACACAATGGCTTTCTAATACCTCCACAATATCTGTTCATGAGGAAAATAATTGGTTGTGGGGATCTTTTCAAAATGTCACCAAGTTTACGGTCACCAATTGAAACAGCTCCTGCATTATTTTCAACTAATCTACCAGACAGACTGCAGATCTAACTTTGCCATCTATCATAACACAGGATGCGATTCGATTGGTGAACAAGAGAGAAGAGCACGCAGTCTTGGTCAGGCCCCTGTGGGAATATCAACAACCCTGACAAATGTGTTTCATGGAAATACAGGTTTCAGACTGATGCAAGTGCAAAACTTGTCTGCATTTTAAACATGTCGCGTTTTCCTTTTGTAAAATGTTTGAAATCCAACACACATCACCGTCTCATTGCTTGCTCGGATGTTATGTCTGTGTCAGTGTGATGATTCCTGGACAGGTTATACATTTGCTTCATCCTGACAGTCATCCAATATCTGCCTGTTAGGATAAAGTGGGACAGGATGGAAGGATTTCAAGGTGCATATTGTCTAATGTTTCTTGGATGAGTAAACTACTGAATCTGTAATCCAGTCACAAGCTTAGGTCTCTGTGGGGTGAAAGATGAGGACCTGGGAGAGGTCTCCTACTGCAGGGGCAGAATCAGCTGTTTTTGCTGCAGAAGGAAAAACCCAACAAAAGCAGTTTAGACAGTGAATCAGAGAGCCTTGAGTCACTTCTAGTAGGAACAACGGCTTTAAGAAGTAGTAGAGCGAAATCTGACAGTACAAGAAGACCATTCACTAAACCCCTTCCCCAGATAGTGATTGTCCAGTCAGCTTGGCAACTGTAGGCACAGCTTTGGATTTCTCCACACATTTAAACAGTATGCATAGGGTTTTAGTAAGAGCTATACTCGCCATCATAACAGTTTGGAGCGTGTCTTTTTTGTCTAGCCAGCTGAAATCAAAACACGAGAGCAAAAGGGTAAGGAATGGATTACACAAAGTGTTTATTTGCTCAAATCTGTAGTTGGGTTTCTATTCAAATGTAACACAAATTTTAAACAAATTTTCAGATAATCAGCAACATGAAATGCAAATTTATGTGCTTTTCCATCTATTTTTGTTAAGTACTGGGAGATAAGCAGTAGGTGGAAAAAATTCTCCAGTCAGGTGCCACTACAGAAAAGCGCATGAGATGATGTCATTCAAACAGTACCTCAAATGAAGGAAAACATGGACATATAATAATGGGGAACACACTGGAACATGGAAATACAGAGTTTTTAACAACTAATATTATAGCTCTGTGATAGAAACTTTAATTCCCCCCTCTCTCCAGCAATAACCCGCTGCCACAAAACACCATCTGTCTCGGTCCAAGCAGCGCTCGAATGTCATTCAACATTATTTGGCACAGAGTTTGAAAGAGAGAATGACAAAGAAGCAACCGCCATAGCATTTTTGCTGGGCTCCATGCTGCTTTTCACTGTTTACTAACCCCCCTTTTTTTGGCACGTTTGTGACTCCGACCTTGGCACAACAGTGAAAACACAGAAAGCCATACACATCTACTGCAAGGCTGTGTACATAACTCTGGTCTACTGACATGGGAAAGGAGTCTATCAACAGTTTTTAGTGGGTTTTCCATGTTTAAAAAATGGAATATACGCACTAATTTTGGTGGGAAAAGGGTAAAATCCTCCTGAGACCCTGTGTCCTCATTTGAGGACATTACATTTTGGGTTTTCTATTTTTTAACCACAATACACTAATCAATGTAAAAACCAGATGGCAGCCATGTCTACCAAGTCAGTCTGCAGGTGACCCTGCCACAAAAGTAGACAAGGTACAAACGTGATCAAATGTAAAGGTTGAAACTTGTTTATTTATGATTAAAAACATTTGTAGTTTGATATGTCATGCAAACTTTACCAATTTTAGCAATGATAACATGCTAAGACGTTTTCTAATTAGAAAGTTCTAGTTTAAAGACACTGGTACTTTATTATTGTGACAATGTTTAGTTTTTTATACTTATCAGGTCCTGCTAATCTCAAATAGTTAGGAGAAATGAAAAATGCATACCACACAACAGTCGGATCTAAGGAGGATAGCGTCGTGTAGAGCCATAGTATTGACCAGTATTCCAGTTACTGTGGATGTTCGAGTACATTTCAGGGCCAAGACATGAGCAGGAAAAGAAAACAGCAACCAAGTCATTTTCTTACAGTGGACATGGGAAGAGCCTGACACGACAAGAAAGATGATTGTGACAGGAAAAAAATAGCAGTTCACTCTGACCAAAATACATGGTTGGTCAGACAACTGCATCACACTCCCGGATGAAGACCTAAAGGACAGATCATTTGAGCTCCAGAAAAACAGGAATGAAGTCAGCAACAGAAAACGGCAGGTTTTTTGGCCCAGCCTCAACAGAGAAATTGAAGTTATGATTGCCTTTCACTCACAGATGAAAAAACCTTTTTCATTGAGGCGGCATCTCCAGACTCTCAAACACAACTTAGCACAGTGCCCAGGTTAGAAGGTCAAACAACAAGAAGACCTCCCTAATATTGAAAGAAAGCAGCTGAATATACAACAGCAAGATGAGCAATCAGTTGTAAAAAGCATATCAACATGCACACACATAACACACAAAATTGCTTTCCATAAAACTGTACTGAATATCTGCCGGCTAGGTTGGAGTGGTTTGTACTGTGAAACTGTGTAACAAATCACAGGCTGGAGCGACCCTGCAGGCAAGTGGCTCAGCAAAGAGTGTGTGTGAAAATAAACTAATCACAAAAGCAAATAAAAACCTAATTTATTTGGTCACTCTGCTTAACGCTGCATCGCCGGCACCGAAAGTTCCTTTTGGTTTGCATCCACTTCTCTGCTTCATAGTTCAACTTCCAGAGGCTGTGTCGGTGGGCTTGAAGCCTTGAGCAACTGGCCCGCTCTCCAACAACATACTTTCCCTCATTCTTAATGCATTTCATCCATATTGCATGGGGTATTGTGAGTTATAGTTAGTTTACCTTACAAATGGGAAACACTTAACATTTTCTAACCCTCATTTGCTGCATATTTACTGCAGTATACACCTGGAAAGAGTAACGCTCGGGGGCATCCTCTGGAAAAAAACAATAGGTTTTGCATTGCAGAATAGGGGGTTACAGATTATAACATTAGGTCCAAATCTAAAAGACTCTTTAGGTTTGCTCACTCATTCCCACAGAGCAGCTCACTGACATTTACATTTATATTTTACATGTAAGAACGGACCTATCACTGTCTCCTGGCACCAGCTCTATAAATGGCTACTATATCCCAACCCAGCACCAAAACATATGCACTGAGTTACAATGCATAACCATTGTTCAGTTTCTCCTATAAGCCTCAGGCCACTGTCAGACAGCCCTGCAAGAAAAATCGCGCCCCCCTCATTCATATGTTCATATACAAGACCTCATGCAGCTTTAGGGATTATAAACAACACATTCTTATTCCCAATTTATCATATACAGACCCTTGGTCAGTGGCATTATGCTTCAAACTATGATGTCCTACATACCCCTTTAGGGTCAGTTTTGGATGCTCAGGGACAGCATGTCAATTTCCACTTACATACATACAGTCTGTTTTTAAAATAACCTCTAACCAATGTAGATTTACTATATTTTTAGTTTAAGGCAACAAAAGTACTTGGTTAGGTTTAGTAAAAAGATTGTGGTTTGGGTTAAAATAAATATGTTTGCAAAATGACATATATCATGTGACATACTATGTTACATAGTTAAACTAACTCAACTTTGACTTTTGGTTTCACACAGGACAAGAACACCGGACTCCTGGGTGAAAGTCCTGTTGACCCATCCGCCCCTCCCTCCCACCCTACGTGGACTCTCTTGCTCTCTTTAGTACATCAGTTGCTCAAAGCTTCTAATAATGACGAAGCCCAGTGCGTCTCATACAGACTCTAGAGGGTGCCTTGGTGCATTGGTATTCAAGGCCACTGAGAACGCTCTGATTATGACTGGAGCAAAGGAGGTAGTATGTTAACGTTATTGAAAAGCAACAAAGTCCGTGTGTGGGGAGGAGGTGGAGGGGGATACTTTGCTCAACAAAATACTGAATTTTAACACAGAAGACCATGATTACGTTTGTCCCATAATTTTATAACCATAACCATGATTTGGCACCTGATAAACCTTCACATTCACAGACTGCTACTAAAACTGGACAATCTAGATCATTTCACAATGTCTCGATGGTACCCTGAAGCAACACAACCCCAACAACACGGCCCCTTGAATTTCTTCTAACACAGGGCTGCTATGGGTTCTGAACACCCACTTAGAGATTCAAGTGGGTGTTCAGACAAAGTAAGGACCACACAGTGCACCACAAACAGGTCCACACAACACCCCATACCCCATAGAGGGACGATGTGTCTGGAAGAAATGTCTGAATTGAGAACAGGCTGGGAAAAAAAGACCCACAAACACCTTAAAGGAATTACTCCATGGTGAACAAAGAACCCAGGACTGTGAAAAGTTTTGATGAATTGAAGTCATATGGGTCAGTGTGTAACAACAGTAACTCTACCTCGATGAACAGGGGAGGTGCTGGTCTATCACTGCCTTGAATGTGTGACTTTGGTGAATCCAAAGCAGCAAACCAGAGTCACACAATAGCACAAACAAACTAACTGATGGAGGCAGCTGTAGACCACATTGTTCACTGCGGTTAAATTATTGTTTTTGTCAGTGGGGTCTGGCTTTGAAGAGGCATACAAGAGAAAAAATTCTTCAGAAATACAACACAAATACAAATTCAATACAAATGGTCATTTAGAGAGTGAAGTGATGATGGCTGATTAAATATTATCATTTTATTTTCTCATTTAATTTCTAAAACTAGAAATAATAACCATGTTGCTGAACTGCACCAAACAAGCAGCAATGTGTTTCTCCTCTATATGTAATAGAAAAGGAGGAAGTTGAATAAAAATTACACAGTGAGTGAGTTGTTCAGGTGCAGCTAATTCAAATCCATTTGCTGCTGCACTTTGGCTCCACCATCACCACCACTTTATTCAGCTGCCAAGAGCAGATGTTTCAGGGCTTTCAACCATTACAAGTAACCAGTAATGGTTATGTGGAGCCACTGGAGGTTTGCTGCAATATGCAGTTTGTTTGGTTCTTTTATGCAGGAGCCACAACTGAAATGGCCGGGTTAATGCCTGATGGTTGCAGGACTAACAGGGACTGAAGCTGGAGTGATACTGTGCCACAAAGTGTTACTAATGTTTTACTTTACACCTTAGGAAGGATGTTAGCGGTACTGTGTGTGGGCTGGGTGTTTATATAACTGTGAGTCCTCAGCACCATCCGGCAGAATGTTTCAGCTTTGATGTGTAATCTGTCAGCTTCCTGTGATGAGCAAATGTGGTTATGTCGAGCAGGTTTTCAGTAGGAACTAAAGAATTACAGGAAATGTGTTGTATTTTCTTGTCATACTGGAGGAGATAAACGACATAAGAGATCAAGTTGTTTTGACCTTGCCAATAAAACAGATCATCAATACCACCTTTAAAGCTATCTTGTTCTATGTTGTAAGTGAGTATTTCAGTCATTACTCTTCTACAGGCAAAAAAATGAAATGGTTACATTAAAAAAACAATGTTCTCCAGCTTTATTTGGCACTTACACTAAATCCAAAGTGTCATATCTGCTGTGTTGCTGACCTGGAAAGACAAACAGAAGCTGGGCATTTGTTTTATGGCTGTGTGACATACAAGGACACATATGTGAACCAACACACCTGCACTCATGCAGACACAAAGGCAAACTAACACACACAAAACAAAGACTTGGACCTGTATTTGTCAACTGTCTCAGAGTCAGTCCTAAATGGCCAAATAACGCCAGAGTAAAAGCATGTTATTCATTTTCTTAACCTAGAGATCTTGTTCTCGTTGCAATATTGATGATTGTGTCATTACTGACAATTTGGCCAGTAAAGGTCTATCTGTATCTGTATCTGCATCGCAGGATCCTATCATTTCTACATGATGCATTCATACAAGTCATACTTTAAATATTTATTTATTTATTTATTAAAGTACTGATGGCAGAGCAAAAATACTTGAAAGATGTGAAGCTTTACAAAAGTTCAGTCAGGAAGACTCTTTATGCTCTCTAACAGTCACTTGTCAAAATAGATGCAACCCTCCTCCGCACCATTCACCTCCAGTCCTCAGCACATCCACTGCCCAGCCCTGCTCCACATCCCATCATCTTCGTCCTCCAGTCATCCCTCTCCTCATCTCCACCACCAGTGTCTAGACTCCATTTGGTGGAATATTCCTACCATATCACAATATTTTGCGTGATGATATTGTATCGATACACAGACGCCAAGTATCGATCTTTTGTTATATACATTATTGATTTTTGCAAATACACATTTTAATACAACTTTTGGTACTAGAATATTAAAATCAATTGCTTTGTCAATCCACTAGATGGTGCTGTTGTTTTTTTCCAGATGAGGTCAGCAGAGTTCTCAGTCTGAGTCATTTGGCAGGAAGTTCATCAAAACAAAGATGGAGGCACCGGAAAAAGAGTTGAACGGGGGTCACAGACAGGAATACGGTGGTCAAATAGCCTACGGTGGCTCCACGGTACAACATGACAGCTTACTGGCGACAGAGAAGTCCGACTCCAGGTCCAGTAGCCTAATTTCCTCTTTCGTTGGCGTCATGACTGCACAGTAGTACCTGGACAGCCGAGTCGTGGCAGCACACAGGTATGTGGCGTGTCAGAGGAGAAATGAGCCGTTCACATTACTCTCTTTGTGGCAGGTAACGGTCCACAAACCTCACCGCACTTTAGGGACTGTTCGTTACTTATGGAAGGGTGGATGGGAGGAGGGTGGCTGGTTGATTTTTATTTTATTTATTTATTTTATTTCAATCCCCCCTATGTTAATCACTTATTGATGTTGTTTTTGTATGAATAAGTCAATAAGTAATTTATTCCATTGAAATATCATTGATGTATTATAGAAAAGTGATTTATCTTTTTATAAATGACAAAAGGCACATCTGCCTCATTTTTGCCGTGGTATCGTGATACTACTCAGAACCGTGATACTTTCACTGGTATCGTACCGTGGATCCCAATTTTGGTACCGTGACAACACTAGATGTCACAACCATTCCATTCGCAGTTGCGCAGTGAGGCGGCTCGGGTGCTGCTTAAAAAAGTGTTCCCCCACTTTTGGGAGTGGGGGAACACTGCTCTCTCAGAGGCCCAAATTAAGCACTGGCTAATGCTAAATCCACCAGAAAATCAACCAACATTGGAAACACTTAGCTTGACAGAACTACCATCCAACTCTGAGAGAGCTAAGAAAATAACACAGTCCATCACCTACTTCATGTGCAAAGATCTGCGTCCAAACAGCGCTGTTGAAAACGAAGGCTTTTGTTACGTGCTGAAACACTCCATCAGCATGTGACTCCATCCTGAAGGAGTGTTACCAATGCAACCATTCCCAACCTCTACAGAGAAGTGAAGCATAAAGTCAAGGAATCTTTGAGTACAGCAGGAAGGGTGGCGTTAACTTGTGATGCCTGGACTTCAAGGGCAGCAGATGTATATGTGATGAAAATGGCACATTATCTCACAGAGGACTGGCGACTGCTGTCTCACATTCTCCAAACTAGAGCAGGACACTAATGTCACACCGGAGCAAACATCACAGACCTCCCGCAAAATGCAGCACAAGAATGGGGGACTGGTTGTACCAGAAGGCCTCTAACATGGGTGTTGCCATTCAGTTAGTGGGATGCCTGCATGTAGAGTGTTTTGCTCACGTGCTTAATCTGGCCTCCCAGAGGGCATGAAATCTGCCAACAGTTCAGTTTGTCAGGTGTAAGCAGCATTTCTGACAGGTTTTTTTTAAGTCTTAATGTAACTTTCAGCCCAAATCTGAGACTGATTCTGAGATGCTTGATATATAAGGGTCCAGGTCCCGCAATTTGTTATGTGCTTCTGAAAAGGGTTCACCAATCTTGCAAAAACATCAGGAAATTTTCTTGATCACAACACTGTCTATGTAAATACTGCAGCTACAAATCCAAGTATTACCCTTGTTAACATATAAAAGCATTAATATGTATGAAGTAGCAGATGTTGTTGGTGTTACAGGCATTGTTTCTCAAGGTTTAAAGTAATTGTTCCCAATGATGACATTATCTTCTGAAGTCATGAACCAAATACTAACTGTAATCCTAATCAAGGTTCATTACACCTAAACCAAAGTATTGAAAAAACATCCTCACTGTGTAGACCCAAACTCCTAACTGGATGTACCACACACACACATACATACACTTCTGTCTTCTCTCTTTCTCAGTCTCTTGCCCTCTCATATAAACAACAATCTGCATGGCTGCACTGGTAATGGTTTTTCAATAACCAGAGGCTTTAATTCCATCTCGTCTTCTTTTCTATTCCTGCTTTTTCTCATTGTCCCCTTGACCTCCTCACGTACTGTCTCTGTTTTATACTCTCAATCCTTTTACCCTCTCCTGTTTCGATCGTCTTATATTATGATGAGGTCTGCCAGAGCTGCTCAATAACCAAAGTAATGAAAGCTAAGACCAGCCGACCAGCAGAGAGAAAGAAGTCTGAGGAGGAGTGGAAAAGTTCAAAGACATTTAAAGGTTCAAAATAAAGAGTTTACTGTGTGCGACCACGAGAGCTTGCCTTTCTTTTTCTCTGCGTGTACAAAAATTTCTCAATAGCCATCTGCTAGAGCAGAAAACTACAGTCTCCCAGGGTCACTTTTGGAAGAACATCCACACAACTCAAATGATAAGAAGCCCTGCGGTCAGACAAAAAACACAGAGTCAAGTGTGAGCTCAAGGATGACTGTGGTCCAGCATACAGGCACCTTGAACCACATCCAAATCAGATTGCATTGATGTGGGTCATAGCAAGCCAGCTCATTAGAATAAAGAGAGCTGTGTTACTGGATTCATTGAGGATTTTTGCATGTTGTTATTGCCTCAATATGCCCTTCTGAGGCATGTAACTAAGTAAATGTACTTCACTAAAACTTTGAGGTACTTGTACTTTAGTTGATTGTCTCCATTTACTGTTATATTTTATTACATTTCTTAATTACATGTAACCACTATACTCAGTAGTTTAATACTATACTGTAGTTAAAAAATACATGTTAGTCTTATTAAGTGTAATGCACTGTTTAAGATTAAACTAACCAATAGCATTATTAGAAGTCTACCCCAACCAGCTACAGCATTAAATTGCTGCTTTATGTTAATGCTTCAGTAATAATAATCCAGCAATATAAAATATAAATATAACAATGTAACACCTACACAAGCAATTCTGCTGCTACACAAGTACTTTTACATTTATAATTTAAAGATACTTAAAACATGGTTTTAAATGCTAAGTCTTTCTTTATATAATTGAAGATGTATTACTAAAGGTTAAAGGTAAACTTCGCCCAGAAAATTAATTATTTGGATATCAGTTACTCACCTCATGTTTTGTTGAATTTGTGAGAAAAAAAACTTTGTTTATCTTGCATGCTTCCATGGTGAACAAAGAATCCAAAACTAGAGAAAATTCTTGATGAAATGAAGTCATAGGGGGCCGCCTCTAATGACAGCAAAACAATATCAACATGTACACTTACGGGGCATTGGTGGATTAGTGGATAGAGCGGGCGCCCCATGTACAAGGCTGTTGCCGCAGCAGCCCAGGTTCGACTCCAGCATGTGGCCCTTTGCTGCATGTCATTACTCCTCTCTCTCCCCCCTCACGCTCAACTGTCCTGTCTATAAAAGCAAAAGTGCCCCAAAAAATATCTAATTAAAAAAAAAAAACATACACTTACAAATTCTCACACAACTTGTCCAGTATTAGTCAGTACAGTGCCATGCCACTGTTCCATCAGCCCAAAATTCTGAAGCCCCATGTCCCATTACACCAAAAGCCCATTTCTCCGACAGCCAGTTATCTACGAAACAGACGGTCATTGCCCCAAAGTCCTCAATCTCGGGTGGTTTTACTGCCCCTCTGAGGCAGTGTCCAGGGCCATTTAAGCCACTGAACCCAAGTCTGTTTCACCGACCCTCCCTGCTTCTCTTTTGTGCCACCAAACATGGGCTTTTAAGCAGTTACATGATCTTTTCCTAACCTTAACTAAGTGTTTTTTGTGCCTAACCCTAACCACACAATCATCACAATGTTGCTGATAAAGGTAACATATCCATGACTTACAGAGACAGTCAAAGCAAACATTTTTTTTTTTGGTGATTGGGTTGTCTAACAGCAGGAAGTGTGTATTTTTGGACAAACCAAACTTCTGAGCATTGGGCGTTAGTTTTTGGGTTAGCGGCTGTAAGGAAAATGGGCTTTTGCCCGGATGGGACATTTTTAAGACTAACGGGGCATCCGAATTTGGGCAGTCACTCAGTACTTCCCCAACTCAGGCATTTTCACTTAAACGCCACTATTTCAAGTTTCCACATTGTCTCCCACAAGGTAAAGTAGCGTCCTTGGCAATTTAATGCAAAGCATCAGCAGAATTCAAACACACGCTTGCCCAGGATCATGGTAGTGCTTTACAAAGTAATGTTTTCGTCACAGTGCATGTGTTTAAGAAATACTGAGCATATGACTGAATGAATGAAACTTGGATTAAACTGCATGAGTTGTTTAAGAGTTTGTAAAGGACGTTTCAATATAGTTTTGCTGTTGTTTAAGGTGGTCCCCTTTAACTCTATTACTCTACTTCATTTCTGTTTTTGTAATCCTCAGTCACCGTGGAGGCATGCGAGACACGGGATGAGTCACTAATATAAAAATGGTCAATTTGTGGGTGAAGAATTCCATTTAAGTTCAAGAAAGAAATGTACAACACCTACAACATTAAGCTCATTTGCGTAATCAGTCCTGTGTGGGAGTGGTTTGATCAGATTTGATTGACAGCACAACCTACCTGGCTTTCATCATAGTTTGATTCAAACATTGATAATACAGTATGTGACATTAGCTTTTTCAAAATAAGCCCTGCCCACTACAAACCAGTTAGAAGAGTACAGATGAAACCACAAATAGAAAAAGCCTCTCACATGAATTAATCAAACTGTTCAGACTTTGCCAAAAAAAAAAAAAAAAACAGAAAGGAAAAACTACCTTGTATCCATGCAGTGTTGCTTTAACTAAAACGTCAGATTTTCTATACAGTTTGGCCATTTCCCTTTGACACCTCATCCCAAAATTAGACTAAGAAGGTTCAATAGTAAGATGAGGAAATCAATGTTAGAAGTTGACACAAAGAAGTCTTAAGTCATATTTTTAAAGGTGTGCGTGTTCGCTGATAAGCACGGCAGCAGTAAAGTGACAGATTGTGGAATGGGCTTTGACAGACTGACAATTTTTTTGTGGGCCGTGCAGACACCCACACATCGCCATACACACACACACACACAAATGTACATGCAAACAACAGTAAGTAAGGACGACCAACACATACATATTAGACAACAGCAACACATACTGAACAATTATTAAAACACGAAGTGAAAACACACTGACGGTTACAAAGATAACACACACACACACACACACACACACACGGGCCAAGAATAAACACACAAACACCTACACACAATGCTGAGTTATTGACAAATGACCATTAATATTCATCAGCAGCCCTGAGAATCAGACAGCTCTAAGCTATGTGTCAATCAAGCTGCCAGCCTGACCAGCACTTACTTTGAATATATATGAGTAATCAGTTCCTCCAACTCAGAAACTTACCTGAAACTGTGACGACATAGTCTTATTATTCTATCTGTAACATGCTTTGGATAACAGTAAAGGGCAGTAGCATTGGCACAGTTGCTGCACCAGTGTTAGGTGTTCATTTTTTTGACATGCAGTCTCTATTGGCCGCCATGTAAAACCGTACCAAAACACTGCCACCAGAAGAAAGTTATTGCAGCAGGGTTTCCCCACTCAACTGTGCTCCTTTGTTTGCCCTGCCGTTAAAAAAATGCTGTCAAGTTTCATTAATTCATTTGAATCACTCACTGTTTTTATTTCCAGTGCCAGCTGCGAGGTTTGAACGCCAGAAATTTCAACAAGCTACCAAGTAATAACAGTTGACTCGCTGGTATTGATCAATTCATTTCACATGCTACACTATCACTGTGGCTCTTTCCTGGAAGATATTGCATTTCTGTCACATCTGATGTGTTGCAACAACAAAAACAATACAATGACAGAAAAACATCTTAAGGTTCGGAACAGTTCGGCAGTGACACCTTGTCTATAGTGGCTGCAGAGCAAAAGCGTGAGGTTGCCAAGCAACTAGTGAATACCCAGGAAGGGGACCTTTGTTAAATGGCAACATGTCATTTTTACACTTTGGATTTGTAGGTACCGAATAAAATGAGATACAATACATTAATTAGTGAGTTTTAGAGGTGCTAAGGTGGGTTTTGTCATCTCTGGACAGAGGTAGGCTAGCTTTTTACCCGTGTTTCATGATATTATAGTGCTAAAATTTTTCTTATCTAACTCTTAGGAAGCAAGTGAATAAGAGTATTTCTTTTATTCTTTTATTCTCCATCAGCATCTAGATTGGATGTGTTCATCCACAGGACTGCTGTGCATGAGAAGCAGCTCACACAGCCCAATACAATATGAATTCAACTGCAACTAATAATTATGTTTATTATCAATTTATCTGCTGGTTAACCATTAATGAAGTAAGTGGTCTATAATCTATCTACACTGTTACTATTTATTTTCTGCTGATTCATCAATCAAATAAAGGGAAACTTTGCCGATTTTCAACAAGTTCTTTGTCATCAGAGTGTGTGCAGATGAACAGTTTTAGCCTTCACCAAAACTGCCAGCTGCCAGTGTCCAGAGTTCCCTGCTCATTTGCTGGCAAAACTTGGCTGGGTGAAACAACTGTCCTCCTCAATGACACGTTCTGCATCACCCTGCTACTTTGATAACATGTTTTGCATTACCTGGCAGATTTTTGCTAGTGGAAAAGCTGTTCGTCTGCACACACTGAGATGACAAAGAAATGGTTCAAAATCAGCAACATTTCAGTTTAACTGCTGAATATTTTCAGCTGTAAAATCAATCCAGTGATGTAGCAATATAGACTGCATCAAAATAGACATGAAGCATTAAAACTGTCACCATGAGAGACATAAAGCGTAGATGATGCTCTCTGCATTACGCAGCCAGTGTGTAGACAGCTGATTGATTTAAACTGAAGCATATCTGTTAAGTCAGATGGATAGATGAATGACTATTGCCATGTTCACACTGGGCGCAGGAGCACCCTGATATGTCAGTTGTCATGCAGCCACCAGTCATCAGTTGTCTGGTCGTTCTCTCTAACTCTGTTTAGACACAACTGACAAATATGTAGAAGTATTGGAAGCCTATTTTATCATTTATTATGATCAGATCATTAATTTCATATCTAATACATCATTTATATAATTCAGAATCAGTTTGGGTTTTTGTCAGATTTTCCCACAGCTCACAGAAAAAAACAGACCAGATGCCGAAGCTGACGGTTTACAGATTGCGAGTCAGCCGCTAAGCTTGGGACTGTGGCACATCCTTTGTAAACAGCCCAACTGGGGTACATAGGCACCAAAAGAAAGGAGGCAGCTCTCTATGGAAAATTGGCACTCTTTACTGCACTACTGCATCCAGTGTGATCCGTGTAAGAGTGAAATAGGCAGCTGAAACTCACCTGGTACAGACAGCTCTATTTGTATATTCATATGTTTTATCCGCAAACAAATTAATTGGGAAAGTAACTAGTAATAACAGCTGTCAAATAAATCACATGTACAATATTTCCCTCTGAAATGGAGAATAGAAGTAGGAAGTGGCATTAGAGAAAAATGCTCAAGTAAAGTACGAGCACCCCTCTCATGTTCTTAAGTACTAAACCTGAGTAAATGTACTCAGATACATTCCAACACTGCGTTCCAAGATCTCAGCAAATAACTACAGATACACTATGAGCAAAATCAAATTAAGTTTATAGTTAAGCAGCCAAACAGATATTTAGAGTAGAAAAACAGCAAGGTGCTTCTCTGGCAAAGTAGTAGATCAGACAAACTTTACAGACACAAACAAACTGTCAGCATTTGGCTTCAGCTGGTGTTAATTTCCTCCCTGGCTTCTACTTCACTTTCAGGAGGTAAACAATGAAACTGCCAGCAAACTCTATCAAAAAGATTTTACAACAAACACACACACACAGGTGCACACACACATATGCATTACCCATGCATGTCTCAACTGCACTCTGTCTAATTAGCCCTGACTTAATGAGAGTTCATTATTTTAGTTTGCTGGCTCCTCAAGTTTTCCGGAGAAAATGGTAGCTCACGTAAAGACAAATTAAGAGAAAACCCTGAGTGGTTCTGCGAGAGATGAATACAGGAACTACTGTGGGCACTCATTTGACAAAGACAGATGTGCTCTATAGCAGTTACTGAAATCAAAAGTTCAGAAATAAAAAGAAATAAAAGAAAGTAATTTCCTCTCGCTGGCCTTAGGTTCAAGTAAAGCACTGTAGCATGAACACCCACTTCGCCCCTCTGTCAGAGAGACTGGTCCTGACAAAGGCTGCACAGAAAAACTGTTAATGAAGGAGCTATTTCACTGACGAGAGAAAAATTAAATCAATGAATCCCTGCTCTCTAACACACTTTAATCAGCATAATACGCCCTGCTGATTTTGACTGAGAATTTTGTTCGTTTAACTTCTTTAAGGTCAAACCAAAGTTCATAAAAATAAAATACTACCTTATCTTCATTTGCCACCAGTTATTTGCAGATTCAAAACCAGATGGTAAAACTTTCTCTTCGGACTCAGAAGTGGTGGTTGCAATCTGAAGTGCAACACATTAACGACGTGAGACAAGACAACAAAAGTACAACTTTGTTGTCAAGTAGCAAAGTACTGTTTTACAACGGAAGCCTGCAAACTGTCTTACATCAGCGCAAAGTGATGTCTTCTTACTGCTCAGAAGCAGTGAAACAAACTACAAATACAACGCTGACATCACTTTGTAAAGTGTTCGTGTCAAGCGGCAACATCAGGGACTGAAAACTGAAGCCAACACAGTGCCAAAAACTGCAGTTCTTTGAATGGCCACTTGAGGTCACTTCTGGCTCATAAAAACCAAACTGACGATGGCCGAAATGCCAAACATGGTAGCTACCTCCATTATTTTTATAGTCTGCAGTTCACATACATGTTGGCAAATAGTTGCCTATATACAACTTATGCAGACACAAAGCAACATCAGCTTGCATTTGTAGTTGTGTATTTCCAGCTGCCAGATGGATTTCCATCCAATATCCACTCTCTTTTAAGCTTTGTTTCAGCCACCACCAACTCCTGAGGGAAATATCAGGCTCTTTACCTGCTAAATGCTCCACCATGTCCATCAGTTGCTACCTTTTTCTGTTTATGTGTTGATGCTTGACAGGTAATGTACACTGGGTTTATTAGAGCTTTGTTGAAGATTCATGATGTTGATGAGGCAGGCCTAAAAAACAAAACAATGGGCTTAAAGATGCTTAAAAGCTCAATGGAGCTGAGCAGTTTGAGAAAACTCTTTGAAATACAAAGTACAAATAGTCATTGGATCCCTCATTAATAATAAAAACATTGATTACTGCAGTTCTAATGTAGCTTTAAAAAAAACAATTTAAAAAACATTAAAAAACAAAAGAATGCTATACCATACAATAGGCAATCATTTTTCTAAGTAACTGAGAGTTTAAAAGTTAGATTGAATGTAATTGGTAAGTGAAAGTAAGGCAGCTACTGATACTACTCTACTGTCGTTTTAATGAAAAACTTTGAGAGAAATGGTAACCATTATGGAAAGGAATATAAATTGTTTTCATGTTTCAGCTACACTGTCTGCATACCATGCTTTGCTACTATATTTTCTTAAGGCCTATTTGAAAACAATATGATCTGAACTGCTCTCACCACTGGGTTCAGCGCACAGCGCAACACTGTGTCCAAAGTGTAACCAGGCTGAAGTTTGGGCACAGCGTGCCCCTTTAATCCACTGAAAGCAGTGAAAAGCCATTGTGGTGTGGAGCAAACCAGTGGAAATAGGGGTTTTCAGAGCCAAGGCTGGGTATCGTTTAAAAAAATTAAGATACCAGAACCTTTAAAGTGATGCTGATACCAAAAGAGTACTTCATTCAGTACCCATAATGTGAATGGATTGGCGTGTAGTATAAAGCCATACTTTCAAACGCTTTGGTGGCAAATTGCCGTGCTCAACAGCCAACTCGGTCAATACACCATGCTCGCCTCCACCACAGACTGTATGGGTTGTAACTGCTGCTGCGTGAGTGTAAGCCCTGCTCAAGGAGCAGAGAGTCTGTCCACACACACAAAGTAAAAGGGCTAAGTTTTAGCATCACAGACTTCGAAGACTTTGGCAAAGAAATGTTTATTGGGCCTGTCAAATGGCTCTGTGATGGATGAAAACCTCTGCTGCTGTGTTAGCTCATGCTAAGCAGGCAGACAATGAACTGACCATTTGGCAAGGAGAGCTGCTCCAGAGACAGCAACGGAAAGTTTGCAGGGATTCAGGACGCTCTGATATCAGACCCACGGGCAGAAAGGATCAAAAGCAGGTATTGTTTGACTGAAGACATCTCGATACCACTCAGTACTGAGTTATTTATTTAGTAAGATATCAAATACCGATACCCAGCCTATCCAGAACGCAGAAGTGTCACTGTCACATTGTGACTCAGAGGGGCTTCAGAATCATAGTAAGTCTGCACTTTCATTTTTGCATATTTTAGTACCCAAGTATGATACAACATCCTTTATAGGCACACCACATACAGTATATCAACCAAATCATAACTTATTGTCTTCCAATCAACCTATAAAATCCTCAACATGCCCCGTTGCTTGTGTTTGTATCTAATCGTGATTCCTCACCTTGTTTGACTCTGGCCACAAGCACACACACATACACACACATCTTAAGTGAGCTTCACAAACACTAGGAACACCCTGCCATGTTAGCTTAGCAGTCTAGAGGAAATGGACATTTGTTCTTGATAAAAAGCCAAAGCAGCCATTAAGAGTCCATAAGAAGGCACATTCAGACGAAATGTGCTGCATGAAAAGACACAGACGCATGTATGTTTGTTTTCTGGTTTATCATTAACAGGTAGCTTGTGGATAGCAGTGCAACAACTGACAAGGTTAAAGTAATTTCCCATTCTGTTGATACCTACTAGGCTTTACTGAGACACTTTTGAACAGCACTCTCAGAGATCATCAATCAGTCAAATGCTCTGAGTGGTATATGGATGTTTTTCTCCTGGACTTCCTGTAGATTTAGCTGTTGTCTGTAGGTGGCACACTTTTCTTTATCAATGCAGCATGGCGGTCATCACTGGTCATGTTATCCATCCACTTTTTTTTTAAACAACATACATCATTCCAGTTGATATTTTTCAACAAAACCTTGAGTCTAGGGATGGCACTGTGGGTTGGCTGGTCAGTTGGTCTGTTCACCACTTTCGGTCCAGACTGAAATATATATATAAACAAAATACTGGATGGATTGCCATGAAAATTTGTACAGACATTGGTAGTTCTATGAAAATAAATTGTACTAATAATGTTGATCCATAAACTTTCCATGTAGCGTCATCATCATGGCTAAATTTTACCTCATCCAATACCTGCAATGGGAATGTCCTTAATGATGAAGCAAATGTTAGCATGTCAACTAATATGGTAAACATAATACCTGCTAATCATTTAGCATGTTAACAAAGCTCTGTGAGCCTGTTGCCATGCTGATGTTAGCATTTAGCTCCAGATACCAGGGTTTACTTCAACATGATGTAATGGCATCTAGCCCTTGTTCCTATGGAGCATGAATGCACTTCTACTGAGAGCACACACCAAGCAACAGCAAAGTGCAGCTCTGCGCAATAATTACATTTTTCTATGCCCAGGAGAAGTGTTCATGTTTTTGGAGCGAAGAACACAGCTTTGTAACATAGCTCAACATGCTACAGGCCCCCAGGAAGTGCACTGGACTCTAAAGCCAATTTTCATAGTGGCCAAATAGTGGAATTACATCATCACCTGATGCCCTGTGACCCAAAGAGACTTCTTCCCATAGACTTGTATGGCACAAAGTCACCTGCAAATTGGTGGATCCATTTTTTTGAGCTTCACAACTCCAGCTAAATGACTCGTTTCATTATGAGAATTTGATCCATTCTAGAGGAGCCGCACAATTGAATCATTTTATCCCCATTCAAGTTTGCTGAGCATTAAACTGGAAGTAGCCTGCTCCACTGGCAGAAGTCTCTCATGCGTCTGCTTTAAGGGCTGCACAGTGCAGAGGCAGTGCCAATCATTCGGGTAATTTTCTGGGTGGCAGTTGAGCTTCCTTGATTTCATGCGCTACTGAGCAACTTCCAAAGGAATGAATGGATCCCACCCTCCAATGCTATATCCAGTTCTCGTTATACATCCATGGTCGTAGGATTGTTACTGATTGGCTGCAGGTATTCTCTGATGGCACATCACCACTATAAGTTAAATCATGCCCACCCTTTCATATGCCCACACTGCGCCGCAGAATAAAATGGCCACAGCTTGGAGTGGCCAATGCAGCTTTTCATTGACATTTGTATGGCAGTTCACAGCAAGCTGCACTTTGCAGCTGCTTGGTGTGTTTTCAGGTTTATACGTCACCTTGGCTGAAAGCTTCAAGAGCAGCTTTACAAAGTGGCTAGCATGGCTGTAGACTCTTAGTATTGTTCCAAGGTTAACTCTCCTGAGCAGACTGAATAGTGTATAGAAAAGAAAATGTGAAGGTTTTAAGCTCTGAGGTTAATTGAAAATAAAAACTAAGGCAGCCAAGTAAGTGGTGCATTTGTATAATTAGATTAAAGAGAGCATTTATTTATTGTCTGTTGTCCAGATTAACAGCCAACACTTATGTGAAAACTGGCAAAAGGCTGATCCAACAGACTATGAATCAATACCAGTTAGCACAATTGACATCTCACCTAACTCTGGTAAATACATAGCTACTGAGCCTGCCTAAACTAGGACGTTGTCTTCTTTATCTGACTTCCTCTCCTCTCCTCTCCTCTCCTCTTCAACTTCACTTACATTGCAGTGGTTTGGCACAGAATTGCTCACACCCTGCATCTGGCAATAAGACCAGCTAATCCTGGATTTGTCACCCTCTGAAGCCCCCTTTCTTTCCCACTTTTTTCTCATTTTCCATCTATTTCTTTACTGTTTGTGCCTTTTTATTTGGCTTTACATTGCCCCCAGCCTCCCTTTCAAACCTCCATCTTTCCTGCTCAGCCTCTTTTCTTCCACCCACTCCCGCCCTCCCTAGATTCTTGTTTCCTCATGCTGTGCTCTGGCCTGACCTCTGTGATTCCTGTGCCGCTCCATCTGTCGATCAAGTCTTGAAATCTTTAACCTTGTGCTCCTTTTTTGCACATTAAACTCCTGAGACAACATTCTCCCCTTTCCGTTTCCTTCATCCTTCTCTTCCAGTATTACAATCCATGTCTTACCCCTCCTTACGCAGACTATTCCCTCAGTAGACTACCTAATATGAGATATGTATCTCTGGTTGTCTCTAAGAAGTCTGGCTTAAGGTTTGGATAGGCACAGACCCAAAGGAACTCTCTCCTTCTCCTTCCTTTCCCTCTCCCTTACTGTCACAAATCTCAGCATAGATTTAGAATCGAGGGCAGCCAAGCATGGTGAGTTTGACTTGTCCACTTTAAAGCTTGGTGTGTGCCGCTTGTCTTCTCTTTCCGTCTCAGGAGAGAGCATTAACATTCCCCTAACCTCTGCTTTTACACAGGTTCCCAGTGGAAATCACTTTCCTGCTGCAGTGAAAGAATATAAGAAGACTTATATCATGGTGTTTCATCCAAGCTAATTTCATTGAAGCACAGTTGTAGCCTATTTTATGGGCCTCCATTACAAGCGATATGGAAATTACAAAGTCAGCAGTCTTTCTCTTTCATGTCTTTGTTGCTCATATATGCAGGAGTTACTGATCATGTAACCCCTATGATTTAGATAATAAGAAAAAGCTTCTAAGTATGACCTTGTATGTCTTTCCCACAGAACAGGAGCAGTGCAAACACAACACTGACATACCAGCAGCATTCGAAATACAGGGGAGCTACGGAGAGATTGGGTCCCCTAAAAGATAGATAAGCTCCCAGAAATAGTCATGAGAAATTTAGGGGAACCTGTGTAAAAGCATATTTCCTGTATATGTGTTTTAAACATATGGTGTTTCAATCCTTCATGTGTTGGGTAGTGGCACAGTTTGATGCATGCAAGAGTACTGTGGCTGCTGTAAGGAATGGCGTAGCGCATAGTGTAAGCATAGCCAGCGAGAGTGACAATGGATGTGCTCAGAGAAGACAGGTGTTGGCAACTGAAGCAGAGAAGAATTAGCTGGAAAGTTCTTAAGTGGTAGTAAATGTATGGTGTAGATATCAGTTTGCCAATGACAAAATCCTGCAGCTCCTCAGTGACCATGTAAAGTTCCCACATCTTGCTTCCCAACTGCTTAGTAAAGTGAAGCTGGTTAGGCCTAAAGTGAGCGTCAACTTAGGTCGTGATGGCAAAGTAAATAGTGCCGGACCTAGCACATTCTGTTCCCGTGGCAGCTAATGAAATCAACACAAATAAACAATTTAGCTATCAAACAATAATAAATAACAAGCAATTAGAGAACACCATATGTGCACATTTGCAAATTTTGTCTTCTCCTTGTTTTGTTCCTTCACCTCAGATGGCTTATGCCTTTTCATTTTCTCTTCTTGTAATGCTCTCCACATACACTCCAGTCCACTATTCCCCTAACGTTTGTTTTTTTCAATGTAAAAAAATATATATTTAAATATGAATCTATATGTCCTCCACCATTTCGTGGTGGAAACAATTTTTTAAAAAACATTGCAGTGACAAATATTTTTCTTTTTATTTGTTGTCCCAGGCTTCTCTGTATGAATTGAAATGTATTCATAGAATATTTTTGCACAGTAAGGTCCGGTCCATTTATGTATGCACATGCATGTGAACACAATACCTCCCACTTACTACCCCAGAAAGCCATGGTGTAATTCAAAACAGTGCTCTAAAGCGTAAACTGCTCTAAATGCTCCATTATGTAGGCTACAGCAGCTTGTTTTAAACTTTGTCCGTCTGTCATTGAGGCAGGTAGTGATCAGTCAGTGAGTGAGTACGTTGCTAAAAAAAACAGCTCAATTGTTGCAATTGGAAACAAGATCGATGAGAGCAGTGAGATTACATCACCACAGTGAAGTTGCGTGCCGTAAAACCAAAACAATGAGCTGAAAGACGCATAAACATTCCCAAGAACTGAGGGAAACTGCAGAGTCAGATGATAATTATCTGTGGGTTAAGCACCATCAATGACAACTTTCACATTACACAGCCATTTTCTCATTGTTTATATGAACATATGTGCATCTTTACAAGTTAGAGACAATCATGCAGCAGGATAAGGCAGTTGTTCAATAGTGGGCTAAACATCTGTAAGGTTATCTGGAATATTTTTTTCTACAAGGTACTGTAATACCCCTTTTCAACAGTCATGGGCTCGTTTAGCCTGGCTTGGTTTGGTTTGGCCCATCAGCAGGGATTTGCATTTCCACTACAACAGGGTTACCACTTGAAGGTGCATCTTCAACTGATGATGGCTTGTCTAGGGTGATAAGGTTTAAAACAGCTTAAGTCCCCTGTTATTTTTGCTGCATGTGTTTTTCCACAGCAGGGCAGGTAAAAGAAGTAAAGTTAAAACAGGTAGCATGAGAAAAAACTAAAATCCAAACCACAGAGATTCAGTTGGAAGCTACAAAAACACTGAAAGCTGAACACACAGAGACTTTTAAAAACGTCTTTCTCTCTGGTCTTCTGCAGACAGAGGTGAGTAGAGTCTCGCAACACACACGCCTCTTTGAAGGGGAAATGCAGGGCTGTCGGGGTTTAGCTGCAGTCAGCGAGACATCACTGCTACCCTCTTGAGGACAGATGGCTCGGCTTTTGGACCTACTCCAGAGAAGGTCCATCTCTGGCGCAGTTCGGCGTGTTACGCCGCATCTTAACCGATAATGGAAGCACAAATCGGCGCAGTATGGTTTGACTCGACGCGGCCAAAAGTGACAGTGGAAAAGGCCCACAAGGTATTTACTGACTGTGTCTGGGCGGAATGACAACCCCTTACTTTCGGTGTACAGCATGTAATGCCCCTATAAACTATTTAATCCTTGCCCAGCCATGATAGTATAATCCAAACAATAGGCTGGAAATCCTATTAGGGCATGCTGCATTTTTCCAATAAGTCTTACTGGGCTTTAAAACTTCTGGTTAAGCCCAAGTGTTATCTCTCCGAATTGAAAGGACGCAGTGTGCAAGCTCTTTCAGTTAAAGTATTCTTGGAGCACTTTGTGATATTGCAGCTTTTTTTGGAAGCTTTGATATTGTTAAGTAAAATGAAGTAGGGGCTGACAGCTTGATGAATAGTCACTGTGTATCTCTGTGGTTTGACGAAGATGAGGGACTTTTCTAGAGGCTGCTGTTTCCTAGATGCAGTCCTGCTTGGCCTGTATGTGTAGGAGGGAGAGTGTTTGTGCCTGATAATCAAAAGCTGGAGAGTAAATTAGTTTTACCAAACAGTACATCTTGGTAGTTGTTGCCCTGCTTTATCATCTCTGCCTTTTATTTTCTTGGAGACTAGAGTTTGATTATTGTGATTACCAAGCAGGGCTGACATTTGTCATCTCACTTTCAGCAAAATGGAACAAGGAAACAATGGGACTGGAGATGGACAGAAAGAGAGATACGGTGTAAAAGATGTGTGTCTGTGTGTGTGTGTGTCTGTGTGTGTGTGTCTGTGTGTTGGGGGTGTACAAAGGAAAATGACTTAAAGGAAGTAAAGATATGAAAGGACAGAAATTGTGTCTTGGGCATCAGAAAATCTTTATTCTGTACGTGCAGTCATGCAGTTCATTGCTTTCCTGATTACTTGTGTGCATGTGTGTGTGTGTATGTGTGTGTGTGTGAGGTGCTGCCCCCCACCCCTCGGCTCTGCTGTTCATCCCTCACTCTCTGGGGTCAAAAGTGAGAGGCAGTGTTAGACTGTGATAAAGGAGTAGCCAGAATACCATTACACAGTCGACACACATGCACACTATGTGTTATACAAGTACTGCTTATGCAGATTCCCAGGATCGGTGCAGTATTATGCTTTTTAAAATATACGGGGTCCACCTGGAGTTCATCTGAAATTAGTTATTTTCTTTAAATAGGACTCCAATATGTTTTGAAAAGCCATGTGGGTTTCTGAAGTCTTTATAAAGGAGTTCAACAAGGAACCTCCTGAGGTCCTCATACAGTAATTCAAACGAGCCTTTGGAACTTCAGTGTCTGTTTTGTCCTTGGTCACTAATCCAGGCCCTACTCTCTGCGTATACTAATGTGGTTTCATTCAAGCTGTGTTAGGGTAAGGATGGCCAGATAATTTAAAGGAAAGTTTGACATTTTTAAGGTGAAAACGTCGTTGAGAGGTTATTCACCAGATTATTTCTTAGTCAGAACCAGTTTCCTGGCCAAACAGCCAAAAATTCAGGGAGTCACTGGCACAAAGGGCAATTCACATGAAATGAGGATGCGATGCGACATAGATTGGTTTTACTATTTGCAGTAAGTATATCAAAATATAGCAAATGTAAGAAATTCAGTAAATACTCAACATGATCTCATCCATTTGTAATGTTTGGGTGTTGTAATAAGGACGCCCTGAGCAGCCATTTGCTTTGTATCTTGAAGCCATAGGGGTCAGTGGTAAGCCACGAGACGACTCATGATTAAGAAAGGGTCGTGGTTAGGTTTAGACGAGAAAACTACTTGGTTAGGGTTAGAAAAAGGTCGTGGTTGACGTTAATCAAGCAAGTCAGCTCACGTGACTAATGATTGACATGACAACAAAATTTATTGTTGACTTTTTGTTTCACATGGGACACAAACACCGGTCTTCTGGGTCAAAGTCCTGTGCTATTTCGATCCATCCACCACACTTCCTGTTCAGCCTAAGCAGACTTTTGCACTCTTTACACTATATCCATTGCTCTGAACGTCTGTACTGACACAGATTGGTTTACACTGGAGTTGTTGGTGCTCATACAGATGCTGAAGGGTGCTGATGCAAGGGGCACTGCCCAAGCAGCACATTTTGACACCCTGGGAGTGTGACCATGCTGAATTACTCAAAATGATGTTCGATGCAATGAACTGTTTTGAAGTGTCAGACAAAACAGACAAGGTCTTCACACATGTGAAACAAGACTTCAATTAAATGTACTCCTTTACTCTCTAATTAAATTGTGCTCAAAATTATTAAGGTGGATTACCTAACTTTGTGAACTGGTTATGTTCATATAATCTGGTACAATTGCACAGAAGGTCAAGAAAGAATTAGGGCTGTGATTTAAAATTATTTTTGTTATTTTAACATCATTATGCAGGTATGTTTATCTGTCAGTTACAATTTTCAAGGAACCCGGCAACATCTTCAAATAGCTTTTGTCTGATCAACACACAAATTATTAAATTTACAATGATGTAAAAGAGGAAAAATCAGTAAATACTTACATTTGACAAGGTGGAACAATTAAATGTCCAAAAAACATTACTAAGGAAAATTGCCAAATTATTATCAAAATAGGAGGCAACTCTGTTTCCACATTTATGGCAATATGTAATTATGGCCCAACCATACTTTTGGTAAATTTTTGCTGAACCACTATTACTTGGTGCTCAGATGTATGAAAAAGAAATCTAAGTTTAACTCGCCCTTTATTTTTGTGAATTTACAAAAACAAACAAAAACAAAGTTAGCTTAAAAAAATGTTTACATTGACGTTGTGGTTCAGCTACATACAGTAGTATTCAGGACATATATTCTTGTAGCCCTGTTGTCTAGGTTCTACATGTCTGCTGTGGTCAGTGATGTAGGGTTTTTTGATATTAAATTATAATGATACTTGCCTGATATCAGACAGAATTGTCAACTCATTCCACTCCGTATCCACCATGAGTCCATTATTGTGTTTACTATAACCGATTTCCATGGAAATGGGGGTTTCGATTTTCCCTAACCAATCATTAGACCCAACGAATCAGATGTTATCCATTGTCATAATAAGTCCACACTAGTGCGTAGCCATGCCAACATACCTGTTTTTTTTTCAGGGTTTTAAGAGCAGAGTGAAGTAAAATAAACTACAATGTTGGCCAATACTGAGAAGACATGTTGATGTTAACAGCCATGATAGCAGCGTCTAGCTTGTCCATAGTCTTCATGTTATTACTCCTTATTGGGTCTGCCGAACAGCTTGACAATCCTTGACAACAGCTTGACAATGGCATTCGTCCTGCCCATAGCGCTGATTGGCTAATTATAGTCTCCATAAGAAACTCATTGGATTGTTTTTTATTTCAGCAGAGACAACACTGTTTCATGCCACAATGCCAGACAAATCAGTCAACTCCGTGGCATGGGCGTATTCCAAAGTCTGGACCCAGGCAGACTTGTGCCATGACTTTCTGGGGACAGCATCCAGCTTATCTTCACTTACTCACAGTGCTAACTGCACAATATTATGAAGTTCAAGCCTAAATGAATGTTTTCCTATAGGCAAGAATATAAATTAAAGGTACAGAGGATGTTGCTATAAACACAGAGGATAGAAACAGTGATTTGGCAGAGTTCTGTGTTGGATTAGCCTTGAAATAGCAAAGCACAAAGCAAACTATTTTCAGCAGTATGTTGATATGCTTGTCAGAGCTTTGAGCTCCAGTCCTCATTATTGAGATCAAATACCTTTTCCTCCTTTTCCTGTGTCCTTGATTTCCATTCATCCATAGTAGCTGTGAAAACATACTTGCTAATGTTGCCATGGGAGGTCTATATCCTTGTTTACAAGGCCACATTACCATGTTTGCATACAATTTAGGGATACAATGTTTGCACCCTTTTCCCCCTGACAAAACAATAGTCGATTTCTGTGCTATGGGAGACTGATGTGATTATAATATAGAGACAAGGATAATGTTATAGAATACCACACCCAGCATTACATAGACTACAAAATGTCTTCCTATGTGTGAGAGGAAGAGGCAATAATGTCTTTTCATCTTTCCAACATGCTGTTCTGATCCTGGTAATCAATGTCAACTACTCTTCATACATTCTGTGAGAGGCTATTTCCTGCTACCTGATACCTTTATTTTAGGATCATAACCTTGAGGGACATCATATCCTGACATGGTGGTCTTAAAGGTAATAACGAATAAATTTGCTCTTAGAGCAACAGCTTAAAATTCAATAAAAAAAGAAATTCTTATGAAGCCATAAATAAAACGTCGGTTTTCCACTGAATGCCTATAACAACAGTGATCCAGCCTGCTGTTTACTCAGTTTATGAAAACTGAGACACAAGCTGTAGCGAACACATTGTGTGTGGTTCTTCTTATGAATCTTAATAACCTAAACAAAAACGAATGTCCACATATAGTAGATCCTAACTGTGCTGTTGGAACACATATACACACAGCGTTATTTTATCAGAGGAAAAATATTCTATATTAACCTTTCTTACCAGTACAATAACCTGTCTAGGACTAAAAAACACCTTGCATTTTAATGGCATGACGTGTCAGTGATGTTAACTAAAGTTTATGGTCCTGTTAAAGTAAAAAGAGCCAGATGGACTTTATGGACTACATTCATGTACAGTACCACTTAAAATAAAACATGATTCTGGAACAAAACACCTGGGACAAACCATAAAAACATGCAGGCCAGCAAGCTGACATTTACAAATAAGATTTACTGCCTCTGCAAACCAGTCAAGTTGCAGTTACAGTTGAAATCCATGTCTGTAAAATCATGGATGCTTCACACGCATCTTCCTCCCCACAGCTGAGAAGATCTATACAATCAGCACAGTTTCAAGGTGGGCACCCACGATTAGTGTCACCAACTCAATATCTCACCAAATGTCTCCCATTCTGCTCCTGAGATATGACGTTGAGTAATGGCCAGAAGAGTGTTTATGCAGAACATTATGATGTCACAGTGAAGCTGACCTTTGACCTTTTGGATATAAAATGTCATCCCTTCATCATTTTATCCTATCAGACATTTGTGTAAAATATTGTCATAATTATGCATGAATTTTTGAGTTTCTACCAAAAACATGTTTTGTGAGGTCACAGTGACCTTGACTTTTGACCTTTAGCTACCAAATTTTAATCTTTTCATTCTTGAGTCTGAGTTGACATATGCACCAAAGTTAAAGAAATTCCCTCAAGCTGCTCTTGAGATATCGCGTTCACGAGAATGAGATGGACACATAGTCACAGTGACCTCAATCTGGAAATCCATCGGTAAAAAAAAAAAAAATTCTTCCTTTACCTCTGGAGGCACTGCCTGTAGTTTTTCGACTAACGGAAGTGCAGGGACCTCGGGGATCACTCACCCCCTTCACTTCCAGCGGTGCCCCCAGGGAATTGCCTTGTTGTTTACAAATACTTCCAGGTAGAAAACCAGCAGAGTTTAGCTATATATGTATATATATATATATATATGTATATATATATATATATACACATATATGTATCACATTTTTCACATCACTATATCACCGTTTAGACTAATCTGATGTTTGTAAGGTCTATAAACACAGTGATTGAACAAACATTACTATTTCTGTGTGCACGTTTTGTAATTAATAAAATGGTTATCATAGATTAGCTGGGCTAACCATTAGCTGTTAGCCCCGTTAGCGGTGTCTGTAATAACTCAGTAACTCAATAAACGGTCTGTGAAAAAAATATTTTTTCCAGCGAATATCTTAGTTATAATATGATTGAGCTAGCAAAGTAGTTTTGTGTTGCTATGTGTGGTATTTATTCAGTTTTGGGAAATCACGATGTCTAGAACGCATCAGTGGCTGCAGCTGACAGGGACAGTTAGCAAAGCTAACATCAGGACGTCATCTGTTAAAAGCCTCCCGTTGTCGGATACGACATGAAACTACTCCAGTTAGCTCAATCATGTTGTAACTAAGACATCCGCTGGAAAAAATATTTTTTTCACATTAACAAGACAGCGTTTTCGGTGGAGCAGTCGTTATGGATGCGGAGTTTGCTGTTTCTGTAGGTACACATTTCCTGGGGACATCTGCACATCTCGGCCCCGCCCCCTCCATTGTGACTGGCTAAAGCGCAGCATTGTTCAAACTCAAAGCCCCCCCCCCTCCGTAGTTGTCTTTCACACAGGGCTGCTGACAGATTCTACAATGTAAATTGCAGAATCTGTCTTGAGAGATTACAGTGACCTCAACCTTAAATGACCAAATTCTCATCAGATAATCCCTAACTACTGTACAGTACTACTGTTACTGAAATATTACATTCACCAGAATGAGACTGATGCAAGGTCACAGTGACTTTGACCTTTGACTACTGAGATCTAATCAGCTTTTCATTGAGTCCAAGTGCATGTTTGTGCTAAATTTGCTGAAATTTGTTGCTTTCATGAGAATGGGATGGACAGACAGACAACCCAACAACATAATGCCTTAGGCCACGGCTGTCTCCAGTGGCATAAGCTAACACTGACGTAGATTTTGGGGGTGAAGCTAACATCACATTATATTGACTGTTTTTTGTATTTGTAGGATTGTGTTCAGGATTAAAGTAGACTGTTCATCTTTCCCTGGATTTTCTCTTGGGGGCTATCATTGTTTAATTAAACGTTTTACCACTCGAAACACCAAGCTGGCATGCTAACATTGTTAAAAGGCAGGCTAATGTTAACGTAACTGCACTGTGGAGATAAAATTATTCATACTTGAAACTAAAAGTACATCCCCTGCATGTTCCCGAAAGGAATATTATTGTTAGCCGACATTTTAGCTACTCTAGCCGAGCTAGACCTACAGAAAAAACTATGTAGCCACGGTAACTGTAGGCTACACATCAAAGAGGGCCACAGTTGTAGCCTCAGAATACCTAAAAGACATAAAACTTAAAACTATTTCACTAATAAAATAGACTCAAATGGCTTTATCATTTGTATTTGTTGAATAAAACAATAATTAAATTACTAAAATGTAATGAAAATGAATAAATATTTCTACACAAGACAAAAAAGTTAACACTGCATGAATGATTGCTCATAAAAAAGTAGGCTTCAACACACACCACACACTAGATTGAATATTTATCTTGTTTTCCTCATAATGAATTTTGCATTTGTGTGTTTGTATGTGTGTAAAGGGTATACACTGTGCTCTTCTAAAGCAGTAGACTAAAATTAAATAATTAAATCTGTGCCAACTTCAGAATCACCTTTACATTAAAAAAGAAATACATCCCCACTGTAGTCGTCAGCAGAGCTTGTCCACTGCTGTGATTTGTGAATATCATTGTTGTGGTATTACAGTTGATTCATTATGGTTAGCAGAGAGGTGACTACATTATTTTCACAGGAGATGCCTCGCAGGAGCATTAATTGATCACCTACCACCTTGCCCTTCCGCCATGTTAATAATAGGGATTTAATACGAGGGAGTTATCTATGACATGAAAAGGGCAGGAGTGAGATAACACACTCTGTATATAAATAAGTGTTAATACAGGCTGATTTTAGTTTATCTACTCCCTCCTCCCTTCCTCAGTACACAGTGCTTCATGGTGGTGACCTTAATCCCAGCAAACTATATATTTTGTGCCTAATTAATCAGTGGATACTGTGGCCGCTGTATAATAAAGCTTTCCATGCAGGAGTTTGCTGATTGATGAAACTACATACCTGCTTTTCTTAATTTTAAAGCTTCAAACATCTGCTTCAGAGAGTCTATGAATATGCATGATCAGATGCTTGCTTATAGGTCTGCTGGTGTATTCTGTGTTACTTAAAATGCAGTACTCACCTTTGGGGTTAGCCAAGGTAATCCCCAAAATCTTAATGTTATAGCTTCAAGAAATGTAAAGTTCCCCATTTAAGGAGTTCTCCTGAGACATGTCTAATGGTTCCTCTGAATTAGTAATCAGAAGAATCCCTGTGTTTCTGCTCAACTAGGCCACCAATCAACTGGCTGGGTAAATGAGATGTACTGTGATTGTTGTACCTGATTGTGGACCGTGATGAACTCCTCTAACAAATCTTCTTCATGACCAGTAGGGGTTTTCTCCCAGCTTTGAATACATGACTTAATGTGTATTGACAAGGCTTTGCACCAGTCTATATATCTGACACTAAAATTTCAGTTGGGTGAATAGGATAAATTTCCATTGGTTTTTGGAGGTCCGTAAACATGGTGCAGGTGGAACCCTGTATGTTTTCCACAGCAGTTTGTTGAGTTTGAGTCACAGGGTGGAGAATTGATTGGTCAATCCATTTGTTGTTGGATCAAGGGACAACCTCCAGGGCTGAACAATGAAGCCAACATGCAAGGACAGAAAACTGCAGTTCTGTGAGCAGCCACTTGAGGCCTGCTCCATAAGTTAGTCAATTTTCAGTGACCCCCATGTTAAAATGCCCAACTTTACAGCAGCAATAAAAGTGTTTCCAGCCTGTTACAAAAATGCTTTTGGTCTCCATAGACTGTACAGGGGTGAATTTTTATATAACTCACCTGTTTACATTTTGTAAAGGCTTAAGGGCAGGCAACTCTGAGTGACAGGCTGCCAATAGTGTCCTCGGCTTTTCAGTCAGATCCATCCCTTGCTCCTCCACAGCACCAGCCTCTCACCCAAATATGGTCACTTCAAGATGGCGATTGCCGAAATGCCGAACTCAAGGCTTCAAAGTGTCCATAAATCAAGAGGTGACGTCAATCTGGATTGATCAGAGCCGATCAGATCAGATAGATGAGACTGATGGATTAGAGGAGCAGCTGCTGCAGAGGCAAGTGAAATCAAACTTTTAGACCCACAGCAGAACGGTGGGGTGCATGATTATCATGACAATGCAGCCGGTTTCTTCTACAGTAGGTTGGAAAAATGACGGATTACACTAAAATGAGTTATCCGATGCAATAGAGTGTTTTATTTTTTTATATGAATAAATGAACCATGCTGCTTTAATGGCATGCTGCTGCTCTTTCTGTGCCCAGAGTATGCTCTGTGCTCTGAGAGTGTGGTGCTCTGAATAACGATATTCCAACAGCGCCAAAAATAGAAAATCAGTAGGCTACGTGGTAGCAAATACTGATGGTGGGCCGCCACTAATAAAAAAAATGTGCAGAAAACCCTAAAAAAATAGCAGTTACCAATGGTTACAAGCATTTTCAGCAAAGAAAAAAATTAATCGGACACATATTGATATTTGAGAATTTATTGATATTAAACCACATAATGAGGAGTTGCTTGATAGACAATTCTTGATCAATTCGGAGTCTTCTGTGGTGCAAACCAATGCTGGTTCAAACTTTTTTTAAACAACACCGTCATCTCAGCCGGTAGTGATGGCTGGGATGTATCAGCATTTCTTTGAGCTCTGTTTACCATGTCTAATCTTTTCTAATCTTATCTCCGACGGTCACTAATTTTCTCACTGCTGAGCTCCTGAAAAACTCCTGAGCCAGGAAATGTGTTGTCTTACTATAAAAACCACCAACTGTGAATTGTCATGTCGTTAGCTGCAGCAGAACTGCATATTAAACACTTCTTATTACAATGATTTTGGATATTAATTGCTTCCTTTCTTTTCTGCTGTTCTGACATGTTTGAAAACAATATAAAATGCAGTTCATTTAAATGGTTTTTTTGTGATTTTCTGATTTTTTATTTTTTTAAGTGTGGTGACACCTTATTAAGAAGGTACACATTTCCGTCCGAAATGTTTGGCTTTAGTCATTTTTGTTGAGGAAGCTTCTTTGCCAGGGCTGATTTCGGCTGTTTTTCTCCTGTGTGTGATTTTTACTGTTAAACTTTAATGTTAATGTTAGCCTGAAGTGTGCACTTTTACTACAATGTGACTATTAAAAAATACTCTCTTATCTCTAATGTTAGGCCTTTCTTAAAAAGCCACCTAGATATATCTATTAAATCTTGTTTCCTATTTAAAATTTAATTGAACTTCTTCCCTATGGACAGAGATGAGGGATTTCTTTGTTTTGAATGGGAGGAAATGTGATACACTTTGCCACTCATGTCCCCGGAACCCTCTGTAACCACTTTCCCAAATATTCTGGGACAGTTTGAAGTGTTAAGTCTGTGTAAAGAATTTGAAAAGCTGTGCATCTGTGTGCCGAAGCGACAAAAATTCAGACGAGATCAACCCAGATGGAGAGAACAGAAGTGAATGCAGCTGTGTTGTGATTCCTCCTAACTGTGTGAAATTACAGACTGAGACAAATTCTTTCCTCACATAGTTTTAAATGACGGAGTTTGTTAACAACATTTTCTGTCCATCCATCTTTCACTAATTCACTCACACAAACACACACACACAAACATCATCTGTCATCTCTGAGCAGAACAAGTGCCAGACAATACAATGCACTCACATTCTTGTTGTTACATTGGAAAGCAGTTCTTTTGATTTGTTTTCCAACACCACCCCCTGACTTTAAAATGTCTAATTATACATCATCTTCGCCAGTGACGACAGTAACCTGAGGGGCAGCGACAGACTTCTCAAAGTCATATTTATTTATAAAAACTTATTTTAACAACTTGATCAAAGGCCACACGAAGCCAATACAAATATAAACTCATAGGGGCATGAAAGACTGCCAGTTGGCAGTTTGTATACTTACACTGGCAAGGAAAAGGTGGATGGGAGAGTGAACGAGCAGTGCGGTCCCCTGCTTCAACAATTCAACAGTTGTGGTGCACTTTAGCAACGCCTGAATGTGTGTAATTGAATTGGGCAGCAACCAGATGCGCATTTTTCTAACTCTATGAGGGAGCCGGATAATTCTCAGACATATGTTTGCCCTCCTAAGTGGCAACTTTTGTGCTAATGCAGGGAACTGTTTTTTATTGTACAGAAAAAAGAGTGGGAAGGTTGGGCTGGTGGATAGGCGTAGTTTTGTCTAAAATAGTATTTAGGGTTTCTTCTAGAACATATTTACATGCTTTAATGGTCAAATAACACTTCATTCTCCTTTAACAATCTGTGCTAGAACACACACACACAGCACATTCACCCTCTGTCTGACATGCTCCCTTTTAGAACCTGTCTCTTGACGCCCTATAATTGAGCATTAAACACCTAAAGGAACATTTTAGCTCAAGAGTTAGTGGAGACCAAATTAGAGCTAATACAAGCACGAATATTGCTCTTAAATGCATTAGGTGGACACAAACGCAACTCCAAATAAATGCTGTTTGACCACCAAAATCTAATCAGTTTGTCATTGAGTCCAAGTGAACATTTGTGCCAAATTTGGAGAAATTCCCTCAAGCTTTACTTGAGATATCACGTTCAGAAGAATGAGACAGATGAGGTCACATAGACTTCACCTCTGACCTGTGACCACCAAAATGGCATGAACATGGACATTTGTGCCAAATTTAAAGAAATTCACTCAAGGTGTTCTTGAGATATCGTGTTCATGAGTATGTGACAGACAAGGTCACAGAGACCTTGACCTCTGACTTTCGATTAACAAAAATTAATCACTTCCTTGCTGAGTTCAAGTGGACATTTGGGCCAAATTTGAAAAAATTCCCTTGGAGCATTCTCAAGATACTGTGCTCACAAGGATAGGGCAGATGGACGGACGAATCGAGGTATGTGTATTGACGTATGGACATATGGACGGTGTACGGACATACAAACAACCCAAAAATATTATGCCTCCACCCATGGCTATCGCTGGTGCAGAGGCATAAAAATCAAGTCAAACCATATAAAACTTACATGTATATGTCCCTACCCCTATCTTACATTTCTTTTAACTTGTATATTATTTCAACAAATTCCCAAATTTATTCACAACTAACATGCAACTATCCCCAGTCTATTTATCACCCAATTAAATAAATTATTAATATACCCAGTGTATTTAGAGTCCAAGCACCACCCAGTGCTACAACATACATACATAAAACAAAGCCATACCAAAGCGTTCCAAGTAAGATATTAGGCTGGTAACTTCGAGAAACATTGAGCACAATAGTCCACCTTCCACCTTTTCTTACCCTCTCTCTTTCTGTGTCTCTCTTTTTCTCTCAAACACACACACACACATACCTTGGAAAGCGTAGCAGTGCTTCTTGTCTCCGTCCTCAACTCATGTCTTGTGTTCTCACTGGCTGTACAGCTGTAGCTCACCAACAGAGTCCCAACAGATCCAGATATTTAGCATGCTAGATATCCAGGAAGCATCTGCGATGCATCAGCAAGCCTCTTGGCTCACATCTTTCAACAGTTTATAAATAGCGCTCTAAAAACTGCTGGCGAGTGGAAAATCAGGGCTGAGGTCACATAGAGTAAACAAGCCGTTATTTACACAGCAAGACTTAAAGACAGTGCTCCTAGGGGCAGTGGCGGAGATGGGTCAAGCTCACCTGCGGGCACATGTCATAAGCATGTCATAACAGTATTTGTGTTATTACTCTCACAGCCAGGGTGACAAAAGTCTGCACTCCTTTAAGCTTTAAGAATATCTACTTTATCACAATCAACCAACATGAACAACTTGTGTGTAACTGTGGAATGTAAACTGTTGCCCTAATATCACCAACCAACCTATCACGCTGTGTGCAAGCAATAATTTGCTTGTCATAGAAAGAAACCTGCTCTCCATGTGAAGTCATGTGTGGTGCACAGATCAACACTTTAACCCTGACTGGCTCCAGTGGAGCTGTTCTGTGGCCTTCAGTGAACGACTGTGATTAAACTGGAATTTTCCCAATTCTGAGCGCAATGTGTAACTGTGAAGCCGAGCAATGCTGTGCCGTGAATGAACACTGGCTAAAAACCCATCTGTAAATTTGTCACCACATGCAGACTTTGGTCATGGCTTGCTCCGTGTCTGCAGCAACAACTAAACCTTCCCCGTCCCCGGCTGAAGACCTCAGTCAACCTTGAAGCTCAGAAAAACCATGAAAAGCCATCTGCCAGCCAAACGAGCAGAATCTGGTAGAGGCTGTCTCCACGCATTCATTGCTTTGCATCGTTGTCATGGTTACTGGTCCGTAACAACCGTCTCCTGGGAACTCAACAAGCTCTTCAGGAGTCATGTGACGCAAAGGAAAAAAGGTACAACCAAGCAGACCAACATGCCTCCTTCCATAGGTGCTTTTGTCAACTGTATATCTGTCAGCAGGTCTTCAGGTCTGCTGGGCCACTTCCGTACTAACAAACCTGATTAATATTGCATAACAAGACTTATGTTCTAAGCTCAAAAAGAAGAGCAAAGTGAATGTAAATGAAACCCTACAGCAGAGAGGATTAGGAATGAAGGGAAAAGGAAGTAGAATGATGGCTTATATAAGAGTGAAGAAGATGTGGCTTTGACTTTGTACTGTTCCTGGTGTTGTTTGTCCCGTGGCGGCTTATTAGCATGAGTGAGTTTCATCATTTTGCTTATTCATGAATACTGAAGTGCATCTGCATATGGCTTATTTTCAGCCGACACCGCAGGAGAAGTGCAGACAATGTGGTGCAGACCGACAGGAAGCTTTTGGCAGCGACGATGATGACGATCCATTCTGCACTTTTGTTTGTTTGGTGGTTTTTAAGTGATGTTTGATTGTCATTTCATCTTATTTTCACTTCAGAGCATTTTGAGGATTTCATCATGTGTGTCAAATTCAAGTGAAGGAAAATAATAATGATGATGGATAAAATCCTAGAACTACCAACACTGAACAGTTCTCCAACTTTCTATTACAACTATCACTTAAATTCTTATGTAGACTGGCATCATGAGCCTCCTTACTGTACTGTACACACTGATTTGGATTTTTTTTTTCTTTTTTTTAATCACAATAAAATTCCAAATCAAGCAAGACCCTATTACCAGCTTTATGATAAGTTTTCCCACTACGATGAATAGAAATGTGTCTTATGACTTTCAAAATATCCTGTTGAGTACTATAAAATGCAACGGTGGGGAAGTGTATTCAGGTATCAACACATTATCAGATGTCAGTTACCAGCAGTTTATCATAACATTACCTATGTAGCTGTTTTCAATATTCAACGCTACTTTTGAAGGTCATTATTACATATCAGTTTCATTGAGTAATGTCTTGCATACTACTAATGTAACATCTTTTTCGGTCTACTACATACGTTTAGCTGCAAAATAAGACTCAAATAAGAGGAACAGAAAGAAAACTTTCAGCTGAAAACAGGTGATAAAATGTAATTTATCGCAATGTGTTTTATTGCAATACTCAGCATATTGCAACATATTTAAAATCGCAATAATATTGTATCATGACTAAAGTATCGTGATAATGTAATATCCTGGAGCCTCTGGTGATTCCCTGCCCTAATAGAGACCTATATTTACGCCTCTCTAATTGACCAGTTTAAGAGCAAAAAGCATCCTGGGAGGACCTAACAAAACAAAACAGCAGCATTATTTTGTGTGATTTTTAAAATGCAAATCAATACTGTAAGTGTGTGATTATGTTTGGTACAATCACATCTTGTTTAATACCATGTAGTAGTAATAGTTGTAGTTGTAGGTTCACGTAGCCAGACCTATCTCCACAGTGCTGTACGAATAAGAAATGTAAAATTTTGCTCGGGTTCTGCCCACTTGACATGGTGCTGTGTTGTGCTACAGCCTATTCAAGTGCTGGAATTTATTACAACACCTGAACACAACACAGGCTCCGCTCCAACTGAGTGTGTGTACAGTGCTGCGCTGCTGTGTTTGACTATGCGTAACAGCAACCTTTTGATGGTCATTTACACACTGTCCATAACAATAACTATGTCAGGTAACAAACTGCAGCGGGCTCAGGTCAGGACCCCGTGTGCTCATTGGGGCGGAGCTCCGCCATGCGCAATACAAATGGGTGTCCCCCCAATATAATGGTAGGGGAAACACTGTCTTAAAATGGCTAATTCTCTGCAAAAGAAAGTGCCACGGAAAACAGTAATAGACCTGTGTCAACTGTGTGATTCAATATTTACCGATAGAAGAAAATAAACATAATTTGATAATGCCCTAGTGGTGAAGCCTGACCAAACTTTAGCTCTGGAGGAACTCTCCCGGTAGATAGCGGGGCTTGCTTCAAACTTGGTTAAATCCACAGACAATTTGCTAGCTGTATGTAGCTCCTGCAGAACATTATTATGATGCTATCACAGAAGCTTGTGTGAATTGAACTGAAGTCAATTGAATTCAACTGAATTCAATTGAATTGCTACTTGGTGAAGTCACTGTCACTGGTGCATGCTGCTGCCAGGGTAAAAAGAAGTAGCAAAATCAACTCAAACTCAAAAGATATTTTCCTCCAATGGTTCAGCCCTATCCAGTAATCATAGGGTTGGTGGTTGGATCTCCAGTTGGTCCCTATGGAATGCCCTTGAGCAAGACACTGAACCCCAAACAGGTCCCAATGGTTGGGCCAGAGTACCATAAAAGCTACAATATGGCAGTTTATTTGCAGAATAGCACTGTCTTCCTGCTATTTTTTGAAAAACAAATGTAAAGGTAAGTTTATTTAAATAACATTGATTTGGAGACCATCATCCTCATCACCATTATCTTCTCAGAGAGCCCTGTTTCACATCGCCCTGTGTTGTCTAACACACAGCCATTGCCATCTCCCAGCACTGATGAGAGCTCACACAGTGTTACATAAACTAACAAAGTGTCCTTCTGTCAGAAGTGCTGCTGTGTGAGTAGATCCTGCTTAAATCAGGTCATAGACATCTGTACACAATGCCAAAGATACATTTACATAAAACATGGATGTACAGTGAGGCCCTGGAGATGCAATGATTCATCCTACACTAACAAATAAACCAGTGAAACAATATGGAGCTGATGACAGAGGTAGGAATAACAAAGCCAATCTGTGTCTGCTGATGTGCATATGTGTGTGTGGATGTCTGTGCCGGTGCATGCATAATGTAAACTGCCTTTCACCCTGTTCATATTGTGGACAGAAAATTGCCTTTAGTGTACCTGTGCAATGTTACTATGACAACCTGTGTTGTCCAGTGTGGTCGGCGGTAAATTACAAAGCGGACAGTCGAGCACAAAGATGTTTGTAAGAGATCATTACATGTGGCTGCAGCCTGAGCATAGCTACAGTCTTCATCAGGGGAATTAAGATTCACAGCCACAAAAAAAGGCGTTCCAGGATCAATGGACGACGTCTGGGAGCCTGAAGAGCCACTGAGGGACTGCAATCATCATCAGTCGTCTGCTGGCCGATTATAGTCTGTCAATATGGATACCAAGGCTGCCCCATTCTAACAGGCATACACGTGCTACATTTGCATAAGAGGGCACAGAAGAAAAACACTGAAAACATGATTCCTATTATATTATGTGATTTATCATAATCAAGTACAGCTTAACTAATATGCAATAAATGAAAGCTCCACTATCCATAAATTAGACATGCAGCACAACATAACCTCGAACATATATTCTGATTACTGCCTTGTAGGCGTGGGCCATATCATCTCGTTCACGATAATATGATGGTATGATTTTTAATATTATGCGAGAAATGTATATTGTGATACTTCCAATATTTCAACTTGTCGACATATTGACGTCATACTGTTACCAACAGCAACAACAAACATGGCCGAAAGTGAAATTATTACAGACTCCACGGTGGTCCCAAAAAGAGGAGCAGTTTCAGTATTGTAGAATAAACTGTGGCATCATTAAGGCCTGGGCGTCCTGAAAGTTTTATGACCAGTCGTGGACTTCTCAGACTCTTTTAGCGACATACAGAGGGAACTCATTCATTGGCTCCTCTGGCAGCAGCACAGCATCTCTCCCTGTCCTGTTTCACCATGCGCACGATACCACTTTTTCCATCCCGATACCGATTCCGATCCCTGACCCTTAGATATCTGCCGATACCAAGTACCGATCCGATACCAGCGCATAAAATAAAAATGGATGGGATATGAATTGTTGTATGTCTCAACTCCTAAAACTCTATGTAAAATATTACGAAATAAATACATAATAGTAGAACGAATACCGTAAAACTTTTCTTTATTATTATTATCCAGTGTTGACACAGATCAAGACACAGGTTAAAGTGCAGCCACACAATTTGATAAAAAAGACATTTGGCATGAATGCTGTTTTAAACTTGAAACTCTCCCTGTCCTGTTTCACCATGCGCACGGAAGTCGGTGCCTTCAAGCCATTTTGTCATAAAACTTTGGCAATGTAAACCTACATATGTGAATGTGCAACAGTTATGGCAGCATAACAGCCTGTCGCAGGTTACAGCGTGATGGCTAGAGGAGAAATGGCAGAGCATAAAGGTCCAGGTGGAAAAAAACAACTCAATAATTTAGGATTTTTGCTACAAGAGAAGGAAATCACCTGGTGACTTATATATATATATATATATATATATATATATATATATATATATATATATATATATATATATATATATAGATCCCAGGGCACATTTTTTGGATTTGGGAGATGTTTAAATGTGGAATTGGTGGTAGATTTAATTTAATTTTGTTGTACTATTAATATTGTATACAGAATCTGAATCTCACTCTGAGTTACTGTTGTTGTCTACAAACTAAAGAAATGAGAGATCATTTTTGTTTAGTTTTTACTGAATATGTGAAGGCAAACTTTTGGGTTGACATGTAAAACTCTAACTAATACCCTGAAATATCATGATATTATTTTGGGGCCATACCGCCCACCCCTACTGCCTTGCTGCTTTGGTACAATGAGTGACACAGTTCAGTCTGCACTTGACTTACCTTCATCTTAATGTGTGTGGAGGAAAAGAAAAAAAGTTATATAAGCAGAGTGCACATAGTTGAGATACATATTTATAAAAATCTCATTAACTGATTTAATTACTGAGACCATGGCCAGGACAAGCTGCTTCTATCTCACACCAGCAACACTGCCAGCTCTAAAATTAACACATTGCCTATGATTTCTTCCCAGTCTTGTAAAGCAAGAGAAAATCTCACAAGCTCCATGTTCACTGCAACATTTTAGACTTTAAAATATGATAATCCACTGGAGCCAGCAGCCAGACTAATCAAGGAGCTATGGGGAACAGTTTAGATGATGACAGGCAACTGAATTCACGACTTCTCAAATCTCACGAATCTCATCATAAACTGCTAAAACTCCAACTAATTGTGGCCTTTTCAGTGCCTCGACATTTTCAGAAAACCATTTCAGTAGGGAAGGTCAGGAAAAAAAATGTGACATTTTCAGATCATTTCCAGAGCAGCCTGCCACTAAGAGTTTTTCCTCTTTGTCTTTACCTAAGAGAATAAACATGTTGAAAGTGATTTCTTTATTATCCTTTTGCTCCTTCCACCATCTGCCATCACCACCAACTCTGACAGTTTCAGCTCCATTTGCTCTGGAGGAACAGAGCCTCTGTCATTTTTGTGCCATAAAGCAACACAGCATATTTTTATCCAAATCTAACCTTGTGGCTCACAAAGTAAAATGCATTATAGAGGCTGACTGACTTGTCTCAGATTTCTCAGAGGACTATTTTGGTGATTAGTTTAGGGGGGATGTTTGCAGTTTGATAAGTCTGATGCACACCCAGGGCCCATATTGCTTTAAAAGTTATCAATTTTTTCCATTAGTCATTTGAAGAGGATAAATACGTTCTGACTTGCCATACATGACATTCTCTTAGTTAACCATGTACATTTCCGCTCACTCTGCCTCTCCACCACACCCACCTGCCAGCCTATTACCTGTCAACACATCCCCTGCTCCTGCCGGTCAACCACACCACCTCATCAAGCCAACTGCTCTCACCTGTGCCTCACTGCTCCTCACCACTATAGATACTCCAGTTTCACAGACTCTCATTGTCAGATTGTTCTTTGTCATTCAATCAAGACTTTCCAGCGTGTGTTCCCAAAATGCTTTCTCGTTGCCGACTACACCTGCCTCTGACTCTCCTGCTTCGCCTGCTCCCTGGTAAACCACTCAGCCTTCTGTCCCCGACCAAGAGCTCTGCTTCCACTTTCCTGTTTTCTGTTCACCTGTTCCCGGTGGCTGTTTGGAGAAACCATCACCAAGCTCTCCATAGTAGAGATGTACTGATACCACTTTTTCTATCCCGATACCGATTCCAATCCCTGAACCTTAGATATCTGCCGATACCGAGTACCGATCCGATACCAGCGCATAAAATAAAAATGGATGGGATATGATTTGTTGTATGTCTCAACTCCTAAAACTCTATGTAAAATATTAAGAAATAAATACATAATAGTAGAATGAATACCATAAAACTGGTATTACGTGGTATCGGATTGGTCATAGGCTGTACTCGCCGATACCCGATACCACATTTTAGGCAGTATCGGATCAGAGGCATTTCCGATACTGGTATTGGTACAACTCTACTCCATAGTGAGTTCACCTGTTTACCCTCCTTACGACTATGGTACTGTGGATTGCTCCACCAGATGGCTGCACCTTTCACCCTTGTGTGTGCCTTGGATCCTACTTATCATTGTCACTGGCAATACCCCCCCTCTGTCTATAGTCAGCTTCGCACAGGTGTGTGAGCTTCTTCCGTGAGTGCTCCTGGTCCTGGATCCCCTACTCATCTGACATCAGTGTGTGTGAATCTGGCGGACACTGGCTACTCGCATGTTTTCGGCTTCGACGCTCTATGCCAAGAGCCCTGGACTGAACCTGCTTCTAAGAAAGCTCTGAATCTGGACACTGACACTCCCAGTAGTTTCTCCAGTTTGCTACCTCTGTATTTATTAAGAGATAAATTAGAGCTGATTATAAACTGCTCTGCCTGTCACTGGTTCTGCTGTTGGGTCAAAACCACACACATTACAAAACCCTCCTCCTGACAAGCTGGCCTGGCATAGTTGGTACCAATGGACACATTACACTTTCTTATTTCACAAGTTACCACTACCTCCGTGCTAAAAATGAGCTTACTACAACCTCTCAAAGACAATAATGTAAGCCTCCAAATTATTTTTGCCAGGAGGGCCAGTGGAAAGGAGCAGAAATTATATCAGTGTGGCCATGGTCCCCCTGGCCCCGCCTTGAGGGCACCACTGACCCAGTGACCTACAAGGTTGAGATTGTAAAAAGTACTCAGTTCAGGTATTAAGTTGTGATTATTATGTATAGTGTGAATATATAGTTGGTGTAAATTCATTGATGTTTAAATCAACACGTGCAACAAGTTATAGTGCCTTCACAGCCAAGAGGAAATTACAAAAAAAAAAACAATAAAAATGTAAATATATTAGCAGCAAAATTCACAAGCTGCATTCAAGATCTGGTCAGTTAGAATTTTTCAATATTCCAAGTGAAGATGTAGGTAAATGTGACTCCAGCCAGCTGTATTACACAGCTGTTCCTCCTGACAGAGTTAGGCGCCAGTGGTTGCACATAAAAAATCACATACACAAACCGTGTCACATGGCAATTAGCTCTAAAGGGCAGTGAGGGTGGTCAATATGATCCTCCTGTCATGCTCTGGCAGGCTGTTGCTCCAGCCAGACCGCGCACACGCACACACACACACACACACACACACACACACACAAACACAAAACCATCTGCGTCAGTGCGAGCTGTGCAGCCGTTTGTTTAATGATTAACCGGTCCGGTGCTGTGCTGCATCATTTCAAGGAGACTGAATAGGTGGTGAAAGGGAGAAAAGCTGTACTATGGAAATGAGAGGTAGCATATAATTAAATGCTTACACACACACACACACACACACACATACTGGGCAGTAGGGAATAAAAACAGAAATACACCCTGCTATTCTGATAAAGGCCCCTACAGAGAAATCTCATAAGCAATTCTAAAAAACAGAAAGTTGAGAGTCTGAAAGCAGAGTTTCAAGCTTGATTTCAACTCATCATTTCACTCTGTCAGGACAAATAAACAGATGGAGAAAAGCAGGATGAAGTTTAGCCCAAAAACTTTTATTTTCCACGGGGCGCCGACTCCTATTCCTCATTATCTCAAGTGTAAAAGGTCACAGTGCTGCACATTCCTGACGTTGCGAAAGATGCAGGTTTTTAACGCTGCTGCACTCACAACAACAGTATCTCGACTTTAAGCTAAAAAGCTGCACATTACAGCTTCTTTTTCAGCCTCTCTGTCTCGGTCTCTGCTCAGTGCTGCTATTTTAAAAAAGAAGAGGTGTCTGATGGACACAAAGGCTGCAGCAATTAAGGTTGACCCCACATCCACGCTGTGAGAAACATCAAATCAGGATGGAGATGCCTTTATTTTCTACAAGGCTGAACGGTTGGGTAATTTGGCGGATGTGCGAGCGGATAACAAGCTTGTTTTTTTCCCTTTCTGATATGATTTTGTATTCTCTGATTTTTTTTTTGTAGCTCTAGCTTCTCACGCTGCCCACAAACAAAGAACATAACAACTGTAGACCAAGTGGAAGAGCAAAGTGAACTGTCCAAACTTTGGAAAACTATAGTTAAACGCACATCCTGATTAACGTAATTGTTTTCTGCAACTTGGGCAAACACCTTGAAGCAACAAATTATCTTTTCTTTGATGTCGACTTTGTAACATATCATCCATATCTGCATCAACATTTCACCTCAGATAAAAAGACTTTTTTCTCCATTTCAATTAAGCCCAGTGTTAGTGGAAATGACCTCTGCTTCATTGTGTCAGCTGCACACCACAAATGCTCCGCCAAAAATTAATTACAGCTCTTCAAATATCACTTAACAGAGTGAGTTATAGGAACTCATTTAGCTTTTGGGGTATCTGCCATCTAGTCAAGCGCCTGTGAAGTTTAAAGAACAGAGACATCAAAATCATCCACGTGTCCCTGGTAGATAACTGACATGAGTAGTTAATTCTAATGTGAATAATAAATGACAAGCGCTGTCTAAAGTAGAAGTCTCCACATTTAAATTGTTTAAAATCAAATGTCATTAACTCAACTCAAGCTTTTTTTAAATCAAAATTAACCAACAAAACTAATGTATCCAGGTTTATTGTACAAAGATGAGACGCCACATTCGCTGTATGGTGATATTTAGTAGAGTTGTTCCGATATCAGTTTTAGAAAAGCCTCAGATACTGCCCAAAATGCTGGATTGGGTATCAATGAGCACACACGTCTATGTACCCCAATAAACAAAAACAACTACTGCAAACAACTGTTCATGGTTGATGGCTGTAAAGCCATGTTTAGCATGGTGACAATCTGTAGTCTCATTTAAAAGCTCCAAAATTCACGAGTGGGATATGTACTGACATATTTTATGTCATACAACAAAATGTCAAAGCTTGTGTTAACCACAGACATTATTTCAGGCATCAAACTAAAACCCATTTAAAAAAACACTTACTTTAGACAAGGTACACTGGAGTGCAAAAATGCTAACTCCTTATGGATTTTAGGACTCATTCCTGGTGCACTCTATTCTGTATTGGCTGTTGCGCAATTTCAGGGAGGAAAAATGGTATTGAACAACTTATTTTAGATGCATGCTGATGGTCAAAGTTTCCAACACACATAGTCTTTCTCAAGGCAGGAAACGTACCACAAGAATAACAAAATATCAATATTACAAAGTCATTCAAAGAAGCTGTCTATGCACCTTGGAACACTCATTACAGCAAGTAATTTAACACTATGCACTGATCATGAAGAGTTATCATCCACTGCCTTTTGTTCACTTAAAGGGAAATTTCAGTTTATTTCAGCCTGTCTCCTATCATCCTAAATTTGTTTCAAGTGACTAGTGACATAGAAATAATAGTTAGCATGTTAGCCGTTAGCCTAGAAACAGCCGTAGCGTCAGACCTTTTAAAACTTAATTGAACGGGCATCCTTTCAAGTGCAAAGTTAGTCCACTAAACAAGCTTTTTCTCCACAAAGACCGCCTCATATCGTTAGGATAAATGTCAGAGAACGTATGTAAACGTGTTGTCTTACCTTACCGGTGTGGTGCCATGTTTGTTGTTTACCATTTAGCTAAGGCTGCAACCGGTCCCATTCCTTGCAACAGAGGTATTCCTCTTCTGTGGGCACTGGGGTACAGCATTCACAGGTAACGTTACACCACCAATCTCCAGAGCTAAAGCCTTGCAGCAGCCATTCCTCCTCTGTCGTCCTCTAACGTTACCTCTTGTGCCTCTCTCTCTCTCTCCTCCTCCATTCTTCAGTTTCACAAAGCTCTTCGTCAGTGTATTCTGGTTCAAATAAATAAGGGCGGCCATCGCCTCTCGATGTGGAAAGCCTATATCTTAACATTCCACATTTAGGTGGTCTTCAGAGTTGTTGTCTTACCTTACCGTGTGTTTACCGTTTACCTCTGCTTCCCAAAGCGCAGCCGAAATAACGCGAGAACAAGCAGCGATCTCATACCGTGTCTGAAATCTTGCGAGAACACGCCGCAGCAGCTGCAAGGCAGAACCGGACAGTAGCCTGAAAGGTTCATTCATTTATTTTATGAAAGATTTATAGAATAATGGCTGACTTTTTGCCAGACTTCGACTTTGTGGAGGAGGAATTTGATTTTGCAGAGTTTTATGGCCGCCCTTATTTATTTGAGCCAGAATACACTGACGAAGAGCTTCGTGAAATTGAAGAACGGAGGAGGAGGAGAGAGAGAGGCGCAACAGGTAGAGGACGACAGAGGAGGAATGGCTGCTGGAAGGCTTTAGCTCTGGAGATTGGTGGTGTAACGTTACCTGTGAATGCTGTGCCCCAGTGCCCACAGAAGAGGAATGCCTCTGTTGCAAGGAATGGGACCAGTTGCAGCCTTAGCTAAATGGTAAACAACAAACATGGCACCACACCGGTAAGGTAAGACAACACATTTACATGTCGTTTTCTATATGTTTTCTGACATTTATCCTAATGATATGAGGCGGTCTTTGTGGAGAAAAAGCTTGTTTAGTGGACTAACTTTGCACTTGAAAGGATGCCCGTTCAATTACGTTTTAACAGGTCTGATGCTACGGCTGTATCTAGGCTAATGGCTAACATGCTAACTATTATTTCTATGTCACTAGTGACTTGAAACAAATTTAGGATGATAGGAGACAGGTTGAAATAAACTGAAATTTCCCTTTAAGACACAGAGAAGTGGGTTCTGCTATTCAAAAATGCCATCATGTAACATTCACTGTAAGCCTTTAGAAAAAAAACATGCCCAATATTATTATTACAATAAGAAAGTGCATACTGAAGTCTTATTTTCATGTATATGTACATAATTTCCTTATAATATATTAAGTGAGGTGATGAAGGAGACGGATTTCAAGAGACTGCAAGTGTTCGTCAGTCTGTATAACCCAGATATTCTTGTTTCTAAAAATAAAACTCTTAAAACCAACAGATCTGTTACAAAGTGTTCCAGACATCAGAAATATACATATACAAAGCAGGAGATTAAAGAGAAGCGAGACTGAGTGAGCACAGTGGGACTGTGTATGTGATCACTCTTGTATGTCTCTCTATTTGAGAACCTCATTTCAAGGAACGTCCTAACCATTTTTTTCTAACCTAACCTACGTAACTTTAACCTAACCTACATAACTTTAAGTACGTAATGTCATTCCCAGGGCTCTGATTTGTAGGATACCATAGGATATTAAAGTTCAGTCAGAAACACTTAAGTCAAAGAAAACTCATTATATTTGCAATATTATATGTGGCGGTATGGTTTTATTCTGGAGCTCCTCTGCCCTTCCTCAGGCCTACGCAGAAAGCCTCTTCCATGTACCTACGTAGAAAGCATAAGGCGGAGAGAGCACACCTCTATGCCCTTCCACACGCAAATGAGGAAAGCCTGAGGCAGACAGGCAAACTTCCCTGCCCTTCCATGCGCCTACATGGAAAGCCTAAGGCAGGGAGAGCAGCAGCTGATGTAGCTAGGATTTGAGCTGAGCTTGACATCGTGTCCTGCCTGAGCTAACGCCATGCTCAATTTTCGCTAACACATGCAAGGAGGCTGCCCTTCTGACGGTTTAATTATGTGTAAACTAACATCAGTTTGTCACGGTCAGCCATGTTTTTTGTTTACATTTGGCTTTGTGTACCAACTGGAAAAATTCCAACCTCCAACACTGACTGGAACCCAGCATTAGAATTAGGTTTAGGCTGTGCTTAGGGTTAGGGTAAAGGTTGTTACGATGGTTGTAGTAAGGGTTTGAGACTCAGGAATGCATTATGTCAAAAAGGGTTCTTACAGGTATGGAGTACAAATTTGTGTACATGAGTTCTGATGTGAGTGTACACAGGACAGCAGAGAAAAAGAAAAGAAACTGTGTGAATACAGTTATGTATTTTAAATAGCCTGGCTTTAAAATGACCAATAAATGACTGATCATAATAATAATAATAATAATAATAATAATAATAATATGCTCAAACTGTCACCTTTCAGTACCAGAGTAGACAGCCCCATGGTAATCTGTAGCCGTGATAATGAGGGCAGAAACAGATGAAGCAGTCGCACATTGTACCAATAGCTTCCAACAAATTTAATGAAGTCATCGCCTTTCATCCAGATGCTGTTAAAGTTTCTGGATGTGCACGCTCAATATATTCTGTTTGTTTATGGAAGTGATAATGACCTGTTCTTCCTGGAAAGTCTGCAAAGACTTTCCTTCACGGATACAGATAAAAGACTTTTTTTTTTTTGTTTATTTTTACCTCTTGCCTGTGGTACTTCTTGTGAAAAGAATGTTCTGTTTTCTTTAGTCCAAAACACAGCTGTGGCTGTATCATGCTGTAGCCAACACCGCTGTCCTATTTTCCAGTTAGTGCCGCAGGAAAGCAGCATTTGCTTCAAAGTTGCTCCCTTGCTTGGAACATCCTGCTGATTGTACTTTTACCTCCACTGTTAGCTGATATTGCTGAAGAGACTGGCTTCCCAAGTAAGGAATCTGCTTAACTAACAACCAAAAGACTCCAAATCCCATGGCAGAACATCAAATTATGTTGCATGCTTTATATGCAGTGTGGTCCTGTTAACGTACCATGTTGCGGTGCTATCTATTTTTGCGCCACAGGTGTAAATTGACACACTTCTTTAACGTTGTGTTTTCAGCCCTTGCACTTCTCCCTGCGAGAGTTAATACCCTGGAATTTAACCTCTTTTTTCTCTTACACTTGTTCCCAGTGTAAGTCGCTGTGGTTGACTATATCAGTAAAACAGGGCTGAGAATGCATCCTACGGGAAGGTTTTTCTAAACAGCTGTGTCAGACTCTGCAGTTATGGGGAACTTGCTTGGGGGAGCAACAAGACAGTAAAAGACTGAAAGGGTCGCTGCTTCTGGTCGATTGCGGTGACACTTAGAGCAAGGCTGTTCTTTACTGCCACTGTAACCCTCGACTGCGATTTCCCCCCCTGGGCACAATAGGCAGAAAATGGGTTAGCCATTAGCAGTAAAATAAGGATTAGAGTGTCAATGAATAACCTCGATTTAAATTACCTTTTTAATTTAGCTTAATTCAGTTCAAATGTGTTCAGTCCCAAAGGGGAGATCTGGGGTAGATGGTAGAGTTTAAACACCTTGCAAGTCACCTCCTTATAACATCTAGCACTGAGAACAAAGGAACAGAGCCAGAGTTAAACTTTTAAAGCTGGGTTGTTACAGCTGCATGACATCTTTTAAGGGAAATTGCCTGCATCTTATCAGAGTAGAAATGCACCCATCTCATCCACTAAATCAGTCTCTTAATGACCAACAGAAAGTGTTCAAACAGCAGTTACTGAACACTACGGTTGGGTGATAAATTAAAATTTTCCAACTGGCCCAACAGCCAGCAATTGCGCTTTATTTGCACAAGTGTGTGTATGTTCTCTTGGCTTTTAGTATAATACATAAAGTATATAAACTCACAAAATGTCGGTATGGGAAATAACCATCTATGTTCCTTATTAAACAGAAGAATACAACGTTATATCCTCTGAACTCAAGTTTCTTTTTCACCATACTAAGTAGGGATAGACCGATATGGATTTTTTAGGGCCGATGCCGATACCGATTTTTTTCCATCACCCTTAGCCGATGACCGATTATGGACTGCCGATTTTCTTGAGCCGATATCTGGGGCCAATACTGCTTTTGCTCCCTCAATTTACATAAAAAAATGACACAATGATAACAAATATTACAGGTCTCAAGTTTAAAATAAGAAACATTTACTGAACAGTAAAAAATACTAAAACAAGATGGAAAGTTGAGGTAGAACAGGTAGAATATTATTTTTATTATTATACATTCAAATAAAAAAGAGTTCAGTGCTCTTAAATCTTCCAGTAATGTCTTTATAAAATAAACAAATATTTAAGCTGAAGCATAAATAAAACAACAGCTACTGTACACAGTAGGATTCAACGGCTTTGTTCAACTTAACCACAAACTTTCAAATGAAAAAAAGTGCCAGGGAAAAATAAATCTGCGAACCCATGCGCGTATCGGCCGATGCCGATACAAGTAAAAAACTCAAATATCGGCCCAATATATCGGCCGGCCGATGTATCGGTCTATCCTTAATACTAAGACTTGCTTAATCCCCTCATCGTAACTCGTACGTCATTCTCAGCAGAAACAAAATAAACCTCACCAAAACAGTCTTGGTTAAAGAAAAGAAAGCGCTGGCTCTACATGCTGCTTTTCCTCTCTGTCTTGCTCTGCCTGCTGAGCAGCAGCTATAATGCATTCTTCGGAGGCCGGCCATTAAATTAGGAAGTTAATGTACTTGTCTGATGTTGTCCATTTATTTATTTATTTATTTGTGCTTCAGAGAATGACATACTGTACCAAAAACCAATTCCGCCAGCCTTGGTCCTTTAGTAAAAGACAATGACATTCTGACACATTCAAGTATCTGCTTCTTCTATATTTGTGCAGATTGAGGGTATAACATGTGTTTTCACTTAGAGGCAGTTAGCAAACCAGTGTAAACAGAGCTTTTAAACAAAGAAAATTTTCCCAACAGGAAGTTGGATCAACCAAGCAGCTTGTTCAGTACACAGGTCCACACTATCATTCATTCCAATACTCAAATTTGCAAATCCTAGGATAGCAAAGGAATGGCCCGTCTTATTCTGCCTTACTCCCTGCCTTACTACCTCCGATTGGCTTACCCTGCAACCAGGTCTCACTCCGAAGTCAAAATCCAGCACTTAGGCAGTGACTTGCGGCATCAGACACTGACGAACAAAGCTGTCCTTTAACATCCGCATGATACGTGGCCAGTCACCGTTGTAGTTCAACAGTGCTCTGCAGCATCAGGGGGAAATGCAGTGGGACATGAGCGAAAGTTAAGGCGATGAAAGTCCAAGTGGGGCAGGTGGGAGTGTTAGTGGATGGGTCAAACAAACACTGACTTTCACCCGAGAGGGCAGTGTTTGTGTCCCTAGAAAAAACGTCAATTCACTGTGTTGTACTGATGTAGTGCTTTTATTTTTAAAGAGTATGTAAACGGTAAATTTCCTGGGAAAACACAAGTGTATTTTGGAAGAAGACAATGCATGTAACAGGCAGAACTTGACAGAACAACCAATATGCCCAGGGTACCTTGTACGTCGTATGTGGACGTAAAAAGTCCAAGACCAAATGTCGATATGTGACGAGGTCAGAGTGAGAATGTGTAGTACCCTGATGTTCTTACCCTAACTCTAACTAATTCCACTCCTCTTGGTCTAAAGCTAACCAATCCATCCAATGAAGGCAACAGGTACTAGCCAATCGTCATTCCTTCGCTATCCAAGGATTTGCAAATTTGCTTCCAATACCAATACTACCATGCTATTCAGGATACAAGAATAAGACTGTATCCCAAAGTATGTCCAAATACATAGTATGTCAAATGCAGTATGCCAGAAATATCAGGATGTCCTACAGCATACAGTTGCATTTTGCAGTATGCAGGCCAGTAAGCTTCTCTGGCTATTCTGACCCACAGTCCTCTGCGCAGCGGAAGATACGTCACATTGAGTCAAAGTCAGATTACAGCTCACTGACAGCTGATAAAAGCTGCATTGACTATAATCAGTCAAGCATTCACAAACAATCTGCAATGAATGCAGTTTTATCTTAAAATTTAAAACTACATACATTGTATAGTAGCAACAGTAGAGTCCTCCGGGCTGACCTCCGTCACTGGCGAGTTTTGCAAATGGTGTTTCGTTGTATCTCCAAGGTAACGTCTGCTGTGTTCCAAATCGCACCTTTTTTTCTTTTTACTTTTTACTTTTACTTTTTACTACAGTACGCACTGTGATGTGCAGTACAGGCCAAAAGTTTGGACACACCTTCTCATTCAATGCGTTTTCTTTATTTTCATGACTATTTACATTGTAGATTCTCACTGAAGGCATCAAAACTATGAATGAACACATGTGGAGTTATGTACTTAACAAAAAAAGGTGAAATAACTGAAAACATGTTTTATATTCTAGTTTCTTCAAAATAGCCACCCTTTGCTCTGATTACTGCTTTGCACACTCTTGGCATTCTCTCCATGAGCTTCAAGAGGTAGTCACCTGAAATGGTTTCCACTTCACAGGTGTGCCTTATCAGGGTTAATTAGTGGAATTTCTTGCTTTATCAATGGGGTTGGGACCATCAGTTGTGTTGTGTAGAAGTCAGGTTAATACACAGCCGACAGCCCTATTGGACAACTGTTAAAATTCATATTATGGCAAGAACCAATCAGCTAACTAAAGAAAAACGAGTGGCCATCATTACTTTAAGAAATGAAGGTCAGTCAGTCCGGAAAATTGCAAAAACTTTAAATGTGTCCCCAAGTGGAGTCACAAAAACCATCAAGCGCTACAACGAAAATGGCACACATGAGGACCGACCCAGGAAAGGAAGACCAAGAGTCACCTCTGCTTCTGAGGATAAGTTCATCCGAGTCACCAGCCTCAGAAATCGCAAGTTAACAGCAGCTCAGATCAGAGACCAGATGAATGCCACACAGAGTTCTAGCAGCAGACCCATCTCTAGAAAAACTGTTAAGAGGAGACTGCGCCAATCAGGCCTTCATGGTCAAATAGCTGCTAGGAAACCACTGCTAAGGAGAGGCAACAAGCAGAAGAGATTTGTTTGGGCCAAGAAACACAAGGAATGGACATTAGACCAGTGGAAATCTGTGCTTTGGTCTGATGAGTCCAAATTTGAGATCTTTGGTTCCAACCGCCGTGTCTTTGTGAGACGCAGAAAAGGTGAACGGATGGATTCCACATGCCTGGTTCCCACTGTGAAGCATGGAGGAGGAGGTGTGATGGTGTGGGGGTGTTTTGCTGGTGACACTGTTGGGGATTTATTCAAAATTGAAGGCACACTGAACCAGCATGGCTACCACAGCATCCTGCAGCGACATGCCATCCCATCCGGTTTGCGTTTAGTTGGACGATCATTTATTTTTCAACAGGACAATGACCCCAAACACACCTCCAGGCTGTGTAAGGGCTATTTGACCAAGAAGGAGAGTGATGGAGTGCTGCGGCAGATGACCTGGCCTCCACAGTCACCGGACCTGAACCCAATCGAGATGGTTTGGGGTGAGCTGGACCGCAGAGTGAAGGCAAAGGGGCCAACAAGTGCTAAACACCTCTGGGAACTCCTTCAAGACTGTTGGAAAACCATTTCAGGTGACTACCTCTTGAAGCTCATGGAGAGAATGCCAAGAGTGTGCAAAGCAGTAATCAGAGCAAAGGGTGGCTATTTTGAAGAAACTAGAATATAAAACATGTTTTCAGTTATTTCACCTTTTTTTGTTAAGTACATAACTCCACATGTGTTCATTCATAGTTTTGATGCCTTCAGTGAGAATCTACAATGTAAATAGTCATGAAAATAAAGAAAACACATTGAATGAGAAGGTGTGTCCAAACTTTTGGCCTGTACTGTATACTGTATATGAGCAAGAAAGTCAAAGCTCAAGGCACAACGTTATGATTGAGTAGTATCTCCCAGCTGTATGCATACTCCATGTAACAGTGCATACTGTGTAAGGGCAGCTGAAAAGAAAAACTTCCAGAGACTTTTAATTGTATCACTGCAAAAACCCAAATCCAGCTTTCAGGATAAAGTTAGCAGGTCTGCCATGCTCTTAATTAAATTTGTAGAAGTTTACACTCCAACACAAAAGTGGTAAATCTGTCATAGCAATCATTGTAAACTGCTTATGTGCCGGACAAGAGCAGAAAGCTTAGTGAAGAGTCAGTAATGGGTGTCAAAGTTTCAAGATCTCAGTTACCTTGAGCTTCAACTTTGGGCCAATAAAGCACAATGTTGGCCAGAACATTCATACACCTCAATCCTGTACTTTGTACACTTATCCTTCGGAGCGTGTCTGTGCTTACCCTGAAGTCGATGCCCACAGTGGAGATGAAGCTCCCGGCTAGAAAGGCTCCATCTTTGAAGCGGACCAGCAGACAGGTCTTCCCAACACCTGAATCCCCGACCAGCATCACCTGAGACACAGACAGAAGGAGAACGGGCTCGGATGATACATGACAAGTGTGCGGGTGTGTGTGTGTGTTTGAGGAAACAGCTCAGGTGAAAACGTATCTACAAATACACAGGAGTTTAGGTAAGGCAACACAACACTCACAGACATATACGCACTCCCTATACTCCCATCTACAGAGGAAACAGTGCGTCACAGTCACTCCAGTGGGGGAAAGCAGATTGTACAGACCAATGGGACAGAGACAGAGAGAGGTGGGACCCAGAGTTTGTTTGTTTCTGTTTTTCCCCATCAGACAACACAAGACGCTGTTCACTCGTGCATCATTTCATGTTGGTGTATCTATTTATAGCATAAGCAGCAATATACTCTGATATGTAAGTTCATTGTGTTGCAGGGAGCAGGGCTGATTTGTGTGACACTGAGGTGTTCCGTGAATTACACAAAGTCAAAGTTAAGCACGGAGCAGTGATTCTGGCAGGCCTGTCACAGGAACGCTGGTTAATCAGGGCGCAGAATTAATACCAGCTGCCACCCACATGATGAGAATTTAGATTTGCATATGCTCAATGCAGATTATCCTTAGTCTTTATCATCTCCATCTCACACTTTCTTAATTATATTCAATGTGTCAGTTAGGCTGCAACTAATGGCTATTTTCATTTTTGATTCATCTGTTGATTAAGTTCTTCACTTTCAATCATTTAGTCTCTGAAAAGCACTGAAAAAAATTATTATAATATTCCTGCAGAGACACAGGGTGTATTCCAAACAAACTCATGACTAATGAACAGGATACATTTCTGATTTGGGATAGATGCTCATACATTTTATGAGTATACAGCATTCTAACCTCATCACTTTTAGTCACATTGACCCTGAGACACATTTGACTTTTATACACTGTTGGAAAGAGAAGATTCCTAGCTTCCTTATGATATCAGTACTGTTTTTGTACCCCACATATTTAGCAAAATACATCACATTACATGGCTCTCTCTGAGCCGTGACTTCAAGAAAAAGGCCTTCAAAGTTTGAGGTATGGTGGCCTCAAAGACACATGACAAAGCCAGAGCTCATTGGCCTTACAAACAGAGAGTACATGCTGTTCTCTGGGTGCTGTCCCTGGATGGAAAATACACAGAAAAGCTCAGGAACACTTATTTTGAGGCCAGAAAGCTGACGAAAACAAGCATACTCAATACGGTGCAGGAAGCAGAGAAAATATTGTTTATGTCGATAGAACCACGGTCCATTTGACGAATGACGTTAGTATACACAGTCAGCAATGGACTTCACATGATATTTGCAACTTGGATTACTTTGTATGAAAAACTGTTTAAATTTTTTCGATCAGAGGACTCTTAACGGACTTAAGAAATATTAAGTAATGGAGGAATGGACACATATTCAGACTTTCTGGCTGCTTCAACAGGGGTCCATGTCATTGGTCCAACGTCCCGTTGTTCTGATATGTGATTATACTAGGCTATACTGTATTTGTGTACCATAGAGGATCAGCAAACACAACAAAAGTAGGTTACTGGTCGAGATACAAATGTCATAGAGAGGAGAGACTGAAACACCATAACCTCCTGTTATTAACTCTGGGGTCCGGGTTGTGTGGGGAGCTCTCCGCAGTGATGAACGGCTCCCGGCGGCTCCGTGACCGGCTCTGGGTCAGCTGGGAAAGGCTTGAGGCGAAGCTTTTCCTAACCCTAACCAAGTGGTTTTTGTGCCTAAACCTAACCACACCTTAACCACAGGGCAGACTTTAACCAACAGTAGGGAGTCAGCACTTGTTCCTGTCTCTTGTTTACCACGCCAGTAAATCTGAATGAATTCTACTTTGGTACTCATAGTTTCCATTAAATTAGCTGAGCAGTTGAACTGTGGCGAATCTAATCGAGCTAATGCTGTGTAGCATGTCCATAGTAACAAAGGTTGAACATTAAATGTAATGTTAATCCTAGAAACTAGTTTGAGCATATGGCAACCAGGTGGGTTTTAATGATATTCTGAAGGCAAAGTCTTTGTTTATTTGAAATTAGCTTTTTATTCACTGAGTAGGACTAGAGTGTGGTTGACAAGTGTTTTCAGCTTGTCATCATGTCTTCACAAGCTTCAAAATTGTATTTATCGTCTGACTTTGGCAAGAAGATTTCACATTATCAAAGTCAAGACTTTGTTTATTAAAAATCAAACCAAACCCCAACAAAACAAAAATCGAGATGATGATAGGTATCAACGATGATCAAGAAATTTATAGTTAATAAAGTATAGTATATAAATATAGTAAATTTTATAGTTAAAAAAAGCAGCCAGATGTATTTTTCATCATTTCCACCACTGCTAAACTAAAAGCCTCCTCTGTGCTGCTGGTAATTGATCTCATACATAACAGAAACTCCTCCCCATGTTATTGCACTGGACTATAGCTGTGGCACACACCACTTAATGGCTCTGCTGGCCAATATAATGTAGTTCCTAAACTTTTACATTTGCAGGGACCAGAGTAGAAACAGTGGATATAACTTGTTGTTTTTCATACATGCCAGAGGAGTTACACAGCTGGGGACAAAACAATCTACTTTATAATGCATTGTGGGACTGTGCCATCTGTGGGATATGATGGTGAAATTAACAGTTTTTTGCAAGTCTGCAGAAAAAGACACAAAATATTGACCAATTATCCGCACAGTACTGCACAGGCACATGTATGGAAGCACATTAATGCCAAGAGGAAAAAAAAGAAAAAGAAAAGGTATGCACAACAAAGAATAAATACTCATGCTAAAGCTGTGGTTGGTAACTTAAAAAAAACATATTCTTCTGTTGCCTAGTGGTGCTTCTGATGGCATTACCACATGTGAACAAAAACAACCAATCAGAGCTTAAGAGTCTCAAATGAGGCTGTCAGTCATGTCAATCGTGGCTAATGAGCTGTGGTCAAACTGTCAAACTAGGCAGCACTCATCAAATTTGAATTAAGATTCTGTTACTGCATCGACTATTTCTCACCTTAAATGTTTTCAGAAACATATTTTAGTGTACTGTTTAGCTGTAAAAAAAGAAAGGCTGGTGGACGGTGTTTGGTAGCTCGGTGGACTATTTCCAACATGATTACTGGGTCACAAACTTTATTATTCTAGAGCCAAACATTACACTGAAAACATACTGAAGCAAGAAATGGACAATGCAGTAACAGAATCTTGGTTCATATTCAACTGTCGCTGCCTAGTTTAACAGTTTGACCACACAAGCTGAGACTGACATGATTGACAGCTGCGTTACAGTCCTCGGCTGCCATGAGAAGCAGTAGGGAGAGAGGGAGCAACACGATTTTTTTCAGAGATTATCTGATATCTTTAGAATCTAGTGACAGTTTTAATATCATAGAAAGCTATTTTCAAAAGTTACCAACTATAGCTTTAAAGGTCTAGTGTGTAGGATTTAGGGGCATCTTGTAGTGAGGCTGCAGATCGCAATCAACTAAAACTAGAATGTAGAATTACAGTCTAGGGGTGGGCAATATGGCCCTAAAATAATATCACAATATTTCACGATATTCTTGACAATATGACAAATTAGGAAGAAAAAATTCCCAACAGTTCCCAAGTAAAAAGAAAATATGTACCCTATATATATATATATATATATAAATCAACCTTCTCTTTTAGCAAAATCCTAAATGACTTAATCCACCTGGACCTTTACGCTCTGCCATTTCTCCTCTCATCATCACGCTGTAACCTCTGACAGGCTGTTACACTACCATAAACATTATACATTCACATATATCTAGTTTTTTGTCGAGCTGCAAGCAGCACATAGGTTTACATTACCAAAGGTTTATGACAAAATCACTTGCGACACAAGAGATGCGAGAGAGGAGAGGGGGAGACGCTGTGCTGCTGCCAGAGGAGCCGCTGAATAAGTTCCCTCTGAGCGGAAACTCGCTAAAAGAGTCTGAGAAGTCCGGGGCTGTTCATAAAACATTCAAGACACGAGGGTCTAATGAACCCACAGTTTATTCCACACAACTGAAGCTGCTCCTCTTTTTGGAACCACCACAGAATTGCGAGTATCACGATGTGAATTTTACATATCATACTAAAGATTATACCGGTATTATAGTGAACAAGATGATAAAACACTTCTAACGGTGACCGACTTAAAGTAACGTGAAAGGCCCTATCTAGAGCCAGTAGCTATGTTTCCATCCAAAAGTGATTCGAATCATTGGGAAATGCGCATTAAAAGAAATACGAATCCTGTGTGTTTCCATTAAATGTACGGACTTAAGTGAAAAATACAAACTCGCGTGAGTTTTCTGCAGAACTGGAAACAAAACAAGTCTCGCATTCCTCTTCTTCTGCGTTTTCTGGCGGTTGGCAACCAGCTTATAAATGCATTACCGCCTTCCCGACCCGGAGTGTGGATATCACCATGGAGTGAGGTGCGCTACGTCAGACTTAATTCGAACATAACTGTTTCCATCCCCCGTTTTGCGAATCAACATTTTTTCAAATCAACCAAAACCCGGCTAAAGCGAGCGTATTTTAGTTTGTGCGAATCAGGGGATTTTAATTCGAATTTTGACGTTTCCATCATAATTTTCCGATGCGATACTTCTAGATGTGCATCTGAACAGGCTGATGGAAACATGGCTAGTGTTTGGTTTCTAGACTACTTTAAAAAAACAAAATGGCAGACTCCATAGAAAGGGACCCGCCCTATATGTAGATATAAACAGCTAATTCACAATTCTGAGTGTTGGGTGATTATAAACTAATGAAAACATAATTATGAAGATTATATTCCATTTCTCCCAATATAACCCCCTAAATCCTACACAGACAGAATCTTTAACTCAAATAAAGTCACAATATCAGTCAAAAATAAATTAGTCAAAGTGAGTCAAAATTGTAAAATACTGAATCACAATTTTATCTTACTATGTCAGAACTATAATAATAATAAAGTCAAAACTTTAATTTTCTCTGTCAAAATTATGAGATACTAACTCTTGCAAGCACGCTAAAGTTTTCATGTAACTAGGCATTTTTCGTCTTTTCTTAGCAGAAATGGACACACCCGTCCTGCAAGCCCCTGAAAACGTTTCTAAAATCTTCTACAGAGGCACTAAATACTGAACTAAACACACTTTCATTTCATAAAAAGACATTTTAAATGTCCATGCTGCTGCTTTCTAGTGCAAACCATCTTTCATTTGTCGTTTCCTCACACATTGGCTTCTGTTTCTTAGAAAATCTTGGAAGGACACAGCAAACAAGCAGAACTTTGAGAAAGATGGGATTTAACTCAAATTTAAAAGTGAGAACTAAAAGGTGTTTTGATTGGCTCGCACCTGCGGTCAGCTCCTAACTGATTGCTTGATTGAATATAAGCTTAGAGAACCTCTCGCCCGTCTCGTCAACTCACCTTGAAGGCGATGTCATAAAACTCTCCGCTGTTGCTGATGGACGGTCTGCTGGGATAAACCAGTCCGGAGGACGGAGCGGCAGCGGCGGCCAGACCCTTCCCCGTCCTCCCGCTGCTCGGCGACGCCTTGGGGCTCTTGGAGCTCCCTTTGCCTTTCACTGCCTTCTTCCTGGACATGGCTCTGACAACCTATTCAGCTCCGAGCAATTCACACAGGAAGATGAGGAGGAGAGTTTAAAATGTGGGTTTTCTTTCCAGTCTCAAACACTTTTCCTTGTGGAGTGAGTTGTGGTCGAGGCGCGTTGAGGCGAAATAAGTTCACCTGTGCGTCAAAATCATGACTGTGCGTAAAGCGTCAATTGGAAAGGTTTTTTTTAAATGGACAAAAACTGGCTATAAAGCGAGACAGCTGTTGTCCCTGTGGTGTAGCTGGATGACTATAAATCTGAGACCTGCTTCACAATGTAAACAGCTCTCACTCCTCCCTCTCTCGTATTGTGATGTTGGGAGCGCATGAAGGCATGGTTGTTCCAGTGCGTTTAGAGGAAAAATCCACACTAAAACGGAAATAATATGCTTTTCCAATGATGTTTGACGTAAGTTAATGCAAGCAAATGCAGTCCCATTAAGCTGAGAACACTCCACAAACTGATGATGTGATGCTTCTCACATTTTTTGATAATTTGCTTGACGACTCTTGACTTAAAATAATTTTAAATACTCAGTTTAAATCAGTTGAATGCAGGGTCACATCACTGCAAATTCCCACTGTACTATTCATTTTAAAAAGACATTAAGTCCTACTTGTAATGCAAAATCTGAGTTTTAGTGTAGTAGAAATGAAATTCTGATTTAGGGTGTATTTTTCTTTTAAAGGTGCAGGTCTGTATGACAGCTTGTAATAGGATGCTTCACATTTTCTCCACAGACACTTTAAATTTCCACTCTGGTGTCCAATATCCAAACCGCTCCTTCTGGGCGCACAAGTGAATCAGACATTCAGCAGGCAGGCTGTAAAATGTGTGACTTTAGGGCTGCCCAGAGTGTGTTTTCACGCTGTGGCCAGCAGGTGCATGTTTTACATAAAGCATTTGGGATTCAGAGTTGCTCTCAAAGCAGAAAAAAAATGTCATTGGTTAAGCCCCAGTGGCTCCAGGTGATGTGACTGGAGCCCAGTAGAAAAAGTCTTCTTTTATCAAATGAATAAGGGGAGTAGGGTTTGGTCACACTCCACAGAACTAGAGGGCAGTGGGGGAGCATTGAAAACTGGGACAGAAGCCAGTTGGCATCAAAATATAGCACAAATTTAAGGCTTAGGTTTCAGCAGAGCAAAAGAAGGTTTTCACATTTGTTATGTCTATTTAAACCATTTTATCCACCCTCCACTGTACAGAATGGAAAACTAAAGTTTGGCAAACAGCAGGGTAAAGCCTGAGAGGAAATGAGGTGAAATCAAGTGGCAACCTGCGGGGCTGAACAATGAAACCAGCACAGAAGAACAAAAAACTGCAGTTCCTCAAATGGCCACTTGAGGCTGGCTCCAAAAGCCAATCAATCTAGATAGACCCCCAAGTTAAAATCATGGATGAATACAGAGACATCGACACAGCGTTGGAGGCGAGGCCCCTCTTCATTTTTATGAAAGTTGCTCAGTGGCACCTGAAGCCAAAGAAGTTTAATTTCCATGGAATGAATGTTCCCAGATCTACAGCATCATGGACATATAGAGGAGGCACACTTGAGACTTACAGCGGCTAAGTAGCTAACTTTTAGTGCAGCACTCTGCTAACTTTAACGGAGATAAAATAATTTCATCTTGTGGCTCTTCTAGACTGTCCGACTTTTAAAATGTTATCGGATTGAATGGATCAATTCCTGATGGTGAAACAAGTCATTTTGCTGTGCTTGTGACATTAAAAAAATATCCACTGATTTACAGAAGTCTGTTTTACATTATATGGCATCACATGACAGACCCAGATGTTTTGGTTCCACATTAGGCCACTATGTAAAATTTGGCTTCAGAGTCTGGTGCTTAACTGCGAGCCCAGTCTCACTCCAAAGTCATCAACCCGTTGCTTGGGCAGTGACTTGTGTCGTCAGAAATCAACGAAAAAAGGTGCCCTTTAACGTTGGCATGTTATGCTGCCAGTTGGTGTTATAGTTTAACGTCGCCCGGTGGCATCAGGTGAAAACACGTTGGGACAAGGACAAAAGATAAGGCGGTGAAAGTCCAGAGAGCAGGTGTTCTAAAGTCAAACCCTGTTTCTTTTTCTGAAACCTAACCATGTGTTTTTGTAGTTGAAGGGAAAAAAAGTCAATTCTCAGTGTTCTACTGACATAGTATGTTTATTTTGAAAGAGACTGTATGTAAACATTAAATTTCCTGTGAAAATGGAAGTATATTTTGAAAGAAGACAATGCATGTACCAGGCAGAACTTGACACAGTGTCCCAGGACATCAACAACCAACGCACCCAGGGTACGTTGGCTTCATGACAGCTGTACGGGGATGAATTTTTATATCACTCACTCATTTACATTTTGTTAAGACTTTAAGTTTAGTGTAATTACAGACTGAGAAATTGCTTGCGGGGTGTCATGACCATCTATGAGGCTGATTCACCACTCGCTTCTCCACAGCTCCACCCTCTCATCCAAATATGGTCACTTCATCTCCAAAGAAATCCAAGATGGCAATGACCAAAATGCTAAACTTATTTGTATCTGGTCTATCAGTGGCATAAGTACACAAAAACTAGCATGAAACCATAAAACACTGGTCAATGGTATGCTAATACGTAGCACGTCTTTTAACTCATTGTTTTGGTTTCCAAGTTGCAACTTTAGTGCTTTGGTTTACCCTCACCACTGTTATCAGCATTGTTATTGGCTGCAGGAGGCAGCAAAAAAGATATAAACCCCACTGCAGACTCATTGCCCAGCACCAAACAGCCAACAGACAGAGTAAGCAACAAGTTTGTGAACAAAGTGGAGCATTTAGCAGCTAAAAGGCTAGATATTTTAAACAGAGCTGAGGGAAGATCGAATATTGGCCTTAAACTCAACAGGTGGCCAGAAACATGACTGCAAATGAATCTTAATGTTCTTCTGTGTCTGCCGGATGTGTAACAGAAAACTGCTTGCTAACAGATTCACTATATTAACTTCCAAGGTACTAATATGTCAGTGTAGTGTTTAAAGCTGGTTTCTGCTGCCCCCAAGTGGCCAAAAAAGTTAGTTATTGCAGGTTTAAAAGATTTTTTTTTTTTAAAGATTAGATGCTAACTTCCTGTTGGAGGCATTTATTGACTTTACATTTTAAAAGTATAGCTGAGATTTTTCTCATCAATATCAATACTTCTAATGGAGCCAGCATCTAGTGGCCATTAGAGGAACTGCGTAAGGCAACTACACATAAACTTGAAGGGGTTGCAGCTTGTTTCAGCTATGTGATTACGTGCAAGGTTATCAAACCATTCTGGGTTGACATAGCAGCAGTATGTGTGTCATGGTCATAAATTAAGAGCAAAAATGTGTGTACAGGAGAAAGTCTCTGCTATATGTAGCTACCAAACACCATGACTCACTCCTTATGTTCAGCAGAGCTCTATACCTATCAGCAAGCAGTCATTTCCCTACATCCACTGTGACGATACATACCCCAAAAAGTGTTTTACGTAACCACGAACAGAGGATGATCCACTGCACCGGTGACTCACTTGAGACTCTTCTTTTGCAACAGTCTACTTTAGTTTGACACACCTGAGAGCTGCCCAGTTCAACCAGTAGCCATAGGTCAGGACGGCTGTGATGTGACTCACTTCTACCATCCAGACTTTCCCAGCAGGGAATCGAACCGACAACAAACACCCTTTTTTTGGTCCAAACCAGTCTTTGAGCATCACTGCCGCCCCCACTTTAATATTATATCAGAGGACAACAGGGAAATTGGCATGAGCCAAACTGGAGCTGTAGAAATGAGACAGAGACATGTCCCTGCTGTCTGTTACACAATCAGAGCACACACACACACAAAAAAAATGGACGGCCAATCTGTAAGTTAACCATCAAAGTCACATAAAACTGCAAGAAAAGCTGCAAAAGCGATTCTGCGGGGAAATTTATTTGCAGAGCGAAGGCGGGGAACGCGACAAACAGGATGCAGATACGTTTGATGAGGAGGCTATTAAAAACGCCCATGCTGTGCGAGTGGTGCATCGTCAAAACCAATGAGCTGTGAACAACAGGAGGAGCGCACACACCCCTCCACCACTGATGTTATAATCGAGTTCCCTTTGAATAATTTGTCACTTCATATCACCCAAAGCACATATTTATGGTGTTCGATATCAACAAACTGTGTTAATTACAACCAATAAATTGTGAAATAACTAAATCAATAGTTAAAACTCATCCTTGTTCTTAGCAAATGTTATTTAATCATTCTTTAAAAAAAAAAAAAAACAGTTTTATTTAAGTTTGCTTCTCTAGTCATATCTCACAGATGCTTTAATCTTTCATTCCAGTTTTCAAGACTTTTACAAGACTGTCAATCAATTGGTTCTCAATGACTTCATATCATTGTTTTCTCTTTCTTTCTTAATTTGTGCTTTTTAAAAGTACCAATGTGTTGGGGTCCTGGGGGGCCCCAGTCAAAAGTACCCAATTCCGCCTGTGCAGTTTAAATAGATGGAACTATTTACTGAGTTCAGACACAGATGCAGCACACACAGATTTGATAATACAATGTCTTGTGACTATCAAATTCTATCGAACAATACAAGGAAAACTCAGCCTGCTGCTGTGGACATCCAACACTAGATGAGAAATGTACTTGAAAATGGTGTTGCTTTTGCTCCTGAAACACAGACAGGAAGATGGAAAATGTTTGCTCCCCTGTCACATGCCAGTACGCCCAAAGCATGGCATGAGCCAAATGGTGTGCTGTAACTGCCTGTGGCGTGTGGTGTTCACAGTCCCGTGTAAACACCATTCATTTTATGAATTACATTTATTCAACCTTTGTTTTGACAGGGGGTAATGCTGAAACCAAGGTCTCATTTACTTTTACTTTAAAGACAAAGAAAATGACCCCGCCTTCAGCATATAAATATAACACTATCAACACAAATACAACATACTGAAAACAAAGTGATAACAGAAACCAGGGTTCCCCCACACATTTTCATGGAGACCCCCCCCCCCCCCCATGAATTAAATTCAATTCAATTCATTACAATACAATACAATACAGTTCAATTCAATTCAATTTTATTTTGCCCTACTCGCCCATAATTGCAATTTCAGCTAGCTTCAAAGCAAGCAAGCGTCAAATATCGACACACATGAGTGTGTTTTATAATACATTGGCAGCTTCAGAATATAAATCTACCAGTAAATTCCATTACAAAGACAGTTATCAACGGCAGACTACTTTAACAACGTCACTTCACGCAACAAAATTCCATGACTTTTCCAAAACTTTCAATAACTTTTACCAATTCCAGGATTTTTTCAGGCCTGGAAAATGTGATTATGCAATTCCATGACTTTTCCAGGTTTTCCATGACTTTAGGAACCCTGAGAATCAAAGGACGGTGGATAGGCTTTTTAAGTACTAATGTGGATTGTACTTGGGATAAAAGCTGCAATTAGTAATAAAAAAAAGTTAATATTGTTTGTTTTACACAATATGCAAAATAACTGCAACTTTCCTAAAATAATAATAATCTGTTTGGCATTTTGTCAGATGACATTATTTATGTAACTAATGATGTTTTGAAAAGAATTAAGTTACATTTTGCTATGATGGTAATACAGATTATTCTTGGAGACTTCTCAGTCAAACATTTGTGTATGTTAAATGTGTTGGTAGGATGCAAGCAAGATGGACTATTGCCCGGACACTTAGCTCCTGTTTGCTAGAGTCGTGACTCTCAAATGGGGGTATGGGTACCTAGAGGGGTACTTTGGAATACTGCAGGGGTACATGAGTTTTTTAATGTTAATTTTAAAAATATATGTCATGCCTCATTCCTAAAATAATTATACCATAATAGGTTCAAAACAATACATAAATATAAATGTAAGTGCAATAAACCACATTTTATATCAGATATTCATACATACTCATTGTCAGTGCAATTGTTGACTGCTGGAAACTGTAAACTGCCCAGAGTCAAAAGGAAGATTTTCTTTTCTTTCTATCTACTTTTCTTCTTTTTAACTATTTCTATTGGATTTAGGTTTTTGTTTCCTTAATTCTTCCAAGAAGTTTTATTTATTTATCTTATTTTATTTTCATTTTTTATATGTGGTGGTATTGATACATTGTCCCTTTATGTGTGTGTGTGTGTGTGTGTATATATATATATATATATATATATATATATATATATATGTATATCCCTGGACCTTGGACCTTATGTAATAAAAAATAAGAATAAAAAAAGACAAATAACAGGGAAAAAATACTGCCACAACAAATGCAAGCATTTCAGGTTTATGTTTGTTCACTCTGTGGTTTTACCAACCCTATTTTGTGCTGGTCAGGGGGTACTTGGCTGAAAGAATATTTCAAAGGAGGTACATTATTGAAAAAAAGTCTGAGAAGCACTGAGCTTCAGCAACAGTGTCAAAGCAATTTTGACTCAGCTGTGAGCCTTCTGTTGAAAATAAACAACAAACCTCTCCTTTATTTGTCTTAACAAGACAGTGCGACTGCTCATTCTTCAAAAAGACAGATGCACTGTGTCACACAAACACAAACAAATCACCAGGTTCATTTTTTGGTATTATCAGTGGAGACAGATGGTTTGCTGGGCCGACACTCTCACGGCTGGTTGTGGATTATTTTACTGGAGCCAACAATAATGACTTTGCTGAATGTTTTTGCATCTGCCGTTTCAACTGGACCATGAGGAGGTCAATAAATGTCTCCCTCTCTCTTTGTGCTGCATGATGGGTGGCACAAGAGACATGAAAGGAACTGGGCGACGACTAGAATAATTAATATTTGAGATGCGCCGCACGTACTGAATAGGTGTGTGTTTCAGGCAGCTCTTTGAAAAATATCTTCATCAGATGGGCAGCGTCCAAAAACAGGCTCAATTAATCAAAGACATGCAGCAGTCAGAGGAGGCGTTGATGAATTAGGATGAAAAATAATCAATATATATATAAGAATTCATTTTTGCAGACACAACATTTGGCCAAAAAAGGGTTATTGTCACTGATAAAGATGAATGGCATCAGTGGCCAGCTGAAAATGCATCAGCTCTGATCAGACTTGCTGTGTTGCTGTGTTTTTGAATTCTTCTGGCACAGCAGGAGGGTAAAAAGGCCGACACAGGGGATGTCTGTCACTCAAAAACCACATCAAACATGCACCTGACACACACCTCGGGGCACACTTTGAGGAAAAGGCTCCTGTAGTGGTGAATGTGGGAAGGAGAACCACAAAGCCTAGAGATGTAGTCTGAATCACCTGGAGAACAGCACCATCTAGTGGCCGCTTTATGTTACTGTCACTCCAACCAGAGAGCCATAATGACAAACTTGTGTTCAGCTACTGTCATATCCAGTGTCAACATGTCTTCATATTTAGGAAAACATTTTGATTTATTTTCATTTTCTCATGTACTTGTCTGTCAAATAGTATTTTCTGATGCGTTCACATTACACAGGATGAAAGCAGAGATGAAAAGATGTCAACTTGTGAGAGATCATGGCATCAAAGTGGTTGTATGATTACAGAGTTGGTCATGCAAGGATCAAAATACTGTGCATTAACAATATAAAACCATATCAATTACATAAGGGTTTAATTATACTGAAAGATGGCTGATATGAGGCATTGACATTTGTTTTCCAGGCACTTCCGAATTATTAAATGCGAAATCTGACACAATGGAACTTGTATAAAAATCAGTCTTAATTCCAACAAAGTTGATCTGAACACAACTCAGATATAATATAACAAATACAGGAGAACAGAGGCAGGATGCTACATTGGCACAGTGGACGATATGGCAACAGATATGCCCAGGAAGAGAGGCCAGTGTACTGTATCTACGCTGGGGTTAAGGAGGGATAGTCGAGGCTGGATCATTGTTTATGGGCTTAAAGTGAGAATGAGGAAGAGATCGGATGACTTGAAAAGGCTGGACAGACCCAAAACATCAGGTGGACAGGTGAAGAAAGTCAATGAATGGAAAGCTCATTGAATTAGCATTGCACTCCTGAAACATTATCAGAATCACGATGGACAGTTTAAAATAGAATTTAAAAAAATTAAAAGATTGTCTTTCTTATTCCACACACTCTTCTTCCTTGTCAAAAACTGGTGCCTACATTCCCCACAATGCAACTCGATTGAAGACAATTTGGGCGTGTCATGCTCGTTGTGAGCAATGTAACCTTGCACTGCTGGCCACAAGCAGAGATGAGGAGCAGGATACAGAGGTTTGGTAAGCTCCCTTCTTTCTAACTGTATCGCTCATTTAGACAAAAATAAATCACTCCAGTTTTTCATATAACAGCTGCTCTGTTTGACACGGAGAGCAGATCCCAGTTAGCACCTAGCTGTTTCTCAAACCACCGCAAATTACAATTTAGCTGAATGCGTTCTAAACCACAGCTGAGCTAGTAAAATTCTTAGTGACGAAGCAAAAGCCCAGAAATGTTCAGTCAATAATAAATATCCTGTCTGTAAAAATTATTAGTCACTGGGGGAAAAATGGAGGGAAAAACAAAATATGAATTCAAAACTGTTTTAATGTTCAAATGTCTGATGTACAAGGGTCAGTAGTCACTTGTGACACACAGACGTGTCCCTAAATGAAACCTTAAAAAGCATCACATTGTTTGGATGTTTGATTTCAGGTTTTATCAAGCAGTTCTTTATCAAACTTTGCAATCTGTAGAAACCTGACGGCACTTTTGGTCCAACTCCAGCAGCTTCACTGAAACTGACTTTAACATTCCCTTTTTTCAACCTCAACCCCTGAAGTCCTCCGTTCTCCTCTAGTAGTCAGAGGTCATGGCTTTAGCTCCTGTTTGTTGGTATGTGCGGGTGGGGCCAGTTCCTGGATTGGAAGTAGCCCCTGAGTCCTTCCAGGTCCAGGGGAGGGAAGTAGGCTCCGATGCGTCTTCTCAGCCACCACTTCCCCTGAGCTGCGCTGCTGCTGCCCGGCTGGCTGAACTTGTATCTGAAATGTTCCCCTCGAACCCACCTGAGAAAGAGGAGGACACAGAGAGGAGTGAAACTGCATGAAACAAAGACTCTTTTTTTGACATTTTTTCATCTTTTCTCACGTATGTATCATCCTAACAAAGTCACTGTGACATACCACACAACATCTACATTATAATGATTTTTGTATATTAGCAAAGGAAAGACAGTGTGTGCTTATTGCTTCACCAGAGGGGGCTATAGCACAGAGAATAGTGGGACTGTCATTTGATTGACCTCTGCCAACACATATTTAATAACAGATATATTTCTGTAATCAGTGGTTGATCATTAGTAGGACAAAAATGTGCATTGGTGAGGTTCATGTCGACATAAAGAGCTTCATGCTAGTTCATCGTACAGTATTTTTACCCTGCAGAGGGATCATTGCTGTGACTGTGTGCTCTGTATTTACCTGGGAGTTTCTCGGCCTTGGAAGGGGTTGTGGTCGAGCAGGGAGAGGACGGTGCTGTCATTGGACAGCAGGCGTCCTGCTATGTGGATCACCCACTCACTCTGCTCATAGGTCTGTATGATGACATGGAGACAGGGTTAAGAAAGGAACAGAAAAAAAAGAAAGAAGAGTAAAATAATACAGGTTGTGAAAGAGATGTGAATGTGTACACTGAAAGGCAGAGAGAGACTGAGAGTGTATGAGGCTCTGAGGCAAAATAGTTAAGACTACGGCAAAGGAGAGGTAAAAAAGGGACAAGTATGCAGACAATAAGAAAACAAACACCAAACGAGACAAAGGGAAAGATATATAGAGTGATAGATGATAAGAAAGGGAGAAATACAGATGTAAAGAGGCATTCAGATAATACCAAAAGTCATCTAATTTAATTGAGGTAAATACATGAAAATCACTGCCCTCTAGTGGCCATATACAGTAACTGAACATTTACTCTAAATACAGTACTTAGCAGCTGAGGCTCACAATTAATTTTTGGCACACACGGCCTATAAATGAAGTGATTTCTGCTGATGTACCAGCTAAAAAGGGGGGAACTGTGAATTGTTACACCATTTACTATTGTTTCTTGTGTGTTTTTGCCTAGTTAACTTCATTCATCATCAAAGGCAACAAGACCCTCTTGGTCTTTGGAGTGAAAATCTTACCTCTAAAGATACTGAATAATGACCCAAAATGAGTTTTGGTACCAATATCAACTACATCCTATATCCACACACTAAAATACATTTATGATGGAGACAAGTTAATATGTGTCCTCTGCACTCCCTACATCATCTCCTGCAGCTCCTCAATATCTCACCTGGAAGGCAGCAAACCACATGAGCCAGTCCAGCCGGTAGTGGTACGGTGATATGAGGCATGGTCGTCTGTAAATGTCCCCTGGCTTACACAGGAACTGGTACTCCTCCCAAATTGCCTCAGGGTCCTTGGGATCCTGGCTGAGAGTGCCTTGGAAAATCACCTCGGTACGCTCCTTTGTAATGCTGGACAGAGGGGGGCAATTAAATTATAGTGGATATGATGACTTGTAAAATGCCTCATGGGCTAATTGACAGAGGGCTGAAGGCTGCAGAGTTAATGTATACAGATGCAGGACTATAGATTACCCTCTGCTATTATCTCCAATTTCTGGAAAAAGACAAACTTGAAAGGTTCTGTTCACCCAAATCACAAAAACAAACAGAAAATATTTGGTTAGTAGTGTCAGTGAGGTGTGTGGATAATACCCTGAGCAGTTGGAACTTTTATTCTGGAAAGACGCCACAAACAAAATTTGTTTTGCCTTTACTGCAGTGCAGAATGGCTGGACAAAAATTTGTGAAAAAGAGAAAATTTAATGTTCAAAACATTTCTTTTTCTCTTCTATTGTGATATTCAGTTTGTTTAAAATTCATCATTATGAGATCACAAATTTCAAAAGTTTCCAAGGTCAAAAAAGAACTTCAATTTCTCTCAGTATCAATTGTTAAGGCCTTTACACACCAGGGGCGGGATGAACAAATTACATGAAAATACAAACTATATGTCTGCATCATACCGGTAGCGATGCGAAATCTATGACAATTACAACACTTGCTTAATTAAAAGGGTTTGATGTGAACAGATCTGCCAGCAGCAAAGCAAATTTGCACCAACTGCTGTGAGCTAAATGATCCAGAGCAGCGTCTGGTAGTCTGTCTGAGGTAAACCGCTGTATAGTCTACACTACTGTAGGATATTTTAGTGAGTTTCTTTTAAGTGAATTTGAGCTCCCTCTCTGTCTGAACCCAACTTGCCAGGTTTGAGCCGGGCTCGGTTGAAATTTCTCATTATTTCCCTGGGCTTGAGCTCGAGTCACGTTCTCGCCAATTTACCTGTGTTTTTTGTTTTTCATACACCTGGCAGTTCTTGTGTGTAAATCGCAGGAGCTCTATTGGACTGAGAGAAAAGGAGGGACCGCAACTAAGAAAGGGAAAGTGATGAAACGACAAAGAAATATGAGAGACAGAGCAGGTGAGAAAAGGCAGCAAAGTGACCAGGTTGGCAGTGTTTGTCGTGCTTCCCCAGCAATGGGAACGATATTCATAACATGCAGTGAAGAGCTGTGATCATCATCTGCACACTGTGTGGCCATGGACTGCTGTGTGCACTAGATGCACCAAGAGGCGCAGCCTGTTCTGCTGAACCTGTTGTGCACAAGACAACAGATTTTTGAAATGAGGGAAAGAAGGAGAAGTGGTGCAAGGACGCATGTCAGCCCTTAGCTTGTAATAAATGTTTTAACATTAAAAATATATATTGTTATTAATGAAATTTGTTGTTTTACAGTAGAAATTTGGGCTAAGGCCAAAACTGCTGCCGTAGTTCGGGCTTGAGACAGAAACTGCACTGGTTCATAAATGCTCAGGCCTGATTTTTTTTTTTTAAATTAGGGTTAGGGTTAGTGTTAAGGTTAGGCCTAACCCATCTTGGCTCAGACTAGGGAGCTTCTGTGTTGCTGTTGTATAATCATTATAAGGACAAGCACAACAGGATTGGTTCTTGCCTTCATTTGTCACGCAAAAGCTCAGAAAAATCAACCATCTTGCAGAAAAAAGTCACTTTTTTGCTGTGTAATATTTGCGATCTGCATGAAAGTACTTATTACAAAAACATTTAGAAAAATATAGTGACATATGAATTAATTGCAATAAAAATGCCCCTGGTGCATAAAGGCCTTTAAGCCAACATGGGTGTCTGAGGAGGATCTTGTGATCTAATAGACAAAATAAATGATCACAATGACTCTATGTATGGGCATGTAAATAAATATGAACCTATCCTTGAAGTGCATTTTAAAACATCTTAATGCTTTAAATTTAGGCAGGTTTTAGATGCTTTAAGGACCCACAGATACCTTGACGAACCTCATGACCCCACACTGACCCCTGACTGTACCGTACCTGCCAAAGGCCCCGTAGGTGTTGACGATACGCAGTGGGTCGAAGGACGTGTTCATCACCTGCCTGGAACTGAACAGGTTCATCACCACGGGAATGCTCAGGTAGCCAATCAGAATGCCCAAAGAAATGTTCACCACCCGACGTATCAACATACCTGTGTTACATACAGTAATAGAAAGAGTGGAACAGCTCATTATCAGTCACACATCAGACTTCATTATCTGTTACACACTCTACACTGCTTTGAGCCAAATTGTATGGAATTGCAGAGCAATCCTGTTTGACCTAAAGATGCTGCGACAGCATTTGTTTACTTGTTAAATTTTGTTGATGTTTACAGAAATAATGCATCATGTCCATATTTCAAAATGAGACTAAGTGGCCCGGAGGAAAACTGTAATTACAGCTTACATCAAGGTGACATATTCATTAGTGTCTGGCCTGGAGGGGGATTCATCATTAATGGAAGACAACATGTTTCCTGGTCCAGAATTAGTGCAATTAAGTCTATGTGTGTATATGTGTGTGATGACTTCAGCACTTCCACAGTGGAAGGGGTTTGACCCGTTAGGTCATGGGACGGCCAGTATTGACAAATGTTTGCTGAGTCCACATCACTTCCTTCCTACCTGTCTGCCTGCTTATCCCATGCATGTTAAAGACATCAACATAATCCAACTAAAACTTTTCACACTGAGAGACTGTGTGAGTCTGCTCAAATGATTAAAACATGCCCACACTGCAGGTAGAAGCCTATTTTATATTCAACGTCGTACAATAAAGTAAAGACACTAATGGGTCCAACGAGACCAATTAGAGAGGGGCCACTGGCGCTCTGACCACATTTGAAGCAGTCTGTATTGTAAAAATGTGAGCCACATCACATTAAATTCCAATAAACCATATGTCAGACTTTTCCCTGCTCCTCAGCTGTCCAAGTGCTAATCCCTTTTCTACCCACAATTCCCTGTTTCTTCCATAATTCCCCTCCTCCTGTGCCCATTAGCCTCAACTGTTAGATATACCAATGTCTATACAAGAGTCTCTAGACCCATTCATTCCAAAAATGAGATACCAACAATTTTCAAAACAAAAGGTCAAAAATATGATGTGAAAATATGTATTATTTTGAATTCCAACAGAAAATGGCTCATTATGACTCATAGGTTTTTCTGAATCTGAGGCCTCATTAACAAAGCATCTTATCTTACCTCCTGAAAAGTGCTAAAAGTGTCCTCTAACGTTTCTAAAGGAAGTGCCGGGGTTGAATCTGTTGCCATGGATGATGTCATGTTTCATGAATGCTATGACTACAGTGATTGGATGATAAGCAACCTTTCTGCGTCTGTGAATCTGAAAAGGATGGATAGAAAGTGGCGACCAATTCTCATTCCCAGGTCATCAAATACAGACACTTTGTCATGCCCCTTGGAGTCTGATAGCGACGCACAGGGCACCCCCCAGTGTATCTATGAGAAGCACTGCTGAAACACATTGTAACTTGGGATTTATGTTGTGAAACACTCATGGTTATGTTTAGGCAACAAAACCAATTGGTTACGTAAACAGGAGACATGAGTGATGTCAGTGTGCAACAACTGTATATAAATTACATAACATTACGTGAAAACAAAAGTGACTTTTGGTTTCACATGAGGCGTAGGTACATAAGCAGCACAACGTTAATTAAAACAACACTGACACCCTCCCTTCTCTCCTGCCCTAAGCAGACTTTCTAACTCTTTATACTATGTAAGTTGCACATAGTGTCAAGTTTTGTTGCCGGTGGGTTTACACTGAAGTTAGCTGAAGGCCCACTGTGTCTCATAGAGACGCTAAAGGGTGCCTTTGAAACTCTCTCTCTGTTGTTGCCTTTTCCATCCTCTCTTTCCAACCTCTCAAATATGACACACCCTCTGATGTTGGAACTGTTTGCACTTCAGGTCAGGAAAAACCTGCTATTTTCTGGTTCCAGCTGAGAACCAACTTTTTGGGTTCTGGACTAATCTATTCTAGGTCGAAATGCTCTGAGAAGTTCAAAATTAAGTGCGGGAACCATAATGGAAGCAGTTCCATGTTCGCAGGAAAGGGCAATCAGACTTCTGAGCTACTTTTAGTGCTTGAAAAAGGAAGTGAAGACACCTCTCTGTCTACATCAATGGACCTAAGGGGGGGGGGGGCAAGTGAACAGTTTTAGGTTACTGGGAATCAGCATCACAGAGAACCTGACATGATAATCAAACATCTCCATCCTAGTGAAAAAGCTGTAGTGGCTGTATTTTTTATGGAAACTTGAGAAAGCAAAATTCCCCAGCCAAGTTCTTGTAAATTTTTACAGAGGTGCAATAGAAAGCATCCTGACTGGAAACATTACAAACTGGTAACATTTGTGCCATCAGCAATATCAGTGAGGTAAGGCATCTGCGCAGAGTCCAAAGGATATTAACACACAATACCCACCAAGAAACAGCCTGTTCCTACAGCGGCCGTCCTTCGATACTGAAGAATCTGCTGTCATACCACCAGAGTACAAAGCAGCTTCTTTCCTCAGGCTGTAAGACTCCTCAGCTGAACATCATCCTCCACACTCCACCATTTTTTTTTTATATTGTAGCACTAAAGGCACTACAACTGCGTTTCATTGTGAAACTCTGAGTTGCAAAATAACAATAAATTAACCTTGAACCTTGAAATTGCTTTGTGAATTACTCTTAGACTCTTAAACACAGGAGTCAGAAAGTTTGGACTAACATGTCTTTTACTTTAAGGAGTTGTCTCTCTACTTTAAACCTTAGGATGTTTTGTGAATGTGTCCCCTGAATACCTTTGGTGGGTTTGGGGATGCGTCCAGCTGCATCCTCATTCTGTATCTCCAGCACTGCCTTCTTGGCTCCACCTCGAGACCGAAACAAGAAGCCCAGCGATGCGTCATCAAAACAGGCCAGACTGGGAACAATGGTCAGCCAGTTAAGGAAGCTGAGGTTCCCACTTACTATCAGAACCACCTATAGCACAAGAGACGAGGCAGAGTCAAAGACAGCCATGTATCAGGTAACATCTGCTGAACTGATTATATTGCATCACTTTACATAATGTAGGCATTTCAAGGAGTTCAACCAACATGTGAACGGTTGAGTACTGACTTATTTTGAACCGTGCAAAATTGGCATACAGGAACATGAGCTCTGGCACCCACTGCACATGATGCACAAATTTAATTTAAGCGAACAGCACATAATGCAATTAAACACAGATAAATGTAATAAAACATCCCCTTAAATCAGCTAGTCAACATGTTTAATGTAATAAAAAATGGAACATGTAATGCTATGACTGGTCCAGAACCAATTTTAGATCTAAGACATGCTATTACACGATGGCACCCTGATAGACAGAGGAGTAAAACTCTAAATTCAAAGCCCGGATCTGTGGAAATACAGGTTCTCCTCACAAGATGCCACCATTAACAGCCCCAGTGTTTGTTATGATCAGCTCTTGTGAGTTGGTGAACAGTGTGAATTACCTGGAACAGGATCTGGATTGTGCCGTTGACCATGCACATCCGCCTACCCAAGAAGGTAAAGAACGGGAAGATGAGCTCGATGAGGTGGTTTGACAACGTCTCAAAGCGATGGAACCACCATGGGGAGCGATGCATGTAGTACGACATGGGGTTAGGAACTGGCTGGGTCTGGGAGGAGATGCAAAGCAGAGAATAAAAAGGAGGTGAAAATCTGAAACCCACACCCAAAACCCATGAAATCCATCTTTAAGTTTTTGATAATGCCAGAGAGGTCAGCAAGTGTCAGAACCAAGGGGTTTGTCAAGATAATCATTAACTTTTATCAGTGAATTTTTGTTGCATGAATTTATCCATAAAGATTTCACCCACCACATTACCATTCGTATATCAATGACTCTTACTCTTACTTTGAATAATGAAGAGAACTTTGTTTTTCTCATATGCATCTGCTGAACGAAGAATCCAAAACCAGAGAAAATTCTTAATGAATTGAAGTCATTCGGGGTCATGTTTCACAACAGCAAAACTATATTAAAACATCTGTTTACAAACTCTCACACACCTCATGCAGTATAATCCAAGTCTCCAAGTCTAATTTATCATGTATGAAAATTATCTGGGCTTTCTTCAAAGCCAAACTCCATTGACAAGAATAGTAATTTTACCTTGCTGAACATGGCAGCTGCTGGTCTACTGCTGCTTCGATCAGTTAGTTTGTTTGCATCATTGTGTGACTTTGCTGAATCTGAACTAACCCTTTAAAACACCAAAGTAATTAAACTAAATGATTGAGGCAGTGGTAGATCAGCAACTGCCATGTTCAGCAAGGTGAAATTAGTTCCCTGTCAGAAAAGGCTGTCTGTTTGGGTAGTACTCAGCATTCAGTTGGATGACGAAGAACTGAATTGTACTGCACGAGTTGTGTGGGAGTTTGTAAAAGGATGTTTTCATATAGTTTCGCTGTCAAGACTTTACTCAGTTTTTGGATTCTTCATTCATTCTGAGGGCATGCGAGAATAACAGAGTTTTCTTCACTAATTCAACTTAACACAAGCTGAGTAATTGATATACAAATGGTCATTTAAGGGGTGAAGTATTCCTTTAATATTTGCTACTATGCTAAACATAGACTTCTTCTACTGCTTAAAATGCATGTTTTCTCTGCTTTACTTTGACACCAAAACCTTGTCTGAGCCGGGGATGGAGAGTAATTTATGGTGCCACGCCTTGGGGGAAACATTTCCATGTCTAAATAAAGGTGGAACTTCATTTAAATGAAGGCAACACCACCTACACATAAAAAAAAGAAAGAAAAACACTCATACATTACAGAGCTGTGCAGTGTTTGCATATATATGATTAATTGTGTGTGTGAGATGTGGTCACATGCAAACCGTGTAATAGGTGAACATGCAAATAGTGTCAGGTGAGGTGGTGAAAAATAAACACAGCACAGAAATAGGTGGGGGGAAAAGAAAACAAGACACTGGCACACTAGTCTATACTCTTATTGTTTTTATGGAATGGAAGCAAAAAAAAGAAAGGTTATTTAACCTGTAGCTTACCAAAACACCCCTGGAAATCCGAGGGCAAGGAGCCTGCAACCTCAGACAACCAAACAACCCCACCTGGCCTGCAAGCTAGCTGCATTACAAGAAACTAACCGGAGCAAACAAAACAGCAACTATACTGAAACACACCTACACCATCCCCTGGGAGTCAGGACAGGAGGGGATCTGCAGTTTCTCTGCAGGTTTGAAAGAGAGCAGTGTGTCAGAGGGGGTTAATAAGGCTTCACCTGGCGCCAGTGGCTTCCGGTGTACTGCGTATATGTGTGTGTGTGTGTGTGTGTGTGTGTGTGTCTGTGTGAATCTGCATTACCTCTAAGGCCAGTGACAGTTGAGGTAAAAGCAGGGAAACTGACCCAAGATGAAATAAGGTCCAAGTTGATATATCATTTGTCAGGTAACAACATGTTTTCTGATCCAGTACATGTAATTACATTTTAAACAGCCCCAGTACATATGTACAGAACCCCTAAGAAGCAAGTGAGAAAGAAAAATTCAACCAAATGTCTCTCCTTCTGTTTCTGGGTTATGGCACTGAACAAGGGCCAAAAAAGTGTTTTTGTGAAACATTATGATGTCACAGTAAAGTTGACCTTTGACCTTTCGGATATAAAATGTCATCATTTTATCACATTTGTGTGAAATTTGGTCATTTAAATACATGAATTCTTGAGTTGAGGAAAAACCATGTTTTGTCAGGTCACACTGACCTTGCCCTTTGACCACCAAATTATAACCCATTCATCCTTGAATCTAAGTGGATGTTTGTGCCAAATTTGAGGAATTTCCCTCAAGGCCTTATTGAGATATTGGTTTCGAGACGGACAGAGTCACAGTGACCTCTGACCACCAAAATCAAATCCGTTCATTACTGAGGACGTTTGTGCCAAATTCGAAGACATTCACTTCTTGAGATGTAACTTACACAAGAATGAAAGAGATTAGGTCAGACTGACCTTTGACTTTTGACCACCAAAATCTTATCAGTTCATTCAGATCATTGCTGAGTCTAAGTGGACGTTTGTGCCCTCAAGGCATTCCTCAGAATGGGAGGGATGATCGGACGAAGGACGGACAACCCCAATACATAATGCATGTAGGCCACGGCTATTGCTGGCATTTTAAAAAAGTTTTGACAGGTTAGAAAAAAAAAAGATTTGCTAGGATAATTTTTCTAAGATGACCTAATTCATGGATGAAAAAAATGAGGAACTTAGAAAGATTATCCTGACAAAACCTTTTTTCACCTCATACAAACAGGAGATAAAACAATTTAGATCAGACTTATAAAATGGATCTGCTAAAATCTTTTCTTTTCTCCCTTGCCTCTCAGGGCTTTCCATTACAGAGTTGGATTCAGAGTTCTTTAGAAGCAAGATCAAATAGCTTTTGTTAGCCACTGTGGCTACACATGGCAATTCAAGGATAATGGCATCAGCTAAAATTTAGAGTAAATATTAACATGAGTAAAGGAGAATAATATCTGTTTGCAAAAGCATTGCATCATTGATTATTTGACAACTGTCAGGTGGACATGTTAATGCTGCTATATCTACTGACTGTATTTTAGCAATGTTTCCTATGTTGTCCACACGAAACCCTATAGACACACCCACTGACATATAGCAGGATTAAAAATAGAACAGGAATGCACAAGGACAAAATAATGAACAGCATAAAAAGAATCAATTTAAACCATGAAGTGCACACACACAAGTATAAAGAAGGCCGTCACGAGACACAGATATATATATATCACAGTGGGGTACATTGGAAGCCATACCATGCTGATTTACATGTAAAAATATCTGGCTTACATTTTTTGATGTTACACATGATTCTCCTCGTTAAAGTTCATCAAGTACACACGCTGCCCCCATCAACATTTTCCTGCATTTTTGTTTAACTACTGCTTCTCCTGCTCTCCATTTAAAATATGAATAATATCGACAATATAATTAGGTCACTGGTTCCTTTTAGCCACTGGAAATTTGGAATCAGTGAATTTCTGTTACTTTTTTTTGTGTGTAAATTGTCACTGAAAGGCTCCATGTACCCCAGAGTTTCCTTCACCACTGCATAATTATAGAGGGTCACTCTGCCCCAAAGAATTATAGTCACTTAGCCTGGTTTCAGAGAGGAGTTTTAATGTCCTCAGACATTCAGAGTCCTCAGAGGATGAATCCAACTGACTCTTTTGATGCTATTGCTTGTTTTCTCGGGCCACCATGAGGTTGACATTTTTGTTTTTTAATTGAATGTCTCAACAGCTCCAGGGTGGGTTGCGTTAAATTTTTTACAGATGTTCAAGCTTAACTGAGGATAACTTGCAATGACTTTGGTGGCCCTCTGAAATACCTCAACTTCTACTTGATGGATTGGCACCAACTTATGTATATATATATATATATATTGATGTGATATATTGAGTGTGGTGTTCCCCTGACTTTTCTTCAAGAACCACCATAAGGTTGACTTTTTTATTGACATAGCTCAACAACTAATGGCTGGATTGCCATGAAATGAGTAAGGGGGGAATTGTAAATTTTGAGATCCCCTGACCTTTTATCTAGCACCATCATCAAATTTCTGTTGGTCCAATAATTTGGTTTATGACAAAATTTCTGCAAAACTAATGTTATTCCCATCAACTTCAGCTGTACTTTCTGTTTATAGCCAATTAGTAAATGTTGGCTTGCTATTTAAGGGGATAACAATACATACATCTGGACAGATGTATCGATTCAGTGATCAATGATCCAATATTATTGATATTATTGATTGCAAAGTTAAAAACGTTGATACATTCCATCATTTTTAAGATCCACCTTTGTTTTGAAATTCCCATGGCACATCTGTGTCACCACTTTTGACCAAGAACACCTCCTTCCTTAACAATCAAACGGTGCTACTGCCTAGTGCCAGGCAGACAATGACAAGCAGCCAAGAAGAAGACAGTGAGGACATTTTTTGATTTCACTAGAATTTGTGGTATCAGCAGATATTGTATCATTCTCCAAAGAATTTATGTAATGTATCATGATGAAACTTGTGATTTACAGCCCTAATGCTAACATGCTAAATTGACATGGCAAACATTGTACCTACTATATATTAACATGCTAGCATCATCGCTCTGAAATGCATGCATTACTTTTGCATCACTTTTAATCGCATACATTAAATAGACTATACTTGGCAGTGATGAGGAAATTACGATTTGTCATCAATGCTAGTGCTGTTAGCAAAAGTTATTGTAACGATTGTTGTGGACAACTCTACATGTATCTACATATACAGAGTAGTTCAACCAAAGGAATGATTTCCCCTGTTCAGCCTGTTTCATTTGATTAATTATCAGAGACAACAGAGACTGTTTAATATTTTCCAAACAACAGAGCAAATAAATTAGGGTAGTGGATAAAATATCCTATGTCATATATCATTTTCCAACTCCCCGGGTGGACAACCACTGGCTTAGTGATTTCCATGGCATTAGCAATGCTAAAACTGGTCTAACCCTGGGAACTAAACATTGGGGGATAAATTATAGTAGATTTACATTGTAGTATACCAGTAAACCAAAACATTTTTCCAAAACTAAATGAAAAGGCAGAAAGTGTGACAGTTCATATATGAGGTACATCATTCCTGATTCCCTTCCTTTAGTCATCCATGGCTACATAGTTTCTGCAACAGTTATCCTGTCCCACAGGAGCCATTGTGTAACAGTCTATCCTCTATTCCCATTGTATTTCAGACTGTGTGAGTATCTATATTGTATTCTTGATATGCATTTGAGTGTCATCTCCAGTCATCCAGTCCCTTAGGAGCCAGTGTATTCCTGTCTGTGTTAATTACAGAAGACAGCCCTCCTCCCTCTGCGGCTTGGTAACACAGAGCAGTGTGGGTCAGAGCGGTTGAGCGTCCCACAGGGGAAAAACAAACACAACCCCACGATCCGCATAAGAGGCTGATTTATTGAAACCCACGACAGCGGTTACTGTAATGTGTTGCCCTGGTGTGGTTAGCCTCATGTGAGTACATTGCTGTCTTGTCATCATTCAGGAGACACAGCCATGGCACAATCTTTTTGTATATCTGGACTGCTGTTAAGACGTTCAGACTGTCAAAGAAAACGGGCCTTTGGGAAATTTAGAAAGTTATACTGGCCATCTTCCCACAAGAATGATTCAAAATAAGACGGCAAGGCAACAAGTGCCATCTTAACTGGTAATTTAAGAGCTTTCATGATATCTTTGGTGCTCAGGGCTCATTGCTGTGCGGTGTTTTCTACACCGCACTTCCCAGAAGTCAACAAACAGCCTTGGGATTTTACGATGAGAAAATCTGAGTTTCTCCTACTTTCTTTGTCACTCATGATAACCACCCTGTTCTCTTTCACTATTGCTGCAGCTACAAACATCAAATGCATGTATTGCATATATTGCAGATTTTTCCCATGAAAGAACAACCAAGTATCAAGTGGTCAGCACAGGAAGGAACCATAAAAGCTCTCATGAACTAAGTAAATCTTGAAGCTGCTCTAATTAATACTTGTATATGATGACATGACTCAGCAGTTCTATTTTAGCATCTTTTAGCTCCTTGTTTTAGTTTTACAGTCAAAAACGTCACTGTTTTGGTTGAGTCTCAGTGCTTTCATCAGTGTCATTTCCAGCAGCAACAGGCAGCTGTTTTCAGGCAAAATTTAGCTAATTTTAGCGAATTGCTAATTTACAGCCTAGCTAGTGAACAAAGTAGGAAAACTCCAGCTTCTCCAATGTGAGGATTTCTGATTTTCTTGTCATTACTATCTCCATCAAGTGTACGCTAATCTCACATATTACTAGACCAAGCAGCCTAATATTTTTTGTGCACATATATGTGCTCAACGGCCTCTTATGGTTTCAGTGATTCACAATCGTTTAAAAAAAACTGTTTGATTGACCTTTTTATTCCGTCATTGACTGCTGACTTTTTACTCTTCTCAGCTGGCTGGTTGGGAACTGCAAGTGATCAACAAAATCAACTAGCAAAAGAACAGGGCAAAAGGCAGTTCCCGCAATTGGATAGGCTAAAAAAAAAAAAGAAGCCTGACCATTGCAGGGCACATTTTGGGCTGAAACTGGCATTCATAGAAAAGTTGAGTCTCATTTTGAACCAGAGCAACTGCAGATTAATCTCATGCCTAATATGCTCAGGCACAATACAAGATTGATTACTCCCCGCTGCAACGCCATCTTGACTGTAAGAAAGCCGGAGGCGACAATTCCACCAGTTGTAGTTCAAGGATACTAATGAAGACTGGGACACTGTGTCATATTGCATCATATCATTGGGGTACAACAAATGTACAGTCTGGTCTGCACTTGCTGAAAGGATCAATAGCTGGAGCACTATCAAAGAACATGGGTATGACCTCTTTTCACTGAGACATTGGAAGTCAGCCTTCGCTCGGAATGTATTTTGTAAAATTCTGAAAAGAAGATCTTAAAGCCTGTGGAAACACAGCTTGAAATAGTAAAAATGCATATATTATATCAAAGTCGAGTGTCTCATTAATCATCCACAAAAGTCTGAGTCATCATTTTGCTGTTTAGACCACTTGCCAGGACAGAGGGGGCGTGGCAGATAACACTCTGATTGACAGCTCCCTTGTTTTGATTGACATCTCCCTGGCTCAGCAATGGCTGCCACAAATTTAATCCAGCCGTACATGTTTGAGCCCTCTAATGATTCAGAGGACGAAGCAGAAGCTGAAAATGATTCCTTTCAGGTGGTCACTGAATGGTAAGTTTCAAAATGTTTCGTGATTCATATTGTTACTTCGTAGAATAGTTAGCATAATTTTTACATGCAATGTTACGGCCGGGCTCCACCGGCTGCAAACATACAGCGTAGCATTGCGGCGTATTCATTTGGGCTCCACTGACTGCGTACGGAAGCGACACGTAGAGAAGCCAGCGGGGTTGTTTACCGTTTGCTGAGCCGAGAGGCTGCATGTAGGCTGCATGAAATGTTAAAGCATTTTCCACCTAAGTTATTACATATATTTGAGTTATCTACAAGTTTACTGTACTGTTTGTCATCTACTCGCTTTCAAATGTCCGCCACGGACACAGTGTCATGGATAAACAATAGAAGAGCGGCGTAAAATAGAGAGTTGTCGTGCCGCTCCCGTTGCCGGTGGAGCCGCTGTAATTGATTAACAGGGGCGAGCTGCTACGGGACTCGCGCTGCAGACGTGCCCGGTGGAGCCCGGCTGTTAGCTGATATGAATGACAACGGGAGGCTAGCGCTTTGCCTTTCTTCATTGAGATACGTTTTCATTGAAAACATAAATCTGCTCCGTTCTTCTGATAATAGCCTTTTTCATTCAAACACATCCAGTCTTAATAGATTAAATATGTCTTTACTCTGACACACACACCGACCGTCAAAGCGGGAGAGACCGGTGCCGGCCGGCCGTCTCTCTGGCATTGTGTAGAAGTATTTGCCCGCCTCGAATAATGTTCCCCTCCGGCTAAAACTGTGTTGTTTCCCGCAGCATCACCTCCGCAACTGGGGATATGTTTATGCATAGCAAAGCTAACTGCTTGGGGTTGGGGTTAGGGGTGAGGAAGGGTGCACATGACCTCCCCGCGAGCCGACACCGGCACCGGGCCTGGGGGGCAAGCGAGTTGGCTCAGACTCAAAGAGATCTAGCTGGAGCAGAAAGGTTTTGTTGCGCTGCCACTGGGGGGCGGGATGAGACAACTGACTGATGATTTATGATTGGTTTGGAATTTATTGCGTAATAAATCTCAGAGATAACCACGGCCAAATCAAACCCAATTTCAAGAATGTACAAAAACTTAAAAGACAGATATTTCGAATTTGGATGGAAACTGATTTCTAATTGTTTTACATGTTTAATATTATGTACATAAGACCCTAAATTACATAGTTAGAAGGCTATTGTGGATTTGGGTTTCCAGAGGCTTTAAATAATAGATCATAAACAAATGCTTTCTATTTGAAAGTACTATATTGTATATCAGCTGCCATCCATTTGAGCATACCCAAAAAGTTCTGTCAGGCCGAGTGCACCCAAGAAGAAGGTTACAAAGAGCGCACCCAAAGAACACCTGAGCAGACACCATCTCTTTATTCCCAGCGCTGTCTGTTGAAACCCCACAACATCCTGCTCCAGTTACATTGTGCGTGTCACTCTCTATAGCTTTCATGGGGTCAGGGACTATGTTATGGCTTTAATTTAATAACCTTAGTGCAGTTGGGTCGCATGCACTGTCAAGAGTGGCTGCAATCAGCTCTGGTGGAGATCTGCACTCTACTAAATGCCCTTTTCTAGGAGTACATCGAACATCTTTGGGTTATGGATAGTTCACTAGAGAAAACAAAGAACATGTCTCTAAAAAACTAGAATGTGCATAGATCAGTTTACTTTTATAGAAAAACAATAATTCTATAAAATAATCAGTGAAAACAATCAAAAGCCACAGCCTGCATGTAATTTGGCTTTCTTTTCAGTGGAAAGCAGGGAATGTAGAGGTAAATACTGGACTGTTTGATAACTTTTCCTTGTTGCATCTGGCTTCTCATCTCTCTGAAACCTGAGCTGACTTCATGAAAGCTTGAAAAAGAAAGAAATCCCCCAAATATCATGGAAGACAGAAAGCAAAGCTCAGCGGCTGATGACAAGGTTTGTCAGTTTAATCAATTTATAGCTGCAGAGAATGATCATCCGCTCCATGTCCTGCAACAGGCTAACTCAATAGCATGACACACTCTGCAGGGAAACATGACACACAAACAGTATATCAACTACACTAACATTCTGTCACACACCTCGTAGTGGTAGTCCATGCAGGTGAGGTCTCTCCAGCATTTGTCGCCTCTGATTTTAATAAGACCCTGAAAAAGACAGAAAAAAACACAAACATGTTACACTATATGATGCAATGGACTCAACAGATAGTGCTGCTGTAAATCATGTCAAATTAGGAACCATCAACAGTACATTAGAAGATCAGATTACAGACTCCACTGATTCAAATTCCATATTTACCTGTCCAAAAGTACTCAAATCAGATTGGGATTCCTGCGTCCGGGGAACATACATGAATGTAACAGCAGCTATAAATGCATTAACGTCTCCTAATAAATAGTGCAATTACAAGTTATGCTGTTGCACTGTGAGCCAAGATAGGGACAGGAGAGGAGGCATGATAGATAAGAATCTGTAACCCATATTGATAATCACATCAAAATTTAACAATTTAAATGAATTAAGAGGACATAAAGTAAAAGGAATGAAATGAAGAAAAAGAAATGAGCTGCAGTGTGGTGTTACTGACTGGTTTGACTCAAGCAATATTTACCAGCATATAATAAACAAATAAAAGAGTATATAGTTTGCAGTTGGTTTTCTGATGAATTTTATACTGTATATCTGTAGATACATATAGACCCTAAATATCAATGTAATGACTTTAAAATGCCACTGTCTTAATTAATGTCTGCAGCGCCTGCAGAAATTTGTAAAGTGCTAATTTAAATTAGACGTTCAGAATAACTGTGCATTGACTGTTTGCCAGGAGACTGGTTTAAAGGGACAGTTCACCCCTTAAACTGAGTTGCAGAGTGTTAGAGATATTAGCCGTAGAGGTGTCTGCCTACTCTCCAATATAATGGAACTAGATGGCACTCGGCTTGTGGTGCATGAATGTCTCTTTCCAGAAATCATGACCTAGGCACTCAAGATAATCCACAGACCTTGTTGTGAGCAGTTTCATGTAGGAACTATTTTCTTTCTACAAAACTTCACCCACCAACCGCATCAATGCGCAGAAGGAAGTGTGCATCTACTGCTAACTCAATTAGCACCTCTGAAATAGCTAACGTTTTTGTTGCAGGCATTGCTGTTGCTTTACATCATATTCAGGGGATAAGGTCAGTCAATTTGAGTGAAATACAGGCTGACTAAGATTTGGGGGGGCTCATTACTAAATCACATGAGGTCCCCTGGTAGTTCAATGCCAATAGGGCTTTAGGAACTGAACTGAACACAAACACATGAAAATAAAGAAAGCACCTTTAGCTGTAGGCCTGTTTTTGACCTTGAGAAATGAGGAAGTGCTCACGGCTGCCCCATCCTTAAAAAAAAAGCAAACACTAATCACAAGCTCACAGACTTTGTTGGGTATCACAGATAAATTTAAAAAGACAAAAGTGTATGAAAGAGGGTTTTCCCTAAGAAATAGAAAATACAATTCAAACTTCACCAGAGACACTGAGAGAAATATATCCTCCGCTCCAAGCCTGTTTTTCAGCAAATAAACTAAGTAAATACGGTGCTATCCAGGACACGAGACTGTCAATATTGACACATCAACCCGCCATGTGCTCAGCATGGAATGTGGAATAAATCAGCCGCTAACCTTGCTAACCAGATTTAGAAAAACCAGGACATTTCACTCTGATTATGAGCTTGGCTGTTGACTGCAGCTGCTGGCTGTTGAGATGATGCAGCCAAAGACATCGCTGATAATCCAATTCAGTCATGAGATCCTGAAATGTCATCAATTACAATCAGATATACAGACCTCTGACATAAACAGAGCAGTCTGCCCACAGTGTCCAGGGCTCTGGGGCGAGGACACTGATGGAGGAAGACCACTGAGAGACTAACAAATGCTTTTCTACACTATTTTGATGCTTTCGAAATGTATATGAACTTCAAAAACATAGCAATGGTTTGCTAAAAGAAGGTAAATTCGCCATCAACGTCATCACTAAAAGAGACCGTGACAAATTCTGTCAGCATGTTATACCAATTAGTCACAGAGAGAAGTGATTCGACTTGCTAAAAAAGGAGTTTTGCCCCTTCCAAAACAACTGAGGCAAAGACCACAAGTTCTGTCTTCCAGGTACACTGAGACTGACAAAAATGCATATGACGTGAGGTATACCACAGCATTTCAATAGCAGAGACTGGCAAAGCAAAGGTTTACCCTGGAATCCAACAATAAAAACAGAGTTTAAAAAAGACAGCAACAGGAACTACGGTGGCAGCACCACAGCCGGGCCTCGTTTATACTGTAGTGGTCTTGAATTTAAGCACTTTGACGGACACATATACATACAGGCACATGGCATTCTTCCTGTTTAACCTTTATACTGAAAACAACCCTCAAATATATATTACGAAATTTTCTTGGGAGACAAGCAAGAAGCCACCTGTCGTCAAAAGTAAATTAGCAGTTTAGTGTTATTCTTTTTTAAATGTGTGGTTTACCGAATCTTATAATATTAGGTGTTAAACTAAAACACAATAACAGCACAACTAGTTCCTCTTGCCTTTAAATGTATCTGCCAGCAAACCAGTCATAACGTGCTTCCTGTAAGACCAACCTGTGCTCCTCAAACATGTCTGAGGGACGCACCTATCATCATCACCAGCACAAGATGTACTGTGTCTCGTGTAGGATTTGTATGCAGGTAACATTAGTGCCATTCATCTCACTGTTTAAGTATTATGACCTGCAACTTTCCTGTTTTGGTTCAGTCTCACCACTCTCATCTGTAAGCAGCTCTTCCAAGAAAAAAAACTGTAATAGGCTCACTGTATACTACCTACCCAGCACTTAACAGCGGGCAGCTGTTAGCAACTCGTTGATGAGAGAAGTGGAGCATTAGGTACAAAATAGCCTGATAATTCCCTCAGGAGAAAGTGGAGAGACAAACAGATCTAAAAAGATAGTGACAATTGGACTTAAATTCATCAGATGAATTGAAAAACGACTGCTAATTAATGCTGATGTTGCTTAAGGCGGTCAGTCAGTTTCAGTTCATTCACAAAACTAGAATTAACGTCCACTGCGCAGTACTATACAATCATTCCATACAATCAGCACAGTTTCAACATGGGCACCCAAGATTAGGGTTATGATGTTGAGCAGTGGCCAGAAAACTGTTTTTGCAGAACATTATGATGTCACAGTGAAGTTGACCTTTGACCCTTTGGATATGAAATGCCATCACTTCATCATTTTATCCTATTAGATATTTGTGTGAAGTTTTGTCATAATTAGTAAAAGAACTCTTGAGTTAAGGCCAAAAACATGTTTTGTGAAGTTACACTGACCTTGACCTTTGACCGTCAACCACCAAATTCTGATCAGTTTATTCTTTAGTCCATGTAAATGTTTGAAATTTTTTTCGAATTTTGAATTTTGGAGATATTGTGTTCATGAGAAGGAGACAGATGCAAGATCACAGTAACCTTGACCTTTGACCTAGGAAATCTGATCGGTTCATCGTTCAGTCCAAGTGAATGTTTGTGCCAAATTTAAAGAAATTCTCTCAAGGTGTTCTTGAGATATCATGTTCAAAGTCGCAGTGACCTTGATCTTTGACCTATGACAAAATGAATATGTTTTATATAGTAATATTTACAACCTATAAAAGTCCTTGGACTAACCAAAGACCCTAACACCTACACTACCCTAACTACTGAATGGTCCCAGTATTATTCCATTAGTCTAAACAATGGTTAAATAGGTAACATACAATAAACAGAGACTTGGCAAGTGGAAATAATAGTACAATTTACATGGACTGTGGAATAACTAATGATGCGCAATGTATTTACAGTTCTTTTTTGCAGTGTTATCTGTCTCATTCCACACATGTAGACATCTGCAAACCACACTAAAGCTTGTACATTTAAGGTTATGGTTTTTTACGCGTTATACAGGAAAGTTAATTTGGAATAAAGTCACAAGTCACATTGAGCATATGTACAACATTATATATACAAGCACTGTGAAAGATATTACATTCAGTAGGCTTCAGAAGACTAGAGCTGTGGAAAGAGGGTAAATGGGAGCATTTATCTTGGACCATGATATGGCACATGTAACTTTCTTTCTTTCTAATATTAGATAACTAAGACAGGTGTTGTCATATGACATTACAGTAATTTATGTGAGGCTTAAGGTTAAAAGTGCTTCAAGTTGAAGAAAAAGCCTCAACTTGAAAAACTAGCCTCGATATTTGGGCATTATTTTCGTCATTCATCAATATCACCCTTGAAGTTTAGAAATTCATCAGTATGTATCCCCCATGTTGGTTAGATGTGCAAATAGAAGGTTATAATATGTCAGTTTTGTGTTTACAGCCTGTTTCTGCTGCCCTCAAGTGGCCACAAAATGAGTAAATGCAGGTTTAAATAGCTACTTCAGATTAAATGTAATCATTTCAGATTAGAAAGAGAGAAAGAAAAATGTGAGGAAGAAAGGAAAACTATCATCCATTTCAGAGGTTTAACATGAATGTTATAGAAAAATGTCTATAAATTCACACCAGCTTTCCTAATTTGCCCCAAAAAGCCATTGTCTACCCATCTATGAAGAAGTCTTATGATAAAAACATATTTCTCAAACCAAACAGTAGTCTTATCCTCTTCAAGATTTTATCCCCCTCAATTCTGTTTTAGTATTACAGAAAAAAACCTTCCTTGAACATTAGACAGTAGAATCAAATTAGAGCCCAACAAAACAACACTCTGATCTTTATAAGCCAATTATTTGCCAGACAGCTCTGTCTCCTAGGTTAAAGAAAGAAAAACTTTATATTTCTAAATAGGTCAGAGCCACTGTGCAGCGGCAAAGAAAAATGATCAGGAGACCTCAATCGACTAAGTCTCAAAGTCACTGTCACCACAGATATTTATCATAACAGTCATAACATTCCAGTGTGCCAGTTGTACACCAACACCCTGGACCAGTAAGCATGCCAGCAACACTATGTCCCAACATCCTTAGCAACAGGCAAACCAATCTGATCTCCACTTACAAAACACATTCTCATGTTAACACTAATCCCAGTTAACACCCAAAACTCCACACCTAGCAAAGCATTTCCAAATGATGGAGTGTTTAATAGAGATGTTCCTGCCAGCAGTGAAACATGTAATCCAATTCACAATTCCTGTGCCAGAACTTTAAACAGGAAGCTCATAAACATCAGCAGAAAAGCAGAGAAATGAATCATTTATGAGTTTCTTCACAAGAAATGTACTCAAGCAACTCACTCTGAGACAAAACATTAAATATCTAGAACCCCATATTCACTGGTTTTATAATCTATTTATTTATCAAAGTAATACTTCATCCTCCAAATGACCATTCATATATCAAGTACTCACCCCCTGTTGAGTAGAATATGCAAAGAAAACTTCCTCACATGCCTTCACAGTGAACGAAGAATCCAAAAACTGAGGAAATTCTTGATGAATTGATGTAAAGGGGGTCCATGTTCAATGACAGCAAAACTATATCAAAACATCCATTTACAAACTCTCACACAACTCATGCAGTATAATCCAAGTCGCATTTATCCAGTCATGTGCTAATTATTTCTGAAGCACATGCATTTTCACTAAATCTTTGTATTCAAAACAGAACTGAAAGTGAGGCTATTATCAAAGGCCAGACTACTGTACATTGACAAACAGCCATTTTACCTCCCTGAACATGGGAGCTGCTGGTCTACCGCTGTGGCAGTATTGTTGCTGCTACTGTGTGACTTTTTAAAATCTGAACTAACCCTTTAAAACACCAGAGTCACACATGAACACAAACTAACTAACTATTTGAGGCAGGGGTAGGCCAGCAACTCCTATGTTCAGTCAGGTAAGATGAAGAAAGTTTTACCCTTAGTTCAGTTTCCTGCCACAGAGGGCTGTCTGTTTGGGAAGTACTGAGCATGTAACTGGATAAATGAGACTTGGATCATACTGCACCGTGAGAGTTTGGAAACAGGTTTTGATCTAGTTTTGCCGTTGTTAAATGTGGCCCCTCATGACTTCCATTCACCAAGAATTTTCTCTGTTTTTGAATTCCTCGTTCACCGTGGATCCTTTACAACAACATGGTTCAGCTAGCGGACTCTCATTAAGGAAAAATGAATGCTAAAATACTCACAGTGGTTCGCACTGTAGAAACTCTACAATGAACAACACCAAGTGTCTAGCCTGCTTGCCTACAAAGGTGTTAATGACAACAACAAGGCTCGAAGTTCCCCCTGCTTCCAATCTTTGCGCTAAGGTAACAACAATGCTAATCATGTTCTCAACATATCTCTGTACCAGATGAACAAAGACTAATTGATATCTATCTTCTTATTATATATTATTCTTATTACTTATATTATAGAAGACCACAAGCATATTCCCTAAAATGTTTTTTCTCTTAGGAAATGCTATGCTATCAGTAAACTGCTAGCAAGGAAAGGTGGTTGATTTTGCATGTTTTAAATATTTTGGTGCCATATTAAAAATTAATCCCTGGTACAAAGACAAGAGGGCTACCATGGATGTATAATGGGAACTGGATACAATGTTTAATCATATGGCTCCTCAAGACTTTCAAAATGTTAACTGATTGATCAAACCCTGACAGGGTAATAAGTCATTTTCCAGTAGTAATGTCACTTAAAAAAAAAGCATCCACTTATTTACAAATGTCTCTTTCACACTTCAAGTCTATGGAAAAAAAGTCTTTTGGGCCCCATGGCATCATGTGACAGACCTGAAAGTTGAAATACCACTGTTTTGCCACTACAAAAAGCTTCAAAGCCTGGCGCTGTTCCTGGGGACTTGACTAGCAAAGGTAGACAAAATACCTCCACACTGATATTTTGTCTGGGCCCTACTGGAGAACCATTAACTCGCTGTAAATCCCTTTGACTAGTCTGAGTCATCGGAGGCTGCAGGGCCAATTTGAGAGGCTAAAAGCCTTCACAAAGATGAAGAACTACAGAGATGTGGACCAATGCAAGAGACCAAGGCAACTGTAAACAAACACTCTAAATGTGTCACCCTTGCACTGTAATTAAATAGCATAGCCAGATTTTACAGGGCTATGACTACACCGAGGTCATTAAGCCTAAAGCTGATTTATTTTTAAGGAAACTAAAGATAAAACGGGCTATAAGGCTGTGTATCAATCAGCACTAAAAAGTACAGCTTTTTCTTTTTCTCCCTTAGGTAAACATGGCTAATTGCGCTTCAGAATATTTACTGTATTTCATGGTCTATCAGATCACATTAGCGACACCTTTTTGTAGCTTACCGGCTGATTACCCGCGCAGGCTGCTGATGTAAACAAGCAGCTGCAGCACAAATCACACTAGCTGCTTAATGTCCCAGCACAATTTGCATGATATATTAAACACATCCAGCTATGCTAATGCAGAAACTAATATGAGTAATTAATCAATTAATTAGCAAATATTCTACAGTGTATGTGAGCACTCTTGTTTAGCATAACATATGGTCATTTGACATTTCTCTTATTTTGGCGGCCATATGTTGGACCTGATTGTGTTTGGCCAACCTGCTGTGCCGTTAGTGCGTGTTGAAGCTTCGCTTGCTGTAATTACCTCCCCTGTGAAGCGGTGCTTTATCCATCTTAGCAGATTCTGTTGTTTTTATCAAAGGTAACCACGGAAACAAGAGCATATTTGATTCATATTTAGGCCCACACACTCTCATTCATGTTCATTTTTAAGAAAGTGTTTGTCTTGAATTGATGCAACAGTTGGTAGAAGAGTAAAAGGGGGAAAATGCAACATCAGTAATGGTCGTATAAAAGCACATCAGCCCATCTCAAGTATAGATATAAGATAACCATTTTAATGCAGAGAAAATATTTTCCCTCATTGATGTGACAGATGCCACCATCACGGATTAACGCATGTACCCAGAGTGTGACAATTGGGACTTTTTGTAATCATGCTGTGAAAATACACACAAGAAACATGATGGGTGGGCTCATACATCCCATCTCCCACTCATTCTCTACAGCTGAGAGGTCCTTTGAAGTATGTGCTAAGCCATGACGTCCTCACGAGTAGAAACTGTATAGCAGTCACAGAGCAGTGGTGAGCCACAGGCTGACAGACCGATAAATGGCTGTGACCAGGGTGGATCAAACACTGAGGGACTGTGGCAGAGGCTGGACTGTACTTAACACTGCCGAGCTGCTACACAAACACAGTCCCTGTGACGGAGTCTTTGCTCTTCACAGTTTCTTGAGCTCTCTCACCATATTATTATGTAATCTGTAATGGATTTGTCTCTGTGAAGTATGTGCAAATGTATTTCCAGGAATATTCATTACACATCTGAATGAAAGTTGAAAAGTGAGGAAAAGACATGCAGTTGAGTAGCTGGGAGAAAATCGCAGCCTCTGCGACATTTTGTTTTCTTTGTTTATTGTTCGACGTCTGGATTTGATTTCCTGACAAAGTGCCCAGCTTTCGAAGTTCTGGATGTCTGACATTCTTGCCAGCACTCGAATGCAGCGTTATTACAAAAAAAATGAAAATCTCATTGTGAAAATCCCAGATCGGGATTATCACCTTGATCTAATCAACTGATCCAATTGGGCTGAGTGTGATCTGTTCAGCATATTTCACAATATTTTATGGTGACTTCTTGAAATACTTTGCATACAGTCTGACAGGGTGTCGCAAACACCTTCTGCTAATGTCACTGCAGGAGATTAACCCACGCAAACATTCAAAAATAAAAAAAAAACACAAGCAGAATGGAAAAGCCAACATATGCACTAGGGCTGCGACAAAATATTATTTTTCTTAGCGATTATTCTTTCAATTAACCGATTAATAGTTTCCAAAACACAAGAAAAATACAAAATGGCCATCACAATTACCTAACCCTGTTGTCGTTAAATGTCTTGTTTTGGCCAATAAGAAGAATAAGCAGCACATTTTGACATTAAGGAAGCTGGAATCACCATCATGATATTTGTGTCTGAAAATGGACTAATACAATTGTCAATTATTCAATTAGTCACACGTTCATGTTCTGTCAGTCGATCTGTTGTTGCACAGCATGTACATTAATAACCTAATAACCATAATAACAGCTTCTAGCAACTGTTAAAGGAGCTATACACAACATTCAGAACATATCTATAATTCAAAGTCTCAGCCGGCATTCTGTGCACATGGCTCTCAGCATGAAGGTGGCTGGGACAGCAGCTAGCAGCTAATGGTGCTAGTTGCGCAAACAGCGCTAACAACAGCGCCAGTGCTGACAGAGCTAATGGTGTTAACCCAAGGGAAGACCAGAGGATAGGTGTGAGGCTTGCGCAACAATGCTAGAACAACATCGGAACAGCATTATCAGCGGTAACCACCATATAGCGCAGCTAGCCAGTAGAATACACACACTGGGACTCAAATGTACTAGCATGCACATGTGGCTGGACTTTCTAGCCACATAAAGGGAGCATGGTGTCATTTTCTGCTCTCTGCCTTTTATGTCTAATTGAATTTCTGAGCTTCTTATTGCATTTAAACACCAGATACATGCAGTGATATGTACACTTGTAGTATCAAGAGTTCTGTTCCAAAATGTGCTGAATATTTCTGGTAACAAAAATATTATGTCGTGAGCCAAAAATCATAAACCCTTTCATAAATCATAAAATTCATCATTTTTGTTAACCACTAACTTACACGTATGTTCAGGACGTAAATGGAGTTGAACATACTGTAATTAAATTACATCTCTGCAATCACCAAATCTGTAACAGAAGGTGCTGATGAGTTTGTAGTGACTTTGCATATTGCTGAATGAAAGGTCTTTACAGCTGCGTGTGAGTCTTAACAGTCAAACGGGGCGACCCAGCTCTCTTCACGGTCCTAATAGGAAAAACCCCAGTGGATTTCTGGTAAGTGCAGTGATTGGCAGACAACACCGAGTTGGTGGTCTAAAATTCACCATGGAAACTGTCAAACAACCAGACATGTTGTTTAGCCGACCATATATTTGGGTTGGATTTCCAAATACTGGCTGTGTTTAAGTAACGATCTAAAATCAGAAGAACTAACACTGGAATATCCCAGAAAATTATACTGTTGCAAAAATGTTTTTTTTCCCTCTATACTGGCATGCTGGATGTATTCAGGTAGGTGTGTGTGTGTGTGTGTGTGTGTGTGTGTGTGTACAGTATGTGGTATGTGTGTTTAGAGTGCATGCCTTTCCGTTTGAATTTACAAGACATGCTTCCTCCTAGACAGGAATATCATCAGGGTCTCCCAACAGGAAATGTGTTAGTCAAGGTGCGGGTGGCAGTGAATGGGTTTCAGGAGTAAGACATTTTATCGTGTATGACAAGTCAAACAGCCGCTACGAGACGTTACATGCAAAAATCCACCCAAAAATGATTTCACCGCTATTTTTTGTTGTTTTTCAGTCAAAGCAGTTGTGCTCTCTTGTTTCGGTGGTCCGAGAGATGCAACAAACCCCTGTATGTATTTGTAAAAATGTTTTACTCACAGCTCCGAGCATGATGCGAACAATGAGCCATCTGAAGGTCCAGATGCTGATGAGGGAGGGGGGACAGCGGCGGGGGACCTGGGACAGAGTCCATACCGGACACAGGAAAATGGCCAGAAATCCTGTCTCCAACAGCTGACTCTCCCAACCTGGATAAATGATCAGGGTGTCATTTATAAAAAGAGCTTCTGTAACATAGAGCATGCAATGGTTAATGCTACAGGCTGCACACAGCTAATCAAGCTAAACCACAGACATTGTTTGGCAGCTATTAGTTCTTCATAGCTCACACTAGAATATGATGTAATATAAGTAAACAGGATAAGTCTATAATACGCAGAGATGGAAAGACCTGTCAGAAACTTTGCTTGGTGCTGCTGAAAGCAGTTAATCCCTTCTAACATGCTACAAGCTTATTTTTTACCATATTTACTTTGAGCTAAATGCTCATGTCAGTATGATAACATGCTTGCAATGATGATTACTGCTGACACATGATCATTATCAAAAGACACAGGCACAATGCTAAGATACATGTAGTTATGATGGACATGCTGATGTTTAGTTTGTATGTTTTCCGTGTTCACCATCTTAATTTAGCATGTAAGCATGTTAATATTTGTAAAGTTTTTACAAGTCATCCTGATGGGGGCATGAATGTGCACAGCAATCGTTGAGACATTTCACTTAAAGGGATAGTTTGAATTTTTTGAGGTTGGGTTGTGTGAAGTGTTTAGCCATAGTCATTGTATTGCACACAGTAGATGTCAGTCTGTATGCCCCCAGTTTGGAGAAGCAGGCTCTGACACGAAAGATAAGCAATGTACTGCTGTGCAGGGGGGTCAGCAACAAAATCTAATCTAAATAGTCCCACCTAAAAAATCTATATCAGTTTAAGTGTACACTATATTGATATCATTTTCATTGCTTTACCTTTCCTTCAGATCGCCTGTTTCCACGGGAAAAACAATAACTGCTTCAGCTCTCCATCTATGCTCTCGTCAAAGTCACCGGAATCCATTGAAAAAAGGGTAATTTTAGCTTGCTGACCATGAAAGGTGCTGGTCTACTGCTGCTTTGATCAGTTAGTTAGTTTATGTCACGATGTGACTTTGGTGAATCCGAAGTAACCCTTTTAAACGCCAAAGTCACACAATAACACAAATAAACTAAAAGATTGAGGCAGTGGTAGAACAGCAGCTCTTGTAATCAGCAATGTTAAATCGCTGTTTTTCTCAATGGAGTCTGGCTTTGAAGAGAACAATATAAGGGCTTCATTTTCAAGTTGAGACCACTGTCTATATATATATATATATATATACATACATACATACATATACATACACTAAAACTGATAATGATTTTTTTTAGGTGGGACTTTTTTTAGGTGGCTAAAATACATTTTGTTGCTGGCCCCCTCTACAGCAGTAGAATGATTAACTTCCATGTGGAACTCCACCTTGCTTCTCCAAACCAGGGACGTGCTGGCTGAAATCTACTGTTTGAAACATACTGCCTATGGATAAGTACTCCACACAACCCAACTTCAAAAAATCTGAACTATCCCTTTAAAACAACAAACATCAACACCTTTTGTGGTTCTAGAGCACTCATTCTCAAACAGTGGTATGTTTACCACTGTGGCCATCAAAAAACTACATTTGTTTGAACTAACACTGCTAAACTATTTGATCCATGAACATTCAAAATAAGTTTTGCTTTTCCTGTAATATTTCTGTTGCGATATCAGCCTGCTACACTGTAACGTTCAAGAACATAGCGTGTACATGTCCACAATAAGTTCTGAGCTAAAATGTGATGGCAAGATAGTAGGCGGAGGTCAAATGAATGGTTCAAAAACCCTTCCATAGTGGCTCCAAACAGGAACGAGAGCAGTGCGGCTCAGGAGATGAATATTTCTAGCAGCCCTATTTTACATCTTTGAAATCAACCAAGCACAGGTGCTAGTGGCTACCTATGCAGCCCCAGTCTCCACAGCACCTGAGGAGGGGCTGTGAGAGTTGGCGGCCTTGTGTGTAAAAAGTTGGAGAACCACTGCTCTACAGGAAAAGTGAGGGAATCACCCAGGTCATTAGAAAACATCCTGTATCCTTTGCACCACTTATAGTAGATGTTAAGATATTTCACAGGGATAAGTGAAAACTTTGACCTACTGGTGGCACTAAATGGAAACTTTAGTAAGTAGGCTTCATCCTCTGGGGACCATTAACGTCTGCATAAAATTGCACTGCAATCATTCCAAGAGTTGTTGAAATATTTCAGTCTGAAGCAAAGAGATCCACCACTTCACTTCAGACTGTCCCTAGAGCCATGCTGCTAGCTTGGATAAAAACCGCACTCAAAGTGATTAGAAGTAAGGAGAGTTTTGAAATCTGCAGGTTGATGACAAGTGAGGAAAGCTCATGGTCTGCCAATGAAGACCATGTTATATGGTCAAAAGCTCCAGAATAAGAGAGTAGGAACCTTGTGTAAAGATTGTGTATTAAAAGAGAATGTGATTTGATTATCATTAATACGCATGCTATCCCAGAGACTAATGCCCCTAACAAGCCTCTGGTTTTAAGTCTAGACTTGGGAACAATCGGAGGAGCTTATTCTGCAGACTGGAAGCTGCACTGTCAGCTACAGGGTGATAATAGGCCCAAAAGAAAATAAAGAGTGAGGGAGAAAGACAGTGAGAGTGAGAGAAAAAGAAAAAAAGTTTTTAAAAAAAGAGAAACAGAAGCCACAACTCCAAACCACAGACACTGGCCTGGCGTCTCTGACTGACAAAGTGTCATTAACCAATCACAGAGCTGCCACTGACCTCGCCACTTATCTGGGCCGGAGCCCTACATACAACCTCCTATTTATATTTTCTTTTTTTCTTTCCTTTCCGTCCTCCCTCTTCATTATTACGTTTGTGACAGTTTACTGGGTTCACTGAGTAAGGAGGCAACTTATGGCACGTCAGTAAAGCTTCATTCTGTCAATAACTGTGTTTAAACCCAATAACTGGCTGTAAACAACTTGGGAAACAAGAGAAAGAGAAGAGAGAGAGAAAGCTTGGAGTAAGACTCATATGTGCAGTGATTGAACTGTATTAAACTCTACAGCTGCACAGAGATCAATTCCCACTAGAATCATACTGGGCGTCTATCTTAACCCTCCTTAATTAAATGAAATTATGGATATCTCTTTGGTGAAAACATGTCCATTTCTACTCTAAACACATCCATCTGAATATCTACATGCATGCATCAGATGTGTCCAAAGAGATCACGTGTGGTTTGAGGGGCTTTACCACATTGGTTTCACTGTAAATAAACAAAGATGGTATCCAAACCTGAGTGTCTCACATAAATGCTTTGCGTCAAACCCTCTATTTCATGTGGAGGAACAAGGATGAAACTGGTGCTGATGGTGGAGTTCACTTACCGAAGGAGTACCTGGAAAGAGACAAAAAAATAAATTAACCTCAGTATTAGAAAGTATTATAAATGTGGTGCATTATTTTACATTAAAACTGAAGGAGTAGACAGTAATAGCTACAATTACCTACATTTTTTTAAATAAATTTAAAGCTGCAGTAATTGTTTTTGTGCCACTTGGGGGCAGCAGAACGAGCTAAAAATACAACACCGACTATTAAGTACAACCCTATAAAGTAGTTTTAAAGTTTCTGTCAAGAATATTCTTATTCATTTGGGGCATTAAAGCAACTTTTTTTAATACTTCCAATAGGAGTTGTGTTCACATTTTCTAGCAGAAGATAACAAGGTTGTAAGCAGTCACTTTTAAAATGTATGGTCAGTGCATTAAAGAGTGTCTGGTATACATTCATCTCTATAAACAGATATGTGCATATGTACGCAGAATCTGCAAGCAATGGGATGAGATTTTGGTTACACAAATGTTCTGGTTTCTGTTTGTAGTTCAAGTAGTATTGACCAATCAGGTCTGAGCGAGCTTTGGTTGCATGTAGGTAAACAGTCTGCGTGGAGAGCTAAAAAAGGTGGATCACTCCGGCCAAAATGGAATTTTCCGAACCCACTGGCTACCGTCTGATGACGATTTTAGCTTTATTAGCTGAATACCTGTCAAACAGTCTGGTTGTATACGTCGTCTCTCAAGTTCAACACCATTCTTGTGTCTCAAGTTGCTAATCAGATTGTAAACATGGACCGCTGCAGGAAAGAGGACGTCTTGGCCCACATATTCGTTATCCACTGCCATTGCCCTCAGAGGCTAAATTGTTGTCAGACTGAGTGTCGAAGGAACCTAAGATTGGGTATAAATCAAAACGTTGATATACTCCTTGATGCATTTAACCAAGGGATATAATGAAATACTTAGAATTAAATAAATCTGACAGAAACTGAGATTTAAAGCTGCGATATTTAAATTTTTTGGCCTCTTGGGGACATAGGAATAAGCGCAAACTGCCTGTTTACTTATTCAGCAGACATAGAGACAAAATAAGCATTATTTGGAGTTGTGTTTATGTCTACCTAATGGAACGTGTGTCCAATATCCACTCCTTTTCTTTAGCTCTGTTTTTGGTCTCCACCAACTCCTCAGAAAAATATCTGGCTCTTTAGCTGCCACCAGCTTGTTGTTAACTTTGTCTATTGTTAGTGAGAAGCGGGTTTATGAGAGCTTTTTTTGATGGAAATAGCTGCCTTCTGTAGATGGAAACAATATTAAAGAGAGCAGAGTTGCAGGCTGGGTAACCAGTACCAATCCAAAATGGACCTAAAGGCTCCAAAGAGCTAAAAAAAAACAAACAAACGCTGGGTGGCAAAGTTAGGTGATAATGCTGTGTGGGTATGATATATGATATAAGGGAATATAAACACACAATTTCAAGGATAATATGGAATTTTACACTCAAAAAACTGAATCTAAAAATTTAGTTTGCAAATTCATACAAGACTCTTGTAAAACAGTTTGTCATTTACATGTTATCCCAGCTGTATATCCCAGACTCACCACAGCTGTCCCACGTTGACCAGGGAGTGGTAAAGCACCCACAGTGTAACCATGATCACCATATTAGCCATTCCCATCACTAGGACAAACGCAGACAGTGCCATTCCCACCAGGGCGATGCCGTCCAGGTTGGCGTCCATGTCGCTCCAGTCTAACAGCCACAGGATGGAGGGTGTGTATGCGAAGGCGGCCAGGCCTATCTTTCCCCCTACATAGCGCTTCACACTGTTGAGGTAGTTCTTGCAGGGCATAAGGCCGCGCTCGCCTATCAGCTGCTTGTTCTGGTTGTAAGCAACGCTGAACGCCACAACTACAGGAAAGAAAGGGAGACAAAAGGGGATGAAGGCACAATCACAAATAGGATTTAAAGCTTCTTTGCTCAATGCTGATTTTATTTTAAATCAAAAGTGTCATGAAGGTGGAAACTGTATATTTCTCCCCTCTGAAATATTTTTGCATCAGCATGTAAGGTAGATATTAATCAACAATATTAAGGGAGAATTTAGGGAGATCTGTGTGGATGATGATGTTGTTCTGGCGCCACTGGACTGTGACTTCTAATCGTGCAGTGTCACAATTTGCTGCTAAGTGAAAGCAAGCAAGTCTGAGACTGTGGTTTTCCCCATGCAAAAATGTAAACTATTCCATCTAGGTCATGGAAACAGGAGGCTGAAATTAGATTCCTGAACAGGAAGTTCATTTGCAGTGACAGTTGAGGTGGTTTACCTTCACCTATCTATCTACCATCTACCTATCTTTTAGGTGCCTCTAGCATTACTGACGGGGAGGAGACCGCAGGACAAACCCAGGACACTGTGCTCGGATTTGCATCTTCCAGCTGGGCAGGGAGCACAGGAATACCCCAAAAAGAGGTGGGGGAATGCTAACATGCTAACAAAAATGCTAACACTAATCATCCTTTATCAGTAAAATAACACACAAGCACTGTACTCAAGTACAATTCTGAGGTACTTTACTTGAGTATTTCCATTTAATGCTACTTTATACTACTCCACTACAATCCAGAGGAAAATACTGCGCTTTTTATGACCCTAAATTTTACTGACACCTATAGACACATATAAACATATGAGCAGCTTATAATATATGTAAGTATAGTACAAGTAAAGCAGAAAACATTATCTCCACCTCAACAGGCTAAAATATTAACATGCAGCTTACCAGTAATGCATCAGTGACAATCGTCCAATAGTATAACAATCTGAATTTGGTCATTCTGCTACCTAATGAGTATTATTACTTCTGATTTCCTTGGTATATTTAGTTGCCAAAAGTTATGTAGCTATATAGATAAGTAAAATTTCAGTGCATGGCACCAGCACACTAATAAGACAATATGAACAACAAAGCTATTCTTCCAAACGTCGACTAGCTAACTAACAAGCTGTCAATAACTAAATAACGTCCTCAGTGTAAAGGACTGAGTGAGGATGAACCCCTCACAGTGTGTCTGCATGCTTACAGTAAATAAAGGCGACGGAGCGCAGCAGCACGATACGAGTGAGCCAGTAAGTCCCAGTCTGTAACGACTCCAGTCTCTTCTCCTTCCCAGTGTCTTCACTGGTTTCTGCTCCATGTTCTTCACCGCTGTAAGCACGCTGTGTGTCTGTTTTACTGCTAACCACACGTCTTTTCCTCACAGAGCTCTCTGAATTGTCAACGGTGGCCGCCATGTTCGCGGACCTTACGGTCACGTGACTGAACACATGCGGAAATGCATTATAATAATAATAATAATAATTATTATTATTATTATTATTATTATTATTATTATTATTATTATTATAACTTGAAATAAAATGCTAGATAAATACGAAAAATAATAAAAGAATAACTGAAACAATTTTGAAATGTTATCTCTAATTGGGATCAAAGGTCTGTAAAAAAAAACAAATGAACGTATTATTATAAAACATAGAAAAATAAATAACAATTAAACTTATTATTATTATCATTATCATTATCACCTGAAATAAAAAATACTAAATAAATAAGAAAAATAATAAAAGAATAACTGAAAAAAATGAAACGTTATCTCTAACTTGGGATCATAGGTCTGTAATAAAAAGGAAAATTATTATTATTATTATTATAAATATTACCACTACTACCCATACTACTACTACTACTACTACTACTAATAATAATAATAACAATAACAACAACAACAATAATAATAATAATAATACGTTACTTGCTCAAGGTGGAGCTAATTTGAAGTACTTATTCATACACTTGTAGTTTCGTGTCAAACAATGTATGATACATTTTGAGCTCTTGCATATTAAAACTCAAGTAAGTGTATAAGGTATATCATTTGTTTCTAAAAATTAGTTTAGTAAAAGTAGGCAAATATCCAAGTAAATTACTTAATTTCTGCCTCTAAATCTGGACTACTAATCCAGCCATAAAGTGTCTCATTTGTATTGCGTTGACTATTATCCAAATTATCTTAAAAATATTTATTTCATTGTTAATGTTATACTGACAGTCAGCAATTATCTGCTTCGTCATGCCCAACTAGGAGGAACTCTGCTAGTAAAACTTTGCAAAGGCCAATAGGACACGAGGGGTGGAGAAGTGCGAGTACTACACAGAGTTAAAGTACTAAAAAGAAAAAAAGGGCTCGTCAAACTTTGCCTGACTTTGGAGGAGGACGCGGAAAGGAATAGTTCAAGACAAGAAATTTGGGATTTTACTTGATTTCTGGGTGAAACAGTCTTCCGAAAGAACAGTGCGCAATTACGCACCTGGAGAGTACTTAGGGAACTGGACCATCTTGCAACTTTTTACCAAGAATGACAGAAGAGAACAAGTCCGTGACAGAGCATCCGCGCAGTCCAGCAGGCAGCGACAGCTCCATGTCCCAGCATGGATCGGATTCAGAGTCACCGACCTCTCCAGCGGGGTCCGACGCACAGGAGGCAGCGCGCCCGCCCGGGATTACGCACAAACGGGAGGGCAGCGCGGAGGCTGAGCGCTTCCCTGCCTGCATCCGCGACGCGGTGTCGCAAGTGCTGAAAGGTTACGACTGGTCGCTGGTGCCGATGCCCACTCAAGGAGAGAGAGGACTGAAGAGCAAACCCCACGTGAAACGGCCGATGAACGCGTTCATGGTTTGGGCGCAGGCAGCGCGGAGAAAGTTGGCGGACCAGTATCCTCATCTGCACAACGCTGAGCTCAGCAAGACGCTGGGCAAACTGTGGCGGTGGGTCCTGAGGATACAAACTCTCAATTTAAATTAAAGAGTTAGAGTTAATAGGCTACTGCATGCAACTAAACCTGCAGAGCACCACAGTTAGTGTCCCCAAACCCAAATCCCGGTTTCAGTGAATTTCATCACAACATGAGCATTCTTTAAATTGTGACAAGCCCTCTGATAAAATGACAGCTGACAAGCAGTAAAACTTGCAGAAGTTATAAAGCTTTAAAGTCAGGACAATAACTTGATGGGACAGAACTTGCAAAAAGCTTACAGAGGAGATTGTGTTTTTTTCACCTCCATGTGCAATTAAACTCTGTTTAAGTAATAGTTATTCTAATGCAGTCTGATTCAGTTCAAAATGCAGCCAGTGGTGGAGGTACATTTTACAAAGTAAAAGTACTACAATATAAAAAATACTCCTACACTAAAACTGTCACTTAAATAAACTTACAACAGTATTATGAGCTCAATGTACTTTAAGTATCAAAAGTAACAGGACTCATGATACAGGAAATAGCCCCTGTGTGTTATACTATAATATAATGTTGTAGTTCATTAGCATTTTACTGTTGTTAAGGTGGGACTAATTTTATTTTATACACTATTGGGTGGTTTAATAACTGTGCATCATACGTTATTACCTTATTATATGTTTTGTTATTAAGTTTTTATCTGTAATGTAACTCCTAGCTATAGCTGTCAGATGGTGGAGTAAGTACTTTATTTCTGTTTGAATTGTAATGGAGTACATAGTGCTCAAAATGTCACTCAGTGACGTTAAAGGAACGATTCTATTTCTCATTTGCTGTTTGGTATTTCATCCTAATGGCCAGAATAAATGTGTTACAATTGTATGTTATTATTTGGTGGATACTTTGAAACTTTCTATTTCTTTATGTTTCAACAGCACTGTGGTTAACATATGGTTAGGTTCAGGCACAAAAAACACTTGATTGTGGTCAGGAAAACAACCGCTTTTCATGGCACTAGCCAGAAATCACAACAATGTCTGGTTAAAAAAACAGCACAGCTACAGGTTGCTAATAAACACCCACACATGGTGGCTAAAAACGCTGCTACGACTCTCTAAAAAACAGACACTTTTGTTGGTCTCAAACAAGGCTTGGGCGGTATCACCGTATTACGGTATACCAGGGTTTTTAAAAAATACAGATGCTCATCTTTCCATTAGACTCATGTGGAGAGGCTGTATTGAGAATGTATTGTGTGTAGTGCACATCATGTACCACCAGAGGTCAGTCTCAACTGATGGAACCATGGGTGGAACAGGCAGCTGAGCTAGCAAACATGGCGACAGTTGTGGTGGGGATAACGTTACAGGACTGTAAACAATCAGCTAGCAATGACAGAGAGAGGCTGCGGGGAATAAAAGCATATTTTCACATCTTACTTGCTGAATGAAGGGTTTACTTTCACCCTTTATAGTTGGTTATTGTTGGAACAGTGGGGCACCTAACTAAACAGCTAACAAGACTAAGGTGGTTTTGGTGAGTTTTATTTTCTTTCTGATGAGTTTGAACGAAGTGTGTTTTACGATGAGTTAACAAGGTAATTATGCTATCGTTGGTCTTAGTTTGGCGAAAGAAAGAAACTTAGATTTCGAAGGTGTACAGCTGTATTCCTCTGTTTAATAAGGAAAATAGGTGCCATCCCCTCCACATTCCGATGACTAACTCAAGTCATATACTATTCATTTTTAGAAACATTGATCTGACATGTATGAAACTGTACAACTTCTACAAATGTAACGTATCCATGGTTTGTAGAAACGTATAATGCCAACCTTTTCTTCTGGCGACTGAGCTGGGTATTTTACAGAATTTTAACACTTTTATTTTTACGATACTGACCACAGAACATATGGCAACGTGTGTATCTATTTTGGAATGAACATTTTGTATAGCCAATGTACTTGCTGCTGGTATTTAAAAGGACCTTCAATAATCTAATGACTCATTTGTCTCTTCCTCAGACTCCTCTCTGAAACAGAGAAGCGTCCCTTTGTCGAGGAGGCCGAGAGGCTGAGGATGCAGCACAAGAAAGACTATCCAGACTACAAGTACCAGCCTCGGAGACGCAAGAGTACCAAACCTGGACAGGGGGACTGCAGACCTGGACTGGTCCAACAGCAGCATCAGCAGGGCTTGTATAAAACAGAACCAGGGGTGGCCAGGCTGGCTGGCACAGGGGAAGTGCACCATCATTACCATCTAGACCGAACAGGTGAGATACCTTCCAGATGTTGAATTTAAATACACCTTTTACGTACCTTTTTTACCTTATTGCTTCAGCATGAGACTAGTGATTGGTGTTTCCTTGGTTTTCAGGTCAGTCTCATGGGCCTCCAACGCCTCCAACTACTCCGAAAACCGACCTCCACATGGGGAACAAACATGAGGGCCAGCGGCCTGTAGACAGCAGCACTGGCTCTGTTCCTCCCACCAGCCGTCAGAACATTGACTTCAGTAACGTGGACATCTCAGAGCTCAGCACTGACGTCATCAGCACCATCGACGGATTCGACGTCCACGAGTTCGACCAGTACCTCCCTCCCAACAGCCACGGCTCCACTCTTCTAACCCCGCCAGATACCAGCCACGGACACAACAACACCTCTGGATCCTTCATCCTGCCCAGCATCCACTCTCACTCCCATAGCGTCCCCACGTGGACACCCAAAAGTGGGACTTTCAGTGGAGTGCCACTGTCTTGCTCCAGTCGCAATGGGCTCCACGAGGATACCAGCCCAAAACCTCAGATTAAAACTGAGCAGATGAGCCCAGGTCACTCCTCCTCAACTCCACCACCACCACAACCTGAGTACACCTCCCTCGGTTCGGGTATCTGCCCTTCCTCCACTTCCTCCTCATCCTCCACCAACCAATCTGAATACACTGACCTCCAAAGCTCCAGTTTCTACAGCGCCTTCTCCGGCTATCCTGCCAGTCTGTATCAGTACCCATACTTTCACTCCTCTCGCAGGCCTTATGCCACACCTCTTATCAACAGCCTGGCCTTGGCACCACCTCCACACAGTCCGCCCTCTGGCTGGGAGCAACCAATCTATACAACACTCACCAGGCCTTGAAGAGGAGGAGATGCTCCAGAAGTTTGCACTCAGATTGGGACAGAACAGCAGCCTGCCTTAATGACTTATAAGATAAACTTTGGAGATTTGTTGACTTACAAGTTCATTCTTAAGCTTTTCACCAGATTTCTGAAGGACAGTGCTGCTATCTGTTGGCTAAAGCTTTATATTATGTGTCAATACATTGTTACATTTGTTCATTTCCATGGAAAGAAATTTGTAATATTAACAAAGATTCAGTGTTTTTAATTTCTCCTGAGTGAAAGGGCCTGAGGCATGACATTTAAACCTGCACTGGACACTGAAACGTTCCATTAAAACTCCACACTAATGACATTTTGGTATGTGAGTTGCACCTATTTAGAAAAGGGAGTGTCAGGTTTAAAGCAGTTTTTCCACTTAAAGAGTGAAATAGTTTCTTTTCCCTCACCTTCACATCCAAAGTCAGCTGTGTTGCATTTTGATTGAATTTAAAGGAATTCATTTTTTTCACTTTTATAGGGCAGAATTATGTGAAGTAATGAAGCATTATGCTTTGAATCACAGGGACCAAGAGACTGTGCATCTGTCTTCTTCTTATCAGTGCAGGGTATCAGTGTAGACCCATTTAACAAGAAATAAGAATGAAAATACAAGACCTAAGCTGTGTTCAGCCATAATTAAATGTAGCAAACAAGGTTGTGTTACATAAGTGCACTTTTAATACCACAAGGTTTAACTCAGTCCAATTCAAAGGGCTCTTTTGGCATGGGAAACATACATTCACATTGCCAAAGCAATAAAAACAAAAAATGTATGTACAAAAAGTAAATATCTGCTAGACATTTATTTATATACACGTCGCTGCTGACTGGGTAACACCTCTGACACACCCACCACAGAGAGAAAACAAAACTCAAAGCCTGTTGCACACTGTTTCACCCTGTATCAAAGACACATGGTCCTACCCAAAAACTTGCAAAAAGATGCACACCTACTTAACTTGGTGAGACAAAAATGTTTCCTTACAGCCTGATTACATAAATATGTCTGTTAAAGCTATAGTTTAGTTTTTGCTAAGAGTTAGATGAGAAGGTTGACACCACTCTCATGTTTGTCCACTAAAGCTAAAGTTAGCAGGCTGTTGGCTTAGCTTAGCATAAAGAGTAGTGCTGTGTCTCAAATCACATACTTCTGTTAGTACACTTCACTTCTATGTAGTATACTATGTGCACTACATACTTATTGGCGTAGTGCACAAATTTTGACAGGGTAGTCTCAAACCAAACACGGCCATTGTGCACTCACCGGAACTGATGACTGCAAATTAGCTAGTTAGCAAACAAGCATTAGCATTTGCATTATCGTTCGCGGTACAAAATCATTACAGACTGCTAAATTAACTCAATAAACATACTGCTGGCTTATACCCGACAACAGTACAGTGGTGCTTAGTGCAAAAAACACGTGAATTTATACAATGCAGCAACATTCACAGTCGCACAGTCCTTGGCCACTATTTCCAGTTTGAAAAGTGGTCCCTCCCCTTCCGCTACGTAGCCAAGATGGGGACCATTGAGGGCGAGAAGTGTCCATAGTTCCACACTCAAGTTCTTGACCATTTTGAGTGCACCATCCGGGTACTCATAGTGCACTGCAGTTAACGCACATATGCATTCAAAATATTAAGTGTACAGAAGTACGCAATTTGAGACACAGCATAGAAGCACTGGGACATAGCTAGTCTAGCTCTGTCCAAAGTAAACATATCCCACCTACCAGCTAATTAAACTTCATCATAAGTCTTAGACCTGCAATTCCTAATTTTACAGGCCACTTTTGTGCAGCAGAAACAATTTGTGAGCACAACATCGACATATCGTCACTATTTAGGTTGAAAAGGTGAACTCGCGAGCACACATTTTGTTTGTTAGATATCCAGTATATATGGAGCTATGTGGTCAGCGGAGTTTAAGAGTACTTTTTCTAAAAACAGATGCCTGCTGCAGCTGAAACTAGGCTGTGAGAGCAGGACAGGCCTGAGATCTAAACAATGAGCTGAAACCATAAAGCTCGGTGCGGCCCGAGGGGAGCTGCAGATTGAGGTTATAACTCTGTTGGTTCATCAGTACGAGTGACCTCTTTCACACTGTTTCTCACACATTTAGGTGACATCAGGTCCAACAAGGTGCCTCTGTAGCATAATCAGGAAACTGGAGATCACAACATTACAGTCATTACAGGGTCAGAGTCACAACACTTAACAGAAACACATCTGATATTGTTGCTCTCACTGCTGACCTGTTCCTCTCTCCTACTGCATTTCCAGTTTGTTTCCAGTCCAACAGCTGCTCCTGCTGGGTTTCCTGTGAGGAGATTAGCTAATTTCACAGTCCCAGCTCTGGCTACAGTGTCGGCTGCAGGGCCTGATGGACAGGACAGCTGGATTGGGTTTTCCATGCACTGTGAATGAAATGCTTTTGACTTATGACACAGAAAAAGGCTCTGACTTATTGTCATCTAGTCTGACTCTAATATGTTTTTTATTTACTTATCTAAAGAGTTTCAAAGAGCTAGTCCTAGACTTAAAAAGCTCATAAGAACATGTAATCCCCAACATAGACACAACCAAAAATGAAAATATTCCTATAATATTCTGGTCAAACTGCTGTGTACTGAAGCAGCAGCTTTACTATTAATAAATGTTTGCTTTTGGTGCCAGCACCTCACCGACCATATTATCTTCAGGACAAACACGGTGGCTGCTGAGCTGACATCCCACCCCGCTTTCAAACACTTCCTGTGTGGGTTCGACCTGCCTGCAGCAGCTCAGTGGCTCACTGTCTGAGCAGTTTACCATGACAACCTGGTTGCCAACGACAACATGACGGCCAGACAGAAGCAACATTGATTTACCCATAATTCCGTAATGCCCTGGAGCCAGTGTGCGTGTATGTGGAAGTTTGTGTAAGAGTGGCGAGATCATCAGGTGACATTTACACCAGTTCACACTTCATCTGACTCTGAGTGTGCAGCCTTACACATGATGATGTCCTCCTACAGGTGACTGATGAGCGCCATCTACTGTGATATTGAGTAAGTGAACAGCAGGGGTGAAATATGGCTAAGTGCATTTACTCAGTTACTGTACATCAGTAGCCTACAATTTTGCAGTACTTGTACTTTACTTGGTATTTCCATCTGTACTTCTATTCCTGCTACTACTTCATCCACTACTGGTGAACAGCATTAGGCATTAACAAAGAGGAAAATACTGGCATAGGCTACTGCACCTTCTGCAGTGAGTGTTGCAGTTCAGTGACCCTTCTGCCTTGTGTGGAAACATCCACATTTGTTATGTCTTGACTAAATTATTCAAGTTTTTCTCCTCCATCAAAGGAATAGTTCAGCATGTTGGGAAATAATACTTTTTGCGCTTTGCTGAGAGTTTGAGAACACTGGTTCGTAACCTTTTTCGTGTCAAGAACCCTAAATTAGTACACATTAGGTCACTGACTTGATAAAATTTTGCCTTAGGGACCTCCATCTGACAAGATTTTGGTTGTTAGTTATGACGGAGACCAGACTGAGGGAAGGCAACCTGTGGCTCTGGAGCCACATGCGGCTCTTAAGTCCTTCTTTAGTGGCTCCCTGTGGCTTTGACAAAAAAAAAAAGAAAACAGATAACAGTTGCTGTTTTTGTTTAAGATTTGAATTTTCATTTATCATTGTTGTAGGCCTAAATAAATTAGTTATGCTGTTAGTTTAACTGATAAGCTAGCTATGGATTCCAAATCCAAAAAAATAAAAAGTCTCGGAGGAGAATAGAGAATTTGATACTGCATGGACATTTGCTTTCACCACCAACTCTGCAAAGTCAAAATTCCAAGTAATTATATGTATCCCACACTGCAGAGTGGCCAACTTGAGGTAAAACATATTGATGAAAGCTGATTTAGACCTATCAGTAATGTTAATGGGCTAATTTAGACTTAATAGGCTGTGTTACCTTCATAATAAGACTCAAAAATGTTTTGTGGCTACAGACAGATTTTTCAAAATTATTTCTGGTCAAAAATGTCTCTTTGCTTGTAAAGGTTGCCGACCCCTGCCATATGCTTGTGTGTCTCCTCACTTCACTCACTCTTGTCTAGCCCCCTCTAACAAGGATGTGAGAGAGATGTGAGGAAGAAACATGCAGGATACATCAGTGTGTCCTTACTCTAAGCTCCTCCCTTACCTCCTCTCCTTGAGGTGTATTTAAGGGGTTGAAAGATCATCCATGATGGTGGAGGAGGAACATTATCTGGGGCACTGGAGGAGAGAGGAGGCAAGGGAACACACACTGGTTTCACTTCTATAGTTAATTAAATGGCAAAAATAAACTTTGTCCCATTTTTCTTGGGATCCCTGGAACTCCCTTAAGGTGCCCTTGGTTGAGAACCACTGCATTAGAAGATCAAATTCACTCCCATGTCTGTGGTACATATGGAGCTAGAGCTAGAAGGCCATTAGCTTGTCTCTTAGATACACCTACCAACACCTCCAAATCTCACTAGTTAATACATAATTTGTCTTTAGTCTGCAAACAAACAGAAATGTTACATGAAAAATGCAGGTTATGGTTTTAAGGAGTTAGGCTACAAACTTCTGTAAAGAGCCAGGCTAGCTTTCCCCCCATATTTTCAGTCTTTATGCTAAGCTAATCGCCTCCTGGCTCAAACTCTAGACTTAAAGTGCACCTATTTTACACATCAAAGTCTGTTTACAGGTCTTGGGGAGTTCTACTGCAGAAAAATATGTTGTATAATGTTGTGGTTCTGCAGGGAGCTGTGAGGAATTGAATGAGCAGCATCAGTTGTAGCTGAAGACTAAAAGTTAGGGGTGTAAAGTCAGTAGGAAGTGAGCTTCCCAGACCCGCTCCCTCTCATCTCTGCTTGAGGCTAGCAACTCAAGGCTACACTAGCCACTTGGAACATAGACATAACTCTCACCTAATGTAGGTGCCAGATTTTGACACAAAAGACGATGTAGAAAACACCAATGATGTCTCTGGTTCTGCAGCATGGATTTTTATACTTTTTTATTTTTCATTGTGGGTCTGACAATGTTATAAGAGCACAATCAGTGTAGCACAGACATAATTGGTGTCAACTTTTCATCTAAACTTGGCCAAGAAAGTCTTTTGTCACCTGTTTGCATCACCATTGTCTGGTGAAAAACTGCAATGGGAGCAGTTCCTTTTCATGTTAACCAAACCATGAATTTATTCTTAATCTTAACCAAGATATCCGTTCTCACAACAGCTGAAAAACTACATTTAAAAGTAACAGAAGAGCTCCATCTGCTGGATAAATGGGTGTAACTGCACTTTCATTGTAGCATTGCCTGTTCTGTGCTCATGCTCACAAAAATCGGAAGTTCTTAGAGGATTTCAAAGATAATTCTGGTTTATTTCAGCTTGGTTGATAAACTAAATTAATTGCTGAGATCTAGGAATGACTTCGCTGCAACAAAGTCTTGGTTAAAATGAACTTTTCCAAAAGGAATGAGCGCAAAAAGTATGAAAATTAGACCCAATCAACTGGAATTATCCTTTAATGAACCTACCTTGAGTTGGATATTTGAACAGTACGTCATCCCAAACACACTGAAATGTCTTAAAGAATGAGGACAAATTAAAAACCGCCACTTGATTTCAGCTTCATCTGTATTCATGTTAAGATTTTCATAATGAAACAAACTATCACTGTGATTTCAGGGTCAACACAACAATGTGTCTTTAAAACAAGATGCAAAAACGTAAATAAAACAGCTGTATAAGTGTTATATAAATTACAATCCTGTCACATTACAATCCTTTAAAGCAGCAATAACTGTCTACGATGACTCAGTATGTTCAATAGTACAAATAAATAAGAGAACAGCTGTCAGATTGAGGTTGTAAAAGAACCCTGTCTGGATGCAGATCAGCCACCTCCAGCTACGTTAACAGCTACGGTGATCACTGAGAGTTTGTATGTGTGTGTGTGTTTTTATGCATATTTGTTGGTAACAGCACTTTGTAGGTTCAGGTTTAACAGGGTCTCAGTGCCAGAGGTTCAACCTCACAGCGTCCTCAACAAAAACGTCACGATTCCACACACACACACGGTAAGCCACTGTCATCAAAACTGTACATTCAATAAATTAACAATGCATTGTCTTTGTTAAGCAACCAGTGAAATGACTCTAGATTACATAATTACATTAGATTACAGGTAGAATGAACCATTCACGAGACGAAATCTGAGAGAGGGGAAGGTCATTGCAGGGAAAGGGTCCACACGGCTGAGGAAGGGAAGGATGATAATGTATAGCACAAGGTTGGTAGGCGCAATAGTGATGACATCATCTACCCTTTGGCCTCTGATCACCAACGTTTCACCCCATGATGGGCCTTCAGTCACATTAGAGTTCAAGTTTTCCACACAGAGATAGGCTTGTGTCCCTCTGTCTCTTTCTCCTCACCATCCCACAACCCCCTCATGTCCCCCAAAACCCCACCCCAACACCTCCCGCCATGGTCTGTGGTCACACATTGGGATTGTCTCTTGATCTGAATGAGACTGGGCCGGTCCAGCTGAGTCGTGGCTTCCTGCAGTCTTCAAGGCTTGTGTTTAAAATGGGCCTCCACTGCAAAGACACAAACAGAGGTCATGTTATAGTTTTCAGTTTTCACCACTGTCAAAAATTGTGGAATGGTACCAAAGGCACCGTTCCATTCCCTCTCATTTTTTCGTCACCCTTCTGGTGAGGTATCACTTATCCGATACAAAAAGGTTGATTGGCTGGTCAAGAGAGGATCATCACTCTTGATCTACTACAGTGGACTGTAACCACTGTGTCTACTGTGGCAAGTTTATATGCATTAGTCGACTATAAGCATACACCTAAAGGATGTTTTGCTGCCTCTGAACTGAGAAAAAATATTTTACTTTACTGTGCTGCTAAAAGCTACTGCTAGCAGCTACCAGCAATGTTTTCTTGCATGTTACTCAGAGCACAAGTTGATTTTGTGAATCAATAAAAACACCATAAATAGCTAAATAAATCTGACCATTGCATTTGTTTTTACTGGCTCTCTTGCATGACATTGGTTTCAATATTTCAATTCAAGGAACATTGTTCCTGTGTGCTGCAGCAGGGCTACACCCCTGTCCTGCTTTAAACACTCCAGCCTGTTGGTTTTTGCTCTGAAAATGTTGCACAACCCCGTTCCATGGACGGTGTGCAAGGCGCAGACACTGTCAGTGAAGGGAAATACAGCAAGAGATGGATGGGGCAGTGATGTGGCTATTACCATCTGGTAACTGCCTTGCCTATATATGAGTACTGTTTGCAGTGTATATGCAAAACAGATCTACGGTTTTCTTATACTATTGTAGTGACATGACACTGTATAGATTTCACCTCAATAAGATCAAATCTATACATGACACTGTATAGATTTCACTTCAATAAGATCACTTTTTACTTTTTTTTGTTGTGGCTGAATTTGATGGTTTATCATTGTCTCATCATCTTTCATATCAAATACTTTACTCCTGCACTAAGTTGCTTGTAACTTTAACATGACAGTACAGATTTCACAGAGCCAGTTGATAAGCAGCATCATCAGTCAGGTCACCCAAAGAGAGACTAAACAGTCAGTCACCCCAGATGGGACTCGAACCCACAATCCCTGGCTTAGGAGGCCAGTGCCTTATCCATTGGGCCACTGGGGCTTCACATTGCAGTGCTTCACCAGTTCTGTGCATGTATAGCCAGTTCCAATATAAAGCAATGATACAGGCAGCACAATGTGTGGCTTTCACTAACATAACAATGGTAGAAAACAAGTGGAACAGAAAGAGGAGGGGAGACACATGGAGTTTTCCTTTATCACAAAGCTGCCTCATTTGTAACTGGGGTAGATCACCATGGTAACCTATGCCGCAGCGCTGACATGCTCCAGGGCAGGGTAACTTCAGAGAATTAGATCAGAACCTGTAAACAGCCCAACCACTGACCAATCACATTGCTGGTAGGTCATCATTCCTACAGGATGCTGACAGGGTAATGGATGCTCATGTGTCTGAGAGTACGGACAGTAAGCTCCAGGAACACAATTCATTTTTTTCAGAGAGACCAAAAAAAGACATGCTGAATGAGTCACAGAAGCTAGTGGAACAAAGGGTAGACAGGAAGTAATGGCTCTATATACTAAAGACACATTTGGTAATTACACACCTATTTTTAGTCTTCAAGGTATGATATTTGGAAATAATTTAATTTTCTTCAAACAATTCTGGCTTCTTATTTTATTCTAGTATTGTGATAGCACTGGGTACATTTCACCTTGACAAAAGCACTTTTGGTTGGAGCTATAACTGGATATTCTTGCTGGTTTATCACTATTTCATCTCATCTCATATTGACAACTTCATTCATGGTTCGGGTTATGTTGCTTGTAATAAACAACTCAGCCTTTTTTACATGAAAACAGACTCAAAAGAGCCCGTTGATAATCAGCGTTGCGATAGCTTTCTTATCCTGGATCACCAATATTAGGCTCCTTTTGGGTTACCTGGCTTCACTGAGCCAGAGGAAACTGTATCCTGTCATCATACAGGAACCAGGATGGGAATCACTAACTCTGGTTGAATTACACTGTTGACCCATTCAGAGTGATTACAAATGCGGCTATACCTTGATCTATACCCAGTTAGAAGGCAGTGGCAGAGACCACCCAGGTGACTGTAAAATACTCACTCTGGGGTAGATCACCATGGTAAGCTATGCTGCACTGTTATTCTGTTCTGTAACTACAGGATGCTGACAGGGTAGTGGATGCTGATTTGTCTTAGGCAGTGGAAAAAGACAGTAAACTCCAGGAACATGCTTTACCTTGATAATATTACTTTTTGCCAGCAATATATCCAAATTTTCCTGCAGGTATATCAGTGTTTCATCTCATTTCATAGCAATACTCACTCACACACAGGATGAGGATCATTAACTCTTAATGGATTACACTATTGACCCATTCAGAGTGATTAAATATGGCTGAATGTGTCAGTCAGAGGCAGTGGAGGAGAGCACCCAGACATTAAAAAGCTGCTACAGAGGATGGTTTGTAGCCATCGCCCAGCAGGCTATGGGCTCAGCATGATATTGCTGCATCATTCCACCCCAGATGGGACTCGAACCCACAATCCCTGGCTTAGGAGGCCAGTGCCTTATCCATTAGGCCACTGGGACTACATATGTCCCATGTTTCCTAGTTCATTCAACATACAGCTAGTTCCACCATAACACAACACCATGGGAAGCATAATGTGCAGTTATATAAAACATAACAATGGCTCCTACTGCTTGTGTGACAGCAACAGATAGAAAGGAGAGGGCGACACATGAAGATACAGTAACAAGAGATAGAAACTGTGACATTGTTCTAAAATGACAGAATGAACACCATTTCCCACAAGCCCGAGACATTTGCGGGCTTAATGTCACAACTGTGCCGTGTGTGTTTCAAGTTAAAAACCAAGCAGAGACCCATTATTCCAATGTTTCTAATGTTTCGCACCTGCGTATTCTTGCGGCCTCATTGGTCGATTGATCACCCTCTGGAAGGCAGCTATCCAATCCCGTTGCTCGGCCTCGGTCTCACAGGCAAACAGGAACTTCCTGTCCGGCGTGACGATGGTGATGCCGTGGTTCCAGTGGTAGCCCTGTGTGGAAGAGGGCAAGCCGGACAGGACGGTGTAGCTGTTCTCCTTACTGCCGATGAACACCTCGCCGCGGGCGTACGCATCCTGGGAGACGGACAGAGAGAGCGGAAGTCCTGTAAACAAACTCAGAGATTAATCAGAACAAAAGGACAGGTGATGAGGGCTCAGGTCTCTTCTTACCAGAGGGTCTTTGAAATACATGAGCCTCCTGTCGTCCATGGTGAACCACCTCTTCTTGAAGCCCTCCGTGTGCTGTCGCAGACGAGAGACACAGTTACATTTTGGTCTGCAAGTGTCAACAAACTGAAGCCTTACGTTTTTTTTTAGGTTAGGCAAGAATCAAATGTTACAATGTCTGTGTCGGGGGGTTGCAAGTAGACATTGCTTCATTTTAATTGTTCACAAGGCAAAACATTTGGAAACCATTACACTATATACATGATCTGCAGACATGTAGGTCAGCTTTGGGCAAATGTCACTGTGAAATCGAGGAGTAATAATAATATTATTCCTGATTTGGCTTTAAATGCATGGTAGGAACCAGGGAATATAATCACAGCACAAACCTTTGGACCTGTTTTCTCCATAAAGCCTTCCTTCATGAAGTTTCGGGTCAGTTTGGGCACCAGCTGGAGAAGAAAAGACAAAAGAAAGCCATGTGAAGTAAACGCATTCATGCATACTGGGGTATCAAAACTGACAGTTATCATACTGTGTGTATTTGCTTATCTACGGTATTTCTAAAAAGTGCAACCAGATAGAGAGTCTCAGTCACGCATGTGCATCTCCCTTCGTCCTTTTTCTTTTACACATACTTCCATTAAAAAAAATTATTTCAAATTTCAATAATAAGAAAGCGTTCTGTAAAAAAAAAGCTTTCTGTTTCCAGGACAATTTTTCTTCAATCCCCTTCAAATCATTAGAGATTCTAATTTAGCTGTTGACATGGACACCAAATAAAGTGATCCAGGTAGATGTGCATTTACATGCCCCACAGCATTTAATCAGACTGTAACTTTTTTGACTTGTGCAAAGTGGTTCTGCTGCTGTGAAGCGTCAAATTTGCTGAGTATATAACAGAAAAAGAGTTTTTTTTCCCGCCAACCTTATTGAGAAAATTTCATTCATTCAATACATAACATATAGAGGAAGTGGTTCTGTCTGTCAATATAATTTAGTAGTCAGTAACGTAAGTGTAACCCAGATTATTTTCTGTAGCTAAAATTACAGATGACCCCAAAACACCTCACATGCAGATTATCAGCCGACGCTACAATTTACAGATGTTTCCTAAACGTCTGATGTTACTGGTAACATTGGCAATAGGCAATTGGTATGTCCGGTGACTTTACATTACAGCCTGTAGCAACAACGTTACATAGGGCTACTGTTCAAAATCAAAAAATACATTTATTAACCAAAGCACTCTCTTAATAATATAGCACTAGCAGAGTGCTAAGTATTTTTTTGAATTTATGAATGATTCTCTGTCAAAGCAGATGGAGGCTCACAGAAAAGGCTGCTGCGGCATGTCGTTTCTGACGCTTTATGTCACCTAATGTTACCCCCATGTGTAAGGATAGACCGATACATCGGCCGGCTGATATATCAGGCCGATATTTGAGTTTTTTACTTGTATTGGCATCAGCCGATATGCGCGTGGGTTCGCGGATTTATTTTTCCCTGGCATGATTTACAGACAGGCATCCACGGGCAGCTCTGTGTTGCCGTAAGACCCTGCAGCACACATGCAGCGAATTCTACTGTGTACAGTAGTTGTTGTTTTATTTATACTTCAGCTTAAATATTTGTTTATTTTATAAAGACATTACTGGAAGATTTAAGAGAACTGAACTCTTTTTTTTATTTGAATGTATAATAATAATAATAATAATAATAATAATAATAATATTCTACCTGTTCTACCTCAACTTTCCATCTTGTTTTAGTATTTTTTTACTGTTCAATAAATGTTTCTTATTTTAAACTTGAGACCTGTAATATTTGTTATCACTGTGTCATTTTTTTTTATGTAAATTGAGGGAGCAAAAGCAGTATCGGCCCCAAATATCGGCTCAAGAAAATCGGCAGTCCATAATCGGTCATCAGCTAAGGGTGATGGAAAAAAATCGGTATCGGCATCGGCCCTAAAAAATCCATATCGGTCTATCCCTACCCATGTGGGGCAAACAGGCGGACAACACATATTTATTCCAACTAGAAAGAAAAGATCAGAAGTGTTTACACGGTTATTAGGTGCTGCTATTTTCCTATCGATCGAATCATCAAAGATTTACACCAGCCCTCTCAAGACAATTGAAAATTCTTTCAGATCATGCCGGATCAGGCCAGTCTCTTCTGACTGAAGTGGTTACATGAGGCATTCTTATTCTGACTGGAACATTGGGATCCCTATAAACACACCTTTCATAACTGATAATGATAATTGTGGAACACAGTGATATTTTATGAGATGGTTATCGTACCTCATACTGTTGCAACCCTATTCAGAGGTCAACACCTGCAAGTCATCTATCTTACAGCAACTGAATAATTCCTCATGTCCCGTCCTGTTCCGTTCTTGGTTTGGGAGTGCATCAACAAGCACTAATAGTTTTGTGTGAATAAATCCTCACCTCCTCGTCACTTGCTCCAGGGAAGGCCACCTGTAGGTAGTGGAACCTGGCTGCTCTGATAGCGTTGAACCAGTCAACCATCTCCTGCAAAAAAAAACAAAAAAAAAACCACCCTCAGTGGCAACATGTCACACTGTATCTATTCACTTGGGCTCTGAGCAAATAATGTGGGTTTTTTTGTCCCCTGGTGCCAGAACAGGTATCAGTAAGGTGTAGTCAAAGGCATCAGTGCTGTGCGGATGCTGCAGTGCTGTCGATAACTCCAGCACAGAACAAGAGTGACGGTGACACTGAATGAACCCAATGAACTCCTTCTGTCACAGCCTTCAGTAACACAACTTGGCCAGCAGAGGGAGAGAGATGTTTCTGTCTCAGCCTCTGAACACTGAATAGCTATTAATATCTGTCTGTCTGCTCTCTAATCTTTTCCTTTATCATCAACTCTCTTTCTCTTTCTCTGGAGAGACAGTGGGCACACACACACAAACACACACATATCACATACATATAGAGGTTCAAAATCACAATGTTGAGAGTATATAAGTTCAACTGTTTATGAAATCTTTACAACTATGTGACTATTTATCAATTCCTTGTTCTTCCTTAAGAAATAACAATGGCCACTTAGTGTATTAGCTCAGAATGTCCTTTATCAGCTCTAAATTACATTACATTTTCCAGGAAACTTCCTCGGAAATTATATGGCAATTATGGGACCCATAAAATGAATTGTAAACATAGCGTTTACAAATAATTTCCTAAAGCTTTGCTGTAAAGATACAAACTGAACCAACCACTACTTTACTACAGTTACATGCATAAAACAAACAAAAAAAGAGATGCATTTATCTGTGCTGCAGCCCGCCAGCTCATGTGGAGCGGTTTAATATTTGAGTATGTACTGTACAGCGCTGACATTTGTGTCAAGGCTCTGACCTCATCACTCCCCACAAGGCAAGTGCCCAGCGGAGCACTGCAGGGAGTGGGGAGTGACGTTAGTAATTTCCCTCCTCGCCCTCCCAGGGAAGGTATACTCAGCTCAGACCCTACAGGTGGACACTGGGGTGGATTTGGGGTTTCACCAATACAGTTAAGGTGCTGACGTTAAGGTTTGAGGCTGTTTGAGGTCACTCACACCCATACTGTTAAACACATTTTCTCCCACAGCCCTCCAATTTTTGACCATTAAGTATAATAGCCTGCTCTTTCAACACATACTTACTCCCAACTCCTTAAATACTGATGCTTGGTCAGTGCCCCTACACGTCAAACTTCACACTCCAGCGTCAGTTTTGGGTGCTCAGGGATGGCGTGTTAATTTACGTTTGTGACATGCATTGCGTTTTTTCAAAATGAACTTCCATTTTCACAGAAAATGTACAGTTTCCGCTCGCTAAATGCATAGTCTCTTTTCAAATTAATCTTAAAATGTAGATAGATGCTCCCTTTTTAGGTTAACCATAAAACTTCAATTAGTAGCCCGGGGTATTATTTGCTTAAATCGGTGAAATCAACAGGCCTATATTTGGGAGAGGCATATGTATGGGACAGGCCTTTAATTCCTTTCACACAAAACTGTTACTCAGCAAAGATGGGAAACACGATCAGATTGTTTACTTTAACTAGTATGAACATTACTTGTTTAAAAATGAGGCGTCAGATAATATATCAGTTATAAATCGTTCATTTGATGTAGCTCTGACACACAGTGCAACTGAGTGAGAGAGAGTTACGGCACTTGAGGATTACGGCATCAAGCATACCGACACAACACCAACACTATCCTGTTAAACCAATACTCACAACTTGGATTCATTTTTATGAAAAACCCTTTTAAATCTTTTGATCCAAGGACCCATACGGACTAAAGGAATACGAATAACTTACAGGGTAATCGAGGAATGGACACATAATTTGAGGTAGCCAACAACCCGCTTTGATACATCCAAAGAACTTCTATAAAAAAAATCAATCAATAAACTGCTTGGCAACCAGGCGGCATGGTGGTGTAGTCGCCTCACAGCAAGAGGGTTCCTTGTTCAGTCCCAGGAGGAAGACCTTCTGTGTGGAGTTTGCATGTTATCCCTGTATCAGTGTGGGTTTTCTCCAGGTACTCCGGCTTCCTCCCACAGTCCAAAGACATGCAGGTTAATTGGTGACTCTAAATTGCCCATAGGTGTGAATGTGAGTGTGAATGGTTGTCTGTCTCTATGTGTCAGCCCTGTGATAGTCTGGCGACCTGTCCAGGGTGTACCCTGCCTCCTGCCCAATGTCAGCTGGGATAGGTAGATGCTTGGCAACCGGACCAGGCCCCTAATTGAGACAGGTGTTTATTTATAAAAATGCGTATCACACCGGGCTATTAAAAGGGACTAGACTTTTAACTGAAGGGTGACTCAGCGCCTTGGTATCGACGCTAAGGGCCACTGATCAAGCGTCAATATTTGACAATTTAAATTAATGCAAAAAGTCAGCGCTTGACCCTCGTAGTCATTGTCTCGACAACACAAACTGTCTCACTATCCAAATACTCTGTGACTGCACTGTAGCTAGTGATACTCCAAAAAGCCAAAAGGAAATGAATTATTAAGGGACATTTCCCAGTCCAAGTGTGTTTAGCAAAGCAGGCAGCATGCATATTACACTACTAACCCTGTATTTGTGCCCTGTATTACTGCATTCTAAGACTTGACATGGAGCATATAAGAAGCATGACACTGCATTGCTGAAAGCACTGAGGAAAGGTTTTCTAAAGGGCAGTGTGTACAGTAACAGAATTCACAAGCAAGTGTTTGACGGTGTACCTTAGCGTCACTGTGGTAGACAAAAATGTTCCTTGTGCTGTTGTCTTTCAGGTAGGTGATCTGCAGGCCACACGGGTTGCCAATCTTGGCCGGTTGGAAGGTGGCATTGAGGGTTTCAATTTTCATCACCGCTTTGGGATCCCTGGCCTTGGTGGAGGAGAACAAGAGGAACAAATAGGGCGTATTGAAAGTGTTGTACTCCTGAGTATTGCTGTTCTTTTACCAAAGTGAATTAACTGTAAACACTGTTTAAAATCCGCTGCATCATCTTGCTTACATCCTGCTTGTTGAAGTATTTCAGCGCCCCCTCCCTCTCCGACAGGATGAACTTTCGGCTGAGAAACTGACCGTTGTCTCTTCCTCGTTTCCATAGAAACCCCTCTCTGTACCCTGGGCAGAGAGACAGAGAGAGAGAGAGAGAGAGAGAGGAAAAGTGTTTGAGGTGGGGAGGCTGTTATCAAAAACCCATCGGAGCAGATGAGGGATTAAAACAGAGGAGGCATTTATAACAGTAATGGTGAGATGTTGTAACTGCTTGGTGTGAGATGATACTTCAGTTGAGGCCGAAATCAAAGATCGCTTGAAATCGCATTTAGAAGAAGAGGAAGAAAAAGGAGACGGAGAGAGAGAAAACACAACATCCAAGAGGCAAACAGACAAGAGAGGGGAGAATTTAGCAGGAAATGCAGCATGAGACAGCAAACGGGAGATTTTATTGTCTCTAAAGACCAAAGAACATCCCTTTTCATGTTAATGATATGCTGTTCTATTTATAGCTCTTAATGTCTTCTTCCTCTTCTTCTTCTGTCTATTTTAGTAGAAAAAAAGCTCAGCCTACACTGCCTCCTTTTCTGTCTTTCTCTTCTATTTCAGTCACACTGTGATGTGTTTTCTTTCTAATCTGGATCTATTTTTGTGGCGTAATGGGAGGAAGACGTCTGAGCATAATCAGGTGACTCATTTGCATTTTAGTCATTTGGCTGTTGATGTTATCCAGAATGTTTTATAATGAGTGGCAATTGTGGAATAAACTCACACTGAAAATGACAAGTGAGGGATGAAAGAGGAGTTAATTTGCCCTGAATGACTTCTGAGAAAAGTGCAGAATAAAGGAAGTGAAATAAGTTTAGAAGAAAGACTTTTCATACGTATAAAAGAGGAAGAAATGGATAAGGGCAGGATCAATTAAGTTACAAGCTTTTAAAGGGCCAGTTCACCCAAAATCTGGTCATCCACACCAATTTCTTTACTGGTCTTTTTCACTCTCCTTACTCAACACCGGCTGTGATTGATTACCTCTCTTCTGTCCTCTTGTCCTCTGCACTCACTCCTCTCCATCTTTGTGTGTGTGGTGTGTGTGTGTCTTTGTGGCTGTGACTTTCTGACATGAAACATTCACCTACACTAGCATTACCTCATGGATCAATAGCCCTCCTTGTCCCCACCCTCGCCTCCTTCCCTGACACTCTTTTTCCTTCCTCCTATCCTTTGCATATCAGATCAATATTAACATTGGCTGCTGCGGAGGCCAGGTTACTGCCAATAGTACGTCTCAGCCACACACACACACACACACACACACATACACACACACAGATGTCATGCACCTCACAATGAGTGATGAAGAGAGCATGAATGCACAAAGAGAGATGACAAAATGACTCATATTATTACACTCTGTGTGTGTGTGTGTGTGTGTGTGTGTGTGCACAGTTCTCCACTGTAACAATAAACGAATGAGGTCACTGCAAGCCAATCAGAGAGCTCCATCTTCAACAAGACGTGAAATGTATACCAGTTGACACACAGCCACCCCACACACAAATACTGCACCCTCAACCTCCACACACACACACACACACACACACACAAACCAACAAAAGACACACACACACACACACACTGTTTAAATGGCACCTTCATTCTCCTACAGTGACAATTACAGTGTCATTGCTTGAATATAGCTTACAACGCTTTAAACTGCAAACATACACACAACCACTTAGGAGAAGATGGATGAAAATGAGCATTTGAAAGTCGGCGATAGATGTTTCAGGATAATTGAATTCCAGCTAAAGGGATCCTCCGCTGGGGAATGTTTGTCCGAGGAGTTTTCAAGGTTCTGCTTATTGAAGGGTAAACAACGCAAGACTGACACAACAACAGAGCGGCCATTTTTGCTTTTTTCTTTCAGATGGAAAAACTAAGAGTTTTTTCTATACTTTTAACTGGACTATTGCATATAAGGCTACAAAGCAATCAGTTTTTGGCAAAAATGGCGCGTAGCAACAACACATGTAACACTATCAAGGCTTGCTGTTATTTTCCTTTTCTTTGTATTCAGGAAATCATGATGAATATCAAATATTGCATCATATTTACAGGTTAGTTACAAAAAATCATGAAATGAAAACACTGCTATGTTTTTGCATCTCTTGCTGACCTGCCCAGTTGCCCACACAATGGAGGAAGTCGCAGTTTTTTGGAACAGAGGGATGTAGGTGACATATATTATAAGAGATGTAATTCACCTTGCAGTTTCACACAAAACTAAACTGTTCCAACAAACCTGTGGTAAACTGCAATGTTCTTGACTTACAAAATTATCCTTTACAATTAACAAACATCATAAGTATAATCCAAGGCATACTTAAAATGTGATAAAAAATTATTTGTCATTCGTTGCTGACTACTGCACATCTTTTTACCGCTTTAAGGTTCCATGTGAAACACCGGAAGGAGAGGGACTTCGCCTCTCTATAGGCTAAATGAGGGAAGCATAAGTGAGGAGTGAAGATACTTTGCTGGTCTTAGCCTGAACTTGAGTGTCGCAGAGATGCTTTTCAGGCTTTCTTTGAATGCAGAGAATTAACATTACATGACATTTTAACTTTTTTTTTTTCAAAGCTGTATTTGACATTTTGGGAAATAGGCAGCGTTAGATGATCACATTGATACCACTCATATCTATCCAGTAAATATGCAGCTACATTCTGGAGATGGTAAGATAATCTTAACTGAGCATAAAGACTGGAAGCAGAAGAAGACAGCTAGCCATTGCTCTGGACTATTTTTTGGCCAGGCAGGGAAAAAAAGCACTTTGGTGTTTGTAAGAATTAAACAAAGAAGATATAATGTTAGTTGGTGAGCTTTAGATATGTTGGTAGGCAGATTTTCTTACTTTTGGACAGAGTCAGGCTGGCTGTTTCTCCCTGTTGCCAGTATTTATGGTAAGTTAAGCTAACTGTCTCCTGGCTCATATTTACCATACAGACACGATTATGGTATCACATCTAACTCTTGGCAAAAAAAATGTGCATAAGACTAATCCTTTAATAGCGTTTTTTAGAGGCGAGAGTAAGAAAAACCTGTGCAAGTCACAAGCATGTTTCAAAATCAAGTCTTAACCTTCAAGACTCAAACAAGTCCCATGATACCTTAGTGAGAATCAAGCAAGTCAAGTCCCCGCTGTAAGACAAGCAATACAGTCCTTGCTGAGTTCAAGCAAGTCACAAGTCAAATCAAATTCTGATGATCTGGACTAGCCCCCTCCATCATAGCTGCACGCGCGTCCTAGTAGGTTGCCAGGTTTGCACTCATTGCACAAGGAATCATCCAATCATGAGTCAGAGGAAAAAATGTAACTTCTCTCTCTATAAAATGCAAATATTTAATAAAAAAAAGTCAAGTCTAAGTCAAGTCTCAAGTCATAAATAATAAATCAAGTCTTTATCGATGTTAGTCAATCAAGTCTAAAGTCCTTAAATTTGCGGATCAACTCTGACACAAGTCGAGTCATGTGACATGAGTGCCCCCTTCTCTGTTGTTTTTACATAGCTGAGACCATGTCCTTTTAGTGCGTAGGTCATCATTATATATTTAAGTATGCACCTTCTAACCGGCCAAATATTCAAAAAATCTGCTTGCATGAGGGTCTTCAGAAGTATAGTAATACCAACATGTCAGTACCTGCAGAGTAAGGTTCCTGTTTTTCGATGAACTCAAACTCATTCCTCTCGTACTTGGCTCTGATCCACTGCTCTCTCAGCATCCTGGAGACATAGAAACACACACAGTTAGTTCTCACACCAGTTTGTCTGTTGTTACATTCTCAATTTTAGACCTTCTTCCTCTTCAATGTGTGGAGAAACAAATGGCAACAGTCAGCACATCACCATGCCAACAATCTCTCTCATCCTGTTTCCTTCTCTGCATCTCTCAACCTTTCAATCTCCGCTTCAGGCTCCAAACAGCCATTCTATCAACATCAAGAGGTAACGTGTCGTACTCTTAGCAGATATCTCTTTGAATGACACCTTCTAGTGACACTGGATAGGAACTAAAACCCTGTGGTTCTCGGGGGAGTAGAGTGAGCGAACACAAGACACAATGGCACAGACACAGAGGAAGACACTTCTCTTTCATCTGAGCTTTATCTCACTCTGCCTGTCTTCTGCTTCTATTTGAATCAAACTCAGTTGGAGGGAGGCAGACACAGAGAGAGATGGATGGACAAGCTGAAAATGCCCAAGAAAATCTGTGTCACCACCTCAGCTTACACAACCAAAGTGTTTGCAGTAGGAAAAGGTACAATAGAAGAAAAACTATTCCTGGAGGCAGACTCAAAAATATATATTTGTTGGTGTAGAAAGATCTGTGCTATACAGCAGCCTCCAGATAAATTAAAATGTATGCTTACAGAACTGTGATGTTGTTAAAAAAAAAAAGCTTAAACCTAATTAATTCACTTTGATTCAAAGATCTAAAACATAAAACATGAAACAGTCGACCACAGGGGCTTTTACAGCAAAAGAGGAAGAGATATTTATGTGATATACACAGTGAGAGGTGTGAAACTGTATACTATATCTTCATTTACAGTAACAATGTCCCACCACACGGTATTTGCATCACTTTAGCACTTATCGGCATGCAGTGTACCTGCCTCTGCATTCAGCCTTTTCTTATCACATTCAGTTTCAGGCAGTGTGAGAAGAGAAGTGTGGAGCTCAACAATGGCCAATATTACATACAGAAATTAAGCATTAAAGCTGCACTACTTAATATTTTTAGATTAACAATAAAACAAATGGCTATGTGTAGCATGAAAGGGTTGCTCTTAATAATCTCCCCACAGATAATTAGCACCAGAGCATGGATGTTGCCCAAAGACTAGGGGTGTAACAGTACACGTATTTGTATTGAACCATTCGGTATGAGGCTTTCAGTTTGGTATGCATTACAGATCGAATGATATGTTTCACTATCCTGTTACATTTGGAAAATAAAATATACAGCTTAGATTGCATGAAATATAATGTTCTCAGGGCCACTGCGCTCAACAAGGCAGCACACACATCGTAACTGGCAACATGCTGTCTGCCCATCCTATCCCCAACCTGAAACAGAAGACCCACTCAGGTATAGCTCCATCATTGTTCAAAGTTAGCTTTAATAAACAAATAAATCTTAATAACATAAAATAAAAACATTTAAATATCAAGGAAATTTCTATGGAATTTCTACTTTTTTGCTGTATTGAAAACGTACTGTACCGTCAAACTAAACCAGGAATTTAGTGAATTGTTACATCCCTACCAAAGATATTAACATTACATACACTTTACATTTAGCCCAGATGTCACGCAAACAAAGATAACTTTTCTAAAGTCTGGGAAAGCTTTGCTAATATTACCATTTGTATTATGAATCTGAAGTTAAAAAGGCCTTGTTTTTACAGGGAGGGTCTATGGAAAAGCTATTTTTAAGCCACAGGGTGTTTTGTTGTTGCAGTGATTGCTATCGGCAAGGCTAACTGATGACACCATATCTAACGTTAGCTCTCTTACTAATTCCACGCTCTATAAAGGCTAAAAATATTTTGACTTGTCATAGAAAGAAAGGCACAGGCATTCAGTTTTGGACTGGCCATTGGGGAGCCTATAGCTGTAGTGACTCGGCAGGGGTACTCTGTAATATCAGGTAGCAATTGAAACAACCGAAACTGAAAGTATCCAGTAGTCTGTGCAAGCAGCAACCCTTCAGGGATGAAAAATGAAGCCAACGTCTAAGTACCAAAAACTGCAGTTCCTCTGACGGCCACTTGAGGCTGACCCTAGAGGATAGCCAATCCCATAGACTGTATAAATAATGGACGTAGCAACTGTAACGTCACCCAGTGGTTTGTGGGCTGCCGTTCTGAAGCCAGTTCAACATTTTGGAAATCGCCATCTTGGTTTTTTGGAGACAAAAGTGCCCATATTTGGATGAGAGCTTGGGGCTATGAGGGAGTGAGGGATGGATCTGACAGCCTGACACTAAATCATCCCCGCTTTTAAATATGCATAACTTTTGGCATTATTAAAATGTAAACGAGTATGTTTTTTTTTTTTTTTTTTTAAAATTCACCCCCTGTACAGTTGTCATGAATGTTGACAATAGCTAGCAAGATCAAAACTGTTTTTGCACCGGGCAGTAAATATATTTTTTGCATTTTAACATGGGTGTGGGGTGGTTTAACTCTGTTTTTGAGGCTACCTCAAGTGGTCATTCGCTGAACTGCAGTTTTTGGCACCCTTGCACTGGCTTGCATTGCCACTTAGTCAATTCCCATTAGACCCCCATGTTAAAGTGCTGACAATACAGCATAAATAAACATGTTTACAGCCTGGCACAAAAAGTTTCTAAGGTGTACTAGTCAGTCTCAGTGCACAAAAGTTAGAGAAGGTTAAACTTCTCCTAAGTGTTCAAAACACTGTCACCAACTTTGAATGCAAAATAAACATGTAAATTTGATAATTTTCCTCTACATTACTCATCGATTCTTTTTTGTATTATAGCCCATAAGGCATATAATATTTGATGGTCAGCCTAGCGATAAAATCGACTTGTTAAATACTTCCTCTACAGGTGAACATGGCTCTGAAAAGGAACGGATGGAGGAGGAGGGAGCAGGAACCTGCATAGATCCAATTACAGGTGCACTATTGAATATAATATTATGTGACTGTGAAGTAGGCTAAATTAGAGATACAAACTGAGGAGGCAGGTTTCAGGAAGACATCCTGAAGTGTCTTCAAGGTCTTCAGCATCATCAGATTCTCTTTATACCTGAAAAACTGTTAAAATTATTGCTAAAAAATATTCTGCACATGCCCTTCGGGTGCTCTCATAAAAAGCCTTTCCATCTCAAAAGTGCTAAATCTCAGTGCCAGTCCGCCCCTGCAGGTGTTACTAATAACATTAACGATGGTACAGCCAGTCTAGTGTTTACACCTGTGCTTATGTCAAAATGGCTTCCAGGAAAAAGGCAATCCAGCAGCCTAGCTGTAGCCAGTTGGCTCCTGTTAGCAATAGCAACACAAAAGAACACACCACTCTCTATCTTTTTACTATTTATAGAGGAAACAGTAGTCAAAATATGAGTGAACTTAGGAGTCACCTTTGATATTTTGTCCAGTAAAGGTTATATTACATAATGACACACAAACACTGACCTTTAAGTGACACGGGTGCCATTGTGGAAGCTCAGTGGAAAACTGACTCACAGAATACTTAATGACCATGCAAAACAAGAGGTAGTTGGAAAGTGAATATTGTAACATGGTGTATTTATCACTAAACTGACAAAATGTATCTGCTCGGTTAATGTTAGCCTTGATGTCTTTTAGCTAACTAGCATGTAGGCTAATTCATTTAGCATATTTTCTCTTTTCAGACAATAAACTGCTTGTACAAAGCTCACACTGGCTGCTCCTCAAGTATTCCTGTTTTGGAAGGGACAAGTGAAAAAACACTTACTTGCAGTCAGTGTGTGTTGGTCTGTAGTAGAAAGCAGGAACCTTCTGCTCATATTTGGCCCTGGCTGCATTGTTTCCTGTGGCAGCCATCAACTGAAACAGAGACAGGAAAACACAATTTGGTCATCTTAATACTGCTCACAGTCAGATATCCACTTCAACAAATATACAGTGGCTTCCACGGTGATTCATTTAACATGTCCAGGGTGAATTGGCAAGCAAAATACAGTTTATCTAACACCATATTTAACGTTTAACGATTTTAACCCTCCAATAAAAACATAAAAGTAGCAGAGGACTTTTATTTTGACAAAATTAAAGATATTTCCACCATAAATTGATGCAGAAAGGCCACAAATGAGCTATATGCACACAGTGGTGCTGATGTACTTCCTGTTAAAGCTAAGACAGCCACATCACTTCTGCGTTTTTATTCCGCTGAACTTCACTAAGTGCCTCTTTGTCAAGCTTCCAGTAATTACTTAGTTTTTCCTCCGATGCGGAAACCAGGTGACAATGGATTGTCACTATCTGGAGGGAGAAATTTACAGCTAGCTCGCATACCCAAGTTTGTAGTCGGCATTTCAAGAAAGAGGATGTTCGTGAACCAGCTATGAGACAGTGCAGTGACTGTTAAAGACGGAACGGCTCCAGCGTTGTTTGAATGGAACAATTTCTGTGTTCCACCTTCAAGACTGGGAGTTTGGGAGAGGAAAGAGCGAGGGTATGACACAGAGGATGACACACTGGGAGAGGAGGCTACAATCCCCGACGACCATGACTACACTTCGGCTCAGGATCCCGCAGGTGTCAGCTCAGCTCTCGATGAAAATAAATCACTAGAATACAGGAAATCAAGTGTTTGATGTTCAAAATCTTCTAGTGAAGGACTTCCAAACCAGTGGTGTAAGGTAGTTATGACAGGCTCCAATGCCCGCTATTATGACAGACCCTAGTGCACACCATTGTGCACATATCGTCTCATCACATGATCAGAGAATTGACATTAGATAACATCAACAAACATATTGCATATCTGTATATGACAAAAAATACCACAGAAAACAAAAAATATGAATTAAAATTAACAACAGTTTGTTATAGTTTATGTAGAATAAGCATAATTTTGTGGTAGATGCTATTGACTATTTTACCAAAAAAAAAAAGGAAAATGACAAAGATGGGTTTGCCTTTTTCAAGGACATAAGTTGGCCATCAAGTTGGCAATCACTCATAAGGACCTATTCTCCTCCTAACACATTGTTGGAGGGCCCACTCTCTCTATGCCCCCGACCTCAAGGGCCCCAATGCAACCACACTGCCTGCAGTGTCTATATTTATGCCCCTGCTTCAAACCTTCTGTTTCATATGTGTGCCCCCCCCCCCCCCCCCCAAACACTGAAATGAAACCTACGCCCTTGCCAGCAATTAACATTTTGATTGGATCTGCACTGTGTTACTATGATAATAGCAATAATAATAGTCTGAATGTTTCTCCTTGTTGTCACCTGGATTTCAAAATAAAACCAAGATAAAAAGATTCAAGATAAAACAAACATAGCACCAACTTCTTAATACCTTAAGGACATTATAAAATAGACACATTTTTTCTTACTTTTTTTTATTTTTATTTTTTTTTAAAAAAGTCACCTTTTACAGCAGATCGACATTGCAGCAGCCGTGACATTTCAAAAAAGTAAGACCTGGACAATGGTGACAACAAAACTACAATAGGAAAAAGGAAAATAGCATTAAATTTTAAATGAGACAACAAAAACTGGGCTAAAGCACAGAAAATCTTAAGTATGACAGAACTTCTTCAGCTGTGGGATTAATTGTAGAATTGGCTACACCGCACTGGGACGTGTCTGCCTTCTTCCCCCGTTCCCTCCATTGTTCGTTTCATCCAAGGATAATCCCTGAGCCCAATCCAGCTGGCTGGATCCCTCAATGTGCCTCTCTTCTCCTCTGAGGGGCTCTGGGAAGGGATGCAGCACTCTGGCGTTTTATTACAGAGGTCAAATAGCAGCAGAAAATTCAACCGAAATACGAACCTCTGAAGAAAGTCACGGGAATCAACGTGACACATCTGCTGCCAAAATGTGATGCATTCTACACCTCAGATGTGACATTTAGAACATGACATTAATGTCATCAAAGCAGAAGATCTGGAACGTTTTAGTGCCATTTAATAATCACCTCCTTTCCACTATCCATTATTAGGTATGCCTTCCCTTTGTGTGAAGTGCTCACTATTTCAGACTGTGAGTCACAAACATCTGCAAAGCCTGACATTCACTTACTGCGCAATAAAATAACACATTCATGATAACGTCATTTACAAGGCAACAACAAATGATACCAGGCAAGTGTGATTTTTATTCTCAACGGCATCATGTAAAACAAAGAGCCGAAGCCTTATTAATTAAAACATGCACTCCCACCCTCACGCAGTTAACAATGATAAATCTCAGCTGTTCTACATCCATCTGCTCCTGCACATACAAGTGCCAGTAGCCTTAACGTGGAGTTACTTGTTGTGGACAAATGTAGCAACTGTACCCTTTTATGTTTTTCTTCTATCTTACTATATGATGACAAAAACTCTGTCTGTGGGTGTGTCTGTGTCTCTGTTCCACGTTTTTCTCCTCACTGACTTGGTCAATCCATGTGAAATTTGGCACAGTGGTAGAGGGTCATGGGAGGATGCGAATGAAGCAATATTACATCAATTGGCCAAAGGGGGGCGCTATAGCAAACGATTGAAATTGCAAACTTTGAATGGGCATATCTCATGCCCCGTATGTCGTAGAGACATGAAACTTTGCACAGAGATGCCTCTCCTCATGAGGAACAAATTTGCCTCAAGAACCTACAACTTACGGTTATATAGATTTTCCGCCATTTTTAATTTTTTGAGAAACACTTCAAATCAATCTCTTTCTAGGAAGTTTGACCGATCTGCATGAAACTCGGTGAACATAATCTAGGGACCAATATCTAAAGTTCCCTCTTGGCAAAATTTGGGAAACTTACTAAAACTGAGCTTCTATAAGGCAATGAATATTGCGGAGGGTGTGGCTCATCAAACAAAATGGGGGCGCTAGAGAGCTAATTTCTTATCTAGGCCTAACCGCCATATCAATTTTTACTAAACTTGGTAGATATGTAGAACAGGACGCCTCTTTTTTTGCCTATATTTGACAGGACAGTGAAGCATGACAGGAAGGATGGGAGAGAGAGAGCAAGGAAGACATGCAGCAAAGAACGCAGGCCGGATTCCAACCCCCACCGCTGCAACAAGGGCTAGCCGCACCTTTCCCATGTGAACTACCAGTGCGACCCACTTTTAAGTCAATACAACATATAAACACTTCAACTATCTGCCTTTCAACGTGCTACCTCAACTACTAATGGACAATTTTAGCCCACTAACTATCCCACTATTGGCAATGGTTCTACTGTACTTTCAATAAAGCAATCGTACTATCAAATTCACAACAACTCTGTCTGAATACATTGCTCTTCTTAATGGGTTCAGTTGACTATTTAATCTGCAATTTCCTATGACCTGTATCCCAAACACACACCATGTGAAACTGTACGTGGGCAACTGTGCACTCAATGGGTATGGACTAATTGCTTTATTAATCTCAGTTTTGCAACTGTCAACTGACAATGCCTCTCTACAAACTAGGGGAGCCCGGGGATGGTTGGCACACATATTTTCTGGTCCTTTGAAGATCACAGAAACAAACTGAAACATCAAAATGTTTGCTTTCTTCACCTGCTCCCATGTTAAAACATCTGAAAGTCACTAACACTCATGGTGAGGGTGACATTTCAGCTTTACTGTATCGAAAGTAAAAAAGTGGTCTGTCAACTAAATGTATAATTAAACTGTGCTAGACAGAGATGCTAGAAATGTGTCAACTGTAGTTAGTAGATGTGGGGGTTAGCTACAGTTTGACAGGATTTGAAAGTCTGTGATGAGTGATGGTAACTTAATTTCATCTCAAAGTCTGGTAAAATGTGCGCAGGGTTGGTTGCCACACAGATTTAAATTGAACTGTAACTGTATTTTGGGAGACTAAAACTATTTTAAAAGTTGAAAAAGAATGTTTATATTGTTAATTTTTCATTACTATTTTGAATGGTCAATGGCAAAATTATACATTCCAAGTGATTAAAAACTGGCTTAAAAAGGTTGCTTGGTTTTAAAAATGGATAGATATTCTAATGAAAGCTCGGGTTTTATGGTTCTTGTTTGAATTAAAGGTTCAAATTGTTTCCATTGATTGCTTCGTTTTTTTACGGTAACATTTGATCCAACTACTTAAACCCTATGATGGGACCGGTTGGCACAAATGCACAACATGACTTTAATCACAAATCACCTAATTTAAAAAAAACAAAAACATTTGTGAACACGAGGACACATTTATTTATAGATAAGACCTCAACCTCTCATTTGCTGCTGGTTAAAATATTCAAACATAAATGACACCGCAAGTCCACATCCTCCTCCTCTTCTTCATCGTCCACATGAATATTACTAACTGACCTGTTGTGCATGAGATATCTGAGTTATGAAATGATTCTGTGCGCCTCGTTCCTCTGTCTTGTTGTGGTTGTGTCCAGCCGCTGCATTTTCTTTATTGATTCTTGGTCAGACGTCTCGAAAGGCTTCTGACTGATGCCAAAAATGCAGAAGATAAAATATTTTTTTTGACGGATGACAGTTTCGGAATAAGTATGCAAACAGGACATAATGTGAGGTTGTATTTACTTTTAGACGTACAACAATTTTGGACAAAAATTATGGACCGAGGGCCGAATTCACAAAAGGATTGCGTGGCTTTTGCGGCCGCTAAACTGGTAAAAATGGAGCAAACAGATACCGTCTCATTCACAAAGCACACGCAGAGGGTGAAATGCTCCACTAACTGCGCTGCCAAGCAGATTGCATCTCGGTGCTCCGGTGTTATTTGCACGTATTTAAATGACGTAATGTGCATATATTTGGCGCTATAATTGCCCCTTTCTATGCAAATGAGCCTCATTGATAAACAACGTCTAATTCACTAACACCAGCGCTAATAGCCACACGCAGTTTGAGTGAAGTAAATAACGTCTTTAGAAAGCTGGTGCAAACTGGGCGCTCCTCTGTGGAAGCCTCTCGCCCAGACTTTCCAGTGATCATGGCAGCAGTGATCGTCTGTTTAATCAGTCTGTAAATAATATTTTGACATTATTATTATTATAATCATTATTACTTTAATGGCATCCGAAGATATTGATGTGTTGAACAGGGGACAGTCTGCGGTCGTTCTCAAAACGCACTTCTGTCACGCACTTCAAAAGCAACTTTCAATCATTTATTTTACGAAATGGGGGAAACAAACGTGAACAAAAACGGTTCCATAATTCATATTAAATTCAAAAGATTATGAAAAAACAGCTACAAATGAGAGGGAATAGTGATAAAGTGGTCAAACTTGGTCAAATCCACAGCTTCAACCCATCCAACACTGTTAGACTGACTCACCAGCAGACATCACTACATGAGGGTATAGTCTACAGAATTCAATACTTTGCCAAACAAAGTCTAATTAGCCTAACTAATACCAGCGCTAATAGCCACACGCAGTTAAGTGAAAAAAATAACTTTGCCATGTGGCTAATTGCAATCAGGGGCAAACTGCACTCAGCAGCCAAACTTTGTGGGCGTGTTTGCGCTGGTATATCATTAGCGCAATATCCTTTGTGAATAGGACGTTACCATACCCCTAAAGTGATACCCATACAATATTTAATGTCATTTAAAAACTTTATTTTTCTACTTTATCAGATAGCTATCATCTGAATGGAAGCTCTCTTCGCATAAAATGCTACCATGCTATCATGCTGTTGCCGTAGTGGGTCAATCACATGTCACATTAAAGGGCCATCTGCGTTCTTTTACGTGCTTGTCAAATAAAAACTCCCACTCAGCCGTTATCAAAGAGGTGATGTAGGTTACAGCGCTCTCTTCAAAGCCACCAGACTCAACTGACATAAACGGCAATTTTACCTCACAGCACACGGGAGTTGCCAGTCTACCAGCGACTCGATCGTTTGGGAACTAAATTGATGTGGCGTCCACAGCAGTATGTGGACTTATGTAGCAACATCGTGCAGAAAACTGTGTCAGGACATGTGGAAAAAAGTTTTCAGGAGGGCTCTGGAAAATAGCATCTTAAGGCTGAAACATACATATTTGACCAAAATTTGAAATCTCAAATCAGGGACACCTAATGCTACAGAAAAAAAAAAAAGAAATGAATGGAGCCACCTCCCGTTAAATCAGAGAATGCTTCCTTGATTGTCTGCAAGCAAAACCATACAAACAGCATTTCCCTCTAGATCTGGGTACCAAAAAGATTGCAGGTTTCATTTTACTGCAGATGTTTTGATACTGCTTTGTACTGGGTTATTTCGGTCAATACCTTAAAGGTTTCAAGTACCAATACCCAGCCCTACTATTTTGGCTGTTAGACAAAAATGTCCCTTCTGATTGTGGATGTTTTATTGGAGTGGGACCAAAACAGCTCCAGAAGTCTCAACAATAAAAGACTGGCATCTCAAAATCACCCCTAAACTCTCCCAGCACTACAATTACAGAAGGAGAGATTTAACACATAGCCCTGACTATCCTTTTTTCCAACACTGTAATCAAACCAGTCGTCCATTCACGTAATACTCTTGCTTGTGTTTAGGTTTTATCTCCAAACACCCACCATTCTTACATGTTGCCTCGTACAAACTCACTGTCCTTTTAAGTCAAATACCCTTTACATCCCAATTATTGTCCTCCCACCTCTCCAATCTCCTGTTTTTCCTCATGACTCATGCCAGCATCACCTCCCCCAAAGTCCCTTTTGTCACCCAGTGGTGGTGTTAAAGGGCTGACATGATGCATTCAAGGGACAACTTCACTCTTCCGTAGCAGAACAAAAGCTATTTTTTTATTAGTCTCTCAAACGACCTCCAAATATGTTTTTCTGTGTTTACAATTTTGCACAGCGCTCATATTTCTTGCTGACAGATTTCTGAAGGGGGGCGTATTTGCAAGGCACACAACAGCTCTGCTTCTTTTTACACACGGGAGGAAAGTGTAAACAGTCTTACTAATGGAATGGTACTTTATTGATCCCTGTGAGGAAATACTCTGCCTCCAAAGGGAGGTCAGAGGTGAGGGTCAGCTGACAATCAATGCTCTTGAGGAGATAAGAATTCATTGTCTTGCACAAGGACTTGAAATGTGTCGAAGTGCTGGTATTGCAGTCAATCAAAGCATTTTTACTGGACTGATCAGGCTATACTAAGCCAGATAAGACTTTACTTTCTTTCTGTTGTAACCTACCTAAAACCCATCCCTGACCGACAAGCACAGTGGAAAAATCAGCAGCCAGCGGTTTGACTTAATGAGATCTGCACCTACAGCATGTGTCAGCACGCAGAGCTGCTTCGGCTCTAAAAAATCCATCACTTTGCCTTTATTTCAGTGACATCTTTCCTCATCCTGCTTTATTTTCTGTCATATTGTTAAGAAAATGTCCCCTGAATAGGTTGTTTCCATGGAAACAAAAAAAAGTAATGGTACAGTTTTAGACTCTGTAGTTACAATGGGCTCCATACTTCATACTATTTGTCTGTATTGCATTCATAGTCATATTATCCACATGCTAATTATGCATGTTGAGTGTACTGGGATTTGCAGAATTAAGAATTTGGACACAGTGTGTGTCATTATATTGGGACTCATGCAAGAACCACTTGTGCAAACAGATTTGTTCTTAAAGGAATAGTTGCAACATTTTGTGAAACGCTGTGCTTATTTGCTGTCTTGCTGAGGGTTACATGAGGAGATCGATACCAGTAACTTCCTGGAGTCTCGACTGGTTGCCTGGCAACTGGTCTCACCCATGAAACAGTCTGGCACAAAACCCTTGCAGCTTTTTACACTTTCTTTATGTGTGGATTAAACAAACAAGATATTATGTGTTAATAAGTGAGCTTTAGAGGCGCTGGTAGGCGGATTTAGTTGCCTCCAAACATAGCTGGGCTAGCTGTGTTCAATTTTCATACTGAGCGAAGCTAACTAGCTGCTGGCTGTAGCTTCATGTTTGCCAGATTTGAGAGCAGTAACAATCTTCTCATCTAATTTTTGGCAAGAAAGCAAGCAAACTATTCTATATATATAAGTATTTCACTGCTGTAAAAAGCTTTTTTCATAAAAATGGGCTGTCTATGCAGTAGAAAGACACAACTGCTTTTGAATTTTTTGCTGCATGATCAGAGAAGAAGGGCTGTGGCCTTCAGTTTTACTCAAGAGGTAGAAAAGCTACAACTACCAGAATGCACTGCACTGCACCTGACCAATAGAGTGCCGAAGTCACGCCCCTTCCGGTGAAGCTCATGGGACCTTAGATCGGAAAAAATATGAATGGCAGTGAATGAGGAGGGAAATATTATCTTTTGGTCCCGTTTGACATGAAATCCAAATATGTCATTAATGAATTTAAAACATAAATTTTAAGGTCAAGAAAGTCATACTTTGTGGTAAAACTGCTGAGATATAAGCTTTTGAAAAAAACGTAATTAGAAAAACTACACAGGAGGCGGTCGCGTATGTGACGTCATAGCCTTCGCTCGTTTAGTGCAGCTTGGAGTGACTGCAACCTGACACAAAACACACAGACATCTTCAATCATAAATCGATTAATCATAAAACAGTGGAATTTCAGCGGGGAGGCCAAGCTGCAGGAAGCGAGCGAAAGCTATGACGTCACATACGCGACCTCCTCCTGTGTACTCTTTTTTTTTTTTTTTTTTTTATTATATTTTTGATCACAGCATGAGGGATATACATACATAGCACACTAACCCCACATCTCAGTTTCCCTCACAAAAAGGAAAAAAAACCCAAACAAATTAACAAAAAAAAAACAAAAAAAAAAAAAACTTGCCAATGTAGAGGGTACTATAAAATGTCAAGTCTCTCAGAGTCCATACACACCAAGACATATTTCATAGGTGCCATCATCATGGCAAGTAATACAAATTTAAAGTAAAATGAGTAAAAATGAGTAAAATTCTACTCATTACATTAATTGAAAACACTAAGTAGGCCTCCCATATCAATGAAACTGAAATAATTAGTCTTCCTACCATACTTCATGATGTAGGGAATTTATAAACAAGTAGAAAAGGGAAACACTTCATGTCCCGATTTTCCTATCCTAAGTAGGGGCTGGTACCCTTATAAACAGTTAGATAACCAAAATGATATTCAAACATATACCCTCATAACAAACAGAAACAAAACAACAAAACCAAAAACCTAACCAAACAAACAGACATAAAAGGTGGGTAAACCCCACTTACAACAGACAAAACAACAAAACAACGCAAACTATTGCATTCAGGTCTTATCATTGTCACTATGCCTTACATTGACCTAAGAAATTCTTAAAATCAAATTCTATATGAGATTGCCATATTTTTAAAAAGTCTGTGGATCTGCCTTTACTCTTGTAATATATATTGTTATATATATATATATATATATTATTATTAAGTGTAAGGTAGCTTGAGAGTTCATTCCACCAGTGGACTAATACTGGGGGTTTGGATTCTTTCCAATTTAAAGTTATACATTTCCTGGCTGCCAACATAGCAAGATCTATATATCTGCTTTGATATTTGTTCCACTTATCACTTACCACTCCTGTGTACTCTTGAGTCTTTCTAATTAAAAAGCTTATATCTCAACAGTTTTACCACAAAGTATGACTTTCTTGACCTTAAAATTTATGTTTTAAATTCATTAACAACATATTTAGATTTCATGTCGCAACTCAAATGGGAACAAAAGATAATATTGCTCTCCCCATTCACTGCCATTCATATTTTTTCCGATCTAAGGTCCCATGAGCTCTGCCGGAAGGGGCGTGACTTCGGCACTCTATACTGCATTCATGTGCTTCTTGGTTAGATTTTGTTCCAGACTTGTTGCATCCCCTAAAACTTCTAAAAATATTGCCTTACCTGACTAATGCTAATAAATAACTTTTCTTACTCATCCACGTCACTCTACATGGAGCAACTAACGGTTACAACCAAATACCATATTACAAATTATATGTAAGCCATAATTGACATGCAATATGTGAATTAATAAAACATTTATTTCCATTAGCCAAACATTTACTGTCATCCACGTTGTTTCTTCATATATGATGTCAACTCTGCAACTTGTGTACCAAGACTTTTGCGGATGTTCTGAGTTGTTGTTTCAACTTGATGGGGCAGTCATGTGAATCTTCCCGGTTGGGAACTCATTTTTCCGATTATTTTATTAGCAGATGAAGGCAGGGCAATATATGCTCATGCTGGTGGATGACATAATGCAAGTTCCCATCTGAAAACAACATGGCGACGGCTGGTAAAAAACATTCTCAAACTACAGTTAAACAGTACACTAAAATATGTTTCTGACAACATTTAAGTTGAGAAATTGGCAACACAGTTACAGAATCTTGGTTTAGATTTGATCAGCACTGCCTAGTTTTACCGTTTGATATGAGGGTTTTTTTTTGCCTCTGTTTACACAATAAAGTAAGTAGTATAACACCCACTTCCTATTCACAAACTCTTGAAATACAGCTAAACAGTGCACCAAAATATGTTTCTGAAAACATTTTATGTGGGAAATAGGCAATACAGTTTAGTCTGAGTTTGAGAAAGAAACGGACAGGTCTCTCTCTCAATCACCTTCTATACTATAATGCGTGAATAAAATTTGTGGTTCAAGCAACAGCCCTATAGCGAAGTATGACATCTGGCGGACTTGAGTCGGGAGATGAAAGGTGCTGGCAAGAAAAGTATACCACAGTTCGTCGGTGAAGATTCTCAGTCATCCAGGTCATGGTAATCGTAAGCACTTACGATATAGCACAGTTCATTTGCACATACTACCCACATTGTTATGATACAAAGCTGGTTGAAAATCAGTAAAGTATCCCTTTCAAAGGACAAACGAGTGACTTAAGAAAAGATAATGCATTCACCAATTTCCTTGTGCTTAAAAATTTTCCCTTAGCGATAAGAATCACTAGTTGTTCAGGTTTATTGTATGAGCCATGTGTAGTCTGCCTCTCTGCATAAAAGAAAATGTTCAACTTGAGAATCATAATGCAATGCACTAAATGACTTTGGTTGTTCTTTTATCTCAGACATGTCAGGATGTTACATACCTTGACATGTTTCGGTGGAAACTTCTGCCTTGCTCAGAAGTATCACTTGGTGGTTGTTGTGACGCGTCTTTATCAGCTGATCTGTCAATCAGCCGATATTAGGGAAGCGTGACCATCCTGCAGATCAGCTGATAAAGACGTGTCACAACCACCACCAAGTGACACTTCTGAGGAAGGCGGAAGTTTCTGCCGAAACATGTCAAGGTATGTAACATCCTAACATGTCTGAGATAAAAGAACATAATGAACACCATTGTTTTCGATGGAGGTGGGGGTTTTACAATGCGAGTTATGATGTACGTTTTCTATTACTGCCCTACCTCCACGTCACTGGCATCCCACGTGTCCTGGATAGACTTGACCCGGCTGATGTGGGGGATGCTCCGGTGAAGGAGCGAGCAGGCCTGGCAAACAAACACACCCAAAGTCAGCGACGCCCAGTCCGGCTCTGCAGGAAAGAGAGAGAAAGAGAGAGAGAGAAAGGGAGGGAGAGCCGTGGGAGCGTGGAAAGAACAAGCATGGAGGTGAAAGGAGGGGAATTGAGTTTGGGGAGCGGGAGAGGAGGGAGGAAATGAAATCGGGCAAAGAAAAATGATAGAGAGAATGGTGATGGGATTGAAGAGAGATAAAGGAGGAGGGGGGAGAAAATCTTGTCATAAAAGCGCTGCAACAAAGAGAACACCGGCTCAAGGTTCAGGCTATAAATACTGAAAGTGCTGATGCTGGCGCTGTTAAGGGGTAATAGGAGCAAAGTAAATGAGGCAAATATTACAAGGGACTGTGGTTTAGTGTGTCTCTGCTCATAAAGGAGAGCAGGGCGGCAAAATATGATTTTGGGGAAATCCTATTTAGCTTACTGACAGGAAACAGACCGCCTGAGATCTGATCAGAACTCAGCCGAGGTAGTTATCAGGTTAGGTACATCACCAGACTCCAAAATACACACACATGCTGCACCATGCAAAAAGACACACTCACATTTGTATGTAATATTTTGTACTTTAAAGGAGACGAGAAAAGCAGAAAAGTAAATCACACACACGTCCTGGCATGCACGTACACACACACTTATGCACAGACCATATGCTGCTCATTGCCAACATTAGCACGTGACTAAACACACACTTCAACTACAGCTCCAGAAAAACTAACAGCCTCATCAGTAGTCAGACTGAATGTGCAAAAAGGGAAGAAGAAAATAGGGTTTTTTTTCGCCTCTCTGCAGCGTGATACAGCAGCAGCATCCGTGGGTGTTCAGCAAAGGTACATTTGAGTCACTGTATCACACGTAGACTTTGATTCTGTCCATGCAAATGAAGTTGTCAATGTCAGAGATGCAGAGTGTCAGAGACGGTGACAGAGAGAGAAAGACGGAGTGTGGTGAGAGCTGAGTGTCAGAAAATGAGATGAAAATGCAGATTGCACTGAAGGTAGATATAATCTGAGCTGTGCAAATTAAAGCTCAGTGGGTAAATTTAAAAAAAAAGCATTTTAAGAGCCCAAGTTCATAAATGTAACATCAGTGGCTTTTGGACACTCGGTTGAATGTCACCTTGCACTCTGGGAAATTGGGACGAGCCTTTTTCACCATTCTCTAACATTTTAAGACTATAAAAATGAATCGGTTCATCAAATAATTACCAGAATAATTGATCACATGCAACCTGATGAATAACTACATAAATGTGTTCTTCTAGTTCATGATAATTAATGATGTTGGAAAGTATAAAGGCTGCAACTAATTAAAAAGATTATTTTCACTGTCAATTAATCTGTCCATTATTTTTTGTTTTCTAATACAAAGACAATCTACAGGAAGGTGGTCAGCTGCTGTGTAAAAGAAACAAAAAACTGCTGCCTACTAGGTCGTATACAAATTGGGATCTGATGATCATTTCTTTTCTGCTGCAGCTAATATTCATTTTTAGTACCACTTAAACTGTCAGTTACATTTCCAGAGTCCAAGGTGACATCTTTAAAAACAATTTCTTTTGTCCTATCAACCATCAAAACCCATTTATCTTCAATTTACTCTAATATAAAATAGAGTATCAATCAGTCAGCCTGTCCACCACTTTGACCCAGCCTGAAATATCTCAATAACTAAATAAATTGAATAGATTGCAATGAAAGTCGGTAGAAGCCTACGGACTTTAGTGACCTCCTGACTTTTCATTGAACGCCACCAGCAGGACAAAGTTTTCACCTATCCAGTGAAATATGTCAACATCTACACCATGTATTTGTACAAGATTTGGGCCGATTTTTTTGTACAAACCAAACCAGATGGAATTATGCAAACTAGAAAGTTCATGCGTTTGTTGAGGTGAGTAGGTGAGACTAGAGGGATCTCTCAAGCCCCTTTTATACAGCCTGTTCAAGGTGGGACTTTTACAATGCTATTCTGCCTTGCCATTCTCTATAAAATGTACAAACATAAAATTGGGGGGCATTGTTGTTCTGCCGTTAAAGCGGCAGCAGAGGTTCTAATAGAGCCTTATATCCACTCGTCTGCTGAGACAAGTGCAACATCTAATGGTAAAATTCCTCATAGCAGTCTTGCCTGGTGTTTGACGAAATATCAAACCGGTTTGGAAGTTTTTACACCTGCCCAACCTTAATTGCCTCAAAATTTGGAATGCACTTTCATGTTCAATTCAGTCAATCAATCAATTTTATGTATAAAAGCCAATACCACAAATCACAATTTGCCTCACAGGGCTTTACAGCATACGACATCCCTCTGTCCTTAGGACCCTCACGGTGGATAAGGAAAAATTCCCCAAAAAAAACCTTTAACAGGGGAAAAAAACAGTAGAAACCTCAGGAAGAGCAACTGAGAAGGGATCCCTCTTCCAGGATGGACAGACGTGCAATAGATGTTGTACAGAACAGATCAACATAATAAATTAACAGTAATCCGCATGACACAATGAGACAGAAGGAGAGACAGATACGGGAACTGCCCATTGGTCCGACAGCCCATTGGTCCGACATCCCATTGTTCCGACCATATTAAACCCATTGTTCTGAAGTCCGTTCCGAAATCATCATGATGCCCTGTGGTTAAGGTCTGGTTAGGTTTAGGCACAAAAACCACTTGGTTAGGGTCAGGAAAAGATCATGGTGTGGGTTAAAATGAAAAAGAAAATGACAAACACATAAGCTGTGAGCCTGCTTCGCCTCAAGCCTTTCCCAGCTGACCCAGAGCCGGTCGCGGCACACCATCATGGTAGAAATACGCCCGCCGGGAGCCGTTCAGCACCGCAGATCGTCGGACTAATGGGATGTCGGACCAATGGGCTGTCGGACCAATGACATGGACCCGACAGAGACAGAGAGAGATGCAGGACAGATGGTAAAGATGCATCACAGACGGTAGCCTATGTTCCTCTTAGAATTAAAAATGTAGTCACTCTGATGATCCCCTGATTTTTCATCTAGTATCATTATCAAGTCAAATTCGGACCAAATTCCTCGATGACTTTTGCATCAGCCACAGCTGTATTTGTGGCTACGTACTAATTAGCAAGCACGCTAACATGCTATCCTAAGATGGTGAACATGGTAAACATGGTAAACATCCTCCTACACCTCCTAAACATGTTTGCATAGATGCTATGAGCATGTTGGCATGCTGAAATTAGCATTTAGCCAAAAGCACCACTGCATTAGTATGGCCGCACAGAGCTGCTAGCATCTTAGCCTTGATGCTAAATAAATAACAGATAATTAAGGGATTATTAAAACTGTTGCTGATTAATTTTCTGTGGACTGATGATCAATTGCTTCAGCACTAATGTAAAGAAATGTCTTTTTTAGTTTTTTTGTTCATGAGCATGGCATTCATGAGAGCCTGATGAACGCTGATGTTATACCAGTCAAGTTAATTAACAGCTAATAAAAACATTTTTGATAAGAATCGAATGCAACAGAGATGACCTTTTACAGTTTAAGAATTAAACTACAGTGTAAGCCAGTGCCAATATATCTATTAGATAAGCTCAAATCAGCTTTGGCCAATGTAGCCTAATAATCAGGCTCTATTCAGGATGTTGGAATATGTGTGTGTATGTTGCTCAGTGTATTTGCTCTCGTGTTAACATGCAAGGTGTATGCACAAGCAACCAAGAGTGCCATGTCCTCAGCGGGCAACACTCAAAAGTCACCACGTTCTTTCTCCATCGCACTCTCTCAGCAGCTGCCATTTCTCACACAAGGGAGCCCTCAGCGTGGTGCACCGCAGCCATGTGAATACACACACGCACACACTGTGAGAGCGTGCATTACTCAAGGGAATCATATGAGAGCCAATAGAGAGGGAGAAAGGAGGAGAAGAGGGCAAAAAAAATACTACACTTGCATTTCTCTGTCCTCTGGAGGCTGGAGAAAGCATAGATGGGGATGCCACAGAGCCTGACTGGGGAGAGGAGATGAGGAGGTGATGAAGGAGGAGAGGTAGGAGGCATGGAGGAAGGGAAGGGAGGAAGAGTGCAGGTTCTTTATCAGAGACGATGTGAGCACATATCCCCGCAGGGCTGTTACTGGCATCTACGATAATCTTCCTTCGATTTATCTCTAACCCAGGACAAGTAGGCAGTATTTTTATAAATGTCACCTAATCTTTAAATCATTTTGGATTGTGATTAAGCACAAAGTACTCAAGATGGCATTTTGATGTGAACAAATCAAACCACTTGCTTTTTTTATTCGTTAGTTACATCTCCTTTTTTCTGCCAACAGCACACACACACACGCATAATACACACCTACACACAACCCTGCTGACACGAAAACACACAACCAGCCATTCGGTGGTGAGGTCATCGCTGTCTGAGTCAGGCCTTATGGAGAACCAGACAGCACTCATGGAGATTACTGTGGCCGCATGACTGACTAACTGCACACACACAAGCACAGACACACACACACACACACACACACACACACACACGGCTTCTTCCTCTACATGTTCAGAGATGTTTCTCAACAGGATTACTGCGAACAACAGATGCACAGCCGTAGCGAACAGGAGGTGGGAAACTCCTGATGTAGTGTGACTCTGCCGTTTTGTTTCGCGGTGCATATGCTGTTTCAGGCGTGTTTGTTAAAGAGCTGCTGCTCCGTCTCTGGGGAACTGTTGAGAGAAAAACGTCAAGTTTCGCAGGAGCTGCAGCGTTTGGTGGAGACACAACAGAGCTTTTGATTCGGCCGCACAAGGTTGAAGAAAGAAGTGCCTGTGGCGTTACACTGCAGGGCAGATGCGGGATAAATGAATGAGGGGGCATTTATACAATGGCAGCCCCTGTGCCTGTGAGCATTCGCAGGCACTTTTCTGCATCTGCAGCAGTTCATTTGTATGTCTGAACGTACACACATCAGTCTGTCAGAGGCTGCTTCATGGTGGGGGTTAATGACTTGACAGTGGGGCCAGCAGAGGTTGTGACCCTCTGGTGTCTTGGCTAAGCCCCTCAGGCACCAGCACAGGCTTTTCCTTCTACAGCAGTGATTACAATCTTATATTTTACTTAACTTTTGTCTAACCTCAGCTTGACCCTGGGTTTGTAAAATGCCCAAGGCTTTTATAAGAAAATCATCGAGGTTTTCTACATTTTTAGAGGCTGAATTTTTGTAGCTGCAAGAGTGAACATTAAATATAGTATACACATCAAATATCCCACTCGAATCTGTTGAATTGTGTCTGTGCATAGCTGCAATTTGTGTTACATTACATGCTGCCATGGTGAGAGATTGATGATCATTACTGGGTAAGTTTCCTAAATGATTCCCTGTGTGCTAATGACATGTGTCATTAGCTTTCCTACTGATTCACACAGCTGAAATTTATCTGTTATGCTTCAAGTGTCTGCATTTCCTTTTTCTGACACAGCCTCTTCAAGAAAATATGTCAGTGTCTGCTACGCCACTGTAATCGGACATCAGGATGCCTTGGATACTCCAAACAGTATGTTTTGTTTGTTGAGTCTATTTTTTTATTTTTTTTTACTTTTTACAAAGGGTTTATAGAGCAAAGAAACACAACCTTTTTGATAATTAAGCATATTTAAATATCAAATCAAATATGAAAACAATCATTTGAGATGGGAACTGAGAACTGGTTCCAAATTGTCTGCTCCATCAGAACCTTATGTCTCCAGGCTTATCAGTTCCTTTCATCCATGCTGGCAGGTTTTCCTGACAGTTGCACATTGCAAAACAATGACATGATGCTGAAACATTTCTCTATGTGACATGGGCTTAATGTGTATTTGTCACTCTACGCACCAGTGCCACTGCTCCCCAACCAAGCAGCATGACCATTACTGAAGGTAAATATCCTATGTTATAATAACATCAGTGTCATGCTTAGTCACATGCATGCTTTTTTCTACTGTGTTTCGACATTGTGTTCAGACTCAGAAATAACTAGAATTACTGCCTCAGCAAAGAACAGCACAGGTGGACATCCAAGATTAGTGTCACCAATATTGTATCTGACCAAATGTCTTCCCTTCTGTTCCTGAGTTATGGCAAAGAATGATGGCCAAAAAATAGTTTTGCAGAACATTATGATGTCACAGTGAAGCTGAAGTTTGACCTTTTGGATATGAAATGTCATCACTTCATAGTTTTATCCTATTAGACATTTGTGTGAAGTTTTGTCATAATTACAGTGTGGAATATTGAGTTATGGCCAAAAACATGTTTTTTAAGGCCACAGTGACCTTGACCTTTGACCACCAAAATATAATCAGTTCAGTGTTGAGTGTGAGTGGATATTTGTGCCAAATTTGAGGAAATTCTCTTAAGGCATTCTTGAGATACTGAGTTCACAAGAATGAGGCGGACACAAAGTCACAGTGACCTTGACCTTTGACCATCAAAATCGAATCAGTTCATCCGTGAGTCCAAGTCAACGTTTGTGCCAAACGTGGAGATATTGTGTTCACAAGAATGGGACAGATGGATGGACGGACAAATTTAATGTCTCAGGCTATGGCTATCGCCAGCACAGAGGAATAAATAAAACAGTTGTGTTGATGCTGAAAACCTTTGTAAACCTTGTTTATTTTCTTCACAGAAAAAAGATCATGAATCGATAAGGGAACTGATAAAGAATCAGACTGATAGGCAGAAGTGTTAATAGCACTGGTATCAATAAAATCTTATCAATTCAAATCCCTAACTATCATGCAATGTCTAAAGTCACTTCACTGGACAAAAATCAGCTCCAATATGACACGGAAATATGACACTTGAGTGGACACGCTCATTTTTTACCCCTTTTTTAAATAGTGTGATGCAATGACACTCAAATATTAGTCGGCATGAGTCTGAAAGGGAGCCTGAATAAGTAACCTATATAAAATAGAAGTAACCACCAAAACATTTCCACTGGCCCCCATGCTGCTTTGAACTGTGTACTAACCCTGTTTTCTCGAGCACATCAATGGTGAAGGTGACCAACTGATTAAAAAGAAAAACAAAAAAAACCAGAAAGGCATACTTGTCTACTGCAGAGTTGTGTATATAGTTTTAGTCTACTGGCAATGGGAAGGGAATCTATTACCTATTTTAGTGGGATTTCCTGCGTTTATAAACCTTACATACATGCACGAATTTCAGTGGGAAAAGTGTATAAAATTGTTGGATGGTGAAATGGAGCACTGCATTAGTTCCAGCAGAGCACTTTAGTCACACTTACATTAGCTGATTGGAATCAGCTGCTTTATTCATACTTTACCCTCAGTGGCCCATTCATTAGCTGCTTGACTGCCAACTGACTAAAAACATCCAGTCATATTCACAGAGGTATACAGCACAACCACCATAACTGACCACGTGTCTATACTTTTATTCCACCTCTGCTCACGACTGCAGCTCTCTCCACTACCTCAACCTCATGTGCAGAGTTTTTTGTACTGGTGACTTCACTAAAATGTAATGTGCATGTAAGATTGTTTGTATTTATCAAAGGTAGATTAGCTTTTCCAGCAGGATACTTGTTTCTTCTCAGATACTTTGTGAGCTCCCTCGAAAAGAAGAGCCTTTTCCATCGAATCTATCTGCGTAACCATCTGCTCTAAAATGTCAGTCGCTTGACGAATCTCTGAAACAGCTTGCTGAAACAGACAGTTTGAAGGTCACTGGCTGGAATCTTGGAACTGTTGATGAAGTGTGGGTTGTCCTCAGCTTCCTTAATCAAAGTGCAGCATTTGATGACATAATACCCTTGTTTTTTCTTGAAAACAGCTCAAGCAAATACATCACACTTCATCTTGGTTAAAGATAACAGTTCAACCATACAGTATTGTATGTTACTGTATGGTATTCATCCCTTGAGGCTACTGGACTCGATATTGCCTTGTTTTTAAAGTATGCTGAACTTTGGTGACCTGATTCCATCACTTTCCTCACTTATGCAGACGATACTCCGTTTTAAGCCACTTTCAGTCCAACTGATCAGTCAAAGCTATCTAACTTTGATGCCTCTTAGCTGTTGAAAGCTCAATGACTAATTTTCTCCTAAATTTAGATACAGCAGAAATGTTCACCTTAAGAAACAAAGGTCACTCCATTGTAACATTTACGTGAACTTTAAAAGGTTCCCCATTTTATGCCCTCTACCATGGGAGCAACATTTAGAACAGATCTAATTTTCAAAAGCATAATAATTTCACTGCATTTTCCTATTTTCAGCACTGTAGGTAAGATCAGACTGTCCATGACTTATTGATACAGCTCCCTAAACAATCGGGGTGTAAATCACTAGCTTCATCATGATACAATATTATATTGATTTGTTTGGATGACAATACGATGTTTGCCAATTTCACAAAGTCTGTCACGATACGATTTCGATTCGATACGATTCAGCAGCCTGCGATCGGTATGACGCAATATCATATGATTTGACCATTTTATTTCTGAGCTCTGTTTGTTGTTTGAGCCGAGGCACGCTTGCCCAGAAATGGTCACACAGACGTGCTATGTGAATTTCAAAATAAAGTTGTATCTTTAAGATGACGATATGGATCGATGTTTTCATTTTACGTCGATGTAATCGGATCATTAATCAATGAATCAATGTATCGATGTGGATCGATGTATCGTTACACCCCTACTAAACAAATGCTTTTTTAACTTCCAATGTCTTGTACGGTAATGGCATTTTTTTTCTGGCTCTATTACCCATTTTAAAATAATCCAGTGCGTGTTTTAACAAGTTGGTAGGCTTAGCTATATAGCTCCATTATTCACCTATCCTCTCTGGCTTCAAATCCATGTGGAGGCTGATTTTAGATTGACCCTCATATTGTATCAAGGACTTGCTCCACTATACTTATCAGAACCCTGAATTACTCCTGTGTAGCTGCCTGGTGGATGACAGTAAATCACTGTAATTTTACTGGGTAGCTCCTGGTTGTGAATAAAGCAAGATGTTGCCGAAAAAGATGGCACATTGCCTGTTTGTCAGGCAGGAAAATCTTCCACTTTGTATCATCAAAAGTGTCGGAGCCACTAGGATTCTCCAGTTTGTCTCCAATTTGAAGGCAACTTCCTGGTAGAAAATTTAGATATGTTTGACTTTATAAGTTGACCAGGGCTTCGCCACTGGAGCGTCAGTTTTGACGTCTCTGGGGTTAGAGACAAAACTTTGACATGATGTTTTGTAAATCCTCCGTTGACGATGGGTGCATTTGGTTCCATGTAAAATGCTTGCTTCAGGATGCTGCGGTCCCTTGAATGAAGGGGCAATTCTTAAAGAAACATTACTGCTGAAAAATTGAAATTCAATTCCAATTTATATGAAGCAGTATACAATTGAGGCAGTAAATTCCCTCTCATTCTGCTGTTCTTCCTCTCTTGTTCATGTTATTCATAGTCCTGTGATATCGTGCGTTAATTATAGGTGCGAATTCCTTTCACTGGACCGGTATCTGGGGAGTATGGTACAGGTCTCTTTCCCTTTCTTTGAGCTTCCTGGGAAGTAAATCATGTGGGAACATGACCTGTCACACCTTAAATTGGATCATGGGATCACACCTCTGCCTTCTACTACAGAGGGATGGAAGAAATACTGGAAATTGCACTTTATTCCTATCATGGGGATAGGAATAAAGTGGATAGCAATGGTATACAATGCTAGCTTTGAGCACGAGGTACCGCATGAGGAGGTCACAGAGGTTGAAGGTGTGCCTACAAATCTAAGTCAACATTTAATTACCTTATCAACCTGCAAATAAAACAAGACAATACATCTATGTGAAGGTGGAATCCTCAGAATAAAATCTATAATTTGTGCAGCAATCACATTACCAGCAATTTAATTGGCTAGGGCCATATCTCACTTGTTCACACTAGTTTTTATCTAGACTCTTGCAATGAGAAATGCAGAAAAGTTTTTTGTTTTCTTCAACTTTTCTTTAAAAAACATTGAAAAACAGTCTGGGAAGCCACGAGCGGGCTGCCATAGGAGCCTGAACCCCCTCCTATCTCATCATAGTTCCTGCTGTTTCTGCTGTTCAACAAACACCTTCCTCACACCTCAGAGGACTGCTGAGGCTTCTCTCCGGAGGGAATTACTCATTTGTGTGTCCTTAGCGAAGGGCAGAACTACAACGCTGCTGAGCTACAGAGAAACCCTGCCGTATAAGCTCCCAGCTCAGCCTCGCAGCAGGTCTCATCTGAGCACACCAGCAGAGAAAAGATAGGGGGAAAAAGGCAAAGGTAAGGAAGGGCAGAGTAAGAATGACTAAGCATAAAAAACGGACAAGCGGTTTTGCCACTTTGTGTGTGTTTTCAGACCAATTACTGCAGGCTGTCTGACTGCTTAATGGATGTTGTATCTGTGATGGGAAGATAAGACAAGGGTAAGGGAGGACAGCCAGGTCACTGCTGATGATGTGATAGTCTGTCTTTACTCTGGAAGCCTGCAGATTCGCATACAATAGAGGGGCTTCATGTGATGTAATGCAGCAGCCATATTGGAGATCATCAGCTTTCCACTGCTTTTCTAGTTATACCAAATTGGTTAGTTTCTGTGCTTGTTTTGAGGGAAACATTTATCACGATAAAGCTGACTCTATTTTTGCTGAGGTGATGTCACCTTGCTAGCTATAGCAAATCATAGTTAGTTTAACACATCTGGTTAGGGGTAACTGAAGTGTATCTTCACACACTTACACCTGAAGCCAGTTTAATTTAGTCATGTGGCTTTTTCTCTGTTTCAGCCCTCCATCCACAAAGTCATTTTTACTTTTTGCAAATAAAATTACCTATGACAAAAGCAAAGGTACAGAAACAAAAAAACAAAAACAGCTCCAGAATTTAGTTATCTCATCTGCTACCAGCCCAGTTGCCAGAAAGTGTTGGCATTGTACGTTTCTGCAAACCACAGAAATATTTTTACATTTCACACATATATCAGCATTTCTAATGTGATGCAGTATATAAGCTGACTTTGTCTTGGGGAGATGGAGGAGATAGAGGGGATGGAGGACAGCGTGACATTTTAAGGCAGACACCTGTCAAGCTGCAGACCACCGTTCCAAACCAACAAACAAACAAAAGTGGTTGTTTTTTAGCAAGGCATCACTGTGTTACCACCACGGATAGTATTATGAAAAGCACTTGGTTTTTACTAAGACATCACTGTATCTTTACCAAGACATGGGTGTGTTTCCACGAGGCATGTGCCACACAAGGTGTTTGGTCTTTACCAAGACATTGCTGTTTTTTCCAAGAAATCACTGTTTTTTTACTAGGACATCACTGTGTTTCCCCTGGAGATAATGCCACAATAAGTGTTTTTTAAAAACTTAGACATCCCTGGATTTCCACCAGGAATAATGCCACGAAAAGAGGTTGTTTTTTTTACTGAGACCTTGATGAGTTTCCAGCTGGTAAAGTACCACAAAAAGCAGTTGGTTTATACCAAGACATCACTGTTTTTTACCAAGACATTGTTGTGTTTCCACCAGGGATAGTGCCACAAAAAGTGCTTGGTTTTCATCAAGACATCGGCGTATTTTCACTAAGGATAGTGCCATGAAGAGCAGTTGGTTTATACCAAGACATCGCTGTATTTTTACCAAGACTCCACTGTGTTTCCACTGGGGAAAATGCCATGAAAAGAGTTTTTTTTTAAAACTGAGACATCCCTGTATTTCCACCAGGAATAGTGCCACAAAAAACAGCTGTTTTTACTGACACATTGCTGCATTTCCAGCTGGTAAAGTGTGATGAAGACATCGCTGAATTTCCTGCCATGATAGTGCCATGAAAGGAGGTTGTTTTATTCCCGAGACATCATTGCCTTCCTAGCAGAGATTGTGCCACCAAATCTGTGTATTTTAAGCCAAAACATTTATCTGATCCTGACCATAACTAAGTGGTTTTTACTTTATGGAAATACCCTCTTTTTACTCATAACATTGCTAAAATCCCCCACATCAAAATAACAGGTTGATGATAATCCATTTTCTGGCCTTAATGTCACATTTAGCATTCACTTCCACATAACCACTTTAACAAATGAACCTTTGTGATTAGAAATTATTTGACTGACAAAGTGGGGGAGTAACTGATTACAGTACATTTAATTTTGGGTAATGTGATCAGATTACAAATGAATGTACTGTAGGTGCCATCAGCCCCAATTAAATTGTACAAACTGTGACATTTAGAAATACCAAATAAATCAGTGCTCCTTGAGTAACTGAGAAGACATGACGGTATCTTCTCGCTATGACAATTCTAACATTCGTCATTTATGAGTCATATATCAGTCTAGATGGCTCGTCCTGATAAAGTGTATGTCTAGGTCCACACAGTTACAGCCTACTTAAGTATCCACCCTATGTCCTTGGTAACCTTAGCTCACATCTACTTCTGTGCAATACATGTTTGTCTGTGTCCTTTGCTGTGTTGAGATGATTTGTGGTGTTTTGAGCTGTAATGAAACTCTGATGTTTTCCTGAAAAAAGCCACTGAGATAAGATCCTGTCCCCATCTGGGACAGAGCCGACGAGCCAGCATCAATAATTCATATCTTGACCATTATGAGATATGAATTATGAGCCTGGGAATGCCTGATCGGGTAGCAGAGGGATGGAGAAAGATAAGTCTGGTTGATGGATGGCTATCCTAACACTTTTCATCTGTGTAGCCAGCTCTCCTAAAATTTCCTGAAGTGAGCCCAGTTTTCAAATGCAAATATGCAAGAAAGCAGCTGTTGGATTCACCGAAGTTCTACTGTTGACCACATAACAGCTTCAGTAGTTGTTGTGTTTATGTGCCTTGCTCAAGGGAATCTAAGCACTTGTTGAGAGATAAGACAGCATATATGAGTCACAGCACCAGCTGAGATTTTCCAAGCTGTGATCAATCAGTCACCCTGCAATTACCAGCATCTCTGACTATTTGGCAGCTGCTGCACAACACGGAACATCTGTCCTGCTTTTGCTTCACCGAGGCTAAATTTGATTTCTGCAAAGGTGAAAGTGGCAAAACTGATGAACAATCTCAGCAGGGGAACAATCAGAGCCGATGTTTCCTCCAGGCACTGTGGATCATTGCAGAACAGTTTAGGTCAAATAAGGCCATATGTGTATTGGTAATTGTGCTAATTTTCACCAAACAAGACTCTGTAGGCACGAATATCTGCAGCCATCTCTGTGAGGCTGTGTAAAGGCACAGTTGTGCTTTGAGCTAAATGCTAACACCAGCACGGCAACATGCATACAGTGACAGTGCTGTTTATTGTGTTCACCATTTTAGTTTAGTGTTAGCATGCTAGCATTTACTAATTAGCACTATGATGCAGCTGAGGCAGGTGAAATGTCACTAGTTCTGCAGGTACTTGGCAATCATTGACCTGATTATTGAACTAGAGGGAAATATCAGTGAACATTATCAGGTTATTGCACTTCATTTTATCAGTATCCATGAATGTGGGAAATGAACCAAATTTTGGCCCAATACATTGTGTAGATGTTGAAATATTATACAGGATAAGTAAAAACTTTTATTCAGTCCTGGTGCTAAAGAAAAATTGAGGGGATCACCAAAGTCAGTAGGATTCATCCTCTGGGAACCATGATTGTCTGAACCAAATTTCGTGTACTTCTATGAAATTTGTCTGAACCAAATTTCATAGAAGTACATGAAACTGTTGCTGATACATTTTATTTTTCAGTCATTAGGCAACATCCTCTTGGAACCATGAATGTCTGGACAAAATTTTGTTCCACTCCATTCTACAGAGATATTCTACAGGATAAACAAAAACTTTAATTCCCTTGTGAGGCTAGAGGCTAATTGAGGGGATCACCAAGTCAGTAGGATACATCCTCTGGGGACCATGAATTCTTGTAAAACAGTTTCTTCCAATCTATTACATAGGCCTAATTGTTTAGATATTTTACAGGATAAGTAAAACCTTTAACCTGTTGGTGGTGCTAGAGGAAAAGTGAGGGGATCAACAAAGTCTGTAGGATTCATTCTTGGGGACCATGAATGTCTGCCAATCTGTCGTGTACAGGATTAGATATTTTACAGGATGACTTAAGAACTGTAACCTGTTGGTGGTGCTAGAGGACAAATGAGAAGATTGCCAAAGACGGTGCGATGTATCCTCTGGGGGCCATGAATGTCTATACATGTTGTTCCAATCCATTCTGCAGATGTCGAGATGTTTTACAGGATAAGTAAAAACTTTAATTCACTATACAAAATTTTGTGCCAATTCGTCAGGTACATGTTGAGATATTTTACAGGATAACTTATAAACTGTAACCTGTTGGTGGTGCTAGAGGACAAATGAGAAGATTGCCAAAGTTTGTGGAATTCCTCTGGGGCCATGAATGTCTATACATGTTGTTCCAATATATTCTGCAGATGTCGAGATGTTTTACAGGATAAGTAAAAACTTTAATTCACTTGTGGTGCTAGAGGAAAAGTGAGGGGATCACCAAAGTCAACAGGATACGTCCTCTGGGGTTCATGAATGTCTGTACAAAATGTTGCACCAATCTGTCAGGGACATGCTAACATATTTTACAGGATAAGTAAAAACCTTAACCTGGTGGAGGTGCTAGAGGACAAATGGGAAGATCACCAAAATCAGTAGGAGTCATCCTCTGGGAACCATGAATGTCCTTAAAAAATACCATGGCAATCTGTCCAATAATTGTGAAGATATTTTAGACCAAGTGTGAATAAACTTGCTATAGGCTGACCTGCAGTTATATAAGTTGGTGGTACTGAGAAGCAAAAGGCCACATAAAAATTTCAGATACTTTAAAGCTGCTTGTCAACACACACACACACACACACACACACACAGAGCACCAACCGTGAGGAGAGGAGCCATTTCTCTACTTATTTCTCAACAAGATAACACCCTCTGGTCAAAATGAAATCCCTCTTCAAGTGTCCACCGCTCAGAACAAAGCTATCTAATTTTGCGAGAGCGCCTCCGGCTCCAAAAGCTGCTCCGAAACAGCCAGTCCTCAGAGGAGCCGTAACCAGGGCCAAGGAACAGGCATCCTGGGCGGGCTCGGCTCCAAACACTGGGCGTACGGCCCGTACTGAAGCCTCTGTGGCCACTCACTGGTTTATTGCCATTTCAGTGAGAAGAAAGGAGGAGGGGGGTGAAGAGAAGGGAGGGAGGGAGAGGATTAAAGGGGGAATGCATGGGGAGAGGATAGAGAGAGAGAGGATGGAGAGGTGAAGAAAGGGATGAAGCTGCTTAATGGAGAATAAATAAACCTGGTAAAATTAGTGCCATTTACATGAAAAACAAACACACACACACACACACACAAATGCACACAGTGGTAATTACAGAGCTATGGTGTTGCTGACAGTGTAGAACATGATGACACCAGACCACAACACCAGCAAAACACACACTGTGGACACACTAATAACTGTGGAGGGGATAGTTGACATGTCTTTGTGCACCCTCACACACCATGACAGCCACACACAGGAGTGTTTTATGTGTTTATGGCTTAGACCAAGTCCAGAGTCCAGTCTCTATAGGCCTCATTATACCTGCATATAGGGTGTTTTCAGGTAGATGTGTGCTGTCAGGCCTTTGTCATCATATCTGGACCACATTCACTCAGACTTGTTGGGTTTCAAAGCACCAGTTGTCTCCTTTCACCGCCTTAATCTCAGCATCTTACATGGATTAGTGTGTCTGCAGCTGCATGCACCGGCTCCATCAGATGTGGATTATGGGGGGGGGTTGCTTACCTGGATTGCCGCAGTCCGCGCACGTTTCGTTCCCCGGTCTCGCCAGCACGTCTTGCAGGAGCCGGTTGTTCCCCTCCGGTTCCAGCGCCATGGTGAGTTTTATCCGTCCAGCCTCACCGCGGTGGGAAGAAGCCTGCCCAAGAACATCCGCTGCTGGAATCCGACAGACAGACTGACTGCTCGATCACCTGTCACCTCCAATCTGAAGTGAGAGGAGGAGGAGGAGAGAGACTGGAGGGAGGAAGGACCGGAGGAGACTGAGCGATCCGAGCCGGGGCTGGAGGAAACCTCTCTGTCTCTGTGTGTCTGTCTCACTGATAGCTTTATTACTGAGTCTCACTGACTGCATAATAATCAAGCCTATATGTTACCATCACCTCCTCCTCCTCCTCCTCCTCCTCACTCCCTCCTCCCCTGCCTGCCTGTCTGTCCCCTCTCCCCTCCACCCCTGGTCATATCTGATCAAAGTGAGACACCCAGCGGTGGAATACCAGACCACATTTAACTTGGCATCCCAACAATCTCTGAAAAGTCAGCCATTATCTTTGACAATAAAGTACTTACACTTAATATGTCTTTATACTCCCCAGTGCAAACAACAACACAGTTGCAGACTAATGCAATAGACAAACAATTATATAAAAATTGAAACAATTAAACAGAATATTTTTAATAATTTTACCCAGTTAATACTGAAACCTACTTGTGTTTCTGTTTAGTATTTTAACATACCGTATTATTATTTTATTTTGTGGTTTTCAGCCTTATGGTTTGCATTTCATAAAAAGGTAAGGCAGCTCTATTTGTATAGCACATTTCATACACCAGGGCAATTCAAAGTGCTTTACAGAGCAATAACATATAAAACATAATAAAGGATACGGATATAAAAGGTAAAATTAATTTACAACTTTAAAAATCACCATTAAAAATAGCAAAAGCCCAGACAAGAGGTGCAAAGATGAAAAGATTATTAAAATGATTTAAAATTGAGTTTAAAAATAAGGTTGCAGTCATTACAGAAGTAGGCAGTGTAAAAAAGGGATATTTGTGATTTATAATTTGCAGAACATCATTTTGTGTATTATATTTAGTGTTATAAAAGACTATATTGTGTCATATGTTGTGCAGGATTGTCCTCTTTTTATACAGCTATAGGGATTATTATATGTTTGGTTCTTTATCATTATACATTACACAGAAGTATGATTATATGGTGAAAAAATAACCCAAATAAAGATTCATTTGTAACAGTGGAATGTAAGACTACTTTTATTTTGTGGGACTGGAGTAGTATTTAATATTTTATTTTTGTATTCCTATATGTGTCATTATGATATTTCACCATTTGGCCATTTTGTGTCCTTTTAATGTTGACTTTTAATTTATTAGTCTATCTGGTTTTCTGTCATTGTGCGTTTATAGCTAGTTAAATCCATTTTTATTTATATAGCCCAATATCTCAGATCACAAATTTCCCTTTAGGGTCTAATTACAGTCAGGCGTTTTTAAAGAACAAAATGAAACCAGATCTAGTTCAGATTTAGGTAATAATTATGAGCTTATACAAAATTTTGGTGGTGATTTGCTGTTTCTTGGTAAAGTTAAAACGCCTAAATCGAAAACCTGATCGATCATCAATGCGATTCGCTCGATTGCTAATGTCTGTGTGTTGCGACTGTCCCAGAAAAAACGAATACGTCATATTTACGCGACAACAGGGTGCTGCGCTGCCTTCGTATTTACGGAAATCTTGCGGCTTCTTAAAAGACAGACACTTTAAACAAAATAAAACATGTCTACCGCCATGAATTTCGGGTCGAAGAGTTTTAAACCTCGGGCTCCTGACAAAGGCTCGTTCCCTCTGGACCATTTTGGTAAGATGAGATGCAGAATGTCGTGTTTGTCCCTGTTGAATAACACTGTTTAAATTCAGTCTGCCCTGAGAGCTCTTGTGTGTTTGCAGAATGAATGTTTCATGAGTAAACTGTGAATTCAAGCAGAGACAGACATTATAGTCTGCAGCTGTGTGATAAACAAAGACCCGTCCATCGGTTTCCTCTCTGGAGACATGCAGCTGCCCTTTGACGGCTGAAAACAGGACCACTAAGGACACTGATAAAACTGCCCCTCACAGCTTGCCGTAGCTCGCGCTATATTGGTCATTTTTATAATATTTTACAGTAATTCAGCTCAGTTGTGGAAACCAAGTAATTACTTTTAAGTAATGTACTTTAGTAATATTTTGAAGTACTTGTACTTTTCGTAAGTATTTCCATTTTCTGCTACGTCACATCTTCATTTTTACTTTTACTCTTACCTGTTTGCTAACTTTAGCTATTTACTAGATTGCCAGATTAATAATACAAAATGTAATGAACAAATTATGGTGAAATACATATGTCCATAAGTTTTTATTGATCCTCAGTACGGAATTGGAAAGCTACACATATAGTAAGTAGCCTAATATATATAAAGTGTATAGGTCTACAAATTAATTAATACAGTCATATTGGTAAATTAGAATACCCTCACCTTTACCAGCTGAAATATTAAAGTGATGTACACGTTAATGCATCAATAATCAAAATCCTATAATATATTATATGCTGAAATGGGTCTAATGCAAAATGAGTACTTTTACTTTTGCCACTTTAAGTAGCCTATTTGTTGATTCTAATACTTTTATACTTTTAATACTGAATGCAGGTATTTGACTTGTAGCAGAGTATTTGTATACTGTAGTATTGTATCTGAGCACTTCGTCCACTACTGCTTAATGGTTATACATGGCAGGCTCATACTGGGGCTTAGCTAATACAGGCTGCTGTGTTCTAAATTAACAATCATTGATAAAACACACACACAGTCCAACAAACTATATCTGTGAGTTACATCTACCAGAGGACTCACAGTGCTGCTCCTTTTAAAACCCCTTCTTTATTACAGGAAGTAAAGTTTGAGCTCAAATTGGCCCTTTGTCAGGTGCAATTGAATCAAACTGACTCAGGTTTGTGTCGAAGAAATTGTCTTGTGTGGTGACAACCAGGCTGACTTAAGATAAAACCAATAATAGTACGTCACAAAGGGAGTCATCTGAAGCATTACAAAATAAACAACATACAGAGGACATTTTCAAACATATGACAAGGAATAATGTCTTACATCTCTACGGTTCGGCTGGACTTTGATGTTGATATGCTTTATTATTTCAGGAGAGTGTAAAGCCTTCAAGGATATATTTATGAAATGTCTGAGAGAAAACAGCTTTGACAACTCCAAGTGCCGACTGCAGTCCAAAGAGTACCTGGAATGCCGCATGGACAAGTAAGAAACCTCATTGAAAATACAGCTTACACCTCTTAAAATCCTTAGATCTGCCGACTGAGTAAACTGTAACACTGTAGTTATACCTTTTAAACGAGAATTGTAATTTTTCCTGAGAGCTGTCTTGTGTTTTCCAGTCAGCTGATGGCCAGAGAGCCTCTGGAGAAACTGGGATTCAAGGACCTGATGGATCCTCCTCCGAGTCAAGCAGACAGAGACACTAAACCCTGACCTGTTACTGCACCACAGCTGCTGTTTCAGAAATGCAGTGATGGTGTTGCTGGGAACTTTTTTATCAAACAATTTGTTGTGCAGATTAAAGGCAAAGACTGCTGTGAGTGTGAAGCTGAGGAGATTCGCTTCCAAGACTCTGAGACAGTGGGCCTGTGAGAGGATACTGTGTTTTGCTTTGGGGCCTTAGTTTGTTACAGAGAACAAACTAATTGTATTAATATTTTGTGTACATAAGATATGATATGTAATATATGGAGATGATATTTTGGCTTGTGAATAAATCTTTTGTTTTTAAACTAAACTGTGTGTGGAAATTGACTCAAGCAATTGATACAATCAAAATGGTGACATCTGCTGGCAAGTCATTGATATTGCATTTGTATGGCTGGACGTAATCATGAACAGTAGAAACAGGTGGTCACTGCTTTTATTTTTTATTTTTTTCACTGAAGAAGCAGTGAAATGAAAAACAAATCAAATTTTTATGTCGTAATTATGTGTCCCTGTGTTTATTGCTAATGTTACAAACTAAATATGTGTCAGAAAAAAATCCTTTTCATTTTTTTTACAGTTAAAACCCCTCTCGTCTCTTTTGCTGTAAAATGTAAATGTAATGACTCATGTTAACCTCAAAACATAAAGTATCCACTCAAATGTGATCTATGCTGGCTGGCATTACTCAGTAGATGATGTTTCTATAGGCGATATACAGGTGGCAGCTTAGAGTGCCATCCAAATGAGGGTGCACCAAAATCCTAGCTCTAATGCTACAGCATTAATGGGCTTGATGGAGTGGAGTGTATGTGGAAAACATCTGTGTAAGAGAAAGTGAAAGGCAAAACACATTTAGGATGCAGTAAAATAAAATTGAAAATAAAAAAAGAAAGTTGAAATTTTGCACATGCCATATTCTTTCAGTTTGATATATATTGTTATTGTTTGTTAGCCAAGTTTGTCATATGTGTTTTGATTTTTAATTAGCTCGTTCTTGATTGTAATAAATACGATAATATAAAAGGCTTTTCCTTTTGCTTCAATTTCCAAATAATGTTTAGTGTAACTTACTTATTCATCACTATCTTCCTCCTCCAAATCTAACAATGTAGATAAAGACAGTGAGCAGTCCTACAGCTCCGTATCTCTCGATTTCCCTCTCACCTTTTTCACAAACCAGTCATTAAGGATTTCATTTAAATCTCTCATGTGAGATATCACATTTTAGAAGCTAAAGTTGCTATGAATGCCATTTTACTTAATGAAAACAGAATACCTTTAACCAGACTCTACAGTTTAAGTACAAAATTCCAGCAGCGAGACTCTGATTTGAGTGTGATGTAAGTGCCTGCTGCTTTAAAATGCTTTGGGCGTAACATCACGACTATTAACCAGCTGATTCTCAGATGTCTGAGTTCCAGAACGATAAAATTGACACTTTAACAAGCCTGTCTGAAGCTCAGTGAACACAACAGAGTGCTGCAGGGATGACATTTTGTTGTATTTTGTAGAAAATAAGCTGTGTGGCAAACAAAAGTTTATGATACTTATGCATTTTGTTCAGCAAGATAATCTGCACAAATGAACACTAATAATGATTTCTGGAGTGTAAATGCAATCACCAAAAGTGCAAAGCTAACATTAGGCTATCAACAAACTTCACCTTCAGAGATAACAAATGCATATCTATGTACCAATGGCACCAAGCTGCTATATGACTTGGTCAAAATTACTTTGGTTTAAAGAGTCCTATAAAGACATAGATAATGTCTTGATATGTATTAAAAACAATAGATAATTAAAGCTCTAATTCAGGAATGGAATTCAAAAAAATGGTTTAAATATAAAGATTTCTGTTAGAAGGTCATAATGTATCATCTTCATTTTGGCTGTTGGATGCCTTTCAGTAGCAACATATCCCTTTCTGTGGAGAAAAACAAGTTATAGGTTAATGTGTAGAAAATTAAAGGACCCTTCAAAGTATGCTGCATTTGATTTGCCACAAATGTACAACATTACTTGTTACTGTGGGAATATGGAACAAAATAAATCATGAAATAGAAAATGGTAATATAAAAACAAACATAAAAGTCTGTCTTCCAAACTTACTTTCTGTAACCTTTGGAATCTTCTTTTGAGCCATTTGGCTTCTGGATCCACACAGTACAGTGTTTTGTTCACAGTGGTAAAACTGTAGAGTTGCAAAGACAAATAGGAGTATAATACTTCATTAAAATATAACACCATAATAATACCTCAGAATTACCACGTAGTGACAAATTGTAAAATAACGATTGATTATATCCTCTTTTAAATGAGCAGTATGAGGGATTTAGTGGCATCTAGTGGTAAAGGTTGCACATTGCACCTAACTCAATGCCCCTCGGCTCAATCCCTCCTTTCCATGCATGTAGTAGAACCTACATCAGCCTTCAGGTAATGTAAGAACACATGAGGCCCTCTATAGAGCCAGTCCTTTCAGAGCTACTCTAAAAACATGGTAGTGCAACATAGTGAGCTCCATGGAAGTTGACCAGCTCAATGAAGGGCTCATTCCAAGCTAATAAAAACAAAATGATTCTTAGTTTCACATGTTTATATGTGTAATTATTATTAGATGACTGTATTACATGTTTGCCAATAGATCAGGGCATTTAAAGCCATTTAAATACCAATTGCTGCAATTTTTCTTCACATTATGCCCCGTTTGTCTGCCTAAAATTTGCGTTCCACCACACCCCAAATACAGACAGAGGATGAGGCTTGTGTTAGTGTTATACTTTTTCTTACAGGAATGCATGTATTCCACAATGAGCAAATGTGGTTTCCCTCTGTTCGAAGCAGGAAACAAAGGGTTCTTGAATGTGGGCCTTTGAGGCTTTCATACAGCAAGGGGGGATAATGAATCCTGGGACCCTGGGCCAAGGCCTGTAACACTGAGGATGCCCTGAAATACAGCACACAAAAACACACAGAATAACATTAGTAATGCCGGGTTCACGCTTCACAGTATTTTTGTCTGTTAACAATGGTCACTGTGTCAGATTAGGCAAATATAATTATAGTCATAAAAATTTAGGAAGAACTATATAAATCAACAAATCAACTCAGGATAACTGGGCTCAACCAACTCCAGCACACCCAACCTCATCCAAATGCCACAAACAGGACAGAATGGCTCCAAACGCTTTAAATTTCAAAGGGGGTCCTGCAATCACCGACATCAGTTGACAGCTCTCCCTCCCCCCTAGGTGAGGAAAGGATGGTGCCAGCCACAATACCAACACACACATCCCTCTGCAGAGAGATCAGCTCAGGAACCTGACACACAAGTGTAAACGGACCACAAAACCAAGCCTGAAACAGCAACCACACCAGTCACAACAACACCAGATCACCAACCTAACTGGTGCTGCTCAGCACAGCAATCAACTGATGCTTTCATCCTTTGGGCCTGTTGTACTTTGACCTTTCAGCTTTCTCTGCCAAATCTCTGCCAAATAGACAGCACTGGTACAGGTATGAACACAACAGGTAACTTATTTTTGCCTCTTTTTGCAAGTATTGTCAAAGTTGGCACGGCTCATGGCACCGGTAACTGCGATGGCTGGAAAATGATAAGCCATGTTACCCGCATGGTTGCCAGGCCACACACCTTCACCAGCTCAGACATTTCCACGGATCACGTCAACCCCTTCAACTGGGAACATAAATTGAACACCAACTGCTGCTTCACCAGACAGCAAACCTGAAAGCAGATTTAATTTGTGGAGTGGAGCCAAGATGGGAACCAGACCCATTCTTTGGTCAACAGTGTCATCAGTGCCACTAAAACAGGAAAAGTGCATGTATCAGGCAAAATTGTCATTGCAACTTTTTTTTCTGACGCTGGACTGACAGAAACCCCTCAGATATGGATGCTGAATCGTCAGACTTCTTGCCTAGTGTTGGACTGCAGCTCCACCCCAGGAACTGCACAAACTGATGAACTGTTTTAACACCAGATGTGCAAATTCAAAAATGTGCTGTCTGACTTGGAAAGCAGAACTTGAGCCTCTTGTGCCTTACCTGTCAGAACACACTGGAGAAGAGGGGTGTGCGCATCATCAGACCACTCTCTAGACTACACGACCCTCTCAAACAGAGAGTAACACATCTGGATCCTTCTCTGCAAACTTGGGAATGGTACATGGACTGCACTTGTATAGTGCTGTTCTAGTCTTCCGACCACTCAAAGCACTTTTATACTACAAGTCACATTCACCCATTCACACACACATTCGCACACTGGTGGCCGAGGCTGACATGCATGGTGCCTCCTGCTACTCAGTAACCATTCACACACTGATGGAACAGCCATGGAGCATTAAGGGTTCAGTATCTTGCCCAAGGACACTTCAACAAGTGGACAGAAGGAGCCAGGGATTGAACCACCAATTTTCCAATTAGTGGATGATCCTCTGCCTCTGGGCCACAGCCGCCCCAAACACTAGACACAAGTTAGCCAAACACAACTAAACACAAGTTAGTTGCCACATCAAACTCACATTTACTCTGAACCAAACCCCTTACAGGTTTACCTTTTTTAAATCAAATTTAGTCTGCATTGCTGCAGTTACAGTTCAGCCAGTTCTGTTCTTTGTCTCGTTACTTCCATTTCCAATTCCCTTTGTTGTTTGATTTCTCCACATTGAAACTGTAACATCAGAGGTTCTCATTGTTGTTCAGACATTAGAGCCAGCAGTTTTCCTGATGTTAATCTTAAAAATTGCTCCCTCATTTCTTCATTTACCAGAATTTAACCTTCTAGCAATTTGATTTTCCACAGCATTTTTTAAGATTCTTTAAACCTTTAATCTGGTAATTTAATTCCATAGTGATCAACAATGTTTAATAGCATTTTCTTGGTCTACTTTTCAAATAACTCCTCAGAAGGAGATTGAACAAACTCCTCCATCATAGGAGCCATATTTCAGCTGCACTGTATACCACAGAAAACCCCAGTTGCACAATGGCCCAGTGCAACCCAGAATAGCCGCAACAATGGAGTCACAAAATGCCACTGACTAGACCAGATCAAACCTGTCTAAACTCAACCCTACTCTATAGGCAGCCAATGATGAGGGTGACACAGTAAGTGTGTTCCAATACCCATACTACCATACTATATAGTATGCCAGAAAAAAGATTTAGTATGTCCCAGTACATAGTATGTCAAATGCAGTACATCCTATCGGATTTTGCAGTATGCAAGCCAGCATGCTTTCTATCTATTCTGACCCACAATCCTCTGCAAACAGACAACAGCTTGACAGTTGATTGACAGCTGCCATAAGTCACAATGACAGATGACAACACACTGAAGTGAAATGTCCAGCCTCTGTAATTTTACTATCGTGAATATAATATGTTAGAATCAATAATGTACGCAGTTATTACTTATTGCAAAATAACAACAGCAGAGCTCTCCGGGTCGACATCTGTCTCTTGGCAAGCTCGGTGAACAGCGTTTTGTTTTATCTCTATGAGGAAGTAGTATGTCCGAACTGAGTGCATATGGCATGCAACAGTACATACTATTAAAGGACAGCTGCAGAACCTACTAAGAGTAATAAGAAAAAGTCTGCGATTTGGAACACATCCCTACTTACTGGTAACCAGTGGTTCCAGAAAGTCCCTGCGATGCCTTTACCTCAGGAAAGTCTTGGACATGATTCTTAGCCTAAAGCTCTACCTACTTTCACCCCCACATAGAAGTTGACACCTAAGTAGAACCCGTGAGTTATTTTGAACCCCACTTTACTGGACTAAAAGACTCCAGTAGTCAAAGGCACACTCACCTTGTTCGGGGAGGATCAGCAGCATAGTTAAGTACATGAGACACACCTCAGAGCTAATGGAGAAAGGCATCCTGGGCTCCAGGTATGACTGTGTATAGCAGAGACGTGGTCGTAGTGAGTAATGAAGAGCCCGATTCTGAAAACTCACTCAACAAACTTTTGTTAAATAATATGCTTGAAGAGGAGGAGTGTTTGTTATTGAGGGAATGTTTTCTCAGGGAGAGGATATAAGATGACCTGCAGGGCGCTGCTGCACAGCTGCAGAGTGAGATGGCCAAAACATGTGGCTGGCAGCTGTGGCTGCAACAGATTTGAGCTGAACCAATACTGGATCCCAAATTCCAAACAATTAAACTAAGACAAACCATGCCAGATGTAGCCTGATATCTGTTAGAAACTGGCATGAAATCACTGGTCTCACCTTCAGTCCTAATACACTGAACTAATCAGCGACTGACATAAACAGGCATGTTTTTGAGCAGCTGCTGGCGGCCAAGCAGAGAGGACTTCTTTCCTCCAGACAGATGTTTCCCGAAGTGCACTGAATATTGAAAGCCTACTGCTTTTTTTGTGTGTTACACGTAAGTTATATCTAGTGAACACACACAAGAACAGTTTACTCTAAGAAATCAGGTCATGCGTGTAAGGACCTGATTAACTTTATTGACTGATAATCATTACAAAACACATGACAAAGAACTTTTAAATAGGGCAGGTATAGAGTATGAAAAAAAAATGAAAATACAAAGGCAACCCAACAGAGCCTTTACATCCACATACATAACAGACAACTGAGTAGCAATATATTGGCAGGGTACAATTTGGTGGTGTGGCATCAGGCCGATCACATTCTGTGCTTTCACACTGATACTTTCTCAGCCTTAAGTTTTTGAACACACTCACCTCTAAAACGCATAGACTGTAAAAATAATGGTTACAGCTACCATGGTAATACCCATATACCTACAGTATTACTCACCATGGACTTCCTTTTGAATCCTCGAGTTCAGCAACTTGGCTGTCACTGTCGCTATCTTGGTTTTTTTGAGCCAGAAGTGACCATATGTGGGTGAGAGGCAGGTGCTGTGGATAAGTGAGGGGTGCATCTGACTGAGAAGCCAAGGACACCATCAGTAGATAGCCTGTCACTCAAAACGGCCCATCCATAATTATACGTAATGTGAGCTTTGATAAGATATTAATGGGTGAGTTATATAAATATATAAAAATTACCCCCTGGGGGTCTATGGGGATTGACTCAACCTCAAGTGGTCATTCGATGAACTGCAGTTTTTGGCACTTCTGCGTTGGCTTCATTTTTCAGTCCCATAAGTTCCTACTTGATAAAAAGCCGGTCAGATACCTGGTTACGGATTAACAGAACATAGCCAAGAAATCACCGTTCTCCAGGTGATTGGTCTAGTATCGGTTTTAATGTGGAAAAAAAAGCAGCAAAAATGTTGGCTTTGAATTAGCACCAATACAATATGCTGATTGGTGAACATTACCACTTACAATTACTTACTGAACATGTTATTCATACCCTAACAGCTATCTGTGCGTTCTATTTGTATTTCATAATGAATAGACCTAGGAACATCTTATATATTTTTGCTCTTAAAAAAATAGCCAAAAGTACACTCACACAAGGTTCGCTTGTTGTCTGTGTTTGTGGTGTGTCAGGTCGTGCCCCCTACACAGATGATACACAGATGATACACAGATGATACAATAAGAATAATATGAACGAGAAAGAGGGAACATTAGAAACTTTGGCACAAAAGCAATAGTTGCCATTCCAATTAAAAGGTCGAGTATAGATGATATGCTTAATTATTGTCTTGCTGAGAGCTTCGTGAAAAGATGTCGAATTATAAACTGCATCAGAAGAGGAACAGCAGTGATGCAACAATGATGAAGTAAAATCTTTTCTCAGTAATTGTTTACTTTGTTTTTTCCTTCCTCTCTGAATGTTTCTTAACAACTGATGTTTGTTTCTCTCATGCACTTCTCTCCAAATGCAAGAAAGTGTACTCTTTTCACTTTATCTATGTTTAATGTGGGAAAATCCCCCCCCCCCTTATTTTTCAGGCCTTTGCCTTTATTATAGAACAGCTGGAGAGTGACGAGAAAGAGGGGAAAGAGCAGGGGGGGTGATATACAGCAAAGGGCCACAGGCTGGAATCAAGGACTCAACCTACATGGGGCGCACACTCTAGGTGGTAGGCTCGCGGTCGCCCCAGGACAACCAAATTAGGGGTGACCCCGAATAGTTGATGATTCAGTGATTTGATTCGGAGTAGTCTGATTCGACGGCCAGTCTCGCCGTCGAATCGTCGCAAAATATGTTTATGAAACAAGACTGTACCATTCTGACTATATGGGGATGCTCACTGCTGCTGAACATCTTGATTTGAAAATGTATTTGTTTCCTAGTAATTCATGATATGTAGCCTATTTTGATACAAACATCAGCCTGATTTCTGTTCATAAAAAACTGAAAATGACGTGTGTGTTTAATCAGTAGGCATAATCATTACTAAGCATGAATAAATCACCCAGCTGCTCGATCCAAATAAGCTGAGGTGCGTGAGTGCGCTGCAGGACCATCAGAGCAGCATCAAGGCCTACGGTGATTTAAAGGGCCAGTGTGTAATATTTGGCATGGTTTATTGTCAATCTGAATCTGAATCTGAATATTCTACCCATTAATATGTTTATATTAGTGTATAATCGCTATAAAATAAAATTCGTTTGGTTTTCGTAGCCTTATAATTATGCTTTTATATATATATATCAAGGGCCTTGCTTTAGAGAGGTCGCCATCTTGCGCCGCCATGTATGTAAGGCAGCCCGAGCGGACAATCCAGCCAGCCAGAGAACGCGTTTCGGATGTATAAATGAACCAACGAAGACAGCGGGAGGAAGGAAGAAGGAGGAGGAAACAGCAGAGAGTGTTAGTAGTTCGTCGATGGAGAGTAGTGAAAAGTATTTTTAGTTATAAAGTTTGCGAATGGACCACACTTACCACGCAACAGGAGAGAATGAACCCGAACCATCATCTGCGAGGAAAAGAAGACGCTACTTCACTCCTTGTGATGCACTCTCTGCGGCGCTTTTCCTCCTGGTGATATATCTCCCCAACGATGGTAGCACCGAATCCCATTCTGTGCATTCAGCCTCTCTTCTCACCTGCTCAGCATCAAACACATGGAGTTCCTCATCTGTATGCTCCGGCTCAAACAGGTATGGCTCTGGGTCTGTGTCCGCTACAAGAAACTCTTCAAAATCACGTTCAAAGTCGTCCATTGCAGCTACTATAATCTGGAGATATTGCTAGGCTAAATAAACAGCTGAGCTCTGTTTACCGGCTACGCTGTCAGTCAGTGTGCGGGCTGGAGATTGGTGGAGCAGAGAGGGAGGGGAGTCCCCACTTGGGATGGTAAACGAGTAGCCTATGTGTGTAAAGTTATGAAGTGTGTCTGTTACACTAGAAGAGTCAGAGTTTGGGACGGAGTCTTTTACCCCCTGGAGTGTTACCAGAGTTTTTGGAGTGCTCAAATAAACGGGCCTTTTTCCCGAACGCTCCTCTGGTCTCCTGCTCGTGAGTGATTCATTACAATATCGTAACATGGTTTAGATTTCTAAATAGATATTCACCTCGTCGCTAGATAGACCTACTCCTGAAAAACTCGTGTGCAAGGCTTTTTGTCCCTATGAGGCCGCCGTCATTTACCCGATGGGAGGGGTGAGCGAGTGAGCCCTGCAATCTAGAATTTGACCACTGATGTCACTGTTTTCAACCCATTTTACACACTGGCCCTTTAAAGTTCAAGTTAAAGTCCCACTGATTGTCACACACCTGAGTGTGTGAAATTTGTTCTCCGCATTTGACCCATCCCCTGAGGGAGCGGTGAGCAGCAGCGGTGCCGTGCTTGGGAATCGTGGTGATGATTTACGGTGGCGGAGCGCATAAACAAACACTCTGGAGGAGGTATGTGCTCTCAAATCAAACTTTATTGAAGGATTATTCGTTTACCTGAAGTGTCTTGAAATGAATTTCACCGCTGATTGTTTTCTTGATAGACTCTGATTTTTTATTTGGATACTTTTTTTCCGACGTGGCCAAACAATTGAGAGCGGTGACGCATGGTCCGTATAGATGAACTTGTATGAACCTGAGTTGATTAATGAAGTAACTTGAAGTCAGAAAGAAGGAAAACTGTTTCTAAACCTTTTGATGATGTTTTGGATGTTTATTTGTGAATGAAATGGCAAGTTCTGACGAGTCAGAAACGACTCCTGTTAAAGACATGGATGAGGCTGCAGCATGTCTGCGCTCATCTAGAGCATCATACCTTGATGAAGTGAAAGGAATAAAGGTAAAGATAAAATGATAACCCTTTTATTTTTATTTTTATTATTATTATCTTATTATGCCAACTGAAGAATTAAATTTGTTTATTTGGGTGTTTTAGCTCTTTTCTCTGGAGCGGAAACTGACGCAAATGAGCTCATTAATCAATGAGGGGGAAAACAATATGATTCCACGATTAGTCGGCTAAAGGAAAAATCTGTCAAATCAGATTCGACTATGAAAATTCTTAGTCGGGGACACCCCTAGACCAAATATTCTACAGCAACATCTGTTCTTGGTTTGCTTCAAAGGCCTTTGTGTTAATGCACTTGGAGAGAAGTGCATGAGAGAAATCAAATAACATCAGTTGTTAAGAAACATTCAGAGAGGAAGGAAAAAAACAAAGTAAACAATTACTGAGAAAAGATTTTACTTCATCATTGTTGCATCACTGCTGTTCGTCTCCTGATGCAGTTTATAATTCGACATCTTCTCACAAAACTCTCAGCAAGACAATAATTAAGCATATCATCTAAACTCGACCTTTTAATTGGAATGGCAACTTTTGCCGTTGTGCCAAAGTTTCTAATGTCCCCTCTTTCTCGTTCATATTATTCTTATTGTCTGTGTATCATCTGTGTATCATCTGTGTAGGGGGTCTACTTTGTGTTTTGCGTCTTTTAACTAACTAATACAGATAGTTTTGACAATTGGTCTTGCTTGTATTTATAGCCTATATTTACAGTTTACCTGGCCTCAAAAGCGAGTCAATCTCCATAAACCCCCACGTTAAGATATCCAACTTTACAGCAGAAATAAACATCTTTACAGTCTGGTATAACAAAAGGTTTTGGTCTCTATAGCTAAATTCACCCTTCACGACAACAGGGGGTACATTTTTTTTTTATCTAACTCATCCATTAAAGGGCCAGTGTGTAATATTTGGCATGGTTTATTGTCAATCTGAATCTGAATCTGAATATTCTACACATTAATATGTTTATAAAAGTGTATAATTGCTATAAAATAAAATTTGTTGGGACGGAGTGTTACCAGAGTTTCTGGAGTGCTCAAATAAACGGGTCTTTTTCCCGAACGCTCCTCTGGTCTCCTGCTCGTGAGGGATTCATTACAATATCGTAACATGGTTTAGATTTCTAAATAAACATTCACCTCATTGCTAGATAGACCTACTCCTGAAAAAGTCGTGTGCAAGGCTTTTTGTCCCTACGAGGCCACCGTCATTTACCCGACGGGAGGGGTGAGTGAGTGAGCCCTGCAATCTAGAATTTGACCACTGATGTCACTGTTTTCGACCCATTTTACACACTGGGCCTTTAATCTTTTTTTAGTAAGGCTTAGAGATTTTATTAACCATTAATATAAAAAACTTTACATATGGCCCATAGTATTAGAAGCAGATGAATCTTCAGACATGTTTTGGTTTCCATTATCCTTTCTCCCATAAAATGACTGTTATCTGAGCACATTTGAGGATGAGAAAAAGGATATTAACCCCAAAGTAGGAGACAGCACAAGTTTTTTTTAATAGTATAACCTGAATTCCAAGATAGAAATTCAAGCCACATAAATTCAGACAGACTGGTTCAAAGTAAAATATTTTAGTGCTATAAACAGTGGTATTTCAGTTTCAACATATCAGTGGTGGTTGAAAGTGACGAAATTTAAACAGTGTTGCTGACCATGTACGTTTGTGACTGTCCATCGTAGTGTGTCTTCTTACAGATTTTTTCAAACCATATATGGAGGAAAATTATTGACAAAATCACTGAGAGACATTCATAAACGTGTTCCTCTTTCTCTTGACCAGTTAGTGTCCAGAATAAGGATTTTAATTACTCACTATAACCACAAGGTGAGTGTGACTTGAATACTAGTGAAGATAGGCCACTAAACTGAGTGTGATACAGCAAATAATACTGTGTTAAGGCACAAACTGATTTGAAAACAAATTGCTAGGGTATACATAGCTGATGGTAGCCATGATCACCCAATTTTTATCACTGCGTGTGTTTTGCATTGCAGGTCAACCTCCAGCAACTGGCTGCTGCATATTAGTCTCAATGGCCCCCATTAGGGAACCTGTCAAAGCTGAAGGTCACTGTGACCTTGCACCAATCTCACTCTGGTGTACAAGTTATCTAAAGAAGGCCTTGAGGGAGTTTCTTCAACTTTGGCACAAACATCCACTTGGACTCAACGATGAATTGATAAAATTTTGGTGGTCAAAGTCAGATACTGAATTGTTGACACTCATCTTGGGTGCCCATCTTGAAACTGTGCAAATTGTATAGATCATCTCTGCTGCCGGGTTGAACATGTGTGTGAATCATCCAAGTTTTGGAATTTGAAGCTTCATTGGAGCGACACTCATATTTAAAGCATTGTCTTGTGTCATGGCTACATCTGAGTCTGGCAAGACATGGCTGTAAACTGCAACTGCAACTTGGCTGGATCACAGAGGCATACAGCTGCAAGGTGGTGATTCTGGCTTAACCCTATTGGAAGGAAACAAAATCATTTGGCAACCACTAAAAAGACAACTGTGTTCCTCTTTCTCTGAGAGGGTGTGTGTTTCCTCATATTATCCCTATTTATACCAGTGGTACAAAGTCAGACTTTCACTGTTTACTTCACTGACAAGTGTTGGACCAGTGAGGCTCTTAATTACTTACTATAACCAGATTTCTGCTGTGCAGAGACACAGTGTCAGTCTTGGACCCAGAATGCATTTCTCCATCAGCTGTGGACTGTCTTTCATGTGTGTAACTGCACTGCTTTTCCTTCCTGCAGGTGAGTGTGACTTGAATACTAGTGAAGATAGGCCACTAAACTGAGTGTGATACAGCAAATAATACTGTGTTAAAGCACAAACTGATTTGAAAGCAAATTGCTGTGTATACATTTCTATCACTCACTGTGTGTTTTGCATTGTAGGGACACTTGAATGTGCCGACCCTTCACCCTCGGTTGCTGCTGCCGGTTCGACATTGATTGACATCCATTTCGACTGCTGCCACAATGTCTCAACGGCCCGCATTAGGGAACCTGTCAAAGCTTGCTATGAACAGAAGGAAGACAAATTTCCTGATTGTAAAATACATGCATACATGTAAGTAAAAGTATTCGATTACACACAAGCTTCACTTTCTGCCTGTGTTTGACTTGTGTTGTACCAGATAATGTCTGGCACAAACTTTAAGTTACAATCTTGAAGATCTCCATGCTGTTCTCTTTGGGGGCTCCTGTGGTGATAAGCAGTGATTGCAGCTGTGTTTTTGCATCTCACTTCCCAGACAGTCTGCTGGTTAGCCCTGCTGACCCTCTCTGGCGGACCAAACAGAGCTGGGTTATGGAAGACACGTCACAAATGTTGCATTCATGTGCTCCTCAGATGTTCCCATTAACCAAATTAGGAAACAACGTGGAGGCTACAAAGAAGATTTTTTTAAGAAGACTTTTTTAAAACTAATATAGTTCACTGTGTGTGTAACAGTTACAATCTTATATAGCATATAACAAGTTACATGTGAGCTTGAATTAAAAAAAGTTTCTTAACATCAGCCGAACATTTACTTTCATCCGCCTTGTTCTTGTGTGAAATGATGTCAACTCATTATTCAGTATATTCTGACACCAGATGAATGCTGTGAGCAGCTTGTGATTTCTTTTTGACTAATGTTAGATATGGTGATCGATACCACTCTTATATCTGTGTTTTAATTATGCAACTAAACACCTTGTTTGGTTTCTCATGTTGTCCTCCTACCTTATAGTTTGAAGAATAACACTGACTTTCTCTATTGCGTGGACCCAAATGCCAGCTGGCTCCCAGAACGACTTGAGAGGTTAAAGACAGTAAGTCTGGAGAACACACTCTTATTTTGAAATTTACAACTGAAAGAAACATATCGAGAAAATAATGTCCATGCAGATTTTTGTGTCTTTATTTTTATGTTTTCTTTGTTTTTTTGTACTTAGTCGTATTACTATTAACTATGGTCATTTGATAACACTTTGTAAGGCGGGATCTAGAATATACCCAGCCTCCCAAGGAACTCTGAATAAAATTGTCCATTTTTAAAGCTAAAATTAACCGTTTCTCTCCACAGAGAGGAATAAATTGCACAGTCCTGTGAAGACCCTGAAGAGCAAAGATGAAGACGATGCACCGCTACCTTCTACGCAGATATCTTTACACTGGCACTTGTTCCTGTTTTATTTTTCCACTAACTAAGGTGTTTTATTTCCGCTGTTTTTACATACATTAAAAAATATTAGCAATGCCTTTGGCAGGAATCTCTACTGTCTTCTAATCTAATAAAGCTGATTTTGAAAAATGTTGTCTTGGTGAATGAATGAATAAAATAAAAATAAAAATAAACCATTTCATTTGTGCGGTGAAAGTACGTAGGATGACCGATGGAAGGTGATTGAGTGACTCTCTCTTCTCCATAATAACAATAATTTAAAAAAAGAAAATTCTGGTACTGTTGTTTGATCGACGCCGTGTTTAGTGGGGCGACTCGAGCACCTGTCAGGCTGCCACTCAGACTGTCTGAAGCAGGCGTGGACAGCAGTCAGTGATCGAGCCAGGTAACTGAATAAACTAAAATCATTTCAGTGTGGGCTGCTTGCTTGCTTCTTGTAATTCTTCTAACAAGAGGCAGCGGCTGGCTGTACTTGCATGAAGTAACGTTGAAATGAATTAATGAATAAATTAAGCATATGAAACATTAGCAAACGTTACCTAGGTAAAGTTAGCTTGCTATTTTAACCCTATGGGCCTCTATGGATTTTCTTCGCACGACCTGACACACCACAAACACAGACAACAAGCGAACCTTGTGTGAGTGTACTTTTGGCTGTTTTTTTAAGAGCAAAAATATATAAGATGTTCCTAGGTCTATTCATTATGAAATACAAATAGAAAGCACAGATAGCTGTTAGGGTATGAATAACATGTTCAGTAAGTAATTGTAGGTGGTAATGTTCACCAATCAGCATATTGTATTGGTGCTAATTCAAAGCCAACATTTTTGCTGCTTTTTTTTCAACAATAAAACCTACATTAGATCAATCACCTGGAGAACGCCGATTTCTTGGCCATGTTCTGTTAATCCGTAACCAGGTATCTGACCGGCTAACTCACCCATTAATATCTTATCAAAGCTCACATTACGTATAATTATGGATGGGCCGTTTTGAGTGACAGGCTATCTACTGATGGTGTCCTTGGCTTCTCAGTCAGATGCACCCCTCACTTATCCACAGCGCCTGCCTCTCACCCACATATGGTCACTTCTGGCTCAAAAAAACCAAGATAGCGACAGTGACAGCCAAGTTGCTGAACTCGAGGCTTCAAAAGGAAGTCCATGGTGAGTAATACTGTAGGTATATGGGTATTACCATGGTAGCTGTAACCATTATTTTTACAGTCTATGCGTTTTAGAGGTGAGTGTGTTCAAAAACTTAAGGCTGGGAAAGTATCAGTGTGAAAGCACAGAATGTGATCGGCCTGATGCCACACCACCAAATTGTACCCTGCCAATATATTGCTACTCAGTTGTCTGATATGTATGTGGATGTAAAGGCTCTGTTGGGTTGCTTTTGTATTTTCATTTTTTTCATACTCTATACCTGCCCTATTTAAAAGTTCTTTGTCATGTGTTTTGTAATGATTATCAGTCAATAAAGTTAATCAGGTCCTTACACGCATGACCTGATTTCTAAGAGTAAACTGTTCTCGTGTGTGTGTGTTCACTAGATATAACTTACTTGTAACACACAAAAAAGCAGTAGGCTTTAATTATTTCCCAACACTATCAACTTGTGTTTCAATATTCAGTGCACTTCGGGAAACATCTGTCTGGAGGAAACAAGTCCTCTCTGCCTGGCCGCCAGCAGCTGCTCAAAAACATGCCTGGTTATGTCAGTCGCTGATTAGTTCAGTGTATTAGGACTGAAGGTCAGACCAGTGATTTCATGCCAGTTTCTAACAGATATCAGGCTACATCTGGCATGGTTTGGTGCAGCAGCGCCCTGCAGGTCATCTTATATCCTCTCCCTGAGAAAACATTCCCTCAATAACAAACACTCCTCCTCTACAAACATATTATTTAACAAAAGTTTGTTGAGTGAGTTTTCAGAATCGGGCTCTTCATTACTCACTACGACCACGTCTCTGCTATACACAGTCATACCTGGAGCCCAGGATGCCTTTCTCCATTAGCTCTGAGGTGTGTCTCATGTACTTAACTATGCTGCTGATCCTCCCCGAACAAGGTGAGTGTGCCTTTGACTACTGGAGTCTTTTAGTCCAGTAAAGTGGGGTTCGAAATAACTCACGGGTTCTACTTAGGTGTCAACTTCTATGTGGGGGTGAAAGTAGGTAGAGCTTTAGGCTAAGAATCATGTCCAAGACTTTCCTGAGGTAAAGGCATTGCAGGGACCAGTAAATAGGGATGTGTTCCAAATCGCAGACTTTTTCTTATTACTCTTAGTAGGTTCTGCAGCTGTCCTTTAATAGTATGTACTGTTGCATGCCATATGCACTCAGTTCAGACATACTACTTCCTCATAGAGATAAAACAAAACGCTGTTCACCGAGCTTGCCAAGAGACAGATGTCGACCCGGAGAGCTCTGCTGTTGTTATTTTGCAATAAGTAATAACTGCGTACATTATTGATTCTAAAATATTATATTCACGATAGTAAAATTACAGAGGCTGGACATTTCACTTCAATGTGTTGTCATCTGTCATTGTGACTTATGGCAGCTGTCAATCAACTGTCAAGCTGTTGTCTGTTTGCAGAGGATTGTGGGTCAGAATAGACAGAAAGCATGCTGGCTTGTAGCAAAATCTGATAGGATGTACTGCATTTGACATACTATGTACTGGGACATACTAAATCTTTTTCTGGCATACTATATAGTATGGTAGTATGGGTATTGGAACACACTTACTGTGTCACCCTCATCATTGGCTGCCTATAGAGTAGGGTTGAGTTTAGACAGGTTTGATCTGGTCTAGTCAGTGGCATTTTGTGACTCCATTGTTGCGGCTATTCTGGGTTGCACTGGGCCATTGTGCAACTGGGGTTTTCTGTGGTATACAGTGCAGCTGAAATATGGCTCCTATGATGGAGGAGTTTGTTCAATCTCCTTCTGAGGAGTTATTTGAAAAGTATACCAAGAAAATGCTATTAAACATTGTTGATCACTATGGAATTAAATTACCAGATTAAAGGTTTAAAGAATCTTAAAAAATGCTGTGGAAAATCAAATTGCTAGAAGGTTAAATTCTGGTAAATGAAGAAATGAGGGAGCAATTTTTAAGATTAACATCAGGAAAACTGCTGGCTCTAATGTCTGAACAACAATGAGAACCTCTGATGTTACAGTTTCAATGTGGAGAAATCAAACAACAAAGGGAATTGGAAATGGAAGTAACGAGACAAAGGACAGAACTGGCTGAACTGTAACTGCAGCAATGCAGACTAAATTTGATTTAAAAAAGGTAAACCTGTAAGGGGTTTGGTTCAGAGTAAATGTGAGTTTGATGTGGCAACTAACTTGTGTTTAGTTGTGTTTGGCTAACTTGTGTCTAGTGTTTGGGGCGGCTGTGGCCCAGAGGCAGAGGATCATCCACTAATTGGAAAATTGGTGGTTCAATCCCTGGCTCCTTCTGTCCACTTGTTGAAGTGTCCTTGGGCAAGATACTGAACCCTTAATGCTCCATGGCTGTTCCATCAGTGTGTGAATGGTTACTGAGTAGCAGGAGGCACCATGCATGTCAGCCTCGGCCACCAGTGTGCGAATGTGTGTGTGAATGGGTGAATGTGACTTGTAGTATAAAAGTGCTTTGAGTGGTCGGAAGACTAGAACAGCACTATACAAGTGCAGTCCATGTACCATTCCCAAGTTTGCAGAGAAGGATCCAGATGTGTTACTCTCTGTTTGAGAGGGTCGTGTAGTCTAGAGAGTGGTCTGATGATGCGCACACCCCTCTTCTCCAGTGTGTTCTGACAGGTAAGGCACAAGAGGCTCAAGTTCTGCTTTCCAAGTCAGACAGCACATCTTTGAATTTGCACATCTGGTGTTAAAACAGTTCATCAGTTTGTGCAGTTCCTGGGGTGGAGCTGCAGTCCAACACTAGGCAAGAGGTCTGACGATTCAGCATCCATATCTGAGGGGTTTCCGTCAGTCCAGGGTCAGAAAAAAAGTTGCAATGACAATTTTGCCTGATACATGCACTTTTCCTGTTTTAGTGGCACTGATGACACTGTTGACCAAAGAATGGGTCTGGTTCCCATCTTGGCTCCACTCCACAAATTAAATCTGCTTTCAGGTTTGCTGTCCGGTGAAGCGGCAGTTGGTGTTCAATTTATGTTCCCAGTTGAAGGGGTTGACGTGATCCGTGGAAATGACTGAGCTGGTGAAGGTGTGTGGCCTGGCAACCATGCGGGTAACATGGCTTATCATTTTCCAGCCATCGCAGTTACCGGTGCCACGAGCCGTGCCAACTTCGACAATACTTGCAAAAAGAGGCAAAAATAAGTTACCTGTTGTGTTCATACCTGTACCAGTGCTGTCTATTTGGCAGAGATTTGGCAGAAAAAGCTGAAAGGTCAAAGTACAACAGGCCCAAAGGATGAAAGCATCAGTTGATTGCTGTGCTGAGCAGCACCAGTTAGGTTGGTGATCTGGTGTTGTTGTGACTGGTGTGGTTGCTGTTTCAGGCTTGGTTTTGTGGTCCGTTTACACTTGTGTGTCAGGTTCCTGAGCTGATCTCTCTGCAGAGGGATGGCTCTAAACTTGACCATGTTGATCAGCCATGCATCTGTTCTGTTCTTTGTGTTGGTATTGTGGCTGGCACCATCCTTTCCTCACCTAGGGGGGAGGGAGAGCTGTCAACTGATGTCGGTGATTGCAGGACCCCCTTTGAAATTTAAAGCGTTTGGAACCATTCTGTCCTGTTTGTGGAATTTGGATGAGGTTGGGTGTGATTTGTTGATTTATATAGTTCTTCCTAAATTTTTATGACTATAATTATATTTGCCTAATCTGACACAGTGACCATTGTTAACAGACAAAAATACTGTGAAGCGTGAACCCGGCATTACTAATGTTATTCTGTGTGTTTTTGTGTGCTGTATTTCAGGGCGTCCTCAGTGTTACAGGCCTTGGCCCAGGGTCCCAGGACTCATTATCCCCCCTTGCTGTATGAAAGCCTCAAAGGCCCACATTCAAGAGCCCTTTGTTTCCTGCTTTGAACAGAGGGAAACCACATTTGCTCATTGTGGAATACATGCATTCCTGTAAGAAAAAGTATAACACTAACACAAGCCTCATCCTCTGTCTGTATTTGGGGTGTGGTGGAACGCAAATTTTAGGCAGACAAACGGGGCATAATGTGAAGAAAAATTGCAGCAATTGGTATTTAAATGGCTTTAAATGCCCTGATCTATTGGCAAACATGTAATACAGTCATCTAATAATAATTACACATATAAACATGTGAAACTAAGAATCATTTTGTTTTTATTAGCTTGGAATGAGCCCTTCATTGAGCTGGTCAACTTCCATGGAGCTCACTATGTTGCACTACCATGTTTTTAGAGTAGCTCTGAAAGGACTGGCTCTATAGAGGGCCTCATGTGTTCTTACATTACCTGAAGGCTGATGTAGGTTCTACTACATGCATGGAAAGGAGGGATTGAGCCGAGGGGCATTGAGTTAGGTGCAATGTGCAACCTTTACCACTAGATGCCACTAAATCCCTCATACTGCTCATTTAAAACAGGATATAAGCAATCATTATTTTACAATTTGTCACTACGGGGTAATTCTGAGGTATTATTATGGTGTTATATTTTAATGAAGTATTATATTCCTATTTGTCTTTGCAACTCTACAGTTTTACCACTGCAAACAAAACACAGTACTGTGTGGATCCAGAAGCCAAATGGCTCAAAAGAAGATTCCAAAGGTTACAGAAAGTAAGTTTGGAAGACAGACTTTTATGTTTGTTTTTATATTACCATTTTCTTTTTTTATGATTTATTTTGTTCCATATTCCCACAGTAACAAGTAATGTTGTACATTTGTGGCAAATCAAATGCAGCATACTTTGAAGGGTCCTTTAATTTTCTACACATTAACCTATAACTTGTTTTTCTCCACAGAAAGGGATATGTTGCTACTGAAAGGCATCCAACAGCCAAAATGAAGATGATACATTATGACCGTCTAACAGAAATCTTTATATTTAAACCATTTTTTTGAATGTTCCTGAATTAGAGCTTTAATTATCTATTGTTTTTAATACATATCAAGATATTAACTATGTCTTTATAGGACTCTTTAAACCAAAGTAATTTTGACCAAGTCATATAGCAACTTGGTGCCATTGGTACATAGATATGCATTTGTTATCTCTGAAGGTGAAGTTTGTTGATAGCCTAATGTTAGCTTTGCACTTTTGGTGATTGCATTTACACTCCAGAAATCATTATTAGTGTTCATTTGTGCAGATTATCTTGCTGAACAAAATGCATAAGTATCATAAACTTTTGTTTGCCACACAGCTTATTTTCTACAAAATACAACAAAATGTCATCCCTGCAGCACTCTGTTGTGTTCACTGAGCTTCAGACAGGCTTGTTAAAGTGTCAGTTTTATCGTTCTGGAACTCAGACATCTGAGAATCAGCTGGTTAATAGTCGTGATGTTACGCCCAAAGCATTTTAAAGCAGCAGGCACTTACATCACACTCAAATCAGAGTCTCGCTGCTGGAATTTTGAACTTAAACTGTAGAGTCTGGTTAAAGGTATTCTGTTTTCATTAAGTAAAATGGCATTCATAGCAACTTTAGCTTCTAAAATGTGATATCTCACATGAGAGATTTAAATGAAATCCTTAATGACTGGTTTGTGAAAAAGGTGAGAGGGAAATCGGGATACGGAGCTGTAGGACTGCTCACTGTCTTTATCTACATTGTTAGATTTGGAGGAGGAAGATAGTGATGAATGAGTAAGTTAGACTTTAAACATTATTTGGAAATTGAAGCAAAAGAAAATGCCTTTCATATCTTACCATATAATGATGAAAACTCTGTGTGTCTGTGGGTGTGTCTGTGTGTCTGTTCCACGTTTTTCTCCTCACTGACTTGGTCAATCCATGTAAAATTTGGCACAGTGGTAGAGGGTCATGGGAGGATGCGAATGAAGCAATAGATTTCCACCATTTTGAATTTTTTGAAAAACACTTCAAATCAATCTCTTCCTAGGAAGTTTGAGCGATCTGCATGAAACTCGGTGAACATAATCTAGGGACCAATATCTAAAGTTCCCTCTTGGCAAAAGTTGGAAAACTTACTAAAACTGAGCTTCAATAAGGCAATGTATATTGCAGAGGGCGTGGCTCATCACATAAAGGTATTTAACATCTCAAGGGTTTCACCGATCACCACGCAACTTTGTAGGCATATGACCACACATAATCTGAGGGGACCCCTCCATTATTGACCCCATCAAACAAAATGGGGGCGCTAGAGAGCTAATTTCTTATCTAGGCCTAACCGCCATATCGATTTTTACTAAACTTGGTAGATACAGTCAGGTCCATAATTATTTGGACAATGATACAGTTGTCGTCATTTTGGCTCTGTACACCACCACAATGGGTTTTAAATGAAACAATGAATAACTGCTTAAAGTGCAGACTCTCAGCTTTCATTTAAGGCTTTTTTCAAAAATGTAGTATGAACCGTGTAGGAATTACAACCATTTCTTCACACAGTCCCCCGACTTTAAGGGCTCATAAGTATTTGGACAAACTAACATAATCATCAATTAAACAGTCAGTTTTAATACTTAGTTGCAAATCCTTTACAGTCAATGACTGCCTGAAGTGTTGGACACATAGACATCATCAGATGCTGGGCTTCTTCCCTGGTGATGCTCTGCCAGCCCTTTACTGCAGCCGTCTGCACTTCCTGCTTGTGTTTTGGGTGTTTTGCCCTCAGTTTTGGCTTCAGCAAGAGAAACGCATGCTCAGTTGGATTCAGGTCAGATGATATGACTTGGCCGTTGCAGAACATTCCACTTCTTTGCCTTAAAAATGTCTTTGGTTGCTTTTGCAATATGCTTCAGGTCAATGTCCATCTGCACTGTGAAGCATCGTCCAATGAGTTTTGAAGCATTTGGTTGAATCTGAGCAGATAATGTAGCCCCAAACACTTCAGAATTCATCCTGCTGCTCTTGTCAGCAGTCACATCATCAATAAATACAAGAGAACCAGTTCCACTGGCAGCCATACATGGCCATGACATAACAGTACCTCCACCATGCTTCACTGATGAGGTGGTGTGCTTTGGATCATGAGCAGTTCCTTCCCTTCTTCCTTCTCTTGTCTTCCCATCATTCTGGTAGTTGATCTTTGTTTTATCTGTCCATAGTATGCTGTTCCACAACTGTACAGGCTTTTTAGATGGTTTTTGACAAACTCTAATCTGGCCTTCCATTTTTAAGGCTAACCAATGGTTTGCATCTTGTGATAAACCCTCTGTATTTATTCTAGTGAAGTCTTGTCTTGCTTACAAGAGCAGCAGGATGAAAGCTGAAGTGTTTGGGGCACCATTATCTGCTCAGATTCAATTAAATGCTTCAGAACTCATTGGACGATGCTTCACAGTGCAGATGGACATTGACCTGAAGCATATTGCAAAAGCAACCAAAGACATTTTTAAGGCAAAGAAGTGGAATGTTCTGCAACGGCCAAGTCATATCATCTGACCTGAATCCAACTGAGCATGCGTTTCTCTTGCTGAAGCCAAAACTGAGGGCAAAACACCCAAAACACAAGCAGGAAGTGCAGACGGCTGCAGTAAAGGGCTGGCAGAGCATCACCAGGGAAGAAGCCCAGCATCTGATGATGTCTATGTGTCCAACACTTCAGGCAGTCATTGACTGTAAAGAATTTGCAACTAAGTATTAAAACTGACTGTTTAATTGATGATTATGTTAGTTTGTCCAAATACTTATGAGCCCTTAAAGTCGGGGGACTGTGTGAAGAAATGGTTGTAATTCCTACACGGTTCATACTACATTTTTGAAAAAAGCCTTAAATGAAAGCTGAGAGTCTGCACTTTAAGCAGGTATTCATTGTTTCATTTAAAACCCATTGTGGTGGTGTACAGAGCCAAAATGACGACAACTGTATCATTGTCCAAATAATTATGGACCTGACTGTATGTAGAACAGAACGCCTCAAGGTGACTGGAGAAATTTAACTCTAATTGGCAACTGGGTGGCGCTATAACAGAAAAATGGCTAAAATGCGACAGATCGCTGTGGCTGCAATCATACTATCAAATTCCCAAAAATTCTGTCTGAATACATTGCCCTGCTTAATGGGTTCAGTTGACTATTTAATCCGCAATTTCCTATGACCTGTATCCCAAACACACACCATGTGAAACTGTACGTGGGCAACTGTGTACTCAATGGGTATGGAGTAGTTTAATGGATATATTACAATCAAGATCGAGCTAATTAAAAATCAAAACACATATGACAAACTTGGCTAACAAACAATAACAATATATATCAAACTGAAAGAATATGGCATGTGCAAAATTTCAACTTTCTTCTTTTATTTTCAATTTTATTTTACTGCATCCTAAATGTGTTTTGCCTTTCACTTTCTCTTACACAGATGTTTTCCACATACACTCCACTCCATCGAGCCCATCAATGCTGTAACATTAGAGCTAGGATTTTGGTGCATCCTCATTTGGATGGCACTCTAAGCTGCCACCTGTATATCGCCTATAGAAACATCCTCTACTGAGTAATGCCAGCCAGCATAGATCACATTTGAGCGGATACTTTAAGTAACTGCTTTTGAGTTTAACATGAGTCATCACATTTACATTCTACAGCAAAAGAGACGAGAGGGGTTTTAACTGTAAAAAAAATGAAAAGGATTTTTTTTCCTTGCACATATTTAGTATATGGCATTAGCAATAAACACAGGGACACATAATTACAACAAGAAAAAAATGATTTTTTGTTTCACTGCGTCTTTAATGAAAAAAAAAAAAAGTGACCACCTGTTTCTACTGTTCATGATTACATCCAGCCATACAAATGCACTATCAACGACTTGCCAGCAGATGTCACCATTTTGACTGTATCGATTGTTAGAGTCAATTTATGCAGTTTATTAAAAAAAAAAAAGATTTATTCACAAGCCAAAATATCATCTCCATATATTACATATCATATCTTATGTACACAAAATATTGATACAATTAGTTTGTTCTCTGTAACAAACTAAGGCCCCAAAGCAAACTACAGTATCCTCTCACAGGCCCACTGTCTCAGAGTCTTGGAAGCGAATCTCCTCAGCTTCACACTCACAGCAGTCTTTGCCTTTAATCTGCACAACAAATTGTTTGATAACAGCAGCTGTGGTGCAGTAACAGGTCAGGGTTTAGTGTCTCTGTCTGCTTGACTCGGAGGAGGATCCATCAGGTCCTTGAATCCCAGTTTCTCCAGAGGCTCTCTGGCCATCAGCTGACTGGAAAACACAAGACACCTCTCAGGAAAAATTACAATTCTCGTTTAAAAGGTATAACTACAGTGTTACAGTTTACTCAGTCGGCAGATCTAAGGATTTTAAGAGGTGTAAGCTGTATTTTCAATGAGGTTTCTTACTTGTCCATGCGGCATTCCAGGTACTCTTTGGACTGCAGTCGGCACTTGGAGTTGTCAAAGCTGTTTTCTCTCAGACATTTCATAAATATATCCTTGAAGGCTTTACACTCTCCTGAAATAATAAAGCATATCAACATCAAAGTCCAGCCGAACAGTAGAGATGTAAGACATTATTCCTTGTCATATGTTTGAAAATGTCCTCTGTATTTTGTTTATTTTGAAATGGTTACTGATGACTCCCTTCATGATGTACTATTATTGGTTTTATCTTAAGTCATCCACATTGTCACTACACAAGACAATTTCTTTGACACAAACCTGAGTCAGTTTGATTCAATTGCACCTGACAAAGGGCCAATTTGAGCTCAAACTTTACTTCCTGTAATAAAGAAGGGGTTTTAAAAGGAGCAGCACTGTGAGTCCTCTGGTAGATGTAACTCACAGATATAGTTTGTTGGACTGTGTGTGTGTTTTATCAATGATTGTTAATTTAGAACACAGCAGCCTGTATTAGCTAAGCCCCAGTATGAGCCTGCCATGTATAACCATTAAGCAGTAGTGGACGAAGTGCTCAGATACAATACTACAGTATACAAATACTCTGCTACAAGTCAAATACCTGCATTCAGTATTAAAAGTATAAAAGTATTAGAATCAACAAATAGGCTACTTAAAGTGGCAAAAGTAAAAGTACTCATTTTGCATTAGACCCATTTCAGCATATAATATATTATAGGATTTTGATTATTGATGCATTAACGTGTACATCACTTTAATATTTCAGCTGGTAAAGGTGAGGGTATTCTAATTTACCAATATGACTGTATTAATTAATTTGTAGACCTATACACTTTATATATATTAGGCTACTTACTATATGTGTAGCTTTCCAATTCCGTACTGAGGATCAATAAAAACTTATGGACATATGTATTTCACCATAATTTGTTCATTACATTTTGTATTATTAATCTGGCAATCTAGTAAATAGCAAACAGGCTAAACGTAGGATCAAAAGTAAAACTGAAGATGTGACGTAGCAGGAAATGGAAATACTTAAAGTGCAACTTGCAGGTTACATTGTTTTAAAAATATATACATAATCTTGTCTGAAAATTACCATATGAGAAGTTAATTCAGAATTTATTATGGTTTACACGAAATAAGGGCACAAATTCAGAAGAAAAAGTGGCTCTTTTTAGCTCCTCTTCTAAAAACGCTTTTTTTTTTCAACATCGCCTGATACTACGTCACGAGAGGGACTCTGCGTCCTTGACCCTGCTTCTGTCCAATGCGCAGTAGGTGGTAGTGAGTCTGAGCGGTAGTAAACTTGTGAGTGAGTATTTATTTAGTTGTTAACAGTGCATTTCACCATTTGTGATTATGCCGAATTATTGTGTTTGTGCAGGTTGCACAAACTCGAGTCTGTCAGGACACCGTTTTGGTGCCTGGGTGCGTTTTGTGCAGGTGAAGAGGTGCAATTTCATGGCTTCATCTGTGACGGAAGAAATCTGTAACCAGAATACGTGCATCAAAATGTTACTGTAAGAAGGCTATATTGAGTGCCGGATTATCACAGTGATATTAATAGGTAAATGTTAAAAATTGTTGTAAAATGTATAAGAGACGTGTTAGTGTTACCTGGGCTTCCCAAAGTTCCAGCTGAGATCACGAACTGCCTTTCTTACTGTGTATAAACTGATGTTTATGTTGTGCCTTCTTAGGAGAAGCGCTTTCATTTTTAACTCCTCGTCTATTTTCAGGATGGAGTCTATTATTTCCATCACCTGACTGGAAGAGACGCATTGTTTCAATACATAGTTTGGTACTTATAGCCTATTGTTATTTTTGTTAACATGTCAAACAAACTTATTTGTATTGCAAAACCGTGCGCAGAGTTTATAAATTTAAAGAACAAAAAGAAACTATACCTTGTCAGTTTACGCGGTTTTCGGTTCCTCTTCTCCACAACCGCATGTCGGCAATGACGCCGGATAGTGCCATCAAGGAAGATGTAACTCCAATCATCTCCAGATGTTTCGCGATAGCTCGAGTCGCCCAGCCTTTCTTCCGCAGACTCTTGATGAGCTCACTGATTTGCGGGTTGATCACAGCCATGTCTGACACTGAAATATCACATTCAGTCAAACACTACTATTTATCTTGGCGAGTGGGCGTGGATTACTTACATCCCCTTCGACCCCCCTTAATAATGGATTGTTGATTTTAAACAAGACGGAGCGCAGCAGCCACTGTAAAAAAAAATCTAAAACTTGTGTTTAATGACAATCTTATCTGTTAACAGATGATACACAGATGATACACAGACAATAAGAATAATATGAATGAGAAAGAGGGGACATTAGAAACTTTGGCACAAAAGCAATAGTTGCCATTCCAATTAAAAGGTCGAGTTTAGATGATATGCTCAATTACTGTCTTGCTGAGAGTTTCGTGAGAAGATGTTGAATCATAAACTGCGTCAGAAGAAGAACAGCAGTGATGCAACAATGATGAAGTAAAATCTTTTCTCAGTAATTGTTTACTTTGTTTCTTCCTTCCTCTCTGAATGTTTCTTAACGGCTGATATTTGATTTCTCTCATGCACTTCTCTCCAAATGCAAGAAAGCGTGCTCTTTTCACTTTATCTATGTTTACTGTGCCCCCCCCCCCCCTTTTTTAAAGATGAGATTTTTCAGGCCTTTGCCTTTATTATAGAACAGCTGGAGAGTGACGAGAAAGAGGGGAAAGAGCAGGGGGGTGATATACAGCAAAGGGCCACAGGCTGGAATCAAGGACTCAACGACGCTGCCAAGGACTCAACCTACATGGGGCGCACACTCTAGGTGGTAGGCTCGCGGTCGCCCCAGGACAATCAAATTAGGGGTGACCCCGAATAGTTGATGATTCAGTGATTTGATTCGGAGTAGTCTGATTCGACGGCCAGTCTCGCTGTCGAATCGTTGCAAAATATGTTTATGAAACAAGACCGTACCATTCTGACTATGTGGGGGTGCTCACTGCTTTTTTTTGATACAAACATCAGCCTGATTTCTGTTAATAAAAAACTGAAAATGATGCGTGCGTTTAATCAGTAGGCATAATCATTACTAAGCATGAATAAATCACCCAGCTGCTCGATCCAAATAAGCTGAGGTGAGTGAGTGCGCTGCAGGACCATCAGAGCAGCATCAAGGCCTACGGTGATTTAAAGTTCAAGTTAAAGTCCCACTGATTGTCACACACCTGAGTGTGTGAAATTTGTTCTCCGCATTTGACCCATCCCCTGAGGGAGCAGTGAGCAGCAGCGGTGCTGCGCTCGGGAATCATGTGGTGATGATTTTACGGTGGCAGAGCGCATAAACAAACACTCTGGAGGAGGTATGTGCTCTCAAATCAAACTTTACGTTTTGAAAGGAATTTCACCGCTGATTGTTTTCTTGATAGACTCTGATTTTTTATTTGGATACTTTTGTCCTACGTGGCCAAACAATTGAGAGCAGTAACGCACGGTCCATGTGGATGAACTTGTATGAACCTGAGTTGATTAATGAAGTAACTTGAAGTCAGAAAGAAGGAAAACTGTTTCTAAACCTTTTGATGATGTTTTGGATGTTTATTTGTGAATGAAATGGCAAGTTCTGACGAGTCAGAAACGACTCCTGTTAAAGACATGGATGAGGCTGCAGCATGTCTGCGCTCATCTAGAGCATCATACCTTGATGAAGTGAAAGGAATAAAGGTAAAGATAAAATGATAACCCTTTTACTTTTATTATTATTATCTTATTATGCCAATTGAAGAATTAAATTTGTTTATTTGGGTGTTTTAACTCTTTTCTCTGGAGCGGAAACTGACGCAAATGAGCTCATTAATCAATGAGGGGGAAAACAATATGATTCCACGATTAGTCGGCTAAAGGAAAAATCTGTCAAATCAGATTCGACTATGAAAATTCTTAGTCGGGGACACCCCTAGACCAAATATTCTACAGCAACATCTGTTCTTGTTTTGCCTCAAAGGCCTTTGTGTTAATGCACTTGGAGAGAAGTGCATGAGAGAAATCAAATAACATCAGTTGTTAAAAAACATTCAGAGAGGAAGGAAAAAAACAAAGTAAACAATTACTGAGAACAGATTTTACTTCATCATTGTTGCATCACTGCTGTTCGTCTCCTGATGCAGTTTATAATTCGACATCTTCTCATGAAACTCTCAGCAAGACACTAATTAAGCATATCATCTAAACTCGACCTTTTAATTGGAATGGCAACTATTGCTGTTGTGCCAAATTTTCTAATGTTCCCTCTTTCGAGTTTCATATTATTCTTATTGTCTGTGTATCATCTGTGTATCATCTGTGTAGGGGGTCTACTTTGTGTTTTGTGTCTTTTAACTAACTAATACAGATAGTTTTGACAATTGGTCTTGCTTGTATTTATAGCCTATATTTACAGTTTACCTGTCAATTGCAAAACATTTAAACTGAAAGGCCATGCGTTAATTTTCACCAATCAGAATATTTTATTGATGCTAATTCAAAGCAAACATTTTTGCTGCTTTGTATCCTCATTAAAACCTATACTATGTTAATCACCTGGAGAACGGTGATTTCTTGGCCCTGTTCTGTAAATGTGTAACTGGATATCTGACCAGTTTTTACCAAGCAGAAACCTCTGGGGCTGAAAAATGAAGCTGACCCAAGTGCCAAAAACTGCAGTTCATCGAATGGCCACTTGAGGCTGGCCTCAAAAGCGAGTCAATCTCCATAAACCCCCACGTTAAGATATCCAACTTTACAGCAGAAATAAACATGTTTACAGTCTGGTATAACAAAAAGTTTTGGTCTCTATAGCTAAATTCACCCTTCACGACAACAGGGGGTACTTTTTTTTTTTATCTAACTCATCCATTAATTTTTTTTAGTAAGGCTTAGAGATTTTATTAACCCTTAATATAAAAAACTTTACATATGGCCCATAGTATTAGAAGCAGATGAATCTTCAGACATGTTTTGGTTTCCATTATCCTTTCTCCCATAAAATGACTGTTATCTGAGCACATTTGAGGATGAGAAAAAGGATATTAACCCCAAAGTAGGAGACAGCACAAGTTTTTTTTAATAGTATAACCTGAATTCCAAGATAGAAATTCAAGCCACATAAATTCAGACAGACTGGTTCAAAGTAAAATATTTTAGTGCTATAAACAGTGGTATTTCAGTTTCAACATATCAGTGGTGGTTGAAAGTGACGAAATTTAAACAGTGTTGCTGACCATGTACGTTTGTGACTGTCCATCGTAGTGTGTCTTCTTACAGATTTTTTCAAACCATATATGGAGGAAAATTACTGACAAAATCACTGAGAAATATTCATAAACATGTTCCTCTTTCTCTGGAATGGGTGTGTTTGTGTGTGGGTGGGGGTTGTACCTCCTCATATTGACCTCATTTATAAGGTCAGGGCTTTACTGTTTACATCACTGGCAAGTTTTTGACCAGTTAGTGTCCAGAATAAGGATTTCAATTAACCAGATTTCTGCTGTGGGGAGACACACTGTCAGTCTTGGTCCCAGAATGCATTTCTCCATCAGCTGTGGACTGTCTTTTATGTGTGTAAGCGCACTGCTTTTCCTTCCTGCACAAGGTGAGTGTGACTTGAATACTAGTGAAGATAGGCCACTAAACTGAGTGTGATACAGCAAATAATACTGTGTTAAGGCACAAACTGATTTGAAAACAATTTGCTAGGGCATACACAGCTGATGATAGCCACAATCACCCAATTTTTATCCCTGTGTGTGTTTTGCGTTGTAGGTCAACCTCCAGCAACTGGCTGCTGCATATTAGTCTCAACGGCCCGCATTAGGGAACCTGTCAAAGCTTGCTATGAACAGAAGGAAGACAAATTTCCTGATTGTAAAATACATGCATACATGTAAGTAAAAGTATTTGATTACACACAAGCTTCACTTTCTGCCTGTGTTTGACTTGTGTTGTACCAGATAATGTCTGGCACAAACTTTAAGTCACAATCTTGAAGATCTCCATGCTGTTCTCTTTGGGGGCTCCTGTGGTGATAAGCAGTGATTGCAGCTGTGTTTTTGCATCTCACTTCCCAGACAGTCTGCTGGTTAGCCCTGTTGACCCTCTCTGGCGGACCAAACAGAGCTGGGTTATGGAAGACACGTCACAAATGTTGCATTCATGTGCTCCTCAGATGTTCCCATTAACCAAATTAGGAAACAACGTGGAGGCTACAAAGAAGATTTTTTTAAGAAGAACTTTTTAAAACTAATATAGTTCACTGTGTGTGTAACAGTTACAATCTTATATAGCATATAACAAGTTACATGTGAGCTTGAACTAAAAAAAGTTTCTTAACATCAGCCAAACATTTACTTTCATCTGCCTTGTTCTTGTGTGAAATGATGTCAACTCATTATTCAGTATATTCTGACACCAGATGAATGCTGTGAGCAGCTTGTGATTTCTTTTTGACTAATGTTATATATGGTGATCGATACCACTCTTATATCTGTGTTTTAATTATGCAACTAAACACCTTGTTTGGTTTCTCATGTTGTCTTCCTACCTTATAGTTTGAAGGGTAACAGTGACCGTCTCTATTGCGTGGACCCATATGCCAGCTGGCTCCCACAACGACTCGAGAGGTTAAAGACAGTAAGTCTGGAGAACACACTCTTATTTTGAAATTTACAACTGAAAGAAACATATCGAGAAAATAATGTCCATGCAGATTTTTGTGTCTTTATATTTATGTTTTCTTTCTTTTTTTTTGTGTTTAGTCTTATTACTATTAACTATGGTCATTTGATAACACTTTGTAAGGTGGGATCTAGAATATACCCAGCCTCCCAAGGAACTCTGAATAAAATTGTCCTTTTATGGGTTTAGGTTTTATTGTGTTTGACAAATCAAATTCAGCAGAGGACATTTAAATTGCAATAATATGGAATTTTTAAAGATAAAATTAACCGTTTCTCTCCACAGAGAGGAATAAATTGCAAAGTCTTGTGAAGACCCTGAACAGCAAAGATGAAGACGATGCACCGCTACCTTCTACGCAGATATCTTTACACTGGCACTTGTCCCTGTATTATTTTTCCACTAACTAAGGTGTTTTATTTCCACTGTTCTTACATACATTAAAAAATATTAGCAGTGCCTTTGGCAGCAATCTCTACTGTCTTCTAATCTAATAAAGCTGATTTTGAAAAATTGTTGTCTTGGTGCCATTGTTGTTTAACAGCATATATTGGTACACACAGCCCTAAAAATCTCTCTGGAAGATTTTAAATTGAAGAACAAATTTAAAACTTATAGTAGTTTGATAGTTTGACATTTTGGGATACACTCATTCACTTTTTTGCTGAGAGTTACTTTGTACTCTACAGGATAAATATGGAGCTACGCAGCCAACGGCCAGCTAGCACAGCTTGGCATAGAAAAAGCGGAAAACAGTTAGCACTGATCGTTCCCTTCAAAGCTAAAAATATCATACACCAATAGATATGTAGTTTTATGCAGACATAGTTGAAGTTTTATGGAGTTGGACAGAGTTAGGCTATAACTAGCTGTTTACCCCTGTTTCCCAGTCTTCATGCTAGGCTAAGCTAACCAGCTGTTAGATGTAGCATCATATTTTTCCCACAGACATGAAAGCTTTTATCTAACTTGGAGGCAAAAAGTGAATAAGCCCAAAACATAGAGCAACTTCTTTAATGTTCAGGAAAATATTAAGAGGATCCAAAAATGGATTTTAAGTCCTCTGAGTGTGTTTTGGTTTGAATTTATTATGTTAAATTCTGATGTCAGAAGGTCTTCTATGCAACATGACCGACTTGACTTGGACAAATAGTTTTTTTTTGTTTTTTTTTAATATTGGAATTTTTTTTATCAGATTTTAATAAAACAACACAACTGAATTCCACGACAGAAATTCAAGCCACATAAATTCAGACAGACTGGTTCAAAGTAAAATAGTTTAGTGCTATAAACAGTGGTATTTCAGTTTCAACATGAGATATCAGTGGTGGTTAAAAGTGGTGAAATTTAAACAGTGTTGCGTTACTGTTTGTTTCTGGCCATGTCTGTTTGTTACTGACCATCACTGAAAACAGTGTGTCTTCTTACTGATTTTTTTAACCATATAAGGAAACATATTGACAAATCATTGAGTAACCATTCATAAACACAACTGTGTTCCTCTTTCTCTGGAGTGGGTGTGTGAAGGGGGTCTGCCTCCTCATATTGACCTCAAGGACTCTTTCTTGCATGTCAGGGCTTTACTGTTTACTTTATTGACAAGTGTTTGACCAGTGAGTGTCCAGAGTAAGGACTTTAATTATTCACTATGACCAGATTTCTACTGTACAGAGACGCATCATTTTGGGACCCATGATGCCATTCTCCTTTTACTATGAACTGTCCCTCATGTGCTGCTTGCACAAAGTCAACTCTGACTACCTATGACTTCTATGTTCTTTAAAGTGTAAAGGCCTTTACATAGTCCGCAAGAACAGAGAAATTTGTTCTCTCTCGCAGGTCCGAGAGAAAAGAATGACGTCATTATTTTCTCGCAGACCTGGTTTGGGAGTTCTTGCAGCTTGTTCTCGACACATCATCTGGGCAGAACTTTCTTCTCGTGTGGTGTCCGAGAATTATTGTGTGATTGATCAGAAATTTGAAGTGGGCTTGGTTAATGCGGAAAAGCATGTGACGTATGCGGCAGTGGGAGGGGCCTATGAGGACTTCCCAGGAGTTCTGCACTTGAGTTTCTTGTGAAGTATGAAATGTCCTGGCCAGAACGAACATTGTTCTTGTTCTTGCCACCTCGAGAAAAAGAACAATTTTCTCTGTTCTTGCGGAGTATGTACAGGGCTTAACTTGAATAGGAGAATCTTTCAAATTGTATCCGAGAGATGTTTGATAATATGTTCCAACCCTCACCGGTTGTCAAGAGCTCTGAGTAGTGACCAAAAGAATGAAATTGCTGATACAAGAGGCTGAAATGAGTGTCACCAATCCAACTTCAAAGAACCTTTCAAAAGGGTCCAGTTGAGGTGGTTGGTCCATCCATCCATCCATTTCCTTTTTCTTATCTGGGGCCAGGTCACAGGAGCAGTAGGTCAAGTAAAGTGCTCCAGGCGTCCCTCTCCCTAGCGAGATTTAAAGGTCCTCCTGGGGGACCCCAATGCATCCCCAAGCTAGATGAGACACATAATCCCTCCAGCACGTTCTGGGTCTCCTATCAGTTGGGCATGCCCAGAAAACCTCTAACAGGAAGTGCTCAGGAGGCATCCTGATCAAATGCTTGAGCCACCTCTACTGACCCCTTTTGATTTGAGAGAGCAGCACTTCAACTCGTAGCTCCCTCTGCATGTCTGAGCTCCGCACCTTGGGCTCTAGTTTCCCGGCACAGCGCAGGGTGGCGCAGGGTGGCGAACCCCGCGCAGAGCTAGTTTCGAGCAGCGCAACCCGAGGTGCGCTCAGTTTGGTAGTTTGGCAGACCAAGGTGCGCTGAGATGGGTGTGGCAGCGCAGCAGGGGGAGGTGTCGACAGATCCAGCTTAGTGCAGTGACAGTTACATGCCAAAAGGCTTCGCCGAAGGTGCGCTAAAAGCTCACCAGCTGAAACCAGGTCTACTGTCAGGGCAGGCGGAGTGCAGCCGGTGTAAGCTGAAGTTTGGCTGACCTGCAGACAGTGTGCACACGTCACCAAAACCTCACAGGCAGGTTTCCAGAATATCAGGCACATTAACAATGCAATAAATACCCACAAAAACCACTATTCAATGCAACTACCTGCAATCAGCATGTAAATGTAGCTCTATATCCACTGTCCCGTCACATCTGATGTCAGATCAAAGGGGAGATGGTGGAGCCCATCTGTGAATGAAATCACTTTCATTGGCAGTACACAAGAAGAGACAGGCAAGTGAGGAAAGTATACAAAAGGCTAAAGTCAAGAGCGAGTGAGATAAAAAAAAAAAAACATGTTCCATAAGGTAAGATTAATTTATTTTATCCAATGAGCTCTTAAACAGAACTGTTTTGTGATTTTGTGGTTACTGTTCACTGGCACATGGTAAAATTGCTTTGTTCTTTCAACACTGTGTTGTGTTGTTAATGTGCTAACTGGCTGACAGGCGTCAAGACAGTCCTGTGGTTTTCCTTTTGTGAAGACCCCTCCATGCCACGAGGTGTGCCAGCTTGCTGGTTTGCTTCTGCTTTCTCTCTCAGGTCTGGTTGGGCGGGGCCATCTTTGGTTGATGCGCTAAACCTGGGCCTGATGTAGTGCATCTATAAAAGCATCTCCTCAACAGACACGCAGCTTGTGAACAGGCAAGGCACGCAACTGCTTGGGGCCCCGAGCCGAGAGGGGGCCCCAGAGACTCGGGGCCCGAGGGCTGTTTTTACCAAAATGTCTCAAAAATGTACTAGCTGCAGTGACCACATCCCCCTCCCCCTTAAACAACAACGGGCGATATGCAATGACATCTCAGTAGGAAACCTCCTGAAAGGGGCCCCACGTCAATCCCATGATCCCACCTCGCGTTAACTGGTGTGATGCTAATTGTTGTGCAAGTTGGAAATGAAGCTGAGGGAAAATGAAGAGGAGTTATCCATCTGGTAGTGAGAAGAGGAAGTAAAAAAAAGAAGCTTAAGAAAAAAGAAAGAAAGACAGTGGTAAGGTGAGCAGATAATGATATAAGCATGACATTAACAATAAATGACTGCTGTTATTGAACTGTTACTTTGTCTAACTAACCGGGAGACAGACTTGAATAGCAGCTAACATTAGCGTCAGAACGCTAGCTGACGCTAACGCTAGCTTACGTTAACGCTAGCTGACGTTAACGCTAGCTGACATTAACGCTAGCTTACGCTAACGCTAGCTTACGCGAATGTGGCATCCTGGACATTTCATTGGTATCATTAATGTTATTGACTGGGCCACCCCCTTAATTTTTCTGATTATTCTAATTGCTTGTGTAGACACACCTGATTTCAGACTGGACTAGAGTAGTTGCTACCCCAGTAGTGTAATGGTTGCTGTTTGCCCTGTTGTCATGGCAACCACTGTAGTTCAGAGGAAATCCGGTCAAAGTCAGTTTAACTGTATACTTGTTATACTACTTTACTCGTGTTTTATCTGTTTGTGTGTTTACAGGTGAGTTAAATATGTTTACACAAGCATCCATATGTTTTGATATTTTCTGTTTACTCAATGTTTACACTTGTTAAATGAATGTTAAATGAAGAAGTGAGAGGCTATGTAGCAGTGGTCAGCAACCGTTGTTATGTTGTTAGTATGTTGTTGATGTTTGTATTTATTGTAAAGTTTACTTGTTGTACCATGCTTGCTGTGCCTGTATGCTGTGTGGACATGGGTGTTTGTTGAAGGTACAAAATGTATTGGTGGTTGGTGGTTGTCATGAGCAGGAAGAGACACCAACACAGGCTCATCGAGCGCCCACACCGAGTGATGATGCTGATTTTTATTGAAATTTTACTTCAATTGATAATATGTGACATGCCCTGTAAAGATTCTTTATGATAATATATACCCTGTTGTTTTTTGTCACATCAGTTCCAGAATTTAGCCAAGCTATTTGCACTAGCCAAGGCAGAATTTGAACCAGAGCTTAAAAAGTGCTGATAAACTCTTGCCTTATAATGTGGGTTATTTCCAATGTAACAACCTTGTTGTTATTTAGTTATTTATTTTGTTTTTTATTGTTCTTTACATTTATATTCACGTAGGAAAGAAGCAAGCACTCTCAAAATAAATCCACTCAACAGTTGCACGGCCAAAAGCAGCAGAAAAAAGAAAAGAAGCCAGCACTCACAAATGTCCTTTTAGTAAATTTAATAAACCAACTTGGGTGGCGTTACCAGAAACACAGACATTTCGACAAAAAGTCTTCTTCAGTGTGTAACTCAGATTACGGAAGTGGCGTTTAAGTACGCTAGAAGCAATCAGTGCAGGTGTGTGGAAAGACAATTTACACCTCCGCCATACAATATAGTGCCAACTCACAGGCAAAGAAAAACACAACAACAATACAACAATCTTAAACACATGTCACAGCTAAATAGCAGTAGATACACCGAAAATCGATATACATATCATAATAAATTCTGCTCGTACAAAAAGGCACTGTGATCAACAGTAAAACATGTGTGCTTGAGGGGGCAACTAAAGTACCCAACTGTCAAATAACCATTAATTAAAATCAACAAATTGTCCCTCAATTAACAATCAGATCACAAGTGCAAGGTAAGAGGGATGAAGTACAAAAAGTCACTGAGTAGCTGTCCCTCAATTAACAATTGATTGTTGATCAATTGATCAATTGATCAATTGATTGTTAATTGAGGGACAGCGACTCAGTGACTTCTTTGCACTTTATTTTTCTTACTGTGCATCTGTGATCTGATTGCTGATTGAGGGACAGCTACTCAGTGACTTTTTTTGCACTTTATTTTTCTTACTGTGCATTTGCGTTTTGATTGTTAATTGAGGGACAGCTACTCAGTGACTTTTTGTACTTCATCCCTCTTACCTTGCACTTGTGATCTGATTGTTAATTGAGGGACAGCTACTCAGTGACTTTTTGTACTTCATCCCTCTTACCTTGCACTTGTGATCTGATTGTTAATTGAGGGACAATTTGTTGATTTTAATTAATAGTTATTTGACAGTTGGGTACTTTAGTTGCCCCCTCAAGCACACGTTTTACTGTTGATCACAGTGCCTTTTTGTACGAGCAGAATTTATTATGCATATGTATATTGATTTTCGGTGTATCTACTGCTATTTAGCTGTGACATGTGTTTAAGATTGTTGTATTGTTGTTGTGTTTTTCTTTGCCTGTGAGTTGGCACTATATTGTATGGCGGAAGTGTAAATTGTCTTTCCACAAACCTGCACTGATTGCTTCTAGTGTACTTAAACGCCACTTCCGTAATCTGAGTTACACACTGAAGAAGACTTTCTGTCGAAACGTCTGTGTTTCTGTTAACGCCACCCAAGTTGGTTTATTAAATTTACTAAAAGGACATTTGTGAGTGCTGGCTTCTTTTCTTTTTTCTTTACATTTATATTATCACATACTTTATATTTTCAAAATTACAAGGTTTTCATGTTATATAATTCTAATATGTAAGGTATGGTATGTGAACATTTGGTATAAAAAAGTTTTGATTTCATACATTTTTCGTTGGTGTCAGATTATTTATAACATAATGGTGATGAACACTGGTCGGAAGGGCTCCCTGGGAATTTTTCCTTAGGGCCCCAACAGACTCTAGAATCGCCTCTGCTCCTCATTCAGTTGTCTGGTCTCTCTTCCATCCTGCACAAGTGTCCGTGTGGGCAACGCAGCATGGCTGCTTGGCTCTTCTTCCCATTTTTGTATCCACACACCCTCACTTGTCCATTCATGCTACACTACTGATTAACGACACTGATCTTTATGCTTATGTTCCATCAATAAATTTAGATTATTTTGCATCAAACCCTCGTCTCTACTCTATTTTTGTTGCAGTCTACAAGCGGGCTTTAAAACTTTTTAAATGACTATTACAAAAAAGTAACAATTGGTGCTGGTTGGCTGTTGGCTGTAGTCTTTGCAGTGTGTTCATGTGCAACTTTTTGGCTAAGACACAGGTGACGTGAGGTGTCACAACAGTCGGCTTTTATTGCCACTAGTGCTTTGAAGTTGGTTTGGTGAGTCTGGGCCTCATGGCTGAGCCCAGCCACCCTACAGAGGAATTTTAGCCTCATGTATCTGCGATTCCATTCTTTGGGTCACTACTCAGAGCTCTTGACCACTGGTGAGGGTTGGAACGTATCCAATATCTATCTGATGCAATGTGATAGTTTCTCCAAACCATTTAAGCTACCATTCAAAGAATGTAGAAGTTGTTGGTAGTCACAGATTGACTTTGTGCGAACAACACATGAGGAACAGTCCACAGCGATAGGAGAACAGCGTCATAGGTCCCAAATGATGTGTAGAAATCTGGTTATAGTGAATAAATAAGAGTAAAAGAGGATAAAAGCCTTTTTCTGGACACTCACTGGTCAAACACTTGTCAATGAAGTAAAAAGTAAAACACTGCAAGAAAAAGAATCCTTGAGGTCAATATGAGGAGGCAGACCCCCTCCACACACCCATTCCAGAGAAAGAGGAACACAGTTGTGTTTATGAATGGTTACTCAATGATTTTGTCAATATATTTCCTTATATGGTTAAAAAATCAGTAAGAAGACACACTGTTTTCAGTGATGGTCAGTAACAAACAGACATGTTAACAAGTAGTAGCACAACACTGTTTAAATTCAGCCACTTTTAACCACCACTGATATCTCATGTTGAAACTGAAATAGGCTACCACTGTTTATACCATGGTCTGGGTGAATACTCAATTCTGATTGGCTGCAGGGTGTCCGTTAAAAGGTGTTATAGGACAGCTAAAAAGACGTTCCGGTCAAATTGCCTGATGACAGACTCTAAATTATTGCGCTGGCTCAACTGCTAGTTTGTAACCATAGCAACGGAGACTCAGCTCAGGGGCAACGGATTACAACGGGCATTATGAGTGATTTTATCATTTCATTTCATTTATTTGGTGAATTTGATCATATTGATGACTGGAATGCAAAGAAAAGGGAGAAACGGCACAAGGAGGTGACACTGGAAGAATTAGGCCTAAATAATTTAGAAGATGAGAAGGATGCGCCCAACACCAAGAAGACAATGAAATGGGCAGTTCAAATGCCACTATGATGGACATACCCATAGGCTATCACTTTAAAATGAATAGTAATATAGCATTTAATTTTAAATTGAAAACAATCGTTAATTTGTTAATGTGTTTATATGATTTAATCTCGACTGCTAGGCCTATATGCTTATGAATTATTTGTTGCAATTAAAAATTCTGACTACTATTTGGATGTTAATTATTTGAAACAAATTTTCTTGGGCCTATAAATGAACGCCAATGAATCATGAAAGTAATTTCTCAAGTTTTTTCTTTTGGACATCACCCTCTGACCACCAGAGTCTGTAACACACAAGCTGTACGAAGTGCACTGGCTTTTTGAAATAATCATCTTCTGAATAATATCACGTAACGTTTAGTCATTATCTCACTTCCCATCACTGATCAGAGTCACAATGCTCTCTACGCTGCGGCCACAGCGGGTTTCCATGGCAACGCCTGTGAACAACAGAGATTAAATAGTCCGCTCAGCTGTGGCTTGTGAAAAACTCATGATTTTAACTGTAAAACACATTCATTTCTTTGGTAAGTGACCAAATGGATCACGCCTCCGCGTCGTCCATTAATTCCTGGTAATGGACACCTCGTCGGGCATTAACCCTTACCTATAGCACTAAAATATTTCACTTTAAATCGATCTGTCTGAATTTATGTGGCTTGAATTTCTGTCGTGGAATTCAGTTGTGTTGTGTGACTTAAAAAGAAAAGAAAAAAACATTGTTTTTTTATTTAGTGTTCCCTGAGAGGAAATTACAGTAATAAAAAAAAAAAAAAAAAAAAAAAAAAAAAGCCCATTTTTGCCCAGGTCAAGTCGGTCATGTTGCACAGAAGACCTTCTGACAACGGAATTTAACATAAAAAAAATTCAAACCAAAACACACTCAGAGGACTTAACATCCATTTTTGGATCCTCTTAATATTTTCCTGAACATTAAAGAAGTTGTTTGACATTTTAGGCTTATTCACGTCTTGCCACCAAGTTGGATAAAAGCTTTCATGTCTGTGGGAAAAATATGATGCTACATCTAGCAGCTGGTTAGCTTAGCCTAGCATAAAGACAGGAAACAGGTGCAAACAATTAGTTATAGCCTAACTCTGTACAACTCTCCATAAAACGTCAACTATGTCTGCATAAAACCTCAAATCTGTTGGTGTATGATTTGAAGGATGAGAACAATGTTTGCTGTTTTCCACTGTTTCTATGCCAAGCTGAGCTAGCTGGCCGTTGGCTGCATAGCTCCATATTTATCCTGTAGAGTACATTTATGCTATAAGTAACACTCGGCAAAAAAGTGAATGAGTGTATCCCAAAATCCCAAATCTTCCAGAGAGATTTTTAGGGCTGTGTGTACCAATATATGCTGTTAAACAACAATGGCACTGAGACAACGTCATAAAAATGACCTTTATTTGCTGCCAAAGGCATTGCTAATTAGGCTACTTTTAATGCATTAAAAACCAGCGGAAATAAAACACCTTAGTTAGTAGAAAAATAAAACAGGAACAAGTGCCAGCGTAAAGATATCTGCGTAGAAGGTAGCAGTGCATTGTCTTCATCTTTGCTGTTCAGGGCCTTCACAGGACTGTGCAATTTATTCCTCTCTGCGGAGAGAAACGGTTAATTTTAGCTTTAAAATTCCATATTATTGCAATTGAAATGTCCTTTGCTGAATTTGATTTGTCAAACACAATAAAACCTAAACCCATAAAAGGACAATTTTATTCAGAGTTCCTTGGGAGGCTGGGTATATTCTAGATCTCACCTTACAAAGTGTTATCAAATGACCATAGTTAATAGTAATAAGACTAAACACAAAAAACAAAGAAAACATAAATATAAAGACACAAAAATCTGCATGGACATTATTTTCTTGATATGTTTCTTTCAGTTGTAAATTGCAAAGTAAGTGTGTTTTCCAGACTTACTGTATTTAACCTCTCGAGTCGTTGTGGGAGCCAGTTGGCATCTGGGTCCACGCAATAGCAACGGCCACTGTTACCCTTCAAACTATAAGGTAGAAAGACAACACATTTTTTTCATACATAATCAATAAGCCTGAGCCATGAAAACCCTTAGTAGCACTACAAGAATAGTAGCCTGAGACATTTTGGGTAAACCACTTATTTACTTTCATGCAGAGAATTTGACATACAGTTGTTGCAGAACATAACTCAACATAAAACCTCCATCATTTGGCGTCAGAATAATCAGAATAATGAGCTCCCCACTGGACATATTTGCATTAACAACCCCTCAAGTCAGAACAACAACTTGGATAGTCGGGGAACATTTTGGTACACGACTTGTGAGTTGACATCATATCACACAGGAACATGGTGGATGAAAGTAAATGTTTGGCTGTTAAGAAACATTATGTGGTTCAGGTTTTGCATATTGAGTTTTTGCTCACATTTAATTTGTAGCTTATCGCTACAGTTACCCCAAAGAGAATTAAACACCACAAGTCAAACATAGACAGAAAATGAAGTTTGAGTGTGATCGAATACTTTAACTTACATGTATGCATGTCTTTTGCATATGTCCTTCTGTTCACAGCAGTCTTTGACAGGTTCCCTAATGGGGGCCGTCGAGACATTCTCGCAGCAGTTTAAATGGATGTCAATCAATTTCGAACCGGCAGCAGTGACCAAGGGTGAAGTGTTGGGACATTCAAATTTCCCTACAATGCAAAACACACAGAAAGTGATAGATATGTATACCCCAGCAATTTGCTTTCAAATCAATTTGTGCCTTAACACAGTATTATTTGCTGTATCACACTCAGTTTAGTGGCCTATCTTCACTAGTATTCAAGTCACACTCACCTTGTGCAGGAAGGAAAAGCAGTGCGCTTACACACATGAAAGACAGTCCACAGCTGATGGAGAAATGCATTCTGGGTCCAAGACTGACACTGTGTCTCCCCACAACAGAAATCTGGTTATAGTAAGTAATTAAGAGCCTCACTGGTCCAACACTTGTCAGTGAAGTAAACAGTGAAGGTCTGACTTCATGCCACTGGTATAAATAGAGATAATATGAGGAAACACACACCCTCTCAGAGAAAGAGGAACACAGTTGTCTTTTTAGTGGTTGCCAAATGATTTTGTTTCCTTCCAATAGGGTTAAGCCAGAATCACCACCTTGCAGCTGTATGCCTCTGTGATCCAGCCAAGTTGCAGTTGCAGTTTACAGCCATGTCTTGCCAGACTCAGATGTAGTCATGACACATGACAATGCTTCAAATATGAGTGTCGCCCCAAAGAAGCTACAAATTCTAAAACTTGGATGATTCACACACATGTTCAACCCGGCAGCAGAGATGATCTATACAATTTGCACAGTTTCAAGATGGGCACCCAAGATGAGTGTCAACAATTCAGTATCTGACTTTGACCACCAAAATTTTATCAATTCAACGTTGAGTCCAAGTGGATGTTTGTGCCAAAGTTGAAGAAATTTCCTCAAGGCCTTCTTTAGATAACATGTACACCAGAATGAGATGGGTGCACGGTCACAGTGACCTTCAGCTTTGACCACCAACATTTAATCAATTCAATGTTGAGTCCAAGTTAAGGTTTGTGCCAAATCTGAAGAAATTCCCTAGATGTGTTTTTGAGATATTGTATTCATAAGTATGAGAAGGACAAGGACACAGTGACCTCAACCTTTGACCTTAAGCCATCAAAATCTACTCTATTCATCATTGAGTCTAAGTGGAAGTTTGAGTGAGAACTTATTCATCTTCATGCTGTGAGTTAGATGAAATTATAAACAGACCTCATGACTGTGCATTACTGTAAATATGGAGTTCATACATAAACAGAAATGTAGAAATGACTATTTGTTATGACCCCAAATTACAGCTAAGTGATGTAATATGTTACTGGATGATACAGATGTTGTTTTATTAATGTAATACTCTTGAAGATTTTTATCTAATAAATGAAGTCACTATCCCTGAATGAGGTAACAACGTGGTGATTGAGTCAATGGCCCACTGACGAAAGCCGTTGCATTTGCTGTCTCTGGTGACATTACCGGGAAAAATCACAAGGTGCTCACAGTTACCCAGCATTCATCTGCTGTCAGAATAATCTGAATAATGAGTTCCCCACTGGAAAAATTCACGTTAACACCCCCTCAAGTTAGAACAACAACTTGGACAGTCAGTGAAAATTTTGGTTCAGGACTTGCCGAGTTGACATCATATCACCCAGTTCTGTTTGGTCTGCCAGAGAGGGTCAGCAGAGCTAACCAGCAGACTGTCTGGGAAGTGAGATGCAAAAACAGAGCTGCAATCACTGCTTATCACCAGAGGAGCCCCCAAAGAGAACAGCATGGAGATCTTCAAGATTGTAACTTAAAGTTTGTGCCAGACATTATCTGGTACAGCACAAGTCAAACACAGGCAGAAAGTGAAGTTTCTGTGTAATCGAATACTTTTACTTACACATATGCATGTATTTTACAATCACGAAATTTGTCTTCCTTCTGTTCATAGCAGGTGTTGACAGGTTCCCTAATGAGGGCCGTTGAGATTGTGGACCAGTAGTCGTAATAGATGTTTCTAAATTTCCCACCGGCAGCAGTGACCAAGGGTTGAGTAGTGGCACATTTAAAGGGCCACTGTGTAAAATGGGTTGAAAACTGTTGACAACAGTGATATCAGTGGTCAAATTCTAGATTGCAGGGCTCACTCGCTCACCCCTCCCGTCCGGTAAATGACGGTGGCCTCGTAGGGACAAAAACCCTTGCACAGACACGAGTTTTTCGGGAGTAGGTCTATCTAGCGACGAGGTGAATGTTTATTTAGAAATCTAAACCATGTTACAATATTGTAATGAATCACTCACGAGCAGGAGACCAGAGTAGCATTCAGGAAAAAGGCCTGTTTATTTGAGCACTCCGGTAACACTCCAGGGGGTAAAAGACTCCGTCCCAAACTCTGACTCTTCTAGTGTAACACACACACACTCCATACACCCATTCTCGTTTACAATACCAAGCGGGTACCCCCTCCCCTCTCTGCGCCACCAATCTCCAGCCCGCACACTGACTGACAGCGTAGCCTGTAAACGGAGCTCAGCTGTTTATTTAGCCTAGCAATATCTCCGGACTATAGTAGCTGCAATGGACGACTTTGAACGCGATTTTGAAGAGTTTCTTGTAGCGGACACAGACCCAGAGCCATACCTGTTTGAGCTGGAGCATACAGATGAGGAACTTGGATGCTGAGCGGGCGAGACGAGAGGCTAAATCCTCCGCTCCCATTTGGCTGCACAGAATGGGATTCGGTGCTACTGCTACCATCGCTGGGGAGATATATCACCAGGAGGAAAAGCGCCGCAGAGAGTGCATCACAAGGAGTGAAGTTGCGTCTTCTTTTCCTCGCAAAAACCCGTTTTTGTCAGAGTCAGGTTGGTCATATTGCATAGAAGCCCATCAGACAACAGAATTTAACATAAAAACTCAAATCAAAACACACTCAGAGGACTTACCATCCATTTTTGGATCCTCTTAATATTTCCCAAAACATTTAATAAGTTGTTGAGAACACCTCATTTCCACTTACGTGTCTGTAGATCTGTAAATATAGGGATGATGCCTCCAGTGTCCAATGCAGCAGGGTTGCCAACTGTCACGCATCTGGCGTGTGACACATGCATTCACCTTCCATCTCTCTCACTCTGCCCAACCAATTGACCTATGGCCTAGCCACGCCCCCCCTCCACTCACTCAGAAAAACTATCAACATTCGGTGACCGGCGCTATGGCAGGTGTCACAGTAAACGGCATTTCGCAGGAGGCAATTGATGATTTTTGGGGACACAACGATCAGATGTCATTGAGAAGGCAAGGCAAGGCAAGGCAATTCGTACACAAAGTAATTCAAAATGCTTTACAGAGCAAGAAAATGCATTAAAATCACAATACAAAATAAAAACATAAATAATCATAAAATGAACTTTAAAAGAGAAGAGTGCAGATAAGATCCTTTCAGTCATATGCACAGTGAAATAGAGCTGTTTTGAGCCTAGATTTGAACATTGTCAGAGTAGAAGCCTGTCTCACATCTTCAGAAAGACTGTTCCAGATTTTAGCTGCATAAAATTGGAATCCTGATTCCCCATGTTTAGTCCTGACTCTGGGCACCAGCACGAGGCCGGTCCCTGAGGTCCTCAGAGTCCGAGATGGTTCATATGGCACTAACATGTCAGAGATGTACTTTGGTGCTAGGCTGTGGAGAGACTTGTACACAAGCAGAGCTGCTTTAAAGTCTATTCTCTGAGCCACAGGAAGCCAGTGTAGAGACCTGAGCACAGGACTAATGTGCTCATACTTCCTGGTTCTGGTCAGGACCCGAGCAGCAGCATTCTGGATGTACTGCAGCTGTCTTACGGCCCGTTTGGAGAGGCCAGTGAGCAGGCCGTTACAGTAGTCTAACCTACTAGAGACAAATGCATGGATAAGTCTCTCCAAGTCAGGTTTAGACACTATACCTTTGATTTTTGCAATGTTTTTTAGATGGTAAAAAGCTGCTGATGTTATTGATTTGATGTGGCTGTTAAGTTCAAGTCTGAGTCCATTATTACCCCGAGATTCCTAACCTGATTTGTAGGTTTTAGAGAGAGAGACTGGAGGTGACTGCTGACACTTTCTCTTTGTTTCTGTGGACCAAATACGATGACTTCAGTCTTGTCTGAATTTAGCTGAAGTAACCAAAAGGGCCTAAACTACGCATTGGAGGGATATATTCATCATTTTATTGTTGAGAAAGTCGATGAAAAGCTTAAATTACAAGCCAAAATTTACAGGTCACAGTGTACGCTTGTGAACTGCATCTCGTTGCTGTCGCCATCAAAGACAACAAGTTAAAGTGCCACTGAAGTTGAGAAAAGGATAACGGCCTTTTTACCATCTTTACCAAGAGTGTCTCTCTGTTAGTTTGGTGCTACAGTATTTACACTGAATCATTCAGCATAACATTTGCCAACCTTTGTTATCTCTGCGATTACAGATAAGTTAATGAAGCTAAGCTCCAGAAGTTAACGTTAGCTTAACTAGAGCCCTTTGGACAACAGCTAACAAGGATGTACGATCACCTAAGTACAAACTAGAACAAAATAGGCTAATGAACTCCCAGCAAACAAGGTGACGTGATGAACAACGCAGCTAGGAGCTAACGTTGGGCTAACTTTAGCTAACGTTAACTAGAGATGTTAAAGATAACTTTATAAAATATGTTGCCTCAAACACAATGTTGTCTTACCTTAGAACAGATGTAGACATCATTGTTAATCTTATTCACGCTGAGTTGATATTGTGGTCTAACGTTACCACACAACTTCAGAGACACTTTTCTCGGTTGAGATGTGGTTTAAAGTGTAAAAAATACACCTCGTTGCCCAGCCTCTCAGGATACCTTGTGTCGGAGTTGCATGTACCCCATGCACACTGTTTGACCATTTTTAAACTTCAAATCTCAGAAAAAGCTCATAAAACCGAACAAATGCAGGGAAGTGCATTTCTTTACCAATAAATAGAAACCTGATAGAAACTACCTGTAGCCATGGGAAAGAGGCTAATTTTGTCAATATTTCACCATCCAGTAGTTTGGAAATATGCTTGGAACATAGCTGAATGAGTCATAATGACAATCTGACTGTATGTATAACCATAATTTTGGAGAATAATATTCCTCAGATTCATAATGTGTTCAAACTATAGAAACAAGTTCTTTTTAATCAAACAAACTCACTTGACAATCAACACAAGCAACTGAATCAAAGGAAATAGCCTGTTAGCTAGTTAGCAGCCTGTTAGTTAGGCCAGCACACTGTCATACGGTCTCTCAGATATCCACCGCAAAAGTTCAATTTTTTCTAACATACTCGAGGCAAATTCTAGACCAAAATATTACAGAGGGGAGGAGTTTTACAGGCACATCTGATATCACAGAGATTCCCGCAGGAATGAATGGACTTCCGGTTACCTCGTCTCCGTACACATACATAGCCTAAGTGGAGACAAGACATTGATATGATGCTACAGGCAGCAGCTAGTTAACTGAGCCAAGCTGAAAAACTAGGAAACAGAAGCAAACAGCTAGCCTGACTCTGGACAACTCTCCATGAAACCTAAACTATGTCTGCATTAAACCACAAATCTGTTGGTGTATGATATTTTTAGCTCTGAAGGGAGGGAACAAAGCTAGCCTTTTTTTCCAGAGCGACAAGTGGCCATAATCAATTTTGGCTAGAGGCTGGTGAGGACACTATCGGCAAAAAGCCTGTCACTCAATGCAACTGCCCATAATTATGTGTAACTTTGAGCTTCAATAAAATATTACGAAATTAGTCACATAAAAATTCACCCCCTGTGCAGTTGTCATGAAGGGTGGATTTAACTACAGAGACCAAAACTGTTTTTATGTACCAGACTGTAAAGATGTTTATTACTACTGTAAAGTTGAGCATTTTAACATGGGGGTCTATGGGGATTGATTCAGCCTCAAGTGGTCATTCGCTGAACTGCAGTTTTTGGGACTTTGCGTTGGCTACATTTTTCACCCCCTGAGGTTGCTGCTTGGTAAAAACCGGTCAGATACCTGGTTATGCACTTACAGAACATGGCCAAGACACAGGGTTCTCCATGTGATTAACCTAGTATAGGTTGAATGTAAAAAAAGAGCAGCAAAGAGCTTCACTTTGAATTAGCACCAATAAAATATTCTGAACACATGGCCTTTCAGTTGAAATGTTTTGCAACTGATGTGTAAACTGTAAACACAGGATATCAACGGCACCAAGGACAGTTGTCAAAACTGTCTTCATGAGTTAGTTATAAGCCACAAAACACATATCCTAACAGCTACTTGTGCTTTCTATTTGTATTTCTTTGCATAATGAAAATTCAGAACTTTTTTTTTGGAGGGGGGGACTAGACTTAAAAATATTTTCCTCACATAGACTTCCTAACATCATTCTACATCATGTGCAATGTATTGTGTCCTCAGTGTTACGCTGTAAAATCTGATTAGTTATCATTACTTAAAAAAAGCATGCAAACGGATTGCACTTAAAAAAACAAGTAAAGACAAATAGGTACTGTAAGTTGTACTAACTAGTGCTTCTTTAGTACAGTACACTTAAACATGAGTTAAAGCAACTAAAACAATCAAGTAGAGTGTACTTGATAACTTACTTTAGATGGACTCTCAACTTAGTAAAGACTACTCAGAATTACTATTTTAATCTACTAAATTATTGCATGTGAAATGTACTCTGTATGTAGTCCATACAACACACTTATCTAAGTTGGACTAACTTATGTGACATTCCCTGTAACTTAGCATTTATATTATTTTTATATATATATATTATATTTACTTGATCAGCGATCTGACTTTCTTGCTAAAACCATGCAAACCGATTGCCTCGAAAAAAGCAAGTAAGTGTTACTTCAGTAACCTAAGTGCTTCAAATATCTATACATGAATGAAAAACAGATTCCAATCTCCTAAAATAATCCAGTTAATACAGTTCAACATAATAAATCAAGGTAATAACACAGTTAAAATTTAAATTATATCCATTTTTTTTTATTTTTCTTCCTTTTTTATCAACACGTCAACGATACATTGAATTGTTGAATTTCCAGCATCAGAATCATTTCGGAACAAAAATGATCCATCTGATTTTGAGGTGCTTATTTTAAACAGTGAGGTAACGGTAAGACAGCTTAAGTGGGGGGTTGGTCCACACAAGATGGCACTGGTTTACATTCATTACATTTCAAAAAGTCACAGAGCACACTTTAGTTTCAGGTCCGTTAACACATTATGCCACTCTAAAATCGTATTGTGCTGGTTTAAAACAATTTTAAGAGGCTGTGTGCAGCTATTGTCATGGCAAATACTGGCTTCTGTACACCACAATTTAAATGACAGTACAAAAAATAAGCTCAACCACTACTACATTTTTGGGACCATACCAACAGGTACAACTATCCAGCAACAATATACTGATCTTTTTTGCATCAAATAAAAACATTTAGTATAACAGCCCAAACAAGAGGCAAAGTGCCTCAGGTAGATTCTGGAGATCATCCATTACAATACCTCCTTCAACAATGATGGCACTAGACACTGGGTCAAGGTGGAGCTGATTCGGAGAGAGTTGCACATCTTCAGGGACAACAGTCAACACCCCCACAGATACTTGTGCCCAGGTCTCATCACTGTCACAACCCTGTAATGAAACCGAACAAAAACATTACAACAGAAATGTTGTACATTGTCAATTCGAAACTGAGTAAGTTTTCACTTGACCACAAGTGAAAATCCACAAGTTGTTGATAATAGTTTTATCAACATAAGTAGGCCTAAAACATTTTATGATCAGTGTTTACAGGTGTCTAATAAAGAACATGAAAGAAGTCTTCCTCACATCCAATTAAGCATTATTACATGAGAGGGTGTGCTTTACCGTCATTATTGTCACGACAGTGACGCAGTCAGGAACGAGGCGCTTGCGCCGAGTTCTGTGGAACGTAAAAAGTATTGTATTATTATATCAGTGGCATAAAATGGTCTTAAAATGACAATTATATTGTTAAATGCAATTATTTTTGGGACAATATATTCAACAAAAGTAGTTATCATGATCTGTCATGGCACTTGGATCTGCGCAACCTTTAAAAAAATGTTTGTTTGTTTTTAAAATCAAAGTGGCACAGGACATCCAACATGTTGCTGACCCCTGCCTTACACCAAATCTACAGTACAGGCCAAAAGTTTGGACACACCTTCTCATTCAATGCGTTTCTTTATTTTCATGACTATTTACATTGTGGATTCTCACTGAAGGCATCAAAACTATGAATGAACACATGTGGAGTTATGTACTTAACAAAAAAAGGTGAAATAACTGAAAACATGTTTTATATTTTAGTTTCTTCAAAATAGCCACCCTTTGCTCTGATTACTGCTTTGCGCACTCTTGGCATTCTCTCGATGAGCTTCAAGAGGTAGTCACCTGAAATGGTTTTCCAACAGTCTTGAAGGAGTTCCCAGAGGTGTTTAGCACTTGTTGGCCCCTTTGCCTTCACTCTGCGGTCCAGCTCACCCCAAACCATCTCGACTGGGTTCAGGTCCGGTGACTGTGGAGGCCAGGTCATCTGCCGCAGCACTCCGTCACTCTCCTTCTTGGTCAAATAGCCCTTACACAGCCTGGAGGTGTGTTTGGGGTCATTGTCCTGTTGAAAAATAAATGATCGTCCAACTAAACGCAAACCGGATGGGATGGCATGTCGCTGCAGGATGCTGTGGTAGCCATGCTGGTTCAGTGTGCCTTCAATTTTGAATAAATCCCCAACAGTGTCACCAGCAAAACACCCCCACACCATCACACCTCCTCCTCCATGCTTCACAGTGGGAACCAGGCATGTGGAATCCATCCATTCACCTTTTCTGCGTCTCACAAAGACACGGCGGTTGGAACCAAAGATCTCAAATTTGGACTCATCAGACCAAAGCACAGATTTCCACTTGTCTAATGTCCATTCCTTGTGTTTCTTGGCCCAAACAAATCTCTTCTGCTTGTTGCCTCTCCTTAGCAGTGGTTTCCTAGCAGCTATTTGACCATGAAGGCCTGATTCGCGCAGTCTCCTCTTAACAGTTGTTCTAGAGATGGGTCTGCTGCTAGAACTCTGTGTGGCATTCATCTGGTCTCTGATCTGAGCTGCTGTTAACTTGCGATTTCTGAGGCTGGTGACTCGGATGAACTTATCCTCAGAAGCAGAGGTGACTCTTGGTCTTCCTTTCCTGGGTCGGTCCTCATGTGTGCCAGTTTCGTTGTAGCGCTTGATGGTTTTTGCGACTCCACTTGGGGACACATTTAAAGTTTTTGCAATTTTCCGGACTGACTGACCTTCATTTCTTAAAGTAATGATGGCCACTCGTTTTTCTTTAGTTAGCTGATTGGTTCTTGCCATAATATGAATTTTAACAGTTGTCCAATAGGGCTGTCAGCTGTGTATTAACCTGACTTCTACACAACACAACTGATGGTCCCAACCCCATTGATAAAGCAAGAAATTCCACTAATTAACCCTGATAAGGCACACCTGTGAAGTGGAAACCATTTCAGGTGACTACCTCTTGAAGCTCATGGAGAGAATGCCAAGAGTGTGCAAAGCAGTAATCAGAGCAAAGGGTGGCTATTTTGAAGAAACTAGAATATAAAACATGTTTTCAGTTATTTCACCTTTTTTTGTTAAGTACATAACTCCACATGTGTTCATTCATAGTTTTGATGCCTTCAGTGAGAATCTACAATGTAAATAGTCATGAAAATAAAGAAAACGCATTGAATGAGAAGGTGTGTCCAAACTTTTGGCCTGTACTGTATATCAATCTAAAAAAAACATTTAAGGGGGCGTCCCTCTCTCTCCCCCTTTCACGCTTATCTGTCCTATCGATTAAAGGCTAAAATGCTCCAAAAAATATCTTTCACAAAAAAAAAAAAAAAGGAGGTGACATGCACCAAAGCACTCCTTCTAAATCAAACCCCAGCTGCTGTGGTTTGGACTCAGCCTTGATATGTGATACTCTCTACCAGGAGAACTACCAGACAAACCAAATGCATCTGCATTTAAAACTTAGATTTTTTTTTTTGTAAGTCAAATATGCAAGGTCAGGAGCGCCCTGTTGGCTCATCTGGTAGAGCGTGTATCACATATTAAGGCTGTGTCCTTACCACAGCGACCCTGGGTTTGAATCCGACCTGGGCCATTTGCTGCATGTCATCCTCTCTCTCTCCCCCTGGATTTCCGGTCTCTCTCCACTGGATCACTCAAAATAAAGCAGAAACCACTAAAAATATATGTACAAGTCAGTTTTGGAGATGAAAACTGTATTCCTCTCACTTCACAGGTGCTAGGCTGGTAACTCTGTTGGCATACACCGAACTGTTAGTTAGCAAGCAGCCCATAATGTTTGTAATTCGGCATTACATTTTTCTCACTCTCAGTGAGATACTGATAAATACAAAGCTAATTCCCCCAGAACTGTATGTGCTCCTTTAAGATGTAACTATGAGAACTTACGAAGCAGGTGTTGTAGAAGTTACTGGGGTCATCACCAAGTAGAACAGGGAGGCCTCGGAGTACAATGGTGCGCATTGCCATTACATCTGGTTTCTAGAAGTGGATGATGAACAAATTAAGCTCAAGATAATGCAGCATTCAAAAGTTACAGTACAAAAATGTTTGTGAAAGTCTGTATGAAAAAAATGTCACCACATTGTTTGACAGTGCAGCAAATAGTTACTGATTGAAGAATTGATTTTTTAAAAAAAATCCATAGTTTTAACAGCGAATAGCAACATAAGTTCTATAGGGGTTGTAGGTTGTACTTATATTGTATCTTATACTGTATACTGTATATTTCTTGGGACAATCCATCTCAGTTCATCAGTGGAGGCGAGTTGGACACCTGTGATCATCATTAAGACACAGCTCTTGCATACATCACAGTCTCAGGAAGACTGTTCTTCCAGGCCAAAAACTAGCTTCACACCATTAGAATGCACCCCACCCACTCAAATTCATTACAGCTGTTCACATACTGTATTTCCCCAAATAATAGCCCGGGCTACTATTAAAAAAAAATAGTTTGGGACCAGGCTACAAATAGGGGCAGGCTACTATTTGAAGGAGGCTTTTTTTTTCTTTTTTTTTTTAAAATCTTACAGCCAAATTTCAAAATACTGTAACGAACTGGTCCACGTTAAGGCCCGAACATACTCAGGTGGAACGTACGCGGAGCGGACTCTGCGGAGTCCGCCTGGACCAAAAGCGGACATCCGCAAGCCTTGTGTGCCCAAAGCTCCGTGCACCAGTGACTGCTCGGCATGTATTTTTCACATCGACGTGCAAGAATTGTGGGTAATGTAGTGTGTTTCACTGACATTTTTACAGTAAACTACAACGCAGAAGTGCGCTCGACTATGGAAGCCCAAATGACTGCGGACATTCCTCGCGGAGTCCGCTCCGCTTATAGTATGCCCGAGTATGTTCGGGCCTTAACTGTTATGTCTGTTACAAGTAAGAAAGCTAGTTCAGAACAGATACTGTACTGTTAAGTTAAAGCACTGACATTTCAAGAGTGTTAGTGAACTGTTAAGTTAAAGTGCTGGTATTGACCACGTCATGTTCAGTGACGCTGCAGCTAGCCCTTCGCTCCTCCCCCTCCCCCTCGTCCTCTCCTGTCCACTTCTGTCAGTGAGTGTGTGTGTCGCTGGGTCGAAACTACTTCAAGAAAGAGAGGACTAAGTGCTATTTTTGGACTTTTTCCACAGCGGTTACGTTGTAAATATACTAATAAACACTCACATTGTGCCAGATTACGTTTAAATGCGCTGTGCGATTGTGTCGCTCTGAAACTGTTCTGCTGCAGCTGCAGCATCTCATCTCATCTCATGCCGTCTCGCCTGGATCAGCAGCAATCATAATGAATGCTGTAAAACTGTAAATTAAAGCCACCGGCTTATAAAAGGGGCTGACTCTTATTTATTAAAAATTGTTTTAGACCTGGCTACTAAAAGACGCCAGCTGCTAATAGGTGCCCGGTTTTAAATTGAGGAAATACGGTAATAGCATTATAACCATGAGAAAAGTAGCATCCCCCCCAAAAAAAATACTACTGGTGCCTCTCCAGCCATGTCCCATCTTCTCCTCTCTAACCACTGTTGTTGCAAAAAAAGCAGCAAAACAACAATCACTATTTGAAGTCACCTTACCATGAGAAATAAAGACAGAAGAAGCCTTTCACAGACTTACCCCTGAATCAATATGTTGCACCAACTCAGTCAGGGTCTCTCCCACGCTTCCTCTCTTGGACTTGAAGATCGTGACAAAGCGTGGTATGTGGCGGTCCAGGGCATCAAAAAAGTCCATCTGTAGGTTTTTGGTGACTGTCCTGTTGAACTCTGCAAACACCTACAACACAAAATCAAGAATGAGCCGATTTCTCACTCACTGTTGGTCACAGGTCGCTTAACGTGACTTACAGCTTATCATAGCTCAAGAGGGACAAGGAGAGGACTCGTTCATCGGTGCACTCTGTGAGGCCACAGACCAGTGCGCAACATCAGCTTTTCAGCAGACTCACAACTGCAGTCGAATTAACACAGAGCAAACAACTCCTCTAACGTTAGTCCATGTAAATTTAACTATGGCCGTGTGGTGGATTGCGGCAGCCCTAACGTTTAATGTACACACCCCAACTGTTGTTTTCACTCACGTAACTTATTTTTCCTTCATCCAGTGAAGTTAACTCAAAATAAAGTAATCTTCACTCTAAACACTAAGTATTTTGCTTTTTTTTTACCATGCAAGTAACTGTTACTTCATAAATACCAGTAATAACTTCATTTCGTTGATAACCTAGTAAAGTTAACTAATTTATGTATGTCAGGGCAGCTATTGGATTTTACAGTGAAGGCTACACCCTGGAGTCCAGGACCTGTGGCCCCCCTATCTGTATGGAAGCCTAAAATTCCACAATCAGGGGCCCTGTCACTGCCTGCTCTGAACAGAATGAACACACATTTTCTCACTGTGAAAAGCATGCATACATGTAGATAAAAGTACACTCACACAAGGTTTGTTTATTGTCTGTGTTTGTGGTGTGTCAGGTCGTGCCCCCTACACAGATGATACACAGACAATAAGAATAATATGAACGAGAAAGAGGGGACATTAGAAATTTTGGCACAAAAGCAATAGTTGCCATTTCAATTAAAAGGTCGAGTTTAGATGATATGCTTAATCACTGTCTTGCTGAGAGTTTCGTGAAAAGATGTCGAATCATAAACTGCATCAGGAGAGGAACAGCAGTGATGCAACAATGATGAAGTAAAATCTTTTCTCAGTAATTGTTTACTTTGTTTTTTCCTTCCTCTTCAAATGTTTCTTAAACATTTAAAGATGTCAACAGTCACCACAGCGCAGACTTTCAAGAAGAAAACTCCTGTCATAATGAGGTCAGTATGAGGATGCACAACCATCCACACACCCATTCAAGAGAAAGAGGAACAAATGTAAATGAATAGTTACTCAATGAGTTTGTAAAAGGACACACTGTTTTCAGTGATGGTCAGTAACAAACAGACATGATCAGTAACAAACAGTAATGCAACCGAGTTGTACTGTCTGCCGTCTGTGGGCTTCATTCCATTTCAAATTGCCGTCCGTCCGCTGTAACCGAATCCAAACGGCACTAATAAATAAATAAATAAATAATAAGAAAAAAATAAGGCTGAGCACGGAAGAACCAGAGAGGAAACACCATCACATGGAGCCGCCGCCACCCCCAGCAAAGCGGCCACCCTCCACTCCACCAGGGGAGAGCGGCCGCCCCCTGGTGCAGACGGCTCCCACTTAGGAAACACTGGAGTTAAGAACTAAACTATGATAAAATATTAAGATGTAGGCTTAACATAAAATAAATTCGTTATTAAATAAATTACAACATAAAGCCTACAGTAAATAAAAGTAAAACATGCTAAAAGTAAATACAATAATAGGCTGAATGGTATCTAAGCAATAGCTAATAAAGTGTCTAAACAATAATAAATAGTATCTAAGTGGGTGATATCAGCTAAATTGGGCCACTTTTTGGTTAATCACTTGGGAAACTAAGAAAAAACAATGTATGACATTTGATTGTGTTCCTAAGATTAATAATGACTGTTTTTAATATTTTTGTGTTGAAATTATGTAATAAAATATAATGGTTAAGACTTTTTGAGATGCGCAGTGTTCAGGTAAAATGGGCCACCTGATCAGCTAAAATGGGCCACTCAAACTGCAAAGTGAAACAGTCATTTTTCATAATATAATCAAATTATCTTTAATATCAACACACATAACACAATAGCACATTACATTTAATTACATTAAACATCCTTTCTTTGTCCTCTCTTTTCCTTTCTCATCTCCTTTCCTCTCTTTTCCTTTCTCCTCATCTCCTTTCCTCTCTCTTCCTTTCTCCTCATCTCCTTTCCTCTCTTTTCCTTTCTCCTCATCTCCTTTCCTCTCTCTTCCTTTCTCCTCCTCCTCCTTTCCTCTCTCTTCCTTTCTCCTCCTCTCCGTTCCTCTCTGTTCCTTCTTGTTTGCCATACTGTAATTATAGTTTCATGTTACTTTACTTAACCATCTTCCACTATCACTTCTAGGCTACAGCACATGCCTCTTTCACCTTTCCCTTTCTCATGTGTGTGTGTGTGTGTGTGTGTGTGTGTGTGTGTGTGACACTGAGCGCTAGCTAGTGAGAGCTAGCTCACGATGCGCCCTGGACCAGAGCTAAAACACACATACATAATTACAAATGAAAATGTGAAGAGGCCTGTAATATACAGTAATATAATAACATATTTATATATTAATACTTTTTAATAAGAGGAACCATCAAAATATTTGCTAAAACTCAACTCAGAACGTGGCTCATTTTAGCTGAAATGTGTGGCCCAATTTACCTGAACACATTAAGGTAAATTGGGCCACTAACAAAAAATGCTTTTTCATCAAAAATAATTTTATTTAGCAAAACATTAGCATTATATCTGATGGAGGCCATCAGGACATGTATTATACATCATTATTTATATATGTACATTTGTTTTTTATTGAATTATCAACCTTATCATTGACAGTTAAGATTTGATATGTCAGGGCACTCACCATGCAGTTCTCTGGAGCAGTCTCAATATGAGGCTTTGCCCCACCCACCATAGCAACCATAGACCAAAGAAATCAATTGTTACATGTCAAGTACTGTTGCGGCAACACTTTGAAATCATTTGCATCCATTGGCTGTTAAAAGAGCCGAGATGCTCAAACCTTAAATGGCCCATTTTACCTGATGGCCCAATTTAGCTGATGTCACCCTATCTATTAGGCTACCATTCCACTCTGTAAATAGATTTTAAAATTTCAATATAATTTTAATATTATTTTTGCTTATTTCATTATTGTTATTAGAGATGAACTGCGCCTCGCCTCAGTGTTGCCAAGTCTGCTCATTATAAGCGACTTTGGGCTTGTTTTTCTGTAAAGTCGCTTACAAATATTGGTAGTCGCGGGTCACGTTTTTTTTGGGCTTGTCTCTAAAGCGTAGTTGCTTATTTGGGCTTGTTCCCAGCTCCATAATAAGCTGTCAAGCAGATATTTTCGATATGTTATTTAAACATAGGATAGTTTGTCTTGCCTGTTCCCTCTGTCCCTCCCCTTTCCCCATACACACAGGAGACAGCAGAGTTTTTTTCCCACCCGCATCCTGCTTCTAACTGGCTCTGACTCTGATGGCAACGAGTACCAGCCAATCAGAGGCAGAGCAGGGTAATGTGTTTTTTTCTGGTTAGGAAAACATCAGAAGATGAGTGCATAAAAAGCAATAATAAAGAAAAAAATTATGAATTCAGGATGATATTTATTTGTGTGTGCAAATTTCAATTATCAGAGGTTTACTGTGTATATAATGTACTTGGTACATCAGTCTATATTTGATATCCCATCTGTTTTCTAATGTTAAATAATGTTAAAAGGTGGTTTAACTCCCTCTTGTAGTTATTGTCCTGAAGCTCAGGGGGGAGAAAAATAAATAAACTGTGTACCGTGGGTGCAGTTTTGCAAAACTGTGCACAGTTTACCAATCTGTCCACATGGATGTAAATTGACAATCTGTACCACAGTTTAAAATCCGCCCCCACAGATTGTAAAACCGTGCACACAGTTTATTTAATTTTCTCTCACAGGAACCTAGGGGGGCTCTGTAGAAAAAGTCGCTTGTTTTGGGCTTGTTTTCACAGGCCTGGTTGCTTATTTGTCTTGCGAGATCTGGCGACACTAGGTTCGTTCGAGATGAGCCAGGCCTGCGCAGATTCGATCACCGGAGATCGGCGCACAATGCATGCCGGTTAGTTTTGTGTCCGACTTCATCTCAACTTGCTCTGACGTATTACAAAAGTGGATGGCGATAAAGCCGCGAGAGCGAGGTGGCCGCAGTTTTTAGAGTCAGGCGCTGCAGTTGCTCTCCACCGACTGCACCGCCTGACTCTCACCTGATCTAACAGCTGACTGGTTCAGATGTTGACTCAACAAGATGACGTTTTAGATAAACTATTCATTTTTGTTGAATTCTAGAGATTAAGATTGTAGGCTATTTGTCTGACCTGAAGGTTTATTCTGTGAACAGAAAACATGTTGTGTGACTGATGGCGAGAACAAACTGATATATGGGTCTGATCACTTTTTTAATGAATTAACATCATTCCAGACAGGATGTCAGTGTGTCTGTGACTTCCTGTACGGACTGAAGGCTGCTGGAAACTGTCGGGAAACTGTCCGACTTCACCGCGGCTCTTTGTCACCGCCCCCCGCTGCGGCCGCCTGCTCTCGTCTACTTTCCAGGCGAGGCGCAATTCATCTCGAACGAGCCTACTGCCTCGCCTGAAAAGTAGACGAGAGCAGGCGGCCGCAGCGGGGGGCGGTGACAAAAAGCTGCGGTGAAGTCGGACAGTTTCCCGACAGTTTCCTGGAGCATTCAGTCCGTACAGGAAGTCACAGATATCAAATGGAGGATAAACCATGAACATAAACTACAGATCACCTGTAAAGCATTTTGTAACTGTCTGAGAGACAGTTTTGCAGAGATTTCATTGGAGTGTTTCTTTTATATTTTCAGTAAAAATTAATCAATGTTTGAATTCATACAATCATTAAAATGTGTTAAAATGTAATAAATAAGTTGTTTAAAAAGGGTAACTTTAATTGAAAACTGGACTAAAATACACTACCTTAAAAATAATGTTTGATTAAAAATCCAATGCCTTTGAATGCAAGTTTCATTTTGAAGTTGAATGTCACAGGCCAAATGAACAGAGTTTTGTGAAGGGCACACCTGATGCATCATGGGTCAGGAAACAATAGGCAGCAGAGAAAGAGACAACATGCCTGCAGAGAAAAGAGCCAAGTGTGGCTGCAGAGGAACAGAGTGCTACGGCCTAAATTAACATTATTCTGCATGGTTCAAGAGGCGCACACGGTGATGTACCTTTAATTGTGTCATATTTGTGCATAATGTTGAAATGCCTTTATACTTTTGATATTTTCTGTTGCTGTGTTTACGGACTGGGATCTGTCTATTAACAGATGTTAGCATGATACACTTAATTGTTTGGGCCTGTCTAATTATAGACACTTGCGACTATAAAATGACTGACAGATGTAGATTTTGACTCATTGATTTTTATATGTTTTATTTTTTGTAGTTTTCACGGTGTCTGATGAAGGAAAGGCGGCAATAAATCAGAAAAAGACATCTGTATGATGCGTGGCCATTATTTATTGGACCGGTGCAGTTACACATTTTAATAAATTAATCTATCATAATTAAAACAACTGGAGACTGAAAACAAACTGATATATGGGTCTGATAACTTTTTTAATGAATTGACATCATTCCAGACAGGATGTTAGTGTGTCTGTGACTTCCTGTACGGACTGAAGGCTGCTGGAAACTGTCGGGAAACTGTCCGACTTCACCACAGCTTTTTGTCACCGCCCCCCCGCTGCGGCCGCCTGCTCTCATCTACTTTTCAGGCGAGGCGCAGTTCATCTTGAACGAGCCAATTGTCTATGGTCTATGGATCAAGGCCAGCACTTCTTCCTAGTCTGGGGCCGTTAGTGGCCGTTTTGGTAAGGAAACGGAACCAGGGCGAGTGAGACAGGATCCGGAATTCGATGGATGTGCCTTTCCGTAAAAATAAAAGCACCAAGCTAATAAAAATGCGGTGAAACTTTTAATATAAAGAATATAATTTACAAGAAAAGCCCCAAGGCATTAAGTTAATCGATTTTCTTACACCCCTCATCAGCCCAAATCGATGGTGCACCAGAATTTAAAGTTTTACTATGGTGAACACTTTTAGTTTGGTGAATTTGGTGAATACCGCATCCGCTCCCTAGACCGGAACCAGAATCCAGACAAAATTCAGAGTGAATAGACACGAGGCTCTTCGCTTGAAGAGCCTGGTGACGCAAGGCTAACTTCTTCCTATGTGCTCAAAAACGTAGGTGCTGATTCGCCGAAGAGGAGTCCTGTGTATCTGCGCTCGGTTGCTCTTCCTTCATCCTCAAACTATCCGGATGTCTGTCACAGTAAACTGAAACTGAACTGTGAGAACTGAATTTGAAGACATATAGAAATAAATTCAATTTCAAATTATACTATTCAGATTCAGTTTTTCAATGCAATGATTCAAATTAAACAACACAATTTCAAATTATGTGACTCAAATTCAGTTTTTCAATGCTATTATTTAAGTTTAGAAATTCAAATTAAAATATAAATGATTCAAATTTAGTTTCTGGTGGCACATATTTCAGCCCATAGTCGACTAGCAAACAAGAATAATATAACGGATAATTAATAACCAATAACAAAGGCAGAAGAATAAACACTGGGACTGGGTCCCTGAACACCCGTGCGCACACCACCACTCACACAGCTAGGGTCTGTGCTGCATGCTGCCGGAAAGGCCCACTAGCAACCAGCTCCAGCTTTCCAGGGTGGTTTTAATCACAGCTGTGATAGGCCACAGCTGTGTTAATTAGTGGAGGGAGGAGGGGGGCGGTACCTGGCCGAGAGAAAACACAAAACACAACACGGCACATAACAATATCAAATATCTAGTACAGCTGAACTATCATGTTATTATTATTATTATTATTATTATTGGTGGGAAATTATAACAGAGTTAAACAGAACACTTCAGTGTTTTTCTGTGTATACAGGACGTTGTTGAATCAGGGAATCCGCATGACCACCATGACAAAGGATCCTAATTGACTTTACATTGGCATTGTTTCCGTGGTACCGGCACGTAATTTCAGTGTAATGGATTGAAATTACGGAGTGCGGTGTTAAGAGGTTGTGGTCATTTCATGCATTTCTGTGAGATCAGGTTGATGAAAACTGTCTGTGGGAAAAATATGATGCTACAACTGGCAGCTGGTTAGCTTAGCCTAGCATAAAGACTAGGAAACAGGTGCAAACAGCTAGTTATAGCCTAACTCTGTCCAACTCCATAAAACTTCAACTATGTCTGCATAAAACCACATATTGGTGTATGATATTTTTAGCTTTGAAGAAACAGATCAGCATCAGCTGTTTGCCACTGTTTTTATGGCAAGCCGGCTAGCCGGCCATTGTCTGCGTAGCTTTGTTCTACACAGTAGTCTACATTACATTTATCCCATGAGTAAAGCTTGGCAAAAAATGTAAACAAATGTGTATCTTAAAATGTCAAACTATACTAAGTTTTATATTTTTCTTTCTTTTAAAATCTTCCTTAGAGATTTTTAGGGCTGTGTGTACATGCTGTGAAACAACAATGGCACCAAGAAATCAAATCTTTATTAGATTAGAAGACAGCAGAGATTGCTGCCAAAGGCATTGCTAATTATTTTTAATGTATTAAAAAACAGCAGAAATAAAACACCTTAGTTAGTGGAAAAATAAAACAGGAACAAGTGCCAGTGTAAAGATATCTGCGTAGAAGGTAGCGGTGCATCGTCTTCATCTTTGCTGTTCAGGGTCTTCACAGGACTGTGCAATTTATTCCTCTCTGTGGAGAGAAACGGTTAATTTTAGCTTTAAAAATTCCATATTATTGCAATTTAAATGTCCTCTGCTGAATTTGATTTGTCAAACACAATAAAACCTAAACCCATAAAAGGACAATTTTATTCAGAGTTCCTTGGGAGGCTGGGTATATTCTAGATCTCACCTTACAAAGTGTTATCAAATGACCATAGTTAATAGTAATAAGACTAAACACAAAAAAAAAGAAAGAAAACATAAATATAAAGACACAAAAATCTGCATGGACATTATTTTCTTGATATGTTTCTTTCAGTTGTAAATTGCAAAGTAAGAGTGTGTTCTCCAGACTTACTGTATTTAACCTCTGGAGTCGTTGTGGGAGCCAGTTGGCATCTGGGTCCACGCAATAGCAATGGCCACTGTTACCCTTCAAACTATAAGGTAGAAAGACAACACGTTTTTTTCATACATAATCATTGAGCCTGAGCCATGAAAACCCTTAGTAGCACTACAAGAATAGTAGCCTGAGACATTTTGGGTAAACCACTTATTTACTTTCATGCAGAGAATTTGACATACAGTTGTTGCAGAACATAACTCAACATAAAACCTCAACTTGGTGTTTTTTAACATCAGATTAGATAAGATGAGAATTGAGAGACCAACAAGTTTTTGTCATACATAGCCAATGCGCCCTAAGCCATGAACAGTAAAAGCTGTAGAAGATAGTAAGACATTTTGGGAAATCCCATTATTGGCTCTCATGCTGTGAGTTAGATGAAATTATTAATAGGCCTCTACCACCCACATGTCTGTGCATTACTGTAAATATGGAGCTCAGTCATACATAAACAGAAATGTAGAAATGACTTTTTTTTTTTTTTATTTTAGAGGAAGTTACACTGTGTAGCAATTTCTTAAAGAGCCACACCAGTTTGGTAACTTATTCATTTGGCGTCCGAATAATCAGAATAATGAGCTCCCCACTGGATACATTTGCATTAACAACCCCTCAAGTCAGAACAACAACTTGGATAGTCGGGGAACATTTTGGTACACGACTTGTGAGTTGACATCATATCACACAGGAACATGGTGGATGAAAGTAAATGTTTGGCTGTTAAGAAACATTTTGTTAATTCAGGTATTGCATACTGATTTTTTGCTCACATTTATCGTAAAATGATATTTAGGATTGTAACTGTTAGTTGTTTTCCAAGTAGAGTGATCTAGATAGAAAAATGATTTATAAGCATTAGCCCTGATAAGAAGTCAGGTATCATATCAGGTATATGGGTTTTTCATAACCCCCAGCTCTGTTTGGTTCACCAGAGAGGGTCAGCAGAGCGAACTAACTTTTCACTAAAGTTACCCCCAGAGAGAATTAAACACCACAAGTCAAACACAGACAGAAAGTGAAGCGTGTGTGTGATCGAATACTTTAACTTACATGTATGCATGTCTTTTGCAGATAGAAAATGTGTCCATCTGTTCATAGCAAGCTTTGACAGGTTCCCTAATGCGGGCCGTTGAGACATTGTCACAGCAGATGAAATAGATGCCAATCAATTTCGAACCGGCAGCAGTGACCAAGGGTGAAGTGTTGGCACATTTAAGTGTCCCTACAATGCAGAACACACAGTGAGTGATAGAAATGTATACACAGCAATTTGCTTTCAAATCAATTTGTGCCTTAACACAGTATTATTTGCTGTATCACACTCAGTTTAGTGGCCTATCTTCACTAGTATTCAAGTCCCACTCACCTTGTGAAGGAAGGAAAAGCAGTGCAGTTACACACATGAAAGACAGTCCACAGCTGATGGAGAAATGCATTCTGGGCCCAAGACTGACACTGTGTCTCCGCACAGCAGAAATCTGGTTATAGTAAGTAATTAAGAGCCTCACTGGTCCAACACTTGTCAGTGAAGTAAACAGTGAAGGTCTGACTTCATGCCACTGGTATAAATAGAGATAATATGAGGAAACACACACCCTCTCAGAGAAAGAGGAACACAGTTGTCTTTTTAGTGGTTGCCTAATGATTTTGATTCCTTCCAATAGGGTTAAGCCAGAATCACCACCTTGCAGCTGTATGCCTCTGTGATCCAGCCAAGTTGCAGTTGCAGTTTACAGCCATGTCTTGCCAGACTCAGATGTAGTCATGACACAAGACAATGCTTCAAATATGAGTGTCGCTCCAAAGAAGCTTCAAATTCCAAAACTTGGATGATTCACACACATGTTCAACCCGGCAGCAGAGATGATCTATACAATTTGCACAGTTTCAAGATGGGCACCCAAGATGAGTGTCAACAATTCAGTATCTGACTTTGACCACCAAAATTTTATCAATTCATCGTTGAGTCCAAGTGGATGTTTGTGCCAAAGTTGAAGAAACTCCCTCAAGGCCTTCTTTAGATAACATGTACACCAGAATGAGATAGGTGCATGGTCACAGTGACCTTAACCTTTGACCACCAACATTAAATCAATTCAATGTTGAGTCCAAGTTAAGGTTTGTGCCAAATCTGAAGAAATTCCCTAGATGTGTTTTTGAGATATTGTATTCATAAGTATGAGAAGGACAAGGACACAGTGACCTCAACCTTTGACCTAAAACCATGAAAATCTAGTCTGTTCAACGTTGAGTCTAAAGCCTAGTTCACATTACACGATTTTTACCATGATTTTGATGTCGCAGAGGATCATGAGAGCCACCTTGGTTCGGAGGTGAGTCGGCAGATAGTCTGTGACGAGTCCTCATGTGTGAACAAGCCCACGAGCAAGTCATCCCCTCGTCTGTGACTGGGACTGGATATCTGGCATGCTAGGAGGGACACAACCAGGAGGACGGAAGAAATGTGTGGAGGACAAGTCGCAGGGTTGCCACTTGCCAGGTCCGCTTATTAGCTGCGACTTTGGGCTTGTTTTTTCGTAAAGTCACTTACAAATATTGGTAGTCGGGTTGCGTTTTTTTGGGCTTGTTTCTAAAGTGGAGTCGCTTATTTGGGCTTGCTCTCTAAACGTCGCCTTTCTCTATATATCCGTCTCTTCTTTTGGGCTTGTTTCCATAGCCCTGGTTGCTTGTTTCTCTCCCAATATCTGGCAACACTGACAAGCCGGCAAGCAACAACAACAGTGGCGACATCCACAGGATCATGGGGAGCTCGTTGTGTTTGGACCCAGGCCCTAGAGGCAGATCTGATTCAACACTGGGAAGAATATCCATGCCTTTACGATGTGTCGTCTCCAAGTTAAAAAACGTAGTTTGGTGACGTCACCGTGTTATCTGGGGCTCTGTCGGCGAGGGCTCGGTGGAGAAATCTTGTGGTGTGCACACAGGTCATAACGCAGTTGGCGAGACTCCCGATGACAGAAACACATGTCGCCAGGTATGAGCACTCGCGACACAAAATCAGGGTGAAAATCGTGTAATGTGAACTAGGCTTAAGTGAAAGATTGAGCCAAATTTGAAGAAACTCCCTCAGGCTGTTTTTGAATTTTGTTCACGAGAATTGCACTGATGGACGAACAGACGCACGGGCAACCTGAAAACATGCGCCACAGCCGTCACTGGCATGGAGGCAAAAAAGGTATGACACAAAAAAATGTTTCATAGATTAAACCACAGATATGTTATATTGACATGTAGCCATCACTGTTTAAATGGAACCACAATTAATGCTGTGTTCGATTTATCTTGGAAGTCGGAGGTTGGAGCTGAGAATGACCTCACACCTGAGTCACGCCGTGTTTCAGAACAACAATTTGGAAAACCAGATGTTGTTAGCCTTACAAGTTCTAGGCACGTTGGCCATTGTTAGCAAGTAAATAACAAACAATATATTGCTGCAGCTTTCAATACTGTTGATGCGCGAAGCAGCCATTTTGGATTTTGAGGTCTGGGTTGCTGATTTACCTAGTCAGAAATCTGACCTCAGGGGGCGTTTCACTTGAAATTTCTGACTGGGAACTGCAAATGTAACGCACCATAACCCCTCATGTTTAAATCGTGTTTAAACTGAAGTACCAGTATTTATAACAAAGAAATATTTTTCTTTGCTACCATCTGTGTGGAAAGAATTTATTTGGTTTGAATTCCCATCCCTTTTTGTAAACAGATATTTTCCTCTACGTTTTGGCCTCTCATCTACACGAAAATAAAGATTTTCTAAAATGCTTCCCAAGGTGCAGATTTTTCAAAACGCCAGTTACTGTTAATCTGTGTGGATGTGTAAAACAGAGCACCTAGGAAATGATACCATTGTTCTTTGTTTAATGAGCATATGCTAGAAACTACAACAATGGCAAACTATCAGTATGCTAACGTTCTGTCAGCACTGCTTGGTCTAATGATTACTTTACAGCTAGTATTGCTGCACCGCTTCACAGATGAACTGAGGCACCTAATGTTTGTGCTCCACCTCAGCGTCTGCAGTTTAAAGGCTGCCAGAAACAACAGTTATGGATCAGGCCCAGTTGAACCAGCAGATGTTGGGACACTTTCAATGAGGAATGGAAGGAAACTTTCAAATGTCCAAAGCGTATCTTTGAGTGAGCTCCTTCACCCTTGTATCGAAGGGGAAGTAACAGTGATGAGATCTTCAGTAGTTGTTTTGAAAAAAGTATAGTTAGCCTGTACACTTTTCTACTGTGCAAGACTGCTGAAAACCACTAATGTCAGCGAGAGTTTGGAGTCGTTTTGTGGACAGATATTTTGTAAAATAAAGGTCACATGGTGTAGTGTAATGTGTGTTTGTTTTATGTGATTTGTTTCAAAGTTTTGTTACATGAGGTAGTTATTAACAGTGTCTCAGTGAAACAAAACCAGACAAGGGTAACCTAATGGTGTCAACAAATTGGGGACTGGAAACCTAACGGTGCCAACAAAAAGTCCACGTTTCACTGATTGAACCAGTTGCTCGGGTGAACTCCATACAAACTGGTTGGCTGTTAAGGGGAGAATAAAAAAGAAATATCTGTTATTTTAATTTAATTTTATAGATAAATAAAATAAGTGATAAGTATAGTCTCATAAATGAATAGAATAAGCAATAAAATTATAAATAAATTATAAATGATAAGTAGGTTTAGTTTATATGTATAGTTTTATAATAAATAAAATAAGTAATAAAATAAAGAAAAAGAAGTTGAGATCAAGCTGTTAAGAGTTGGATGGAAGAGGGTGACAGCAGTAGTAATGAAATTTGGGCTGAAGAATATTGCATGACTGATGGTTCAGTGGACACTAGAGGCATAAAAAACACATTTCGGGTTGGAAAGAAGCTACATAGACAGCGAAGGGGGTGAGCAGATAGAGAGAATCAAACTAAGCTGTTAAATAAATCAAGTACACGGGCTCGCTGCTGCAACATTGGGAGATCAAATTAGGCTGACTTCACTGGCACAACATCGTGGACCAGAGATAACACAAATAGGGAGAGTAATAAGGCAAACACATACATTTCACCAGTGACAGGTTAAGAGGTGAGGTTATACATAACTCACAGAACACCTGAAATAGATGGAAGAGGGAAATGAAGGGAGAGTGAGAATAAGACGCAAGAACCAGGTCAGTATGATGCAGAAGAGGAAGTAGACGATGAGGGAGATCAGATATGGTCAGACACAGACTCAAGGGAAGAATACGAGGAGAGAGCAGTGAAGCTTACAGGATTAATGAAGTCATATACAATGCCATCAGAAAAAGGCAGAGAAGGACAGTACAGAGTCAGCACAGGTTCAGCTGTTAAAACTCCAATTGGAAGATGCACGACGTAAAACCAACGATGCAAAAAAAAAAAAAAAAAAAAAAAAGCAGAGAAAAAATCAACCAATCAGATGGTTCGGCAGCTTCCGCCCTTCCCCATACACACTCCAGATCTATTTCCGACCCCAGAGTGGGTTGATCCTCGCCCTCCCCATTGGAGTGGCTCGAGAAGAGGTACAGGAGGATTCAGAGGCAGGGGTGGGGGTCGTGGCGACCCAAGAGGGGGTCAGGGCGGTAGAGGGTGTTTTATTTGTGGAGCCACCTTGAATCTCCCTGTGTCTAAACACCAAATATCATCCTCAGCAGTTGAACTAACTGGGTTCTCGGGACAACCACAAAATCTGCCGCTCACCAAACCACTCACTACCACCATACTCCAGGCTGAACAGACATTTTCACACAGATATGTTTCTTCTTTGTCATGCCCTGTGAATCTATTGGGGAGAGATGTGCTGCTGAAGTGTGGAGCTTCCATACCCTGCACCCAGATGGGCTGATAGTGACCTTCCCAAATGGCTACACTGTGAACTGCTCGTTAACAACTGTGCATTCCTCCTCGCAAATGTTGTTATCAGCGGATACCTCCCCCATGGCTGAAGGACATTGAGCTGATATCTACTGGGGCCTTCTTGAGCCAGAAACCATGGAGACGCCTGGCATTGGCACTCTCTATCAGTCTTGGCGTCCCTGGGTTCAGTCATTAAATCCCTACACGCCTCCTCTCGATCCCCTCCATGTAACTCTTTATTATGACAGGAATGGCAACGAGTTGTATCAACAGGCATTTTATAATGAGATAGAAGGGAAATGTGGGAGATAACATCCACCTGCATACTGGTGGGAAATGGGGGAGTGGCTGCAGCTGTTGAACTGACCTCAGAGCAATTGCAGTGGTATGAGGCGGCGGAGGAAGCCTCCCCTCACATATCTTTGGCAGTACATCAAACATCAAGCCAAAGACTTGGGCCCTATGTGTAAAAAACATTATTCACAGATGGATGTTGTTTTAGACATCCAACGGAGGGACTGAAAGCAGCATATGCAGTGGTAAGACAGACAGAGACAGGGTTTGAGGAAGTGATTACAGAAAGTGTAACAGGAAAAGAATCATCTGAATTGGCTGAACTCCAAGCAATGATTGCAGCATTAGAATGGGCTGAAGGGAAAAGAGTGAACATCTACACAGACTCTGCCTATGTCGTAGGAGCGATCCATGTGGAAATGACACAGTGGATCAGATCTGGGTTTTTAACAGCAGCAAAGACCCCCATTAAGCATGAGAAGGACATGAGGAGACTACGGGAGGCTCTGATGAAGCCGGCACAGGTAGCAGTGATTAAGTGCAAGGGTCACGACAAAACAGGGACAGTTGTCTCCAGAGGGAATGACGCAGCAGATGTGGCAGCCAAAAGAAAGGCAGGATACAGTCAGCAGTATGTAATGCTACAAACAGAGAGAACAGTGCATGACCTCATGCCGCCCTGTGATGTAAATATGTTAATAGCAGAACAGCAGAAAGCCTCTCCAGAGGAGCTCACAGTATGGAGAGAAAGAGGAGCAGTAAAGACAGAGGGTATGTGGGGGTCTCCAGACGGGAGACCTGCACTGCCCCCAGGGCTGAGGAGATCAGTCCTTCAAGAAGCTCATGGTGTGACTCACTGTCGGAAAACGCAAATGGCGCGATATCTCACTCATTGGTGGCACCCGTTTTTGCCAGCGGTGATTGAGAATCGCATCCAAGAATGTAAGATATATACAGAATACAATGTTAGACCCGCGGTGAAACCACATCAGGGGAGATTTCCCCTCCCCAAACTCCCAGGTCAAGAGGTCATTAATGACTATACAGACATGCTAGAGAGAGTGGGAGGATACAGGTGTCTTCTGGTGGCAGTGGATGCATACACTGGTTGGCCAGAAGCCATACCTGCCAAATCAGAGGATGCAAAGACAGTAATCAAATTTCTGATCAATCAATACATTCCCACGCATGGGTTTCCCGAAAGAATCAGATCCGACAATGGAACCCATTCCAAAAACAGAGATCTACAAGAAGTAGAGAGAGCATTGGGACTAAAACACACATTTGGCACAGTCTACCACCCTCAATCACAGGGAGCTGTAGAAAGAGCAAATGGTATTTTAAAAACCAAAATAGCAAAAATAGTAGTAGATAGTGGAAATAAGCTTAATTGGGTGGATGCTTTACCGCTTGCACTAATGTCTATGCGTTCACAAGCCAGCCGAGTCACGCATCTAACACCGCATGAAATGCTTACGAGCCGGCTCATGCCGCTACCATACTTAAGAGGTCCCCATGAGGGACCGTCCCTGGAACAATTACAAGGCGAAATGTTTGACTATTTACGAAGTCTAACCCGTATCCATAGGGCTATCTCCCAGCAGGTGAAAGGCACCACCGAGGACAGAAGGGTCAAATCCCAGAAGACCTTCAACGCATACTTCCTGGAGAGTGGGTGTACGTCAAGGTGTTCAAAAAGAAGTGGGACCAGCCACGCAGAGAAGGTCCATACAAGGTCATATTAGCTACACCAACTGCCTTGAAAGTTGAAGGTAAGGACGTTTGGTTCCATCTTAACCACTGCTGCAGAGCTAACAACCCAGAGAGGGTGTCGACAGAGAGCACCTCAGAGGAAAACACCCCTTCCTCAGTCGCCACCTGGTAGCCACAGGGCTGAGGATGAGGGCCCAAGCGCAGAGAGAACAGAGAGAGGAGAGAGAGCAGAGGCAGAAAGAGAGCAGGGAGAAGAAAGCAGCAGCTCAGAAACAGGTGAAGATGGTAACCTGACTCAAGTTTACATACGTATGTAGACAGAGACCAACAAGTACAACATTCCAATTGAAACACTAAAAACCTCATCAATTCTTGATTGGTTAGAAAAGTTCTCTGTTGGAAAAATCTTACAGACTATAGGAGTAATATTTGGACTCGGCATCCTTCCCCTAGTACAGATCCTGATAAGAAGGGCCATGAGAACGGCCACGGGACAATTTATTATGCTGATACAACAGCAGGAAAAGCTCCCAGAGAAAGGCGAATTGTGGAAACTAGATAAACCGTGGGTAAGATCCTATGCACCCAAAAGATTGAACAACGATTTATATGAAACCATGATTGACAATACGGACATATGTGAGAATATGGCTGACAATATAAACTTATATGAGCCAATGAAGGGGAACCTGGAAGGGGAATACGAGGTTGTATAGAGAGAGAGAGGGAGAGTCGATTCAGGGTAAGAAATAACCAAATAATTGGCAATAGATTCAGGAAAAACCTTGCTGTTACCAAACCCATACTAACAATCGACTGATTAACATATATAGGTTATCTATACTACGGGGCAATTAGGAGGAAAAGGAGGGAAGTGAATTGAACTAAACAATGTCCTTTCTAACACACAGATTGGTGCAGAGCATGGCCAGCATGTGGAGATCCCTGTATCCAAAGCAGCAGAATCCAGGGTTGGCCTACCAAGAGCGCCCAGCCATGTCAGAGGACCAGCCCCCATTTGAGCCCAGGCTAGGGATGACCTACAGCGGCAACTGGTCAACCACCACGTGCTGCAACAGAAGATTGAGATGCTGAGGGGATCAGGTGGCGTCCTACTGGCGCCTGCGGATGACTGGTACATCCGCCTATGTGCCCGACGGACAGTAACTTGGCAGCATTAACAGCAAAGATAGCTATGTACCTTGCTTACTGTACCCGGTATATGTGAAGTTATCATGTATTCACTGAAGAAAATACCAGTAACGACTGTAGTCACAACCACTGTATAAGAATGTCATTATGATTAATCATGCAACAAGAAAAACAAAGACATTATTAGGCTAGCTCTTATACTTTATATACATACGAATTATTCGAGGTGATAATCATGAATTGTGTGTGATACCTACGGATGACAAAAGGTGTGACAGATACTGCTGATAATCAATGAAGTATGACTTATGTGCAGCTCTACTGATGTTGATCACTGGAAAATGATTCGTGTGTGATAATAGCCAATCTAAATCTTAATGGTATGGGACTATAAAGTCCCAAAGGGGGGATATATATATTTTCTCCCCCTTGCTGTGATTTAAGATATTATATGGGACTATGGAGCCCCAAAGGGGGGAATGTAGTGTAATGTACTGATTTACTGAAGACATATACTGTACCTTTTAGCTGACCTTTAAAGATATGTGTTGAAGCAATATAATCTGTGCAACTGACAAATTACACACTGGTTTAATATTTCATGTATTCTTATGACACACACACACACTCATTGAGCACTTAAGCATTGTGGTGGAGAAGTACCTAGGACTCACTGTGAATCATTTCTAAAAATAGCATGAGGATGGGTTCAGAAAACACTAGTGGAAAATTAGGGGAATTACAGCTTGTCCTGAGAATGACCCTAGTAAGAGGAGGCGGTCTTAGATCTAGGAAAAACATTACTCAGCAGAAATATGACACCAATATGGTGGAGAAAAAGTGACTCAGCAGAGGTGGGATATGTTACGATCAGAGCCAAGTGAGAAGGATTAAGGGAAAGAGATGACTCAGCAGAAATTCTACGATAAAAGAGCGAGCGCAAACAAAGAAATTCCAGCCTTGCTCCGGAGCTTGGCTCATTTGGGTTGTGATGTGTTTGTTGCCTGCGAGCACATTAAACTCAGTTGCATCTGATTCTACGTGTCTCCAGTGATTTTTTTGACCTCTGAGTATTTGAGTTTTTGATATCTAATGGAAGATAAAGAAAGTCCGTTTGAGAGGGGAAGAGCGAGGTCGCGAGCTAACTGGCCCGGCTCGGGACCTTGACTTTTTTGCTTCTACAATGGACAGAATTTTTTTCTAAAATGGAGGGGAAAATATCTGTTTTCAAAAATATGATGTGATATATGTGAGAACAGGACCAAAGATCAAGCCATGTGTAATACTCCAACTAATGAGAGATTAGGCTGAAAGTCGTCTTGATCTCAGTTCGGCAAAAACAGTGCTGAGATTCCAGTCAACATTCACATGATTGAAGTTTTGAAAACTCAATTTCCTTTCTTTTCACAGGTGTTTTGAACCTGCCTATGCCCTATACTCTCTTGTCCAACTCAGAGTAGTGAGTTATTCTTTCATATAATATCATATATTATCTGAATATTCAGTAATATGACAGTGTGAGAAGGTTTGACTGCTCTGCAAAGAGCTGCAAAGTCCCTCTTCCACTAGTGTAAAGTGTTAGCTGTTAAATTGAAAAGGCGAACGGGTATAGGCTATGGCCGTTATGATTTACATGCTACATAAACACCAGGGAAAAAAAAAACAGTACGTACAATATATTCTATACATGTAGATTTAATTCCTCATGTGTCCAGCAGAGGGTGATCTAGTCACAGCCTCGCTATGCAAAGATTTCCCATGATCCCAGTCATGGCTGTATTCCTCATTCTTCTGTCCAATCCATCTGTTACCATCCAGTTTGATAAAGATTTTGGACATAGGTCTCAGCCAAATGACAAATCAGTGTTCCGAGTCTGTGCCGGATGAAATTAAACTATCGATGCAACTGAGAGCTGAGGTGCAGACAATCTTCAGGTGGAAATAAACGTCATGTCTGCCCAGTAAACTCCCACCTGTTTTGCTTTTTTAGCTTTTAAGGGACACAACCAGGCTAGCCTTTTCCCAGTTTTTATGCTAAGCTAAGCTAAGCTAACCGGCCATTGGCTGTATAGCTTCATATTTATCCTACTGTACATACATCAGAGTAACTCTTGAAGTGAATCGAGAAAGTGAATCAGTGTAGCTTATCAAATTGTCAACCTATTAAAGCTTTTATTACACCTTTTCTTAAAAATGTTCCAATTTTAAAACTTGAAGAGAGATTTTAAGGACTCTATGTACTACTATATGCTGTAAATACACTGATAGCACAAAGACAACACTTTGCAAAATGCTCTTTATTAGTTTAGAGGACAGTAAGATTCCTGTAAGTCATATCTTTGAATGTATTAAAAAAAAACAGAGAAAAATAATCATTTCATCTGTTAGTAGAAAATAACACCGCAAAAAGTGCCAGTGTTAATATATCCTGGCAATAGGTCATGGTCCATCATCTTCACGTCAGCAGTCGAGGTTCAGTGGCGGGGGTTGGCAAATTATTCCACGCTGCGGAAAGAAACAGTTAATTTTAGCTTGGAACATTTCCATATTATAGGAATTTAAATGTCTTCAGTTTATGCTGCATTTCATTCACAAAAATTCAGAGTTTCTAGTTGGAATCTGAAACCCCTCCCTACAATGTATCATCAAATGAACATCATTAATAGGAGTAAATACAAAGAAAATATAAGAGAACATGAATATGAAGTCACAAAAATCAGCACAGGCTTGATATTTTTTTGATATATATTTTTTCCAGCTGTCAGTTTCAAAGTAAAGGTATGTTCTCAAGACTTACTTCCTCTAATTTCTTGCGACGATCTGGGAGCCAGCTGGCGTTTGGGTCCACACAATAGCATCGCTTACTCTCAGAAACAAAACTGTACGGTTAAAAAGACAGAGAAGAGACCCCAAAAGGTTTTTTCAAACATAACCAATGTGCCCAAGTCAGGAAAACAGATACCAAACAGTAGCAATAAAAGAACAGTGAGACATCTTTGGAAATCCAAGAATGATACACCATTTTGCTGTAGCACGAAACTCCCTGTAAAACCTCAGCTTGGTGTTTTTACATTAGATAAATTTAACGTTTGGGTTCATGACCCAAAATGACACCAAAGTGATGAAATAGGTGAATACTAGATAACTTTTTCCTTCACATTATTTCTGGTTCCTCTGCTCATGATTGGCTTTACAGGGTGTGATCCCATACTTTTACTTACATGTACGAATGTATTTTACAATCAGCAAATGTGTCTTCCTTCTGTTCATAGCAGGCGTTGACAGTTTCCCTAACGGGGGCTGTCGAGACATTCAGACAGCAGGTGAAATGGATGCCTTCTCCATACAACTTGGTGGGTCTGATCGGAGGTGCAGGTGTGGCACATTGAAGCTGCCCTACGATGCAAAACAGAGACATTTAAGACAATGGAATGATGAAGGCTCTCATCAGCTATGTATAGTAGAGGTTTAATGACCTATCTTCACTGGTATTCAAAGCCACACTCACCTTGTGCAGGGAAGAAAAGCAGCACGGTCATAAAAGACAGTCCACAGCTAATGGAGAAAGGCATCCTGGGTCCAAGATTGACAGTGTGTCTCCCCACAGTAAAGATCTGGTAGCAGTAAATGTTGGTGTGTTATTCTGAGAACTAATTGCCAACACAGGTCAGAGTCAAAGACGAGGAATGGCCAAGCTCCGACTTCCCAGAGGAAAAATCCATGGTTATAAATGCAGCCTATATGAGAGGACACACACCCCTCGTTGCTCAATCTACAGACAGAGCAACACCAGTTATCTCTGAGACTGGATGCTCAGTTCTCCTCCCTAAAATGACGAGTTTACACTGAACTAAGTAAAGGTGTGATGTCACTGAGTCACTGAACTGACAGACAAAAAAGTTTTCCAGAGTCCAAACTATGAACTTTATTAACACGCCATGAGTTTAAACACACTCAGCCAGCTATATAAAATAGCACACACACACACAGGTCTCACTAAAACCACAAATTTCTGGATCGGGAGGTCACAGTGTGACACATACAAATCAGGTGGGTAAAAAAAAGAAAAGACATTCCTGATGGACCAGTGAGTCACACAATAACCTTGTGACCTCTTTATACAGTCAATGTAGAAATGACTGTCGTTTTGAGATTTCTGTAGAAGCAGACATGTACTGCTTACTGGTAGTAAAATCCCCCTCCTTTCAAAGATGGGTTTTTCCTATACTTAGGTTTCCTAAATGGCTGACCTTGATTATACTGACTTGTATCTGTGCAAAGTTTGTCACTGTTGAGGTGTTTCTACTGCTAAGAGGGTAAATGTATGTGGATTTCCCTAAAATCTGAGATAAAATGTACGCCGAGTAAGCTAGATTAGGTATGTTACTAATATGAAAGCCAGTCACGGTCTAATTCAGAAACACATATCGACAGGGAACAGACTTCGACACTGGCAAAGAAACCTGAAACCTCCAGAAGACAGCACTTTTCAGTACAGAGAGCAGAGTTAGCATTAGCATAGCGAACGTTAGCATAGCAACAGTGCAGTTTTTGGATGTAAACTGGAGCCTGGAGCTTCCTTCCACTACCCACCAACACCCCCATCATAGCATTATTACTGTTATTCACAAACACTAACACTATGTCAGCCACTGCCAGTTAGCCTACAAGCTAATGAGCAACATAAAAAAAGTTAAAGATGCTAACTACACTTCACATTCTAATACGTTTGCTAGTTGCTGATTTTGTCAGACTGAGGCCCAGACATGTATGGCTGAATTTCTCCAATGTTTCCTCTAACCAGAGGTCGGGTCAAGTCACTGTTTTACAAGTCACAAGTCAGTCTCAAGTCTGTGCACTCAAATCCTGGGTCAAGTCTAATGTCAAGACGGACAAGTCCTAAGAGTTTCGAGTCCCAAACAAGTCATAACGCGCTTTTCACCAAATTTAATGCCATTTTATAGGAGTAATGATAAGATTTACAAAAATCATAAATACTTTTTAAAAATTTTATTTACTATTTAAAACAAGTTTGTTCAAACAATGGCAACTGAACTTAATCAGAATAAAAGTAGTGCTGATACTTTTAACACTATTAACCACTACCGCAACAGAATTAATTCTCTGTGTTTCTGTCCTGTCTTGTATCTATCTCATCTTATACTGGAAAAATGTCTATAACTCCCCCCCTTATATTGCCCTGGGGGTACGTCTGCTCCCTCGAAGTCGGAGATTTGAACCATCAGTCGGAGACACCTCAGTCAACTGAGACTACTTCAAGTCAAGCAGGCTTTTTGTTTGCCACTCAGTGTGCTTTGAACTTCTTCAAAATCAGGGGTCGTTTTGGTCCCTGATTTGGCTGCGAGCTCTCTTCACTTTCAGGCTGCTACATACACAGAGGCAGTTGCCCGGAGGAGAGGCTTCGCTCAGTAAGGCTCCGAAATCACCTTATCTTTTGCCTTTTGCGAAGAAGTGTTGAATTTACAGCCTACAGAAACATAATATGAAACGGTCTCTGGCTTTTGTTTGATATAGTGTCGGGGGAAAAAAAATACTGTTTCAGTCATCCTTAGCGTGGTTAGCTTGTTTACTATATTACGTGAATGTCACTGTGACACTGAACATCCAGCTGTACCCTCTTCAAACCCTCAGACTCCTTACGGTTAAAAAAATAAAGGAGCGAAAAGCTGAACATGAATATTGAACAGCCAAATCTGATTTGGCCAGCATAATTCTATGTCAGGTGCAGCCCTACTTGAGTCCTTGGTGTTAAGGGTCAGGTCAAGGGTCAGGAAACAGGCAGGCAACATCTCTGCAGACCCCTCACACCCCGGACATAAACTGTTTAAACTCTTCCCCTCCGGTAGGCGCTACAGAGCACTGTTCGCCAATACTAGCCGTCACAAAGACAGTTTATTCCCCCAGGCTGTCACTCTGATGAACTCCCAATCTTTGCTCTATTCCCAATGTTTGACAACACACAAGTGCACTATTTACCTCACAGATGTATATTTGACGTATATTTAGGGCTTGTGAATATTACTTTACTGAATTATGAATTTAGTTTAGTGTAGTTCTACTTCCACTTTCTTTGTCTAATTTTGAGTACTTAATGTCAATACTGGTACACCGAGAGCAAAGTTTACCAAAGTCAAATTCCTTGTATGTGCACACGTACTTGGCCAATAAAGCTGATTCTGATTCTGATTAAAGTCCAAGTCGAGTTGCAAGTCTTTTTTGATTTTGTCAAGTGGAGTCTGGCCTCATCCAATTTGTGACTCGAGTCCAAGCTATGTGACTTGAGTCCACACGTCTGCCTTTAACAGCAACGCTAGCCATCTTGATGTATACTGCTCTTTCACCAGTCTTGCAAGAGCAGCTCTGGAGAAAGTAAGCCAATTTTTCAATGAGGGACAAAGAGTAGATCTGCTTTCAGCACCTTTTCATCTTTTTATAACTGTTATGGGGTATGTTAAATACAATATAATATTATAAATATTGTTATTAATACAAGTAACATGTCTAAAAAGGGGGATTTTAACTTTACATGACTCACTTGTGTAGCTGCCTTTGTAATTGTGATTTCCTGTAAGAAGTCATGCTGGACCATCGGTCGCAAAAGAAGAGGAGGGTTACAGAAGAGACAGGTTTAAACTAGAGTACTGATTTAAACCTAAATTATGACCAGTAGCATCTTTTAAAATCAGTAACTCAGTCATAGTAATGCATTACACTGGACAGCACTAAAAGTGAATACCTGGGCTCTGCCAGATGGACTTCAGAGGACACTGATTGCCATATTGTACTGTGGGATTATTCTAAGACAGTTTTAAAGTCATTAGTCAACTTACTGGTTCAGTGGTAAGAACACAGACACTAGAATGAATCACGGGATCCCAGCAGATGATAGTATCTGATGATAACACACTGTGTGCGTTTCAGACCACCTATTTTTAGGCTCATTTTCAAACACAGGCTAAAATAAAATTTACTCTGGAATACAGTCATGATATTGGCGTCCATGTTCTCATCATTCAGTGGCGTATGATTGACCGTAATGTCCAGGTCAGCGGAGGAGGGGTTTCCGTTTCACTAGCGGGAAGAGTTGGAACTAGAGCGTGACCGGTGACGACGACGGCCAGGTGATCGTGACCTGCGACGCACTGGGGAGCGTCGCCGTGGAGACCGAGACCTGGGAGATAGAGAAAGAGAGCAAGACAGAGTGAGAAAACAGGCAGAAAAAAAAGTGACAGTGAAAGACAGAAAATGATCAGGAAGAACTAGCCTGGCATCGCAAGATTCACAAATCACATGTGCCCTTTTTTCTGGAACTTATGAGTTCATTTTTGATTTCCAAGGGGAGTGATTGACAGTTGCTCTTGCAGCGGATGCAATTGGACAGACCTACAACCAATCTGAGCAATATTAAACTACTACATAAAGTACTGTTAGAATAAAACTAAATAATGTAGTGTGACTTACAATAAATGTCAGGGGTGTAACGGTTCACAAATTTCACAGTTGGGTTGGATACAATATGACACAGTGATGTCATGGTATGGTATGTTTTTGATATCACAAAAAGAGTGGAAATGCCAGATGAATTTCCTTTATTTTATTTTTTATTTGTTTTATTTTTGTTCATTTATTCATGAAAACATCATAAAGTGTTTCCAAATTCCAGTTTCCAAATGTAACACGATAGCTCAAGTATCGTTCGGTTTGTAATGTGTACCGAATTGAAAGCCTTGAACCGAACAGTTCAATACAAATATGCATATTGTTACACCCCTGATAAATGACGCTGCACAATTAATGAAATTATTATTCAAATCACCACAGCTGCAATATTTTGATAAAGTTAAAATGTGTCATAAATTACTAGTATAGCATGTATTGTGGTGCTACAGAGATGCCCTGGCCTACAAATCATTTTTCAGACATAAGGGAACCTGCTTGTTTGGTACAGACCCCACTAAAAATATTCTTTTCTTTTTCCAGTGAAAATGAAATGATCATCCCCACTAAAATTGTGACTCATATCGCAATTGCAATATCTGTCAAAATATTTGCAATATGACTTTTTTGCATAATGTGCAGCCATAATAATAAAGTTAGAAAAGTAGTGTTATACTCAAGTTAAATGAAGGATTGTTTTAATGAAATAAATCAAAGTAAAACCCCTGGTGCTTTTATTCTGAAGCACCCAGCTCGTCTCAGACCAGGAGTATCAATTTTTTTTTGTCAACAGTTAGCTATTAGCAGTCACCAGAAAGTTACATCAGCACCATTAAATGTGAGGATTTATTCACTGTGAGCGGGAAACTAGCAGCTCTCAGTTTATATTTTAATAATAAAAGTGGTGCACCACAGGCACATCATACAACAAAATGATCACAGTCTGGAGCCCTGCAGACTTAATAACACACACCTCCCTTTGTGTCTGTAAGAGGGAGAGAGCCAAAACACCAAAGTGAGTCTTGTGGTGCCAGTGGCTTTAAGAAAAGAAGAAAGACTTTATACTCTATGTTCAAAATATAGTCATTTTATCCATCTCACTAGGAATTAGCCAGGATACATCAAGTATAACTGATATATTATCCACCCTTAAAACAGACAGAATCTGAATTTCATCAGAAAATTGAAAACAGTACTTTAACAGAAGGTTTTACATCAGCTGCAGCCATTTTGGTTGTTTTCAAAAATGCCTGCGCTCCTCTTTCTTCAGCTAGATTTATGCTCAGCATCACGTGTTAAGGCTCTGCGACTGTCAATCAATCATATCAAACTCACCCATATTAGATATACAGTTGTGACTGGGCCAGATATAAGTCTGTTTCAACAAGAGGGGGACTAGACTGACTTGTCAGATTTAATAAAACATGAGCTCACAGATTTGTCTGTTTACACCCCGTTTACCTTCTCCTCATTCGAGGTGGAGTGCGTCGCCACATTGGTGGTGGAAGCATCCTGCGTGGAGGCGACAGCCTGCGAGGGGGAGGGCGCACTGTAGGAGTCAGCACAGCCGTGACTGTGATCTCCTGACCGTCAATCTGACCTGACAGAGAAACATCCAAGAACATTTGGCATTTTAACAGAATTAAACATTAGTACCTAAACTTGAGACATTAGTTTAAGTGTCAAACACTCTTCCAGGCTCCAGTCTCATCTGAACTGTATTCATCCATGTTACGTAAAGGAGCAGTATGTAAGATTTAGGGGGATTTAGTGACATCGAGTGGTGAGAAATGCAGATGGCAACCAGCTAAAATCTCTCCCTGTAAGAATTCCTTCAGTGTTCATTGTTCAGGAGGTTTTTACCGGGGGCCAAATTATGCACAGAGGTCTCATCCACCCCAAAACAAACTATCTGCGTGATTAAAACTAGTAAAAACAACAACAACAAAAAAGCAGTGTCACATTACAAATCAGTGTTTCTCCTGCGTTGTTTGGCATGTCAGAGAAAGATAACTGGCCCAGCACCAGCTAATGTGCTGTCATCTTTTTTCTCTGATAACTGAAGATCATGACGTTCAGAGGGTTTTTACCAGGTGCTGAGTTGCCTGCTAAGGTCTCTTCTTCTCCAAAACAAACAGACCCCCTGATTTAAATAGATAAAAACACTAAATAAAGCAGATTCATGTTAAAACAAAAAAAAAAACCTGTGCTTTTCCAAAGCTGCTCTTCAAAGAGGAGGCTGGTGACTATGATGGCTGATGCAAATACACAAATGTAGAGGCGATGTGTGGTTTGTCTGTTCTGGGCTACCGTAGAAACACAGTGGTGTGCAACCAATGATCTCCGTGGACGAGAACCTGCTCCCTATGTAGATATAAACGTCTCTCTCTAAGGTCACAAAACACAACAATTCTTAATTCCAGGTGATATTACACTAAGGAAAACACACATTATATTATATTCATTATCTGCCAATTAATCCTACACACTGGACCTTTAACTGCTCTAACAGAATGTTATGCAATCTGTTCACTGTTAATCTTCCATGTTCATGTTCCTCCACATCCTCTCACCTCCGTCCATGTGCTTCAGGGCCTTCTCTGCCTCCTCGGGTGTCTCAAACTCTACGTAGGCGTAGCCTTTGGACAGGTGAGGGTGGACGCGGTGCATGGGCATGTCAATCATCTTAATCTTGCCGTAAGTAGAGAAGATCTCCTGGATGTGTTCCTTTAAAGACACAAAAAAAAATGCTTCGAGACACATTGATATAAACAGGATCCTTACTCTGTCTTTTTACTGTAGGTAGAACATATTTCAGCTCCTCGTATGAAAAGATAAACCAAATGAAAACAGCTTGAGGTAGATTTCAGTGGTAAAGCTTCAAAATGCTCCTATCTGAAAACTGTTCTTACCTGTACTACATTTTTTTCAAAATATTAAATATTCTTTTGCTGAGGATGATAAGAGTAATTACAACAAGCACACTTAATGATTTTCTGATAATCAGATAAAGGTGATAACATTATTGCATAACTTAAATAACAGAGCTGAGTTATTCATCAGTCTTTTGTAATTACTCATGCATGTAAGCACTGATTTCTTTCTGTTTTAATTATGCTCGTGTACAAACAAGGTAATGGAGCCTGCAAACACCACACAATGGATCCCCTGTCTCTTAATCTGCCTTATCTTATCCTGTGTCACTGTTTCCTGTTGGCTCAAATTCAAATATTCAGCTCCTACAAACTTAAAGGTAACCTCACTCCCCATTAGTATTAAGAGTTAATAAGATTACTGCAAGCAATGAAATCATCTTATCCTAAATATAACCTTAATTTGGGGATTTTCTTTTAAAAAAATATCTATATTCAGTACTATTTTCAATACCACAGGAAAAAATTGTCAGTGAGTGCATAAAACGAAAGTTACAATGGTAACTATGGTTCTATGAGTCCTGGATGACCGCCAGAGGCGGTGCATAAGCACAGAATAACTCCACCCGCGCTAGCGCATGTCGAGTACGAATATCAACAATGTCACCCGTGACCCCTGCGTGAACTCCGGGAGGCTATATCTTCCGGTGTCAGCAGGTGATCTGTTCCTAAAATCTGCTCGCGAGCGCGCGAGGATTCAGAGTGACCAGACACTCTGGCGGTCATCCAGGACTCATAGAACCGTAGTTACCATTGTAACTTTCGTTCTATTTCGTCCCTACTGACCGCCAGAGGCGGTGCATAAGCACTGGATGACACATACCAACAACGTCACGAAGAATCCCCCAGACCTACCTCACTGACCAGAAGTCCTGTGGCAGAGGACCACGCCCAACGGGTGGGGAGCAGCAACATTGAGGCGATAAAAGCGATGGAACATGGAAGGCGACGCCCAAGAAGCCGCAGCACAGATGTCTTCCAGTGAAACACCCCTCAGAGCAGCCCAGGACGTGGAGACCCCCCGCGTCGAATGGCACCTGACCCCGGCTGGCAACGGACGGCCAGTGACCCTGTAAGCATAGGAGATGGTATCCACAATCCAATGTGACAGGCGCTGTTTAGAGAGGGCACAACCTCTGTTATGACCCCCATAGCACACAAACAATTGGTCTGTTCGTCGCACAGGCGCAGTGACATTGAGGAAGCAGCCAGGGTCCGTACAGGACACAACAACTGTGCTCCACAGTTGGCCGACGGGGGGTCGAACCGAGCCAGATGAATCGGCCGATTGAGATGGTTGCGTGGCAGCACCTTTGGCAGGAACGCAACGTTCAGCCAAAGAGTCACCCACGAACCATCCGGCCCCCAACGCAGGCAGGACTCACTGACGGAGAGAGCATGCAGCTCCCCAACCCGCTTTGCTGATGTGACAGCAAGGAGAAAGGCTGTCTTCATTGACAACCACTTAAGATCAGCCTGGGCTAAAGGCTCAAAGGGCGAGGAAGACAGGACATCCAGCACCAGGGAGAGATCCCATGCCGGAACCCTGGGGGCCACCAGAGGCCACACCCTCAGCTCCCCCCTGAGAAAAGAAGACACCAACCGCTGGCACCCCACGGTGGCATTCTCAACCAAAACATGTCGTGATGAAATTCCCGCCACATACACCCTCAAGGTGGAAGGAGTGCGACCGTCCTCCAAGAGAGACTGGAGAAACTCCAGAATGGTGGCCACCGTACAAGAGGCGGGATCCTCCCCCCTGCCTGCACACCAGGCAGAGAACCTCCTCCACTTGCACTCATACTGGAAGCGGGTGGATGGTGCACGAGCATGCGAAATGGTGCACCTGACCGACTCAGTGCAAGCAGTCAGGAGCGGGTCGGACTCTGCAGTGGCCAGACCCAAAGCTGGAGACGGCAGGGGTCGGGGTGCCAAATCCGACCCCCCAGCAGTGACAGGAGATCCGTCCTCTGTGGGAGGCGCCATGGCGAGCCGCAGCAAAGCCTCTGCAGCAGTGGAAACCAAATCCTCCCCGGCCAGAACGGGGCCACCAGGAGGAGATGGTGGCCCTGTTGAAGGACCCGCTGCAGCGTCGGGAGGATCAGAGGCAATGGCGGAAAGGCATACAGGAGGTCGTCGGGCCACTTGTGCCCCAGGGCATCCCGTCCCAGAGGACCGTCCCCCTCTGTCCAGGAGAACCAGAGGAGACAATGAGTTGACTCCCTCAAGGCAAAAAGATCCACCTCCGCCCTGCCGAAAATGCCCCAGATCATCCCCACGACCTCCGGATGAAGCCTCCATTCCCCCGGAGGAGGCTTGTGTCGGGAAAGGAAGTCCGCCACCCGATTCTGGTCGCCGGACAGCCACACAGCCCGCAGGCTGGACAGACGGGGAGCGGCCCATGTAAACAGGCGCCGGGACACACTTAACAGTCGCACCGACTTGGAGCCCCCCTGATGGTTGATCTGGGAGACAACAGCCTTGTTGTCTGACCGGATCAGCACGTTTCCCCTGCAGGTGCGGTAGAAAGTGCCTGAGAGCCAGATGGACGGCCTGCAGCTCCAGCACATTGATGTGGTATGCGCGGTCCTGGACAGACCACTGTCCCTGAGCCGGCCTGCCACGCCAGACCGCACCCTATCCTGAGCAGGATGCATCTGATGTGACGGTCTCCCGAAAGGATGGGATAGCACCCAGGGGCGCACCCCCCAGCAGGAACTCCCGGTCCCTCCAAGGCGCCAGGGTGCGAATACATGCCTGTGACACAGTGATCAGTCTGCGCCTGTGGAGCTTGGGGTCCAGGCGAAAACCGTTCAGCCACATTTGGAGGGGGCGCAATGACAACAGGCCAAAAGGAATGGCCGTCGACGCGGCCGTCAGCTTGCCCAGTAACCGAAGATACATGACGAACGGCAGTCGCTTGCCCCTCCTGAAGAGAAGAAGGAGTCGGAGGATGTCGTCCACACGACGCTCTGACAGGTAGGCCCTCATGACCACAGAGTCCAGGACCAGACCTAGGTAGGCGGCCCGCTGGGTGGGGACCAAACAGCTCTTCTCCACGTTGACCGTGAGGCCCAGCCGGGCCACGTGTGTCAGAAGGCGGGCCGTATCCTGGACCACCTGGGCCCGGGAAGGTGCGCACACCAGCCAATCGTCCAGGTATGGCAGCACCTTCATGCCCCCAGCCTGTAATGGCGCCAGAGCCGCTGCCACGCACCGGGTAAAGACCCTGGGAGACAGGGAGAGCCCAAAGGGGAGCACCCTGAACTGATAGTGGCAGCCCTGAAAGGCAAATCGCAGGAAGGGTTGATGATGAGCCACAATGGGTACATGAAAGTACGTGTCCTTCAGGTCGATGGACGTGAACCACTCGCCTTGCCGGATCACGTGCATCACATCCGCTGAGGTCAACATATGGAACGGTAAAAACTTCAAGTACCTGTTTAGGCCGCGTAGATCCAAGATGGGATGGAGTCCGCCGTCCTTCTTGCCGACAAGGAAGTAGGTCGAGTAGAGTCCCCCGGGTTGAAGGAGGGGGTCCACCGGTGTGATGGCGCCCTTGTCCAGGAGGGTGGACAGCTCCTGGGCTAAGGCTTGGGCCTTGGCCGAGTCGTTGATGACCGTCATGGTGACCCGGCCAAAGGCTGGGGGCCGGCGTCGGAACTGCAATTTGTAACCCCGGGTCAGGGTGGCAACTACCCAGGGGTCTGGCGAGCAGGCAGCCCAGTGACTGAGCTGCTGCTGGGAAAAGCAGCCGACGACCGGCCCCGTGGCCCTAGCGCCGAGGCACCCGGCCCCTGGAGGAGCCAGAAGTGCGGCGGTCGGGCTTGGGGTCCTGAGGCTTCCGAGGTGAGCGGCGCAGAGTGGAGCAAAAGTCACCCGCTGACTTCCTCTCGTCCCGCCGCTGCCGTTGGCCACCCCGGGGAGATTGTCGTGGAGGACCCTGAGGGGCAGATGGAAAACTCCTCGAGCTGCCCCTGGAAACAGGTGCTCTCTTATGGAGGCTCGCAAGCCGCCGCCTGGTGTCGTTGGCCTCAGCGGTGCGGTCCAGTGCATCCAGAGCAGCAGAGCCAAACAGCTCCCCAGGTTCTGCTGGCACCCGGCAAAGGACCCTATGCGTCGCCTCCGTCAGAGGTGACTGTGCCAACCAGACATGACGGCGAGTGTGGACAAGCGTCGACATCAGCCGCCCCAGCTCCCTCGTCTGGTAGGCAAAAGCCTGCAGTGACGCATCACACATGTTGCGGACGGAGTCGTCCACCTGTGCATCCTGCAGGGAGGCTGAGAGGGCAAGGAGTAAGTGGGAGAGGGTGTTTCCCAAGCGGCCGACACGTGCTGCTGTGTTGTAGGCCTTGCAGATGTAATCGTCCGTAACCTTACACTGTGCAGAAGGGCACTTAGGGTCGGACTTCATCGCCTCATCCGGAGCCACAATCAAGGCCGCGATTGGAGGCTCAACCGCCGGCATGTGGAGGAGCCTCACCGACTCGGCATCCTCCATGGCAGCCAAGGCCCGATCATCCGACCCCGGCCCAGGAGTGCAGCTCCTTCAAGAAGTCCAGAGAATGCGGCACTGTAACCCTTGCCGGGGGAGGGTTGCGCCTATGGAACGCACTGGGAGCCTGCCCCCGGCTCGGGGCATCGAGCTGTAGACGTGCCAGGGCTGCTCAGATGATCGCCCCCATGGAGGAGTCATCAGACCCCCGCCGAGAACTCTGGGCAGAGGAACGGGAGGAGCCTGCCGCCGTCAGAGGGGCCAGACTACCCTGTGAGTCCCGAAACTGACTCGACGAAGCTGCGATGGAAAGCGCATCGTCCAGTGGCAGTGGTGACTCCTGGGCCGGCACAACAGCAGGAGGTGCCACCCCACCAGCAGGCTGGAGATTCATGAGGAGCGCCTTCATGTGCTCCATGTCAGCAGCCAAGCGGTTGACCTTGGAGGAGAGCCGGTCCGTTGCCGCCGTCTTCCTCCTTTTCGCGGGAGCACCGTTCCCGCTCCGTGTGGCAGTCCTCTTCTGCGCAGGAGCCCCACAGAAGTCCGCCCTCTCAGACTGGAAGGAAGGGAGACAGGCCGGAGGACCCAGTTGGGCCAGTCGGGCCAACCTCACTGACTGAGGCATGATACTGCAGTTCATGCAGGCCTCGTCAGTGAGGGCCTCCTGCAGGTGGTCCACGCCAAGACAGGCCACACAGTGGTCATAGCCGTCTTCAGGCTCAAGGGGGGTCATGCAGTTGCCACAGGCGTGCTCCATCCGCAACCAGGTGGAGAAGCCAGCGAGGAGCCCAGAAAAGTATGACACTGCTGGGAGTGGAAACATCAACACAACTGAACAAAACCACCACACCAAGTTGGGAGAGGGGGCGGGCACGCAACCGTCACCAACAAGGTTATCAGCCTTCTTCCTTTTCCGTCTTTTTGTTTTTTTTTTTTTTTGTTTTTTTTTTTAAATATATATATATACATATATATATATATATATATAAATATATATCTATGTATGTATGTAAGTCTGACAAACACAACTGAGCAGGGAGAGGGTAGCGGAAACACCACCGTCACCAATCACAATTGAATCCTTCACTTTGAATCCCAAACTGCAAAAAAAAACAGAACACAGTTATCAGAATTCAACTTCCACTGACCTGCTCACGCAGCCTTCAGCAGCTGCAGGCAATGCTGGAAGCGGGGGGGCGGGGACGCCGCCATACCAGCAAAGCCACAATACTAGAGCAGGGACAACGACATACATGCAATCGTGCAACACGCTGGCCACAGCCCCTGGGAGGACGAGCGTCAGCCCGTTACTCCCACCACAGAGGCACGAGGCTGCCCAGGGCCAGCAACACATGAAACGAACAGCAAACACTTACGTACACCTCGACGCGCGATCGTGAGAAGAATGAAGGAACAGATCACCTGCTGACACCGGAAGATATAGCCTCCCGGAGTTCACGCAGGGGTCACGGGTGACATTGTTGATATTCGTACTCGACATGCGCTAGCGCGGGCGGAGTTATCCTGTGCTTATGCACCGCCTCTGGCAGTCAGTAGGGACGAAATAGAATGTCAAATTTTCATTTTGAAGGCAAATATAAAAAGGCCATAAGAGGACAAAGACAACTTTTCTTTTCTTGGTTAGAATAACAGAAAGACTGCTGTAAACATTAACAACGATGACTATGTGTGACCGGAGTGATTGAGACGAGTGACGGGAAAACAGCACTTTGAGTGAGTGATAAGAGGCGGGGTTATGGAGACACTGCAGCGGTGTGTGTACGTGTGTTAACTCGCTGTCGGGGAGAAGAGGTCAGACAGCTCTGTCAGCTCTGTTCACACATTTCAATATAAACTCTTCCCATGCCGATAAAGCGCCCTTTAAAGGTCCAGTGTGTAGGATTTAGAGGGATATATTGACAGAAATGGAACATAACATAACAAGGATGTTTTCTTTAGCATAAAATTGCCTGAAAATAAGAATCGTTGTGTTTTTGTTACCTTAGAATGAGCTGTTTATATCTATGCAGGAAGCGGGTCCTTGTCCATGGAGAATGGCATGCTTTACCGCCATGTTTCTACAACAGCCGAATGGACAAATGAAAAGTAGCTCTAGATAGGGCCATTTTTGTTTTTGCTTTGGCCACCATAGTTAGCAGCCTTTCTGCGATGAGCAGCGTCAGGAAAACAAGTTTTTTCCCAACATGAAACTGCTTTATTCTCTGTTTTTACCAGTTTCAATCACGTGGTCTGTTTGTTTTGGAGAGAAAGACACCTCTGCTGATAATTCGGCTCCCGGTAAAAACCTCCTAACAATGAACACCGAAGAGATTCTAACCGGGAGAAATTCTAGCTATCTGCAAATCCTCATCGTCAGGCACCACTAAATCCCCCAAAATGTTACAAACTAGAGCTTGGAACTTTCAAATATTCAGATTCAATACGTATCGATAAATCCATATTTTTGACTACTAGAAATGTATTTGGGGCTTGTTGTTGCCTCTTACAAGTGTTGGCTTTTGCTCTGAGGCACAATGCCTACATGAATCATGCAAAGTTTACAGTCAATTACGCAGCACAAAACAGCAGCAGCATCTCTATGATCAGCTGGCTCAGGGTCAGTAGTGTAGTAAGCCATTCACCTTGATAACATTTCTGGTCAGCCGGCCCAGGTAGACCTTCGTGGGTTTGGGCGTGGGGCTTCGACGTCGCCGGTCCCTTTCATCCTTCTTTGCTGACTTTGACCTAGAGTAATGTTTCAGTTACAACTGTTATCATTAATCTGTCATCCAGAACTTAATGTTTTAATTTGTTGTCCACCAACATTACTGGTGTTCCCTGACTGCATGGTGCAAGACTCAGACATTCCTCAGTTATTCATTACTTACACTACATGCTTAATTTTTCAAAAGAATTTCATACTTGGAGCGTGATCGTCGTCTGTTGTTGTGGCGCTGGCGGCTGGGGCTCGGTGAGGACGAGGAGGAGGAGGAAGAGGAGCGGGAGCTGGATGAGCCTGAGTGGCTGGAGGCAGAGGAGCTGGAGCCACTGGAGGAGCCTGAGCTGGAGCCTGAGCTGCTGCTGGAGCTGGAGCTGGACATGAACAAGAGCGGGTTTTAGGATGGCAGCAAGTGGTGTGACCTTGGACTTTTTGTATTAGACTGTCCAAAGTATAGAGAAAGATAAGCACTGCTGTAACCTTTTGTCAAAATCAGAACACACATTTCTTTTTCATCCACTGAAGAATTAATTGATATAGAAAATGGAACAGGGAATATGCAAACTGGAGCCTTGCAGCATCTGGTGTTATATTACGAGAACAGCCTCTGACCTGCTGCTCCCACTGGAAGCGCTGCGCCGTGTGCGGTTCTTCTCTCGGCCCCGGTCTTTGTCAGCTCCCTCTTTGGTGGCTCCTGACTTCTCCTTACCTCGCTGCTTACTCTTGTCATCCTCCTTCCTCTTTGTTGGGGATGGCGCCCTGTCAGGAGGAGAAGAAAGTTAACAAAAGTCAGGATTTCAGGCATTAGAGAACACTTAGCAAACATGAAATATGACAATTTGGCAACATGCAAAAATAGACACGTGGGTATCTACTGCATCTAATGTTTTAAAATAGCAGTGGTGGAATGTAACATAAAGTGCATTTACTCAAGTATGAATGTTTAGTACTCTTAGTACTTTTTTCCCCTTCCACTTTATACTTCTACTCCACAACAATTCGGGGTAAAATACTGTAGTTTTTACTCCATTAAAATGATTTGACTGATTACATTCCCAATTAAGATTTTTGCATGCAAATCATATGCAGACCGTGTAAAATATTGTATACAATATGTATGTTTTGATACCAAACAGTGTATATAAATACAGCTGAAGTAATAACTCAATTGATACATAATTACTTGGCCATTATTGTGATTACTGAAGTCATGTTTCTTGCAAAATATTTCATGATTCCAGCTTCACAAATGTAAAAAGATTCTGCTTTTCCTTTTAATGATTTTATTCTTAACAATTTAGAGGTTTTTCTGCATTGAGTACTTTTACTTTTAATACTTAAAGTAAATTTTCCTGTTTATATTTATGCACCTTAAGTAAAATTTTCAATGAAGGACTTAGACTGGTAATGGAATATTGTTACAGTGTCGTATTAGCACTATTACTTGAGTTAAGGATCAAAATACTTCCTTCACCACCGCCACATAGTTACATCAAAACTCACCAGTTAGTTATCTTATACGTTACTAAGATATAAACACATAAGTATCTTGTAAGGCTGTTATAATGCTGAAAAAAATGCACTTTTGAAACACTGAGCAATAAATAAAAAAGGCAGATTGTTTACAGTGGGTAAACACCAGTATGGTTGCACTATTAATGCTTAATCATAACAACACAGGTTTAATTAAAACATGTCAGAGGACATTGCAGATGACATTGAAGGCATTTGGATGCAGATAAATAATTTCAGTGTCCATAAGAACTGAAAAAATGAAATCATGAAAATAATTTGCATCACACTCAGTGCTACTCGTCCTTACAGATAATTTAGAGCCAGAATTGACAGCTCAGAATTCTACTTGTCCCATAGATAAACTCATAAGGGACAGATGAAACAAAAATGAACCAATTCGCACTGAAAATATATTAATGGCATAACTAATTTCTAATACGTAGCTGCAAATGTTCCTTTTGCAGCTGTCTTTGGGTTCCTGTGAGTAGAAATGATATCGACTCGGAGCGGAATAAACACGATATAACGGTAATTAACGTTAGCTCAACACACACTTGCCCATATTAGCATTAGCTCGTGAGCTAATATTGGCTTATCAGGCTGCGCTGCTTTGACATACGCGCGTGTTTAAAAACGGAATTCTGCACTAAATACGATTCTGGCATTATTGCGTTACCATTTATTGACCATACATTTATATTTTTCAAGTAAGCAACGCAAGCTGGCGGCGTTTACTCACATCTTTCCTCCTCCTACACGCCTACTTGCGAGAGTAGTCGTCGCATAGAGATGACGCAATCTCTTAGGTCGACGTAACCAATCAAAAGAGAGGACGTTTACCGGCAGAGATAGCGGTAGTGATGGAAGTTTCACTCTCTGGATTCGGCGTTTAAGGGTTATTTTTCGGACGATGGCGAGGTATGTAAACCTTGTTATCTGTAGTTAAACCCTGAAACAGTGCTGTAATATTGCCGTTCATTTTTAAATTGACCTCCTGTTGTAATTTGCTCGGTTGTTGCGGCTGTTAAACAAATTGCCAAACAGGTCAACTGAGGACAACGAAATACCAATCTCAACCCGGCTTTAAGAGGATGTCTATCTCCATTTACATAGCAGCAAGGACAGTTAGCATGGTTACAGAATACCAAAGACACCCTCCAAGTTTAATTATTCATTAAGAAAGTTATTTATGAAGCTAGGCGCTAACTGTAGCTCTTGTGAGAAATTACTTGCTGTTGGATACAGAGGGAAGGACACACACTTCTCTGGGACAATGAGCCTTCAGATGAACTCCAAAGATGAGCCAGAAGAAACCAGCAAACCGTCAGGCGGTGCCAGGATCCTTGCTTTGACTGTTTTCTCTGCTGCCATCGGAGGCACCTTCCAGTATGGCTACAACATCTCAATCATCAACGCTCCCACCAGCTACATCCAGAGCTTCATCAATGATACCTACATGGAGCGCTGGGGCGTTGGCTTGGAGACCCCTCAGGTGACCCTAGTGTGGACTCTTATTGTGTCGGCCTTCTCACTAGGCGGTTGGCTGGGAGCCCTGTTGGCGGGACCTCTGGCAGTCCGCTGTGGGAGAAAGAACTCCCTGCTTCTGAACAACTCCTTCTTGTTTGTTGGTGCTGTACTCGTGCTGACATGCAGAGTGGCGAAATCATTTGAGATGATCATCCTTGCTCGTTTTCTGGTGGGGATGAACTCAGGTGTCAGTATGAACATTCAGCCTATGTACTTTGGGGAAAGCGCACCCAAACACCTCCGGGGTGCTGTGGCTTTTTCCTCTGCTGTTTTCACTGCATTTGGGATCTTCCTGGGTCAGGTTGTTGGAATAACTGGATTGTTGGGTGCAGAGCCTCTTTGGCCCTACTTACTAGCTAGTAACGCTTTGCCAGGCTTGATCCAGCTCCTTTTCCTACCCTGGTTCCCTGAAAGCCCCAGATACCTTCTCATCGACAGGGGAGACAGGGAAGCATGTGTGCGGGCGCTGAAAAGGCTTCGTGGTGGGGAGGCTCCAGCCTTGGAGATGGAGGAGATGCTTCAGGAGCAGCAGCAGCAGCATCAAAACTCTGCAGCCTCTGCCAAGACGCCCTGGTCTCTGTTTAAGGATCCTGACCTACGATCCCAGCTCAGAACAGTCATGGCTGCCAGTAGTGCCATGATGCTCTGCGGCAACGACTCCATCTACTTCTACGCTTCCTATATCTTTCTCGAAGCGGGGATTCCTCCAGAGAAAATCCAATATGTCACCATAGGCACAGGGGCATCTGAGCTAACTGCTTCCATACTGAGCAATCTGCTGATTGAACGTGTGGGCCGCAGGTACCTTCTTTTGGGAGGGTACAGTCTTATGTCATGCTGGTCTGTAGTCTTCACTGTAGCTCTCACCCTCCAGAGCCGCGGCGTGGCTGGGATGGCTTACCTCAGCATGGCATGCGTGTTTGCCTACATTCTCAGTTTTGGCTTAGGTCCAGCGGGGGTGACCGGAATCTTACCAGCTGAGATCTTCGACCAGGGGGCTCGGCCGGCAGCATACATGGTAGCTGGCTCGTGTATGTGGATCAGCCTGTTCTCGGTGGGAATGCTGTTCCCCTTCATCGTCAAAGGCCTGGGGAACTTCTGCTTCCTGCCATTCATGGCTGTGTGTTTGGTGTCTGCTTTGTTTTTGGGGTTCACTCTACCAGAGACTAAGGGGAAGACAGTGGCTGAGATCACTGCAGAGTTTGATAGAAAGAATGGCGTGAAGAGGGAGAAGCCAGACCTGCAGGTGCACGAGCCAATTAGGGAGTACTACCAGCTGGGTAAAGCCTGCTCCTTCACTACCCTAATGCAAGATTCTGACCCTGACCATAAGAGCGCAACTGAAATTTGACATCCTTCTTTAAAAGTGTAAATAAAACAGGCAGTGCCTTTGCAGCCTCTTTATGCACCTTCAGTGACGGATAATCAGGTGAAATATGAAGTGTCCTATTTATGAAAGATGATGTCTGTGTAATGTTTTCGCCGGCGTTGCTCTGTTTGTCTGTCTGTTTGTTTGTCTGCAAAATAACTCAAAAAGTCATGAACGGATTTTGATGAAATTTTCAGGAAAGGTGGATAATGAGACAAGGAACAGATGATAAAATTTTGGTGGTGATCGGTTGAAGCAAAGTGGATAAAATAATAAATAAAATCTATCATCTGACAGCCTCAGCAGCAATTCCAATTTCTAATGAGACGGTGGAAAGCACGTCTTGTTCTACTTGCTAAATATTGTAATTCTAAAGTTGAAATTAATGTTCTGTGTTGGAAAAAAATAAAGTGAAGAATACAAAAATACATATTATATTCTGTACTAATGCACTCTCTGAGTGCTTTTCTAGTTATTTATTTTAATGCTGGTTTCTTGAGGAAACCCACTGGAGAGTATTAAATGCTCGGCTCAAGTGTTGTACTTAAAGGAATACTCTACCCACCAAATGATCATATGTACTGTAATTACTCACCTTATGTTATGTTGAATTTAGGAAGAAAACCTGGAGAACAAAGAATCCAAAAACTGAAAAAAAAGATTCATGATGGATTGTGTTTAAAGTTGTAATTAATTAGTTACTTTTTGGTCATATTTGCTGAAACTGTCATTGTATCCACAAAGTAGTACATGAGACAGATAACCTGTGGAAAAAATCATGTTCCTCCTCCTCCTCCTCATAGTGCTTCTATTGGCATTTGCTGGAGTCTACTGCATGTGAATGAAAACAATCAGATCTGAGGAGTCTCTAACGCAGTTGTCAGTCATATTCACTGCGCTGATCAAATATGAATCAAGATTCTGTTACTGCATGGCCTATTCTTTGCCTCAAATGTTTTCAGAAACATATTTTAGTGTACTGTTTAGCTGTAAAATTAGAGTTTGTGACCCGGTCGCCATGTTGCAAACAGTTGAGCTGAAACGACGCACCACCCACCGGCTTGGTCACAAACATTCTTAATTTACAGCTAAGCAGTACACTAAAATATAGGCTATGTCTTAAAACATTTTATGTTTGAAATAGGCAGTAACAGAATCTTGATTCACATTTGATCAGTGCTGCTGAGTTTGACAGTTTGACCACAGTTTACAAGCAGTGAGTGACATGATTGACAGCTGGATTTGAGACTCCTTGGCTCTGACTGGTCATTTCCTTCAGCCGCAATTCTAGCAAATACCATTTGAAGCACTACGAGGAGGAAGAGGAGCAGGAGGAACAAGATTTTATCATAGACTATCTGTCTCATGTCCTACTGTGTAGATATCAAAATATCTACCTACAAACTCTCACACAACTCGTGCAGTATTATCGAAGTCCCATTTATCTAATGGTACACTCAGTACTTCCCAAACGCATGCATTTTGGCTAAACAGTTACTATTTAAAACACTTACACACACAACGGAGGTGCACTTCTTGAAGAAGAATGGTAAAGTTTGAGAGAAAATGCATGTTTGGGACAACCCTGTCTCCTAGAAATTACATTTGTATGTTACCAGACTGCTTTCTTAATTTTGTTGTTGTGGCAATGTAATTGCCGCCTGGATTATGTTCGGAGAAAACATTTCTTTATGGTACTGTAACACAACAGTACATTTACGAACTGCGTAGGCTTCTTAAGGAGGTAGCTGGGGAGCATGGCAAAATGCAAAACCAAAAAATCCAGGACCTTGAAACCAGAACCTCGGGCTCATGTCCAGACTCCTGTGCCTCGTTAAATTCATGAGGTGAGGGTACTACTACGTCCTATGTATTCTAATGGCTTTTGGCTTTTTGTCTGATAGTTGTGTATACCATTACCAGCCAGGAAAAGAGGCGGGTATATCCCGTGTAACTGCGTATACCCTCCATTACACCATTGGGTTTGAGCAACAGAAGCATTGTGGTTAAGGTTAGAAAATGATCATGATTTGGGTTACATTTTAATGAGAAACATAATAAACACTTATGTCATAGGTTTAGGCATCAAATGTATTTTGGTTAAGGTTAGGGACATTATGTTTTCAGTTAAATGGTGAGTAAATTATATACAGATGATCATTTAAGGGGTTAAAGTTTTCCTTTAACTTATAACCCAAGCAAGAGAGTAAAAAGCTATGGAGTGTTTAAAATAACACATGTATAGACTTCTCTATTAATTACCTACAGTATGGTCACACAGAGAAAGCATGACGTGATGATATTTTCTCTACAAGAAGGATCTTTAGGAGCATAACACTGTAACTGTAAGCTGAGTAATTGCCTTACCAAGACCAGCATACTGTAAAGATGTGAAAGTACAGTACTGGAAAGACAAATGGACTTTATTTTAACTTTACCATCTCCCTTTCATTCAGTACACCCTGCTTATATCAGTTATAAAAGCACCTCAGTCAGTTGTTCTTGCTTATCATTGTCTATTTATCGTCTCATAAACATGACTATGCCAAAGTATGGAATTACGGTACCTTTGTTAATTTAAGATGAGACGTATGTGAAGCACTGTGTGATTCCAGTATCCAGGAAGGCAAAGGCGATTGTATACCTCAAATATAGCTACATAACTCATATTCATTCAAACTCTCTGAAGGTCTTGATAACGGTAGAGGTGTTTGCAGCAGACTGGGTAATCTTTTGAATTGCATGCACTAAAGGATTACCCACTAAATCAACACTTCTGCACTGGGTAGATAACACTGCTTGTTTATTGTGTATTCTGATTGTGTACATATCTATCCAGTCCAGTGATCCATGCTTGTTACATTTTACTGTTCAATGACCCCAGTGGGCATGGGGAATGTTACCTCTCTAAACTCTGGAAAGTGTTGTGTTCTGCTCGGTTGCATGTATACTAATTGGACTCCCACTCCAAGGTGTCGTTCCTACTGGCACCACTAACGGCATGATTCCATTTCACCACCCCTTGAGATGTTTCCTTTGTGTACTCATGCAGTGACTTTATAAATGCAGCTCCACCAAACAGCCAGTAGATGACGTCATTGTCATTGTTCCTTGCCTGTTGTCCTCTCCTTGCCAAATATGAAGCTGTATATTGTTAAAACGACTCTCAGATGAGACACCTAGCCAAAGATGACACTGAAATTCATCAGCTGTCAGCTCACAGCCATTGCAACTGTTTTGTTGACCATCTGTCATATCTCCTGTATGTTCCCTTTTAAAATTATTTCTTCAAAATGCAGCAGATGTCATTTTTTAGTCAAGGTGTTATTTTTTTTATTAGAAATCCAAATCACCCTCTCTTATTCTCTGAAAATGTCACTTTTCATGCTGGATTTCAGGAAGAACCTCACTGTTAGAGCATGTTGGTGCTGTACACTTTATAACTGAAATATTGCTATTGAACGACTGTCTATCCAAAGCATGTTACGATAATCAGTAATTATAAGGATTCTGTAAAAGTCTTACTGTACGATTCTCTGACTTTATTTTGTAGGGATATATATTTTGCACATACCAGTTATGTATTTAATGGTATTTATTGAAAGAGAAATACTACTGTATGTACAAAAATAAAAAAAATCTAAGACTACGCCATTCTCTTCATTGTGATTTAGTTAGTTTGATTGATTCCGCCTGTCTGATCCAACTGCTTTCTTAATTACATTTAATCACATTACTTTGGCTCCCTCAGCTCCTCTGTGCCTTCATCGACTGCACCATCCCACTCCCATTAAAACTGCGAGTGTAATGCTGTTTATTTATGGAAATAAGTGCTGTTTGAGAACGGCTCACTCTAAAGTGGGGCTAAGGTTCAAGTGTGCTGTTCCATTGGGCTCTGTTACATCATTCCAGTGTCTCCTGGCTGTTTGAAATGAACCTAGATAACAGAAAAATGGGATTTATATTCAAGTGTGTGCCCTGACGAGGAAAGGTTTTGTGTGTGTGTGTGATTCAGAGCTGCTGTAAAAACACTAGAAATTCAAGGTAGAAGTGTTTCTGTTACAATCACAACAGGAAGCAGAATATTTTTGCTCTTGCTGGCCTTCGGTTGAAGTTGTAGAAAGATTTAAAGATAAAGTTAATTCTCTGCTAGCAAAACTAGTCCACGTATGTTACACCTCAAATAAACAGAAACTCCAGTCCATTAGAGACAGACTAGACATAGAGTATATACTGTAATTTTAAAGCACAAATTATGAAATATGGTAATTCGCTTTCCCACAGCTGTCTGGCCATTATTAAGGTAAAACCAGGGAGATGTATAGCTGCCGCTGCATAGAGTGCTCCAGGGATGAGTCCTAAACCTGGAAATGGGGTAGCATTTTAGCACTCCTGGTTACCAGTGACCTCGTCATGTATCAATGTTTGGTCATGGACTTCCTCGTTCAGATGCGACATGAAAGGTACCCTGGGTGCATTGGTTTTTGACGTTCTGGTACGCCATGTCAACTTCAGCCTGTTAAAGGCATCGTCTTCTTTCAAAATGCACTTCCATTTTCACAGGAAATTTACTGTTTACATACAGTCTCTTTCAAAATAAATGCACTCAGTACAACAACGTGAATTGACTTTTTTTCCTCCAACAACTTAAACACGTGGTTGGGTTTAGGAAAAAAGAACAGGGTTTGGCTTAAGAATCTTACAGGATGCAAACACCACTCTCCTGGGTAAAGCTGGTGTTTGTTGGATGTGTTTCATGTTTCACCCTGACACCACCGCCCCAAGTGCTGGATTTGACGACTTTGGAGTGAGACCGGCTTGTTTTTTTTTAATTAGCTTTTAGATGCTTGAAATTAGATGACAAGCTTCAGAGACGTTTACTTTTTGTTCTACAACGTAGAGTAGGTCAGTAAATACCCCATTTGTGAATTGTAAAGCTTTTACATGTCGCAGGCGGTTGCTAACAAGTGGTTAAATGTGACTACAGAACGTCATCATGCCGAACACGGCTTTAGAGTTCAGATGGGGTGGTAAGGTTAAGTCATTAACATGTCAACCTAGCAACACGTACATGAGGCCAAATGTAACAACAATCCACTTTATTCATTTTCTTTATTCATTATGCATGAAGATGTGATCCAAGTTAGAAGTCTCTATGTAACCCTTACCCCTACTCTAACCTGAACCATGTTTCCTTTAATATTTCATAGCTAGCTAAACACAAACTTTGCATTTTCTTTGGGGCATCTGAGTCCAGACCAAAGAGCAAAGGGGGATGAACTTGGACTGATGGTCAATCAGGTCTCACTTGTCATCTAATTTCAAGCATCTAAAAGCTAATTAAAAAAAATAAGCCGGTCAAAGTTGTTAAATCCGGTGCTTGGGCAGTGACTTGTGGTGTCAGCATGAAACGCAGCTGGTCGCTGTTATAGTTTAATGGCGCTCGGCAGCATCAGGGGGAAATGCAGTGGGACAAGAACGAAAGTTAAGGTGGCAGAAGTTTGAGTAGGGGTGGTGGATGGGTCCAACAAACACTGACCCTCACCCCGGGAGAGCGGTGTTCGCGTCCTGATTATAAAGCCAAACCCTGTTCTTTTTTTCCTAAACCTAAGCTAAGCCTTTGTTGCGTGAACCCAACCATGTGCATTAGTTGTTGAAGGGAGAAAAAAAAACGTCAATTCACAGTGTACTGATGTAGTGCATTTATTTGGAAAGAGACTGTGTGTAAATAGTAAATTACCTGTGAATACAGAACTGTATTTTGAAAGAAGACAATGCATGTAACAGGAAGAACTTGACGCAGCGTTCCAGAACCCAGTATCTGGATGTGGAAGGTCCATGACCAAACGTTGATGTGTGACGAGGTCGGAGTGAGAATGTGTTAGTAGGAGAGTCATTTAGCTGGTGGGTGGGTCACGTAGCTGCTCCAGCTGCTGCTGTACCTATACTCACAACTGAAAGACGGTTATCTTAGCCAAGCATTAAGACTAAAGCTGGGGTAACAGCTAGCTCTATTGATTGATTGAAAAACAAATGCCTTCCCAGCAAATCAATAAAATGAGAACATAGTTTTTAACTTTTATTGCAAGTTTTGGAAAAAAAAAATCTCCGAGCTGCCACCAATAAACTGTACCTCCATGTTCCGCTGCTCGGTCTACTGTGGCTCCGTCTACTGTGTCATTAGGTTAATCCTAATGAAGTTTACTGGCACATTTTGCTACAGCCATTTAATCATAATGTCAGTTAATCAATGCAGCCTATTTAATGCAGTGCAACGGCAAGTTTGGACTATTTCCTTTAACATTCTGACAACCTCCACAAAATATATCTGTTATTTTAGTGCACTTTGCAGTCACTTTCCCCCCTTTTTTTCAACATAATTTCTCAGCACAAACATTTCCATGTGTGCTTTGCTGTCCATCCTCCATACAGTACAGTTGCAGCTCAGCAGGATACGACTGCTACAATATGCGGAGCAGTTGCTCATTTACTCCCTTACTGCAGTGTTACCATTTTAACCTGTAAATGTGAGCGCACAGGTCTTAGTACCAGCCCAAACTGGTAGCAGTCCATTGGGATTTTACCCATCCCTCCTGATTGACATGCCGCCACTGTCTGAGCTAATAGTTATTCTACAAAATGAACTGTTCTTTGAATGTCAGCTCCTATCAGTGAACTTAAGAGAAAACGGATCCATAATGTCAGTATCCACAGCCTCTCTTAGACTCTGCAATATTGAAAAAATGACATTCTAGATATGACATTTCAGGTTCAAGTTTTGACATTTAAGTAGGACATTGGCCTCGCTTCTGTCATTTTGCTTTTGTCAGACTGGAGATGGCAGACAATAATGTATCATGTCTGACACTTGCTTGATCTGAGGTTCATATTCCATGAAAGAGTAGTGTCACATTAGTTATGATGTACGTGTTCAAAGAAGTTCACCAGTTAATTTCTCTCTGCTGCGAACGTTTCGGGTCCCAAGTGGTGCTTCAGTGTCTTTGGTCTTCTCTAAGTGAAAGCATATTTTGCGGCTTCCTCCTCAGATGAAGAGTGCGGTTTTCCTTTGGCAACCACAGGTGGAATTGCAGAAATAGTGGGGGAGAGAAAAATCTTACCTTTAATTCTAGTTTCTATGAAGACATCAAAGGATGTTGCCAGGCACCCGAGTATGGAGGATGAAATATGAATAAATAAATATAAATAGAGTAATAACCAAAAAAGTTTGAATAAGTAAATTCTAAAATACATACTGAAATAAATAAATGCATAAAAAAATAATAATAACTGAACAGTTATCCATCTCTTTAGATAGCAACAAAAATGTTGAAATAGATTGACATCATGCATTTAAAGAATACATTATGTCCTATTTAACTATCAACTTTTATATCCTATATTTATTTATTTATGTATTTATTTATTTTAGAATTATTTAATTATTATTTTGTTTATTTATATACTTATTTCAGCAATTAATTATTTATTTTTGTGTTTATGGATTTATTTATTTATTCATTCACTTCAGCATTTACTTATTTCTGTACATTGTTTCAGCATGTATTTATTTATGGATTTATTTCAACTGCTATTTATTCATTTACTTATTTATGTTTGCATTCACTTATTTCTATATTTTATTTCAGTGTTTATTAATTTCAGAATATTTATTTTTTTGTTTATTTCCGCATTTTTTATTTCTATATTTATGTCAGCATTTATTATTCTTTTATTGTTATTACTGTTTTTATTTATTTTAACTGTATTTAATTATGCATTAACTTTTGATTGATACTTAGAGCATTTTCTGTCCTCCATACAATACCTGAGGGTGAGACAAGGAAATTGAGATGTAACATGATTAGATGGGCACAAAAAAAGAACAAGAAAAAAAAAACTGCAGAAGGACAGAAAACAATATTAGATGTTATTGTTCCTCTGCCTCTTGAGTGTCGTGTACGTGCCTACACCCGTATGCAGTGGACAAGAATAGTTTGCATAATAAAAGCAGTCTAAGAGATGTCGTCTCTGTTTGCTCCTTCACAACAAAACAGACTGATGATGCTATTATGGAGCAGCGAGTGGGTCACAGTGGACTTGCCAGAGAGCCTCATCATCACCATTGTTGTCGATGCAAGCTGGCCCGTACCTCCGATATGAGCAGATAACATGGAGTTGTTATTACTGTTTGACCCTTTGTCTTGGGAAGGGGGAAAACCGGGAGAGACATACACTTGTGTGTCTTATATATTAAACAGCTGAGAACAAACAACACAGTAGACTGTCAGCATTTTATTAAAACTGGACATAATTCAGTCAGTGGTGTTGCCACCTCATATATGATGGTTAACTTAAAGGTTGTTACACTTTTACTGTAAGAGATTTTCCACGCGTATGCTGTAACTGTAACTGGATGATCCTGGTTTTGAGTGCTGAGATTTCGTGCCACATAATCGGCGAGGTGCTATTTTCTTTCCAGCATGACGAAAACATTCTTATGAATTTTGAATTAATTTTTTATTGTGGATAAGTCTGAAGGTTTTAAGGGACAATCCACCTTGAAAAAAAGTTGTCAGATCTGTTTATTCATTTGTGCTCTATCCAGGGGTGACAAAAATAAGATTGAAATCAATTTCATATCTTTGCTTTAAAGCTGTACTAATCAATATTTTTATTTTTACAATGGATCGAATAAGTCAAATGTGAAAGAAGTCGCTTGTAGTGAAAAACCCACAGAGAATTACCACCAGACCCTGCAGTCTCCTTCAGCTCTGCGTAGCATTTTAGCATCTTTTAGCTTATTGTTTTGGTTTTACGATCCACAACTTTAATGTTTTGCTTTCAAAATTTTCAAATTTTTGTCAAGAATTAGTGGAAATGGGCGGCATGGTGGTGTGGTGGTTAGCACTGTCGCCTCACAGCAAGAGGGTTGCCGGTTCGATCCCGGGTGTGGGAGCCCTTCTGTGCGGAGTTTGCATGTTCTCCCCGTGTCAGCGTGGGTTCTCTCCAGTTACTCCGGCTTCGTGTTACGGTCCGGGAGGCAGACACTGTCTCCACATTTAAGACTAGACTTAAGACTTTCCTCTTTGATAAAGCTTATAGTTAGGGCTGGCTCAGGCTTGCCCTGTACCAGCCCCTAGTTAGGCTGACTTAGGCCTAGTCTGCCGGAGGACCCCCCTATAATACACCGGGCACCTTCTCTCCTTCTCTCTCTCTCTCTCTCTCTCTCTCTGCATCTTGCTAACTCGGCCATTCTGGATGTCACAAACTCGGCTTCTTCTCCGGAGTCTTTGTGCTCCACTGTCTCTCAGATTAACTCATATCGCAGCGGTGCCTGGACAGCGTGACGTGTGTGGTTGTGCTGCTGCCGTGGTCCTGCCAGATGCCTCCTGCTGCTGCTGCTGCCATCATTAGTCATTAGTCATACTTCTACTGTTATTATACACATATGACTATTGTCACACATGTACAGTACAGGCCAAAAGTTTGGACACACCTTCTCATTCAATGCGTTTTCTTTATTTTCATGACTATTTACATTGTAGATTCTCACTGAAGGCATCAAAACTATGAATGAACACGTGGAGTTATGTACTTAACAAAAAAAGGTGAAATAACTGAAAACATGTTTTATATTCTAGTTTCTTCAAAATAGCCACCCTTTGCTCTGATTACTGCTTTGCACACTCTTGGCATTCTCTCCATGAGCTTCAAGAGGTAGTCACCTGAAATGGTTTTCCAACAGTCTTGAAGGAGTTCCCAGAGGTGTTTAGTACTTGTTGGCCTCTTTGCCTTCACTCTGCGGTCCAGCTCACCCCAAACCATCTCGATTGGGTTCAGGTCCGGTGACTGTGGAGGCCAGGTCATCTGCCGCAGCACTCCATCACTCTCCTTCTTGGTCAAATAGCCCTTACACAGCCTGGAGGTGTGTTTGGGGTCATTGTCCTGTTGAAAAATAAATGATCGTCCAACTAAACGCAAACCGGATGGGATGGCATGTCGCTGCAGGATGCTGTGGTAGCCATGCTGGTTCAGTGTGCCTTCAATTTTGAATAAATCCCCAACAGTGTCACCAGCAAAACACCCCCACACCATCACACCTCCTCCTCCATGCTTCACAGTGGGACCCAGGCATGTGGAATCCATCCGTTCACCTTTTCTGCGTCTCACAAAGACACGGCGGTTGGAACCAAAGATCTCAAATTTGGACTCATCAGACCAAAGCACAGATTTCCACTGGTCTAATGTCCATTCCTTGTGTTTCTTAGCCCAAACAAATCTCTTCTGCTTGTTGCCTCTCCTTAGCAGTGGTTTCCTAGCAGCTATTTGACCATGAAGGCCTGATTGGCGCAGTCTCCTCTTAACAGTTGTTCTAGAGATGGGTCTGCTGCTAGAACTCTGTGTGGCATTCATCTGGTCTCTGATCTGAGCTGCTGTTAACTTGCGATTTCTGAGGCTGGTGACTCGGATGAACTTATCCTCAGAAGCAGAGGTGACTCTTGGTCTTCCTTTCCTGGGTCGGTCCTCATGTGTGCCAGTTTCGTTGTAGCGCTTGATGGTTTTTGCGACTCCACTTGGGGACACATTTAAAGTTTTTGCAGTTTTCCGGACTGACTGACCTTCATTTCTTAAAGTAATGATGGCCACTCGTTTTTCTTTAGTTAGCTGATTGGTTCTTGCCATATTATGAATTTTAACAGTTGTCCAATAGGGCTGTCGACTGTGTATTAACCTGACTTCTGCACAACACAACTGATGGTCCCAACCCCATTGATAAAGCAAGAAATTCCACTAATTAACCCTGATAAGGCACACCTGTGAAGTGGAAACCATTTCAGGTGACTACCTCTTGAAGCTCATGGAGAGAATGCCAAGAGTGTGCAAAGCAGTAATCAGAGCAAAGGGTGGCTATTTTGAAGAAACTAGAATATAAAACATGTTTTCAGATATTTCACCTTTTTTTGTTAAGTACATAACTCTACATGTGTTCATTCATAGTTTTGATGCCTTCAGTGAGAATCTACAATGTAAATAGTCATGAAAATAAAGAAAACGCATTGAATGAGAAGGTGTGTCCAAACTTTTGGCCTGTACTGTATACTGCCAGATATTAATACATACTTTCAACATATTGTACCACAGTAGCCAGAACTATAACTATAATATTATTACTTTCAATAATGTTGTTGTAAGCTACTGTTATTACCTGCATCTCTCTCTCTCTGTCTCTCTCTCTGTCTCTCTCTCTCTCTCTCTGTCTCTCTCTCTGTCTCATTGTGTCATGCGGATTACTGTTAATTTATTATGCTGATCTGTTCTGTACGACATCTATTGCACGTCTGTCTGTCCTGGAAGAGGGATCCCTCCTCAGTTGCTCTTCCTGAGGTTTCTACCGTTTTTTTTCCCCCGTTAAAGGGGTTTTTTTGGGGAGTTTTTCCTTATCCGCTGCGAGGGTCATAAGGACAGAGGGATGTCGTATGCTGTAAAGCCCTGTGAGGCAAATTGTGATTTGTGATATTGGGCTTTATAAATAAAATTGATTGATTGATTGATTGATTCCTCCCACAGTCCAAAGACATGCATATTGGGGACTAGGTTAACTGATAACTCTAAATTGTCCGTAGGTGTGAATGTGAGCGTGAATGGTTGTTTGTGTCTATGTGTCAGCGCTGCGATAGTCTGGCGATCTGTCCAGGGTGTACCCTGCCTCTCGCCCAATGTCAGCTGGGATAGGCTGCAGCCCCCCTGCGACCCTCAAGAGGATGAAGCGGTTAGAAGATGAAGATGAATTAGTGGAAATGAACACAGTAAATATTGGGCTTACATTTGCTGGTGGACAGAAACACAACTCCAAATGAATGTAAATGTTGCTTTGACTTTGCCCGGATGAGTAACTAGCGATTTCTGCTAATAGGTCTAATATGTCACAGTTTTGTTTTCATACCAGTCTTAATGTGACACTAGCCAAACAACATATGCACTTTTTTGCCTTTATAGAACTGCTGTAGACTGCAAGAAAAAGGAGAGAGAATACAGATGACACGCTACAAAGGGCTGCAGGTTGAAATCGAACCCTAGCTGCTGCAGAGGGCTCAGTCTGTATGGGGTGTACACTCTATTCCGTGAGCAAGAGGTCGTCCTTGTACTTAACACAGAGGCAGTAATTTGGCATTAATCCTCTCATCTCACACTTCGAGAGGAACCAGTTTTGTCCATTAATAAAAACCACAAAGAAATACCTGCAACCAGAGGTGCAAGGTAGTTACAGTGGGCACCAGTGCATGCTATTATGACAGACCCTAAGGCACACTAGTTACTTGTATGCCTTAACTGGCTACAATAAATCTTATTGTCACATGATCAAAGAGAAACTTGACATTGGATTACCCAGAATCATCATCACATAAATATGGTAAAAATACCAATTGTCATAAGAGATTATTCATTTAATTGTATAGTTTATTTATAGTGTATGTAGTATAAGCATATATTTTATAACATATTTTGTTATAGATTGCTACTGGCTATTTACCACAAAATAAAAACGAAAGAAGAAAAACATGATAGAGATAGGTTTGCCTATCACTTATAGCAAATGGCAAATGCAGTTTTTCTTTGAGCACAGGTACATTTCTAAGGTAGCAATATAAATTCGATCATATTCTGTCAGGAACCCTGGGATGTGACTAGTAGGCCAGGAGCAAGGTATGTTTTAAGACCTCTGTCCCTGTGTGTGTTGTGAATGTCAAACACTGAATTTTTAAAATAATAAAATTGATTTGCACTGCAGCTGTCTGTTAGCAATATTCTGTTGTTTTGGTACTTCTTCTTTCTGTGTGCTAAACCAGGCTTGCAGAGAAATCTGATAATAAAGCTCACTTGCATTTAAGTTACTCCAAGTGTGTTAGCCAAGTGTGCAAATCATTTTGCATCCATTTACAAGTGCTTTTATCTATTATGCCTGATTAAATGCTTTGGAGGCATTCTACAGTACATTCTACATAAAGTCCTGACAATAATGCAGATTTAGTTTGTGTCATTTTATGAAATAAAATGTAATGAATCTCATAAAGGATTTAATTTGTTCACATGCACAAGTTAACATAACATCTATAGTTTCACCTGATCACATCTGCTACTTTGAGAGCCACCCCCATCTTTGGCCTAAAACATTCAGCCACATGAAGAGCCAAGACCCTTATTAGCTTTAGGCATGCCTTGCAGGTGGCCTTTGGCATACTGGAAAGTTCATTAGCAGTTGGTGGCAAAGGTGAGAGGTCAACATCATCCAGTAATAGCACCACACCACAGCTCTACCTCCCACGGGAGCAGTTCTTGTGGTTGTCCCAGTGCAGCCCTGTCTGACAAGCTCTACTCCCATTACAACCTGATCAGTGGTGTAGTTGAGGGTATATGCAGCTAGACCAGGGGTCGGCAACCTTTACTATCAAGAGTCATTTTGGGCATTTTTTTTTTTTTTATTTGTCTGGAGCTGCAATACATAGTTGTGCCTTATAATGAAGATAACACCGCATTTTAGGTCTAGATTAAGATGTCAGTATTACTAATAGTTCTAAATGAGCATTCATTAATATGTTTTACCACAAGGTGGCTACTCTGCAGTGAGCTATTCATGATTATTTGGTACTTAAAAAATGCGATGTTGGCGGTGAAAGCAAACAAATCTGTCCACTTGCTATTAAGTCCTCTATTTTCCTCTGAGTCTTTTTATTTTTGGATTTGGAATCAATAGCTAGCCTAGCGACAGAGACTCCACCACTAACTAGCCCATGCTATTTAGGTTACCCAAAATTTAGCCAGGTCGTAGATGTATGATGCAAACCTTAGTTGACGAATTTTTTTTTTTTTTTTTTTTTTTTGGAGCGTACAGGTTACACATTTTTACAACTGGAAAGTGTAAAAAAAAAAAAAAACAATTTCTATTTTATTTATTTTTATTTTTTTTGTGAAAGCCACATAGGGCCACTGGAAAAGGGCTGAGGGGCTGCATGCTGATCCAAAGCTGCAGGTTGCCTATCTCTGAGCTAGAGCTGGAGAACACCCATCTATCAGCCAAAAGCTACTGAAATATATAGGATACACATTCTCGTCTGTGACCCACCCATCTACCAAGTAGTACACCCACCCCATCAATTACCACTACACTTCTGGGAAAAATGTACATATAAAGTTAAAACAGGAGCCCAGTATAGGTAAGGACATTTTCCATTTAATAGTACTGTGTGAGCTATAGAGTTATTTATTCATTTATTTACTTTTTATGTGGGGAAACTATGTTAAACTAAGTATTCATTACTAATTAGTATTGTCAAATGTGTCTGAAAGGTAACTTCAAGAAATCAGCTTCTTGGGGAAAACCATCTGTAACCCAGTAACTGGACTGGGGTGCCTGGATACAGATGAGTACTCCTCACCTGACCTAGTTGACTGCAACCAGAAGCACAAAGAAAAACTGAGAGGCACAAATTACAAAAAGGAGGAAAAAGCAAAACCGAAAAACTGGCAGTACAGTCGCTCTGAAGCTGTGCTTGTGGATGCAAATTACACTTCTTAACATTTCACACTGCAGCTCAGTTATTTTGAAATGATAATAATTTGGGGTTGCAGTTATTTTTGGATGGTTTGCGAGCCCATATTTCATTCCTGTCAGTGACGGGTTCAAAGAGTTTGTGTCTGAGATATTAAATGCAAAATGAGTGTTATTTGAATATAAGGCTTCCAGCTGTAAATCAGAAACTGTGGCCAGATTAATATGGAGCAATGTGCCCATATTCCAATAAAGTCACCATCATTTAATGTCTACGGGGAGCAGCTACAGAATTTGTCATGAGATGACATCATCGCCACAATTCATCTCTCCATTACCGTTCAGCTTAATGAGCTACTTTTCAAAACCACATAAAATCTAAGCTGTATCTAAACAATGATGTTGGATGAGGTTTCCTGGGATAAATGGATTTCTTTTTCCCTTGGCAGAGTGAGTATCTTTGCTCTAAGTGTCAGTTAGTTTAACAATAAAATAGGCTGGACTGCCATCAGATTTAGAGTGGTTATAAAACTGTCCAAAGCTCTGTTTGTATAATAAATACTGTTGACCTCTGTTTTAATTTATAGTTGTGCAAAGGCTCTGTATTAAACAAAAGTATCCTACAAAGTCCAGCTCCATTATAACTCACAAGACTCACAGAAAAAAACAATTGTCATTTGCTCACACATTTTCTCCACAACTACAACATGCTAGCATTTTTAGCATGAGCATTTTACATAGTATAAATTAGTTTAGCGACTAGTCGAGTCTTCCTATAGGCTACTCTTAAGAAGCTGGGAACAACAGCAACATTTAACAAAGGTAAAAGTTACAGAATTAGCTTCATTTTAACTCACAAGGTTCACCAACAAAACAACTAACTTTTGCTTGACACATTTTTCCCATATATCCAACATGCTAACGTTATTAGCATAAGCCTATTACATTTCCTGCTTGCTAAATTGCAAATTCTGGGATATTGAAGGAATGACCCACCCTACTTCCCCTGTGATTGGCTAGTACTTGTTCCCTTCGTCAGTTGGATTGGTTAGGTTTAGGCAAGAGGAGTGTGATTGGTTAGGGTAAGGGTGAGAATGTCAGGGTAAGCCAATCAGTGGTTCAGTCAGAGTAAGAGGCCGTTTACACGTTGTCGGCTATTTTCATAAACGGACATTTCACTGTCTCCGTTCTCAAAAAGATCTTCGTTTACACTTACCCGTGTATATACACAAGAGCATGCCAAACCTGTAGGTGGCAGTGTAACGAGAAGCTCAAGCCTTCCATGTATCCATTGTCACCATAGCAACATAGGTCGCACTTTTGACACAGGCGCAAGTTCCGGCGCATACTGTGACGTGGGCTGCCTATAACTCCGTTTATCTCTGTTTATCTCAGTTTACATGCAAACGCGCAACCAGAGTTTTCCAAAATCTCCACTCTGGCCGGAGTTTTTAGAAAGACTCGTTTTCAGAGGAGAAATCTCCGTTTGTGTGTAAACGAAGGGCACAAACGAAGGAAGATGTCTCCGTTTATCAAAATTACCGTGTTCGTGTAAACGTCCTCTAAGGCGGGCCATTCCTTCGCTGTCCAAGGAAACACATGTTCCAGAAAATAACAGACTTTCCTCTGCTCATATGAAGGCAGGATAAATCACACACAAGACTTAAAATGCTATTTTGTAGTGGACAAATTATTGTCTTAACAATTTATTGGTTCTTATCTATGAAATAAAAGGTAAACACAGGCTACGTTTCCACTTTCAGTTTATAAAAAGCCTACACTGTAGGTGGCCTACAATGTCAGTTCAACACAGAGGTATAAAACCTGCTATAGGTTGGATTTTCCACCATGAATTGAAAGCTACACTGTTATTTGGCTCCTTCTGGTGGCAACAGGACTTTTAAATATACAATATAATCTATACAATTTAAGATAAAAATCAGTGCTGCTAAAATAAGTATGCATGGAGATTGAAACTGGATCATGCACACCACCACACAACTTAGAAACTCTCTGTGTTTCTGTGGGTGGGTGTGCGTGTGTGTGTGTGTCAGGGAGAGACAACACTTTCATCAGCAGCTCTCTTTCCTCATGGCCTTGATGTGTGTATCTGACAGCGGCACTGTCAGCAGGCATCACTCAGGGACTTTAGGGAAAATGTAATCTTATTTAACCAGAGCATTGATTTCCTGGTGGCCTTATTGACCTCTGATGAAGATGAAAACAGATAAATAGGTAGAGGAAATGAAGACGAATGAGGAAATAGAGAACAGAAAACCCCCACAAACAAACAAAAAAAACCAACAACATAGAAAGTAATTTTCCTAAATGTCACCGGCAGATGAATCCTTTGCAGGGCCGGTAAATTGACACTTACTCACTCTCACAACATGACTGACACCCAGGGGAGGTCCAGAGCAATTCAGGGGACGTGAGTGATGTTGTGTGGCCATGAAGAGGGCAGGTGCGGTAGGGATGCAGCTCTGAGGGCATCCCCCCTGTGGGTTCCTCTGAATATCACGACAGGATGATGGAGAAAAATCGCCTTATCTCTGTGTCTCATCGCCCCTCACTGGGAGAGAATGCATTTAGCAGTGAATGAGGGCCATTGCAAGCATAATGAGGCACCTGGCAAGCACTCTAACAGCAGATTTTCATCCAATTTGGCCATAGCTGTCATCAGCTCAACATAATGGAGAGTCTGTCCTTCTGTATGGAGTGAGAAAAGTGTTTGCTGGGGGGCCCAAAAGTGTTTGTCTCTGCTTATTGTGGTGATAATTTGCATTTACATATTTTTGTGATGTAGCTTTCAGAATACAAATGTTCTGCTAACATACTATGTGAATTTTGAGTATATGTTTTGTGCGATTAAGAGCACTTCTTTCCAACCTCGGAAAATTCACGTAATGGCAACTTAATGGCCTCATGCTTATGACCCTAACATTATAAAAACTTTGTAGGTGGTTGGAACAAGCATGACAAAATATCTTCTTTATGAAAAACTCAGTGCAAGTCTCCCAAAAATAAAATAAACAAATAAATAAAAATAAAAAAGGTAAACACAACATACTGACACATTATTTCCTTAAAAAGTTGATAAAGTGAACTTGTTAGCAATGAATTACCTATTTAAACATCCAGAAAATACAGAGAAACATTAGCATTAGCTGCCAAATGTTCAGCTTAGGGTTAACTGTTAATTGATTTACCACTAAGAATATTTCTGACCAGTTACGCATGTTGTTTAATTTTGCTACTCTTCAGTTTACTGCACTACACACCAACTGGGTATGGTGGGTGCTAGCTAGCTACAGTGGGAGCCACTCAAAAGTTCCCGTTTCCATAGGCCCGTTTCCACTGAAGAAGTTCCTGGTACTATTTGGGGGACAGGAACTACTACAGGAACATCCTCTCGCTCGGCCCTCTCAACCGCCATGTCTCCACTGAGAGCGGAGTACGAGGAAGGTTCCTGTAAAGTTATGGGCTCTGGATGTGACGTAATTGTTGTGCGACCATTTTGGCCGGGGGACGTAGGGACGCCGTTAGCTGATAGCCCTTAGCGGTGCCTGTAATAACTCACTAAATGGCCCGTGAAGAAAATATTTTTTACAGCGGATGTCTTAGTTACAACATTAGCTAGCTTTGCTAGCTTTGCTGCTGCTGTTAGCTGATGCTTTCTAGACATCGTGATTTCCCATAACTGAATAAATACCACACATATCAATACAAAACTGCTTTGCTAGCTCAATCATGTTGTAACTAAGATATCCGCTGGAAAAAAATATTTTTTTCACGGGCCATTTAGTGAGTTTTTTTTACATGGCGGCGGAAGCTATATGAACGAGCTAACCCTCGTCTGCTGAGTTTTAAAAATGCTGGCTGTTTTGTTGCTTTCTGTTGTCGTCACATCCCTCCTTGAGTATATCCAATCAGCACCAAGTAATCCCCAAGCCCCAGCCAGGAGTCTTTCGGGCCGTTCTGAGTACCTACTCCGAGGCAGGGACTTGTTTAGCCCCCGTAAAAGTGGTGGGTGGGTGGGTGGCGCGGGTGGTTCCTGCGGTGGAGACACGCACCAATGGCCCCGGCCCCGTAAATTTACCCCGAAGTTCCTGCGGTGGAAACGGGCCTTATGACTGAACCTCGGCAGGCCTGCTCCGTGGAGTTAATTTAATCCCCCGTGATGACGTAGGATATGCAGCCCTGACTTGTAACGCCTCTAGAGACCTGTGTGAAAACAGTTGCAATGCTTCATTTGTCCACGGGGAGGAGCAGTCATTATCACCAAAATACTGTAATATCTGCAGATTTGGGAAAGACAGCTTATCAGCTGGTCCATGGCTCCACGGAGCCACTATTTAGCCTAGTAGCATTGTATGACTAGGTCGAATTACAACTACTGTATGCAACCCATGTCTTTTAAAATAATATTACCATGTGAAAAGCTAAGAGGACGCTCTGTTTTTATCTTTCAAAACCTACTTGTCCCTGTGTTTCCCGTTAATTTGGCTACCCCTGTGTAATTAAACTCCACCTCATTTACCGTGCTTTGTGTGAATTTTTTGCCGTGTTATCATGATTCAAACTGAGGTATTTGGAGAAGATCCAAGAAATAAATAACATCGATCCGTACGAGCTACCTGCAGCTGGAGCAGGGACCTAGACGCGTTGCCACCCTGCACCTACATGCAGGTGGTTCACTACTTAGTTTTCGGCATTAGTTACTATGCAGGCATTTAAAGGCTGAAATCACTGGGCAGTCCCACTAAGACATGGCATAATGGTTATGTGTGTTCTGTGCGTAAAAGGCAGCCGTGGACCACACTTTGCCACGATGACACACACACACACACACACACACACACACACACACACACTCACTCACAAGGTGAAAACAATACCAGGCGTCGCGGTGTGTCACGGCTGGTAAAAATGTTATTTAATAAGCTCACCAGCAATTTGTCTTTGTAGAAAGAGTGTCCCTGGTACTCTGGATAATCCACAGACCTCACTGTCAAGATTTCTTGTCATAGGGACTTCAGCTGAAAGCACTTCCAAGGAAAACTAATAACACTGGGTCACTGTTTCTGCAAAGATGTGTTGCTTCTGAATCTGTTAAATGTTTCCAAAGTTGTGAGCATCGCAAATGAAATGCCTTCCACCGTATTGGAGGGTGGAGACATCAATATCAGATATCTCAAAATAAATCCAAAATGATCCGCATGGCGAGATAGCCGTGCGTCAGCCAGGACGCGCATCTCTACTGTGTAGCCTCCTGCTCAGACGCAGGCAGCATATATTTCCCTCTCTGCACAGAGATGCATTTATTTATAATAACCACGTTGTATAGTGAGCAGCATATACATGTCCGCTACAAATCCCGACCAAGTTTGGATGAACGAGTAACACGCAGTCTGACAGGAAACGAAGGCTGCTCATCGGTCCCGTGCGCCGCTGTATGCAGGACGCACTGATTTCATGAGAGGAGCGAAAGGATCCACGGTATAATTAACCACAAAACACGTAAATAACTTTATATTACTGGCGTGTAACACTCATTAATACTTAAGCTGAGTCCTCTACGAAATGAGAATGTCCATTTGAAATAATCTTCTCATGTTTAATGTCCGAAAATGAATTAAATTTGTTCAAGGCGTCAAACTGATCTTTGTGCATGATGATCTCAAACACACTTGACTGACTTATATTTTCGTTAGGCTATTATTTTTTTCGTTATTGTATAATTATTTTCAGTAAATCAGGCAAGCTTATTCTATTGGAATTTATTTTAATTTTTTTTTGTATGACATTTTACACAGCTGCAATGCGCAGCGGAGTGGTATTTCTGTGTTGCTGCACCGTTGCGTCTCAATCTCTGCTAGCTGCTTTCTGAGACTCCGGATCTCTGCCTCATAAAAGCCCCCAACACTGCCAGAGAAGCTGCCACCAAGTGAGTCAACAGTGGTAGCCTATAGGAAAATGAAAAACATGAGTGTCAATTCATAACAAGAAAAGAAAAACGAGACTAAAAGCCCGAGCCAAATATTCTACACCTCAGCTCATTAAAAAAAACAAAAACAAAAACAACAACAACAACAACAAAAAAACACAGGGATTTTGTTACTGATTTAGAGAAATCTCATTGGCCAGGTAGCTGTGGTTAGCCAATCACATGCTGCCATCCGGCTCCTCCTCGCCATCAAATAGTTAAATTACCTGTCTAACCTCACTTGATCACCACCATGCTACAGTAGGCTATTGGCAACAACGAAGATGACGTGCATCAGCAAGAGAGAGCTCCCAGCAGATCCGTGTGATGCGAGGAAGTGGAAAAACAACACAGGAGATAAGGGAAAGTTTGGCATGCCAGTTTCACTGAGAGCTGTCAGGAAACACTACAAGGAGAAACCACCCCGACGCCCGTGTCCTAGAAAAATGCAGAAGTAAGTAACCAACTCAATAAGGGAATGTAAATGCATTAAAGGGCCAGTGTGTAATATTTGGCATGGTTTATTGTCAATCTGAATCTGAATATTCTACCCATTAATATGTTTATATAAGTGTATGATCGCTATAAAATAAAATTCGTTTGGTTTTCGTAGCCTTATAATTATGCTTTTATATATATATATATAGCAAGGGCCTTGCTTTAGAGAGGTCGCCATCTTGCGCCGCCATGTATGTACGGCAGACCGAGTGGACAATCCAGCCAGCCAGAGAACGCGTTTCGCGTGTATAAATGAACCAACAAAGACAGCGGGAGGAAGGAAGAAGGAGGAGGAAACAGCAGAGAGTGTTAGTAGTTCGTCGATAGAGAGTAGTGAAAAGCTTTTTTAGTTATAAAGTTTGCGAATGGACCACACTTACCACGCAACAGGAGAGAATGAACCTGAACCGTCATTTGCAAGGAAAAGAAGACGCAACTTCACTCCTTGTGATGCACTCTCTGCGGCGTTTTTCCTCCTGGTGATATATCTCCCCAACAATGGCAGCAGTAGCACCGAATCCCATTCTGTGCATTCAGCCTCTCTTCTCACCTGCTCAGCATCAAACACATGGAGTTCCTCATCTGTGTGCTCTGGCTCAAACAGGTATGGCTCTGGGTCTGTGTCCGCTACAAGAAACTCTTCAAAATCACGTTCAAAGTCGTCCATTGCAGCTACTATAGTCCGGAGATATTGCTAGGCTAAATAAACAGCTGAGCTCTGTTTACCAGCTACGCTGTCAGTCAGTGTGCGGGCTGGAGATTGGTGGAGCAGAGAGGGGAGGGGAGTCCCCACTTGGGATGGTAAACGAGTATGTGTGTAAAGTTATGAAGTGTGTCTGTTACGCTAGAAGAGTCAGAGTTTGGAACGGAGTGGAGTGTTACCGGAGTTTCTGGAGTGCTCAAATAAACGGGCCTTTTTCCCGAACGCTCCTCTGGTCTCCTGCTCGTGAGGTATCCATTACAATATTGTAACATGGTTTAGATTTCTAAATAAACATTCACCTCGTCACTAGATAGACCTACTCCTGAAAAAGTTGTGCTTTTTGACCCTACGAGGCCGCCGTCATTTACCCGACAGGAGGGGTGAGTGAGTGAGCCCTGCAATCTAGAATTTGACCACTGATGTCACTGTTTTCAACCCATTTTACACACTGGCCTTTTAAAATAGCAACATTTAAAAGGCTGAATGTGAGACCTGCAGCCAAATTGTGCTTTCTAGTCTAATGTTTATCCCCTCAATTTTCACTGCAATATCCTTACTGCTATCAACGACATGACCAAGACCAACAATGAAATGATCGCCCGAGCTGTACAGCAGAAAATCGAGGCAGATTTTGGTGTTCAAGTGAGCCTGACGAGTATACGCCGCGCTCGCAGGAGGTTGGGATGGACATTCAGCAAGACCCGTTTCTGCCCAGTGCTAAAGGAGTGCAACAAAGATGCAAGGCTGCAGCAAGCTTCTCAGTGGAAGGCGTCTGGGGAGACGTGGCATAATGTACTTTTCACGGATGAAACAACAGTTGCACTGGAGCACTATGCAAGGCAAAGTTTCCACAGAAAGGACCACTTTGTTGCCAAACCGCAACCAAAACACCCGTTGAAGCTTCATGTATGGGGAATGATTTCCCGGCGAGGAGCAGGTCCGATGGTCATCTTCGATGGAATAATGGACAGGACCTACTTCGAGGAGTCCATCATTAAAGAATTCGCTGCACCATACATCAGGAATTATTTTGGGTTGCATCATCGCTTTTTCCAAGACAATGATCCAAAGCACACAGCTGCTGCAGCTTGCATTGCATCTGAGGGCATCAACTGGGTGAAAACTCCAGCGGAGTCGCCGGACTTAAATCCAATTCAGCTTGTTTGGCACTCCATGAAAGACTACATCCGCAAAGAGGCAAAGCCAGGCACAAAACAGGAGCTTGTCCAGGCCATACAGGTGTTTTGGAGGACAAGATTGACGGAGAAGTTCTGCAACAGACTTATTAGTGGTTTAGCTAAAGTCACTAGTCTGATTATCAGGAACAAAGGAGGGCATAGTGGAAAATGATACGCAATTTGTCTCAATAAAAATATGGCAAAAAAAAAACCTCTTACTGTCTTTCTTTCTTTTGGTTACATTGTGGGAAGTAATATTTTAAAATAGGCTATATATTACAATAATTTTGTGTAATATTGCTAAGCCTATTTATTATTTTAAATAATAATAATATTCATATTTGAAGAAGTAGCCTATTGATTCAATTCAACTTCCTTTCTTTCTTCATTTGTGTAAAAATGTAATGTAAAGAGTAAAAGCAAAAAGTTGTCAGAATAATAAATACAGTCCAACAATAATCTTGCGACAAAGCTAAACTTTTTAACTATCCAAGGTATTATCTACTTTTGTAAATTATTGTTTCATTTTATCGACATGTTAGAGTGAAGGCATACAGAGGGAACTTGTTTAGATGAGTCACAGTGTAGCAACGATTGAGTGTTCAATTGCTCACTCAAAATGCCTGTAATGCCATGTGTGAGCACACGTGTTGAAACAATAAGGGTACTTGGCTTGCATTGTTCAAAAATTCCAGTGATTTAAAGGTTATCTCCTCATATTTCATTTTCTTTGGTGGTTTATGCAAACTGCTTTTACCTCCATTTGCAATCCTTTTCATAATACTGAATGAGATTAGGCTGCCTGTCGCCTTCAGAATGGTTGTTTGTGTTCACATTCCTCACCTGAAGTGGTAATGATTCAGTTAGAGGTGAGAAACACTGCCGCCCGCTCTGTTTCTGCACTCAAACAATTCTGAAATTCGTTGTACTACAAAAGCTTGAAATGAACGTACAACTCGTTGTTTTTTTTATCGAAAATATGTCACTGTCTTCATTTATTGTGTATAATTTCTCTAGCAGCAAACACATTTAAAGGAGACGCTTGTCAAGTCTACGCCCGCTGTCCGTGGTGCTGAAATCCCCGCTGCTGCTGACAGCAGACCGGGGGAGAACAAAAGACACTTCTTTGCTCTGTGCTTTCAGAAAATAACCATCATGCAGTCAGTTCGTCCCTGCAGACAGGGGCAAAAGGATCAATGCGCAGCCTCCGTTTTCTTTCTGATTGCGTCCGTCTCCTTCATTCAAACTTTGTCAACACGGTTGGGATTTGTAGTGAACATATGTATGCTGTTCACTATAAAATGTGTTTACTATAAATAAATGCATCTCTGTGCAGAGAGGGCTTAAAATATTCATCAGTAGGTCAACAGGAGAGAAGGTCCACTTTTGGAAATGCATGAAAGCCCTGAGTCAGGAGCGCAGACTTCTCTTTTTTTCATTCAAGGTTACATTCAAATAAACACAAGAAGTTTGTGCTCTAGAGAAAGGATCAGCACTCAGTGGATCACCTCCTAAGCCCTATGATAAGCTATTATGGCAAGGCTTAATATACAGACCAGTGTCTTTGGGGTCATTGGGTGGGAACCTCCTTTCACCAGTGTTTCAAATAATGCTGTTATGTTCCTTAAATGGCTTGATTTAGTTATCAAAGTTTCATTTTCTTAACAAAACATTCTAGTTCTCTTATAACTGCATGTTATTATAAAATAACTTCAAATCAAATCCTTAATCAGTGATAAGTGTGCGTGCTTCCCCCGCCCCTCCCAACAAAAAGCAGACAGCAGAGCCAGGAGTGCGCAAGACCACCTTTTATTTTTATTTATTTTTTATTTTACCCATTATCAAACCTGAGTTCAACTTATAATGACATGACAGTAAAAATATTGATTGGTTCTCTGTTGATTTTTAAGGCTTTACTGTAGGATACTATAGGTATAACCTGCATCGGTACCACTGCCCACCGCTACGGTGGGCAGAAGAATTAATAAAATAAATTAAAAAAGAATCATTAAATAGGCTACAAAGACTCAATTTCTCTCAGCCAGAGCCAACATAAAAATTAGTTCAGTGAATTCCTGCTGTATGTTAGTGTGTTGGCTTTTTATTCATGAAAGCCAGGGACACTTGGCTCCAACACACATTCAAGAACTTCTCGTCACATCACTTCAAAAAATAAATGTGTTTATTTTACAATATCAGAATAATTAAGTTAATAAAGCTAAAATGAAATATCACAAAATCATCGAAAAACTCCATATAGCCTAAAAAGACTCAGTGTAGAAACATCTTCTCTCTCTCCCCACATTCCAAATAACCCAGTATGCAAACAAAAGGTTAGAGCATAGTAATGCTAAATCACTGGCGTTGGAGGGGGAAGGGCAGCTCACAGCGCACCGCCATGAGCCGACAACATTCAATACGTGTAAACCAGAGGGGACCCTGCCTGTTAGCGTAGAGTGCGGCTGAATGTACATTATCCCTTTTAATTGCACAACGGATCTTACTGCTCAGTATCCCCTTTAATGATTGTTTTTATTCTCTTGCCCAAAATAGCAAAAAAAACTGCACCGGCCGCTTTATTTTTTTTAAATTTTGACTAGACTGTCCGCTGTCAAAACAGAGGGGTCTTTGTATGGGGTGCCGTTTGTAAAGTGGCTCACGCTGAAAATAACATCAACATTTTGACATTTTGCCACATTTAGCTTCAAACAAAAAGTGTTGTGAATTTTTTAAGTCATCTTTTACCACATTTACAGCAATATTTGTTAACTTAGAAATATATTAAATAGTTATATCTAAATATTAAATGTGGCACCTAAATGTTAAATGTTAAATCTAAATATTAAATCTAAATCTAAATCTAAATGCTAAATCTAAATGTTAAATCTAAATCAAATAACGAAATAAAACCAACTTATCGGGGGAAATGAACACTTGAACATACATTAGCGTGATAATAACTATCTAAAATATCAAGAAAGATGTTTGGAGAAATTTTATTTGATGTGTACTTTGAGTTGTCAGTGTCCCTTCGGAGGGATTCGCCTTGTTGTTAACAAAAACTTCCGGGTAGAAAACCAGCGGAGTTTAGCTATATATATATATATATATATATATATATCACATTTTTCACGTCACTGTATCACCGTTTAGACTAATCTGATTTTTGTAAAGTCTATAAACACAATGATTGAACAACCATTACTATTTCTGTGTGCACGCATTGTAAATGATAATATGGTTATCGTAGATTAGCGGGGCTAACTGTTAGCTCTTAGCCCCGTTAGCGGTGTCTGTAATGACTCATTAACTCTTAAACAGTCTGTGAAAAAATTTTTTTTTTTCTAGCGGATGTCTTAGTTACAACATGATTGAGATAGCAAAGCAGTGTTGTGTTGTGATGTGTGGTATTTATTCAGTTTTGGGAAATCACAATGCTCAGTGGACGCAGCAGCAGCAGCAGCAGCAGCAGCAGCAAAGCTAACATCAGGACATGATCTGTTAAAAGCCTCCCGTTGTCGGATATGACATGAAACTACTCCAGTTTGCTCAATCATGTTGTAACTAAGACATCCGCTGGACAAAATATTTTTTTCACGGACCGTTTAGAGTTAATGAGTCATTAAAGACACCGCTAATGGGGCTAACAGCTGACGGTTACCCCCGCTAATCTACGATAACCATGTTATTAATTTCAAAACGTGCACACAGAAATAGTAATGTTTGTTCAATCATTGTGTTTATAGACTTTACAAACACCAGATTAGTCTAAACGGTGATATAGTGATGTGAAAAATGTGAGATATTCATATATATATATATATAGCTAAACTCTGCTGGTTTTCTACCCGGAAGTTTTTGTAAACAACAAGGTGATTCCCTCCGAAGGGACACTAACAACTCAAAGTACACATCAAATAAAATTTCTCCAAACATGTTTCTTGTTGTTTTAGGTAGTCATTATCACACTAATGTATGTTCAAGCGGCCATTTCCCCCGATAAGTTGGTTTTAATTCATTATTTAATTCTATAAACACAGTCTGAACATTTCAAGCTTTTATTTTGGTACTTCCAGTGACTGGCAGTGTGAATTTGCATATTAGCTAAATATTTAGTTTCACCCAGAACATTTAGATTTAACATTTAGATTTAGATTTAATATTTAGATTTAGATTTAGCATTTAAATTTAACATTTAGATTTAGATTTAGCATTTAGATTTAGATTTAATATTTAGATTTAACATTTAGATTTAGATTTAATGTTTAGATTTAACATTTAGATTTAGATTTAATATTTAGATTTAGATTTAACATTTAGGTGCCACATTTAATATTTAGATTTAGATTTAGATTTAGATTTAGCATTTAGATTTAGATTTAATATTTAGATTTAGATTTAATATTTAGATTTAGATTTAACATTTAGGTGCCACATTTAATATTTAGATTTAACATTTAGATTTAGATATAATATTTAGATTTAACATTTAACATTTAGGTGCCACATTTAGTATTTAGATTTAACTATTTAACATATTAAATTTATAAATAATTTATTAAATAATTTGTATATAAGTTAACAAATATTGCTGTAAATGTGGTAAAAGGTGACGTTAAAAAATTCACAACACTTTTTTAAACATTGTTTGAAGCTAAATGTGGCAAAATGTTGATGTTATTTTCAGTGTGAGCCACTTTACAAACGGCACCCCATAGTCTTTGTACTGTATGTGAAAACTTCGGCTACTTGTCAAATCCTGTAAAGTTGTGATTATAATCTCTTGTTATTCAGTCTACAAGTAAAGTCTTTAAAAGAAAAAAGGTGAAGGACCGCCAGTCCGAATAATGGAAGTTAACGTTCGAAGAGGCAAGGTTTCGGAAAGGCAGACAGTTACCCCTGAAAAGAGTCGTTGCTATAGAAACGATACACTTCCACGTTTGATAAACTGAATGACTGCAGGCTGGTTTTTTGTGAGAGAGGCGCCATCTCATGGCCATACCCTGCAATTAAATGAGTGGGCATGTCTAGAATTAAAATAGGAGAGGGAGCGGGGGGGTAGAGCCAACACAGCTGGCTGGCAGCCAGCTAGAACTTGGCTGGGATTTAGCTGGGATTTGACAGGCAGCCAGCTGACAGCTGGCTGGAAGGGGAACCTTTGAGTGGCTCCTACTGTAACTAGCATAGGTTGTTAACTGTGTTATCATTGCTAGCTCTGTTAGCACAGTTGTAGCACGTGGTGGTGCTAACATACTGAACACTCTTAAAGGGGTTTCGCAGCTCAAAATGAAGCTGCTTACTCATGGAGCTATCTGAGGGGAGAATCACGGGTGGCTACCATGTTTTTCCAGAACAGCAACCCCGAAAAAGCGGTGCTGCTAGCTCGCTTCCACCTGACCTGGGTAGTGCGCAGTGCAGAGTGGTCAAGGCTTACATTAGCTAACCAGTGGAGTCTGGAGAGTGGGCAGTGGGCACTGCAATTTCATCTGTTAACGCAACTAGCCGGCTGTCTGTTAGCATAGCCAACAGAAAAATAATGTAAATAAAAGGTGAGACATTTAACATCACAAAACATTAACATTTCACCACTTGCAAAGAACTTGCACTAGAAATGTTGTGCTAAAGCTCACTGAATCAGTGGAGAGGAAACAATTATTCTGTGAAGAAAAAGTGTATGTACACAGTGTTGTGCTTGTGTTATGTCGTATTGTTGTTCTGCCTTATTGGATAAACATGCCCTAATGTCATAACCATATCTTCTTCTTCCACACAGTTGACCTTCAGACATTTTAAGGAAGCTCCCTTGGAAAGAGCCACTAGATGGAGGCCATCCTTGGAGAGGGCAACTTTGGTTTTGTAACCAAATGCCACAACACTGAAACGGACGAGGTGGTGGCCATCAAGGTCAACAAGAATCACCCCAGAATTATTTGACAGGCAAGAATGAAAATTCCCATCCTGAAGCAGCTGCAGTGTCTGGATCCAGACACTTGCAATATTGTGAGGTGGAATGGCTTTTTCAACAACAGGGAATGCATCTGCCTCAACTTTGAAGTCCTGGATCAAAGCCTGTGCAATCCATTACGAACCAGCTGGCCAGAGCCCTTTCCTACCCGAGGACCATGGGAGCTGTACACGCTGAGAAAGCTACAGGGTTCCCCCTTTAGGCTGGGGAGATAGACTATGATGTTGCAGAGCTTCATCAGAGACTCAGCGTTAGCCAGCTGACTATGTGCTAGACTGTGGGATGGGTGCAGCTACTATTTCTAGCAGCAAAACAACAGCCAGCAGCGCTGGGTATTTAAGACATCAGAAGAGTTCCACTGTAACAAGAGTTCTACGCTGCGGACTCAAGACAGATCAGACTGAGTCTTGAAGACCTCGAGCAGCTGATGGGCATGACCAGAGGACACCAGCACGATAAGCTTCAGTTGGTTGGCCTGATCAAAAGGATGCTGCAGCTGGATGCTCACCAGCACATCCATGAGTTAAGTGAATAATAATTTAGGAATTTATTATTTGAATTTCAATATTTTGAACTTACAATTATAAGTTCTGAAATGATTTGACACCGACAAACCTTTCTTGTTAGACTGAATTTGTAAAAAAGAAAGAGTTGATTTACAGTGTAGAGATGTCTGGTAGGAAAGTTGGGTGAACACCAAAGGTTGGTTTTCTTTGGATTTGGCAGTAACAGAAAACACTTTATATTTTTCTTTAAATGCCAAGTGTGTGTTTCCAGAGAAGTTATTTTGAGATTTTTTATGCCAAAGAATAGAAGACATGTTGGCATTTTTACAGTGAACACAACTCACAGTTGTTGGTTGGTATTAATAGCTTGCATGTGATGTTGCAGCCTCGTACTGTTCATCCTATAATACATTCGCACATATGCAGATTGTGCACAATGGGCTCCTGGGCCCAAATTCATAACAGGCCCTCTACCCCCACAGCATGACAGGTACAACAGAGTTGAAGGACTCAGATTGCAAAGAGTACTCAGCCTGTCTAAAGTCATATGATAGAGTGAGGGGACAGAAACACTCACTTTATATGTGTCATGACGGTTTATCTCTTGTAACATTTTCAAAGTGAATGTTTAGGCTATTCCCTCAGTTTTCCCCTTTTTAGGACTTTTGGGGCTCTGTTAATGACATAAATGACTAAGCCCTTTGACTAGAAGTGCAAAGTTTATGACAGTGACTTCACACAGAGGCTCTGGCATAGGGCCCCCATAAACCCTTGGGCCCCTGGGCTTGGTAGGGCTGTTTGATAATACACCCACGCATTTACAAGATACTTTGGCAGTTTCTCGTGTTTGCTCCTGGAAAGAAATGTTGCTGTCTTAATTTACAATACTATCTCTCTCTGTCTCTCCCACATACAGTACACACACACTTGCAGCAAACTTGTAGGTCAAAGCAGTTTATTATATTTGTGTAGAGAGGCGTAATCCATTGTATGTGTGACTGTATATGTAGATGCACACACTGTAACTGACTATGGGTGTGTTTTGTGTGTGTGTATTGTGGTAGTTTGTATAATGCAGGGATTTGTAAAGACAAGCTCAGATCATCCCTCTCGTCACCTTGTGTTTACATAAGCTTTCCCTGTGCTACCAGCTTAATACACAGTAGACTGAGCAGACACCAGGCTGTACACACACTCATTATGGCTGTTGAGCAAAAATTACAAGCAAAACTAAGTCCAAGGAACGTTTCATACCATATTATTTTATGGGGTTACATGTTATTTAAAAAAAAACAACCCAAAAAAACTCCTAATCCAAGATAGCCTTACCTTCGGCACATTAGAGTTATCTTAGCCGGCAAATCACTGGCTAGAAATGAGAAGCTGCTTTTGGGTTCCTTTGTCTAAATTCCAGTAGCGAATCTGACTGGTGTCAGTAGATCTGTAATTATACAGATGATGCCTCTAGTGTCCAATGCAAGGAAGTGCATTTCCTTACGGATGGATAGAAACCTGATAGAAACTACCTGTAGCGCTAGGAGAGAGGTTAATTTTGTCCATTTTTTGCCATCCAGTAGTTTGGAATATGCGCTTGGAACATTACCAGGACAAAAACAGGACCAATATTGCGTGGCAATAAATAAATCAATATGTTGGCCTGTCAGGTTTGTGACATGTTTTGTGAAATATTTAATTAAAAAGACATGTGAACGGCTGACATAATGTATAACCATATTTTGTTGGGGGTAGTTTCGCAGTCACATCGGATATCACAGATATTCCCATAGGAATGAATGGACTTCTGGTTGCATCATTTACATGTAAGTGGAAACGAGGCATGATACCTCTCTTATTTTTTCATATCAAACTGCATATGTTGCGTTAAACATTCAAAACTGAAAACAGCTGTTTATCTTAACTTTTGAAAAGTTGGATGGCTTTCAAAGGACAGTGACATAACAGGATAAAGGGTATAGAGATTTAGGAGAGAGAAGCTGTAGATGAATGAATTTTGCCTTTACAGTACAGGACATTTTTCAATGTGAAGCCTCAATCTGGGTTTTGTCACAATGATTTTCTGTCTTTTTTTCTAATCTGCTTTGCGGTGTTGGGGAAAAAGCCTCCCCACAGGAAATTGAACCATTATCATCGTAGACAATCATTCTTCACGTCATCATTTCCATAACATAAAATGATCCGCGATGAGTAATAAATGGGATGGATGGTGTTCATTTATGATTCCACACAGAACTGCAGCAGCACCGGGATTCAAAACCAATGGAAATCTTTCACCGTCTGAAGCAGCAATAAGACTTGTATATTTCATCTGTTAGTCTCAACCAGCTGCGGTCCAGGGGAGTTACTATTCAGTATCTTGGCAGCCTGCAAGAGCTGCAAAGAAGGCAAATAATAGGACTGCATATTGTACAAGTTTTCACTCTGAGACATAACTCAAGATTTATTTGCTTGATGTTTCAGCTCTGCTTAAATTGCCTTCTCTTATAAACAACAACAAAAAAAGTGTTTTTCACAGTAGTGGAACCCAGTCCCAAATGATATAAATGTGTGGCTTGTAAGATAAATTTGCATCAGCATAGGACAGCATCAAAGACAGGAAAGAAAGAAACAGAGGGAGAGAGAGAGTAAATAGGCTATGTAGAGAAGGGGGGTGCAGAAGGGCCGAAGAAAAGAAATACACACACACACACATGCACAAACAGGACCTATACATGCATTAAATGGAGAGATGTCAGAGCGAGGGGGCTTGGTGCCTTGCTGAAGGACACGTTGGCAGTGCCCAGGAGGCAAGGTGGCACCTCTCCAGCTACCAGACACCATCATAGACTGGTTTGTATGATATTTTAGGAAAACTGAGACATGACAGCTTGTATGATATCCTACAAATTAGTGCTCCATGCATGACTTTACATCTCGAAAGTACAGCTGCATGATTAATGTAAAGTTACGGATGTTAGGTTCAGGTGAGTAAAGTTGCTGTGGTTACATTTAGGAAAAGAAACATGGTGAGGACGTGCCTTAAAATGACTCAAAGTTCACTCAGAGTTCACACAGTTCCAAATACGCGTCTTCAAGGGAAAGTTCTGGAGGAAAATTAGAGGTTTTGTGACCCATCACCCACCCCAACCTGCCTACTTACATGACAGCTCGCGACTGCTTCCTTATTTACTCCCATCAGCACACTAGTCATGTGATCACAGACTTTTTAAAACACATGGGATATGTACAAATTTGGGTGCATTACTTTTCATAGGAAAATGTACAAACAGTTTATAAGAACAGCCTGCACCCATAGAGCATGCACAGCAGACTTCCTCCAGCCAAGCCATCTGACTTTAGGAACCTGAATGGGGATAAAATAATTAAATTCAGCAGCTTTTCTAGACTTTCCAAATGTTATAGACCAAACGGATCATATTGATAGTCACTGTATTTTCGTAGGGCTTGTGACGCACTGAAAAAAAAAAAAACCTGTTTCCACCATTCTATAGCTGCTCTGTATGCCATGATTGTGTGAAGGAAAAATGCTTTGTGGGCCCTTGCCGGAACATGAAAACACACTAAAACACTTCCACCACTGTCAAATTGGCTTTCAGGCCCAGCACTGTTCCAGGGGGGCTTGCTCAGAGGCACTCAGCCTCAAATTACAAAAAGACTATAAATATGATGCAGATGCAATGTTACAATAAAAATAATAAAATAACTGTAAAGAGAATAAATAGTGCAAAATTAGTCTCTTCTCTATGAAATTATTTAAAGGGGCAAAAAGCAAAATCGTTTCACTGCTAGGTTTGCTGTCATGAGCCACACCTCCCTCTACCTCTGCTCTCCAGCCAGGTTAAAGTGGGAAGGAGCAGCGGGTTTATCGGGCAGCTGAGTGAAGCTGGGTGAAGTGTGTTCTTGCTACCATTGATGCTGATCCCACCTTCCATGTCACAGCATCCTCTGCATATCTTACCTGCACGTATGCATGCTTCTTGAACCAGGGGTCCAAAAGTGCGGTCTTTGCTAGCATGTTCACTTGGTCAATCCCCCCCAAAGCTTTGGCCAATTCTGCCTCATGAATGACTACCTGGTGGGTGGAGGGTGTTCTTTGCTGGCGTACAGTAGCCTTCTAGAGCCCTCTCACTATTAGGGATGCTTTTAAGCTGTCACAAATGTGTGACAGCTTTATTTTTGTTATTATTTACCATAATGCAAGTATAGCCTGTTAGCTGCAGTTATATCTGAAATTGCACAGCCCTCCAGTATATTCAGTTTTGACCTTTTGGATGAGGTCTTAAATTTCCATATCTAACTGTCAGATTTAATACATGTGCAAATCATCCTGAATGGTTCCAGGAAAGGATGTCATTCACAGCCTTATTCATATTGGCTTCACTGTCACAGACACAAACACATTCAACATTCTTGTCACTCATGGCCTTTTCAGTGGCTATCAAGCCCAGTTCTTTAGCCAGATGTGCAGCTGTGTGGTTTATTTGATTTCAAAACAGACCAATAAACTGACTAGCATAGTCGCTGTGCCAGAGGTCCAGCAGTCAATCTTTTTTTTTTTTTTTCTTTTTCTGAAGGTCAGCTCTAATTTTCTCACAGAGATTAGAATTGTCTGGATATCGTGCCTCTACTGGGAGGCACATATGAGAGGTCAATTACTTTTGTGTAGCCCCTAAATCCCTGTCACCCACACCTGAAAATGGCTGGAAATAGGAGGCAATCATTTTATCCAGAGACCGGTCTACTTTACTCTGCTGTAGTGGCATTATGAGCCTTGAGACAAATCTTCTCATGTAAGTTTCCCTCTGCTGCGTTCTCTGTGCTGATTGGTCCTGTCCTGAGGTTGTTTGCGTGCTTGAATTTGATGTGGTTGTTGTTGCGGATGTGTTTTTGGATGCAGCATATGTAGTTGCTATTGCTATTGCTGAAGCACAGTAGTTTATGCAGCTGTAGTAGTCAGGTCTTGTCTGACCTGTTGTAAAAGAACCTTGGAGTGTTTGCTGATTAAATGCCTTCTCATGTTTGATGTGCTTTTTTGCCTTGAAAAGATAAAAGCACCCAGCATAACTGGCATCTTGTATGCCAAGGCCTGTCCATGTCAAAATGCATTGAAACAACACTTTTTTGGTGTGAGCTATTTTTTTCTCCACTGAAAAATAACCCTGTTTCTCCTTTTGACTCTGTAAACTCTTTCAGAGGAGTTAAGGCAGGTGTTGGCTACTTGCCAGAACATTACATAGCTGCAAGATTCATTTATTTATTCATTCATATTCTGTGACCGCTTATCCTGTTGGGGGTCGCAGGGGGGCTGGAGCCTATCCCAGCTGTCGCTGGGCAAGAGGTGGGGGACACCCTTGACAGGTCGCCAGACTATCACAGCTCTGACACATAGAGACAGACAACCATTAACGCTCACATTCACACTTACGGCTAATTTAGAGTCACAAATTAACCTGCATGTGTTTGGACTGTGGGAGGAAGCTGGAGCACACGGAGAAAACCCACGCTTACATGGAGAGAACATGCAAACTCCACACAGAGGGGCTCCCCCACCCGAGGGTTGGAACCAGGAACCCTCTTGCTTCGTCCCGTTTGTCCATGAAACATACTGTGGATTCCTAGAATTTAATAAAAGGAATAAAAAAAATGATTGTCATAAGAATCTTGATTCTTATCTCATATAATTCTGAATCGATTCACAAATGTCAAAAAAACGTTTTTTTTAATGTTACATAATAGCCTAATGTTGGCAGAACAAAAGAAGAAGGAACTAAACTGCAAGGTAGTGCAATCTATAGTGAAGGCAGGCTACAGATGTAATCATGGATGCATAAAGAGAACTGGATACTGCATTAGAGTCAGGGCCCTGTTCATTCCTATGAAAGTTGCAACGCATGAAGCCAAAAAAGTTTGACTTTCTGTGTGTGAAATTCCCTGAACTATCACTGGGCCCACAGAGCAAGTGCACTAGAGAGTTGGAGTGGCCAACTTTTGTCAATCAAGTTGGCTACTTCCCGTTGAGCACTCTGTTAACTTGAACAATGATTTCATTGTGTGGCACTTATAGACTTTGAAGTAGTTATAGTTATGGACTAAATGGATCAAATCCTGATGGTGAAAGTAGTCGCTTCACAGGGGTTGTGACGCTCAAAAAAATGTACCCACTAATTTCCAGCAGTTTCTTTCCCATTGCATGTCTAGGACAGGGGTTGGCAACCTTTACTATTAAAAAAAGCTATTTTTGGCCAAAAGAAAAAGAAAAAAAAGACTCATATGGAGCCAAAAAGCGCATTTGAGCCTTATAACGACGGTATTTAAATTACCTTATCAACATTACTTTGCAGTGGGCTATTCATGATTATTTACTACTTTAACTTTGCAGCGTTGGCACTGAAAGCAAATCTGTCCATACACCATTAGATTCTTTGTTTTCCTCTTTTAAATATGGAATGGGTCAACAGCAGGGAAGCAAACTAGGTTGGAGGGGTTTGGCTGGCTAGGAGTGTGGCAGAGGAACAAACAGGTGGGCAGGTAGGCAGTGATCCATGACACAGGAAAACACAAGATAAGTATCCACGAAAAAGTACACAAGCAAAGTTGAATTCACAATTCAACAATGGCCTGAAGCGTGACTATACCACAGTGGTAGACTCAGCGATGAGGAAAGAGTTGAGGAGAGCCAGTGTTTTACACTGCAGGGCTGATTACTGGATGGTTCTCAGGTGAGCAGCAGAGAGCAGGTGAGCTGAATAAATAGCTCTTTTTAGATAGGAATTGTGCAAATTAACAAGCAAGTAAGAAAACATGTAGCTCAGCGTGTGACGTAACCAGTGACATGGGAGGGAAGCCGCGGCTAGTCAGTCCTTCGGCGATTCTCTCGTAAGTCGGCCCGTTCTTCACCATCCCCGTCATCTGATGGTTAATGGCCTCTTCGTTTGCGAGGGCAAAGAGCGCAACTCCTTGTCTCCCCAGTTGCTCATCTTTACAGTGTCTGTCAGGTTTGCGTTTCCGTCTTGTTACTAGCTGCTCACTAATTCCTGCTATCAGCTGTTTCCTGTTTATCCACTGCCAGTGGCTCGCATCAACAGCTCCTCCCACAAGTCTTCAACAGCCCCTCCTGTTGCGGAAGCTTGCTGGCAAAACAGCCCAACATTCGCGGAAAATCTGGCAGTGCAAAAGGGGCTATAGAGAGACAGATAGGGGGAGGGGAAACAGAGGACAAGGAAAAAACACAGGGAAACTACACAGCCAGGGCCGTGACAGTAGAGGGAATAAATAGCCACATTTGGCTCCGGAGCCGCAGGTTGCCTACCCCTGGTCTAAGGGAAAAAATATTTTTTGGCCACAGGGCATCACGTGATGGAGAAACAACCCTATCTGTCCACTACGAAAATTGGCATCAAAGCTGAGCGCCCTTTACAGTACGACCAGATTCCTTATTAAAAGGATGTTTAGCATAATTGTCATACAAACTGGAAAGATGTTCATTCACATAACTAAAAATAACACGACATGCCTACATAATATTTCAAACAAAGAGCAAGGTTGATTTTCTTCACATCTGCATCTCTGTTCATTGTGTTGAGTTACCAAAAGATGCTGTGAAGATTTTTTTGCAGATTTAACTCTCAGCCCAGACTTCCACTGAAACTTTTAAACCACCAATTTTCACCATGACTATGATGATGATTGTAGCTCAGGTTTCAAATTACTACACTGCAGCATGGAGCTATAATTGTCGTATATAACTATGAAATAATCAAATCTGTGCAAAACATCTAATCAGAAAGAAATGAAATGCGTAGGAGCATGCAATATAGTTAATCACTGAGGGGTGACAGGAAGGTATTTGGTTTGTGTTTCATACTGAGTATCTTGGAGGAAGAGAAACAAAGAGTTGTGATGAGTTTGTCCCTGCTCAGCTCTTCCTAATTTTCACTAATTCGAAAGTATGCAGGGGAAGAAAAGTTACTGTCGCTGACAAAGTTTTATTACTTGTTACAAACTGCCACTGAGGTCATAACAGAGCATACAAAAGCTATTTTAAACACTTACAGTTAAAGTTTGGAGTGTCGTGATAGTTAACTCCATTTTTTGCTTGCTGGTCTGACTGTCTGGGATGTGGACAAGCAAGCTAGTCAAGCGTGCACAACACAGGCAGGGAGCACTGGAGCCTGAATACAGCAGACATTCCTTCTATTTTTTCATACCAAAGTTAATGCAGATAACTGTTATCTGAAAATAAATGACAGAATGTAAATACATTTACTGAGGGGCCGACGTATAAAGTGTGTATAAAGCTTGATATGGCTTTATCACATACAGTGCGATACGTGTGTCTGGTGTTATAGCTGTAATCATATGCCACATGGTAAATCAACGTGGGACTGCTGTTAACCCCTTGTGTCACTTATTAACCAACATTTAGAGTGGTTGATTCACAACAACAGTCAGTTCATGCAAAAAAGGTAGATAATAAAATTAATACAACTCTTGTGTCTGTATGCAAAATAAAAAGTTCCAGCCAGCTAGCTCAGCTTAGCTTAGTAAGAACACTGTAAACAGGAGAAGCAGCTAGCCTTGCTCTGTTTAAAGAAAAAAAATTGACATGTTGTACCTCGTTTGTTTAATTGGTATAAAGTCAAAGTGTAAAAACAGGAAGTTGTGGTTTGACAGGGTTTTTATTGTGCTAGACTATTTTGTTGACTGAGCACATTAACTTCTTACTTTTTGCCTAGCAATCCCAAAGCAGGACTCGGCTTCAGAAGAGGCAAACAAGGAAAATGTTTTAGGCTACCCAAAAAATGTAGGAAAAAGTGGCCCGCCATGGCCACCCATATTAGCGCATTTTGCAATGACAACTTAAAGTTCCAGTATGTAGGAGTTAGTGGCATCTAGTGGTGAGGTTGCAGAACTGAAATTTCTCGTTTGTGCCAAGCATATAAGAGAACTGTGGTGGCTGATGTGAAAATGCAAAACAGAACAGCGCTATCTACAGCCAGTGTTTGGTGCTTCATATTGCTGTTTTTTAATAATCACCACAGTCTCAGAATATAGGCTATAGGCTATAGGCTGGTCTGAATTGCCTGTGGGAAAAATTAACATTTGTAAGATACAGTCCTTTCTTGTTTAAAATCCCTGTTTTCATTGTCTACTTTTATCTCTTTAGAACACTCTCTTATTTCTCCTACCTCGACTCTCCCTGTATGAGTGTGTCCACTGTTACATCTGCTGCTTGAGTGTGTGTGTGTGTGTGTGTGTGTGTGTGTGTGTGTGTGGGTGTGGTGAGCAGAGTGGTTACAGGTGTGCCGGAGACTGAGCAGAGCACCACCAGCCGCATCTCATTCTGCAATCAATTGCCTACTTGTACTCAGCCCTGCCACATCCACGCTGCCAGATCGTAGCCACTGTTAAGTCAGTATACAGCTCGACTCTAGCCTCTAGTTGAATCCTTGACTTAAAACTTTGTCTGTAATCCTGTTTTCCTGTGTTTCCAGTATCCAACCAGCCTGCTCTGCTCTCCGGTCCGCTCTGCTCCACCTGCCCTCACCTCGGACGCTCCAGCCTACTCCCCACTCAGCCTGCCCCCTCCTCAGATGCTCTGGACCCAGACCCCTTCACCCTTCCCATCCTCCCCTCCGGACTCAGCCCCTCACCCAGAGAGCTAAAATAAACCTTTTGGACTCAAACTGTTTCACTGTCTGTCCGCACTTGGGTCCTTGCTGCCGCCCCGTAACAGTCCACGCTGTTTTCATGCACTGTTCATACATGTATCTATGAAAAGTAATGCACCAAAATTCATATCCCAATCATAAACCAGTGATTTGTGTATAAGACATGTATTTGGGACAGCTGCGATCACATTGCCAATGTGATGATGGTAGTAAAGAAGGAAGTAGTCTGCACAAGGAGGCAGTTTGGGGTGATGGATGGTCACACAAACACAGGAGTTTGCCCAAGAGACCAATGTTTGGAACCGTGTGAACCTTAAGTGAACTAGTGTCTACTGCCTCCTGTCTTAGTCCAGATTGCAGGTTAACAAGGGGGATGCCTTTGGTAATTTGCTCACTTGCCTCAAATCGTCTACTGACAGTAATGCTGCATTCAGACTACGAGCAACACAGCAACAATCTACAAATCATTTTCAATGGAAGACGGTGACATGAAGCTACAAACTGACGCCCAACACTTGTCGCTACTGAAGGGTGAAAGGTGAGCTGGCCTCAACCTTTTCAGTGCTCCTATGATGCAGTAAAGTGTCAACCAATCATATGGTTTGTTTCACGCTATATACTGATAGTTAGCTTTTTTAATGATGCTATGCTAGCTTTCTGTGCATTGTGGTGCACACAGGGATGCAGTGGGGTGGCGACAGGTGATGTTAAAATGAGGCTCAGACACTGATCAAAAGTTCAGATATTTTTATGACCACGTACCAACTTTGGATGGCGTTAAGTCGAGGTGTTTTGTGGCCAGTTACAACATAGCTACGGTAACAAGTGGTTGAGCAACACCTAATGGGGACTCGGTGATAATGACACTAGTGACGCTCTTGCTGTGTTGTTCGTAGTGTGAATGCAGCATAAAAGTCCATTCTCATTAAGGGCGAATATCCACACGGATTATTCTTGCGGAAAAATATAAATGTTGATTTCATGGGTTCTTATGGAAGTTTGTACACCGAGGCGGAACTTTTGTGTGGTGAAAAAAGTTTCCACCCAGACTTTGACCCCTGTGGAATTCACCGGGGGAACTACACAGCTGGGCCAATGAGATTGTTTGTTTATAGCGATGTCGCGCAGACCCGGGAGAGTCCGAAATCCAGTCAGGCAGGACAGTATGGGAGAAAGGTTGATAAAACTCACTTCACAGCACCCCGTCCTTTTTGATAAAAGATGGTTGATTTTATGAGCAATGAATTAAAGGACAGCGTCTGGCAGTCCATTGTCCAGCTTGGTGGCTGCGGTGAGAGTGGTAAGTGCTAAAGAAAGTTGATGTTAACACTTGTTAAACGTTAACTTGCTAGCTCGCTGCTGCTGCTACTCTCTTCCATGTTCACCCACACCCGTTCACACTGCGCGGACTTGGAACACAACAATGCAAAATTCCGCACTGCGTCCATACCGTGCCTGTGTGTATGGTTTAAACGTGGAAAAGCGCTGCGCGAATATTCGGCAAATCCATCCCGCATTTCTGCATCGCGGCAGTGAGAATGAACCTTAACACTCTAAAAAGTCACTCGGTAGACCCATCCATCCACCTCGATCTCATCCTTCTGCTGACTTTTTGGCACTTTGTAAACATATCTTGCTTTTGGGCATTTGCTGAAATAAAACAGAAACAGGCAAGTGTAATTGCCAAGATGTCAAAAAATATTCCTTAAATGCTGTTATACCAGACAACCTTGATTGTTATGATTACCAGTGCAAACATGTCCCAGAAATATATCATAAACTTAGAATAATCAGTGTGGCAACTCCAGACTTTTTTTTAATTTTTTTTAAATATTGAAGATGTGTTGCAAACAGATATATTAGAGTGTCTGTTGCCCCAGGTTTGAAACAGCAGGTTGTCGAAAAATGTGGTATGTAATATATTGCCAGTTTGAAGACAATCGAAATATTAACCCTCCTTTTCAGGCACAGCATGCAGACCCTAAATTGTACATTGTAATTGATAAGTACCAATGTAGTTAAAAGTTATATTCCAACTGGAGAAACCTAAATGCTTTTATTATTTAAACACTGCTCAGATGCAGCAAATACCTTGAAATGATTTGTGTTCGTGGGATGGTGGGAGGCTGTTAAATGGAAATAAGTGATCTCAGTGGGATAAACTAGTAAAAATGAGTTTGACTTTTCAATAAATCTTGTTTCACATATTTTTTTAAATAATTCAGTGGGTTATAAAGCATTTTATAAATGACTTCATAGCAGTTATCTTTTCATCTATCAGCCTTAACTTTTGCTCTTCTGAAGCCCCTCTTCCCTCACCCTCACACGCTGCAAGGGTGTCTGCTGGTTTCGTTACTGTTGCCCTTGTGTCATCCTCCTTGCCCATTCACCAGCCATCTGGCCCAAATACTATTGGTATGCATTAACAGTGACCTCCAGGAGGAACGTGCTGAGTCATTCTGCAGCCTTGGAAAGCATTTATCCTTGGTAGACAGACCACCAGACTCGAGGAGGAGGTGGTAAAATGAGCAAGGGAGGGCTTGACAGAGCAGGCGAGGATGAGTGGGAAGCTGGAGGGAAGACAGGGGTTGAGGGGTAGTGAAAGAAAAGACTGATGGTGGGATAAAAGTAATGACCAGGGAAGACTGGGGATGAGAAATTAGCCTGTTGTGTTGTGCATTGGTGTAGAAACCAGGGAGAGGATGAGATGGCTGAAAAAACAGGAGTCCTGGGATGAGTCACCAGAAAGCCCTTCATTATCTTTAATCTGCAGTGTCATCCTTTAGCTACACTGGAGAGACAGTTAGAAATTTGATAAAAATGATGGAGAAGAGGATACATTTTATGTGCAAAATAAACGCAGCTGTCAGGAAAGTATATCTGAGGACACAGATGAAAAAAAACAGTCCTGTTTCAGTGTTGCTGCAAACACAATTGAGGAGGAAGACAAAAGAATCTAATCACAAGGTGGAGGAGGACTTTAATTGTGAATAACTTCATTAAAATTGGAAACACTATTACAAAGGTGTGGCAAATTAGGCTGAATTACCAATTAGAAGCATTTGTCATTGTTATACTTGGAAGGAAATGGGTCTGCTCTTTGAGAGAGCTCTCAAAGAATCTAATCAGCGACAGTGATTCTGCTGACAGAGCTAATTGCCCATTAACAAAGACATGCGTAATTGTTGAATCTTAGCGAAATCAACAACAGCAAAACCTACCACATAAGGCATATAAGGTGGTGCATGATTGTACAAAGGTAATTAGAATGATCAGGTTATAATGGCCATGTAGGACACTTTTTATGAATATGATTGAATGTTACTAGTCAGTAATGTTAATTTCCAGGTAGTTCTCATGCACTGCTTGTAGGTATGCCTATGAAAAGTAATGCACCACAATTATATATATAACCCACATAATCATAGGCCAGTTATTCATGCATATCCCACGTAATCAGCAAAGCTATGGTCACGTGACCATTGCACTGATTGGAGTAAAGATGGAAGTAGTATAAGGACCAAAAGTCCGAAAACACAGGACTTTCCCTTGTAAAACCAATTGAACTTTGAGTTATTTTTAGGCAGTTCTTCATCGTGTTTCTTTTCCTATACCTAACAAAAGTCACTTTATTTGCATAAACCTAACCTATGTAATGTGGGTGATGAATGACATTACGTACTTTATGTAAAGTATGTAACATTATTTGTGTTGCACTAATTGGTTAGATATACAAACCAACACATTCTCACTCCGACCTTGTCACATATTGACATTTGGTCAACAACAAAAACACGTGGTTAGGTTTAGGAAAAAAAGAACAGGATTCGGCTTTAGCATCTTACGGGACGTGAACACCGCTCTCTCAGGTGCAATTCGGTGTTTGTTGGCCCCATCCACCACACGTCCCCTCCACCCCAGTTGGACTTTAGCTACCGTAACTTTCGTCCTTGTCCCACTGCGTTTCCCCCTGATGCCACCAGGTGCCATTAAACTATAATGACAACTGGCTGCGTATCATGCCCATGACGTTAACGGGCGCCTTTTTCGTTGGTTTCTGACAGCGCAAGCCACTGCCCAAGCGCTGGATTTCAACAACTTCAGAGAGACTGTGCTCAACAAACTGTTGTATGAGAATATGTTGTAAATTTTAAGCTTTTTAAAAAATGTTTTATTTAGTTTTAATCCTGAGGCAAATGTATTTTTTTAGGTTTTTTTTATCATACTGTATTTAGTCATCCTAATCCAGGGTTAAACTCAAATTAAGCTTTTTAGAGTTTTAAAGAGTGGTTTTAGCAAAGTTTTTATTTTTAAACCACATTTTAATAGTCCAGTGTCTTGTTGTATTGTGTTCATATTCGATGATTCTGCACCTGAAAATTTACGTTGAGTGCCAACACAGGACGTACCCAGGAAGTAATGTATCCTTTAGCAAGGTGGAAAGTAAGGATGTGGAAGTCAGGTGGTGGTTGGTATGTGTAGCGTGTCATACCTCATGGAGGAGGTCCAATTTAGTTTCTTGTCACAAACCTGCAGTTGACATTTGTGTGTTTGTAGCAGACTTCAGTGCTCTGCTTAAACATATAAATTGAAAAGAAAGAGATTTTTGATTATGAGTAATTGACAGCTTGAGAGAGGTCACTATATCTGTGTCCGTACACTGCGTTAATCCGAAGAAGGGAAAATTCCCTTTTATACCATGTGTGGGGAACACACTGTTTCTTTTGATTTGCAGAAATGGAAACACAGCATGAAACCCATCTTGTCCAGCGTGATAGCATTGCCGAGCAGGCCTGCTGGCCCTGACAGGCCAATAACTAACATGTCTCAGGAGCAGAAAAAAATCCAACCATGGTGTGTGTGTGTTCACTGAGAATCCAGCGAAGGGGTAGATATACAAGCAACACAAAACTTTGCGGGTGACTGTTATAGATTTTTATTGCTTATTATTTTTTGTTGTTGAAAATGACATTCTGACAACGGCGACAAACTGGATTAATTATCCAGTTCAGTGGCACTGGTCCTGTTGGTGGTATAATTAGCTGAATTCTTTGAATTCCCATTCCACTATGAAATGAGAGAGCAAGAGCAAGCGAGAGAAAAGAGAGGGTGACAAGAGGAGAGGACAAAGACGGGCCGCTGATGCATTTCTAAATCAATAACACACTTAGCGAGCTTTTATAGTGAGACTGATTTAAACACTATTAAGTTTGAAAGGGCAGGTCCTGCAGCATCTCAGGGAAGATTTATTGGCCTACTTGAAATACTGAACAGAGCAGAGCAACATTTGTCAGGCACTCCACAAAATAATCTCTGTTACTGTGGTCCAGTCAAGAAGCCAACACATTCAAAATCCCTTAAGGACAGAAAATATTAACCAGACCCAGTGCCTCAAGAGTCAGGATCCTCACCTGGTATTTTACAAGAAGATTGGCAACACAGAAACCTCTCTCCCCAGTACAGAGTATGTGGACACCCCTGTATATGTGGTCTGATTTTGATAGTGATGATAGTGTTCTTCTAACTTTGTTGCAACAGTTTGATGAAGGCCCTTTTCTGAAGGGGTTTTCTTCATCTCGATGTGGAGGAGCTTGACTGGCCGGCACTGAACCCTGACCAGGAATTGTCAGTTACTGTTTGTAAACACAATATTTACACTTAACCCATCCTCCCTACACTGCCCAAAAGCAACCCTCATTATAACAAAATCATTTTCGTTTCATTTCAACATGGCAGTCTGTGGGGATTGAGTGGCTTCTGGAGCTGGCCCCAAGTGGCCATTCGAGGAACTGCAGTTTTTGGCTCTTCTTGTTGGCTTCACTTTTCAGCTCTGAAGCTTGCTGCTTGGTTATACACGCATTACTGACTCATGATTACATGGGATATGTAAGAATTTCAGTGCATTACTTTTTGTGGGAAAACGTACAAACAGTGCATGAGAAAAGCCTGTTGTCAGTTGTTAAAAATAATTGACCTTTTTAAAAAATATTGTTTTGGCACCCCAAATTAAAGGTTGTGTGCGGGACGTTGAATAATAATTAAAATCTGTTACATCCAAGCCCTTGCCAACAAGTCAGGGGAAGAAACCATAGCGACAGAGTAGTAGGAGTATGGTAGAAGCTTTGGCGGGAAATCCTGTAAATGTTTAAGAAAAGTGAAGGAAGAATGGAAGTCAAAAAAGAAAACTGATCTGGGATGATGAGCTCACATGTAGGTGTAAGTCATAAACGTGTTGACAGTACTTATGTAATTATTCTCACTGCCAGAAGGGGGAGACAAACCCTCTAATATACTAGTTTGGAACCAGCCATTGACGCCATATATCCTGAATCCTGAATGAATCTTGTTTCAATAAATAAATATGCAGAATGTAAAACATTTGATACAATACATAATATAGATGAGTATATGAATTATTCATAGGGGTGGCATGGCGGTGCATTGGTAAGCATTGTTGCCTCACAACAAGAGGATTCCTGGTTTGAATCATGGGTGGGGGGTTCGAACAGAAGGGGAGTCCTTCTGTGTGGAGCCTGCATGTTCACCTCATGTCAACATAGGTTTTCTGCGGGTGCTCCGGCTTCCTCCCACAATCCAAAGATATGCAGGTTAGTTTGTGACTTAATTGCTCATAGGTGTGAGTGCATCGAGCATGAATGGTTGTCTGTCTCTATGTGTCAGCCCTGTGATAGTCTGGCGACCTGTCCAGGGTGTACTCCGCCTCTCGCCCAGTGTCAGCTGGGATAGGCTCCAGCCTAACAGGATCAGCGGTTTCAGAAAATGAATAAATAAATTATTTATAGTAGGGTTTAGTGTTTCTCCGCACAGAATACATAAGGTATTTACCTCAAACTCTGTTGCCTCCTTTTGCAAAAAGACAATGTCTTGAAGCAAATATGGCTCTCTCTACAGGTTGCATCCTGTCTGCAGATAAAAAGAAATACACTTTGCAATCATGCATTCTTGTGGTCAGATAACTACAATGGGGGCTTTCATCTGAGACCCAGCACAAATTGCATTTCTGGGATATTATGGTGGATGGACAGCCTTTGAGCACAAAGGTTGCTGTTTCATTAATTTTTCATCAAATGCATATCTGTGGCTTTCAATTTTTCACCATCAAAGGACATCCTTTGTGTCTACTATGTATAATAAGCCTCTGACAAATATTGCTATCAAAGTTCATCTTTTCTAGACGCTGTTTGTTTTGTTGCCTCATTGTTCACATCGAGTGGGCCTGCACAGAAAACCAACAATTGGTGCAGATATTGCTGGTGAAATAGCTTCAACAGATAAATGTTACTTTCTCCGGAACAAACAACTCTCTGTAGGTATGTATCTCTTTAGAGCTCTCTGTTAGGAGGTCAGGCAGAGTGTAAACGCTGCCTGGCAGTTGTTTTGCTCTGAAATGTTGTGACAGTGATATCTGTCAGTGCTCACCTGCAGGCGTTTAACACAGAAGGAAACACATGCCGTGTAAAGCAGAGAGACAGTCCTTGGTTATCATATCCTGTGCACATACACACATTCACACACACCATGACACAATGACGATCCCTAACCCATGGCTGATTTCACACTTTGATAATACACAACACTGAGAAAGTAAAAGGAGGTGAACAGATGTATGCAGCTATTTACCTTTGCTCATTCCTCATCGCAACTGTCTCCTGCTTGCTTTCACACACCACGACCATTATGATGAATTATTTATGACATCTGGAAAGTGATGTAAAGCAGGAAAAAAAATCTGTGAATGAAAAAAAAAAATGAAGCCATTTGTCCATCAGCTGCTTCCATAAATGAGTCATCAATCACTGCTGACTGCAGCGACTCTTTTGTATGTTTGTCTCTCCCTGTAACACACACACACAAGTTCTGTATTTTGTTTTTTATTTACTTTATCTCTTCCTAGGGAGAAATCTATATCCCAAAGCCAATTTTTGCCACAGACAAAATGAGGAAGTTAATAACAAATGGCAGCTGTGGCTGTGATGAGCAGTAAAACACACACCTCTGACTGTTTTTGGATGTTTCTCTTTGTGCTTGTATGAAGCAAAATTTCCTCAAGGATAGAAATATGAATCAGGGACATTTTGCAGGCCAAACCTGTTCAGTTGAGGTCAGAAGAGGTTAAGGGTTAAATGACATATATGACATGTGTTCTTCTATTGTTTTAAATCACTGTAACCCACAGCTTTTATGATGCCAGTTTTCTCCCCTCATATTAGGCCTAGCCTGAAGGGATGTGCCTGAATCCAAATATGCTATTGGGGAAAGTGCAAACATTGAGATGGAAACAGATATTAAGTCTACCTGAAGTTGCTTGTTATTATTTGGGAAAAAATGTTGACATGTCTGTGTGTCAGCCTTTATGTTCCTTTAAATCGATTCATATTGTTGTGGATCACCACAACATTAAAATACCCAAACTTCTTGCAACATAGGACTTACATTTTATTTTATTACACATTTTTTATTACACATTATTGGAAAGCAATCGCTATATTCTGTAGTCACCGCCACACAGAGAGTTGGCTAAGAGTTGACTTTTCCAGGATCCTTGGGTCAGGGTTTTTTCTTATCACACCTACCGATTTGTTAAGAACCAACTTCATGCATTATAATAGGAAAATTGTCAGGGCTGAGACAAGAGCCCTTTCTTACACAGAGATAGCACTTTAAGGCCACTACAAAGTCCCTTCTTTATGCCTCCTTTGAATTGTTACACAGAACCAAACACTGGTGGGATCATACCACTCCAGTGTGTAATTATACACTGCATCATAGCTTTGCGGAATCAAAAGTGGCATGACACATCAGCATCAGCCTCTAGTGTGTTGGCAGTGCTTTCTACACAACAACAAGGGCATTAACATGTCAGTAACAATCATTTACAGTCCCTGTTATATGACGGCTGATCTTGTCCTCTGCTCAGAGGGTAAGGAGCTCAGGGACCTCATTGTTTTTCCAGTTTGCGGACATTTATGTCTGCTGTTTTTCCTCTTTGAGTTAGCAGCTAACTGCTAACAGCCACAGGCAGTGTAAAAGGGCTAAGGACAGAAACAAAACTGAGCGCTGCGGTGCTCTCCAAGGTGTCCAACCGCGTATCCGCTAGTTCTCGGCTATCACTCCCGTGAATTCTAGAGTAGGGAGACAAAAAACCTGGCGTGGCAGCTGGATTTCTTTCAAACCCCCACAAACTTTTCTCCATTCAAAAAACAATATTACAATGCAAAAACATAATCTTTCTGATTGATCAGTGTCCCCCAGTTAAAGGGGTGGTGGTAAGATTTCAGACAGTTTATAGATTTGTTCCTTTAGTTAAAAATAAAACTAAAGATATAGGGAGAGAGCGAGAGATGAAAAGTGGGCTATATTACAAGGATGTGTTAATATGTCATAATATATTTCATGCCAATATTAAATCAATTTGATGCTTTAAAGACACAACAAATGCATTGCCAATAAATATTAGGTTAGAAAATATGTAAACCACGCCCATTTCCAGTCTTCTCTCCAAATACTGATGCAGAGACAGATCATGACCTCTCTGTACACCGACATTTTTCAAAGAGAACAAAACAAACAGTTTGAATATTATTCAGAACAGATTTAATGCAATAGCAGATAATATACAAGATGTTACATAAAACTTGCGTATGAATGCCTGGAGGGACAAGTGTGACAGATAGCGACTGTAAGACATATAACAATATTACCACAGAAAACATTTGTTTTATTTTTTCGAGAATTCTGGCTCTGGCTCTCTTAAAGCTACTTTAATCAAAGAATTTATATAAACAATGTAATAAATGACTACATGTTATGCAAAAGGGGTGTGTTAGCATCTGTATTGTTTCTGCCCCACACCTCCACCTTATTTCCAGCCACAAGAGCCACCTGTTTTGAGGGAAAAAGCTCTGATAAACCCACTGCATGCTATCTGCTCAGCACTGCTCCACATACAATGTAAGTGATTATAGCTGGTGAGCAGAATGGAGCATTTATTAGCTAAAGAGCCAGATGGTGGAGACCAAAACAGAGCTAAAAGAAAGTGAATACTGGACTTACATCCATCAGCATATTGAGTCTGTGTCACATACTGTAAGTCCTCACAAGTTCAGTAATACAAACGTGTGTGTGTGTGTGTGTGTGTGTGTGTGTGTGTGTCCATTTGTGAGAGCCTGGGTCAATGACTACCTCTGCGTGCTCAGTGAAAGTGGGTCGTACCACTCATGGATGAAACATGAGGGCAGGTACACAGAGGGGGAGAGATGGTGCTTCAGACAGCAGAGGGGCGGAGATGATGCAGAGCGGAGAAGCACGCTGAAGAGCTGCTGAGCATGGCTGCATATACATCCATCTTACTGACAAGGAGGTGTGATTAAGGGGTATTTCATATTCGGTAGGATGGATTCAAACCTGGCCCCCTCTATACTCTCCTGCTGCTCAGCTTTCACATTAGTCATGTTGGTCCACACCCGAGTACACTTGCATCACCATTACTTTGTTTACGTTTTTCACCACAGTGTAGAAAAGCGCTCCAATCGCAAGATTCCACCCTTATACATGGAGTCGACTTTCTAATTATGTCTACTTTTGGTTTCAGGGTTCTCTCATGCACTGTTTGTGCATACATCTATGAAAGGTAATGCATCACAATTTATATATATAACCCACGTAATCATAAGCCAGTAGTTCATGTATATCCCACGTTATTAAGAGGGCTGCAATTATGTGACCAATGCGCTGACTGCATAAAAAAGGAAGAAATATAAAGGCCCGAAAGTCCACATAAGGAGGCAAGTTGTGGTGGTGGACAGATCAAACATCTGTGGGAAACCAACTCTATCAATTGAATGTACATCATCATGATGTTTCTTGTCCTAAAGCTGACCTACATAACTTTATGCTAAGTGCGTAACTTTATGTAACATACCTAGTTATTCCTGGGGTGATAATTCGTAGGATATCGAATGAAAAGTTGCATGAGGATACATCCTGGTTTATATTTTGGAAACAATGTCAAGAAAGACCCTCAAAGTTGACTTTCTACTTTATCACCCATTGTGGTAAGGTTCAGAAGATGAAATCAGTGTGCGCTGCAAGCAGATGCAGATTTTGGAGGAGGCCCGTGGTGTTGAAAAAAAAAAAACCTTTGTAACTCTACTTGCCAACTGCTACTCGCATTTAATAGCAGTCCACTTTCATATTTTGGTACAATTGGTTTTCACACCTGACGCAAACATAGGCTCTCCAAGTGTAAGCAAGGGTATTTTGCCAAGTTGATTTTAAAATGGTGTGGAGAGCAAAAAAAAAAATTATAAAAATTTGAATAGTTGCAGCTACTAAAAACCCACTAGTGGTGTTGATGAGACCCTAAAAATACAATGAGTCAACATACTTAAATACTATTTACTGAAAAACAATGCAATATCATCATAAAACACAACACATTCTCTCTCTGACCCTCATAACATATTGATGTTTTGGTCATGGACTTTCCACGTCCACATACGACATGCAAGGTACCCTGGGTGCATTGGTTGTTCATGTTCTGGGACACTGTGTCAAGTTCTGCCTGTTACGTGCATTGTCTTCTTTCAAGATACCCTTCATTTTTACAGGAAAAGCACGTCGATACAACACCGCAAATTCACGTTTTTTTTCCTTCAACAACAAAAACACATGGTTAGGTTTCAGAAAAAAAGAAAAGGTTTTGGCTTTACAATCTTACGGGACATGAATATCGCACTCGCGGATGAAGGTCAATGTTTTTGGACCCATCCACCACCCCTTCTGCCCACCCCACTCCGTCCTTGTCCCGCTGCATTTCCCCTGATGCCACCAGGCGCCATTAAACTGTAATGGCAACAGATCATGTATCATGCCGGCTTTAAAGGACGCCTTTTTTCGTTTGTTTCTGCCACCGCAAGTCACTGCCTAAGTGCCGGATTTCGACAACAAAAATGTAAAAGGCAACTTAAAATTTTCTTTAAAATGTCCGTGGAAGCAGCTCAAGGATTACAAACAATCGCCTACACCCAAGTTGAGTAGGGCGATACTCACTTAATCAGGCAGAGCTCTCAATTTGCCTGATGGTTGTGATGCAGTGTAGTGCTGTGGCCGCTGGTTGCTCCTCTGCGCCGGTCCCTCTCAGCGAACCACCCCTGGATGGACTGCAAACTGCCGTACTCTTTGCGACGCCATGTTTTGCCTCGTTGCTGTCCTCTCAGGCTGTTCCCCCCAGTCTGACACACTTTGGCTTATTTAATTCCGTATTTTTGTTGCTTATGGCCCTCCTCTCCGCCACCTAATTGGTAATAGTCTGAAACTGTACTGTCTGGTTGGGTGGCCACCTTGTCAGTCTGTAAGAGACTTTTCTACCATTTGCAGGTATTTGGCACTAACTGAGTGGGGCCACAGCAGGAAGTCAAACTTACTAAAATCACAGCAACCATTTGATTATAAAATAAAAGCATACAAGTAAAAACAGTAAAACCAAGCACAGTAAAAAAACAAAACACTTTTTTAACAAGGACCAAGGCCTCAAACGAACTGGACTTTTGGGTCACGTTTACTTGGATTTGGGCCTTTCACAATAATGTGTCTTAGTGGCTAATATATGACGCAGAATCCCAGTCTAAGAAAAGAGGGGAGCATTATGCACTACACGGGAAGTACTGCCATTCAAATGCTTGCTTAGAATTTGTTATTGATGTACATCAATCCATGACCAAAGTTAACAAAACAGCATTATTGTAAGGGTAGTATTCCATCAATGGTGTGTGGAGGATGATTGTCATTTCCCACTCGAAGCACTCTTGCTTACATCTTAAAAACATTATACAGTGAGTCACACTGAATAAAATGGTGCATTAAATGGTACACAGGTACCTTTGAGCTCCAGCCAACTGAATGAAAAGCGACAGTGCAAACCACTAAGGACTGAGTAAGAGATATGATTCAGCAATGAGTATAATGAAAGCACATAAAGAAGGTTTCAGTGTTTCAATACCTTCCCGTGGGTCACCTCCCACTCCCCTCCTCGCCATTTAGAAAGGTGATCCAGCCTTGCTCTAATTATAAGAGCTACTTGAGATATCACAAAGTACGGAGGGAGTAGGTGGGGAGGAGGCAGGTAGGTGAGACAGAGATGGTGGCTGAAAGACACTTGTCAGGAGTAGATGCAAAAGGCTAAACTGAACAGCATTAATGTTTAGTCACTAAGAAAGGGCATGTATACGCAGAACACCAGTCCTGGAATAAATAGTGCAGTAGATTCAAAGCAGCACTGACGAACAGTCTGAACTAATACTCATTTATCAAGCTTGTATTGAGACACAGAGACAGTGTTGGGCAAATTACTTTAAAAAAAAAAATCACCTTACATATTACTTATAAATAAATAAATAATATAGACTATTGCATTTTTGCTAAACAGCAAAAATAACTAGATACTCGTTACTGTGGTTGAACAGGCCTGCCTATGTTCAGGAAGTAATACTAACCATCAAAAGCTAACTAGCACTACTTAAAGGGACAGACTACATTGTTTTGGTGTGAGTTGCTGAATGGTCGTAGCAATGTCTGCCCTATCTCCAAAATAAAGGAATGAGATGGCACTCAGCTTGAAGTGTTCAAAGAGGCAAAAAAACCCAAAACAAACTCAGCAATGTCTCTTTCCAGAAATCATGACCCGGTTACTCAAGATAATCCACACACCTTGCTGTGAGCAGTTTCATTTAGGAACTATTTTCTTTCTACCGAGCTACACCCGCCGACTGTATCACCGCGCAGAAGAAAGTGTGCATCTACTGCAAGTTCACCTAGCACCACTAAGCTAGCTAACGTTACAGCTCAGGCGTCACTAATGTTTACATCTTATGCTGTCACGAGCACAAGCCTTTTATCCATGGGTGGATGTGCGCTTCCCTCTGTGCGGTGATACAGTTGGCAGGTGTAGTTTGGTAGAAAGAAAATAGTTCCTACATTAAACTGCTCACAACAAGGTCTGTGGATTATCTTGAGTAACCAGGTCATGATTTCTGTTTTGGTAGAGACTAACAGTCTCCTTATACCTCCAGCCACTTTGCAGAGCCAGCACATACTGGACCAGTCTGTCACCTGAAGGACAGTAAACTGGTATCCATTTTCCATCAAATTTGTAATAGTACAGCCAATAAACCCACCCCCAAATTGAGTAAAGCAGCATTACTTTGGTAATGTATTCATTGAATTTCATATTGCAATCCTTTAACACTCCTCATTCCTAAAATAGCGATCACATTGTAATGTGTTACTGCCAGAAACTGCACACAAGTGTGTGAGTCCTAAGCTAAAGACAAGATGACTGCAATTAGACGTGCCATAAATACATTGCATTATCAAGTCACCATCAAAATCATAAGTAAAGTTGGGTTTAGTTGAGTCATAATTATTGTTGATAGGAATTAATCCATCCATCCATCCATCCATTTTCAACTTCTTATCCGAAGCCGCATCGCGGGAGCAGCAGGCTGAGCAAAGTATTCCAGATGTCCCTCTCCCCAGCAACACTTTTCATCTCCTGCTGTGCATCCCTGGGGCGTTCCCAAGCCAGACGAGATATGTAATCCCTCCAGCTTGTTCTGGGTCTGCCCTAGAGTTAAAAAAATTAAATTAAAAACAAAAGTAAGTAAAATATTTCCTTTCTTTAAGGTTTTGTTTTAATCGGGACTTAACAGATGGATATCACACTTTGGGTCAACCTAGTTTAGCTTCACCTCATGACCTTATTATTCAGATTTTCTGCCTGTGAAGGGTAATGCTGTGTTCGTTTTGTATTTGGAGGTCGGAAGCTGGAAGTGGGAATGACGTCACCTCCGAGTTGACAACAGTTTTTGCATTCTAGTTGACAACGGTGGACAAGAAAGAAAGAAAACATGGATGTTACCCTTTTACCGTTGGGCTAGCCGTAGCCACTGTTAGAATAGAATTGCTATAAACAGTACTTTAGCTGAGTGTTTACTCACTATGTATGTGACCGGCAGCCATCATGAATTTGTAAGTCGGGGTTGATGCGGTTGCTCCGAGTTTCCGAGTTGGAAATCCGACCTCAGGGTGCGTTCGAGTTTAAACTTCTGACTGGAAACTGGGAATTTCCGATCTCCAAGTACAAAACGAACGCAGCATAAATCCAGGTCCAGATTTTTAAAAAAAAAAAAAAAAAAAAACCTTCATTAATATAAACTAAAGCATTTCCTCTGATAGCTTTGATTACAACTTGAGATGCAATATTCTTCTTTTGCGACATCACACACCAGCTCCTAAAACAACTTCCAAGATGGAAATATTCAAAATGTCATGCATATCATTGTACTCACATTTTTCTGTGGTTCATCGTGACACTATGTCAATAATACACATATTTTCAACCATTATTTAACCAGAAAAACCTCTTGAGATTAAAACAGACAGAAAGACAACATGGAGCAAAAATACAGAATAAAAAATGTAAAGCTCTAAAACAAGCAAAATAAAACACAAAGTAAGATTACTACAAAGCAAACACAAAAATTATGTTAATATATAGAGGTGAACCATAAAAACACAAAAAAAGGCAACTACACATGATTCTATTTGTGTTCCTTGTTTGATATTCATTCATGTTTAATCTGCTTCCTGTTTTATTTTGTAGATTCTTTACTCATGTGTCATGTCTGGTTTTTCTTCCTGTCTTTGTGTGTTTTCCCGCCTGTTTTCTGCCACACCTGTCTCGTTAGTCCTTCCCTGTTCACAGAGTCTTCCCTTCACACTGTTCTGTATTAGAGGCCGTTTACATGTTGCAGGCTATTTTCATAAACGGACATTTCACCGTCTCCGTTTTCAAAAAGATCTTCGTTTACACTTACCTGTGTATATATACACAAGAGCATGCCAAACCTGTAGGTGGCAGTGTAACGAGAAGCTCAAGCCTTCCATGTATCCATTGTCACCATAGCAACATAGGTCGCACTTTTGACACAGGCGCAAGTTACGGCGCATACTGTGACATCGGCTGCCTATAACTCCGTTTATCTGCGTTTATCTCAGTTTACATGCAAACGCGCAACCAGAGTTTTCCAAAATCTCCACTCTGGCCGGAGTTTTTAGAAAGACTCGTTTTCAGAGGAGAAATCTCTGTTTGCGTGTAAACGAAGGGCACAAACGAAGGAAGATGTCTCCGTTTTTTAAAATCACTGTGTACGTGTAAACGGCCTCTTAGTCTTGTCTGCTCCACCCTTGTTGTCAGCCAGTCCGTTTCACTCATTTTGCCCTTGTCTTCCTACTCCAGCTGCATCTCGTCCTGGTGATTAGTTTTCTGTGTATATATACCTGTGTGTTTCCCTTCGTCCTTTGTCAGTTTGTCTGTATTCCTGCTTTGATGATCATGTTCCTGTGTTTTTATTCATCCTGCATCTGTCCCAGTTCATTGCGTCTTTTCCTGGTTGGTTTTTAGTTTGGATTTTGTTCTGCTTCCAGTTCGACTTTGAGTTGCTGCCCATTTCTGGGTGTTTTTTATATACCAGCTTCATTAAAGCTCGCCTTTTGTTATAAACTGCATACCTGTCTGTTTGATCTGCACTTGGGTCCTTCTCTGAACTGAAACCCTAACAAGAATAGCTTTATAAACAAGACAATGCAATGACAAGGTCTACGAGAGCCAGCCAACCCAAGCATACAGCTGCAGTGATGAGTTAGAGGCTTACAGCTGGTAATAAATCTCAATGCACCATGGTACACAGAGTCCAAAGCCTGCAAACACTGGGAGGGTGCATTCATATACATCAACATAATTAAGAACAGTCAAGAATGTAACACAGACCAGTCTTTTTTTGGCCAAGAAAAAGAAGCAGCTCCTATTTCTAAAATAAAACCTGTGCTGTGTCTCAAATTGCATACTTCTGTACTTACACTTAATATTTGGAGTGCATAAGTGCATTCACACTGAGAAGTATGGAAAAATGCAGTGCACTATGATTACCGGGATGGTGCACTCAAAACGGTCAAGAAGTTGAGTGTGGAACTATGGACACTTCTCGCCCTCAATGGTCGCCATCTTGGCTACGTAGCGGAAGGGGAGGGACCACTTTGCAAACTGGAAATGGCGGCATAGGACTGTGCGACCGTGAACGTCACTACATTGTACAAATACATGTGTTTTTTTGCACTAAGCACCGCTATAATGTTGTCGGGTATAAGCCAGCAGTATGTGTAGCGGGTTAATTTAGCAGTCTGTAATGATTTGGTACCACGAACGATAACACAAATGTTAATGCTAGTTGGCTAACTAGCTAATTTGCAGTAGTCATGTCCATGCAGTGGTTTGAGACAACACTACCCTGTCAAAATTCGCACACTACGCCAATAAGTACATAGTGCACATAGTATACTACATGGGAGTGTACTAACGGAAGTATGTGATTTGAGACACAGCACCAGTTTCAGCTTTTTTTGCTTTGTCTCTGTCCTTAAATGCCATTTAATTGCCTTTGCGCTATCCAGTATGTGTAATCGTTCTTTTTGCATGATCTTATACAGTTATAGTTACAGAATTTGCATTATTTATTTGCTCTTTTTTTTTTTAATTCTACAAATATTGCATTAATATCATTAGCATGAACTCTTTTGGTCATGATTATCATGTGGTGAAAATGTGATATTGTGCCAGCCCTAGCTGTGATCTGGTAGAATTTGTTTATTCTTCTCTCTCCTGCTAACAAAAATCTGTAAACTTGTGAAGATGATCTCATATCTCAAACATGTTAAACAATACATCCCACAGCCCTCACCGCCAAAACAAGCCAACCACCATGTTTCACAAGTGAAGTTCCACCGATTGTGCACACACTCTGCATACGGAGGCACCATCTGACACATATGCTGGCCAGGCAGACGAGTGGTAATGACTGGTGATGTTAATTCACACCTTCATCTGAGCAGCTGTAGGCGGACCACTGAAGAAGCTGAGAGTGCTGTGGGACCACGAGGAGAGCCATTCCCCCTGCCGAATGAGATGATGCAGAGAGTGTAGGTGCAAAAAAGAGAAGGGTACTTCATGAACAAGAAAGGAGGAGGCTGGCTCTACTTGAGTTTTTTTTTTTTTTTTTACAGTGATCTCATTACACAACTCTCTCAGCACCTTCCTCCGCACATGTAGACACATGAGATGGAGCCTACACAAACTGTTAATAACCAACAGTGATTTGTTTTGCTTGGAAGCCAATGACCTGTGCAGATTCTCTCCTGGTTAACCTCACAATTTCTCTTTCCAGGGTCCAGTGAGGTTGTGTATGTGTGAAGTGAAGCTCACTGATATTTTCGTGAATACCATATCAATGTATTGAAGCTGCTGACTTGTGTCTTATTTATTTTATGCAATAATAACATCACACATCTATTTATTTTTCTTTTATTTTCAGCTTTTCCCCACATGAGAATGTAAGTGAAAAGGGTCTAGCCATGTGGGTAAACCAATTTCCACAGAAGATGGAACACATTTACAGTATGAACTCACAGGAGACCCTCGATGAAAAAAAAAAGTATCTCAAAACAAATTGAACACGTATTGTGCTACAATCAAGTGAAACCCTCGTTTGCACAATGGGCGCACAGAGAAACGTACAAGACCACACACCTTAGGACACGCAGACGTGTGGACACCCACACTCGCACACACCCCGTTACAAATGAATAAGTCATGCAATATGCATCGGTATAAAAGGAAGATCAATGTCAACCCCAGCGCCGTTTCCTCCTCTCCATTTCTGTTTCTGTCTCCTGTGACATTTTCCCAGACAACCCAGGAACGCACATCCAACCCACCCACACATGAGCCTGAGTGTGTAAGAGGATCTACAGCAAAACAAAAGTGCAATTAAGGTAATAAAGTGCGACATTTTCAAAGAAATAAAATGTCTGTTTTGCCTCTTTTTGTCATGTGAGCCATAATCAGACAGGAAGCACTGGCGAGTAATTTTGAAAAACTTTCCGTTAATGAAGCTGGATAAGATAATTCAGCCCCTCTGACTGTATAAATGGATGGTGACGGTAAACACACAATTCTTTGTGAGTGAAACAAGGTAGTAAACATCTGTTGGAGAATAAAGAGGTGCCATCCACATAAATTAACCAAGACCTCTGTAAATACACAGGCTGAAAAAGAGGTTTTGTGAAACGATATTTTCAGTGTTTCTGCTTATCTTTTTATTCACTCCGATATAGAAACAGTGACATGTCGGCCCCCTGCAAATGATGCTGGCAAGCCTGCAGGGGCTGACACACGACAGAATGTATCACCCGTCAGAGAAAGTTATATTAAAACTAGAAAAATACACTCAGTAGTCCAATAGCACGAAATTCCAAACACCCATTAGTTCAAATAATGTCCCATTGGACTGAAAGCCTATTTCTCACACAGCCCGGTTTTCCAAAATTCAAATGCCCATTGCTCCAAAGTCTCATTTCTTTGGAAGTACACACTTCCTACAGTTAGTTTTAGTTTCCTAGTATCGTTTGAGCCACTGATCCTAGATATCAACATTTCCCCAAGGCATCAGCGCCACTAAATGTGTATGTGTGTGTTTTTTTTTTTTAAGATTTTTTGGGGGGGGGCATTTTAGCCTTTGTAACGTGAGGGTTCGATAGGTGGTATTTAGACAGTCTTCATGAGAGGAAACAGCAAGATTGAGACAGATGACTGTTAAGCAGAACTTTACTGAGGCTCCCGGCATCAGAATCACAACAACAATTACATTTCCTTGTCTCTAACCCCCATGTGACTAACCCAACCAATCAGAGGCCAGGAATGACCTAGACCAGGGTAAATATAACTGAAATGAGGTAAAACCACAGAAGCAGATTCGAGAGACTGTTTTAACTGTTTCAAATGATGCTGGTGTAAATATCTGAACTGTAAATATGTAAATAATAAAGCACAAATATATGACTAATTGACAGCGTAAACATTGTAAATATATTTTTGGTAAATTAACTCAAATGTATAAATTAACTTAATTTTTAAATCTTACACCTTTAATTGACAGGACAGACAAGTGTGAAGAGGGGGGAGAGAGAGGGGGAGTGACATGCAGGAAATGGCCACAGGCTGGAGTCGAACCCGGGCCCCTGCGGCAACAGCCTTGTACATGGGGCGCCTGCTCTATCCACTAAGCCACCGACGCCCCACGTGAGTGTTTTTAAGCCAAAACTATCTTTTCCTAACCATAACCAAATGAAGCTCTCGCTAAAGTTCAGCCAGGAAGGCTGTAAGTTTCTTTCTCACCCTGCCATTAACTCCTTGCATGCATGCTCACTCACTATCTGTAAGTGTCATTGTCTGAGTAGGTCAATTGAGTCATCAGCTGATTCACAATAAGTGCGTTTCCTTTAACCCTAGAACCTAAATATCACAATAAAAAACTGGTAAGGGAAACACCTACATTTCGAAAAAACTCTCAAATATTGAGAAAAAGTTTTTACGCTCTCATGAAGTGGTTTTTCAGACGTGTTGATATAGAAGTATATTGCAAAAGTGTAATGGAAACACTTAAGGACTTTGCCCTTGGAATACCACTCGCTCTCTTCGTCTTCGGTTGTAGACTACTGTAACAGCAGCAGTGGCAACTGAGATGATTGTTCCAGCTCGCAAGAGATTTGGAATGTGCATCTTACTTCTGCAAACAAAGTGGCGCCTCGCTGGACGAAATTTTACGAGAATTACGGCTCATACACAAAACACCTGCAAGTCAAAATTGTACTTTTCGAAACTTTAGAAATATCGCATTTATTTTGCGCAAAACTGTAATGGAAATGTGACTAATGAACCAATAGCACAGCAACACACCTTCTCTGTCAGCCTATCATCTTACTGCTCCTCATTTTAAATATGGTTCTTTCTGTGCCGTAGTTCTTTCTTGCTTCAGTTGTGCGTGCCCTCCACCTCCCCATCACCACCTAGTCTCTATGGATTCATCAGCCTCAACCGCCTCAGCAGTCATCAGCCTTAAAGTCATCAGCCACCACCACCACCGCCAGTTTCTGGTCTCTATAGGGGGATTTATCTTGCTGCTGCTCAGATGTCCCTCGATCACAGAATATTTCCCTCTGGTCTCCAAGTGCCAAAGACTTCTGTTAAATCTTAATCAGCACAAATCAACTGTTATTTTATACACTCATATTCTGTATTAAATATCATCTTTAGTTCGAAATGGTTTTCATGCCTAAACCTAACAGCCCCTTTACTACAGCACTGTTGAGAAGCTTTAAGGTTGAACTGTTCTATTACAAAACACTGTACAGAAGTTACGTGTCCATGGTTTACAGAAACTTAATGTTACAATGCAAACATTTTATGTTTGGCAATTGGTTGTCCAGCTGCAGGGAGTGTGTTTGTTTGTCGGATATGGCTGTCAGAGAAATTGATTTTGGTCCAGTGAGACATTTACACTAACTGGTCTGTAAAAATTTTGTCTGTGTGAAAAATGGGCAGACTGCCAGATGTCTGCCAGGCAGCTGCCAGAGCAGATCGTGGTGACTCTAGGCAGTGCATGAGGTACAGATGTGACTGTTGAAAATATCCCATAAATAGGAGAAATTTCTGCCAGAAAGCCCTTTTTCTGGCAGGAATCTTTTCATTTGAACCCAAATTTTTATCTTTTTTCTTAAACCTAATCAAGAAAGGGCTTTCTGGACAAACTTCTCCTAACAGCAATTGTCCATCCTGGCTCCCTTACTGTTAAGAAGGTGGCAAAAGTAAATTATGGAATTAATCTGCAGATGCTGTGGTTCAAAATGAGACCGGAGTTTTCTATGGATGTCAGTTTTTAGCCTCAGTGAAGGCCAAAATGTGGCCTGCAACAGATAGTAAAGGTTCTTTATTTTACCTGAGACTATTTCCAGAAATGTTTTTTGCTGCGTGATTTCGTTGATGACTTGTTCCCTCACTGGCCGGTTAAGAGGAGTGAAGAATCAGCAGTTGATAATGGTATAAAACAGTAAATAAAGAAGGTTTTTCAACAATTGTGATTCATCACAATCACAAGAGGTCATTGAGAATACAGTCATAAATGTGCATTCAAATATTACGTAGATTGGTTTAGACAAATAGATGCACACACTCAACACACGATCCCCTCCAGGCTTACACCTAGTGGATATTGAAAAGATATTTCAGAACCTTAGAATTCAAACTAAAATTTGATTTTTCATCACCTTTCATATAAGAACATATGATGAACTATAATAATACTGCAGCTGCTGGTCACACACACACACACACACACACACACACACACACATGTTTCAAAGGGGGATAAAACCTTTTGTGGACTTATTTATGGAAAAGTTTCAAGAGCTGCTGTTGCTAGGAGATGCACTGTCAATTTACGTTGTGAGCTATTCTGACTGGAGCACATTATATCTAAGTATATTCTACAAATGTTGAAGTGACCTTTTTCTTTCTTCCCACATAGTGTTAGTTATGTACTGTTAACAGACCTGAGAACACTAGCACAATGAAAAAGTTGAGAAGATAGAGAAGGTAGTGACGTCTGTGGGCATTTTGCCCAGACAGAACATTTTTTAGTGATTTTAATATGCAAATTTTAACTTTTTGAGATTAGAATTCAATCAGGAAAAATAGTTTGTTTTGATGGCCAAATTTAGAGTATATGATATTACTGGACTATAATTATTGGTATATGAATGTGTTTATTGCTTAACTGTTGTGGCAGGCAAAGGTGGAGCTGGTTTAATTTTATATATCACTTTGTATACTGCTGGCCAGCTTATGAATTTCTTATATTTCATCTTTTCTGGTTGCCCGTCAGTTGGTCTGTCCTATTCTTGTGAACACAATATCTCAAGAAGGCAATAACGAAATTTCATTAAATTTGGCACAAACATCCACTTGGATTCAAGAATGAATGATTACAATTTTGAGAAGAGGTTACCATGACTACACATCTTTGTCATCTGTCTCTTGTGGATGCAATATAGCCAGAGGGCCTTGATGGAATTTCATTAAAATTTGGCATAAACATCCACTTGGACTGAAGAGTACACTGATTAACATTTTGTTGGTGAAGGTTAAAGCTCAAGGTCACTGTGATGTTGTCCGTCTCATTCTTGTGAACATGATATCTTAAAACCACTATTAGGAAATTTCTTAAACTTTGGCACAAATGTCCACTTGGACTCAGGAATGAACTGATTACAATTCTGTGTAAAGGTCACTGTGACCTCACATCTGTCTCATCTGTCTCTTGTGAATGTGATATGGTCAGAAGGCCTTGAGGAAATTTCCTCAAATTTGGCACAAACGTCCACTTGGACTCAAGGAACTGATTAGAGTTTGGTTGCTAAAGGTCAAGGTCACTGTTACCTAACAAAACATGTTTTAGACCATAACTCAAGAATTCATGCGCTAATTATGACAAGATTTCACACAAATGTCTAACAGGATAAAATGATGTGATGAAGTGTTTTATATCCAAAAGGTCAAAGGTCAGCTTTACTGTGACATCATAATGTGTTGCAAAAAGTAGGGCTGTCAAAATAACATGTTAATTTGTATGAATTAATCACATAAAAAAATAACCTGTCAAAAAAATTAACTCTGATTATTCGCTTTCTGTCATGCCTTTTGACTCAGTGAAGGCCACAGAAGCTGTGTCACATGATGGAGGCAGATGAGACGACATTGCTTGGCCCTGTAAATGGAACATTTACATTTTTAAAAAAGCCCAAATGGAAGTGTTGATAGGAGCGCTGCCCTCTGCAGTTTATGCAGTGAGGAATTTTTGTACCATTTGTACTTCAAGCCTGAAATATCACCTCAACGCAAAGCATTTAGCAGCGAGCCCGGAGGTCCAAGTTATCACAGCCTCTGATGCTAGCGGTAGCCGCCGGCCTCGTCAAGCCACACTCAACCTAGCCACCAGACACAAACTGAGTAAGTCTACAGCTGCAACCAATTGTCCTTCAGTCATACTGTGACTAGTTCACCATCATCATGTAAAGTCTGTGAGGGCAGGACTGCAAGCCGCTAAGACAGCCCTTAAGACCGTTTTACTCAGTTTTGTGAGTGAACAAAATACATTTCTGTATAACATACAAACTGAAGACACTCATATACAGAGATGTTTGTAAATAAGGACCGAGCTATGAGTAAATAAATTGGGTAGGACTATTATTTACATCAGAAGATCTTTCCAGTCTATATATTTGTCATTACACTGTGCAGCCTACAGGGTATACTACAATAATACAATGCATTTTGATTCCCCTCTATAGCCTGTATTTCTATAAATTTCTGTTTTATCATGTTGTTGAATATTATTTCTGGCCAACACGATTCAAGTATAGTTTTTAAGACTACGGTAACTGTTTTATATACACATAAGTTTTGTTTTTTAGTTGGCTATTGAAAAGAAAAAAGTACAATGTCACATCCGTTTTGCAATAAATTGTGGGAAATTAAGCCAGTGAAGTCTGCTGAAGTCTGCACCCCGAGCAGACTCTCTGGAAGTTTGCTTTAGGCCTCTTGTGGACTGGAAGAATTGTGGATTTGGACAGCCCTTAGCACTTCCCAGGAACATGCCCATGAACTCTGTGTGTCTGCAAGTGCGGTAAAGTAAAAGACTAACCAACTGGATTACAATGGAATGTAGACCATATTCGGTGGTAGAGGACAAGGTGCCGTAGCATTGTTCCGACCTCTCATTAGTCCGACGTCCCGTTGTTCCGATATGTGATTATACTAGACTACACTGTATTTGTGTACCATAGAGGATCAGCAAACAACAAAAGTAGGCTACTGGTTGAGATACAAGTGTCATAGAGAGGAGAGAATGAAACACCATAACCTCCTGTTATTAACTCTGGGGTCCGGGTTGTGTGGGGAGCTCTCCACAGTGCTGAACGGCTCCCGGCGGCTCCGTGACCGGCTCTGGGTCAGCTGGGAAAGGCTTGAGGTGGAGCAGGCTCACGGCTTATGTGTTTGTCATTTCTTTTTCATTTTAACCCACACCATGATCTTTTCCTGACCCTAACCAAGTGGTTTTTGTGCCTAAACCTAACCAGACCTTAACCACAGGGCATCATGATGATTTCGGAACAACGGGACTTAGGAACAATGGGTTTAATATGGTCAGAACAATGGGTGTCGGACCAATGGGCTGTCGGACCAATGGGCAGACCCCAGAGGACAGGGGGACAATTGTGTCCAAAATCCAGCTGCTTTCTGACACATCTGCCAAAATTCATTTGAATTTACATTTTTTGAATACTTTCACAGCACAAGTTGATTTATGCAGTTAATTTAGATGAATTAATCACAGAGCGTGTAATTAATTTGATTAATTTTCAAAATTATTTGACAGCCGTAGCAAAAACATTCTATCCATTATTCAGTATCATAACTCAGGAACAGAAGGGGAGACATTTGGTCACATACTTCATTGGTGACACTAAATCATGGGTGTCCACCATAAAACTGTGCTGATTGTATAGATCTTTTCTGCTGTCCGTTGAAGATGTGAGTAAAGAATCCACATTTTAGAATTTGTAACTACTTTGCAGCAACAACCATATTTGAAGCATTGTGAACTGTCATGGCTTCATATGAGTCTGGACAGACATGAATGTAAACTGTTTCTGCAACTTGACTGATATAATCAAATTACAATGGATTACTGAACGCAGAAAGATTTGTAAAACTTAAATCTCTTCTTTTAAGTAATTACAGTATTGACCAAATAAGTACACAAGTCAATACAAACATCAAGGACATATAAACTGGACTTGATGTTTTTCTTTGCAAAATACAAAAAAATGTTTTAAGTTCAGTGAATTTTCCCTTTAATTCAACAGTTACGTCATACAAACTCAAAGTAATGAAGGCATCTGGTGTGTTATTTGCAGACTGTGGAGGCCAATACACAAGGACAATACACTGTCAAAACCACACTATGCCCATATGCCAAGATGTGTGTGTGTGTGTGTGTGTGTGTGTGTGTGTGTGCGTGTGTGTGTGTCCCACAACACAGATGCCAGCCACTAGGCGGTGACCCCAGTGGACCTCCTCCTGGGTAAGCTGTCATTTCTGGAGCAAAAGTTGGACCTGGATGTCGGTGAAAGGACACAACAGAGGACAGGAAAGGAGTATATCAGAAAAAAAGGGGGGAAGAGGAAGTGACCAAAAATAGAGAGAGAGAGAGGCACCACAGACAGGCAGGGAGATATGTTTTTGTGAATCAGAGGGAGATATAAAAGGCGAAATAGTGGGGGAGAGAAGTCTGGATATACAGACACTATCTTCAGCCACTGAAGGATCCATGGCAGCCTTCCCACTTTTCAGCCTTTTGAAAAGCTCTTGAAACAGAATGGCAACAGATGGTCTTCACTGAAATAATGTATGACGCAAGCTGACGGTTTTATTTCTGAATTTCTTTGGATAGTGTAAAATAACGTCATCACCTTAAATAACGTCATTGCCCTTATAAGGGAGGCTTGCGGCTCGGAGGGTGCTCATCAGCCAGGGAGGTCTATAAATAGCTTCTGAAAAACTACCATTGGAAAAAAAAAAATGACAAAGGAATCCACCCTCCGATACGTCTACCAGACTCTCAGGAAAATTGGAGAAATGTTTAACTTCATACAGTTGATCTATGACATGCTGGCATATAAATGCTGCTAAATCAATCATGTGCTGCTTCTGGGTGAGAGCTTTCATTACAAGAAAAACAAAAAAATGACTTAAAAATTGGAATTCATGGGCAAAAAAAACATCTAAAACTTACAGCTGCACTTTCCTGATTGTACCTTTGCAGGATGAAAACAAAGCAATGATTTTGGCACAAATTTAAAGCAATCAGAATTAGCAGAGTTGGGTGTGTAACTGGGGTTCCTCACAAAACATGACTGCGAGCAACAGTAGATGACACCAGCAACAGTTTGTGCTTTTGTAGTGGCAGATGTGCACAAACACTTCCAAGTCCATAACCAATTTACAGAGGTGTAGACTCAAGTCAAATTACTTGGACTTGAGTCGCACATTTTATGACTTTAGATTTGACAAATTAAAAAAAGACTTAAGACTTGACTTGGACTTCAACACCAATGACTTATGAATTCACTTGGACATGAGCCTTTTGACATCAGAAAACTTGATAGCTTCCCCCAAGCCAAAAGATAAAAGCCAAAGATTATGCAAAAGTGTGCCACAAATCAATTAATTTACCTTCATTTCCTGAATCAACTATCACTGATGGTACTGATTCCCAGTGAGTCGACACTTAATTTCCCAGAACCATTTTGTTTGAATCAATCTGACAGCATCCAGTCAAGTTGCAGGAAAGAACCATGAAGAAGTTACATTACTTACCACAAGTTAGAAAAAAAGATCATTTTATTCATGTCCAAAAACTGCGGTGGTCCACAAAAAACAAATTTCAGAATTCAATACGTTGGGGTCAAAAATTACACAAAGATGCAACAACACAATGGGGCTGTCCCATTTTTCCACACTTGGCTGAGTGCGCTTGGTTATGCACACACTTTGGTGACGTTTTGCCACGTGAAACATACATTTACCTATAGTGTTCAAGCACGTATTAACTGGCCAAGTACGTGGGGATATTTAAACGAAATTGGGACAGACTTGACAACGCTTCTTACATTGTGCATTGGATGTTATTCTCCGCGAAAATGCAGCTGATTGTGCTGGCATTGTTTGGCACTCTGCTTGGCCAGATCCTTTGGAGGGTTTAAGATATAATTATGGGATAAAATGTTGACGTCAAGGCCATTATTTCGAGTTTAGTTTTTTTTTCACTTATTTCAGTACACAAATGGTCTAAACAGGAAACAGTTTCTGTTCCTTCTTCAAAGATGACTAATGCAAGAGCATCATTCCTGACCACATCACTCTCATGGCAGTAACAGTGAAGAATACCCTCTCATTTAATATTTCTACTTTGTCCACACATGACAGTACTAAAAGTATGTCACTAATTGATTCCCTTTCTTTTGTTACCTTGTATATAGTGCATCACCCACATACAGCGATACTCAATACATCAGTGCCCATTCTGCAGCCGTTCTTTGATCCAACCAGGGATATACAACTGGACCTCCGCCTCACCAGAACATCAATGAACGCCCTTCTTCAGATGGTCCACAGAGAAGATGACCGTGGTTGGGGACACACTATTGAAATTCTGACGTTTGTTTATTGGCTTGCACACGGACTGTCCTACAGAGTTGTTGCCAGGGTATTTGATGTGCCCAAATCTACAGTCTGTCGGCATGCACACAAGATTGCTCATGAGATCAAGCAACTCATAAGGCAGGGCAAGGTCATCCATTACCCCCACAGTCACGAGCTGGACAACATTGGTGAGGGCTTTGCCCGCTTGACCATGCTTTCAAAAAAGCATTGGGTGCAATAGATGGATGCCACATCAAAATAACACCAAGAGGGCAACACAAAGAGGACTACTTTAATTCTACACACATGCAGGCAGTGTGTGATGCAACAGGCCAATTTTTAAACATTTTGTGGGCTATCCAGGATCGATACATGACACAAGGGTTTTCAAGAACAGTCCACTGTACCTAAATGCTGAGTACCCACCTCAAGGGTACTTTCTGTTGGGGGATGGAGGTTACACTTGCCTGGAGACACTATCACAGTCATCACACCCCAACAGATGACACAAGGAAGACCACAACAGCGTTTCAATAATTGCCATGCAAGGGCACGCTCCGTAATAGAGCGTACCTTTGGAGTCATGAAAGCAAGGTGGAGGTCCACGCTGTCCAAAGCCATGGAGGTACAGTTGTCCTTTTGCACAGATGTTGTAATGGCCTGTGCATTTCTTCACAACATCTGTATCAGCAATGGTGGCATTATGGAGTCAGAGGAGACTGAAGATGCAGGTGAAGAAGAAGCACCTGTCCCACCTGAAGAAGTGGACTTTCGAGAGAGGAGTGGAGCAGCAATAAGGGACAGGCTTACTGCCCAAGTGTCTGCCCCTGTAGCACCACCTGCTCAGTTGATGGGGCATGATTATTGCCAGCACTGATGGGAGTATTACTATATTTACAACCTCTGTTCACAGTGTCAGCTCTTTCACATGCTTGCACTTTTTCACTGCTGCACTTTAAAATAAACTTTTTGCACATTTGGCAATGTTTGAGTATATTGCTCTGTTGATGGATGAACCAATTAACCATTTATGAAACTTAGAAATAATTGAACAAGAAAATGACCTACAAATACAAATGTGTAGGGTCTAAAAATATAAAAATCTAGACCACAATTTTAGGTTTTTAAATCAAACTCAAATTTTAATGCATTTGTTTACAATGCTGTTAGTGAACAAAAAAAAAATCAAGATATCAAGTAGTCTGTCCATCTGTTGAGCATTTCTTTCAAAATTCTGTTGGTAAGTCTTGTCTCTCTCCTGCTGCTCTGCAGCCCTTTGTGCACAGTCATCCTCCAAAAACTGAAGTATCTCATGCTTTCTTTTACGTTTAGGTGGTCTGCCGGTGGAAGGCTGGGGGGTGGATGGTCCACTGGTAGAGGGTTTGGGAGTACTGGGCTGACTGCTAACAAGCTGATGAGACTCTTCTGTATGACCTACACCCTGTGGCCCACCGGATGCAAAAAGGTTGACGGGTGTAACTGATGCCCTTGATCCAATGGTCTCATCCATGGCTGCATAAAAATCCCATGCGGCTGCAGTCTCCTCTCTTGCATTGGTCCCTGCCCCGGTCTGTTTGGTTTTCTGTTTCAGTTCCTGAGTGGGTTTTCACACATATAGGTGACCAATTTGTCCAGTTCCATCAACTGTAGCACATGCCTATCATAAAATAGTAAAAATGATTTATATAAACATCTGTGCATATCAAGCAGTGATAAGTAGTTGTAGTGATAGTTTTGTAATATTTGTCATGTTTGAAATAAAAACATCAATCAAAAGAAATGACGGAGCGAACTACTCACCTGCATCCATCAGCTGCAGTATTTTTAGCCCCGGTAAACAGGTAATCGTTTTCTGTTCTCAGCTTAATGAATTGAAAAGTTTGTTCTGTGGTCCCTATTTCAGAAAAAATCTGTTGTTAGTAAATAATTCCAGGGAAAAGCTTGATGTGAATTTCCTCACCACAGGCACATTAACAAAGCTTCCTAACATGTACCACCATGACGCTATGATAAGAACGGGACTATGATATAAAGTTAAATTTAAAAAACATTTTTCTTACATTGAAATTTCTTCAGCGGCATCTCAGTCGAAATCCTGATGATGGTACGTATGGAAGGGCAGAGAGGTGTGTTCTTTCTGCCTTTAGGCTTCCCGTGTAAGCTTGTGGTGTAAGCTTGTGGAAGGGCAGAGAGGTGTGCTCTCTCTGACTTAGGCTTTCTGCACTTGCCTTGGAAAGGCAGAGAGGCCCCAGAACAGAGCCATGCCGCCAAATATAATACTGCAAATAGTTTACTGCAAAGTTTTCTTTGACTAAAGTGTTTCTGACTGAATGTTAGGTGAAGAGAACATTGTGACTTGTTTGGGACCCATACTTCAAAGTTTAGGACTTGGAACTTGATTTGGTACTTGCCTGTCTTGACTTGGGACTTATCTTGGGAAATTAATGCAAAGACTTGAGACTTACTTGTGACTTACATAATAATGACTTGGTCCCACCTCTGCCAATTTATAACCCACAAGTTTAGGAAGTTGTTTTTTAACATGGTGATAACTTTCCTGGCAAACACACTCTCCCTCAGCTGGCAGCACTATTTCTTTTTTAGTTAGTAATATGTCAGAATTTCGTCCAACAACAACAACATATTATAATATATAATAGCCTACTCTTACATGTATTTCAGCCACAAATGCTCTTCTTCAGGATAATGCTGTCATGTTCATGCAGAAAAGAAGACTTAGGAACAAGACAGCAGGATGTGGATCACCTCTTGTGTGGCATGACATCACTAACTAACCTGGAAGTTGAAGGTAGAAGCTCATTTAAGGCTCCAGCGTGAGCAACGGGAGGGTTAAACCATTAAACTTTATTGTATGTATGTTTCACTGTTGGTAACATTTGAGGTAGTATGTGCAGCAGCCTCATAATTTACAAAAACAAATACCAGTGAAATGTCAAGCAGCACTACACTTGATGATAGTTTTATTATTGCAGAGCACTTTATGTGTTTGCCAGAGCTAACAGCTAATCCATTTCTAAATTGGTGCCTTATGCAAGGCCATTTGAGAAATTACATTAAATAAAACAGATATTGATTCCACCATGGAAGTTTTGACATTTCATTCAAAGGAAGCTGGCTGCTTTATGTCCATTTACCCTGCAGCAAAGTCAACAAGAGGGTAAATCCAGTCTTACTGCCTTAACATTGGAAGAATTTAGACAGCTTACTTATGCAGAACTGCTAATGAGTTCAACCAATAAGCCAGCTGATCACTAAAACTGCATTTCGGGGCCATGGGGCACTCTTGCTATCTCATGAGCTTGTAATGTGGTAACATGCAATTTAAAACATATTAGCCTACTTTGACTGTGCGTACTGAAAATGCTTTTAGCAGTTAAGGCATGGTCATACTAAAAAGTGGCAAAGCAAAATTCAACACAATGTCTTTGCAAAATATTTGGTTCTAGAAACTTGGTGATGTAGTGACTAGTTGCAGAGCTAGTTGATGAACGACTGTAGCTGGTGAGCTGACATGCCAGGCAGCGGGGATATGCCAGCACTAGTTAGTCACAATAGCTGCCTGAATCTTGGTCTATGAGCCTGTTTACACCTGGTATTAACATGTCGTCGTCCTCCTCCTCCGCTTATCCGGGTCCGGGTCACGGGGGCAGCAGCCTCAGCAAAGAAGCCCAGACAGTCTTCTCCCCAGCCACCTCCGTCAGCTCTTCTGAGGGAACCCCGAGGCGTTCCCAGGCCAGCCGGGCGATGTAATCCCTCCAGCGTGTCCTGGGGCGGCCCTGAGGTCTCCTCCCAGTTGGACATGCAGGCATCCTTACCAGATGCCCGAACCACCTCAACTGGCTCTTCTCGATGTGGAGGAGCAGCAGCTCTACTCCGAGTCCCTCCCGGATGTCCGAGCTCCTCACCCTATCTCTAAGGCTGAGCCCAGCCACCCTGTGGAGGAAACTCATTTCGGCCGCTTGTACTCGCGATCTCGTTCTTTTGGTCACTACCCAGAGCTCTTGACCATAGGTGAGGGTTGGAACGTAGATCGACCGGTAAATCGAGAGCTTCGCTTTCTGGCTAAGCTCCCTTTTCACCACAACGGACCGGTTAAGCGCCTGCATCACTGCTGACGCCGCCCCAATCCGCCTGTCAATCTCCCGCTCCATCCTACCCCCACTCGTGAACAAGATCCTGAGATACTCCTCCACCTGAAGTAGGACCTCCCCCCCGACCTGGAGTGGGCAATCCACCCTTTTCCGGCTGAGGACCATGGCCTCAGATTTGGAGGTGCTGATTCTCATCCCAGCTGCTTCACACTTGGCTGCGAACCGTCCCACCGAGAGCTGGAGGTCACTGTTCGGTGGAGCTAGGAGGACCACCTCATCCGCCAAGAGCAGGGACGAGATCCTCCCGTCACCGAACCTGACACCCTCCACCACTTGGCTGCGCCTAGAAATTCTGTCCATTAAAGTTATGAACAGAACCGGTGACAAAGGGCAGCCCTGGCGGAGTCCAACCCTCACCGGGAACAGGTCCGACTTACTGCCAGCCACGTGAACCAGACTCGTGCTCCTTCGGTACAGGGACTGGATGGCCCTTAGCAGAGGGCCACCAACCCCATACTCCCGGAGCACCCCCCACAGGATGCCCCTGGGCACACGGTCGTAAGCCTTCTCCAAATCCACAAAACACATGTGGACTGGTTGGGCAAACTCCCATGCCCCCTCCAGCAACCTGGCGAGGGTAAAGAGCTGGTCCACGGTTCTGCGTCCGGGACGAAAACCACATTGCTCCTCCTCAATCCAAGGTTCAACTATCGACCGGACCCTCTTCTCCAGCACCCTGGCATAGACCTTACCGGGTAGGCTGAAGAGTGTGATCCCCCTGTAGTTGGAACACACCCTCTGGTCCCCTTTCTTGAAGATGGGGACCACCACCCCGGTCTGCCACTCCAGAGGCACTGCCCCCGATGTCCACGCAATGTTGCAGAGGCGTGCCAGCCAGGACAGCCCTACAACATCCAGAGCCTTGAGATATCCAGGGCGAATCTCCCCTTGGCCCGCCGGTACCCGTCAGCTGCTTCTGGAGACCTACAGACCAACCATGCCCTGTAGGCCTCCTTCTTCAGCCTGATGGCTCCCCTCACCTCTGGTGTCCACCAGCAGGTTCGGGGGTTACCGCCGGGACTGGCCCCCGCGGTCTTGCAGCCACAGCTCGCAACAGCCGCCTCGACAATGGCAGAGCGGAACAAGGCCCATTCGGATTCAATGTCCCCCTCTGCCCTCGGGATGCAGTCGAAGCTCTCCCGGAGGTGGGAGTTGAACATCATCTTGACAGGTTCTTCCGCTCGTCTCACTGCTCGTTTAGGCCTGCCAGGTCTTCGCGGCGTCCTCCCCTGCCACCTGATCCAACTCGCTGTCAACTGGTGATCAGTTGACAGCTCTGCTCCTCTCTTCACCCGAGTGTCCAGAACATATGGTTGCAGGTCAAATGATATGACTACAAAGTCAATCATTGACCTGTGACCTAGGCTGTCCTGCTGCCACGTGCACTGATGGACATCCTTATGCTCGAACATGGTGTTAGTTATGGCCAAACTGCGACCCACACAGAAGTCCAATAACTGCACACCACTCAGGTTCAGATCGGGCAGGCCGTTCCTCCCAATCACGCCCCTCCAGGTCCTGCTGTCATTGCCCACGTGAGCGTTGAAGTCCCCCAGCAGGACAATGGAGTCCCTGGTCGGGGCACTGTCCAGCACCTGTCCCAGGGACTCCAAAAAGGGTGGGTACTCTGAACTGCTGTTCGGCGCGTAAGCGCAGACAATAGTCAGGACCCATTCCCCGACCTGAAGGCGCAGGGACGCAACCCTTTCATCCACTGGGGTGAACCCCAACATACAGGCAGAGAGTCTGGGGGCTATCAGAAAGCCCACCCCGGCCCTCCGCCTCTCACCCGGAGCAACTCCAACAAAGGAGAGAGTCCAACCCCTCTCAAGGACTTGGGTTCCAGAGCCGGAACTATGTGTCGAGGTGAGGCCGACTATATCTAGCCGGTAGCGCTCAACCTCTTCCATAAGCTCCAGCTCCTTCCCCGCCAGAGAGGTGACATTCCATGTCCCAAGAGCCAATTTCCGTAGCCGAGGATCAGACCACCAAGGCCCCCGCCTTGGTCTGCTGCCCGATCCACACTGCACCGAACCCTTCTGGATCCCTCTGCGGGTGGTGGGCCTGCAGGGGGATGAGCCCAGGTAGCCGGTTCGGGCTGGGCCTGACCGGACCCCCTCCGAAGGCCCGGCCACCAGGCGCTCGCCCACGGGCCCCAGCATCAGGCCTGGCTCCAGGGTGGGGGCCCGGTAACTCTCCGGGCCGAGTACACCAACTCTTGCTATTTTCCATCATGAAGGGTCTTTTGAACCTTCGCCCAGAACCAATCTGCCATGGGAAACCCTACCAGGGGCGAAATGCCCCCGACAGCACAGCTCCTAGGGTCATTAGGGCACTCAAACTCCTCCACCACGATAAGGTGACGGTTCTCGGAGGAGGGTATTAACATGTGTCTAGGGTAATCAGACAGCGCTAAATACAAGTGTAAACAACCACCAGCACACTTGCTGAGGTGGTCTGGGATGCATTTGATCACATATCTTTTGTCAGGTTGTTGAGAGTAAACAAGGAAGCAGTTCCAAGCGGACCTGAATGGAGGAAGGTAGATGGGTCACAAAAACCTGGACTTTACCCTGGAGTCGCATGTTCGAAACTTTGAGTCATTTTAATGTACATCCTCACCATGTTTCTTTTCCTAAGTCTAACCACAGTGACTTCTTGCCGAAACGTAACATCCGTAACTTTACGTTAATTACATAACTCTACGTTAAGGATGCAGCATCATTCGTGGGGTGCTAATTTGTAGGATATCATACGAACTGTTGTGAATGGTTCGATGATATCCTATGAAAAATACATTCTATGAGAATATGTTGCTTTTGTAGTGCAATACTAAAGCCCAATTCAGGCCAAAGATTTGTGATAAGACAAAACCGTTTTAGAATGTTGCAGAGAAAAGCTGCAGCAGTGTGAACCGGCCGGTCTGAGCTCGACTCAAGCCGGCTGATGGTGTCACCTGTGACCCAGCTGCTCAAATCTCTAGCAGCTGGTTTTAAAGCATGTCACCTGTTTCAACAGCCAATCAGCTTGTAAGTCAGCTGGTCAAGTAAAAATGACCAAAGACGGCGTGTTTGCTTGCTGCAGCAGGTGCTCCGTACCCACCGAGCCTTCTGATTCCATCCTTCCATGGTGTGCCGGTGTCGGACGGCGGGTCACTGCTGCTGCTGCTGCTTGCTGTATGTGCTTATGCCCCCCCCCCCCTCCACACACACACACACATTCTCATTAACTGATCAATTTGCACTGGTTATTTATATTATTGTGGCGTATTTATTATGAATACAGTCCATCTGATGCTTGTTTTGTTTCTGTATTTTACATGCTACAAATGCAACTGTAACCAGTATCTCACTGTCACTATCCTCATACAAATTTTAAGAAGCTACAAATTATATTCAGCCACAAAATAAGTCTGAAAAGCTGGAAATCAGAATGAAGTACAGAGAGTTGTTGCATAGAGATGATACATCGTCTTATCTAGTTGCATTGGTGCATTGCTAGTTGTTACGTGAGCTACCTCGTCTTGCCGCGAATCTTTGGTCTGAACCAAATAGGGCTTAATCTGTCCTGATGTGTCCCCAACCAGAATGACATCATCAATGCAGGACGAGGTGGTTCTTTTGGTGACAGCGTGCTAACGCTCTATAACTGGCTCTTTTTATGTAGGATTGAATTGGACAAAGTGTTGCATGACTGTCCATTAGTTTGCCCTATGGAGGGAGACGTGCTGAATTCTACCCAAAGCAATATCTCCAGTTGTATGCTGACGACAAAACCGCTAACATGACTAGCAAGCAGTTAGCTTGAGAGTCGATGTTACAGCTGTGAGCGGGGCCCTTTGACTCTCTAGTGTAGGGGACCTGTGTAGTAACAGAATCTGAACACAGCTGCCCGCTGGAGATGCAAAATAGACAAACGCGTGAACGCAGATGCATCTTGGTTGTCTACTGACTATCAGTTAGCAAGCCTGTTAGCATTTCCTAAGTTTGTAGAGCAGTTTATACTTTTGGATGGTGCAACACGGCATACAAACTATACTATTGCCATTTTGGACTATTTTCGACTCTCTTTCCCCTCAAATACCAACACGATGAAGACAACTTGCTATTAATCAATTGTGCCAATTTGTTGATCAAAGTTCACCAAAGTTGAATGCAATAGATACAGTCTGTGTGGACTTATTTTGTCCCCACAAGTGAATTCACTACCTAATTGATTTAGCGACAAAATTTCTATGGTGATACTGTTATGTATTTCTATATTGGTTAATGAAAATGCATTATAGAACAAGGATTTGACAGACTTTAAGGCCTAATGCACATTTGATTTTTATACAGCCTTATAGCTTTTCTTCCATTTCATTTTTTACAAATGCACAAAAACATGTGTGGGTGAGGCCATGCTCAGAGAAACTCTAAACCATCTTACTTCAGAAAGAAAGACAAATCATATATAAGAGGAAAATTTGCTGTTAAAGAAAAATTGACAGTGACAGATCTGAGGGCTGTCTGCACTCCCAAAAAAGAAGACAGATCTGTAATAACAGCAGATGGTGCTGGGTTTTCATTCTCCCTGTCAATTCTTTGCAGTCATTTCTTTGCAATAAATGTGTTTTTCCTCAGTGGAGCACAAAATATAATGTATGCCCATGTCAAGAAAAGTGCATCGTGTTTTCTGGCACAAAGAATTGGGTCATGAAAACCTTGGGCATTCACTCAGGTTTAAGACAGCTATCTGGAAAAGTATCAATTATTAAGCGTTATTATGGTGTTTAAGAGATGGGTGCCACTGACTTTTGAAGAAGTGTTTCCTTTTATGACATAGAACAAAAGTGGATGTGTCTGTTCCCGCTCCTCATTTTTTTATTCCTTGTTCCCTCCCAGCAGATAGCACAATTACTTTACTGTCAAAAGAAAAGTTTTTAAATGCTTTTGCTAGAACTTCTACAGTGAGCTCATACCTTTAAAAGTGGAATGACAAAAACACTTTTTTCTGTTTTACTTTGGTATCAGTAGTGTTTTATCTTTTAACTTTAGTTAATTAAGGCTTCCCTATTTGCACTTCTCCAGTCTTTAATTTGTTTTTGTGAAGGGATGTTATGAAAGCCAACACTAGTGATCTGTTTGCTGGCAATAGCTGCAGATCATTACATGAAGTTGCCATTTTTGCTTTTAGGTGCATTTTTAATTCGCAAAAGAAAACACTTTAGAGGCAAACACTGCTGCAGCACGGCTCAGTGCAGTTTTCACATATTGCGAGGCTGTAGTGATAACCAGGCATAATACTGCAAAGTTTTTGCCTGAAAAGGAGACATTTTCTGTCCTGGGAGCAGAAGCACACTATCTTGGGAATCCAACAATAACAGATTGCATTTTTATTGGATTCACTGTGAGTAGAGAGATGCCTGCTTGCTTACTTTATAGGCCACATATTATCAGAGGGAAATATTTTTACTGGACATTGTGAGTGGACTTCTATGCCAGACTTCAACATGTTTTCCTGGTCAAAAACTGCATAATGGGGGGGCATCGGTGGCTTAGTGGATAGAGCGGGTGCCCCATGTACAGGGCGGCCCGGGTTCGACTCCAGCCTGTGGCCCTTTGCTGCATGCCATTACCCCTCTCTCTCCCCCCTTCACACTCAACTGTCCTGTCTATAAAGGCAAAAATGCCCCCCCCCCCCGAAAAAAAAAATAATTTAAAAAAACCTGGATAACGGAAACCCTGATTGCAGCAGCTCTAATGATAACGTTGCTTGCTGTGTGTCATGACAAAGACTGGGGAATGGTAGAGAAGATGGAAGGTGGACTATTGCACAATATTTCTATACGTCATTAATAACTTACTCAGAATGCTGCTTTGTCACTTAATGACACGCTGCCCGAAACCCACAGTATTTTTTCCTCTTTTCCAGCAAGAGGTATAGCACTGATCACACTGCAAGCAACACTAAATGCAACAAAGAAAAATACGCATAAACCTATGGGTTCCAAGCGTGACCGCTTTAGTGCATCATTTGGTGATATTAATAATTATTGAGGTAATGTTAATCAATCAGTGATGGACAAGTTGACCCACAACCTGCAGGACACAAGTCAGGCGAGTTCAATTAAGCTTACTAGAAAAAAATCACGACTCAAAAAAGTGACAAAGCAGCATTCTGAGTAAGTTATTAATAACTTACAGAAACATTGCATGCAATAGTCCACCTTCTCTTTCTCTTTCTCTGTCACTTTCTCATTCTGTGTCTCTGTCAAAAGCACACACACACGCGTGCACGCGCGCATACACACACACACACACACACACACACACACACACACTCCGTCACACACTGGACAGTTCAATTACAGGGTGGCTGTGCCTTATCGCTGCCCACAATTGATGCTATTTCTTCCCTGGCTGAGACACACCAACGCAGCACAGATGGCCACTAAGATGTATACAAGTACATACAGGGACTGGACACAAAGACATTATGCAATCCTGTGCAATGACTCTTCAACTAATGGCTACTTGTTTTGCCAAGAACAACTGTGTGGTTGTTTCTGTGGCTGTGGTTTATGCCCTTGCACTGGATCGCATTGTGCTGTAAGGCGTACCTAATATTTCTCCCACTGGGTCAAGGAATCTATCATGAGGAGTCTAACAGAGAGCCAACAGCATCAGCCTGGCTGAGTAACAGTAATGACATGCCTTTCTATTAGTGTTTAATCCCGGAAACCAGGATTCCTGGGAACACGACGTCAGCAGCACAATGGTAAGTTCCTTTTGGCCCACCATTTTGATCTATTCAAGTGTAGCACACTGACGACTTTATGCATAATAGCAGTATAGTCAGTATAGTCTGCAGGGATGTTCATTGATTAGTAAGTCAGACACAGCCACTTTCACATGCTATGGGCAGCCCTTTATTAGCTTTTCCCACCCAAACGCATGCACACACCTACACACACACACACGCATAAAAAACAGAGAGACAGATTGTGATAAAGAACTAGATAGGAGATCCCATTTGCCCTCCTGTCAGTCATCGCTGATTCATCTGGGGAACCAGTGCTCTCTGCTCGCTTGTTCAAAAGAAGATTAAGGAGGAAGGACCTGCATAAAACGCCAGAGAGCTGGCAGGAAAGCCTGAAGATTACAGCAGAAGATAACAGAGAGTGACAAAAATAGAGAATAAAGATACACTGCTGTCTGTCACCAGTTACCTCCATGTTAGTTTCGATTTTTTTTTTTGATAATAAATGGTAAAATGGCAACTATAAATGTGCTGGTGTTAAACATATTTCTTCACGTTTCTCATTACGGGACTGTGTTTTATTTATTAGAGGAGCGGGGTGGCTGGGGTGTGACATCGTATTTGGTTTTTATCTCGACCCTCCTGGAGCTACAAATATTTTTCCTCCCTCTATGACTGGGGGAAAATGCACAATTCTCCCTCCACCATATGCAACCATATTTTTGTAAATTCACACCAAATGGACATATTGGAGCCAAAACAATGAGCAAACAGCAGAGAGGGGATATTAGTTATCACCAAAACAAACAGCATTTTTTTTAAATCAAAATGCAATGCAGGATCTGGTTACTGCACCAAGTTTCTGTTAGGTGACATTTTAAATAAGACACTGAAAAATGTGATTTTGATGAAAAATCACTATTTTAATCTTAGATTTGATTGCCTTTCTGGATGAAAGCATCAGTCGTATGATTGTCACACTGACAGAAATATGAAAAGCCAACAATAATTACAGTTTCTGGATATGATAAATGCTGTAATTTAGTCTGTTTTCTGAAGAAAACAAGCAATTCAAACCCACTGATGGTTTCCCATGCATTCATTTATTTGTAGCTACGATTAAAACATTTGCTGCCACACAAGGTTTCCTATTTTTGGAGTTGGACCATTCATTAGGAGCACTGTTGGAATAAATGAACTGTTTGGTTATTTATACCAACACACAAAGCACAGAGCGCACTCTAAGCAGAGATGGAGCAGCAGAACATGAAGCGCATTGAAAGTGAAACTGAACCATTCATTCTGCTGGGTCTAAAAGTTTGCATTCACTCACAGCAGCTGCTCCTCTCATCCATCGATCAGATCTGGTCAGCTCTCAACAGTTGTACATCCCGCGAGTCACAAACTGCTGCTGAGGGGATAAAAAGAATCATGGAGAGCTCTGCCTGTGCTGCATTCACAGACCCATACAAACCTCAGAATTTGGATACTTGACACACAATGATTCAAAGGGACACAAAGACAGACAGACAGAAAGAAAGAAAGAAAGAAAGAAAGAAAGAAAGAAAGAAAAAGTTTGCTGTGATTAAGTTGAAAGTTGAAAAAAAAACCCCACATAACTCCCTCCCCAGTGCTTAAGAAATGATTTGCTTGAAATGATTTGCCTCCCCTATTTTGGAGTAATTATTTCAACACCAAACCAAGTTGTTACTAATTTATGTAAAATTAGATGTCTTATTTTGCAGCGACTTAGATTTGGATTAAAAAATAACAAATAAAAAAGAAGAAAATAAAGACAAAGATAAAACAATAACCTTCTGTGATACGAACTGACATTATAGGGCTTTTCCCAGCAGACATTAGGCATGTGACACAGGAAAAGCAGAGGTTTAACTCTCATGTCGTCATGACTTACTGGGACGCTCGAATATAACAGAGCCATTATTAAATTATTAAAGCGTCCTTGGGATTTTCTGAGTTTGACAAGAATCTCAGAGGAGTTTCTGACATGTGCATTTGTGGGCAGTCTTTTGAATTCTTAATGACTTGATGAATTATATAGTGCTCTATTGCTAAGAAAATCGAAGACACCTCAAAGACCCTGTACTTTTCTTTGTGATAAGGTCTCTCTGATTTTTCATATTTAAGCTTGATTTATCTGTAATTGTGTATGCATGTAATTCTGTACCTTTATTGCTTTACTGATGTTGTCTTTACATGGGTATTTAGACGATCACATATTTTCCTCGCTTGTATATGGTCAATTACCCGATTCACAGATGATGTGTGCTGTGTCATCACAGCTGTGCTCACACCATCAACATGGCAGTGTGTGAATATGTTGTTTGTCTTCTTAGTGCTGGCCTTGGATTATACCATGACCATTTAACACTGTCAAAAAAATAATATGCATTGAAATCCTCATCAACATATGAATGTGTTTTTTTTAATTCAACCCATGGTGGGGATGGCTTCATCAGTGACAGTTAACTGGTGCTGCAACTTGAAGCAGATGTAGTGTGTTACTATTTGTGCACTGATTTTGCACAGTGATTAAACTGTTGGCTATGTTTGATGTGTCCTGTAACAGACACCTGTCAATTAAAAGGATTTTAAAGCAATTTTGTACAGCAGCTTAAAGCCAAGACCAAGACTTAAAGAAGAAGCTAATTTCTCAATCTACATCAGCTGTGTGAGATTATGTGTGATTACCAGCTAAATTGGTTTTGCCTGGAGAAAGCGATGGCACTTTAGGAACAGTCAGACCTCCTTTGGGACTTGCGTAGAGTGCAGATTCAACACTTCAGGCTGTGTGCTCAGAAGTCTGAACTTTAACCCTGTTTCCCACTGACCTTTCACAGCTGCCCAAATTACAGCAAACCAAGGACCTTTGGGTGCTGTCCTTCTTTATGTCCTCCAGCATGTGACCTTAAGTCCAATCAAGGTCCACAAGTGTTGTTCTAGTCCCTTGAGTGGGACACGGAGGAGACAGGACCATGGAGAGCTGTATCCTGTGTATGTTTTTTTTTACCAGAAGGCAACACCACTTCAGTTACAATCTGACCAGTGACTGGTCAGCTAATGTTATTAGACAGTAAGAGGAGAGGCTGTGCTATTGTGGAAACAATATTACTGTAATATTGATATTGCAATACTGTAGATCAGGAAAACCATCTATGGGGAGAAAAGGTGAATAATAGCAGCTAAACATTCTTATTTATTCATAAAATTTAAATTGAATTAATTAATAAATCATAACAACACTCCACAACTTTGTTAAGACTTTTCTTCTTTCACTTTTGGATCCAGGTGCATCTTTGCTCCATCAGGAAAATAAGGTATTCAAATATTTGTCCTCTACAGCTGCACAGTTGTGGCTATTTTAACCTGCAATGTGAGCATGAAAAGGACAAGCTTAAGGGTACCTTTTGCAAATGTTATTGCATCCTCATGTCTGGTCTATTCTTTTCATAACAAACATGAGACAGGGATGTGAAAAGCTATGTTGGGCAAATCATAAGCACTACTTAAGGAGCTCTATGCGATATTCATGCGTACCTATGATTCAGAAGTTGTCTACACACGGCTCTCAATATGGAGGTGGCTAAACTGTCAGCCAACAGCTAACAGTGCTAACAAGTGCAACGGTGCTGACAGAGCTAAGGCACCATGTCCACCAAAGCTTTTTTCCCAGCTGAAAACGGCAGGTGCTCCTCTGGAAACACCCAGCTGGGAGGGCTTAAGAGCACTGTGGAGGTGCAGCGTCTTTTCAGAGGAGGAATAATGTCAGTTGGGGGCCAGCAGGGGGAACTACTAAGCAGGGTACATAACTCCTTGAGATCAGGTGGAGAGATCCACCATTCAGTCCTCTCAGGAGAAAATCCAGGAAGAGGAAGGTTATCCCTTTTGTTTGAAGCCATGCTGCAAGGTGAGTGTGTTTGCTGATCCTGTGAGTTTATTTATCTCCTTTAACTTTAGCTTATATTGTAGTTATGCTATGTAGCGTGTGAAATAGAATATGGTGAACGTGCTAGGAAAGGTAGTATCTGCAATGTCACTACCTGGAGCTCGCATAAACGGAGCCTGGGTTTGGTTGAAGGTGGCAGTGCTGTTTGGGCTGAGAGCCTGTGAGTTTATCTTCTGTCCTTAAACTTTAGCTTATATTGTAGTTATGCTATGTAGCGTGTGAAATAGAGTATGGTGAATGTGTTAGGAAAGGTAGTATGAGCACTACTTCTACCTGGAGCTCATATAAACAGAGCCTGGGTTTGGTTGAAGGTGGCGGTGCTGTTTGGGCTGAGAAAGCCATGTGTAAGTAAGGTAAAGGAGATTGTTTGGTTGGTGCGGGGAGCAGTGAGACCTGGCATTATGGGAGTGTCTCTGGGACGCCAGAGATCACTGTCTAGCCTCCTGGAGGTGTCGTGGGACCAACTAGACGAAACACTGGTGAAAGGAGGTTCCCACCTGATGACCCCAAAGACATGTTAGTTATCACTGCTCACTGGTCTGTATAGTTAAGCCTTGCCATAATGGCTTATCATAGGGCTTAGGAGGTTATTCACTGGGTCCTTTCTCTAGAGCACAAACTTCTTGTGTTTATTTGAATTCAGCTGATATGCTTTGGTTTGCGTCTGGTTGCTATTATGCGGAATATCTGTGTAAGTAAAAATGTTGGCGCTAGGTAAGAGTACTTGCTCTGGATAAAGGGAAGGCTGAAGCATACAGGGAGAGAGGATGGACTCGCCAGTCTGTGTGGAAGAGGAGAGGAAACATATAATAATGTATACACAGTAAATGAGCATATTTCTCCTCTGTTCAACACTTGTAGCACATGTAAAATATGATGACTGTTTTTTGTGGTATTCATTCCCCCTCCACTGTGACTACATAGCTGGTTAGACAGTGACAGTGATGTGTTGTGCAGTGTTTTACCCAGAGCTTAACATTTTTCACCTTTCGGCTCAGCACAGTGCAACATCACACTGCTGGCGTTTGTCATGTAGAGTAATACCCAGGGGCCCCATTTTGAAAAATTTAAAATAGATGCTGGCCTCAAGAAAAACTGCTTTTGTAGAGGCCGCTCTTGAAGATGCAAACTGGGGGGTAACCACAAGGAAACTGCCGTAAAGGGAGGGAGGGAGTGTGACTTCATTCTCTGCTCAGGACGCCTTCACTCCACTATATCTTTACATAGCAAATTCTCGTTTGCTGCTACATTAATGCTTTGAATGTCATATAGAGCTCCTGTAAACTCCAGAGTTTCCAGAGGTATAATGTCATGTGTGTATTGGCTTCTCTATGATGACATAAATACAACGTATGCATCTTGATTAGAAGTATCATTAAAGCATTATGGGAAATGTAGTAAATCCCTAACTGAAGCAAGACGGCTAAGGCAGAAAGAGGGGAAAGTGAGTATAGGGGTTAAGTAATTTACGGCAGTCACAAAGTAACACCTGCTGCACAGTGAGTGCTTCAGATGAGATGAGATCTCTCAGCGTGAAAGGACCTGAGAGATGACTTTTTCTTTACACTCCATTAAAATGCCCTACAACTTTGACAGCACTGTGATGTGCAGTCAGCTTGCATCAGCCCTGATACTACCTCTGATATCAAAGTGTCATGGAGAGGAGAAGAGTACAAGTGTGACACACTGGGCAAAATGAGTTAGAGCAGACTCTGCAGATTGGGTTAGAAGTGTCTCTTCTGGGCCTTTGTTGAGGCTTTACCGGTGGCAACTTGAAGACAGTCAGAAGCATACACATCTACCAGAGGAATGAGGGGCAGGTGTGTAGGCAGGATTGGGACCATGAGCGGTTATATAATTAAAAATTCTTATCCCAGTGCCTTCTGCATTAATTTGCATCTGGTATTAACAAGCATGTTGTCCTTATCCAGATAAGATACCCTTGTGCATGTTGATGGCAGATGTAAGTGAGGTCACTGAGTATGACTAGCCTACTGGTTATGCATGTGAGGAGTGGCAGGTCTGAATGGAGAGGATGTTAAGGGGCTATTGTGCTGATTGTCAACCAGCCTTGTAACATAACAATGGGGGTAGTGCAGTATGTGCAAATAAACTGTAGTGAACGTCCCTCCATCTTTGCGCTGCCCAGATCTCCCTGCTCATCTCACAGCTCACAGCTGAGATGTTAACCAGCGAATTTTCACTGGCTGTAAGGCTGTTGCTCAAACTACACATTGCACTTTAACATTTTCAAATGCCCTCCACCATGGACACAAAGAGTATAGAAGCGGATTGAGAGAGAGACCTGCCGCCCACCTCTCTCAAACTCTGATCAAACTGTAAAACTAGGCAGCACTGATCGAATGTAAACCAAGACTCTGCTACTGTATTTCCTTTTTCTCATCAAAATGTTTTCAGAAATATTTCAGTGCACTGTTTGGCTGTAATACGAGAATTTGTGAACAGGAATTGGGTGCCTACTGTTGTACTGTAAAACAGAGGCTGAAAATACTGCCTTCAAATGGTAAAAACTAAGCAGTGTTTAACTATAGCAGTACATTTCTCATTGTTTATAATTTGGACTGAGTCCAAATACTTCTTAAATTGAATCCTAAAAGGGTCAAACGAAAGGCGAGACCTTGAGATCTTGGCTCTGAGGATGTCCCTGGTAATTGGATAAGCTGACAGTCTGCTGGACTCTCTGAGGTTTTATTTTCATATCTTTGCCCTCCGCTTTAATTGAATGATTGGTTTCAATGTCAAAATAGTCCTCAATTTTTTGCCCCAGAATCCTAATGTGTAATAGCATTCATAAAATAGATTAACAAAATTCACATTGTTGTCAAATTTTGAGATGAATTTACCAATGGCATAAATATTATACACAATTTTGTAATGTTTTATTTTAAATTAATTGAGAATAACAAATGTATATGGGAGAAATACACAGTCTTGTATTTCTTAGGTTAGGTTTTACCTGCATTTTGCACAGACAAACTGAAACTAGAAACTAGCTAAAAAGCTATAATCTGGTGCAGTGCATCTTTACTCTGTTGAGTCCAATGTTCTCTGTACATGGTCCCTGATAAAAAAATAAACGAATAAATAAAAATAGAAATAACTGTAGACTGAACCGTGACATGATGCAGGCATTCACAGGTATGTAATAAGACGACACATTCCTTCTTGCAAAACAAACCTCAGCTCTTACACTGCAGCGTGCTCCGAGTAGTGCCTTGAAGCTTTTGTGCGTAATCATTTCGTTTCCAGGAGCTTGCTCTGAAAATGAGAAGCAGCACTCACTTTTTTATAGTGACACCTCCTGCTATTTCCATGCTCTGTTCTAAAAGTGAATGAGCAGCTAAAGTGACAGCAGAAGAAGAAGAAGAAGCATGAGGCTACAAGGCAGAGGAGATGAGAGATAGTGCTGACAGGTCCCGACATGTGAGGCGACTTCACTGTGATAATTAGCAACCTCTGACACTGGACCTGCCACGAATGAGTAGCAACTAGACACAAAGAATCCATGGCCGGCTAATTAACAGAACATGCTAATGAGATGATTTGTCCATGATGTTGGCTGCAACCGCAGAAGAGAGAATGACAAGAGAGCTAGAGGAAGGGTGAAGGAGGAGAACAGGAAGGAAGCAATCAGCGTGGAAGCACAGAGAGTGATATTTAAAGGTGATTAAAGCTAATTTACTGAAGCTCCACTCTGGTGGTGTGCTTGCACGCAGGTGGAAATCATGTGCAAGTAGTCGGCTTGATGAGGCAGTCAGTGTTACCGGCGTTACACGGTGTTTGGTCATAGACCTTTTACACATCGATTACATGACTTCCCAAGTGGGGCGACCTCTAGCTCACCATGTAGTGTGTGCGGCTCAGGTTCGATTCCAGCCAACAATCCTTTGCTGCTTTGCTGGTTTATTTAGAGATCAAAATAAGCACTCTATAGAGATTGAGCATCAATGAGGAATATCATTTCTTTTAAAATGTGTGCTGTAATTGGTCTGGTGTTGTCACTGTGGCATCTCCACTAAGTAGTGGACTTATTGAAGTAAACAACTTAAACAGAAAAGCTTTCTCTCTCATTCTGCCATAAATACTTTGATACATAACACTCCAGTGTATCATTTTAGCTATTACTATTTTTAAAATGTGACTATCAACACCAGCAGAGCTGTCTGTTTCTGTTTTAAAGTGTATCTGGCTTGTTTAGCATGTACATGAACACTAATGTAAAAATAACTAATGATTTGACAATGTATTAATTAGCCTGAGTGTTGTTGGTTAAGTATATGTTTTCACTTTGAATGAACCCAGACTGGCCTCCAATCTACTAAGCTATAGGCTAAACACATCTTGTCTCTATCTTCGTGCTTAACACACAGACATGAATTACATATCAATCTTCTCATCTTACTTTCAAAAAGGAAAGCAAATAAACATTTATTTTCCCAAAAATATTGAACTATTACTTTAATCTTGCATTAAATGTTTGGCAAACAGTTGTTAATGTACAGATCTAGCAGATACAGAGCAACATTAGTGTTGATTCTGAGTTGTGGTTATGTCCACAAGATGAATGTAAGATGAACATTCAGTCTCCTTTTAGCCGTGGTTTGTTCCCCACCAACTCCTGAGGAAAATGTTGTTGCTAAATACTCACCTGCATTGACTAGCTAGCTGCTAATTGTGTCTGTTGTTTGGCGGGTGCCATGCCATTTTTCAAATTGCTCATTATTCCGAAACCCTCTGAAAAATATGCCATTGGACCAGGAGCCCGTTTGTCTGACAGCCCATTATCCTGGAAACAAACACCCACTGCAAAGTCCATTGTTGGGAAAATACACACTGCCCCTAAAGTAAAAGAGATTCATGGCCTGTAATATTTTAATCGCACTACAAAGGCATGACCCACCCTAACCCTTAACCCTAACCCAGCCCTACTCTGCCTCTAATTGGCTTACCCTGATATTCTTACCAAAACCCTAACCAATCTCACTACTCTTGCCTATATTTAACTAACCCAACCAACAAAGGCAACGAGTAGGGTGGGTCATGCCGTTGCCATAATAGAGCAAAAAAGTACACCAGAATGGTCAGATGATCTGTTTGGAAGAGTGTTTATTTTCAGAGCAATGGCTGTTAGGTTTCGGAATAACTGGCTGTTGGACAAAAAGGCTTCATCCAATGGGGCATTTTTTGGACTCTCTGGGTTTTGGAAGGTGTCAGAACAATGGGCAGTCCCTGTTTAGGGGCTGGGTAGGTTTTGTACAGTGGATTTTAGTTACCTTTCTAAATGAAAATAGCTGTGTGCTGAAAACAGTCCTGTGACATCAGTGAGAATAAAAAACAGTGAAATAACGGGTTGGAAAACCAAAACAATGAGCTGAAAAATTGCTCAAACCTCTGTAGACCTGAGAGGAACTGCAGAGCCGAGCTTGTTGGCCTGTTACCTTTTACATACAAGCAATAATGTGATCCATTGTTAATATGAAATTATTATGTTTGCCTGTAATTACATGTTGTGAACCATAGAAACCCTAGGAGGTCAATATAAATGTAAATGTATTACTACGCAGTTTCACGTGGGTCTGTGACCAAATCAGTTGTACCTTCACTTGGTCTAAATTTGGTCTGTGTTCATCTACTGACAATCAATGAAAACTGCAAGGTGCAACTGAACCTCTTCCCCACCTTCACTCTTACACATTCTACCCTCAACCAGCGGCCCACCCCCTCACTGTCTGTTTCCTTTGCTTTCGACATCAGCCCGAGCTATTTTTAGCTCCGTCCAGGGGGAGAGGGAAGTGGAGAGAGAATGACACAATCACTAATAAAGGGGTGGATGAGAGGAGGAGGAGGAGGAGGAGGAGGAGGAGGAAGAAGATAAAGCGTGGGCGAATTCAGGATGGGTGCTCATTTGAATATTCATAGAAGCAGCTGCGCTCACAAAGGTGCTGAGACGTCGATGAGCACGGATGCATTGGTGGAAATCAATAGAGGCCTTTGCTGTTGAGAGTTTTGGATGATAGGCTTGACTAATAAGTGGAGCATACTAATTAGAAGTTATGTGGGACATGCTAATGTGATGGGGCAATGACAATAAAAGCGAGAGATGATTTGTTCCTGCATAAGTTACGGCAGAAAGAATTTTTTTTATGCAGTGGTACTGAACAACTGTATTGAAGGTCCTCAGCTTTATGGTTAAGGTAATCTCACTCTTTCTAAGAATATAGGCTACATTTATTGTTGCATTTTACAAGCTTGTGTCTACTGTGTATTTCCTGTGCCAGAAACCAGTGCTTTAGCTGCCTCATCTTCAAAGATCCGAAGGCATCCTGAGCCTTGGTCAAGATTTTCTCTAGTTCTCTGTGAGCTTGACAAGACAAGGCTGGTAGACATATGTCACAGTGGCTCCTAACAACCAATTCTGTGTTGTTTCTGACAGACTGGGATGTTGGTCTGTCCACCACTTTGGTCTAGACAGAAGTATCTCAAGAACTTTTGGATGGAGAACCATGAATTTTGTTCAGATATCCATGGTCTACAGAGGGTACATCCCAGTGACTTTGGAGATCCTCTGACTTTTCCTGTAGGGCCACCATGAGGTTTACATTTGTGGTTTTGAGTGAAATGTCTCAGCATTCATGGCTCCCTGACTTTGGTGATGCCATGACTAATTATCTCCTTCTATCATCGAATCAGAAATGTAATTGGTTTAATACCTTGGATCATGATCAAACAATCTCAAAACCCATCAGCTATTGGTCTGACAACGAAATGCCTCTGGTGGCAATGGCCAATATTTTGGGAGATCTAGCTTAGCAAAGAGATATCTTATTTTGACTAATGTCTATAAACAGATTTCTGCATTTAATGCAAATAAATGACTTAAAAAAAAGATAACATGAAGCTAAATTGTTGTCAGGGTCCAAGACTGAATTTCTGCCAATGCATTCCACTTTTCCACACGCACTGGCTACCTGGCTGCTGCTCAAATGTGATTGGTCAATACTGCTTGGACTACAAATGGACTACAAACAGAAACCAGCACAGTTCCAATATCAAACCTGTGTCCTGTTGCCTACAGATCTGCAAACATGTGTAGATATCTATAGACATTAATGACCACATATGTGCAGAACTAGTGATATTTCTACTAGTCTCAACTATAGGCCTACCTCATGATTAGTGCTAATTAGCAAGTATTAGCATGCTTAACTAAGATGGTGAACATGATAAACAATATACCAGCTTAATATTAGCAAGTTAACATATTGAGCATTATGGCGTTGGGGTGTTATCATGGTATAACAGTATACCAGGCTATTTAGAAATCCAATGATTTTAAATACCGTCAAAAATATGGGCGCACTTTAAACTTATTGGGTCTCATTCATGAAACGTGAGCAGAAGGAATTCGTGTGTAAACTGTTCACAGACGGAAATTTATGTGCGTGTCCGCATTCACCAATATTTTAGTAGCTCCGATCTTTTCGTAGCTACTAACAAAATCTACTCCTGCTCCTGACCACTCGTAGTGCTTGTGTAGCTAAATTTAGTAAAGCACATACATATTGCTTGTCACTACTGGAAATTACAATTTTAACTCGTATTGTACTCTGTTATGTACACAATACACAGATGTATGAGAGGCCCTTTGAGACATAATTCATACTTGGTTTCACATGTAACATCATACTCTCATACATGCACCACTATACTCTCACACAAACACTACTACTGTATACCCTCTTACATGCACAATCATACTCTTATACACACACCACTATACTCTTACACAAACACTACTATACCCTGTTACATGCACAATCATACTCTCATACATACATCGCTATACTCTTACACAAACACTACTATACCCTCTTACATGCACAATCATACTCTTATACACACACCACTTTACTCTCACACAAACACTACTACTGTATACCCTCTTACATGCACAATCATACTCTTATACACACACCACTATACTCTTACACAAACACTACTATACCCTGTTACATGCACAATCATACTCTCATACATACATCGCTATACTCTTACACAAACACTACTATACTCTCTTACATGCACAATCATACTCTCATACATACATCGCTATACTCTTACACAAACACTACTATACCCTCTTACATGCACAATCATACTCTTATACACACACCACTTTACTCTCACACAAACACTACTACTGTATACCCTCTTACATGCACAATCATACTCTTATACACACACCACTATACTCTTACACAAACACTACTATACCCTGTTACATGCACAATCATACTCTCATACATACATCGCTATACTCTTACACAAACACTACTATACCCTGTTACATGCACAATCATACTCTCATACATACACCACTATACTCTTACACAAACACTACTATACCCTGTTACATGCACAATCATACTCTCATACATACATCACTATACTCTTACACAAACACTACTATACCCTGTTACATGCACAATCATACTCTCATACATACACCACTATAATCTTACACAAACACTATTATACTCTCTTACATGCACAATCATACTCTTGTACATACACCACTATACTCTTACACAAACACTACTATACCCTGTTACATGCACAATCATACTCTCATACATACACCACTATACTCTTACACAAACACTACTATACCCTGTTACATGCACAATCATACTCTCATACATACATCACTATAATCTTACACAAACACTACTATACCCTGTTACATGCACAATCATACTCTCATACATACACCACTATAATCTTACACAAACACTACTATACCCTGTTACATGCACAATCATACTCTTATACATACACCACTATACTCTTACACAAACACTACTATACTCTCTTACATGCACAATCATACTCTTATACATACACCACTATACTCTTACACAAGCACTACTATACCCTCTTACATGCACAATCATACTCTCATACATACACCACTATACTCTTACACAAGCACTACTATACCCTCTTACATGCACAATCATACTCTCATACATACACCACTATACTCTTACACAAGCACTACTATACCCTCTTACATGCACAATCATACTCTCATACATACACCACTATACTCTTACACAAACACTACTATACTCTCTTACATGCACAATCATACTCTTATACATACACCACTATACTCTTACACAAACACTACTATACCCTGTTACATGCACAATCATACTCTCATACATACACCACTATACTCTTACACAAACACTACTATACCCTGTTACATGCACAATCATACTCTCATACATACATCACTATACTCTTACACAAACACTACTATACCCTGTTACATGCACAATCATACTCTCATACATACACCACTATAATCTTACACAAACACTACTATACTCTCTTACATGCACAATCATACTCTTATACATACACCACTATACTCTTACACAAGCACTACTATACTCTCTTACATGCACAATCATACTCTTATACATACACCACTATACTCTTACACAAGCACTACTATACCCTCTTACATGCACAATCATACTCTCATACATACACCACTATACTCTTACACAAACACTACTATACTCTCTTACGTGCACAATCATACTCTCATACATACACCACTATACTCTTACACAAACACTACTATACTCTCTTACATGCACAATCATACTTTTATACATACACCACTATACTCTTACACAAACACTACTATACTCTCTTACATGCACAATCATACTCTTATACAGTACAGGCCAAAAGTTTGGACACACCTTCTCATTCAATGCGTTTTCTTTATTTTCATGACTATTTACATTGTAGATTCTCACTGAAGGCATCAAAACTATGAATGAACACATGTGGAGTTATGTACTTAACAAAAAAAGGTGAAATAACTGAAAACATGTTTTATATTCTAGTTTCTTCAAAATAGCCACCCTTTGCTCTGATTACTGCTTTGCACACTCTTGGCATTCTCTCCATGAGCTTCAAGAGGTAGTCACCTGAAATGGTTTCCACTTCACAGGTGTGCCTTATCAGGGTTAATTAGTGGAATTTCTTGCTTTATCAATGGGGTTGGGACCATCAGTTGTGTTGTGCAGAAGTCAGGTTAATACACAGCCGACAGCCCTATTGGACAACTGTTAAAATTCATATTATGGCAAGAACCAATCAGCTAACTAAAGAAAAATGAGTGGCCATCATTACTTTAAGAAATGAAGGTCAGTCAGTCCGGAAAATTGCAAAAACTTTAAATGTGTCCCCAAGTGGAGTCGCAAAAACCATCAAGCGCTACAACGAAACTGGCACACATGAGGACCGACCCAGGAAAGGAAGACCAAGTTCATCTGAGTCACCAGCCTCAGAAATCGCAAGTTAACAGTAGCTCAGATCAGAGACCAGATGAATGCCACACAGAGTTCTAGCAGCAGACCCATCTCTAGAACAACTGTTAAGAGGAGACTGCGCCAATCAGGCCTTCATGGTCAAATAGCTGCTAGGAAACCACTGCTAAGGAGAGGCAACAAGCAGAAGAGATTTGTTTGGGCCAAGAAACACAAGGAATGGACATTAGACCAGTGGAAATCTGTGCTTTGGTCTGATGAGTCCAAATTTGAGATCTTTGGTTCCAAGCGCCGTGTCTTTGTGAGACGCAGAAAAGGTGAACGGATGGATTCCACATGCCTGGTTCCCACTGTGAAGCATGGAGGAGGAGGTGTGATGGTGTGGGGGTGTTTTGCTGGTGACACTGTTGGGGATTTATTCAAAATTGAAGGCACACTGAACCAGCATGGCTACCACAGCATCCTGCAGCGACATGCCATCCCATCCGGTTTGCGTTTAGTTGGACGATCATTTATTTTTCAACAGGACAATGACCCCAAACACACCTCCAGGCTGTGTAAGGGCTATTTGACCAAGAAGGAGAGTGATGGAGTGCTGCGGCAGATGACCTGGCCTCCACAGTCACCGGACCTGAACCCAATCCAGATGGTTTGGGGTGAGCTGGACCGCAGAGTGAAGGCAAAGGGGCCAACAAGTGCTAAACACCTCTGGGAACTCCTTCAAGACTGTTGGAAAACCATTTCAGGTGACTACCTCTTGAAGCTCATGGAGAGAATGCCAAGAGTGTGCAAAGCAGTAATCAGAGCAAAGGGTTGCTATTTTGAAGAAACTAGAATATAAAACATGTTTTCAGTTATTTCACCTTTTTTTGTTAAGTACATAACTCCACATGTGTTCATTCATAGTTTTGATGCCTTCAGTGAGAATCTACAATGTAAATAGTCATGAAAATAAAGAAAACGCATTGAATGAGAAGGTGTGTCCGAACTTTTGGCCTGTACTGTACATACATCACTATACTCTTACACAAACACTACTATACTCTCTTATATTTAGCATCATGTTTTCTTTTATTTACTGTCATACTCTTAGTGTAACAGAGGATAATATTATATGTATGTAAGTATGATAGTATGTACATGAAAGTAACAGTATATGTAAAACAAAGCTCTAATATACGTATGAGAGAATAATATTATATTTGAAACAGAATAATAGCATATGTAAGAGAAATTAGTTGTACATGTGATTGCAAATAATCATGTGTAGGGAACAACAGCTGAGACAGAGACCACAAAGAGAAATTGCATGTTTTCATATGTAACCCAGTGAATTAAGGGATTATTTCTACCAAACCAGAGTTGGTGATTGTTGAAAATAGGAAGACGACTAACAAGACTGAACAAAACCGTTTTGGCAAGTTTTATTTTTTTCGACTGAGTTCTAATGAAGTGTGTTTTATGAAGGGTTAACAAGGCATTAAGCTAATTTTAGTTCGGTGTACCAGAGAAACCTAAATTTAGAAGGTGTACAGTCATATTTCTCTGTTTAATGGCGGAAATGCATATAAGAGTATTAACTTTCTTGTAATTTTGTGAATTATTTGAGCTATGAGCTTGCAGAACATAGTGAACTCCTGGTTGGGAGATTGGAACACCGCCCACTAATATCATTATATACTGTATAACCTGGTGGTGAAATTTCGGGAAGGTATGACACCTAATGGCATGCTGTTATTAGCATTTAGCTCAAAGCATTGCATAGCTTTATTTGTAAGAAATATACTGCCTTAAGGTTTGGGACTGCCTATTTAATGGGAGCTCAGATTTACATGTTTTTTACTATTGACACTCACTTCAAATGCCACATATGTCTCATGATATTGATATATAAAATATATACAACTGCATTTAACCTATTATTGAAAAGTTAAAAAGGGCCGAAGTCAATCTAAAGGATATTTAAATTGTCTTTCTATAGGCTACTGATTGGAAGGGTTCACCTACAGTACCACATGACAACTTCTATTTCAATTTCAGTCAATACAAAATTTAAACTATGTTGCTAATTGTTTCAAGATGTAAAATATGATCAATTAAATGTTTGATCTTTGTTCCATTCAGTCCACTCATATTCTGCTTTATACAACTAAACATTCACTACAGCTCATCATCAACCAATCAGTGCTCTAGCTAATGTATGTCTGGTAGACGTCAGCAGTGCCGTATGAGAAGATGATGGCACCAGCTGTGGCACATATTGCCCATGTGTACTACAGAATGAGTAAGAAGGTCAGTGAGCGGGAAATGGGAGTCATATCACTCAGAACTGCTGCCAGCCGCTCTCCAAATGCTCCATATGAATGACTTCACTAATGACACTAAATGGCATTTCAGCAACACTTTCCCATCACGGTGAAAAGACATTAAAACTGTAGAGCTTGTTTCCAAAACTGACTTTTGTGTTTAATCAAGTGCTTCAGCAGCTCACAGGAAACAATGAAAATGTACACACACTTAAGAGAGACACAAAAATAAACTTCTGGATAAATATATTTGGTATTTCTGGTTATTTACTAAAGGTATCAAAGTGAGACTTTGGGTATTTTCATGCACACCACAACACTCACACAGATCAACTTGACTTAAATAAAATAAAAAATACGTCTGCCTCTCTTGGGCTATTTAATTACCGGTACCAGCAGGCCTGCACAGCTTACACTAACTGCATCTTACAGGGAAAAATTGATGTTGCAAGTAAAAGGCACTCAGAGAAAAGCTGGGCCATGCCAATAAACTCAAAGCGAAATAACCACAACCACGTAAACAATGGAATAGTTTCATTCCAAAACCATGGATATTTATTTACGTTCTGCATTAAAAAATACAATCTAAAATTTAAAACATGTTTCTGTCCTTAAAAATAATATAATTATAACCCATAATGTGCTTCATTGTAATAATGGAAATTGTAACTTTGTTCGTGTCGGTTTCTTCAGATGGCAGGTGTCTCATTTTGGAATGAAACAGTTACATTTAACACTCACAGCAACACACTTGAAATCATTACAACCAGAGAGCTATTGAAACAGAAATAAAAAAGTGTAGGCAACCGCCTCAAATAGATACATACTGCACTGTATGTCTAAATTTGCTCTGTCTACCCAAAATAGACGATACATAAATAGTTTAATACATAAATAGTCTTTACAGCGTGTACAGGGATGTTTATAAGACACTCACTGTTGGAGGTACATTCAGAAATGTGGCTACAATCTTAGATAGACACAGTACCTAAAGTATCTATGATATGTCATTAAGAAGAATACACAGTATTTCAGAACAAATATGTGTGCACATGAATGAACACATCAACACTGAGGGATTATCTGTGATAGTCTTGGGGTTTGGGAGCATTGGGGAGGCAGTGGGGATACCAGGAGGAACAGATTGGGTGTAGCTTTGGTGTGCACACACACGTACAGTACACGTTACAGCTGCTGCGCCACGTGACGACTGGAGTTGCAATTCCATGCAAAAAAATAAAAAAATGGACCACATGTGATGCCCAGTAAACATTTTATCAAAGAGATAGAAATCATATCTAATCAATCAATACAGTAACATCGCTACAGCTGATGAGAAGCTGCTGGGTCGTCCTCGAAACCACGTCACCTGCTGCTAAAGACCATACACTACCATATTCACTGCTGCTACATTTTTAGATCCACAACTATGATTTTACTCTTCCTTCAAGGTACAATTCACAACAAATTGTCTAATCTGACTTTAGAGTCACCTGTTGCTAGTGTATGGAGCTCAACAAGGGACAACATCCAGGACAAAGGCATTAAGACAGTTTTCACAATAGCTACCACTCTGTTTTACAGCTAATCTGATCAATCAGGAAGTTAACCCCCCTCCTGTGCCCAGAGAAGTGTTAACTTCATTCCCATTTCTCTAATCCACTTGCTTATATAAAGAATAATGTGAATCCGTCCTTGAAGAGTGGGAGAGTGGTGGGAAAAATAAGGAAAAAATTGATTTTCCCCTCGCCGCTCAAACCTAAACGTCCAGTGGTGTCGCTTCTGATTGGCTCAGCAGGAGGCAAGGATCAGAGTAATCAGGCCGTTGTGCGCTTTGTCTTTGTTGGTGTGTGTTCACTGAAGCATGTCGTTAATGGGATTTCCTTGTCATACATTGTACAAGTCATCTTTGATAAGTCCAAGAGTGCTGTGGAGAGCGATTTCATGTGCGGAGACTGAAAAAGCAAGCCATTACCTCCAAAGCTTAATACCTAACAGAGTGGTGCTCTCTATTGATCCGGCACAGCTGGATTGCAGTTATCCACCACAAAGCTTGGTGGCAGGAGGAAAGAGTGTTGACCTTTGTGCTTGATAACACAAAATTGGACAGCAGACCGAACATGAAAGCAAGTGGGCTTTCTTTGAATTATTCACTCTGGGAAAATGTGTTGAGCGAGGGAGCTCTTCTTGCATGATTTCGCCTTATTTCCCTGCTTCGCTTTTGCCTTATAAGTGCACTGGAGCAGTTGGAGACTAAGTGGCACCTCAACCTTCATGTTTTTACAGAGAGGGAAAATCATGTTTATTTACCTCTGTCAGCAAGGCCAGGTTTAAAGGGACAGTTCATCCCCAAATCAAACTTACCTGTAGTGCTATTTATTAGTCTAGATTGTTTTTTGTGTGAGTTGCCAAGTGTTTGAGATATCTGGCTTGTCTTGATTATACGGGAACTAGATGGCACTCAGCAACTTCTGTGTGGTGATACAGATGGTGGGTGTAGTTTGGTCGAAGGAAAATAGTTCCTACACGAAACTACTCACAACAAGGTCTGTGGATTATCTTGAGCAACAAGGTCATGATTTCTGGAAAGTGACATTGCTTTTTGGCACTTTGAGCACCACAAGCAAAGTGTCATCTAGTTCCATTATATTTGAGAGAAGGCAGACATCTCTATTTCCAACATTCAGCAGCTCACACCAATTTAGACTTATCAAAAGCACAACAGGTAAGAGGAAAAATATGTATTTAGATTTTGGGGTGAACTGTCCCTTTAAAGTGGCAAACTTGTGGTACTAAGTTCCTAACTATGATTCCCTTTGTAGGAAAAATTATTGTCCCGCTAAAAGACACAGTTAAACCAATATGCGCGTGCCCAAAAGTCTGACAGTTAAAGACTTTTGCCCTGATGACTTCTAAGGTATGCTGATGCAGTTGCTCCTATCAGGCATATCTGTTCATAGATGACACCTCCTATCCCACACAGACACCTCTTTAGAGAGACGGTGCACTGTCTAGCTGCAGATAGAGGACCAGGAAGTGTTAAATGACCACCCCTGAGGAGCCTATTTCTCACATATTTCCCTGACACAAGAAACCAGTCTTGGAGCAATGATCTATAGTGCTGCTGTCGGCTGCACTGGATCCCCAAGTAAATCCATAATAAAGAAAGACAAAAAGAACAGGTGAGGGGGAGTTTTGTTAGTGACGCATGCTTTACCCTGTGTATCTGCTCAGAATGGTGACGATGCTAAAGTTGCCTTTTCTGAATAGATATGTGTCTTCCTGTCATTCAGCTCTTCTACCCTTTCTGTCCTAGTGCATAGAAGAAAAGCATGGATATCCCTACATCACATTCTTCTTTTTAGTTGCTTTTCTCAGTCAAAAAGTCCAACTTGAAGTGCTCTGTCCTGGCTAACAGGGGTCGGACTGCCCTTCATCACAAAGTGCCCTGATCAGCGGTGAAGAATCCCCCTTCCTTCTTTTCCCTCCTTCTCAGTCTGTGGGCCCTCCAGCAAACGGCTGCCACCAGCAGCATCACCACGCCGGCACACAGCAGTGCCACTGACACCAGTTTGGTCTGGAGCAGCGTGTTAAAAGTGAATGTCACCCCGGTGCCTGCCATGCCAATCACAAGTGAGATCACGCCAAACGGGAACACGCAGCGGTACCAAGACTTTTCTGTCCCGCCTGTAGCCTGGGCAAGTCTCTCCAGCGTGGGGAGAGACTCTGGAGGTTTGGCCAGGTCTCTTCCAACACTTCCTTCCCCTTCCCCACACCCATTCAAACCCTGGTTCTGGTTCTCAGAGTCCTGGGGTAAGGTGTTAGCCTCGCTGCTGTTGCCGCAGTCCAGGTCCGGGTGAAGGACCGGGGCTGGGGGCTGGCGGCCTGAGGAGCAGCCCATCTCTGAGCTGCTGTCCTTGGGTAACGATGCGAGAAAGGCTGCCTGTTGGAGGCGGTCCTCTCAACGTACGTCCGATGGTTGCTACTGGTGCTTGTGATGCTACAGGGGGGATCTCTGAGGCTGCTTCGCGTGCTGTCAATGTCAGTGAGGTTGCTGCTGTTGTTGTTGCTCTCAATATTTGCCAGCATGTGCCTGCAGTTGGAGAGATGGAGAGAGAAGAGCTGAAAATAGAAAGTGGGAGATGAGAAGAGAATAGAGCTAAAATGTAAGACCTAAAAGGGAAAAATATTTCAGCTTGGCAACAGATTTAAACATTTAAAAAATGGCAACAAAAGAAGAGGTGAAAGAGAGAAAAATGAGACAGAATTTTTATTTTTAGTATCACACACACATACACACACACACAGTTGCAAAGAGGATACACTCACCCTGTATTCTCAATTTCCATCAATGGGTGAATGTTATTATTGCAGCCTCGTCTCCCAAGCTGCTTGTGGCAGCAGCAGCAGCAGCAGCGTTGTGTGTGTGTGTCTGGTGATGACCATAGACTATATAATCACAAAGGAGAGGGGGAGGGGCCTACGGGAAAGCGGTAGACGGCATGCAGAGCTCCGATTGGCTCCCTCGGCACAGTCATTCAGAGAGGAGGGGTGGGGGTGAGGTTAACTGTTCAGCGCTCTCATTCAGTGATATTAATTTATTATTTAGTGTGACGAGGAATTTGAGATGTCCTGTAGGTAGTGCCTTATTCAGGGTCTGCTGTAGGCTGCAGAATTAAAATGACGCTGGCAGAAAGGCAGAAAAGATGCAATGTGGCATTAATGGCAGTGTAACATTGGTGTTTAACTAACAGCACTGCATGACATGTAATTAGTGAGGATTTAAAAAGCACCTAAATTGCAATTAAGGGGTTTCCACATGACAACAGGGATGTGTGATTCAGGATTTAAGTGAAAGCATCCACAACACGTTAATTGAAAACACGGCTCTTCCAGCTCCCCCCTCTGCCCTCCCATTGTCCCTGATCATGTGCGTCATCCGTGTTCCCCTTCACAAAGGCATGACAGTCAGCCTAGTCATGGTCGGCGTCCTCGTCACATTTCCCCCATATATGTCCCCTTGTTGTTCACGCTCCCCTTTCTCCACTCAGACAATAACAGGGGGAGACATGAGCCAAAGCCACGCATCCCTAGGGGTGGCTCGTATCACCGATAGTATACAGTGCATCATCTGCACGAACAATCATCTATAATCTCCATGATGTTCTTCCTTCTTGAGGCAATGAAGTTTCCCAATCCGCAAGATCTGCTGCAATTATCCCGCGTCCGATTTTGGCAGATATCTCACAGGCACAGCTGCTGTGAGGGAACAGTAATCACATTGGTTAAATAAATCTCAAATGGTGAAGCCACAGAGCCACAGTTTTCTTTTACTGAAGCACATTGGAAATGGCAAAGGGTAAGGGGAACTAATTCAAACAAAAACCATCCATGGTGAATACTGAATCCAGACGGTGGTTCATTATGCAGTTACTTTAATGATAATAACCGCCACACAAAGGGCTGTAATCATCTTTCCTATTTTGGGGGGAATAATATTCTATTCCTGGGGGCGGTTAGCATCTCAATAGTGACAGATCTGTGCAAAAATATAGGGATGTACATACATATAGATATACAGAGATGGAAGATAATATACAAGAGAGCGTTTCCAATTTGCACCAAGGATTGTTCAGGGACTCAAGCCAATAAAGTCTATCTGCAGCCCAGTAATAGAAACGAAAAATAGGCAATGCTACAGAAAAGTTTCCACCCCAGAAGTAGGGATTTACAGATTCTAGGCACTCTTCCACCCTATATAAAGCAGCTCTTTCTTAGAAGCATTTCTAAGAACTTTTAAAGTAAAATTAAGGGTGTAATCATATTTCTTATGGTACCACCCTGGTCGTATCTTGTATTCTTGTGTATTACTGTGAATGTGAGTGTGTTCGAGTGTGCAAATAGGTCTGTGCCAGGAGGACGAGATCATTGGTCAGTGGCTCTGGCAGGTGATTGGCACAAGTGTTGAGCACTCCCTATATAAAGCGAACCAGCCACCGGAGCACGTGTGCACTGATTGTTCGTGGCCTCAATGATACCCTGATGGTGATGCGTCATGTTTGACATCATAGTTGGGCCAGAAACCAGGTTAGTAAACAGTAGAAAGCAGCATGAAAGCCAGTGATAAAATGGTATGGTGCTTACTTTTTTAGGTATCTCTGTCTTTATATATCTCAACCTCGGTGCTGACTAATTTGGAAGACTGCGCATAATTGCATCATGCCAGTAAAATGGTTAAAATTAGTGTGTCGACTTGGGTTTCGCATTTCCACCACTGCTATTTGGAGCCAATTAAAGCTGACCGGAGCTGTAGCCATACATACCCATTACTACAGCAGAGTCATTTGACCCAGGAATGAATGCCACCTGTAACCTTTCTCATTAAGCACAAAAGGTACACATTAGTGGGTGTTAATGGGTTTTTTGTGCAGTGGGAAAGGGGCTTGATGGTGTTGTTCTGCTGAAAGTAGTAGGGATGGGCTGTTCTCTTCACTTGTTCTTTTCCTGCTTAATTAAGTTAGGCAGTCTGGTATATGTATTTTGGTTTCTTTTATTTTCTTCCATTTAAATTTGATTAATCAGTAAGTTTAAACTATTTTGTTTTGTTTTCTTGGTCCTGGCCAAATCTGAATACTTACTGAAAAACAAATATGTTCATACAGAACTGCAAATAAATGAATTTGTTGGGGACCTGGGGAGGATGGGAGCTCAGTTTGTGTTATGTCTTGGTCGGGGGAGTGTAACACTTAAATATCTTACATATGTAAGTAGTGCACATTGGCACATTGACATTGTTTGCATCTGAAAGTTGTCAAATGCATTGCATCATAATTTTCAGGGTGGATTAAAAACATGATTTGGTTCATCACTTGTCACATTTTGGACTGCAAGCCACTATTGTTCCGACTTTTGGTCTCACCTTGATACCAAAATGACTTTGTTGACAATCATAAAATGGTGGGAAATACCACACAATCCTTTTATTTTCCCAGCCATTCACTGTGCATGGCCTCAGTGAACTGGTACAAATAAGACTTGTTTACTGGCCTTGAACATGGACTGACGCTCCCCAGGCAAACAAAATGCTTGAAGTCTTTTTCCTTAGTAATAGACTTTTCAGCCTCACACCTGTTTTTAATCAGCTCTGCTAATCAGCCTTTTTCACAGCAGACATTTTGACTCAGTACGAAACACACAGGTGTAATTAATAGCATTAATTATGGTTAGGCTCCATTGAAATGTCCCAGTATGCCCTGTGCAGTCAGCATGTATGAACAATACAAGGGCATGGAAACTGGCACGCCAAAATGGAATGCTGTCATTAATAATGCATAATTAATTGTAACTGCTTTTCCTGCCATGACATTGGCTAATTTGAAAAAGGCCCACTGGGGTCAATCAAGCTTGAATTACCTGGTGCAGCTAATAGTTGATTGCTACAAGAGGCGATTGGAGAGGTTTTAACAGGCATTGTAGTGAGTTTAGTTTTTATGAAGAGTCCAGAGTTCAGTCAAACAGAATTTCATCCTACATACTTGAATCACTGCCTATAATTTACTCATTATCAGTTAAAGGTTCTGGATACAATGAGAGAGAGTTAATATAGCAGCAAACCACTATTTTCTATGTAAAGATATAGTGGAGTAATGGCATCCTGAGCAAAGAATTAAGTCTTGCTCCCTCTGTGTGTGTTGTAATCCAAGATGCACTGTGGCTTGTTGTAGTAAGCCAGTCCAGCCGCTCATGCATGTTAGTGCATGTGTGTATCCCACAAGCTAGTTCATCTCCGCTGCCTTGCACCAGCTCATATTGTGGTCACTGCTGATACTGGGATGTTGTCGTTGCAGAAGCATACTAGCGCCCTTTGGTTCCCTACTTGTTCCCTACTTGTTAACACACCTCTGCCAGCACTGATGCTGTTATTTAGTGCCGTTCATGGCGTTAGCTGCTAGCCACTGGCTCAGTCACCTCCATATTGAGAGCTCTGTCCAGGCAACTCATATGCTCTGAATTACACATAGTATTTTTACTGCTAAGTGGTAACCAAATGCTACGTGGTTATAAAAGAAAATCCAGCTGACTGTGGAATGTGTGAACAAAAACGCTTCACTGTCATGTGTTATTTTTATAGATTTTAATAATAACTAGATACCAAACGCCAAGATGGTGCCTCTTAATTTCAATGTAATTGCTTGCCTGGCGCATACGCCAAAAAAGTTTAGTTTAGTTTTAGCTTCTGGGTTCACTTCCGTGGGATGCTGCCTACTGAATATGTGCAGTAGCCTAGTGTTTCTCCCGCTGGCCTTGCCTGTACATTCCCGCTCACCTTGTAGACTTTACATTGTGATGATGTCACAGATTTTTAAATTGCTTCTCTCACCTTGAGAAACGTCTTACAAATATTAAACCAACATGGCTCAAAAATTCAGAATAGAAAGACTCAAGATTGACCTTGTTTGTAGTTCAAAGTGTCCTGACAACAGTTTTACAAATGTCTCTTTTACATTGGTGGCCTATGGGAAAATACTTCCGGGGCCACTGCAATACTGAAAGTGGCCACTGGAGAAAATTTGCTGCAAGGGTTAGCGGCTTACCTGAGGGTCTGATTATTTCAGCATAGACTGTATAATATAAAATAATGTATGTAGCTACCGTGACATCACCAATTGGTTTGCGGACTCCCGTTTAGAAGCCTCAAGTTTCATATTATGGCTGTAGCCATCTTGGTTTTTTGGAGCCTGAAGTTACCATATTTGGACGAAAGGATGGAGCTGTGGAGGAACGAGGGGTGGATCTGATTCATATACTATCACTATGACCCTCACTCTTTTCAAAGAAGCCCTGCCCTTAAATATGCATATCTTATACCTAATAGAATATATAAATCGATGAGTTTATAAAAATTCCCCCCTTGTACTCACTTGCTGTTTAATGTTAATTTTTGTTTATTAATAAAGTACTGTAAAATACCTTCAAAGTAGTATGCTTATTTTTATGCATAGCTTGTAGTGTAGCTTGTAACTAACAACTAAAGTGTAATGTTGCTGTAGCTTAACTACTTCCAAAGAGGACTATCTTTAGCTTGCAGTTTTGCTAGCTATAGTTTTAAACAAATATACTCTGTAACAGAAGATACCGCACTACAAACAGTACCAGTGGATCAAAATGGTATACACTTTTAGTCTCCTACGTGGACATGGTTCTCTCTCCACTGCATGGATGAATGAAACAATACACCATACAATACAAATTTCATATGTGTAAGATCACGTAAGTTGTTGCCAGATCTCGGGAGAGCACTACAACGTAGACATTTCTCGAACACAGATAATTTTCTCCTGATTTGTCTGTCTGAACAAATTTTTCAATGGTCTCTGTTTTAAAGTGGCTACCCCAATACCAAAGGTAATGCTAATACTATGGGTTTAAATTAAGGAGAGCGGTTAGCATTGCTGCTAACAGATGCTAACTTTGACATAGAGAACACTGGATACACCAAATTGTTAGTGTGATGTTCCTGCTTATCTTTCTGTCTATAGAAATATTTGGTCAGTATTAGCTTAAAACAGCCAGAATATACAGGGTATATAGAATTTGACTGATAGGCTAGCATTAATCACCACTGTTGGGGGTACTGCTGACTCACTGACAAGGCTACTGGTACACCTGGTTGTAATTTATGTTAGCAGCTAATGTTAGCAGCTACATCTGTGCTTTTCTCGCCAATACAGCTGAAAAAGTCCACAGCAAGATAGGTCTGTGATTCAAATTACGGTGAAAATACGTCTGTATCAAAGCTATAGTTTCTATATACTTGATATGAACTGACGGTAGTCCAAGGTTTTGCCAGTGTTGGAGTAAATGGGTCAGTGCTTCAGTGCTAATTAGCGGTATGCAAGCTAGCATAGCAGAGAGAGCACTGAGTACCTAAATTAGTCTCTGTGTGCTCACGGTGTTAATGACAGGTTCACTTAAAGCTGCAGTAGGTAGAAAGCCTGAAAACGGTTGATTTTTGAGTCTCATCTGAGTCAGGTTTCGTTCGTCTCCGCCCTGAGCCCCTCCTACCAGACGAGCACGCAAGTATTTTATTGTACTTGGTTCTATTTCTCCCTCTCTGGGAGCCTTGGCTCTCCTTCACCGCGAAGCAGCCCTCTCCATCCCTCCTTCGCAGCCCCACACATACTACCGTGTAGGCAGTTGTAGCCAATGCTGGAATAGCTATTTTACCTGATGCACTGTTCGCAATTGCCACTTGCTCTGCCCTTCTGTCGGCGGCACGGGAACGCACATATGCAGTAGAACAGCCAGTAGGAACGCAGTGGTCTGAGCTGACCTTTGATTGGTAGATGCACATAGGCACGATACTGATTCTTTAGAGGCTGAATACAGAGCCATGGTGAGGTGCAGAAACCTATTGTTTGTCTCAGACCACTTGATTTACATCATGCTTAGAGGATATTATAAAATTTTTACTCAATTATACCAAAACAGTGTTGCCTACTGGAGCTTTAATGAGGACATACAATGTGTGTGACATTGCAGGAGACCGTGCCAATATCCTGGTGTTGGATTAGAAGTTAATCTGAAGGTAAGACAGTATTTTCTATTTTAGCCATTTTGTTTGTGGCCTTATGGTCATAACATGCAGTATACGCTCAGTTTTAGAGCCATGACTTATTGTATTTTTTCTTTCTGTGTTTGGTTGGGCTAATTAAGGCATTAACAGTCTCCACTGTTATTACTGCAGTCTGGTTGGATGTAATCTAATCGCAGAAGTTGGTTTCGAAAATGGCTGTCTTAAATAAGTCTGGTTAAAGATGGTTGTTAAAAAATTACACCAGAGTAATCTTTGCCGATCTTTTCTGACTATAAAGAGTACTTTGATGCTTTTTACTTTCACTTGTCTTATCTGGCCTGAAGCTGAGGTAACAAGCCTCCATAAAGCATCTGCAGGTGTTAAAGGAGCAGAAGGAAAATGCAGCCAATCTGCAATAAAAATGCTGACTGCGTTTTTAATGGTCCTCATCTAAGGTATGTTCAGCGTGTTTTACTTCCTGCAACACCATGTGAATGTCCTGAAATGTCCTAACATCCTTTTCCTGACAACAATTGTTAACCATCTCCAAGTAGTAAAGCAAAGGCTGAGATAATCCAGAGACATAATCACACGTTAAAGCACTTGCTGTGAAGGCGATGTGCCATTATCTAGCATTAAGGCAAAGAAGAAGGTCATTCAAATAACAGATAGCAGCCTTCAATAATGGATAGTGTGAGTGTTTCAACTCACATGGTGGGAGAAGATGAGGTGGGAGGAGGAGGAGGAGGTGGGGGAGGAAAAGGAGGAGGACTGGATGAGAGCTATAGAAAGATCTGACACGCTACTGGCCACTGTGCTGCCGTCACCCGTTCATGCTGGGTAACGATGAGGAGCTTTGTGCCAAAGATAGGCATGCAGGAAAATATGTACCCACCCACACACACACACACACACACACACACACATGAAACCACCCATGTACACACATAGACACATAAACGCGAATTCCTTTTGGGTCAGTGGACCTGGTGATTGTTTATCAGGAAGTGAAATGAACAAAAAGAAAAGCTGGACCAGTTGTGTATTTGATGTGGTGTATGTGTGTGTGAGAGCTAAAATGCATAGCTGACAGTAGCAATGTACACTATCAATGTTGATTTTTTTCTCAAATACATAATTGTGCAGATTATATAATTTCTATTCATTAGCTTGTTTACAATGAGATGACTATCAGAGGGCAGGAAGTGATAAATCCATATACTGTGTGAACTGGAAATAGACGAACGTGACTACATAAAATGGTGGGATGAACCTGCAGGCAGTATCATTGGCAGAAATTGAAACTGATGTTGAATGTGATCCATACAAAATGAAGACAAGTGATTTTTTTCACAGTTTGACCAATTTGCCCAGCGTGGACATAGTTTCATTACAAATTACCTCGTCTTCCAGACCTCCTAAGATTACTAAAGTTACAAAGCAAGCAGTGCAGTGGACTTTGACTATTTTGTGCACAGTTGGGTCCATGACTGAAACGCCTGCATATATGCAATATGCTTGAGTATCACTCTTTTATATTTCAAGTCTTTACATAGATGCACTGCTGTCAGGCTAACATTACTAGCTAATGTTAGCTAACTTTAGCCTCTACCTACAAGGCCAACCCTTCCCAGAGGTCTGGTGAATCGCCGATAAAAATCTGGGTTGTGGCTAAAAACGCGCAGAAGTTGTCACGTGACATTGTACTTGCATCTGGCTTGAAGCTTGTTTAACACAATGCTGTGTCATTAACGTTTGACAGTAGTTGACTCCAATCCTCCAGACTAAGGTTGGAGGTTTCTGATCCACATCTACCGCTGTTTCTCAGTGAGTTTTTTTTATGCCTCTGCGCCTTTGATAGATCTGGCCACAGGCATTAGGTTTTTGGGTTGTCCATCCATTTGTCCCATCCTTGTGAATGTGATACCTCAAGAAAACCTTAAGGGACTTTCTTAAAATTTGTCAAACGTCCACCTGGAGTCAACAATGAATTGATTAGATTTTTCAGGATCACACGTCAAAGGAGTTCAAGTATCTGGGGTATGAGATGGATTGGCAGTATGGTGTGGCATCTGCAGTGATGTGTCCGCTGTGCTGGACCATCGTGGTGAAGAGGGAGCTGAACCGGAAGGCAAAGCTTTCAAGTTATTGGTCCATCTATGTCACAACCCTCACCTGTGGTCATGAGCTATGGGTAATGACTGAAAGAATGAGATCACAGATACAAGCAGCTGAAATGAGTTTCCTTTGTGGAATGGCTGGGCTCAGCCTTAGAGATAGGGTGAGGCGCTCGGACATCCGGAGAGACCTTGGAGTAGAGCCGCTGCTCCTTCGCGTCGAAAGGGGTCAGTTGAGGTGGTTCGGGCATCTGATCAGGATGCCTCCTGGGTGCCTCCTGTTAGAGGTGTTCCGGGCACGTCACACTGGTAGGAGGCCCCAGCATAGACCCAGGACACGCTGGAGAGATTACATATCTCATCTGACCTTGAAATGCCTTGAGGTCCCCCAGGAGGAGCTGGAAAGAGTTGCTGGGGAGAGGGACATCTGGAGTGCTTTGCTTTGCCTGCTGCCCCCACGACCCGGCCCATTTCCCCATTATGTCTTACTACTTTCAGAATTTAAGTGGCCCTTGTTTTTTTCCCAAATTGATCGTATTGTAACAGCCATGAACAGCACAAATTCTAGGCATTTGTGCAGTGTTGGTAGCCTTTGCCTCCAGTTGATTGCCCTCCATCTGGACAGGACATCGATGTATGATGTCATATGCAATTAAGCTGTTCTGAGTCAGGACATAAATCACATCAATTACAAATGTTGCTTTTTTTTAAGAATTCTGTTTTCCACGTCAAACAGCCTGAGCAGAATACTGCTGTGGTAGGAATGACATAACTGCTTAATCAGTTTGTTTACATGCGCAAAGGTAACTCAATTACTCCAAATGTGCAAATTAAGGTAATATTTCAAATAAGGTGTTTATTCTGTATAATATGGTGCTTAAATGAGGCACAAAAGAGATTTACATGGTTTCCAATTTGTTTCTGAAAGGATTTGAGGCAGCCTATGGGCTAATAGGGAATAAAGGTTTGATTGGAAATGAGGACTTTTGCTTGTTGTTCAGAGCCATTAACCTGTAAAACACTTGAAATAAGACTAAACTGTAGTTCTAATATGAGATGAGTTATTAGACAAATGTGTGTTAGAGATATATGTAACATCAGGTGATTATAGATCAATCCTTTCTCTGTAGTTTCTATAGTTACCTGAAGTGTGAATGGTTTAAGAAGGTATGGGATGTTGTTTTCAGTTGACATTTATTTGATTTCATTTAACATCTTGCCTACTGCATCTTTAATGAAGAGCATCAGAAAATTCGGAGATGAAGAAGGCATATGTACACTGTGTGTGTGTGCATGCATGGACTGTATGCATATGTGGTTGCTTTGTATTTGGTCACGCCCAAACCAGCAGCTTCCTCTCTTATCTGTTCCCCCGCTCTGTTGGGAACAAGCCAGCACACAGTCTCTCCAAGTAACCAAATCAGCCGTCACGACATAATATATTTGTACCTGTGGCAGGGCTCCCGCATGGCTCAGGGCCTTCCAGACAGACGTGTTTTGGAAAGGGTAGCGTGCGTCAAAACTGGGCACGACATGAGAGTACTATGCTCCAAAAAAACATGTTTGAAATGTGGCTGAAATAATCATTTGGCAGTATTAATGACTGACGAAAAGCAATGGAAGTTTTAATGATCAAGTTATGCCACAGGGGAAGATAAGAAGAAGGAAAGATAAGAGCGTCAGTCTTACTGATTAGAGGCCTCATTAATAAAACAGTGCGTAGGATCCATACTAAACGATCAATTGAAAGATCAGTGGTGCTTTAGAGTAAGTCATGGCAACGACTAAGGGAAAGAAAAGGAATTTTTCTGACACAGAAATCGAGGTGCTTGTGGGTAAGGTGGAGGCAAAATCAGAATTGCGTTCCACAGTCAGAGCATTTCTGCTACTGCAGGGGTGGGGGATGAGGGCACACTCGAACTGTTACTGCTGGAATCCTTAATCTATGCTCCAGGAAAGAAGTGTGTATGGCATATTGCCGGAAAATGGGGGACACAGACATGAATGATACTACAGATGAACCTGGTAATGGACTGATTCATCTTTTATTGTACTGTTGTGTCAACAATTAAACATGCAGACATGTGAAAAAACACAGTGGGCTAATGTGTGTGTCCTTTAGTCCTTCTTCCAAAGTTGACTGGAGTAGTATGTGAAAAGGCAATAGCTGGTGAAGGGCCTGTGGCCATAGTGCGTCCCGCCAGTCCGTTTTCATTCCCAGGGCATCAATTACCGCTGCTTTGTCATGTCCCTTAGCCATGTCCCTCAGCGTATAATATTGATTCCAATCGCACCCTTTAGTGTCTTTATAAGTTGCACAGGCTTTTGTCTAACTCCAATGGACGAGCTAAAATCTGTGGAAAAACTCTTCATCATTAAGATACAAGCACACTGGAAGTCAACATTTATTCAACTAATTTATCTGAAACATTTTTTATTTTTTTATTTCAAATGACCTGAAAAGCTGATTAGCAAAAAGCCACCTAAAAATGGGTTATTGAAATATCTTATAAACAAATGATCTGACAAATCCTCATGGTAGCGTGTTTCTGCAGCTGTTAAAGTAACGTTTATAGAAAAATTCACTTCAATAAAAGAATTTCAGAACTTGAACTTAATGGCGGAACTGCAGAAATTCTCCTGCATACTTAGGCTAAGTGATCCATTGGATTAAATGAGTTAGTCTTATTTTTTATTAAATCAGCTCTCTTTAATTTATATAATTTATGGTGCTGTTTGTCCACACAGATGCATCCCTCCCTGGAGTGCAGACAGTCAGACTGTGACCACAGTGAATCAGTTGTTTTTGAAAGGCTAAACGCCATCAAATATGGATTGAAGCAGAATATTTCATTAGACAAAAACATGTTGTGGATTTTGGAAATGATTGCATCTGTTTTGTTTGGGGGGGTTTTTCCAATTAATTTTGACTTTTGGACTTTAGAATGCTCTTGAGTGATTGGAAATGTCTGGCGTCCTCTGGCGTCCTCCATCAGCTGCGTTGGTGACACAGCGCTGGATTAGCTTTAAAATACATGTGAAGTTTGTGGATGTAGGAGCTTAATCTGTATATGGAAAAAAAAATTTCGGTAGATATCTACTGAGTTAGTGAAGCAGTTGTGTGTTTATTTGTGGGGTATTTATGTGGTTTGGGAAACCTGAAGATCTCTCCAAAGTATTAAGCTCATGTTGGCTGGCAGACTCAACAAGGACTAGAAAATGGGTCTGTTGGACGTCGTTACTAAGGTTCGACCTACTTGCTGGAGTTGTAAACTATGTTTCATTACATATAGGTGTCTACTGACATGACAGATTGTTTTCTAGTTATCAGTCAGACCCTATGTATTTCCATGGAAACAGAGATAACAGTCGCAAAAAGTTTTTTTTGCGACATGAATACATTTAGATTACGATGTTTTTGTTGGTTATAGTTTAGAATCGTGCAAGCGCCTCAGTCCTGACTGCATCACTGTCGTGCCACAAATGACGTTAAAGCGCACCCCCACCCACCAAGGGCCAAATGCTTCTTCTGCTCTTCTGCTATTTTAGTTTTGTCGCACTGTTTATGGTACAGGAAATCATCTGATCTGATAAAATATATCTTGCCATTGGTCTGCTGTTGGCTTCCATTTGGCTAATGTGTAGCTGAGGTTATGAGATGACCCCATACATATGACAGTAAAAAATATTAACACGAGGGCTCTGTAGTCTGAATCAAGATGACTCTTTATTGCCTCCCACATTATTAACAGCAGCGCATTACAACTTTACTTCTTCTGTTCTTACCTTTCACAAAAAAAGCCCTAGACATACACACTGCATCACTGCTTACCAGAGAGAACTTATTCACTTGCTGATGGTGATAAATTAGTAAATATATTAAAATCATTTTTCTTGAAATTTTGCCCTGGCCTCCACCTTAAGTTTATATTTAACATAATACCTTATCATCTCAATGAAATGTACTGAAACAAATGTATATGTGACACAAAAAGGCAACTTATTATTTTGGTCTGTAAAAGATATGCTTAGCTGATGGATTTTTTTCATCTACCAGTCCTATTGGCTGGTGATTCAAAAGGTAAATAACAGACAAAAGGGACGTATCCCTGTGTTCCCCCGGAAATCTACATCAATGGACACCGTCTAACAGGCACAACGAGACACCAATAGTGCAATTATTGTCATAGCAGATGAACTGAATTGAATAAGAGTCCCGATGTGCATAATTTCAACAACATTAAAAGCCCCTCTAAAAAATGAATCTCTGCATGCTGTTGTTTTACATCCACTGCATTACATCCTCGCAGATCCTTGCTCCCAGTTAATAGCCTTACACAGTCCATATGTGCAGGTAGTGATGATGTGTGGGGTGAGGTGTGTGGAGAAGGCAGTCGTGTTGACAGAAGCAATTTTACATACGAAAACTATCTAAAAACTTAAAGTGTACTTGTGATATATGCACAGTATTAGAAGATAACACTGTAAACCAGAGACGTTCTGTTCATTTCTCCAACCAATGATGGTAATTTCATCAGTTCGCCTTGTTAACAAGGGTGGACTCAGTATATTCATATTTAATATTGGGGAACGGCAAAGCAGGCCACCTGCCACATCCTGGCATCATCCAGTGTTTCAACAGCTGCGGTGCGCTCCACAGCTGACCACGAGTGTAAGCAGCATACAGTGCAGCGCTCCTCTGCACTCCGGGGGTGGGGAATGTGATGGCGAGGCAGAGTTAGTGAAATATTGAGTGAAATACGATTTGAGATTTGAGTTGGCTTATGGTTTTTACAACTGAAAGGTGCTTCAGGAATAGTTATGGCTCACTAGCCCAAGGAGAAATAAAAATGCTGGTTTGAAGTTGTAAAAGAAAGTGGACCTATAAGTAATGTGTTAGAGGTATCAGTAAAGGTTTAATGACGCCTCTCACATTTAATTTCCTCAATCTGGCTTCAATTCACTACCTCACCATCTTTGTCACCAATTTTGCGTGGGAAGTGGTATACGCCTCCTTCAGCCCTGATTTTGTGCATAAAGGTAACAGTTATAGTTAGGGCCCCTGGGAACTGCCATGGGCATGACAGGTAACAAAACAAAAACCAGGAAAAGAAAGAAAAGGTTGCGGCTTTTTAGCTGTGAATTATCCCAGTGGCACCTTAAGATGTGAAATCTCTAAGAGGTGAATCTAATGGTTGTCAAATGAAATGTGTTGTGTTTTGTGCTTTCATTAATGCAAATACATTGTGTGGACTCCAGGAATAGTAGCTACTGTCACTGTTGCAGAAGCTAATGGGGATCTAAATATTACAAACAAACCGGATATTGGTGCGGTGGCAGTGCTGCTGAGACGGCCCTTGGCAGGTTTACTATTGCCTTGGGGTTCATGCTGTCAAGCCCATCTGGCAGCGACCGGTGCCAAATCACGGTCTGTCAGGCTCGCTTATGCCACCACCCACATCCACATGAACACTTCTAGGATGTCACCTCTCCACTCTCCCAACCTATTCGCTGTCAATTCATGCAGCCATCTCCTGCTCATTTTCAGAAACCCTTATGATGTGGATGGAGTCATGTTTAGAGGAACCACTTTCTTAATACTGTTTACTAAAAAGTAACCAGATTACAATCACAGTTACTGTTTTGTCCTAATATGTCCAAGGTCCAGTCCACTTAAATTCTTAGACAAGATTCTCTCACCTGCTACTTGCAAAAGTATATACATTAACCAGGGCTAACACTGAGGGCACCAGGTCATGTCCTTGGTGTTTTCCTGAAAGTTTGGAGGTTTTCATGAAATATACATGCGATGGGTATTTTGTAAGCTGATTCCAGTATTGAAGCTGATTCATACATTTGAAACAGTGAATGCAGCAAAGTGAACTCTAAACATAATGTTGACATATTATCACCATGTAAAAGTAATTTAGTGAATATGTTGGCAAACAGTTACATAAGCATCGTTCCCACCAAGCAGTCCAGTTCACTTCAGGTCAGTCTGGTACACAAAACTGTTATTTTTCCATTTCTATTGTGAAATATTGTGGATGGTACCCATAGAACTGTCCCCACTTTTCATAACCCCTCTGTTGGGATGCCTAGCACACTAATCCAATACTAAAAGGTGGAGCCAGAAACACTGCAGTCTGTTGGTTTGTCAATAGAGAACTGTCACACAGTTGTGGCTGGTTTTAAGGCTCTTTATGTTACCACTGTTCATACATTAGTGAACTATACCTATAAAATGAAAGGATGTTATGATGCCTCTAGCAACAGCTGAGACTAAAAAAAAAAATTAAAGTCAATGTGCTATCTGTCGGCATTTACCTGCAACTTTTAAGGTGGGAAGTTTACTTGTAATGTTACTCAATGCATGAGTTGCCGACATGACTAAATAACTCTGACCATTCCATTTGTTTTTATTGTCTCTTGAATGACTTTTGTGATGATTGGATCCTCAAGCGTTTAAAAAATGTGTATGAATTTCAACAGGTATATAATCTAATCTTCACTTGGAGAAAAAACGTGGCAGAGTGTCAGTTCAGTGCGCTTCCGCCTTTTCTCAACAAGGACTCAGAAGTGCAACCTCTTTCTGTGGACGATGAATGAGTTGCAGATGTTCCTCTTTGACACCGGTGAAGAGGGAATACAGTGAAAGCTAGACGGAGCAGTGAGTGACAGCAACGATGGCTACATTTAAGATTACCGTCTGCGGTGGAAACACTAAACGGATCTACTGTCTAGGTACATGTCCGTAGCAGTTTTGGTTCTAAAGGTATTATATTGAAAGTTTTTGGCGGAAACCGGGCTATATTAACCAATCCAGCAAACACAGTGTAACATTAACAATTATTTGAAAGGGCATGTTTCTTGTCGCCTCATAATGTCAAATATTCTCTTGTCCTCTTTTAGCTCTTTTTTGTTCTCCACCACCTCCTAAGGTAAATACCTGGCACTTTGGCTGCTAATGCTCCACTTTGATCACCCACTTCTTGCTAGTCAGTTTATCAGCTTTTTGGTGAAAACAGCTTCCTTTAACAACTGGAAACAGAGCTGATTAGAGCAGTGACACTGAACCGAAACAGTAGAGTTGTGGGCTGCAAAACCTAAACAATTAGCTGAAAGAAGCTAAAAAAAAATACTCCGTAAAGCTATATGTATATTTTTTTGTATATATTTTTTTATATGTATCTCTACAAGAGACTATGCTTTAATTAGTTTAAAATCACATGAAACTAAGAATTGTTGTGTTTTCCTTAGTTTACATAAACACACCACCATGTAGTATTTTTTTGTTTGTTTTTTTAAGATATTTTTTGCCTTTAATGGACAGGACAGTTAAGTGTGAAAGGGGGAGAGAGAGAGGGGACGACACGCAGCAAAGGGCCACAGGCTGGACCTGAACCCGGGCCGCTGCGGCAACAGCCTTGTACATGGGGCGCCTGCTCTATCCCCTAAGCCACCGATGCCCCCACCATGTAGTTTTATCAGTAGCCAGAGCTGGCTCTAGATGGGGCCATTAGACCTTTAACTTAATAAATAAGATAGACAGATGCTTCAAGTACCTAATAAAAAATAAGAAAAAAATCCATTCCTCTTCACTGAAGGGTCAAGGCAAAAACTCTCTTTTGAGAATACTGTAGAGAAGTTCTTTTTAGGGAATTTGTGCTCATCATAAATACAAGACCAAAGTAAATCAAAGACTGCTCTGCTGCACCATAATGTAGTATGTTACATTTGACACTTGACAGGACCTTGCCAGAACAGAAATTCACTTGAAAGAATTATACAAAATAATCTGACAAAACAGCTACAAAGTGCTCAATGATGTAGTGAGCGCCACCTTCAGAGACTCAAACAATAACCGTAAATTAAAGCAAAAGAGCATCACAGCACAGCCCACACTGTTTAACAAGCGAGGAGCGCAGGAACACAATGGCACTAAAACATGATGGAGACAATTTAAAGTCTGTGGATTACCTCTTTAAACTTTGTCTGAACCCACCTCCTCTCGACGCCCACCGTGCACACAGGGGAACAATGATTGTTTTATGTTACCGTCCTTCCGCTTGTAAGGGTGAGATTCCCCTCCACCTCCACAGTCCAAATCAATAACATTAACTGTAACGCTTTACTTGTGAGGCACAAATGACCAAAAAAAAAAAAAAAGAAAAGAAAAAAGAAATTCAAACTGTAAGGAGGGGGCGAAAATAATCCCAGGAGGCCTCTAGAAAGACTCACAATAACAATTAGACATAAATGAAGTTGGCACAGAGAGAAAATGACAACACTCAGCATGCAGATTATCACACAAAAAAAACAAAATGAAGGATAAATTAAAACAGACTTGACATAAAATAACCCTGACGCAGAGAAGATGAGGACTGACAGGGGGATGTTGGTGTTGGTGAGAGTGTGTTCAGTTGTCAGCTTGTTCCTGCCAGGAGAGAAGAAGATAAGAATGACAAGCATGTGTGGGTGTTTGTGGGTGTTGTGTTACTAAGGAAATAAAAAGTTTCAATTAGGTTAAATCTACTTTAAAAAAAAAAAAAGGAAAGTCCAAATTTGAAGCTGGTGAGAGCTGCTACTCCATCAGCAGTGTCAGTGGAACATGTTTGTGCAGAATCAGGTGGTCAAGTCAGACATCATATTCGAAGGTGGTATATACACAAGTGCCAACAACACCTACACATGTCACCTGTGACAAACAAGACGGCACTTGAAGCTGCTTGAAAACAACACTTCCTTTCCTTCCTGTCAGACAAATCAAGGGACATTTTCTCTGATCATCCGATAAAAAAGTCTATGAACAGCGTTTATGGAGAAATTACTTTGTTTTTCATAAACACTGATTGCAACTGTCAAGATGCAGTTATATTTGAGTTTAAACCTGGGCTTTAAGGAGGACACACAAGTGTGGATTTGCTATCTTGGGAGATGTCAGGGTGACAGGTGTTAATTAAATGAAGGAAGGTGTCACCCGGTGCAACAGTGTGGCTTACTGATATTTTTTTAATAGGTTTTGGACAACAATTAAGCCCCATGGAACAGAGGCCTTATCAGAGTTTGGATACAGAGGGAGCACTTGTTATTACAGGAGCCATTCATTGTTGGTTTTGTTCTTTTCAGGGAACTGGTTGATAATAAGAAAAATAAAGAACATCACAGAATGTATTAAAGGGGAACTAAGGCCATGTTCAAAATTCATACATGTTATTTCTATGGTCTAAGACAGTCCAAAAATATAAGTAAAAATAAACAACTGTCTCCAAAATCCCAGAGTGCTAGAACTCACATTTGTGATGTCATAGGGTAAAAAGTCTGGAGCTGCCCCTTCAGACAATGGATGAGTATATGGGTACATTTAATTGCTCCATGACATTGATGCGTACGGACCTCAGCACAAGCACCTAGGTCCTGACCGCGTCGATGTCGTGCCACAAATGATGGTAAAGCACATCCTGGAGTGTAATTTTGCGATTATACAACTATTACCAACAAAGCAAATTACGTAATCAAAATGTATTCATGTTGAGGGGCAGTTAGCTCTCAAAATAAAATAAACACACTTTTTGCGACTGTTTCCATGGAAATACATAGGGTCTGACTAATAACTGGAAAACAATCAGTTACATCAGTAGACACCTATATGTGGTGAAACCTAGTTTACTCCTCCAGCAAGTAGGTCAAACCACAGTAACAACGTAGCAACAGACCTGTTTTCTAGTCCCTGTTGAGTCCATCAGCCAACATGAGCTTAATACCTTGTAGAGATCCTTGGGTTTCCCAGACTAAATAAATTCCCCATATGTAAACACAAAACTGCTTTGCTAGCTCAGTCTTGTTATGACTAAGATATAAGCTGAAACATTTAAAACCTAGCTCCTACATCCTCAAACTTCTCATTTAATCATTTGTTAATAAGTTATCCTAATAACTCATTTTAGGTGGCTTTTTGCTAATAAGCTTTTCAGGTCATTTGAAATAAACAAAAAATGTTTCAGATAAATTAGTTTAATATATGTTGACTTCCCATGTGCTTGTATCTTAATTATGAAGAGTTTGTTTTGTGGATTTTAGCCTGTATACATGAACACATAAAGAGCATGTGTGTGTCCAGTATGTAACAGGAGCAGCAGCCTCATTCTCCTCCAACCATTCATTTAACTAAGTCCACTGTATAGATAAAAACTAACAACAAAACATCCATTTTGTAGCTGTTCTGTAGCTTTCTGGGATCTGCTCCAGCTCTAGCAGTTAAAATGTTGCCATGGAGTAGTATTTTTATTGATGAGCCAGGTATGCTGTTATAGTGATTCTAGCACATTCTAAACGTCTTGTTGACCAATCAGATTGTTTCATCGGAACTTTGTGTTGTATAATTTCTGTTTCAGAGCTGACAACATTATGTAGGGCCACAAAATCAGTCTCCCATTCACTGTCTATTGAGCAGCTCAAGACTTCATAACCTGTGACATTACAAGTTTGAGATCCTCCTAACATTTGAGCATATTGAAATTTAAGTAGACTGAGAGAAAACATGACCTCTGCTCCTCTTGGCTCTGTTTTCAGGCGTTCCTATTGGCTGTTCTACAAATGCACATGCACATCACTTCTGTGAAAGCCTGATTCAACTGAGGAGAATTCTCCAGAGAAAGTTGTATTCCAGCACTGGCAACAACTGCCAATACTGCAAAACAACCCAAAAAAGAAACATGGACTTATTAAAAAAGAGTCTAAAAGAGAGTCAAACAATAAACAAAACAAACCATGTGTCAATATCACCTTAGCTTCTGCTAATCAGAGCAAATGGCTCATGGCTGCAGCTTCAAGTTCATGTTTGTGATACTCAGGTTAGCTAAAGCCTTGAGTCACAGTGTGTTCTCTGCCTCACTCCCTGCTGCTAAAGACCACCTCTCTGGAAGGAGAGCGGGCAGCAGCTCTAGAGAAGGACCCCCCCAGTCAACGACCACAGCAACCCAAATCCAGCTGGCAAAAACCTCAACTCTAAGGGACCAGACAGCGTCTGGCACTGGGGGTTTGCGCTGGCCGAATTCGAGCCGGCTATCTTGGTAATTCTTGTCTCATTTGTGGTCTGATAAACAGAGAGAGCGGGGCAAAGAGGAGCTGAGTGAGTGCAACTGCAACCCTTAAGAAAAGAAAATAGTGAAGTGAGAAGGGTGAAGAGCCCAGCACCAAATACTTGTCTTCACTCATTGGCAGTGAGTGTTGATCGTAAAAAAAATGCAAAGCGCCTCGTCACTAAATTATCTTTTCATGCTTTTACAAATTATCAGAATTGTAAATTCATTTCTTGTTCATGAAGTTTTACATCACCATTACTATTTTTTAACTCACCTCCTTTAGCTGACACATGAACTGACCTTCTACATTGATACAATAAATGCTTATACCTCAAAACTAAAAATGTCTATCCATCCATAACCAGCTTAAATAGCAATTAATTTAAACGGAAAGTAGCGCCTGAGGCTCTGCCCATAGATCGACATACAACCAACCCACACAGACACAGGTCTGCACCACCTATTTGCATCAGAGGCTGCATATTCTTTGTAATGAGCAGCACTAACAACAAGGACATTATATGTTCTGCAAATGGAATACTATAATAACGCCTCATCTGAAGGCGAAAGGGTCTCAGACACTGTTCGATGATTGCACAAGCAGTCTATAATGGCCCCATAAATATAGGGATATACAGCAGATAAATATCTGGAGTAGACTAGAGAGGTAAGATATAAAAGGGCATTTAGCAGTGATTTGAGTCCTCATTTCCATAGGATAAAAAAAGAAAAAAAGTGTCTTTATCAGCTACAGTGATGACATTTTTAAAATCGACAGGCCCCTCAGAAATCTCTGAGATCACTTTAGTGTTACCTCTTTGCGTGTCTAAGAGGTCAGTCTCCTTTGGACAGTGTTATTCACTAATAATTCTACATACTCGTCATCAGTATTTGATGTCAGAGCCACAGGCAATCATGGTTTGGTCGTGCCGCGTTTATTTGATTAAAGGCTTATCTATTGTTCCATTATGCATTATCTTGTAGACTTGGAAATGAGAATCAGTGGACTTCGATGAGGCTCAAGCAAAAGTAAACAAAGCATAAACGTATTACACACACTCTCACAAAGACATGGTCCCAATAAAATCCGTCTGTCTCGGTTTCTTTCTTGTCACTCACTGATACACACACACACACACACACACACTATGACTCATGTAATACGACTGGTCACGACTTAGATAAGGAGAAGCTGCGGGTGTCCTAGGTCTAATCCACACCATAGACCAGGGACACTCAGCTTGCTTTGCCTGGGGACCACTTTTGCAAAATGACACAAGGCCAATCAGTAATATCAGTAAATGAATTGCTATTTTAAACCTTTTGATTTTTGCTGTCCTCACTCATCTTTGCCAAGAGACAAATTTAGAGAATTTAGAGTTTTGAGAACATTTGGGGGCTCATCCCCTTGTACCTTTAGATAAATTATATTTATATGTATATATCTATATCTATATATATATATATATATATATATATATATATATATATATATTTTATGCACCTAAATTACATTCAAAGTAGAAAAAAAAAATTGACAGGCCAAACCACCCTTTCCTTTAAGCTGAGTATCACTGTCATAGACTGCATAAAAATAGTGGAGGTAGCCACTGTGAGTCTCCCATTTTCAAGCCTAAAGTTTACCATTGTGACCGTCGTCCGCTTGGATTTCTGGAGTCAGAAGTGACTGTATTTGGACAAGAGGGAGGAGCTAACCCCAATGCTAACTGCTAGCTTGGCTATTGCTAAACATCCATGCCATGGTTACGTTACCTAACCAATGTTTTTGCCATGGTAGCGACTTTTCAATGGAAGGCACTCACCTCTCACTCAAGCAGCCACCTCCTTAATTATGTATAACTTTAAGCCTTAACAAAATTTAAACAGGCAAGTTATAAAAATTCACCTCCTGTATAGTCGAAGGGGGAAGTTAGCTTTAAAGACCAAAGCCGTTTTTTGTCTTAAGCTGTAAACATGTTTATTTCTGCTGTAAAGTTGATCATTTTAACATGTCCGTATAGGGACCGGCTCGTTCTTGGAGCCATCCTCAAGTGGCCATTAGAGGAACTGCAGTTTTTGGCACATCAGTGTTGGCTTCGTTTTTCAGCCCCAGAGGTTGCTTGGTCCACACATACAGTACAGTTTTTCAGTGTTGATATGTAGACAGGGAAAACAGACTATTTGGCTTATAATGCGACATTTTGCGCAGTGGTGGATGTGGTCAAAATAGTGCTGGCTCTAACCGTGCTGAAAGGACTTTTCTCCACTACTCGTCCACTATATTGAGAAACAGAGGTCTGTCCACACAAATGATTCCCCCTTCCTTGATGCACCACTGCAGCCAGGTAGCCTTTCGGTTTTATAGCTTTTTTCAGGCCTCTAATAAGCGAACATCTTCTTTTTCTTTGTGTGGCATCAGGGTTAGGGTTATATCGCCTGTTGTTTAGCATGCCCTTGGCAGCACGCCAGTTGTGTTTCTGCATTTTCATTGACAGAGATTTACTTTTAACAGTGCTTGTGTGAACAGGATTCTTTTTTTTACGAGAACAAAAGAGGAGAAACCCTTTTTTTTTTCAAAAACCCTGTGTTTTGATGAAAAGGCTTTAAGTGTAAGTCTGCAGCTGACGTACACACACACTGACAAAAATACAGTGTGTCTCCCACCACATCGTGGTCACACAGCTCGCAACTAGTGATACTAAGGTCATCATCGCCTGGATGCTGCTGCTTGTGTTTTAAACTAATTGGCTGGGCTCTCTGTCTTTTTTTCTATTTTAGGCTTTTAGCTGACACTTCACATAGTGCAGTGGCTGAGTAAGCTTCATTATCCAAGTCACAAACATCACAAGCAGCGCATATCAAGTAGTGTAAGAGCCCCAGTGCCCTGATAGAAGAGGTTTTCTACCTTATTAGATCTCCTGATTTGACATTCAGTTACTATAGTGACTTTTTTCATAGAAAAACCGACACCTAAGATGGTCAAGTCTTCAATATTTATAATATAAATATATCACTTTACATTGAATACGTTTTATGAATCAGTCCTTTAGGCTGTTTTACAACATTGCACTTGTACTCAAAGTAAAAAACTGCATGACCTCATCAACTCACCTGCAGGTTACTAGGCTAATTAGACTCAATTAACCTTAACTATATAGCTTAACTCAGAACTCCAGCACTCTATAAGAGTTATGAGGTCATAGTATCACCTTATGAAGTTTTTATGGTAAATGGACTGCACTTGTATAGCATTTTTCTAGTCTTCAAAGTGCTTTTACACTACATGGTGCATTCACCCATTGGCACAGTGGTGGCCGAGGCTACCATACGAGGCGCTACCTGTTACTCAGTAAGCATTCACACACACTCACCCTGATGGAACAGCCATCGGGAACTTCAGTATCTTGCTGAAGGATACTTCAACATGGGGACAGCTAAAGCCGGGATCAAACCACCTTTGTTCCAATTAGTGGATGATCCATTACACCTCTGAGCTACAGCCGGTATGGCTAATGTTTTAGTCAACAGTGGCTTAACTACACATCCAGCAGATGCAGAGCAACATTAGCATAGTCTGTAGTCATGTTTCTAGCCACCCGAGTAACGTAAGTCCAATATTCACTCTCCTTTTAGCTCTATAGCAGTCTCCACAAACTCCTCACTGAAATATCTGGCAATCTGCTCCACTATGTTCACAAGTTAGCTGCTGAATTTGTCTGTCTGCCATCCAGTGCTAGGCAGGCATCGTTCATATTAAATAGTAATTAAAGCAGCTCAGTCACTTAAAGGCCAAACCACAAGTTTGTGTCAAAGAGCTTTACAACATATAAAAATCCTTACACCTTTAATCTGGATAATCTGATCTCTAAAAGTCTGTTTTGTTTTTGTCCACTTCGTATATACTACAGAACAGCACCAGTATAACATATAGCCTCTGGCTTCATTTTTAACACATGAACACACACTGGCCATGTTATGTGTGGACTATATTATTATGTATTGTATGAAATACAATCAGGAGCATGCTCGCTAAGGCTTGTGTTTTTTTTCCCCCTGAGCTGCGTGGCATAATATAATCAGATGTAATGAGCTCAAACAGTGCAGGAAGGGGTAATACAGTCCCTATATAGTATTTGATAATGCAACCATGGAGCTTCCTGGCAGGAGAAAAAGACAGAGAACAACACCACCTGCTGGTGTTTTAGGGAAAAATATTCTGACAGCTGGATCTTGTAATGTGAGGGTGAGTGTGGGTGTGAGTGGGCATGCAGATACAGTTAGAGGGGATTTGGTCCAAAGGTCGTCAGCTAGGAAAATGTGGGTGAGGTGCCCTTGAGCATTAAGGCTCTAAACCTGTTGGCCACCAACAAGAAACTCAGACTCCGTGAGCTGTGTGGATGTGTATTAGAGAGGGAGCCTCTGGCATCAGTGACATTTCTCTCCATATCTAAATGTTGAGTGAGAAAAATAATTTTTCTATCCACGGGTTAGAGAAACATATTCAATATAGCTACAAATAATTAATTGACACCATGGAACTTGCTGATAAGCAGCACATTCTCAGAGGGCTGACCCGAATGCCTCGAAGCTTTGAACCTTTAATTGTTGCCATGGTGATCCATGTCCAAATCAGTACTCAGATGCTTTGTTTTTTGTTTTGCTAAATCCTACTGAAGTCAGGTTATGGAGGTTGGGTTTTGGAAAGTAAAGTTACTGTGGTTAGGTTTAGGAAGAGAATATGGCTGGGTGTCTTTGGGTTTAGGCAAGTTAAGTTACTATGGTCAGGTTTTTCAAAAGAGACAAGGTAAGGATGTACCTTAAAATGACTAACACAATTCCAAACACCAGCCTTGTGGGTAAGGTCCAGGGGGAAGAGTCCTGTATTTTGTGACCCATCCACTACCCCAACCTGCCTCCAAATCAGACCACTTGGGACCACTTCCTTCTTTATTCCTGCTTGCCCGTAAGTCACATGATTGCAGCCTCCGAAAATACGTGGGTTATATAGGTATTCCAGGCTCCTCATTGTGTAGGATTTGTATGAATTTTGGTGGATTACTTTTCTGTAGGAAAATGTACAAACAGTGCATGAGAACAGCCTGGTTTGACCGCTCTACCACCCCTCCCTCCCACCCTATGTGGACTTTCTTGATATTTATGCTGTGTCATTGCTGTAGATGGGTTTAAGTGGAGTTAGTTTAGAGCACAGTACATCCTTGACAGACCCTAAACTGGGGGCAGCAGTTGCTCAGTCCATAGGGACTAGGGTTTGGAACCAGAAGGTCACTAGCTCAAGTCCCCATCTGGACCCAATATAGAGCGTGGACTGATAGGTGGAGAGATGCCAACTCGCCTCCTGGGCACTGCCGAGGTGCCCCTGAGCAAGAAACTGGTGTTGTTTCTTCATATTTATTTTCAAAATAATGGTAACATTAATAGCCGCCTGAAATATTATTTAATTGAAGAAGATTGCACACACACAGAGGTGAGATGTGGCTATAAGAAGACACATGCACAAAATGGAGGTGAAGGATTCCATGGTTGCTATGGTTTGTCTCCACGTGCATCATTGACACAAGAGCATCATTTAAACACAAACAAAAGCGACAGCAGTCAGAAAAGCTGTTGACAGATTTCACTCGACCATTTCATCCAACTAAAGGCTTCTGCTGAGGACTTGTTGCATGCTGACAAGGACTAAAGACTCACAGAGACTCACTGAAAGCGACTCAACTAACTTCCATCATGGAGACTGTAAGATTTCAACACTTTGACTGTCTTTCTATGTGTGTTTGTGTGTTTTAGCTATGAGATTGTAAGTTCACAAACAGATTATTAACAGGCTCTACCATGATCTCCATATAGAAGCAAATAAGATAAGTTTTAACTTTAACAGCCACTGAATAATTATAATATTTCAATTTAAACACCACTAGATTCATTGCATTGACGTATTTTTACTGTAATGTAACATGTATCTGAATTTATCTGATCTAAATTCACTTTTCTGAAAAGCAAATATGACATTTCTTGATTTGCATTTCAAAAACAGATGAATTCAGAGGTGTTTACATTTCAATATTAAGCATTCAGTGGCTGTTAAAATTAAATTAGCCTACCTTTTTGTCTCTTATTTGCTTTCATACACTTTCCCCAGGTGTCACAAAATATATTTGAGTGGAAATCAATATTTATATTTTATTAATATTTATTAATTGTGGGGAAAGTGTACTGATTCATTCATCTGTTCATTTAAAAAATAACAAAAATGCACATAAACAATCAAAATGGCCGCCTTACTCATAATAATAATAATTTAATCTTTCGATGTATCTTCTGAAATAATTTATATCACCCAGCTTCCAACTGGGGTACAAAGTAATACTGTGAGTTTAAGTACATTAACTTAGTTTATAATTCCCAGCAGATATGTGAACTAAGTGGTTTGTGGTCATTGAACAGATGTCTCTGTAGTAATGTGTTGCACTGAAACATAACAGAAACTAATATTATAAAGGCCTTAATTTCACTCTTAATTTATTACCTGACCTTTGTTATTTAAGTGGGTTTTTTTTTTGTTTTTTTGTTTTTTGCATACATGTTGCAAATTTCTAAATGAAAATATGTACTTAGGTTATCACAGCAGATCTGATGCCAGGTAATATTTCAACACAGAAAAACTCTACACACACAGTGTGTGTGAGGAACAAGGGTTAGTAGCGGCCCAGCATCACAGTTAGACCTGGGGCCCCTGGCAGGTTAATCTGAGCCTTTACTGGGGAAATTTCAGGAGACTTAAAATCTCCATGTGTTGAAAGAAGCAACAGGCCGACATGTTGATGAAGAGTGATTTCATTTTCTAGAGGAAAGTTGAATTTTTTGCAGATAATTGTGACATGAAATTTGCATCTTTCAGTGCTGTTTGTTACATTTTCTGTACCTGGGATTGTCTTCTAGTCGTGTGCTGTGCCAGTCTTCCTGCAAGACCACACCCACCGCAGAGTGTCTGCACACACGCCAGAGGGACCCAGGCAGCCTGTCCATGCTGCAGTGACGACCAGGTCAGACATTTGACTTTCATGTTCTGGATAGAAAATAATGTTTGGGGGCGTCGGTGGCTTAGTGGTAGAGCAGGCGCCCCATGTACAAGGCTGTTGCTGCAGCGGCCCGGGTTACCGCCCAGCCTGTGACCCTTTGCTGCATGTCATCCCCTCTCTATCTCTCCCTTTCACACTTAACTGCCCTGTCCATTAAAGGCAAAAAATACCCCAAAAAATATCTAAAAACAAAAGAAAAAAAAGAAAATAATGTTTGTTTCATGAAATAAGAAGTTTACTGGAGCCTGACATCCTCTCATGTGTTTCTGACCTTCTCCAGGTGTCGACTTCAGAGCCGAAGCACCAGCCCTCTGCTTCTGCTGCCAGTCCTCCCCAGAAGAGGAAGCAGACCTCTGTGGCTCGTCCTTGTGACACTCCAGAGGTGGCCGATGTGGCCCCCGGCTCCCAGCCCTCCGCTTCACCATGACGGCCCCTGATGATCCACAACCGCTCCGTGGAAGAGTACCAGCGGATCTACCGTGAAGTTGTGGATGACATGCTGAAATGTGTTTGAGTCCATCTCATCTCATCAAGCAGAGGCTGTGAGAGCGACTGGAGTGTCCCAAGTTCACTGAATCAGTCGGTGAGGACGGACTGGTTCATGTGGGCGTGTCATACGGAGTTGGAGAACATTCCCCCCTGTATGATGTGGACACTTAAGGAAAACCAGAGCCTGGACACTGCCACAGAAACCAGCTCAGCACTAAATAATACTCACATTAGCTCCCATCTGTAAATAGTTTGTAGTTTAAGGTTCAGAACTGTTTTAAGTAAAGTCTTGTAGGTTTAAGTTAAGTCTTGTAGTTTAAGTTAAGTGTTATAGCTTAAGTTAAGTCTTGTAGGTTTAAGTTAAGTCTTGTAATTTTAAGTTAAGTCTTGTAGTTTTAAGTGTTGCATGTGTACGACAAGATGACACACCTCCCTCCAGCTCTGTCAGTCTGCTGCCTCCACCCTGTGCCAGGAACTTTTACCAGCCAACTGCTGCCCCATGCTCCACCTGCAAATTCTGACAAACAGTTATGGAAACATCTCCACCAGCAGCCTCTGAAGTGTCCTTTTTTCAGACAGCTGCGGCCAGATCTCCACCTTCAGCCTCTGCCAGCTGCTGCCTCCATCTGCAGATTCTGGCAGACAGGTAGTGCCAAACCTCCACCTCCTGTCTCTGCCAGCAACCTGCAGCCACCACCTCTACCTGCAGATTCTCAAAGAAAGCTTCGACCAAACCTCCACCTACAGATTCTGCCAGCAACCTGCAGCCGCAGCCTCCACCTGCAGATTCTGGCAGACAGCTGCGGCCACACCTCTGCCAGTAACCTGCACCTGCTGTCTCCACCTACAGATTCCAGCAGACAGCTGTGGCCACACCTCCACCTACAGCCTCTGCCAATAACCTGCACCTGCTGTCTCCACCTGCAGAGTCTAGCAGACAGCTACAGCCAAACCTCCACCTACAGCCTCTGCCGGTAACCTGCACCTGCTGTCTCCACCTGCAGAGTCTGGCAGACAGCTACAGCCAAACCTCCATCTACAGCCTCTGCCAGCAACCTGCAGCCACTGCCTCCACCTGCATATTCTTACATGCATAGACGCTCCCATTCTCTTCCTCCATCCCTCCAACCCTCCCTCTCTCTTTCTCCCACCCTCAGTCCCTCTCTCTCAGTTCAAATCAGTTCAATTCAATTCAATTCAATTCAGTTCAATTCAATAAGCTTTACTGGCATGACATTTCAAATGTTGCATATTGCATAAGCACAATTACAATAATTCAGAAATAATTAACAACAACCCCCCCAAGCCAACCGGTCAGGGCAGATGGCCGCCCACCATAGAGCCTGGTTCTGCTCGAGGTTTCTGCCTGATAACAGGCAGTTTTTCCTCTCCGCTGTTGCCAAAGTGCTTGCTCATGGTGGGACTTGTAGAAATGTGTTGGGTCTCTGTAACTTTAAGAGTATGATCTTGACCTGCTCTAATTACAATTGTTATGATTTGGCTCTTAATAAGTAAATTTGACTTGGCTTGGCTTTAAAATGCTTCTGTATCTCTCGCGTTCTTATAAGTCATCATGTCTACAGTTAGAAATGTTAGTATGTCATAAATCAAAAGTCTTGAGTTTTACAATTTCTACTACGCTATCAGCAAATGTTTCTCCCACAACTGCAATTATTTAAAAACATTAAAAAAATCACTAATAACGGATTCCTATAGTAATCCATAATATTGCAGTTGTACATGTTAATCATTTGTTTATAAATTGATTTTGTTCTCGACGCTCTACAGCCCTTTTCCACGAGATAAGTGGTCAAACATTTATCTTCCTAATGGATTAAAGAACTGCTGCTGTTGCTGCTGCTGCTGCTGCTGCTGGTGCTGATGATGATGATAATGATGATGATGGAGGCATCCTAAATCTTATTACTGATGGCTTAAAAGTGATCTATACAGAAAAATGAATGACTGATTAATCATTAGTAAAGCCATTATAGACCTTTTTAGAAAGGCTGCCTAAACAGGAAGTGGCACCCAACAACTTAGGCCATCATTATAATTTTAAAGCTGCCACATAATATTGAATTGAATTGAAATGAATTGGACTTTTATTATACCCAAAGGGAAATTCTTTCTCACAGCAATGTACTTGTTTGACACAACCACCATAACAACAATAGCAACAACAGTGACAAGTACGACGTCCCGACAACCCAACAAACTGAACAATAGGTAGACACGGCAAGAACAACACTACAACACACAAACAGTTATTACCCTCAACGGGGTCTGCTGTTAAGGGCCTTGATAACTGAGGGGATCAGGCTTCTTCCAAAGCGGGCCCTCCTGCACCTCAGAGTCCTGTACCTTCGCACTGAGGGTATCGGGGCTAAATGTTCATTGAGTGGGTGTGTGGAGTCCTGTTCTATTGCAACTGAGATGCGTGTAATGGCCCTATTGTTAAGCTGTATTAAGCATTTAAAATGCTGAAAAACTTGTTTGATTTTTAGAAAGAGTTTGTGAATGCAAATAGTGCGCTTCCATGAACACAATGAACTTGCATTTAGCAACATCAGTAAAAACTTGATATTAAATTAAACTGAACAGAACAGGAACAAAACAATATTTATTTATTTTCATTATTTTGTGATAGTTGCAAACCCCCATAAGTAGACCTGTTAATAACACTAAAATCAAACTTCAGGCAGACAATATGAGTGAGGACGCAGTCAGGTGTGTAGGCTACATTTATACATAGTTAGATATGGACTTGATCTCAGGTGTTTTGCAAGCTGATTGGATGAAACTATAGATGAGGTGAAAATCTCCCAGTGACAAACTTGTTTAACTCAGCTATTGTGCAGAAACAGTTGTGAATTCTTAAGGATTTAAGATTATACTTGTATATAATTCAATTAAATTGTAGTGTCCCACAATAGACCTGCGCAAAATTGTCGTTGATTTAATACTTTCCTTTCACTTTACTTTGCCCATTTTTTACCGAGTACCCTCAAATGAGTGAAACAGCGCCCCCACGTTTTAGTGGTCAAAACGGGGTATTACACCCTTGCTGAAAACTACGCCAGGTGAAAGTTGCATCCGTTAATTAAAATACAAAGACGTATCAAACAATTCAAAACGGCCTCTATAAAGACACTCCAAAAAACAGTCACGGACACGTCGCAGGTAAAGAAATTCTTAATTATATTGTGAAGCCCGTCACAAAACAAAAAGCAGAAAATTAACAGCATAAGTGAAATGAACTAACAGTTAGCTTACGACTAGCAGTAACATTAGCTAGTTTTCCAGTGTTGCTAATGATATCGGCTAACGTACTAAGCTAGCTACATGTAGCAGTGATGGAGAGAGGAGATTAAAACTGTCAAAAAACAAACAAAATGAATGCTAAGAGGAAGAGGACTCCAACTAACAAACAAAATGAGTGTCAGCAAAAGGAGGACTCTGTCAACAAACAAACAGAAAGACTGTCAAAGCAGCAAGTGCAGCTGGACATCAGCATCTCCTTCATCTCCATGACAGAAAGGTGAATAGACTTCAACAGCAAATGAAAGTCAGATACACTCTATCTATCTGTCTATCTGTCTGTCTGATGTATTTCCTGGTGCTTAAATGTCCTGCCTGTTTAACTCCTTGCATTGTACTTGTTAATGTTATGAAGGTTATATTTTGCGCTGTAAGCTGTCTGAAGCTGTTGTGTTGTTGCTGCTGACTGCAATATTGTGACATTTCTAGAGTTTTGGATATTTTCGCTGTTGAACCTGTCACCAGTTGATGGTATGTAATATGTGAATGGGTCTGTGCAGAAGGTCTGCTTCCTGCTTGTGAGAATTCCATGGTCCTTGCTTTGTATTTAAGCTGAGCTGCATAATGAGCAGGCCAGCCATTAGGAAATACAGGCAGGGGGGGACAACTTTTTCAAAGGTGACCCCCTCATTCACACCCAGCGGGTGGAGGGTCCCTATGCATTTTTATACTTCCTATACTTTGGAACAATATTTAGCCTCTTTTCAGACAAAATAGCTTAACTTGGGTGGATGGATATCTTAGGTCCTCTAGTTTAATATGATAGCTGTGTATTCACTGTAGCTTTAAAATTGAGCCTGAAACAGCAGGTTTTATTTGCTAAAAATGACTCTGCTTCACTCCTCACCTTCAGTTCTGCCTGTCATACCTGCTGCTTCTTCACAGTGTTTTTTGCAATGTGCTCATTGCCTCTCCGCTCCTTTCATCTTCTGGTTCTCTCTGTACCCGGGCTTTTCTTTTAGGAGCCCCTGATTTTTGGTGAGGCACTCTGACTTTGCTAATCAGGCTGCAGTCTGCCTCACGTTAGCACCATTAGTTGTACGCGATAGAAGGAGCAGAGGAGAATTGTAAATGTGTGACCACGTAGAGACAGAAATGACATTCTGTCGTGGAAATAAGATAAATAACATAAAGCTATTTAGTTTGTTGAATAAAAGGACAGATGTCAGATGTACCTGTACATCTGACACTGATCACACCCTTGAATCCCATGAAATCAGTGCTGCGCAGATGAATTGCGTGTACTACAATTATCGTCTAACATCATTGCATCTGATAAATTGGTCTTCTTTGTCATAATGTTATATATGCTACAATAAAGCTTAAAGCTGACGGCACAATTAAATCATATCAACACCAAACTGATTGTCTGAATAAAATCATCCTGATATTGAGCTGTTAGAAATTAACAGCTGCGCAAAAATATACCTAGTCTTCCTCTTTAAAAAACAAAACGGAAAATCCCTCAAACACCATGAAGTGTAGACATGATAGGCTACTTTCCACATTTCCAGCAGCAAAGCTGTCAGTTAGGCCCATTATCTTTAACAGGGATCATTTCCTTCAACAAAACAAAATGTTGGCACTAATTAATGGTGCTATTAAGTGTCCGCAAATTATCAGTTTCTTTCTTATGAAGGGGTGGGATGAAATTTTGACTTCTTTCCACTCCTTTTTGAACAATCTTTTCATTGTCTGTTGTTGTTGCTTTCTTTTCTTTTATAATGTTCAAAATAAACTTTCAAATCAAAATCAGTCAAATTAATTAAACTTCCCATCATGACTGGGCTGCATTTCTGTCAGCGGAGTCATTTTTTTCCGAACAGCTGATTGGCCAGTGGGTGGTGCTTTTTATAGGATCAGATTCAACCCTGAACTTACCCTGCTCCGGAGCAGGATAGCCATTCAGAGTAAGTTACCATGGTCATCTACCCCGATAAGAACTGAACCGGCTTCGTGAGACCGAAAACCCAGGGTTAACCCTGAAGTTACCTCGCTAAGACATTAATCCTGCTTCGTGATACAGGCCCCTGGTCTATAGGAAAGGTAACCTTAAATTACTTCTGTTGTGATCTGGCGCTATATAGAAAATACAATTAAATAAAATTAATTTTGACCTTCACCTAATATAATGGTACAGGAAACAATACTGGGAATGAGTCGTGACAAGAGTTCAAGGAGATAACCATGAGCTTAAAAAAACAAAGGTTCTGATTATATCATACAGTGCATGTAGCCTCAGAGCTGTATGAGTAAAAGAGAGAATTGCTCTTGTCAGGAAAAAACTAAGGCTCTTTGTTATTCCATGTTCAAGAGTCTTCTGTGACGCATATTTTAGTGAACAAAGGGACAGAAGATCAATTAGAATCAAAAAAGGTTGCTTGCCGCCAAGGACGTGTATGTTGACAAAGACAAGAACAAAACTACTTTGTATCCAATCAGTGTCTGCCTGTCATGGAGCCTTTTTTTTTAAAAAAAACAAAAAACAAAAAACCTGACCTTTACAATGTCAAAATATTTCAGCATCCAATATCCCTAATTGAGTCATATTCAAATATGCATGTCCACTGTACTCTCAAGCTCTTCCACTTGAACCACTGGCAATTTGCTCCACCCGAGGTACATGAAGGTGAAGGTCCATCAGTGCAAATGAAACCCCTTCAAAATGGAGCGACACCTGGTTTTCTGATGACTATCTGATAAAACAAGTGCGAGTGAGGGGCTGCAGGTTGCATGATGAGTCACGTTTGCTTAGAGCAGTCTATTACAGACAGGGTCAATAGCTCCACTTTTATCCAGCTCTTTTTTATCCACGTCTTTATTAAAATACACAACACATACGGTATTGATAAAAAGGAAAATCACAATAGAACATGATTATTTCAATAGTGTCAATGAGCTTGTTTTTCTGGTGGTTCAGTACATGTGAGGAAAGCACTAACATCTAACTAAGTGGTATCAGATCTAATTAGGTGTCACTGTGGGTGCCTGAGAGGCTTTGCTGCATAATTAAAGCCATAACTACTATTTTGGACAAGAGCCGATGAAATATAATATTTATACAAATTAAGTAGCCCATTTTGTAAAAGGGTCCATTACACCAATAGTGCCACTTCTTCCATTAGAGGATCATGTCTTCTGTGGTTTAAACTATTTTCCATAAATTCTCCGTAACCTCAGACTCACCTGGCTCATTGCTAATTTTCTTCGGGAAATGGAAACGCACTTAAATATCCTTCCATCACTTTACCTGCTTTTTCTTTAATTAGGATCACTGGAAGGCTGCAGCTTATCCCAGCATGCACTGTGTGAATGTCACAGACACAGCCAGGATCAGGCACCCTGGTGGTGTGCCAAGCTTTGAAGCAAATTTGACATCATGGGCAAACCCTGGAATTACAACTTCTGGGTTTTTCAAGTGCTGCCATTTAGCCCCAAAAGACTCAAAAAAACATCTGTATCAGTGTGGATACTTTATGGTTTGAGCGTCACAACCCCCTAAAATGGCTCATTTCTCTAGCCGGGTTTGATTTGATCCATTCAGTGAGATAACATTTCAAAAGTGTGGAAGAGCTGCATGATTAAATCATTTTATCCCCACCAAACTTAGGGGAGGGCTAAACAGGAAGTTAGCTGATCGGCCTGTGCAAGTTAGTCGCAAACAACTTCTTGCTATTTAAAGATAGAGAGGAGTAATAGAGTCTTTAGCAGACAATGAAGTCACACTCCCTGTCTGTCTGTCTGTCTGTCTGTCCATCTGTCCGTCTGCCCGCCTGAAGAACGTGGTTTTCTTGCTGTAAATACGTTAAAGTTAAGGAACGCTTGTGGTCATGGTTAAAAAAATTAACATTAACACACACAAGCAATGGACAAGACTTCATACAGCTGCACTTTAAACATATGTTGTAATAAGGTATTCGCTCAAACAATGGATGCCGAGGACAGTGTCCACCTGCTTGCAGTATTGCAGGTGTTGTGCATAACGGCATCCAAGAATAGGCCCAGGTATGCTGGTCCAAATCCAGTGGCCCAATGCTGGCCAAAATGCTGACAACTGGAGCATATTTAGCGCTAGCACACACAACCATTAACAAATTAGGCAGTCATATACAGCTGGCTTACAGTTGGTGCCATACACAGCTGAGTGCACCAGCACTGCACCATAATTAGCATAAGTGCTCTTAAATAGTAGAGCTACACTTATGGTATTTATCAAGGTATTTTGAATTAGAAATTATATTAAATTAGATGTGGGTGTACTGATAGCTGTAACAGCACACAGTGTAATTTAAAAATGTATTACTAACCCAATGCATGGCTAGGCTAATTAAAGATTAATGCAAATATGTATGCTTATATACACAAATTATGTCTAGCTATCTGTGTGTGTGTGTGTGTGTGTGTGTGTGTGTGTGTGTCTCTCAATTTACTCTAACTTCACCCCAGAAGCATGTCTTGTGGTGTTTATTGGGTTTAATAACAGACTGTGACACAATAACATTCCCTTGGTTTTAGCTTTATATAGACCTCATCATCCTTTACAGTGTGTCCTGGCTGATTAGCATGCTGTGCACTGAGAAGGGATGATTAGGAGGTAGCTGTGATGCGGTGTTTTTCAAGACCATCTGCAATTACAAGGCACAACGTGTGTGAAATCAGCCTGTCAGCTATACGCTCCGTGTCTATGGCTACAGGAGCCCCGCTTCTATACGATGATGATTCAGGACCAAATCACCTGGGTGTAAGGGGTAGTTTACCTCTGTGTAGTGTAAACGTCTCGCTTTTCCTTTTCCCTTGGCATTGTTCTAATGCTCAGAGCAGTGGCAGAGGAAACAAAGACTTGCTTGTTGCTGTAAAGTCCTGCACAGTATGAAAACAACTTTCACTTAGAGACATAATCCATCTTAGTAAACATAAAACCTTCATTTGCTGCAGGTTTTTATCCATGGTACTTGTTTTATGTTTCACAGCAACAGCTAAGCCAATGTCACCTTGCCAACTTTATTGTCTGTAGGTCCTTTTGTTAAGAGTGTCTCTGGAAAGCAGTTAAAGGGATTGGTGGGTTTTATGCAGCATGTGCTAGAGATGATTGGGGGAAACGTAAACCTGACTGAGAAAAAACTAAATGGGTTTTTAACTATAAATGATACTAATATTCTCTATTAACCTTTATAATCAGAACTGACTTTGGGCAAACTTCAGAACATTTGATTTTAATTTTGATCTCAAAACTTATGATGATGACACGGCCAATGTGGAAGCAAGCAATTGTTTAAATATACATCCAACAGACAGGGAGCAACATTAATGTTTGTTTGGAGTTGTTTCTGGTGACATCTGGGCCCGTAATCACAAAGAATCCTAAGACTAAAAGTAGCTCTTAGTGACGTCATTCTAAGAAAAATCTTAGAATTCCAAGAATTCTAAGATTTTTCTTTGAATTTTCCCTTGGTAAGATAAAAGTTATTCACAAAGCATCTTAGGCCTTAAGAGAGCTCCTAAGGTGAAAAACTGTTAAGAGGAGGGAGTAGGACTTTTAAGAAGCCTAAGAGTGTCTTAAACAGAGAAGATGGCAGAAGAGAGGAAGGACAGATATTCTCCATATATTGAACGACAGTGATTTAATAAGACGCTACCAGCTTGATAGTGCAGGGATAATGTTTGTGGTTGACCTCATCAAGGATGAGCTTACTTTTCCCACCCAGCGTAGTAATGCAATAACGCCCGCTTTGGATTGCAGCACGTACCAGCGCTTCTCACACTCATCGCTTGTGTATAAAAGGAGAGGGAACGACGCATTGATTTGTCGGGCAGTGCGCTCCCAAGTCTGCCTCTTCCCTTGTGCCGTGATCCTGGGACTGAATTTCCCTCTTAAAACTCCTTTGTTCTCCTCCACAATCTGTGCCAACAGCAGGCACTGCTCTTCTGTCCAGTTCGGCTTTCTTGTTCTTTTTTCTCCATTTTGTTCGTTGTTTTGGTCATTCTGCCAAATCAAACCACTTTTTACAAGGAGGCCAGCAATCACAGTAATTGCTAACAGCTGAGTCTCCATCCACCATTAATATCAAATAGATTAAGTAGTAAAATTACCAGCATGGCGAGTAAACATAACAATAAGCAAATCAATAATCGGCATGTGAACAAGGTACGTTCAAACATTTTGAAGTTGTGTAACAATTAATTTAATTTTGCTGAGTTTCATCGTCATGACATAAAATTATTTTCACGATTACACATTTCTTAATAGCCTACAGTCTAAGTTCTATGATCGGTTCATTTCACTGTCCATTCATTACTAGGAGTAGGGTTGGGTTGGTATGAGAAAAAAAAAAACTGTCCGGTTTTTGTAAAAAACCGCATCAAGTCGGTAATACCGGATTTTCGCCACTTGGGGACGCAATTGACTCATTTAAAATAAAAAACGACCTTAGGACAACAGAGTGACTGTAACAAGTTGTTTCTTTTATTCCTTACAAATAAATTTTGCAGCTTACTCAATCAGTGGAAACAAGGGTTGCCTCCTTCGTCTGGCTCAAAGCCAAAGTGTTGCCATAGTGGCGCATTCCTTGATTTCGTCGAGACTAAATTGTCCGCCATTATCGACTCCCCGTCACTGTTAAACAAACTCCAGGCTACAGTAGAGGTGCATGCGCACTCGCACCTCCTAGCTCAGTCCCTGCCCCACCCCCCTCTCTCTCCTGCTTGCTGTGCGCTTGGTGAAGAGGCAGACACAGGTGCTCACAGACTCGGGCTTACTATAAGCAGAGCGGACTACGTGTAAAAATGTCCGTGAAAAATCCCCGCGATGTGAAAAATACATGCCGAACAGTCTTCTGTGTGACACTGGTGCGCGGAGCGAAGTCCGGGTGGTCATGCTTTGCGCACACAGGGCTTGTGGACGTCCACTTTTACCGGGCGGACCTCCGCGGCGTCCGCTCCGCGTACGTTCTGCCCGAGTATGCGGTCCGGTCAGTCTCAAAAAATAAAACCCGGTCCAAGACGGCGTACCGGACCGAATTGGTATTACCGAGAACCGACCCAACCCTAACTAGGAGCGCTTTTTTTTTTCTTTTTGTAACAACCAATCACAGCTTTTAGAAGTCTGCATCATACCTAGCAACGGGGTCAACCACACTTCCTCACTAAGATAAAAGTTTCTGTCCCCTCCTTGCTAAGAGTTGCTCTCAGAAACTTCCTGAATCACTCTTAAGCTAAGATTCCTTGCTAGGAATTTTTAGGCTAAAATAGGAGCTCTCTGAGAGGACTCTGAGAATCTTTGTGAATACGAGCCCAGGCCACCTAATGGCCACAAAATATTCACTTTCTTAGCTCTGTTTTGGCCTCCACCATAGACTGTATAAGATAATGGAAATAGTTTCCGTGATGTCATCCATCAGTTTGTGGCCTGCCATTTTGAGGCCTCGAGTTCAGCATGTCAGCTGTGACCATCTTGTTTTTTTGGAGCAAGAAGTGACCATATTTGGGTGAGTTGAGGAGCTATGGAAGAGCAAAGTCATTAAATAACATTCTTTTTAATCTTTGGGCTTGGGAAAAGGTATAAGATATTTTTAAGTCAAAAAGACTGAGGACCAACTGCAGTCACAAGTCATTGGTGTTAAAGTCCAAGTTGAGTTGCAAGTTATTTTTGATCTTGTAAAGTGGTGTTGGACTCAGATCCTAGTTATCTGACTTGAGTCCACACCTAAATGCTACACCAGCTAGTCGCCACTGTGTCTGTCTGTTGTGTGGTACTGGGCAGTTGGACTGTGTAATATATAACGACTGTGTACAATATATCAGTATATTTTCAAGCAAGATATAGATTTAGATAATATTGTTAATATTGATATATAGTTGGATTACATAATGCATGCCAGTGTGCATCTCTCTCAGGCTCTCTGCACAGCTCCACCCCACACACGTGCTAGTGCATGTGCAATCCAGCGCTGCGCTGCATGTGTGTGAGACAGCTGCTTGATTGTGTCAGGAGAGTATCTGTTTGCTAGTTTGTGTGTGAGATGGATCATGGCACATTGCCGTTCTTCTTGGTAATTATAGTGTATCTTGTGACATTGAAACATTGAAAAAATGCAGCACAAGACATAAATAAAGCGGACAAAGTGCCTTTGGCTACCTCCCTCCCTCGGCCTCTCTGTTGATGCTATGTTCATAAATAAGATTATCAGCCCAAAAAAAAAAAAAAAAAGGCAATTTTCCAGCACTAGATTAATTTGAAAGACCATGGAAAACAACTTTTTAACTCCTCCCATGAAGATATTTAGTTGTTTCAGACAACATGGATTTAGGTCTACTTGATACTTTTGTTCTCATTTTATAGTTTGTGTCCTGTGCCACAAACAGAGTTGGTTATAACGCGTTACAAAGTAACAGAGTACTTTGATTACTTTTTGCAGTAACGAGTAACCTAACGTGTTAGTTTGCTGTTTGAGTAATCAAATACTTAAGTAAATTTTCAAACAAGACATCAGTTACTTCCGTTACTTTTAGAACGCTGGTCCTTCGGCTCCGAAACAGCAACGGCTGTCATTTGGTTCTAATAACGTTAAACCTATCAGTCTGAAAGAAGCCACGTGAAGCTACGTGGTCGGAGAAATGCTGCCGTTGTCTATGGTGGAGTCTAAATAGGTGGAGTAGGACTCGCTGACAGACATATTTCAGACTCAGGACTTGCATTATGCCTGGTACACACTACACGCTGGTACTCACCAATTATCCCTGGTCGTCTTTCATGGCGTGAGTGATGTCATCGGGTTATTCTTGTCCTATTTTTATTTTACTATTATTTGAGTCACTGTGTCTGTTCATCTGCCAGCCGACATGTTGTTGTAGTCACCTAAAAGCATCAGCAGATGGCAGGAGCTCCATTTGAAGTGCCACACGTAAACTGTCAAGCTACTGTATCTTCCACAGGAAGTTCTGACAAATGTTTCAGAATAAAAGCCTATTTAGAAAATGGAGGGATTCTCTCAGCTGAGGTTATAAGGGGCTTTTAATTTGAAGGGTTGAGTTTGAAATGACGGCGTGATATGTTAACTTTACAAAGACAATGGAGCAGATAAAAAGTAAATATATAAACACACAGAGGGATTAATAAATAACGGACCGTCTATAATGTTTGTTTCAAATGAAGCTGGGAGCCTCTGCAGTTGTGGTGAGTAAAAGCCCCGCCGCTATTTGTTAATGTTATTACTTTATGTCCGACCGTGAGAATGTAACATTGTTTGCTAGCTTGATGCTAATGACAGTAACATTAACTCAGCGGTAGGGTTGGGTCGGTTCTCAGTAATACCAATTCGGTCCAGTACTCCGTCTTGGACCGGGTTTTATTTTTTGAGACCGAACGCCGCGGAGGTCCGCCCGGTAAAAGTGGAAGTCCGCAAGCCCTGTGCGCGCAAAGCACGACCACCCGGACTTCGCTCCGCGCACCAGTGTCACACAGAAGACTGTTCGGCATGTATTTTTCACATTGCAGAGATTTTTCATGGACATTTTTACACGTAGTCCGCTCTGCTTATAGTAAGCCCAAGTCTGTGAGCACCTGTGTCTGCCTCTTCACCAAGTGCACAGCAAGCAGGAGAGAGAGGGGGGTGAGGCGGGGACTGAGCTAGGAGGTGCGAGTGCGCATGCACCTCTACTGTAGCCTGGAGTTTGTTTAACAGTGACGGGGAGTCGATAATGGCAAAACTAAATCAAGGAATGCGCCACTATGGCAACACTTTGGCTTTGAGCCAGACGAAGGAGGCAACCCTTGTTTCCACTGATTGAGTAAGCTGCAAAATTTATTTGTAAGGAATAAAAGAAACATGTTACTGTCACTCTGTTGTCCTAAGGTCGTTTTTTATTTTAAATGAGTCAATTGCATCCCCAAGTGGCGAAAATCCGGTATTACCGACTTGATGCATTTTTTTTTTTTTTTTCTCATACCGACCCAACCCTACTCAGCGGGTTGACAAAGTGCCTCTGCTGTTTCACACCATCATTTCCCCCTTTTACTCTGTGTGGTAACATCCCTAGAGGAAATATTAAAAACGCTGGGGTGTTGTTGTCATACATTTGTCTACGGCAGCAGGTCGTTCTGTGTTTCTACTGGTCAAAGTGACGGCTGTGATGGGAGAATTGGATCTCAGTGAAGGGCAAGTGGTCCATAACTTTAATTTTGGAGACAAAAAAATGTAGGCTTAGCGCCTGGTGGTCCATTGCCCAATAGGAAATGTAGAATACTCAAAAGTACTTTAAAAGTGCTTGAGTTACTTTTCTCAGGGAGTAACGTTGGAAGTACTTTTAAAGTAATTGAGTTACTTTACTCAGGGAGTAACGCAGTAAAGTAACTGGTTACTTTTTTAGAAAGTAACGCAGTAACGTACTTTGATTACTTTTAAAGTAACCCTTACCCAACACTGGCCGCAAACCTTTAAATCTTTGTAGCTTCAGTGCTCTGTGCAAAAAGTTATTGTACAGCTAATTTATTTTATATAATATGATTGGTGCAGCTATATATTTTCAAACAGGAAAAAACTCCCTGTCTTTGCGTTTTATTTTGATCACAGTCTGTTTTTATAAAAGTGCTTGTGACATCTCAAATTTGGCTTTGACTTGCAACTGAGACATATCGTGCTTTGCCATTCAGCCTGAAGATACAGAGATATGAATTTCTGTCCATATCGCTCAGCCCTACTGGGCAGTAGTGTTCATGCGGTTTATCAGAGTGTTTGCTCTGGAAAAAGCTGCCAGCTGTTTCTGGAAACTGTGTTGATGAGAGCTGTGAGACTGAACACTAACAGTGAAGTTGTGGTTTAGAAAACCAAAACCATTAGCTAAAAGATGCGCCAATGAGGGGAAATGAGTGATAATTGTCTGTGGGTTTCTTAGTGGGTTGGTCAGCGCAGCTTTAAGTTTTGAAATCTGTCCAAAATAAGTCATAAGACATATGGGATTACTGTCTTTTAATGTAATGGTGTAACCATTAAAAGAGAAGTCATCTTGGGTTTGAAACAGTACTGAATATTTTATAAGTATCTTATTGTTTCATTACGGAACTGAAACCCACAGATACTGAATGTGTGCGACACCCTAAGCATGAAAAAAGGGCACACCAGGGATCATAATAGGAAGAACCTGAATGCCTCTCCCTCTTTTTATCCATCTTTTACATCTCACTCTGCTCTGTTTTCCAAACTCCCCCCCCTGTATTTCACAAAAATTAGTTGCGTCTTGGTACACATCCTTCACCAGTACTCTGAAGGGTACTTTGTCAGAAATTGAGTCTCGCATCAGCTGGTGATGTAAGTAGATTTCCCACTTGCTGTAATAGTAGAGAGGGTATAAGAATGGAGTGGGTTGTGTCTAAGATACAGATTGAGCTGTTTAAGAAAAGCACCCAGCCCAGGCCGCCCACATAACGCTTTGTTTTTTTTGTCATCCATTATGTTGGCTTTTTATTAGAAAGGAAATGATACCTTTAAGTTATTTTTCTTTTTTAGTTTTTATAGCTAAATCATGTGTCAAGGGATGTAGCCTGTAACATTTGCCTGATGAACATAGATTTTTTTTCGATCCTCAGTGTCTCTCCTAAACATCTGTTTTTCAAAGTAAATTGAGATCAGTCATACCTGATGATGGCTTTGTGATAATAAGTAGAAACTGGCCACTGGTGAGGTGACTGTCCTGTGATAAAAACAGTCGTGATTTAGAAAGAGCGCTGAAGATGAGCGGTCATGGTTTGGTACAGTTTCCTTGACTCACAGAAATAGCAACCTTCTAATTGAAACTGCTAATATTTCATCTTTTAGTACTACCCTACAACATGGCTTTCACAGACACAAAGACAAACAAAGAGCAATGATTTCTTAACTGTACATTGATATTTTAACCCAACTTTTATAGATGTAATACAGAATTTAGTCAGTAGATGGCACCACCGCCCAGTTTTTAAATATATGGTTGACAATCACAGCACAGACAGATGTACAGTTCTAACTTTACAGACTGATCCCACTCAATTACTTTGACCTTTACAACACAAATCAACATTAGATAAAATGAATGACATATTGCTAGTATACAGAGCAACATTATACATTTTTTGGAGTCTTAAGAGTGGAAAGATCAATAGTATGCAATATAGTATCAATAATAGCACTTGTGTTAATACCTTATTTTCATGCACTCATGAACCATAGAGTGCTGCAGGGATGACTTTGGTATGTGGGCCAACACATAAGTTATCATCGCTGGTTCCCTCGTCAAAAAGCCAAAGGTATTTTTCCATTGGTTGTTGAATTATTGCAGAAAATAAGCTCTGTGCCAAACAAACATTTATGATATATTTAGTTTAGCTAGATAACCTTCACAAATTAACACCACTCTAATGATTTCTCTAATGAAGTCTGAGTGCAATCGCCAGAAGTAAAAAAGTAACGTTAGGCTATAAACAAACTACACCACAGTCACATGACTTAAACATCGCCACCATAACGAGGCTGTAAAGCTGTGTTCAGCATGATGATGCTCTGTAGTCTCATTCAGCAACTTGTTAGCAACCACACTTTTCAAGACACGCAAAAGCTTCAAAATTCACAAGTGATTTATTTTATGTTGTAGAACAAAACTCAAAAGTCTCTTCAGCTTGTGTGAACTGCAGACCTTTTTTCAGCCATCTAACCAAAAAAACATTAAATAAATCCATTGACTTCATTTCAGTTTTTAAAAAGTAAAAAAAAAGACAAGTCAATGGTATACACTGTGACTGCTGAGTACCAAGGGCACACTGTAAGCAATTTATTTTAGGCAACTTATAAAGTATAGTTTTTGCAGTGGGTGTTGCTTCATTATATGATTCTTCAGTAAAGTATATTATATATTATACTACCTTGCTTAGATAGTTTGGCTCTAGCTACTCCCAGCTGAAACTTCCATATTGACAGCACATGGTGGCAGCAGCACTCCACCAAGAGTTCATCAATACCCTCTGCTATTGAGCCCACCTTCAGCTCATATCAGAGCCTTCAACTACCCACAAAATACAAGCATAGCTGCTCAATGTGCATTAGAGGCAAAAGACAAGGCTATGACAGCATTTTCCCCTCTACCCTATGCCTCTGATGGAAACTCTTGACTTTTTGTCTACACCCTCTATTACACAGAAAACTCTGCTGTTCTTTAAACACACTTCAGTCATTAGTAAAGGTTTGACAGGTAATGACCTTTTTTCTCTCAGTGAAGGTGTGGTTGTTCCTGAAAGATATTTTTTTCCTGCTCAGTAACCACAGATAGAGCGCCTTCAGCATAAATCTCTTTGGCGAACCAACATGATAGGTGTTTATTTACTGTTGATACCCACAGTCCTTTTTTTCAGCACATGCCGCCACAGCGCTGTGTTGCTGCTAGGAGAATAAATGGTCCAAGCTAAGAGATGACAGGCTGCGCTTATGTGTTTATGTGTTTGCTGTTCTTACATAATAGATCCAATGATATCTTTATTCAAGTATGGTTGACACATCTATCTTCGTTTTCTTTAGCCAAACCAAATGTCTACAGTGTTTTCTTTTCTCAGTGTCTTGATTGTTTTTCCTCTTTATTCATTCTTCATGTTCAAACTCTCCTGCTGTCATCCCACACTGGAATGTGCAAGATAAAGCTGCAGTCTTTTCTTTTGGCACCTGGGCAGCTCCTCTGAGGCAGTTTGACAGTTGAAGGGTTTTGTGAAAGGGCTAAACAGTACAGTAGCTGCTGCAAGGCACTGCATTGGCCAATCAAAAATATGCAAGGGTACATTCCAAGCAGATTACTTTGTAACGTGAACGCCAGTGCACTGTTTAGCACTTTGGAACTCCTGGTGGCGCTGTGCTAAATTGCACCACCTTTGCAACAAAGCAAATTTTGCTGGCAGTATAGCCGCACTGCAGGACGTCAATATGTAGTCAGAAAGACATTGGACTCTTACGTCTCCCAGATGTTACATTTTGGCTGGAATGAAAACTGGTTTGTCACTATTTCAAATGTCCACTGGTGTTAGAACTTGATGTTGTGTGGATGTTAACATTGTTACGTTTTGCAGATTTTGGGTTTTGTTGTCCAAACCTTTTAACTAAATGTAGTTATTTTACGTTTAGATGATGCTGGCAGAAGACGTTCAGAAGACGCTGGATTTTGGTAACTTAAAAACACAGCTTAAAACAAACAAAATATCATCATCATCATCATCGTCAGTACTCCACAGCAAGAGGGGTTAACATTAGATGGTGTCCCGATGGAGAACTTTGGTCACACAATGTCACAATCTAAATTCAACCACATGTCAATGTCTAATGACACCAGTGGCTGGCTGGGAACAAACAGAGTTATGAGTCTGGCAGTCTGGTAACTGCATCTGCATGCTGATATTTCGCCAAGCAAACATCTTTTCTCTGTGGTCTTGATGTAAGATCATTTTATTATTATACTGTTTTGTAAATTCAGAGAGGCCAGTACTTTATTTTTCGTCCATCTTTCAATTTAAGCAGTGGTCAACAGTGATTGGCTGCACTCACAAAGGTCAGTGCACTCGGGTCAAAATTCAACATATTTGAACCTTTGGTGCACCCCAAACTGATTTCATCAGTACACGTGATATGACCATGACCGTAATACCTCAATTCAGTTCAATTCAGCTTTATTTAAAGTGTAAAATCACCATAATCATGGTCTCGAAACACTTTACAGTTCACATAGACAAAAATACATTAGAAAAATACAAATTACAAATAGAAAAAAAATACAATTTACAAATAAGCACAATTATTTACAAAAACAATTAAAAAAACAAAAAAAAAAAAACACACCGTAATACATAATGATGGCACATAATGCATTAAGAATGACATGGTGGAACGGTTGCAGTTTTAAATATTTGGTTGATGCAGCTTTATTAGATTTAGACGCTAAAACTTAGGTTTTAAGGGAAAAAAAAACTTGGTTAGGTTTAGAAAAAGATTGTGATGTTGGTTGGAATTGTTACATTAGTTACAGGACATCACTATGTGTAATGTAACGTAAAGTTAATAGTAAATTTACAATAAGTCAATGCTGCCTTTTGGTTTCACACAGGACATGAACACAAATCTCCTGTGTTTAAGTCCTGTGTTTGTTTGACCCATCCAATAGGGTTGAGCCGAGTACTCGCATGAAATGAGTATCTGGTACAGTTAATGTACTTTTTAGGAGTACAAGTATCATACGTAAGTGTCAATGTTTGTACTCGTGATGAAGAAAAATCCTTATTTTGGTAGCTGTTTTCAGTTGAGATCAAAAAAAGATCTGAAGCTTTCTGAGCTTGTTCTGTGAATATTTTCCTAATGAATAATTTACATATGAAAGTTGTTATGTGTATATATATATATATATATATATACATATATACATAACAACTTCTGGTTAGGTCCCACCCACTTTTGATTTAAACCCCACCCATTTTCTGTATAACCTCCGCCTATTCCAAGTACACATACGGATAATTTAGTTGGTTCAACAGATAGACATAGATACAGATAATGGTGTACTTGCTCATCCCTACCAGCCACCTCCCTGACCGACTCTGTGTGAGAACTTTGTTGCTCTTTATACTACCCATCCGTTGTAACATTAACCACCACTGACACTGTTGAACCAGGGAATTGTGGGAAAAGTGTCCACCATGACATTGGATCCTAACTGACTTTCCACTTGCATTGTTTTTATAGTGCCAGCACATAATTTTAACCCATTATGGCACATCATTTTAACACATTACATGCCACCACCATGCAATGTGTGACCAGGCTGGCTCAGCAACCAGCTGCTTGTTGAAAAAAGAAGAGAGCACTAGTCATTCACTTCAGTCAGGTTTCCCCAGTTAGACCATGTAAAGAGAGACAGCAGCGCTGCATTAAAAAACACGAAGGATTGTCTATCAAAAAAGTTGAACCATACTCAACTTCTGGCACAGTGCAGTACTACATCATCCATCAAAGCACTGTGTTGGCAAATCAGAAACGTGCAAGGACACACTTCTGGTAGATTACTTTGTGATGTGAACATGGTATTTTTTCTGTTTACATGCCAAACGTTACAATAAAAGATAAAATGACTGGCGTCATCATAACTCTCCACGGTTGTAAAATCCTGTCTCAGAGTACCCTAAGCTATTATGCAGTGTTTAAGCTCCTGAAAAGGGGGACACAACACAGCCCCCCTGCCTCTTAAAGCAGGGCTGTTTTCTGTCTGAAGGTGACCTTAAGTCTGGTCGACCTGAACCCACAACCCTCCACTGTAGTCATCAGACACTGCTTCAGTTTAACCCAATAAGAAATGTACCAGATTAGTAGGTTTTGTGTCTGGCTACTTAGTACTTTGGCCTTTAGAAAAGCTTTGGATTGAGCATGGATGGTATCTCACAAAGTGAAAACTTGCGCGACTGGACTGTTTTCTAATAGCCAGTAGTATTCCTGTCCCTTTTCCTTCTTCTCCTGGTAATGGTTATTTATCTCTTCACAGTTCTATATTTATAGGGTATCTCTCCTCTGTTGTATGATTTCTTTCCAGTTCTTGGTGCCTCTCTCCTCTTTGCAATGCTACTCCTTTTTTATCTAATCTGCAATCATTTCTTCTCTCCTTTCCTCTCCTCTCTCCTCCTGGGGGTATCTCGTCCCCGCTCTATCCATCCGGAACGTTCCCTGGCTTTTGCCCAGTACCCTGCAGCTGGTCCCCATTGAGCCTCCCTGGGACTTTAACCCCCTCATCTCCCCTTCATCCCCCTTTTTCTCCTCCCCACCATTAGCTTACACTCTAAAAAGTAAAAAATAAGTAAGAAAACCATTTGGGTTGCAACAAAATCCTTCCTAAAACGTCTTCCTTAATAGGTTCATGAACCCCAAAAACACATGGCTTCTTCTTGTCGTCACTTAAAAGCAAACATCTCATTACAAATCTCCATACCTGAAAAGGTTTTGTATGCCTCAACTAGTTAGAAGTCAACACCCCAAAACAGTAAACTTGCTTTATAGGAACCTATCTCTAATGTTCCTTTTTCATGTGTTGGATCCCAGCTGGAGTCCATGTTTTTAGAGTGTAGAGCGAAAAAGAAGCTAAAGAGCCTGAGAGGGGGAAGGTGGAAACATGTTTCCGATTGAAGAATGTAAGTAATTAACCCCTCTTCCTCTCAAAACAAAAACACCCTCCTGCAGCATGTGTGGGGGTGATTGATCTGGAGTTGGTGTGTGTGTTTGTGTGTGTGTGTGTATGTGAGCAGAGACATACATCCATGCATATTTCTGTACACAATGCATTGGTCTTGATTTGAATCCATTTTGTATACACATTAGTACAGTTGTTTGTCACGTGTAAAGCCCCAGTTCAAAAGACTTAACACACACACACACACACACACACACACACACACACACATGCATTCTCTGAGCTCCCATGCCACAACAGACTGCGACACCTCCTAATTGGGATGGATGGATTTCATTATGTAGAATCAAGAGAGTGAGAACAGTGATGGAGGGAGGGGAGGGGAGAAAAACACAATGTGCTACAATAACAAACATTACTGCAGCTCCCTGCTCACACAGACATTACATGAGTCTTAGAATGACGTACGTTTACAACATGGCCTTTAGTTGCAGAGCTCTGCCTCACGTTATCTCACTTTTAAATGCTCTGTAGGGCCCCAGGGGTCGACCAATGACTAACAGTAACTCTTTGAATCCCTCCTCTCTTCCTCTTCTATCCCCCACACACTTGTCCCCTCCTCTGTCACCTCGCTAATGGCACCTCCTCCCCTCGCCACAAATCCTCACTGCTGATGTTGCCTTTACGCTGACTCAGTGCACTAATGACACCGACAAAGCTGTGAGAACGATAATCAAAGGCACTGAGGACAGCCTGCTGATGTGTTGCCATTTGGTCACCATTAAAGTGTTTATGCAGATTCTTTTCTTTTTAAAACAATAACTGTCACAGGCGCATTTGCTTCAGTGGAATATATGTGAAGGGATGTACAGTGCCAGACCGCATGCACAGAAAGGAAAATGTTAGACAAACACTATGACAATGTCATTTTTGTGCTTGTTGAGTGTAAATGACAAATTTATGGACTTCTGAGTGTAGTTCATTTTTGCTTTGAATAAAACAGATCAGTATTTTCACTGAGGCAGGGTATTATCTGAAAATTGACAATACCAATACCAACAGCCTAATCTGATACCAATAGAATACTTCATTCAATCCTATATTCAATAATATAGGATTCAATAATTCAATAATATAATATATAATCCTGTAATGTGAATGGAGCGCCATTTTGTATAGCTATCACCACAGACTGTATGTAGCTGTTGCTGCAGGAGTGTGAACTCCACGCATGGGATGGTGTCAGGGCTAAGGGCCAAAACACACCGGTGGCGTCATATGACGGCGGCGTCATTGACGCGAGTCAAGTGCCGCCCCCAACACACAAAAAAAGCGTCGCGCTGTGGGGCATCAACCGGATTTCTATTGCACACTCCAGTCCGGGAAGCTGGGAAGTACAAAATAGCGCTTTTTCAAGGGCGGCGACGCTGGAAAAATAGGACAATAGCGTAAAGTGCCGTGATGCGGCACGTCGATGCGCGTTGAGCCGCCGCCAGTGTGGGTTTGTAAATACAAAATAATGGGGGCCGCTGTTTTGACGGGCGTCGTACCGTGCCGGTGTGTTTTGGCCTTAACTGTTAGGTCACAGAGCTAATGTTACCCAATGGTAATTATCCCGTTTAACAATAAGGTCAAGTGATGGTGTGAATTTGTTGGTATTGTTTACCATCTTGGTGTTGGATGTTAGCCACTGCTGCTCTGTTAGTTTGTACTGACTGGGCAGATGTTCACCTGAATGGTTGCCTGGAGGACAGCAGCTCCGGAGACTGTGGCAACAGAGAGTTTGCTGATCCAGTGGGGAGTCAGGACAATCCGGTATCAGATCCCTGGTACAAAAAAAGATAAATTGCAGGTATCGTTTGACTTTCGATACTACGTTGTACTGGATTATTTCAGTAAATACCTTAACGCCCACTCCTAATTATCCTTGTGATGAATTCCTATTTTACCTACATGAAGCAGCAATGCAAACTGGCCATAACCAGGGTAGCAAACTGACTAAGGTCAAGAGAGACTAAAAAGGTCTCTTTCTTAACTTTAATTAGCTGTTCAGTTCCTGACATAAAGGGAAGCCTTCTTTCCGGCTGTTCTCATGCACTGTTCGTACGTATACCTACGACAAGTAATGCATAAATATAAATAAATATGTGTAAGCCAGTTATTCGTATATAACCCACGTATTTGGGAAGGTTGCAGTCACTTGACCAACACGCTGATGGGAATAAACATAGGCCAAGGAGACTGGTGTTTAAGTCATTTTGACATACAGTCAGGTCCATAATTATTTGGACAATGATACAGTTGTCGTCATTTTGGCTCTGTACACCACCACAATGGGTTTTAAATGAAACAATGAATACCTGCTTAAAGTGCAGACTCTCAGCTTTCATTTAAGGCTTTTTTCAAAAATGTAGTATGAACCGTGTAGGAATTACAACCATTTCTTCACACAGTCCCCCGACTTTAAGGGCTCATAAGTATTTGGACAAACTAACATAATCATTAATTAAACAGTCAGTTTTAATACTTGGTTGCACATCCTTTACAGTCAATGACTGCCTGAAGTGTTGGACACATAGGCATCATCAGATGCTGGGTTTCTTCCCTGGTGATGCTCTGCCAGCCCTTTACTGTAGCCGTCTGCACTTCCTGCTTGTGTTTTGGGTGTTTTGCCCTCAGTTTTGGCTTCAGCAAGAGAAACGCATGCTCAGTTGGATTCAGGTCAGATGATATGACTTGGCCATTGCAGAACATTCCACTTCTTTGCCTTAAAAATGTCTTTGGTTGCTTTTGCAATATGCTTCAGGTCAATGTCCAACTGCACTGTGAAGCATCGTCCAATGAGTTTTGAAGCATTTGGTTGAATCTGAGCAGATAATGGTGCCCCAAACACTTCAGCTTTCATCCTGCTGCTCTTGTAAGCAAGACAAGACTTCACTAGAATAAATACAGAGGGTTTATCACAAGATGCAAACCATTGGTTAGCCTTAAAAATGGAAGGCCAGATTAGAGTTTGTCAAAAACCATCTAAAAAGCCTGTACAGTTGTGGAACAGCATACTATGGCCAGATAAAACAAAGATCAACTACCAGAATGATGGGAAGACAAGAGAAGGAAGAAGGGAAGGAACTGCTCATGATCCAAAGCACACCACCTCATCAGTGAAGCATGGTGGAGGTACTGTTATGTCATGGCCATGTATGGCTGCCAGTGGAACTGGTTCTCTTGTATTTATTGATGATGTGACTGCTGACAAGAGCAGCAGGATGAAAGCTGAAGTGTTTGGGGCTACATCATCTGCTCAGATTCAACTAAATGCTTCAAAACTCATTGGACGATGCTTCACAGTGCAGATGGACATTGACCTGAAGCATACTGCAAAAGCAACCAAAGACATTTTTAAGGCAAAGAAGTGGAATGTTCTGCAATGGCCAAGTCATATCATCTGACCTGAATCCAACTGAGCATGCGTTTCTCTTGCTGAAGCCAAAACTGAGGGCAAAACACCCAAAACACAAGCAGGAAGTGCAGACGGCTGCAGTAAAGGGCTGGCAGAGCATCACCAGGGAAGAAACCCAGCATCTGATGATGCCTATGTGTCCAACACTTCAGGCAGTCATTGACTGTAAAGAATTTGCAACCAAGTATTAAAACTGACTGTTTAACTGATGATTATGTTAGTTTGTCCAAATACTTAAGAGCCCTTAAAGTTGGGGGACTGTGTGAAGAAATGGTTGTAATTCCTACACAGTTCATACTACATTTTTGAAAAAAGCCTTAAATGAAAGCTGAGAGTCTGCACTTTAAGCAGGTATTCATTGTTTCATTTAAAACCCATTGTGGTGGTGTACAGAGCCAAAATGACGACAACTGTATCATTGTCCAAATAATTATGGACCTGACTGTAAGTTGTCCCTAAACCTAACCAAAGTAACTTTACTTAATAACTTAAGCTATGTAACTTTACGTTAAGTCCATAACTTTATGTTAAGTACATTACATCATCCGTTGGGGTGCTAATTTGTGTGTATGCATTTTTGTAAAATATTATATGAATCATTATGTGTGTATCTTCAATGAAAATACGAACTCTTACATGAAAAACTGTGCTTTTCTTGCACTGCTACCAGTAATATTCTTGTGGAGAAATGCTGAAATGCTTGACTAATTTATTATTGTGCCTAAAAGTAGTCATATTTAACATATAACAATTGATAACATACAAAGTCTTGAAAATATTGGATTCAGCATAAAATATTCAACATGTGTAAGTTTTACATTGCAGAATGTAAAATTACTCCAGATTGCTAAAAGTCCAAAGCACAATTCAATAAAGAAAATCATGAGCATGCAACCATAGACTTTTTCGGGGGGAGGCTGACAATACCATGTGATAAGAACTGTAGCACAAATATCTGATGTCCCAGATGTTAGAATAAAACTACCATTCTGGGATTTTACTGGGGCCTAGCACTGCCCAACAGTATTAGTTGTGAGTCAGTATGTTGGTATTGGCGACTTGGTTTGGTAATCTTAAATCTGCCCAGAATACTATAGTTCATGTGAAAGTGCTAGCTACAGTGTCTACAGGGGACACATGATTTGGGGTCACATGTATGACTTATTACCGCTGACTATCAATAAAAATGTCCGATTTCCTCTTTTTTATGACACTGAAAAGGAGTCAGTTGATCAACAGTAGCAGTTGAGTAGATTATTATTGTTAATAAAAGTATAGGTCAAAAAGCCACCACATTTCAAATCCTGTTGTCCATCCTTTTAGCAACTAGTGTGTTAGTCAACTCTGTGTTCATCTGTTCTAAAGCTGACTCAAAAGCACAGAGGACATATTTAGTTTAGTCTATTGATTGTGTGTATGATGATAGTGAAGTTGTACATAGTGTGTTGTAAGTGTACATTATACAGAGATGTGTGTGGTGAGTAAATAGCACAAAGCATAGTTTGGTTATAAGAGCAAGAGCAAAGATTTAGGTTTATAAAACCCCACTCTCAAATCCCCTTCGTCACACACACACACACACACACACACACACACACACACACACACACACACAGTGGGATTAGAGTCCATGGCAGCTGGATCCGGCTTGGGCTTGTTTCCTGCATTGTTAGACGTTGGAGTGCGATAAGTCAGAGTGGGACGGTCCTCTGCTGTTTCATACCCTCGGTCATGGATTAACTCTCTCCTGCCACCTGAGCACTAAATCCAACACTGCTGCTCTGGCTTTGGGGAGAGCGAAAAAAGAAATGGTTTCATAAAGTTTGGCAATTTAACATTTTGAGGTCTCAGACCTGACCATGGGGTTTATACTGTTCTAACCTCACTAACATTTAAAGGAATATTTCACCCACTAAATAAATATTTGAATATCAATTATTCACCCTGTGTTATGTTGAACTTGTGAAAAAACCCTGAACCCTGCTTGTGTCCAAAGTGTGCTCACCCTTGCCCATGTGCGCTACTCGCCCAGTGTTCCCCCTTCACTCCTATTTATCAAGAATGGTTGTTTTTTATCCTGTGTTCACCGTTGAAGCATGCAAAAAAATAGTTTTATTCATGAATTCAGCATAACACAGTAATCATGACAGATATGTAGTAAAAGACTGGGTCTGATGCTCATATAAATGGATGTCCGCATCAAGTTTTTTTTCCCCCCAAGTTTAGAGTGTAAAGAGTCACTCACTGTTGACTATTCATCAATACTGAATCCCAGCTCAGCAGTGTTTTCCCTCTGTTTTCATTAACATCGTGGGGTCTGTTAGATTGAGATAAAACAGGTCATCTGAAGAGCTGTGCATTCAGATAATATAGTCTCCATCACAGCTTTTCTCTATTGGTGTGGTTGTCTGCATAAGGTCTGTGGGGAATGTCAGGATGGTTATCCAAGAGTCTTGTGTTCTCCTGCTTAATATCCTCTTAATATGACACATTAAGACCTTTCAAAGGGTTTTATGTTCTTGGCAATGTTTTTTGTCCCTGGTTTAAATGCTCAGTGTATGTCTCCCTGGGTCAGTATGTTGAAATCACCCACTTACAGCTTATGGCCTACTCCTTGAAACCTACGCCCTCAAATTTGTGGGCAAGGAAGTTTGCTTGATGTTAGACATTAATATCTCCACAGTGGCTGACCAGATTTTTACCATTCAAACTACATTTGAAACATCCTTCTCCCTCTTGTACTTTTGGAATATGAACTACAAGATAGCTTTTACCAATCTCTGACAATGTTAGTTTGTCTCAAGGAAATATCTCAAATCACCAGTAAAACAGGAAGACAGATGTAAGCTGTGTCTTATTGTTACATTAAGGGAGTATAGAGCTGGGGAGCACAGGACACAGGGAACATAAGATGACCCCATCAGGATGGGGGTCTGGACTTTATTGGAGGGAACTTCTACTACTACAGTACAATGTCAATTAAAGTGGGAACTGCTTTTTTTCCCTAACAATTGACACATAGAACACTGGAATCTGGCCCTTAAAGAAGCTGGCACTTATACATATAGTCTGCTCTGTGCATTTGCCCTGTTGCTCCCAAACAGGTCTATCTGGTCAGGCTCCAACCGTCAAACCTGGAGTGTAGTGCCTCAAAATACACTGAAGATTGGCAGTGGATCAACCTCTGTGAGAGGCTGTATATAGCTAATACCAAAACATTTGAAACTACCGTGATGGGTCTAATAAGAGTTTCTCGTCTCTTTTGTTTCACATCATCTGAGTTTTGTTAGGCATGCTCAAAAGTATGTGACAATCAGATTTATAATCCTACACAGTCACTACATATGCTTCATTTGGCGACAACAATCAGTGAGAAGGTTGTAGTTAAAATACTGATGTCAGTATATGCATGAAAACCAAAGATGTGACAGGTGAACTGTTTATAAAAAGTTCTGTGCTGTTAGGGGTCACAGAAAAGTTAGTAACAATGGCAGAGTCTCTATACTGTGTTTCACAACGAGGTATCAGCTATGGTCTAAAAGTCTACACTAAGGATAGACCGATACATCGGCCGGCTGATATATCAGGCCAATATTTGAGTTTTTTACTTGTATCGGCATCGGCGTGTGGGTTCGCGGATTTATTTTTCCCTGGCACTTTTTTTCATTTGAAAGTATGTGGTTAAGTTGAACAAAGCCGTTGAATCCTACTGTGTACAGTAGTTGTTGTTTTTATTTATGCTTCAGCTTAAATATTTGTTTATTTTATAAAGACATTACTCAAAGATTTAAGAGCACTGAACTCTTTTTTTTATTTGAATGTATAATAATAATAATAATAATATTCTACCTGTTCTACCTCAACTTTCCATCTTGTTTTAGTATTTTTTACTGTTCAATAAATGTTTCTTATTTTAAACTTGAGACCTGTAATATTTGTTATCATTGTTTCATTTTTTTTTTCTGTAAATTGAGGGAGCAAAAGCAGTATTGGCCCCAGATATCGGCTCAAGAAAATCGGCAGTCCATAATCGGTCATCAGCTAAGGGTGATGGAAAAAAATCGGTATCGGCATCGGCCCTAAAAAATCCATATCGGTCTATCCCTAGTCTACACCCACTTCCCTATGAGTAAGTGTTCTCATGCACTGTTCGTACATAGACATACAGAAGTAATGCACCAGAATTCACATATAGCCCAGGAAGGCTGTGATCATGTGAGCAATGTGCTGACAGGAGTAATGACGTATGTAGTATAAAGAGCTAACGTCTGTGTAATTAGGCAGGTTTGGGTGGTGGATGAGTCAAACAATATCAGGACTTTCCCCAGGAGAGTTTGTGTCCGATGTGAAACCAAGTGAACTTTAAGTTATTTCAGGGCACGCTGTCACCATGTTTCTTTCCCATATGTAAGATAACTTTCCTAAACCTAGCCTATGCAACATATGTTAAGTATGTACAGTACAGGCCAAAAGTTTGGACACACCTTCTCATTCAATGCGTTTTCTTTATTTTCATGACTATTTACATTGTAGATTCTCACTGAAGGCATCAAAACTATGAATGAACACGTGGAGTTATGTACTTAACAAAAAAAGGTGAAATAACTGAAAACATGTTTTATATTCTAGTTTCTTCAAAATAGCCACCCTTTGCTCTGATTACTGCTTTGCACACTCTTGGCATTCTCTCCATGAGCTTCAAGAGGTAGTCACCTGAAATGGTTTCCACTTCACAGGTGTGCCTTATCAGGGTTAATTAGTGGAATTTCTTGCTTTATCAATGGGGTTGGGACCATCAGTTGTGTTGTGCAGAAGTCAGGTTAATACACAGCCGACAGCCCTATTGGACAACTGTTAAAATTCATATTATGGCAAGAACCAATCAGCTAACTAAAGAAAAACCAGTGGCCATCATTACTTTAAGAAATGAAGGTCAGTCAGTCCGGAAAATTGTAAAAACTTTAAATGTGTCCCCAAGTGGAGTCGCAAAAACCATCAAGCGCTACAACGAAACTGGCACACATGAGGACCCATGAGGAGGAAAGGAAGACCAAGAGTCACCTCTGCTTCTGAGGATAAGTTCATCCGAGTCACCAGCCTCAGAAATCGCAAGTTAACAGCAGCTCAGATCAGAGACCAGATGAATGCCACACAGAGTTCTAGCAGCAGACCCATCTCTAGAACAACTGTTAAGAGGAGACTGCGCCAATCAGGCCTTCATGGTCAAATAGCTGCTAGGAAACCACTGCTAAGGAGAGGCAACAAGCAGAAGAGATTTGTTTGGGCCAAGAAACACAAGGAATGGACATTAGACCAGTGGAAATCTGTGCTTTGGTCTGATGAGTCCAAATTTGAGATCTTTGGTTCCAACCGCCGTGTCTTTGTGAGACGCAGAAAAGGTGAACGGATGGATTCCACATGCCTGGTTCCCACTGTGAAGCATGGAGGAGGAGGTGTGATGGTGTGGGGGTGTTTTGCTGGTGACACTGTTGGGGATTTATTCAAAATTGAAGGCACACTGAACCAGCATGGCTACCACAGCATCCTGCAGCGACATGCCATCCCATCCGGTTTGCGTTTAGTTGGACCATCATTTATTTTTCAACAGGACAATGACCCCAAACACACCTCCAGGCTGTGTAAGGGCTATTTGACCAAGAAGGAGAGTGATGGAGTGCTGCGGCAGATGACCTGGCCTCCACAGTCACCGGACCTGAACCCAATCGAGATGGTTTGGGGTGAGCTGGACCGCAGAGTGAAGGCAAAGGGGCCAACAAGTGCTAAACACCTCTGGGAACTCCTTCAAGACTGTTGGAAAACCATTTCAGGTGACTACCTCTTGAAGCTCATGGAGAGAATGCCAAGAGTGTGCAAAGCAGTAATCAGAGCAAAGGGTGGCTATTTTGAAGAAACTAGAATATAAAACATGTTTTCAGTTATGTCACCTTTTTTTGTTAAGTACATAACTCCACATGTGTTCATTCATAGTTTTGATGCCTTCAGTGAGAATCTACAATGTAAATAGTCATGAAAGTAAAGAAAACGCATTGAATGAGAAGGTGTGTCCAAACTTTTGGCCTGTACTGTACATTAACGTTAAAGTGACGACGGCTGACCGTGTTTTTTTTCCTGAATCTAACGTATGTATCTTTACCTGAACCTAAGCAATGCAACTTTACTTTCCTAAACGTAGCCTGCATAGCTTTACATTAGGGCCGTAACGGTACATGTATTTGTGTCGAACTGTTCGGTACGCGACTTTCGGTTCGGCACGACCCTGTACTGAATTATTGAGCGCAGGATATTATTTTAATTTCATTTTGTTTTATTTTAATTCCGTTTTTGTGAGCTGAACCATTTAAAATATCTAGTTCCCCGACGGACATAATTGAGTGACGGACCGAGTCCGACCATAAATCTCCGCTTTCACTTTGTGCAGTGCATTCTTGCATTTTGACAACATGGCAAGTGAGCCTGACGAACGTGAAGACCCACTCGCAAACCTTAAGTCCTCCGTTTGGGAACACTTTGGTTTCAGGGTAAAATACGAAGATGGAAATAAACAAGTGGACAAGACAAAAGCAGTGTGCCGACACTGCAGAACAGCAGTCGGGTATGTACTTGGAAACACGTCTAACATGCTAATGCATCTAAAGCGACACCACCCGAGTTTGAACGTTAACCGGCATGACTAGAAAAAGCAATCTGGTGCAAACTACGATATCGTCGTTGTTTAAAAAGAAAGAGCGTTTCCCTGACCATCGCGCTAAAGAAATAATAAACGCCATTGGAGTTGAGTAAAATTGTTTAAGCTGCACTTTAGATATTGAAGCATGTTTTGTTTACTGCACTTTAACAAAGTGGGAAAGCTAAGTAAGTTCCTAGTAAAACTGAATCTGAGCAGGCTTTAAAGCTGACCAGCTGCACTATACTTTTTATTTTAATTGAGTAAAACTGTTAAAGCAGAAATGTATATTTATATTTTTCATTCAAACAATGTGAAAAAGCAGGATTTTATATATATTTGTTTCATTCAAAAATTGTGTAAAAAGACTTAAGTAAAAGATATTTAATAGTTGTCTATTTTTTTCATTACTGTACCGAAAAAAAAAACGAACCGTGACTTGTGTACTGAGGTACGTACCGAACCGAGATTTTTGTGTACCGTTACACCCCTACTTTACATTAAATATGAACACGATGACGCCAACCATGTTTTTTTTTTCTGAATCTAACCTACGAATCTTTATTTGCCTAAACCAAGCCTACTCGACTTTCCATTAGGTACGTAATGTGACAATGCCAAACCATGTTTATTTTTTTATTTTCTATTTTTTATTTTATTTTAATATAATCTACATAACTTTACTAAACCTAAACTATATAATTTCACTTTCTTAAATTTAACCCACGTAACTTTACTTTCCTTAATCTAACCCACATAACTTAACTTTCCTCAACCTAACCTACGTAACTTTACTTTCCTAAACCTAACCTACGTAACTTTACTTTCCTGAACCTAATCTACGTAACTTTACTTTCCTGAACCTAATCTACGTAACTTTACTTTCCTAAACCTAACCTATGTAACTTTACTTTCCTAAACCTAACCTACGTAACTTTACTTTCCTAAACCTAACCTATGTAACTTTACTTTCCTAAACCTAACCTATGTAACTTTACTTTCCTTAATCTAACCTATGTGGCTTTACTCACCTACATCTAACCTATGTAACTTTACGTGCCTAAATCTAACCTATGTAACTTTTCTTTCCTAAATCAAGCCACATAACTTTACTTTTCTTATAAAGCTAATTCATGATGTATCATAAACCATTATATGTGCATTTTTGTCAGATATCAAAAGAACCAGATGATGATAAGTGTTAAGTATTTTGCGCATTTTGCTCATTTAGTTTTGGTCATTAGGCCAAATAATGCCATTTAACCCATTTCAACAGGAAGCTTTGTGTTGTTTAAGCAGAGCTGCAGAGTTAGATTGTAACCTGAAACAAGGGAACAAGCCAGAAATACATCTTTTCTAGGTAGAGAGAGACAGATGATCACTAACAGTTCCTTCTGCTTGGAGAGCCGAAAGTAACAAAATGTACTGAGGGCAAACCACAGTCTGGACTGATGCTCATTTCAGATTCAGCTATTTGTTAATGTGTCTTCAGCTGGTATGTCTCTGAGACATACTGACCTTTTTTTGTCTACAGACACGGTGAAACAGAACTCAGGAAGCAGTCTTGCTCAATTGACAAGAAATAGTAGTTCATCTTCAAACATGAACACCCAGACACAGTTTTGCTTTAAATTTTTGCTCAACATCCATAATGAGTGCGTGTACAGCCTGGTGACTGCTCAGTCTACTGTGTATTAAGCTGGTAGCACAGGAAAAGCTTATGTAAACACAAGGTGACGAGAGGGATGATCTGAGCTTGTCTTTACAAATCCCTGCGTTATACAAACTACCACAATACACACACACAAAACACACATCCATAGTCAATTACAGTGTGTGCTTACACACATGTACAATGGATTATTTCTCTCTGCACGAACATAATATGCTGCTCTGACCTGCAAGTTTGTCGCAAGTGTGTGTGTGTGTACTGTATGTGGGGTGTGTGTGAGAAAGACAGTATTGTAAATTAGGATGATAATGTTTCTTTACAGGAGCAAACAGGAAGAAATGACAATTATTAATACCAACCCACAGCTGTGATCTGGTGTCACTGTGAAAATGCCAACATGTCTGATATGTTGGTATAAATAAGAATTAAAATAAGTTGTTTGTACATATACACTTATAGAAAGATATCAAATGTGTTCCTTTGTTGTCAAAGCCGAGGAAAATCAACCTTTGGAGTTCACTCCACCTTTTCCTTCTACTGAATATTTCTACACCATAATATCTAATAAACAATTATATCAAATCAGCTCTTTCTCTGTTATAAACTGAGTGTAATTAGATAAGTTTGTCAGCTTCAAATAATATCAGAACCCAAATCTTGTTTCTTAAAATGATAAATGTCCGATGTAATTGTTGTTTTAATGTAACAATTTAGGCTGATATTTAATTATTTTTATTCCAACAAATGAAAGTGAACCGTCCATCCATATTTGTAGTCTAAGAGGTCCAGAATGTCTTCAGTCCTTCCTCAGAGGCACCTAAACCAGCTGTTGTTCTCAGCGTTGGTCTCAGGCTGGATGTCCACCTCCTCTGGTTTCTCCTCCTCTGATTCTGCAGCCACAGAGAAAGTTGTCCTCTCGACCCTGCAATGGATGTTTCCAGGTCCTGTTGTCAGACAGTAGGAAGGCTGCTGACTGACTTCACCTGTTCAATGTCTGTCATCTCCATGCAGGTGTCGACAGGGGAGCTCTGAGGGAGGCTGTTAGCTAAGAACAGATGCTGCAGAACCTCTGGGGCTTGGATGTGCTGGTGAGTGTCCAGCTGCAGCATCCTTTTTATCAGGTCTACCAGCAGAAGCTTATCACACTGGTGTCCTTTGGTCATGCCCATCAGCTGCTCGTGATCATCAAGAGCCTGGCTTGTATTGAGTCCGTAGAGTGAGCCCCGTGTCATACTTGAACTCCTGGTGTCTTTAATACCCAGCACTGGTGGCTGTTACTTATGGAGCTATATTTGTGTCTTTATTACATGCGAGAAAATAAATTATATGAGAGGGAAAAAAAATGTTTGAGAGAAAAAAAAATATTTGAGAGAAAAAGTTTTCACACTGATAGCAAAAAATAATAATATTTGAGAATAAAAAAAGTTTTGAGAGAAAGTATTTTGTCATAGAATATAAAAAAAAATAATTTGAAATTTAAAAAATGATTTCCAAGAAAAAAAAACTCTCAAAAACCTTTTTTTACTCTCAAATATTATTTTTTTGCTGTCAGTTGTTTCTCTCAAAACATTTTTCTTCTCTCTTTCAAAACCTAAGTCTTTGCTCTCGTGTCAGGATTTTGCTCTCACTGTGAAAATAATGTCATGGGTGAGGCCATGTTCCTATTGGCCAGTCTCAATCGAATTGACAGCTAGGTGAGGATCGTCTTGGGAGTCGAATTCAACTGATCATTCATCCACCATGGTGGATTCACCGGCATAGATGCGCTGCATTATTTGGGAGCAGAGACTCCAATGTTTGGGTAAGACGGTGACACACACAATTGATGGGTAGCTAGCTGAGCAAGTTGGTTATCAAAATCATTCCTATAATGAATCCCTTTTCTCACCTAACGTTATTTTACCGAGATTGCGTTATTAACTGCACTAGCCAGATAGTGTTAACTTTACATCTAGCTAGGTTATCCCATTAACGTTACTTTACTACGGTGCTTTTCTCTTCCAACTTTCCATGTGTGGCAGGGTGAGCGCTGCTACACCTCCGCCCTTAATTGGCATCAGCTGGGCCTAATTTCCAGCTGTCGGAGCCTAACTGCGCAGTGGTGGCACCTGCGTTATTTGGTCTTCCCCTCACGGGCGCGCTCACCTCTACCTGGCGTTTACCTGGCAAGGGCTGTGTGTGGCGTGCTCCGGTTGGCGTGCTTTGTGTGTGTCGTGCTCCGGTTTCTGTACCCAAACTTGGGACTCATAAGGTAGGCATGGGTGCTGCAATGTTTGTGTACTGTTAAAGCGTATTATGGTGTCACAGCTGCCGTGACTCTTCGCTTTATAGCGATGTTGGCCGTTCCTGTTGTGCGCAGCTTCGGAGGGGACTTTGAAAAGCACAGTGTCTGCTCTTCTTCACTGCGAGACGGTGACTGGGTTTGAGCTGTGCGCTGTGGGTTAAGCTCCCTTCGCTCCGGTAAGCTCGCTCTGTTTTTTTATTTCTACTTCTGCTAGTTATGTGTTAGTTCTATGTTAACAGGTTGTCCTGCTGTAGCTGAGGCCACAGCTTGTGGCTTCTTCTCTTCCTCTGCGCACTGTGTAGGGCTGCACTCCGTAGCCCGGTGACATGGGCCGTCAGCTGGGCATCCTGAAGGACGGCTATCCACGGCCTCCAGCCCCGGTGCAGCCGCTCCGTTTTCCACTGCTGTTCTGCCGGTTTTCCACAGACTGATTAAAGCACACTGTAACACGGCTGTGCATTCATGCAGCTTTGGACCTCTGTGTTATATTTGGAAGTCCGTCTCCTGTCCCCATATTTACCAGTGTACCAATCTGTGTGACCTTCTGCTGGTAAGAGTAGTCTACAGGTTTGAGTGTATTCCCTGGGGTGCAATTCCACAGGTGACGTTGTCGGTTCATTTCCCTCTCCTCTCCATTTGGCCACACATGCAAACGTTAATGTATGCATATCCGCTCCCAAATAACGCAGCGCATCTATGCCGGTGAATCCACCATGGTGGATGAATGATTCAGTTGAATTCGACTCCCAAGACGATCCTCACCTAGCTGTCAATTCGATTGAGACTGGCCAATAGGAACGTGGCCCCGCCCATGACATTATTTTCACAGTGAGAGCAAAATCCTGACATGAGAGCAAAGACTTATGTTTTGAGAGAGAGAAGAAAAATGTTTTGAGAGAAACAATTTTTTTTTTAGAGAAAATGTTTTCACACTGATAGCAAAAAAATAATATTTGAGAGTAAAAAAAGGTTTTTGAGAGTTTTTTTTCTTGGAAATCATTTTTTAAATCTCAAATTATTTTTTTTATATTCTATGACAAAATACTTTCTCTCAAAACTTTTTCTATTCTCAAATATTATTATTTTTTGCTATCAGTGTGAAAACGTTTTCTCTCAAATATTTTTTTTTCTCTCAAGCATTTTTTTTCCCTCTCATATAATTTATTTTCTCGCATGTAATAAAGACACAAATATAGCTCCATAGTTACTTTGCTGCTGGAAATGGTGGTAAAACCCATCCGTGGCAATGATGTAGTATGAAGAGCAAGAAAGTCTGAGTTGGGCAGCAGGGAGTGGTGGTGGATGGGTCAAACAAACTCAGGACTTTTACCTAGCAGACAGCTGTTCATGTCTCATGTGAAACATCACGTAGTTAACATACGTGACACATGACATACGTATCATGTATCAAACATAGTTATTTTAACCCAAACCATGATCTCTTTTTCTAAACCTAACCTTGTGGCTGAAACCTAAAGTAGTTTTGGTTACAAAACCTATGTTTCCTTTGAATATGGTTCATTTAAAGTTGACAGAAACAAAATATGCTCCCAAAAGCTTGTCTTTTCACTGTTCCAACAACCAGCAGCTCTGGTTTGGTTGAAATAAACCCCTAACTTACTCACTTAGATGTGAAAATATGCTGGCTCTATGAACTCTAAAATCACTGTGTTTTTTTAAATGAAGTCTGGTGGGTTTAGCATTAGCGATTTTGGGGCTTTTTCTGGTTAAACAGAAAGCATCTTATTCTTTAACAAAAAAGTCAATCTCTGCAGGAGCCTTTTCCATAAAGTTGTCAGACACTTAGAATAATAATATGAGCCTGTCAGTGGCAAAAACAAGCATTTTGTTGACGTAAATTTATGGTACACAGATGCCCAAAGTATTTATATTGCAGCCTGTTTCACAGCTGCTGGCTGCAGCGCTCCCCTCAGTACTGGACCAATTTCAAAAATGGTTGTTCCCATAGTCCCTTAGACACAAAACCATAAGAAAATAGGGTCAAAGTTGAAAAAATAAAGAGGGTACCCTTACAGTTACAGAGTGTCAGTTGTTGTTCAGCTGCAGGCTTGTCAGTCCACTTTAAGCACAGCTGTTTTACTCTCATTAAAACTAGTAAAACTTCTTCTGGCATGGAAATATTAATTCTGAATTAACCTGTTGTTTGTATTTCCTCAGTTTTAATCTCAGGCCCCAAATGAACTTTTCAGTCTTTTCTTGATGTTTTTAGAATGAAAAAAGGGAAAAGGATGTGCAAAAACACAGAGACCGTTTTGCCAGTGTCCCGAGATAACCCTGGCTCTCCCAAATGCAAAGGAAACAACAACAGCTTTATGCTTCCTCTCCAACTCTGTTTTATTGTATTACTGTTTAGGAGAGCTGAATCCACATGTAGGTTTCCTGTGGTCTTGGGGAAAGCCAGCTGTGTCTCTGGAGCGGTGTTCTGCCATATTCTGCATCATAATCAAAAATGTCTTGATAGGTCAGTTATTTTAATGTGTGATCATCAGAGTTGGCCTCTTATTTGGACGAATCCTCGTGAACATGAATAGTTGTACTGTAGTATAAAAATTTTTCCCAGCTGTAAGGAAAGTATAGTTCGGAGCATTTGATATGCTGTTTCTCAGAATTTGTAGTATGATCAAAATGTTAAATTTGTTAGTTGGAAAATGGTTATGACTTGTGTGCATCTGAAATTACATTTTGTTTTGTTTTGTTTGTTATTTCTACATAATGTTTTTCAGTTTTAAAAAGAAGACTTTATGACTTTATACTGTTTTATGTTAACTACAACATTAGAGCCACTTGAGTTGAGACAAGAACTGCGACCTCTCATACTCTAAAACATTTTTCATATTAAAATGATCATGACGTTTCTTTAAGAAAAAACAATACAGTAGATCCAGTAAATACATGGAGATCTGAGGACCATTACATAGTACAGATGGTTCGTTGCTTAAATTTGTGATTGATTGTTGTGTTGGAGGAAATGAAAACTGAGCGGTCTTCATCTTTATACATTTTGAAGGAAACCATCTGCGACAGTGGCATTATCGTTTCGCAAGAAGTAACCTGAGTCAGCGAGGAGGTTCAGGTCATATCCCACCATGGAGGTTCCTTTTCCTTTCTTCTGACCTGAAACTCATCTCCCTCTGATCTCCGTATGCCTTGGCAAAATCCTCAAAGCTTCCTCCTGGCAAATAGCTGCTATCTGCTCTATTCCTGGGATGAAAAGGAAAAACCTCTCACCCAGCGAGCATCCTGAAAAGCTCTGGAAATGCTCCTCCTCTCATTTCTTGTCTTTGAAGTGCTCACTTCCTGTCTACAGCGTATGCAGGTTGAAGAGGCAAAGAAATTATATAAGACAATGGAAGAATGCTGGTCAATGGGCTCTTTCATTCACTGTATTAGAACATAAACATACAGCAAGCTTTTTACATCCCAGTGGCCAAAGTGCTCCTTGTCTTCACCTTTTTTGTTGGAACTCAATTAAAAAAAATAGCTTTAATGGTTGGATCTAAGAAGAAATCACCATACAAGCAACGCTCCATGTTATGACTCTAGATAAACATGGTTATAGTCTCTAACATCCTTGATATGTCTTCAAAGACATACTGAAACCTGCAAATTGTTGGGACCAGGTAATCAAAATTTTGGCCAAAGTGTTTCATGAAGAGCTACACTAAGAGTGTTAAAGAAACATATTGATCAAGCCGATATCCACCATTCAGGACCAAATGCTTTTTACCTTCAGCTTCTCCTAACAGCACATTGTGACTCTGTCCTTTTATTTCTCGCTGCAGTCTTTAAGTTTAAGTTCAAGTTGATTGTCATGTGTAAAAAGTTTATAGTAAAATGCTCGGAGAGCAGCATGTAGCAAGTCACCATCTGCATCTAGGCTATGTAAAATTGCTCCTTCAAGGAAAGGAAGCATTGACAAAAGTGCTTGATGTGTCCTCAGAGTTGAAGTGAACATTAGCAGTTGGTGCTACCCTCAGCTACAAAGCTCAAAGCTCAAAGAGCATTTTTCTAGAGGGTTACAATAAAGGAGATAAACAAGCATGTGATGAAGTGTGTGTGTTTGCTTGGAATTAGCTGTAGATTTTCACAGCAGATGCAGTCCTGATACAGCTCTTGGAAAGTATAGATTTGATCTTCCTCACTGATTGACAGGTCAGTTGTGCTCAACTGGTGGGTTAACCCTGTTTTGCAGTATTATTATTTTATAATATATGCAGGAAGTTAGAAATATTATCGTAACTAACCCATTACTAGAGAGAAATTTGGTGTTTTCCCATAAAATGTCATGCTGTCAGAGACTTATGACTTTAACAAAATTGTACTAAGGTGCAATAACTGGTGCAGACTTGGAGGTGACCAGTTACTTCTTTGCAGTTATGGCACACAATGTGAATGCATAATGGTAATTCATTTAAAAAGTCAGTCTATACTCCATTAAGTATGTGTGAAATACTGTATTTCAGTGCATCACTGCAATAGGAATCATTTATTTTTCTGAATCAAATGCCTACCAAATTGAACTAATTTTTAGTCACAAGGTCCAAATTCACTGAAAACTAATGGTGCTTTGATGCCTCTACTCTGACCTTGTTTCAGTTTTGGAGCATCAAATAAAGACTTGGTGATCAAAGTCAGTGAGGCAGAGAGGAAACACAGAAAGATTGAGAGGCGGGCATGCAGTTAAAGCACATAACAGATTGATGTTAGCAGCTGAGAAAAAAAAACATGAAATGAGATTGCTAGTCCCCAGTGGCTTTACTGGTGTTCTACTACCAACCAACTGAGAAAGCCGCTGGAAGCACCCAACTGTTGCCCTTCTGCCTTATGTAACATTACAGGCTACTCACATAGAGATGTATTGCAAATTAAATGGGAGGTATCTGTAAAGCATACAAACTTGTGCCTGCCCACATATGAATGGCGACCTTTTCCTATAATACTGATGGTTCTGTGGTGTTTGACATTTCAAATCTGTTGCCTGCAGTGTGCCATAGGATTCACTCTTGTCAACTGAGTTAACATGACTCAGCTTTCTTGCTCTTAAAAAGATCACATCGTCTTACATAAAACATTTGATACACTGTAACTAGCATTTATTTGACAATTTACTGTACAGTACGTGATTTCCCCGAAAACATTTCTCAGCCTACAAAGTTGGATCAGCTGTATTCCAGACATACAAGCAGGAGTCACATGCTTCTGTGTTCAGGACATGGTGTCTGTGAGTATATATAGAGCTTTAACTTTAACTAAATGAAAATAAGGGTGGGTTTTATTGTGTAATAGACTGACTGCGGCCAGAGCAGTGCAAAAATAGAAACATAATGTGATCCACCGGTGTTACACAACTGGTTATGGGTAGGGGACTCTTGACATGTGTTATTAAGTTTTGTAAGGCTGCCACATCCAGGCAGCGTGTTTTGCTGCTGTGTAGAGTTTGACGTCAGAGGGAGGATGGAGAGTGGGAAAAAAAAAGAGACCTCATATTTCATTGAGATCCAGTTCCAACAGAGAAAACTAATAACAGCATGGAAGGAGATACCACCTCCCTCAATTTCTCTCTTTCAATCTTCTTTTCTGTCACTCTCTCTGTCTTTGTCATGCGTATATGTACTGGTGTGTGTGTGTGTATGCATTAATATGAATCTGTGACGTCTGGGTGTGTGTCTGGTCTCTAAAATATAAAGTCCAGCTAATATCAGCCCCTAGCCAGCGTTGTAAACTGTGTTGGCAATTATCAGTCACAAGTGGATTGACACACACGCACACACACTCACACACACACACACACACCCTCAGTCCAAGATATGAGACTCCCTTCCCACAGATAGTTGCCAAGGACAGTAGCCAAGGCTAGACAGCTATTCATCTGCCAGTGACCATGCACAGCAGGATCTAAGCTGATACAATAGCCTGTATTGTTAAAAGACACCAGCCAGATGCAAGCACTGCATGTAATAATAATGAACTTTATTAATATGGCACTTCTCTTAACATAATTAACAAAGTTCTTTACAATGAGATAAAGCAAAACAGTGAATAAATAGTTGTTCATGCCTAGTAATGAAATAAAATGGAATAAAAACATTAAGATAGATATCATAAAAATGCTAGGGAAAAAAGGAAAAAAGGCCATAACAGGGTGTAGGCATGAGTCATGTGACTTGCACTCAAGTCAGACTCGAGTCACATATTGGATGACTTTAGACTCAACTTGAAATCAAAAAAGACTTGCAACTTAAGTTGGACTGTAACACAAAGACTTGTGAAGGGCTGCCCCGACTAAAAATGTTCCTTGTCGACCAATAGTCGCCATTTAGGGCCATTTGTCAACTAGTTGCGTGCATGTTTATGATACTAGCTTAAATGATATATTTTGGGCGGGGCAACACAATGGTTTGTGTTCAAGATCTGAGAAAGAATAAAATACATAACATTGTTAACACGGTGCTACATTACAGAGAAATACAAAACTGTAGTAATGAACCTTCGGTAATATAGGACTATATTTTATCTACAAGTAATGATTTTGCTAAGTGGCTAATAACGGGCATGTAGCTACTTACATGTTTCAGATGACACGTCATGTTTGTAGTCGACAAATGATAGGCAAATGTTTGCCTGCAGAGTTTACATCACCTTGGGTTCGTCCTTCACCTTCTCAGAATGATCCCACACTTTGGATTTCCTGTTCGACATGTTATTAACTAGCCTGTGTAACAACCACAGGTACCAGCCCTGGAAATTAACGTGACTCTTGTCTGACTGCTGAGCATGGCCACTTCCTGTGTCTGTCCTTTCTAATTAATTTCCCACATGGTACAGTTATACAGGTTTTGATTTATTTTGAAAAGGCACAGCTCCTAATAGAGTTTTATGTTTGCTTTTTTTTTTCTGTGACTAAGCGACCAGTGAAATCTTGCCGACTAATTTCTTTCTGGTCGACTAACGTTTAATCGACTATTTGGGGGCAGCCCCAGACCCATGCCTTCACTTGGACTTGAACCTTTTGATTTGAAAATATTTGGTTCCTTCCTCCAACGCCCAAAGACTAATCATTCAAATGAATCAATTAATTTCCTGTCATTTCCTGAATCAACTATATTAACACCATTCATTCCCAGCAAGTCGATACTTTATTCCAGATCCACTTTGTTTGAACCAGTCTGACAGCATCTAATCAGGTTATAGGAGAGAACCATGAAGAAATAAGAACTAATGATGCCAAAGATAATTTGGTTTCCATAGAAAAACTATGTGGTGCTGTACAAAAACAAAAAAAAAAAAAATCAAAAAACAAAAAAAATGTCAGTGTGCAAAATGTGCAAATGTGTGAAATTACAGAGATGCAATGACTTCCAACAAATTTGTTTTGACAGACAAAAACAAAAACATTAATAGTTTTTGTGAATTCAATATATTATTACCCTGAAGTTAAAATTGCTTTACATTTAGTGAAGAGTGCATTACGACTCTGGACTTGTTAGTCTTGACTTGACACTTGAATGCATCATAGTAAAAATGGATTATGAATATTATCATGGCAGCAAGCAGGTGTAACAGTTAGGAAAAATCACAAGAAGTGAATCCTTTAACCATCCTCTACAACACAGTCTACCATGTGTGTATCTTTTTGGTAGCACTCAACAATCCTTTTAAAACTCACTTGACCTCACTGGACCTAACTGGCCGCTGAGTACGCAGGTGTACACCCACCAAACACTGGTGCACGGACACATTGAGCCCATAAACACTTAGAAGCAGAGTCACCCTGCTTTTCCTTTCATTGTTTACATAGAGTCTGTGAAGAGCTCCAGAACCAGCGAGTTCCTAGCCTGTGAAGTCATATGGACATTGAGATTACAGGCCCCCATAGGCTCACCGACAGCTAATATCACACACAGTTTGAGTTGGGGATTTTGACTTCCTCACTCTTTTGTGCGTTTGTGTTTCGATAAAGCTTGGCAAGAAAAGAACAGAGGGAGTGCTGCTTTATACGGAAAGCACAGAGAGGCAGCATGTAAAAAAAATACCATAAGTGCCTTCAACATACTGGCCAAAGTAGTCCAATGGTCTTAGATAAACATGTAACAATCATTTTTACTTAAGCTCCAAGTCAAGAGACGGAGGTTTTAATTTACTCACACTGCCTGCCCTTCGCCTTCTCTCCCCCCTCCTCTCGCTCAGCCCAAAGCCATTATGGTTACATGAATATGTGCTTATTACACAACCCACCCCAACCCCGACACCCCTACCCTGCAACAAGACATATTTGTCCATCATAAAATGCTGCATTAATAACCCATCACACGTAGCTTTCCCAATGCTGTATATTTGTCTTAGCCTTTGCCTAGCGTGTAAGCAAAACAAACACGCCACTGCGGTCGAATGGGTGGCGCGAGAAAATGGAGGATGCGGCCTTGGGTATGTTCGATATGCTACAAGCGGTTTGTTTTGAGTTGCACGATTTGAGCGGTGAAGTGAAGCACTGGGATAAGAGTCTGCCAGAGTGACTTGGCGGATTCTTTACTGGCATGGTTAGCAGGTTTTTTTTGGGTCAGGCATAATTGGATTTGTTCCCCACTTATTATTCATGAAGTTAAGGTTTGCTCATTTTCAGCTTCTTGAAAGGTATTTGATTTAGTGTGATCAAGAAACAACTTATTGCAGGAATTATGCAATACATACACTGTCAGGAAAATGCAAGCGTAGGGAATCTTACCATGCCAGTGCTCGTGTTAACGATGCCAAACTCCATGTGGCTAATGGGACAAGCATCAAACTTGGAGCTTCAGAAACAGAGGTGTGACTGGATGAGGTTAAGGACTGGGTGTTTCAATTCTTCAGGCATGTGGGCATTAGATTCAAGTAATTTCCAAATGCTTTCATCACATTATTTGAAGAAATTCAAAAACTGAATTTGCGCTTTTTGAGCAAACAATGACATCACCCTTGTTTGTCTTAATCTTGTCAAGTGGGTGGAAATAACTGTGGTATATTGGTCAGTGTGGATGACCGATGTACCACAGTTATTTCCAAGGACATTATGTCAAATTTAATTGTGGGATCTCGATAAAAAACAAAATACAAAACTTCCTGTCCTAATTTAAGGAATGAAATTTACCCAGTATACAGAGGACACAACATAATGGCAACAAAATAATTTCAGATATTACACAAAGCATAATGAGATATCTGACAGATACAGAATATGTGTGACTTAATTCCTAAAATCTGTAATATGACATCATATTGACAGCTACAAAACAGTAGGAAATGGCATCAAACCTGGTCTCAGATTCATATTCGTTAAATACATTATATAACAAATATTGTATGTTATTTCTTTCTACTCTGTACACACCATCTTTGGCATGTCTGTTTGTTTTGGAGGAGTTGATCCCCCCACTGTTTCATCCTTTTTTTTCTTTTTAAGACCCTTGGAGGCAAAATTGTAATTTGGGGTTATAAAATTGACTTGACATAAACTGACTTTGGCCCAGGGACGTACTCAGCTATTAAACATTGGGGTGTCTGGGAGGTATTCCCCGCAGGAGACATTTTTATAAACTTAATTTTGATGACTACAGTCCTATTTTGAAGAGCCAGTGTATGATTGAGGGCCGCAAAGGAAAAGTTCACACACTATGACTTTAAATGACATTGTGCTCTGTCTGTTTTTTTATGACATTTTTTATGACATTCTAACACTTTACAAAAACTATGACAGTCAACAGTGATAAAGCCAACATGACACTCATGAACATTCTAGATTTCCATATTTTAATACATCTGAAAGCAATTGATGCTACATTGTTTAACATTATCCACAGCAGTTGAACAACGGTGTCTGCTGGGGTACGGCAAAACCACTTGGGCAAACCACACACAGAACTGCAGTACACCGTAATACTAGAACCTGTAGTAATCATAATAATAATGGCAATTTGTTAAATGTATTTATGATTATGATTATATTTGCTAATGACTATTTCGGACTTTGTGGTTGCCTTTCATAGCATAGCAAACATTTTTAATGCCTTAGTGTTGGCGATAGCAGTGCCAGAGGCATTATGTTTTTGGGTAGTCTGTCCCACTCTTGTGAATGCGATATCTCAAGAATGATTTGAGGGAATTTCTTCAAATTTGGCACATATGTTCACTTGAACTCAAGGATGACGTGATATGATTTTGATGGTCAAAGATCAAGGTCAAGGTCACTGTGACCTGGTCCCTCTCATTCTTGTGAAGAAAGTAACTCAAGAACAGCATAAAGGAATTTCTTCAAATTTGGCACAAACGTTAGCTTGGACTGAACAATGAACTGATTAAGCTTTGGTGGTAAAAGGTCAAGGTCACTTTGACCTTGCATCTGTCTCATTTTCATGAATGCAATATCTCAAGAAGGTCTTGAGGGAATGTCCTCCAATTTGGCCCAAACATTCACTTTAAGTCAAGAATGAACTGATTGAATTTTGGTGGTCAAAAGTCAAGGTCAATGTGACCTCAAAAAACATGTCTTTTGGCCATAACTCAAGAATTCATAAGCTAATTATGACAAAATTTCATACAAATGTCTAATATAATATGCTGATGAAGTGATGACAGTTTATATCCAAAAGGTCAAAGGTCAGCATCACCGTGACAACATAATGTTCTGCAGAAACACTTTTCTGGTCATTATTAAAAGTCATAATTCAGGAACAGAAGGGGACACAGTTGGTCAGATACTAAATAGGTGACACTAGTCTTGGGTGCCCATCTTGAAACTGTGGAAGTTGTATAGATCTTCTCTGCTGCTGGGTCGAAGATGTGTGTGAAGTATCCATGTTTTAGAATATGTAGCCTTGTAGCAACATCCATATTTGAAGCATTGTTAATTGTCATGGCTACATATGACTGGTATATGACTCTGGATGTAAACTGTAACTGCAGCTTGACTGGTTTGTGAGTCCTCTAAAAAGGGTCTGTGTTACATCGTTCCTCCAACTATTTTAGTGAAGAAAGTGAGCCATGTTTAGGTGATGACTGACTGAGGCCCTTCTCTCATCAGCATTGGTCAATAAAGTGACCAAACTCACCATGCATTTTCTCTTCTGTCCCAGAGGGAGTCTTTAAAGGAATGGAGAGCATTCTGTATGCACAGTTTCTCTTGCTGTTGCGGGATTCACACTGGCAACTTCCTGGTCGCAAGCCTCTCTCTCCATGTCTCCATACCATTGCCTCATATTTTCATTTGGTGGGTGATAGTCCACCAACGCTGTGGTGCGTGGAGGTTGGAATACTAACATATCATTACTGGTCCATTGGGAGAGACTTGAAAAGATTAATGATCGTTTCAGTCAATATAGGGAGTTATGGCTGCTGGCGTTGTCCTGGTAACTAGCTACAGTTGAGCGTAGGTGGATAAACAGTGTGGTTAGTGTTTTGGATATGTATAACAAGGATCCCACAATATGTGTGTGTGTGTGTGTGTGTGTGTGTGTGTGTGTGTGTGTGTGTGTGAGTGACTTTGTATGTGTTGAGTGCATGCACAAATTAGTTAGATGACTAAGTGTATAGTGCTTGTGATGTTTTGACCTTGTACTTAAGAATGTGTTTACAAGTGGGGAATGTCTATGCTCTATATTCGTGTAATGTCTGTGCAAGTTAGCATAAAAAATTCATGTTCTTATTGTGGTGTGTGTGTGTGCCTCCTGGTTTTCCTCTCCCCTCAGACCCTCATGTTCTTGTCAAATAATGGTTTTCCCACAACTCCCCAACTTCCCTAGAATCTAATTTATTTTGATGAAGCTGCAGCACAGGAAGTTACACCTGTTAACATGTCTCAATCTAACATCCCGTGCACAGTAAGCTTCTCACAAAGGATACAAGAAATAAAAACCTGCAAGTTGCACTTGCATTACAACAGGAATCTTGAAATTACAACATGATTCGCAGAACTTTTAACAAAAAGACATAAATGTAGATGTTAATCTGTACAATACTGATTCATTCGCACAGAGGCACATTAGGCGCCTCACTAATATAATAGTAGGGGAAACACTGTTTGTTGTGAGATGTTAAATTAATTAAAGTATATCAAAATACTGAATTATTTTAATGTGTCAGTGGCATTTAGTGGTGTCAATTAGTTATTATGACATGGACAAAGGAGAAAAATCAGGTGACTTGATGTAAAGGGTGACAAGGACCACAGGTGGGAGGGGTGGATATGTCTGCCAAGCAAACACAGGATTTTGACTCAGGAAATTGCTGTTCTTGTCCAGTGTGAAGCCAAGTATCAGCATTGAGTAATTTTAATTTCATATGTAATGTCAAGTTTATGTGTTTACTGACACGTCACGTCACTTCAAGTCATGCCACATCACGTCACGATGACAGTTTAGGAAGGGCTTCTTTGGGTCAGATTTGAGGGTAGGGACAAATGACGTCTGTGGTCTTTTGTGTTGGAGGACTTCTTGACAGGTTTTGTTGAGCCCATAGTATACTCTTGGTTAGTTTTATCTATGCTGATGCATCTCAATTATAAGCTTACATGCACTGAAAATGCTCAAAAAGCAAAAGAACTTGTGCAGCTGCCTTGTAAATGTAGCAAAGTAAAGCATTTGTTTCCCTCTAAAATGTAATGGTTTAGAAGTATGTAGTGGTACAAAATTGAAATAGCAACAGACCCAAACGCAGAGAGGCACTCTTTAGTAGCGGTATGAGACACACTGGGTGGCAGCATTTTTTACCACACGCAGCAATTGCTGTAATATAAAAGAACAAGAAAGTTTGCAAAGGGCAAATGGGAGGAAACGTGGATGTGTCTAACAAACTCCAGACTTTCACACAAGAGACCACTGTTCATTTCCTGTTTGAAACCAAAAGTCAGTGAAGTTCTTTTAATAACAAAGTAGTGTGCCGGTATGTGTATGTAGCATGCAACACTAGTGACCTATGTCATGTGTATTATGTTAGGAACAAACAAACTGATTTTAAGCCAAACCATGATGTTTTTTTTCTAACCCTAACTACGCGCGTTTGTTGCCTAAACCTAAGAAAGTAACCCTCTTTTTTATTAACCTACTTTACAAGTAGGGATGGGTCGTGATTTTCGAATTTCGAATAGTCATTTTATTTTTGAAAAATCGATTTTTTAATGCGACTATTACTATTCGCTGTCTTATTCCCCCCCTTTATTTGACATGCAATTCAGCTCCTAACCGCACGAGGACAGTATAGGATTGCTACAGCGGTGTGAGATGGGCTACCAGCTAGTTTGATGTTCTTCTACAAACAGGAGAAACATGCAGAGACTACTACGGTCATCAAAAAGTTCCGTGTGGAACAACTTCGACAAAATAAACGAAAATGAGGTGCAGTGCAAACTCTGTGAGGCAAAGCTTGCGTATCACAAGTCTACAACAAGTATGCACAGTCATTTGAGAGCGAGGCACACAGGAGGCGGCGAGGGACCGTAACACCAGGGCCACACCGCCCGCGGAAGCGCTGCGAATAGCCTCAAAGCGAGGCCAGTTTCCTTTCGGCGCCCATGTTAACTGATTGTGTCATCCATACCACCGGCGCGGAGCCGCGCGGCTCCGTGGCTGGCTCGCACCCTGCAGTGATCGTTTGGCTGTCTGGTCAGTTTTCTGCGCGAGCGGCGAGCTGCGAGCTGCGAGCAAATGTGTCAAGCCGGGTGACGGAGACAACAGCTGGGAGCAGAACCGCTTGTTGACTGGCGTGGAGAAATGCCCGATGTGAACGGATGTGCTCCGGCTCGGGCGAGAATGTTGGTGCGTCGCGCTTCGCAGCACTTCTGCGGGCGATGCGGCACTGGCGTAATGATGAATGGATCTCTGTGTGTGTGGCTCTGGGGGGGGATTATTCGAAAAATTGTCGAATAGTTGCCATGGTTTTCGAATAGTGTTTTTGCTTGTGCTGCCCATCCCTATTTACAAGTTTATTTTAAAAGAGACTCTGCATTTAAGAAGCCTTTCTTGTGAAATCTGAAGTTCATTTTGAAAATACTTAACACATTTAATGAACGTAAATTGACATGCTGTCCTTGGGCATCCTAACCTGATGCCGGGGGGTACCAGAGCATCATAATTTGACGTGTAGAGCCACTGACAGAGCGTCAGTATTTCACGAGTTTGGAGTGAGAATGCGCTGGTGAAGTATAAACAACCCCAATCTACATTAATTGTTACGAATGTACAGTACTGTTGGGTATCAATGTAAATCTTTAAAGAACCTGATTGAATTTTAAAAGTTAAAGAAACCTTTCATGCCTTCAACAAAAATATGTATATTTTACAGACTGTCAACAATTGCCAAAACCTTTTTGGTCTTTTGTCAGTGTTACAGTATCATATGTTATCATTGTGTGGTAAGCTGTAAGTAGGAACAGCTTTGGGATGTTTTATGATTCTGACATTGAGATTTGAGTCAGCTGTCAAATTCGCATGATCCTTTTCACAACATTCATATTTCCCTGCTATTGGCTATTTTATTTTTCCAACAGCTCATGAATGCACTGCTTTTTAGCAGCCAACTTGTCCTTGAATGCACCAGGAAGGAGCCCAAGCTTGCCACTGCATTAAATGAAACTTTGACAAAAAGCTAAAGGCTTTTTACTGTGATTGATGACTTAGCAGGCAAGTGTAAATCTGTTTTTTTATACCTGTTGTGAAATAAGTGGAAACCAGTGGCCAATCCAAATACACACTCATCAGTAGAATCTGTGCGGGGGGGGGGGGGTTATTCCTATTTGACATGGACTACTGTACAAATAGAAATACACAAATGGAAATGTGTCATTTAGTGGTACAACAAAGTGAAGCAACAGATGAGAGGTCAGGAGAAGTGCTCCTTCATTTCACTGCCTGTGTAGTCACACAGTTGCTAAAGCTGGAGCTGTCAGGGCTCATTGTGCTCCTTCAGAAGAAAAAAAGAGGAAAGAAGATTACACAATGGCTCCTGTCAATGAAATCCATGGATAGAAATATAGCAACAAAGCTTTTTGGATTTTTGTTACATTTTTCATGTTTAGCTTGTCTTCATCAATGTGGGCATTCTGTATTCTGTACAGTTCCATATGTTCACTCTTGTCTTTCTCCGTCTTTGCTCACTACCCCTTTTCAATAGCTTTTATTTATTTATTTATTTGGCTTTTTTCTAAATCTTCCAAATGTGTCGGATGTGGCAACGATCTTTCATACTTAAAAAAGGCAGGATTCTTAATTCTTGAAAAGAGACTTCTAAAACTGTCTACAGGATGCCTGAAACTGCAAACAAGGTCAGATATGGCTCTTTATATCATGATTTTTTTGATACATGGAAGGTTTACATTTGTAAAACTTTCCTTGAGCTGAGATAAGTCATTTAAAGACCTGTGACATCATCACAATGTAAAGTCTAACAAAGATCGAAGACACTTATCGAGACAAAACCATTTAAGAACGTTGCAGAGTAAAGTTGCAGTGGTGTGAACTGGCCGGTCTGAGCTCAACTCAAGCTGGCTGATGGTGTCACCTGCAACTCAGCTATTGGAATTTTTGGCAGCTGGTTTTAGAACGTAAAGCTCGTCACCTGTTTCAATAGCCATTCGGCTTGTAGTGAAGTCCACTGGTCAGGTCAAAAGTATGACGGCAGATGGCGTGTTGGTTTGCTGCAGCAGGTGCTCTGTTAGCCGTGGGCTGCTGCTGCTTGCTGTTTGTGCCCTCCCACACAAAAAAGGCCTGAAAATCTGGAAATCAGAACAGGAAGTGCAGAGAGTTGTTGCATAGAGATGATACACCGTCTAGTTGCATTGGTGTGAACCAGTGGGTTTTTAGAACATCATGGAATGGCGCATTGCAAGTTTAAACTCATCTCATCGCAAATCTTTGGTCTGAACTGGGTATATTCAAGTTCATGGAGCACTACACCAGAAATGGCTAGCTTGGTTGGGGAGCGTTAGCCATTCCTAAAAAAATTGTAGTCTCCAAGCCCCTGAACAAACCCTGATTACATAATCAGGTATTATTTTTTGAAAAAGCTCCTCCAGAGCCACAGAAGACATCTTTCACTGGCTGAGTACTTTGCCATGAGCAAAAAGCACCCTTTGAATATTCTTTTGATTTAAAAAAAATAAATAAATAAATAAATTGGGATTTATCGTCCTCCTCCTTAAATATCAGCAGTAATTGGCTAAGGCATACAAGACAAAATAAGCAAGGAGCATATTCACTTAATTAGATCGAAGTGTGATTTAAGACCAACCTGCTGCAGAACTGCACCATCCTGGCAATACTAAATCCTCCTAAATAGAGGAAAATAATGATTTTTCCCCTTGGGGGATGAAAAGCGTCCTTAAAAAAACACCATGGTGCCAAAAATCCAGAACTGAGACCAAGTTGAGGCTAAGTTGAGTCCTTCATTCCTTCATTTGAAGTTGGAAATATAATAATTGTAATAGTCCATGAGTGCACATGAACAACCCCCGAAAGTGGCAAATGGACTGGAAAAGCTATATTTTCTTAGCGTGTTGATTGATGGTATAATTAGGTTTTTTAATAGCTTTGATTGGTGCACTGTAAAAATCAAAAAAGTCACTGGTGTTGCTTTATGGCACCACAGAAACAGGTCTGCCTGCACTTACACCAGGAAGAAGAGGAGGAGGACAAAAGTAGCAGTTGATAAAGAAAAAAGAATACATAAAAAAAAAAAATTTAAAAGAAAAAATAAAGAAATGATTCATGAAAACCATGTCTGGCATATATCTCAGTATCTTGCTCTTTCTTTTTTTTTTCTCCTCCAGTTGCCTCCTTCTCTCCGTTTGGTGCCATCATAAACAGAGCTAATGCTAACAGAGTAGCCCCAAAGCTTGCCTGCAGGGTCTGTCACCATGGCAACAGGGCCAAACACACAGCCCTGACAAAACCGCTAATTTATAGCAGAGGAGGCTTCTCAGCTGCCGGGCTGCGACGCACGAGCATGCACACACACGCTCTTACGCACACACTCACACACACTCCCGAGCCAGCCTGTTTAACAGACAATAGAGCGAGACATAAAGTGACTGGCTTTAATGCCGGCATGCTGTGTTTGAGTGTGTGTGTGAGACTTACAGAGCGCAAGCAAGGGGAAACATCTGCATTTTAACACATGTACATGCACGTGTCGTGTGTTTACACAGCATGTTCCAAAACTTGTGCGAGAGAAAGCGCCTGTGCATTTTCTTTCTCGTGTACAATGCGTCCATATGTGCATCTGTTTGTGCTTGTTTATATGTGTGTGTGTCCATGTGGTTCCATTTAACCCTTTCCTTTGAGTGTGACACCATTTAACCCGTGGGCCGCTGCAGTGAGAATCCAGCTCACACCACATTTCCTGTTCGCTCAGCTGCATCTGGATGCAAATGGACACACACACACACACACACACACACACACACACACACACACACACACATTAATCAATGTTATTATGCTCAATTCCGCTGCATCAGGAGATGCAAATGCAAACACGATCAACATGCCACTTACACACTCACATGTGCATGTGCCCACCCACATTCATCTAAAAAAAAAGTCAGCATCTATCATTAGTTCAAGTTTGTTATATTGTATTACTGGAGTAGATCAATCATCAGGCAGACATGATGAATGGCTTTGCTTTATTTTGAAAATGATTTTTAAATGAGACCACAGCATGTAGAAGCTGCACTTGGCAAGAATTAGAATGGAAAAATAAACCCTGTGTATGGAAATGCAACAAAAAGAGCATCCCAGCTCTAACAGTTACTGTAAGAGACTGTTGATTTCACTTACACATAGTGTCGTAACCCACCACAGAAGTCCCCCTTTCTATTAACCCTGCAGCACCTTTAAAACTTCCTTATTTGAAAGTGGTTGTGGCATTTAAAAATTGGAGGTGCACACTGACAGAAGCAGCATGTGACATCCATCATTCAAATCAAAAAACAGTAGGAAAAACATTCTCCCCTGCTTTAAATGTATCTTGTTCTTCTGTTCTTGTGTGTGTGTTTGTTTTCCTCATCACCTCACACCTCTGACAGTAAGGAGGAGGCTTGGTGTTTGAGCTGTCAGCGTGAGGCCTATCCGTCACCACCTTTTCAATGAAAGCTTGTCATGTTTTCACCCAAGCCTGTCCACCCTCCATCGCTCCTCCTCCTCTGTTCCACTTGATCAATCTTCTGTCCCTCTTTGACAGGTGCCAGCAGCAAAGTATTTCAAAAGGTGGCTCTTTGCAGCAATCTGTCACCATGTTCCTTGTTGCATCACCGCAGTCCTGGCACTGATGTCATGGTTGTTGTTGTCAGTCGTCATGGTCCAGTTAAAGTCAGCTGGCACTTAACCAAGATTTATGTGTTATGAGTTCGGAGCAATGAGTTTTTGATCAACAGGTGGCTGATGCGATTTGGCAAACTCTCTGGGAAAACACTAGTAAAGTCTGACTTTGCATTAAAAGTTGGGCCCTTAATCTCAAGTAGGTGACTGTTGGTTGCAGCAACTTCCAGGTGTGGAGGCGTAAACAGAAGCATAACTCAACCCTGAATAAAATAAGGTTTTGATTTGTGCCGTCGTTGACTGTAGAGTCGTTTTTACTGTCTGATATTTCTGGAACCAGTTTGAGGCGTCAAACTTTACAATCCAGTTTCTTTCCGCCCCTATGGAAGCTCATCAAAGAGCAGGCGATCAGCAACCAAGTGAAAGTCAACAGCTACGTCCTCCACCACCTCTCCTCGTATTCCAACCGCTGCTCTCCAACATAAAGAGTTTGTTTAGTGGCCTTTGCAGCATCACTTGCAGCTACTCATTGATCACAGTTTAAACAGGCTTGGAGATGGAGACAGACAGAGTCACAGCTCATAAAGTTATGCTTTCTGGGTCTGTTTGGCTCAGTGCTTCGGACTGGGATGGCCTAATTCTTGACTTGGAATACTAATTGGGACAATACAGATGGAGAGACAGAAAGGAAAAGAGAAGAAGAGATGTAAAGGGCAGATTATGGAGAAGACGATAGCTGGTAATAAGAGGGAGAGACGTTAACAAGACTTGGAGTCTACTGTATGTAACAATTGTACCAAATCTAAAGGCAATTGAGACATTTCATCCAAGACCACAAATGTTAACCATATGGTGCTAAAATAGGAAAAGTAGGGTGATCACCAAAGTCATTAGGATTTCTTCTCTGGAGACCATGAATGCCTGTACCACATTTCCATGCTACACTTATTTGGATGAAGGTGGTGGGCCCACATTGCCATCCATAGAGCCCCTCCTCTAGCATGGCTAAAGACAGAATAAAGTGAGTAAAACAAATTAATGAGCTGCAGTGAAAATTCAAACGACTTATTGCATTAGATTTTACACATTTCTTTTCTTTATTACTATGTATCCTTGATTTTATCATGTGGTTGGCAACCTTTAGTTGGAAAACGACTGCTCTCTGCTATGGTGCTGGCGTGATTCTTAGTAAGATGTCTGGTGTTTTTATCACTGTGTGATATGAAGGCCATTCCAAGGACATGCTGTAATCTATTGCCGGTTCAGAGAAGCAGCAGGGTTCAAAGTATTGGACCTCATCATCATGTGAAATGGGGGCAGTGTGGATGAAAAGTAAGTCAATGAAAAGATGCAGATGCAGATCTGCTTTAGCCTGAGGTAAAGACTCGTCATGTCAAGTTAAAAGTCCCAGAGGAGTTGGGCAATGTGATCTAAGTCGGTGGTTTCGTACAGGCAACACAGTTCTTGACGTCTGGGCAAAGACTTTCTGCTTTGTATCTTGCAGGCTGCTCTCATGCAATGTTCATACCTATACCTACAAAAGTTTTGCACCACAATTCATTTGTAACCCACATTATCATGAGTCAGTAATTTGTGTATACTCCACGTAAACAAAAATGTAATCACATAACCAATGTGATGATTGGAGTGAATAAGGAAGTAGTATAGAGACCCAAAGTTCATGTAAGGGCCAGGCCTCCAGGAAGTGCGCCTGGCTTTGAAGCCAATTTTCGTAGTGGCCAGACAGTGAAATTATAACTCCCGAGTCTGTCGTGTGATGCCATTGGACCCAAAAAGACTTTTCCCTATAGACTTACATTGGGAGAGATGTCTTTAAATCAGTGGATAAATTATTTTGTGTGTCACAAACCCAGAATTTGAATCAGAATTTGATCTATTCAACCCAAACACATTTGGAAGGTCTAGACAAACCGCAAGATTAAATAATTTTATTCCCATTCAGATTAGCAGATTGCTAACCCAGAAGTGGCTAGCTTGGCCATTGAAAGGCTCTAGTTGCGCTTGCTAGTACGCATAAGCAGCGCCGATCATCCAGATGATTTCATACCACGAAAATAGAGCTTTTTTGGCTTCATGCACCCCTGAGCAACTGTCATAGGAATGAATGGGGTTCTGCCTCCAACACTGTACCCTTACGCTTGATACAGTTGTGGTAAGGACTCAGGTTGGGGTAGTAAAGGGGTCAAACAACACAGGACTTTCTCCTAGGAAACCAGTGTTCTAGATTTAGTGAAACCAAGTGCACTTTGAGTTATTTTGAGGTACATTATCACATGTTTCTTTTCCTAAACCTAACCAACATAACTTTACTTGCCTAAACTTAATCCATGTAACTTTAAGTTAAGTACATAATTTTGATTTCGGTATGTAAGGTCATTTGTGAGGCCTTACTTTGTTAAATGTCATACAAACCATTGTATGTGCTTGTTCAAAAGAAATCCTATGAACCGTTGTATGAGGATATGTTGTATCTTGACACAAAAGGGTTGGCAGTTTGGTATAGGCAACAAAACCACTTTGTGAGGGCTAGGAAAATATTGTGGTTGACATTGGTCATGTGAGTCAAATAACGGGACTAATCACTCACAGTACTAACAATTGACTAACGAATGACTATAGCAAATATGTGACAAAATAACTCAACATTAACTTTTAGTTTAACACGGGACACAGACATCAGTCTCCTGGATCACAGTCTTGTGCTTGTTGGACCCATCTGCCTGCCCTCCCACCCTCCCAAAGGGGACTGTCTTGGCTGTTTATACTGCAGCCGTTGCTCTGATCAGCTAATAACAAGTTGGATTGACATTGGAATTGGTTGAAATCCCAGTTGGTATTGCACAGATGCTAAAGGGTGCATTCTGCATCTGTTTTTGATGCCATGGGATTAAGACCAGGCTGAGTCAGGAAATGTTGGTGTTTTGATTTTCCTTGGTTCCTTGGTATTTTTGCTTGCTTTTGGTACAGCTTTTCCTCTGCTGCACTCATTATAATCTTAGTTGCTTAGGGTAAGAACATTAGCTGCATCCTTGCAATGTAAATATAAGAGCCTCAACTGTAAATCAGCTGGAGCAGTATGCTCACATCATCATCTCATCATCTGTCCCCAAGTGTTTAACATTGAAAGGTCCCAAAGCTGTAGGCCAAAACATGTGCGTATTTGGCACGGTCAGCAAGCTCCACTTCACTGAAGATGATCTGAAATCGCCGTGCATGATGATTTGTCGAAGTTAGTCTTTGCATCAAGTGAGACATTGAAGCAGTAAAACTCACAGAGCCTGAAAAAATTAATGGATTTGCTCGGAAATAACTGCCACCCCCTCCGCATTTCCAACTGGTTTTATGTCCTTCATTAACGTCAAGCATGAGAAAAGAATCCCAAACGGAAACTGCATTTGAAGAATCAAATCTTTCGACACCCTGAATAACTCACACCAGCTACACTTCAAGTGCAATTCTTGTTGACGTCAGCCATAATTCTGTTATTACTGCGATGAAGTATTTTGGCGGATCACTTCTTTAAGAAAACAACTGGGAGTTAGTGAGAAGTTCTCGGAGGAAAAAGAATGAGAGCTTTTCTGAAGGTGCTCCAAGAAAAGTCTCCTCAATCAAGTTGCAGAGAAAGTGCCCCCAATGTCTCTCTTTCTGTTTCTCCTTCATACATGTTCCTCCCACTGATTTCACATTCTTCTCCTTTCAACCTATCTCGTCAATATCAATCTCAAGTTCCAGGAAGTTGCTTGTGTTGTTACTGTCTATATAATGCAGAGGGCAGACTAAATAAGCATCTCAACACTCATCAGTGTGCTGTCATGACAGACTAACAGCTTGTCAGACTATCAGCAGAGGTCAAAGTGGAAGCCACAAACTCCTCTCTGCAACCTCGAGAGGCCAGGCCGCAGCTTCCTGCAACAAAAAAAGAAAAAGCAATTCCTAAAATTCCTAGAGTGGAATATAGGATGTTTCGGTTGGCAATATGGTGTTGAGTGATCTTGACATGTAGTTCCTATAGAAGGAAAAAAATCAAACACTGTATAAATCCAAACATCAGGTCTTGCTGTTTGCATTTCAACTGCAGTCATGAGGAGAGCTGATTGCAACAAGAAAAGGTGGAGAAGTTATGAGTCCTTTGACTTCAGAATAAACCTGAATGAGAACGCATGCATTGACATGTCCACATATATATCATACGCCATGCATAAAGATGTAGCCATTTATTTGCTTTGCTGACTGCATGATGTAAAATTTAATCTAGCCCAAGGGAAGCACTAAGTAAAATTGATTGTGATGTGACATTTTCCTCACAAGCATACAAGATTATTATTACATATATATAGTATTATTATTTTCATATCAGTTGGTGTGCAGTTTCAGAGGTTATTACGTCCTGCCAAGAAACTCTGAGTAGTTAGAAACACAGAAAATAACATGATACTTTGGCATAAGAATGTTTAAATTTTAAGATATTGAATATCGGCAAAAACTACTATTCATCAGCAACTTTAATTCAATAATGAGAGTGTCAGTCTTCTGCCTTCACAAAGTTGTATCACTTGAGACTTCACAGATGCAGGGTAAATGTGTGAAGGAGGACTACAATGCCTGCTGCTGGACACGACGCTACATTTACTGCCTGTCTGTGACTTGCGCTGTCCATACAGTGGGCGTAGACTGTAATTAGTAATGTATTAACTTGTATGTGAATGAGTGTCTGGATTGTTTCGGGACTGTGTTTGGGTTTCAAGTGAAATTTCAATGACAGAATAATGACCGTGGGGGGAAACCAGCGTGACTCATATTCACCGCTCTATCACCCTCACCACTCTGCATCACACAGCAATTATTCTCTTTACTTTTGAAGGATCTCACGGGCCACTAGTGCACCCTGCACAAACCACCAATGAAGGTTTTATAGGCTTATTAGGCGAATACAAAGCTGCTACATTTTGTAAAGATTATAGCTCCAGTGCAATGTGTTGACAATGAAATGAGTAGCTTACTTTAAAATGGCTGTAATCATTTTTTTTTTATAATAACAGTATATCATAAAGACAATGTAGAATGTAAAATGTCAATGTGAAAGAAGTCGCTAGTAGAACCTAGAGTGACTCCTCAACACATTGCGGCATTTAGTGTTATTGTTACTCCATAACAGCTGGATGTGTAAAACAACTGTTTGCCAACAAGTTTGCCATGTCAACTTAAAAGGTGATGATATGTCAATGTCGTGTTCACAACTTCTTACTGCTGCCCCCAAGAGGCCAAAAATTAAATAAAAAAAAAAACAAAGTTATTGCAGGGTTAAAGCTTCCTTAAACCAGCATCAGGATTTAGATGACGATTTTATATCTAACAATAGACCCTTTTACTGTTGGTAAACAGTATGATATTTTTTGGTGGACAATTCTCCATTGACATTAGCTAGCACAGAGCCGTAGGGAGCAGCAGAGCGCCAAGCGGAGTGAATGTGTGATTAACTTAACCGTTCATTAATTCATGAAGGAATCTAATGCTCTGTTTCTTCGATCAGCAGGACTCTCATTTTAATGTAGAGCATCAGACTGAATTTTCGAATGCATCATGTCAGGTAACTCACTCTCTGGGAATGCGAGTGTTACTTGAAACATATACACTGACCAACAGGACCAGGCTGGCCGAACCATATGCTCTCACTGAGTGGATGGATGATGATAGGATTGTTGAAGGTGGGATGGCCGGCTTTGTGGTTTATTACTATGCCAATCTTACAAAGGAGAATGACTCTTGAATGGTTTCCTCCTAATGCGCTACAAAGTTAGCATTAAAGAGAAATCCAATATTCCTCTTGATACCTCCCCAATTTCTGATGAGGTGGACATGATAACACTTAATACTCATAACCTTATTCATCCCTACAATGGTAAATACTTTTTCCCTAACCCGATATAAAGTGTGTGCTGCACAAGTGAGCATTTTTGATGTTTGACTCCATCCATCATTTTGTCTTATTGCATTTAACCATAGTTGTTTTCATTTTTGTCGACAGGCAGTGGGGGCTGGTATGTGATAAAATTGACCCCTTCTATTCGGGCCACCAGTAACACAACAAGACGACATTTTAAGACTCCTATGTAGCCTACAACCCTGTGCTTGCGAGTTATGTTTTGCCTCCAGCTAATAAAATGACGTCATTGTGACATTTGCCTTAAAAGAGTCTATAGAAAATGACAAACTGATCTAAATTAAAGGCTTGCTGATACACGTGGAAAAATAAACTGTTTCCTAAAATCTAGTTTCAATCTAACAGTAGTGATAGGCAAGAATGAACAAACAAAGCTGTTTGATTGACTAGTGTTTGGTATGTACTGGGTCAGACTGCCGATTGTCTGAGTGCTCATAAATTCCCCACTTATCCCACTTTGTGACTTTTCCCACTCCCTCTTACTGGTAAGACATCACATGAATGAAGCACAAGGCTGCATCTTAAAGAACAACAGGTCATTGGTCAGTGATATTTTTGTAATATTGTATTGAGCTTACATAGCTTACCTACACACAAGTGGGATGCTGAATCAATGCATTAAAATGAAATTTTAGCATTATTAATGGAAACTTATAAATGACTGGTAATGCATTGGAGAGAAGTTTTGTGGGGCAGGCAGCACCAGCTGAATGTGCATGTGCTATAACAAGTGTCATGGTGAAACTGCCACCACATTTTGCAGTAGTTAAAGGAAAATTTCAGTTTATTTCAACCCATCTCCTATTGTCCTAAATTTGTTTCAAGTCACTAGTGACATAGAAATAATAGTTAGCATGTTAGCCGTTAGCCTAGATACAGCCGTAGCGTCAGACCTGTTAAAACGTAATTGAACGGGCATCCTTTCAAGTGCAAAGTTAGTCCACTAAACAAGCTTTTTCTCCACAAAGGCCGCCTCATATCGTTAGGATAAATGTCAGAGAACATATAGAAAACGACATGTAAATGTGTTGTCTTACCTTACCGGTGTGGTGCCATGTTTGTTGTTTACCATTTAGCTAAGGCTGCAACCGGTCCCATTCCTTGCAACAGAGGCATTCCTCTTCTGTGGGCATTGGGGTACAGCATTCACAGGTAACGTTACACCACCAATCTCCAGAGCTAAAGCCTTCCAGCAGCCATTCCTCCTCTGTCATCCTCTAACGTTACCTGTTGTGCCTCTCTCTCTCTCTCCTCCTCCTTTCTTCAGTTTCACGAAGCTCTTCGTCAGTGTATTCTGGCTCAAACTACAACTACTACAACTGGCAACTAGTGTAGGTACAGCCTACTAGCGGGCTGGGGTGGGAAATACACTTTAGTGTCGACGGTGCCGCTGCGCGCCGCTGCCAATGTGTGTTGGGGGGCTACACTTGACGGCCACAGCGCCGCGCCGGCAGCAGTGTGTATTGCACTTAATCACATCAAGCACAGCTTTACAACCTCGTGTGACCACGGTATAATTCATTTATAGCCTAACATTAGCTTTTTTCATCTAGTGAGTGCATTTATGCTTCATGAATCAAAAGTGGTGTTAATTTGTAAAGATGAGCTTGCTGAACAAAACATGTTCGCATCATAAACTTTTTCCACAGAGCTTATTTTCTGCAATAATCCAAAATCAAATAGGAAAAAAGCTCATTGTGTTTTTTGACAAGGTAACCAGAGCAATGTTGACTTCTATGATGGCCTACGTCATTCCCTCTCTATTAGCTACACCTGTTTTTGGCAAATCATTAAGTCTGATGTAAAAAAAGGTTTTAACTTCTCTTTACCTCACATCACTGCTTCTGACTTTGACTTCAGTTCTACCTGTCAGTCTGGTTAACTGTAAACCTGTCAATGTGTGGGAAGTCTCTGTCACCTTTTAATCACTAACTAGGTCATGAGCTCACTCTGTGTTTGCATATTTTTGGGCCACCTGTGCTAGTTAACTGGCTTTTATCTCATTGTCAGTGAAATTAACAGCCATAATAAGAACACACAGCTGAGGTTAAATGCAGCAAGGCTATGACACATCATCTTAAGTATTTTTATTCAGCTAATCTGGGTCTGACTTTGTTTTGAGCCACCTCAGCTGAAAGGTCACAAGAAGAAGTTCTGTGATATGGATAATGTCTTTTATGAAGTTTATTTTTTTCTTTTTACCATCAACAGAACTTTTCCTCATCTTGTCTGGCTGTCTTTGTGATATAGCTCATGCTCTCACGGTTCTCTCTGTCCCTTTCTCCAACTTTTCCCTGTCTATTTTCCCAATGTACCAATTTCCTCTCTGTAATGTATGGAAACTTATGGCTATAGTGTGTTTCATGGTAAACTGAGGCTGGTATTACATCATTATATCCGTTAGTCTAATTGTCTCATTGTCAGAACAGTAGGATATGAAACGGGAATGCCCACGTAAACTAAGACACAGTATGCCTCTACTCACACGGCAGGGACTGGCAGGGCTATAAGTTACCACTGAATCATAAGTCTTGGTGGTGATTGCTTTATGTGCTGGATGGATGGTGAACAGCCACTGTGACCTTCTGCTGCTGGCTTTCACCAGAACCAGCCAGTACCCTGCTGTGTACTAACACGTTTTTATGTGCGATGTCCTCTACCATTCACATCAGGACTAAATGTTCTCGTAACGTGTATGCGTTAAATACGTTGGATTTATAAGGAAACATTTCTCCAGAGGCAGAAATTAAGTCACTGCTTGAGTCAGTCCTCAGTGGGCCGAGCCACAAGAGCCACAGTGTTTAGCTGTGGGACTTAACAGGCAAATCGAATAAGGTAATGGGAAGGGAGGAACTCAAAATATACAGCCATCCAGGGCCATAGGCAGGCATTTTGAGGACCAGTGCTTTGGTTCAGTCTCTTATAAGCATTGTTTGCAACTCCAGCTGTTTTAACAAAAAAACTCTAATAAACCCACTTGTCCAGCACCAAATAGCACTGACGGAGCCAAAAAAATAGATATTTCCCTCAGTTCGTGGAGAGCAAAATATTAGACATTTACATATTTTTCTAAAAGCCAGAAACATGACTCCAAATAAATAGTAATGTTGCTCTGTGTCTGCTAAATAAATGAACAACTGTTTATGAATGCATTTGCCATATTAGCTTTTGCTGCCCCCATGTGGTCATAAAATCTATTAATGCAGGTTTCAGTAGGCACCTGTTGTATTTCTCTCTTTTTATTGAATTTAGCAGATTAACTATGTTAACTACACATAGTAGTAGTGTCAGCTTTGACTAGAGCTCAGTACCCAACAGTACCCTTAAAGTCATACCGATACCAATGTAGTACTTCATTCGATACCCATAATGGTGGCATCTCAGTACGCTGAATTGCCAGCTCTGTCAAATACACTGAACTCAAAAAACTGTATAATAGATATATAATATAATGATTGATTTGATGGATTGATTTGCTTCCGGAGCCAACTTCAAGTGGCCATTTGAGGAACTGCAGTTTTTGGCACTTGGACATTGGCCTTATTTTTTAGCCTCAGAGGTTGCTGCCTGGCTAAACCTCACCACACTTCAGACTGTATGTTTCGTAGCTGCTGCTGCAGGAGTGTGAGCTGCGAACTGGGGAAAGTTGTGAGCATCCACTCAGCCGCACACTCACACTGACAGGGCTAACTGTTAGCAGTCATAGAAAAGAGAGCCTGAGATGGCACTAACAGAAGGCTTGCTGATCTAGTAGGGAGTGGGGACAAAAAGGACCAAATGCAGGTATTGTCTGATTGGAGAGGTTTGATACAACTTGGTACAGGGTTATTTTGGTCGTTACCTTAAAGGTATCAACTACCTTTACATCCCAAGCATAGAGAGCTTTTATTCATTATAAGACTGTAAGTCTTTCTAATATTCCCTTTTCTTAGTTCCTATGTTTTAGCCAAAAAAGTGACTTTGTTTAGTGACGCAAGTCAGTGAATCAGCATCTTTGTATGTGTGTATGAGTTTGTGTGTTTAATGGGTACATGTGCCTGTGAGTGTACAGTATATGTGCACAGTTTTGTGTTTGTGTGTGTGTGTGTGTGTGTGTGTGTGTGTGTGTGTCTTGTTCCCTCATAACTGCCAAGCTAAGAAACCTTGCTATCCACCGGAGAGCAATAAGAGCATGATGGCCTGTTATTGCTTACCGGAACCATTCAGAATATAAAATGGAAGCTGCAAAAAAAGAGACAACATGATCCAGAGAGTCTTCAAGCAAATGAATAAATCAAGTTCACGGCGTGGAACACTTCATACAAAAATACAAGCCAGAACCCCAAGCACATGGCTAGGAAAAAACTCTTTAATAGAGGACTTAACTGTGTTAATGATGAATTTAAATGTACGTGAGTGACCTCAGTGTGTGTGCTTTTGTGGGTCATGTGTGTTGATGCACACCTGTTGTGCTTTTGTGAGTATACAGTGCCTACATTGCATGCTTACATTGTGTTTCAGGTGTTTTTGTACCCGCATGAAGATCACGTGTGTTTGTGTGTTTTTAGTGTGTGTGTGTAGACAGGAGTCACGCCAGGCCTAGTCACCTGTCACTTCTGTGTATTCGCTGTATGTGGGAATGTGCCAGTGGAAAAAGCCCTCACTATTTTAATGCTGCTTATTTCCCAGCACCTCACACCGGTCTTTTCCTCTCCCTGCTTTGGCATGAGACTGAGGAAAACCCTCTGTGTGTGTATATGTGTGTGTGTGTGTGTGTGTGTGTGTGTGTGTACGCCCTCGCACCTCGTCACCTCTGATGCTGCAGTGGGAAGCCTTCGTTGCCAGGAGAACCCCAGACTGGCAGGCATACCGAACGCCTACGCACACACACATACACGCACATGCATGCACATGCCTGTGCGCACAAACACATGCTTTTCAACACACGTGAGCTGCACATATGCGCATTCACCCGCGCAGACGTACACAAGTAGGCACGTATTTAAATAACACACATGCCTCTCCCTTTCCACACACTTGTGTTAAACCTTTTCCATTATTTTACTGCTTCTTCTATAACAGTGGCAGTCAAGCCCACATAGCCGTGTCCGCACTCCAATGTAAACAGTAGGACTCGAATGTGACACCCAACTCTAGGACTGGGAGTCTTATAGCAATCAGAGGACCAGGTGGTGAATCACACACTAGCCGATGAAATCCAACAAAATCGAGATTAGTGTTTCCAACAGTAGTTGTTGCCTTTACCACTCAACTTGTTAAATATTCCCAATTCCTCACATTGGAACTTATTCATCAGTATTTCCCACTGTGAAAAACATTGGAAAATGCTGAGAAGCCAGACCCAAATCATGCACCCAAAATTTCAGCAATGAAAATCTACATGCCTGTTTGATTTTTCCTCTAACCTTTATTTATTTGGGGAAACTTGACTGTGCAGGCTGGATCTTTTTTTGGGCCATGCCCTGCTTTTCTGACTCACTCACACGGATTCACTTCAGGTCACAGGACTACTTCTCTAATCTGGCAATCACTGCATTGATCTTAATTTAACACATTTACACATACAGATGGGGAATTATTTTGAGCTAAATAGTCCCAGTTGTACAAAATCAGAGCTATTTACATTCCAAGCACCGTATGTAACTAACTCTTATCACTTTGTATTTATCTGTATCAAATGACAACGTAACATTGTGAAGGGGCCACTTGTAGTGATGAATCTACAGAGATTTATCACCTGAATCTGCATCTCCCCTCACCTTTACAGAACTTTATAATGAGCTTCAGCTCATATTTTAGCTGTCTGGCTGCAACTTTACTGTTTTGGCTCACTCACTGCTCTTATCTCGCATCATTTTTTCAGCTGCTGTTTTATAGAAAAAGCTCTGACAAACTGCTGCAAACTACCTGCTTAGCACCAAACAACCTAAAGAGAGACTGGCTGACGAACATGGTGAAGCATTTATCAGCTAAAGAGCCAGATTTAACCCTCAGGAATTGATAGAGACCAAAAACAGTGCCAAAAAACGAGTGAATATTGGACTTGCACTCATTGGGTGGATAGAAACTTCTTCCCGACCTCAGCAGGGAGAAAAGCTGTTATCTGGGCGGTTGGGATCTTAAATGATTCCCCCCGGCCTTATACTTGCAGTGCCTGGTGTAAACATCCTTTAGGCAGGGTAGGGCAGCGCCTGTAGTATGTTGGTTGGTAGGCTGCATATTCAGCTCAACAAACTACTCTTTGCAGGCCCTAACTGTTTCTCTACAAGGCTGTGATATTCCATATTTGGATGCTCTCGATGGTGCAGGAGTAGAAATTCCTCTCTTTTTGAGGGGATGCCAAAATTTCCTCAGGCATGAGGTTAAACAGTCTCTGCCTTGCCTTTCTGACCACTGAGTCAGTGTGCAACACCCAGGTCAAGCCCTCAGTGATGTGGACATCAAGGTATTTAAAGCTTTCCTGCCCTCTCCACCAGGGACCCATTGATAATAAGGAGGGGCATAGTTCCTTTGATGCTTCTTCTACTTCAAAGTCTACTATCATCTTCTTAGTTTTGTGGACATTTAGAAGAAGGTTGTTGTCCTGATAACCAGTGGGTCAATAGTGAAGAAACAGGATGGAAATTAAAAGGTCTTGTAAAGTAATACACAGAAATAGATTTTCCCTGTGGGATATGTGGGGTTTCACTCACATTCCACCCTGGAATTACAGGTATACATGTTACCGTGGTTACCAAATGATCTTGCATGAGTACTGCATCATCACTCCTTTCACACTATATAAGTAAACATTTAGAAAATGCTGTTTTGCTTTGACCACCTTTTTATCTGTGTTTCAGCTCATATTACTGCACACTGCAGTTCTCAATTGAGTGCTTTCCCAGCATGTGTAACACGGTATGCTCATGTTTTGCCTGCGTATCAATCAAAATCCGCAATAAGACCTCAGGAACATATATCACATATATGAGGGGAAAAAGATTGGTGGTCAGAGGGTGTGACTTGGATGAGAATCAGTCGTGGCTGTGTTTTTCCAGTTGTGTACATGCATGTGTGGATGGTTTACATCTAGACATGCGTGTGCGTGGATGCCAGCCTTGCAATAAGGTATCGCTGGCAGGGCAAGGTGGGATTAAGTTTCTCTAGTGAAATGTCAGCTGAATATTGTTACCGCCAGAGGATGAGAGAGCAGTCGGGCACCAGTGAACCGTTTCCGGATGGAAATCACTTCTGCTGGATTTCTCCCCAGCAGCCCGGCCTCTCTCTCTCTTTCCACGCCACTCCTATAGATCCCTCGCTGCTTGATGGAGTCTCCCAGTGTGTGTGTGTGTGTGTGTGTGTGTGTGTGTGTTAGTGTATATGTGTGTGAGCGGCAGAACAGATGCTGACAAACATATATCCTGACAATGAGATGATGCAACTGAGGATTTTGCGTGTGTGTGTGTGTGTGCTTTTGTACATGTATTAGCAGGTGGTGACAGAGGTTTGGGATGTTCACTGTGTTGAGCTGGACTGTAAATCTATATGTGAGCTTGGAACACACACACACACACACACACACACACACACACACACAAAGGGGCGAAACAGTTTGGTAATGGTAACAGTGATTTGCTATGCAAATTCCTGCATCATGAACCAAGTGTTGCTGTGTACAAGAGGGAGAGAGCTTACCAGGTGGTGCCCAGTCTTGTGTCTCACTCAGGGTGGTCCTCTGAGAAGGGCTGAAATTAATCCTCATTACATTAATCAGGCTCACATACACACACATGCGCAATGAGCCAACTTAATCACAAAGCATGTGTTTTGCAGTACACTTCACATTCCCTGGTGTAAGATGTATCACACATACAGTATATACAGCACAGTCTACAATTGAGCTTGTCCCCTTTTTACTAATTATATCGATACAGTATTTGATACATAGTATCATCAAATATCTAAGAGGATAGATAAATATTGTAATATCTATAAATATCTATAATGCAAAGAACTAATACAACAAGTCAGATGAAATCTTTACTCTTTTCACTTTTAACATAATTTTCAGCAGTTTAACATAAAACATGGTAAACTGTTACATTCTGTCCTCATGCACTGTTGGTCAGTTTACCTATGAAAAATAATGCACCACAATTCATATATAACATAAGGCTGCAATCACATGACCAGTAGGTAAAGAGTAAAGAAGGAAGCAGTATAAAGACCAAAAGGCCATGTAAGGGGGGAAGGTTGGGGTGGTGGGTTGGTCAAACAACACAGGACTCTCCCCCAGGAGACTGATGTTTGTGTCCCATGTGAATACAATTGAGCTATGAGTTATTTTAAGAAACGTCATGACCATGTTGCTTTTACTAAAGTTAACCAATGCAACTTTACGTTGTATGTAATGTCCTTCGTGGAGCACTAATTCATTTGATATCATACAAACTGTGTATGAGGATAAAATGAACTTCTACCAGCTGTGACAACGCTGTGACCGCTGGTATTTTTTAAATCTTGTGAGTCTGTCTGTGGGTGCCATCATTTGAAAACTTGCCCTTGGACACACCAATTCCAGGAAGAACTACCACTGAGATGGTTTTGAGTACCTGCCAGGTGTTTTATATGTCTGTCTGTCTGTGTGAAAGCGTCACAGTTCACAGGTGTGATACTGATTGTGATACTCATCAAATCACATCACCATAATGAGTTTGTACTCAGTTAGTACTGTCTGCTGCTATTGCTAACTGCTACTTATTTGGAAAAGGTAGCTAATCACAAGCTAGCTGTGCTGTAAGTCATTATATATCTATAACAATTCCTTTTTAAACAAACAGAAAGTGACAACTGTATAAACTTAATGTTACCTTTATATTAAAGCAATAACTGCAGTTTTCAGCTTTCCACAGTGATAATTACATCAATTAGGGATGTCCTGATCCAACTTTTTCCACTTCCGATCCGATACCGATATTACAGCCTTGAGTTTTGACCGATACCGATCCGATCCAAGCACGTATTATACACATTCACTTATTTTGTTGTCAGTCATGTTAGAAAAGGTTTGATCAAGCAGTATTACTCTAACAAGAACAACTACTTAATCGGGTTAGTTAGAATGATCCACAACAGTTGGTATGAGAAGCTGACCCGTTTATTGTTAACAGGGTTAAATAAAAAAATTTTAAACTTGAACATTAAATTAAATAAAAAATATAGCTGGTTTGCTTTGGCTGCTTTGGCCCCTTAATAAATAGAAAATAAATCAACACAAGAAATCTTTAAAATGTCTAACACTGAAATTAAAATAGCAGCAAGACTCCACACACTTGTGCTTTGTCCCCCTAATAAATAAAAAAAAGATTAACACCACGAGACATTGTTGACATTTAACAAACAATGCAGCCTTTCCTTTTCAGTTATTTTAGTAGCGGCAGTGCCAGCCTGGTGCTGCTGTTTCCTGGGACCAACAGGGGACAAAAAACCACACACAATATTGTACAACTGTTTAAACAAGCAATAGTCCATCCATGGCTCCACTTTCACTAATTGTGCCCAAAACAATGCCATCAGTGCTCTTTACTTAAACAGTACGAGTGTAAACCAAATAAAAATATCACTCTCAAAAAACCAGAGCAGAAAACAAATAGTCAGTTAACTAAATTGACCGCTACTCTTCCTACCCTCCATGTGTATCTGCCGTCCGCATGCTGGCCTTGTGGATTGATAGTAAGAGCTGGAGCGGATCACTGGAATGGACTGCTTGAATCGCGGAGCGCTAGGCTGGCCGGAAAACCTGGATCAGACTCCATGAAAAACCAGATCGGAGTTCTTGGATCGGCATTTTTTCATGCAGTCCGATCCGATGCCAATGCACGTTTTTTGCTAATATCGGCGGCCGATACCGATCCGAATATCGGATCAGGACATCCCTAACATCAATCATAACTCTTTGTCTTCACTCATGCACTGTAAGCCCCTGGAACATGTGTTGTGTGTTTCTGTTAAACCATAATAACTGACACTTTCAAAAACACCAATCACATATCAAAATGCAAATCAAAAACATACAAAATGAGATAAAATGCTTAAAGCTTCTTCAAGGGATGCAACAATTGTTACGGAGCTAGGCTAACCTAGGCTTGATGTCTAGTACTACCCCTCCATGCTGGCCCAGCACCTAACAAAAGCCTGCAGGTCCCTACGTGCTGTAGGTAACGTGACGGTGTAACCTGCTCTTACCTGGGTGAGTGCGATACTTCCCTAACTAGAGGGGGTTTGTGGTTTGGGGACTCACCCAGCCTGTTGTTCGCGTTGTTGAGGACGGCGAACCCGACCCGACGGTGTCTTTTGTCATCCCTCGGCCAGCCCGCTCTCGAGTCTTAGTTGTTCAGTTTTATTTTGGTATATTTATATACCGTGAAGAGTGGTGGTGTGTGGTGAGCGTCCGTTTCCAGTCTCCTCTCTTTTCATTCCTTGTACTCTCCAGGTGAATTCTTTTCTCTTCCCAAACCTCTGGGCTCAAGTCCCGCCCAAAAATCCTCCTTAACAGCCCCAGCGGCTGCCAATTTGGGTTGATGACCCCAAAACGCCATGCCCCCCTCACTTGTGTGCTCCAGTAGGTCCCTACCACCTGACCCATAGATGCCAAAGAAGACTGAATCCTAACAAAGGGATGCAACAGTTTTGGGCTGAACATCAGCATTGGCCAATATTTGCCTTGTTGAGGGCCATCGGCCTATTAGTAAAAACAAAGGACAAAGTTTTTCTGCTGTGTCACATCAGTTTTGAACAGACTAAAAAGAGCAGAGCCCGAGACTTTAAGGGCCACAAACTTATATAAATGAGCAGGTACAGGGAGAATTCAGTTACTGTTTGGCAAATGGGCTCTGTGATCTCACGGTTGTGATGAGATGGCTGATAGCTGCTGGCGTCACATCATCCCGGGAACTTTGGAACAGTTGTCTGGGACGAAGAGAGATCTTTCGCAGGACGTCTAGGAGACAGAACACAGCAAATTCATTGCGTCAAAGGAGGCAGCCTATTTTTTTCTGATAATGCTACATTGTGAACCATGAATCCCTGTTAAAATCAGCAGAAGGAGAGCTAGTTAGCATTAGCTCTAAGCAGCCAGTAGCCACAACTACCAGCTCACAGAAGTTGCATTGAGTTACATTATGATGTGTTCAAGCTCTATTTAGTAAGAATGAGTTGAACTAAGGTAAATTTTTATGTCCTCATGCTGTGTTTACTATACTCCTGTAAAAATTAGTTTTTGGTGAGAAACTTGAATAAACACTGCTGTTGGAAGTATAAATATGATAATGTTTTTACAGCAATAAAAGTAGATATTAGAAAATATTTGCTATATTACAAATACTAAAAAGGCTTTTGAAGTTTCTTTTAATGGTTTTCATATGAAAGAAGGTCATATTAAAGGTTGATTCATAAATGTGTAATGAAGGGGTTAATTGGGCTATTTAAAAGTCTCCTTTTTATAATGTAGATTTCCTTGTTTCTCTGGCATAAAAGGGGGAATAAAATCTGTATCAGTATCAGCTATCCACCAAATTGTTATTTTAAACATTTGAACTGTTTTTTAGAATTTCAAAATCGTTGCATCCCTTGTTTCTTGTAGAACCATCATAGTATAAAATCTCAAAATAAAAAGGGTGTTAAATAAAACACTTACTTAAAATTGATCTGATGGGAAACATCTGACTGCATTGCATTTTTTATTAATGTAATGAGGAAAAGTTGTCAGTTAACTTATCTCGACAGTAACAGGATGGATCACGGATCAGTAAACTGTACTCTGACAATGTATTTTAATTGTTTTGCCAAAATTGCTGATCTAGCAACACAGTATCAGTTTGTAGTGTTTACAGCATTATTAAACCTCTTTTAGAGTTATACTTTGGCACTGGCATCACATGCTTAAGGTTAGGGAAACATGGTTTTATCAACATTTAACCGAATCCACAATCTTTCACAACCCTAAGCAAAGTGTTTTTATTCCCCAAGCCTTGTCACCACAGTGTAATTGGGAAAACAATTTAGTACTTTATAAACTTTATTTCTAGGAGACAGAGTTGCAGCCTCTCGTGTTTGTTGGTCTCTTAGCCACATCATTTCTTTCCCTTTTTAACCAATCTTATTTCATTTAAACTTTAGTTTTAGATCTGATGTTAGCAGTAAGGAACCTAATCAGTAGCAGAGACCTTAAGTATCCCACAAGTTATTTTATGATGGTGGGAGACCAGTTATTTTATGTCGGTGGGAGACCACAGGCAGCTCCAGGCCTCAAGCCTTTGTAGGTATAAAACTAATAAACTAGTTGACTTTAATTCGATTGAGTTTAGGTCAGGTCTAGATGGTTTTATAGACCCCAGCGGGTATCGTAAAAAACTCTCGCTGTGAAAAAAAACATCAAAACAACATAATGTACTGTATATTAACACTAATGACATCAAAACCCAATAAATAATATAATGCATCAGTAACAAATGATGGGAAATGAAATCTTCCATGACTTTATTTTCTGGAGCCATGCTGTCCTCACAGTGTTTAATATCAACCTAAATAAGCATAAAACTGCACACACCCAATATATAATGGTGCGGTAAAAATTCTTATGTAAAGACATATTGGAGACTTTTTGAACTGATGTCAGGAAGATTTATGTCCTGATTTCACAAATACCCAAAATCTCTTGCTGTCTGAGAGTCAAATTAAAAAGGGGTTTACAGACAGCTACGTCATGTGAGTGACTGGATCCTGAAGGATGAATGCTATATATTCTGTAAATGAGGCATAAAGGAAGAATATACAGTAACATGGGAGTCTTAATAGTTGTCAGAAATGTCAGTTAGAGCTTATAGTTTTGCTTTTTAGTCTTCAAGAGCAGGACTTCTGTATGACCATAAGTGACTGAGCTGGAGTTGCTAAGCTAAATGACTCAGCAAGAGTTGTTTTCAAGAAGTGTGTGTGTATTGGCATGTCTGTCATGTTTTGCACTTGTTACCTATCTTGCCTTCTGTCATTTTGATGGACAGGCAAGGTCCCAGAATTCTTGTTCTCATGTCTAGCGTATTGTAATGTTGTTCCACGTGCTGCACCTTTTCACCCTTTGTGCATTTCTTCTGTGTGTTTGCGGCTGTCAATGCGTCTTGCCAGTGTCGATGCACTAATTGTGTCTGTGTGGGTACAGGCTTTTGTGCGTGCATGTGTGTGTACATATTTCCAGCGGCTCTCCCTCCAGGAATGCAGCATGGCTCTTCAGAAGGGGATATTAGTGCTGACCGCAGGGCCTCTTTCCCCTCTCCGCTTCCATCTGGTGTCGCATTAAATATTAAACTTTTTAATTTGATTCAATTCCCGACGACAAACACCCTTGATTGGATCCAGATGCCGGCAGCCAGTGGGCCCACCCCAGGCCTGGTCTTTGCCTAGGGTTTGGATATTCTGGAGCTCGCCACAGCAGCTGGAACTGAGACCCGGATTAGGGCTGGAACTTGGAGTGGAGATGCGGATGGTGCTCCAGTTTGGAGTAGGGGGTGGAAGTGGTACTTTTTGGTAGAAGAGGATGTGAGCTGAAACTGCCCTCTGGGACTGGAGATGAAAATTGAGCCGGCAGTTGAGTTAAAACTGGTACTTAGACTGGAACTAAGACTGAAATTGGAATGTTGGTCCCTTTCAGAGAAGAGCAAAGACTCGGGAAAAACCTATTTGTTGTTGATAAGTTTCTCTCATCATCAAGTTATCAGGTTTTTTCTAAAGCTAGAGATATTGACTTTTACAGTCTTGACCTATCCTCACTGAATGTTAGTGATATATTGAAAGAATCACAGAGTGTAAATATCCAGGTATCTGGCTTGATTGATCTTCTACATTTGCGTCATTCAAAATCTCATCACCAAACTGTGTCAAAAATGATTTTTTTATACAGACACAGATCCAGTTTCCCGTTGAATTGTAGGACGAATATAACTAAAGCAGGCCTTCTATTACCTAGAAGGTACCTAGATTATGGTGTTATAGTCTATAAACATGCTGCTGTTTTTACTGTGAAACTCCTAGACGTAGTTTATTATTCTGCCCTCAGATTCATTACCAGATATCCCTATGACACTCATCATTACATTCTGGTCTTTGCTGGCACAAAGGTGTGATAAACGTTTGTATCTTTTCATCCATAAATCTTTTAATGGGCAAGAACAGCCCTTTTTAACCAGCCCGGTTGTCAGAAGAAAGTGTTGACTTTGTGCATATCTGCAAACTACGTGTATACCTTACACCTGCACTCGTCAATCAATTAATCAATTTTATTTATAAAGCCCAATATTACAAATCACAATTTGCCTCACAGGGCTTTACAGCATACGACATCCCTCTGTCCTTATGACCCTCACAGCGGATAAGGAAAAACTCCCCCAAAAAAACCCTTTAACGGGGAAAAAAAAACGGTAGAAACCTCAGGAAGAGCAACTGAGGAGGGATCCCTCTTCCAGGACGGACAGACGTGCAATAGATCAATAGATGTTGTACAGAACAGATCAGCGTAATAAATTAACAGTAATTCGTATGACACAATGAGAGAGAGAGAGAGAGAGAGAGAGAAGGAGAGAGAAGGAGAGAGAAGGAGAGAAGGTGCCCGGTGTATTATAGGGGGGTCCTCCGGCAGACTAGGCCTAAGTCAGCCTAACTAGGGACTGGTACAGGGCAAGCCTGAGCCAGCCCTAACTATAAGCTTTATCAAAGAGGAAAGTCTTAAGTCTAGTCTTAAATGTGGAGATGGTGTCTGCCTCCCGGACCGTAACAGGAAGATGATTCCACAGGAGAGGAGCCTGATAGCTGAAGGCTCTGGCTCCTGATGTACTTTTGGAGACTTTAGGGACCACGAGTAACCCTGCGTTCTCAGAGTGCAGTGTTCTGGTGGGATAATATGGCACTATGAGCTCTCTAAGATATGACGGAGCTTGACCATTTAGAGCTTTATAAGTTAACAGTAGGATTTTAAATTCAATTCTGGATTTTACAGGGAGCCAGTGCAGAGAAGCTAAAACAGGAGAAATATGATCTCGTTTCTTAGTTCCTGTTAGTACACGTGCTGCTGCATTCTGAATTAGCTGGAGAGTTTTTAAGGACTTACTAGAGCTACCTGATAATAGAGAGTTACAGTAATCCAGCCTAGAGGTAACAAAAGCGTGGACCAATTTTTCTGCATCTTTTCGGGTCAGCATAGGCCTAATTTTTGCAATATTATGCAGATGAAAAAATGCAGTCCGTGAGGTTTGTTTTAAATGAGAATTAAAAGACAAATCTTAATCAAATATTACTCTGAGGTTTCTTACGGTAGTGGTAGAGGCCAGAGCAATGCCATCTAGAGAAACTGTGTCATCAGATAAAGAGTCTCTGAGTTGTTTGGGGCCAAGAACAATAACTTCAGTTTTGTCTGAATTTAACATCAAGAAATTGGTGCTCATCCAAGTTTTTATGTCTTTAAGGCAGTTATGGAGTTTAGTTAATTGATTACTTTCTTCTGGCTTCATCGATAAATACAACTGTGTATCATCCGCATAACAATGGAAATTTATAGAGTGATTTCTAATGATGTTACCTAAAGGAAGCATATATAGAGTAAATAGGATTGGTCCGAGCACAGAACCTTGTGGAACTCCAAAACAAACTTTGGTACGTAATAGGGATGGGCAAACGATCAAAATTCATTATTCGATCATCAAAAAAATTAACGATCAATTATCAATTAATCGATAAGCGAGTATTTCAAAAGAGAGAAAACAAAAGAGTGCAGTGCAGACTGTCACCGCAAGAAAGCGCAGCTGCCCCAGTTTTGAGCTTCAATCCCCCAGGCCAAAGAGGAAGAATGGCGCGCATGTGCAGTTCACCCCTAGGTGTTTACAACCGTTGCCAGCCAGCGTTACAGGCTTCAGTTTTCAGCAAAACCTCTGTCTTTCAATGGCGTAGTGTTTTCAAAGGCCTCAAGGGAAGCCACCGAGGCTTTGGAGAGCAATGACAGCCTCCGTCTGTTTCTGATTTTTTTTGCCTGGCATAGGTCCGGCGGGGGTCTCGTAGGCCTGTCGAGCTGCCGTCCTCGCCGGGCGGGGGGTCTCGTTGGCACGGCGGCTCGCCGGACCTATGCCAGGCATTGTAGGGGAAACACTGCGACTATCGATCAAAATTATTTGTGATCGATCAAAAGCCTTAACAATCAATCATCGATAATCGAAAATTGATGCCCATCCCTAGTACGTAAGGATGATTCATTATGAATGTCAACAAACTGAAAACGATCAGATAAATAAGATTTAAACCAGCTTAGTGCAGAACCTTTTAGGCCAATTAAGTGATCCAGTCTCTGCAGTAGAATTGTGTCAAACGCTGCACTAAGATCTAATAAAACAAGTACAGAGACAAGTCCTTTGTCTGAAGCAATCAGAAGGTCATTTGTAATTTTAACTAGTGCTGTCTCAGTGCTATGATGCACTCTAAATCCTGACTGAAATTCCTCAAATAAATTATTATCATGGAGAAAATCACACAGCTGGTCTGCGACTACTTTCTCAAGGATCTTTGACATAAAGGGAAGATTAGATATTGGTCTGTAGTTGGCTAACACCTCTGGATCCAGGGTGGGCTTTTTTAGTAGAGGTTTAATTACAGCTACCTTAAAAGACTGTGGTACATAGCCTATTAATAAGGATAGATTGATCATATCTAATATATGAGTGTTAACTAAAGGAAAGACCTCCTTAAGTAGCCTAGTTGGGATGGGGTCTAAGAGACACGTTGATGATTTAGATGAAGAAAATCACTGCGGTCAATTCTTGAAGAGAAATTGGGGAGAAGCAATCTAAATATATATTAGGTCTTACAGCTGTGTTTGAGGTTAGATAGGTACTATCTGAGGACAGGAGGTCATGAATTTTGCCTCTAATAGTTAGAATTTTGTCATTAAAAAAGCTCATAAAATCATTACTGCTAAGGGCTAAAGGAATACAAGGCTCAATAGCGCTGTGACTCTCAGTCAGCCTGGCTACAGTGCTGAAAAGAAACCTGGGGTTGTTCTTGTTTTCTTCTATTAATGCTGAGTAATAGTTTGATCTGGCATTGCGGAGGTCCCTCTTATAAGTTTGGAGACTGTCTGTCTAGATTAAACGAGATTCTTCCAGTTTGGTTAATCGCCAATTCCTTTCAAATTTTCGCGATATTTGTTTTAACTTACGGGTTTGAGAGTTATACCAAGGAGCGAACTTTCTTTGCTTTTTTAACTTCTTTTTTAAGAGGAGCTACAGAGTCAAGTGTTGTTCGCAGCGAGCCTACAGCGCTATCGACAAAATGATCAATTCGGGAGAGGTTAAAGTCGGTACAGGAAACCTCTGTTACTGAGGGACTTGGTATTGAATTTAACGACGGAGTAATCTTTTCCTTAAATTTTGCGACAGCACTATCTGATAAACATCTAGTTTAGTAACTGTTGCTGAGTGGCGTGTAATCGAGTAAAAAGAAATCAAAAGTAATCAGATAATGATCCGATAGCGAGGGATTCTGTGGAAAGACTTTTAGGTTATCAATTTCATTTCTAAAGTGTCATAGTAAATAAGCTGACTTTGTCATGGGGGGTTGAGGGGATGGGGTGGTGCCAAGGCACGATACCTGCCAAGCTGCAGACCACTGATTGTAACCAAAAAACAGCAACGCTGGTTGTTTTTTGCGACCCTTTGCAGTGTTTTCAACTGTATTTACCGTACTGAACCTGAGTGATTTTAGCGTCACATCCAGAGGTTTGCCAGCAGTGTTTGAGCCATGGAACCTAGGTGGCTGTGACTCAGAGGTGGTGGAGCAGGCCCCTGGCTTCTCCAGCCTCCACGTACTGTAGAAGTATCCTTAAGCAAGATACTGAACCCCAAATTGCTCCTGATGGCTGTTCCCTCGGTGTGTGAGAATGTTAAAAACTGAGTAGCCGGTGGCACCTAATATGGAAGCCTCGGCCACCAGTGTATGAATGTGTGTGTGAATGAGTGATTGTGACTTGTAGTGTAAAAAGTGCTTTGAGTGGTCAGATGACTACAAAGGAGCTATACAAGTGCAGGTCCATTTACCATTTGCCACATTTATTAACAGACCTAGTTATTTTTAGCACCTGGATGTTTTTTACCGAAACATCGCAACATTTCCCTGCGGCATTCGGGCCATGTATCTAAGTGTTTTTTACTGACACATTACAGTGTTTGAGCCACGGAACCTGGGTGTTGTTTCCCCATCCTTTCTTTGATATTCCAGTGGCTTTGATGACACCAAACATTGTTACCTTAAGCCAAAAACCACACCTTTACAACAGCATTGTTGAGAAACGTGACGTTTCAATAAACCTGCTACCAAAAAAAAAAATAGAAGTGTAACATATTCCTGGTTTGCAGGAACAGGCAAAATGCACATTTATTCTAGTGATTTGATTGATATCTATATTGGACTGGACCACCAAACTGTCCCATGCTTCAATCCAACAGGTTTCCTCTTAACTTGGAAAATCTGCCTTCAGTTTTTGTGCCTAAGAACATGATATTATTTATAACTCATTCTCAAGATTGACATTCTCACATCCCCAGGACAATTCAAGATGATGATCTCAAACCATTTGACCTCAGCGTGCAGTTTAGTGTGTTTTTCTTTATCTCGACATCATTGCAAATGAGAGAAGTGAGGCAAATGATGTTTGAGACTTAAATAAACGAATAAAGTTTGCAATTTAGCAATGCCTATTACTTACTTATTCTATATAGTGTTTATTTTAGGTAACTTTTTAGTAAAGCTGATGTTGTTGGAGACTTGTAGTCCTCTCAGCCAAAATATTGGTCTCGCCAGCAGCAGACAGATGAATGGTGGTAGAACTGGTTGCACTTGTGTACATTCTAAGAACTTCTTAGTTTCTCTGTGGGTTTGAGTGCGTGTGCTTCTCCCATGTCCTTTCAATGAAATGACAAAATACATAATTTGTAATCGCCCTCAGTAACAAAACATAATAGTTTCTTAATCAGATACTGCTATGGTTAGGTTTTGGTTATGTTCGGGCAGAAAATGACTTGGTTGGAGTTAGGAGAAACATCCTGGTCATGGTTGAAAGAAACCAACGCTAACTGTCGGTAGGTATCGGGAAATCTGATGTTTGGCATCGCGGTATTTCCTCCTGTGGTCCAGACTGACAAGAGTCCAGATTTTTGTGGTTGCTAGATGTCTTTGTTTCTTGAATGTAAACATATGTAGTTTCTGGGCTTTCGCTGAAATGACTGAACGTTTTTGCCAAGAAGGAGAGGTTCTCGTGGGTGCCCCACAGTCCAAAGACAAGCATGTTAGGTTGAATAAAAACTCTGAATAAATAGGGACAAATGTTAATGTGAATGGCTTTCTTTGTACATGTCATTATCATTTGTTTCTCTTATTTCACATAGTATAAAATGATAAAACAGTGGGACCGGGACTGCAGCTGGAATTGGGACATGAAGGGCTCAGTGTAAAGTTGGACATATTTAACATCTGAAATTTGCTTTTCTAGACACCAGTCTGGTCCTGGCTTAAGATCTTAACTCCTGTGTTGAATAGCGTCGGCTTGTATTGCGTGTCCAATGTGATTTGGCCTGCATGTTCCCTTATTCTGACTCTTAAGTATTTGTTCAATGTTCTCTTAGTCTGTCCTCCACACTCATTTCCCTTCCCCTATTATAATGGTATGATGCTTAAAGTCAAGTGTCAGCCAAGGTCTGGGGATTGAGGTTTGGATGACAGTCTCCGCACTCCATCTGTGCAGGAGTTTTTCGAGTGTGGGCGCTTTTACAGCACAAAGTAGCCATCAAGGTCACAGTCTTCACATCGTATTTTTTCTTGAAACAACAAAAACAAGTCATTTTCATTTTAACAAGTGCATATGGGGTGAGATAATATCATTTGTTGCCAAAGTACTGTAAGTCAGTTTGCTTCAAGAATTTCCTTGAATTAGTGCCATGGTGTTAAATCTGCTGGATGCCTTAATCTCTCTGCTTGACATGTTTTGCTTGAAAATTCTTGAAATAAGTGGAAGTGCTTGGAAATAATCACAGTATTATCTCATTTCATTGGCAGTGGTTTGTCTCTTATTATATCAAGAACATTTTTGAGACTTCATGACTTGTTAATATACACTGTCATACTAAATGTCATGTTTAACACTCTATCTGTCCCTTCTTTTTACATCTCTATCTCCCACTGTTCCTACTGTGACACCCCAATCACTCCCTTCTCCCTTTGTTTTCCCAAGTTGTATGAAATTACCGTATCTCTAAATGAGTGTATTACTGACTGTACTGGAGATATCAAAACTCAGAGAGGAGCAGAGTAGCCCTAGAGGACCTGGGGCTAAATGTGACTTCCCTTGCCTGCGTGAGGACCTGACAGCAGGCTGTGGTCCAGGGGTCTGTGTCCCCACCCGCCATCCCATCTGTTGCCTTGATCCAGATGTCTCGGGAAGGATGAATCATAACTACTTCAGCTTGTTACCATTTAACTCTCTGTTTGTGTTTCTCCCAACATTATATCCTTTCACAGTTTAGACAGCAAAGAAAGTGAAAGAAGGTTGAGAGAGTCTGTTAAAAAAATGAGTTGATGAGACAAAAGACATTATTTTTGAGACTTTAAAAAAAAAAAAAAAAATAATTGTTTTCATCTTTATTGCTAATTGGCCGAACCCCTTTCCCAAACAGCAATTGTCCAATCATAGCTTAGCGTGCCAGGCCTGTCGAGCTCTGGATTTCTCCACATGTTGAAACACTTTGCATGTGGTTGTAGTAAGAGTAATATTCTGCATCGAGAATTTGGTGACCTTCCTTAAACCTAAAACAGAAAAGCGAACTAGTAAGACATGGAATTAAACAGTGTGTTTATCAGCTCTAACATTTTTAAGTGTTAGCATGCTACCTAGCTAAAGTAGTAAAACCTAATTCAGTAGTACTTCCAAGGCCAAGGAGCACATCATTAACTATGCATGATGAGTAAAGTTATAAAAGCAAACGATAATGTGTACATTCAATGAATAAGCACAACCAAAACTTGTAACATGTAATTAAAACCAATAAACGACGTTGGAAAAATAAATAAATAAAAGCAGACATTCATAACTAGCACGTTTAGTTTACATTCCAGCAGCTCCGGCCAATGTCACGAAATTAGCAGCACATTTAAAGTAAGGATATGCTGTTTGCTAAACAGTTTAACAGCATTATGTTACAATGAAATGAATGTCTGGTCTTAAAATTTTTCCTTAAAACAATATTTCACCCTCCAAATGATCATGTCTTTATCCATTACCCACCCCATGTTACAGAAAATTCTTGAAAAACAATTGGTGTTTCTCACATGCCTCTGGTGAATGAAAAGTCCAAAAATGGAGAAAATTCTTGATGGGGTCTGTGTTTAACAATAAAAAACTGTATCAAACTCACAACAACTTGTGCAGTATAACCCAGGTCTAATTTATGCCGTCGTATCCTCAGTACTTCAGACAGACAGTCCTTTTTGACAGGAAACTGAACAAAATGTTATATATTCTCTCTTTGACAATAACAGTTATTTCACCTGGCTGAATATGGGAACTGCTGGTCTACCAATACATCGATCAGCTAGTGAGTCTGTATTATTGTGTGACTTTGGTTTTAATTGGATTTACCAAAGTCACACAATAACACAAACAAACTGCCGATCAAGGCAGTGGTAGACCAGCAGCTCCTGGGCTCAGCGAGGTAAAATGACTGTGTTGGTCATTGGAGTCAGGCTTTTAAAAGAGCATTGATAAATTTAACTTGTTGTTCAGTACACTGTTGGTGAGGGCTTTCTTTTTGGGAGGTACTGAGCATACAACAGGATAAATGAGACTTAGATTATACTGCACAAGTTGCGTAAGAGTTTGTTAACAGATGTTTTGATATAGTTTTGCTGTGGGTAAACGTGGACCACGTACACTCTAACTCATCAAAAAGTGTCTGCCTTTTTTGATTCTTCATCCACCGGGGGCCACCTATTCAATATAACACATGACATTTGGGGGGTTAAGTATTTCTTTTGCATATGTAATTAACATACCATGCAGTAGGTCAGGGGGAAAACATCACCAACAATTTGAAGTGTAAATCAGCCAGTGCTATCATTTAACTATCAGTAAACTGTTTATGTGCCATGCGAGAACGGAAAGCTTGGCAGGCATAGCAACAGTAACCAAGGGTGGTGGCGCCACCTCTCAGAGATTGCTGCTCAATTGTCTCTGTCTTTGGTTTTCTGTTGATTAAGTTTGACATTCTGTAGGTGCTACTTAAAATGTGTGAAAAATACAGACTAATGAATTCTGAAAATTTAAAGAGAACCCCCCCAAAAAAAAGACTGAAACACGAACAACTTGAAGACAGTGAAGAGAGAGAGAAGAGACAGAGGGAGGGAGGAAAAGTGATTGAGTGAGAAATTGGGAGTATTATTATTATTAGAGTTATTCAGTGTTTCCTCTCCCACCGGCTCATATTGGAAGTTCGCCCCTGACCAGATTTGGCCTGCTGCAGCCTCTTTCAGTCCTCAGCGATCAGAGAGAAACCGGGTGTGAGAGAATTTTGCAGGATCTCAAATTAACCTCTCTGTGGATCTTATGTAATCCAATCGAACATTATCTAGGAATTCACAGCTCCTTGTGTGTACCTTTCACAGTGCAGCTGCACCGATTGCATGAGTATCTATCTCTACTATAGTTACAGTTTAATCCACAACGCCAAATGTGAATTATTGAAAAAGTCCCCATTCATGCATTTACTTAGCATCTCTCTTTCATAACTACTGCAGGAGGTTCTTTTCTCAATGTTACACAGCTGAGCAGATTAGTATATTATTACATAAAACTTTGCTGTATCTCAAACAACCAGACCATTTCTTGTAACTTCTGGCAACTTAAAATGAACAAAGTTTTTTCAAACAATTCCACTTGGACGAAGAGCCGAGGTGCCGCATGGGGTAGAAATGAGGCTTTTATATTTGATGAGATTAGATTAGATGAAACTTTAATGATCCCCTTTGAGAAATATGGTTATTGCAGCAGCAAGAAGTAATAGGATACATCAAAGAAAAATAGGATATAAATACGAACAGAGTAAATGGGGGGTTATATAAACACATGCAACCGACAATAATTTACAGTGATTACATCTGTGCAATTTAATTTACGGCAAATCTTCAACACCAAATGTGAAGTATTGAATTATGCTCCATATGTGCTCCATGCATGTTAGCCAGTGTAACATTTCCCTCCAAAGGCAGGAAAGTATAGACTGTACAGTGTATGTTTCTGCATCCTCTAGTAAATGTAAAAATGGCAGCGAAAACATGCCACTGGGTGTGTTTGTACACAGTATGAACAAGCTTATGTATGAGTCTGTCTCTCCATATGTTTGTGCACTGCTGTATTGTGTGTGCATGTGGTTGGCAGGGCTGATAAACAGGCAGTGGGTTGGTAGGTGGAAGGAGTCCACCGCCTCAGATTATTGACACAATCCTGGCAGAACGCAGCGCTGGGCGCTCCAAGAAATCTGGCTGGCGGGGCTCAGCGCTGCAATCTGATCCCCTCCATCCAGCATACAGCGCCGAAAAACGCACAGAAACAGGCTGCGAGGGAGACAGCTCTATCTATTCTTATGCCTCTCCTTGTGCTGTTCTCTTCCTACTGTGTAACAATCAACTTCAAGGATTGTTTTAGTCCAATTTGCCTTCTTGTCAGTCTCTCTGTCTCTTGCTGTCTGGCACTTAATCACTCACCCTGCCTCTGTCTCAGGACAGCATGTTACGAGATGTTAAGGCCATGTGCAGGCCTTAAGGTCTGAGGTCTGGGGCTTGAGGTTTGGACTACAGTCCCAGCACTTTGTTTACTGAGCTGTTTGTGTGTCTGAAAGTGTGTGTTTGTTTTTTTTGAACTGGACTTTGTTGTACAGCTGCCACTGGTGTCACAGTTCAGGCAGATGATAGCCTCCGCTATTGAACGAACATTTTGTTCTTCACAAACCTGTCACTTCGACTCGGATCACGTTTAATTTGTCGAGCATATTACTCTCAGATGGGAGTCCATTCCTTGCAGATGACAGATCGATTGTTCTGCAGATGCACTGCATTCATGTCTTGGGTTTGTACCACTATTGATTTCAATAAACTAAACTTTTACCTCCCTTCTCTATTGTCATAAGAAAAGCATTTCATCAGTCAAAGATACCATGAATTTTCATGTACAAACAGGACAGCCGTAGAGTTATGGAGTTAGATTTTGGCACACTCCTATTTACAAAGAGAAATAATGAATAATAGGCTTGGGTGGTATCACATGATCACAGTATACCAGGTTATTTAGAAATCATGATGGTATAATTTTCAATACCGTCAAAAATACACATACTCATCTTTCTATTTAACTCATACAGAGATGCTGTATTGAGGATGTACTGAATGTAGTGCACATCATACACCACCAGAGGTCAGTCTTTACTGGTGAAACAGGCAGCTGAGCTGGCAAACATGGTGACTTCCTGTGGTGGGCATAATGTTACAGGACTGCAACAGCTAGCAACGATAGAGACAGACCATGGGGAAAAACAGCATACTTTCACATCTACCTCAGTGAATTAAGGGATTATTTCAGCACAGTTCTCATCTACAGTTGTCACATATTGCGGCTTTGTCACTGGCCTTTCACGTCTAAATATCCTTCTGCATCTGCTGTTGATGTCCAATGCCAGGATTTCAACAAAAGCACATGGTTGGGATTAAACAACAAAAGTGCATGGTCAGGGTTAGAAAAAACAGATAACACTTGGGAAGTGAACACCAGTTTCCCGTGTGAAACTCTGGGGTTTGTTGGACGTATCCACCACCTTTCACACATGCCCTACAGGGACTTTCCAGCTCCTTATATTATTTTTTTTTACCAGCAGTGTTTCAACCTGACACTATCCAGCGGCTTATCATACTGACGTGACGAGTGCTGTCCTGGTCAACCAGTGGTGTACCATAACAACGTGAAAGATACATCACACAGCGTAACATACTGACGCCACCTAGCCACATATCAAACTGCCGAGACAGTTAGCTTTTGACGTCAGGTTAGGGTTAGGGGTTAGGTCTGATACTAAAATCATTGACAAAGCAGTGGTATGCGACGACTTTGGCAAGAGAATGGGCTGATTAACAGTGGACTAAGTAGATGACTAACAAGACTAGTCAGTTTTATTTTGTTTCTAGTTTCAATAAAGTGTGTTTTATGATGCGTTAACAAGGCAATTAAGCTAACTTAGTTTGCCGAAAGGGAAAAACTTGAATTCAGAAGATGTACAGTTGTGTATGTCTGTTTAATAAGGAAAATGGGTGCAATAATATTACCTTTCTTGATGTCTTGTTAGTTTATATTGTTTATTTATTAGACTCAAAAAGCTGAGAGAGATTGTGAAATGTAGCAAAGTTGCCAGTCTGGGCGGGCTGGGGTTGAGGATAGGTATACTGCCATATACCATATACCCCTGGTGAAATCTCAGGAATGTATAAAGGCATAAATAGATACTGGACAGGCCTAATGCATACTTAGCAATGCATGATCAAAACCAACTTTTGAGCTGCAGTCTGGCTAATGGCTGTGAGATGCTGGATTCAGAAACTCAAGTCAGATTCAATTTGATTTCATTCAACAGGTCAGAAATTGTCTCTTGAAACAGAGAGATTTTTCCCCCCACATGATGCTATAATCTCAGTAGTATGATTTGACCTCTCATTTGTCTTGGTTGTGAAGATAATTGATTATATAAAGAGGTACTCTGGTGATTTAGCATGGCACCATAAAGTCAGTGGACAAAAGAGAGAAAAGAATGGTTGGGGCGCCCTGGAAGACTGATGGTTAATTGCATACCACATAACTGGAACGTCTAGTCATACTCCGCTTGTCTCCTTGTTTTCTTTTCATTCTCTATACTGTCAACTGTCAAAGAAAGGCAAAACCCCAAAAAAGTAATCTCTGCCAAAACTGAAGAGGCAGGGATTCACTTTTAGTCTTTAGTCTTGGTCATTTCCTATAATGCAACTGATTATTATCTTTCATTAGACCCTGACATCAACAGTGTTCTTTTTATTGTTTATTTTGAAAGCTCTCTCCAGAGCCACTGAAACAATATACAACAGTTTCTTGAGTAGTATGTCTTGTCATGAGTAAACTGAACCTTATGTGGACTTAGGGGATACATCTTACTATATGTTTGACAGTGCGTCTGCTAACAAAAAATCTCAGCCTTTGGGTATGGTGGCGATTTCTAAATCCAAACTTTAAAAGTTCCCTCCAGAAACATATGGGTGACATCAAAGATGCTGTGTTAATGTTTATCTGTAGTGTATTGTATATACAGTAGAGTAGATATACAGTAGATATAGTAGATATAGCTGCCCTGATCCCCTTAGACCATATATTATGCATATAATTCTTTCCTCCATGTTAGAAGCATGATAATTGTAATGTTCCATTAGAAAATTTCACTGTCTGGAAATTTACCATTACTTGCAAATTCCAGCAGCTAAAAAGGCAGTAAATCTTAATTTCTCTACTTGAGTTCTTTGAGATTGACACAAAACCACAGAGGTTCAGCAAATCTCCAGTGTAAATGGGGCTACAACAATATCCACTCCTGCTATCATTAGATCACATGCCATCGCCTCAACCTTGACCGATACATCAAGATATTAGATATGTTTTCAAGCAGAAATTATTTTTTAATAAAGCAGTGATTCTGATTTAGTACTTAAATTCATACCAATAAACAGATGAGAACACTCAAAGCGCCAATAAACAGCTCCAGCGGAGTTGAGCATTAGGTGTGCTTTACTCAAGAACAACTTGACACTAGTGGCTGGGAGCTGGCAGCACATTTCAGATTCTCTTTTCACATTTTTTTCAAATCAGATTTTAACCATCTGCTTGATTAAAGGTCTACTTCATTCTGTCGACGACCACAAACACACATATTGAAGGAACCATAAGAAATGGAGTGTATTGACATAAGGGACAACAGTCTGAGCCATCCACTTTTCTTTGCTGTCATATGTATACACTATGTTATGGCGTAGGACCTGAGTAAGGGTTAAGAACATAAGCACTGCCATGTGTTTTGCTAGGCAGAGTGGGTCTGTTTTGCCAGGCCAATCATCTACTGTTGGCTGTTTAAACTATGGAGCTGGGACGTTCTACTGCCAGCCTTAGTTGCCAGTGGACCAGTGGACTTGGCTGAGTATGACTCTCCCTCTCCATGGCACTTAGTGCAGTGGTATTCAGCCAATAGACTATGATCTTTTGCAGAAATGGGCTGGAAACAGGACTGCAGAAGGCTGCAGGCTGGGTTATAATCTTCAGCAGTATGCCCAATACTCTTGGCTTAGCCTGAGCTGCTCTCAAATACCCTCTAATTCTACTAATGCAAGGCCTTGGCTCTGTGATCTGCCCAGACAAACCTTATGCCAGTTTGTTACTTTTATTATCATTATTAAGTTTTTATTCATTCTTTATCAGCAGGACCAAAGCAGTTATGATCCTGATAAGCTACTGTTTATTCTGATAAATGGAATCTGGAATACATGTATACCTTAGTCAAGTCTTGCACAAGTCAGTGCACACAGAAAGGCCCTGACGCTGCTTGGGTTGGGGGTTCCATTACCATGGGGACAATCTTTTCTTAAATATATATATACACTATGGGGGTTTAAAATGACGTGTCATACCACATGGGCCAAGTCCAATAGGATTAATGGTTCAATATGTCTTTAGCTGGAATGTGTTGCATTTTCAGAACTGATTTGAATAGTAATGAGCCATCCTACAAGATTGTCTGAGTGTGTTACACTGTTTTGAAACCGAAAAATTGAACAAAGTATAAACTTAGTTGCACAAGTTTTTGTCTGTCAGGAAGTGTTGTCATTTTATATAAAAGTCATACTTAGCAGCAAATCACTTTGTCTTGTACATGTATGTTAGGAACATACATCCTTGATCATAAGAAAGCTGTGACCATTAAGTGGATACTTTAAAAGATCTCATTGGAATTGGAAATAACTAAGGTATCATGTAATGTAATCATCGGTGAAACATCAAACCGAATCCAAACAACTGCAAATGGAGAGTTTACAGTATCACAACACAATTTTGATTGTGCGTGTGCGCCAGTTGGCAATTGGCTCAAACATTCATTTGATTTTTGACAGTGATCACAGCGGACAACAAAGGAAGGGAACAAAGTGTTTTTTTTAACACACTAGGAAGTGCTGTGGTTTTGGAGCAGCAGCTTACTGGCTCCTTGTTTCCTGGTTTACAGTAGAAGCTAAGTGTATAATGGGAGCCCTGTAAACCTTTGGTGCTGCGGTCAGAGAAAGCTGCATTGCAGTTAACATAATTAGGACCAATACCACTGTAGTACCACATGTAGGACTTTTTCACACTGCTGGATCGAGCTGAAGCGACCTCTGTTGAGCCTAGTTAAATGAGGGGACAAGGTCATGTTCATGAACTCTGAAACTGATATTAATGTCATTTAAGGCACCACATTTGTCTGTAAAAAGACGTGGACTCATCAGCTGGGCCAGGAAAAACATGTTTTCTAAATTACAATCTGAACTATTGACAAAGTAGGGATGTGGTGATTTGAGCACGCTCAAGTGTCTAGTTTTGGAAAGAACACAGGTCAACACAATATGTATTTAAAACTAAAGGCGCCTTTAGACTGTGCAATAATGATTTTGTAAGTTTATTGAATGTCAAACTGTGCAAGATGGTTGTAATAAAATCTTGGTCACAATATGTCAGAGTGCACAATATCCATTTAAAGTATTTCAGATTGTGAGACGAATGCGTGGTGAATCCTAGCCCTACAATGTAAATAGAAAAAAGTATGAGAGCAAAGGCACGCCATTACAAAGCATAAAAACTGAAAACAGAAGGAGGAAGTTTCAAATTCTTTATTATCATATACACAACAGTTACGGAGAGGCAGACATAAAGTTTTGCAAGTCAAAATATAGGGATAAAATATAACATAAACAAAATACTAAATCAAGCAATATAACTTGTTGTGGAAGTGAGGAGGAGAAGGAGGAGAATGTTCGTGTTTTCCTCCTTATCTTTATTAAGAAACACAGTCACAAAATGGCCCGCCATCCACTGTCATTTCACGTGTTTTCTGATTGGTTGGTTTGTAGACATGGGTAGTAGCAGCAGTCACATTGTAAAAATTGGTGCAAAATTTTTGCCAAAGCTCCAAATCTGGAGAAACGTGATGCTAAAGGCTTGGTGTCGTATGTTCTGTTTCTACTCCACAGACTGTGTAAAAGAAGTGGAAGTAGCCACCGAGACATCACCCATAGAGTGTGCCAGGGCTGACGTCAAAACCTGGAAGTTTAGCATCGCACTGGTTCCCGGAAGAGAAAGTGAATGTGATTTTTGCATTGCGTTCTGGATTATGTCAGAAAATAAGCTCCGTGGCTAACACAAGTTTATGATACTTACAGGTTTTGTTCAGCGAAATAATCTTCACATATGAACACCTTTCATACCGCATTTGAAGCTTAAATGCGATCGCCACGGTCGCATGACTCTTGACGTCACCGCCACTAAGCTTTCAACTGATTTCGGCCGCTTTATTTTAAAAACATAGTATAATGGGGAAATCGGACTGTTTAAGCTAAATAAGAAGCTGTAATGGCGGACTGCCAGCACTCTCGCCTGTTTGGGGGTGATGACGTTTAATGTCCCCGACAGGGTTTGTAGTCGTATTGAGCAACTTGTTAGCAACCGCCTTTTTTACGACACGTAAAAGCTTCAAAATTCACGAGTAGGGTATTTACTGACGTGTTTTATGTCGTAGAACAAAACCTGAAACTCGCTTAAGCTTTTGTTAACCACAGACCTTATTTGAGGCATTTTTGAGAGAACCGGAAGTGCTAAAAGCGCTAACGGAGTTCCAGGTTTACTGGCACACTCTATTGGTTTGTGTTTTAAAGCTTTGAGTTTGGCATTTTCGCATTTTCACTCGTCAGAAGTTACCATATTTAGACGAGAAGGTTGAGCTGTGGAGGAGCAATGCGTGGAGCTGACTAAAACATTGCCTCGTTCTCAACTCATCAATCATAAGAAAGCCACATCCTAAAGCAAACCCTGCTTTATCGTCTATATACTTCTAGATGCGACCTTAATTTACTAAATGAACACCATGCTGTATTAAAGAAAACTTAAAACTAGCGACTGATGCCATAAACTCACTTGGAAAAGGTACAAAGGTAATAAGTCAAGTGAGAGGTACAGCCATTTATCCAGACTTCTATACAACTGGACTTTGTTTTGCAACAAGTGGAGTCACCCCCTGCCAGCCATTATCAAGAATGCAGGTTTAAGGCACTTTCACATTGGCATCACCTTTCAGACCAGGGGAAATACCTTGATCTTTACACAGGGCTTTCTGGTTACTGCTCTAGCTAGCATGCTAACAGCAAACATGTCAGCAAGCTGGGATGAGAATGAGCCATTTACTTCCCCCTAGGGATGAACCGAATATTCGGTAACCGAATATATTCCGCCGAATATTGCAAAAAAACACACATTCGGTATTCGGTGGAATAAGTTAAAAGCAAGGCCGAATAATAGCAGCGTGTTTTGATAACGCAATTAAACGGCGTGCTGTGTCGGGCGGAATAAAATGTCGGCAGTGTGGCGATCCGTCCGTCACGGCACTCGCATTTGCAACTAAAAATAGTTTTGAGCGAGCAAAGTAGGCTTAAATCATTCAGCACGCTGTGCGAGCAGCCTACAGATTTCAACCAGCAGCAGAAACGAAAGGCGAATCCCACCGATTGTGGGTTGAATGGGGGTCACAGACACAGACAGTAACGTTAATGTATTCCTGTCAAATACAGCGGCCATCGGCTTACCCGGCGACGGAGAAGTCGGTTCCAATAATATCCTCTTCTTGGTGTCATGACTGCCCAGAAGTACCTGAACAGCCGAGCCAGCCTAACACAGGTATGTGACGTGTCAGAGGAGAAACGAGCCTTTCACATTTCTGTCTTGTCACTAACGGCCCACAAACCTCACCACACTTTAGGGACTGTTCATTACTTATGAAGGGACTGTCAGGGGAGGAGGGTGGCTGGTTGATTTTTATTTCATTTATTTATTTTATTTCAATCCCCCCTATGTTAATCACTTATTAATGCTGTTTTTGAAGTATGAATAAGTCAATAAGTAATTTATTCCATTGAAATATCATTGATGTATTATAGAAAAGTGATTTATCTTTTCATAAATGACAAAAGGCACATCTGCCTCATTTTCACTGTGGTATCGTGATACTACTCAGAACCATGATATTTTCATTGGTATCACACAGTGGGTCCCAATATTTGTACTGTGACAACACTAATCTGGAGGGGGTTCATCTGCAAAAACTAATGAAAAACTAAACAATGATATTCGGTATTCGGTACTCGGTATTCGGCCAAGCGTTTAATAATATTTGGCTTCGGCTTCGGCCACAAATTTTCATTTCGGTGCATCCCTACTTCCCCCTGGCATTGTCTTCTCAAGATTGTGCGTAATTTTATTGAATGTAGAAAAGCTCCCTGAGCTAGCTAGCAAGCGTACTAGCTTTGATGCTAGTGGCACCATAAGGGCACACAGTGTTTTTCTTAACATGTGTTTGTACTATCAACTCCTGTGTCATTACTGCCTCATATCAGTTCCCCTATGGTAAAGCAGTTCATATTCCAGCAGAGGAGTTGGTGGCGCAGCACTGGGTCAGCACTTGGAGGACAGCATTAACTAAAGTTGAACTCAATGTGGAAAACAAAAAAAATATGTGAATTTACTTTTATTGCTGCAAGTGGTTCTACTAAATTGATTTGATTAAAACGAATTGATTTAGCCAAGAAACTTGACAGTTTCAAATGCTGGTGTGATCGGGCCAGACCTGAAGCACAGATGTGGTGAAAAATGCAGCTTGGTTTCAAGAATGTCCATGTCTTCTACATTTCTGGGATTGCACAGGCAGAGAGGTACAATCGGAGCTTTCCAAACACTGCTGATAATTGGATAACCTGCCTTACCCAGAGCCAAAAGATTTGATTGTGTGTTTAACCACAGATTGTCTCACATAACTGAGTTTACAAAGAAAGAGGCACAGAGGGATAATTGTGTTTTGAGGGTGGAGTTGCAGGCCAACGCTAGATTAAAGGTCTTTTATTGTGAAGGTGGTGACAAGCTCTTGGTCTGGCAGAAATAGCCAGATGGCTAGTTCAGAGGAAATGTCTGAGAAGATGAAATAGGTCGAGCCAAATGACTGTTAAGTGATAGCAGAAGAAGTCTTGTGACAGAGTGATGTCGAGGGAGGATTTGTGTGTTTGTATGCGGGATAATTGACTTTGCTGTAAGTGTGTGTATTTTTGTCGATGTGTGATGCTTTGGATTTTTCCTGGCAGCTACTGTACAGGCCACAAATCTCCCCAGTGAGTGACTGATCAAGCCCATTAAATATGACAGTGACTGATAATACACAAACTCCACCACATTCCCTCTTTCACTGTCTCTCTCCCGCACACACAGACACACACACACACACACACTCAGCAGCAGTTTGGCATGTCATCTTCTGGCTGAGTTCAGGATCGCCGGGGGTTCACTTTTATTGGGAATGTTATCTAACTTGCATGGCAGCAGATGGTCTCTGTAACTCTGTTTTACCCCAGGGGAAAAAAAGCTGAGCATCTTTAGGAGGAGCGAGGTCCAAACATGCAGCGTATTGCAACCCAGTTTAGAGTTTGTTTCTGGTTTGTTGTGATTGGGGCTTGGCTTGTAGTAGGGAGGTGCTGGAGATGCTGGAGGCTTTTTGAGCACAGCGTACACATGGACCCACACACATACATGGATATCCTCTCTCTCCTGGGGCTGCTGGAGGTTTGGCTGAGGAGAGGAGATGGTGGTTGTGGTCTTTCCTCAGACACTGCTGGGGGTGGTAGAGACGCCTGCCCACTTAACCACCAGGCACGTTAGCATTAGCCAAAAAATGCATTATGTGTCCAACTGGACCATGTGCCTGTGTATGTCTCTACTGTATGTGTGTGTGTGTGTGTGTGTGTGTGTGCATACACTCGTTTGTTGGTGTACCTGATCTTTTATTCTTTTACAAGCGCTACATGTTACATCTTTAACCGGTAACTGCCAAATAAGCTGTTACAACCGCTGTTGTAATTATGGTAAACAAATGAAACCCTGGTCATCAAGTCTATAACAACAAGAATAGTACTTTTACAGAAGGCTATGCTGTGATTTGTACAGCAATACTAGGGAGGACAAACTTCTGCCATAGAGAGTTACTCAACAAAGACACATAATGATCCTGTAGGTTTTCTTGTTTTTCTTGTAATCATTTCAGCTTTGTGTCTCAGAACTTGGCATGACCAATGGCTCTGTGTGCTACAGTATCTATATGATCCTCAGCTGCTGCGTCTATGGAGAAACAGCCAGTCAGAGACATAAATCAGAGCTGTAGCAAAGTCTAAACACTTTGGCGTGCTGCGTGGCAGAACAAAATATGGCGCTGCGCCTTTCAGATTCATCACAAAATGACTGAGAATCCAAAACTGAATTTATGTAGGAGCAGAGTGTTGTTGTTTTTTGTCCAACACCATTATCTGTAGCTTCTGCCTGCCTTTAGGGCTCACATAACAGAATTTTAAGTTGTTTGATTGGATGTTTCTTATCCAAATATACCATTGGCGTCGTAGTTAATTATGCAGGAACCTGATGCAATACAATGTAAAATGCACTGTAGAGGTCCGTATATGTTTTGTCAGTGTTGGTTTCATTAAAATAATTGATTCCATTCCATAGCTGCGCTTGTACCCATCACACCACTTAAAGTCCCAGTGAAACAGAAATGTAAGTGTCTTGCACTTCTGTAATGTGATGTGTGTAATGGACGTAGCTACCATGGCATCACCCATTTAGTTTTTTCGGGGCAAGAATTGACCATATTTGGATGAGAGGCTGGCACCGTGGAGGAGCAAGGGGTGGATCTGACTCACAGATTGCAGTGACCGGTAGTGCTGCCTCGCAGACAGCCTCTCACTCAAGCAGCCCTGCCATAAAATATGTGTAACTTTGGGCCTTAATAAAATGTAAATGAGTTATAAAAAAAATTCATCCCCGTACAGTTGTCAAGAATGTTGAAATTAGCTAGACCAGAACTGTTTTTTGTAGCAAACATGTTTATTCCTGCTGTAAAGTTGGGCATTTTGAAATGGGAGTCTATGGGGATTGAGCCAGCCTCTAGTGGCTATTTGATGAACTGCAGTTTTTTCGCACGTATGCATTGGCCTCATTTTTCGGCCTTGGAGGTAGCCGCTTGCGTATTTTCCAGTGAAATGGAGTGTTTGTCACGAGAGGGATTTAAATGGAGTCATTCACTTTGATAGGACAGCTAAAAAGTGGGCAGATTTAGGCTTTAGTGGAGCTACAATGGATTATGTGATAGATAGATGTCATGGTATAATTGGTTAAAATTGGTTGGTACCAGCTTTTGTAAGCCTACGTCATATTTTGTTTTACAAGAAGAAAACATGATTGCATTTTGATGAATGAGAATACAAAGACATTTTCTTTATCTATTTATTTATTTATTTATTGTATATATTGCTAAAAAGGTGCACAAATATCTGGTGACATGATCTAAAAGAGTTTAAACAGCATTTTTTCATTTCATCCTGACTTTAAAGTGATGGAAGGTACTTTTTATTTTAGCTATCATGACAAAAAGTTTTTTTTAGTATCTGTTACTGTATCCTAATGTAAGTACATGGGACACAGTGATGGACTGGCCATCTGGCATTTGGGCAAATGCCAGAACGGCCGCATGGTCCTGCGGCCGCCGGCTGCCAGGCGAAATAAATAAATAAAATAAATAAATAAATCTTCTCTTGGCGGCCCAAAACATTTTTATCGGCCACAATATACATATAAGTAGTAGCCTAAATATAATTTTAAATAAATATGAGTGAAATGATAATATAAAGTGTTTTTGGTCATCAAGCATTTTCTTGCGATCATTGAGTGATGACATTTGACATCTGACAAGTGACAGATGATGGGTAATGCACTCAACGTCAACGACAACATGACAACAAGAAAAGAAAATGGATGGAGGCACGAAAAGACGGGTGGAGAAGGGTGGAGTGGAGAAAAAGAGAGAGAAAAAAGGAAAGCTATGCTCGCGAAGAGTGAAAAGTATGCAAAAATATCAGATTTATTTACAAAAAAGTGTTTACCCAGCGGTGACAGACCGAGCACCTCTGCAGCAAGTGCAGCTAGCAGTACGGCCTCTGCCTCAGAGAAGAGCAAACTCCTTCGCAGCCTGCTAACTACTTAAAGGTAAGACATAATAATAATAACTTAATTTGTATAGCACCTTTCAAAACGGAGTTACAACGTGCCTAACAATAAAAACAATTAGAACATAAAACAATAAAACATCAAATAATTTAAAAACAGTTACAATAATTAATTACCATCAATTAAGAAAAGACCATACGATAAATGTGAGTCTTAAGAAGAGATTTAAAAGAAGACACTGAGAGACACATATTTATGTTTATACTCTAGCTGTGCAGTGCTCCTGTCATGTTTTGGTGAAGCTATTGTAATATGCATTGTGGCTGCTGTAACATTTATTATGGCTTATAACACATAGGGTCCTTCTGGTTTCTGTTGTAACTCGTGCTTTTGATAGAGCCATTGAAATGTGCACTGTGGCTGTGCAGTGCTCTTTTCATGTTTTGCTGAAGCTATTGTAATATGCATTGTGGTTGGTGTAAGATTTATGTTTCTGTTGTTATAATTTGGTTGTGCTGTATTCTGTCCAAGAGGGGGCGCCTATGGTTAACGGTGGAAGTAGGCTAAACCTTTAGGATGAAGTTGTGTGGAGTTTGATTTCAGATTTTCGTGTTTTGGTAGACATAGAGCTAGTATTATTAACTGAGGTTATTAGTCTGGCCTTTGAACGTGCCTGAATTTATGGGGGTTCTGCTGCTGCCTTATTTTCTTGTGTGCTGTGCATTGTTGTCTACTGTACCAGTGCGATTGTAGTGAGTTGATTGCATGGTGTGTGTTCTGAATTTCTGCATTCTCATCATATGGTTAGCTTTCCACATGCTCCCATGCAAGCCACAAATCAATTTTATCATTCATAATGACTGTGTCTGTATATCTCCTCTTCTATTGTGCATCAAGGCAGTGAGTGAGTGTGTGAGTTTCTATGGTAGTTGTGGAACAGTCTGTGTCTCTGTGGCGTAAAATCATCCATCATAGTACCTAGTAATATGTGGGAGGGGGGATATGAGACACCACACCTGTTCTTTCACAAATAAGGAACTGATGATCTAAAATGACGTAAAAATGCATATTTTTTTGCAAAATAATATGAAAATTTTTCACCCCTGGCTGGCCGATGCACCGCCGTAGGGCCTCTGCGTCAAAAATACCCAAGACTGTATGGCTGCAGCCTGGAGCCTCCCGTCTCATGGCTCTCGTATCATGACCTCTCGTCTGGTGATAAAGAAGCCACGCCCCCCGAGCTTCTAAATTTCAGAATAAAAGCTCGCACCCGACACTATAGTTGTTTTAAACATAATATTGTATTTTGTAAAGCTTGCGCCTGACACTATAGTTGTTTTAAACGTAATATTGTATTTTGTAATGTATTTTAGGAATCCTGGTAGATTTTCCTGGTAGAAAAGTTGTGTTAAACATATGACTGCAGCCTGGAGCCTCTCGTCTCACGACCTCTCCTGTGTTAAACAAATGACTGCAGCCTGAGCCTCTTGTCTCATGACCTCTCCTATTGTATTTTAGGAATCCTGGTTGAAAAGTTGTCGTAACAATTTCCATGTGATGTGTGAAAGGAATATATAATACATATATAAAATATATAAATAAAACAAGTCTTTTAAAGAATGCAGCTTTTTTTATTTCTTTAGTCAAAACATCCAGACTGCAGCTGGCAGAACTGGCTGCAAAATCCAGGGTGGGGATCCTCAGAATGAATCCCCCGGAGCTCTCCCAACTTCCCATGTCCAACATAACCTGTGGGTATAGCAATAACAAAACAAAAGCATATTCATGTGCATGGTGTTAAGATTTGTTTTTTTGTTGCAGACACAAAGTCATTTTACCTAGTAACATTTGAATATTTGAATTCTGTTGAAAGCACAGTGTGAATACCTGGCATGCAGCTCTTAAATGTGCAGTTGCACTGAGCGCAGTTTTGTACAGAGTACATAATGTTAGGTATTAGCTAAAAAAAAAAACCAGTAAACGCTAACGTTTCTTCAAATAAAGATGTATGTGTTAACCCAAGGGACACGTAGTAACATCTTAGGTTTCAAATGCAACGTTACAAACTATCCAGATGGTTAAAATTGTAAAGTTAAGAGTTTAACCGTTTTATTTTTTTAAATGGATAGTAAAAAAACTGGTCTCTTTGGGAATTTATCTGTAACGCCGCTGCCATCTTCTTCTTCTTCTTCTTCTTCTTCTCCTCTCGGTTTGATTTATTGGTGGCGAGAGATTCAGGAAATCGCGAATTTGCATTTTTGACCCTGTGCACGCCCAAGTCATGACACGAAAGGTCATGAGACGAGAGCCATGAGACGAGAGGCTCCAGTCTGCAGCCATACCCGTCTCCTTCTTCTCTTTCTACTGTTTCAAATTGCAAATGCTAGAATTTAATGTGGTGCACCGAGACCAACCAGTCAGAGCCCAGGAGACTTTAATGCAGCTCTCAATCACGTCAGTCACTGCTTGTGACTGTGGTCAAACTGTAAAATTAAGCAGCACTTATCAAATTTGAATAAGATTCTGTTTTTACATGGCTCTTGTTGCAAATGTTTTCAGGAACATATTTTAGTGTACTGTTTAGCTGTGAAATGAGAAAGTTTGCTCTGGCAAGTGGGCAGTGCTTTGTGTTTTCAACAAGACAGCTGGGTCACAAATATTCTCATTTTATCGCTGAACAGTACATTAAATTATTTTTCTGAAAACATTTGAGGTGAGAAATAGGCAATGCAGTAAAAAAAAAAAAAAATCTTGATTATTTGATCAAGTACCCACCGGGATCTGGTTTTACTTCAGTAAATGGTTGAAGAAAATGTGGAAACCCAGCATGGCTGCCACAGCACGACTGGCACAACAGTGCTGAGAGGAATTATAAAAATATCTTTTCCAAAAATCCAATCTTTGGTCATCAAACAGAACAAGGATCTTGGTTTGTGAGTCCAAAATCATCTTCCTAAACTGCATTTTTAGACTTGCTTTTATGAAATGTTTTGTCTGCTTTGACATGCTGTGTGGTTTCTTGTGTTTTTAATAATCACTTCTTTCAAATCTCCCTCTATTTTCATATTTTGCAGTGCACAATATTTAGTTCTTGTTATGTAAAGCCTTTTTGCGGAGCACTTTCTAAAGTCTGGTTTAAATTACAAACCATCATGTCATTTTGATCACTTTATTATATCCAGCTGATCCCCAGCAGAATCACTGCAACCCTACAGTACACCACAGTAAATAGATGTAGACAGTGAAGTAAACTCCTGGTCTGACCCTGTTTTACCTCATGTTGTTTGTTCATTCTGGTCTTCCTAAAATGCTGCCGGGCTGAAAAACCTTGCTGGGGATTCCTGACAACCTTTTTGTCTTTGTTATAGAACAGCCCGTTTGCTTTGGTTTTTAAACATCTGATGGATATTACAAGCTGTAATATACAATATTGGACCACCAAAATAGAAGGCAGTGGTGCATCTTTATGATACTCACCAAACTGATTCAAGAGTGATCTGATTTTGATTAATGTGATTAGATTTCATGTGTTTACTTTACAGTGTGTGAATTTTTGCCCCATGTACCAAAAATGAACTCTGCTACCACAGCAGAACAAATGAGACAGGACAGGACAGTTCCTGACAGTTGGACAGGATTGTGTCCTAAATGTTTATAAATCCAGCATTTTCAACAATTCTAATAAATGGCATTGCTGATTTTGTCAGTTCAAGGAAATCAGTTTAATACTGTATTTTGTTATATTTTGTAACTCTGGCCATTGGTTTTATTGGTTGTGTTAACAGCGTACAACCGAACCACCAAAACAAATAAGACTGAGACAACAATCCCAACTCAAGGCCAGCAGATCCATCTCTGTTACAAGCGTGCAAAATCTGACCAAAGACCATGTGAAAGGGTTGAAAGCACCAATAAAAGCCAGCAAGTGGACCATGAGTTGGCATTGTTTTGCTAAACTACTATTTCCAAGGCCAGGAATAAAGTTTCACACTTGCCTTGAGTATTTTGAAAACTTGTTTGCAAGCTAGCAGCAGTCCAATCACCAGATTAAATATTGGTATCGTACGTTTCTGCAAATCACAGATATATTACATTTGTACATTATTATGCAGCACATATTATTGTGGTGGCACATGGTTACGTTTAGGCACGAAAAACACTTGGTTAAGGTTAGGAAAAGAGCATGTTTTGGCTTAAAATACCTGATTTGGTGTCACAATCACAGCTAGAAATGCTGCTGATGTCACACTAACAAAAACCCAGTTTAAGTCTCACAGTTGCCACTGGAAATGCCACTGTTGTCATGCTTAAATAAAAACTCACGGTTTTGGTGGCACAATCATGGCTGGAAATGCGCTGATGTCTTGCTCATGAACACCCAGTTTTGGTGGCGGTTGCCACTGGAAATGCCACTGATGTCTTGCTAAAAACCACTGGCTTTGTTGGCACAATCATGGCTGGAAATGCTGTCGATGTCATGTTAAGAAACACTCGCTTTTGGTGAAACAGTTGCCACTGGAAATACCCAGTGGCAACACCCAGTTTTAGTGGCAAAAGTGCTGCTGGAAATGCAACAAACACCCAGCTTTGGTGGCACAATCATGACTGGATATGCCGCTGATGTCTCGCTCGTAAACACCGGGTTTTTTTGTTTTTTGTCTCAAACAATGGCCTGCAGCTTGGCAGCTGTCTAGCTTGTGTGCCGCGCCATTATCCACCATCCTCTCTACTTACCGATGGCAAACTCAGCTCATATACTGCACATGTAATCAGAGCTATGTCACTTAAGAAATGTTGATATGATATGTATAAAATATACAAATGTAAAGTATCTGTTGCTTGCAGAAATGAACAATATGAACATTTTCTTTGGGTGGCAAGCAGTCGTCTTCTTTCCTACCTTTACTGGCAAATTGCTTTGTCTTTGGGATGAACAAAATTGGAACCCGCACAAAAAAGCATTGCTCTAAAGCCAGTGGTCAAAAACTCCACAGGGTCCTTTTAAGTACTGTTTGTAGTTTTTTTTCCGTGTTTTAACGTGTTATTCTAACCAGCCCTTGCTTTGAAAATTATTACACGCAAAATGTTGAGTGAGTTAGGGAACTCCGACATGGCTGGCTGTCCTACTGATCTTACAATACACCACCTGAAAGCCTTCAAATTAAAAGCTGAAACCTTTTATCCTTCCCTTTTCAACATATGTTTTGTTTGGTGCTCAGATTTCACTGAATGTGCTAAGCTTATAACAGTGCAGGGCATGCAGAAGAGATACTCTCCTCTCAGAGTAATGAGAACCAGAAGCTAGTGCTCTGAAGAGACATTTCCACTGTACACCACATCGAACTGCTGTTTTGAGATGTGACCTACAGTATCCAAACTCAACAGTAACAACATTTGCGAATGACTCATCTGTTCTTATTGTATTTGTTGAGTCATACTGTATATCTCATGTTCGCCATAGCCTCATGCGTCACATTTTGCAAGAAACGCTCAAACGGTAATGTCTTAAGTAATGTTATCTCCTGTCTAAGAGTTCATTGACCATGAAAACAGTGTCACAGTTTGGAGACAGGCAGCAGATTGTATGCCAACACAGGTCAGTAAAGCCAAGTAAAATATGGGAGATTAGAAATATGAAGTTATAATTTTTTACAGAAGCTTTAAGAATTGGTCCGTTAAGTAGATGTTGGAGAAACACAAGAGTTTCGTTTCCCAATATAGGCACTAATTAACTTCATATTAAAAAAGGCCCATTTCCAGTACTAATGAAAGGTAGATGGATTCAGGATAGCAGAATGAAGACTTACACAATTGCTGCCACTGTATGGCCTTATACTTTTCTGGCAGCGCCCGTGCAGCAGAATGTGTCGGCCTATAGTTTGATAAAGATCTCAGTTCCATTCCAGTCTGCGTTTACTGCTCCTTACAGGACAGCTTATAGAGATTTCACTCTTGGATTCTGCTTCCTAACTCTGACATTTACAGACATGGGGTTTTGGATCCTCCACGCTCACACAGGGGCATGGAAACATAACCCCTGCTGTCCAACTCCCCCAGCCCACCAGCCTCCCCCTCCCTGCTATTATAACCAGTCCCAGCTCCTATAAAGCTCTCTGGCTGGGCTGCGGTCCTGGCAGGCAGTGTGTATATCTGCTGGGCTCCGCTCTGCTCTGCTTGCTCTGGTCTCGGTGCCGGTTCTGGAAGTGAATTTGGTGCCCAAGGTGACCCAAATCTGCTCCCCCTGTGCTCATATAGTGGCAACTGTTGTAGATGTGCCCCTTGATGAATTTCTTCAGCTACAGTCCTGCAGAGTGTCTTTTAGTTTAAGACATTGAGTTTAAGACATCTGTCACACAGGGTTTGTGGTCAAATCCAAGTTAACTAAGTGTATAATACCTGTAGCCTAAATCAGAGTAAACTGACTGTGTTCTTCATTTCCTTGTTATTGATTAGACCCTTGCAATAAAATAGGGAGAGAATATTTTCAAGTCTGTAGTTTTACAGTCTGCATTGCATCAAAAAATACGAAGCAAGAATGTATGGATGTGAATTTTTTTTCCAATACTGATTCTGATGCTCCAACTCAGGATACCAGCTGATCCAGAGACTCAATCCAGCACCAGGGTGCTGATCCATCTTATCTCAATTTGTAAAGCTCTTTGTCTGAACTGATTAAAATAATTCTTCTAAGTGTCAGGTAACAAGACATAAATCTTTAACAAATTTTGTTGTTTGGCATTGCACATTTGCAGGTCTTGTGAGATACGCTGGTCAAAATTAAGGCTGCAGATATCCTCACTAGTCCCTATTGCTTAAGGTCCAAAAAGGATGGATCCTTAATTTCCCAAAATGTAAATGAAGTGCATCTTTCTTTAGACTTTCCCAGACTTGTACATGCCCAATACCTCATCCTCTTAATACCAGTCAAATCTGTCAGTGCTTCCAGTAGATTACATGTTCATATTTATGTAACTTTTCATAGCACTAGCATTTAGTTCAAGTTATAAGTGACAGAATCCAATTGGCAGAGCAGGCATTGGTGCCTTAAGTTTTTCATAAGGGTGGCCAGATGGGGCCACTGAAAGTCTTGGGGTGGCACACCAAAACCAAAGCTTGAAGTATAGGATAGTTAAAACTATGTCAATATGAGAATTAAGGAACTGCATACTGTATACTTTGGTTTCTTATTTTACAGTTATGTTACTAACTTTAATTATGGGAGACTCTTGGGTACCCATAGAACCCATTTTCATTCAGTTATCTTGAGGTGAGACTTCATGGGCCATACATTTGCGGTTGGGGGGGGGGGGGGGGGGGGGTATATCAGGCCGGTCCCCCCTTGGTTGCGCCACTGAGAGCAGGGGGGGAGTAAAAGGTTAAAACCAATTGGCCATGTTTCTCTATTCAGGAGTCACATGCAAAATCAATCACTGTCCAATGTTTGAAACAATGTGGATGGTGTTGCGCTGCCTTTATGTGCCTCAGTGAAGGATTGGTTGGAGTGGAAGGATTGGTCAAATTTGGATAGCTTGATTGTTCTACCATGCTGTCCTTTTAGCACACAGACATCATTAAAGCTTAAGAAGCGTGAACGCCAGAGTTCATGGACGCCGTTTCTGCATCGACTTTTTTGCAAATTGTGCCGCACTCTCCAACTGTCTGTTATTGTTATGCATGCTGAAATTGACTTTTTGTCCTCTCTGCAACTCAGTTGCCTCAAATGGGCCATGTAAGCCGCCATGATTGTCAGGAGTGATGAGAGAGAGCAGGAATGGTGGGTTGAGGGCTCCCACTGACCGGTCAGATGTAATTTAATTCATGGCTGATCGCAATCAAACCACAGAATGAATACAAATGAAAAGTATAATGATTTTCAATTTTTCACTTCGACATTTTAAAAAAAAAAAGTAGAAATTGATAAAGCAGCCATGAGTGCATGATTTTTTTTAAAAAGAGACAATAAAAACTCAAAATACATATGTTTTAAGCGGCGCAAAACAAGACTAGAGAATAAAAGGTAAACTGTATGGAAAGAAGGCAGAAATCATGAGTGGTCAAGTGGTTGGAAATAGTGCGGTGGTGAGGTGGTGACAGGCCTCTGTGTGTGCGTCTGTCTTCTCTTGCAGCTCTCCTCATCCCTCTCTTCACCCATTCTCTTTCATCTTTCATTCCTCAGGTCAGCACCACCTCAGCCTGACAGACCCAACGCACTGCCAAGGGAAAAACAGGATGCGCCACTGCGGATGACGTCACGCCGTCGACTGCTAGGTGGTGATGGAGCAATGGCCTGTGTGTGTATGCGTTCAAGGCCATGTGCAATTTTGTAAGTACAGTAGAAGCTGAGTTAGTCAAAGAGCTACTGTGACCCCACTTCTGCTTCATTACTCCCAATTTACCACTAAACATCCACACAAGAGTGTGTGAAGTTACTTATGGGGTGATAGTAAGATGTCAATGGGCTTTCACCCACACTACACTGACTTGAAAACATTCAATGGAACATTCAAAACCACTAATGACCTCTAATGGTGAATGACATCAGAGCTGTCATGTTTCTTGTTATTTTTCACTTTTTCTCTTTCGTTACAGTCTCTCACTCTCTGTCACTCTCTTTCTCTCTCTGAGGTGAAGTCTATGGTCCGGTGCGTGGACACAAGTTAGGACCACAGCCTCTCTCAGCCTGTGCACTGATAGATTTAGTAGGATGTAGAGAGTGTGACAGACAGAGTGACTTGGTTCAGTACCTGCCTTCTGTCGGCTGCCCTCTCAGGGTGGAAAAAGAATGACTGTAAACTGCGTCAGAAGCAGAGAGAAGACAGAGGAGGGAAAGTATTCAACGCTTCATAACTCCAACTGATAGCCGATACCAACATGAGCTGACAGCACTTTCTAGGAGACAAGTAGTGTAACAATAACAAAAGATGTCACATCTGTTTTTGTTTCAAACGCGTTTCAGCCACAGCATATCATTTATGTTTTGACTGAAATGAGGCGTGTCCCTAAATGCCAGTCGTGTCAGTGATTTGGCTTTATTTTCATTGTTGTGTCTTGTTGTCCTCCGTGCAAAAGCTGCCAGAACTTTGACATTTGTCTCAGAAGAATGACGTAGGATTTACTTGTTGTCACGGAAATGTTGACATATACTGATGTGAGTGTTGGAGTACATTAGGCATGTCAGTTGAGTGGCTCAGGGACTGATTTTGTGAAACATATTCGTTTACTTTAGACAGGAGCTAAAAAAAATTGTTACAACACGTGCTGTTGACAACTCGAAAATATCAGCCATACACAAGGGTTTGGAAATAGGTACTATAATGGTCCTTATAGGTCATTTCAGAATCGCCTTGGAGTGCCTCTGCAGTACATGGAAAGATTGTGGAATAGCTCAACTAATGTGAAATAATAATAATTTGACAATATCCACATATCCAAGAGAAACTGACCCGAGTCAAGCGTAATACCTTTACACTAAATTCTGTGATTGCGAACGCATGCACGCAAGTAGTTTATTAAAACAAAGAAATAGCAGGGGGTAATTGGTAAATGGTTGAAACAGCTTTTTGTCACTCATACCCCTTTTTCACCAATATGGAGCTGATTCTGTTCCTGTTCCTACACCTAATTTTGAGCTGTTCAAAGCATTTTGATCAAAACTAAATTGTATTGGAACCCAAAAAGTTGATTCCCAGCTGGAACAAAATAACTGCAGGGTTTTGCTTGACCTGAAGTGCAAACCATGATGACATCAGTGGTTGTGTCATATGCTCCAGGTTGGAAAGAGTCTTGCATGCAATAGTCTTGTACGTCTTCTTATCATTAACATTTGGTTCATGCTTATTTTTTGTGATCTGCCCTCTTGCTACTACTGTTCACTTTTGTCGAGCATTGTGCAACACCCTCCATTGATGACACATCCTTGATGACAGTGGTTTTGCTCAAAACTGGTGAAAACACGGGCTGGTTTGTTAGATATAACCAAGGTTACCAAGAATCCTGAATGCAAGATCCAGGGCTTATTTGGTGAAAAGTCTCTTGGTCTCAGAGAAGTAGCAGTACAAATGTGAACTTGATTAACTACTCATGAAAAGCAAAAAAGGGACCAAGCCTAGCACATAAACATAACAGTAAGAATTTCACAAAGCGATCTCGTCTATTGAAGGGGTTTGGTACATTAGACAAAAGCAACTGAGACTTTATCTGCGTCAGTGGTTCTTTATCAGTCTCAGCTGGTCTTTGCAACTTGATAAGCTTAAAATAGCATGAAGTAATATCACACAAGATGGTGTAAAGGATTGAGAAAATGTAAACCAGCCCAAAGCCCAAGGTGGCTGCTGATGCTGTCGATGCTCCCCTGCTGATGCTCCCCTTAAGTTGTTCGGATGGATCCAGGAAAATGCCTCAAAATTGTATTCAGCTGGGTCTTCTTAACTCTATGATGGTTGATATTTATATTTCTTAAAACTTATTCAAGTCTGAGAGCAGTTCAAAGCCCATGTTGCCTTAGAGTGTTAGCTTCATTTGTGCTTTTCTCTAATTTGTCTACATCGACTGATGTCATTTGAGCACAACTGGAGGTTTGCAGTAGATTCTCTCTTCCCCTTCATCCTCTTCTGAGGACCATTTGTAATTTAATGTTATTTGTGGAAATATGTTCATCTTTGCCATGTGAAGTATGTTGCAATGTAGGACAGATGGGCTACCAACTGTTAATGTAATCAACGGTTTAGAACATCTGTAAAGAGGAGTCTCACATGCTAAGTTAAAAGTCAACTGCTGTTACACTATCACTCATGGAATGTGTTTTATCAAATTACTTGGTCTGAAATCACTGTACTGTATATAAAATATGTCACACACACACACACACACACACACACACAAAAAAACTTGCTAAAGCCAAGGGTAGAGAAAAAATGATAGCGAGAGAACTGTATCAACTGAGACGTCTTCACATTAAGGCATCAGTGTGCTTTAAAAGACATGCTTGTTGGAAGGTGGAACAGCGTCTGAAACCAACCGCGTCCAACAACATTTGATGTCAGATTAAAAAGGGGGTCCATCCAACAATTTTTGTATCTCTAGTCTCTAACTTTCCAAAATGGATAGCCAGGTGTTCAGAGGTGAGAAAACATGAAGAGCTTGAACTTCTCAAGCTTTTTAACTACATTATTAGTTGTTTTTCATATGTACAACCAACTGTAAAATGTATGCACCTTTATTCCAATTGGTATGATTCAACATATCTCAGCCTCCTCTTTGACATCAGGCTTTTACCCTGCAATTCAGAACAGCTATACACAGTTAATTAGTTAAATAGTTAGTAGTCTGACAGCAGTCCATACAAACAACTTCATTTCAAGCATACCCCCATCTTTTAGGGATAGTACCTGTAATAAGAGGTGTGATACTGATGCAGAAGATATGAGGCACAATGCAGCATCTGTACAAAAGTTATTAGCACATGCAGTCCTGAGGATTTTATACAGAGGTGTTAACAATAAAGAGAAAGGACAAAGATTTTGCTAAGTAGTTTAACCAATTCAATGTTTAACTTGCACAGCTACCCACAAGGCTGGATTGCTTCTTTGACCAATCAAGTTGAGTTGAAAGTACTGATTTTCTAATACCACATACAGTGTGCAGCCTACATTGGAGCCTCCGAAACCAACAGAATTGGAGGTAGACTGAAAGGGAGGATGACTCAGGCTCTCCTCCCTACTCATCCATCCGTCTATCCCTCCATCTGGTTTGCGTTTAGTGTGGATGTCTCTCATCCTGCAGCTTCTGCCCCAACAAACCCCAGATCCTCCGTTTCCCCTCCCAACATACTGCTGGTGCCAGCTCAGGACTGAGACAGTGGAGGTTCCCTGGACATGAGGTAGAAACATGTTGTCCTCAGGAGGACAGTCTCTCTGAGATACACTGGACTGGAAAGAGCATTGGCATAAATCTGGAAGGAACAGAACACGTTGTTCTGTGTGGGAGCAATGGTCTGATTACTGGGGTGATAAAGTGGGATAATTAGACAGGCCTGGCTTCGGGGTGAAATACACAAGGCTTTGGTTTCTGTGCGGCCTGGGTTGGGAGAGCGGCTGACAGTTCATGGCTGGAGATGGGATTAGAGCAGGGGAAAATGTACCACCCTCTAACATGGGCTCCGATCCTTTATAGTCCGGGGGAAAAATCTGGCTCGATAACTGATGCATCACATTGTCTTTGGATGTCGGCGGTCTTGGCACTAGGCACACGGTGATGGCTCTGACGGAGCGCACTCTGGGGAATGACGCAGAAGCTCATCGATCATCCTCCCTTCCAAATGCTGTCGATAGGCCTCTGTGTGGAGGACAGGAGCCCAGACTAAGTTTAGACACATTGAAGTCACCTCAGTAGACACCAGAATAAGCGTCACTGAGTGTGATGGAGTGTGTCCGAAAAGACAGATGGCAGCAGTCTGAGAAATGAGTAGTTGGTTGAGTAAAGCTACAGTGTGGGATTGTCTTTCTTTTACAGCTTAACCTTTAGTTTCATGACGCCTGATTGATGCTTTTTGTGTCTTATATTGAACCTCTTCATCTAAAGGTGTTCAGACACAAGACTACACACGTTAGTGTGCAAAACTGACTGCTGCCCCCAACATTAGCGTAAATTTGAAACATTTTCAACACCCACAGATGCACATTCGCATCAGTTGGCTCCGCCCCGGGCAGATTTGTGTCTGATTGCTTCTTCACATTGACTTATGCAATTGCAGCGTCTCCAAATTCACTTGGTACTGACAGACATCATAAATGTACTGCTGTAATCAGCACTGCTTATGGTGCGTTCACATCAAACGCAATACAAATTTTGGTATTGAGTTACTCACTTTACGGCTGCTTGAGTGCTTTTTGTTTTTGTTTTGTTTTTAGCATTTTTGCAACTCGTGAAAATTTGCCCTAATGGTTGTGCTAGCTAACTATTTGGAGGAGGCAGCTAACGCAAAACTGTTTGGCACTGAAGCACAACCAATAGCTGGATGTGAACGCGGTAAACATGGAGGGCCCATGCCCTGAAGCAGCGTGAACCAAGACGGCTACACTGTTTTTTATTTACCATCCTGTTACGGCAGCACATTACTGCTTCAGGCCTTCCGTTAAATGCTTTCCACAACAAAAGACTAACTTAAATTACTCTGAGCATTTTGCCAAGAAGCAACTTAGTGAAAGCTTAGCAAGTCACAGGTATATTTTCAGAACTTAGCGTGTAACATAGCTTTACTCACTAATCTCCAAGCCATTCAAATCCTTATTTGTTCTGTCTATGGACAGTACTAACATTGAGTATAGTTTTGGTTGCACATAGACAGCGACTTTGTTGGTAACCTCAAGAAAATCTCAACTAGATCTCAGTGCTAAAAGTTGAAAAATGTCAATGTGTTGCATTGATGTGAAGACGTGTCAATCGCAACATCCAGCACGAATTCCCATCTTTGCATTGATTTTGGATGCAATCTCACCATGTAGAAAGCTCACATTGCATTCTGTTTGAGCACACAGTTAGTCTTCCCAGTAATAGCTGCATCTCTGGGTCATGTCTTGATGGTAACCCTAGATTTGTGAAAAGTCCCACAAGATTTCATGTTCCATGTGATCATTTTAACCCACGCCATTATCTTTCCCTAACCCTAACAAATATTTTTTCGTGCCAAACGTAACCAGGGCTTACCAACTGCATTGTGACACCTTAAAACCACGAGACAAGAATATTTTGAAGCCCATGCCGCAAATCTAGGGCTACCATCTAGCCAAGACTGCATCTCTGATGTCAATTCAGGATAGGCATCAAGAAATTGTTTTAAAGGGCCAGTGTGTAATATTTGGCATGGTTTATTGTCAATCTGAATCTGAATCTGAATATTCTACCCATTAATATGTTTATACAAGTGTATGATCGCTATATGCGTTTCGCATGTATAAATAAACCAACGAAGACAGCGGGAGGAAAGAAGGAGGAAGAAACAGCAGAGAGTGTTAGTAGTTCGTAGATAGAGTAGTGAAAAGTTTTTTTAGTTATAAAGTTTGCGAATGGACCACACTTACCACGCAACAGGAGAGAATGAACCCGAACCGTCATCTGCGAGGAAAAGAAGATGCAACTTCACTCCTTGTGATGCACTCTCTGCGGCGTTTTTCCTCCTGGTGATATCTCCCCAACGATGGTAGCACCGAATCCCATTCTGTGCATTCAGCCTCTCTTCTTGCCCGCTCAGCATCAAACACATGGAGTTCCTCATCTGTATGCTCCGGCTCAAACAGGTATGGCTCTGGGTCTGTGTCCGCTACAAGAAACTCTTCAAAATCGCGTTTAAAGTCGTCCATTGCAGCTACTATAGTCCGGAGATATTGCTAGGCTGAATAAACAGCTGAGCTCTGTTTACCGGCTACGCTGTCAGTCAGTGTGCGGGCTGGAGATTGGTGGAGCAGAGAGGGGAGGGGAGTCCCCACTCAGTATAGTACACGAGTATGTGTGTAAAGTTATGAAGTGTGTCTGTTACGCTAGAAGAGTCAGAGTTTGGAACAGAGTCTTTTACCCCCTGGAGTGTTACCGGAGTTTCTGGAGTGCTCAAATAAACGGGCCTTTTTCCCGAACGCTCCTCTGGTCTCCTGCTCGTGAGGGATTCATTACAATATCGTAACATGGCTTAGATTTCTAAATAAATATTCACCTCGTCGCTAGATAGACCTACTCCTGAAAAACTCGTGCGCAAGGCTTTTTGTCCCTACAAGGCCACCGTCATTTACCCGACGGGAGGGGTGAGCGAGTGAGCCCTGCAATCTAGAATTTGACCACTGATGTCACTGTTTTCAACCCATTTTACACACTGGGCCTTTAAAAACTGTAAAATATTTTTCTCCAGTCACGTCAGATCTGGCTTCATAATGATATATTACTCATCAAACAGGAACTGCAAGCTACAATAATGTTGCGTGACTCTCAGTGGTGCAAGTTTCCAACCAATGTAAGCCAATAAACAGGGCATTGGTCACTGACTCAGTGGCAACACGACACTTGTATCTCTTTTGTATTACCAAAAGCATGGCTGGAGTTGTAGTGCCAGAAGGCAAAATATAGTTGATGCTAAAATAAGAAAAACAATCAGACTGACCAAATCTATGAAATTTTGGATTATTTTCTCATTTTACAGTGAGTTCATTTTTTTGGTAATACCTTTGCCAATTACCTACTGCTTATGGAACACTGACTTAACATTTTCAAATCATCTAAACCTTTTGTTTCATAGAAGGTGTTCTTTAAGACCTCACATGCCAAATGGTGCCATTTCTGAGGAGCCTAATTTCTCATGAAGTCAACAACATAAGGCATACCGAGCTAAGACATGCAGCGACTATTCTTAAAACATGTAAGTAATGAGAGTGGACACCAAGCAAACACACCCAGGTTTCAATGGCTTAATAAAGAGTGCAAGACATTAGCAGTTTTAATTCTCACTGATGCAGTTTCTGGTAATATTTCAACATTTAAAGAAGAAAACATGCACTATTATGGACGAGTTAGTGGTGCATAGCCATTCACCAACAACATTTATCCCTTTCACTCAACCCAGCATGGCAGAACATGATTACCCTTTTTGAAGCAGGCTGGAGTTAAAGTACAAACTTTACCAGAAGTTATGTAACATGTCTGCATTTTTTATTCCCATGCAGTGTCATTTACTGTAATATGCTGGCAATGGTTTGGCATTTTTTTCTCCCACAGAAACTCTTCATCCAAAATCCCTTTTGAACTGTATTTATCCTAGTATCACCTCGCAAACATGAATCATAACAAGGTTTTGCTCCTGTTATATCATCATAATTGGCCACTTATTTGTCTGAGCTTCAGTGAATTCAACATGTTTACAGTTTAGTTTGGTAGCAGAGAGGTGTCTGATTGTGTGAAGGTGCCATGTGGAGAAAGCTCCATGCCTTTTAGAGCAGATTTAAACTGAGTATGTTTGGAGTGCTTTATTCCATCTCTGAGGCATTTACTCCATTAGTATGTTTCGTTTGGCCAGGTGAGAATGATGCCATATTTGAATTGGCTTCCACACAAAATAATTGCATCAAGCGAGGACAGCAAATGAGGGGTTGCGCTCAGCTGCCAAGCAAACTGCGGTCAGGTTCATTACAATTGTAATCTGAACCAACAACAGGAAATGAACCCCAAATCGCAGAATTTTATGGGCATGAGGAGACGGATGTTGACATCTGATAGCCAGCAGTTACTCAAGCTCGGAAAGCCGATCATAACAAAATGAACTGAGGGAAAACCGCAGTCTGGACAGACAATCTTGTTCAGCTATTTTTTCATATTTTCTAAACTGGTGCTCACATGGGCGGATTATGGGCCCCGGGGCACATAAATGCTGAGGGCCCCATCACCTCTGCAACATGGGAGCAACTCTGCAGTGGATTTCTGTATTTTTGTAGTTGTTATGCATCTTTTTGTGGTTTGGGGTCTCTTTGTAGTCATTTTGTGTCACACTGAGGTAATTTTGTGTCTCTCTGAGGGTATTTTGTGTCTTTTTTGGTGGTCTTGTGTCTTTTAGATGTAATTTTTTTTGTCTCTTTGGTTGTTTTGTGATTCTTTGTGGTCATTTTGTGTCTTCTGTAGGTGGTTTTGTATGTCTTTAAGGTAATTGTGTGTCTTCTATGGTTGTTGTGCCTCTCTTTGTGGTATTTTTTTTTTGGTCTTTTTTGGTTTGGTCTTTTTGTGGTAATTTTGTGTCTCCTTGTGGTTATATTTTGTGGGTCTTTGAGGTTATTTGGTGTGTTTTTTTGCTATTGTGTGTTTTGTTACAGTCCTTTTGTGTCCTCCTTTGGTTGTTTCGTGTCTTTTTGTAGTTGTTTGGGTCTCTTTCAGGTAATTTTATTTCTCTTGGAGGGTATTTTGTGTCTTTTTTGGTGGTTTTGTGCCACATGTGTTGTTGGTTTGTGTCTTGTCATGGTTGCTTTGGTTCTCTTGGGGGTAATTTTTTGTCTTCTTGGTTGTTTGTGTATCTTTGTAGTCATTTTGTGTCTTGAGTTTGTTTTGTGTTTTTTTTTGTTTATGTAGGTGGATTTTGTGTCTTATAGAAGTAAGTTTGTGTCCTTTTTGGTTGTTTTGTGTCTCCTTATGATTGTTTTGTGTCTCTTTGTAGTCATTTTGTGACTCCTTCTGGTTATTTTGTGTCTCTTTGGGGTTGTTTTGTGTCTTTTTGTCGTCCTTTGAGTCTGTGAAGTAATTTTGTGTCACGGTGAGGTAATTTTGTTTTCTTGGAGCTTGTTTTGTGTCTTCTTTGTGGTTTTGTGTCACTTTGTTGGTGTGTCTCGTCATGGTTGTTTTGTGTCTTTTGGAGGTAATTTTTTTTTTTTTTTACGGTCTTTTTGGTTTTATTATTATGTTTCTTTGTAGTCCTTTTGTGTCACCCTGTGGATTTGTGGTTTTTTTGTAGTTGTTTGGGTCTCTTTGAGTTAATTTTGCATCACACTGAGGTAATATTGTTTCTCCTGGACGTTATTTTGTGTCTTTTTTGGTGGTTTTGTGTCCCTTTGTTGTTGGTTTGGGTCTTGTCAGGGTTGTTTTGTCTCTTTTGGAGGTAATTTGTTTGTGTTTTTGGTTGTTTTGTTTATCTTTGTGGTCATTTGGTTTCTTCTTGAGGTTGGTTTGACTTTTTTGTCGTTGTTTGGTTCTCTTTTAGATGCATTTGTGTCTTATAAGTAAGTATCCTTTTTGGTTGTTGTGTGTCTCCTTATGATTGTCTTGTTTCCCTTTGTAGTCGTTTTGTGTCTCCTTGTGGTTGTTTTGTGACGTTTTGTAGTATTTGGGTCTCTGAGGTGATTTTGTGTCTTATTGGGGTAATTTTGTTTCTCTTTCAGGGTATTTTGTGGTTGTTTTGCCCATTTTTGTAGTTATTTTGCATCTCATTGCAGTTCTCTTGCATCTCTTTGTGCTCTTTTTGTGTTCGTTAGAGTCTCTTCCTGGTCAGTGCGTGTTACTTTGAGTGACATTTTTCAGGCAAGGTCCAAGGTAGCACTAACACTTTGGGCCCCTGCATGGGCCCGTGCCCAGTAGGCTCCTGAAGTAATCCAATCACAGGGTACTCAGATGGAACTCAGTCTAATAAACAAGCTTAGTCCATGTGACTTTGAAACAAACTGAAGGTGTCGTTGCAGCCTGAGTAAGAATATAGTGGGAGGTTGCTTTCATGTGCATCAAGATATCTCAGCAGACAAGTTTTATTCCTCTGACAACGGGTCAGGACACTTCCTACGTGGTGCGCCACAGTTTAGGATTTCATTCAAATCCCTCTTTTATTGAAGGGTACAGCTATTGTGTTGATGATCTGCTCTTGGCATGATGTGGAGACGTGAGTGTGTGAATGCATGTGTATTTGGCCTGGGTGGGGTTGGCGAGTGTCTACGGGGAGGGGAGCTTAGCTTGGTTTGATGACATCTTCATTGTGAGTGTGACTACCCCCCCCCCCCCCCACACACACACACACACACACACACACACACACACACACACACACAGATAGGGACTTCTCTCACATGCCACCCATGTGGGAGCGAAACATGTCCTCTGTCTCCCACCCAAGCTGAGAATTAAGAGGTTCAACATAAAAAAAAGCGAGATATTGTTTGACGCATTGTCCAATCTGGTCGCTCTTTCCTGACATCATATCCCCTCGTTGTCACTCTTCCTGGGAGTCTGGGTTGCCCCGACAACACGTGCATAAGCAGGATTGAGTCATTGCTTTGTCGGGCCCCCTGAAGTTTGACAAGCCTTGTGTTTTTTGCTAAACAAACATCTTGATTAGCATGCAGAGGGGAAGGGACAGGGGGGAAGTGATCTGGCATGAGGTAACACTTCGGTGAACAGCTTTAATTTCCCAAATTTTAACTTTTGAAGTTTTAATCAGCTGGGTATGACAACACTCCTGAGTATAAGCATTCACAGAGGGTCGTCACACACACATGCAGACACCTCTTCCCCGGCCCTCTCCTCAGATGAGCCAAAGTTTGCTCTTCCCATGGTGCTTTGTGCTCGGGCGCTATCCCAGCCGCACCGCTTTCCCTCTGAACTCCCACAACTTCATCAAAGAGGAATGAGCGGAGCAAGGAGGGGCAGAAAGAAGAGAAAGAAAGAAGAGGGAGAGAAAGAGCTCTGTTTTCCTAATCACATCCCCATGGGGTTTCAGCTGTGGAGGTGAGGGCGAAGTAAACAATTTTGTTTATCATGTTTTTGTTGTCTTGTTCTTTCATTTCGTGGCCTCTTTTGTTTCAAGCTTCTTTTTTTTTTTTGCTGAGGAATAGAGTGGTGATTAATGCAGATCCCCTCCCCACTCTCAACCCTCTCTCTTCTGTTTTGAGATGATTCCCCCTGGTAATTAATTCACAGCAGAATTAATTAGAGTGAGGCGAGGGTGGAGGGGCGGCATCTCAAGAGGGAGGAGTGCAAAGATATTTAGAGAAATGGGGGGACAATAAAGAAAAGTGACGATGAGAGGTAGAAAATAGGGAGAGGAGAAGGAGGAACATTTTGCACTTCATGCTCGAGGCTGCCCCCTCACCCACCCTCCAACAACTGTGTCCAACAGGGCTGACAGACATTATGAGTCCAAATTAGGTTTGCCCTGAGCCTGGTGGCACTCTGTGGAGCCCCATTGCAGAGCAAGATGGGGGCGATGAGGACAAAGATAAGAGATATTTTGATAGATGGATAGAGTGGCTGACTAATGGAAAATGATGCATGGGTGTATGGATGATGTTTGAAAGATGAGAGGAGGAAAGAACGAATGATGGGAAGAAAAAAGGCAGGGGAATTGTTAGAGAAAGGGCAAAGGATGAGGGGGAACGAGGGAAGAGCTGTTCCTCCATTTTGCCTAAATTTGATTGGTCTCCTCGATCGCTGCATAATGCTGATTGGTCTCCAAGAGCAAAGTGAAAAGGGGTCCAACATCCAAGCACTGTATTGCTACCAGCATAAAGACAGAAGTATTCCTATTCCTAATTCTTGAAGAACTACTCCTCTCTAAACTCAATCAAGCACTTTTCCATTTTGATTCCGCACTGAATGCCAGTTTATATGAATGTGGATGACTTGATTGAGACCGTAACAAATCTGTGGACCTGGCACGGCACGCCTCTTGGCTAATTGGCTAACTGTATTAAGGAACTGCAATGTACTTATTCATTCTCAGGTACAGTCTCCATCTCATTTTCACCAACTGGCTGGTGTCTCTTTTCCTCCCTCCCTCCCTCTCTTGCCCCTTCGCCACAATCTCACCTCTGTTTCCTACTCTTTACTCCCAGTCACTCCTTTTACTTTCACAAACATCCTCCCCCCCCTCTTACTTATGCTCTCTGTTTCACCCTGGTTCTTCCATTGTGTTCATTATTCAAGCTCTCCTGCTGATACAGCCAAGGTAGAGGGCACATTTGTTACATTTGCTGAACTCCTGCAGCACTTTGACTCCATCCTCATGAGGAATTGTTTTGGAAACTGCTTCTTTTGTGGTGTAGCTCTGGGATTTAGTTGGTTGAGAGGCATTTGAGTTGAACTTACAGTACACCAACTTCATCACTCTTAAAACTTTTAAGAGAGTTTCTGCGTCAATGGTGGAGGAAGTGTTCAGATCCCTTAGTTAAGTAAAAGTAGTAATACCACCCTGTAAAAATACTTAAAAAAAAAAAAAAACCTCTGTATGGTCAATTTCCTTCACGAGGACACTGTGAGTGTGGTTTGATCACATTAGATTGACAAACAACATCAACTGTCATCAAATTTGATTGTTGCTAAATCCCGATTGGTGCCACTTAAAACCAAAAAAGCAAAGACAAACAGCACTAAGGGCTCTGTATACTTCAACTCAGCAGCACAGATTACAGTGAAGTTCTGAGAAGTTGGCTTAGAAACAACATATACTCATCCCAAAATGACAGAATTGGTAATTTTCCAGTGACTCTCAAAACGACATAGGTGACCATTAATGGTCACCATTTTAAACACGCATTAACACATTCATAAACGGGCATATTATTAAACGGCTGATTAGGTTTACTAGTTTTAGGAAAAGGTCATGGTTCGGGTTAAAACACTTATGTTCGTCACCTAATTTATACACGTAAGTAAAAAAAAGTCAATGTTGATGTTTGGTTTCACATGGGACACCTCTCAATAAGTTCAACGTCTACCCGGTCAGCACAAGCTAACACAGCAGTAGTGGGTAACATCTGACACAGAGTTGTTTAATGGTCCCCAAAATCTGCCACTGAGACAGAAACGGCTTGACTTTATCCCGTTAATAACCGTCAGGTTATGTTAGCCAACAGTGATGCTAACAGTTAGCCCTGTAACTGAGTTTTTGTGCGGGCTGACTCTCACTAGCTGTTCCCCAGTGCAGAGCTCACACTCCTGCAGCAGTTGTCTCATTATGAACAGAAAGAGAGCAACAGCTGGGCAGCAAGAAGGTGCTGACCAAAATAATACACTGCAGCTCCACAGTAAAATAAGATTTTCTGCATTTTAAATAGTAAAAAAACAACAACCTTAAAAACATATATAAAGGTCATGTTCCCATGTGGGAGGTCGGGCGGTGATTGCTCAATACATTGAACTAATACCATGTCCAGAATACCCAAGTACACCAGTACGCATGTCCATCCTTAATTTATACTACGTGCCCTGACTTCCTCCTTTGTTACCATCATAATTACTACTGCCTCTAGAGGTTGCTGCCAAACAGTGAATGTAAATATGCAACCTAATAAGCTGCTTGCGCGAAGCAACTTTGTTGCCTTTTTTGGACAGTCTTGGAAAAATAACGTTTTCGGGGCCTGGTGGACCTAATTTAAGAACTTTGTGTATCTATTTGGAGGTTGACGCAATAAGAAAGCTCATTATATGTTTTGTTTGTGAAATCTTAATTTGTAAAGAAACTACTAACTCAAGCTGTCAGATAAATGTATTGGAGTAAAAAGGTAGTTCTATGTACAACGTTTCCCCCAGATTAGAAATATAAAGGCGCTTAAAGTAAAATACTCAGGTAAATTACAGTTACCCAAAATATGTACAGAACTTATGTTCACAAATCCAGGATAAAGGCATTTCTGCACTGGGTATCATATCTGGGAAACTCGCACTACCTGTTCCTCCTGATAGCCTCCAGATGTGTCCAATCTCTCACTTTGAGACACACAGTTGGCCTGGTCTTTGTCAGCAGTTTTCAAGCGCTGATCCGATTCATTTTCCCATTCAGGGCATGATAGAAGGGAGAGGTGCATCCTGGTCAGCACCTGTAAATCACCTCTAACAGTTAATACTCTTTTGTCCCTTATTACTTGGCACATTCTTCTTCCGCATTTCTGCTTTTCTGTTCTCATTTCACAGGATGAATAGAGTTAATTTTGGTAACAACCAGCAAGGGACCAAGTAAAAGAATAAAGAAGCACAAGCCGGCGGTATGTAGTAGCTTAACTTATTAAAACTGGATACAAATTGGACATCCAGCCAGCCCCTCTCCCCTCACCTCCCTCTCTATTTCTTTCCCCACAGCCCTGAGAAACTTTGGCTTAATGGAACTACAGCATGTTCTCTGCTCACTATCGACTGTCTGGTAAGGTCTGATGGAGCGATCTGCCTCGTTAGTTTATATTAGATTCGAGAGAGGTTTGCTAGAGCAATTACAGCATAACCGATGGTGGGAATATGGCCCTGTTTCTGCACAATGATGTCTCCTTTGTCCTCAGGGAGGAAACCTTTGGAAAAGGTTTAGAAGATGCTTTCTGTCTGTCTGTCCACCTTTTGTGTTAGAACCTCTTCATTAAGTTATCAAACCCTGTCTGCAATCTCTGTTTCCCACCTCTTCGCTTTACCTTGTGTTCACAACGCAGCCATGTAAACACACGTCTAATCAGTATCAGTGTGTTTGCATGGCCTGTGTGTGTGCGCCCAGATAGCGTGGGTGTAACGCGATAAGGCTAAGTGAATGATTCCCTCCAGTAAACAGAAGGGAGCGGGAGACAGAGCAGAGGGCAGGCAACCTGCCATGGGAATCTGGATAATCCATTCTGCTCACTTTATTAACATCATTATGGAGGAAACAGAGAGGGCAGAGAGAGAGAGAGAGAGAGAGAGGGGTGCAGCGGAGGGATAGAGAGACAGATGGAGGGACTGTGGGTGGAGAGAGAGAGAGAGAGAGCAGAAGTTGATTTCAGGGAAGAAATGCATTACAGTGGTGAAAACTAATAAGGGTTCAGAGGTCAGAGAAAAACAGAAGCATGTAATTTAAGCTTCAGACCTAATATTGAACTTCCTTCATGCATTTATTCTGCTTATTCACTGACTTGCTACTGCTGGTTTACAACATTGGAGATGAAAGCTTAGTTTGTATGCTGTAAAATAAAATTATCAGCTACTTTTTGCATATGTCTGTGGACTCTTAGGACAGACTCTAGCCTCCTGCTATCTACCAAAGAAAAAGCAGGTATGGAAACTATATGGATGGGGAACTGCCAGTCTGATTAGTCATGTATTGCGTAAAGTCCCAGCATGTATGATTTAGGGGGATTTATTCGCAGAAAGGGAAAATAAAGTGATAAGCTCACCTCTAGATGCCACTAAATCCTACACACTCTCCCTTTAATGTATGGTGTATTATTTGGCTTTTGGGCTGTGTTGTTTGATGCGTTTTTTCCAGATACTACTCAGTTTAGTCTTCTAAAACAAAAGCACAGTTAGTATGAACCTAGACCTTTTTTTTGGTATTCGTTCATTCACTTTCTGTTACTGCTAATCCTGTTGGGGGTCTCAGGGGGCCGGAGCCTATCCCAGCTGACACTGGGTGAGAGATTGGGTACATCCTGGACAGGTCAGCAGACTATTGCAGGGCTCTTCTTTTGGTATATGATGTCTTACTATGCAGCATTATAGAAAGGGTTTGGTGTTTAAGAATAAGTATGTGTCCATAGACGCTTGTCTGTCTTGTCTAATAAGGTAAAAGATTCTCCAAAAAATACACCCGAACATCTCTCAGAACGTTTCCATTGCTTGTGTGTTCAGGCATGCTGCTAAAGACATGCCAGCCAATATGGGGCCAGTCATTTAGAAGACTTTGGTTAGATTTTACTGACATGATGAGACTATAGAAAGAATACGTCCAGGTTTAAAGCCTCGAGTTGTGTTTGGAGCGACATTAGTACTGTGTGAAAAATACATCCCCATCCATCATATCATCGCACACATGCCACCACAGAGAGCTCAAGCAAACAAATGCGCCATTGTCCTGCACAGATTTGCCACGTCATCCAGCAATCTACTGCACTGGTCAGTCAGATGCATGCAAGTGCACATTTCTGTTAACATACTTCTCATACTACTCAGTTGAGGAAGAAGTACTCAAACTCTATATCACAATGTAAAAAAATCTTAGTTACAAGTATAAGTACTGCATTCAAAATATTACTTATGTAATAGTGCATTAATGTCCTAAAAATGTACTTAAAGTATCAAAAGTAAAAGAACTCAATATGCAGAGTGAATCCTATGAATTTAAACACATTTTAAACTACTTTTACTGTATTTCATCTTTAATAATGCAGAATATTTATGAAGTAATCATATACTTTGTATATGACACAAATCTTCTGCACACCTTAAGTCCATCTTTGTCTCTATGCTGGAGGTTATGTTATGTCACCAAACACTACTTAGCCTACTTGTGGTCATCACAGGTCTACCTGGACCTTAAGACCTGAGAACTGACCTGGGGCCCGTATGGGTTTGGATCCACATTTTGCTATTGTCAAACGGGTCATGGTGAGGTCCTATTGTGTGACTGTGGCTCCTGGATCTGATAATCATTACGTGCAATATCCAAGTGGATCAGAGAAGACCAGTGATCAGCGCTGATCATGAGAGAAATGCCTCAGCACTGTGTAACCAGCCGGGTCTGATCTTGATCTTGGAAAAAGAATGGGTTGGATATATATATATATATATATTTATATATATATATATATATATATATATATATATATATATATATATTTAATTTCGCATCACCGGGTAGAATGCGTACTGTTAAGGCTGACTCCTTACCACAGCTGCTTAGATCCGAGTCCAGCCCGGGCTCTTCCTCTATCTCCCCTACCTTTCCTGTCTCTCTCTTGATCACTTAAAGCAGAAAAAACAATCCTAATCTTCCATTGGAATCTTGGAACGAACTTCCCAGGTCTATTAGAGTTTGGGTCCGTCATTTTTGACTCTTGAAGACCTTTATTATTTATTAACAAGACTGGTTATAGGGCACGCTGTCCAGCCTTAACAGTTACAACAAAACCATGATTAGGGTGAAGGAGATCATGTCAATCACGTGCTGTCTGAACACAGTCCTGAGAAGAGGTCTCATTAGATGACGTTAGTGACAACACCTGTTGTAGCTCTTCGTAACTAACACTGACTGGTGATCCAGTTATCCTGGGTAATTGAAAACACCTGTGATTTTAAAACTGACTATCTTTAAGACTCCTGGACGAATCCCTCAAACTGGACAATCCAGATTTAATTTAATCTCGTCAACATTATCTGTTCACCCACACCATTTATACTGACAGACTTTCATTAGAAGCTACTGACTCAGTGATGGTTGTAGCCCAGATTTCAGACAAGGCCTTAGATCACAGGATCAATTGTCCATTTCCCACTCTGGCTGTGAATGTTTGTGCAGGACATACTGACTAAAAAAACTAACTTCCATCAACTGCTACCATTGTGGGGTCCCAGTTTCTGAGACGCTGTACAGTGGCCATTAGTGGTAGACTGCGGTTGAACTGGCAGCTCCCAAGTGTGAATGTAACTGCCTGAACGTGAAGCTGAGCTTCTCTGAAAATGATCCTACACGCTGAGTCTTCCTTGGGTAAATAACAATTTTAGAAAAGCAAATACTGAGAGAGGAGAAATGGACACAGAGGAAAAGAACTGATGTTTGCAACATCAGCCGCTTTTTCCTTTTTTTTTTTTTTCAAGTAAATCAATGGCAAGAAGTTAATTTGTTTGTAGCCCACAGCGGCTGTAAAGCCAGAACCATGCAGATTATTGTTTTGGAATACGTTTTTCATGATGTTATCAATTCTGTCCTCTAACTACTCGAGGGCTTTCTTCTTTGTCGCTGGCACACAGGCACAGTTTAATGTCCCTGCTCTCTTTGCTCACGTCCAAAAGAAAGCTCATTTTACAATGTTTGTCTTGAGCTGATTTAATTAATCTGCTTATCCTCTGTTTGTTGTCAATTATGTCGAACGCATTGCCTTTTTCTGGAAAATGCAGCTCAGAAGAAGTGAGCAGGCCCAGCGTGTTGAGAGGAGTAAAGAGGACAGCCAGGGAAATTTCCAAATAAAAGCAGGCCATGCACGAGTATTAGAATTAGGAGTGTCACACAAACAACTTTCTCATTGTGGAAAAAGTAATGAGCTCAATTCTGATTCCTCTCACATCAAGAGCTGCCTTTTTTTTTTTGGGTCGCACGGGTTTTGAAGTTAGCGTCCGTTGTGATGGCTTTTACGAGCGTGGTGACATGGCGCACTGGAGACACACACACAGACATTATGCTCTAACGTATGTGTCACTGCCTCTGCACGCACACATGCACAAACATTTTACACTCATACTAAAAACCACACTAAATCTCCAAGACACACACCTCCAGCCAGACCGTTGGATAAGCCTCATTTAGCCTGGTGTGTAACTGTCTCTGGGTAATGAATGGCTTGTGTCCTACAGTCACGAGTCCAGCCAGACCAACAGCATTACAGGTCCCTCTACACTGACCAGACACACACACACACACACACACACACACACTCCTCAACACTACCCAGATATCCTGCTTCCAGCTTCATCTATCACCTCCACGTCCACGCTAGGCTTCATATCAGGGGGCCACCTCAGTCCCAGACCCTGAGCACTGTTCTGGGCCACGCCGGTGCCACACCTCCCCTCCCCTGTTTAAGATGCACCATCACGTCCCCAGCTACCGCCACTACTTTCTCATTCTGTCCACTAGCTACCGGCGGCGGGAAATTATGACAAATGGCCTGGTTTTTATGGCTGTTTTTTCTTCCTATTTCTCAGTTTGTTCTTCGCATTGAAAAAAAAAAAACATAAAAAAGAGTGAAAAGATTAAAACTTTCCATTTTTGGTGATGACTCAACACAGCGCAGTGTTTTGAGGTTTGACCTTTTATGAGGTGTGCGTGTGTATAAATGTGTACAGTATGGGTGTTTCTCGCTGTATAAATGGGAATATGTGTCTGCGTGCATGCGTACGGCCTCCACGCACACATGACTACGGGTGCGTGCAGAGGATGAACAGAAGGAGGATGAGAGACTCCAAGGCAATCCAACAGGGTTGTTAGTGTTTCTGTCTCCTGGTTACTGAGTTGCTGTTAACTCTGCTTTCTATTGTATGGAACGTAAAATGCGACAGCCAAATGGCAAGTTGGAGGAAACTGTTTGACTGTTGTACCCACAAGTCCTGGAAGGTGACATCAGTTAAGGTTGGCACGTAGGCTCAGTGGTTAGCGCTGTCGCCTCCCAGCACACAGCAATAAGGTCCTGGGTGTTTCTCTGGATGTGGCACTTTGTGTGGAATTTGTTCCCTCTGTGTCCCTGTGGGTTTTCGTCAGGTCCTCGCTTCCTCTCAAAGTTAGGTGCAGGTTAGATATAATGCAGTGGTGTATTGGGGGGTATACGCAGGTATACGGCCTATACTCACCTCTTTTTCTTGCTGTCAGCCAAAAGGGCATTGGAATATATAGGAGAATATACCCACTTTCTCCTTGGTAACCTACATAGTAGTACACCCATCTCATCAACTGCCACTACAGCACTGATAACATGTAATCACCTAGAACTGGGGCTCCCATAATGCTTTGAGAGATCTAAACAAGAGTTACACTGTTGCCCTACATTTACTGACCTACGCTCTGAGCTACAGGTTAAGCTGCGTAAAAAAGCCTATATTAGTTTACAGTTTTGCAAATTGGCACCAATAAAAGTATGTCGAATGAACTATTAGCAGTGCCTGTTTACAGTGTGCCTGTAAAGGTGGAGACAGTTATCACAGAATTACTTTGATGCTGAAGAAAACTTCTGAAGTTTTGAAACATTCTGTTATTATGATTTGATTATGAATTATTTAATGATAATGACATCCTCGGAAGTGTTAGGCCCCAATCACACAGAAAGCATTTTAGCAGCTGGAGGCGCCTTTTTGTAATGAGAATGAAGCTCTTTGCTTGCAGTTTTTGCGTTGTGATATGCCTCACGTTTCTGCGCTCTGTGCTCCTGGCATTTTTGCTGGACCGCTCTGAACTACTCGAGTTGAAAATACTTCGAACCAGAGTGGAAAAACACCCCACCTCACCTCTTTTCTTGTCATGGTCACGACAACAAGTTTACAGTTGGTGTGCAATGGAGGAGAAAATGGTGGTAGCGGTTGCTGGATACCCAGAGCTATACGGCCTGACAATAGACAGCAGGTTGTCAAACTGCCCCGACTCATCCCAAAATATGCCTGGAAATGGCCATCATGGAGGTGAAGCTCCTGGACCAACTGGTGGTACCCCCCGTGATCCACCCTCTTTTTTAGGGTCTCATGTACCCACACAGATTTATTGACAGCCTTTCACCCTCAGCCAGAGCTACAGCAAGTACCCTCTGTCTGAACATTTTGGGATCTAGATACTAATTGCCTTGAATACAAACGGTAGATTGATTACAAGGGAAGGTTAATGTATGGACGTGCCTGGCAACAATAAAAAGGCGCAGCAAGCGTCTTTCCTTTATATTAGTGGCATTCAATTTTAAAAAAGGCAGTCCTGTGCACCGTATGTTTTGCAACCTGCAAAATGCATTTTGTGTGATCAGGGCCTTAGTCACACTAAATCTAAAAATACTTGTGTCATGTTGGTGTGTTCAGATTTGACTGAGATATGACTCAGAGAAGAAGTACAATTTTTGATGCTAAATACAGCAATGAGGCTCTGAGGGCTTTGGGGTACCTGTGTCACAGCTGCTGCTGCACCTCCAACTTGTTAAAGGTTTATTTTAAAAGTTGATGAAATCATTTGGCCAAACTACAATAACTGACCTCTTGCTGTTTTTAGAACACCGACATGTACCTGTCCTTGTGCCTGCCGCACGCCACAGTTTGAAACCTTGGCTGTAGCCTAATGCAGTAGTTCCCTACTGGTCCAGCCACGGGGCCCAGATGTCTCCTTTGTCATTAGTTCAAGGTCCACACGGTTTGATAGATTCAGTGTCATACTTGTGTTTGGCCTTGTCATATAGCTAATTTGCTGTTTCTGTCAAGGAGTTGTCCATTAGTCACTCACTCTACAACAGGAAACAGCACTTAAAAACCTCTGTGCCGGAAATTCTCTGTACTTTAAAATAAAGTGTGTTTTTTTTTTTACAAACGTGACTCTTAGGCGAGTCACTTGCAGTCAGAATGGACCCAAGACCCACTTTTGGACCGCGAGCCACTAGTTGGGAATCACTGGCCTAACAGAACATGTGGGGTAGTGCGGAGTAACTGACAAATGTAAACGGACAGGGTTGACCTGTGATGGTGTAGCATCAGTATGTCAGTAAACTAGTGTTGCCGTTTTTGCCATCAGATTTTGACAATAGTATTTTAACAGCCACAGTGCAAGCGTGCGCAAGTAAAAATGACATATTCTGTGTAAGGCATGAAGGCCCAAGTCGACAGTCATTGTCTAAAACAAACCCCATATTAGAGAAACTGTTGCATTTGGCCTGACCCAGCTGAAACCTGTTTGAATAGGTTGGGAACCAAACACATCTGGCTGTGCAAATAAAACATAAGGGCACAGATTCGTCTGGTTGCCAGGTTAGGTAGCTTTCAACAGCCCTGAATGGAACAAACAGATACAGAACATGGATGTATAAAAATGGCTGGATTAATGTGTTTGTGGGTTCTGGGGTGAAGATTTGCTCTAGGGGGCATTATTTACACACACTATCTACACAGGGCAATGTTGCTGCTGACTTCCTCCTCATGTACAGTGTGCACAGCAGACTACACATGGTATTTTATTATTTAGCCCAGAAACCCAGAAACACAGCAGTAGTCCTATGTTGGAATAAAACTACTTGGTCCCAGATGGTAATTTGATGAAACACAAATTTGCATAGCATGTAAACACGATTTAAGCTAAAATAATTAAGGTCTTCAAACAAGCTGTGACAACAGGGGTCCTGTAGAAGACCGGTTCACTAACTTTTCAAACCACATCAGAGGTGTTTTTTTTTAAATCCATGTTTGGGTTCTCAGACTTAGTTGCAGACAGACATTTAGTATTTCTCACCATGGCACTCATTGCTCAACAAGAGAAAGACACAAAAATAATGTTAACGCTCAGTTGTTATCTGCTTTAGTGGTGCAAATTTCAGAATAAAAAAAACAACTGAAACCTGGTAAACCTGAGGCTTTTGGGGTACTCTGGGGGTGCCCAGGGTTGGATGCCCATATTGCATGGTTGATTTTCCGAACTTAGAACAAAGATGATGACTAATGTCATTGGAGCATTAGTTAACAAGTCCGTACAAGTTTGCACTTTTACCAACTCAGCACATCAATGAATAAACCAAGAACAGCATACTAACTGAATTCAGTTTATTTGAAGGTCGCCAATCACTTCTGTTAGGGAAAAATTTTGGATTCTGCACCATCTTATATAAAAGAATAACACTTCCTTACTGTGCACACTGTGATTTAGACTGCTAAGACAGGCACATTTCCTACCAAGTTACAAGTGCAGAGTGAAATCATCTAACTTTGTTTACCTAAAATCTCTCAGCTCTCAGATTGAACCAAGCTCCTTATCATCTGTGAGAAAACAGACGTCCGTATTGATCAGCAGCTACCAGACAGATATTGACCCGCTGTGACTTCCCACCAGATCCACAGATTACAGACAGGCCACCATGCCTATCCAGTGGGAAAGGCTGTGAGTGTGCAAATGCAGATCACAAATGACCACAGTCCCAATGAGAACAGCCACTGTATGCGAACAGCAGAGTGACCTTGAGTTATTAGGTTTCACACCTCTGCATATTTTGGCATAGACTCTGTCCTGGTGATGATATATGTCGCAGGCTGCAGCTGTTCAAAACATCCACACTGACACTTTAAAGTGTGTTACTTTAATTATCTTCTGTTCAATGCTTCCTCTATAGCAGTCTATGTCGGTTAAGAATCATCATTATATATTTACCCATGCTAACAATCCATTTCTTTTTATTACGAAATACTAACCTGCTGATAACACAAACAGAAAAAGTCCCAGTTAACCCAGTTTAGAATTTAATGTTGTTCCTGTGTCACTCCTAGAGAACTTATAGGAAGTATACGGTGTTGTAGACTTTATAATGATTATGTTTAGAATTCTTTCGTCCAAGCGTCAACTACCATATTTTACAACATCCCTCTAATTAGGATATTTATCTGTTGATATTTTTGAGATTCATCTGGTCTTACCCTGTGGCTTTATTCAGCCTTATCTTTTCTTTCCCACTGATCACATTTAGAGTAACAATCAACAAACTGACACCAGCATTTAACCCAAAACTAACGCAGAAAACAGACCGGGATGAAACATTCTTCATTCAGTCAATGATCAGACTTACTGTTGGCAACCTGAAGGGAGTCAGATAAAGCAAACAAATTGAGCGGGCTGAGGTATACGGGCAGGAAAGTCATAGAAACTAAGGAAGGACAGCACAGATAACAAGGCTGCAACGCAACAAGGACAATGTAGCAGAAATTTAACTTTATGTAATAGGTAATTAGGGAACAATGTGCAGACAGTTGGCATTAAGTTGTATGTGAACTTTGAATGTTTATTTTAATGTGTCCATGTTCATTAAATGTTTGTTTGTCTCTGGCTCTGTCAGTGGGGTTTGTGAGTGCAGAGACAGTCTGTGTCGAGATCGCTCAGATTTGTTCCAGAGTGTCAAAGAGCCAGACCGCCAAACAAAAATAAATAATGTTGCAATAAATGGTTAAAACTTTGACGCAAGTGTCTCGACTGAAATGGGATCCTTGCTGCTCCTTGTGACTGACTACAACTGCAGTTAATGACTAAAGCAGGCAGTGGTGCCCCCGGAAATTTTTCATAGGGATGGCTAGATGGGGCCACTGACAATCTTGGGTGGCACACCAAAACCAAAAGCCATAGCTGTATTTAAGGAATCCGCTTATGCTGTTGTAATATGTAGGCAAATTTATGTTATGGCAAGTTATGGGATGGCACACTGATATATTTTGGTTTCTTTAATGTCACTAATAATCTAATGTGTGTATAATAATACTGGAACATTTGGCAGTAGATGTTTATGGTCGCCTCTCTGCCATCTTTGTTAAATCTTGGCTAAATTTTTGCTCTTTTAGGGACATTGTGTAACATCTTCAGTTGTTTATTGGCAAAAATCAATGTCTGCATTCATAAATATGTCATCATTGGTGTATTATTACCTCCACCAATAATCTGACTTATTCTCATAAAAGGAGAATTTCGGATTTGTTTGTACATGGGGCGGGTAAGTCGATTGGGGGTTTCCATAACATTTCGCCATCTTGAAAATACATCCGCCAGCAAGGGCCATATAGCACTACCAGGGAATAGCCCCGCCTTCGGCGTTTTCATTGAGAGCCAGGCTGCATGACTGAGAAGCCGAAGGTGAGGAGCAAGAGGCGCTTTGCTACTACCCCGGCACTACTGCAGCATAACGAAGTCCCACTCTTTGATAATGCAGGATCATGCATATGCAGCATCAGGGGAGTCTGAATCCTCGTTGCCAAGAAAGTGCAAAAGGGAATCAAAAAGGCAACGTGACCGGCAAATTAAAAAAAAACTAGGGTCAACATCGGGGTAGCCTTTCCCAGGTGGAAATAGCTGCTGAAGGAGAAAGGTAATGCAATCACAGATCAGTAATGCGAGGAGAGGGATGAGGTGTGTGAGGTTGAGCCACTTGTCAGTTGTCAAAAGGCAAGACGTGCAAGACGTGTTTGTTCTGGTTTACACCTGCCCCAACAGTCCTACATTGTAAACACAGCCAGCATGGTGAGGAGGGGTTTGTCAACTGGCGTCGTGTGTCTGTGTAGAAGCCTGAATGAATACTCCATGAAGTATCGGGTGACATAGTTTTATCAGTGTTATCATAGCTTTTTGGTACACACCGGCTACCGTTGTTGCAATACACGTTTGAAACAGTGAGCCACTAGAGTGCGCTATCCGTTTGAATGTAATATACGATTTCAGCATTAGATGGGAGAAATTCCTACACACTGTGGCTTTAAGTCTATATTGCAAGTGTTGGTGGTGCTTTTTCTTGTTTGTGTTGGACAGTGGTGGCGTGTAGCTGTGGGTCACTCATCTGGATGATGGACTCAACTTACTAGTCTGTAAACTCTCCTCCTGGTGACTTCTAATAGCTGGCTGTGTGGTAGGTTTTCAAATGTAAATATAAGTAAACATTGAGGAAACAATGGAGATGATTGGAATCAGCTGAACTAGCATCCTGCTAGCCATTGCACAGGCGTCGGATAATAAACTGGATGATCTCCATGTCCAGATCAGTTTCCAGTGGGATATCAGGAACTGTAATATCCTCTGTTTTACAGAAACTTGGCTCCATCCTGGAATACCAGACAGTGTTGGGTTAGGGTTTTACTACATGTAAGTGAACAAATTATTTTTGATGATTTTCATGAGTGGAGGGTCAGTGATTTTATCAGGTTGGTTGTGCCACCCAGGCCACCCCTTGGCACCACTGAGGGTAGGCCTATAATCTGAAACTCAACATATACTGCAAACTGTGCTATCTCAGTTGGCAGTGAAGTAGGGAAATTTTCTGAAAATGTGTAAGCTGCAGGAAACCCTTTTCACAGGGTTTTTCTAAGTTGCATTGAAAACTGTATGTGTCCACAAAGTGATGACTCACTGCATTATGGGAATCCAGAAGTTTATGTTTATTTCCCAGAGGCATAACGGGTCTAATTCAAAATCTGTGATGGGAAATGCCATCACCCACAACCCCATCCTCCAGCATCCAGGCCAGCTTTCTAGGCACGTAGCCCAAACAGCAGAGAGGAGACAGGGATGGCTACATCAGGTTTTGTGTATTAGTGAAAGTCTCAGTGACTCAGTCCAATTTTTAAAAAAGCCTCTAATTAAAAAGTTTAATAGACGATTAAACCACATCATCCAGTGTGTGTTTCTTGTTTCAGATTCATTCCTGCACAGCAATCAGAGCAGTAGGTCCCTGGCATGCGGTTTTGCAAACACAACCACACATACACAACATTTTTTGTCCTCTTTTGTTTCATTTGGTTTTCTTTTATTCCTTCTTTTTTATTCCCCATGGCTTTTCTTCATGTCTTCTTTCACCCTCACCCTCACCCTCTCCTCCACCCCCATCCCTTCACCCCATCCTGGGTCTGTTGATGTCTCTGGTAGGCAGCACATGTGTAGGATTATCAGATTCTTATAAGAGAGGAGATAGTGTTCCTCCTGCTAATTTTCCAGTTTTTTTACCGTCTTGCATCTGCAATGATCTGTCTCTGCTCAGGGTCAGGCTCAGGTGTCGAGTTACTCGGTCCTAAGGGACTGTGAGCGGAAGGACTCCCGGGGTTAAAACCAATAATCTCTGTGCTGTTCTGCACACATGCACCAAGGTGTTCTGCCCTACCTTGAATTAAAGCGGAGGCTCTACTGGTGACCTTCCAAAGCATTCCTAACAGTCTGTTACATTGGACATTGAGACGAGGAGATGCTACTGTTGTGGATTTAAGCTCTGAGTGCTGTAGGACTAATTAGTGATGGATTACAGAATTCATCAATTGCTATAAAACTGTTCAAATGAACATGCAGCACCTGATTTTAGGCACTTAATTTAGGATTCACATTTCAGTCACAATTCATTTTTTTCCCGTTCTAGTGTGTAAAAACGTCTCTGATAATGTATTAATATAATCATGCATTTTCACAGTATCAGTGGATGAGGTTCAAGGTTGAGCTTTATCGACAGTATACAATACAGGATTGTACAATAACATGTTGCCCCCTCCATGCTTCAAACACACAGAAAATGTATAAAAGAGCAGATATTTTAGATTAGAATAGAATAAAACATTAAACATTTCAATGGAACAAAGTAGTTCAGTCAGGAGAGACTTATTTAGAGTGGTCAGATGAATTTAGTAAAGGGCGCACAACACATTTTAGCATATAGTGAGTTTTGGCGACTAGACCCCCATTGGGACGCCATTATTATTCGAGTCAGGGAATAGTACAGGAACATTGCCCCCTGATGGAGCCTAAACTCTGATGGTAATGAAGAGGTGAAGAGAGTTGAGTGAAGATCCGAATGAATAGGATGTGGAGCAGGACCTGTGTTGCGCTCGGTGGAAGGAACCCTACGCATTGGATGTGATGAAGACTGGAGGTGAACAGGGTGGAGATAGGCTGTATTGATTCATACTGAAACCACTACAGACAGCAGCTGAGAGGAGAACAACTTTAAAATTTGAAAGGGGCAATATGATTGGCTCAGGGAGATCATGGTAAAATCTGGCTGGTTAAACCTAAGCCCAGTCTACACATATACAGACTGCAAACTCCCCTCATCACAAAGTTGTCACAAAGCTAACTTTTTCAAAAGACCTACTGAAAATCACATCACCCTTGATTTCCTGTTCCTTTATTCCTCATCAACAACAATCCCACCCTGGAAATTGTCCCACCATCTGCTGGCTTGACCAGTCCTGATCCAAAACCGTTGTTTCAGGGGGATTTTAAACTGCGGACACTGGAGTGAAGCAAACACATTGGGTGCAGCAGATGCCTCTGTTCATCTGTGAAGTGGTGCAGCAATACTAAGTTTAAGTGTAAAGTAGCCATTGGACCAAGCAGTGCTAACAAAACGTTAGCAAACTGGTAATAGGTTGTTGTTGTTTCTAGCATCTAGCATATGTACACAAAGCAACCATGGGCATGCGTGAACTGAGAAGATGATGTCATGTTTCCCAAGCGCTCTGTTTTGCATGTCCATACAGATAAACAGCAACTAGACTTTTGAAAAATCGACACCTTAGAAGGTGTTTTAAAATACCTTCAGTTTAGTGACCTAAAATGTTTGCATGTGGACGAGAGGCTAAAACATAGAAGAAAATATCTGTTTTCAGAAATATCTGTACACATATTGGCAGAGCCTTAATGTGAACGCCCGTAGTCAACTGATCGAGAGATTTCGTAGGGTCTTCCTGATTGAACTTTCACTAAGCTTTGTAACAGAAAAAGTAGCACTAAAGAAGAAAAAAAAACTATATTACTTTTACAAGGAAGAGGGAGTTGTGCAATATGGATAGAAAACAAAACAAACAAAAAAAACCAACATGAGAAAAGATGTGATAATTGTGGCTCGGTTGCTCGAAGTTGAAGCTGTAGACAGATCAGATTTTCCTGTATGTGGATTTTGCACAAACAGACATTAGAAACACACACACACACACACACACCTTGTCACAGGGCAACACACACACACAAACACACAGTGCCTCAATCCAGGGCACTGACCCTGTTTGTAATAAAGACGAAACGGGGATTTCGCTTTAATTACCTTCAAAGTAAGGGGGCTTAGACGGACCAGCTGAACCGAGCTCAAAGACAGCCAACGTGCCCCGTCGCTGGCATGCTCCTGAAACCGTCTTTCTGGTGCTGTAACCCAGCCCGGGAGGAGCTCATTAGAAATGGGAGATAAAGATCACTAGGATTATTAAAAAGAAGAACATGTTACATCTGCCTGCGAGGGGTTTTCAGTTGTATCCACTACCCTCTCCTCCTTTCAAGCCTGATCAGATGATTATTATGTCTTGAGCCACATGAAATCAATGATGCATTTTTTGTTAACTCAGGAAAAGAGACGGCTAACAAGAGCAATATTGCAACACTGGGCCTGTTGACTGATTTTATTTTTTACTTCTCCCTCTAATTTCATTTATCTCTGTCTTGATTATTTTAAAGTCTTCCCTCTACTTGTCTTATTCCCAAACCTCAATGTTTTAAGTTTTAAATCCAGCCAACCACAGACGTTTGGCCTGTGGTTTTTTCTTGTTGAATAATCAAATATACAGAAGGGAGCTGGCATCAGGGTCTGAGAAAATGAACTCTCCTGCACTGCAGTCTTGTCATCATGATTATGGCGATGGGTGGGATTTCATTGTTGTGAAACCAACCCAGATACACAATGATTTCTCAACCTCTGTCCACACCAGAAAGTCAACTCTTGATTAAGATGTTACTCTGCAGTGCCTTCAGTATGCTGTCTCTTATTTTAAGCTAAAAAAATCCCACTTGAAATAATATGTTAAAGTCACTGTTGTGCCTTTCACAAAATCCTTGTTATTAGCAACCTTGTTATCTAACCACTGGCTAAAACAGTGACGAACAAAAGACTGACTGTTGTTGACCATCGTCATGTCAATAGAATGCTAAACAAATAAATAACAAGCATATCTAGAATAATTTTACTATGTGCAATGTTTGTATATTTTATTTGGACCACTGGCTCTATGATACTAAGTAGCTTGCTGTTTGCAAATTATTTCATCAGCTGACGCGACAAAGCAACCAACTGCAGCACCATTTCAAGTTGCAGCTAGATGGCTAGTGTTAGCTCAGGTTACACGTAGCTCATTGGCTGCCCCTGCATCGCTCTTGGCTAGTAGAAAGCACTTTGTACTATTAGGTATTTTACTTGTGTCTCAATCAGTATTGTTCGTACCATGGATCACATTTGCTAGGGAAGTATTTGGCAAGCTAGCCAACTGACATATCCACTCTGATAGTATTTTGTGAGGGATAACATTAGCAAGCAAGCAAGCAGAGTAAGCCAGCTAGCTGTAACTAAGCTATGCTGTGTGGGTCTAGCATTGGTTGCTTCATAATGTTAGCTGATAAAGTAATTCACAAACAGCAAGCTGGCTAATTTACCAGCCAGATCAGCACTGGAGTCTGGATGAATTAAATCATCAAGACAGGATTTTGCTACGTGAAATAGCTAACAATTTGTCTCCATTAGCAAGCCACCTAATGTAACTGTAACATTAGACAGTTAAACGTGCAATATGCAATTTTCTGCCGCTAGGGGTCTCAAACCAAAACAATAACAGAAGACGGAGTTGGATGACGTCATGAAGTAGCGTGGGATCATGGGAGTTGTAGTTATATAACAGTTCCTCACTCCGTGTAACTGAAACCGACCATGGCAGTTTTTTTGGCAGAGCGAGCTTCAGCAGCAGAGAAATGCTCATGGACGAGGTATATTACTGAAGTTATATTCGCTTTATGTTTCACTTTATGCAAATGGGGTCAGTCGGCCAGTGTAGCAGCCCGAGCCGATCTGGTACCTGCACCGGATCGTCAAACTCTGATCTAACTATCAGTAGTAACGTTACTTAGGCTGACCAAACATCCTCTTTTGCCCGGACATGTCCACTTTTCACGTCCCGTCCGGGGTGTCTGGGGTTTTTTTTATAAACTGATTATAATGTCCGGTTTTCCGTGTGTTAAAGTAATGGTTCTCTTTTTTAGCGACTGTCTCGCTAACCTCGGGTATTTACACTCTATTCAGAAATGCTACTTACTTTAGTTGTGCGGTTAGCAATCTGCTAGTTATTTGAGCAAACTGCTAGTTACTTAGCTTTACAGTTAGTGATGGCTTCTCCCTCTCTGCTGCTCTCTCTTGCACAGTGTGTCTTATGTTTAGCTATTCCTCTGCCTCTTTTATAAATGCAGTTCATTTACCGGCATCAGCTCAGCATTATAGAAACCTATCATTAGATGTTGTGGTTAGCCAGCCTCCGCACCATACCGCTCCGCAGCGGTGGCCGCTGGCCGGAGCGCTGGTGTCCCGGCGGGCAGCAGTGCTTGCAATACACTGGTGGAAATGATTAATATTTCGATAACATCAGCCAGATGTTTGATTACCTGTCTAGTAGAACACACGCGAGGATCGCTTGGTTGACCCGTACGTTTCCGTTTTACCGGCTTGTTTACCGGGACAGCTTCGGTGTCAGAAGGTGGAGCAACCGTCAATGCATAATCATGATCCATGACGAGTTAGCTTAGCCTAGCAACAGTAACGTTCATTCTCTGACGTCTCATCCGGTCTGCTGCTGCTTCTTCTTCTCCTTCATTTAATGTCTATGGTAACTGGAGTTACGCCGCCATTGCGACCTAATGACATGGTCCGTAACTGTTATTAATATTTCATATTTATCTGGGTTTGAAAAATTGTTGGAAACATTTCTGATAATCAAATTACACAACTAAACAAAATATATAATATTGGTTTAGTCATTTTTAGAATTTTTTATGTGGAAAAACTACATATTATACCTTTAAAACCGCAATACCATAAACCCTTTTAGATAGGAATTGTGTAAATTTGCAGGAAAGCCCAATCAGTCTTTTTTCAGCATTGGCAGTATAAAAACAAAATCGAGGAGTGCGGCAAAACGCCGCCTACCTACTTTTGTTTATACAGAATTCGCCTTTTTCGGGGCAATGGGGGGCATGAGCAAGTAACAAAATGTGTAGCTCAGCGTGTGATGTAACCAGTGACGTGGGAGGGAAGCCGCGGCTAGTCAGTCTTTCAGCGATTCTCTCGTAAGTCGGCCTGTTCTTCACCATCCCCGTCATCTGACGGTTAATGGTCTCTTTGTTTGCGAGGACAAGGAGGGCATGCAATTCCTTGTCTCCCCAGTTGCTCATCTTTACAGTGTCTGTCAGGTATGCGTTTCCCTGTTGCTACTAGCTGCTCGCTAATTCCTGCTATCAGCTGTTTCCTGTTTATCCACTGCCAGTGGCTCGCACGTGCGGCGTCATCAACAGCTCCTCCCACAAGTCTTCAACAGCCCCTCCCGTTGCGGAAGGGCACCTCGGTCTGTTTAAACTAAAAGGGTTCCGTCAATATGACTACCCTACGAGGCAGAAAACTGGGCAGCTCAGATCAACTCGCCAATCCGCCTCTGTGTGTATAAACGCTCGCAACTTGCTGGCAAAACGGCCCAACATTCGCGGAAAATCTGGCAGTGAAAAAGGTGCTATAGTAGATTTCACTTGTCAGTCCTTACTGTAATGTTGAGATTTCTTTTCAGAACCGAGGGCTACTGAAACTATGCTGAAAAAATGTATTTATCAAAAACACATCATGTGTGGACTCAACGTTTATTACTCGGTCGTTTGTTGACATTAGCGGACTCCATTTCGTAGCTAACGTTAGCTAGCGTTGCACACTGTAACGTGCTGTAACAGAGCTAAAGAGAGGCAATGCGCTTGTAGAGTTTCGAGGAACAATTTGTCCTGAGTCCTTTTACACAGAAGGACAGTCCATAGAATGTTACAGGCGGCCGAGAGAGTCGGGGATGATCTCAGTTTTTGAGTTATGTTACAACCTGTTCACACACTGGCAATAAAAAAATATTATACATATATAAATTTACATACAGTACCATTAATAAGTAAATTTTATTGTACTGTTATGTGGTTTAATACACTGAAATAAGGCCAATGACAAAGACAATATCACTACTATCTGTAAAGTGCAGAGTGTTCTGATCCTGTTTAGTGTTAAAACACATTGTTTATGGGAAAAAATTAAAGTGGGGAGGTTACAAAATGGCATAAACAGAAAAAGACATAAAGTATCATGTTTCAGATGGTGAGACATCAGGAGTAAGATTTCAGAAGAAGGAAAAAAAAGAACAAAAACATAGATGTGTGGGATAAATAGCTCGGGGGAGTGAACGAGGTTCAGTGGGTAATGTTTGGGATCACAGTTCATCTAGACCCTCCTGAATGTGTGTACTTGTGTCCGTGTTTTTGTGCATGTAAGTGTGTGTCAAAGGGAACATTAATGTAAGACTTGACCCCAGGAGGTTGACCTTTCACCTTGAGGTCATCCAAAGGTCACCCAGCTGTGGGCAAGAGTGATGGGAGCTGTCTGGCAGGGTTGAAATGTCAGGTTAGTGCTTGTTATTAAAGTTTTTGGTGAAATACAGAGGCATGTTTGCTCAGTTCCCATCAGGAAATGTTTGGAGGATAGCCTACAAGTTTTTCCTCTTTTCTTCTGTTGTCCCCTATTTTACAAACAGCTCTGCTAAGTTCTTTGTCATGAGACAGTTATATGGCTCTAGAAGTGACCTCTCTGTCAAAGCAGGAAAAGTACAGTGGTAAGTGATAACTGTAATGATGGCTCCATTCCTTGGAAGTCGCCCAGTGAGCAAGCATGCATGATAGCACGAAACTTATACACCTACATGGAATGCAGCCATTACTCATGTTATCAATCGCACCTGTGCTTTTCCTGCTATGACGAGTCAAAACGTCAGAGAGGTCAGCTGCTACCACTGTACTCTGAACACATGAGCGTTACATGGTGTTTATGTCTGGGTGCATGCCACTGGCGTAGCCCTTAAAGAGGCTAATCATTTTCTGTCTCCTGTCATAAAAATACAGTAAATGACATCATAAGTTCATGTTTGCAGCACAGAGCTCAACAGGAAATACCTCTGTATCTCGGCCTTCCACAGACAGGTTTCTGCTGCAGGGTTAATGATCTGAGTGGTCTGCTTGAGTGACTCACTTAAAGTCTGTGTCACAGGAGAGCTGTCATGGGCTGTTAGCTTATTCGCTAACAGAAACTAGGGCTTGAGTGTTCGCCTCATTGTTTTTTCTTCGTCATTTCTTCTGTTGCAATGAGTCATTTTTGTGAAGTGAGCACTGAATCTCCGTGCAGATGTTGGCAGCGTGTTAAGAATATATATTTTATATATTGGTTGGTCAGTTGATAGTGGTTATGTATGATGCAACATGATTCTTGTTGATCATGAACTGGTAAATTTGGTCTGGGTTAAAACTAGACTGGATTTGGGTTAAAAGTAAACAGATTGTAGATGTCTTGGATATGCATAAATTATGGTCATTCAGTTAATAACTATTTGTCAACGCAGGTCTTAACTAAGCAAAGTCTGACATGCAGCTATCAATAATGAATTGTCCCGAGCAGTGGAACCCAATAGGTGGGTCGGGATCCAAAAGCAAGTCGCACATCCATTCTCAGTGGACTGCAATGTGTCAAGTTGGTAAAAAACACACTTAATTTTGAGGTCCCGCTGTAGAGTGAGTGACTAATGGACAGCTACTTCACAGAGACAGCAAAGTTACTCGGTGACCTGGCCAAACACAAGTATGACGCTGACTACATTAAACTGTGTGGACCTTGAACTAATGACAAAGGAGAAATCTGTACCCCGTGGGTGGACCAGTCGGGAACCACTGGCCCAGAGTGACTACATTAGTTGGGAGATGTCAAGCATGTTGCCAGGACTTGCTTCAATTGCAACTGCAGATAAAGCTTGATACATGTTGTCCAATTTTACAGACCTTTTCATAGACAGCCCGAATCCTTTTTTCCAAGGCTGAGAATCTTGCTTTGTGCATGTGCTTTACCAATAAAGTTTCTGGCCCAACTCCATCAGAGCTGAAGCATTAGCCAACCCATTCTTATTCCCAGGTCATCATTGTTGATGCTTTTTCATCATCATTTTTTTTTCCAATCATGATTTTGGTTTCCAACAATAATCGTGATAATGATGGTTTTGTTTTGTCTTATGTTATAAATCAAGCATGCCCTTTTCTATACAGCAGTGCACTTTCTCAGATTTTGCGGCTTTTTTCTAGATTTGGCGACTTTTCAAACCCTTTAGTGACTTTATCTGTATGCCACAATACGAAGCTCTCAGGATGGCTGCTGTAATTTCATTTAAGACATCTTCATCTGAATGTGTTGATTAGTACAAAGAGACAAAAAAAATGGAAGATTGGAAGAGTCTTTCTCCCCAGTGTTTAGGGCGCCTCCCACTACAGCTTCAAACTGTGCCCAAGTAATAACTAATGCGATGGAGTGTTAATCACTGCGAATATCCAGCCACATTTACATTTGTCATAGAGAATGTTGAATTTATCATCAGATTAATAGTTTAAAACCAGGACCTCCAGTATTTGACTTACGTTGCTCATGACAAACAAGGTTGTCCAACTTTAGTGGTCTACAGCTGTTTTATCAGTGTTTCAGATACATATGTAATCAACATTTAGGTAAGCATATGTAGCTATCAGATTGGACTTGGCATTAGCAGATGTTCTTGAACTGACTTTAAAGGATTCGGATCAGGGATTGGGGAAGACTTGATCCGGTCATCCCTAAAGTATATCTTAAACACAAGGAGTAAATAGACATGTAGCTAATTTTCATACTTTTGTCAAATAGAAATTGTCTCAGTCTTTAGTCTCAAATTACCAATGTACAATGTATTACTTTTTTTTCTTCTGGTATCTCTGTACATTCATAGCAGCCACAGATTGTGGTGCTACTGAGGGAGAGGTTAGGGACATGCATTTACTTGAAAAGTGATATAATGTAAGATGATCTTTGGGTTATTTTCGCTCCAAGATCTTCTGGGATTCCTTTCTGTCTTACACTGCCGCATTAAAACAACCGAGATGTCTTCCAGGATGCATTTAATTCCAAGGTCACATGAGGATAGATGACATACCAAATTTAAAACAACAGCCATGAGATATTCCTTATATCTCATTCACTTGTCCGACTCATGTGCCTGTTGCCTGTCAGTCCTGAGCTCACCCCAGGCACATAAGGAACTATCTAAATCTATTAGACCTCGATCAGCTGATCTGTTATTGTGGAGCCAGTCTGGGCCCTGTGAAGATTATTTCAGTGCTATCAAATGTCACACAGCTATGTGGGACAAGGAAGTAGGACTGCTGTAAACACATTGTTTATCAGCTTGCAACAGCTTTTATCCATTAACAGCTGTCACCTTTGAGTTGTCCTGCTTGAATCTTAAGTCTGTCAACACTCACCTCTGGTCAGTTAAATGACATGATCAATGGTGGAAGAAGTATTCAGATCTTTGTTTTTGAGTAAAAGTAGTAATGCAGGGTAAAATACTGGGTTACAAATAAAAGTCCTGTATTCAAAATCTAACTTAAGTATAAGGGCAAAAGTATTAGCATCAGAATAAACTTAAAGTACTAAAATTAAGAGTGCTTATTATGTAAAATGACCACTTCATAATCATATATACTATACTATTGGATTTATTGGACATCAGCTTAACACCTCATTACATGATTTTTGATTATCAAATTTTGTCTTTTGGACTATAAGGCTACCCCACTGTCATTTGAAGATATCAACAATATCAAACAATTTCATTTTAGTTTTTAAGAATTTTTCTAATTTCTAGCTGGCGACTGTCGATTTTGCACCTATAGCTAGCTAACTAGCTAAGTAAGCTCCATGAGTTGAGAGCAAACAAACAAACAAACGAAACAGAGAATGGTCTTCAGCTGACTTTTTGGTAGTTCAAGGATAACGATCTGAGTCGATAATAGTAACTTGATGATTTAGGCGTGGACGTTTCCAGTTGCCTCAGCTCTGCTAAATTTGTGCTAAATTTACGCTCTTAACTCTATTTTGCAAGTGTTGGTGGTGCTTTATGTGGTTGGCTTTGGACGATGGTGGCGTGTGGCTGTAGGTTACTCACTGAGATGAGGAAGTCCACTCACCAGTCTGTTAACTATCCCCCTGTCAACTTCTGCTAGCTGTCAGGTTGAGGTTTTCAACATCAACAACATCAGTAAACGTCAAAACAAAGATGGGCACCAGCTGAACTAGCATCCTGCTTGCTATTGTATCAAGAACTAGCAGGAGACTCTTTACGTTGAATAAGGACTGATGTGTTGGTGAGAATGTGAAGTGCTGTCCAGTTCCTGTTATGGATCGCTGCTATATGTCGTTAAGAGGCAGCTGCAGAGAGGCGCTGCGACCATGCAGCCATCTTGTTGGGTTCGGGAATGCTGGACAGTTAAATTATTCCACAACCAGCAAGCAGGGATTATCTGAATCATCCGAAAACATGGACAATTATAAAGCAGCAGCAAACAAAATAAGAAGAAGCAAAAAGGACTAAATTACAGTGCACAAGTTAAAGCAGATGATGGAATTGAATTCCACTGGAATTGTTTCTAGTATAATTCCATAAATGATTACTTGATCAACTGACTGAGAGCTACATACATAATGTCACGCTAAAAGAATGAGACTAAAGCTTTCTGTCACAGTAGACTATCTAAGGAGAAGGCATGGACATAAAGAAACATTATTGTCCTTGTATACAGGGTAAAGCAGGTGAGTCCTGCCATTATAAATATGATAAAGGAAGGAAATGTTCAGACTCCGAGATCATTACTTTATTTGGGTGCTTTGCTTACGTGGTTTTTTAAGGCTGTGAGTGTAAACAGTGTTGACAGATTTGGCGGTTCTTAGTTGCGTTGTGCAGAGTAAAATAGATTTGGGTAGGTGGACAGGATTTGGGCTGGTTATTGAATGCAATAAAAATTCCAGTATATAAAAAATATATTCATAAGTTGTATTCCTTAGTTATGCAAACACATCCAGTCACTCAGCATAACTTTAATATGCCATCATTTTTATTCATTGTGCTGAGAGGAGATATGAGTTACCATCATTATCATTACCACCTACCTGCAGGTTACCAAAATAAGCACGGGAGCTGTAGTGGTTTTGCAAATGTGTATTTTGATTGTAACAGAAACCTCTAGGCCTGTGTTCAACACCATCATTGTTATATTGGCTTTTTGATAGCACAGGATTGCATGTACTTCTCTCTGTCTTCTTCCCCTCTCTCTCTCTCTCTCTCTCTCTGTTGCTGCTGTTTTTAGCCCCTCGATTGGCATTTTATTCTTAATGTAAAGTTATGTAGTTAACATAAAGTTACAGAGGTTAGGTTTATGCAAGTGACGTTGCTTAGGTTAGGTTTAGGAAAAGATACATTTTAAGGATGTACCTTAACATGACTCGAAGTTCATTCGAAGTTCTAAACACGTCTCTTGGGGAAAGTCCATGTTTTTGTGACCCATCCACCACCCCAACCTGCCTCATGTCAGTGAAGATCCTCAGTCATCCAGGTCATGGTAATCATAAGTGCTATATCGTAGGCAACTGGACTTGCTTGAGTTTCTTGAGGACGTTTCACCTCTCATCCAAGAAGCTTCTTCAGTTCTAACCGACTGGTTCGAAATCGCAGGCTTTAAACTGCGTCGTCCTCTTGGATGAGAGGCAAAAACGTCTTCAAGAAACTCAGTCCAGTTGCCTACGACATAGCACTTATGATGCCCAACCTGCCTTCTGCATCACTGCTTGGGACCGCCTCCTTGTTAACTCACCTCAGTGCATTGGTCATGTGATGGCAGTTTTTGAAAATACATGGGATATGTACCAATTTGGGTGCATTACTTTTCAGAGGAAAACATACTAACAGTTTATGAGAACAGTCTGAAATATTACACAGTAGATGGGTTAGGCAAAGCTAGTTAGCCGCACATGCTAACATTTGCAGCTTATGTTAGAGAAGACACATTTCTTATACTTTGGCTCTTGCGTTTTTGGATTTGGAGAAGATAAAATAGACTTCACCAACTGTAACATCTTTCTCATTAGTGTCAACTGCACAACATCTTCAAAATGTTGGGAAAAACCAAAGCTGCTCAGGCCTGCTGTGCCTAGTGAAGTTTGCCAAGCTATGATTGGACAATTACAGTCTGCTACAGTCTTCCATGCTGTGTTTTTTGCATGTAAGCTCCATTTTGGGGGTGGAAATACACGCTTGTTAATGCCAGTGTTTTTTCATGTACTGCTTTGATTTAAATGCTACTGATAAATACAAAATGTTTTTTCTTAATGCCAAAATGTCACAGTTTGGCCTCATAGATGAACACTAACTGCAAAGTTTTCTTCAAAATATTACGCATAAAACTCAGGAAAGTAAGGAAGAATGCCCAGACGTTGCTAACCACAGGAGTTGGCACAGAGGCTCAACCTGGATAAATCACTGTAAAGAAGAATTATAGGTGTGATTAGAACATGTTTTTGGCTGGGAGTAGCTGTTGTCGCAAACATTCAGTTTTATTTCAGGACAGATTCTTCATAAAACCTCTGCCTTCCCTTGGACTGACACTCGACAACACACTTACCCTTTATGCTTTTAGATTTATCACTCCCACCTTTTTAAGCACTGATGTAAGCATTTATGTACGAGCGTGTGTGGTCCATTAACCCTCTTTTTCTTAGCTATGTTCTCCTCCAAATGCTTCTCAACATTTTCTCTTTTTGAGCAACAAATTCTCAACCTAATTATTATTATCTGACTGCCTAACCTCACACACCAAACCCTAGTGTTACCTTTATTCTCATGCCAGCATCACTCTTCCCCCAACCCACACATTAACACACTTTTACCTCCTTACCTCAAAATGCTTATCAGCCTCTAAACTCTTAGACTATGATGTCATCAGTGAGCATCCACACAGGAAACGGTTACTTATGAGGGTGCAGAAACAATAAAAAGCCCGCATGGTAACAAAGCCTGGTAAATAATCACAGACATCTTATTTTAAGATGTACGACAGATGACATCATTTAACCCGGTCAGTCAACCCTCACGCTGTGGTTGTAGTTCCTGGTGAAGAGGATGAGCTACGGGAGACTGCAGGGGACGTATGAGTCACAGTGCTTTTATGGACAGATGTAGGAAACAGATAAATGTGTCAACAGTGGATTTGGGTTGTTCTGTAGATGATATCAGAATGATAAAAAAAGGAAGACTACATCATTTGACACACTTTTTCCCAAAGTGCTACACACTCACATTAGTTTGTGTTTAAATGACACTGCAGCCCAGGCGCCAAAATAAGATGGTGGCATTGTACGTGCAAACCACAGATATGTTATGCTTGTACCTTTTGTATCATATTGTTTATAAAGTGACGTAGTTCAGATTACATGTATATGAGCTCAGTTTGCCGTCAGGAAGCGGAGAGGATGGTGGATGGCGTGACACCTAGGCGAGACAGCTCTCAGGCAGCAGACAGCAACAGACCAAAAAACAACAAACGTGGGTATTTTTAACAACACATGGGACTTTTCCAGCCATGTTTGTATTGACCAAACTAGGTATTTTAAGCCAAAACATTATGTTTTCCTAAACCCTGTGCTTAAACCTAACCACACGTTAACAACAGCATTGTCACAACATAAAACTGAAACATAAAGAAAGGTAAAATTTCAACATATCAGCTAAATATCAGCAACAAAATATTAAAGGCGCTAAATGAGTGAATACAACTATGTATCAATAGTATGGGAGGGAAAATAATTAAGAGAACATAAACATTTAAAGAAACTATTACTAAATTATACAGATGTTCCTGGAAATATTCAGATTTTTGAGCAATGGAATTCTACTTTTGCACTTAAAAGAAAAGCTGTGACCAACATTTCTCACCATCTACTTTTTTCTCACCATTGTAGCTGAATGTTTATGTTGGCTCAGCTCCATTTTAAATAAAATGATTGACTGCAATAGCGACAATTTAAATGCAAGGTCAGGAGTTTGACCTTCACTATATATAGCTACCGATTTTTAAATATTCTGAACAAAAATCTGAATGCAACACTGTTTTTGCTCACATTTTTGGCAGGTTTAAGTTAAAGATCCAAGACATTTTATGCACTCATTATTTATTGTTATTTGGATGTACTGCCAAATTCAGGCAGCAGTAACAGTAGTAGTAGAATGAACAGTTAATAGGCAACAGCTCTGGTGGACATTCCTGGAGTCAGCATGACAACGGCATGCTTTCTCAAAATTTGCAACATCTGTGGCATTGTGTTGTGTGATCAAACTACACATTTTAGAGAGGCCTTTTATTGTGACCACCCCAAGGCACACCTGTGCAGTGGTAATGCTGTTTAATCAGCATCTTGATATGACACACCTGTCAGGTGGATGGATTATCTTGGAAAAGGAGAAGTGCTCACTAACATGGATTTAAGCAAATTTGTGACCAAGATTTGACAGAAAGAAGATTTGATCTCTAACTTAAACTAGTGGAAAATGGGAGCAAAAACAAGTGTTACATTAAAATTTTTGTTCAGTGTACATACATAAATGATACAATATATATACAGTGGGTTCCTTTACTGTCTCCTATAACACTAAATTGTCCTTGGCTTAAGGAATTGCTGCCCAAAAGGCAGGTGGCGTTTGTATCAAGAAAGATATTTTAAAAAAGAAAAAAAACAAAACAATGGCAAACAGCCATGCTAGCTAGGCTCTGTGAGGCTACAGTGGTGCTTTGAGCTAAATGCTAAGATCAGCATGCTAACAGGTTGTAACGAGATGGTAACTCCCAGATTCGCGAAAAACTTTCTAAGTACTTTTTGTACCTAAACTCAGCCAGACCTTAACTATAGCGTTGTCTCACAATGAAACAGTGATGTAAGAGTATTTTGAAGCGAAGAGTTTCACAAATCTAGGGTTACCATGCAGCCTCAACCATGCTAACATGCTCACAATTACAATGTTAACATGCTAATGTTCAGCAGGCATAAAGTTTATCATGTTGACCATCTTAGTTCAAGGTATTACATGCTGACATTTGCTAATTAGCAGTAAACACCAAGCACAGCTGAGGCTGATGGGAATGCCATTGGTTTGCAGGTGTTTGGTTGTAAAGCGAAGTTTGAGACAAACTGAAATTTGCAGCAAATGTCAAGGCAGCTCATCCAATAGTCTGGATCCAATTCATTCTTAAAACATGTGCAATGTTTGGAGGGATAACTAGTGTGTGTGTGTGTGTGTGTGTGTGTGTGTGTGTGTATATATATGTGTGTGTGTGTGTGTGTGTGTGTGTGTGTGTCCGCGCGTGTGTGTCCATGTGTGTGTTTGTTTCCATGGTTCAAAATACTTTTTCTGTGTATATTCACTAGTGCATTTAACCTTAAAATTACTTCGACCAAAGATGTTTTTTACCGCATCATTTGTCCTTCTTTTCGGCACTTCTGCAACATGGTGTGACTTGACAGCATACAAAGTGTCAATTGCAGTTTCACGGTCAAGGCGTAAGTGCTGGCAACCCTTAGGAGTTTCGTGCACTGTTGCATTGAGAGCTGAGATCAAATTTTAAGTGCACCAATGTGCATACGCATGTGGTCTTTCAAGCCCTGGTTTGCATATATGTGTGTACAACACATCCACCTGTCTGCCATTACCGCACACATGCTGGAAAATCTCTTTTACAGAGTGCATCTCGTATATAAACAGAAGTAATGCCTGGTCGCACCATTACAATGGCTGTGGGTGGAGTAGCAGGAGTGTGACACAACTTCTGCAGAATAATCTTAAGGCTGTTTTCTTGTAAGTCACACTGTGATTACCTTTGTAAAGGAGACAGGGAGAGGGATGTTTGTTTTAACAGCCACCGTTGGTCACTTCAATTAATTGTGTTTGGTTTATGTGAGCTGCAGTTAATGCTTAGCTAACCTTAACCTTCTGTTCTTCTGTCTTACTGAAAACAAAATGCTGTGAATGTTACTCCTTTTAGACAGTAGAAGTTGAACCTCAAACTCAACACACTTGTGTTTTTTTTGTTGCACATTCCTCTGCAAAATATACTAGCTTTGTTTAGTGTGTGTGCCACCATTCCCTCAGTTGTAACTGAACTGTGAGGAGTGTGTTGGGTGCTGTGCCAAGGCTGTGTTTTGTCATGCATCGTAAACTGCCCTCAGTGCATGACAGTGGCCGTAGGGTGCCCTGTAAAGAGACCAGGGGATGTGAGCTGTATGCCAAAGCATCATAGTATGCAGCATACAGTATGTTGGGCTATTAAACACATATTGGCCTGTGTATTTCATGTTGTTTGGTACAAGATTCCTGAACGCCAACTGTGTGTTGTGTGTGGCAGTGAACATGCACTAGATCTGATTTGCTACTAGTTAGTACTTGGCGTACCCGGTCCATTGTTATGTGGTTGGCATTGACCTGGTTGTCTTTTTAGTGCACCATTTCTCATTAAGAGAGATGAGAGGCTCAGCAGTACTGGATGTTTTCTCTCTTCTTAGTAAGCAGTGGCTTGGCACTCTATAACTATTTCTTAGGGTGTGTGTGTGTGTGTGTGTGTGTGTGTGTTAATGGAGAGATGAAAGAAAGCAACCAAGCAACTAATCTTAGAGGGATGCGATCAGACACAAACATGTGCATACACCCCAGAGAGGAAGATTCCTAAAATACCAGGCTGCATCAAGTGAAGAGCGATAACAAGCAGCGGGGCAACTCGGCACACAAATGCACAAGCATGCACACACACACACACAGGTGGGCCAGTCGGGTCATCTGGGATCAGTTTATACTCTCCAAGATCATTTTTATCCACGGCTGCTGTTTAACTCTTTGCCAGCTGGCCTCGGACCAGCATGCATAGGAGACAATCGGCCTCCCCGGCGAGACAGACAGACACACAGGAAGGAATCATCGACACCTGAATCATGAGAGGGAACATCTGATCAAATATGAAAGCTTGAGATAATAGCTCATGTAAGGATTTAATCAGGGAAAGAGAATGTCCATACATTATATTCAGGCAGCCACCCTCCACTGGGGTAAGTTGAGATAAAGTTGGCAAACACTGTGAAACCATACAGAACCATGTTTATGTTGGAACAATGCAGCCGTATTGACATAAACTGAGGAAAATATGTAATGATAAACGCAGCTCCTGCAAAGCAGGTAAAATAACAGCTTGTTTGCAATCAATGGACTTCTAGGATGGCATCATGCAGCGGAAATATACATTATAATATATGGAACTTCATGGATACTTTAATGTAAAGAAGCTCATAGTAGATAATTGTCTGTTCTTTTAGTTTCAATAACACACTTTTAGCTATGGTAGACCTAATATTTTGTATTTCTGCTCATGCTTGCTCTAGCACATTTTTCAGTTATGGGTAAAGTGCCATGGCAGTGCCTGGCAATTGATCCATCTTTTCAGCAGTCTGGACATACCTGAGACAGCATGGTGCCCGTCCGTCTGTCTGTCTCTCCCTTCTTCTTTCGGGAGACAAGAAATGCCAACTACTTGATCTGGTTTTGCCTGGTTACAGACCTCTGAATTGAAGTTCTCATCTCCATGATTAAAACAGGATTTTTTGCGTTTGCATTGCATTTTGGATTATGTCAGAAAATAAGCTCTGTGGCTAACACAAGTTTATGATACTTACAGGTTTTGTTCAGCAAGATAATCTTCACATATGAACACCTTTCATGCCGCATTTGAAGCTTAAATGCGATCGCCAGAAGTAAAAAGCTAACGTTAGGCTTTAACGGACTACATGACTACTCCACGGTCGCATGACTCTTGACGTCAGCGCCACTAAGCTTTCAACTGATTTCGGCCGCTTTATTTTAAAAACATTGTATAATGGGGAAATTTGACTGTTTAAGCTAAATAAGAAGCTGTAATGGCGGACTGCCAGCACTCTCACCTGTTCGGGGGTGATGATGTTTAATGTCCCCGATAGGGATGTCCCAATCCAGCTTTTTCACTTGTGATCCGATACCGATATTACAGCCTTGAGTTTTGGCCGATACCGATCCGATCCAAGCGCGTATTATACATATTCACTTATTTTGTTGTCAGTCATGTTAGAAAAGGTTTGATCAAGTAAAGAACAACTACTTAATCAGGTTAGTTAGAATGATCCACAACAGTTGGTATGAGAAACTGACCTGTTTATTGTTAACAGGGTTAAATAAACAAATTTTAAACTTGAACATTAACATTAAATAAAAAATATAGCTGGTTTGCTTTGGCTGCTTTGGCCCCTTAATAAATAGAAAATGAATCAACACAAGAAATCTTTAAAATGTCTAACACTGAAATTAAAATAGCAGCAAGACTCCACACACTTGTGCTTTGCTCCCCTAATAAATAAAAAAAAAGATTAACACCACAAGACATTGTTGGCATTTAACAAACTAATTGTGCCCAAAACAATGCCATCAGTGCTCTTTACTTAAACAGTAAGAGTGTAAACCAAATAAAAATATCACTCTCAAAAAACCAGAGCAGAAAACAAATAGTCAGTTAACTAAATTGACCACTACTCTTCCTACCCTTCCCTCCATGTGTGTCTGCCGTCTGCATGCTGGCCTGGTGGATTGATAGTAAGAGCTGGAGCGGATCACTGGAATGGACTGCTTGAATCGCGGAGCGCTGGGCTGGCCGGAAAACCTGGCATGGACTCTGTGAAAAACTGGATCGGAACTGAATTTTAGATGAGAGAACCGGAAGTGCTAAAAGCGCTAACGGAGTTCCGGGTTTACTGGCACACTCTATTATGTAGTGGATATGTTGAAACTTTACATTTCTTTATGTTTCAGTGCTGTGGTTAATGTATAGTTATATCCAGGCACAAAAAATACCTGGTTATGGTTAGTTAGAAAAGACCATGTTTGGCTTAAGATACCTAATCTTAGTGCCACAATCATGGCTAGAAATGCTGCTGGTGTGTAGCTAAAAAATACTTTTTTGTTGTGTGTTGGTGTCAAACAGTGGTCTGCAGCTTGGCAGCCATCTCACCTAGGTCTCAGGCCATTCACCATCCTCTCCACTCCCTGATGACAGACTCAGCTCATACATATGTAATCAGAACTACATTACCTTAGAAACTTTATATGTATAAAGTGAACAAATGTAACATTTCCGTGGTTTGCAGAAAAGTACAGTGCCAATATTTTCCTCTGGCAACTTGGCTGTGAAAAAACAGCCAAGTCAATCAGATCTTTTCTGGTTGGATTAAAAATTGGGACATCATCTTCCTTATCTTCCTTCACCGGGGCAAAAAAGTGAGGAAAATGGACAGAGAATGGTGACAAACTTGGACAAGATCATTACAGGTGTACAGATTTGTATTCATACTGGACAATGCCGCAATTCATGTTCTGTGTCCACTACCAACATTTACTACCAGTGCCAATGGAAAATGTGTATCGAGTCTGTATCAACTCAGAGGCTAACTTTATTTGATTCAAGAGGCCTGGGTTTGCATCCCATCACAGACCTGCAATTTAAGTTTGCGTTTTTAACAACCATACAATCTTTCCCAAACTTTAAGTATTTTAGTTGCTGAACCCTAACTATACCTTAACCAATTGTTTATTTGCCCTAACCAATGTATCTCTAACCCTAACCATACTATACAGTTGATGCTATGTGCAGATATTGTAGAGAAATGGGATTTCAGAAACATAAGTGTTTCTATTAAATTGTCAAGCTAAATTTAAGAGAACTTTTAAAAGAAGAGAAAGAAGAATGCAAATTAGACGCGTTTCCATCATCTGGTTTGGAGTGAATAAACAAGGCACTGCAAAGCAAACAAAACGAGTCGTCTTGGCAATCTAATCCATCCACATAAGAAAAATGAAGAAAGATCTTCAGGAATTTGTTTTACTGGGCCAGTTTTAATTGTTCTGTCATGTGAGCTTGTATCGGCCATGGTTCATGCTGTCTGGTGACAAAGACCAAAGTAGTGCAGTGATTCTAATGCTTGGGAAGAAGTCAACAGCAGTCGCGTGAGTTTTATGTTTGTTATGTTAGAACTTGTGGGGCAAAGGCCTTTCCATATCCCATTTGATGTATCAGCTATTTTGACCAAGGCAAAAACCACCTCAAGCGAGCCCAAAAACTTTTTTGTGCAACTGAGAAAGTTGTATCAAACTTCTGTAAAGCTTTTCTAATGCAATACTTCAAAATGTGCAAAAACACACGTCTATGGATTGACACCGGATGTAATCAGTGAGTACAGGTGCACATTGCTTATATCATAAAATAAAAGGTAACATTTATGTTTCATTGTATTGTGATATCCAGCACTGGCTACTGTATCCTATAGTTGATTTATTGGCTGGTGTGAAGGCCATTTTCCAATCTCTACCACAGAGAACTTTCATGGTGTGTAATCATCCAAATCTCCTATGTATAAATCTGTCCCCAGGCTCCATCTGTGCCAAACTTTTTTCCCTGTTTCTGGCTAAATACTGTACTGGATACTGTCTGTACAGATAACATTCACGTCTGCGCACACATGCGGGCATATAGGACAGCATGTTATTCCTAATCCAGAAGACTAACGGAAAAATCCATGTTAAAACAATATAATACTATTAATATGCCAAACCTACTGTTGAAAATTGTGAAAATCTTTTTAGCATTTTGTTCCCATGCAATAGACTACATCATCCAGTAGGCATTTTTCACAGCCGACATTTTGACTTGTCACAGTAGGAAAAGCAGAGGTGTTACTAATGAAATTACCGATGACTCGGTGCTGTCCAGTGTCCCAGTTAGCCTAGGTAGTGTGACAGTGTGCCAGCACGCATGAAAATTAAGCAGCTAAATGAAATTCAGCCATCATTAATCATTATCCCACTGTGACATGTCAAAATGTCTTCCGTGAGAAAGGTCCGACTGTGTCTACAGTGTTTATTTCACCTGCACCAAAATGATCTGCTGAATCATGCTGGATTGGCACAGCCAGGCGCTGCGATTGAGTCATATGTGGCCTTTCATTGTTTCCAGGTTTTCCTCTGATGGTTTAGCTTCTCACTCAGTGGATAGCTTGGTTGGTTTGTCAGTCAGTCTTTATGTCCAAAACAGTGATTCAGAGAGTGATAGCTTGACAACTACTGGATGTATTGCCATGATATGAGGTGTGGACATTCACGGTTTTGAAAGGCTGAAACCCCTTCTTACCAAAGACATTCGTACTCAGGACAGGGCGAACCCTTTTCATGGTCATGTTTTTATGAGACACAATAAAGCCAATTACTGTGCACCAGTGTTGGGAGTAACATGTAATTCCACTACTTTTGGCAGTAACTAGGAATATAACTAATTACTTTTTAAAACTAAAAAATACAAATACAATTACTGAAATTTAAAAGTATTTGTTACTCATTACTTTTTTTTTTTTAATCATAACGCAGTCTGTTTCCTGGATTTTTTCCCCAGTTATAATCTAACATCACCTGTAGTTGTGTGTGTGTGTGTGTGTGTAATTAAGAATTTAAAGGTACAGTGTGTAAGATTGAGGGGGTTATAGTGGTTTCTAGTGGGTGAGGATTGTAGATTGCAAACAGCTGAAACTTCTGGTTGGAATTCTTTCAGTGTTCATTATTTATAAGGTTTTTACCAGGAGTCAGATTATCCGCAGAGGTCTCTTTGTCTCCAAAACAAACGGACCCAGTGATGGAAACCAGTAAAATCATTGAATAAAGCAGTTTTATGTTACAAATCAGTGTATCTCCGATGCTATTTGACATGTCAGGTCCGGCCACTAACCTAGCACCTGCTAATCTGTCTCACGTTTTTTTCTGATAAATTAAGATCCAGGTGTTCAGGAGGTTTTAACTGGGAGCTGAATTATCAAAACAAACAGACAAGGTGATTTAAACTGGTAAAAACACTGAATAAGGCTGTAAAATGCTAAAAACCAAAATTGGTCTTTTTTCAGCCCTGCTTGTTGTAAAGCTGCTCACGACAATGGCTGACACAAAAATGTGAAAGTGCAAATGAAACTATATAGAGCCAGTGTTTGGTTTGTCCATTCTGGGCTACTGTAGAAATATGGCGGTGCAACATGGTGAACTCTGTAGACAAGGACCCACTCCCGATGCAGATATCAATGGCTCATTTTGCGGTAACAAAAACAGAATGATTATTATTGTCAGGTGATTACACACTAAATAAAACATACTTATTATACTGGGTTCAATTTCTGCCATAATATCCCCCAGATCTCCCCTAAATCTTACACACTGGATCTCTATGTGAAACTTTGGTATTTGTGAACCTGGACCCATGTTTTTGTGTCTAAGTGACTAATGGCCACAACAATTTTTTAAAACTGGTCTGCTATTGAGAGAGACCGCTGCAGATGCAGTGGTACAACAGGCTACAACGTAATCCCTACTGGGCAATTGTGCACTGTCACTAAAAGTGTTTGTTTTTGCCACTGACAGGTTCAGATTGTTATTGCATGTCTGACAACATTACAGAAAAACCCTACACCCTACAGAGAAATTTTTTTTTCTTATCTTTCTCTGATCTATTCTTTTTGTTATTGTGTGTAACCAAGTCTCACTCAGGGAGAAGTCTTATGAAATCTTGTGGAGTTTTTCACATTGTCAGAATATCAGTATTTCGCTCCAACACTGTTCTGCACTCAAGAATGAAATTTAATAACCATATTTCCATGAACATTCATGCTCTAAAGTTAATAAACCCTTCCAATTCCAGTCACCACCTTTCCTCTAGTGTCACACCTAATATAAATGATCAGGGTGTAATGCATAGTGCAGCCTCTAGGGGCCACATTGAGCCTTGTAGTTGACTGAGAGTCCAAATTAAGTTGAGTCATGGTCTATGACGCACCTGTGACATTTGGTTATTTGAGGAGTTGTTTGGGAGGTAACAAAAAGTTGCAAAATAGTCCATGTTTCCTGCTGAGAGACATTTAAGCCGACTTTGACAGTAATACCTGGAAGGAAATAGGAACAACAAAGGGCACGGCATGCAATGACACCATTTGGCACACATTTTAGCATTACTAAATATAGGTTTGTCAGTGTCTGATGGATTTTACACACAGTACGATCCTGTCAACACTGAATGTGAAATTCCAAAGGGTAAAACATGAAAACAATTATTGTTGATTGAGATCTTTAAAATGTACGCACCAGACACTAACCTTATGTATACAATGCTTTGATAACTCAGTGTACTGAAGTATTCATCTATTTTTCATGACATCTTCATGACACTGCAAATATTCTTCACTGTGTAGAAAAGAAAGGAACATTTCTGCCAAGGGTGACCAAAAAACATATAATTCACAGAGATATAGCATACATACTGTAATTTGAAATATGCGCAAATAAATATGCAGTTTCAGCAGCATGCTTTAGCTGTCATGGACTCAGTTTGAAATGTGACATGTCCATAAAAATATGTGAATTAATTACATCATGTCCAACTTTTCCTGGTACAATTTGGAAGCTAGCTTTGCTAACATTTGCGCATTTGGTAAACTCGTTAATGACTACTTGGAAACAATCAGTCATCGGTTTCCATTGAGTTTGATAGGCTTTGTAATTTAACTTGCAGAAACTTTGGGCAAAGATTCACTTGCTCTGCTTTTTGTCAACTTTACATCATTGCCATGTAGCAGTGTAGCTGCGAAACAGGGACCATTTTCAAAACTTTTGACAGTGCATTCATGGACATTCTAACCATGGGTAATTGGTTACATAACAAAAAGAACTCCACCCTAGGGCCATGTTATCAGACAGTCAAATTCAGAAGACGAAGCTTTTGCACAGGATAAAAAATAAATACAGGTGGCCATTTTCAAGCCTCTGCAAATTAAAGGGATAGTTCATATTTTCTGAAGTGGGGTTGTATGGGGTACTTATCCGTAGACAGTTTATTATGAACAGTAGATGTCAGTTGGTACACCTCCAGTTTGGAGAAGCAAGATGGGGTCCGTCATGGAAGCCAAGCAATCTACTGCTGTGGAGGGGTATTTTAGCCACCTAAAGAGAGTCCTACAGGGGGGGAAAATCAATTTCAGTTCAAGTGAATGCTATATTGAGAGTATTTTCACAGCTTTACCTTGATGTCAGACAGGTATTTTAAACAAGCTGTAAAATCACTCTCTTCAAAGCCAGACTCCATTGAGAAAAACAGTAATTTAACATTGCTGGACACAGGAGCTGCTGGTCTACTGCTGCCTTGTTCAGTTAGTTCGTTTGTGTTATTGTGTAACTTTGGTGTTTAAAATGGTTAGTTCAGGCTCACCAAAGTCACAGAATATCACAAACTAACTAAGTGATCGAAGCAGCGTTAGACCAGTACCTCTCATGTTCAGCAAGCTACAATTACTGTTTTTTCACCAGAGTCTGGTGACTTTGACGAGAGCATAGATGGGGAACTGAAGCCTCCCCATTGAAATGGGCTGTCTGATCAAATGGTAAAGCGGTTAACAACATTCTATATGAAACTTTATTATTTCAGGTGGGACTGTTTTTTAGGTGGCTAAAATCCATTTTGTTGCTGACCCCATCCACAGCAGTACATTGTTTAGCTTTCGTGTCAGACTCCAGCCTGCTTCTTCCAACTTGGGGGCATGCGGACTGACATTTACTGTAGTTAATACACTGACTATGGATAAATACCCCATACAGCCCCACTTCAAAAAATTTGTACTGTCCCTTTAAAGAGGAAAGAAATTCCTGTCTTAAAGGTAGGACACTGATCCAAAAATACATACATATTATGTATATGTTCATGTATAACTTATGTGTGTTTGGGGCATCAGTGTTCTGAAAATCAGTTTTTGGAGTGTCCACTGGCCTGTAAGGACTACAGAAGAGAACCACAGCCATGCACATTAGACAGAAGCAGTTCTACCATGAAGCTGCTGACACATACTTTGTTGAGAATTGATTGTTGTGGAAACGATGAGAGCACAGTGTCGGGCAGGCATGCTGCTTTGACTCTAACTTCATTAGCTGTTTGTCTATGTCGATGGCCGACTGGTTTCTTTTTGCTAACAAGCATGGTGGATGATAGAAGGGAGAGAGTGAGCTATGCGTGTCTAATGACCACAGAGCTTATAGCCAACCAGCTGGCACAAACCTGTATGCTGTAATATCTGCAGCCAGTAACACACTGGCACTACTAACCAACTGTCGTCATTCTCTTTATGAAGTATGGACGCCGTTGCATCGCAGCAGACAAACACACTGAGCTTGTTGAGCTGTCAGTCACATTAACAAGCCAGTAAAATCCCACCCTGGCTGTTGCAGGGGCGGGACCCTGGGTAGGGGGTTGTTGCCCTGTTAAAGTTAATGAGAGCTCATATCTTTTACTGGCAAATTTTCACCTGCATGGCATGGGGCTCGAACACGGGAGTATGTCTCCGTCCAAATGCTGCTGCTACTGCATTTTGTTAATGAAAGGATGACGCAAGTGTGTTGTGTATGGTGTATGTAGGTGTGAACAGGCAGTTGTTTTCATAATTCCGCGGTCCCCATGGTGTCACTACTTCTGTGCAATGATGCAAGCTGCTTCTTTTATATCTGAGGTGGGAGAAAAACACATTTTAACTCAGTGTTGAGATGAATAACAGTGTAAAGCCCAAATGATTAGCACATGTTGTCTTGTGTCAGCTGATGTTGACTGATTTATGTGCACAGCTTATAGCACTAAAGTGTTAAGCCCTTGATTCAAAAGATAATAAACACCAGACAAGCTTTCATATGTGAGTTGTTTAACAGTACTTGGATTAAGTTTGAAAATGTTCAGTACTGGTGCCAATATAATTATTAATTGATTTTTTTTCCTTTTACTTTTTATTATACATGCTTTTCTACGGATTAATGAGCCACAGCTTCAAATCTGAACAGACATCCCAACATTCATTACATGACAGTTTTTGATACTTTAAGTATGAATAAGTACAGTCAGTCAGAAAGTCAAGGTACTGGACCCAAGTTGGACACAAAGATCATACTGATGTGTATAATGGCAGGCATGATGCAGGATGTTGTGATTAGATTTGATATATAACTGCTCTGGGGGCTGAAGGAATCTCATTGGTTGAGTTCAAGTTAATTGTTTGCAGTTTTCTTGTCCCTTCAGAGTCATTAATGTCATTCGTTCCTTGCCATGCATGTTCTCAATTCAAAGCTCCACTGTGCAGGACTTTGGGGCGTCTATTGATAGAAGTAGTACATAATGTTCATTAATATGTTTTCATTAGTTTATAATCACCTGAAAATAAGAATCATTGTGTTTTTGTGACCTTGGAACGAACTGTTTATATCTATGTACAGAGTGGGTCCTCCTCCATGTTATTTCAACAAAAGCCCAAAACGGACATACCAAACACTGGCTCTAGTTAACGCCGTTCACGTTGTTAAAACCCTGCTCTTACGCTGCAACAATGATGGGAAACAAGACGAGTGTACCAATAGTTACAAGCTTATTTATTTACAAAATAATGATGAATAACCAACAAACGTGAAGGTCATTAAACACTAATTAGAGTGTGTGGAAATGTCTGTGGAGCAAGCAAAAGAACGGGAGCTGCGCCGTGAGGGAAGTCTGCTGGGGGATGGTGAGCTTTTATATCATGAAGCACACTAGGCGTGTGCCATGTCATCTCATTCACGATAATACCGGTAAGTTTTTAATTTGACATGAAAAATCCATATTGTGATACTCACGATATTTCGACTTGTCGACATATTGACATCATACTGTTACCCATGGCAACAACAAGCATGGCTGAAAGAGAAATTATTACCAACACTGCAGTGGTTCCAAAAAGAGGAGTAGCTTCAGTAGTGTGGAATAAGCTGTGGCGTCCTTAATGTTTTATGAACAGCCCCGGACTTCTCAGACTCTTTTAGCAAGTTACCACCAGTTACCCTCCCTACAGAGGGAACTCATTCAGCGGCTCCTCTGGCAGCAGCACAGCATCTCTTCCTCCCCTCTCTCGCTGTGCGCACACGAGAGTCAGTATCGTCAAGTGATTAAACCTTTGGTAATGAAAACCTACGTGCCGCTCACAGCTCGCAAAAAACTACATACAGTGCCCTCCAAAAGTATTGGAACAGTGAGGCCAATTCCTTTATTTTTGTTGTAGACTGAAAATATTTGGGTTTGACATCAAAAGATGAATATGGGACAAGAGATCAACATTTCAGCTTTCATTTCCAGGTATTTACATCTGGATCTGATACACAACTTAGAAGATAGCACCTTTTGTTTGAACACACCCATTTTTCATGAGAGCAAAAGTATTGGAACATGTGACTGACAGGTGTGTTTTGTTGCCCAGGTGTTTCCCAATTACATTGATTATTCAAACAATAAATAGCACTGAATGTCTGAGCTCAGTTTCAGATTGGGTACGATAGGTTTTGCCTGTGCAGACTGCATTTAGAGGTGGAACCAACATGAAAACTGAGAGCTGTCTATGGGTGAAAAAGAAGCAATTGTGAATCTGAGAGAAGATGGACAATCAATCAGAGCCATTGCACAAACATTGGCCATAGCCAGTACAACCATTTGGAATGTCCTGAAGAAGAAAGAAACCACTGGTGTACTAAGCAACAGACGTCGAACAGGTAGACCAAGGAAAACATCAGCAGTTGATGACAGAAACATTGTGAGAGCTGTCAAGAAAGACCCTTAAACAACTGTTAGTGACATCAGCAACAACCTCCAGAGGGCAGGAGTGAAGGTATCACAATCTACTGTTCGCAGAAGACTTCATGAACAAAGTACAGAGGCTACACCAGAAGATGCAAACCACTCATTAGCAAGAAGAATAGGAAGGCCAGGCTGGAATTTGCCAAAAGGTACAGAGATGAACCTCAAAAATTCTGGGAAAAAGTTTTATGGACTGATGAGACAAAGATTAACTTTTTCCAAAGTGATGGAAAGGCGAAAGTTTGGAGAAAGAAAGGATCTGCTCATGATCCCAAACATACAAGCTCATCTGTGAAACACGGTGGAGGTAATGTCATGGCTTGGGCTTGCATGGCTTCTTCTGGGACGGGCTCTTTCATCTTCATTGATGATGTAACACATGATGGCAGCAGCAAAATGAACTCACAAGTCTACAGAAACATTTTGTCGGCTAATTTAAAGAAAGATGCAACCAAACTGATTGGGAGATCCTTCATCATGCAGCAAGATAACGACCCAAAACACACTGCTAAAACAACAAAGGAGTTCATCAGGGGCAAGAAGTGGAAGGTTTTAGACTGGCCAAGTCAGTCTCCAGACTTAAACCCAATAGAGCATGCATTTTACCTGCTGAAGAGGAGACTGAAGGGAGTAACCCCCCAAAACAAACAACAACTGAAAGAGGCTGCGGTGAAAGCCTGGAAAAGCATCACAAAAGAAGAATGCAAAAGTTTGGTGATGTCAATGGGTCACAGGCTTGATGCAGTTATTGAAAGCAAAGGATTTGCAACTAAATATTAAGTCTCATTCACTTTAATCTATTTTAAGTTTATATGTTCCAATACTTTTGCTCACCTAAAAATTTTGTGTTCCATTACAAATAATGCTATCTTCTAAGTTGTGTATCAGATCCAGATGTAAATACCTGGAAATAAAAGCTGAAATGTTGATCTCTTGTCTCATATTCATCTTTTGATGTCAAACCCAAATGTTTTCAGTCGACAACAAAAGTAAACAAATTGGACTCACTGTTCCAATACTTTTGGAGGGCACTGTATATGTGAATGTGCGATAGTTCTGGTAGCATAACAGCCTGTCAGAGGTTACAGTAGAATCATTAGAGGAGAAATGGCTGAGCATTAAGGTCCAGGTGGGAAAAAAAAAACAACCAAGCGTTGGCCACCACAGTTCACTTACTCGCTTGGCATTTGGCTCTTTATACTGCTTCACTCAACCTCCTCCTTTGCTCTCATCATATGACGGACAACAGCCTGCAGTGTATAGGCCATGTGATCACGATATTGTGGGTTATATACGAACTTCAGTGCATTACTTTTTGTGAGTATAACGAACAGTGAATGAGAACAGTCCGAGAGAGAACACAGAACATCAAATAAAATAGGTTTTGTATCTGCAATTTCCCATTTAGAACATCACTTTGATAGGGCTACATACAGGTACAGTCACCTTAGCCCTTCTAACAAAATTTCCCTGCATCAAAATAATTCGACGTCACAGTTCCTATATGGGTATTAAATAAACACTGAGCAGAGTTATCACAAACAGCACACAGTGTATGAAAGCGATGCTGCAGTTTGTGTTCTGGTAGCGTGAGGATGACACATCCCTGTAATAATGGGTTTCCAATTTCCCACCCACAGTGCCTTAATGTTAGTGTTGGACTTGAATTCGTAGAACAAGGTTGAACAAAGGTGAAGCTGATGTGCAAGTTCCCGAGAGTCCATCAGATGATCGTGCAAAACACATGCTTGATTTTGTCAGTTGTCTTGGCTTTTAAAAAGGGAATAGGAAGTGGCTGTATCCTCATTTATCTTTCAGTTTGTGTCATTCATGCTGTTTGAGAATACTCGCCATATGTTCACCATCACCTGTGCATTAGGCTGATCCTATGCTCTGTGATTATTAGTGGAAAAGTATTTAAAGGGTCATCAAAAATTGACTTTCCATCCTCCCTCAGATTACGTGCTTCACAGCAGCTTAGCTGAGGCTTCTGAGCCTTTTATGTACTCATGGGGACCAGAGTTGATACCATATCATTTCACTGTTGAATGTGGGACAAGATAAATAGTTGTCATCTTTACTGGATAGATGGTGAAATCTGCGGTTTGAATTTCCTTGGCTGACTATGACCGTTACCCTGACAACCAGGAAATGTTTTCAATAAAGACAACATTGTGGTTTTTCATCTTTTTCTTTCGAGGTTGCTACAGAGTGTGTGTACATGCATGAGCATCATTGTGTGTGCCTGCCTGTTTCTGAGTGTGTACGTGCTATCCAGTCCCAGGTATTCATACACGGGGCGCCACACTGACCAAACAAACCTGTCGAGAGAGACGTGTGATGGAACGTCCACATGTAAACCCGATCCTCTGTTTGCAGGAGAAGCTGTGTTAAGCTTCCACTCCGATGTTATCTGAGAGAATCTGATCTCAGTGTGTGGTGGAGGGGGAATGCGGCTCAGCCTGACTGAGGTATCCCAACCACACACAGCGAGGCCTCGACATCTGACACAGAAAAGGGACACTGCCAGCTACGGTATATTATTTTCTTTATTCTGTCATCTTTGTGAAATGACGGGTGACATAAAGGATTGAGGACAGCAATGTGGAAATGAGATTCACTGCTTGAGATCTGGCGGAAATTAGGGGGAAACTACATTTGGCCTGACAAAGGATTACAAGCTCGCCAAGATCAGTCAAAATTTTCACTCAGTCCTGTCATTTGTTATGAAGAGAAGTGAAGTACATTCAATGTGAAGATTGGTTTTCTTTGTTGACAGGTTTTCTCATGGCAGTAAGCACATTTGTCATGACAATATGTATTATTAAAAAGGGATCTTTGCTTTACAATGAAGACAAAAAACACCCCAGTGCTGCTGTTGTTTCACCATATGAGATCTCTTTAAGGACCTTATCAGTATCTAAGCCTGTGATTATATAGGCATTACTTTTCTCTGTTATACTGTATATAAGGCTGCATGTTGCTGTCCGGATCCGACCAGAGCCCAAGATAGTAGTAACCAAGCCCGACCCAAAACTGAGACGTGTCCTGTTTGTTAAGTCCAAGACTGATCTGAACCTGAGAGATTAATAACTGAGCCCAACCCAAACTCGATACACATTGTGTTTTATATGTCCGAAACTGCCCTGAGCCTGACACAGTTAATATAAAGTTAGCCTCCTGACGCACTGAGTAGATTATAGTCTGTCTGTGTTGTGTGATTACACATGTAGCACCTTGTAAATAGCCCTCAAAAGGCTTTGTTTTATATAGGCAGATATGAATAGATTGTATTAACACTCACATCTCACACACACACACACACACACATTACGCAATGTCATCAGTAGTTACAAATAATAAAATTGTCTTACTACTGGCGTATGTCAAGTCTTCATCTCCAAGAATTTTTCTTGAAAACAGGTTAAGATGGGCGGATTATGAGACAAAGGGCCCCAAGGCACAGATATGCAAAAGGCCCCGCCACTTCTCCTACATAGCAGCAAGATACACAGACTTTGTGGTGGTTTTCCTCCTTTTTTGTTGTTCATTATGCATCTTTGAGTGGTTTTATGTCTCTCCGAGGTCTTTTTTTTTTTTTTGTATCTCTTTTCAGTTCCTTTGCATCTTTTTGTGGTAATTTTAGTCTCTGCCTCACTGGTACGTATTAATTTGGGTAACATTTTGCAGGTGAAGACCAGGGGGGGCCCTGGCACTTTGGGTGTCTTGGGCCTGTGCCCAGTAGGCCCATCTAGTAATACATCCTGCGTCTGTAACCGCAGTTAACTATTTACATAATCCAGCCGTCGTGGTTTATTTGGAGTCATGGTGAAACAAGGTGATAACATCCACCATGAAAGCCCAGAGGTACAGGTACACCGAGTTTCAGATAACTTTGGGTGTTGAATTTGTTTGACTTCCTTCCATTGTTAGCTTTAAATTACATGGATTTTTACCACCTGAAATAGCCTATGCGTATTCATGTGTTGTAATGTAAATAACAAACCCCAGCACTGAACAAGACATAGCCCAACACAGATAGTTGTTTCGTCATAGGGTAAACCCAACCCAAACCCAAACATCACTTGTAAATGTTTATTCCAACCCATCATATCCATTTGGCTCCCTTTTGCTCCTGTCAGGTCCCATCAGGTCCCATAGGGAACTGCCAGGCTTGGGTTGGGAATCCACACTCTATCATCGACTTATATGCTGATCAGACTCAAAGTAAAGGCATCTGTTTTGACAGAGGGCATGTTTCCCTCCATCCATCCTTTGGTAAAAAAAGGTGGCAGGTAGGATTGTAGGTGTTTAATGGGCATTCATTTAACAGAGTTTAAAGAAAAAGAGGTGGTTGCCAGGGGTTCTAACCACAGCACAGTAGGCTGGGAGGATCAGGGCGGCACACCGCAGACACAGGTAGCAATGGTTTACAGAAGGAGCAGAAAGCCTGTTTGTTTAAGGCTGTTGGTTATGGAGCGTGACCAAACAGACTCTTAACCACATTCCTTTCTCTTTCTCTCACTCAGTTTGTCTCTGTGGCAAGTGGCTGTGCCCAAGTCTGCACATACCTGTTTAGTGTCGCCGACTGTTCTTATCAGTCGTAGGCTGTAACCGATATCTGAAACAGTAACTGATGGGATGTTGAAGTTACAAAAGAAAAACAAAAGATCACACTTGTTTTTCCAGTTGGTTTCAAACAGACAAGCACAAATCATAGTGACGTCTGGTACAAACCACAAGATGTACCCAAAGATTAAAGCACCACAAAAAAACGGTTTTGTTATTACATTGTGGCTCAAGTTAATACCAAGTCTTTTTGTTATGTCTCCTTGTCATTCATGTTAATGCAGTAAGCGCCGTGGTACATCAAATATGACAACTTACTCAAATTAATGATGTCAAGTTTGCATGTTGTCATGGTGACGGTTACAAATTCAGGTTTTCTTAGACCCCTATTCAAGTTGCACAAATAGTAACGAATGGAAACATGTCAGCATGCAGCTTTTTGCTGTTTACAAGCTATATGTTCACTTATATAGCTTTTGCCCTTACTCCAAAACCTCCATTGTAACTAAGTACATTTACACTTTTTATTTATCCATTTATTTTTTGGGGGAAATTCGCAACCTTTAGTCCAGTACATTTAAAAGACATATATTGTACTTTTGAATTATCTACATTTTTATGAACGTCCCTGTTCCTTGTTACTTTGTCACTTTCAAGTCAAATGAATTGTCTTTTTTAAAATGTGAGAGGCCGCATGCTACGTTCATCGCTGCTTAAAAGGTGTCCAACCTGAGAGGGCATGTGGAGGTATGTAAACATTTGGTTAATTTAAGATAATCACTTTAAACAAAGTTGTCTGTGCTTGGAGTAGTTGAAGTTTTTATGCAATGGGTGGTCATTTTTTTTAAGTTGGGACTGGGTCCTGTGTGAATCTTGTGGGTTGTTTCAGAGTCATTAGGTTCTGTAAATACATTGTGGCAACAAGAAAACAATGCATTGAAATGTAAAAGAAATGCACCTTTTGAATACTTAAGACTTGTTATAGCAAGTATTCCAGTAACGTAAATTTGACTGAACAACAAACTATGTTAAAGGTTTTATTTTTTATTTTTGTAACAATGCCACAAATGTGTCATCTTCAAATAAAAAATGCTGCCTTTCATTCTGTTCAGGAAGGTAAAAAGGTGGCTTTGTAGATAATATCACATCTGTAAATTTATGATGAACAGAAATTGGTTATTGTTTTCCCCAATAATAGTAAGGGAAAAAAACCAAATCTGTGTATTGTTGATACACTAACCATAGGAGAACGTACAATAAATATTACTCTGAACCACCCTGGCAGAAAAAAGTAGGGGTACAAAAAAGAGGGTATTTACCTTTTTAAGGTTGTAAGTTATTGTGCATATAAAGAACAAGATTAATATCCTTTTCCCACTAAATTTAGTGCGTATATGTGTTGTTGTTTTTTATATACATAAGAAAACCCACTAAAAATACAGCATACTACCCACTATGTTCACCATTTTAGTTTAGTTTGTTAGCATGCTAACATTTGCTAATTAGCACTAAACACAAGGTATTACTGAGGCTGACAGGAATGTCATTGGTTTTGCAGGTTGTGGTCATAAGACACTGGACAGATTTAAAAAAATATGACCCTAATGATGACACTATATGAACAGTTAAGGGATCGCCAGAGTTATAATAGTTCATCTTGTGGGGAACATCAATGTGTGTACCAGTAGTTTTCAACAATCCATCCAATAGCTGTCAGGACATTCACTCAAAACCACAAATGTAAAATGTAAATGTGGGGGAATAAGTCATAGATTTACAAAGACAGTAGGACTTATCCTCTGTAACAGATTTTATAACAGTCCATCCAATAATTGAACAGATATTTCAGTTTGGTCCAAAGTGTTTGACTAACTGACCATAGTGTCATCCATTAAGTCACATTATAGTGACTGAAAAGGTGTGATTGAGGCTACTGTCCCCTCTCTGTGACTATGTGTCTCCACAGATTGGTACATGACTTACTCCAGTGGTAAAAAAGCCATCATGTAGTGTTTGCCACTGTTTTTTGAAGCAGCACCACTGTTGCCACAGATGATCCCTTGTTACTGAACCCACGTAATACCATGTAATATTATGTCTTTGTATGCTCGCTGCAGCTCAGCGGTTGCATTTGATTCACTTGTTTTCCACATTGCCCTGTGCCAGCGCTATGGTTAGCAGCAGAGCGCTCTCGAGGGGCATGACTCTCTTTGGTTTTGGACCCGAGCAGTCTTACTTCCATTTAATGAGGCCCGTCTTTAAAAAATGAGAGACAGAGAAAGAGAGTGAGAGAAACTTATCCTTCGCTCTGTTCTGTCTGAACAGCTGCATCTGTGGTTTTCTCCTCTGATGGCGCTGTGGTTTTGGGAGTCGTGCCCTTTAGACACTCTACCTCTGCTCCGATGTTTGATGGCAGATCATCTGAGACACAGAGAGAGAGACAGAGAGAGAGAGATAGACACCATTGGCACAAAGGAGCATGTACTCTTACATAATGATTGATAGCACATACTTATAACACAAAATGGCACTTATTAGGTAACTTACTGAAAGTCCTTGGTTGCAAACACTTACGCACACCAAATCATCAGTAATTAAGAAGTATGGCACAATGAACTTTATGTAATAATTCTATCCCCAGAATGGACATTTTGAAATATAACTACACAAGCACTAAATGGCACCCGGCCTCGCCACAGTAACCAAAACACCACGCAACATTTAGCCTCCAGCTCTGCCAGAAAGTCTCAGCACAGGACTGATACCCAAGACCAGACACATGCAGGAGACCAGCATGGAGAAATAATCATCGGAGGGAAAAGAAAAGGGAATTGGAGGAGATGAGAGAAGTAATAAAACTGAAGCGTGGTGTCGCAGCCAGGGCTTGTGGTTAGGCTGAGGTAGAGGCATTGAAAACAAATTTAGTGAGCACATTTTGTGAGCGTGAGGTTCAGCGTCGCATCATTGTGTCGGATTGCGATGATAACATAGGGGTATAATGAGCATTAAGGGTTTGTACTAGGATCTGACCATTCCTTGTGATTTATCTCTCTTGCACGGTTCAGCTGATGAAATGGTACTTGTGGCACTCTGCGGTTCTCTGATGTACACTTTGAGGGTTACTTGTGGTACTTCTTCTCTCCATGTTTTCCATCCTAAGGCTGCCTTTCCACTGGTAAGGTGTATTAAAAGGGATGTGTTCACTTGTCAGCGCTGTGCGTGGGTTCGTATCTACCGTATGACCTGCTCTCTACGTCGACAAATCGCTTTGTGATTACGTTCAATCGTCTGAGTTCCTGCTCACAGCTGATAGACAGGGGGAGGGGGTGCAGACAAAAAAATAACTGGAGGGCAACAGATAAATGAGAGAAAAAGGCTCACTCAGGAAAGAGGAGTGTAGGAAGGGAGGGAGGTACAAATAGAGTCAAGGCCAGACAGTCAGAGGGAGGAGAGGAAGCACTTTAAGCTGTTGGTCCAGAGCAGGGAGTTGTGTGACCTTGGCAAGCGATCTTATGCATGGCAAGACCTTCCTTTCATTTCTTTGTTATTACTCTTTTTTTCTTGTTCTGTGGCTTCTGTATTATAGTCTGGTCACATCAGCATTTAAAATTTGTGGTAAAATTAATTCATATCAGTGAAATTGCTGCTAGCCAACTCTGAACTTTGAGGCAATGGAGGACCCTGTATCTGTGTTCCCAGGGTTCTATGTTCCTCAGCTCAATATCCTATTAAAATGACACATTAAGACCTCTCAAAGTGGAATGTTCAGTGTTTCTCTGGGTCAATATGTTGAAATCACCCACCCACACCTAATAGCTTACTTATGTTATACTCCATTAAAGCTACTTGGTTAGGGTTAGAAAAAAGGATGCAAGTTACATAATGTTACGTTAAAACAGCACTGACTTCTGCTCTCACATGGGACACAAACATCTGTCTTCTGGCTAAAGGTCTGTGTTTGTTTGACCTATCCACCTCCCTCCCACCTGCCCTACATGGATTTTCTCACTCTTGATACTATGTCAGTTGCTCTGAGCATCAAATATTGCAGCAGACGGCTCTAAATAGGAGATTAACGCCTAGTGCATTTCAAAAAGACACCAAATGTTGCCCTCAACTTCAGTATCACACGACAAAGGTCATGACAGAGTGTTGGTATCTGAGGACCTGGGAATGAGAACGGGCTGGATATCTCCAGTGGCTTTTACTGTTTAAAACTGCATTTAAAAATAGCTTTTGTTACTTAAACTGAAAAGATAGCCTTTACTAATCTCTGACAGTGTCAGTTTATATCAAAGACATGGCGTATCTAATTATTTGTAAATCTTTTAAATCACTAGGAAGACAGATGTAAAGTGCATCTTATGTGTTGCATTGAGGGAATATAGAGCTGGGTAACATCAGACCTTGGGCTCTAGGGATGACCCTGGAGGAAGCTATCATAGCTTATTAGCTTTGTTGTTACATCTACTCTTATTTAACCCTGCTCTGTTGGAGTATTTGATCCAAAAGAGATGCATTGTTAGCAATTATGAGAGTCCATATGCCCCTTAAATGTAGACTAATCCTGAAAGCATCAGAAGTAAATAAGTCGCCATTACTGCAATGGCATCTCCTGACAATACATGCATGTTTTAAGTGGGATCTACACCCCTTTTCAAAATTCATACATTATTCCTATTGTCTAACACAGTCCAAAAATATTAGTAAGCCAGAACAATTCTTTTCCAAATCCAAAACCAGAGTGCCAAAACTAATTTGTGATGTCATAGGGTATGAAGTCTGGAGCTGCTCCATAGACAGTGAAAGAACTGGGAAAGGTGTTCTAGATGACACTGAGAGCATCCAGGGGAATGTTGTTGGGTCCATTTTCTGTCTCAGAACCGAGAACACTACAATACAGTAAAGCTTATTTGGGTATAAGAAAGAAAACAAACATTCTGTGGGTCCAAAAAAACATCAAGCTCCCATTCCCTGTCTATGGAGCAGCTCTAGACTTTATACCTAATTAAATCACAAGTTTGAGCTTATTTCTCTGGTTTCTGGCTTTGAGAGAGAGTAGCTAATGTTCACAAATATTGATTGAACTTATAGGTCATGGAAATAACATATTGGAGTTCTTAATTTAGGTGGTGTTCCCCCGTCAATGCAAGCTGTCCTAAAAAGTGTATAATTTTCTACTGTTACCTTACTTTCTATGTAAAATTACTTTTGATAACACGGCAAAGAACTTACAACCTGTGTGGACCTTGAACTAATTACTAAGGAGAAATCTGGACCCTGTGACTGCACCAATTGGGAACCACTAACTGAGACAGTCCTGTCTCACTGTTGAACACAGGTATGGTTTAATAAGCTTTGTTCTGTAGGCTAAATTTTGAAAAAGTTTGCTAAGCAGAGGCAACTGACTCTATTAATGAAGTAACCTGGCCACGCTATGTTCACTGTACCAGCAGCAGTGCAGCTGAAATCGCGTGTCTGAGAGGGCCTTAACTGAGAGTTAATGCCATATGTATGATTATGATTGGTGATAATCATATTGGGCTGTTTTGGTGCCCTACACACAGTGCATGATGCGTGTGCCTGTAGTAGCGGTGCTGGGAACAAATAACGCCTGCTTTGCTAACGTAGCTGAGTAAGTGGGCTAACATTACTGTCCAGGGGCTATGGTGGTCCCATGGATACAATTAAGTCAATCCATTTCCAGTTGTGGTATTATTGTGTAATATAACATAAGTTGCTCTAAATAGGCCAATGACCACAAAGTAAATAGTTTTCGTTTAATGAGTGAAAGTTAACCAACTGGTGACCCAGCTGAATGTGTCATGGTTGCTCGTAGTGACAGCAGCATGTGGGTGTCCTTGTAATAGGCTTTAGTTTTAGTTTAATAAATAATAAAATACATACTCCTCTGTTCACTATCTATGCAATCCATTTACATTTACATACTATGAAAAACTACGGACACATTCGGCTGGAAGTCACCAGTTAACACAGTTGTTAAACCAAAAAAAACAGCAGCTCTATGGTTAGTGATTTTTTTAACCATAGAACACTTAATTGTTAATAGTAAAGTCTAAATTTAATGCCAACGTTTGTCATCAGTTAGCTGAGATAATGTAGAAAATTAACACCTTTTGCTACTGTCACAGTCCGCAGGCAGCAGCAGACACTGTGACTTGTACCGCAATAATGGCTGTGGCCCAGAATAGCGGAACACACAAAATGGGTGCCAGATTTGTGTTAATTGTGTCAACTTGTCGTCCAATTGGTCACATATTAAACTAGCCACCTCAGACAGCAGTTGTGACTGACTAGCTAACTTTCTAGCCACAGTAGCTCACCAACTATCCCTGCAAAATGCCACTAGCAGAGTTTACTTTGTGAGGATGCATGGATGAACTTTGTTGTGCTACTACCATGGCTTTAGTTTATCCCTTTTGCAAATAATTGTTTTTTTTATTTTTAGGAATATCTCGTACCCAACATCTGCACATTATGCTATTTGGTAGAAGCTTTCAGATGTACTCCTGGACTTCATAATTAAAGGTGGTTCCATATTAGGTTGTGGGAATGTAGAAGAATATGTATTAATACAGGACCAATGTATAATATTTTCATACGTGGGAACATTTTGTGTTGCAAACCCCTTTTTCTTCTGGTAATACCAAAACATGGAAAATATGGCTATTTCTCAACATTAAACATATATGTCATTCTATATTTGTGAATGATCACTCCTACGTCATTAACACCGGAAACTTTATGCAATTCACTGTGAGGTTGGCAGGATGACGAGTGAGCAGCGAGCCCCGTGGGGAGCCCTGGGTTAACCACTAACAACCAGAGGCTTTCCAGTGCAGACCATGCTGTGCTTTAAACAGCCACTTCGCCAGCACAGTGATGGACGTATGGTGCCAGCCGGGAGGGCTGCGCTTGCTGGGCAGCCACCAATATTCATTGTTCACACATATGAAAGGCGAAAGGGAATGGACAGCTCCAAGAAAATCTATTATGGAGTGGTATTAAAGAAAACACAGTTGGAAAATCCTCAAGGACAAGCAAAAAAACTTCCCTTTTTCCATCCACTTTCTGTCTCTGTCAGCCTCCTTTTCCTTTATCACTCCATCCAACAAAGCTGGGAACACGGTGGAGTGGCAGAAAAAGAGAGAGAAAGTGAAGCCATGTCTCAGTAACAGCGCCACTCAAGTTCATAATCAGCCAAATCAACTTTATGCTTACTGACGGGCTGTTCCACTGAAAGCAGTGCTCCCTGCCAGGGGTGTGTGGGTGAGTTTAAGCCAGCACCACAATAAAAACCATTGTTGCGTTTGTTTAGACAGCCCATCCAAGTTCAGCCCTCCCCCTTTTTTCCCCAGGTTTGCCGGCCCAATAATGGCACCTAATTTGTACGGAAGTCGAGAGAAATCAGCGTAAAGCAAAATCTGAAAGACAAGCTCTTTCTCGAGCCACCTTATTTTCCCCGGGCTTGCATCCTGTTGTCGTATGTTTAAGTTCTTTTTGTCCTTGGACACTGGGACGTGTGGTGATTTAAGTGTTGCTGAAACAGAGTGACATTTGGAATTGTTGTCTGCCAGGGAAGTGTCTGAGTTGCTTTAAAGTGGTTGCTGTCTGTGTCCTAAACATTGAAGGGAAAGAGATGCAATTAGAGGAGGTGAGAAAGAACTCGAGGAGGGAGATGATAACGTCCAATCACAGAGACAACCCTGGACTACACCTTATCCAGTCCTTCACCCACATCCTCTTTGTCTTACCAGCTCACTGGATCCCATTTTCCCTCACTCTGTCATCCATCCATATGCCCGTGCCAGCTGTATGGAACTGACAGGGCAGCAAGCTGAGTGGGATTTTCCCAGTAACATTAGCCTCTCAGAGGACAAGGTGAGATTGGCGGGCAGGATGACTATCTGTCTAGCTGTCCGTCTGGGTCAGTCTCGTTGTCAGTCCTGTGCCGCTTGGCTCCCAACCTCCATGTAGCTCCACTGCAAATTCATATTCATCATCAAGATATATGAGATGCCTCTCCACAGCAGTCTGAAAGAAGAAGATGAATAGGATGAGGATAAAAATGACTCTGAAACTTTCCGTTTGTTTTCCACTCCGTCTCTCACTTATTCCTCTTTCCCACCCTATGAACAATGGCATTGAGTCACTGCCGGCCGTGACCCATCTGTGCCAGTCCAAGCGCTTAAGTCCTCGGGATCAACAAGGTGTGGGAAAAACGCCCCCTGAGACAATATTCGGTCAAATCACAGATCACTGAATTTTCTTCCAATTATCTACCTTTATGTGACAGGTTCAAAGTTATTTTTGTGTTAAAGTAGCTGCTTTGGATCTGTTTGCACAGTGCCATTTCCCAAAACCATTGATACCCAATTAAGGTCTGTAGTCATGAGTTCAATATGGCCCCAGTGTTGCCAGTAGCTGCTTGCTCTCTGTTTTTATGCACAGTTGAATACAGGAACGGGGGACCTCTTCCACCTACAGGACCAGGGAGAGTGTTCAGTATTGCCACATTAACAGACTACAGGGGCCCAATGTCCTATTAGGGCCCAGACACATCCTGGAAAGGACACTGCTGATAATATGAAAAGTTATCCCAACCTTTAAAAGGTACAATGCCTGCCTAAGTATAGAGTTACCGTGTGAAATATCTGGTCAGATGTTTTTATTATGTCGCACCTTGACAACTGCAACAGTCAAGTTCTGCTCAAGCAGAACTACGAAATCTTGTATGAAATTGAGAGTATTTCTACCTGCTCCCAACTGCCACACTGGAAGGTGGCGTGAAAAGCTGGCCGTCATTGAAAGACTGAAGATATGATATCATTTAAATATGGGGATAATGGTGTACATTTTCTAAAAGTCTCTCCTTGAAGGCATTAATAAGCTTTGTTTCTGCCAAGCATGTGCGGTATGGTGCCTTTGGAACCAAAAGTAACTCTTCAGACATGGTACCTAGACCCTAGCATTTCCACCGCAGACAGTACTCTTAAATGTTGCGTGGTTGTTGTCACTCACTGCTCCATCCAGCACTCACTGTATTTCCTTATTATCGGTGACACACAAAAAGGCAAGGTTGGGGATTTTGTGTTGCCGAACCCCGCAGGAATGATGCTTCACAATGCTTTTTTTTCTCCGAGTGAGGATTGGGATATATGCCGTCCTGGTCAAAATTAATTTACATAAACGCTTAAAAATCCACTCATTACTAAAAATGTGTGTCATCCAAAAACTAATGGATCAGTTAAAGTTGTCACTGTGAAATTGAATTGAAGATGTCTTGATTGATTCACGTCATCAACTCATGCATTCGGTAACATTACAAGTTAATGCTCTACCTTAAAAGTCGCCGGCAGTCGGCCCAGTGAATGAAGTTTTTTTTTTTCTCCGACTACAGCTGCTGCAAGATGCAGCAAAACATTCTTTCATTTTACACTTACAGTTTACTAATAAAACTCTCCATGGTATGAACAGTGGTTGCATGAGCTACAAAACCAGCTACAACTCAGCCCTGAGCAGAGTGACCGTCTGCTATTGACCAATCAACAGACTGCAGTGTTCACAGCTCCACCTTTTAGTAACAGATCTGTGTGCTAGGTACCCCAACAGAAGGGTTGGCAAAAATGGGCATGTACAAAATGGCTCCACTGGTGCCATCCACAACTTTTCACAGTGGAAACGGAGAAAAAGCATACCAAACTGAACTGAACTGTACCGTACTGCTCAGTGGTGACGGGGTTTAGTGTTGCACCCAGTTTCTCATGTTAAAAGTGACAGAAATAGTTTGTGTAAAGTATGAAATAACCTTGGCTCCTTTCATACCTCTGCACACCCAGCCAATCACTGCATAGAGCCGTCGTGACTGTTGGGTTGTTAGTTTCAGAAAAGTTACAGAAACAATCATACACAGACGATCCCTCATTTGACATTGAAAAGATGTGGGGAGTGGGGGTTTCTGAAGCTATTTGACCATTCTACAAGCACTTCTGCAGAACTACATTGGCAGCTTAACACCTTTTCTGGCATAAGTCCAACTGATCCAGAACTCCAGCAAGGCTTCAAACAAAAACATGGATTACACATTACACTAGTTTTAGCTTCTCTAAATTGGCCGCCTCTCAATTTTAAGATATATTTTGCTTTAGGGTTTAGGTGGATGGAGTTGCATCATAGGATTAAATGAGCCTTTCCAAAATAGGGGGAACTTTGGAACTCTAATAAAATGGAAAGGGTCAGGCACCCTCCTATTTTCTGCCAATGCACACTCATTTTGTCAGGATTCTGGTTTCTCTGACACAAACCTTTGCTAAAGTTTGGTGCTTGTTTCCTAACAATCTCTTTTTATTCTTCACAAACCTCTTCTGATTTGGATGTGTCCTGTGGATCACCTTTTTCTTCTATTATCCTGGCCAGGGACCCCTTTGGTTAACCTTCATTTTGATACAAAATTAGGGCTATGGCCTTTTAAACTTGTCCAACAGCTTGGACTCACACTGACTGCTTGTTCTCTGAATCATACTCTGTATGCATGACTGGTTATCATCCATTTCACAAACAACAGCACGGCCTTGAACTGGGACATGACAGACTGAGGGGTCGTCTGGGATTTGAACTTGGGACGAACCCTAAAACAGATTAATCTTAGGGGGGTGTAACAAGAGTGTTCATTCTCATATTCAGGAGCAGGATTGTGTAATTCTCTCAGATTTGTGAAATAGTTTTTTCAGTACCAAAATTCACAATAACAGTGGTGTAAAACCATCCATTTAAAATATGGTCATGTGGGTTCATAGTACAACTTGCAAAAAGGGACTACCTACAGTTCTAACCATGAGTAAGTGGGACCTTTGTTGTACAGCACATTGCCTTCGTGATGTAAACGGATAAGTTTGCTTCGTAATGTGCTGTAATGTCTGCAATTTGTTTCCTCCCACGCTGGTCATAAGCCATCACGCTGGAGACAATATAGGGGCAAATGAATGACCTCATTTAAGCACAATTGTTCCACAGATTTATCACGTCCCAACACACAAACAGTGCTCTTGAGTCACTTTTGCCTGTCATGTCAGTTTTAGTGATCCCACTGTTCAAGCCCCTGAGCTCAGCAACCTGATAGAGCACACTGCTACAACAAATAGCCCCTAATTCAGTCAAATTATGGATGAAGGGAAATTTTCCCTCACCTTTCTGGTTCAACATAGCCATTCAACATCAGCTGAATTTCAGGAACCTTCAAAGTAGCCCAAACCTTTGGGGCCTTTTAGAGGCTCTGGAGTTTTTATTATAAATCTCCCAGCAAGCTTTCAAGTGTTTCCAAATGTGGGTTACTGTAACACAGGGAAACTGGCTTGTTATTACAACAGTCCTACTGCCAGACAAGATGGTTGATGTTGAATTATTCTGTATAACCCTTGGTCATGTTCAATGAATACATTCCCATTTTCTACAATATCTGCGCGTGGCAAATGATTTGATGTCAAGGTTAGGGATGCACCAATTCGACTTTTTCTCTGTTGATACAATTCCAATACATCAACACAGTGTATCTCCTGACCCAGTACCCATTCAATACCACTTCTTCCTTTTCATACCTCCACGCTGGAGATAGACAGTCCCGGAGGCATCATGTTTTTCAGGTTGTTAAAGGAGCTATATGTAAGAAATCTAAAGCAAATAGTAGTAAAATCATCCTAATATGTCACAGAGACTAAGGAATAATGTTCATATAACACACTGATCTCACTGACAACAATAGTACAGCCAGAATATTTGCATTTAAAAAACATTTTTACAGTCCGCAAATCATGTTTATGTTTTGAATTTGTGTTTTGGCCTGTTGCGCCACCCACCGCCGTCTACCAGTCACACAGTCAGTAGAGTCTCAGCATCAGTTACAGTTACGACTGAGCTACAGCAGCACGGCAAGCAGCGTTAGCAGTGTCCCGGTACATAGCATTAGCAGTCTCCTCAGCTGTATCCCGGCAGCAGCGTTAGCAGTGTCCCGGTACATAGCATTAGCAGCCAGCTCCTCCTCAGCTGTATCCCGGCAGCAGCGTTAACAGCAGAGAAGCCGGACTTGCTCGAACGGTCCGCTGGAAAACCGAAGATCAAGGACGCGGCAACGCGGCCCTGCCGTGGCAGCCGCCCGTGGGCAAACAAATCAATCTCCAGCGTGCCGCTGTCCAGCAACCTCGAATCTGTAGGGGAGGGGGGCGGACACGACTTGCGGCAGTATTTTGAATTTGAGTGCAGTAACCGTTTTGGCCACATTCTTACATACAGCACCTTTAATCTGTCTGTCCTTCTATCCCATTCTCATGAATCTCATATCCCACGAACGCCTGGAGAAAATTTCCTCAAATTTAGCACTAACCTTCACTTGGACTCAAGGATTAGAATTTGGTTGTCAAAGGTCAAGGTCTAAGGTCATTTTGACCTCAAAAAACCTGTTTGTGGCCATGACTCAAGAATCCATATGCTGATTATGACAAAACAGGTTAAATGATGAAGTGTTGACATTTTTGTATGTGTGAAGCGTCCATGTTTTAGAACCTTCTCTGCAGCAATGTCTATATTTAAAGCATCATCTTGTGTTATAGCTACATATGAGTCTGGACAGGCATGGATTTAACCTGCAAGTTGACTGGCTGGCAGAGCCATTCAACCATGAGGCAGTAATTCTAGTTTCCAAATTCAAATTCTGTATACTGTACCACTGTTATGACAGGTTTATTGGTAGGTTAATGAAAGTCTTGTAGATGTCGGTGTTGATTAGGCAGGTGGTAGGAGGCAGGGTCAGCGCTGACCACTTGGGGGTTGGTGGTATTGACCCATTAGCCGCTATTAGCTGCACCTGGAGAAAGAGCTGTAGAGGCCTTTGAGCTGAACAGGCATGCCACGAGGAAGACGCCAGAGGCAAGACATTCTGAAGACAAAAAGAGACTGAGAAAGCATTTGAAACGCCACCATGAATTATCCATGTAAATACACATTTACTCTGAATAACCGTGAAGAAGAGCGAGCTGGACAACGGGTCTGAGGAGTGACCAGCAGTGTTGCCCAGTCTGAGCAAGCTGGTCGTGAGGAGCAAGAGCAGTGTCCTGGCGGTGATTCAACCACAAACACCCCAGACAGGGAAGGTAACACTCACCCAGGGAAGTCCACCTCACTGCGTGGAACAATTTTCATAACATGAAACCAGCCACTGCTGTAGCACCAAAAACTAATGCAGCCGCCTGCTGTGATTGAATGAAAACAACTGATTTTTAAAAAACATTTCATCCTTTATAACTTTAATGAGGAAAGTGTTGGCTGACAACTCATATGCTAACTAAATTAAGGTTAGGTTTTGCAGCAATGCAGTCAATTGGATGGAAATCTTGAGGTACAACTTACCATGTGGAGAGAAGGAGCTGGGAATCAAACTGCTGACCCTGTGCGTAGTGGAAGACTTGCTCTACCTCTGGAGCCCCACTGGTGGTTCCTGAAAGTGACACTACAATGCATTAGTAGGCAATCTGACATTACACGACTCTGCATTTCAACACAAAAATAACATGATCACTTCAAATAAATCCATTTTAAAAACCTTAACTAAAAGGGAACATCCCAAGTGACCCAATGAATTATATTCAACTTACACACAAATGGTGTATGTTAAGCTTCTCTGCATGTCATTATGGTTTTCTTAGCAAACATTGTACATTTATTTGCTACTTGACTTCACTGACCCGAGAGCCATGTTGGAAAATGTTCGATAGGTCCTCGTTTGGTTCTGGTGCCATTTGGTCCGATGCGGGAGCTCTCACACTGACAGCCCATACAGAGCTCATTTAAACAGCAGGGCTAACCTCAGAGTTATGGCTATGGGATGTGGGTACGGGCTAATACCCACTATGCTAACTATACCCCTGATGGAAAAGTGGCAGGGAGAGAGGGAGACGGGGTGACTGTGACATTTGATTTGTTCTGCCATACTGATACCCCCACAATCTCATGGTTTACGAAATTACAGCCCTCTGCTTTTGCTCTGCTTCATTATCCCCGTCCCACAAACACACACACATTTCATTTTTGATTCTTACACACTGATGAGCGATGTATAGAAGAAGAAGAAGAAGAAGGAAGGGTACTATGTAGGAACAATCTATGGTGATTGCATTCTTTTCAGCACTTAAAGAGAACTTTTATGACATGTCATCTTTAATTTGATGTACTTTAAATTTCTGATGAAAATACTCAATCAGTACAAATATTTGAAAGCTGCTGTATATTCTAATACATTTTTGGTCATGTCTGTGTGTAACCGAGCTTTGGTAATAACATGGCTCACCAGCCAAGCAGCCCAATAACAGCACAAAATGCCACTGAGACCAGCCAGCCAGCCACCAAGCCGGCTCCGGCTCACACACATACACATACTCACATACACATACTCACACACACACACACATACAGAGGCACGTGGGGACTCTGCACACATAACACACTCCTGTAGCAAAGGTACATTCTGCTCCTGTGGCGACTTCGCAAATAGACTTGTTTTCTTCTCATTGGAAAACATGACATCGCGCCAAGCAACACTCACCACCCTCGGCCCTTTCAACCACACCCACCCACCCTCCTATCCACCCATAAAATAAGATATTTATTGCAGAAGATAGAGGCGATTTGAGCGGGGTGGGGCTGAGGCGTACACTCTTTAAAGGAGGATTTGTTTTGGGAGTGTTTAGAGAGGAAGCCAATAAACACCTTACAGCTCCTCACCACAGAACAGATTTCAGTGAACACCACACATTTTCAAGCATCCTGTGAGAACTCGTGATCGTGATCGTAAAGTAGGTCTTTGAGGAACCTTCGCGGCTCCTCTTTGTGAGGAACCTTTTAAAGGTTTTTTCTGAGCACTTTTCCTTCTCAGAGTGGACAGGACACTGCGTTCTGTTCCAGGACTATTAAGAGAACAGAGTTTCCATCAGCAGTCACACGTCAAGATGCTTTTTACGAGGGCACTTGCTGTGGATTGGTCATCGTTGTTTTTGCAAGGATATTGGGGACTGCTGTGAGGCATTGGAAAGCTTGATTAGTGTGTGTGTGTGTGTGTGTGTGTGTGTGGGTGTGTGTGTGTGTTAATGTGTGTGCCTTCATGTGCGTGTGTATCCGCAGCTACATGGCTAACTAAAGCATCCTACAAGAAAGAAGCCTCTTCTTGTATCATGTTTTTTAAAATTAATAATTTGTAGCTGCTGTAATGAATTGGATTTAGATTAAATTGCTTTAGTTTTTATGAGTAAGTAAAAAAGAGAAGCAAAAACGTAGGGCTTCCTCCAAGACTTTACCTTACAAACAGATCAATTCTTCAGTAGAACATATTAATTATTTCAAAGAAGAAGAAAGAAAAGAATGAACCTGTTATTTCTAATTTGCGTTGCTTGGTACTGACCTGTTGTATGAGTCACCTACAAATAGTTTACCTTTCCCCACATAGGAATAAAAAAGCCTTTTTCGACACAACGGCCAAAATACATGGAACACAGACGTGGCACGACACATCTGCTGCAGCATGCCCGCAGCAGAGCGCGTCCATTATAATCAATTAAAACTGCAACACTGACCACAGGCATCATCTAGCTCTATTTTTACGCGGCTAGTCTATTTTATTTTCCCTTGTCTGCACGCGGCTCTGCAGGCTTCATACAGGTAAAAAATACATAGAACTGTGTAAAAAAATAAGTATAATACTTAGGATTCAGATGAATACGACATTGAACCAGGGACAGTGCAAAACAGAGCAACCATGTGGGTGTTTTGAAACATCAAATTAAAATAAATCAATCAAATCAATGCATCCTGTAGTTAAAACAATCCAGTTAATTATTCAGTACTATTTTATATAGCCCACATTTCCAAACCTTGCTTAACCAACTGCATTATGGCAAAACTTAATACAGAAGCTGGCAGCGCTTTCCATCCTTTGCCCCCTGTATTTCGGCTGTAAGAGTTACGTTTCGATATGTTACCTAAGTCATCTGCAATTAAAATGTAATTATTCACTAAAGTTCAAGGTGAAATTAATAACCGATTTACCTGAGGTTTGACCATACTGGATTTGTTTTAAATTCTGTTGGCATGAATAATTTGATAAAACAACTCATACAGTTCAGTAGCTGCTAGAACAACACTGCAAAAGCTGCCTTGGGTTCTTAATCAGGCCGCAAAATGAAGTTTTGCTGGGGCTGAAAAATGAAGCCGATGTGGAAGTGCCAAAAACTGCAGTTCCTTTTATGGCCACTTGAGGCTGGGTCCAGATGTGAATCAATCCCAACAGACTCCCATGTTAAAATGCCCAACTTTACAGCAGAAACAAACAAGTTTACAGCCTGGTATAAAAAACTGTTGGTGTCCATAGCTAATTTCAACATTGTGACAACTGTACACGGGGTGAATTTTCATATAACTCAGCTCTTTACATTTTGTCAAGGTTATAAGCTACACACACGCACATTTAAGGGCAGGCCACTTGAGTGACAGGCAGTTCATGAGGCGTCACTACAGTCAATGAATCTATCCTGTACTCCTCCACAGCTCCACCCTTTTGTCCAAATTTGGTCACTTCTGGCTCCAAACAGCAGTCCACAAACCAATAGGTCACTGGTTTCCAACTGGTCCAGCCACAGGGTCCAGACTTCTCCTGAGTCATTAGTTTGTGGTCTCACAGTTTAATACATTCAGCGTAAGGCTTTCGTTTGGCCATGAGCTAGTTTGCTGTCTCTGTCAAGTAGCTGTCCATTAGTCACTCTACAGGAGAAAACAGCACTTCAAAATAAAAGCTTTGTGCAGGAAATTTACTGTACTTCACAATAAAGTGTGTTTTTTACAAACTTAACGCCATTGCGAGTTACTTGCGGCCCATGCAGAATGGGCCTGCGACCCACCAGTTGGGAACCACCGCAATAGGTGGCATCACGGTAGCTACGTCCATTATTTTACACAGTCCATAACCTTTATGCAAGTCATTCTACAGGTGAACATCCTGTGTTATAACACCCGACAACAACATCACCAATGGAATGGAACATATTCCTCTTTCGTCCTCTTAACTTTTCCTTTTGACATGATGCTCACATTTTGTAAATGAAACATGCCGACAATGGTGCAGAACCATCTTGTAGCATTTTTGGTGCACTGATTATGCTAAGGTTTAAATCTCATGACCTTGCACCTACTTGTGTACAGGAGGCATCTATCAAGTTAAAACAAGCAACTTGTGACCTGTTTGTGCCATTATGAGCGTTTACCGAATCAGACTTAGAACACTCTCCAGACAGTTTGACAAAGGAAAGAATGAGATACAGTACAGAATAAGATTACACAAAAGTTATTGCATGAAGCCCAGGAAAGGCTGGACTATAAATTAACAAAGGAGGGTACAGTATGGCTGAAGAAGGGAGTGAAAGGAAGAAGATAAAGGCAGTATTGGCAAAGATAAAAAAGAGTAGGTGTTCTCATCCTTTAGAACTCCCTTTTTCAAACTATACTTAATCTTTCTTTTATTTTCCACTTTCTCTGCTGGCTTTTTAAGTCAGTGCCCAAACTGTGTGACAGCATGCTAGTTTATAGCTACATATCACCTAAAGGCTGCACATTTACACACTTTTATATAATCTCAATTAGTCTCTGTGGTAATGGCACTCAGTTCTGGATCGACCTAACTAAAGAGGCCAATTCCTGTCATGTGAATCCATGCTTTACTGGGCTGAGACTAAAGCCTGATCCAAAACCACCGGGGTCATGGAGGTAAAATGAGATCAACTTGTAAGAGCCGAGTTGTGGCATCAAACTCCTGTCTTTTACTGTGCAGATATGACGTACAATCATATGCAGCCATTTAAGTATCCTTCATTTTACTATGCTAGCTGAGCTTACTGCACTTTTGCTCCAATCTCAAGAGTCTTGTTTGTCAGACATCATTTTGTTCCCCTGTCAGGGGTCGAAAGGAGAGCAATGAATAAAACCAGCCTTCTACAATGACAACCACCACACAGAGACATGACTGTGGACACACACATGGCTACACACACTTTCACACAATTTATTTGACCTTAGCACACTCTTGTCGACAATTTACTTTGCACTCCAGCTCCTCCCCTCCGGTTCCTTGCGCAAACAGTGAGGCACGGACCAACGCAACCCAGCATGACAGGAGCCGGTAGAATGGTTATAGAGGAGGAGGAGGAGGAGGAGGAGAAGAAAACAAACAAATAGCAAGAGAGGCAGAAGGGCCATGACTCTTGACAAAATGTCCAACAGATGTTGTGGGTCTTCTTCCAACTCCATGTCTGATGGCTTCATATGTTAGCGCACTTCCAATGGGGGGAAAAGGTTAGGGGTGCTTTCACAGTATGGTTTATTAAAATTAGTTTGATTTGTTTAGGCAGGTAATGAGTTGCCCATGAAGACATGAGGTAAACAACAATAAATATTGCAGAAATTCTCATTCTGTTCATCTAAACTTGTTGGAGTTGGAATGGTTTATTTAGATTTTCTTGTTGCCAAAAGTTCCACGTTGGCAGTACGACAGATGACAAAACTCTGTCTAATAAATGAGCTACTTGTGGGTCCATAAGATTTTTGTTTACAAGTCCTGCTTCACTTGTATCAAGGCAATCTGAACCTTAACAAACCCAATAATTTAAAACAAGACCAAAAGTCACAGCAGTACTAACAGCTCTGTGAGGCTGTTATTGGGCACAGCTGTGATGAGCTAACTGTTAATGCTAGCATGGTAACATGCCCATGCTGACGTTTAGCAGGTATACAGTTTACAGTGTTCTCCATCTTAGTGCAATTTGTTGCTTGCTAACATTTGCTAATTAGCACTAAACAGAAACTAGCTAAAGCTGATAAGAATGTCATTGGTTTTCCAGAGATATTGTCGCATTTCCAAAATTGAAAGTTTGACCTGATGATGGCCTCGGAGGAAAAGAAAAGGGAACACCACGTTCATCACAATTCATCCTCAGTGAGGCAGAAATGTTTATACCAAATTTTATAGCAATGGATATAGTCAATGTCTAGTTATAGTTAGGGTGTGTGGTCAACGAGGGCTAAAACTGTCCTTTACAGCAGCTTGTAAATGCTAGGAAAGCACGTTTTTTTAAACTCACACATGAGACGCCAAACATGCCGTGAGTGTTAAAAGCCTGGCTGCTGTTCTCACTCATTACTGGATCAATATAAAAATTGTTAACCCCACTAATCATTTGACACAGTCATATGGGGAAATAGGGTCCAGGTAGAAAAATACCCTTTAACACTGGGTATTTAAGTTTATTTGACGTCCAGAAAGCCAACTCTTTAGCATGGTAGCAAATGCTTGTTTAACCCTTGGTGTGAAAGGATGTCACATTTTGTGGGTCCGCCTTCAAATACCAACTGTATCTATAGTTGTTGAGACATCTGACTCAAAATAACAAATCTAAACCTTGTGGTGGGGCTTTAGGAAAGTTCAAGAGGATTCATCCTCTGGGACCATGAATATTTATCTTGGTATGTTATATAAAAGCATTTCAGTTAGGACCAAAGTAGTGGAGCCACACTGCTAGCATGGCTAAAAATAAATTCTGCTATCCTTCAGACCAAAAGCAACAAAGTACACATGTGATCACACCCTAAGTAGAAGATGTTGCATCACCATGAGTACACACATAACCTCATGTACTTGAGTTCATGTCATAAGATAGTGTTAACTCAATACAGTCACCATGTGTTTGAGTAACCAAAGCAGACTGTAATATTTAGTTATTAGGCTTCAGAGTCTGTCAATAAAGGGACTCACTCTGCTCCACAGTAAGCAGGCTTAGCACCCCATCACACACTCTGAGGTGGATGGACCTGATTCCTATCGATCCAGAAGGTGGACGTGTGCGTTTGTGTGTCAGGGGCCATAAGCTAACAGAGGGTTCAGACCTCAATCATGTGAGCTGGCTTTCACAACTCAGCTCATGGTATCAAACACCTCAGGGGAAATATGAGGGATTTCATTTAAGGGTAACCGAGAGAGGGAGTTTATATGGGTGTTACACATGTACACTTCCAGTTTAAAAGCCTTCCATTTGAAACTACAGCACACTGCGTCAGGGTGTGGCTATGGCAAAGGGTGGAAAGCTTAAAAATGTCCTAAAAACGTTCCACAAGGATTCATAAGGTGACAAAGCTCATAGGGTGACCTAAAGTGACGGGAGGGTTTAAGGAGAGCTATCCGATTTGAATCTGACTTTGATCCTGTCGTCTTATCCAGCCCTTCCTCTCCCTCTTTTCTTCTCCACCTCTACCTCATAGGCACCTCATCATCTTGTTATAGGCTTCAGCAGGCTTTGGGTTGCCGGACATGTGTAAGACGCTGCAGCTGCAGGTCGGAGAGAACACACTTTTTAACTCTCTTGACTTCTCATCCTGTGTGCCCTGAAGAAGATGATATTTCAGGGAGAGCTTTCTGCAAAGCATATCAGCATTTCTTTTGTTGACCTTCCAGAGGACATGTATCCTCTGCTTTTCTCTGCGGTTTCTCCACCTTTCACCCTCTGGTATTTTCCTCCTTCAGACTCTCTCTCCATGATCTATTTTCCTGTCTTCTCATCCCCAGGCTCCCCTTCTTTCCCCCTCTCCCATGGGGTCTCATCTTCTCTACTGTATCAGCCATTCATTATATTCCACACTCCTAAGATAATGCTACCTTCACTCTATCTGCTTAATGATCATAAGATGCTTCTCTGTGCTCAGCATCTCGGATGTAACCACAGCTGACGGCTTAAGATTATTCTTTTTGAGCTACCCTTGCAGCTCTTCTCTGTCCTTCAGAGAATGTTTGGAAAAAACTTGCTTCTATCTCTTAGTTATCATTGGAAATGACAAGGAATATTTTGGGAGTGTTCATGCAGGACATATGAAGGATAAACTCCCAAACATCTATCACTGCACCTTCCAAAAAAAGGCTCAGTGTTGCTCAACGCCGAGACAACATAGTTTCGAAACAGGGGCAATTAGAAGTGATAAAGTTATTGGCAAACCAAGAGGTTTCCCGTAATTAAAATTAGGCATTGGCACTCACTGTCGCTAGTATCAAGACTCATGTGAAGGCTGTTATTGGCAACGCATTGTTCACCACAGATTGAAGTTCGGAAACTTGATCGTCCGTTGGACTGTGAAACAACATTTTAGCAGAGAAAGAGGTGGTCAGTGAAGCGGATAATATCCATCTTTTGGACACACACGAGTCTCTGGCCGACATGAGTGCATGTACATGCATATACACCAACGCACACTATTTCATTGTATTGTATTCATTCTATTCTACCCTGTGGAATTAAGGTGATGTCCACACAATTTTCCTCTTATTTTATCAGTAATTGTCTGAGGTTACCTTGACATCTTTTACTCTGGCTGCTTGTGCTTTAGGGGATAACCACAGAGTCTTGTTTTCCTTCTCAGTTTGACCCTCAGCTCTCTGCCAGTGTTTTGCACAAAGCTCAAAAAGCTAAGGGTTCATTTGGGGATCACAAAAGGTATGAGGGGATTGATTACGCGTGGCAGTGATTATCAAGTATGTGCCAAATGTTTCCGAGAGTGAGGTGGTTTTCGTTTCAACCAAGCGGCTGATTTCTCAGATTAGTAGGCTACACCTTTTTTATGGGAATGGGAGAGACAAATTACTGGAAGCATCTGCTGTGCTGTTTGGTTGTTAAGATGCATGCATATGTGGGGTTGAAGTTATAATTCTGAAAGCTGCGCTGATCAATATTTTCATTTTAGCATAGTAACAAGTGACTCTGTGTGATGTGGAAGGAGTTGTTCCTAGGGACAAAGTCATAGTGAATTATCACCCAACTCAGCAGTTCCTCTCAGTTCCATAAATCGTTTTAGCATCTTTCAGCTCATTGTTTTTGTTTTATGACCCACACTTTTCATGGCTTTCAATAATGTCATTTCCAGCAAGCATCTGTTTATAGCCAAAAATATCTAATGAACACATTGTACATTGCCTACATAGCACCAACCTGTTCACATTCCCAGGGCATCAAACACTGACACTTTGTCACAACCCTCAGCATTTTATAGTGACGCACAGGGCACCTTTTAATGTATCTTTGTGATGCACAGCTGGAACACATTGTAACATCTAGTAAATGTTGTAAAATGGTCACAGTTAGGTTTAGGCAACAAGTATTTGGTTTGTTTAGAAAAAAGATAATTTTTGGGTTTAAATAAGTATGTTTGTTGCATAGCAGTCACAACAGTGACTTTTGGTTTTATACAAGACATAGGCAAATAATGTTACATAATGCTATATAAGGTTATGTTGCGTTAAAACATTTACTTTTGCTCTCAGCATCAAGTATTGCTGCGGTCAGGTTTACATGGTGATAGGTAAAACCCCAGTGCGTCTCATAAAGACACTAAAGGGCACATTTGGCCCATTATTAAGTATGTTTGTTACACTAAGAGTGACAACAGTGACTTTTGGTTTTACACAAGACGTAAGCACATACTTTTACGATACGTTACATTACGTTAAAACATTTACTTCTGGTTTCACACAAGACACTAACTCTGGTCTCCTGGGTGAAAGCCTGGTTTTGTTTGACCCATCCACCACCCCTCTCTTCCACCCTACGCAGACTTTTTCACTCTCTTTACCACGTCGGTTGCTCCCAGCATCAAGTATTGCCATGGCTAGGTTTACATTGGAATTAGTTAAAACCCTGGTGCGTCTCATAAAGACACTAAAGGGCGCCTTTGATGTCAAAGCCTCAGTATTTGATGACCTGGGAGTGAGAACAGGCTGACAGCACCAAATGACAAAGAAAACAACTCTCTGGTGAACATATTGGTACTTTTAGCAGCTAAGGAGTCAGGTATTTAATTCAGGAGTTGGTAGAGACCAAAACAGAGTTAAAGAGAATGAATACTGGACTTAAATGTATTGGGTGGTGGTGGAAATATGACTCCAAATGAAGGTTAAATGTTAAAGGTGACTGTTAGAGAGAGATTTACTGATAGGTAACAATCCAAATTTGTGCTGCAAAACACAAACGCAGATACGTATGTGACACAGAGGATAACAGTGGACCTTATGTTAGTATTAATATGTCTTGTTTAAACTTTGTCTGATGATCAAAGTTTATTTTATATCTGGTTGTATTTGTTTGTACCAATGTAGATGCATTCCCAGATCTCAGCTGTTACTTTGGTGTGTACAGTATTATCACAACCAATAGGAATGGTTGCCAAAACTACAAAAAACAGGACATGAGTTGTAATGAATTAAAATGATCCCCTAAAGCTAAAATAATCCTGCTTTTCTTTGTCAGCCGTTCAGCCAGTAATAGCTCTCTGTACCTCTGGACAGGCGTTGTAAAGGAAAGGTTCGCCAGGGGAGGGAGAGAGTTATTATAGGCTTTAAAACTCAGTGTTCAGTATCACCAGGCAGTTGTTCACCCACAGCAATTAGCTTCTCCTCTCTGTCTCTCTCTCTCTGCTAACAGGGTGTTTCTGGCCTACAGCAGCTTGGCTCACAACTCACTGGGTAAAAAGACACACAGGAGAGTCAGGGTGGGGTGGACGGAGGTGTTAAATACAGCCATGTAGCCATGAAGTGCGTGTGTGTGCGTGTGTTGTGATTGCAAAAAGCAGCCCAGAACCGAGGGTTAGAGCCAAAGAGGATTGTGGGGGATTTGTATTCATTTCCACTCATTTTTCACTTGAGGGAGGATTTAGAGGAAAGGTTGAAAGAGTTTTGCGGGGTGCAGGGTCAGTTTAAAGTATCTTTTTTGGCTTTGTGGTTAGCACAGTTCCATGATGGTGCAACCAGGGATTGAATGGCCCATGGCTGTGGTTTGAAAATCATGTTTGTTCCGTTGTGATAACTGGAAAGAAATGATTGCCAAACTAATATTTTCTTGAAACCAAGACCAGAGGGGGTTATTTAATATCTCTCAATATAACAAACACTATGATTAAGTGCAACTATGGTGAGCACTGTGTGTCTGCATGGCTAGATATTATTACCCAAGGTCTAACCACATTTGAGGTGCCATGATCTCGAGGAGTTGCTCTTGAAGTGGTGGTCATGACAACTCGGGTTTTTAAAGATGTTTCTTGAGGGTGGCAAGATGAGTATTACCTTGGGTTATTTTACCAAACATCATCCTGAACTAAGAAAAAAAAAGCGCGGGGAAAGGAAAGTATGAGAGTGATGAGACCACAAAGAGACAAACAGGAGGGAAGGAAAAGGAAGAAGCTGTGCAGTTGTCAGGGTTCACGGTTAGGGTCAGCAGGTTGAACTGTAATCAAGTTTTAATGTGAACACATCTCTGAAGCTGACTGACTGGAGCATCATTTACTATTACATACACACACACACACACACACACACACACACAATTGGAGTGCTTACCATAATCAGCATCTCACCACAATCACCAATCACTATCAGTGGCCCTGCAATCACTGCAGCAGCGCTCCACCCAGTCGAATGATGGATGAGCGATGATGTCATCAGGATGTTATCATCTGGTTGGCTAATAACAGGAAGTTTACGGAGCAGAGGTCGCGGCCTTCAGGAGATTGTCTGCACCTTCATACTGAAATTGACATTACAGAATATGATTTGAGTCCATGTGTACAGGAAGACCATTTTCATACTGTGTGTGCGTGTGTGTGAAGGTGAGTGGAAAACAACTCTTTTTTTGGTGAGTGAGACAGTTCAGTGTTGACCATGGGAGTGGTTATTTGACAAAGTAATCTTAACTCACCTCCAACTAGTATTTTTTTTACCGGAACCCTCAACCACATGCCATGGTCTTCATCTGAGGGCTGTACCACGAAACGAAGTTTGACAGAGACAGGCTCTCTTTGTCTTAACTTTTAACGTGATATTGATAGAGCAACAAAGGCGCCATAAGGAAGAGGTTGCGATGGATGGATGGGTCAAGAACACATGAGAAATTGCTATTTGTTTCCCATTTCCAAACACTCCCTTATTATAACCATGGCAACAGAGGCAAACTAACCGTAAAGAACTAGTTCTTTAAACCCAAACCATGAAAACCTAAGCAAGTCTTGATTGTGCCTATAAACCTAACAAAACTTTAACGACAGTGTTTTGACAGGTCTCGAAGGTACAGATAAAGGAGGTCCCTCACGATAGGGGGTGTCAAATCAGAAAACCCCTCTATGTTTGTTTCGGATAGTATGGATAAACAGCATATTTTGTCTTTTAAGTTTGAGAACTTTATCATTATTTGGGCAGGAGTGACACATTTTTCTTCACTGTAGTTTTGCCTACGATACAAAATAAAGGTGGGAGGCACAGTGGTAAAAATTTACCAATTGGTGGTGCACATGAATTTATTTCTATTTTTTTCTTTTTATCTTTTAAGGACAGAATGAAATTAAATATGAATCTGGCATGTGAAAAGAGAAAAAAAAGACCATAACATAACCCTCCTTCTTTTCTGCTCTTCCCGCCCACCAAATAATGTTCACACAGTCCCCAAAATGTGCTCTAATTTCTTATGTTACTTTGTAGCCTATATTAATATGAAGATTGCATTATAAATAACACAAGGTTTAATAAGGGCCCCAATGAGCCTGTCACACTGTGGCTGGTGACCATAACAACAATACAGGAACCCTTCCTCACATCACACACACACACACACACACACACACACACACACACACACTGAGAGGCTCATTAATCAACGTCAGACCTCCCTCTTCTCCCTTCATCTGTCCATCCCTCACTGTCCTCATCCATCTCTCCCTGCCACTCTTCTGTCTATTACTTTCACACTCTGTCCTTCAGTTTCTGCATTATTATCATCAGGCAAACTTTAATTGTTTGCACTTTCTCGAGTGAAGGGCACGCTGCAGATTCAACATTAAACTCAGATCTGTCATTTTCAACTCTGAAGCTCAGTTTAGCAGCAGAGCAGCACAACAATGTCTGAAGAGGGGACATTAATGGAAATGACGGAGGAAGTCATCATCACTTTGTACTTATTGTGCTAATTGAGTAAGAGGTGGGGACTTGGATATAAATACTGTTTTTTAATATGCTGTTTTGAGGACAGATTTGAATCTGATCCTTCACAGATGCTTCCCTGTCCAACTTTTAACATGATGTTTACCCAACAGCTGCTGTGCTGTCACTCCATCTCCAGAAAGAACAGTGTGGCAGGTGCAGGACAAATGCCTGAGGAGTGACAGCTACAATCTGTACGAGTGTGCAGCGCCACATAATGAGAGGCCTCAGTGAGAGAGACAGTAGGCAGGCAGTTTTGATTAATGACCGCTGTTTGATCTGACATGTTATAGAGCCACTTGTTGTCAATATATGCATTCAGGAGAAAATCAGGAGTAAGGCAGGACGTGGTTGTGTCTGACAGGTTCCCCAGCAGAGGTCACTTCAACCAGCACACTGCACTCCCCATCTGTCTGCCCAGCCTGGATGATTTACAGAGTGGAGTTCACTCGTGTTAATTGTGCTGAATATGAAATTCAAACAGAAACTGCAAGTTTTCTTTCGACCAAAACCAACACGGAACTGATCCTACCAAGTATTATCTATGTAGCCAAAGCCTGATATAACTTAATCCTCTGAGCTCTATTGCTGTAAAAGCACATCTATGGGCCACATGGTTGCACTGGTTGACATACTCCTTCATTACAATGAACATGAACACTATGGTTTATTTTGAGTCAGTCCCATGTACACCCTCCAAATGCCACACCTACTCACAAGAGTACCACATTCATGGCTGAAATAGTCCACAACAAATACAGTCTTTACTCCTGTTTGAGAAACGTTATTTAAAAACCACAGTCCCCTGCTGTTTCAGGAAATAATTTAGCAGTTTAGAATTTAAAATATGTATTTATTACTGGCTTTTAAAGACTGATGTCTCACTTAGCTTGAGGCTAGGAGGGGAAGTTGTAACGTGCTGGTTTTGGTATTTCAGTAAGATTTGTGGATCATGTCATTGTATATTGACTCACTGACTGATGCAGCTGCAGACAAGATAATTTTATTATGTGATTTATAACAAAACTGAATTCTTAAATTTTTTGTCCACAAATGCATAAATATACTAGACTTGCAGAAACACACATGACATATTTCAATACTCCATGTTAGGTGCCTATATGTGAAATCCCATAAGCTACCATTCAGAGCACCTTCTGTTTTACATACAGTGCTGTGTTGGGTCAAGGCCCTTGGATAAAAGAGGTATTACAATGCTTTAAAGATGGTCTTTTCTTAAAACTGGGCTGTCTGTGCAGTAGGAAAATGCAAATACCTTTGAAACGGATGCTACATGACCAGAGAAATTAGACAAAAAGGGCTGTGACATTAATTTTTGCTCAAGAGGTAAAAAAATCTACAACTACCAGAATTCATTGCACTGCACCAGACCAATAATCTCAAATAACAATTCAACAGTAAGCTGTACGATATGTTTCTGGAAACATTTGAGGCAAGATAACGGCAACACAGTAACAGAATCTTGGTTTATATTTAATCAGTGGTATGTAGTTTGACAGTTTATTTTGGGGGGTTTTTTTTGTTTGTTTGTTTGTTTTTCTTTGCCATTTTCAGGCCCTGATAACACAGAAAGCGTTTTAGCAGCTAGAGGCACCTTTTTGTAATTGTTTTTAATGACAGTGAAGCTTTTTGCTCGTGGTTTTTGCATTGTGACATGCCTCATTTTTCTGAGCTCTAGGCACCTGGCATTTTTGTTGGAGCGCTCAAAACTCCTCCAGTTGAAAACCTTAAGCTCAGAGCCGAAACGCGCCCCATGTCATCTCTTTTTTCATGATCTTTTGATGATCCAATCGGATGATTTCAGAGGTGGGCCTTCTGTGGTGGTCATGACAAGAAGTTTACAGTTGGTAAACAATGGAGGAGAAACTGGTGTTAGGGATTGCTGGATACTCAGAGCTATGCAGCCCGATGATAAACAGCAGGTTGTCAAACTGCCCCTGAGTCATCCTAAAATATGCCTGGAAACAGCCATCATAGAGGTGAAGCTCCTGGACCAACTGGTGGTACCCCCCGTGATCCACCCTCTTTTTTAGGGTCTCATGTACCCACACAGATCTCTGTTGAAACTATTTACTGACAGCCTCTCACCCTCAACCAGAGCTACAGCAAGTACCTTCTGCTTGTCCATTTTACTAACTAGGTACTAAATACAGGGGGGAAATGGGAAAATTGATGGGGATGGGTTGGTTGTTTTGCATCAATAAAAATGCAAGCATTTTTTTTTACTAGGTTTTATTAGTACAGTTAGTATGGAACTCTTTCTTCTCATATTACAGCCAAACAGTACACTAAAATATGTTCCTGAAGACATTTTATGAAAGACATAGACAACACAGCAACAGAATCTTGGTTTATTTGATCAGTACTACATAGTTTAACAGTTTAATCTGAGTTTCATGTGAGTTAGACACAGAGAGAGGGGCGGCTCTCTCTCATTCCACTTCTATATTCTTCGTGTCTGTGGTTGCGTGCATATGAAAATGAGGACATACAATCTGTAGTTCGAGCAACAGCCCTACCATGCCAGTGAAAATCTGCTGGATGATGTGTTTAGCTTCAACCAGCGCTTTGAGGGATTTGGCCACTGCTCAGCTTCACTATGAGCATATAGAGCTTGGGAAAATGAATGGAGTTGAAACAAGTAAAAACGAATGATGTCTTCTTCCTGTACTCCTCATGAAGCCACAGAATTTCTGATATTATTCATCCTGTAACTTTTACGTAAGACATCTAAAACATGTTTTACTCTTTGACAGTCCTCCTTCCAGCATCTGATGGACAACCAGACACACAAACACACGCCTGTGTATGCATCTGTTTCCCTCTCTTACAAGACCCATCCTCCCCTCTCTCACTCGGTCTTGAAATTAAATCAAGAAGTTGCCAAGCAGTGACGGGCTGACCCACCAAAGTGCCCCCCCACAATGCCAGCTGTCAATCACGATGACTAATGAGCAGTTGATTACATCATTGGCCCTCTAATGGTCAACTGGGGACCTCGAGGAGGACGTGGGGGGGTTCAGAGGCAGAAGCAGTGACAGAGAGAGAGGAAAAAACAGAATGAGTGAGTGAGAGATAGAGAAAAAGAAGGGAAAGGAGAGACAGACAAAGACATGGGGGAGATAGTATTTATGTTAGGGAATAAAAGGGGAGTATAATGAGGATAATGAGCCCGGGACATCCCAGCGCAACGTGCAGACGAGAGATGAGAGATCTGGTTTCCACTCAAAACCGCTGGGGGTTTCCTGACTGAGGAAGGGAGAGAAGGGGGGTGGGGGGGGCTGAGAGGAGGCCAGAGGAGGGAGGAGGGTCTGTGCATCCCAGAATTCCTTCGCCCTTCTCCTCACATCTCCACTCCCTTCCTCCATTCCCCCTCTGCATGTCCTAAACGCTCTCTGGCTGCTGAGTGGGTGTTGTTTTGACAGCTGACCTGCTTATAGTTAATGCTAGCTGCTACTAGCAACCATCCTTAGTCGTCTTCACACTTTGCCGCATTCCCCACAACGCTTGTCATGATACTGACCTCTTCTGTTTGTCTTTAGAAAGACGATAATCATGTTTGAATAGAGTTTTTCATCAGCCTTTCTCTCCTTTCACCACACACTTTCTTAGAACTCAGTTTGAAGAGCTGTGTCGGCTTCCTCTGTGGTGATTGAAACAAATCCAGCAGATTTCCAGTGAAATACAGCCTTTAATGTTCATTATTGCCTCATGTTAAGTTGTTGCACATGTTTGATAGGGATGAAGCCCTGTACCCAGTACAGGGTTGTAGGTTGCATGACAGAAATATCCATTAACCCACTGTGTTCTTTTTGTTTTGCTTCAACTCATGACTGCTGCTCCTCTTTGTCATTGCAATGTGTCTGTGTTTCACATCAGTGTTCAACACAATTTCCATTTACATTGGAACTGATGCACCTGTAGTTTGGGCACAACTGATACAGCCTCTTTTAGCCTCCTCTCTGTGAGAAGACACGTTGAGCATATAGTCAGAGGAATTATACTAAGGGGACAAAAGTGTATTCATGTTTGTTTTTCTAGTGCATCTCAAGAGCTGCAAAGATTTGGGAAGTTAGACCAACAAATAACTGAAAAGTGAGGCTTTGAAGGATGGTTTTTGCATGTGGCAAAATGACAACACAGCCGAATCTGTTGTGCCTTTCTGTGTTGAGGTTGCTTGTTCTCCCTGTTCCTGTGTTAGTTTCCTGTCGGCGTGGCAGTTGTCTCCCACAGTACAAAGATATTCGCACAAGTTCATTGGCAAGTGTATATCAGGATTAGGTGTGAGAGGCTGTCAGTCCATACAGTGATGTTGTGCATGTTCACACTTCACAAGATCATTCTCAAAATTGAGTTCACACAAATGGAAATGAACAAGTTCAGGTTCATGGTTCAAAATTTGAATTTGAACAAACTTCACAGTCCCAAAAAATGAATTTCTTCTGTTTTCCTTTTTTCTTTTACTACCCAAGACGGGTCGGATGCTTCGACTCAGTGTGTCGTTTCACATTCATTTTCGATGTGCCTGATGTTCAGACTTGCTCACCAGACCTGGTGAGCACAATTTGCATAAAAATGTGAGATTTCTTTCTGTTGGAACCTGAGGACCTGATTTCTTCTTCAAATGTTCATATGAACTGGCTTCAGCAGTACAAGTCACTGCATTGTTTGTCGTACTAGCCATACAGGTGTTATGTTGGAGTCTGTTCCCCTGTCGGACAGTGTTCTACTCCTGATAAAATACACAGCACCTCCCTCTGTGGATGAGTAAAGAAAAATGTTTGGTTCAGATTAAGGTATGGGATGATTTATATTGACGGGGTTATCGTCTTTGACACAAGACTGTCCTGCTGGTTGCAGTTAATACTTGGGTGCCCTAAAACACAGTGCGTTCGTGTAGATGCAAATGCATACCTTTGGTTCACTGTTAAGCAAAAACATGAGCATGTTAAATGAACACGCACAGCACTACTGTAGTATTTGTGAGTCCTGTGACAGACTGGATAGACTGGCCTGTCAAGAGTCGAGGCTGTACCCAAATGGGCTTCAAGAATCAACAGCCCCTTTTTCACTGCCAGATTTTCCATGAATGTTGGGCCATTTTGCAGGCAAGCTGTGAGTGTTTAGACACACAGAGTCGGATTGGCGAATTGATCCGAGGTGCCCAATTTTCTGCCGCGTAGGGGTAAACATATCGGAGGAACCTTTTTGGTTCAAAAAGAACGAGGCGCCCTTCCACCACAGGAGGGGCTGTTGATGACACCGCACGTGCGAGCCACTGGCGGTGGATAAACAGGAAACAGCTGATTGCAGGAATGAGCAGCTAGTAGCAAGAGGGAAACTCAAACCTGAAAGACACTGTGAAGATGAGCAACTGGGGAGACAAGGAATTGCATGCCCTCCTTGTCCTTGCAAACGAAGAGACCATTAACCATAAAGTGATGGGAACGGTGAAGGACAGGCTGACTTACGAAAGAATTGCAGAAGGACTGACCAGTTGCGGCTTTTACGTCACACGCTGAGCTACACGTTTTGTTACTTGCTCATGCCCCCCATTGCCCCGAAAAAGGCACATTCTGTATACACAAAAGTAGGTAGGCAGCATTTTGCCGCACTCCCCGATTTTGTTTTTATACTGCCAATGCTGAAAGAGGACTGATTGGGCTTTCCTGCAAATTTGCACAATTCCTGTTTAAAATGGCTAACACCTGAGATCCCCATGCATTACGCCTCAGTTATGGGCTTCTTTAAAACATTAGTAATGAGAATGGCTGGACATGCAGAGGCAATCGTGTCTGCTACATGGTTGTTTGTTCTTTAGAAACAGGGACCTTTTAAATGGCCAGGGCTGTGTTGAAGGCACCAAAATTAGATCACTGTCATAACATTAAAAAAAGGTAAAGTTTCTATAAAGGTTTCCTCAAATGAATACTGTTATTCAAGGCAAATATGTAACCTGCTTGTTTTACAGTGCATATTATTTTTTGTTACTTCGACAGTAGGCCTATTGCCTTTTTTAACGTGTGCCTTATTTTGTCTTGGTACATGAACATATCAATCCGTGTATGTGCATGTTGACAGAATATTTGCACTGGAATGTAAAAGAAAAAAGAGAGCAGCAGTGCTGCAGCAGAGAACATGAACAGCAGGATTCTATTAATGACACGAAGATAAGCTTGCTCCTGAGCCTCAACCCTGCCTCCTCCAACCAACTCCCACACAGGGGTTGATGCTCCTCATGGGTAACATCATCTCCTCCGTTCTACTTTCATTATTCCTGTCTGTCAGCCTCTCTTACTGTCAGGTCCATGGCCACAGACTGCTAATGTTTTTTTAATAACTTCCAGTGTAATCCTGCTAATGCTAACAAGGGACAGACAGAACCTAGGAAAAAAACACAGGAGGAAAATCTGGTGACCAAATGTTCTTGTCAGTCTTGTCTGTCCAATTGTTGGATCACAGCTTTACTCCCCATACAAGTATCCCACAACTGTCCACCAAAGCTTAACCGTCAATAATTCCAAACATGCAGGAAAAGGGGAGTTTCAGTAGCGAGGAGGGATGATAAGAACACAGAGAAAGGGAACAGTTAACTCTAAAGTTACTGTTGTATTTTCTTATGCAATACTGAGCTCCTGCCAAGTGATCTGTTTGGTCACACTCGTCTTCCTACTGAGCTTTATTTGACTTTATTAAATGTTATTTATCCAGCAAAGACTCACTCAGCAGGTGTGTTCTTTTTCACCAAATGTCCTGCCTCCCACTCACAAATTCACACATTTACACCTGGGAGCATCCCACTGTAACCACAGGATTGCACTGAGCTGCTCCAATTGAACAGCTGGAGAGTATGGTGAATTCAGTGCACAAATTTTAACTCTAGTAGTTGTTGGGGAAAGTATTTTTTATTCCTCTGCGCTGGCGAAAGCCATGGTTTTGTTTTTGGTTTTCATGAATGTGATATCTCAAGAACACCTTGAGGGAATTTCCTCAATTTTGGCACAGACATCCACTTGGATAAAGTTATATTTATTAAGTTTTAGTGGTCAGAGGTCAAGGTCACTGTGACCTTATCCCTCTCATTTTCATGAACATGGTATCTCAAGAACACCTTGATGATTTTTTTTTTTTTTTTAAATTTGGACTTAAAAATGAACTAATTGGAATTTGGTGGTCAAAGGTCAAGGTCACTGTGACCTCACAAAACATGTTTTGGCCATAACTCAAGAATTCAAATGCCAGTGATCAAGTGATGACATTTTATTTCCAAGAGGTGAAATATCGGCCTCACTGCGACATCGAAATTTTCTGCAAAAACAATTTTTCAGAACTCAGGAACAGAAGGGGAGACATTTGGTCTGATACTGAATTGGTGACTCTAATCCTAGGTGCCCATGCCAACATACCTGTTTTGCTGCAGTTTTAAGAGTGGAGTCCAGCAAAGTAAAAACAAACTATGATGATGGGTGGTATTTAGAAGACATGTTGATTTGGAAAAAGCCTCAATAGCAGCGTCTATCTTGTCGATGGCACTTGCCATTTTTGTATTACTCCACATTGGCTGTGGCACGCAGCTTGACAGTGCTTGACAACATCTTGACAATGGCATTAGTCTTGCTGCTCTTGGTACTGATTGGCTAATTGAGCCCAACTGCAGCGCTCAGTGATTGTTTTTTATTTTTACAGATGCCAGATAAATCAGTCAACTCGAACTAAGTGGAGTGGGTGGATTCAAAGGTCTGGACCCAGGCAAGGTACGTTGAATCAATGGGCAAAATTAAAGGAAAAACAAAAAACAAAATGCAGTACAGTGTTACTTTTGGCTGATCATTTGACCAATTAACTAACGCGCTTGAGGAGTCTTTAGTGCATATGTTTATTGAGACTGAGATGTCTACATGACTGAGTCACCTGCCTTCGCAAAGTGCTGTGTTTGTATTGTAATACCTATTCTGGACTTCCTAAATCCTGCCTCTGACAAATACCTGACATATTATAATTGAAAACAACTAAAAGTAATACTAAAACAAATAAAAACATAACATTTTAAACAATAAAAACTAAACTAAAAACCCATTGAAAAATAAGTGAAACTAAACTGAATTAAAAACAAAAACTTAAATTCAGGTTACTTTGTGACATGAATGTTGTATTTCTATTTTAGTAACACATGTCTAATTTGATGTGTGAAGCAATTTAAAATCAGGGGTGAAATGTGCCAGTAGCCGCTGGGGAAATGATGCGAGAGACCAGCTTTTGGCTCAGGTTTTGTCATAATGAGTGTTACGACTGTTGTCGTAATTTATTTTGTTTGCATGTGTTTTGCTGCATGTGTTCTCTGTGCGTGTTCTCTGTGTTTTTCTGTATGCAAATAGGTGTGTGCCATAGCCCGGCGAGGATTGGTGAATTTGATCGGTGCTCATTCCTGATTGGCTGCCGCCAAGGGGGGGGGGTCAGGTTTTTAAAAGACAAAGATGGCAGTTGCTGCGAGCTAGCAGGCAGACCTCACCTTCCTCCTCTCCCAACCGGCTACACATATTGTTGTTGCAGTAAATCATTATTGTTAAAGACTGTTAAATCGTAGGGGTGGACCGCCAGTTGTGTTACCAACCCTTTTTCTCCTGTTTATTTAGTTAGGGAGGTAAGCTTTTTGTCATTTGTTTTTTTATTGTTTGGTTAGGTTATTTACTTACTCCCTGGGCAGGATTGTTTTTGTTTGTTATTTTGGCCTTAGTCCACCCTGAAGTTACTATTTCAGTTAATTCTGTTATTTAAATATTGTAAATAAATTCGCACTATTGATCGTTCCATATGTCTTTTTCATTGTGGCTACTTGGGACTTGGGGAAGATGGGGGCCTTTCATGTTGTGTCCCAGACACCCCTAGACTGGGCATAACATGAGCTGTATTTGTAAAGCTGTATTAGCTTCAGAAATGTCTTTATTTCCATTGACAACCTTAAGCATACATAATGCGTATTGTTACTTACAAATACACATTTGGTTTGCCATAATATGCATAAAGTAGTTATGTTTCCTAAATCTACCTTACTCAGCACACATGCTGTCTTTTTGTGTTTTCATTTGTGCACATAATCACAGTAACAAACACACTCTTTAAAGGCTTACTCTATAGACTGTAATACTTCATAGTCTCTCTGGGGGACTTTGCAGCTGGCAGCAAAACCAAAATATAATACATAATAACTCCTAACAAAGTACAGGAGGATGTAAGATAAACTGCAATCAACAATGGAAAGAGCAGTAAAGGCTGATTGAGCAAGGAAGTGGGGGCATCAGCTGGAGAGCTTGTTCTGGAGTAATTGTACAGAATGTATCCCTGCAGTCACGTGCTGTCGGTTATGGATTTCCTATGAAATGAATTTCCTAAAGGAAGTTTTACATGAATGCCATACAAAGTTGGATGTTGACGTTGGAGAGTAAGGGGACGTTTAGCTGTAATTCAGTGATAACCTTTACCCTTTCAACATGTGTTGAACATGGGCTGAACAGGTGAGACCAGCTAAAGTACTTAAATAACGGTTCAGAGTCGACATTCACAAGTATTAAATCGTGCAGTCATCAGGATCTGCTGTATGAAATTCAGATATCTAACTCAAGAATAGTTAGTCAAGGGAAAGAGGTCACATTTGTGTGGATGTCATTACATTTAGGTACTAATTGATGTGTTAATAACAAAGGCAAAGTAGAAACAAAATTTGAATTTGACACCACGAAAGGAGGACATTTGTACTATATTCAAGGTAGATCCAGTATGAGAAGTAGTAGGGGAACAAATGGGAAAATGGTACTAATACAAATTAGACTGATAATTTGATAAAGTGATGATAAAGAAATAGTTTGACATTTTGTGAAATACACTTAATACACCATTTTGCCAACAGTTAGATGGGAAGATTGATGCCACTATCATGTCTGTACTGTAAGTATGAAGTTATAGCAGCTGCTTAGCTTAGTTGAGCACAAAGACTAGAAACAGGTGGAAACAGTCTGCTCTGTATGTAGATAACAAAATCCACATAAGAACACCCCAAAGCTTGGTAATTGACAACTTATAACGTGTTTTGTTTAATTTGTGCAAAAAAAACCAAAACAAAGTGTAACAAGGGCACTTTGTGGGTTATATCCTAGCAGAAATTTTCAGGCTGAAAAATGGGCCATGGCGGAAGTGCCACAAACTGCAGTTCCTTAAATGGCCACTTGAGGCTGGCTCCAAAAGTGAGTCAATCCCCATATTCACCTGCATTAAACTTTGCATCCTGGTACATAAAACGATTTTGGTCTCTATAGATAATTTTCCCATTCATGACAACTGCACAGGGGGTGAATTTAAATAGAACTCACCTGTTTACAATTTTGTCAAGGCCTAAATTTACATATACTTAAGACCATTTGCAAGGTGTTACCACAGTCTATGAATCAGACCCCCCTGTTTGTTAAAATGCAAAACTCCCATAACAGTAGCTTACATTTTTCATTACAGGAAACATCTGACGGGTCACTGTGATTAGTGCCATGAGAAAGAAAAGGGTAGAGCACACCTTCTAACATGCAGGAAACTTTATGGTAGAAAGACAGGAAATGATTACATAAATCATCATAAAAATGAGAACTATTGACTATGAAGTAAGAAGTATATTGATATAGAGGCAGTGGGGAGGGCAGAAGATGGCTGATTTTCTGAGAGTAAGTGGACTGATCAGACCAGACAATTATGTGGTTTACTTCCAGGAGGAGGCAGTAATGCTACTTCAGGATGCCAGCTGTTCCAAAACCTCAAAGAAGAACATGAAGAAGAAAATGAAGTAGCACACCTGACTTAAATGAGTCAATGTGTTTGCAAACCTCAAGAAGGCCTTTTTCCATTAGGACCATGTCCAGTGATTTCTTGTTCAACAATCAGTTCAAACTTTGAATTTCTTTGGAAATACTGAGCAAAGGCAACCAATCAGGTAAGACTGCTCTTTTTGTCTTTACATTGTCATCTCACCAAGAGATTTTTCTTCCTCTGTGTTTGCGCTGGCCATCTGTCATGTGTTTTAGTGGTTGGAGTACATCTTCTTTGGGAAGATTTCAACATGTTCCAAGAGTTTGGGAGAGTTAATCACACTCATGATTAACATCCAGTCCAAGTCATATTTTGCTTCCACTGCAAACATAACTCCCTCAGGCTGGGCTGCTATTACTATTATTTTCTCAGCGGAGCTTCGCATTACCAGGCTTTGTAATGTTATGAGATGATGCAATATGATGAAAGACCACTGCAGAATGGTCTTTCCATCAGGTATGTCTGTAGCATCTGCTAGCATAAACACTTCTGAGCATGTGTGTGCGTGTTCGTCCCACCTCTCCCACTCCATGACTTGAATTTCACAGTTCTAGGACTTCAGGACTTCATCCCTCAGTGTAAAACAAAAAAACAGAGACTACTACTTTGGCAAATCTTCCATCTCTTGCTCTTAGTGTTCTCATTCCTTTTCTTCCTCTTCGTCTCCCATCCCTCGCTTCCATCCCACTCCTCCTCTTTACTTTCTCTTTGAGTTGTTGTGTCTGCCTGTCTTGCATTCCCTGGCCGCTGTCCGATTCAAGCTCCTTGTTTTCTCTGAGCCAGAATCTCCCCAGTGCAATGTCCTATTAGTGAAAATGAGACACGGGAGTCAGGCTACAGGAATGCTCCTTTTCCCCCAGACAGCCTATCAATTACCATGATGGAAAGTTATGATGATACGTTTTACTGCATCTGTAGAATTTCTGAACTAACTTTAGAAATCACACATTGTATTTGTCCTGCTCCTCCGTCCAGATATAAATACGATCAGTCTTCTGGATTGTGAATAAAATATTTTATAGTATCGCAACACAAGATGTCGGGGGGGAAAAAATAAAAGCGTAACCTCAATTTATGTAAGAAAGGTTAGCTAAGGTTGTCTCTATCCGCTGTTCAGCTACTTCCTTGGATTCTCCTCATATTTTTGAGGTTAAAGGAGCACTCCGCAGTTTTTAACAACTCCATCAACACATTGTAGAAAGTACTAGTCATCAAAACAGTTGTATGACATCCTCTGTGGCTCTGGAGGAAGCTTTATAAAGTCTGAAAAAATAACCCTGGTGATGTCATCAGGGTTATTTCTGCTAGAAAATTACACGAAAGCCTTTGTTACAAACTGTGGGCTTGAAGTTTAAAAAATGGGCTTATATCAGGTAGGGGGGGGGTTAAACAAAAGAAGCTATCAGTTGCATGATGGGAAGTGTAGGATCAAGAGATTATGGAGCTTGGCCCCGAATATATCAGGATATATCGGCCTCCTTTGCATTGATTTTTAACCTTTTTTAAAGGAACAGTGTGTAAGATTTAGGGGGATTTGTTTGTTGATTGTTTAGGAGGATTGTTTTGGAGGTTTTTACTGAGAGCTGAGTTATCCGCAGAGGTTTCCTCCTCTCCAAAACAAACCGACCAGCTGATTTAAACTAGTAAAAACACATTATAAAGGAGATTTATGTTAAAAACATCAGTGTTATGCCAAAGCTCTTGTCACAGAGGGGCTTCTAACTGCAGTGGCAACTGCAAAAATGCAAGAACGCAAATGGTCCTATATAGAGCCAATGTTTGGTTCTGGGCTACTGTAGCACATGGCATTACAATATGCCGATCTCCATAGACGAGGACCCGCTCCCTATGTAGATATAAACTGCTCACTACTCAAGGTCCACACAGTTTTAATATACAGTATAGTACTTGCATTTGGCCATGTTGTTCATGTTAGTTTGCTATCCCTGTTAAGTAGGTGTCCATTAGTCACTCACTCTACAGCAGGAAAGTGCACTTCAAAATAAAAGCTCTGTGCCAGAAATTCACTGTACTTGAAATAAAGTGGGGTTTTTTTTCTTTCTTTTTTTACTAACTTGAAATGTTTGTGAGTCACTTGCGATCCATTCAGAATGCATCCGCAACCCACTTTTGGACTGCGACCCACCAGTTGGGAACCACTGTACTAAGGTAACAAAAACACAGCAATTCTTAGTGTCAGGTGATTTTACACCAAAGAAAACCTACATATTAAATACATTTTTTGCCAATATACCCCCCTAAATCCGACACACTGAAGCTTCAAAAACCTATCTTCCAATCACAAAGTGCAAAACTAGAGTTGTTTTTGATGCATTTGTATATTTGCCATGAAGAAGTGAGATTATTCCTAGAATCTATCAGTCTTTTAAACCTTTTATGCTACATTTCACACTGTGTCCTTGCTCTGATCTGGGACCACCATATTATACTTCTTATGGTTCTGCACAGCTATCTCTCTAAGCTTTTGGACATTATAATCACACATTCAGTCATAAAATTTGTTACAGAGAGAGTGCTGGAAGTACGAGTTCATCAGATGGTAAGAAACCTTAGCAACTTTAAAGGGTGGTAAAATGACATCAGGTGGGTGAAATAGCAAAAACATGATTTTATATTGATAGAGAAAAGTCTCTTTTTCCATTAAAGTCAATACAAAACTAGGACATGACAGTACTCTCTCAGTGCTGCCTCTGAGCAACAGTGTCAGAGACCTTTATTTGTCATAATAATTGGGGATTTTCTTGTTATCTTACGCTGGCCTGACGTCATTTTGTCTTAGCTTATAGGGTGCAAAGAACATTTCCTCCTATCTGGTGAATTTGTCTTTTCAACATGCATCCCGTAACAAATTCTGTGGGTGGATCTGTGACTGATATGCTCATGTTCTGTGAGATAGCCATGTGGGACTTAAATATAATTTGTGTGCAGCCCTGGATCAGGGCGTACTGTCTTCTCTATGCCCTGATGAGGTTTGACATCAGCGGGACTTCTGTACAGGACAAAGAGTAGAAGCCATTTCTCTTTGGGAAGTTCCATGGCCTTAAATGTAAAGTTAAAACATTGCATCACCTTACTGGGACCCATATTTCATTTTTTTTCTACAAAAATTCAATTATCGATTTTTTTTTTTTTTTTTAACTCTTCGAAACAAACACATCCATATCCATATTAGCCAAACAAAGTCTGCCTTTAAACTGATTCAACAGCTGGAGATGATCCAGTGATTTATGAAAAGATAAAGTCCTTTTAGATAGTAATAAAAATGAATTGATCACTTTGCTCTCTGTTTCTGTCGTTCTGCAAACCTACTGAGGCAAACTCCCAGCAAAATCAACTGTCTCCAGTACTCAGCCTTGATGTCATCTCTGCAACTAGTCTCATTTATATTATCTGCATCCAGGAATATTGTCTGCAGATGACCTGGCCGTGTTCCCAGTATTACAAGTCTCTCTAACATGTGTTCAGTTAATCAGAAAACTTGTGTGTGTGAGTGTGTGTGAGTGCTGTTGGGTGATCCACTGCTGTAAATCATGACCTTGCGATTAGTGATAAGCCCCTTTTTGAAGGGCTGGGGTGCGATAAAGCTGTGGGGTTTGGGGTGTGTGTGAGAAAGAAAACCACTGAGTGCTGCCAGATACTGCTGATGACATCATAAAGGTTATCTCCCTATCCAACAGACGTGCATGTGTCCTGAGCGCATGAAAGCATTTGTACAAGAAATATGACAAGCACATCTTCCCTCCTTCAACTGGCTGCGTTTTCTCATTCCCATAACTGAAACCTTAAATCTGCCTTGTCAATACTTTTCTGTTGACTGTGGATCACATAACTACATGTAATGTTAAAGGGTTAACTTGAGTGACACACATATTATTGTGTTATTACCCCAGTCTGCAGTTCCCCTCACCTTTATGGAGCTTTTTTCCACATCATTTGAGCTTTCTTTTGGTTTTAGGGCCAACAACTTTACAGATCTGCTTTATTCCTATATCCACTGTACACACCAAATGGCTGACGGACAAAGTTAGCAACTACTTATTTGAGTATTAAGCAACAAAATGGCAATGTAAAGTATGAAGATATTTCTTTCAGGAGCTGTTAGAGCGCAAAACAGAGCAAAACGGGAAGACATGCTCACCATATCAACTTAATGGTATGTCAGTGTTGAGTTTACAGCTTGTTGCGCTGCTCCCAAGCAATGGCAGATTATGAGACAATGGGCCCCTGGGTACAGGCATGCAAAAGACCCCACCACCTCTCCGAAAAGAACAAGACACACAGACTTTGTGGTGGTTTAGCCTCTTGGTTGTTGTTGTGCATCTTTTTTGTGGTAGTCACACATTTATCTGTAATGTGTGTCCCTCTGTAGTCATTTTGAGTCTCTTTGTAGCTGCTTTTTCATCTTTTTTTGTACTAATTTTCTGTTTCTTGGTCATTGCTGTGGATTTCTTTGTAAATACTTAGCATCTCTTTTTAGCCATTTTGCATCTCTTTGAAGTTGTTTTGCATCTTTGGTTGTTTTCCCTTGTTGTAGTCATTTTGAACCACTTTGTGGATGTTTTTTGTGTCCCTCTGTTGTCATTTTGCATCTCTCAGTAGCTGTTTAGTGTCTCTTTGTAATTGTTTTGAGTCTCTTTGTAGGTGCTTTTTCATCTCTTTGTACTAATTTTCTGTCTTTGTCATTGCTGTGGATTTCTTTGTAAATACTTAGCATCGCTTTTTAGTTATTTTGTATCTCTTTGTAATTGTTTTGTGTCTTTGGTTGTTATTCCCTTGTAGTCATTTTGAACTGCTTTGTAGTTGTTTTTTGTGTTCCTCTGTAGTTGTTTTGTATCTCTTTGAAGTTGTTTTGTCTTTTTGCAGTCTTTTTGCATCTCTCGGTAGTTGCTTGGTGTCTCTTTGTAGTTCTTTTGCATCTTTGTGGTTGTTTTACCCCTGCAGTCACTGTGAGTCTCTTTGTGTCTGGTCATTTTGAGACTCAGCCTGGTTGTTACGTGTCTTTGAGTGACATATTTGCAGGTGAAGGCCAGGGGGCCCCTGACAATTCAGGCCCCTGGGCCTGTGCCTGTAGGCCCATTCAGTAATCCATCTATGCTCCCAAGTTATGGATAAGTCTTATATTGCTGCATTATGTACAAAGCTAAAGTCAGGATGTAGTTAGCCTAGTGAGCTAACAATATCTGGCATTGCACACTGTAGGGAGAGATGTGCAGAAGTACTGAGCAGATAAATGTTTGTCTGTCAAGAAATGTCTCCAGCACTGAATTTGCCCCAAAACCTCAAATTGACATTTCTGTCATCTCCGTGTGAGTCAAATATTAGCTTAATATGAATGTTTCAGAGCAAAATGTTGGAGGGAAAAAGCAAATAAGCATATTTTCCTCAGTGTTGAACTATGTTTTCAAGGGAGCCAAATGCTTCTAAAGAAGATGAAATTTCCTTGATTAAATCAGCCTACAAACCTGTTCATTTGAAGCACTTGGTTTCCCCCTAAACATGTTTATTTGTGGGTACAGAACAGCTGGTATCTCCCTCTACCCAGTCCCTCCCCACATCCCCCCACCCCATGTGGTGCAGTGCACCAGGCGGTGTGCAGAGCAGCAGAGACGGGCTGATCTCCCTCCCTGCCGCCTCTACATCTGGCTGCGTTGTGTCGAACCTCCCAGCTCGGCCGACAGATAAGCCCCCGTGATGGATACGTGGTGTCACCATCCAAAGCCCTGCCTATCTATTACAGCGCAGAGGCCGTTTCATGTGGTGGCTCTGTGTGTACGGGTGAGCTGGTTTTGTATGTGTGTGTGTTCCTTGGCAGGGAGGATGGTTCACACATTGGGTCGGTGGGTGTGTGAGGTGAGTGGGTGTTTGGAGGAGCTGCGACTGGAAAGGGAAATTATTAGTGGGAGTAGAAAAAATGAACAGTAGAGGAAGATATGGGGGGACAAAGTTGAGAGAGACAGATGGAGGGAGGTAGAGCCCTGAGATAAAAACAGACAGCAGGAGATTTAAAAGACAGAAATATGTTTAGACAGCAACAACTGTTGGAGTGGAAGTTGAAATCTTCTGCACTGTCATATGAAAATGTCATTTTCGTTACTTCGTTTCCAGTTGCTTTCTGACGACAACATTTAATGTAAAGGGCTGTTACCAATTTTTTTATTATTATTATTTTTGGTCAAATATGGCTGGTGTGATAGTTAAGCAGGCTGACCCCTGGTTTGGACAATACATTGTCAGAAAATGGTGAAAAATTCAAATCACAATGTCAAAGCCTAGTGTGAAATCTCAAAGTACTTGTTTTGTCTTTCTATGGTTCTTTGTCCAGAGACAAAAAATGCAGCAGACATAGAAGTGGAACTAGAGAGTGTTTGCCATACTTACCTGAAAAATGAATTGATCGATTACTAAAATGGTGTCCAATCAAATTTCTCCACATGTATCAATCATTTCAAACACTAAGTTTCACATCTTTAAAGTTATTTGACAGGCATAATATGGCTGAAACATGACGTGTCTGTGATCATATGTGTGCCTACATTAGTGCTTGTATGTGTTTGAGTATACAAAGCATTATCTCCATTCATAATTTTTACTGTGTCGTCCACTTTCATATCTCCAACAGAGAGATGTTCAACAAGTGGAAAATAAATCATAGAAATGCATTGGTACTGGCCAGTTCTCAAGGCCCTCAGCAGCTCATAAACCTCACTATTAAAGGGTGACCCCTTCCTCCTGAACACACCAGAAAGATTCATAAAGCTTCTGATGAGCTGGGATGTCAAAGCTGTGATCGAGGGCAGGTGGCTGGTTTTGAAAATTTGGAAAAGTGAATGGAAAATATCCTACCTGTGCACTCAGTAAGTGATATCAAGCAGCCAGTGAGGAATTTAGTTCCTTGCTGTGTCGCAACCTGGCATCTCCCAGCTCTAAATGATCTTACACACTATATCTGTGTGATGTGAAGCAGCAAGAGCAGAGTGTTCAGTTCACCTTGCATTCTCCAGTAAAGGTTAAAAGTTGCGTAACAAGTGAAGAAAAAAACACAGCAGAACACCACGTGAAAACGGTATATTATATGCAAAGCTCATTATAGAGACAGAATTTTATTATATACAGACTGTTGTTGGGTCGTTGTGTATTGGATTCTACCAATAGTTGTCTGTAATGTTGGTAGCTGGGGAACTGAAGCTTTCTGTACTCTGTCTACAGATGGTGCGTAAACGTAAAGGTAGAATCATTATATTCTCTATGAAACGGACCGAAATGGAAAAATCTGGAAAAGTGGAATGACACAGTGGAAGGCGCCTCTCTTGTGAAAAACAATGTACTTAATGTCAGAGGAAGAGGAGAATAAAATGGCAGCAGGGTCATTTAGGTACGTTTTACAGACAAGAGCCACACTGCAATTGTGAAATATGCCTGAGGAAATATGAAAAAAGAAATATGTATTATTGGGCAAACAGCAGTGTACCTGAGATTGAGTTTAAAGTCACAATGAAATGGCAGTCACAGCATCTGTATCTTCAATAATGTGATGCTTATTGTATTGCTCAAAGGTTGATTTAACTCTGCATATCCCAATCTGTGGTGCATTGTTTTGCGTTGGCCTCCACCCACGCATCCCTCATCCACTTTTTTAGATCAGGAGGAGGAGGATGGGTGACAAATGAAGAAAGTGTACAGCCATGCTCTTTGATAAATGACTTCCCCCTATGATATAGCTCTGTTAGCTACTATGACAGCTTAACTGTTCAAGTGCGCTTTCATACATCTGTTTGCTATTTGCTCCAAATCAAAAATATTATGAAGTTTTACAGAAAGGGGAAAAGGAGGGATTGTTATATGAAAACACTCTTATTATATCTTTGACATATCTATACGTACCAAGAGATGACATACTTCTTTTAGAAATTTCACTGTGACCATAAACCTGCTTTATATTTATTGAAGATCAGTTGAACTCAACGTTACAGTGGTACGTACAAAAATCACAAAAATCTCAATATCTTGTTTGGTACTCCACTGTGCTGCTTATGTGTGTCAATATGTGAAATCCTTGGGTGGATCCAAGCTATCAATTGACCATGTGTTGTGTCATAGTTGTCACTAGAAAATGGTGAGACGGACAGTGTGAACTGTGAAATAAAAAGAAAGAAAAAGACATGCATTGCTACTTGTTCCGAGCAATGCTGCTTGTATATTGGTGGTGTGTCATGTTGCTGCCAGGGTTGTTGTTCTGTCTTTATTTTGGTTCATTTGGGTCAACCAGAATTTATATAACACAGTTATCCTTGAGTTGAGTCTGACTGTTCTCATGTTCCTTTTTTTTTCTTTTCTTTTTTCTAAATTTTCTTGGTATACTTCAAATGACACACAACAGAAAAATGATGACAAAAATCACAAAAAAACCCAAATAATAAAAAAAAAAAAAAAAGAAAAAAAAGAGCACAGCAAAGACAAAAGACATTATATAAATGAGTCCATATTGACCAATCCTCTAGATGACCAAACTGATGTCAACAGCTGACTTCAACGAGACGATGCTCAGCTGGCAAGAGACCGAACTGCTTCGTCGGTCGTTGCTACCAAGATACTTAATTACAGGGCCCAGGAGTCATCCCATTTGTTTTGAAAAGATTGTGTGCTGAATCGCAATTTCTCCATATGTATAACTGATATAAGTTCATGTATCCAGTTCTGAAAAGATGGTGGTTTTGATGACTTCCAGTCTGCACGTATGAGTTTTTTGGCCAGCACTGTACCCATTAACAGGGCAGGTTGGATATTGTATTGCTAGGTTGCCTGTTTTGGTGAAAAACAACTGTTATACCAGCTAGTAACTAATATGCATTTTACTGAACATTTTGAAGCAACATTTTTGTGACTGGCCAAGTAACTTAATTAGTAACATTTGCTCAGCAACATTTGCTCGGCATTACATTTTCCTCAACATATTTTTTGTTTCAAATTAGTTGTATTAAAACATAATTTCTAGGAGACAGTGCTGAACCAGAAGTGTCCAGAGTACTTGGTACATATCCAATATCCAATAAAGCTGTATTATTTACAATATATCCTCCTGGGACCCAGAAGAAAAAAAGTTTTGATATCAAGATTTGTTTTATGTAATTTAAGTATTAGACTTGAAAGAAACATTTTGCATCAAAAAAAAATTCAGAAATATTATTTATTTATTTATTTTTTATCACATGTCCTCTGTAGAGGACATCGGGACTTAGTCGGGTCTTAAATTTCCAGAGTTAGTCAATAAGTTTCAATTGAGTTACAGTGGGACTATGGGGTATTTTATGCTTTATCTCTAAATATATGAGCTACAAAGGACTTTTACTCCCCTGGAATTATTATGTGGCTGTCTTCACTGAGAGGAGTGAATCTGCATAATGGATACTTTTGATTTTGACACCTTATTTACCTTTTCTGTTTTTGTGCTTTTAAGTAACATTTTGAATGCAGGACATTTAGTCATAATGGAGTACTGGCATTCCTGCTGTTACCTAACTAAAGGATCTGAATGCTTCTTCCACTTCTGCATCCAACCATACCTGGAAAGTTGAATGGAGACCACAATGCAGATTCCATCAGCAATGGAGATGTTTATTTACAGTACATATATCAATCCCTGACCACATTAACTGATCTGATTGCCCCAAACAACTGCAGCTTTCCACTTGCAGTTGTTCAGTTTGCAGATGCTTGTTTCCACTGGAGATGCGAGACCCTGGGCTTCGACCCCCAACTGTGTAAAAGTGTAGTAAAAACTTCCAGACTGGCTTTTCCACGTTGATGCACAGTTTCCGCTGTGATCAGAAGTGGCTTTTTGGGAGGGCCAGGAGGTTTGTAAAGGGAGGTCAGCCACCACACACACACACACACACACACACACACACACACACACACACACACACACACACACACACACACACAGAAACGCAGAGGCCAGGACTGGGTCCAGAAAGGAAGGAAATAAGGAGAGAACACAGGGGCACTTCCACACACATGAGGTTAAACATCCTAAAGACAAGGAGGTGTATTTGTGTGGTATCAGTGTGTTAATAACTGCCCATGTGGTTATGCACTGGCTTATGTTTTGACTACAGCATGTTAGAGTCAGAACGGTGCAGTAAAAGCAGCCCTGGAGCACCATAAAGCCAACTCTTACAGTACATATTGCTGCCCCCCGGCTACATAACTAAAAACAATGCAGTTCTCCATTGTTTTTAATAATGAGATGATTTGCAGACTGCAGCTCATGTTGTGTTTTTCATTTTCCCGTGTTGTTGGATGGCAGCAAAAATGCAATTAAAGTCATTGTTTCATTAGGGCATGTTGCCTGTGAGCAGGAATTAAAAACACCACAACACAGCCACAGTACCTTGTCGAGGACATGCTTTTTGTAGTTGACTTTACTCGCATGCACACACACACACACACACACACACACACACACACACACACACACACACACATATATAATTAGAACTTAAAGCCCCAGCAATTAGAGCCCAATCAAATTTTCCTACATGCTTGTCAACAAACTTTCCCACATACATTTTTTCACCCATTTATCTCTTTATGCCCGCATGCCTCGACCGTCCTTCATTTTCCAGAGTAGTTAGTCTGCATATTCCCCCTCTTTTTGTCTTTCTCTCTGTGTCTCTATCACAGGCTCTTGGTCTCTAACCCTCGTTCTGTCTTTGTGCACTATTTTGCATTTGAAAAGACCACCCATGGGTTCAGGAGGGGGCAGAATCTCAGAGAGGAATTGGTTTAGAATATTAATTGTTTTTTCTTCTCCTGGGAAAACTGCCCACATTAACACCGCCTGCCACTTTCATTTAAGTCCCTGCTCTCCATCGACAAACTGCAGTGCAGTTAATGCAAGCAAGGCCAGGGAGATATTTGGTTCAATCAAGCTGGCATGGCTACTGTTCAACTAGCTTCTGTAATGCACTCATTTTGCCTACCTTTATAAAATTCCAAGTTCCTGGGATTCACTAGACATATTTTAAGATAAATGAGTATCTAGTAGGTTACCTCACTTAGTATTAGTTTTTTAACAATTGTGATTTTAACAAAGATAACCATAGACTGTACATACAGATGGACAACATGACAGCGCCCCAAAAATGAAGCCAAAACACTTTTATCGCCCCCGGGTGGCTGGCTGCAGTATAGTTCATAAAGCCTGCCCTCTCTGTGTTACCAGATTGGACATGGGCCAAACTAAAAACTCCAAGTAAATGTCAAATACGTTTTTCTCAAAGATGGTTTCTGTCATTTAAGGTAATTTTTATCACACTGCTGTCTGTTCAAGTGTTTGTTGTCTGCTAAGTTTGGTTTTAAATAGTCATTTATTGCTATAAAATGGGGATTTAACAACATAACAGCTGTGTGAGCCAACCAGTGGGCTTGCATTCAGTGGTGCTTCTTGCGATTGATCAGACAGGTGTATGGGCAGGAAACTTGATACCGCGGGAATCACTACTACGCAGACTCTGGCTCCGAATTAGGTCACCTGAGCAAGATGGCAGCAGCTGTATCCAGGATAGCTTCACTTTGGTACAGTGAGGATAAGTGGAGATGCATCATCCATCTTCATATACAGTCCATGAAGATAAGCAACAATTAGCTTGTTAGCACTTAGCCTGTTAGCAGTTCCTGTAATATTTTCCATGTAGAGCAAGTCTTTCTTCTGTTTTTTCTCTCCTGGGAAAACTGCCCACATTAACTTCGACTGCTACTTTGTCCCTGATCTGCATCAATAAACTATAGTTTAGTCAATATAAGCAAGGCTGATATTTGGGTCAAATCAAGCTAGCAATTATAGAAAAGTAACAATTAGCTTGTTAGCAGTTCCCTTGACTTTCTCAGCAGAGCAGTGTGCGTATTATGTGTCTTTTCAAATTGATGATATTTTGGGAATGAACGCATTTAACTGATCTTCCCTGTCGTATAGTCTTAGCTACTGTTGCATCTATAGTGACCTCATAGATTGACGAGATAAACATTTCTAGCCCCACTCATGCCAAGTCCAGAGTTTCACCAGCGTCCGTCATGCTCTGTCTCTCAAACCTCACACTACTCCAACAATGGTGTGGTCCTTAATTGTCACCCGTATCAAGCCTATAGCCATGCTGCCTGTCTGGAGGGGTATCGGATGATAATCAGCATGGCAGCCTACGGTTAGTGCTGTCGCTCAGAGCCTCTGACGTCACGCTGACATGCCTGTATGATTAGTTCTGGTTCAAATCCAGCTGACCTGCATTGTCACCCGTGATCAGCGTCGTGCAAATGGCTGTAACGGGACAAACATTGTTCATTAAGAGTTTGCAGTGTTGTAAATTAGAACTATGTGATGTGACGCAGGGGGAGGCGGATACAGGCTGGGGCTGCCATCCTGTCTGGAGCCTTGAATTCAGGAATTCTTTAGTATTATTATATAGTGCCATAGATAATAAACACAGAGATATCTAACCCTGTATCCTTTTTTGAAAAATCAGTGATAGATTTTGAATAACCTTGTGCTATGTATTATCCATTTATTTCTCTTTGTGTTTACCCAAATCACTCACACAAACTTTCTTGCTTACCTGATCAAGGCATACAAGCCCTGTCTTCTCAGAACTACACATATTGTACCGAATGTTTTTGTGTGATATGTTTTGGGAGAAGAAATAATTTTTGAGTGGATTTTGGCAATGTATTTTCAAGCCCAAAAAGTGGTGGGCATAGGGCTTTAACACCTCTTTGCTTGGCAAGTTTCAAGGCTACAAAAACCTCTGTGGTCAAGGAAGGATCATGGATTTGGTTTAATATTCAAAAATAATTTCTCACTGCTGACTTTTCAATATTTAACCAAGGCAACAGCCTCTCCCTAGGTGCTTTTAGAAATACCAGCATAGTAGAAACTGCCACTAGCCAATATGATCGGGAAAAACACATGAAATGTGTTGATAGTGAATGTGTCTTAGATTCATCTTGTATGAATGCTTTTCTTGCCGTTGCAGAGTAGTAGTATATAAATGTAATTTTAAGGAGACACGGTTAGGGAAGGGAATGTGTTTGCATTCCATTTGTCATAGCTTTGAGATTTCTGCTCCCACCTCAGTACAAAGGTGCTCACAGTATTAAATCTTGACAGTCCACAGACATTACAAATACTACATATGTATTTGTGATCTGGATGGACTGACCATTTAAAGGTCTATCATGCCCATGGTCCATGACCAGGGTTGGGCACCATTCACATCAGAACCAGTACAGGTACCAGTACCTTGAATTCTGCACCTTCTTTCTTTTCGGTACGTCACTCGTGGTGTAATAACAAAAGCATAATTTTTGAAAAATTTACGGTCAGCAATTCTGCCCCTTTGCTCTTTTCTAATCACAAGCGCAGAGCATGTCTGTCTGTCTGCTTGCTTCTGTGTGCATGTGTCTGCTCTCTCTCGCTCTCTGCTTAGACAGACACAACTGACAAATATGTGGAATAAGTACATAATTTAAAAAACAGAATCACAAACAGCAGTGATAGGCTACTTCTAAAATAAAAGATGACAGACTTAGGAAGGCAACTGGGTTCAACTGGAAGCTTCCCGGCTTCAGGGTATCTCCTGAATGCAGCGTTCTCCCCCCAGGTGTGCTCTTAGGTACTGAAATTAGACACCGATTGAATTAACGTAAATTGTTACTCTGCAGTACCAATATACTGAGTATAGTACTCAACCCTACCACCCACAAAGGTGTTTTCCCTTTTTTGTACAGTCAGATGTTGTCTCTTTACAGTACATGTACAGAGCTTCATTTAAATCTGTCTTTAAATGCATACAGTACAGTAACCTTATGAAACACCAGCATAGTTCCACCCAGCTTTGACTAAGACTTGGGTCTAACTAGCCAGAAGAGGTACAAACACCTGTGTTCATGTTAAGCACCTTTAATATCTTCTTTGAATGATCAGGGCTCACTTATCCACCAAGCAGAACCTGAACCAGTAAACTTTTTGTCTATTACATGCTACTCTTTTGGTTTCGTGTCGAACTCTCAGTGATTGCAGTTTATGTGGCCAAGATGGTACTCGTGCCTCTGAAGTGACGTGACTCGTCTGCTTGGCTGTCCGCTGTGGAACGCATCCATGTGAAACATGTCATCTGTCCTGTGCTTGTTACTACCATTCCCCCTGTCATGCGAGTGCTGCAGAGACTGATGGCTTTTTCAGATGGGACCATGTGCTACTTGCTCCTGACCGCAGTCAACCAAACTCCTCTCTACCTTTTGATATCCCGCCATCTGTCTTTCCCCCTCTAGTTTACTCTGCTATCCCACTTCTCTCGTCTCACTCATTCCTCTTTCTCTTTAGTTTCTTCAATATCTAAGGATTTGGTACTCTTAAATGCTGCACAGGGGGAGACTTTAATGTAAAAGGTAATCCAAATTTGAGGCACCAACATTCACTTGATATGCCCACATTAAATATCTTGCGTCCTGTTCAGAATGTAAGATACATCTTAGCTGCATCTGATAGAGTTGCCTTTGAGTATTTCCCTATTATGCCACTTTATACTAAATATTGTACTTTACTCCATTGCATTTGACAGCTTTTTTATGAGAAAGATTTACATTATTAATGCAGAAATATAAATCAACTAAGCTACCCATCACTATATAAAGTAGTTAAACTTAGCTGCACATTTACCAGCTGCAATACTAAAGTGATGTACACATTAGTGCGCCAAAAGTTATAATCCGATAATACAGTATATATGAAATCTGAAATTAGCCATTTTTCATGATGAGTACTTTTACTTTTGAGTATATTTTGATATTGCTACTTTTGTACTTTTACTTGAGTATGATAATGAATGCAGGACTTTTACTTGTAACAGAGCATTTTTCAGCCCAGTTGCCATAGGAAATTTTACATTTCTACAAACCATGCATACTTTTTATTTGTATGTTTCATACATATTGTATCAACATTTCTAAAGTGGTGTAGTATATAAGCTGACTTTGTCATTGTATTCCAACCTGGTCTCACTCTGAAGTCGTAGAAATCCGGTGCTTGGGCAGTGACTTGCAGTGTCAGACACAGAAGAAAAAAGCTGTCCTTTAACACCAGCATGATACACCATTGTAGTTTAACGGTGGTCAGTGGCGTCAGGGGGAAATGCGGTGGTACAAGACCGAAAATTAAAGGGGTGGAAGTCAGAGTGGAGCTTGTGGGAGGGGTGGTGGATAGGTCCAACAAACACTGACTTTCACCTGGGAGAGCAGTGTTCTCATCCCATAAGATTATAAAGCCAAACTCTGTTCTTTTTCCCTAAACCCAACCACATGCTTTTGTTGCTGAAGGAAAAAAGGTGGTGCTGTACCAATGTAGTGTGTTTATTTTGAAAGCGACTGTATGTAAATGGTAAATTTCCTGTGAATACGGAAGTGTATTTTGAAAGAAGACAATGCATATAACAAGCAGAACTCGACATGGCACCCCAGAATGTGAAAAACCTACGCACCCAAGGCACTTTTCATGTCATATCTGGACATGGAAAGTTCATCACTAAACATTGATATGTGACTAGATTAGGTCGTAGTGAGAATATGTATAACGTATTCTGGAGGGGATGGTGGATGGCATGACAGCTAGGTCAAGACACCCACCTGCCAACGTACCTGCTACATGATAATATTATGTATCCTATATGTGGTTTACAGAAATGTATAATGCCACCAAAGGTATTTAAAGTATTCACTTAACTGTATGTTTTTATGGCTGGATCATTCTATCATATGGACAGCTTATCTCATATAATGGTTGATTTTAGATGACATATTTGTGTCTAACTCTTGTTTCAAATATAGTTATCTGGGTTTGAATAATGTTCAGTTGTACAGCGTGTGTTTGTAATGACTGTCACACCAGCACAGATGGTGCAATCTCCTCATTTTTCACTCTTCACAACTCTCTCTGTTGTACCCAAAGATCCCCAACTACGTGCAATCGTGTCATATGACCTCTGTCACCCTTCTAACTAGCACATGTTGTTCCCAGAGACAGACTGATACTTCTTCCGTGTTCTTGCAGTCAGCGCACTGTATCTTGTTTCTGCTGCATTTTTGTTTTGCGTGTCAAGAGCCCGTAGATGGATCTGTAATGCGTCAATCTGTTGGCATATGGAAACTCAGAGTGTAAAATCATATCAGCAACAGTAACCGCTCAAGCTCTCAACTGACTAATTACCAAACCTCTGCTTTTATTATCCGATGGCTGCGATAACCCAAAACCTTTTTACTCCAAATAAGTCCTCCTGGGGATGCAGCTGTAAGGCCATCAGCAGTCATGCAGTACGAAGTGAGTCTTGGCTACATCTCCGTCTCGCTCGTTGGACTTCTCAAGCCTCCATAAATAGAGTGTTCAAAAGCTGCTTCCAATGAGTATGAAAACACTGTGTCGCCTCACACTTAATCCACATCATAGGAAAATGGTGTTTGGTCCCCCGGCAGCGTGACATCACTCAGTGTTTCCCCTCCTTGACCTTTGTCAGATGGCAGCGCTGAGGACCCGAGGAGAGGGTTCTGCTGTTTGTGCCCGCTCAGATATTCAGTATCTAATATTTCATAAAACTGAGAAGAGGCAACTGAATGGAGAACACTGAGAGTTGTGTATGTCCTCATTGCTTTTCACTTGTTAATTAATTGTGATAGCTGTAGTTGGGTAACGGATGCTCTGCTTGAAGGGACACCAAGAACAAAACCACTGTTCCGTAACGTGTAAATCATACAATGCTTAGACATTTCCACTCATTCAGCTCTCCAAATGTTAAGCAGCACTGTTTTCACCGCCATGTCATTTCCAAGGTCTGCAGAGCTTTAGAGAAAGCCCAACATTTGTAGAACTTAAGATCAAACCTGGGAATATTATACCTACTCTATTTTTAAGTAGACAAATGAAGTCAGTTTTATTTATGTAACCCAAAATCACAAATTAGCCTCAGCAGGCTTTACAATCTGAATATGACACCATCTATACTTAAGACTCTGGAGCACCTACGGAAAACAGAACATTTAAGAGGTATCACAAAGAAGCACAACCTCCAGTGGCCGTATTTATTATAACTGGAGTAAAGGAGGACGTTTGGTGACATAGTACAAAGGGTAAGAAAGTCCATATCATAGATTGTTCATAAAGATGGATGATGCTTTTCCACTTATTCCCACTGTATGAGAGGGAAGCTATAATATCCCAGATGCAGCTGCCGCCATCCTGCTCTGGTGACGTAATTTGGAGCCAGAGTCTGCGCAGTAGCGATTTCGGTAGTATCAAGTTTCCCGCCCCATACATGTTTGCGACCAATCATGAGCAGCACCACTGAATGCGAGCCCACTAATTGGCTCACACAGCTGTCAATCATGTTGGAAAATCCCTGTTTTATAGCATTAGATATCCAAGTTAAACCAAACTTAAAAGATCGATGCACCCTGAGCTAGAGGTTTCACTGTATCACTGAGCTCCTTACGACTCTTATGTAAGTATTCCTAAATTGATTATTAGCAAATTATAGGGCTGAAACTAAAGATTATTTTAATCTGTCAAACACTTTTTCGATTAGTCATTTACTGTATTAAACAGTAAAAAATACTTAGCGCAATGTCCCACACCCCAAGGCGATGCCCTCAAATATCTTGTTCTGTCCCAACAGTCCAAGACCCAAAGATATTCAGTTTACAGTTGTATAAAAGACAAAAACCATCACAATTGAGGTGCTAGAATCAGCAATGTGTGGGGTTTTTGCTTGATCATTGACTTGAATTATTTAAAATAATCCTGTATTAGTCCCACAACAGGGAAATTTGCAATCAGTCGATTAATCAACTAATCATTTAATCTCTAGCAAATATTTAAAACTATCAAACCATATCTTACCTACTCAGTTTTTTTTAATGGCAGTGGTAAGATCTGGATAAAGTCCTCAAAGCATTCTCATGTCAGAGGGAGGCTCCTGGAAAAAACAGTAAAATCTACAAAGCTGATATTTATTGATTGTCTGTTGCACAGGGGTTGCATTAGATAATGTTTGTGTAATTGCATCCATATCCACCCATAAACATAACTTTCAGAAATAAATAAAAACCTGTGTTTTCAGCCTGACCTCTGTGCAGTCAGAGTAACTACTGTGGCTTTTAATAGCCCATCTGAAGCTAGAACATGACAGTAACCTGAGTTGAAGTTCATCATTCATGTGCATGCAGCGCAAAGCTGGAGCTAAACATTTGAGTTACTGTTTGCATGAATCTCTTCCTCCCCCACCAGGCTTTTATATACCCCACTTTCTTTTTCCCCCCAAGTATCTTCCCTTGAAATAAAGTCAGATTATGTTCAGTAGTTTTACAGCACTTGCTATATCGACGGCCCCCCTCCGGGTCCCCCAGGGCCCCACAACCCCCTGCTGCTACCAGCTGACGGGGAGAGAGGGAAGAAGAAAATAAAAGCAGGGGGAAAAAACAAGGCTTCTGGGAAAACAAACATTAGTCCTGTTTCTTGGCACTTAACCCTTTCACTGACTCTGGCATGTGGAAGGAACAAGACGTATGATCTGTTGGGAGTGTCTTGTGTTACTCAGCAGTGAGTTTTATCCTAAAAGATAAATGACAAACTTTAGTTTTTTTAATAGCATTTTCATTTTTATTGCAAATACATATACAAAAGATTCTTTAAAGACAGTACAAATACATGGCAAGATCACAGAAGAAAAAAAGAGTATTGGGAACATCAGTTCTTTTGATATTGAAAGAAAAGGAAATGGAGCTTGTAGAGCAGAAAGGATGGACGGTCCCTCTCTGGCGATCGCACAAACAAAAAAAGCCCAACAGAAAAACTGCAAAAACCTTGTAACTGAGATAACATTTCCAGTTCTTTCAGCCATAGTTTAAAGTTCAACTCAAAGAAAATTCACAAATAACAAATAATCCGTACACAATTCGTTAGATAATCCCTCCCCGACCCTCAGAAAAAGGCAAATACATACTTAAAATAGACATTTAGATAAGATAAATAAACAAAAAAAAAAGACGATAACAGCTTTAACATTTTGTCTAAGTACCCCCTGGGCTGGAAAAAAAAAAAAAAAAAAAATTAAAAAGGGGAAATTATATGCTGCCTACATTGCAAAGAGAACAATTCATTAGTTATAAGAATAGTATGCAAAATAATTACTTTGAAATAAAATTAAAGCTAATAAATAAATAAAGTTTTAAACTGGGTTTGACCAGAGGGGAGGGTGAAGGGAGTGTTTTGGACACCAGCATGGCGGGAGACTGCAGGGGGGACACCCGAGGGGTCAAAGGTGACTTCCTGTAGCTGTCAAACACACGCTGTTGGACGGTAAGTGTAATCTCAGCTGTGGCCATCACACACACACACACACACACACACACACACACACACACACACACGCATACAAAAAGTTCGAGAAAATGTAAAAATCCAAGGCACGGATGGTGGAACGGGCTGCAGTCTCCCCCCGTCAAGACAGCACAGCATTGTGAAACCCAGTCTCTCTCTCTCTCTCTGTATTGCCTAATAGCTTTTCCAATGATCATGACACATTACTTGAGGAAACAAATCAACAGCGTAACCGCTTAAATACAAACCATACTTGCTGGATGGCACAGGAAAGAGTAAGCAACAAACACAACAAAAAAAAAAGCGGAAATCATTGTATGAAAACAGAGAACCAGATACGGCACTACCAGGAGTGGTTAGTTGCTGAACTGTTTAAAATATAAAGCTTTTTGTTTTATCTACAGGTACAAATAATTACCCTCCCCCCACCCCAAACCCCATGGGTTACAAACTGCCAGCGTATGAAGGAATAAACCAAAGAGAAACATACACAGTACCTACTGAAATATCAACAATCAATAAGTCCTCACAGAGGAATATCCTAAGTCTCTTCATCTCTCTAAAAATATATATATAGTTTCTATCAAGATACAATAGCAAGGCACGCCGTGAGCCAATCACAAGTCCAGCTCTCCTCTTCTTCGTATTCAAGTGTCTGATTCAGGGAGCAGATCTGGAGGAGGAACTCTCCCTGCAGTAAAGTGTTCTGGAGTGTACGTCAGATCTGTGTGGCTGTACATGTCATTGTTTGTTGTCTCTCAGTCTGCCGGGCGGCTCAGGGTCTGGTGAGCTGGGTGTAAACCGGAGCCTGCTCCCAGTGCTGTGGGCTGCTCTGAGGGATGGAGGGCACCCCCGTGTTGTCGGCTATGGGCGTGTACATGGGCCTCTGGCTGGGGCTGCTCATGTAGCTGAAAGTCGAGTACAGCCCCGAGCCCTGCCCCGCCCCCGCATGGCTGTAGTAGGAGGCAGCGGCGGTGCTGCCCCCCTGGTGGTCGGGGTAGTCGTACTGCTGCGCCCTGGAGATGGCCGGGTAGGAGGAGGGGGGGCTGTAGTGCTGCAGGTTGAAGGGGCTGTAGGTGACGTGCTGCGGGGAGCCCTGCTGCTCGGTGTAGTGGCTCGGGCTCAGCTGCTCCGTCTTGATCTGGGTCCTGTGCTGGGCCTGAGCCGCCTCAGAGCCTCCGCTGCTCCCCAGGGGGGTCAGAGTGTGCTGCTGCTGCTGTCCCTGCTGGTTTTGGCTTTTGGCCAACCAGGCTGCAGCAACTCCTGTCTGTGGGCTGACCGGGGCGCCACTGCTGATGCTGTAGCTGCCAGTGTAGGTCACTGGCGTGGTGTTGCCAGGGCCGCTAGCAGAGCCGGGGTGCCCATTGGGTGGGAGGTACTGGTCGAACTCGTTGACGTCAAAGGTCTCAATGTGGGAGATGACATCACTGCTCAGCTCACCGATGTCCACATCGCGGAAGTCAATGTTGAGCTGGCGCCCGCCAGGGCCATCGGGCAGAGAGCGGAGGCCACCTTCACGCTTTAGGTCCATCTTGCCTGAGCTGACATCAGTCTTTGGGGTGGTGGGAGGGGTAGGGGGGCCCTGGGAGCCTGGAAGTTAAGAAAATTAAGAGATTAGATTTTTTGCTTTCTATATTAAAGTTTAGACATTTTTTCAGCAAACCAACAGAGGTGGGGACTGAATTATTTAACTTTTTGAAAGTTTTGAATGATCTTCAGAGAAAAGCTGAGAACATGGAGCATTTAAAGGAGAACTGAGATAAAAAAAAAAATTACAGCTGAGGGGACTGAAAAAAACCCTCTTCTTTCTGCTCACCTGAGTGCTCACCAGGAGAGTGCACTTCTCCCATGCTGGAGGCCGGGGAGTCCGCCTGCTGGAGAGCTTTGAAGATGGCATTGGGGGAAATGTGCGTCGGCTCGCTGCCGTCCTCCGACTCGCTCTGTCCGTTCTTCACAGACTTCCTCCGCCTGGGCTGGTATTTGTAGTCGGGGTGATCCTTCTTGTGCTGAACCCGGAGCCGCTCAGCCTCTTCCACAAACGGCCGCTTCTCTCCTTCATTGAGAAGTCTGTGCGTAAAAAACTCCATTTAGTAATCAGAAATATTATCAGTGCACTACTTTACTGCTCTACTCCAAGACAATAAATATGTAAATGATTAAAATCATAAATGGATTCGGTTTGCAAAGAGATAAAATATAATGTGCAAAAATAAAAATGTAAAGTAAAAAGCCGACATTGCATCGTAAATCGGTGCGTAAAAACTGAAAAGCAGAACATTCACTTACCTCCAGAGTTTCCCCAGAGTTTTGCTGAGCTCCGCGTTATGCAGGTGTGGATACTGATCAGCCAGCTTCCTCCGCGCAGCCTGAGCCCACACCATGAAGGCATTCATCGGTCTCTTAACGTGAGGCTTGTTCTTAGAAGATCCGTTAACGCGCACTGGCATAGGCACGAGGGTCCAGTCGTAGCCCTTGAGCACCTGGGACACAGCCTCGCGGATGCAAGCGGGAAACTTATCGTCCTCGTCCTTCTTGAACTCTCCGTCCACACCTAGCAGCCCGTTCTCAGACGGCCGGGTGTTTTCGGTGTCGGAGCCCGAGCCGGACGGGCACGGGGAGCCCGCGGAGTCCTCGGACATGCTCGGGCTCGGGGCATCAGAGAGACACTTGTCTTGTTCCTCCGTCATCTTCAGGTAAGGGTCGAGGAGATTCATACGAAAAACTGTTTGGTGCCAAATTACGCGTGAAACAGGGAAGCTATTTCTGCTTTCTCGCGAGAGGAAAAGTCTCTAAATGGACTTTACCTTGCCAGGATGAGTTTGATCAAAGTCTTTCAACTGAGAGATGTGCACAGAAAAAACTACCGCTGATTCTCTTCTGCTCCGGTGCGTAAAACCGACTTGGAGTGTCTTTACGCACGACTCTCTGCCAGCCTCCGAGGATGAGTGCGTTTTCTGCAAGCGGCTCCGCACTTGAAAAGGCAAAAGCAAGCCAGCTGGGTGAGAGTTTGCTTTCAACGCTGCAGGATGAAACGGTAAAGTGCTCCTCTCTAGTCTCCAAGTACAATCCCCAGAGCGCGTGAGTGCTTTGAACTGCAAACGTTTCGCATGCGGGTTTTATAAGAGCGTTACCATGCTGCACAGGAAAGCCCGAACCTGATTGGGCGGCCGTGTGACGCCAAAGTGAAGGAATTTGATCCCACTTTCCCTTCGCCTAACCAGCACAGAAAACACACACACACACACACACACACACACACACACACACACACACACACACACTTTCGCTCAAACACACACACACTGCCCAAAGAAACATTTAATCAGGCATATGGAATATATTTATTTCTATGCAAAAACTGACTAAAAGTGATTTTTATTCTGAAGGAAAACACAGAGGGATGAACTGCAAAAGAGCTTGGCAACTAAAAGTTCAGTCCACAAGCAAGATTATTAGTAAAACTTTGTAATTCGTGACTTTTGGCATCTTACACAGCCATACACACTTTCTACTCTTACTTTTAAAAACATTTTCTTGAGTTTCTAAGTGACTTTCTCCACACTGATTCCACACCTACAGTTACACCATTTGGTCAATAGGGGGAGACAGCAGTCTAGGAACCCAGCAAACTTCCTCCCTCTCCTTGCTGAGAGCAGCAGCAGCAATAGCAGGAGGAGGAGGAGGAGGAGAAGGAGGAGGGAGCTCCTGCAGACTGTCAAACATCATCTCCTGATTTGTATCGCTCATCTCATTTCCAGCAGCGGAGGAATGATCTGCTGAATTCTGTTCAAATTGCTGACTGGTCAGCTTCCACACTGGCCTTACCTTTTCTACCAAATGTTCCTCATAAAATTAAGAACATTTTAAGAGTTGTGTTACACATTATTCTAACTTTATATCCTTTTTGGAATCATAGAAATATTTGAAACTGAACTTCTAATATATTCCAGTACATTTACCTGATATCCTCTGAAAGGAAACAATTTATTTTTCTACCTTTCTACTCGTTTTGAGAAAGAACATATCAGGAATACTGGCATGACTTCGAGTGTCAGTAGAGGAAGTATTGGATCACTTTCCTTAAGTAAAAGTACGACAATATAAAACTCCATCACAGGGAAAAGTCCTTTGTTCTAACTCTCAGGTAAATCCATAGTTGTATTATTGGGAAACATCTAAAATAAAAGTGCTCATAATGCATCAGAATGACCTATTTCACAGTTATATTATCACATATTCCAAATTTTACTAATGCATAAAGTGAAAGAAATATTTTAATGTCAAGACAGAGCTCACTTCAAATGCTTTACATACTGTTGGGTAGTTTGTTCAGTAACAATAAATTATATGTCATGTTTTGAATAGAAACACTCTGCAAAGTAACCAGGAGGCTTGAATTTAAGTGTATTGGAGTAAGATTACAGTATTTCCCTCTGAAATGTATTGAAATACAAGCGGAAAGTTGCAGAAAATAGAAGTACAAGTAACTCAAAATTGTCCTTAAAGGAATAGTAAATATTTTTGTGTAGGGCTGTATAAGGTACTTATCCATAGTGTATAACCCAGGGTAGCCGGCAGTTAGCATGCCCCCAGTTTGGAGAAGCAGGCAGGAGTACTGTATCGGAAGAACAATATGCTACTGTGGACGGGGACAGCAACAAAACATAGCCACTTTAAAACAAATATCTATTAATGTAAGTGTGTGCTATATTGAGAATATTTTCAATATTTCATGGTATCTTGCCATCAGACGGGGATTTGTGACGGAGAACACTATTGTTCCAGACTCCATTGAGAAACACAGTAATTTAATGTTGCTGAAAACAGGAGCTGCTGGTCTACCTCTGCCTCAGTAGGTTAGTTTGTTTGTGTTACTGTATATTGTGACTTTGGTGTTTTAAAGGGTCAGTTCTTATTCACCAAAGTTTTAATTCACCAAAGCCTCCTTCTCCAGACTGGAAGCATGCCAACTGCTGTCTACTGTAAGTTATGCACTGACTATGGACATGGATGGATTACTGAACGGGTCTACCGGGCACAGGCCCTGGGGCACAAAGGGTCAGGGGGCCTTCTGGCCTTCACTTTCAAAATGTCACTGTAATTAACATTTACTGAACAGAGCTGGCTCAAAATGACCACAGAGACACTCAAAAAGACCACAAAGAGATGTAAAGAAACTGCAATGAGACACAAAATAAGTCGTATAAAAATTGGCAAAACAACCTTGAGGTGACAGAAAACAATCACAAGGAGGCACAAAACAATCGAGAGACACAAAATGACTACAAAGACGCAAAAATTACAAAAAACCCACAAAATTACCTCAAAGGAACACAAAATAACCAAAAGCTCACACAACTACAAAAAACAAAATTACAACAAAATTGCTTAAAAGACACATAAAACAAACACAAGGAGACAAAAAAGACTTCAAAGAGGCATAAAACTACAATAAAAACCCACAAATTACCTCAAAGGAGCCACAAGACAACTATATAGAGCCACAAAACTACAAAAAAATCAACAAAACTACTTCAAAGAGACACAAAACAACCAAAAAGAGACACAAACTAACTACAAAGCATCACAAAACTACTAAAAAATAACAAAATTACCTCAAAAGAAACAAAACAACAACAAGGTGACACAATTACTATAAAGAAACACAAAACCACAATATGATGCATGACGACTACAAAGAGACACAAAACCACCTCAAACTCAGTGTGTCTTGCTCCTATGTAGGAGAGGTGGCGGGGCCCAGGGGCTCATTGTCCCAAAATACGCCTATGACTTTAGATAAGTACCTCATACAACCTCACTTTAAAAACTCCAAACTATCCGTTGTAGCACAATACTTGAGTCCACTACTGACAAGTGTATTAATCCATGAGTGTATTTTCACCTCTCTCTCTCTCACACACACACAGTCCATTTGTCCTCCCTCTTTAGCCAAACACAGTGCGACTCTCCAATCAGAGTAATATGAAGTGCTTTGCACCGTTCACTGATGGTAACCTGGCTGCACACGCCCCCCTTTGATTGTTTATTATGCTTTGTGGAGATGTGGAAATGTAAATCTCAGTTCAGCCTAATGTGGACAACATGTGCTACCTGAAGTCGCCTTTAATAGCTCACAGATGTCAGGTAGAGCTAATTTCACCGCTCTGCCTGCGCGGTCACTCTGTAGCTGCACACACTGAACCCACAGCCCTTTTCCTCAACAGATACAAACCTTTTTCTTTCTCTCCTGTTATGTTGCTTGTTTGCATTTACTGCTCAAACTCTGAATCACTTTCTCTCCCTGACCAATTAGGCCCTGCGGTTCCAAAACACTAAAGCCTAACATCAGTGGCTCCTTCGTTCCCCGAGGCCGGTTTATTTACACGAGACATGCTTATTTAAGATACTCACTTTGAACACAAATAGAAGGGAGCACTTTGGCTCTGCGTTAATAGCTCGTGGGACGACGCTGCGGTCGCGTGTGAGCTGCGTGCCGTTACATGGGGCCACCAAAACGCAAACCATGTTTGCTTGTAGAGCTACAGAGGCGTGAACGCATTGACTCACAGAGCTGTGGCAGAGGGGTGGAAAACATGGTGTGGCTATTGACAGAGTAAATATGGTTAATAGAGGTTTGCAAAGAAGAGGAGCTGGGAGGAGAAGATGATGAGGTAGAAGGACGGGGGGGGGGGGGGGGGGGAGAGAAATCAGAAAAGTAAATAGAAGAAGAGGAAGAGAATGTTGGCGATGATAAGAAAAACAAGATGATTGGTAAGAAGGACAACTACATATAAGTGAAACACGGACTGAGTGAACCCTTTCTGCACAACACACATGTAACCACACACACATTGTGGCATTTTGCATATATGACCTCCACTCCCACGTGACATCTTGTCAAAACTGTAAAAAACTGCAAAAAAACAAATCTGAGATCAACATATGGTTGAACACACTCCTCCTCCTCCTCCACATGTCACACAGGCAAGTTAGACTCCAAAAGTGATTCATTTGACAACTGTTGGATAATAACTCAATATGCTCAACTACCTAGAGGGAATATTTAATATCCAATCTGTAACTTTCCCAAAGTGTCTTCCTGCTTTTATATATCAGTCGGACAAGTTTTAAATTTGTCAAACAGTTTGCGAGAGATCTGCCTGTGGTTTCGAAGCTGCTGCAGGATGAGAGTGTAGTCCATTCTGTGGTCTTTTAGGTGGCAGGGGGACGACCAGAGGCTGCTGGGTGCAGCAGGCAGGCAGGGCAAGGTCTTGGGAAACTTCTCATCTTGACTTGGAGCTACAGCGTAAAAAATCTGAGCAAACAGTGGGAGTCAACTGCTAAACCCTGTCTGCTTTTCTTTGAGAGTACTATCGGGCCTGCTTTGCATTTCTGAGCTTCACGCCTGGAGAGTGATTGATCCATATCCAGGTTTCTGTTACAGTCTTTTTTAAAAGTAATTTAAACATCAGTATATTTATATAAATTTACTTGTATTATTATGGTATAATGGCTATAACCCATGGAAATTATTCACGGGAGGGCTGAAAGCATCGGTCTATAAATTTCCCACTATTGCTGCTGTCATGAGTATATACGCACCCACTTCAACTGTTATCACCCCATGAAATGGCTGTTATCAGCTGTCATCTGAAGCATAGATTTATAGTAGTATGGTCCTACTATTTACGTTGGATATTTGACAACGTCCAGTGGCTATAGAAGTTATGACAGGAGCAAAGGAGGAAGTCAGGCGATATAAAGAGCGAGAAAGTCCATGTATGGATGAGGTCAGGGTGGATGGATGGTTCAAACAAACACAGGACTTTGACCCAGGAGACCGCTGTCCGTGTCCTGTGTGAAACCAAACGGCAATGCTGATGTACTTAACTTACGTCACTTGATGTACGTCTGTATGTGACATGAGTTCATAACATAAAGGAGCCTTATAAGACATTCAGAACATTTAAGTTGTCTTGACACAGTTAGCAGCTAGCTAGCAGGTAACGGTGCGAACACCATAAACAGCCCTAAACATGGCAGTAGCGATTCCAAAGCTAACGGCATTAAACGGGGGAAACTGGAGGGTGAATGCTACTCTGCCATGACAACACCCTCCCGATATCAGCAATAATTACCACATAAGTGTGTTGCAAAGCAGCAGTAATGAGCTAGCTAGTTGGATACACCCATGCGCTAATATGCACGTTTGGCAAGACCAGCTTACCACAACAAACTACAGAGAAACTCAGATTTCAACACACACAGAGGGAGTGTGACTTCACTCTCTGCTCAAGACTCCATCACTCCACCATATCTTCACAAAGCAAATATTATATTTTTGCTATATTATATAATATTATATTATATTGCTCTAAATTCAACCCAAACCATGACCATTTCCTAAACCTGTTGAAGTAGTTTGCAACCATTTCTAATAGGAGCAGTTTGCCCCGGCTCAAGCATTATAATGGTAGTGACAAGTACTGATAACGGCCATTTAATGGGCTGATAACATCTGAAAGGGATGATAATATATGCTGCATTTGCATGGTGTCGGCAGAGTGGAGGAAGAGGAAGACCTACTAAAACTTCTTCAAAATTCAACATTTCTAAAACCACTCCAGCATGATTGGCACTTTTATGCCATATATTCATGATCCATATATTCACTATATTCTTTACAACATAATGAAATACAGCACTTCAGTGTTGTGTTATTGCATACTAAAGCTCCAGAGCTCAGCAGGAGGTGGTTACCGGTGAAGTGAAAAGAGTTTGGAACATGCTGAATGTACAGTATGAATGAACAGCAGAGAAGCAGACTTTGCTTCGGTAGTAGTTATACTTTTATATGGATGTTTTTATACATTTTGGCATATAATTTTAGGTTGCCTTTGGAATCCATCCAAAGATGCAAACTGCAAACATTTTGAGTAGTATTTTCATTGGAGTATTTCTTAAGTGATTGTGCCTCATTTTGCTGTGGAAGAACTGCATCCTTTCATGTTGTAGCCTGGTTCCAGACCTGTAAATCTGTGCCCAACTATTTCACTCTGCAATTCAAATAGGTCTGGCGTTGTGCTCTTTGAATTTACCAAGCAGATCAGAGCTTTGTAGTTAGGAAGAGGTCATCTTCTTGTGTCAGAGCCAGAAAGAAATGGCTACATCCATGAAACAGTACAACATAAAATTGATGACAAGCATGGACGAGACTGACGCAGATGTACTGGTTGTTATAAGTTTACTTCCAGAAAACCCAGCTTGGGTATATTTCTATCATCTGGGGTTAATCAACAGTTCCATAAATTATCTTTTAATGCTACAAATTACACCTCTGATCCTCTCCTGTTCTCCCTGCTGGCATTACAGGACTGCTGCAGAAATTAAATGACTTTATAAGAGGTATTCAAATTCCTAAGCAAGAATCTGAAGGAAGCATCTCATCTCTAGCTTCCACATAGGTGTGATGTGCCATTCTTAGAAGATCAGGGGTGATTAATAGCTGCCGCGAGCCCGTGTGTGTCTGTTCCGCTCTGATCTGAGCGTCTGGGCAGCGGGTGCCTGTTGACTGAACGTCATTCTGCTCCTCGTGCTGTTTAAACAACACTTAGAAAAGACCCGGGCAGCTCCCAAGGAGCATTGCTCCGTCTGCCATCCATCACTGACCCAACTCCTGCTGCCAGACTCTCCCTCCATGTCTCCCTTTCTGTCTCAAAATTTCAGTTTCCCTCCTTTTTTTTTGCTTTCAAATGATGAGCTAAGCAAAAACCTGGGCTGAAAATCATCCCACATAATCCCTGTCCAAAAGTTAGCGAGTCAACACTCCCCTCCAGACTAAATCTGGAGAAAACAGACCTGATCACTTCATGCCTCTGGACACATTTCCCAGCGACTTGAGTTGTTGCTGATTAAAATATGTGCATTAGCTGATCGCCCCGCGCTGTACGAGAGGTTGGAGAAGCGAGAGGAAACCAAATCCACTCGGGCTGAGTCGAAAAAGCCGCAGAGGAGTACCATTTCCCTCCAAAGATATGGTTGTGCAAACAGCCCCTGCTTTAACAATAACAATGGTCTCACCCAGCCAGGCCAAGCTAACTAATGACAGATCCACACCTTAATGCTGAGCAGTTGTTTGGGTTTAGGCGAGGGAGGGTGTGTGTGTGTGTGTGTGTGTGTGTGTGTGTGTGTGTGTGACGGGTGGTTTTTGGGGGAAAGAATGGCAGTTGTCAGCGGGTGGCTCGTGGCACTGGAAAACTCCCTCCCTCCTCCGCTTCCTTCCCTGGACAGAGAGCAGCACCCATGAATTCGGGTGGAGATGGAGGGAGAAAATCTCTGACGCAGCGAAACGCTACTCTGAGCGACGGAGGACATCCAACCATAACGCAGCACATTTTTGCAGCTTATTGAATAGTGCAGGAGGCATGATGGGGTGGCGGGGGAGAGGGAGGGGTGGGCAGACGTCTAAAATTATTCCTCAGTGTGTTTCTTGGTCCTCTTTCTTTTGTAACAGTTACAGCTTGTCTGTTGGCCAGCGGTGCTCCATTTCCTTTCCGGGCCCCTCTCTGTCTTCACAGTTGTGGTTGATGGTAATTGATGCCTTGCAGTGTGTAATGATTTGACGTGCTTACGAGGTTTATTTGGTGTCAGGTGGAGGCGAATCTAATTTTAGCTGCATGTGCTGTGTAAATTCACTAGCAACTGTTTTGAGCCAGAGACATTAAAGAGACAGTTCACAACAAAATCAGAACTACATATTTTTCTTCTTTCCTGTAGTGCTATTTATCAGTCTAGATTGTTTTGATGTGGGTTGTCAAGTGTTTAAGATATCGGCTGTAGAGATGTCTGCCTTCTCTCCAATATGATGGCACGAGATGGCACTCAGCTTGTGGTGCTCAAAGTGCCAAAAAAAAATACATCTGAAAAACTCAACGGCAATGTCTCTTTCCAAAAATCATGACCTGGTTACTCAAGATAATCCACAGACCTTGTTGTGAGTAGTTTTATGTGGGAACTATTTTCCTTCTACCAAACTACACCCAGAAACCGTATCACAGCGCAGTAGAAAGTGTACATTTACTCATGGATGAGAGGCTTGTGCTGGTGACAGAGTGAGATGAAAACATTAATGGCATCCTCCTTGGCTGAGCTGTAACATTAGCTGGCTCAGTGGTGCTAGAAAAGCTTGCAGTAGACATATTTCCTTCTGCACAGTGATACAGTTGATAAATAGCACTACAGATGAGAGGAAAAATATGTATTTTTGATTTTGGGGTGAACCGTCCCTTTAAGTGTGAAATAAATACATAGAATAAATGTACTGCATACTGTGGACATAGGACAGTTACAATTCTAAGACAATTTGCTGCAACCTTGGAAATCCCCTGTAAGTATGCTGTATGTTATAGCTAGCTAGTTAGCCACCGTAGAGGCTATTCGCAAGCTAGCATTAGCTACTGGATTGTTTGCCATTAGCCTACGAGCTAACCATATATTTTAACAGAAGATTACTAGCTTCAGACCATTTATTTGAGTTAAGGCCAGAAATCTTCCGCTGAAATGTACAGTTTGCTCGTAGGCTAATAGCAAACATTCAAGTAGCTAACATTAGCTTACAAATAACCCTGTTTGGAGTGGGGACAGTGATCGTGGACAGCCATCATGTTTTTCCTAGCTCAAAATGTTAGCTGTGGCAAGAGCACAAGTCATGCACGTTACCAAGCACATTAACACTTCAGTTATCTATCTAGCTAGATAGCTATCTAAACATGATGGCTCTGTTCCATTCAGCTGTCTCAATAAGTCATGGCAGTGTTACAGTGAGCCAGCATGGACAATACTGATACACTGAAACTGAAGCAGCTAAATGGAATTCAGCCATCAATCAGCCAACCTCAGTGTGCCCCCTTGTTGTTGAACATAAGGTTCAGCTTTAATAAAAAAAGAAGATAGACTATAAAGACAACTTAATATTATTACCTAAGGAATTCAATCATTACTCGAAAAGGATCAAACCTGTGTCTTTACATTTGAATGCAGTTCTGTGGTCCTCCAGAGAACCTGTATTCTCCCTGCACAGTCAACCCGCTCAGAAACACAGAGATCTACTTAATGAAACGGTGATGATATCTGGCTGCTTTGGCTGGCTCGCTTCGGCTGCGTCCCTCCACTGAAACCTCCATCCTGCTTTAACCACAGCCATCCGGATAAAAAGACCACTTTTAAAGGAAGGAAGACTTAGAAAAGTTTAATGACAGAAATAGTTACAGCCAGTTCTGCTAAACAGAAAAGCCATTTGGCAGACAGTTGTGAGAATCATACTGTACAATCTCCCCCCTGGCATTAATCCTGCATTCATTCTGTGGGGGAATTTTCAGTTGTTATGCTATAAAATTACACGCAGATATTATGTGACAAGTGTTTCTCCATCAGCTGCACTTTCTGAGTTTTTACAGGAAAATATTTTTAGCTTGGATACAGTCAGGTTATCAACATCAGAAACATGCTGCGGTACCATGCTGCTTAGCTTCTCTAATGGTATTAACATGCTAACATCTGCTACCTAGTGCTAAATACAAAGTACAGCTGAGGCTGATGGAAATATCATTAGTTTTACAGGTATTTGGTCATAAACTAAGAATGAGACGAACTGAAAACGTGTCATGATATGGCTCCAAATAAAAGCCATGAGGAGTCTTTGGAGAACATGACTATTTGTATACATTTTCGTGGCAATCTATCCAATACTTCTGGGTTTTTCAGATTCTTAACACTGGAACAAACAGCTGGACTGACCATCTAACCGGAAATGCCACCCACTAAATTTAGTCCTTCAAATTTACTTTCAGCAAGTAAAGTCAGACCCACCATTTTGTTAGGAAGGGGCTAAATAACACTCAGAAGTTAGGGAAAAGTGACAATGGTATTTTTCAAAATGGGGTACTAGAATATTTCTACATACTGGGGCACCTAAACAGTTTTGGAATTTGCTTAAATTGAGTATGACTGGAAGGCTGAGACTCTTGTGAATTCAGTGAGCCCAATTTTATTCATGTGTGATGATGTTAGTGCTCGTAGTGACCATTAATGAAATGACCTCAAGGATAATCTCAACCCTGTGTAACTTTACAAACACAAACAAGAGACCTGGGGCACTCAGAAGATGTGTGGCTTTCATAGATATATTGGCAATAGGGTTTCTGGACAGTTTCCAGAACAGAAATGCCTGCCATCCAATTGCAGAAAAAAAGTTGAGTAGGTGTGGAAAGGAAGTCCAATATGGAAAATTTTGTCCCCCCCTGTTAATAATTCTGAATGGCTGGCCGTAGTCTCCTTGCTTTAGATGTGTTCTTTATACAGTACAGGCCAAAAGTTTGGACACACCTTCTCATTCAATGCGTTTTCTTTATTTTCATGACTATTTACATTGTAGATTCTCACTGAAGGCATCAAAACTATGAATGAACACATGTGGAGTTATGTACTTAACAAAAAAAGGTGAAATAACTGAAAACATTTTTTATATTCTAGTTTCTTCAAAATAGCCACCCTTTGCTCTGATTACTGCTTTGCACACTCTTGGCATTCTCTCCATGAGCTTCAAGAGGTAGTCACCTGAAATGGTTTCCACTTCACAGGTGTGCCTTATCAGGGTTAATTAGTGGAATTTCTTGCTTTATCAATGGGGTTGGGACCATCAGTTGTGTTGTGCAGAAGTCAGGTTAATACACAGCCAACAGCCCTATTGGACAACTGTTAAAATTCATATTATGGCAAGAACCAATCAGCTAACTAAAGAAAAACGAGTGGCCATCATTACTTTAAGAAATGAAGGTCAGTCAGTCCGGAAAATTGCAAAAACTTTAAATGTGTCCCCAAGTGGAGTCGCAAAAACCATCAAGCGCTACAACGAAACTGGCACACATGAGGACCGACCCAGGAAAGGAAGACCAAGAGTCACCTCTGCTTCTGAGGATAAGTTCATCCGAGTCACCAGCCTCAGAAATGGCAAGTTAACAGCAGCTCAGATCAGAGACCAGATGAATGCCACACAGAGTTCTAGCAGCAGACCCATCTCTAGAACAACTGTTAAGAGGAGACTGCGCCAATCAGGCCTTCATGGTCAAATAGCTGCTAGGAAACCACTGCTAAGGAGAGGCAACAAGCAGAAGAGATTTGTTTGGGCCAAGAAACACAAGGAATGGACATTAGACCAGTGGAAATCTGTGCTTTGGTCTGATGAATCCAAATTTGAGATCTTTGGTTCCAAGCGCCGTGTCTTTGTGAGACGCAGAAAAGGTGAACGGATGGATTCCACATGCCTGGTTCCCACTGTGAAGCATGGAGGAGGAGGTGTGATGGTGTGGGGGTGTTTTGCTGGTGACACTGTTGGGGATTTATTCAAAATTGAAGGCACACTGAACCAGCATGGCTACCACAGCATCCTGCAGCGACATGCCATCCCATCCGGTTTGCGTTTAGTTGGACGATCATTTATTTTTCAACAGGACAATGACCCCAAACACACCTCCAGGCTGTGTAAGGGCTATTTGACCAAGAAGGAGAGTGATGGAGTGCTGCGGCAGATGACCTGGCCTCCACAGTCACCGGACCTGAACCCAATCGAGATGGTTTGGGGTGAGCTGGACCGCAGAGTGAAGGCAAAGGGGCCAACAAGTGCTAAACACCTCTGGGAACTCCTTCAAGACTGTTGGAAAACCATTTCCGGTGACTACCTCTTGAAGCTCATGGAGAGAATGCCAAGAGTGTGCAAAGCAGTAATCAGAGCAAAGGGTGGCTATTTTGAAGAAACTAGAATATAAAACATGTTTTCAGTTATTTCACCTTTTTTTGTTAAGTACATAACTCCACATGTGTTCATTCATAGTTTTGATGCCTTCAGTGAGAATCTACAATGTAAATAGTCATGAAAATAAAGAAAACGCATTGAATGAGAAGGTGTGTCCAAACTTTTGGCCTGTACTGTGTGTACTCTTCTCGTGTAAAGTATTAAATACATATTGGTTGAAAGTGTTTATGTTGATGGAAGAGATTTTTTTTAATCAAACCTCTGTATTTAAAAGCATAATTTTGGAAAAACCTCCAACTACTCTCAGTCAAGATGAAAATAATACCTATTCAGAATCTTGAGAATCACATCATTGAAACCGATAACCTAAGGATGGAAAAAACTAACCCCCCAGATTTAATAAAATGGAAAGTATGATTGAAGATATAAGGTTCATGGAGAAAGTGACTCACAAAATAAGGAAAGGGGAAGATGTATTTGTGAAAAGGTGGCATATACAAAATATACTGTAACTACTGTAATTGTATTTAATGTATAAAAATGTGTACAGTGTATGAGATATTAGAACATATTAGTTATTATTTTCTACTATTAGTTAGCCAACATCTCTTCAACTGTTTAGTCATTATTACTTTTTTCCCCTTTTTCCCCTTGTTGTTATTAGACTGTAAATGTATTGGTCGTTTATATTTTTCCTATTTTTCTTTATTTTCCACAGAAGCGTATTCCTGCCTAACCAGGAAAAAAAATAATGGATCAGTATTACGTCATAACTTATATTGTAAAAACATGAAAAGTTTCATGTTATAATGTGATAATTTATAACGTGAAACTTTTCACATTTTAACATGAAAATATGTTATTACGTGAAAATATATTGTTATAATGTGAAAAACTTCTTGTTAGAACAATAAACTTTTCATGTTATGAAGAAATACTGACCGGGTCCATGTCATTGGTCTGACAGCCCATTGGTCCGACATCCCATTAGTCCAACGGTCCGCGGTGCTGAACGGTGTATTTCTGCCTTGATGGTGCGCCGCGACTGGCTTATGTGTTTGCCACTTTCTTTTTCATTTTAACCCACACCATGATCTTTTCCTGACCCTAACCAAGTGTTTTTTGTGCCTAAACCTAACCAGACCTTAACCACAGGGCATCATGATGATTTCGGAACGGACATCGGAACAATGGGTTTAATATGGTCGGAACAATGGGATGTCGGACCAATGGGCAGTTCCCATACTGACTGATTATTTTTTTCCTGGTGTGGCAACAATATGCTTCCGTAATTTTCCCTTTAATACCAACTGAAATTTTTCTACATAATGCATTGTAAACTAAAAAGAAAATAAGCTGTATATGTGATAATGGGCTTGAAAAAATTAAGTATATTAAAAGAGATGTGTTCTTGTGAGTCCAATAATAGATCAATGTCACAAGGATATTCAGAAATCCGGTGACAGTCATTACCTGACACCTTTGCAGAAATCTGTCTTGATCTTTCTTGTTTTGTAACATTGAAACTCTAGAAAATGTATTGAAACAAGGATGGCAACTTCAGTATCCCCCCAGTTTCTGCTGTCTTAACAAGCAACACAAAAACACCAATCTCATTGGGAATATGCACAACAGCATAATATTCACTTAAAAAATGTCATGTATTTCCAGCATGCACCAAGTGGGGGGGGGGAAGCTGGATAAAGAACTGTGCTGTGACTTTCCTATCTTAAATGTAAAGTAGCACAGATGGTGGGAAGCAAGAGAAGCCGGGACACTGAAGGTTAAGTTGACTGTATCCGCTGTAGTTTGGTGAAACACTGACGCGTCCAGCTCCAGGCTTTAGGAACACAGATTGCATGTGGAGAGTGCACTGTGCCAGTCAGCACCAGATCTGTGTTGTAACCTCAACCCTGTGACCTTGTGCAGCTTTCAGGACTCTGTGGTGAACAGTAAGTGTGTGTATTCCTCTTTAGTAAGTGGCACCATACAATGGCAGTTGAAGGGTCTTTTATTTCCACTCCTATAAACTACAAACGGACTGCATTAATCACTTCAACCCTTGTGCCCCCTTAATCTATTCTGGGAAAATGTGGAGTGTTACAGTAAGTGCAGTTTCCAGATGTCCGGTGCTCTTTTTCAGGCATTGCTCAGGGTTTTGTAATTTGCAGAAAATAAGGTTTGCGGTCAACATAAGCCTGATAAAAATTCAGCAGCATTCATTATTACATTGTTTGTGAGCTGTGAGTTTTTCACAAATTGTTCTATTGACACTACAGTGTAATATCATGGCAAGCTAATGAAACAGTGCTGATGGAGATAAGACACTTAAGTTTATTTTATTTGATGTGGACATCACATTAGCATTAGAATTGTATATTTATGCATAAGAACCAGATGTGCTGTGTGTAGCGTTTGTAGCAAAAATGCTAATTTGTAACACCTGTCCACAGGAGGCTTTTTAAAAGTTACAATAGTAAAAAACAAAAATAACATTCAGTACACACAGAAAAAGACATCGCAAATCCATACAGAGAAATTCATTCACACACTATACAGGACAGAGTAAAGAAATTGTGGTAATTGAGGTAAAACGCTTACTGTATTTGAAATTCAATGCAGAAATAGTTTGTGAATAATTAATATACTTAAAGTAATATATCAATACTGGAATAATCATTCTGTTTTTTTCCCCATTGGCATGAAATCAAGTTTTTATTTGTCACAGAAATGTATTGTGACGCTGCTTGGTTCATGAGTTGGGCTTTTTTTTTTCCCTCTTTTTTGCAAAAAGTACAGGTAGTAAAATAGAGTACATTTTTAAACCCAGAACACACATAAAATGACCAACACCACTTTTAACCCTGTGCAAATTCTATTTTGTTGTTATTTTAAGAAAACAGTGTGTAGGATTTAGTAGCACCTAGCAGTGAGGATTGCAGACAGCCAGCAGCTAAAATCCTTCAGTGTTCATTGTTCAGGAGGTTTTAACGGGGAGCCAAATTATCTGCAAAGCTCTCTTCCACTTCATAACAAATGCCCCTTATGATTTAAACCAGTAAAACACTAGCCATGTTTCCATCAGCCTGTTAAGATGCGCATCTAGAAGTATCGCAGCGGAAAATTATGATGGAAATGCCAAAATTCGAATTAAAACCCCCTGATTCGCACAAACTAAAATACGCTCACTTTAGCCGGGTTTTGGTTGATTCGAAAAAATGTTGATTCCCAAAAGGGGGGGTGGAAACAGTTATGTTCGAATTAAGTCTGATGTAGTGCACCTCTTTCCATGGTGATATCCACACTCCGGGTTGGGAAGGCGGTAATGCATTTACAAGCTGGTTGCCAACCGCCAGAAAACATAGAAGAAGAAGAATGCGAGACTTGTTTTGTTTCTGGTTTTGCGGAAAACTCGCACAAGTTCGTAGCTTTCACCAAAGTCTGTACATTTAATGGAAACACACAGGATTCGTATTTCTTTTAATGCACATTTCCCAATGATTCGAATCACTTTTGGATGGAAACATAGCTAGTGACTAAAGCAGTTTATGTTACAAATCAATGTTTCTCAGTTGCTGTTTGGCTCAGCACCTGCTAATGTGTGCTTACCTTTTTTATCTGATAACTTAAGTTTCAGATGTTCAAGAGATTTTAACCAGGAGCCGAATTATCTGCAGAGCTCTCCTCCTCTCCAAAACAAATGCAACTGGGGATTTAAACCATTACAAATATTGAATAAAGCAGTTTCATGTTACAAATCAGTCTTTTTCTGTTGCTGTTTGGCTCATTGTAAATGGGTTGCTAGCCTTGAACTTTGTAATTTGTGCTCAGCTTGTTTCCCCTATAACTTAGCATCCAGATGTTCATGACATTATAACCAGGAGCTGAATTATCAGCAGAGTTCTCCTTCTCTTCAAAACAAATGAGACTACTGATTTTAACCATCAAAAACCCTGAATAAAGCAGTTTCATTGTACAAATCAGTGTTTCTTCGTTGCCGTTTGGCTCATTGCAGATGGGTTGCTAGCCTAGAACTTGCTAATCTGTACTCACCTTTTGTCTCCTAAAACTTAAGATCCAGATGTTAAGGAGGTTTTAACCAGGAGCTGAATTATCTGCAGAAGTCTCCTCTCCAAAACAAATGGACCTGGTGATTTAAACCGGTAAGAAAGCTGATTTTTTATGTAAAACTGCTTTATTCAGTGTTTTCCAGAGGCTACTTCTTGCAAAGAGGCTGCTAACTATGGTGGGTACCACAAAAACGTGAATGGCTCAATGTAGAACCAGTGTTTGGTTTGTCCCTTCTGGGCTACTGTAGAAACATGGCGATACAACATGGTAGACTCTATGGACAAGGACCTGCTCCCTATCTAGATGTAAATGGCTCAATCTATGTTAATACAAACACAACAATTCCTATCTTCAGGTGTTTATACACTGCAGAAACATACTTATTATGTTATGTGTAATCCATTTCTGCAGACATTTCCTCCTAAATCCTACACACTGGACCTTTAAAAAGCCACACACAGGCTCATATTGATTCCAAGATGACAAACTGTAGCACACAAACCTCCTCCCTTCCAAGGTGACTTTTTAAAATAAGTGTACATAAATGATTATGTACATGTCTAAAATTTAATTTCACAATGCTTAATATAGTAATTTAGGTTTAACTATAACTCAAAGTGTAAGTAAAAGTCAAATAGCTTGTGCCTCTCAGCATTTTCTTCCACAATCCACAATGTTCAGTCAAACTGTTGGCAGTCAAGACAAGAGCAGCAGGTGCACAAACATATCAATGTCCTTCATTTAACTAATGTCAGTATTTGATTTGTCTTTATAACAAAAGTTGTGGAAAGTTAACTTTACCACCAGTCTTCATCCACGCTCTTTAAACATGTTTTTCCCATTTAAACCAATAAACATGTGGTGTGCTGGCGACCGCATACTAAAACAATGTGAATGCAGCATTACGTCATTAGCGAGTGTGTGTCTGAATAAGCACACCGCACAATTAGATCTCCTTTTTGTGTGTTGTGTGTGAGCTTGCATGGATGTTGCGGCGGTACCAAGCTGCGCTGATGTAAAACAAGCCAGCTGTGGTATCGAGCCCAGTCCTGATTCGCCACATCTGGTCTCATCACCTTATGAGCTTTCACATTGTCAAAGTCTTCCTCCAGTATCCTGATCATTTGATTCCAAGCTAAGCTCCTCTGAGCAGAGTTTATCTCTCAAAGCTTTGTGTGATTGTCTCCATGAGGTGCAGCCCCGGTCTAAATAAGATTCAGATGGGAGCCGACAAATCCATTGTCATGAATCAGTTATTACCTCTACTCTACCTTTTAAATCAACAATTGACTCGTAAGGTTTGATTTGAATTTCTCAAATTATCTTTGAGGTCACGGCTGGTGGGGCTTTAAAGTGGTATTACGTAGTAAATGACGAATTGCAGTGTGTTTTTTACTCATTGAAACCAGAAGTGAACTTAACTTATTTCCTCTTAAAACATCAGCTTTGTAATGGTATTGCAATATGTTGCCAGTTCAATTACTGTTCTCTTACATAGCTTCTCCACTTCCAGCTACAAATGTCTGCACTTGAATTAGCTTTGAATAAAATAATCCCCCAAATGGATTATGTTATACAACACGTAAACATGCAATAAGTCATTTCGCATTGCGCTGAGGAGGAAATGAGATCGGTAGTTACAGCTGACTCAGAATGTCCACTCCAAAACTCTCCACCAGCACGACAGCTCAGTCCAATCTGTTTAGCCTCAATAATAACTCGAAGCTGGATTTCTTTTTACTGTTTGGATAGTGGCAGTGTTCTGTGCCCATACAGGTTATACCTCTGTCTGTACAGCGCCACAGTGCAACTCTCCCCCCTCTCTGCCTGTCGTCTGTCTGCACCGCCTCACTGTGCTAGTGTTACATGTGGCGATAGGAAATTGCTCAGTCTGATTTCCTGCCATCAGAATGTCTTAGCGTACTGTAGCCCTCACAGAGCACGAATAGGGACAGAACATGGGGAGGAGAAGGTGCAGTGAGAGGTCATCCTTTTATTAGCTATACAGTTTTATCTAATGGGACTCTGAGTTGAATGCAGAGGCAGAATTCACTTACTGTAGGAGCAAGTCAGTGTGAGTGACCTGCTTTTTTCCCCAATGACAGTGTTAGTAAGCATCCTTTTACATTTATTCTATCTATATGTCATTGTTGCATTGAGGAAATTATAGAAATAATTAAAATGAACAGAGTAGAGCTAAGAATAATAAACCTGTCCAATGTATTTTCCTGCCATGTACCTAATCCTTGCTGGGATAGGCTCCAGCCCCCTGTGATCCTGATAGTTACTATAATATAATATAATATAATATAATATAATATAATAATTGAGTTGTATTAAAGTGGCACTAATACGTTTTCATTTAATAGAACAGCTGCTCTATATATGTCAAACTTATGTTTTACATATTATGGCCTAACAAAGTTTATACAGTTAAATGTTGGCAAACTGTTCGCCGTCTACATTAGCATTAATATGGAGTCGTTCTGGCATCTTGATGAATGAAGTCCAATATTTACTCTTTTCTCTCTAGTTGGGTCTCCACAAACTCCTGAGAAGAAAAACTGGGTCTGTGTCAAGCTATCAGATACCTGACTTTGTCCATGTTGCATTTGGTTCTCAGCTGGTTGTGTACTGCTTTTTTGATCATTTTTTTTTTTTAAAAAAAACATTGCTTTGATAAACCACCCTTTTGTAGCTATCGGCCCATTAAATGGCTGTTATCAGTTGTTTTCACTACCATAAGAATCATTCAGATGGGGAAAACTAGTGGGCCAGAGGGGGGATATCCTATGTTGTAAACTATGTTGAAACTATTGCAGTTTTGTTAAGGTTCCAAAACTACTTGATCAGGTTTAGGAAAAGATCATGGTTTGGGTTAAAAATTAGTTTGTTTATTGCATGACTTAAGTGACATAAATATGTTAAATCACGAAAACAAACAGCCATTACTCCAAAGGGCCATTGGAGATTGTCTCACAAATAGACTTTTGGTCTAATAGGGCATTTTTTGGACTATTGCGGCATTGGAATTATGGACCCTGGATCAATGGGCAATCCCCTGGTTTTCTGAGTGAAAGTCCTGTGTTTGTTTGACCCATCCATCCACCCTACCTTCTGTCCACGCAGACTTTGTTGCCGTTCATGTGTTCATATGTCGCCTTTGTCTTCTTTGCTTTGAGGACAACTGATAACAGACATTTAATGGGCTGAGAACATTTTAAGTGGGTGAAAAACCAGCTGGTACTTTTACTTCTACTTGAGTGGATGAAATTAGTTATTTTAAAAGTATTTATTTGGAATGTGATAATTTGAAGTAGAAAAGTATAACCATTTAGTATCAATCATTTTGAATATTTTGAGGAAAGAAACATTACATTTGCCTTTAAGAAGGACATTATTCAGTAACTATCTAAAAAGTGGTGGTGTATGCTTCAGTGTTTGCATGCCAACAAAGCAATCCAGCATATAAAGAAGCATAATGAACAGCACGTAGAGATAATGTGTAGTGCTGCTCTTGATTTTAGGTGTCTTTTGTACAGTATTTAACTTTATTCCTCCCCCTCAGCAGTCCATCTCTCCAGCTATCGCTCACCAGGAAATGTCTTTCTGAATATCATCTTTGCAGTGTCGGGAAGTTCTGGATATTGTTAGGTAAAAAAAAAATGCGTTTCTCATCATCATAACAAGTCCTTGCGACAGCTTTAAAACCACAGGGGACATATTTCTATCAACTAATAAGGAAATGAATAGCAACAGGTGTGCCAAGCAAGGAAGCAAATCTGCAGATAACAGTGGTAAATTCACACTTTTTTGTTGGCCAGCGAGGTATAACTGAGTAACCGGATGTAGGACGAAATGATGTAACTCGTCAGACCTAAAAAAGAAACGGAGATATTGAAAATGCTTGTGTCCAGCTTTCCCCGGACTGAACATATGGCTTGCTGGTGCTTAAGGGACAGTTTTACATTTTGCTGTTTAGCTTCAGTTGACATTTCCTGTGTGCCAAATACATTTTGAGCCAGTGACCATACCCATAATTTGGGCAAATAGGGTGAATCCACAGGGTCTTAATTATAGAGGATGGCACACTCTTTTCTTAAGCTGCCTCAATTTGTGATTTAGGCGGAAAAGATGGATGTATTTTTACATCAAACCTTTGCCAAGCGCAGCTTTAAATCCTACTCTGCAAAACCCAGGAACCATACTAAGCCACGGTTTGAACTCGGAGCCATGAGCTGAGCTGCTCATCGCACCACTGAGGCTCGTAATTAAAAATCTCCAGTTACTTCCTCCTTACCTCCACTGACCCCGGCCTCGTGGCTCAGCATGTACCCAGGACCAGTGAGCCGCCTCTGGGGAGCCACGGGAGGAACTTGGCCTGGGCACTGGATGGAGACCGGACGGCGTTGGGAAGTAATGGGGATGTTGACTCAAGGGTGACTAGGGTGGGCGGACGTGACCGCTGAAGAAGAGCGTGCCAGGTAAACACTGTGCAATCATGATGCCAGATTTGCCTTGCTGATGATGCCAGTGTGTAGGCTGCTATGCTGCGGTACACGACTTTCTGTCTTGGGAGAAAATTGTTGAATATGACAGAGGGAGAAACACAGACAGAGACAAACCGACAAAATGAGAGGAAGAGTGAACGAAAGAGACAGGAACACACTGAAAGTGATCATGTTTCTGTCTCTGGGGTTGTTATTAAAGCGGCACCTAACACCTAGGAATGCCGGAATGCCCGCTGACGTCTTTCTCATCAGGTAGATAGAACTAGACAGGGTGGAGAACATTTCAGCTTGTTTCAGGAAGGAACTGATACTGCATGGCCATCTGAGGATTCAAATATTGCCTCTCGGAGGGGGGAAAGACAGGAAGACAGAGGTATCACTTCTGTGAAGAATGGAGAGAGCGACAAAGAAAAAACGTATTTGAATTAAACCATGATTGAATGACGCCTAAATCCTTCACAGCGAATGACCCAAGGCTAAAGGTAACACTGGTCCCCCTGTCACCAGGACCCCCTCCTTGAGCCCGCTGTGGTGAGTGAGCGGTGGAGTAGCAGAGGGCCATACGTACAGTAAGCGCTCTGTCTATCTCATAGGCTCATTCAGCCGTGTGGTTTGGCAGGTAGAGCGGCGATGTAGGTGGCTGCGAGTGAAGATATGGAGACCTATGTGTGCCCAGCTTAAGTATTCAATTTACGTCTGCCATTAGGACACATTACACATTGAGTCTGTGTGTGGAGGGGGCGAAAGTCTCGGTTTATTGCAGCTAATCCCTCACCTTAAGCCCGCACTTGGCATTGTGCAGCGCCTTATATTTGTCATGCAACTCAAGTTTAAGATTCTAATAAGGAAGCTGAGGCCTAAGCTTCTGCAAACAGAGCGGGAAAGCGCCCGATATCAGCTGACTGGGCGAGCAGTGAGGAGGAACGTCTCTTCCAGTAATGCCACTGCTCACATACGTACCTACGTAGAGGTATTCCCAAGCGTCGGCCAAACATACATCAGCACTGTTTCATATCAAAGACCTTTATTTTGGCAATCACAGATGTTTGCTTGGAATTAGCACTTTTTAATAAACTCATTTGGTTCTGTACATAGTGTTAATGCACAGAGAAAACACAAGCTAAAGCCTTTCGACGCCTGTCTTGGTAATATGGGCTTATAGGAAGCTTAGACAACTTCCCATAAGACAACATCGAGCCATACAGGGTTTGGTAGCACAAATGCCCTTTGTGGGACGCACAGAGCAGGCTCTCTTGAAGTCTTAAAGTAGAGGAAATGATCCTTCCAAAGAAGGTCAAGTTGTAGCTATTGTGGAGGTACCACCTTCTACTGTGTGCTGGCTGAATATGTGTATTCGAAGATTTTCTTTTTTTTTTTTCATTTTCAGCAATCTGAGGTGATTGGTAGTCTTGTGGGCACATATTTAATTGTGGACTTGAGTTAAAGATAAACTTCTACTGACAAAAGTTAAGAATAAAAACAGTGTATCATACTCTTGAAGAGATAAAAATTCCTCCATAGGTTTTTGTTAAAGGGGACCGATAATGCTCATTTTCAGGTTGATACTTGAATTCTGAGTTTCTACTACAACAAGTTTATGTGCTTTACTGGTCGAAACACACTTTATTTTACTCATACTGCCTGTGCTGGAACACCTGTATAAAGCTTCTAAGTACAATGAGACATGTACCAGCAGACAAGGGTGTAGATTTTGTTTCAACATTGGGGAGGACACAAATGCAACAGAGGGTTTAGGAATCCACCAGAAAGAGTGTCAAACACTTGATGTCCTGCATTCTAGTTATTTTTTTATGTGCAGCAATTTATGATGTAAATGTCTATAATTTTGGCACTTACTTCTAAACTAAAAGTACTCTGCTACTTGGATGTTTTTATAGGGTGGGACACATGCACTAAATGTATTAAATGTTGACAGGGGTGTCTCCTACATCTATGCCAGCAGGAATATGATCCAAAATTGGGGATAAATTTACATAGGCAACCAAGATCACATGTTTCCCTGACGTTAGCATGTAGCTACATGTAGCAGTGTATGTAATGTAAACACTTGCATAGTGTGCCTGGAACAGATGACAATATGAAGAAATCCATCATGATCTGATGTCATCTTGTTTTGAAAGTAGGAAAAAAACAGTCACAAACCATGTTTAATGGTTGAACACCAGACGTATTAATATATGATGGAAAATAAGAAAAAGCATAATAGGGCCCCTTTAAGTCTGTTGAAAGTTGATCCTCAACGGCTGCAGGAGTTTGTTTTGGAGTGAGTGTATAAAAAAACATCTGTCATGAAAAATTTGTTCACAGTATGAATAGTTTTAGCCTACTCTTTGCATTGGATTTGAACATCTTTTAAGATGTTTCCCACTTTAAATACCTATCGGGGTGCACACAACATGATAAAGCAGATTTTTGGTTTTAGTGTCTTTTTGTTCCCATTTCAGCCAATTTGCAATACGTCATCCCTATTTATACATTTTAAATATTTTAGATTGATGTTAATTCACATGTTAATTGCTTCTTGATTTGATGAGGATTTCACAGAAACAAAATGGACTCAAGTAAAATGACATGCTCTGGCAGAATAACATGTTCCTAAATAAAATGTAGGTGCTTTTTAAAAAGAATGAATAATAGGGCAGATGTAAAATAAATTCTTGTCTGTAATAAGCTCTTCCACATGTGATTAATAATGTAATCACTTGAGAGATGCTCTTAAATATTACTCCTACACACCATTGAAAGAGTAACTGACTTGATAAACAACTTTTTTACTCCTGTTGGCTCATTTTTAAGCACAAGTTTAATAAACAGTCCCCAGTTAAGAGACAGCCGCTTTCCACTGTACTATTTTAATACGTAGTATAATTCTTCAAAGAAGAACTTCCGGCAATACTAATGTAACATTGTGAAAGTATGAAAGAGGCCTGCACAGTGGCTGCTTCTGATGATCTGAATCTGCAATGGTCACAAGATTTTCCTCATAAAGGTATTTTTCTATTTATTTCCAGTGTTTACCCTTTTCCTTCTGAAAATAAAGTATGAAACCTATTAACCCGGCGGTTAAGTAGCAGAGCCCTGATATTGCTTCAGACCCATGTGTGGCTTGTCCTCCTCTCCTGCCTGTGTACACTCAAGCCGTGCCAGAGAGCAGTGCTGCGCCGCGCTGCAATGTGCTGTTCTATTCTGTGCTCTGCTGTCCTGTGCTGCTGCGATGCCGGCTCCTCACTAGGTGCCAAGTGATTTTTATCACTGGGAAAACAGTCTCCTTCCAATCTCAGCCCTCTTAGGAGCATATGAATACACTTTACACTCACACGAAGGAAAACAGGTAACATGAGACCGGGCTTGGGGCAAGAGCTGAGCCTGCAGGTAAAAGGGCTGCAGTGTGTCAGCGTGTGTGCAGTGTGGCATCTGAATGAGTGTGTTGGACTTGTTCACACTCATGGATACCTTTATGAACAGAGGTGTGTCTGCACAGTATATATGCTTCAGTTTTAATGCTGCACATACAGTGGGCAGTGCGCTTTTGGCACAAAAGATGCGTGGCTAAAGGCTGTGGCTCTAAACAGAACTGACATACAGTGAGAGTATACTTAGGGACTTCTGCATAGTTTGTTTTATTTTTAACCTCTGTTTATTCAGGGAGAGTCAACTGGGCAAATCTGACCTTTTCCAGTGATGCCCTGTGTCACACTCACAAATTGACACATGGAAGCTGCTCAGTGCAACCAGAGCTTTCTGCTGTCAGCTGCTCTTCAGCAGTCACATCCTTGCCCAACACTTTGCTCAACGACAACATGAGTTGTTGAAGGAGGGGTTACGTGGCATTACTTAATTTTCCAGCCTGGTCAGGGGTTTGAACAGGCGACTTTAGTACCTTATTCTGCTCAACAGGGGTGGAAAGGAGTGGCTAGATAACTCTCCATGATGTTTTTTTTTTTTTTTTTGCCAGCATGCTAACAAATAAAAAAGCAAACAATCAACAAGTTTCATCCTCAAAACCTTCTCATGAGTTTCACAAGATTTATTTAAACTTGACTGATATTGCAAAGTTTTATTTTAACTCAAATATGATACTGAAGCCTTAACAGTAGAAGAGCAGACATTAGGGACCGTCACAAAGGTGCGTACAAAATGGCCAAGGGAGCTTTTCTGGTGTTTGTTTTTTATTTTAATAGACACTTAAAACCACCTTTGTTTTCTTTAGGACCTTCCCATTGCATGCACAACCTGAATTTTTATGTTTGTACTACTCTCCTGAATATGATGTCTCAGGAACATCTTGAGGGAATTTTTTTTCCAAATTTGGCACAAACGATTAGATTTTGGCGGTCAAAGGTCAAAGATCAAGGTCTCTGTGATCTTGTGTCCATCTTATTTTTTGAACATGATATTTCAAGAACACCTTGAGGAAGTTCCCTCAAATTTGGCACAGACGTCCGTTCATGGACGAACAGATTAGCATTTGTTAGACGAAGGTTAAGGTCTCTGTAACCTCACAAAAAACATTTTAGACTGGCAAATTATGCCAAAATTTTATTAAAATGCCATTATTAAATGTCATTACTCAGGAACAGAAGGGGAGACATGTGGTCAGATTCTAAAATGGTGACACTAACATTTGGTGTCTTCCCCCAAAAAATATGCTTAAAACCTTTTATTAAACTTAATGTGTGCTTAAAGTGCTTAAAAAATGGACAAGGGAGCTTTTCCATTTTGTTCATTTTTCTTTTGTTTTAATAAACACATCAAATCAACTTTATTGTCTTTAGTACCTCCCCTAGTGCATGCACAGCCTAATTTTTTAATGCCTCAGTGTCGGTGACAATCATGACCAGAGGCAATATGTTTTCTAGTTGTTCGTCAGTCCATCTGTCCGACCGTCCCGTTTTGATGAGTGTGATATCTTAAGAACACCTTGAGGTAATTTCCTCAAATTTGGCACAAACATCCACCGGGACTCAAGGATGAACTGGTTTGAATTTTTTTGTTCAAAGGTCAAGGTCACTGTGACCTCACAAAACCTGTTTTTAGCCATGACTTCAGAATTCATATGCTACTTAGAACAACATTTCACACAGTGTCTAACAAAATAAAATTACGATATGATGACATTTTATATCCAAAAGGCCAAGGGTCAGCTTCACTGTGACATCGTAATGTTCTGCAAAAACACTCCTCTGCTCATTGTTCATCACACATAAAGTAGGGTCAGAAGGGAGGACATTTGGTTCGATACTGAATTAGAGACACTAATGCCCACCTTGAAACTGTGTTGTACCAAAAATACACTTGATGCCTTTAATTAAATTTTTTCAAAGTCTTTACTACATATATTATATTTGTCTAGACAGACATGGATGCAAATTGCAACTTGACTGGCTGGTGGAGGCATAACTGCAAGGCGGTCATTCTAGTTAGTACATTTATTTCTATGTTTTACTGCAATTTCAGCCATTACGGCTCATTTTTTGGGCTTTTTTTTTCACATTCACCATTCATTTGTCTTCTCCGATTATAAGCACAACCTCCATTTAAAAAAAAAAAAAAAAAAAAATGTAATATGACCCAATGCAATTCTGACTTGTATTTTCCCAAAGCTGAACCCTCCTGTTCTATTTCCATTATTCATTCCCACTTGGACCATAAACGGTTACGCAGCTTAAAAAACCATTAATAATAAATCATTTTTTCATTGATTCAGGTGTTCTTAAAAATATAATCTTTTATTTTTTTTTGGATTTTCTTTTGTATGTATGAGGAGTATAAATGGCAGTAGAAAACAGTTGAACAGAAAAAGAAAAGGAAGCAGGATAGACACTTTATACGAGCTACTGGTATAAGTCGTATAATTCCAGCATCATTCGACATGAATACAGATGTTTTTGTGACAAACAGATATAGACAGTAGCTTTACATTACACCCTAAGTGTATTATCCTGCTTACTTGCCACTACGGGCCTGAAATCTGTACAGATGAATTAATCACAGCGATGGCATAATCAATCCATGAAATCATTTCCATGTTTGTTTTAATCACATATGTGTAAAAGGAGAGCTTTGGACCGTGGCCACCACTCTAACATGGAAACTTTGTGTCCTAAAACATCGATCTGAAGTAATAACCACCGCACTTTCTAGCCTGAACACAGCATGTCAGAGGCCCTCTCCTCATCAACTTGTGTTTATTTAATTTCAGAATTTCTTTTCATACACACACACATATGTACATTAATCCCCAGTCATACATCTCCATCCCTCCTTCACTCCATCCTTCCCTCCTTCTTTCACCAGGGCTGTTTATTTTAGATTTTTTAAGGAAAAACCTGCAGTGAAATGAAAATAAAGGTAGCTTCACACTCATAATATTTGGAGTGGAGAGCAATTTATTTTCCTTTTATTAAATGCTGATTAATATGCAGTGTTGGGGAGACTAATACTGCGGGTTTCATTTCCCCAGTATCCTGTGCTGAGCCGGCTCTGCCTCAGAGGTGGAACCGGCCGCAAACAGGCTGCAGATATGGAAGTCTGGTTTGAATTAAAAGAAAGAAACTCCTCCTTTTCACTATTGCTCTTTTCCTGTCTCCTCTTCTGTCAGTTTTTTTTTTCTCCTGAACTTGTAATTGGCGAAATAAGATGTGTTGCATTTTGGGGCGGCATTAATGTGGATGTCGGGAATGTCCAGACTCTAATTGCTTTGGTTAAATTTTCTCATGGTCTCAGATGTGTGTGTTTGTGTGTGTGCATGTGCGTCTGTGTGTGGATTCCTTCTAATTAACAGTGAGCATGTATCATGGTGGCAGATGAGGAAGTTCAGCCAGACAGTAACAATGCTGCATCAGCAGCCTTAGTAGGATCTCAAACCACATTCTTCATGTATTTTATTTTATTTCTAGTTACATACATCAAGATCTGTGTGAGAGAAAACTGAATTCACAGTGAAATAGCGCTCCTGAAAAGTTTCACGAGTAAATGGGCAGAATAGCAAACTTGGACACCAAATGACAATTTTTTTTTAGTATTTTCTTTCCAGGGTACTTGACTTGATTAATTATTAGGGGAAGCCAACTGGCTGCAAATGTTGGTTATTTCTCATCTAAAACTCATTTATCATAAAGAGTAAAACCAGACAGGCAGGTTAGACTAATATATTAGTTTGCCAATATGTTGGCTGACACTGCGGTTTTAATATAAATCTGATATGGCCCGTTGCTGTCCTCCCCTGTCATGTCTTTCGTCTGGTAGGACGAAGATCAAGATATCGTTTTACAGCCTCTGCTACATCTGAAGATCTTGCAATGAAAACTGCTTCAGAAGCTACCCATCCTCAGATTTATAAGTCTGGGGTTCAGGTTGGATGCTTTTCCACTTTGATACAAATAATATTCAAGGAGGTGGAAAATGTAAAGGTTCTGACACCTGGAATAAATTAGCAGCTCAGTTTAATAAATTCAGTCATTGGTATCCTATTAAAAAGTCTTAACTTAAAGCTGCTATCATCATTATTCTTGTAATAATGGATCAAATGACTACATGTAATGTGAAAGATATTTTTCGTAGTGACAAACACACATGTAATTATCACATGACTTTGCAGCTCCCCTCAATTGATTGTTTTTTAGCATCTTCTAACTCACTGTTTTGGTTGAGTCTCACAGTTCTCACCAGCTTTGTGTCTTGACTCAGTGAAAAACCTGATAAACCCACTTTACAATACCTGCCCAGATCCTACCAGCAGATAGACAAAGTTAGCGACTAGTGAGTGAACATATTAGGGAATTTAGCTGCTAAAGAGCCAGATACAGCCCTTTAAAGAGTTGGTGGAGACCAAAATGGAGCCAAAAAGAGAGTGTATATTGGACTTGCAAACATTAGGTGATGAGAGAAAGAATGATTATCTTGTTCTGTGTCCATTGGATGTGTTTGAAGTTTGCTTTATCAACTTAAAAGGTGATAAAATGTTAGTGTTATGTTTACAGCAGGCTGTTCTCATGCACTGTTCTGATGTTTTCCTATAAAAAGTAATGCACCAAAAATCATACATATCCCATGTAATGATGAGCCAGTAACTTGTGCATAATCCAATGGGCTGATGGGAGTAAAGAAGGAAGCTGTACAGAGTGATCCAGTTGGCAGGCAGGTTGGGGTGGTTTATTGGTTTACAAAACACAGGACTTTAACCTGGGAGATCGGTGTTCAGAGCCATGTGAACTTTGAGTCATTTAAAGGTAGTTCCTCACCGTGGTTCTTTTCCTAAGCCTAACCCCAGTGACTTTATTTGCCTAAATCTAACCTATGTAATTTTACATTAATTAAGTCACTTACGTTGGTTTACAGCTTGTTTTAACTGCCTCCAAAAATATGTCATTACTAGTTTGAGTAAAACTTGAATATTGATTTCACAAATTAAATTAAATTAAAATCTCCTAGCAACTTTAGCAGTTCAAACTGATTGACGTAAATACATAACTTTTTTTCTATTTTCAACTGAAAGGTTACTAATAGAGCTACATAATTTTAGTGTTAATTAAACAACGTCATGATCTTTAATTGCCACAGTTGACAGGCATATTTGACATACATCTCTCAGCATGGCACAAATTGCGCACAGTTGAAAACTGGTGTACCTGCAAAGACAAACACACAGCAGTGCAAGCAAACATGTTACACAGTAACATTTCTTTGCACATGCACGCACTTGCATACAAGGAACATCTCAGAGATGAGTGAGGACCTGGTGGGGAACTATGACTCACATCGGGAAAGCAATGCAGGTCGGCCCGTCACGTGAAAGGCTGTCCTGGAACAACTCTGTAACCGTATAACTCGCTGTTTAAACAGGCCTCTGAGAGATGCCCTCTCATTTCCTGCTGGAAAAGCTGATCAATCACAGCTCTCATCACCTTGGAGTCGGAGGAGAAATAGAGATGTGGGTGGACTCGTTTGGGACAGAGTGAGAGGTGAGACGAGTGGAGAAATGACAGGATTCGGAGGTCTCTTTTAACAGTGTTTGTGCTTCATTAGATGGATGAGAGACCGAAACATCGAGACGGAAAAAGAGCGTGACGAGCAAAAAGATAGACTACAAGCCATATAGTTCAGAATTGTAAAGGTGCAAGTCCAAATTCAAGCACTTTCGTGGAGATTGTGTTTAAGAGTTGCATATATTATTGTCAGAAGTAAGATTTTGTAAATGTTGAGTAGCAATTCAAAATACATTAGAAAATGTAATATTAAAAGATTGTCATTTTGAAATTTGAAAATTGGACAGAAAAGCAGGAATACAATTTCTACACTGACAAGTTTAACCTACAGAACCACATATGTTCCCTCTGTTACACAGAAAGATGAAAGGAGAAGACATTGGAAGAGATTCGATGCTGGCTCTAAATCGAAAGCACTCACTCCCTCCCTCCCCAATTTGTCTCTGTGAGTGTTTTACAAGAGCTAGATGAATTGCGAGCGGTAACATCCATCTATCAATGCGAAAAGAGGAATGTTCTGCTCTTAGTGGTCCTCCCTTCGCTCTTTTCCCCCTGCCCGGCACTTAAACAACACATTGTGCCAGCAGCTCTTGATTTCCACTGCTTCAACACCATGTCGTTTTTCAAGCGAGGTCTATCAGAAGCATTTAGGCTGAAAGCAGAGCAGACCCCGGTAGCCAACTAGCCCCTGCCTTCTCTGACTCAGACCATACTCAGCTCCAATTTGTCCAGACATGGGCCAGTGTGTATGTGTGGGGGATGTATCATGAGTTTTGTATAGATGAAGCACTGCAGAAGACCTTTATTGCACTTTTTTATGTTGGAATGTTGCACAATACAACAAAATGGATATTTGGTTAATAGCTTACATGCATAATTTGATTACTAAAATGATGAATAGAAGATATCTCTTACTGATATTTAACAATGTCACCGCACATTGTTGTTAGCTGTCTTACAACTTGCTAAAAAGGCTAATGAACTGGGGCCAAGCTAACAGACTGCTGTAGTCCATGGTTAACTGGCTACTGATAATTAATAAACTCTTACAAAACAATTTAGTTAATATTTCAGTTTGCAACTTCACAGGTACACCACTAAGGGAAGTATGTCAACTACTTAGCATCATACAGTGCAGTAAAGCTCGGAATTGGGATGTAAATTGGGTATTCTACATGCACTCCTATCAATATTTGGGTAAGAATCAAAGTTTTGAGGATCTGGCACGTTTCAAGGGTTTTTAAAAGCAAAGTAAAATTGTAGGCATGCTTTAGCTTCTTTTAGCTTTCATAATCTGATATTTTTCTGAGTGAATGGGAATATATGGGCTGAATATCAATAAATGAGTTAAAGAATTATTTGAAATACTTCAGGGCTTTGAGTTGATTGTTCAAAACACTTGTGACTTAGTGAGAGAAGACTTGAACCACAGCTGCCTGGAATCTTTTTTTTTGTTTTTTTTTTTGCTAATTGATTACTGAACCTGCCTGACATATGTGAAATGACTGCAACCCATTTAAAACTGCATTGGGTGGTGGTGGCATGTAATGTGTTAAAATTATGTGCTGGCACTATGGAAAGAATGCAAATGGAAACTCAACGAGGATGACATGACACGAATTCCCTGGTTTAGGAGCATCAAACAATGGGCGGTGGTTAATTTTATGACCCCATGGTTAGTTTAAAGACTAACTTTTAAAGGGAGGAGGTAGGGGTGGTGGACGGGTCTAATACAGGACTTTCACCCAGGAGACTGCTGTTTGTTTGCTGTGTAAAACCAAAAGTCATTGTTGACTTAACAAAGCTGCAGCTGTTTCACAATGAAATTGTTCATTTTAGGCAAACCATAGAGTGTGAAAATGAGGCACGGCTCCAACTAGAAAATAATGTTTTGATGCATTGGATGCAATGAATGTGCATATTAAGGCAGTACAGGAGGAGCTCACAAACTCTTTGGTGGATTACCATCAAATTTTGTGCGGACATTTGTTGTCCAGAGGATGAACCCTAATGATCATGACTTTTCCACTATTTGAGGGTGAAATGTCTCAACAAGTGCCTTTACATTGAGCATTACAGCCACCAGAGCTGCTAACGTGGCTGCAGACTCTCAGTCTTGTTACTCCATGCACAGCAATATGGAACAACATCTGCTGCACATTCGCTTTTTCGCAACAAGAAATTGTTTAGGTAAAGTAGCTTCACTCTGGTAGTTTCATTTTACAAAACATTAGTTCTGTTTTGTCATTGGACTTACAAGATGCTGTGAATAAATGCATGAAGTGAGATCCCTCGGATGACTGTGATGTATATGCAGCCAACCAATGTTTTATACAAAAGGTTAAACCTATAGCTAAGACTCTGGTACAATTTGGCTTTGGGGTAGCTTTTGGGACTCATGCACTGTAACACTTGAGGCTGCCAATCCCTCGTTAACTTGCCACGTCCTGTTGAAAAGAAAAGAAAAAAAAAATCCCCTGAAAAAAAAAAAAAAAATCTGTGAAATGGATCCCCATTATAGCTTCATGTATTATAGCAGACTTTAGTTTTATGAGCTTTTAACAAGTTTCCCAGGGGTTGCAATAATTTCTGTGGTTTATTTTCGGAACATTTACTTTTTCTTTTCCTTAAACGATCGGTATGGGCCTTTAGCTCTCCAGCCATCTCAATCCAGTTTCACACTCGTTCTTTGGGGCACTTTACTGTAGTTGGATAGCATGTTGGTAGAGCCAACGTCAATCCTCAAATTTCCACAATCCCAATTCCAACTTGCCTCTTAAGGTTATTGCAGCTTGATTGACATTCAGTATGTAAAGAGTAATAATAAGCAGGAGAGGCATGGCAGAATGGTGACAGAGGGCAACATTTCACAAAACCAAGAGCCCAGCTCAAAACATGCAGCGTGGAAGTCGGTATGTTTGTTAATGCATACCTTGTCAGCCACAACATCTTGTACCCGAGTGTCATGTTCTGGCAACAAAACATAATTCCTCAGTCGCTCTGTCTGGCTGTCATTTCACAAAGCCTGAAAGATTACTAGAAATCACATCCATATGTGGGAAAACAAATGAGAGAGAGGGAGAGAGAGGATGGTGTAAAACATGACTTCCACCCTCAGCTGTGCCCACAAGTGCTGCTATGTGTGGTGTTTTCCTTTGGCTCTGCAGATAAATCAGCCCACGGAGGGACATCGTTGTCCCACATCTTACCTATCTTTCTCCATTCCTATCTCCACCCGTCATGCTTTCATCCCATTCCGATATTCCCGACATCCCACTTTGGACCCCCTCCCTCTGGTTTTCACAGTCTCCTCTCATCCTGCGTGTTTTTACATTCCTTGAACTCCCCTCCTCCGTCTGTCCCTCCATCCATCCACACACTGCGTCATGTCGTTATTGTGCGAGTCTGAGCAGTTTGTCTGACAGCCAAAGTGTAACACTACACCTCTGACCTGGGAGAGTCAGCAGTCTGTAGTTTTAGTTAGAGAAACATTTCTTGAAGCTGCTGTGCTGAGTTTTTCAGAGAGCAAATGAGCTCTGTGGCAAAGTTGAAAACCAAAAAGGGAACTATGATCAACATGTGTATACATATCTCAGCTAAAATACAGTGTACATGTGGTGTAGTCTTGATGAAAATGCATTCTAGTTTTAAAAGTTTGTCATATATTTTAGTCAATTTTTGTTTTGCTTACACATATTCTTACTCACTTTACTGTAGCTACCCACATTCTCTGCTGCACAGTGTGATCATTTTGAAGCTGGGCTCATATGCCTGTTTAATAAAAAAACATGAAAAATTGCCAACTGAAAGTAACATTAATTTTACACTTGAATAATATTTGGCTCAAGTTAAGCAGTACTATTTGCCAATCAAGACCCACACATTTCCAGATGCATTCAGGGTGTTGAATAAGACTGCTTTAAGTTGACCAAAATTGCAATAAATTTAGTCATATTTCTTTTCTATCAAAGGTTACTTTTGAATTCATTTTTGTCTACCTTTAATTCTGGGAATTTTGATGACAGAACTACTAGTATATTCAGAAGGCCATTATCAGCCCATTAAGGGTCCAGTGTGTAACATTTAGGAGGATCTATTAGCAAAAATGGAATATAGTATTTGCAACTATGTTTTAGTTATTGTATAAACACCAGAAATTGAGATTAGTTTTTTTTTTTTGTTGAGCTGTTTAACCCACATATAGAGCGAGTCCTTTTACATGGAGTCTACCATGTTCTTTCTACAGTAGCCCAGAGTGGATAAACCAAACACTGGTTCTAAATACAGCCATTTGTGTTTTTGCGTCATCCACCAAAGTACTCCTACGATCTTGGCACATGGGATAAGTTTCAGTTGGTTGCAAACTACTAGATGCCACTAAATCTGCACACTAGACCTTTCAGTGCATATCCAGTGATGTGAAACAGGGGCACTATTTTAGGTTTCACGATTAGTTTTGTTAGGTTGAGGTGCCAAAACTATGTGATTAGTTTCACAAAAGGTCACAGCTTGGGTTATATCAAGTACACTTGTGACATAAGGTGACATCACGTAACGTGATGTGACAAACTTACGTACACCAGCTAAAATAAGTTAATGTTGCCTTTTGTATTCACATGGGACATGAACAGCGGTCTCCTGGGTAAAAGTCCTGTATTTGTTTGGACCCCTCTGCCACCCTGACTTCCTACCTATGTGGTCTTTTTTGTCTTTCTGCCACAAATCTATGCTGCCATTGTCAACTCTTAATAGTGCTTTCTGGACCTACTAGTAAGTGTAGCAGGCTCCGTCCAACTGATATCTATGGAGCTGATAACCACTGATAACTCCTATTCCATTAAGTGATAACATTCACAGTAGGTGCATTTTCCTGGTAGCAAAAAGACTAGACTTACTGTCTTCATGCTTTTTTTATCTGTCATTTTTTCGTTGGTTTGCACAACTTTAATTCTACTCATGAGGTCATTTCTATCCCCAGAAGAGCTTTGCCTTCACAAACACATCCACATGTTACTATCATAGTAACTAGATTTGGAAAATTATGTGATCTAGGCGTTTCCCCAACAACAAAAACTTGATGTACTCTTTCAAAAAGCAAAATTGTCAGAAACGTTAATAATAAGACATTAACCAAATCCATACTTTATACCTCCCCCCCGGTCCAGAGCTTCTACTCTGGATGGTTGTGTTCCCCTCAGAGGAAAATGATTCAGCATTCTGCATACAAGTCACGCTATACTCTCTCCCTGAGTGTTTGTCCCTGTCCACCGGCCAACTCCTTCCCTTGAAAAAAAATCAAGTCAAACTGCTGCTGTGCTCCTCTAAGACACAGACCCTGGTGGCTTTATCAGAATCTGGGAGGACAGGATGTGCTGTACCAAATCTAATGTGTGTGTAGGTGTGTGTGTGTGTGTGTGTGTGTGTGTGTCTGTGTGTGTGTCTACAAGATCTGTGTTCTCAGCACCGCCCCCTGCAGAGTGCTCTGGCTGAGGCCAGTTAACTCCCTGCCAATCAGATTTCTCTCATCTTGAGCCAGACAGAGACTTGAGCCAATCAGAGTCCTAATTCATTTCCTGAGAGGAAACGGTGGTGGTAATGGTGCAGTTGTGGGTATCTTTTGGCAGCTAGGGCAGGGTGGGGCAAGGGATTAGAGTGAAATGATTTATTTCAAGTAACGGTGATTGCACGATGGCCAAGGACTCCTGAATCGTGCAGCAATAACAAACACATGACCTTTACAGCAGACCTCTTCATTTTGGGTATAATGACCTGACCCACTGAGTACAGAGTAATAAATATTGTGTTTCAACAATACCTACAAATCTAGTGGTGTAATTGCAACAAGAAAGAGTGCAGGAGGTTTGGAAGATCTGCAAAGACCCTTGATGAATGACCTTACCTGTAAGTTCTGATATGTTCTTGGTTAAGTCATCAACAATTGCAGTTTAATGCAGGATGAGCTTTACTGCTGCGCACTGTAGGCCAGTGCTTTAAACTGCTTATTCCAGCCATAAAACACACTCTATGATAAACGATGGCCACATAGACAGATTAAGAACGGTCTAAGAACGGGAGTCCATCTCCCCTAACCCCTACATATGGTTAGGAGTACACACAGATGCTCTACAATCTCATGAATTTATCAGTCATAATATCATAGTCACCAAGTAGACTGCAAAGTTCTGAGAATGTAGCAACATTACTGAAAATTAGTCAGACCGTGCAAGGAACTTGAGGTGTTGCACAATCATAAAGGCTTTAAACAAGCCTCCACTTAGCCAAAATGATTTGGAAGAGGACACAAAGGGGAATAATAAAATTATTACCCAAACTGCCCTTGCCAGCATCCTTCAGACCAACTTCGTGTTTTAGCTTTGACCTTCTGAACTTACCATAGTTGTGCGCACCTTCAGTATGGTATGCCACCATGGTTTGATTTTGGCTGCACTTTCACAACACGTGGTTTAAATCATGTACTTCATGTGTGGTGGTTTGTTTACAGCTTGTTTTATCAGTCATTTCTCTCCCTGTGTGTTTTATGTTGTAGACATGTTGCTGTGGTCCCAGGTCAATTGGCAACTTCTTTGGTGATGGCAGTGTCATAAGAACTGGTATTAATGATGATCAAAACTACAAAAATAAAACTCAAGTTGTATTGAACAGGACTAATTCTTTTAAGTTTCCAGAAGGAATCCTTTTATTTTTTACAGTGGGTAAAATTAGCCTACTGTGTGTATGCGAAACGACTCCGCAGTTATCCTCAGCTCTGAGGAGCATTTTAGCTTCTTTTGGCCCGTTGTTTTGGTTTTGTGGCCCATAGCTCTCACCGCTCTCTGATTCCCCTTTTCCACCAACATGGAACCAGTTCTGTTCCAGTTCCTGCACTGAAGTTTGAACCTTTCAGAGCATTTCAGTTCAAAAATAAATTGGTTTGGAACCCTTAAAGCTACTTTCAGCTGGAACCAAAAAACAGCAGATTTTCATTGACATGAACTGCGGACTGTGATGACATCAGTTAGCGTGTCATATACTATAGGTTGGAAAGAGAGGATGGAGAAGGCAACAATGGAGAAGTCAAGTGAGAAATTGTCAGAAAAAAAAGAGGATACAGTGGTTTAATTAATAGATGGTTCATGCTTTTTTTCTAGGTAAAAACAAATAGCCTATCAGGAATATCAGAACAGAAGTTCACAGGTAATCTTTGTAATCCATGATTTTGCTACTACTTCTTCCTTCTGTTGTGCATTGTGCAACCTCTTACATTGATAAAATACTCTTCATTACAATAGCTCAACTTAAAACTGGTGGACACATGGGCTGTTTCACTAGATATTACCAAGGTTCCAAGAATTTGAATGGAACCTGTTCAAGAACCAGAGGTAATTTGGTGGCAGAAGGGGTAATTATGTCATTGCTGGACACAGCAGGCAGCTGTTTTCCAGTAAACAAAAACCTTTTTCAAACACACTGCGACAAGCTGATGAACACAGTGGAATATTTAGGAGATACAATGCCAAATATTTTTCATAAGAAATGGTGGAGACCAAAACAGAGACCGAAAGGAAAGTAGATTTAAGACTTGGGTTCATCAAGTAGCCAAAAACATGAACCCAAATGAATGCTTTACTGTACCTCTATGTCTGCTGGATGTGTAAATAGGCCACTGACTGCTAACACATTAGCCATATCAGCTATAAGGTGCTATAATGACTTTAGTTGTTCTTTTATCTCAGACATGTTAGGATGTTACATACCTTGACATGTTTCATTGGAAACTTCCGCCTTCCTCAGAAGTGTCACTTGGTGGTGGTTGTGACGCGTCTTTATCAGCTGATCTGTCAATCAGCCGATATTAGGGAGGCGTGACCATCCTGTCAAAAACTGACAGGACGGTCACGCCACCTGATGTCCATCTGCTGCCTCTCCAGGACGTTGCTCCAGGTGTGGGAGAGCATGTATGCCCCTTCGTCCCTTTCATTGTCCCTGGGCCCCGCTTCCTTATTTCAGTAGCCTCCCTGATCCAGCGCTGGTATTTGTTGTCCTCGGTGTGTATGACTCTGGCCTTGTCCCAGTCCATAAGATGATTTTCCCTTTTGCAGTGATCTGTTATGGCTGATTTGTAGGTTTCTTGTTGTGCCTTTTCTTTTATTGATCTTGTTTGTCTTATTTTCGTCTCCTTCTCGCATTCCTTTTTTTGTTCTTTTTTACGTATGCTGAAACTTCTCCCTGTCTCCCAGATGTATGTTTTATTGCATGATTGGCATGGTATCTTGTATATGGCGTTGCATTTATTATTTTGTTCGATCTTGTCTTTTGGGTGTACCAGAATTTGCCGTAGTTTTGTGTGGGGTTTGACCGGTGTGTTTATGTTGTGTTTCCTCATAGTTCTTTGTACGCGTTCGGTGACCCCTCTGACATACGGTAGCGTCACCACTCCTCTGTATTCTGTTTTGTTTGTATGCTTCTTTTTCTGGCGTGACCGTCCTGTCAGTTTTTGACAGGACGGTCACACCTCCCTAATATCGGCTGATTGACAGATCAGCTGATAAAGACGCGTCACAACCACCACCAAGTGACACTTCTGAGCAAGGCGGAAGTTTCCACTGAAACATGTCAAGGTATGTAACATCCTAACATGTCTGAGATAAAAGAACAACTAAAGTCATTATCAGAAACTAAAGACATAATGAACACCACTGAACTATAAGGTGCTATAGTTATACTATATGTCAGTTTATATGTCAGCAACTTGAGAGACAACTCACTTCCTGTTGCAGATCAGGAATTAGGGTGACACGATTCCAAGCAGATGGACCATGTGGGGACTTTTTTCCTTTGTCTGTCATCCTGTACTTCCCTTATTCTTTTTGGTCCAATTAGCCCTTCTTTACTAATCATCAGCTTTGTCATTAAGTTCCGTTGTGCATGCACATGAGTCCTGAAACACACTCATACACGCAATGCTATGTAAGTTAGAGGAGACACTAGCAAGCACAGAGGCAAGCAGTAACAGTCCTGGACACAGCAGATCTGCTACACCCTGCCAAAGCTGCCTTGCCAAGAAGTAATTGTTCCCATATTATTCAATATATTACACAGTCATTGCTCTCTGTTTTTCTGTCACTCTGTCTCTCTGTCACTCGTTTGTTGGCGCGCTTTCTTTCTCTCATTATCACCTCTTTCTCCTGGCATTGTCCATTTCACCCCACACTGACTTATTAAATGATTTAATATTATCTACACTATTATAGTAGGTGCGATATCTGTTATTTGTAATAAAGACCAGTCACTTGCAGGTCTTTCCATTTACACACACACACTTCCCACTTCTCCATGTGTCAAGGCCTATGTTTCTCTCACCACTACAGTCTGAGCAAGCTATTCTGTCAAAAATAACCGTTTTACTGTACATTAGGGCACATTTCAGATAATTCAGACATTCAGCACGGATATACTGAATGGGCAATTTCGTATTCAGAGTGCTCTTGCATTAGTTTAGGTTTTTAGGGTTTGGCGTGCGTTTATTTTTCCTCTCCTGTGGTGAGGCGCATATGTTATAGAGCAGCTCCCCCCGGCCCATTTGTGCGGTTCTGTTTCTGTCCCATAAATAAAAGGGGAAATACAGACCAAAACGGGCTCGGCTCTGGTACCAGATGTCTGGGTTTTTTGGTTCTTCATTTTCGTGGCTGTGAAAAAAAAATAGCAAAAAATAACAGGTGATGGAAGAAAAAATTCAAATGAGTTCCAGTCTAACAACCGCTTGGTTATGACTTTTTTTTTTCTCTTTGGTTCTGGACTCGACTGCAGAAGTAAAGCTCTGGTTTGTGGGTCGTCATCTGAAGTGTTCCGCAAAACCACGTGGTGGAACAATGACGGAAATTACCCCCCTCTTTCTGCGAGATTCTGGTGCCAAAGCAGGTGTCTGGGCTCTGGTTTCATGGCTTTTTGGGTCTTTCATACATGTCACATTTTCTGGTTGATTGAGCTCGTTCCTGGATTAAATTCCGGGACCGTGTGCTAGATTAAATTCTGGGACTCAGTCTGGGGTCGCGGTTGCGGGTTGAGCTCTGGGAGGAGATTCTGCCTGGATATGTTTTACTCGACCCAACTCTCAGACCTCAGATACTCTGTCGGCAATTCCAGACATTCGTTTCTGCATGGCGAGATAAGTGAAGGAGAGCAGGAGGAAAAAGAAGACTTGAGGCATGTCAGCAGTTCTGCATCAGGGACCTTGAGAGGGCCACAGAGAGCAAAGTGGAAGACAAATTATATGGCCATGATTCAGCAAGAAACAACAGCTGGATGGATGATGGATAGGATGGTGAGGAGGAAATGGGAAGACGGCGTGAGTCAGCAGCTAGATGGAGAAAAAGAGTAAGAAAGCGATGAAGAGGCTAGATGAGTGAAGATGGTTGAAACCCAAGTCAGTGGTTGTACAGATGTTCTGTCTGTGTGTCAAAAGGAGAAGAAGAATATGTGGAAATATTGCATTGGACCATGGTTATAGTTGATCTAACCTGTAATGACTACTGGTGCGAATTACATATGTTAATGACTGCCATCTTAAAGCTGCACTAATAAATATTTTTGTCATTAACAATGGAAAAAATGTGCAAAGTGAAAGGTGTCGCTCGTGAAGAGAAGCCACAAAGATTATCCACAAACTTTATGGTTTTAGGTTGCTAACTGACCTCATCAACCTTGTTGTCAGTTGCAGCAGGCAGCTGTTCTCAGAAAGAAAATGACAAAGCTCAAATACACACACTGAATGCTGGTGCAAAGTTAGCAACTAGCTGGTTAAGCTAGTGGAGCATTCAGCAGCTAAAGAGGAAGACCTTTCCCTCAGGAGTTGGTAGTGACCAAAATAAAATGACTAAGAAAATTTGAAATATTTGCCAGGTGGACAGGAACTTTCCCTAAATGCTAACCTGCCAGTGCTAATACATGTGTAAATTAACAATTGGTAGCTAACACATTCACAAAATCAGCTTTTTAAGGTTATGATCTGTCTGTATGAGTAGAAACGACAATTGACACTTCCTAAGTCCCACTCCTTTTAACTCTGTGCTCCAGAAACAGTTAAGCAAGCACTCGGAACCCAACAAAACTTAACTTTCCCATTTGATGATACTACCATAAGCTATGTGCTAGGCTCAGAAAAGAAAACCAAATTTTGGAGATGGTTAAAAGATGTGGTTAGGGGACTGTCACAGACTTTACAGACTCATTACATGTCTTAAGTTAGCTACTGTTGGCAATACGCTGGCTAACTAGCTAACACGTATCTTCATTAGGAGGAGTTAGCCTTTTGTCAGATCGCCAACGTCGGCCATGTTTGCTTCCTCAGTTTTTTTGTGCTAGTGTTAAAAAGACTTGGAAAAGGACAAGGCTAACATTCCTATATTATCTCTCTGAGGTTGCACATCACCCTGAAGCAACTAATGTTAATGAGACATAACGTGGTAATTAGTGAGCTTTAAAGGTACTGATTGATGAATTTTGTTACCTTTTGACAGAACCAGACGAGCTGTTTCCCCTGTTTCCAGTCTTTGTCTTTGTAAGCTTAGCTAACCGCCTGTTGGCTATGGCCTTGTATCTAACAGACAGATGTAAAAGTGGTTTCAATCTTCTCATCTAACTCTAGCATAGGCTCAAACTATGGAGAAACTGTATTGGGGGGAAGGGAAATAGGCAGGTAACCAACATAATAATGCCACAGTAAGTTTTTCTATATACCTACTCTAAATAAATTGCAGTACAAATATAGTTTGTGGAATTGCCTCCCTATAATGTCTTTTACGCCTGCTATGGCTGTGAAATGGAAAGGAGGAAAGAAGCGAGAGTGAGAATGATGGTCTAGAAATGTAGCCGGTAGGCCTCCGACAGTGCTCCAGAACATGCCTGGGTTACTAATGTAACTGTCAGTCAGCTACTAACCCTCGCCCTCATCTCATATAGTCCTTATATCTGCCAAATGACACAGCCCACTGGGATGCTCGAGGGAGAGCCGGGGATCCAGAACAAACACATTAACGCCGCCTCAATGACCGTCCACTCTCAAGCTTTTCCAGTAAGCACCATTTTGTCCTTTCTCATCTTCCCTTTCCTCTCCTGATTATATCTAAACACGCATTTCACCTTTGTCCTCTGCTGGCTCTCCTCTCCAGTGTGATTATCTTTAGTTTATTTCAGTTTGAAATGTTGGCAAATGCATAACTTTTCTCTCTTTTACAACACAACATACCACGCTCTTTCAACTTTCGACATTGCATCTCATACATATTTCATAGTCAGACTCTTCCAATCCATCATGTTTTGAGGTAAACAACTGAGGTTATGTGTGATATACGCTAATCCCTGCATACTTTTTGCTATTTTGAGAGTTGTTTGAGACGTAAAGCTCGGTTCCCAGGAGGCTGCTTCTTTCACTTCAGCTGGTGGCTGGAAAAACACCAAGCAGACTATCACACTGCATCTTGTTTCATCCGCTCTGACAGACTTTGTGCCTCCTACAGAAGACCCGAGGTGCTTCGGCATCAGATTTCTGAGGTTGGCAACATCATATGGTGTGTCACTTTCTGTGGGATCACCATATGGACTTCAGGATTCTTAGGATGTCAACAAAGATGTTGGGAATTTATTGCCATAAACAGAACAGAAACACATACTGAGCAAAGTTTCTTCTTACTTTATTGTTTGGACTTTGTTTTGCAAAAAATACAATAAAAATAAAGGAACTTTGCTGTTGCTTATTTCCTGGTTTAAAATGAATCTTTGAAAAGTTCCCACTGTGAAGAGTTTAAGTTCTTTGTGCATATAAAATGTGTAGGGACTTAGGCCAACAAGTGCAGTATGCTGTAATCTCACAAAGGCAAATTAAGTGTCACTTCAAGAAAGCGTACAAAGATGATAACCTGTCTGGGCACTTTATGTATTGAAATGCTCCACTTCTGTCTATCATGGTGATGGCATGGAGTAACTTGAGCTCTCTGTGCCTCAACCACCTGCTGATATGAGTGAGCCAGATGATGGCTCCTTAATTAAAATGTCCCCTGTTGCTGCTCATGAACTTGACCCGGTCAGAGCAGACAGCATGATACAATCTGTGTCAGTGTGTGTGTGTGTGTGTGTGTGTGTGTGTGGAGGTGAGTGGGTGAATGAGCAACAGTGTGTCAGAGATGCCGGGAGAAAAAGCAACTCTAACTTTTGTATTAACTCATGGTAATGCATTTGTACTTAGAGGAAAAGTGCATAATATCAGTTGGTTATCGGAGTTGTGAACAAAGGCAAAAACATGTCTCTTTTTACACCTTAACCTGAAAAGCCAAGTGACAGAGAACTGTAGCAGCCATAGGAATTATTACTCTTCTCCCCTTGCTGACACCATGAAAACCACTGTTTTTAAAATTGGTTTCTTTTAGATATGGACATGGTCAGTCCCCAACTTTTACTGTTTAGATCTTTTAAACACGGAGGGGGAAGTTCTTCAGCTTCAAGGAAGAGTTACTTCACCCCCAAACAATGATGTTTCCCTTAACCTAACCAATCATAGTGGCATAAATTCAGAAAACACCTTTATTTTGGCAACAGTGATTTTTCCAGTGGGAGCGTCAAATAAGAAAACACCAATGATTCATCATGTTGCAGTAACAATGGCATATTTTTCTCCTTAGTTTGGAGGAGTTATTGAATGAATAATTTTGTGAATGTAAAACAGAACATGTTCATCTTTGGCATCAAGATTTTGGTTGTATCACTCCCTGCAAGGACACATCAAACACATACTGGGGAATGACAAAACTAACTTCACCCCCAAATCCAGGATAGAAACAGAGCCCAATCATGTGAAATCTACTAAGCCAATGATTCTCAAAGTGAAATCCAGGGACCCCAAGGGGGGCCCTGGCATGACACCAGAGATTCTGTGAAAAGTTTAATTCAAATATTTTTCTTCTTACAAAAGGCTTCATAGTTCAATAAAAAATGTAATGTTTCAATCTTAAATAGTTTGTGGTTAACATTCTAATCTAATGAATTGTTTGTTATTTAAAATGCTCAGGATCAATGTTTTATTTAGCTTATGTATGCATGAAGACTGAAACACTTCACACTTCTCTCGTGTATGTGTGCATTCTCTGAAATGCACGTCAGATTAGCCCTTTTTTCTTGATTTGACTTTGATAATTTGTTTAGTTACAGTGTTACTTACTATGGGTACTCTGTGTTGGGATGGTGCAGACATTTTTAATGCATGTCTAATAGCTTTCTCATACACTTACCAGTTGTCGTTTCACATTTCCAAGACTTCTAAGAACAAAAAGTGAGGGTACATCAAATTATGTCAAGCGACATACATGAGGGGGTCCCCTGGTATGTACTGTATCTTGTAAGGGGTCCTCGGCTGAAATAAGATCAAGAGCGACTGTGCTAAGCAGGGAGTTATCTGCCTTAAGTGGCTTGCGATCTTTGCTCCATTTCGTTGAAATATAAAGGAATAAGAAAGAAGGAGAGGGTTTGGTGAATCAGGAATGACCAATGACCGGGTATTTAATTACTGTAAGAGTGGGCTTTTATTGATATTTGCTGTCAGTTCAAGTATACGTTTATTGGCTGCTGAAATATGAATTGTAAAAATACTCCAGCAGTCATATTCACACACATAAATTGAGATAAATATTTGCTGTGCATCTGAACAATCTTTAAGGCTTCATGTCAGCTGGTTCCTCCATTTCACTCTCCTGCAAAAACTGTCTCACACACACTGCCCACTGACAGTAAACTCACAGAATAAGACAGCATTCCTACATCAGACTGCTCATGTGACAGTCCAGCTGAGAAAGATCTCAACAATCTGAGAGAGAGACAGAAAGACAGAGGAAAATATTTTGGGTTTTCACATTAAGGTATTGCACATGACTGCTGGGTGGCAGAGTTATACTTAGACTGTGACTGTGGCATTGTGGCTGGTATTTTATCACTGTGGCTTCCGTGTTGGCAGTCCTCACCTCACATGAAGCTGCATATGACCTGCAAAACACAGCTGATGTGTGTGTTTGTGCAGTTCATACAGGTCGACGCTGCTGTGTATAGGTTTAAAGTGATGCCCAATTTAGTAAAAAGCAACAAAGTTTTAATCGTCTTGTCCGGAGGGTTAAAACCATGCACGCCTGGAGGTGGCTATGTTTAGCGATCTCAGAGTTGGCTGGAAACAAAATAATCTTGATGCTGTTTTTGGATGTGTGTTTTTCTTTGTTTCTGACACTGCACATTCCTGCTGGATAACAGGTTTTAACCGGTTGTTATTATGCAGTATTGTGTTTCAAATTCTTCGCCCTGTGTTGAGGACCTGCTGCTCTCTGCAGACTGAAGAATTTGATTCCAAAACACTGCACAGACGTTTTGGAAAGAAAAACTTGCTTGAAACCAACTGTTTTACCAATATACTGGAGATTACGTCATCTGAAATGCCTTTATTTTTCTACTGTGTCTCCTTGTTTCAGATCAGTTCAGCTGTATTTTTCAACTGCAGTAGTTGATAACTCAGTTTGGGAGAAAAAACACTTTTGTTAGGGCCAGTTAAGAGTCCTTACTTAGTAATAAGCTTCACGATACAGTCTCTTTACTCATATTTGTCTCATATGTTGACAGTGTTGACGAGCAGGGGCATGATTAACACAGTTGTACCAGTTGTAAGTCTACTTACAGAAACTGCACCTCATATATCAGCATTTTTCTTTGATCAAATGTTAAGCTAACTCTAGCAACAGCTACCGCTACTGCTTTAGCTAAAAAACTGTGGGGTGGATCAGTCACTCACTACTAATTGGTTAGAGTAAAACAAAATCGCCTCCTGCCAAATAAGAAATCACGCAAGATGCACACAATATCAGGCTGAGTTAATGAAATGAAACAAAAACGCTATTCTATCCAGTGGTGACAGACTCACTTAAGAAGTGGGGGTGCCCAAAAGTATGTGTCAGACTGGAGTGCGGAGCCAGTGGTCATTGCTGAGGGGGCGAGGTGGTGTGCCCTAAGGCCCTGATCACACAGAAAGTGAATGAAGCTTTTGTGTCTCGTTTTTTGTGTCGCAACACACCTCACATTTCTATGCTCTAGGCACCTGGCATTTTTGCCAGAGCGTTCTGAACTCCTCAAGCTGAAAAATCTTCAACTCAGAGCAGAAGAGTACCCTATGTCATCTCTTTTTTTGTCACTAGAGGCGGGCCTTCTGTGGTGGTCACAACAAGTTTACAGTAGGTAAATGATGGAAGAGAAACTAATGGTAGTGGTTGTGGCATACCCAGAGCAATCTGGAAATCCATCGGTAAAAAAAAACAAACAAAAAAAACAACCTTTTTTTTCTTCCTCTGGAGGCACATGCCAGAGTTTTTCGACTAACGGAAGTGCAGGGGCCTCGGCGATCGCTCACGCCCTTAACTTCCCGCAGTACCCCCAGGGAATCGCCGTGTTGTTTACAAATACTTCAGGTAGAAAACCAGTAGAGTTTAGCTATATATCACATTTTTCACATCACTATATCACCGTGTAGACTAATCTGATGTATAAGTCTATTAACACAATGATTGAACAAACGTTACTATTTCTGTGTGCACGTTTTGTAATTAACATGGCTATCGTAGATTAGCTGGGCTAACCGTTAGCTGTTAACGTTAGCCGTTAGCGGTGTCTGTAATAACCATAGACTGTATAAAAATAAGGTAACGTTAATAACTTAATGAACGGTCCGTGAATAAAATATTTTTTCCAGCGGATATCTTAGTTACAACATGATTGAGCTAGCAAAGCAGTTTTTTGTTGCTATGTGTGGTATTTATTCAGTTATGGGAAATTATGATGTCTAGGAAGCATCAGTGGCTGCAGCAGACAGGGACAGTTAGCAAAGCTAACATCAGGACGTCATCTGTTAAAAGCCTCCCGTTGTCGGAGGCTTACGACAACGGGAGATTCTACAATGTAAATTGCAGACTCTGTCTTGAGAGATTATACCCAGAGCTATACGGCCCGACGATAGACCATAGGTTGTCAAACTGCCCCCAAGTCCTAAAATATGCCTGGAAACAGCTGTCATCAAGGTGAAGCTCTTGGACCAACTGGTGGTACTCCCTGTGATCCACCCTCTTTTTTAGGGTCTCATATACCCACACAGACCTTAGATTCCCTGTGTCCAACAAACTGTTAGTTGACAGCTTCTAACCCTCAACCAGAGCTACAGCAAGTACCCTGTGTCTGTTCTGTTTAGTAACTAGCTACTAATTACTGTGGGGAAAAAAGACAAAACAAAACAACAACATTTTGGAACCTGCAAAATGCTTTTTGTGTGATCAGGGCGTTATGCATCCCAAAAGTCATACGGAGTTGCAAGATAGATTCAAGGGGAAAACTATGGAGACGAAAGGGCAGAATAGAGAGACATGTGGATTACAATTAGGTGTGCTATGTCAGCACCATTAGAATTAAACAGTGACCTGCCATTTAAGCAGCACAACTACTGATAGGCTCTTTCAGAACAACAGTTGGCGTATTGAATTTACAATAATTTGCTCAAAACTTCAGTGAGATAAAGGATAACAAAGCAGGGCAGCCTTAACTAGCGGGGCAGGCAACCAAAGACAAAAGGCAACTGAATACACAGTCTGACATTCAGTGATGTTCGAGGCCAGTAAGTTACAGCCACAAAGCCACATGGCCTACACAATAAAGCCACACACAACAACAGACTATAAGTGTGTATGTAATGTGTGGCCTGTGTGGTAGAACAGAACACAAACTTTGCTGCCTCAGGTCTTATTTTTGTCTGAAATGGGAGCAGTTGCACCAAGTTGCTGAGTTTGTGAAACCGCTCCATTGATCAGAAGACGCTTACATAATCTGTGTTTGCAATAAATTAGAAAAATATCTGGGAAAAATCAAACGTGCATTGCAGAAAAATAGACTGACATGATTGTAGCCTGGAGAGTGTCCACAGCTGGCTGCCACCTCATCTATTTTATCTCAATCCCTGCTGGGGGACACTGTCTTCCTTCCACACACACAAACACACACACACTTCCCTCCCATCACCATATTGCCTTAGGTGGCAGTCGCAGTGGCTGCAGTGCTGAAGGGGACCACACAGGGAGATAGGTTCAGTGAAGAGCAATAGGGGGAAACACCGGCAGTAGGATGACTCCGTCCTCCCTGGCTGCTGGATGTGATGAGTCAGCAGTGTGTGGTTCAGCGGGAATATACTCTGTGTGTGTGTTTATAGGTTTATGATGATGGTTCTAAGATCAGCAGACAGTGCTTGGTGGGAGTTGTAAACCTATAACGGGGTATAGAACATAATTTAACACCACAGAGTGCAGGCTGTGTGCGAACTCTGGACCAAAGCTGTTTTTAACACTTCTCTTCCTTCAGAAAATCCCACTTGATTTCCACTCAATAAAAGGGTGTTGATATAACATCAGTAAGCGGAGCCAACTCTACTTTCACTCCACATTCAGACCTTTAAGACGAAGCTCCTTGGCGGCCCGTAGTCATTAATCCATAGTGTTGGAGGTCTGCACGGAGATGGGATTATTCTTACTGCGTATGCATGCAAACGACATAATCTGACTTTTTTTTAGAGTGCGTGTCTGTGTTTACCCAGTTGTAATTGGAGCGCAGGTAGGCACAGAGTGTGTCATTTTGTCCTAATCTCCTTCTCGGCAATTCAGCCCCCCATAGACCCTGCTTGACCCTGCGCCATGGCTGCAATTACAAAGCCATACGACACACACACACACACACACACACACACACATAAACACACACTACCAAACCTGTCCAAATCCATCCTGTGCTAGACAGATACCAGGACCTCCGTGGGTGTGTGTTTCCAGAGGAGATGTGACCTTAATTGCTTAAGTCTTAAATTATCTTTAATTGTGTGCACTGTGTTGCTTTATGGTAATGGGAGGGGGGGTGGCTGGGTTCATGTTGAGCTATAGTTACAGCAGGAAACAGGGCAGTGAAAGGCCATGTAGTCACCTCCAGCTGAGTCCACACACACATGCATACTCACACAGACATGCTGTTTACCTCTGCTGGTGTTATAGATTAATATGTTCTCATAAAAGTGTCTGGACATGCAAAGCACTCAAATATGCATACACCCACACACAAGCAATGCATATTGTTTGCAAACCAAATTTCTGTGCAATCTGATCTCGTCTACTTGCAGCCCAGTCGCAAGAAGAAAATGTAGTCATTGTATGTTTCTCTAAACTGTGAATATGTTGCATTTGCACGTTTCATACGAATCATATCAATGTTTCTAGAGTGATGTAGCGCTGATTACTTGTGTATGAGCTGACATTGTCACCGGGGGGTGGAGGGGATGGTGGATGGCATGTCACCAAGGCAGGACAGCTGCATGGGTGTTTTTTGTCACAACCCATTGCTGTTGTTCCAGTGGCATTTTAGGCTCCAAATGTGGGTATTTTGTAGCAACCTGTCAGGGTTTTTCCAGCAGCTTTTTAGGCTTCTGGTTTGGGTGTTTTGTAGGGACCTGTTCCTGATCTTCCAGAAGTTTAAAAGCTCCAAATTTTGGTGTTTTGTAGCAACTTGTCTGTGCTTTTCAGGCAGCATTTTAGGCTCCAAACCTAGGTGTTTTGTAGCAACCTGTCACTGTTTTTACAGTGGCTTTTGTGGCTCTGAACGTGGGTGTTTTGTAGCAACTCGTTTTTTCCAGCAGCTTTCTAGGCTCCAAATCTGGGTGTGTTGTAGTGACATGTCGCTGTTTTTCCACCAGTTTTTGAAGCTCCAAATTTGGGTGTTTTGGAGCAACTTGTCTGTGCTTTTCTAGCAGCATTGTAGGCTCCAAATCTGGATGTTTTTAAGCAACCTGTCACAGCACCTGTGTCACCTTTTCCAGCAGGGATAGTGCTATAAAAAACAGTTGTTGTTTTTTTTTTCACTGAGGCATTGCTGCATTTCCTGTTGGGATTGTGCCACCAAAACCAGATATTTTAGCCAAACATGGTCTTTTCCTGACCATAACCATGGGGTTTTTGTGACTAAACCTAACCACATGTTAACCACAGTGTTGTTGAAATGAGAAATTCCAATGTATTTCTTAGATAATAATGTCTAATAATGTTTGTGGTGGTTGAGTTGCTACTTGGTGTGCTTGTGTTGAGCTTTATTTGTCTTTTATTTCAACTTTTTTAAAAAGGGCTTCATGCTTAAACTTGGATTTCTTTAGACCAGGTAGACAGAGACGAAAAGCCGAGCACATAGAACAGGGAGGATGTCTGAGGTTCTGTATTCATCCAAGTCCTTTAGCTGTCTAATGGATGATTAGTGGATGGAATTAGGACCTCTGCAGGGAGGACGAGCTGCATGCTGGAAGACAGCCAGTCTGAATGGAATCCTTTTCCAGTCATTATCGTTTTCCACCAGTGCAGATTTTATGGATTTCTACTAAAAGTCCATGGCTAGATTGATAACTGTCTCTGAGGTTTCTGTGGTTGGCGTCTTTATGCTTGAATGAAAACCATGCTTTAGTGTGTTTTCCATCTGGCCCAAACAGCTGACTTCAGGTCAGCATCACTACTTGCCCAATGAAAGCTGAGTGACCACTGAGTTATCTGATCTGCTGCTTGAAAGTTATGAGTTAATATGGGGCTACATGCCATTCACTGATCAGTGTTTCCTTCTTTGAGGCAGAAATAATCTCATTGGTTGAATCAAACCTCAGTGGGAGGAGCCAAAACTGCTTTTCTGGCCAAGTACTTAGAGCTCACTTTAAAACGCAAGGGGTAAGTAAAAAAAAATGAGCTCATATTATGTAGCCTCGTGTACTTACTAGTAATAGAAAACATGCATCTTTGCTATTTGGCTCAGCTGACCTTTCAGGGTCACAAATGCCAAGATTATGAAAACGTGTCATTAACATTTATATTGTTCATTTAAACAATAGTTTGACCGTGGTTTCTCCAGTTTGCCGATTTGTGCTCCAAAAAGCTGTCTCTTCACTGCTCCTTTTGAGATTTAACATAACCAATGAGATTATTTCTTCCTTCAGAGCGGGCCAGGTTCGGAGAAATGTCTGCTGAAGTAAACCTGCTTTAAATTAACTCCAAACATCACAGGGACTGATGGGTCACAGAGGCACTGTAACTGCTGTGACCCTGCAAAGGAGAGCAGGCATCTGATCAAACATAAAAAGGATACATGTCTAGCAACAAATGGAAAATGATTCGAGGCATGAGTCAGTGTGCTGTGTGATATCACCAATGTTTAATCAATAGTTCCTCACCGCTGGATATCACACAGGTGGGTGTATTACAACAGCAGCTGTCACACTGACAATCCCTCAGTGTCAACACATCAACATAACAGCCACCCAGCTCTCCCCTCCTCCCTCCATCCTTCATCGTGTCTTTTCATTTCAGAGGTCGGGGAGACGCTGGGTGACGACAGCGAGAGGTCGGAGCTTGACCGCCATTAAACTGTCAGAGGTCAGAGTGTAGAAGAACCTGATGTGTTCTGTGATGTAAACCTGCTTGCAACACTGGCTCAGGGAATGCCACTGCATGGATTTTAGTGTGTTAAGTTTTGTGTTTATAAGATTCATTTTTTGGAAATTTTTAAAAATATTTTGGAAATGTTAAAGGTACAGATTTATAAATGAAAGGCTCTGATCTCTTGAAATTAAGAAGTAGTGTCAGATGCATGTGGCTAAGATCAACATCTAACAGGAAATTTGCAGTCTCTAATTTCAATAATGCATAAAGCAGTATGGGGCAGTAGCATCATTACAAGTAGCAATTTTAGTAACTTGACAACATTTCTCAGTAGCATGGTTGTAACGTCACTACTTTCTAAGTCAAAAAGCTTTTTAGTTGTGGAGTTGACACAACAAGCACAAAGGAAAGAGCTGAGAAACAGAGAACAGGATAGAGCAGGAAGAGAGGAGAGGGACAGTGACATACAGATGTCACGTGTTATTTGCAGGGCATGTTCATGTTCTAATGTCCCAAAAAAGAATGATTTTATTCAGGGCTGTTATTTTTTGTTTATATTTATTTGTATTGACTGAAAAATATATTTTGGAATTTTGTTTTTGAATAACTGACGGAGCCAGATAGCTGACTGAAAGAGGCCAGGGCAGAAAAATGCATTAAGTAGGAAGAGGAGAGGGAAAGAGAGCAATAGGCTAACTGATGATGTCATGTTTTTGGAGGACATGTTTAAATGTCACCAAGTCTTCAAAAGCTTCACTGTAGTGACACTTTATTTCAATGTAGAGTAGCTGGTAGCTTAGCTCACTACATTTTCCAAGTAGCTTGCCCAACACTGGCATTATGCATGGCTTGCACATGGTGTACCTTCAACATGGCACTGGGATCTAATAGAATAGCAAGTGTAGCCAACTTTTTTATGCCTCCACACCAGTGTTAGCCATGGCTGGACGCATTGTGTTTATCTGGTTGTCCATCCATATGTACATACTGTCTATCCGTCCATCCATATGCATGTCTGTCTCATTCTCGTGAACGCTATATCTCAAGAACGCCATGAGAGAATTCCTTCAAATTTGGCACAAATGTCCACTTGGACTCAAGGATGAATTGATTACATTTTGGTGGTCAAATGTCAAGGTCACTGTGACCTTGCATCTGTCTTATCATGTGGACGAAATGTCTTGTAGGATAAAATGATGAAGTGATAACATTTATATCCAAAAGGTCAAAGATCAACTTCTATTTGGCATCATCATGTTCTGCAAAAACACTTTTCTGGCCATAACTCAGAGCTATAACTCAGGAACAGAAGGGGATACATTTGGTCAGATATTTAATTGGTGACACTAATCTTGGGTGCCAATCTTGAAACTGTGCTGATTGTATAGGTCTTCAGTGCAGCTGGGGACAAGATATGTGTCAGGAAGCTATGTTTTTACCACTTGATGTGTTCACAGATGCATACAACCACAAAGTGGTAATTCTAGTTGTTTGTTTTTTTTTCTTTTAACTTTTGCCTGTTTATATATCCCAAAGATATGGAGCACCATTAGTCTTTATTTTGAGTCATGTTGAAGAAAAATCCCATTTCCTTTAGGCTCTGATTTTGGTCTCCACCAACAGTTGAGGGAAATATGTTTCTCCATCTGTTTGGCTTTTCAGTGTTTTATCATGTTCACTAGCTAGTTGCTAACTTTGTCTGTCTACTATTTGGTGTTGGACAGGCAGTGTGCGGTCACTTCAGCAGAGCTTTCATACTAAAAACAACTGCCTGCTCTGAGGTGACACATATCACTGAGTGAAGAGTAATATGCAAGCCATAAACCCAAAACAAGAAGCTGAAAGAAACTAAAATGAGCTGAGAGGTTGACACTATATGCTACCCCTTTTTACATACATGTAGACATTTAAAATATTCATTACAGCAGCTTTAAGCAAATCTCCATACCCTATTTCCTCCGTATGATCAAAATAACTTCTGTTGTGCAGACAGGATTATTACAGGGAATTCTCAGTTGTATGTTTGTTTTCTTATTTTACAGGATATACAGGATATACTGTAAATGTCCTGATATGACTTACCAAATGAAACCGTTTTTATCAGCTAAGGACAATAATATAGCCATCAGACAGTAAAGTTGACAGGAGTTCAGTAAAAATGTAAATTGATATTTTGTAACACCTATATATAAGTGGGCATGAGTGCAGCTATTCACCATTTGCTTTTTATAATCAGTGATATACCTTAACTTTGCTAAAGAAAGAAAAAACGCTCCTTGTTAAAAGTGTACGATATATGTTATTTAAAGATGGTGGAAGCTTTCCAGCAGCAGCAGCAGCAGTAAGAAACACACAACATACCTGGAGGCCATAAATCTGAGGGCGATCACAGCAAAACCAACGTCAGGAAATATTTGCTGAAATAGTTTATATTGACAAACATGGGTGGGAGACGCACTTAATGCAAAATATAGCACGTTGCCAGGTACATTTCTGTGGCTTTCCTAACTCTATGTATGCAGTGTGTGTGTGTGTGTGTGTGTGTGTGTGTGTGTGTGTGCATGCATGTTGACATACTTGTAGCTGGATATTTCACAGGCTTGGCATGCGTCCTTAACTTATGTGTGGTCCTTCTGTAAACATGTCAGTGTTGGAAAGCCCTCGACATGCATGCAGGGTACACAACATACACACATAAACAGCATCCGTGCATACAGCCTCTGAATGCTGTTCATTGGTTAGACAGGGAACACGGATGTGTGTGGTTGTACACTAACACAACATGCTCTCCTTATTTTTCCCCCTTGTGAACGCACACACACCTACACACAGACACACACACACACAAACAATGTTAGAAATATAAAAATGTAGGGTGGTAATAAAACGCATTCATCTAGCAAACTGACTGTTGCTTGAATTTGCATGGCAGAGGGAGAATGCACCACATTTCGACAGATACTGGAAGAGTGTTAAAAACCTCGAGTCGTTACAGTTTGGTCCTCCAAGATTATGCCAAGTAGGCAAGGGTCCAGACAGCATGCCGATGATTGCTGCGCTCATGAGGATTTTTACCCTTTTAGAAATTAAGCTTATTTAAATAAATGAATAAAGATGGTGTCCTAAATACCTGACCACTGACCACCAGAGAGAAACAGGCTGTAAGGAGGTACTATGCAGCATATAATACACCTCAGAGTACTACATACTGTATTGCAGAGATCCACAAATGTTTGTTACACAGCGAAACTACTACACACATGAAAGCATGGCTGCCTTAAGGCAGAGTTATACTTGTGCATCAGCTCTATGCAGCGCCTATGCACGTGGCCTACTCCATTGTAAGCACTAAAACCTGAATGGTACTTTGTGGTCACACCTCCAAAACACTAGTCAGAGGTGGGGTTTCTGTGAAGAGCTTTAAAATTTAGTTGAATCAAAACACACCCAAAACATGGCTTAATAGATACAATTTCAAACACAAGTACACAAATCGGCTTCACTTTAACTCCCAGCATTCACAGACAAGCACTTGTCTTTATCTGGACACTTTTTCCCCAGAAATACAACATGCTAATGTTATTAGCACAAGCCTATGGCATTTTACATTGTATAAATTAGCCCAGCGGCTAGCAGACTTTTCCTCTACTTATATGAGGCCAGGGACAACAGCAACATTTAACAAAGGTAACGTTACAAAATTGTGTTCCATTACAATTCCCAGTGTTCGCCTACAAAACAACTGTCATATACTGAACACATTTTACAAAGAAATACAACATGCTAATATTATTAGCACAAGCCTATGGCATTGTATATTATATAAAATAGCCTAACAGCTAGCAGACTTTTCCTTTACTCATATGAAGCTAGGATAAATCACATACAAGACATGAAATGCTATTTTGTGAGGACTTTATTGTCTTCACAATTTATTTATATTATTTTTTTTTTGTCTGTGAAATTAAAGTAAATAAAAGCTTTGTTTCCACTGAGGGAAATGGTTCTCAGCTTACAAAAATAAACAGGAGGTCTGTATCACCGCAACATGCAGTTACATTTCTGGGGAGGTGCACTTAGCCGTAGCCATGGGTATTTGATGCGGAAGTAAAAATCATGCTTAACATCCTGCATGCCCACAGCCAATATTGGGCTTGTTACTCCAAAAATGTAACATGTAACTATACTCATTACTCATTACTGTTGTCAAAAGTAATATTATTACTTTACTTATCATTCTCTGCCAACAGTAATTCATTACACTAGGTGTTATATTACTTTTCCATTCTACCCCACAAATTTGATAATTGCGTATCTCCTCAAAATTCAGACTTTTCGTGTGTGTCACTGTGTGAATGTCGGGGTACTTGTCCGTGAGTGTGGCTAAAGCTAGGTAGCTTGCAAATGTTTTTTGTTTGTTTGTTTTCTCTACCTGTGGGTCTTTTGTTGCCTGATACCAGTATTTTCCCAAGGCTCTGTCTGAAAATGGAGAGTCACTCATGAAGAAACATTTTATCCATGACCTATCCAGCTGCAAGCTTTATTGTTCTTTGTACCTTGCAGCCGTCCACCATTCAAATCCAGTTTTGGTTGTTTAGCCATTGTAGGGCTACAGCCGACCTCTGCAGCCAAGGAGGGCTCACCTTTGCAGGAGTCATAGTGCCACTACCTGCAACAATAGTGTTCTCGTCATCTTTCCTCCCTACAAAATCAGTAATGGGAATATTTCCAGCCAAGACACATGCTCAAAATTTAACAAAAGGATGACTCCATCTTCCTACTACACTGCCAACCTACAAAACCAAAAGCAGATAACAATATACACACAGTTACACTAACACTTATGTTCCTGCTGACATCATTTCTACCTATTGTAGTCTATCTTAGTTTTGTTTTTGTGTAGAAAAGACTTTACATGACTGATTTGTCAAATTACATTTGATAATTTTGTTATGTTGCAGTGTCAAAGAGGAGCATTTTTCATCATGTAGTACAAGTATTCTTCATTCATTCATTCATTCATTCATTCATTTTCTGTAACCGCTTATCCTGGAGAGGGGGTGGAGTTTGCATGTTCTCCCCGTGTCAGTGTGGGTTTTCTCCGGGTAGTCCGGCTTCCTCCCACAATCCAAAGACATGCAGGTTAATTGGTGACTCTAAATTGCCCATAGGTGTGAATGTGAGTGTGAATGATAAATAATATTACAAAGAACACATATAATTACCCATTTTCAAGGTTTGTGTTTTGTTTTTCACAAATATCTTGTTTGATTAATCCAGTTCATAATAAAAACTGAAAATCCTAAATCCATTCAGTGCGCTGATATTTATAAGCAAAGCTGTGTAGCATTATTGTTGATTGGAAAGATGACTAAATCACAGTTTTGATGAATGACAAGTTTGAATTTGATTCCACTTACAGTCAGCTGTAAATCAATGATAATGATCGAACATATACTGTGTCTTTATCTGCTCCTGTTTCACAAGCACAGAACATATCATATATTTAACTCCGTGTTTTCCTTTGGGGAGTAAACCATTTTTTCAGTTCATTTAAATTTATAAGAATCAACTGAATGGAAATCTTTTTTCTTTTTTTTTCCCCTCCTCTTTTTGGCGGGGGGAGTTTTATGGCTAGAAAAACAGAATTTGTGGTTTTGACGGTCGAGGTTTGATGCAAACGGCTTTGGAACCTTTTATGCAACCTGGCGTCCAGGAGACTAAAGAAAATATTTTGCTTTCCACCCTTTTGAGCCTTTTAGCCTCTGCTAGGGGAAAAGGAGAGAGGGGCTGAAAAAAAAACTTGTGGAGAGAAAAAAAAAAGTCTCTCCAAGGTCAAATGTCCTGAGCGGGATGGCTGCCAGATCTGCTCCATAACCACTTTGCTCACACACAGTTTCACACAGAACACACACAGTTACACACACACAGGTGGAAGGAACACACACACGTATAAGCTTCACATGTAATCTGGAAAGAACAAAATCACTGGAGATACATTTGAAATGTGTTTAAAGCGTGTTGCATTTATTTTTTTTGTTTATTGTCCATAAAAGGGTTAAAAATGTTTGTGTGTGCAAACACACCTTAAAAATCCTTCAAGGTACTTCATTGTAAGTTCAGAGAGATGATCAGATAACTGTAGTGTGTAAAGGTCGTGGAAAGTGTGTGTGTGTTGTGTGTGTGTGTGTGAGGGCAAACAAATGTGAGTTTCCTCATCACAATCCTGTCTTTGTGTTCATGTTCTGCTTCCATGGCGCTTTACGCTCATTGAGAAGTCTAATCTGTGATTAACCATGATGTCATACACACACACACACACACACACTCACAGTCCGTAGCCTCCTGTGTGCAATTAGGATGCAGTGTGTGGTAGCTTAATGTAAAGTCCGTCGCTTGAGATCGGAGCCTGATTACGCGCAGAGGTCACTCTCATACGTGGCTCCCTCGGGTCACACGGGGCCACACAGAGGAGCTGCTGCAGAGAGGGTGACGAGGTGGTGTGCAGGCCAGACGCAGGCACACCAGTGGTCCTACGTCGCTTAGGCGCTTAACGAGAAATGTGAAAAGGCTGTGTCCAGAGTTTGCTTTGCTCCGCCACAAGATGTTAGGAGAAATCTGAAGGGCTGCTGCACTGGGTCAGAAAAGGCCTTCAGCATTTTGGGCACGGCTTTAGTCCATTCTGGATCTTGAATTTGGTCTTGAGATTACATTTCTCAAGTCTTGTCACGTGTTGTCTTTGTCTTGTGCCTTGTTGGACGTGGTATTGCCTCATTGTATATACAGATAAAAGAGTTAGGATGGACAGAAATAATCACTATATGAGCACTGGAAAGACACTGTTACCTATTATAGTCTTGAAAAGGACTCAGTTTGCTTTCGGCTTGATCTGCCTTTGGACTCCATCTTGACTCAGACTCGACTCCTGGTCTTGGCTTTGACTTGGACTCGAATAAAATGGTCTTGATGACAAGCCTGATTTTAGGTATTTGCCTGTGTTGTTAAGTGGTATCACTGTCAGTGTGGGGCTGGCACGAATCTCAGGTCAGTAACACACAGGATGATTGTGTAAGCTTAGTTACAATTATCTTTGTGATTCACTGATTCACTTTATTTTGATATTCAGTCACTGCTTGATGGCTTATTGCTGTTGATTTTCAGATTAAAGACTATTTAAAGATCCCTTCATGCAACATGTGCATGTTTTAAAACATGTAAAAAAAATGTTTGGAATAATAATTTATGTCTGATGTTTTCCATGAAAAGTCTCGATTCCAGAAATTATCAATGTGGAAAATGTTTCGCACAAAATATTTCCTACTTCACTGCACAGTCCATTCAAAGTGTTTGTGGGGTTTCAAGTTTCCTCAGTTGGCTTCCAGTCATTTGTTAATTTTCAACCCTCTGTGGGACTTAGATATGATTCAGTGATTTAGTGCCATATAAAATATTTTATTTTCTATCCCCTTACTTCAGCTTTGAGTGGGAATGTTTGCTCGAAAGATGCTCTGTGCTTTTTTGGTAGTGACGCTTCATACTGCTGTTTTTCACAATAGCCACAGTCCCAGAACATCTTATGAGACATATTGGTGTTGAGCTGCCTATGGGAAAAATAAATGTCTTAGGGTCTGTCCATTCTTGATCAAAAGCTCTGTTTTCCCTGTCAGCTTTTCTCTCTTTAGAACAAACCATATGAAATTACTTTTTTACCTAACTCTTTTTCTCAGACTGTTGTCTCCCATCTCGTAATGTCTTAGAAGTCTCAATGTCAACCTGAGCCTCACAGATCCCTGAAGGGGAGCACGAAGGTTTGGATTGGGTTTGGGCTGAAAACCCAAACCCAATCCAAACCTGAAGGGGAGCACGAAGGGGAGCACGAAGGGGAGCACGAAGGTTTGGATTGGGTTTGGGCTGAAAAATTGTACTGATTGGGGCTCTGGTTGTGGGGAAAAATGCCCTAAAAAATATAAATAAAAAGTATTAAAAAGTGAGCACTCTGTGCATCATTTATTTAATTACTATTTATTTAAAATGTAAATCCAACATTTAGATATTACATATTGACTGACTGACCGGACAGCTCCTTAAGTGCCTCATCCATTTCGTCACTGGGCAGCAGCTCCATCTTCGTCTTGCCCTGCAGACAGGGAAAAGGAGAAGTAGCAGACAGGCTCCGTGCCAAGCTCTCTGTCCTTCTTCCTGGCCGGAGCAGGGAGCTTTTATAGTGGGGAAATACAGTGTAGAGAGTCAGCGATCCACCAAGCTGGTCCACTGTCAGCTGGAGATGTGCATGGCTTGCACCACCACACAGCTAGTGTGTCCTGACATTGAAAGCTGACAAGTGCTTTTTAGGGGAGTTGGGCTTGGTTCGGCTAGGGCTCAGTATTTTATGTGATGATCTCGGACGGTCCAGGTTCAGTCTTCAGATGCATCATTTTGCACGGTGAAGCTCAAAAATTGCAGTGAGTAATAACATTGTTCTGACATAGATTTATATGTTCTTACTGTCTGTTGAAGTGATTTATTGCTGGCCCTGGCACTGCCTATGATTATTAGCCATGGTATTGAATTACTATACACCCACACAGTCGATGTTCACATCACTGTTTTAACCCCTTGTAGTTAATTATCATTAATTACTTGTAAATAAAGTTGGTAAGGTGCAAAAGCTTCTGGAAACTTTACTTTAGGGTCCTCTCACTGTATTTAAAGATTACTGTCTCTTGTGCTGAGGCCCAGGAGGAGCATCCAGGTTCAGGCCTCCATCAGACTGCAGGAACATGGTGTGAAGTTTTCTCAGGCTGCCGCTGCTCCTGCTGATGGAGAGCTCTGTAAGATGACCAAGGAGCCAGCTGGAGCTGCAAACAGATGCGTGTGTGTGTGTGGGGTGGTGCGAGTGTGTTGATCCATGACTTCATAATTACCGGCCGCTCTCGGGGGAGCATCAGTGTGCTGCTGGTGACCTAAGCAGTGACCTCATCAGTGACATCACGGCCGATGGGGCTCCGCTTCAGCTCAGAGGCAAAACAGGAAGCTATGATTGAGTGCATGCTGTGTGTGTGCGCACAGCTCCTGTGTGTGTGGGCTTATGTCTATATTTATATGCGTGTGTATGCATATTTGAAGTGTTGGCTGGGTTGGGCTGTGTGCTCCTACCAGCTGCTGCAGTGCCCTTGTGCCAGTGTGTGCACGCTGCAGCTCAAAATCCCAGCTCTGATTATTTTGATGACCTTTCACATGACAAGGATTTGATGTTCTTTTAAATGCTAGCAGCATAGGTGCCAATCCCATGGGTGCTCAAGAGCTCAGGCACCCTTGGGAGGTGTGTGAGGTGGTCATGGCAGAGTTTTAACTGTGACTTAGACCCCTGTCCTTTCCTGTATTCAGCTGATTCTGTGTCCTGACAGTCCTGTTAAGGTTTTGAGTACGGTGATTTGTATTTTGCGTCACCGTGTGAGCCGCTGCCTCCTCAGGTAATTGGCAACTTGCTTTGCCCAGGGGCCACGTTTGGGAAATGACATCAGACCATGGCCAGTTAACAAATGAACGTTAATAATATTTATCAGTGTATATATAATGAAGATAATGGACCTAATTCACGAACAGTGAATACGCACAAATCTGTGCTTAAACCGTGTGTATGAATGTTTAAGTAGAAATCTGCGATTCATCTATATTTTCTTAAATTTGTTCCTACTTTGCAAACAAGTGTGGAACTGTCTCAGACCATGTGGACGCACAAATGCTAAAGGCATGGCTGTCTCAGAAAATGTTAATACACACCCTTTAACTAAATGCACAACATATTAAAACAGTAATTATTTTAAAATACTTTAATATTTAAAACCATTAATTTACTAGTGCATTGACCAAATGTATTGATTAAGCATGAAAATGACACCCTTTCATCCTCATCAATCATTAATTAAAAGATTCAACTGTGAAAACAGAGTGTCCAAATTTCTTTATTTTTTTATAGAAATTGTGCATATGTTCATTTGTAGCCAACTAATTAATTGGAAGCCTACTAATACAGTAGGCATGCAGAGTATATAAAACATTCTGATTTACCTCCAAGCAGGTATTAAGAAGGCATATCTAACTTCGCTGGAAGATGCTGCAGTCTGTACCTTCAGGCAAGAGCGCATCAGAAAACTACATGTTTGAACCTGTTTAAAGAAAGTGACAAACTGCTTATCAGCTGTTTTCAAATGCTGTTACATTCATAGACGCTTACTCATGGTCCAACACTGGTGTGTCAGGGCTTTAATATGTGCATAGAAACAACTTCACCACTTCCTCCATGATACACCTCTGGGCAAACGTTTTTCTTTATATAGAGAAATGGGGGCGTGGCAGTACACTGATTGCAGATAGCAGTCACCTGCCTTTATGTAGATTAATTCTGATTCACCAACATTTGCATGGTGGTTAGAACAAAATCCAACCGTACACACGTGACATGGTTGCGACAATTAGTTTGTGTGTGCATATATTTTATTTTATTTTATTTCAAGAATGTTCTCACACACATATGAGTGAATAAGGCCCGTTGCCTGTTTTAAACTAATCGGCATTCATCTTTGCATGGAAGCAAATTCAGTCACCGCAGCCCAGTTTTGAGGACATCCTGGGTTTAGTCCAAACCTCTGTTAAAGGTAGGATCTGGAGGATTTTCAAACAAAACAAAATATAGACATATACAAATGAAATCCTGCTTAATCATCACCTATGGGCTTCTACTCGTGTGGTGGTGACTCTGTTTGCAGAGCTCCTGCCCTTTAACTGTATTTTGATGTTTTTGTGAGCTCGGACCGCTTCTGGGTAGAGATTTCCCCAGCCAATGAGAGAGCGCAGGTGCCGTGCCCGAGCGTGCACCAGCGTGAGCCTTGCCTGAACCTCTTCTGTGAAGCCTTCTTCCATACCTCCGGGCTCCGTACACCCAGGAGAGTTGAGCCTGATAGGAGGGGCCGAATTTGAATGTGTGTTTACAAACAGCAACTGGAAAATCCTCCAGACCCTACCTTTTAAAAAAAAAAAAAAAAGCCAGGGGCCGCTGCCCTGAACCCCCCAACAAACACGATTACTTTTGATGCTTTTTGAAAGTGCACTCTGGCACCTTATTTACATTCAAAGTACCAAAAAAATCTCAGTTTGAATTAATTTGTTTTCATTGTGACTATGGTCACAATGAAAATGGTCACCTGGCCATCTGGCACCTTATAGCAGGCCACAGGCCTTAAGTTGAGTATCACTGGTCTAACAAGTGTGTAGTAACTTTTCCAAACAGAGATCGTAGCAACCAGCATCATGCATCCCGTTACTGTTTATCACTCTGTTGTGCTTCCATTGAGAGTATCCTGCTGTACAGTCTGGTATGCCAGCTGACAAACAAAAAGGCTCTACAGAAGGTAATAAACACAGCATAAAAAAATCATTGGCTGTCCTCTCCCTTCCCTGGAAGAGGTTGCTAACACCCGCTACCTTAGCAGAGCCTTGACTGTGCTCACCCAGGATACCATCTGTTTGACTTACTGCCTTCTGGAGAGCGCTACAGATCATTCAAATCCCAGACAAACAGACTCAAACACAGCTTTTTTTTATAGGTATAATTTCTACACTAAATGTGCAGTATTCACAGACTTACTATGTGTCCTTTTCTACCTGTTACACTTATGTATTGTTTATTATTTATTATTGTGTGGGTTGGATAATTGAATGTATGGACAATGTGGTTTTTAACAGCATGACTGCTGATTTTGATTAAAGATCAGAGCCTACTGTAAATCTGTTTGGTTGACATAATGTTATAATGCACTGCTTTGCTTGTGTATGTGTGTGTGTCGGTCAGCTGTATCGGATACACCTAGAAAATAATAAATTCTGCACCAAAAGTGAGCAGCACAAAAAAAAGACTATTGCATGGATTAATCAAAAACAATGGAGGCAGCTGGCCTTAAATCTGACAGAGATAAAAGGACATAGATGTTCCTAGATGTTCACGTTAGTGCAGAGCTGTCTGTGATGCACCTGAGGGGAAGAGCTCAGCCCAGCAGGGAGCCGTCACGCGCCTGATGTTTTTCTGTTGCTCCCGCCGACCCCTCAGGTCTTCGCTGTGCCCCTGATAGTCGTCCAGCAGCCCTTTGAATCTGCTGTGAGCAGTGCCACTGCTGCAGGGCAGGGTCATGTGGTCGAGGTCAGAGGTCAGAAGTCAGCACTCCAGCAGTGACGTGCTGATTAAACGGTGCCTTCATCTCTCTCTGATCCTGACCTCTCAGCTGGACACCAAGAGAGGAAGTCTGGCAGATGAGATGCCACTCGCACACGCTCAGTAGTCACTGATCTGCACGTGCCAAGAAGGCTGTATTTTAACCTACACCACTCCAACACATGGCAGATATAATAAAACATCACATTATTCCTCACCCCAACAACTTTTGTGTGATTATGAAACACACAGCATCAATTCAATGCGCATTAAACCCTGTAAGAAACCCACAGGGTTTATCCTGGTCTTGCTTTTAATACATATTATATTTCCTGTCTTTCTCTGCATGACAGAATCATTCTGAAATATTATTGAGCAAATCAGTACATTACAACTTATTACTTTGTAAGTAGTCAACTTGTTGAACAACAAATATAAACATGAGTCGATGTAAAAAAAATTGTTGATGATAAGCTGCTTTGGTAGCATTTCTCTTTTTTTGTCTGCTGGGTTTTTGTAATTGTTCTTATGAATAAACAGCACTACAATCAAATAAATGCAACCGTGTTCTTGAGACCAGAGAAGTATATATATTTTATCTTTTGCACAATGTAACCTTTAAGATGTTAGCATCTGTATGACAATAGGCCTGTAAATGTCTGTCTTACAGTACAGAAACTTGGACAATGAAAAGAGAATAAAAAGTCTAAATAGGTCTGAAGTTAAACATTAAACACACACAGCCTGTGTTGCGTTCAGGCATTGTCACGTAAATAATAAATTCCAGCACTTGAATAGGCCGGAGCACAACACAGCAGCATGTCAAGTGGACCGAATCCGAACCGAATATGAGCAAAATGTTTTGATTTGTTATTCCCCCCCAAAGCTGTAAACCTAGGGGAAACACTGTCAGTGGTTTGGGTTCGAGTGCCTACAGTGCGATTAGTTAAACTGGTGGTAAGGAGAACAAATGAATTGCATTCCCGCTAATAACAAGTGTTCCAGCACACAAATAAATTGTATAAGTACATGCGCTTGTCCACACTTGTGTATCGATTCAACATGGAAGAAGACACTCTTGTAATTTGTGCTGCCGTGTGGTACCTGCGCCGCTGTCGGGTCTGGGTTCACGATATCCTCCGGGGCCGTGAACAGCACGGGGAATATCATCGGCTGGTGCGGGAGCTTCGGCTGGATGGGGAGAGGTTCCAGCGCTACTTCAGGCTGAACATAGATCAGTTTGACAGCTTGCTGCTTGTTTTGACGTAGGAACGAATGTGTGGTAGGAACTAAAAGTTTCCGAGGATGTTCTCTGGGTTCAACACAAGCGATGGACATCTACATTCCGATTGGTTGCTGGTCATTTGCAGCTCAAACGTGTCATAGCTAATTTGCATAAAGTTAACCAGTCTTCAAACTTTCATTTGCAGCTCAATTTGCCAAACCGCCGCCACTCATCGCTTTTGCAGCTTTTGGTGTGAATGTACAGTTAGTTTGAGGAGTTTACATTTATAAGGATAGTCATGTAACTTTATTTGTATGGAGTGTCTTCCATGACAAACACAATAGGGCATTGCACATGGTCAGTAAGTCGGCATCTGTGCAGGCTCGCTGTCGGAGGGTTTTACAACTCACTTCCTCTCCTCAGTAGTTGGTTTGGGATGGCACTCAGTGTGGCGGATCCTCTGCATGAATGTGGAAAAGAAATAAAAGTAGTTAGGGAGAGGGTGTAGGGGGTGGTTTGGGAAAGGCATTGAGTGTTTGATGCTCCAAATTTCATGGGGGAAGGCCTCCAACTTAATATGTGTGTGCCCAAATGTTAAGAAAAAAACCTGACCACCCCAATTAACTTCCTTTACTGGTGCTTATTGTTAAGATATGATGAGCTGGTAGTACCCTGCATTACACCGGTAGCAGTAGGTGAATGGCCTGCTCATTCTTGCAGTGTTTGTTGTTCATGAGTTAATACCTCTAAAGACAATGCAACAGCTAGTAGCAGGTTAGCTTACTGTAGCTTAGCATAAAGACTGAACAGGCTAGCCTGGCTTTGTTGTACTATAGGTAACAAAATCTACCTACCAGCACCTCTAAAGTTCACTAATCTACACGTTAAATCTTGTTATTTTGATCCATACAAAACAAGCAAACTTTAAAAAGACAAAAGTGTTGTGGGGGGTTATACACAAGACTATTTCTTGGCCAGTGCTGACCTTCAGGAGTGTCCTGCTTGTGAGATATGCTGTATGTAAAGAATGACCTATTGCTAAGTTTCTCTTGATCTGAACACGATGCCAGGTTTGTATCCAGCAGACCCTATGACGTCTCATTCTGTATTATCTGTTTGCTTAATATGAGTGAAAAATTATGATGCTTAAAGATTTTTTTCTCATGTTATCTTTATTTTGCCTCGTGTTTCCACGTGACCATGTGCACCCCAGATCACTGGTGAGTGTACCTCTTGACATTTGTTTATTTCCTTTGCTCGTGATTCTGTACAGTGCATGCCTTCTCAAATCATTCAATCTTTATCTATTCTTTTCTACCTCGCCTTCCCACACCTCATTTCTCTTTGCCTTGGCACTTTGCTCTCCCCCTCTGCCCCAGCCTCTGTCTGTATATACTCTCCATATACTGTAGTTTTGGAGGCAGTGTGCGCTTGTAGGTCATTAATACCCAAGTTAAATGGTCTGTGACTCTTCCTGGCCTGGCGAGGAGGCAGAGATGTATAGGGTATAGCTGGTACTGTTCCTACCAGACTTCCCCAGCAACAGCAAGGTTATGGCCTCGGATCCTGGACAGCTAAAGCCCTGTTCACAGTACGTTAAAGGAACAAGGTGGGGATGGATACAGGTGGGGAGGAAAAGACAGGAGGTGACATGTATGTTTGATAAAGGGACAGCTTGGCTACCAGAGTGAATGTGGTCTATTTAGTTTAGCTAGTGTGCTGCATGCCTCTAGTTGGTGCATCACTGGTTCAAGCCAGAGTTTAATTGCTGCCCTGAGAGACACTGCGGTTTCAGAGATTTACACTTAGCATAATTATGGACTCCAAAGATGGCATATTTACACCGATTTTGCATCTGAAGTAACCGTGGTCATATTTGGCAGCGGAGGCCGCGGCAATTACTGGTGTTTCCCGATGAAAAATTGCAATAACTTTGCTTCCACCTTCAGCAAACTTCAACAAACTTTTGGGACAACAAATCAACTGACCACTCCGCTTCCATCCGCAGGCCACCTAGGAGCAGCAAACCCCCCGCCTCCTCCCCCTCTCCCATGACGAATCATTACTAAACAAAAACTCCTCTTGTTTACCGCTCTCCCTCGACGCCTTTCACTTCCCACCGCGAGCCACCGACGCTCGGACGCTCGTGTGTCACCCCCCGTTGACGTGAAAAAAATCCCAGCGGAGGAGAGCATCCCTCGTTAGCCCTCGTCATTCCTGATCGAAATAGCATTCTGCATCAAAACCCAAATTAAATATAAACTCAAGTAGCGGCGGCACCACCCACGGTACGCACACACACCGACCTCCTTCGGTAAACAGACAAGGCTTTTAGCTGGGGCCCTGGTGGTCCGACTGTGGTCCCACCTCGCACCAGGGGCCGTGCTGGCATCCGTTTGAAATCCAAACCTGTCCGAGGGGAGAGATGCTACGCCCTTTTCAGACCTGGCTGCGAACCAGGGACCATAAATGTGGCTCCTAACCTGAGGTGGACAAATGGAGGGGAGGGAGGAACGTCTGAGGGGGAGAGGGATGCAGATATGTGTGTGTGTGTCTGCAAATTTATGCTCATATAGTATGATGTGTGAGATATTAGGGATGAAGGTGTATGCAGGCAGGAGGAGTGGAGTGTTGAGCTTATGCTGGACTTTGGGTTTTTTACAGGGGGGTAATATATCTTATGTGGTGTATTTAAAAAAATCCGGGTGCATCAGAGAGGAGTAAAATCCAACAGAAAAGCCTCCCTGGTCAGCTCACTTGGACTATGAAAGAAGCCATTCAAGGCTGCGGGTGGCGACAGGTCTGGCACGCGGCTCGAGAGAAACGAAAACGACGCTCGATTTGAGGACCGTAGAGCAAAAACAGGGAAGCCAAAAAAGTTTTTCAGCAAACATTGTTAGTTATTTTCTAGAAGCCTCCTACCTTCACGTCGGTGGGGCTGGTGGGGGGCGCTGGGCAGTGGAATGGCCGAGTCAGCAACTTTTTTGCCCTACTTTTTCACGTTTTTAATCTTTTATTGAGCTTCCTCCAAGACTAAAAATTTAACTTGCACAAATGTGACATGAAGCAACGTCCTTTGAGACAATGTCAAAAGAAAACATCAATATCTGCTCCTCTCGCATGTTAATTTATTCCTCCCTGGCCTGACAGCAAAGCCATCATTTTGACTGTCACTCTATATTTGCACAGGAGTTCTAGCAGGATGTATGTGGGTGACTTTGTGTGCACATGCATATCACCATGCATGCATGTGTGGGCATGGCTGTCCATGCAGACACCTGTGGCCAACAAAGACGGCCTTATATCCCTGCTGCAGGATGGCACTGTCATTCAGCAGAGCCCCAGCTGCACAGCATTCACTCTGCCCTCGTATTCAAGTTTCGTGTCCGTGAGACGAGATGAATGGTTGTCATGACAACACAAAGTGCACCCCCCATACACACAAACCTTATCACAAGTTGCAGAATGGGGCGTTCAAGTTTGCTGAGCATCACAGTTCCCATTGTGATCTAAAGTTGTAGAAAATTTCTTCGAAAATTCTATATATTATTATATGATCTGTAGCAAAGTCATTATTACTTGATATATTTATAAGAGCAAAATTGATGAGCTAATAACCCAAACCCAAATTTTATCTAATCTGTTTCTGTCTTTTCATGTAGTTGTCTTTATCTGTCCTATCTTGAGATGGACATGGGTCAAGCAAAAACAAAGGAGCTGTCACAGCTAGCATCGGGCCTGAACCCCCACCCGTCTCCATCACTAACCTCCACACAACAAGCTCTTTATAGTGGGCAGGGATGGGAGTCAAACAGCTGTGTGTGTGTATGTGTGTGTATGTATGTGTGTGTGTGTGTGTGTGTGTGTGTGTGTGTGTAGACTAGGGGGTTAAATCAAACTGAAAAGCTTAAGAGATTTCAGATTGTGTGTGATTCATCTGTAAGACAGAAAACTCACTGCTGTTTAAATTGGGAAAAAGAGGAACAGTGTGGGAACACAGGAAAGATAATTGTGCTTGAATTTTAACTTCAATAGATTTAGCCTCTTGTTTGGTCCAGACCTGTAGTAAAACAACTGCAATTATCACATGTGGCTGCAGACTTAAGTCTTAATTTTTTTAAGAATATGCATTTTAAAATTTTGCTCAGCCTTGCAGTTTGTATTTTGTCTGTTTTTCATATGAGTACATAAAAAGCAAAGTCAGACTTGGTCATTTAGAGAAGAGCCTTCCAAACAAGACAGTATCCTCAAAAGAAAACAGTGAACTGAAAAAAACTGTCCACAAATATAAGGATGCAACCATACAGTAGTATTTTCTATTAGCATGCTAGTGTTGGATCATGTGTTGTTTAAAGCAGGGTTTATACTTCTGCGTTGAACTGATGCTGTACCTATAGCATATGCCCTGCGATTACACAGAGCCTGACGTGCACCTCCCCAGAAATGTAACTACACGTCACGGCGATGCAGACCTCCTGTCTATTTGATGAAACTATTTCCCTCAGTGGAAACGAAGCTTATATTTCACACATAAGATATGATAGATTGTGAAGACAAGAAAGCCCTCACAAAATAGCATTTGAAATCTTAAGGAAATCTCTGCTAGTCGCTAGGCTAAGTTATACAATGTAAAATGCCATAGGCTTGTGATAATAATGTTAGCATAATATATTTGTTTGGAAAATGTGTTTAGTATAAGACAGTTGTTTTGTCAGGGAGTCTTGTGACATGTGACGCCCCATGTACAAGGCTGTTGCTGCAGCGACACAGGTTCGAGTCCAGCCTGTGGCCCTTTGCTGCATGTGCCCCCCCCCCCCCCCCCCACACACACACACACACACACACACACACACACACACTTGGCTGTCCTGTCCATTAAAGGCAAAATGCCCCAGAAAATATCTTTAAAAAAAAAAAAAAAAATCTCATCATAGACGGTTAGGTGACCAAAGTGACTTGTTTTGTTTCTGGTTTGCAACCTCTACTTCTTCTGCTCTGTTCTGTGGTGGCTTTAAGTCATGCATATAGCCAATACTGTCAACTTCTGACAAAACTATGCTGTATAAAACCCAGTTTATTTACTCCAGACCAGCTGACAGAAACTGATTATTTGTGATGTTTCAAAAGTTCACTTGAAGTTTGCTTGACAATTGAATAGAAACACTACTGTTGTATAGTCTTTTTTCTGTTGGTTTAAAAGGACTTCTTTGGACCTGATTTATATGTTGGTCTTACGCTGCATTTATGGACTATAAAGTTGTGTTCATGTGCTATTTTGTTGTAATACTATTTCAAACCCGGAAAACAAAAAAATGGAAGCCCTGCATCTGAAGAGGTTTGAATGACTGAATTCTTGGCCAGTATAAGGTAACGTCTGTCATCACACATGCACACAAGTAGCTACACAAAGCATGTAGACTGTATCTTTTCATTATCGTAGCACAAAATACATTATCCTTCCTTTGCATGTATGTTTCAATCAACTGATTATCAGGCTAGCCAAATATTATACGTCCATTAAAATCTTTCCCCTTCGTGTACTGATGCACTGAAAAAACCTCAATCCCTGTTGTGTAATGATAGTTTTGCATGTGAGCGTTGTGTCCTTCACATGCATTATGTAGAGCTGAGGTCTGGTTATCATCAGCAAACCTTGAAGGAGAACAGTAGGGGATGTAAAAAGTAAAAGATGATGCCAAAGCTTAAAAAAAAAGCACAAAAACTGATTTTGTTAAGTTATAGTTTGCATGTTTCTCTTAATGCTTTTTGGAAGGCAGTACATACAATTTGTAATTTTCAGATGCAGTATGAAGACTTTATGGAGCATACTTAAAGGATCTATAGCAGCAGTAGCCCTGGTAGTGGTGTCCTTTTGAACATTTATGGTGCACCTGTCATACTTTTACAACTCCAGACTACTTTTCTTGAATGTTACATAGTAATAATACAGAGGAACAAAATGACTACAGCATTAAACAAAATGAATGTCTTTATCAACTGTGCCTTGAAACTGCCAGCAGTTAAAGGCAACATTTTCCTCTTTGGGTTGGAGCTAACACGCGGTCAAAAATGATACAGTATAACCAAGTGCAGCTTTTACCAGCTGCGCTCCCTCCACCTGCTCATTTACTGCTGAATGCTGCTCTCTCACTGAGATGTATGAAAGTTAAACACGAGTAGACGAGGTAAGCTGATGGAAAGCGGCTACAGCAAAAAGGTAAATTACAACACTTCATCACAAAATAATTGTTGGAACACTCCAAGCAACACAGATTAACAAGAACTAACATTATAAGCATATCCAAGGGGTGATTTTTCCTTTAAACTGCAATATTTGACCTTCCATGTGTCACCTGGACAAACGTCATAGGGCTTGGTAGCTTGCCGCTGCACCTTGGCACTTTGTTAATGGAGACAGAGAGCGTGACAGAAAGTGAGTGTTTCAGTCAAACGGCAACACTGACAATGAAATTGGGTGTTTGAGAGTGATAAAATAGAAAGAGGGAGCAGGCGATCCATTAAGGCTAACCGTTTCTGTTTGGAAAGTTCTCCCTGGCAGCAAATTCGTCCCAATCATCAGGCTCTAATGTAATCACTTTATGAGGCCAAGGCATAATGAATATAGTGTTTAGGTGTGCAGATCCAGTCCTGGCCCCTGGTCCTCTAGAGGGAAGTGTACATTTCTGTGGCATCCTGTATTTATTTGAAATACCCTCTGTCTGGTCTCGTAATACAGACACAGGCAAGTGGGCATAGAAACCCTTTTCTATTCCATCCATTTTCATGATGCGGTCTCGCATTAATGGCACTCCCCATATGTTTTAAAGAAATAAAGCAGTAAAAGTTGCTCTGCTCTGCCTTCACTCAATTTGTCTCAAGTTTTAGGGGTAAAAAAAAAGCATACAATTTGTTTCCATTTTTAGGTTAAAGTATACAATTTGTCTCCGTTTTACTAGAAAGGTATATTTAAGTTGCTTGGGTCTCGAGGCTTGGCCAGCTTTTTTACAAACTATACCCTGTGTACACACTTCAGAATAGACACATAGTTTAGGTGTGAGGACAAGAGTGTTCAGGGTTTGGGATTTTGATCTTGTTAGGGTGTTAAAGCACCTGAAACAGCATCGACATCATCATAAGGTCCTTTAACCTCCAGCTGAAAGCACAATAAGGAGATTGTACATGTATAGATGTGCAGATAGATGTGGTATCGTTTGGTGAAGTGTTGTCTGTAAATAAGCAACAAGTTGATAGCAAATTGTTTCATTTAGTTTTAGACTACAGTTGGAGAAAACAGTTTGATGCTGTTATACTGTATGATTGTGCTGCAGCAGCCTCCACTCAAGGTCATTTAGCCATTTACCAGACTGACAGTGAATATTTACGTAAACTGTGTGCCTCAAATCTTAGAGTGAGCACCTTAGTGAACCCACTACCTAACAGTTTTATACATTTTCCTGTTTCTTTCCTTGCCAAGTGCTAGGGTCTGCCAGCCAAACGGCTAACTGCCAGTTAAGCGCTCCGATAACTTGAATGGGGATACAATGATTTAATCTTGCGGCTCTTCTAGACTTTCGAAATGTTATTGGACCGAATGTATCAAATCCCGATAGTGTAACAGGTCATTTTGCAAGTATTGTGATGCTCAAAAAATGTTTTCACTGATTTACAGATGTCTCTTTCCCAATGAAAGGGACAAAGTGTTTTTGGTCCCTGTGGCATCATGTGACGGAACCCAACATTGTAATTCCACTTAATGACCACTATGTAAAATTGGCCTCAAAGCCCAGCGCCCTTCATTGGGGCTTGCTGATGACACAATGCCAATTTGGTCTATGTGTATCATGTGACACTGATGATGTATACACAGCACATCTCTGCATTTTAAATGAGTAATACATTGAACGTATTTCACATAATGTTAGAAATGCACGTTAGACATAACCACCACATAGCTGGGCTTTGTCTGTCAGTCCTCTAGTACCTAAAGGGCTGTTGGAATTGAAAACATTGTAAGCACAGCCATGCAATCCAAAAAATAAAAACACAAATGTACAAAATTCATATAGAATAGAGCTGCACTAAAGATAGGCTTGGACAAAGTCTATGTAAAGGCATTCAGGACTTGTTTTAGAGGAAAGGTCAGCACCACAGACAGGATAAACAAACACCGAATGTGGTGCAGGACGTCTCGTCTCTGTGGGCTCCAGCTGTTATAAAATTAGATGCTCCTTCCTCTGTCGTCACTGTGTGTGTAGAAGTGTCTGTGTCCATGCTCAGTTCCATGTGTTGGTGTGCAAATTTGAAAGTGCCTGAATACATACTGTATGTTCACACATGTGCATGATTCAGACATCACGGTGCCAACATCCACAATGTCCTGTTCCAAACTTCACTCATTTGGCTCTTGTTTGTTTTCGACTTAACGCTTGTCTGAACATGACTCCTGTCCAGGTCCGGAGTGGCCTCGGCTCTTTTGTACAACATATAGAGGAAACGTCCCAATATTTCTGGCTTCAGAGATCTTGCTTATATTTGCTCATTTTTGTAGGTTTGGCCATCATTTCTATTAGTTATGATAACATTGGACTCACCAAAGTGGTTGCTGCCATCTTGGAATGTGGCAACATTATGGGGCAAGAAGCACAGGCTACATAGGTTGCAAACAAGCTAAGAGTTTGTTGGACTATCTAAACAGTTTTATTTTAAGGTCAATTTGAAAGTGAGCACAACAGAAGGGTGTGTTATAGTCCCTCATTGCACACAATTATAGCAAGTATGATATGTCAAAGTTGAACCAGCAAACACAGTTTGCGATTTGAATATTTACAATTGATAATCTGGGTATTAAATGTACCTTTATATTTGTCTTCACAAAATTCAGAGCGTAAGAGTTGTCTGGATACTCAGCATGGAGGTGGGACATGGAGGAGCAGCTAACACTACTAACTCTATGAACAGTGCTAAACAATGGCAACAGTGCCGACAGAGCTGATGGTGTTAACCAGGGAGCAACCAGAGGGTCGGCGCTATGCTTCCATTACAAAACCATCCCGACATGAGCAATAACTGTGATATGAGAGCAGTGCAAAGTGGTGGTGATGAGCTAGCCAATGGGAAATAAAATTTAAAAAAAAATATAGCATGATACTGTTACTTCAGATAATTTGGACAGTTGATTAGCAGTAAATTGATGTATTTTAGAAATACGTTGTAGTTCTGTTAAAAAAAGTCAGTGGAGCATAATTTAACAGATTATTTTTGTATTTACAATAAAACACTGTATTTAAAACTAACAGAGGTATACTGTTGAAATCCTGCTGTAAATTTACAACAATTATTTACAGTGTACTCTGAATGTTGCATACAGGATATCGCCAAGGCAAAGCTTTTAAATAAGTAACATTATTATCATTTAAACATGTTATATAATCAACACCCAGTTAAAATCTCCTATTGTTAAACAAAGTTAAGCCTGTAATTGTCTTGTTTCAACATAAAAATAATTAAGGTGACAGTTTGCATGAATCCTTTTAAGTAGTTCCAACTCTGGCATTATTGAGTCAATATGAATCTTTTATAATCTGACAAACTCAATTAGTTTAGTACAGCCAGCATGATTTATTTTGACCTTAAAATAAATTAAGTTTAATTTAATATTTATCCAAAATTTGTGTTGACACTCAGTGGTCAAACTGTTTTAAGATATTCTAACTATTTTAATGCAATTCTACTAGAAAATGTCAAAATGCTTTTTTTTATGAAACAAATGTAATTATTTACTTATTTATTTTATTTATTTATTTGCTGTAAAAGTTCTTTATTTTAAGCATTATCCACTAACTCCATTAATCATTTTTAGAGTGTAAAACAATTGGGCACTGTCATTTTTAGCATGTTACTCAAACAGGGACTATTTTCAGTGGTGGATTAATACACATTTGGTGTTCTAGTGAGTTTTACGGCATCATGGTGTATTTTGGATTGATTAAAAAAATTTTTTTTTTTTTTTTGTATGTTGAAAACTTCTTTATTTCAAGCATTATCCACTAACCAAATTAATCTTTTTATAATCTTTATTTTTTATTTTTTATTTTTTTTTTAGAGTGTATGTTCTTCAGCTCCTTTACAAATTTTTATTTCTCTCCTCCATGCAACATCAGTTTTATGCAGCCATCTATTTCCTGGTGGACAAATCACTGAAGAGCCAGAGCTTTGAATAGCAGGAATAGAGAGTAAAAATGTCTCACAGCCATATGATACCTCGCCATCTGTCCGTGTTACTTACATTCTCACATATGTGAAGGTTACGGCCTCGCTGTCTCCAGCAATATAACGAACATGTTGCTATTAGCTGTATGGAGACAGAAGACAGTTCCAGTGCACTGAGACATCTCCATCCTTTCATCTCCATCTGTCTTAATTTTGTGGACTTTGAAACCCCCACACTCACACACATTTATGTACACACATACACCTTCCCCCCTCTGTAGTGCATGTGTTTGCAATAATGAACTGTGCCTGTAAGGAGTAAATACCGCGTGGTGGGATTCAATGGAGAACAGGTGACCTGAGTTTATCACACAGAGACACACAGACAGAAGTCCAGCCACAAATCTGAGCACACAGTCAGCAGCTCGCGTGAGTCTGCGCTGATGCCCTCCTACTGTACCTGCTGGTGTGTCGAATCACTTTCACGCGGCTGGTTCAGGGGCGTGGTGGATCATGCGAAACCCATCGAGCCACGCTCCGTGGCCGACGTTCACTTCGATTGGTGCTGACACCTGGCAAACGCTCCTGCGTTTTCACGTATGGGAGAACATCGACATGCAACTTCCTCCTGCGGTTTGGGTCTTTCCCCAAACGTCTTTCCATTACCTTCCAGTGCCACACAGATGTTTTGGTTGATTTTGCGCTGTAACTCGTGAAGGTCTGGGTTCAGTGGCCTTGTTGTGCTGCTGGTGGCTGTTTGGCTGAACTGAATGGATTTACGGCAGTGTTTATTTGAGATCAGATTGCCATCTGTCTGGAGCTATGGAGCCGTTGTAAGCAGTAGATGCAGACAGTGTGGATCTGTGTGGAAGTCAATCCTATATGTGTACAGTTAATCTGCAATGTCTCTTTAGGTGTGCCATGTAGGTCACTCATAATCCAGAGGAAATATAACAGTAAACGTTTCTGGAGTTAATTTAAGAGCACGCTGGTCCATGAATGCACAGTAGCATATAGTACACATGCAGAAACAAGGCACTTAGATGTTTTCTTTTCTTTTGTTTCAAATATGCATAAAATACATTTCTTACTCTCAAGCCTCAAGTTATTCAAACAAAAGACATACAGACAACAAGACTAAAACTATACATGATAGGAGAGGTATTATATGATATCTACAGCACTTAGATTTAACATTTAAGGGTCAGATATAGTCCAAATTGAACATGGATAGCAGGTATGCATTCAGTTTATACTTCACTGGGTGTTTTTTAATACAGTATGTGGACGTGTCACACACATGCAGTCTGCACAGCGATACAATTATAGTTGCACTGGTCTTTTGAAATTTACATTTTATGGACACAAATGCCTCACAGACAAAAATAAGTACATTTTGTGACATAAGATTCTTTGTGGTTGCATGGCTGACCACTCAAATCCTGTGTAGACCTTTTAATATTTGGGAAAAAAGATTTATGGGAAATGTGGTCTTAACTTTTAAGAAGATAAAATAGTTTTTGCAGCAACTTTGTCTCCCTCCATTCAAATATGTGTTCTTTGTCTTATGTTTCTGTCCTCTAAAATGTCTGACCTTGAATATACTGACTTGTATTCGTGCCAAATGTGTCACTAGTAGTGTGTTTTCACCTCCACTAACACTGTGTAAGCCACACGCTAACAAGCTAACACACATAAATAAATAAAAGATGCTAGCTACATTTACCATTCTAATACATCTGCTAGTCGCCGATTTTGGTGCTCAACAGAATCCTCATCTGAGTCTCTGTCTAACTGAGGCTCAAACATGTATGACTGAATCTCTCTGACGTTTTCTCTAATGCTACCACTAGCCATCCTGATACGCACTGGTCTTTCACTGGTCACCAGTCTTGCCCAGGCCCCTTAAGAAGTACACCGGGCTTTGAAGCCAATTTTCATAGTAGCAAAATAGTGGTAGCTACTCCTTTTTTTTGGGATCCATCACGTGATGCCCTGCAGCCCAGAAAGACTTTTTTACTGTAGACGTAGGCAGAATTTTTACTTCTGCGTTGAATTGACGCCGTAGCTACAGCGTAGGCTCCGCGTTGACGTAGAGCCTGTGCCATAACCTAAGCCGTAGCCTGACGTGCACCTACCCAGAAATGTAACCACACGTCGCAGCGATGCAGACCTGTTTATTTAAGCTTAAAGCATTTCCCTCAGTGAAAATTTATTTTCTTATTTGACAGATAAGAAACAATAAATTGTGCAGACAATAAAGCCTCCATAAAAATAGCGTTTTAAGTCTTATGTGTGATTTATCCTGGCTTCATATAAGAAATATAATTTATACAGTGTAAAATGCCATAGGCTCGTGCTAATAACATTAGCATGTTATATTTGTTTGGATGCTTTTTAGTAATAGACAGTTGTTTTGTCTGTGAACCTTGTGAGTTGTAAAGGAGCCAAATTTTGTAACTTTACCTTTGTTAAATGTTGCTGTTGTCACTGGCTACATATGAGATGAGGAAACGTTTGCTGGCCGCTAGGCTAATTTATACAATGTAAAATGCCATAGGCTTGTGCTAAAAACATTAGCATGTTGTATTTGTGGAGAAAATGTGTCCAGATAAAGACAAGTGCTTTGTCTGTGAATGCTGCAAGTTAAAGCGAGGTTGATTTGTGTATGTGTTTGAAATCTTCTCTATTAAGCCATGTTTAATGTGTGTTTTGGGTGTGTTTTGAATCAGCTAAACTTTACAGCACTTCACAGAAACCCCGCCGCTGACTAGTGTTTTGGAGGTGTAATTGCAGAGTGACACAGACACACCCCGCAAGTATAAATGCTAACAACAGCGTAGGCGACGTACGTAGGCTATGGGGCAGGGTCTGCTTTACATTGTAAAGGAGAAGTCTGAAAATCAGTGGATACATTTTTGATGACATCACAACCCCTGCAAAATGACTCGTTTCACTATCACGATATGATCCATTCTGTCCGATAACATTTGGAAAGTCTAAAGGAGCCACAAGATTAAAACATTTTATCCCCATTCAAATTAGTGGAAGTTATCCATTTGGCTGGCAGAGGTTAGCCGCTCAGTTGCACTCAACTGTGCTTGGCTGCCATAAGTTTCTAGTGCACGAGCTCCATGGGCCTCACAGTGCAGAAGTAGTGCTGATAATCTCGAGATCATCCTGTTAATTTTATACATGACAGTTAACCAATTTTGGCTTTCCCCCTGAGCAACTCCCATGGAAATGAATGGTGCCCCGTGTTCATCCCTCTATCCAATTCTCTTAATACATCTATGCTATAGCCATAGTAGTGCCATGTAAGTGCTGGAGAAAGCTGAAAGTGAAACCTACTGCAAGCAGTGGTGGTGAGCTGGGCGGAGGCCAGATGTATTTTTCATTCTGTAAAACATGTCTGGAGAGGAAGCATGAATCAAATATTTCTGAAAAGTTATGGTCATAAGAACAGTATGTTATATCTGCTTACAGGGGCTTATGAGTTTGACCTTTGGATTTGCTTATCGTTAGAGCTTTGGTGCTAAATTTGAGCATACTGCTTTATTGCATTAAGTCTTTCCATATAAAAGTGTCTGCTTAATACAGCAACATTAAATGTGCTGTTGAAATTTTTCTTTGTCACTCCACACTGACGTTCTTTGTTGCACAGATACAGTACAGGCCAAAAGTTTGGACACACCTTCTCATTCAATGCGTTTTCTTTATTTTCATGACTATTTACATTGTAGATTCTCACTGAAGGCATCAAAACTATCAATGAACACATGTGGAGTTATGTACTTAACAAAAAAAGGTGAAATAACTGAAAACATGTTTTATATTCTAGTTTCTTCAAAATAGCCACCCTTTGCTCTGATTACTGCTTTGCACACTCTTGGCATTCTCTCCATGAGCTTCAAGAGGTAGTCACCTGAAATGGGTTTCCAACAGTTTTGAAGGAGTTCCCAGAGGTGTTTAGCACTTGTTGGCCCCTTTGCCTTCACTCTGCGGTCCAGCTCACCCCAAACTATCTCGATTGGGTTCAGGTCCGGTGACTGTGGAGGCCAGGTCATCTGCCGCAGCACTCCATCACTCTCCTTCTTGGTCAAATAGCCCTTACACAACCTGGAGGTGTGTTTGGGGTCATTGTCCTGTTGAAAAATAAATGATGGTCCAACTAAACGCAAACCGGATGGGATGGCATGTCGCTGCAGGATGCTGTGGTAGCCATGCTGGTTCAGTGTGCCTTCAATTTTGAATAAATCCCCAACAGTGTCACCAGCAAAACACCCCCACACCATCACACCTCCTCCTCCATGCTTCACAGTGGGAACCAGGCATATGGAATCCATCCGTTCACCTTTTCTGCGTCTCACAAAGACACGGCGGTTGGAACCAAAGATCTCAAATTTGGACTCATCAGACCAAAGCACAGATTTCCACTGGTCTAATGTCCATTCCTTGTGTTTCTTGGTCCAAACAAATCTCTTCTGCTTGTTGCCTCTCCTTAGCAGTGGTTTCCTAGCAGCTATTTGACCATGAAGGCCTGATTCACGCAGTCTCCTCTTAACAGTTGTTCTAGAGATGGGTCTGCTGCTAGAACTCTGTGTGGCATTCATCTGGTCTCTGATCTGAGCTGCTGTTAACTTGCCATTTCTGAGGCTGGTGACTCGGATGAACTTATCCTCAGAAGCAGAGGTGACTCTTGGTCTTCCTTTCCTGGGTCGGTCCTCATGTGTGCCAGTTTCGTTGTAGCGCTTGATGGTTTTTGCGACTCCACTTGGGGACACATTTAAAGTTTTTGCAATTTTCCGGACTGACTGACCTTCATTTCTTAAAGTAATGATGGCCGCTCGTTTTTCTTTAGTTAGCTGATTGGTTCTTGCCATAATATGAATTTTAACAATTGTCCAATGGGGCTGTCGGCTGTGTATTAACCTGACTTCTGCACAACACAACTGATGGTCCCAACCCCATTGATAAAGCAAGAAATTCCACTAATTAACCCTGATAAGGCACACCTGTGAAGTGGAAACCATTTCAGGTGACTACCTCTTGAAGCTCATGGAGAGAATGCCAAGAGTGTGCAAAGCAGTAATCAGAGCAAAGGGTGGCTATTTTGAAGAAACTAGAATATAAAACATGTTTTCAGTTATTTCACCTTTTTTTGTTAAGTACATAACTCCACATGTGTTCATTGATAGTTTTGATGCCTTCAGTGAGAATCTACAATGTAAATAGTCATGAAAATAAAGAAAACGCATTGAATGAGAAGGTGTGTCCAAACTTTTGGCCTGTACTGTATATGTTAGCCATTAAAAACAAAAACCGTCACCAAAACACAATCATGGAGAGCAGTATTAGTGAGTAATATTTCATAAGGAGATGATAAAGGCACAGCATTTCCTGCCATTCTGATTCGAGCAATACATTACACTGATGTTACTGAAGCAGCATAATGTGTTAAGACATTGAGGATTACAGGTCACCCGCTGCTTGCCTGTCAGATATAATGATACAACACTTCCTGCATTGCAAAAAGCCTCTGTGCTAGTCTGTTTTCTCTTGACCTTTGGTTTAGATTTTATGGCAATTGATGAATATTGTGGTCGAACTATTTATATCATGAAATGATCGAGTGTAGGTGGAGGGAGTAAAGGATAATTTAGTTATGATTCATCACTTGCATAGTTGATTTTTCTTAAAAATCTTTATTTATTTGGGAAAGGTTTGGTAAGCATGCTCAATTTCAGCATGACTCATACAGTTCTGCATGCAGGAGCTGCACTTTCTCACTGTTACTTGGATGTAGAGGCGAAATATTTAAGGACACCCACTTTGATGACAGTAACAGATTTATGGTAAAAATCCTAATGTCGTGATGACGGCTGACATTTCACAAACTAATATTTAAATAAGAAAACTTCCAATACTTGGATGTGAAGGCTATAGTCTTCCAGCAGCTATGTCTGGAGGTCCATGGGAGTGTTAACTGTGCACAAACAAGCATGGACAGATTACTGCAAAGACCTGACCCATGGTCTTCACCTGCACATTGTGACTCAGATTATCATGTAACAACCAGGAAAAGAAAACAGAGAGACAAAGAGGACCACAAAGAGACTGCAAACAGACATAAAGCAACCACGAAGACAAACAAAATGACTACAAAAAGACACAAAATAACCACAAAGAGACAAAAAAACAACCACAAAGATACACAAAACTGCTACAAAGAGACAAGGCAACAACCAGAAGACACAAAACAATCACAGAGACACTAAACAACCACAAACAGATAACAATCAAGCATGAAAACGAAACAAAAAAAACAGCTTCAAAAAGACACTAAACAACGACAAAGAGACACAAATCAACCACAAAGAGACATGAAAAGAACTATAATGATACACAAAACAACCACAAGGAGACACAAAATAACCGCACACAAAATGTCCACAAGAAATACAAAAAAAAAGATGCAAAACATCTACCAAGAGAGACAAAACGAAACCTAACAAACAAACAAACAAAAAAAAGGGTAAAAGAACAAGAAACTGCAAAAAGGGTGAGGGGGGCAGTGACACATGAAGCTGTCCTTATAACTTTAAAATAACTGGTGATAATGGTCTATGTCAACATGCTTCAGGTTGTAGGTTCTGTTTCCAATTTCTGCTACTGCATGAAGACAACATTAATCACTCCCAGCAAGCTGAAATCTAATTCCCCAGATGATCCACGTTGTTTGAACCAGTCCAGCAGCTTCCAATCAACTTGCAGGAGAGAAAAAACAAATACAAATTTTAAAAGCAATCATGACTTTTTGAAATTTATTAGATTATTAATGTGATGTTAAAATGGTATACATCAAAGCACATCATGACTCATTTAGGACATCTAATACAATGATTTGAGACTTGCAAACAATGACTTGGTCCCACCGCTGCTTAATACTATGTTTAGAAAATAAAAATAAAAATAAATCATCTTACATGGATGAAATTCTGGTCTGCTCATTAAAAAAAAGTTACTATCCATGGTGCATGATTTTTTTTATTTATTTATTTTTTTTTTAAATTGAACCTTCATTTAACCAGGAAGTCCCATTGAGATTGAAGATCTCTTTTACGAGAGAGACCTGGCCGAGGTAGCAGCCAATCAGACACATTTAAAATGCAACAAATACAACTTATAATACTAAAATCCACAATAAAACATCAACTATTCGAACATCGTGGCCTCTCAAGAAAAACAAGCACATGTCTCTGTCACCACATGCTTTATGATGCCCTTAAATTCATCAGTGGATATAAGTGTTTATCATTTTAGATCTTTTTTAAACATTGTTCCATGCTCATGGTGCGCAGTAGGAGAATGCAGTATTCCCCTAGATCTCTTAAAACCAGGGGTACATTAAAGCAACCACTTGGAGGAGCGTAGCTGGTAACTACCAAAGCTGACACACAGAAGGGTGCAGAGGTAGGCTGGAAGTTTGACCAATATTGCTTTATAGATAAAAATATACCAGTGCTGTTGTCTGTGAATGGTCTATGACGTCCAACCCACCATATCATAAAGAATGCAGTGATGAGTACACGACTTTGCATTTGTAGTAAAACACAGAAATGCATGGTAGACTGAATCAAGGCTACGTAAAATGGAGGAGTTGCATTCATATACAATGTGTCACTGTAATCAATCACAGACAGAAAAGTAGCCTCCATAGGTTTTTTCATAGCAAAGAAAGTAAAACAAGATTTATTTCTGAAATGAAAGCCAATCTTCACTTTAAGCTTCCTAACTAGAGTAGCAATATGTACATTAAATGAAAGCTTGTCATCTGTCCATATACCCAAGAACTTGTATGAGGACACTCTTTCAATGGATTTACCATCAGAAGTGAAGATGCTAAAATCATCAAGCAACTGTGAACGGGCTTTTGAGAAGACCATAAACATAAAATGTATTTAGCTGCAGGATTTTCCAGAAAACATCCACCTTTTTTAACCAATCCCATAATAAGCTGATCTGTGTCTTATTTAGTTTGACTTCCTCTGTACAATATCCCAACATGTTATTCTCTTCTCCCCACTCAGCACTTTGCTGCCCACCTTCTCAAGGACGTTCTAATTGTGTATTCCACCCTTCTCCATCTGTGTTGCATTCAACAGGTCCGGACGGTTGTACCCTTCCTTAGGATTACACAGATCTGATTACTGCACAAACAATGCCACTCCTTTCGTTGAAGATCTGCTTGATGCCCTGTGAGGCCTCACTCTGTGCTCGGCTCGCTGACCTGAAGATAGGAGAGATGCTTCAATCCACGATGCACGTAGGTATGTTTGTGTTCATGACTAATTTCCTGGGTATGCATCCGAGGTGAGGTATGACAACTCTCTTACTGTACCAAAAACAAGTTATTTCCAGCGCTTAATCTAAATCAGGCAGAGTCTACATTTCTTCAGCTTGTGCAAGACTTTCCTTCAGTATGCTTCACCCTTTTTTTTTCCTCTGCTGTGCCCTTTGCCACAGAGGGAAAGGAGGTAATAGCGTTCACTAATTTGGCCCTGGGCTGCACAGTCAAAGCCATATGCCAGAGTGAATCTGTAAAGCTAACATTAGGCAGCAGATATCTGAGGCTAGCGGCTGTGGGCTTTGACATCCTGTATTACACCTAATTGCCACCAGACATTACATCGAAGTCTCTGCAAAAATCCCCCACAACCACCTGCTCCTTGCTCTGTTTACCTTTTAAACCAGGAATAATGCAGGCGAGAGCAGGGCGAGAGTTCCTTGCTGTTATTTTCTGACACCCGAGCTGAGGATTGGGGAACTGGAATGTCAGTAGAAATTTGAATTTGAGACGTGTTGGGATAGTTAAGGGGTATCCCCCAGTGCATTGTGTTGCAGGGGTACTGTGTATACTTTTCTGATTTATGTGTTTTTGTAAGAGTAATGAGAGAGGGAGAAAACAGGGCAGGGGTAATATGGAGGCATAACCATAATTAGGTGAATTATAAGTTTCACCGTCATTTTCGTAACACGGGGGGAAACTTTTAATGAACATTACAGCGAGAGGAGTGTAAATGTATTCTATGCACAAACATGTGGTTGTGGCCATGATGCGGTGAGTGTACATTTTTAGCAATTTCGTACATTTGAACCAAATACCAGTGTCTCATGTGGGCTGTAAATGAATTCATCCTCCCCTGTCCCTCGCTCCTTTGACATGAAAGACAGGAAAATTCCACACTCCTTGACAGTGTAATGATGAAATGATTTCATAGCGCTGTATCCTCTCGCACCACAGTGTCAACCCCTAAATAAGTCAAGCCCCTCTCACTCTCTTTTTCAACTAGCAGGCCCAAAGCCTCCTGCTGTACGGTGTGGAAATAATAACCCACTTATAAAACAACAGTGTTTACGGATTTTATGACTCCAATTTGGAAGGAAACCATGAAGTTTTGTTACGTGCTTAATTCAATTTCTCTGTCTGGTACACTTGGATACAAAACGGTGACCTAAGCGATCGCATTTGGCTGTTGGTTGTGATGTATTTTGGTTTGCGTGGTTAGTTACAGTGGAGGCCTAGAAAGAAAACACAGGCTTAGATTTAGACTCAGTGTTCTCAAATAACTTCTCTTAATGAACCAATTAATTTTTTGATGTTCTTTTGTTTCCAGTTATTTTCACCACTGATTGCCTGTTATCATTTATTATAATCAGAGGAATCTAGAATTACTTGGGTAACACTATGGCAATGGGACTTTAATGTGGCAAGAATCAAATGCAATTATTGATCCCTTTAGGGAAACTGGAAAACTTAATGTTGCCATGCTTGAAGTCAAGTTCAGCCAAAGAGCAGATTTCATATTGAGCCTACACGTATACAAATACATAGGGTGCTGAACACAGCAATCGCACTCGGGTGCGCACCAAAAACAACCAGACCAAGGCCTTAAAGAGGTGGACTTGGTAAACAAGTATGAGCATGTTACAGTCCTGGAGGAGTATTAATGTGCGCCTCTTCCTGTACTGCCTTAATATGCACATTAGGCGCATCCAATGCATCAAAACATTGTTTTCTAGTTGGAGCCGCGCCTCGTTTTTTGTATGGTTTGACTAAAATGAACAATGACAGCAATACAGTCCACAATGACCAGCGCTAAAATCAACCTGCGTAGATGTCCCTCCATTGTGACATTAGAAAGTGTCACATTTATCTTGTAAGTGTACTCTTCTTCAACGTTTTGTTTACTTCCTGGATTTTTCACACATGGAAATTCTGACCAATCAAGAGCAGCTTCCTCACGCAAGGCATTTGATCTGGTCCTCTTGTAAATGCTGCCGTGAGAACACGAACCAACTCTAGGCAATTATGCAACTTTGTAACAAAATTAGTCCCTGATTCAGACCAAAGCAAGACAACTCTAGTCTAATCTTTGTGTATTATAAACATGGATTTCAATTATTGATCAAAGTCCTTTTAATTGTTAGCAAAGTTCAGCTATTAAAAGAAGTTGCCAAGAAAGGTTTGAATCAAAATAGGTCCAAGAAAACTCCAAGATATGAGGGTAAAACCAGACACAAGATCAAGACCAAACAAAAAATACCATTACACATATTAAAGCACACGTCATTTCAACAGTCACGGCACAACATTTAATTTGAGATTTTGATGTTACATCAGAAAAAAAGGATTAATTAGCAATAAAGCACACCCTTGCTTAATTAAAACACACTCAGCCTCATTTGGTCTGATATAACCAGTGTCTTGTGTTTGATACAGCCATGGCCCTCGTGCCCTCGCAATTTGGCCTTGTGCCCTTGAATAAAATATCTGAAAAAAAAAAAAAGCAGCTTAGAGGGGTATAAAGCCAAAAACCCTCAACTGGTACGTACAAAATTACCCAGATAATTGGCACTGCTTCTGAATTATTGGGCCCCTAGAGCAAGTGCACTAAGAGATTTCTGTTGGCCAAGCTGAAAACTTCCAGTTTAGCCCTCTGCTAAATTTTTTGAGGATACAATTATTTTTTATTATATGGCTCCTCTTAAATTGTCAAATGTTATCGGACTGAATGGACCAATTCCTGACAGTGAAACGTATCATTCCACAGGGGTTACGATGCTTAAAAAAATGTATCCACTGATTTACAAACATCTCTTTTACGATGTAAAACTGTGGGAAAAAGACTTTTTGGGCTTGGTGGCATTATGTGATGGACTCAGAAGTTGTAATTTAATTTGGACCCACTTTAAGCAGAAAAAAAGGCATATGACACGCCTCTGCTTATTATTGTTTGTTGCTGTGGGCTTTTCAATGCTAACAAGCCAGCAAGTAGGTTTTATGTTAGCAAGCACTGTGTAAATAATTAGCCTATGACTCCAAAGCCTGTGCGTAAGAGTTCACGTGACTTTGTGTGAAACAGCAGTTCATTTTTGTTCATCTAATTAGACTCATTTTCATGACATTAAAACATGTCAACTTTCCCTTTTCTTGTGTTGTTAGTCAGTCTTAAATCACCTGCTATATCACAATGCTAGGTAAAGCATAGAAAAAATAAATGGGGTGAACTTTTTTAGCACTACTTTAGGTAGGTCTATTTTATGCTACGTTTTAGTCACAGATATTCTGCTGGTTTTAAAACCAAACAAGAAGCTAACACACCATACATCATTAGGAGTTTATTATCTGGTATCCTAATTTTGATGTCTTCAGAACAACTGACCCAAGGGAAACAGGGGGAACATCCTGTAGTTGCAGCTTGTTGACACAGTGGCATCTGTTCTTGAAAAGTCACAAGCAGCACAGTCCACACCCAATCCAACTCCTCAGGAAACTACCGTTACATATGGGTCTCAGTAGACAGACATGGAACAATATTCAAGCTTTACCTCTATGAACATTTTACTGTGTCACATTGTGTGTGTGTGTGTGTGTAGGTGTGTGTGTGAGAGAGAGAGAGACAGAGAAAGGTGAAGGAGATTTACTGCCCTAATCAAAAACTGGCTCAGAGTTGGAAATGTAGCGTGAATGATGCCATGAAACTGTCCCCACTCTGATGCTGTGATTTATCACACAATATGGGAGTCATAAAAGAACACCAGTTCAGAAAAAAAAATCAAATCAACAACAGGGACAAACTTTCATAAGCTGTCCTGTGTAGTGTAGCCTGCATGCATGACCATCCACATTCCTTTGCCAGCAAAGCAAACAAATGTACATTTGGATATTTTCTTTTTCGCCTTGGATGTTACACAAACCTGTTGCCACCGGGATGATGCATCGTGCCGCCAGCCCTTCATCAATATGGATAATTACACTTTCTGCGAACTTGGTGCAGTTGCGTTGTAAATATTTTTGCTGGGAATTGGGTTGTTATTCCCACGGTGGCTCCACACAGTCCAGGCCTTCCTGAGATGAACCCAAGCATATCCCGTGTGTCACTGTGTATCTGTGCTGAGAGGAAGCATGACCAACTGCACTTTGGCACTTCATTAAACAAATCACTGGAACGGTTAAAGCCACGAGCCTGCAGGGACTCCCAGAGAGACAAAGAGGGTAGGCTGCAGGGTTGTGTAATGGTTTTTGTCTCCTCATGGAATACACACATGTAAACATATATTGACAATGTAATATATTCAAAACATTAGTGCAGAAATGATAAGTCTCTTAAATGAAGAAACTTTGACACGTGTAAATTGTTTAAGTAGTTTGTCAAACAAAAATGCACATCCTTTGTTTCCAGCCTCTCAGATGTTAAGATTTCTGCTTCTATCTGTTTCATATTATTGTAAATTGAATTATTTTGTGTTTTAGACTGTTGGTTGGAAAACACAGGCTATGTGATGATGTCACTTTGGGCTCTGGGGAACTGTAATGGGCATTTATCTTTATTTTATGGTTAACAATCAATGGACTGAACCAGTGAATCGGGGTAATTCTATGTAAGTGCAGGCGTGCAATAAATTCTCATTATCAAAGGAATAGTTTGACTTTGTGGAAATTTGCTAACTCACTTTTATTCCAAGTGTTTCATGAGAACATTGATTCCACTCTCATGTATGTCTGTTTAATATGTAGCCTTAGGGGTTGACACATGCTGCGCGTCTTGAACCGCCTGGAAAATGCAAAGTTGGGCACTGTGCACTACTTTTGTGCCTATTTTGAGGTTGCATCTAAGGTTGCTAAGCAGCCTTAACAAAGCACTGTATCATAGCCTATTTACCTGAAATCCTGAGTGCAGAGCTGATCGGACAGCGCTGATTAGACAGAGTTTCAACAATTAGTCGGAGCCTCCTTTCCAGCGCCCTGGAGTAAACTTTACCCGGGAGGCTGAGCAGTGTGATACCCCAGTAGTTGGAGCACACCCTCCTGCCCCCTTTTTTGAAAATGGGAACCACCACCCTGGTCTGCCACTCCGCAGGCACCGCACCCGACCTCCATGCGACACTTAAAAGGCTTGTCAGCCAAGACAGCCCAACAGTGTCCAGAACCTTCAGCATCTCAGGGCGATTCTCATCCACACCCGGCGCCTTGCTGCTGGGGAGCGAGTTCCCCCGAGTCTTCAAGCGCTGTCTCTTCCACGAGATCCTCAAAGTGCTCCTTCCATCTTCTTCCAGGCGCTGTTTATGTAGGGCATTAGCCAGCAGCCGTTAGCTTAGCTTAGCATCACGACTGGAAACAAGGGAGAGCAACCAGCCTCACTATGTATGTCCAAAATCAGTCTACAACTACCTCTAAAACTCACCTTTAAACACTGTATGCAGAGGTGTGGACTCAAGTCACATGACTTGGACTCCAGTCAGACTTGAGTCACAGATTTGATTACTTTGGACTTGACTTGACAAAATCCAGAGAAGACTTCCATCTCAACTTGGAGTTTGACATTAACAACTTCATGACTTCACTTGGACTTAAGCTTTTTGACTTGAAAATACTTGATACCCTTTAATTCGGCATTTCACTAGATGATCCACTTGTTTGAACTAATCCGACAGCATCCAAACAAGCTGCAGGAGAGAAAAATAAAAACCAACATTACATTACTGAGCACCAGTCAGAAAAAAAATATACCAAATAACTACACAAAAAACTATGTGATGATCAATAATCAATGACTTGTAATATGCAAAAAGTGCAGGTCAACAGAGACTCAAAAACTTCCAAAAAAAACTTGATTTAACTAATAAATACAAACATAAATACAACTAAGAAAATGAAACCCTGGATTTTCACCCGGGAGCCTGCTGTTAGCTTCCCCTGTGAGATTTAAGCCAAACCATAATGTTCATTTTCTAATATTCTTTTACCAACGTAAGTGTATTTTGCATGCATCTAACAAGCAGAAACTGTACATTTCCTGTGAATACTGAAGCGTATTTTGAAAAGACACAATGCATTTAACAACAGACGGGAGGACACCTGGAGCATTATAATTAGATGTGAAAGTTCACTGACAAAGTGGCAGTATTGGAGGAGTTGGGATGAGAACATGAAAGATGACTTATAAACAAGGCAGCACGCTCACTCAGTCGAAATCTACGGCTTGCAAAATGATCTGCTCCTGGGACAAAACAAAAATCAAAAGCAGAGTCCAGCCATAGAGAGCAGGTCAGAGCACAGCCTAAAATAGAACAGGGAATCCTGACGCTTGTATTTAAAGGGGTGGGAAACACCTCCTCCCACGTGTGTGTGTGTCACACTCGCAACCAGACAGAAACAGGAGGCTTGACTATAATAAATGAACTGCCACAGCCGTGCTATTTCAGGTTGGGTCACTGGAATAATACAGGGGCTGGAGGCACAGCCGGGGCAGCGATCGCATGTTTCCCTGCGTGTGCAGCCTGTTTCTGCCTCCTGTCACACACTGACACACAGACACACACAGACAGACAGACAGGTAAAGCGGATTCAGACTTCACCATTAAGTCCTTGTCTGACTGGATCTAAAATCCTCTCGCACTCTGTGGCTCTCTCAGTCTTTGCTCACCTGAGTATTTAGTTTCATCTCAGGAGAAGAATGCTCTGAAAATATGAGGCTTTAAGCTGATGGACTTTTCCAGATTTTGTCTGTGAAAAAAGTAGCCATGATCTGATGAATGCCACATCATTACTACTATTTTTAAGGCTCTCTGGGGAGTGTTAGACTTCTAGTAACACTATGGAGCTGTTTTTCTGAGTAGGTCCCTGGTTTGTTTATCTCATGCATCTGCATGATGACGCAACTACATGCAGGGGACACAATATACATTCCTACCAGTGATATGACACTTTTCCACTTATCTACCGATGGCGGTGACACAGTAAAATATGCAGCAATGCCCCAACAAAGACAGGGAAGACTGCAAGCATGGATAGAAACAATGTTGGATTTAAAATACTTGGCTTTGCAAATGTCTTATGAGGAAAGAAATGCCCTTGACACATTTGTTCAACCTCAAAGATACACACCATGTGTTCTTATGAGTTACACTGAATGTAAACATATGTTGTTTACAACAAAACTCCACAGGGCCCCTTTAAATTACAGGTGATATAAACACAGGTATATCATTATTTTTCATCACTTTCTAGAATTTATTGTTAAGTTTATTATGGAATATTTTTAGCTGTTCGGTAGTACATGTGACTTATGATAACATCTGGCATCAGTCACATGAAAACAACTGCCAGTTAAACAAAAGCAAAATGATTTTTGTAAAGATTTCATTCCCTTTAATAAATATGCACACTTTTTAGCATGCGTACTGCCCTTTTTGGTGTACCATAATTTTGCTTCTTCTCTCGGGTGATACATACTCAAACATGCTTAGAATTAGCATGTAGAGCTCATGTGTGTTTGATGCTCATGTGTAGCAGCAGCTTTGTTGGGACATTTTGGCTGAAAAGTTGTTTGTACTGAGCTTGAGATCCTGGACCATTTTGTCTACATGCCCCTCTGTTGAGAAATGTTGTAGCATTTATCTCTAGATCCAACAAAACTTCAACAACAACGTCCATGATGTGTGCTCTTTGGGCTAGCCGCATGTTTTGGCTCAGCTAAGTTGACCGCTTCTGATCCTGACTTAAAATATGCCCCAAACCTCTAATGCCAGAATCTTTTGCTGCATTATGAGGCCTTCTTATCTGGTTTCACACACATGCAAACTTAAAGGAACAGTGTGAAGGATTTAGTGGCATCTAGCTCTGAGGATTGCAGGTTGCAAGAAGTTGAAACTTGTCCCATGTGCCGAGTGTGAAACAGGAGATTTTTTTAACCGCAAGCCGAATTATCCGCAGAGGTCTGATTAGGTGATTAAAACTGTAAAACACACATACAAAATACATAATAAACACATATAAATCTGTGGTTTTCCAACACTGTACGGCTTATTGCAGATGGAGTGCTAGCCCATCACCTGCTAATGTGTGCTCAGCTTTTTCCTCTTATGATTAAAGATCCAGAGATTTACGAGATTTTTATTGGGAGCCGAATCATCCACAGAGGTTTCTTCCTCTCCAAAACAAATGGACCTGGTGATTTAAACAGGTAAAAATATGAAATAAAACAGTTTCATAGTACAAATCAGTGTTTTTCCTATGCTGTTCAGCTTGTTGCAGATGGACAGCTTGCCTGTTACCTGCTAATGTATGCTCACCTTTTTTCTCTGATGATTTAAGATCCAGACATTTACGAGATTTTTACTGGGAGCCGAATTATCTGCAGAGGTCTCTTCCTCTCCAGAACAAACTGACCCGGTGATTGAAACTGGTAAAGACATTAAATAAAGCAGTTTCATGTTACAAATCAGTGTTTCTCCTATGCTGTTCAGCTTCTTGCAGATTGCCACGAGTCTAGCGCTTGCTAATGTGTGCTCACCTTATTCTCTGATAACTTAAGATCCAGATGTTCAGGAAATTTTCAATGGAAGCTGAATTATCCAGAGAGGTCTCTTCCTCTCCAAAACAAATGGAGCTGAGGATTAAAGCTAGTAAAAATGCTGAATTGAGCAGTTTCTTGTGAAAATTCAATGTTTTTCCGATGCTGTTTGGCTCATCAGGGGTTGCTAACTACAAAGGCTGAAGCAAAAGCGTGAATCGCCCTCTCCAGAGCCAGTGTTTGGTTTGTCTGTTCTGGGCTACTGTGCAAACATGGCGGTGCAACATGGAACTCCGTGGACAAGGACCCCCTCCATATGTAGATATAAACAGCTCCTTCTAAGGTAACGCAAACACAACAATTTTGATTTTCAGGTAATAATGCACCAAAGAAAACTTACTTATTATATTTTAATCCATTTCTGTCAATATATCCCTCTAAACCTTACAAACTGGACCTGTAATAGACCTAGACAATTAAGGAGCGTGTCATATCCGTAACACAATCAAAAAAATCTACTGTCAAGAATCAATGAACTGGCTCACTTCTCACATGCCTCCTCTTCACCCACAGCATCATTCAATCTCTGATAGGACTTTCCTCCCTCATCACATGACCACTTATAGTTCAGTCCCCAGCTCTCCTTCCCCCAGCCTTACAGAGCTACCCTCAGCCCCCCAGCCTCTGCACTCCATGCCCACCCAGGTCCCTCCACAGAGGGGCTTGCGCCCCAGTGGAAACAGGCCTGGTCTGGTTACCCACCGTGGAGATGATGGATTGACGGCTCACTTACGGGAAAGGCCGGGGCCTTCAGGTAAACAAGCGCAGGGCTGTATTAAATATGAAGGAGAGAAAGAAAACATGTTCTACCTTTTGGCTAGAACTGAGGGAAAAGGAGACAGGAATGTGGTTTGTGCTGTATGCATTAAAACCTGAGGCTGACATGCTGCGTTAAAAAAGAGTACATGTTTAGGAGTTTCACTCAGGCCAATTCTCATCTCTAGATAAAGTAAATGTGACTTGGTCATTTGTGTTCTAATTGCTTTTCCAAATTAGCGGATTACATTAAGATTGTATCTGCAACTTGTACACTTGACAGAGCGCTTCAAACATGAATGCTACCTTTTAGAAATGCCCTTGGATCCTTGATAGTGGTGACATTTTTTTCTCTATCCTGCCTTAATTTCCCTCCAGTAGGCCTACCAAGCAATGATCCATGGGAAGCCAAATCAACAAGGAAATTGGGCTAGATCTTTGCCCTCCCGAATGCAGTATAAAAGCCATTTCGCTCATTACCCTGCCACGAGGAACGTTCACCAACATTACTCTCCGATTGGTCCTGATGGCAGTAATTTCATCTTCTAACAATCTGATCCTGACAAATTAATTTCTGCTCCATTTTTTTCATGCTAAAAAGAACCCCTTCAATTCAGCAGTGACAAAAACTGAGACAGACAAAATGAGATAATATAAGTGACTGTAAATGATGATTAACCAAAGCTTCAACCGCCTAGCTCTTCCAAAGACAGGAAAGTCTACGTTACCTAAAGAAAAACTGCTGTAAAGTTTTGGACATATAAATAAGAGGAAATTAATTAAATGCAGGGCAGGCAGTTTGGCGCCATGGAAAGAATACACAATTTAGAGTCTTGCGCCAAGGAGCCAAATGGACAAAATGAAGGTGATCAGTCATATTTCGCTGCTTTTTGACATTAAGCATATGCTTTTTTTCTAAGAGGTCAGCTAAGCAATTTAGACAAATTGGACAAAATTACAAAGGTAAACATAGGGAGAGGTCTCGTAATGTTTCTTTCACTCCCTTTTTCTTTCCCTCAGTCTCATTTTCAGACACTATTTTGTTTAGTAAATCCCTTACCTGAATTTTCTGTGACGGTAACAGTGAGACAAAACGACTCCGTCAGGGCTATCAGGGGCAGGGCTGTGTTATGGTGTTTGACTGCACCACAATCCACCTAGCCAAATAAAACTACACTCCTTTTCCCCAGAAAATACTTGTGCAACCACTGAAACTACACAACATACTAAAGCTGTGGATGGTAACTTTTAGAAAAATATGTTTCTGTCATATTGCTGAAACTGTCACTATATCCACACAGTAGTAAATGACACAGATAATCTGTGAAAAAATCATGTTCTTTCCCCTCTTTCTACTCCTTCCAATTTGCAAGAATCCACCACAGCTTAACAACAGCAACCACTCAGGGCTGAGGAGTTTCTAATGCAATTGTCAATATTGTCAATCATGGCTTGTGAACTGCAGTCAAACTGTCAAACTAGGCAGCGCTGATCAAATATGAATCAAGATTCTGTTACTGTATTGAATATTTCTCTCCACAGATGTTTTCCGAAACATATTTTAGTGTACTGTTAAGCTGTAAAATGAGAAAGTTTGTGACCTGGCCACCACGTTGGAAACAGTAATGTCCAAAAAGAGCATCACCCACTGGCCGGAGCTAACGTTCTCATTTTACAGATAAACAGTACACTAAAATATGTGTTTAAAAACATTTGAGGCAAGAAATGAGCAATATAGTAACAGGATCTTGATTAATATTTGATCAGTGCTCCCTAATTTGACAGTGTGACCACAGTTCAGGAACAGTGAATGACACAATTTTCAGCTGCATTAGGGACTCCTTGGCTCTGATTGGTGGGTCAAACAAAATCTGGACTTTCACCTGAGAGCCCAGTGTTTGTGTCCCGTGTGAGACCAAAAGTCAGTTGAGTTATGTTAATCACTAAGTGTGCTAGTATGTGCAGTGTACTATGCTATTGGTGTATGTCGCATAATGTAATTTTGCATTAGTAACAAACATGCTTATTTTAAGTCCAACCATGATGTTTTTCTATTTCTTTTAAAGCTAACCATGTCCTTTTGTTGCCTTAACCTGGGGAAGTAAACCTAATATAGTGTTTACATACATTATAAATTTATTTTGAAAAGAGTGTATGCATTTAACAAGCAGAAACTGTCCATTTTCTGTGAAAACAAATTTTGAAAAGAGACCATGCATGTGACTAGCGTTGAAAATAACGCAGGAGGAGGGGTACCTAGCGCCTCATTTTTGATGTGTATGCTAATGACCAGTTGCCGGTATTTGACGAGTTGGGAGTGAGAATGTGTTGGTCTGAATATAATGGAAGATTCAGAAAATATGACAAAAACTTTTTTCTATAACAGCTACCAACTGTAGCTTTCACTGTGTATACAGTATAGATTTCAACAAATGGATCTGCTGGTAGAGATTTAGTTTCTCTGCTTTAGGGCAGTTTGACAGGATACATGACATGTGATCTTTTAGTTAGATGCTAGTCAGTCTTGTCTACGTCTTTTTCCAGTGCCACATTTTCAGCACTGTTGTTGCCTTCATCAGTTCTTAAATGCAGGCTTGAGATTTGATTTGATTCATGCCCCGGGTATGCAGTTTGCATATGTCCTGTCTCTCTGTTAAATCATTATATGATGACTCTTTTGGGACTGTACTAGTTGGTTCAGCACCCTGTATGTCATTGTCCATCAATCCCATCAAAATATAGAATATGTGATGTGCTGATGGGATGTGGACTGGAATCAAATTGCTACTCCCCTGGGATTCATACAAGTGGCTGCAGGGTCAGCCTCAGTGCACCACTCCGGGGTCGACTTGTCAGCTGAGACCCTGCCAGTGCCTTTCAGCACCATGTTTCCATGTGGTACAATAACGGCAAGATGAATCGCTGGCAAGAGGCACACACACTCGCTGAGCCCATTGCTAACACCTTTTGGGTCTAGACATGCGTGCAAGGTGCTGAAAAGTGAGAGCGGGCTGCAAGGTGATTGGACATACTGACCACAGAAATGAGGTTTACATAGGGAGAGTAACAAATATGGGTTGCTAAGACACTGAAAGCAAACTTGCTGCTGCTTTTCTATTCTTTCACAAGTCTTTATTTTTTGTTTTTCCTTCCCTTTTGGAGCCCGCTGGAATTCCTCGGTCAGTCTTCACTTCCTTTCGACAGTTTCAGTGAGGCAACGGTTTGCATTTGACAGGTTTTTATGCCACCTTAATAGCTTAAAGTATCATTAAATTGATGATTGTGGCCACACGTTCAGTAAGACAGAGCATGTAGAAGTGAAACATCAACCGTCCCTTTAAGTGCGGAGCCCTTGACGCTGTTCGGTTTGTTGTCATCTATTTTTCTAATGACTCCTTCACAGTTTAGACAGTGGGCTAGATTCTGTCCACTCCTGTATGCCTAAAAAAGCACAGTGCTGCCATAACCCTAATCACCTAATTGCCCTGCCCTGCCTCATTAGAAAACAAGCCTAACTGGAAAATCACCTTAAGTGGTCTAAATTAATGAGACCTTCACATTGGATGCTGAGTCATCAGAGGCCTGAGTCAGGGCGACGTCACCACAAAGGAAACGGTTGCTCCATAAACTGTCAATGGGCATTTGGGCAGCAGTGGAGAGGCTGACGCTGACCTTGTGACCATCATTATACAAGTCACACTATTGGGTATGTGAGTCACTGTGTATTGTTACTGTATGAGTTTGGGCCACAATGGCCCGGTCACACCACACAGTGGCACAGCAAAATGCATCTTGCAAAATATTTGGTTGAGCTACTGTAGCTGACAAGCTACTGGGCTTGAACATTCAGTAACAAGAGTTCCCTGAGCTTCCATTCATTTTCTCTATACTGTGCTTTTTCTGGCATTTTGTGTGTGAATATTTGTTCAATACAGAGTTTTAACTGAAAGGGTCAAAAAAGGCTCTCCGTGCTAACAAGCTTGCTAACAGCTTGGTAACTAGCAGTTAGCAAGTTCATCAGCTCAGGTTGCTTTTGGAACAATTAGTCCACTATTCAAAAGACTTTTTTTTGTTTGTTTGTTTGTTTGTTTGTTTGTTTTTTTGAAAACAGTTAATCTGAAAGCTGGTGAGCTAACCACTAGCCAGCCGTGGCATGCTACCACTAATCAATAGCTTCAGCTTCTTTCTATTTAATGTACACAGGGTCCTTCACCCCCTAATGGCATTTTGTTCTCTGAATTGTGTATCACCTCATTCAATGAGATTTTTAGTAAAAGGGGGAAACATTCTCAGTGCTAACAAGCTTGCTAACTGCTTGATAATGATAGTTTGTCAGCTCAGTCACCCAAGGGACAATAACTTACACAGTTTATTCAAAAAGTGTATTCATACCATTGACTCCTGTCTGTGCAAACCATTTGTCTTTTGCGGAGCAGTTCATACCACAGTACTTAATACCTCATGGATAGCTTCCTCCATAGAGAGCTCTAGGAATGAGTCCTAAACCCAGAAATCAGTTAGCATTTGGTCAGGTGCTTGAAATAACATTTAGGGTTAACACAAGTTTAAGAGACTTGCATGTTTTGTGCTATTGCATAAAGTACATCAGTAAATACCCCACTCGTGAGCTTTGTAAGCTCTGATGGGTCAGTTGCAAACAAGTGGCTAAATAAGACTTCAGGACTTCATCACGCCTAACAAAGCACTATAGCCCCGTTGTGGTAGGGATATTAAGTTGTGCATCCATCATGTAGTTCATTTATAACCTCATGTTGACTTTTTACTTGTGGCAATTGCATTTATGCTTCAAAAATGGCAAAAGTGGTGTTCATTTATGGAGGTTATCTTGCTGAACAAAATGTGTTAACATCATCTACTGTCGCTTGCCACAGAGATTCAGTTGAAAAATCCCATAGGGAACCACTGCGACACTAACTTCCACATCCCGCTACAGAAAAACGTTATCCCTGGAGCACTCTCTGGGACTCTCTGTTCCCTCAAAGGTCAGCACTGTAGGCTTGCAATTAGTCAAAGATGATAATTTGCAGGTCAGAATGAACCAAATCAAGGATTTAGTTTGCATGCACAAGTAAATCCATGATTCTATTGAAAGTTTTTCTTAATGTAATATTTGGCTGAATGCAGGGTTTGAAGATGGGTGTGGTCAGAGCAAAGGTGCTGGAAGTATGGGGAAAGCATCATTGGCCCCCCACTTTTTTTTATGCAATGCTAAGAAACTGATTAGTCACAAATCATCGAAAACACAGGACGAACTTGATGAACTTGACAGTGAATGCCACAGAAATAGGCCAGATTATTGCAGTGATGACCCCATTATTTTACAGCCGCCGTGTTTCACAGACCTCATAACTCACCAGCTGAGGACGTAGTGTGATGACTTCATTATGTTCGCTCCCATGGTGCTGCATTCCTACCTGTTGAACTCTGACCTCCGACATGCTGTGTGGACGGTAGGCATGTGTCTCCGGAGCAGAGGAGACGCACATATTCTGGGTTTAAACAAGCTGTAAAGTATCAACACTGTCAAGATCGTTCTGGGATAATGGATTGAGTGGACGGTTGGGGCTGCCGGTTGTAACTTTCACAGTTGCATTGTAGACAAATCCCCTTCTTCTTATCTTCCTCACCTTTACCTCCTCATCAGTACAATCTGTCATTTTACTGTCTGCTTGGATCTTATCTTTCTCGATCATAGTCTTTCATTTTTATCTCCAGTTTCCCATTGCTCCAGCTGCCAGTCTTCTTCTGTGCTCTTCCCTGTCTTAACTGGCTGCCTATACAGGACATTAAAAGTTGACACCAATGAACACTTAGGCTTTAGCATGCAACAACATGTTTATGTGCATACATGTTGTCATGCAGCCTTCTGTACCCTTGGAAGCACTGATGCCTGCACAAGAGACAAAGGCATTTACAGTAGATGTGATAGACAGGTACAATTCTTTAGCTCCTGAATCGCATTTCCTACAGGCTTCATGTTTGTTTGGAAGAGATAGCATTGATGCTTTTCAAATATGAATTTTACCAGACTGCAATAAATCCTAACTGAGTCTGCTTTACTGGAAGATTGTAGAGTGCTGTTAATGCATGCAGTGTGAAAGTGTAAGAGAGGCTTCACCTGAAAAAACTGCGAGGAAATTGTAATTCTGAACGGTTACTCAGAGCTTTGGTGAACAGATGACTGTGAGTTTATCAGTCTGTTCTGCCCTACAGCAGTCCAACCATCTGTCTCTCATCTTCTCAAAGTATTTACCATTCACTTCCCCTCTGCCTGCCATCCCTCTGTGGGAGACGGAGGTGTTGATAGTCGAGAAATGATGGTTCTACTGATTCCTTATTTTGGCAAACTCATCACTCCAACCTCAGTCCTCAGCCTCGGGTGATGTAACTGCAGCCAGACCGTATGGTGGATTGAGTTATACAAGCATGTATTCAAGGTAGAGATGCTCTGCAGCCATGAGCACTCCAGCTGGTTGGATGAAAATGTAGCGGATGGAGCTGACAACTTTTTGCTTTTTACCACGCAATTACAGTAAAACTAGTTGTCTTTTTCGATCAGGGGAGTTCATCACACACCACTGTGTAGCAGGAAAATTTGACAACTTAACTTTCCTGAAGTTGCACTCAATCATTCTGATAGATTTGCAGTTATATTTCACATGATAACAACAATCAATTTTTTGTGAACATGTTACAAGCTAACATCTTTATAATGAATAAAAAGCAACAAGTAATGGTTTTAGATAAAGTTTTTTGTAAAAATAGTCCTAATCACTCCATTTAGGATGTTAAATGGTGAGCATTCTAGCTAACTAGCTTACCTGGAGGTGAGCATGGCTAATTTGGAGGGTGAGTTAGGCCAAATGGTGCAACTAGTGTAGATATTGTAAAACTTCACTGAATAGCTCACGGTATTATTTACTTCAATCACTAATTTTAACCATGCATATATTTAGCATGAGCATCTATAGCATGAGCCTTATATTCCTTTCAAACAAAGGCGATGCTCAGCAGAGATAGGAAGTACTATCAAGTTATTTAAACCAGTATGAATATTACTTGTATGAAAAATAAAGCTATGAATTACATATAAATTACAAAATACATAATTGATGTAGCTCCAACAGAGAGTTAGACACTTATTTTATGGCACTCGAGGATTACGGCACCTGGCATACTGAAACAACACCACTTCATCCTGTTAAAACAATATTCACAACTTGAATTACTTTTTATGAAAAACTCTTTTGATTCTTTTAAACGGTGGACTATTAGAGACTTGAAAGAATATGAATAACTTACCGGGTAATTGAGGAATGAACAGGTTTTTGGAGTTTATGACCGCTTCAGAGGTAGGGAGTCACCGCTTTTTTTCTTTCATCTCTGTTGTTTACCATGCTGGTAAATCTGATTGAATTACGGTCTTCTTCGGTGCTCATGGTTTCAGTAACATAAACTGAATGACTGAATAGTGGAGAATTTAACAAAGCTAACGATGTGTAATGTTAGCATGTCCACACTGACTTAAGTTAAAACAATTATATTTGTATGCATAATCAAAGCGTGTAGGCAATAACCCAATGAGGTTTACGAGGTTTTATACACCAAAAAGTCTTCCAGACATCTAATTGAGACCGACATTTATTTGTCAAAATGTGTATGCACACCCGACCAGTGAAAGGGACTCTGCGTTGACTTGGACTCGGTTTTTAATTGAGGTTTTACAGTAACTTGGTGTGGTTGCACTTTTTCTGCATCACGTAGCACCACTGAGCTAGCTAATGTTACAGCTCAGCCGAGGAGGACCAGCCTCACGCCTATGAGTAGATACACGCTTCCTTCTGCGCAGTGATACAGTTGGCGGGTGTATTTTGGTAGAGAGAAAATAGTTCCTACGTGAAACAGCTCTGTGGACCATGTTGGGTAACAGATCATGATTTCTGGAAAGAGACATTGTTGTTGAGTTTTTCAGTTTGGTTTCTTTTCTTTCTTTTTTTTTTCTTTTTTTGCTTTGAGCACCACTAGCCAAATGCCATCTTGTTCCATTATAGTTGAGAGAGGGCAGATATGTCTACGACCAATATCTTCAGCATTCAGCAAGTCACACCAAAATAATCAAGACAGATTAATAGCACTACAAGTAAGAGAGAAAATATGTTTGTTTGTTTTTTTTTTTTCGGGGGTGAACTGCCCCTTTAATCTTTTGCCTTTTATCAATGGGGCACAGTCAAATGCAGTGGTTCCCAAGCTAGAGGGCACGACCCCTCTAGGAATTTAAAAATAAATCTGAGGTGTCAAACAACATTTCTGGTACACAAAATTCTATTTATTTTTGATTATTTTGTGTTTATTTTTTCCTACTTTTTGATAATTTTTGCTTTTTTATTTTTACAAAAACATTCCGCACACAACTCATGTCCACACAAACACATTTAAGGTGTCACAAGTAGATATTGCTTCATTTTAAGGGATCACAAAAAAGTTTGAGCCATATTCCTTTCTTATCTGACTTTGAAGTGATGTTTGTCGGACTGAATCTTTAACTGCAACTATAAGGCAATTGAGTCAGTGGGTATAACTACAGTAACACTATAGTAACAGCACTATATGGCTGGTGAATTGTGAACAGCGGTCAGTCTGGCCCGTAGTCCTCTTGCAGTCTAATGAGATTGATCAGTTGTGACTACAGATGACGCCACCTCAACCACTCTCTCAATGTTTGGTCCTCCCCATATCTATTTTCCTGACTCCAGCCAGTGTCTCCATCACCGCCTATCCAGACAGACAAAAGCTATTCAGGTATCCGTTGTTTGATTTGGGTCAGGGCCTCCCATACCTAATACCTGTAAGCCCTATAATATGGTAATTTGTAGCGGCTGGGGTGAGGAACGTGGATTTATCAATAACGGGGCTGACCGGGCTCATACTGAGCTTAGATTTGGTTTTTTGGAGGGAGACGTGGGGCGCACTGAGGGGTTAGGTGAAACAGAGGTTATTCAATAAGGGGGTGGTTGTTATTCCAAAAGGGAACCAGGGGAACTTATAGGCTGTCAGTGAGCAGGCACTGACAGCTTCGTAGACTGACACTCCGTGTCTGTCCCATGGGGGAAATGGGTAGATGACATGCATGTGCATACATACATACATACGTGTGTATGAACACACAGATATTCAGTCAAGCACATGGAAGGTTATGAAAGTTCCCTCGCATAAATTCATCCAGCATCATTTTTGCGTATATTGTAGTATAAATGTGTATACTTTGTCTTTTTTACAGACTTTTACTGTAAAACACTGAGAGACTTTACAATAAGCAAAAGTTTGAAAGTGATTTTCACCCTGTTTTAATGTCTGAGCATCCAAAAGTTGAGTTTCCTGCTGAAAGAAGACATGTATTCTACAGTTTATGATAAATAAGCTTCTCTTGGGACAAACATGCTGCTGGTGATAGAAAAAAAAGTTCTAACCAGAAAACTGAAGAAAAAAAATGCAAACAAGTTTCTGATTATGCAGCAGACTTTAAGACATGTTTTAAAAAATCTAATTCTCACCCAGACATCTGTAGTATTCTTTCTTTATCTTGGCTGGTCTATATAAAGCCACTCAAAGTGTTAAGACTTGGTCTCAGCTCCCCAGTAATATAAGAGATCTCCTTCCTTAGTCAGGAGTGACCAGCAGAGGCAGTAGCTACAAACTTTGTGTACCATGGAAATGTAAGATGATGAGATGATACAGAGTCTGCTCCAGTAAACACTCACTACCTAAACTACCTGAAAAGGTTGTTGGCTTCAACCTGAACACAATCAAATGCTCACATTTGATTCTTCCTTGTGTTCACATTAAACACACTTCTATCAAATATAATATATGCAATAATTATTATGGTAAATTATCTGAGCTGTGACGAGAGAAAGAATCGAATTTCAATGATTTTACTGTATTTTTATGGGAATGCATTTTTAGGTTGAGCCCCGTGATTTTTGTTGTGGAAAGGGAGTAGTTTACTAACATACAAACATGTTATACTACCTCCAAACATGAGTATTACCGAAAATGATCACTTACCATTTGTAACTATTTTGAATCTTTTTTAATAATATCCCATATTGCAGATATTGATATTGTTAACATTACTGTATCTTATTTACTCTGTCTTTTTAAATGCTGGATACAATAAATGACGGTTAATTTTTATCAGTGTTCATAACCAGTAACCTTTGGAGGCCTGCTATTGGCTGATTTGGTGCTTGACGGAGGAATGTGGAGTTCATCCTTGATAAACTTTAACCAGCATCAGCGCCAGCCTCAACCAATAGCAAAGACATATGTGTGGAGGAGACATTTGTTTCTTTGTGTAACCAGCTGATATTGTATGATATAGGCTAGGGATGCATGATATATATCAGGCTGATAAATTATTAGTCGAAAATGGGACATTTTTATAATTATGCATTATTCTGATAATTAAATTTTAGCTGATAAATGGTGCCAAAATATGAAGCTGGACTGCTTTCATTGACTTAACAAGGGCAGCATCTATACAGCCAACACTGTGGGTGGCAGTGCATGTACCTTTAAACCTGGTTTGCAAGCCACCAGTAAACCCAGAGAAGAAGAACAACAACAGCAGCACACTGTCTGGAGGGCAAAACAAGTCTCGGTGTGGACGTCTTTCACAGTTCCAGAGGAAGACAACAGGATTGCGTTGAGGGTCTGATCTCCAACTACTGAAAAAGTTAGACGCAGAGCTGAAGGACCGTCTCCAGAGCATGAGCACAAGCTAATTAGTAGCTACGGCTAACATCTAACACCAAGTTTTTAAAAGGCTCAACTCAGTTGTTAAACTTATAAATAACTGCTAGCCACGTGATGCTACAGCAGCACGTCTCTCTCTGGCTGCGTGTGTGTGTGACACATTTCATTTCATTTGGTTAGGTCAGAGCTATGGAATATTAAATCATCCATATTTTATCACTACATCTTAGCCTTTCTTACCCTCAGGTTTGCATAAACTACAAGTTATAAACTTCTATTTAAGATACAAAAATTTGAAATTATCATTTACTGTATCAGTTATCAGCCATGAAAAGCAGATAATAATTGGTTATCGGTTGAAAAAAAATCCTTATTGGCCATATAAAATGCAAACTGCCCCACATGAGAGATGCTGCCTGGTTGGCAGTGAAGTGAATGTCAGAAAATGGAATATGTTGCAATAAAATCATATCTTGTGGTATTTCTTAGCAAGCTAGATAATATTAGCTTGCACATTTAGCACAAATACCGCCTCTGCATGCAATTGTCACTCACCTGCATTCGTTCATGTGTGTATACACATTAATTAGGAACTGAAAAAACAAAGTTGTACTCATAATATAAACTCTGACAACTTTTAACTAATAACCATGTAATTCCAAGTGTCTTAGCTGCCCAGGAGACATTAAAACTTCTGGCCAAACAGTTCCTCTGGAGACTGAGGAAAAAGTGTTCAGTTAACATAAAGTGAAAAGTGGAATTTCTACTATTTCTAACTGCGCACACAGACTGTCGAGAAGCGAATGCATGCACACACACACTGACGTAAGGTAAACAAAAGGAATTTATTAAGTCTCCTACCCACTGCCTTTGCATCATACCTGGGTCCTGAGCCAGGGAAGTGCAGCATAATGAGCTGCAGAGATGAAAGCAGCTCTCCAGGCAGCAGGAGGCAGACTTCTTTACACTGTGAAGTGTTTTTGGCCCGCATTATCTTCTTTCCAATCTCTACGGACAAAACAGGAGCAGACCTGGCAGATGGTTGTGATAAGATAAAACCACCTCCACGGGGAATGAATGCGAGAGCACACGCTGCTGGGTCTCTGGGGCTGTTTACCAGGACAAACTATCCTAGATTTTGTACTGCAGTCCATTTAAAGTTAGGATTTTAAGTACACTCATTATTTTTTCCTTTTCTTAAAAACAGTCATTTATCACTAGTTATATGACATATTGACTGAATTATTTATTTAGGTAACTTTCTTACAAATGTGTCCATCATAAAGGCATGTTATGGAGGTCTACAACATGTTTGCTTTACAAGAATTATGTGGAAAAACTGACTGTTGCTCTTTTTTTCAGCCGTCATATGTTGCAAAGAATGGCCTGCTAGTTGAGAGACACCAGAGACTTGTGTAACATCACACTAAGTTCACTGATTTGACTTTCTTTTACATACATCTATGCATCGCCATCTTATTCTACAGTCACATCCCCTCCCCAAAAAACCTGAAAACACTGACATATGCTCCCCGAATCTGGTTGTGACTGTGGTTGTGTAGTTAATTAGTGCCAATGTGGCCGCACTGTTAATCACCTCCATCCCAGCCCTCTCACAGTTTGTTAATACTGGATCCCTAGATTACCTAGACTTAATGGACTCATTAATTACACACATTTACTGTGTTTTTAATTAGTCATCTGTTCATTTAGCAAACCAGTGGTGGGGCTTTTTTCGTAGCCAGGAGCTTGGTGTTATGTAGCGTTACTCATAACAGCTGCTCAGTGGTCAGCTTGAAAAGACAGAATAAATGATGTGTCGAGGACTGGAGCAACTGGAGCTGTGAAACAGAGTGTGGGGGTGTGCGTCTGCTTTGTTTCCAGTGTATTTGTTTCTGGTCGAGTTGTTCCAGGAATGGCAGTGTTCGTATGACAGTGTTTGTTTGCCAAATGATTGTTTACCTCGATATGAGAGTTGAGAAATGTGTCTAGAGGTATGCACATGCACAAGTGTGATTTTGGGATCTCCAGGCACAAGGCAGGCACAGCTCGATCTGCTAGTCGCTGCTCGGAGCCCTACAAGTGATTTGTGAGGCTGTTCCCATCAGGCGAGTCTTGCCTCAGCACAAGTGGAAATGTTTTTCTAATTTGTATATTTTCTGAAGCAGAAACCAAAGCGCCTGTGTGTGTTAATTAGTGGCTGTAAAGTACTTCATGATGTAGCACACGGCACATCGGCATTGCATTGTAACAAAGCGTCCTGGGCCTGTGTGACCACCGCTTCTGCTACTGCTGGTTCCCACTCAGGTCCTTGCTTATTTCATTTCTGCTTTGTAATGGGAGTCAGATGCGATGGTGTTTACAACAGGCCTGAATCAGTCACATGCTGTCTAATTAGCAGCAAATGGGGGAACAGCAGAGACGGATATTTTTCCTCTGAGTAGTCATGAGTGGAGATCAAACCCCATACTGATTCTACATGATTGTCTGCATGAAATGTGTCCAAGCAGGTGGTGACGGCTTTTGAAGTACCGCAGTGATAAATCATGCTTTAACACAAACGAGAGGATGTAAAAAGACTAAGTTCAGGACATTGTATGTCACACTGTGGGAGAGTGGAGGCATACAGTCAAATCAGCACAGGCATGTAACTCTAAAACTCAACCACAATATTAAATATTGGCATTGTACATTTCTGCAAACCACAGATATGTCACATTTGTACGTTTCATTAGTAGTGGATATGTTGGAATTTTACATTTCTTTACATTTCAATTTTCAGTTTAATGTTGTGACAATGCTTGGGTTAATTTGTGGTTAGGTCTCACAAAAACACTTGTTTAGGTTTAGAAATTACATCTTGTTTTGGCCCAAAATACCCACTTGTCACACTATTGGCAATGAACCAAAGTGTTGTTGAAATATACCTTCTGCGGTTGCCATAAACAAGGCTGGAAATGTCCCAAGCTGTTGTTCCAAAATACCTACTTTTGTTGCTACAAACACGGCTGGAAATGTCCCAAACTCTTGTTAAGAAATACCCACTTTTGTTGCTACAAACACGGCTGGAAATGTCCCAAACTCTTGTTAAGAAATACCCACTTTTGTTGCTACAAACACGGCTGGAAATGTCCCAAACTCTTGTTAAGAAATACCCACTTTTGTTGCTACAAACACGGCTGGAAATGTCCCAAACTCTTGTTAAGAAATACCCACTTTTGTTGCTACAAACACGGCTGGAAATGTCCCAAACTCTTGTTAAGAAATACCCACTTTTGTTGCTACAAACACGGCTGGAAATGTCCCAAACTCTTGTTAAGAAATACCCACTTTTGTTGTTACAAACACAGCTGGAAATGTCCCAAACTCTTGTTAAGAAATACCCACTTTTGTTGCTTGGCAGCCATGTCACCCAGATGTCACACCATCTACAATCCCCTCCTCCTCCTCCTGATCACAAACTGAACTCATATACAGTATATGTAATTTGATCTCTGTCACTTTAGAAATGTTGATATGATACCCATGAAAGATACAAATGTTACATATTCACACACAATGCCAATTCTGTCAACTGGGCTTAAAAGCCAGACCCCAGCCCACATCTTTAAGAGGCAACCCAACTGAACCTTACTGTTACTGCCAAATTTGAGTCCTAAAGCCCAACACAGGCCTGCAGCAAGTTTTTGCACTCTTTCATCCATTACTGATCATTAGCGCGCCAAACTAATACAACACAAGGGCTACAAACTCTCTTTTCCTTCTCCCACTGCACACACATGGATTTCAACAATCTGAAGATTCTAAGAGAGAGAGAGAGAGAAATGTCCTAATTAATTACATTTGAAAATAACCAAAATTAAGCCTGATTAGGCCTCACGACATGGCTTGAACTCAACCCAAAACCCCAAACTTTATCAGTACCATTCAGGTCCAAGTTGTGTATCGGAGATGTAGTAAATAGCACAATACGCTGTATTTATTAAACAAAGCGCTTTACAGTTTGCCTCTCATTCACCCACTCACACACACGAAACACACCAATTGTGGTGGAGATGGCTGTAAATCCTTTCATACGTAGCATATCAACATTTCCACAGGTAGTATATGAGCTGATTTTGTCATCTTGAGGTGGAGGGGATAGTGGATGGCATGACACCTTGGTGAGACAGCTGCCAAGCTGCAGACTACTGTCCAAGTCCAACAAACAACACCAACAGTTGTATTTTGGTGACCCTTAGCTGTGTTTATCGCCAATGTTTGTGGCACCAAACCTAGATGTTTCTGACTGACACATTGCAGAGTGTCCCAGCAGTGTTTGGCACAACAAACCTGAGTGTTGTTGACTCTTCCCTGCTTTTCCAGCAGCACCAAATGTGGGTCTTTTAGGCCAAAACACGATCTTGTCCTTATCATAACCAAGAGGTCTTTGTGCCTAAACCTGACCACAACTTCACTACAGCAAGAACTGGACAAGAAAATAACATCAAGATAAAAAGATGTACAGATAGGTTTAAACATGCATTAAATAAGGAGTAAAAAGAAAAAGAAAGAAATTAAAAACTGATGATAATAATGAAGATCACTAAAATAAATGTTAAAACCAATGCATCTGGAAAATATCTGGAAAAAAAACATGAAAAAATTAATGTAGGAACTTGAACTGAAAGTCTTACATACAAAATGTTTTTGACACATAAATTAAGTTAATGGCATGATGGGCATGAGAAAGAGAGAGATTCCCAGTCTAAATAAGAGAGAACATTTCCATATGAATGAATGAATCACACTCATCCTGACTCCTCCATACTATTGATTTATGACAATTGTAATTCCCACCCTCACATGTGCCTCTGCTACCGGCTATATAACAGCCATCTAACTCTTCGGAGCGACACATCTGAAGGCGACCTGTGACTCTGCTCATAAATGGAGGCAAAGGAATGGGAGGTCTTGTCCCATTGTCCACTTCAATTAATCTTCACCCAGGACAAGGCCTCTTTCATCCACTCTCCGTGGTGGTGTTTTATTGGACTCTCTCAAAACGGGTGGGCGATGATGGCCCTGCAATTAAACATGGAACTCAGGGGGTTCAAAAGTCAGATGTGTAGGACGGCATGGAGATGGAGAGGAACAGGAAGTGTTGGGGTCAGGACAAGAAAGCAGGAGGGATGGGTGGATGAATGGAAGAGAGACGAGAGGAAGAAGTTCCAACAGTGTGAACTTGAACTCAGCAATAAAAGTTGGAAAACAAGGCAAGCCACAAACACCTGCATCGTCAAAATCACAGAGGTGGCAACAAAGAGGGAATCTGTATTTACTGGACATGTCATCAGCATCAACCTTTGGTATTAATTGTTTTTATTATCTATATACACCTCCTATATTAGTCATCTTTATTTTTATTTGAATCATTACCTAGTGTGTAGGATTTAGTGGCATCGAGTTGTGAAGTTACAGAACAAAAAGTTCTGTATGCAAAGCGTGTAGGAGAACTACAGTGGCCAACACAAAAACACAGATGGCCCTATCTAGAGCCAGTGTTTAGTAAGGCTGTCCCTTATAAATTGGAGATTCAAATAGTCAGTCAGAGATCCCTTAGTCGACTGAGATTCTTCAAGCCGAGAAGTCATTTTTTATTTTTTTTTGCTAGTCAGTGTGCTGTGCAGTGTACTTCAGGGAACATTTTGGTTCCCAGATTTTGTTGCAGAGTGAGCACTCTTGACTTTTACGCCACGGAGGAGAAACTTTCCACCTTAAGTCTCCGATATAAAATGATCTTCTCTCATCTGCTTGGAAGTACTTAATACAACAAAATCTGTTTGATATTTAGTGTTGCACATTTCCAGTCTGTTGTCTGAATGTACCGCTGAACCCTGTTCAAAATTTAAAACTTAATATATATTTTTTAAAAAAGGAATCGGTGAAATTAAATGGCAAAATCTGATTCAACTGACATAATTCTGAGTCAGATACAGCCCTAGTGTTTAGTTTGTCTGTTCTGGGCTAATGTAGAAGCAACATGGCATACTCCATGGAAGAGGATCCTCTTTGTATTTAGATATAAACAGCTCAGTCCAAGGTAACGAAAACAAAACAATTCTTATTTTCAGGTAACTATGAACAAATGAAGAAATAATTGTGAATTACATACCATTTCTGCTGATATATGCCCCTAAATCCTGCATACTGGATGTTAAAATACTCTGCCTTGTTTCAGTTCATTTACGGTTGATATGAAAATGGATAAAGAAACTGAACCAAAACACTCTGAACATACTCAATCCATCCATCCATCTATCCATCCATCCATCCATCCATCTGCTGCACAGTGGCAGTACTAAGTATGGTATGTAAATACATTCCACAGCAACCCAATCGGCAGAATAAATGTTGACATTGTACATTTCTGCAACTAACTTTTTACATTCAAACTGTATGTGGCGAATATGTTGAAACTTAACAATGCTGAGAATAACATGGTTATGTTAAGGCATAAAAACCACTTGCTTATAATGAGGAAAAGATCATGTTTTGGCATTAAACACAGTGTCTTCTCCCAGTTTGCCATACCTAGAAACACTCCAGTGGTAAGCGTCCAGAAATCCCGTCAAGTGACTCTTTGGTGTGAAGAAAAACTTCTTTTTCAAGCTCCTTCCAGGGGAGGCCCCTCACCCCATCCTTAATGCCTGAAATAAACAATTTCTGACAATGTCATGTCTGGGGGCAAAAGTTTTTGTAGACCTTGTGAATGGCCACATTCGAGGGTGGTGTAAAACACCAGCCATCATCGAGAGGGACAAGACAATATAAAAACTCAAGTAGGGGTTAGCTGTTTGTTTTTTCACCACCACACACCTGGCAATCACTGTCTGAGGTGGGTGTGATGATCGGATTGTCAATATCAGAAAGTTGTACGCAGACCTCCAAAGTCTGGTGTCAGAAAAGTGTAGTGTGAGGGAGTTTCCGATACTGTTTGACAAGCACTTTGGCTGAAGCATCCGAACGACTCAAGGGTGAGGAAACTCACTCAGGCTGCTTGTACCCATGATTTTGGTCATTACCCAAAGTTCCAGACTATAGGTCAGGTATTGAACTTACTGTAAATCTATAATAACTGGTAATACACTGTATGTTGGTGGTGCAAGTCTAGAAGACACCTTTTATTGTCCTGAACTGATTTGGTAAATACTGATGATCATCATCATTATTAACATCATTAAGCATTTATTGCCAGCAGCTTTGCATTGCCATGAATTATGAAATCATGGTTTCCATTCCGATGCTACATTTCCCACACACTCCCATTTTCCTTCCAGCTTCAGGAAGCCTCTCGCCAAGCCGCTATAGTGGTGGAAAGCCACCGTTTCCCATCACAACCAGATGTATACCCATCTATTTCCATAGTACTTGGATGTACACACGCACAGTCTTTAGAATATGGTATATATTGTATCGCCCATAAGACCCGCCACTAGTCTACTGGCCTGATTACAACCTCAGTGTTTGCGTTATGCCATGTGTTTTTGCCAGCGGTCACCGGTGGGACCGTTGGGCGGTCGCACGGCGGCGACAGCTTAAAAAGCAACGCCGCAACTTCTGCTGCCACACTGGTGACACACGCATCCAACACACACACACACATACACTCTCATGCATCCACACTGGCTCCAGGGCTGACTAGTTGGTGGAAGATCACGTCAATGAGACCTGAAGGCAAGAATAACAGGCCGGGAGGCACAGCGATGCAGCCACACACAGAAGAAAGAAAAAGACCCACTATGGAAGGTTTATTATCCTGTGTTTCCTGGCTGTGAGCTTTTCTACAGGACAGTTTTCTTTTTGGTTTTCCTCTGCCTGTATCCCTGCAGTCTTGCGTGACCGCTGTGACCACCTTCTGTATGGGATGTGCCGTGAATCTGCTGCAGAATTGAAACAGTGGTTGGAAAAGAATGGCTTGCCGAAGTGAACAAGTCATGCGAAAGCTGGGAGAGCATCCATAAATCCACTTCACGCTGTGCACAGTGAAAGTGCAGCGGGATGGAGCAGACACGGGTAAACATGCCCTGTTGAAATAAAGACCATCAAACACACACACATACACATACACACACCTGTTCTCTCCTGTGACTTGGAGCCGCTGTGCTTCATGTGGCCTGTAGTGGTCTGCTGAGGAATGCTCAACAGAACCACAAATGGACCAGACACACAGCCAGACGACATAAAACTCAATTGGCTGGTTCCTGTTCTCTCTGTTTCTCTGTCTCTCTGCTGCTCTTCATCCTCCTTAAGTTTCTTTCCCGCCTTGTCCTGTTTCCATTCCAGTGTCCATACCCTCTCTTTATGTCTCAATTAGACTTAACCTCGTCAAATAAAATATGTATATATCTTTAACGTCCTCTTTTCCTCCTTTTTTCCTCTGTTACCTTATTGGCCCTTATATAGGAAAACACTGATGCTAAGCCAACCCCCTTTTCAAAGTCTATTTTTAGCCATCCTTAGACATGGCAGTGTGGGTTGGTCACATCACTTTGGTCCAGACTGAAATATCTCAACAATTACTGAATAGATTGCCATGAAACTTGTTAAAGATGTGTTCCTCTCAGGGTGAACTGCAACTTTTCTGATCCCTTTCTATCTAGTGCCATCATCAGGTCGAAATTTAAACTTGTACAATGCTTTGGTTAATGAACAAATACCTGCAAACCTAATGACATTCCCATCAGCCTCAGCTGCACTGTGTGCATTGTGCATACCAGCACACTAAAATAAGGTGGTAAACATGGTTAACATTAAACCTGTTAAACATTACCATCTTAGTATGCAGATGTTAGCATTTAGCTCAAAGCACTACTGTGCCTAAGTACAGCCTCCCAGCTGCTGGCTTGGCTGTAAACTGTCTAGGCCTTCACACACTACTACACACAACGACTCAAAAATGCAAAATACTTGCTTGCAAATATTTTGTGTCTAAAGTTACAGTTGTAACACTTGTTCACTAATAGGTGCACATAGATTATCTCTGAGTGAATTTGAGTTCCCTCTGGTCACAGTTGTGCAGTGTTGGATATGTCTAGGGCAGGGGTTGGTGACCTTTACTATCAAAAGAGACATTTTTGGGCCAAAAGAGAATAATTTAAAAAATCTGTGTGGAGCTGCAAAACATATTTGACCCCTGTTTACATCACGTGACGTGCACCGCACAGGGAGACAACAGTAACCACAGTAGCTAAAAGATAATTTGCACTATGGTCTTTTAGCAAAGGCAACATGTCTGAAGACTCTGAAATTGAGGAGGAACAGCATTTCTTTGTTGAGCCGTATTTGTTTGAACCCGAGTATACAGACGCGGAACTCAGGCTACTGGAAGAAGCAGCCGCCACAGCTCATGAGCTTAACCCTCAGCCAGCCGCAGAATACCAGAGTCGAGCACTGGAAACCTGGCGGTGTAGTTGTTTCAAATACAAAGCAATGCCAACGATGAGGAAAGTCTTTGCTGCTCAGACTGGGAATTGGCGATGCCTGCACTTGAGAATCTGGACATCAGTACTGACGAGACTGTTGCTCTTCAGAGACCGTGCATCACGGATCACCCTGAGTGCGCACACGTGAGCGCGGAGCCCAGAGAAGAAGCCAGAGCAACAGGCTACAGTGAGGCTAAAAACATCATATGACGTTTTTTGAAACAACTTTTTATGTCGGGGCTGCAGCACACTTGGATCACTATGGATGAACAGTATGGAGATACTTTGGTGATTCAATTTTGTGTTCTTGGACGTTAGTCTGGGGCGCCGTCAGCCATTAGGTGTGCTAGCCGCTCCCCCTGCCGATCTCCGCAAGGGATGTGAGGACTCTAAAACTTCACCAGGGCCTCCATCGGCATATAGGTGAGTAGATAATGGCTGAATTTTCATTTTTGGGTGCACTATCCCTTTAAGAGCCACAGGTTGCCTGTAGTCAAGGGCCTTCACTGTGAAAGATAAGAATGGAAGGAGTGGATCTGGTATGCGTGGCCTTTGTCAAGGTTGAAGGGAATAATAAAGTTTGCTGTCTTGGCTTGTATAGAGCATCTGTGTTGTTGTTCTGCGATACTCAGAATGTTCTCTTTGAGTTCATTAAAATTTGTGTCTTGTCAAATAATGCAGGGGGCTGACGAACACAAATGATCAACAGGTCCACCATTGGGTGTGGTTACATGATGGCTTCTCATTCGAAATGAAATAAATCTGAATGAAATCATTCGGAATTAAAGTTTTTCCAGGTAGTTTACATGAGAAATAGTCATTCTGAATGAGGGTTTACACAGGGCGGATGTTACGTGTTTACATTTACCGGAAGAAAACGCTGTAGTCCTCGCTCCAGATAAAGAGATGCTTGACAACGCCGTTCTTAATGCCTTTTTCGGGCTTGTTTTGCTTATATTCTTGAAGCAGCAGTACGACAACAACCTTGTTCTGCTAATGCTTCGTCTGTTGAGGAGGAGAAGGGAGGTAGAAGGTCGAAGAAGGGAGATAGAAGACCATGCTGTGGCGAATGGAAACCGGTTAGTGCAACAAGTCTGACTGCTGTATCTTAGCCCGTTGCTATGCGCGCTATATACGTCATCGTGCCAGAAGGGCAAGGAAACAAGCATGCGCAGAAAGACCGGAATGAACTTAAAGAGGAATGAGTGTATACAAGTGTGAGAAATTCTTTCATTCGGAATTAGAAACAGAATATTCCAGCCCCTTACATCGGATTGAATTTTCAATCTCATTGGTCATTTTCATTCCGAATTAGGTGTTTACAAGATCACTTTTAATAGGAATGAACTTTCATTCCGAATGAAAAGGGAATTAAACTGTCCATGTAAATGCACTCATTGTCATGGCATTGTGATGTGATGTCTGTTCCACACAACATGATTGGTTGATGCCTTTATTTACGATGCAAAAGCTCAGAAAAATTGACCTTGTTCTGAAGATTTTTGAAAATTTTCTGGCGCTTTCTTGTCAGGCTCTTGGATGAGATCTCAGTGATTTTTTTCTGGGCATTCGTCATTTTTCAGTATTTTTCAGCCCTTACTTATTAAATCTTGTGACACCGGAGTATGGTTTCCTTCTTGATGAATGGTTTGATGATTTACTGCAGTAAAGATGATGGGAGATGATTTTGTCTTGTTTTCACTTAAGAATTATTACCTTCGTGGCAGCAAAATATGTTTAATGAGCCATGAGAAACTGAACTTGGCTGACAAACGCTTTTAGGGCTGACTATGAAGACTTAAAGCAACTTGTTCCCTCAGCAACAGGCTACAAACAACCCATGATGCACCACTTTCTGCAGAAGCTGGTGTTACATTTGCAGTCTCTTCATTCAAAAGAATATCTGATGTTGTAAATCCTTAATATGAAGTCTTTGAATATGAACCCCAATTTCCAGGGGAAAAAAAGTCATATTCAGGCCATTGCAGTACTTTCCTCAGTTTCTCCCTCTCCTCTTCAACCATTTCTTCCTACCTTCTCTCTCCAGTCCCACATCTCTCCCTCCTTCCTCATCTTCATCTCAGGTGACTGCAAACGCTCATCAGGATTTTTTGCAGCGCCAACCGCTCCCCGCCGAACGAGCAGCCAGGACAAACCCTGAGTGTGAAAGCTCTCATTTATCACCGGGCACCACAGGGCAACGGGCCCAGCCAAGCTGTAGCCATGGGCGGGGTAAGGTAAGGGTTGGGTAGAGTGTAGGAAAGAGGGGAGGAAAAGGGTGGAGGAGACTGAGATGCAGGGCGAGGAGCCAAATGAGGTGGGGAGGATCGAGCTGGGTGGGGCAGGTGGGGTGAGCTGGTGTGAGCGTGGGGCAACGAGCTGAGTTAACTTTGGGAAGGGAGGTGATAGGAGGAGGGAAAGTGGGCAGGGGAGGAGGAGAGATGGATGGGGAGAAGCTGTTTGGGCGGGTAATTGGCTGCATTGGGTCAAACATTACGGTGCAGTAACATTAGTCTCAAGAAAATCTGGAATGATAAATCAGTGCAGCAGAGAACAAGATATCCTGACTTTTACTAATGAGTATGGATCATGCATGGATGGATTGCGCAACTCAGCAGCATCTCATCATGATATTCTCTCTGAACAGTAAATTTACATCTTGCCTGCCCCCTTATAGTCTATAGGGCAGGCTTTCAGTTACAAATTTTACAACCCAGATCAATCCAAGATAACCCTGACATCATTCAGGTTATTTCTAGGTTTTTCTCAGACTTTAGAAAGCTTCTTCAGAGCTACATGAGAAATGATGCAACTGTTTTTATTTTTTTTTCTGAGTATGTTGCATCTCATCACTTCTCAGTAACTGACTTTACAGCAAGATGTCTACCTCTGGGTACATGGTTGCTTGAGCAGATTTTTCCCTCATTGAACTTGAATTGTGTTGTAATGAGGTGGAAACAAACAAGCAAACTGAATATATATATATATATATATATATATATATATATATATATATATATACATATATAAATGTTACATAAACCAAAAAGAAAAGAAAATCTGGTATCTGTGGCTGCCAAAATCTTGTAATAAGCCAGTCCAATCATTCCATTTGGGCATTTGGGTTGAATTAAATGACTGGACAGCATACCTGTCTGTCAGTGAGAGGGCGGTCTTATTTGCTGTTGTACTAATGCAGATGCCCATGCATATCCCGTCAGTGAAAGCCTGATTTAACGGCGGAGAATCCTGCAGAGAAAGTTGCTATCCCAGCATTTGCAACAACTGCTTACACTGCAAAGCAACCCTCAAATGGAAGACGGACTTATTGAATAAAGAGAGTCCGAAAGGGAGTCTGAAAATAAACCAAATAAAACATGTTAATTTTAGTTGTGTTTCAGAAATGGAGAGAAAATGTTGCTAGTAGTTTAGCCTTCTGCTACATGGTGCTAAAGGCTCACAGCTGCAGCATCGTGTTCACGTTTTTGTAGCTAACGTTAGCGACAGCTTCGATTTACAGTGTGTCCTGCTCTGAACCCCAGTCAGCGGCTGCGGCAACATGAATCCAGCCAGTGCAAGTCCCAGCCCCAGGGGACTGGACAACTTCGATTGCTCGCTAGCTGACTAGTTAGTCCTGGCCACCAGCTCACTGTGACACCTGGCGCTGGAGGGTTTGCACTGGCCAAATATGAACTGCTAAACCTGCCAACCCTCTGCCAACCTGCACAGTCTCTTCTCGGGGAAGCAGTCCACAGCGGCGGGGAGCGAGGCAAAGGGACGGCAGGGTGGCTAATATTAGCTTGTCTGATTTGTGGTCTGATAAACAGAAGGAGAGATCCTGGGGCAAAGAGGGGCTGAGTGAATGGGAAAGGCTGGGTTACAACATGAAGCGTGTGCACATGCCTGTAGTCGTCTGCTGGCAGGGTCTTGGGACAGACATGGGAGAGAGGCGAACTGCAGGGAGTGGGTGGTTTTTCAAATGATGCCAGGTTTTTTTGGTTTTTATCCTTTTCAGCTATAAGTGCTGTAAAATGACCCACTCATACCCAACATATATCAAAATAACAAAAAAATATAAAATGTATTTGTATAGCACTCAAAACTAATGTTACAAACAATGTTTGAATGTTTTTTATGGACCAACCAATAGATAAAAAAATCAGGAAGAGGTTTAGTAAGTTACAAACATCTGAAATAGGGCAGTTCCTAAAAAACCCTCTGTAAAAGCGATGATTACACACTGACCTCTGCAGTTAATTTTGATGAGGATGTTGCTTGACAGACAGTTGACGCAGATTATAGGATAGGCTGTTACTCCTCAGCACAACCCAGACCCCATTAAAGAGCATCGTGTTATGTGGTTGGGTTTGTTTGCCCTGCAGTTTACACACTAAACAGAGTTGCCAGGCGGTAAATGTTTCTAAAATGCAGATCAATACTAAACAGTGGAATAAATGAATTCTCATGGGAATTATGGTCGGGAGCCGCGCCACTGACGTAGAACTGGTCTTTGAGAAATGTAGGCCTGGACGTGTGTTGACTTACTCTCTGCCGTACAATTGTGGGTCAAAGAAGAAAGAGGAAATCACAATTTAAGACCTCACATTGATTTAACATGCATTCCTCTCAAACGGGTAGCATAATATTTATTTCCTCCTTGTTCTTCATTGACGTTGACACCGCTCATTTAATTCCCATCAGCAGACAGTCTACAGACAGGCTGGGCTGCAGGAGCACAACTTGTTTTATGAAATTACCCACTAAATCGCCCATGCAAACCTGGGACTAGTTGTGGTTTTTCTCAGCATTTGGTTGGTTCTGGTCACGAATGTCAGTTCAGCGTATTTTTTATTTATATTTTTTTTACTGGATGTCCTTATGTGATTGAGCAGATTTTTCCAGCTTTCCCAACCCTGCTGAATAGCCTCCCATAATAAGACTAAAATACATAAATGAAAGCACTTTTGCCATCAATCTCTGTGTTTGTGTTGCGCTCCCAAACTAACTTTGACACCTTTTGTGACCGCAGGTGGGAAACTTCAAGGGAAAGTTGGCAGTCCCGTTGATCACATCTATTGAGGTTTGAATTCGTCAACAAAATCAATACAGGAAAATATGAAACAACTTCCATAGTATCACATGGCATTTCAAAGTAAAGCTTTGCCACAGTCACAGGGTCAGGGGTGAAATGGATTCTGTTTTTGCAGGAAATTGCAAAGCATGTAAATACTGAGTGAAGGTCAGAAAGGAAAATGTTGATTTGTGTTTTTCAGTATTTCAATTTAAATCATATTTGGGTTGTTAAATCCATTTATAATAAGAGTCACTATTTGCTACAATTTTAACCACCAGCGGAAGCCTCATTCTTTTTTCCCCTTCAAATTCAGCTCTAAGTATTAGCATATTAAACTAAAGTTGAGGTTTCTGAAGAAAATAAATAAATAAAATATTTCCCTATATCTTTCATGAGCATCTTTTTATTAGGACTGGGATGATATCTGCAAATTTGATACTATGATACTACTATTTTGTGTTTTGGGTATCTTATGTTTTCAACACTAGACCATACGCTTGTAGAAACTGTATATCATGAGGCATATTTCCAAAAACAATGCACATCTCAAATCAGTCAGTCTTTCTGACTTTTATTTCAGCAGCATCGTATAGCTCCACTGTGTAGAAAAGTGGTTAAAATAAACTAATAACTGATTTTATGGTCTTAATTTTAACAGTTTTATTCCAGTGAAGCACTTTGTGACCTCGCTCTGTTAATGGCGCTATATGAACTGGTTTACTAAAATGCACATGTACAAAAGAATCATAAAAAAAAAAAAAACCCTTTTTAAAGTAAACTTGAACTGAGTGGCAGCCCTGGCATATTTGGCGCCCTAGGTTTTTATTTTCCTTTCCCTATTTGTGGCATCCCCCATGGATGATGACTCCCTCAGGCCAGTCCTGCTTGAACTGCTACATTTACTTGTCCCTGCTGTCTCAAGCTTGAAGTGTTTCCCATACAATGATTTATTTGTGGCAGCTGCAACAATATCAACATTGGCCACTGCATTTCGTTTTCTTTTTTCTTATGTTTTTTAAGATGTGTAAAATCTTAATCCATTGTAGAGCTCAGCACAGATGATTCATTCAGCCTCTTGCCCTGCTCTCATTTTCTTTGTTCATCAGACCACAAATGAGACAAATCAGCTTGATCATGCACCCTGCGGTCCCTTCACCTCATTCCCCACCTTTAGGAGGCAATTCTAATTTGTGCAACTGCAGCAACAGAAAGTCTGCTGTTCTTGCAGGAAGTTTGCACTGGACTGGCTGATTTTGAGTTGCTATTTGAGCAGCTGAAGGTCTGTCCTTTTTTCTGCTTCCTCACTATGGTTTTTTTTTTTCTTTTTTTTCAAACAGAAATGCAACTTCTTTCCACATCCCCATTTGAAAAATATTGATTTGGGCATTTGAAAATCTAAAAAAACTCTTCAGAGACCCTACCATCTGCCTTTATTTTCTTCTTGTTTTCTGTGTTTGGGAAATTTATGGGTGTGCACCTCCGCAGCGCTCAGGTAAGGTCAGGGCTTTATAAAAGATAGCAACCAGGATCCAGACTGTAAGCAGCACGTATCCAAGAGACACAGCACTGAAAAACTCTAGCAAGGTGAAATGCCAAACAAGACTGAATGTGGATATAGCCTTTACTTTCACTGTTACTGGTGAGCAGGTATACAAACAGCAACAGACAATATTGCATAGTATACTAAGGCAAACATATCCAGTGATTACACTAAATAAAGCAGTTTCACATTAAAAAATCTGTGTTTTTCAGACGCTGCTTGTTGTGAAGGGGCTGACATAAAAATGCGAAAACACAAAAATGTCTTATCTGGATCCAGTGTTTCGTTTGTATGTTCTGGGCAACTGTGGAAACATGTTGGGGCAACATAGCAGACTCCATAGACAAGGACTTGCTCCCTATGTATTGTTATATTCAGGTGATAAGAAACTAAAGGAAACATTCTTATTTCTTCCAATTCTGGCAATATATCTCCCTAAATCCTACACGCTGGACCTTTAAGTGTCTGAGCGGTCACCAGATGATTAACAGGCTAAGAAATACAAAAAGAAAAACATATTTTTGCACATTGTTTTGGACTTTCTTACAATCTGTGCTGATTTAATTGTGGAATACTGGATATTTTCACCTATTCAGAGCTTCAAGATTTTCCCAGTAATACAGTATGAACATCACCTTGTGGTTGCACCACTTGCACCACAGACATTAGCGACCTCTAACGGGACTCACAAGAGGACATGTCTTCATAATAACGGGTTGGGAACTAGTGTGGTGAACATAGCACTCACCTTTGACCTCCTTACTATTTGCGCTTGTACTGCTGTTGATGGAAAAATAAATAATTTACTCTGTAGTTCCACTCATTACGAGTCCTTCTGGGAAGACGCCTCATTTCTAGAGTGAAGATACTTTAAAATCCCGTTTGGAAAATTGGGTAAATACTTACACAATAGCTGCCACTGTGCTTAGTAACTATGTCACTATTACTTCACTCATCCGTTTTGGTACAAGGACAAGGACTTTTTGGGACATACTAAGTAGGTCAGTCATTGGACAGCAATGAGGACGACGCAGTGGCGTCAGACCCAGACCCATGTGTGTCTCTTCACTTTTCAAACCTTTCCATCAGAGTTACTGGGGCTGGTTATCATTGATACTAGTACCAATATAAGTGCCCTTAAAGAGTTCAGGTCCAAATCTTGATGTTTGAGTGAAAATCTATAGGTGGTATGGTGGTGCAGTTGTTAGCACTGTCATCTCATAGCAAGAGGGTTCCTGGTTTGAACCTGGGGTGGCGGGTTTGAATCCTGGGACACACTGTGTGGAGTTTGCATGTTCTCCCCGTGTCAGCGTAGGTTTTCTGCGGGTACACCAGCTTCCTCCCACAGTCCACAGACATGCAGGTTAGGTTAATTGGTGACTCTTAAATGCCCGTAGGTGTGAATGTGAGCATGAATGGTTGTCTGTCTCTATGTGTCAGCCCTGTGATAGTCTGGTGACCTGTCCAGGGTGTACCCTGCCTCTCACCCAATGTCAGCTGGGATAGGCTCCAGCCCCCCCGCGACCCTCAAGAGGATAAGCAGTTAAGGAAAATGAATGAATATTGTGTTATAAATATGCATAGTGACTGCCCTCTACAGGTTGAAACCCAGCTGTTTTAAATTAATATACTATTGGCTGAGCTGGTCCCAAGTGATGTATACGGTGGCAGCCATCCTCAGAAATCGAACTCCCACCCCCAACTCTGTCCCCGTCCCTACCCCCTCTATAAAAGCAGTGTCTCCAGATTCACACAACTTTCAAGCGGACCCAGCAATTAGGTGCAAGTGGTTACGTGTATTAAGCCTATCTGGAGTTTGTAATATTTATTTTGTTCGGAACTGCTTCTCCAATCTAATAGTGGTGGATCTGGATTTTAGGAGTGCCCGCACCAAAAATCACTGCTATGCCAAACCTTGCTTTGCCAGAGCTGACAGCAGGACCACAGTCACAGCAGTTGCGCCTGTTGCCAGCAATGACACAAAGGCATTTTTTAATTGAGATCAACTATGTTGAGCTAAACAGAACCAGATTCAATGCTATGTTTTACGTCAGCTGTCACACAGGCATTTCTACTTGCAAAGGTTTCATGCACAGCTAAAAAGACTGCAGCTGCTGTGACCTCTCCAAATGTCTGCTGGCTGAGCCTCACACCATGAACAACAGCAAAATGCAGCATGAGACTCTTTATTTATGTTATTTACCCAAATTATGAGCACTCGTTTCATTTCAGCTCAGTGTTACAGTTTGTGTTTTGCTGTCGTCTTTGGCGCATGGTGTTTCACTGCAGGCGGAGGGGGACAGGCAGCAGTCTGTCACACTCACCACACCCCTGCAAGTGCAACAAAAGCCCAGTGAGCAAACAGCCAATAGGAGCATCCATGTTAAGATTGGCGGGCCTTGAAGGAGTGATAGCCCCGCCCACATTAATTTTTTTTTCATGTTGCAAGAGGAGGCACTTGAGCCAGAATTCACAGGTGTGTAGTGCAGCTTTCGAAATTGTGTGGCATCTCTGCATGGTGAACTGCCAACTCTGTTAGATACACTGTGTTTGACTTCACCACACCACAGACTGTTTGGGTTGTAGCTGCTGTAGCAGTGGGCCAGTTACATGTCACATTAAATCTAAGAATGCTTGTGGTGATTGGCTGCAAGCAAAACCATACAAATAGTCATTTTTTCTTGATTTTGGTCAAAAAAGGATCGAATGCAAGTATCATTTGATTAAAGAAATTTTGCTACTACTTGGTACTGTGTTATTTCAGTCAATATCTGTACCCAGCCCTAAGCGTTACACATATTATGTCTCTTGGCTTTTTGTTACTACTCACACAAGTAAAATTATGCACCGTATACTTTTGAATGTTAATTGAAGCACTGAAATCAACACAGTGGTTAATTTAAAACATTATGTATTATTCAATACTTTTTAATTGATTAAGTAGCTTTCGCTCATGCTGAAAATGTGTCTAACTCTTTCAGGAACTTACGGCAACACGATGATGGGAATGATGTAGGATGTTACCGGTAACATCATCTCTGGCTTTTGGGTATTTTCTTAACATCTTAGTCATTTTGTTTTCAGGCCATTATTCTAAACTTAAATGGAGGAGATGTAGACTTTTTCCGAACAATTCCTGGAAGCCACGGTCAACAAAGGGGCAGCAGACAAACTGAGAATGACATCCTTGGTGTGACAGACTTAATGACACACAATTACTGGGATTCCCCATTCTGTAAATTACTCCCTACACTTTTTTTCTCCTATGTGTGAAAACAGAAGTGTAAAAATGACAGGAAATGCCATTCAACCACTGCAGTTCTGTGAAATGTTCCGTGCCTTCAAGAGAAACATTCATATATAAAATACCTCAATTTGGTTTGAGACGAATGGACCTCAGGTTGACTTGGCTAAATACAAATGACAGTGAAAATATGAGGCTTTAAAATGAGTTTACTGTGAGTGAGTCTTTAATTATGTCTAATTTGGGAGATTTAAAATAAAGAGGATTTGTTTTACACTGCATAGGTAACACTAATTTCAGAGCATGGCACCAAATCATGGTCAAACCTCAAATAAACAAGTGAGTTTTGTCCAATCGCTCGAATTGCACATTGTAAGCTTGTAATTATCATGCTTAATTTGCAGCTGAAAATAAGCAAGGGTTCTCAATGGCTTGGGATGATGTGTCTTTCCTTTAAACTTGTTCTTTGCCTCATAAATTCCATTGAGATGCATAGAACTGCATGAGTCAGGTCGTCTGAGTGCAAACTGTCGATTGATGCTCACATTTTAATGACTGTGGTGTATTTGATGTTTTGCTAATTACTGTTTGCATGTCAAAGATAAACTTAAATCTAAGACTGGCATTTATAGACCGTTTCTTTATGCCAGCAGTGATGTTCCTGGAAGCTACATATGCAAGTTAAAGGGTCATTCCGGTTTCATGGTTAATTGCTTCGATATGAGAACATGGCAACTCTACTAAAAAGACATTAAAATAAACAAGACACACAAGCAGTCAATCAGGCAGGTTTTAAAGGAACTTTCTGACATTTTGGGAAGTACTCGTAGCCAACACTTTCTTGTTGAGAGGTTAGTGGGGATGATTGATGCACATCCTGATTTTTTTTTATGGGTGTAGCAAGTATTCCAATAACAATCTTTAATTGTTGAGGCCAAAACACAGTGGTGGCAAACACCACATGTCAAAAAATATGGCCCTAAAATTTTCAATGTACAACTCCACACCGCCGGCGGCTAGCTGCCCTGCACTTCACGCCACTGTCCTATTTCCAATGTCACCGCCCCAAAGTTAAATGCATGTATATACCAGCTACCGTAGCAGCTCTTTTTCTCTGCTCTTATGCCAGCTTGACTCCTCTTCTCACCATTGATGTATGAAGAGAACTCTAGCTGTTGCTGTTCCGTCCAAAGAATGGATGAGGAGAGACTCTTTGTTGAAGTCAAGAAATATCCCTAGCTAAAAAACCCATAGTCCCGACATTATAAAGACAATAGCCAAAAAGATATTTCCTGATAGCAGATTAATTTGTGGGTATGTCATAATCAACAGAAATGATGGCCAAAACACAAAAATATGACCCAGATTGTATTAAACCCAAATTATCCCCATAGGATTATTAGTCTCTGCTGTTTGAACTAATAGCTGCCTGAGCGTCACTAACTCTTGAGCCACCCTATAGCGCTTACTAATCCCTAGGTTGAAATTTTTCTCCCGATGTGTTTGCTTTCTAATGGCAGCAGCACAGTTTACCCTTGTTTAGATCATAGCAGAGATTCTGACCGCAGTTTGATAAACTTTGGGGGAAATGTGGAGAAACGGTCCATTGCACTTCAATCAGAGAGGGGAAATGTGAAACACATGAAGAGCTAAACTCTAGTCATTTCTCAATAATCTCTGCGGCCGAGGTGTCCCCGTGTGCATCCTCACTCGACTGTACACTCACGGCCTGTGCTCGCTTTTTAAGTCACACTTTAATATTCTAAGAGGGCAAGCCCTGCCACGGTGCAGAATTTAATGTGATGATTTGTTATTGTTGATTTAATTTCAATCCAAGCCTTATTAATACTCCCAGGACAGGTATAGGCTACTCCTTTGGTAAATCTGTTTAATGCAGCTGCATTCTTTGAGGCATGTTCTCGAAAAATCTCCCGCACATGTTACAAAGACCTGACTGAATCCACGGCTCAGCCCACACACTTTTTCCAGTGGTTTTTGGCCTTGGCAGACCTTTACCCACTACAGCTACATGCCAGCGTCCAGACTCTGCCTAATATGAGAAGGTGATGTGCATAATTTGTTATATATGTATTGCTTAAAATCTGAAATATAAACACAGCAGAAACGACAAGCCCGCTGCCCTCAAAACCACTAAGAATAACAGTTCAGTTTAAGCGTTCTGGCTGCTCGCATCTGATTAGGACAAACTCTACAGTTGGATTTTTTTTTTCTCTCTCTCTTATTTTTTTCATGTCAGAATGGCCGAAGGCTTTCCATAAACACCTCGGAGAAATGCAGGGAAAATGAGGTTGTGGGTATAGAAGACGCAGTTTGTATAATGAGAGCGTGTTGGGGGAAATCAGAGCTTGTAGGCGATCAGAGTCATCAAATGGCTCCAGTACATCACAAGTTTTTTTTAACCTCATTATTGGATTTATTTTATGACATTTTTTCTGTGCTTCATGTTTCCTAATAAATTCTGACTTTTATTTTCATATGACCAAGTAGATGGCTAGGAAGACTGATGTTTCTCCTCCTCTCTCCTGTTAAGTGTGTAAAGTATAACTTTACGGTACATTGACGCTGAGAGGGAAGGGTCATGGACTTCAGTCTAGACCCCCCCTACACACACACACACACACACACACACCTCAGTCTCAATCCGACGCTCGATTAGCGTTCGATTTTGTGGGATTTTCAGTTGCTCTGCAGATCTAACCCAAAGAATAACCCAAATACCTCAACGTCTGCTTCTGGTCCCTGTAAAAACATAGTTAGAGCGAGGAGATGTACGGTGCGGTCGCTGCACTGTGCGCAGACACACACTATAATTGGAAGGATCAGTGGAAAGGGGAATTTGAGACAAGCCAGAGCAATTTGGGGGCATGACAAGATATTGTGAGGAGCTGAAGAGAGAGTGGCAGCAGGTGAGAATGATTTGTTGGAGGTTTTTCCTGTTATACTGCAGGGCTGCCTCTGCCTTACCTGACACTGAACAATGTCACTGTCAATACCATATGAAAAATATATACGTAAAAATGCAAAATGACAAAACAAAAGGAAATGAAGAAAAACTCCAAACATTTTTTTTGGCATGAAAACAAAACAATTTAAAAGTTTTAAGTCAGTATTGGTGATGTCAGTGGTTACCGTTAATCAGTTGACCGCAGAGAATAGACCGGTTACATCAGTCTATAGTTATATCCTGCTACTCATGAGTTTACTGCACCACAGGATCTGGTGGGAGACAGACAGCCTTCTAGCTACATTAACAGTGCCCACTGCCCACCTTCCCGTATCCACTGGTTAGCTAATGTTAGCCTTAGCCACTCTATGTTGTGCCCCAGCTGGGTCGAGTGGGCGCTAACAAGGGGCATTGGTCATTTAGTGATTCCTACCGGTAACGCCGTCATGACCCAACAACACTGCTACTGCTGTGGAAACATTGTGGACAGCCTCCAGTCTCCTCTTAGGTCACCACCCTGAGTAAGTGGCTCAGATTTAAGATGCAAACCCCCTTTAGCATAACAGTTAGCTCTGTTAGCACTGTTAGCAGTGTCGGCCTAGCTAGTGGTGCTAACATAGATAGGGTTTTAAGTTCAAAATGAAACCACTTACTCACCGAGTTTACCATGGGGGAGACAGAAGGCTTGTCACTATGTTTCCGCAGCAACACCATCCCACAACCAGAATGGTGTTACCGGCCATAATCGCAAATGAGCGCGCTGCGAAGTAACTTTGCTCCCACCCGACCTGGGTGGTGCACAGTGCAGAGCAACCAAGGCTTACGAAGCTTTGCCAGAGGAGACCATAGACTATAAAGATGGCCAAAGCATCTTCACTTCCTCCCACTGTACAAAAATGAAGCCAAAATATCCCAGATATGGCCACTGCCATCTTGTGCTGGTGATGTCATTTTGAGCCAGAGTCTGTGCAGTAGCGATCTCTGCAGAGTTCTCGCCAATACACCCATCCAGCCAATCACGAGCAGTGCCACTGATCGTGAGCACACCGACTGGCACACGGAGCTGTCAGTTATGACATCAATACCCCCTTTTTATAGCATCAAATAATTAAAACCAAATTCATTGGAAAAATGAACACTTGAACAAACTACAGTGTGATACAGTCTGCCTAAAATGACAGGAACCATCTTTAGGAAAAAATTAAAATTTGTTTGATGTGTACTTACTTACCTGCAGGCAGCCACCAGGGGGCGGGCAACATATTTTGGCAAGCTGTCATGTTGCCCATCTGTTTATACAGCATAGACCGTATAGTGGGGGTATGTGAAGATGTGTCATTCATCTTTATATACAGTCTATGCAGGAGACTGGAGGGTTGGCAGTGGGCGCTATATTTCTGCATGTTAACAGGGCAAGCTGGCTGTTTCTCAGCAAAGCCAACAGAGTATAAAATCAGAGACAAGACATTTATGCCACAAAACATTAAAATGTCACCACCTCTAAATAGATAGTACATTGAAATGCAGTGCTAAAGCTCACTGAGTCAGTGAAGTGCTGGGCTAAAAGGAAAGACCTTGTGTATTTTATGTGATTTTGTGTTTTTTTTTTTTTTTTTTCTGCCTTAAAAATTAACCGGTTAGTTACCAGTTAATGGCTGTTTAAGCAAAATTAATTGAAACTGACATCCCTGGTCTGTATATATCATTACTAAGTATTAGCCACTTGTGCTTTAGTTTAAATGCAAACACCAGTTTTGGCTTCAGCACAGTTATTGAAACACACACACACACACACACACACATCCAGAGAAGTGCTTGCCAATGTCTGTTCACAGTAGCTTTCATCCATCACAGCGACATGGGCAGAGGGATATAAAGACAGACAAGCAGGATCACCTGCAATAGCTCACCTCATTCTGGCTCCTGCATCCCCTCCTTCCTGTCTCCTCGTCGCCATGACAACAGACCAAACAGGGCAATGCCACAGTGCCGACAAACAAGCTCCGGCTCTATGATATCATACCGGATTTCTTATGCTGAAAGAGGCTGTTTTCCAAGACGTCCAGAGGATTAAGCATCGTCTCAGTCACGTGATGAGAGACTGAAGGATATTTTTTGACCTCCTTGACATTCAAACACTGATGCAATTATATAGTTACCTACACTTATGTTAAAATCAATACATATGAGTTGCTAAGTATATAGGGAATTATTAAGTATGCCATAATTGAAACAACAAAATTAGCACAGTACTGTATGTATTATGGACTTGGCTGTATCTCATTCAAATAAACTGATAACTGATTGTACATGGAGCTACACTGAATCTCTAATTGCTGTATCTGCGATCACTTTGTTAGAGTAATTGCTGTATCAGTAATCACTGTTAATTATCACTTGTTTCAAATGTCAAATATTTCATTTAGGGAGAAAAAAGAAAAAATCTTTCTGTCTTGCAGCAACACACACACACACACACACACACTGATGTTAAGCAGTATGCTAGTCTTTCCCTGCCTGCTCGAGCCCTCCTTGTGAACCCTGAGCCACTGTTCAAGGAGATGTAATGGGGTTGATGTTGGCAGGCCATCACACAGGAACTCCAAGAGCTCTCTGCCGGCAATCATGGATCCTCCGTCTCCTCTGTCTGCAGCGCACAGCGCTGCTGCAGCTAAAGACATCCTTTATCATGTCCTCACTCTGCTGTGGGTTACACTCTCAATCCTTGGCACATGCATGGATCAAATGTTTCAAGAGTGTTAAAAAGGTAAATAAAATACTAGAGACATTCACAAAATATATTTTAAAGTGCTTAACACAGGAAGAATATAGTGTTATTTTTTCTATTGCCATTTCCCACAACTAAGGAATTTTTTCCCCCCTTTGGATTAACCACTATAACTTTGCTTCAGTTAAGTATGACAGCATGCCTTTCAGTAAACTGCAGAAATTGCAGTATGTCCTGATACCTAAAGGACTAAAGGAATAGCTTGTTTGCCAATGACTCTCTAAATCAATGTTCCCAGCTGGTCCAGTCATGGGGTCAACATTTCTCCTTAGTCATTAGTTTGAAGTCCACACAGTTTGATATATTCAGCTTCATATTTGTGTTTGGCCATGTCATCGAGCTAGTTTGCATTCTCTGTCAACTAGTTGTCCGTTAGTCACTCACAGTACAGCAGGAAACAGCACTTCAAAATAAAAGCTCTGCGCCAGAAATTCACTGTACTTCAAAATAAAGTGTTATTTTACAAACTCGACACATTTGCCAGTCACTTATGGTCCATTCAGAATGGTTGGGAATTTGGGAACCACTGCTCTAAATGATATGTATGATTGTTGGAGAGTAGCTGCAATAATGCTGTTAAATGGCTGCAGTTTTAAACGTGGTTAAGTTTGGTTAGGTTTAGGTATCAAAACCACTTGGCAGGGATTTGGAAAAGATCATGGGTTAAACTGAGTACATTTGTTCCGTAACTTAAGGTACATTCCTTAGTTAACTTATGTTCCAGATGTTAGAGAGGATGTGTTACATAGGTGAAGGTTTAATGCACCAAAATTTGTACATGTCCCACGTAATCTTGAGCCAGTAATTCATATATAGCCCACGTATTTGGGAAGACTGCGATCACATGACCAATGCACTGACAGGAGTGGTCCCTTAAGCAGGCAGGTTGGGGTGATAGATGGGTCACAAAACATAGGACTTTCCTCAGGAGACTTTTCTTCGGAACTATGTGACATTTTAAGGTACATTGTCACCATGTTTCTCTTCCTAAATCAAACCTCCTTACCTTTATTTTAGGTATATAACTTTACATCAGGTATGCATAATATCATTTGTGGGTCGCTAATTTGTAGAATATCATACCGACTGTTTTATGAGGATGCGTTACATATTGACTCATTTTCAACTCACCTATATACTTCAATAGCATAAAAGATTCCTGAAATGCAGTTACAGCTTTTGGTTTTAGTATGCCACCCCAAGATCCTCATTGGCCCCATCTGGCGACCCTTATGAAAAATTTGTTAGGGGACCAAGTGTAGTTAAGTAAACCTTTGTAAGTAAGCTAAAGTACAGTCAAGTAAAGTCAGCATTGACCTTTCTATACATGGATCACGGACTAAAGTCTCCTGGATCAAAGTCCTGTGTTTGTGTGCCTATGTGGACTTTGCCGTTCTTTATTCTTCGTCATCTGACTTCCTCCTTTGCTCAAGTCATACTTAGTATGGCCACTAGAGGTCGCCGCCTAACCATAAAAGTAAATATGGGTCGCAGTAAACTGATTGCAAGCACAGATGACTTATACTGCCATTATTTGAGTGAGACAGTCTGAGAAATGTGCCAGTTTTCTTTGCATTTCTGTGGTCCTACCCATGTTTATAACGAAGTTATAATTATGATTATTATGAGTTTAAGTTGGAAGTAAGCAGGATGCAGTTATGTTGTTGCTGGGGCACAGAGCTTCAGTGCCAGAGCTCAGACTAAAATATACAGCCTCTCTTTTTTTGGAACTGGAGCATCATAATAGCTATAAAACCACAAGTAAAGTCTAATTTTAAGTATGCAAACACACTCTTCAGTTTTCTGAGCTATCTTGTGTCCAATAAATGTGCTAAATGGGCACTTTATGCAGATAGCACTAACATTTCCAGCTAAGATTGCATCACTGTACTCGACATCCACATCCGTCTTTGTATAAAACCCACAGACACAGGGCCTTTTAATGTTCTCTTTCATGTTGCATGTTTTGTTAACCCCGTCCACCCTGTCAGTACGATGAGGAGCACGTTATGGCTCAAAATTATTAATTACCTTAAGACCATTGCTCACAGAGTAGTTTTGTGTTTCAGAGTAAAATCACTTACCTGTTTAGAATATCTGCTGATGTGTGTCAGGTAGCAATACTTCTCCAAAATGGATGTGGAGTGTTTTGAAATGAAACCCTTAAAAAGCTTCAAGAGAGTGAGTGCCAAAGAGTCGCACAGCAACTCCTATTCATAAGTCTGGTCCAGGAGAGCCCATTGATAAAAAGCAGGCCGTATTGAAGTAGGAGCGAGTGGAAGTGGATGAAAGGGAAACGATGAGGTCACTGAATCTGATTGGGGAACATTTGTGGATTTTACAAAACAATTTATATCCATTTAGAAGAAACAAAGCATCATTGCCCAAAGGTCATCATCATGCATCCCACAGACAGTGAAGTAAAAACTTGAAAAATAACACAGTGAGCAAGTCTTAAGACAGCAATGAAATTGTCCAGTGGCTGAACACCTATTTAATGTATATATTATTTTTGTCCAGAATACAGACGCCAAGGGGTCCAGGTAGCCCTGAAACACATCCATTAAAACAGTGTGTGTTATTCCAATCCCTCACTGCCTGAAGTTGGATAGCATCAACATCCACAGAAAAACAATAATACGCCTGGAAATTAAACAAACTAGCAAAACTTTTATTGCACGCAAGCGTTTTGATACTACCTCTCCCCTCAGAAAAGTGGCCCATTCAACTCTGGCTCCCGGCTGACTCCCGAATTACGCTCCATGTGCGTCTGTGTGTGCGTGTCGTGCCCTACATGGTGAAAAGCAGGGCAGGACTGTTGATCTTGGTGTAAGATGCCAAACAGTTCTATAAAGGGACTTTTGAGGATCTTACTGGGCACTGTGCCAGTCTGTCTGTGCCCTTGGGATGCCATATTGTGTGTGTGTGTGTGTGTGTGTGTGTGTGTGTGTGTGTGTGTGTACCCTTGGGATAGTGTAGCAGGAGGGCAACAGGAGGTTGGAGACCACTCTAAATTAATAATTCAGTGATGCTTTTATTTTGTCTCGTACTTCTTCTCTTGCTTTGCCTGCTGTACAAAGATCTTGTGGACAATCTGGTACGTACAAATGTGCCGAAAGTAATGAGTTTGCCAAGTATAAATATGACACGTGAATAAGAATCAACATATTTTATTTACCAGCCATGACAACCTCCTGACGGCTGATATTGTTTTCACCTTGTGAGTCTGTGTTTGTGTCATCACGACAAAATATGATCCAGGTGACACCAGCTGTGACGAGAACTGCCACCGAAAAGGTTTTGAGTATTTTGCCAGGTGTTTATGTCTGTCTGTGGACAGATTTGTCAGTGCGATTCCAGAGCAGTGCAAGATGCAGTTACAAAACTTTACAGGTGTATAGTTCAGATCAAAATGAAGGTCGAGTTTGAAAATTGGTGTGGTCCGATTATATATATGTACTGAAATTAGCATGTCAATCAGCTAGCACTAGCCCGTCCTGTCTTGTAATACCACTCCTACCCTGAGAGGTGATAGTGAGTCACCGTAGTATCCAGTCTGCTCTCAGTCTAGCAGAGCTACAGTCCTGGTACAGTAAATATTCCGCAGCAAAGAAAAGAAGTGATACACGCTCAAAGGACCCAAAACAAGAGTAGCTTTAAACATTGGCGTTGTTTGCCACTGCTGGAGACAGCTCTTAGGGAGTAAAGAGATAAGGTTTGATGCTCAACTTGCAATGTTTCTTTAAGACTGGTTACGATGGACGGCTAGCTGATGGCTAAAACAACTGTTTTTAACATGGAAAAATGGATTATCACAGAAGACATTTGGCATGGGATTTATTTTACAAAGACTCCACAGTTCAAGGCTGGATTAGAAAGCTTCTAAAAGGAATAGGATTGCAACAGAGCCCTTGCAGGTGCTGTACAACGGCTAACATTAGCCTCTGGGCAAAACATGGCAAGTCTCCAGCATGTAGGATTACAGAGATATTCAACGTTTGTAACGTTACGTCGTCAGAGTTGGGTATAATGCGTTACAAAGTAAAGCCGACATGTTGTTGTAGTCACCTAAAAGTGTCAGCAGATAGCAGGAGCTCCATTTGAAGCGCCACACGTAAACTGTCAAGCTACTGTATCTTCCACAGGAAGTTCTGACAAATGTTTCAGAATAAAAGCCTATTTAGAAAATGGAGGGATTCTCTCAGATGAGGTTATAAGGGGCTTTTAATTTGAAACAAGTGTTGAGTTTGAAATGATGGCGTGATATGTTAACTTTACAAAGACAATGGAGCGGATAAAAAGTAAATATATAAACACACAGAGGGATTAATAAATAACGGACCGTCTATAATGTTTGTTTCAAATGAAGCTGGGAGCCTCTGCAGTTGTGGTGAGTAAAAGCCCCGCCGCTATTTGTTAATGTTATTACTTTATGTCCGACCGTGAAAATGTAACATTGTTTGCTAACTTGATGCTAATGACAGTTACCTTAACTCAGCAGGTTGACAAAGTGCCTCTGCTGTTTCACACCATCATTTTCCCCGTTTACTCTGTGTGGTAACATCCCTAGAGGAAATATTAAAAACGCTGGGGTGTTGTTGTCATACAGTTGTCTACTGCAGCAGGTCGTTCTGTGTTTCTACTGGTCAAAGTGACGGCTGTGATGGGAGAATTGGATCTCAGTGAAGGGCAAGTGGTCCATAACTTTAATTTTGGAGACAAAAAAAAATGTAGGCTTAGCGCCTGGTGGTCCATTGCCCAATAGGAAATGTAGAATACTCAAAAGTACTTTAAAAGTGCTTGAGTTACTTTTCTCAGGGAGTAACGTTGGAAGTACTTTTAAAGTAATTGAGTTACTTTACTCAGGGAGTAACGCAGTGAAGTAACTGGTTACTTTTTTAGAAAGTAACACAGTAACGTACTTTGATTACTTTTAAAGTAACCCTTACCCAACACTGTGTATGACATTGCCCACCCTAGTCAGTTGTTTCAGTCCTGTTCAACACGTGGTGGTGAGACAAACACACACACACAGCTCAGCTATACAGTAGGTAGTTTATTTTCAGATAAGGTTATATTAGACATCACGTTTATTTTTCACTTGTCTGATTGGACAACTGCATGAGCCACTCCACTTGTGTGAACACAGACTTCACGTGCCTTGGGCAAGGCTTATGTCGAGCCATGCAGGCCGATGCCACACGGGTAGATTATAAGATAGCCGTTATTATTTTGGCAGGCTCTCAGAGTTTCAGCAGTTTGGTTGAATTGGGGTAATCTTGCCCTGCTGCTAGTTGCTTTTATTTTTATGTATAACTAATGACTGTGAACATAGATTATATGGATCAAGTAGCAGACTAGTAAAGTGCTTCCCCTATTACTTTGGAACACAGGGTATTGCACATTGCACCTTTAACGTTTGGACTTACTGATTTGGAATGGAAATGCTATGGTTGGGGATGAAATCAATTACATAAAAATGAACTTGTGTATTTTCAGATAAGCAGCAAAACCTTAAGTGTAATACCTAAAAATCTGTGCACTGTTTCATCGTATTAGAAAGTGTATAAAATTGCTTTTTTTAATGGTGGAGAGTAATTGACGAATACAGAGAATAAAAAAGGGCAGAAGAAAGTCAATCTCCAATAAATTCTAGTCAAAAGCATTGATGCCCAATCAAGAAAAGGATTCCAGTATTAGAGACCAGACCCAAGCACTTGAGCACTAAGCTGCTAACAAGCTAATGAACTTGTGAACCATGGGGTTTCAACTCTCCAAACAAGGCTGTGATTGAGCGGAACTGCCGGTGACGTACTTCACCATCACTTAGCCTAACAGACACTTGACTGAGTCCCTGGGGCCGACTCTGAGGAAGGGGGTCAGTGTTTACCAGTGTTTGCTCGTCACTCTGCACGACTCCTGCAGGTTCACCCCACACTCTCAACTCCCAGAATGGTCCGCTAAGCCAAACAGCCGGGACCTACAGCTCTTGTTGATATTTACTCTACAAGGACCCTGCCTCCCGTCCATGGCAACGCAGATACCATTTTGGAGATTGGGGGAAAATATTTTCCCAAGCAGGCTGACTCGGGGCAAAATAAACACCTCGGTTTAGGGGTGCACACAGCATCGAAAGAATCCCACCTCAGTCAAGGAAAATGGCCATGAGAGATGGAGGTAAAGATGTAAGAGAAGAAGAGGAAAAAAATAACACAGAAATGTGGAATGATACAAAAGATAAAGAGTAAATACCAAGTGGAATTTCCCAGCATCTGTTGGAGACCTCAGTGAATAGGGTAACTTACAGATCAAAAGGCATTTTAAACTGGCTTAAATTTAGTTTCTTTAGATATAAGTCACATACTGTTGCTGCCTTAACGGCAATTCATATCACTCTTCTTTAATGAGATCCTAAATACAAATTTATTCAAAAATAGGCTTGAGCAGTGTTACGGTATACTAGGGTATTTGGAAATCCCAATGCTATGATTATCAATATCGCCAAAAAAACAGGCACTCATCTTTCTATTAAAACTCATATGGAAAGGCTGTATTGAGGATATATTATATGCAGTGCACATCATGTGCCACTAGAGGTCAATCTGATGGAACAAGCAGCTGAGCTGACAAACATGTCAACTATGAGTGATGAGGATAACGTTATAGGACTGTAAAGAGTCGGCCTGCAATAGTTGAGAGTTGAGAGACTGCAGATAGCATATTTTTTACATCTGACCTGGTAAACTGTTTATATCGACCTAACCGGAGTTGGTGATGTTTGGAACAGTGAACTAACTAACTAAACTAAGACTAACCAAACTGGTTTTGGTGTGTTTTATTTTGTTTCTGTCGAGTTTAAATGAACTGTGTATTATGATGAGTTAACAAGGCAATTAAGCTAATGTTAGCACTGCACACAGATACAGTCATATACCATATACCAAGGTGAAATTTCAGGAAGGTATGGAGGCCTATTTGAAACAACAGTAATATGTAATATTTAAAAAACTGTGCTCTTAGCTAACAGACTAATAAATGCAGTTATATCGCTATAAATGTCGGTGAAGATTCTCAGTCATCCAGGTCATGGTAATCGTAAGTGCTATATCGTAGGCAACTGGACTTGCTTGCGTTTCTTGAAGACGTTTCGCCTCTCATCCAAGAAGCTTCTTCAGTTCTAAATGACTGGTGTGAGTTGCAGGCTTTAAACCCTGTGTGGGTGGGAACCCTTGCAGAGTCGTAGGGGTCACATGAGCTCTTAGTTTCAGAGTCGTTAAGGTCACAATGTGGGTCGTTGACCCACCTGGCCACCAAGAAGCTTCTTGGATGAGAGGCAAAACGTCTACAAGAAACGCAAGCAAGTCCAGTTGTTTATGATATAGCACTTACGATCACTATAAATATATTTAAAAGAATCATTAGAGAGAAAATACACTTAGATGCTTCCAGATAGTTAGATGAGAAGACTGATTCTGCTCTCATGTCTGCATTAAGTATCAAGTAAGAGAAAGTAGCAACCTCTGAGGCAGAAGCAGAAGTGCCAAAAACTGTACTTCCTCGAATGGCCACTTAAGGCTGGCTCCAAAAATGAGTCAATTCTCTTAGACACCATGTGAAAATGTCCAACTTCACATTAGAAAAATAAACGTGTTTACAGCCTGGTACAAAAAATTATTTTGGTCTTTATTGCTAATTTCCTCCTTTATGATGACTGTATGGGGGTAAATTGTTATATAACTCACTCATTTACATTTTATTAAGGCTTAAAGTTATGCATAATTACGGTCATAGCTGCTTTGAGTGATAAGCTGACTGTGAGGTGTCACCACCGTCTATCAGAGTCACAGTCAGATCCACCCCTCGCTCTTTCCCAGCTCCAACAATCTAAGACAATGACAGCAAAAATTCGAGGCCTCAGAATGGGGGTCAACAAACCAATAGATGAAGTCACAGTGGCTACGTCCATTATTATATACAGTTTATGAGCTAGTGGCAATCAGTTAAGCATAGTATTAAGGCCGAATGAAGGGAGAATAGTTTGCCTGGTTCACACTGAAGTTCAAAAATCCACCTACCAGACTCCTACTACTAAAAACACAAATACTACTGTATTTTGTTTGTTTAATCCATATAAACATAGCAATGCAAACCATTAAGAGTAAGTAATGGTGCAACTAGCTCAGCTGTTTCCCCCTACTTCCATTCTTAATGCTAAGCTAAGCTAACTCTAGTTAGCTCTAGTTTCATGCTTAAAGCAGAGACACAAGAGCATTGTTGTTTGTCTCATCTAACTCTGAGAAAGAAATTGAAAATTTCCAGAAATGTTTTGCAAACCTTTCCTTTGATTTGGTTATTAATTGTTGTATTCTTCCATCACATTGTCACATGGTTAAAAATGACTTCTGTATAAGATGGCTGCTTAAGCTCAAAGTGAAAGACCCTGATGGCAATTTCCCAGTCTAGTTAGCGCAGGAAGCTTTTCTTATTTTTTTCAATCGGAAAAACAAAGTAGGAAATAAGTTCAGTAAGTAATGTAGGATTCAAACCCAAGAGTGAATGATAAAGGCTGGGAACGGGTCATAAAGCAAACACCTCAGGGGTTGAGGTCGCAGGTTCACAGGCATTAATCACAGCTGTCCAGCTAATGGCGACAGCAGCACTTGAGGTCAGGTTTGATCAGCAGAATCACATGTGACTGTTGTCCCGGGGAAGTTGTCTCCCTCAATAACGAGGGTTAAATGGGCTCCGCAGGATGAGCTGTCTCACACACACACTGACGCTTTCATTGAGGAGAGCCTTCACTGTGTGAGCTGCTGTGCTAAATCTCTAAAGGATAATCTGATTTATTACAGTTTTGGTTACATTTACAAAGTCTTGGGCATAATTTCTCTCAGTTATAAAAACATTGTACATGCTTAAGTGATTGTTGAGCAACATGGGTAACACAAAGTCTCATAGGGCAACAAGCGGACTGTCAGACAATCAGGTTGCAAACACGCCAACATCATCCTGATGTTGAGGTAAAATGAAAAGTGAGCAGAATATTAACTGTGAATAAAACATATAGATCATGTAACTCTTTTTTAACCTAAAAAATATTCAGAGGACACTGCAGTCATTTTTTAGCCTTGATTAGAGATTACAGCCCCTCTTATAGGCTGCATATGACTCTAAAAACCTCCTACCAATAACATAAGGTAGATTGTATGGACCCTGAAAGACAAAACTCAGAAAAAACTAGTTAACAAGGTAGTTGCTGCTGCTCATAAAATTCATTGCTGTGAGTGTACTGTACCTCCTATCTTGGCAGTGCTTGCTGTACAGTAAAAGGACAATGTTAAGAGATATTTTTGCAAGAAATTCTAACAAACTGTACAAATGACCAAGGCAGTCTTCTACAGATTATGTCTGTACACTATTAATTATTTTATTGGCAAATGTTTTTTGAGGGAAACATGACTACAACATAACTGCCATTGTTTGTTTTTTAATATTCACTCTCCTTTTAGCTTTGTTTTGGTCTCAACCAACACATGGAAAAATTCCGACTTTTTTAGCTGCTAAATGCTCCACTGAGTTCACCCGTAAGTATCTCACTTTGGTGCTGGGCAGGTTGTGTTCATTGGGTTTTTAGAGCTTATTCTCTGAAAACAGCCACCTTCTGTCACCTGAAACAATTCAGTAAGAGCAGTGAGATTTAGCCAACACTGTAAAGTTGTGGGCCTGAAAGCTAAACAATCAGTGAAAGCTGGAAAGCCCAAGTGGCTACCTCAGGGGCTGAAAACTAAAACCAGTGTGAGCCAGTCCCATAGACCCCCATGTTAAAATGCCCAACTTCACAGCAGAAGAAAATGTTTTCAGCCTGGTTCAGGCTTTGGTCAGTTTTGGTCTCTTTAGATACTTTATCTAGCTGTTGCTATTTCAGTTCATGAAAGTAAGGCTGATTGTAATGTTTTGGTTGCCTGAAAATGGCCTGTTTTGAGTTTTGTTGTACTAAAACACTCTCTAAGGAGGCAGTTTTTCCCGGTAGGTTAATTTTTTTTTAAGTGCTTATAAGCCCATTTTCTTTGCTAGAAAAACTAGCATTAGCATTATCACAGTTAGTCATACCTGTAGGCCTAAATGAACCGTCCTACCCAAGCTAGCAGCTAGCATTAGCGAAGGTTAGTGGTCACATCCAAAGATGGTCAAGTCTGACTCCAAAAACCCAAGATGGTGACAGCTAAAACAACAAACTCAAGTCTTCAAAACTGAAGTCCAAACCAGTGGGTTATGTCATGGTAGCTATGTCCATTACTTCATAAATCACTATAATACTATCTTAATTGTAATAAACCAGAATTAATTTTGAAGATGACTGTGTATGACTATGTACTTTGACTAATTGTTTGTCAATTTAAATTCAAGCTATGCCAAAAGCTCCTCTCTAGGTCAGGGGTCAGCAACCTTTACTATCAAAAGAGCCATTTTTCACCCGAAAATGTTTTGAATCTGTCTGGAGCCGCAATACATATTTGTGCCTTATAGTCATGGCAACACAGCCTATTAAATCTAAAAAAGGCCTGTCAACATTTCTAATAGGTCTAAATGAGCATTCATTAATATATTTTACAACGTAGCTCCTCTGCAGTAGGCTATTTTGATTATTTGGCAATTGAACTTTGCAGCATTAATAGAGAAAGCAAACAAATCTGTTTACTCACAATGAAATTCTCTTTTCCCTCCGAGATGCTATATTTTTTAAATTTGGGATCAATAGCTAGCCTCACTAAGACTCAAGACTAGCCATCGCTGTTGAGATTCATCAGGTTTTAGGAAAAGGCACCAGGCTGAAGATGTATGATGCACATAGTTGACAAGATGTTAAAAAACTTTTTTTTAATTGAATGTATAAGTCGAACATTTATACAATTGGAAAATCTAAGAATCACTTTAGAGCTACAACAATGATATATATATTTTTTATTGTATGACTATGAACAAGTGGTCATGTGACTTTTTTGTATTATATTTTGTTATTATTTTGTATCATGTACATTGTCAATTTGATAATTTTTTGCAAAGTAGTTTTAAACTACTTGTGAAATGGCAGAGAACACTGTGGTATCTACTCTTTTATAGTCCTCTTATCTTTTTCTTGGCTCTAACACCATGTTTGCATGCCGTCTGACCTTCTTCTCACTCTCTCAGCTCAGGTGTTACCCCAGTTGTCGAACCCTTTACAGCCCCTTGAAATTCTGCCTCTCTTCTTGACCCTGCAGGTCATTTCACCCATGCCATGTTCAGAAAAGGGGATTTGGTTAAATAATATTTTCAGTCTCCCTCCTTTTCCGTCTCTCCTCTTGAGTAGTTTGATCCCTTCAATCCAAGAACAATTGGCCGCCGTGACAAAAGCAGAAGGAGGGAAAATGAAAGAAAATAAATTGATGGTGGAAAGATAACATACTTTGCAGACATGGAGGTGGGGAGAAGATCAGCGAAGGTTTATAATGGCAGAAATAAATCATGCTGTGCTTGTTCGTGTCAGTGGGCTGTTTAAGTTCTAGTCTCTTTATATAAAGCTTGAAGAAAAGTCTGCATTCGTCCCGACTCTGTTAGCGACGGGGAGGTGATTGAGGGTGAAAGGGTGGTGTTGGGTTGCAGGTACAACGCTGCAGCTCATTTAATGAAGACAAATAATGTTATCATACAAAAATAAGAAGCTCAAACTGTGCGGTAGGCTCTGACAAATGGCAGTGACTAATGTTCATAAAACAAAGGTGGTTGGTGTTGACAAGATGACTTAGACTGTAGGAAACTGTTTTCATTTTTTACATAATATGGTTCACTAAGTTACAGATATTCCAACCTATTTCTCGTTTTAACTCCATCTCAGTTCCTTTCAAGATCCATCGCTTGGAAATGTGAGGCTTTCTGGGTTTTTTTGTGGTAACACAGTGGCAAAAAAGAAAAGTTGCTGCACAAAAAGTTTGCAATTTCATATTTACACCGAAAAGTCAACAAAGTAACAGTAGCTGATGGAAATTGGAAGTACTGGTCAGCAAATAACATTGCATTCAATGAAAGAGTGATAAAAGCAAATACTTTTGTAAAGACTGAAAGCTACTTTTAACAACTGAGCTATGCTAGCTATGCTAGCAGCTCTTTGAGGCTGTACTTTTAACACAGCCTTGCTTTGAGCTAAATGCTAACAACAGCATGCTAAGATGCTAATAATGAAAAATGTTAACATGCTGAATGTTGTACAGGACATTGAGCATTTTAGCATTTCTTACCACCATTTGCATTTTGACATTGGCTACTGTAGTTAGCAACCCCTCTGCCACAAGCAGCATTGAAAAAAACTTTTTTTTTAAAAAAAACATGAAACTGCTTCATTATGTGTTTTTATCGACTTTAAATCACAGGATCCATTTGTTTTGCAGAGGGACAGACCTCTGTGGATAATTAGGCTCCAGATTAAAACCTCCTAAACAATAAATGCTGAAGGAATTCTAACATCTCGTTTCCACTTATGTATTTGAGTGGTGTCTGTAGATTCATAAATATATGGATGATGCTTCTAGTGTAGCAAGGATAGGGGGCTGGGGGGGCTGGAGCCTATCCCAGCTGACACTGGGTGAGAGGCAGGATACACCCTGGACAGGTCGGCAGACTATCACAGGACTAACGCATAGAGACAGACAACCATTCATACTCACATTCACACCTATGGCCAATTTAGAGTCACCAATTAACCTGCATGTCTATGGATTGTGGGAGGAAGCTGGAGTACCCAGAGAAAACCCACGCTGACAAGGGGAGAACATATAACCTCTGCATGTGCTCTACAATTAAAGAGTTTGACTTGACTTAACTACACAGTGGAGGAAAAGTAAGATCCAAATCCTTTCTCCCAGTGCTGTCTCACTGTGTTAACTAGAAAAAGTAACTACATTAAATTACATCGTCCATTTTTCTTTACTGAAAATTGGAGAATCATTCAAAGGTTTGCATTTTTAGAGAAAATATGCTCAAATTCTATATCTTTAATGTATGAAAAATACATGTCAAGATCTGCAAAGAAAACAGCTGCATTTATTCTACAACAGTCCAGCTTTTCATTTTAAGGTTCCATATTAAAGGGTTATCTACACAAACCTGTTTTAAAAGGTCCTGTGTGTAAGATTTAGGGAGGTTTAGTGTCGTCTAGGGGTGAGAATTGCAGATTGCAACCAGCGGAAACTTCTTGCCATTAGAATGCCTCCGGTGTTCAATGTTCAGAAGCTGAATAATCTGCAGCAGTCTCCTCCTCTCCAAAACACATGGACCGGGTGATTTAAACTGGTAAAAACATAGTAAAAACAAGTAGTTTCACGTTAAAAATCAGTGTTTCTCACATGCTGTTTGGCATGTTGGAGATGGGCCACTTGCCGAGCATTACGTGTGCTCACTTTTTGTCTCCGATAACTTAAGACATTCAGGATGTTTTTACCGAGGGCCAAATTATCCGTAGTTTTTTTTTTTTCATCTTTAAAACAAACTGAACCGCTGATTTAAACCTTTCTAAGGCCAGTGTTTGATTTGTCTCTTCTGGGCTACTGTAGAAAAATGCCAGTGTAGCATGATGGACTCGCTCTCTATGCGGATATAAACAGCTCATCATAAGGTGATGAAAACACAATGATTCTTTTTTCAATTGATACACTAAAGAGAAAACACCTATTATATTCAATTTGCCAATATATCCCCCTACATCCTACACACTGGACCTTTATTATTGTATACCTTGGAACTGCAGGGCGTCTACAGGTATCAGATTGTTAAATTCAACACTTTTTAAGACCTGTTCAAGACACTTTTTCACCAAATTTAGGACAGATTTTTGGACAAATCATGTTTTACTTAGTTAAACATCGCAGGTAAGTAATGCAGGCAAGTAGTATATATGTGGTCTTGTTCAACGGTAGGTGTTATGTAGGAATATGGTTATTAGAGTGAGTTAAGTTACTCTGCATTTTGCCAACAGGACAGGACCTTTACATAGAATGGAAAGGAAAGAAATTAAAAAATGGATAAATGAAATTTGATTAAATGTTTATTGTAGTTAAGTCCTCAAAATTGCTAATTTAAGACTGTTTGATGACTTTTAAGGCTTTATTGTTGTAACATTGAATTTAAGACATTCTAAGACTTTTTAAGGACCTGTAAACACCTTGAACCAGCTGTGCTGGTAGTTTGGGGTTTTATTTGCCAATACTATTCACCTCTATTGTTTTGGGTTAGAGGAAGAACTCTCAGAGATTGATAACTCTAAACCTAGACAAATGAAACCCAAACTATCTGCATGGCAATATGCTTTTTTAGTATTTTGCATACAACAGCTGATGGAGTGATGAATCATTGGCAGGCCACTGGTTGCAGCAACCCACTCATGCACAAGTACACACTCACAGTGATTCTGAGTATGTCCCCTGCTGATGCCACAGACTTTACACTCGTATACCTTATACCGGTATCCCTCCTTCATAGAAATCACCATGAAACGGCAGGTCATTTTTTATTACTTTCTGCTAACAAGCCAAAAACTCGACCGTGTGGAAGTTAAAAAACAGCCCATGATTAATGATCGCTGTGACATGTCTGAGCGAACCAAATGGAGTGTGCATGTAAACGCTCCCCTGCCAAAGCCTTCACCCTCACACTTATTGTAATCATTACAAGGAGAGAAAAATTAGAGGGGGAACTGTAATGGGTTAATTACACCACAATTGGCGGGTGTAGAAATGCAGGCCTTTTTAATTATCTCCCTCCATCATTCGACACATTTCTATTATTTTCCTTCTCTTTTTCTGCTCTCTGCTTTGACTGAGGTTCAGTGCCGTGAAGGAAAATAGGGGGATAATTGGGTTCATCCATCTCTCTCTCTCTCTAAGCCGCCTACCACCTCTCGCTCTACCTCTCCAACTCCCCCTCCTACAACTTGTTTTAACTCCCTCTGTCTGTATGTAAATACTCCCTTAACTCTTGTTCTGTTTCAGCCTTCTCTCTAAACCTATCCCTCACTGTTGTTTTAGTCAATTTAAAAAAAAATATATATATATACATATATATATATATATATATATATATATATGTATATTTTTTTTTAATATATATATATGTATATATATATATATATATATATATATATATGAAAATAAAGTCATGAAAATAAAGAAAACGCATTGAATGAGAAGGTGTGTCCAAACTTTTGGCCTGTACTCACCTTCTCATTCAATGCGTTTTCTTTATTTTCATGACTATTTACATTGTAGATTCTCACTGAAGGCATCAAAACTATGAATGAACACATGTGGAGTTATGTACTTAACAAAAAAAGGTGAAATAACTGAAAACATGTTTTATATTCTAGTTTCTTCAAAATAGCCACCCTTTGCTCTGATTACTGCTTTGCACACTCTTGGCATTCTCTCCATGAGCTTCAAGAGGTAGTCACCTGAAATGGTTTCCACTTCACAGGTGTGCCTTATCAGGGTTAATTAGTGGAATTTCTTGCTTTATCAATGGGGTTGGGACCATCAGTTGTGTTGTGCAGAAGTCAGGTTAATACACAGCCGACAGCCCTATTGGACAACTGTTAAAATTCATATTATGGCAAGAACCAATCAGCTAACTAAAGAAAAATGAGTGGCCATCATTACTTTAAGAAATGAAGGTCAGTCAGTCCGGAAAATTGCAAAAACAACAAATTTGAGATCTTTGGTTCCAACCGCTGTGTCTTTGTGAGACGCAGAAAAGGTGAATGGATGGATTCCACATGCCTGGTTCCCACTGTGAAGCATGGAGGAGGAGGTGTGATGGTGTGGGGGTGTTTTGCTGGTGACACTGTTGGGGATTTATTCAAAATTGAAGGCACACTGAACCAGCATGGCTACAACAGCATCCTGCAGCGACATGCCATCCCATCCGGTTTGCGTTTAGTTGGACGATCATTTATTTTTCAACAGGACAATGACCCCAAACACACCTCCAGGCTGTGTAAGGGCTATTTGACCAAGAAGGAGAGTGATGGAGTGCTGCGGCAGATGACCTGGCCTCCACAGTCACCGGACCTGAACCCAGTCGAGATGGTTTGGGGTGAGCTGGACCGCAGAGTGAAGGCAAAGGGGCCAACAAGTGCTAAACACCTCTGGGAACTCCTTCAAGACTGTTGGAAAACCATTTCAGGTGACTACCTCTTGAAGCTCATGGAGAGAATGCCAAGAGTGTGCAAAGCAGTAATCAGAGCAAAGGGTGGCTATTTTGAAGAAACTAGAATATAAAACATGTTTTCAGTTATTTCACCTTTTTTTGTTAAGTACATAACTCCACATGTGTTCATTCATAGTTTTGATGCCTTCAGTGAGAATCTACAATGTAAATAGTCATGAAAATAAAGAAAACGCATTGAATGAGAAGGTGTGTCCAAACTTTTGGCCTGTACTGTATATATATATATATATATATATATATATATGTATAGAAAATTAATAACCACCCAATAGACCCTTTAACTGTTAGTAAACAGTATGACATTTTTTGGTGGGCTGGCTTTCGGCTTAGCTGGAGGCGAAACAGTTCTCCAGCTACATTAGCTGATGCTATCGAGTTATGTTGGCTTGTTTTAGACAATGGAGGAGGACGATGTGAGTGGTGCATTCAGAAATATTCGACTGCCGGAGCACACTCTGGCATAAATTCAGAGCACTGTCTGAATGTACCGTTTGGTTATTCAGAGCACCGCACTCTGTAGGCACTCTGGCTGGGGAGATGGAGCAGCACAGCACTGAGTAGAGTTGTGTATGATTAACTTAACCGTTTGTTAATTGATACAGAAATATAACACTGTGTTTTGCGTCAGCCAACAGAACAGTCATGTTAGAGTAGAGCGTCAGACTGAATTTATGAACGTACCATGTCAGGTCACTCACTCTCTGGGACCGCGAGTGTTACTTGAAAAAGTAAACACTGACCAACGGGACCAGACTGGCCGACCTGTATGCTCTCACTGAGTGGATGGATGATTTTACAGGATTGCTGAAGGTGGGACGGCCAGCTTTGTGGTTGATTACTATGCTAATCTTACAAAGAAGGACGACGCTTGAACAGTTCCCTCCTGTTTGTTTTGCTATCAAAGCTAACGTTAGCTAATGCGCTAAAAAGTTAGCATCACAGAGAAATCCAATATTCCTCTTAATACCTCCCCAGTTTCTGATGAGGTGGACATGATTAACACTTAATACACATGAAGTTATTCATCCCTACAACAGCAAATACTTTTTCCCTAACCTGATACGAAGTGTGCGCTGCACAAGTGAGCATTTTTGATGATCGCCTCAGTTCAGTCCTTTCAGCTTACTGCATTTAAATATAGTTTTCTTAATTTTTGTTGACAGGCAGTTGCAGCTGGTATGTGATAAAATTTAAGTTTTATGCCATGACACCTTCTATTCTGGCTCCCAATAACACAACAAGACAACATTTTAAGACTCCTATGTAGCTTACAGCCCTGTGGTGGCAAGTCATGGTTTACTTCCGGCTAACAAACTAAAGGGGTCTAAATACTGGTTTCAGAGTTTCCCAAACTAAACCAGCTCTAGTCCAATCTTAAAACTAACAAATTGGTTTAAAGTTACCAAGCAGGCTCGGTAAATGCATTCAATTTCCCAACTTTTTATATGAGGGCTAGTTTGGGGGTTAGGGTTAGGGTAGGGGATTGATGATGTCTTGTCAGACAAGTTTTCTGCTGTCCTATCGGACGTACAGGAAGCACAGGCACACACAGGGCCTCAACACCCCTTCCTATTTATTTTCATTTTTATTTTCAACACAGTCCACCAGCCAAGAGTTATGAAAAACTACGGCCCAGAATACCATCGATGGTAGACTGGGCCAAAAAAAAGGGACCTTCAGCAACATATAGTATGTCTCCAGTTCAGAGAAGGCAGATAAAAGATGTTTTAATCAACTTCATTGAGACCGTTGGGTGCAAGAGTTTTTAATTTTGCTATCCAACGTCTCTCCACTGCCAGTCTCTGTGCTGTTGACCAGCCGATCCTCGACTCGAGGCCCGCAATTAATAAATTTTCCACGCCATGTGCACGAAAATGAACATAAAGTTCAGTATTTTTAATTTCTTGACCAATATGGTACACGTGTTGTTTTAAGCGTTGAAGCAATGTGTTTTTCGTCTGTCCAATATACAGCTTTTCACACATTCTGCATTCAATCAAGTAAACGAGATTTGATGATACCAGTTGGAATTGTTGCCAGACTGGAGCACTCAAGTCTTTGTACTTATTCTTGACATATTTGGTCGATTTAAAGTGAGCATGTTCAGGTGGTTGTTTTTTATTTTCCAATGAGGCATGTACCAAAAGATCTTTTAAATTACTGTTGCGTTTAAAAGCCGAAATAAGTTTGAATTCCGACAGAGGTCGAAGAGCACCCTGTAGGTCTTTAAAGTGGATTTTTGCTACCGAATTAAGTTTCAGTGAGGAAGTAGAAAAGGTCAATACCAGAGGGACCAGGTTTTTATTTTGTTCCTTTCTGTTTATTACCTGTCCTTCACAGAAACTATGTTGTACTTCCACTTTAACAGAACGCAGAAAAGTCCTGCTATAGCCTCTGGACCTGAGAGCTTTAAAGAGCATTTTAGTTGCCACTTCAACATCGTCCGACCTTGTACATATCCTGCGAAACCTTATCAATTGGGATTTAATGATCCCCTTGAAGGTATGTTTAGGATGGAAACTTTTTTTATGTAACAAGGCGTGTGTATCTGTTGGTTTAAAATATACCCTGGTTCCCAGTGTCCACTTTTCTGCAGTTTCCTTAATGATGAAGACCTGTGTGTCCAAAAATTCAATTTTTTCAGTTTGTAAATTATACTTGACATGAATTGAATCATGGTGACCATTCAGGGTGCTGATAAATTGTTTAAAATCGGCTTCTGTATGAGTCCATACTCCAAAAATATCATCCAGGTACCTGCAATGAAACATTGGTAACTTGGGGCACTTGGGGAAGACGGTTCGCTCCCAGTCCGCCATGTATAAATTAGCGTAGACTGAGGCGAACTTCTTCCCCATGGCCGTCCCATGTACCTGCAGGTAATATTTGGAGTCAAATTCAAAATCATTTCTTGTCAAACTTATTTCTAAAAGCTGGAGAAGGGCCTCATCTGGTCTGTTTCGATCAAGATATTTTTGAAAGGTCTGTCTGATTGCTGTCAAACCCAGCTGTGTATCTATATTTGTGTATAAGGCGTCTATATCAACCGAGAAGAGCATTGCTCCCGGTGTAGTTTGGATTAATTTGATCTTATTAACAAAGTCATAAGTATCTTTGATGTAACTATCATGTTTTTGTGACAAGGGATTCAAAAAATAATCAATATATTCAGCTACTCTACATGATTCACTACCACAGTCTGACATAATCGGTCGACCTGGGGGGATCTCATGTGGGACTGTCCAGGTGCTCGGGTCCTTATGGATTTTTGGGAGCAAATAAAATTTCCTTGGACGTGGAGGGTCTTCCCCAAACAAATAAAATCTTTGCTTGGAAGAGATATATTTCTTCCTGTATAAATCCTCCAAGATATTGTGAATCATGACCTGGGTTTCCAGTTGTAGAGAGCATGAGAGTGATTTATAATGAAAAGAATTATTTAATTGCCTATGGGCTTCCACAAGATATTGTGTTCTATCCAAAATAACTATTGTTGATCCCTTGTCAGCGGGTTTTATGACAATGTCCTGTCTTTTTCTGAGTGCATTTAATGCTTTTCTCTCTTGTATAGTTAAATTATTTTTCTCTGTGTTTCTGCTAGAGATTTTATCTAGCTCTTGTAGATCCTTCCTAATCAGTTTTTGAATTGGGGAAGGTATCGAGTCAGACTTAGGTTCCCATTTGGAAGTCCCAATGGACTGGATCATGACTATGCACCGCAAAAAGATGGTCTTCTACCATGTTCAGTGTTTTGAACTGTCTCAACAAATAATGGTTGATCTGTTCTATCAAGCGCTGTGTGCGAAAGTCAAGCCCGTTTGAGAACTGAATCAGTGGCACAAAAATCTGTGCATGAGGGAAAACCCTGCGTGTCAATGCTACCAACTTCTGGAACTGTTTTTTCATTGTCTCTAAAAGATTGTTTCTGAGACAATTATTCAAACCCACAGAAAGCACGACTTTTTGCGTGGTGATAGACGGTTGTAGCTTTTCCAAAATCCCTTTCAGATGGTGTATTTGAGCTCCAGGAAAACTGTCAACCTGAACCAATGGATAGTCATATTTAGGAATTCTGGAGAGATTTGAATCGCCCAGTATCAGTAGAATTGGCTGTCTCACCTCCAGTGACCAAACCCTGATTTTTTGGGAGGTCACTGGGTGACGGGTGGGTTTAATCACCGTTTTTTGAGCCCCGGGTTCAGTGGAGGTGGGCTCCTGCTCACCCAGTGGGTCAGTGAGAGTAGCCACCGTGTGAGGAGGAGGGACTCCCACTTCCCCCACCATATTTCTACTGCCATCCAACAAATCAGCTGTTTGTCCAGAATGTATCTCCTCAGTAGAGTCAGGGACTAGAACAGCAACATTAGAGACAACATTCTCATTTTGTGCTCGCATTCAGCGTTGGGCAGAGGGCCTAGAACAGCAACATTAGAAACAACATTCTCATCTTGTGTCACACACCCAGCGTCGGGCAGAGGGACTAGGACAGCAACATTAGAAACAACATTCTCATTTTGTGCCACGCACTCAGCGTCGGGCAGAGAGTCATCCAAATAACTCAAGTCAAAAACAGGACAGGGAAATGGATCCTCCAGATCAGATGCTCCAAACAACATGGCTGTCTCCTCCTTTGAGCTCAACTGAGTCCGCTCAGGCAGCTCCAAAAGAAGGGTGGCCTCTCCTGGGGACACTGATCCCAGCTCTTCCAACTCCAGGGTCTCGGTAGGCTCTCCCACAGGTACCTCCTGTACCGGAGCGACCTCCAAGGTTGTACGGTCCTCCCCATGTACCTCCACCTGTACCCTCACCCCTTGGCCTCCAGTCAAGGAGTCAGAAGAGGGGTCAGGGGGGTTAGGGTAAGGATTAGAGGACAGGTCAAGGGAATGGTTAGGGTCAGGAGGAAGACCTGGGGGGCCATCTAGGTCGAGAGAGGGCCTGGAGTGGTGGTTAGGTTTAGGAGCAGACCTGGGAGAGTGGTTAAGTGTAGCTTGAACTAACAAATTGGTTTAAAGTTACCAAGCAGGCTCGGTAAATGCATTCAATTTCCCAACTTTTTATATGAGGGCTAGTTTGGGGGTTAGGATTAGGGGTAAGGGTTAGGGGTTAGGGTTAAGATGGAGCATGTCACTTTTGCCCCCCCCCCCAAAAAAAATACATAGAGCTTTCCCTTGTGGTGATTTAATCAGCATTGTGTGAACTAATTGGACAAAGGTTTTAATGCAACGGACATTCATTTTTATGTAAAAGTCAAGCACTCCAGCTTAAAATTTTGTGTTTCACAGGTGGTTTTTACCAACCTGTTCTAAAATACCGTTACTTTGTCATGCTCCATCCACGTCTAATAGTGTGATGATTACACAGGGCACTCTTTAGCGTGTGATGCACAGCAATCTCCTGAGTAAAATACATTCTGACATGTAGGATTAAAATAAGTACATTTATTACAGGTATATGTTACGTAATTACGTGACACCTGTAGTCAAGTTACTTAATGTTTTATTAAAAACAAGTTGACTGTTGGTTTCTTCATCATCAGTATCAGATGCTGAGGGGTGTGATAAAGCGTCATGTGTCCTTTTGAGCACTCGTGAAAGGGAATGACTGTTCAGGAAATCCTAAATACTTAAACATAGCCTCTAGCTGTGGTTTTATTCCTTTTTAAAAATTTCTATATCTCTGTTTTTAGTAAATCATTTCATCTGTTGCTTCTTTTCTTGAGTGCCATCACTGTCTCCACTCACTTACCTCTTCCATCTGTGTTTCATCCTCTACCGTACGCCCCTCCTTCCTTTTCTTTCTTCCATCCCTCCCTCCATCCCCTCTTCTCCCAGGGACATTGTGGGATCATAAGATCTGTATAATGTGACGTGAGACGTGTGGCCCCACGATGCCCCTGGAGATCGCTCACACTCCTCATGATGAAACAAACTCACACAAGTACAGAGCACATGTCAAAAGGCTCCCGGAGATGATTTCTCAGGGCTTTGCAATCACACCAGTCTGACGTTGGCCGAAGCTTTTAATCTCTGCACATTAATGAAGTGTCCCGTCTAATTTCCCTGTCCCCCTGGTGATCTGGAGGTGGAGGAAGGACAGAGAGCGGTCGGAGGGAAAATCACCAACAGCAGCTCCACTTTAACCGATAGGCATTTAGGAAAGCGGACAGGGGCTTCCCATTTACAGGTGTGTGTGTGTGCAGAGATTTGTGTTTACAGTGTGTGTCTGTTAGTGAAAGAGAGACATAGGGGAGAAACAGTTTGGGGGCGTCTGTCCAGGATTGCCATTAAAACTGTGAGGAGGGCTAAAATATGCAACTTAAGCACTGTGGTAGTGTTAGAGTGCTGAAATTGGCCTCCCAAGGACCTCCTGGTATTATCCAAACAAAAGCCAGAAAAAAGGAATATATATTATAAAAATGTGGAAATGGACTAAAACTTTTGTATCTCTTGTATTACAAAACTACTACAGATTTATTCACATTTAGCACATAACAATGGTGTTTAATTAGTTGCTTCATTTATGATACAATTATTTTTTCTGAAATTACTATTTAATAAGAAAAGCAAAAATACTGGTCATAGATATCTGAGGATTTAGTGCTTAACAGAGCGCTCATTCAAGGGTCAACATCAAATATTTTTTGATGCTGCAGTATTCATTACCAATGTAAATGGGGGCTTTTTGTGGGTTATTACAGCAGGTGGAGGCTGGAAGCATCCAATGCACTACAACATTCATCTCTTTGACAAAAGAAATATATCATAAAAAAGCAAATAAATAAAACACGAAAGAAAGAAATTTAAAAATCACATTCACTGATTTTTATACCACATCCATGGACGCAGCTGAACAGAAAATACAGCAAATATGTGGTGCTGTACAACGGAACTGAGTTACAACAACAAGTTTACACATAGGAATGAGTAAAAGGCTAGTGGAAGGCATACTTTTTATACCTCCACTGATATCAGAGATTCACAATCAGAAAATTTAAAATGTTTAAGAAAGAATTAAGGCTGCAATTGCAGATTCGTTTGATATCTTACAAAGAAACTATGCACACGGTTCGTATAGCTTACCACTGCTACTGTTACATGATGATGTGATATGACGTTGCACGACTTGACTGAAAATAGCTCAACATTGACTTTTGGTTTTACATGTGACATGAAAGGCGGTCTCCTGGGTCCAAGTCCTGTGTTTGTTTGACTTTATAACCAACCCAGCCACATTCCTACAAGGACTTTGTTGCTCTAAATACTATGTAGCCTGACTTCCTCCATCACTCCCATCGTACCTACCCATATAACCACATATTTCAGTCAGGCTCCACTCTTAAGGTGATATTTCAGTCAGGCTCCACTCTTAAGGCGCTCAAGATTGAGCCCAAACCAAGACATTAAATGCCATTCTGACCTTTGAGCCATGTGAACACTCTGAATTAGAAATGTGGAGGCAAAGCTTTGCCATCGACAGCAGCAGCAGTGTGTGGCAGCATTGGTGTAGCAGGGATCTGTGAGTAGGAAGCCATATTCAAATGAACCACCTTGTTGGGAGAATGGGCTGTGATTGGTGTGGGATTGATTAGAAGCGTTGGTTCAATCAGCTGGCTGTCAGCAGCTGGAGCATATAATTTCCAACACAATGCTTCACTGATATTCAAGTTATAGCTACATTGAGCTACTTTCCATAACGGAGAACAGTGAATGAGAGCAGCCTGGACATAATGGTCTGCATATTTATCTGTTTTAAGTGTCCCACAGAAATGTATGTTGTGTTGTTCTGAACTTGAGGTGTTTCTCTATTCACTTGACCTTTCTGTATCTGTGTCTTTCACGTATGTGCTGTCAGATTACTTACAAATACTTGCTTTCTCAATTTGCAGGTGTCCTGTCTATTTGTCTTTTTACTTCTGTTCCCTGAGGTTGCATTCATTGAGCCACTGTAACTCTATAGTTGCATTTACCAAAATGTATGGTATTTGTGCTATAGTGTCTGGTTATAATCAAAATCCGAATCTGGTTTATGTAATATAGTGTAATTCTTACGGGATTATTTGAGACATCTATGCTTACCTGTTTGTGTAAGTACAACATTATCTGTATGTAGCTAGAGAGGGATGTGTCTGCATATAGCACCCAGGAACCTAACTGATACTGATTTGAGTGGTGCACAGTGCGAGTATGCAGAAACAATGATTGCCAACAAGTAGAAATGCTGTAAGTAAACGAAACAGATCATTCAAAAACAGTCAGTAGCCAGTATGGCAGGTGACCATTATTGATTTATCCTCTGAAAACAATTTTTACTGGCATGGAACACTTAGCAGGTGGGGGTCTGCTTATGAGTATCATCTTTTTATATATCAAGTGTGTGGGTGTGGGGTTAGAGAACCAGCCTCTGCCTGCGCTGAGTAGCAGAAACCCACTCTTGTGCCCAGTTCAGCAGAAGAAACACAATGAAAACATTCAGCTGTGCTCCTCAAGATTGTTTTTGGCCACAGAAGCCCTGTAGGAGGAAACACAAGCCCACCTCTATACTACTTTGTGTCTGCTGAAATGTATGGATTCTTTTTTTCCTGTCTGCGGCTGAAGTTGTGTAGCGTGCCAAATGTTACTTAATTAAAACTCTCATTTATAGGACGCAATTGCAACAATTTCGTGCACGCATATTGTGACGAGGAAATGTAACTAATTACTTAACTTTTATTATTGATACAGTATTTAATGTTTTAAGAGGGTTTTGGCACAGCAGTGTTGGCGATGGTGACGTCGGTGGAAAATGAACCTGGGCTCGATGTTTTTCAGTCTGCGAGGCCTTGTCCTGGGCAGCGCTGTGGTCAGACCTCAGTCCATACAAAGTGATGATTAGTTTGTCTTATTTGACCGCTGACCAGAGGAATCCTCGGGAGTTCCAGTAAGTGGGGCTTTAGACACTGAGGAGAAGATTAGTGTTTAATTTCACTGTGAACCACCTTTCTGTCTGTCCAAATTTACTCTTTCCTTCTCTCCCTCTCTCTACCTGTCTTGCAGTCAGGGATATTTCGAGCCCTGGAATCCAACAAGCATCTCGGCATTTGTATTTTTATGCTATTAATGTACTTTTTTCTTGCGTTTCGTTAGCTCTCAGACCTTGTTTACACCTGGTATTAACAAGTGATCTGTATCTGAATATGCCCAAGGGACCAAGAACCCTTTGAGGAACTCCAGAACTTGACCTGTGTCTCAGCCAGAGGAAGCAGGGACTAAATTTAGACCACTCCATGTACAATTGTTTCAGGTGCCAAACTAACTTTGGCGGTAGTACCACCCAATCACGTCCTTCAACCCATATAACCACATAAGTCGTCTGTTCCTACCCTCCTATACAAAAGGACCCTATATTGGTGCCCCTACCAGTTAGGGTAAGTTTCTGAAATGAATCATGGTTGGGTGTTATCACATTAGGTAAGTTATGTTAAATCTGAAATCAGTGTCTAATATGCACATAATCTACATGGTTCTTGAAATGCTATGGAAACACAAAGAGGAATGCGCAAAGGTGATGTTTAGCTCTTGGTTTAGTTCCTGACTTTCACGTTCCTACTTGTAACTATTTGATCAAATAAGGCTATATGTTATCTGGATGACGACTTCTGATTATGGGCCTTTGGTATTAATAAGCATTCTCATGATCTTAAAGGAGCTATATGTAAGAAATATAAAGCAAATAGTCGTAAAATCATTCTAATATGTCACAGAGACTAAGGAATAATGTTCATATAACATACTGATCTCACCAACAACAATAGTACAGCCAGAATATTTGCATCTAAAAAATTTTTTTGCAGTTTGCAAATCATGTTTATGTTTTGAATTTGTGTTTTGGCCTGTTGCACCACCCACCGCCGTCTACCAGTCACACAGTCAGTAGAGTCTCAGCATCAGTTACAGTTACGACTGAGCTACAATGGCTGACAGTGCGACTAAACCCAAACGACCTCGTTATGATTCCCAAAAATGGCAAGACAAAACTCGAGGCAAAGCGAGGGTCTATATAGGAGATGCTTTTGAACAGTGGAGATGATTGAAAGCGGAGAAGAATTTGAAATCGGATGTCGAAGTGGCTGCTCTTCTCCTCGACAGGTAATCTTTAGCCAAAGTTGGCTAACTAGCATCATAGCTAGACGGGGATGGGCATTTCAAATACTTTCAACTGTTATTCATTTTCGATCATACATTGTAGCCCATGTGCAGGTGGGTCATCGACCCGACTGATTTTTTTGAGAAACAAACGTTAGCAACACTGCAAGCAGCCGGCTCCTCCTCCGTTGTATCCCGGCAGCAGCGTTAGCAGCAGAGAAGCCGGACTTGCTCGAACGGTCCGCTGGAAAACCAAAGATCGAGGACGTGGCGACGTGGCCCTGCCACGGCAGCCGCCCGTGTCTCAGTCTCCAGCGTGCCGCTGTCCAGCAACCTCAAATCTGTAAGGGAGGGGGGGCGGACACGACTCGCGGCAGTATTTTGAATTTGAGTGCAGTAACCGTTTTGGCCACATTCTTACATACAGCGCCTTTAATTGTACCGGCACTGTTAACAGAATATGGGGGTCCCATGGTATATTGTACAGGTTGATCCAGACCACCTCTGAATGTGGATATGATGGCAGTCTGATTATTGTGTTGTGTTTTACCCGCATTTTCACATTGCATTAGTTTATACATTTTTCCAGATATCCAGATACAGATTGCACAGTAATATTTGGTGTAAATGAGCTCTTAGTTGCAGTGATTCACCACATTCTCATCCCAAGTCGTCACATATCGACGCTTTGTCAGTGGCCTTTCATGTCTACATATTACGCTGCATCCTCCTGTGTCTGGTGTTGACGTTTCAGGATGCTATTAACAACGCCGGGATGTCAACCAAAGCACATGGTTAGGATTAGGCAACAAAAGCACATGGTTAGGTTTAGAAAACAATCATGGTTTGGCTCTACATTCATACAGGAAGCAAACACCAGGCTCCTAAGTGAAAGTCTGGTCTTTGTTGAACCCATCCGCCAACCCTCCCACCTCCCCTATAGGGACTTCCCTGTTACCAGCAGCCCGATGCTGTTCAACAGCGTATCGTACTACCACAACAGGTGCTGTCCAGCCGACCAGTGGTGTATCATGACACTGCAAAAGGTTTGGTCCGGCTATGTTAGAAACTGACGCCACCTGGCGGCTTATCATACCGCCAGACGAAAGGTGGCTTTTGGCATCAGATGCTGAGATCACTGACAAAGCAGCAGTTTTTGCTGACTTTGGAAGAGGAGTGATTTTATTCACACATTTTGCGTTATTGCTGAATTAATGTGGCACTTTCGCTCAGTCCTGTAATTTGTGTAACTAGCACTAATTCGACTCAACCAGAAATGCCTAAACGGTGCATAGTACATTACTATAACCACCGCATTATCAGTGTGTGTTTCTATAACACAAAATGGCACTAACAGAGCTAACAGTAGTGAGCAATGCTAAAGGAGTTTTAAGGTTCATAATTGAGCCACATACTCACCAAGGGACATGGTGGGAAACCAGGAGAGTGGGTCCAATGTTTTGTCAGCAACATTGTTGGGTTGTGATGGCATTATAAGCAGTAGTTGCAGTAGCACTGCCTGCTAACGTTAGCACCCACCAGACCTGGGCAAAGCACAGCGCAGTCAAGTGAAGAGCAGAAAAATTTACTGACAAAATGACTTGCATAGCCTGTCAAAAATATTCTCTGGGGTGAACAGATTAAGGGTTGACCATTGACATTCTTGATCAGACTGTACCAAAAGTGCTGCATGGAGGCAGAGGGGTCCAGCTACACCAGAGACATCCCCCTCCCCCCAGACTGATCCAGCCTGGAGCCTCATTACCTGTACCTGTCTGTCTGCCTGTAGGTACAGTCCATCTGACTGTCTGACAGCTTCGCCTCCACCGCCGACTGCTATTCAGAATTAATGAGAGCCAATGAAAGCAGCCCTCCACCTCCTCCCCCCTTCCCCTCCTGTTCTCCCCCTGCCCAGCCAAAGCAAAGGCCGGCCGTAGGCCTCATTATTAAAAGCAATGGCCAGGACTCAGGCCCTGTCTGTACAAACATGCAGCGACGGAGCTGGGAGGGAAAGGGAAACCGGCTCGCGGGGGGATGAGGTTTCAATAAACGTCAGCCAGCGTCGGCTCTGTTTGGACTGCAAATTATTGCTGGCTGATGCTCTATTATTTTACAACCAAAGATCGCTGTCGAGAGAAAGGTAGAAGGGGAGGAAAAAGAAAGAGAGAGTTGCGAGGGAGGGAGGGAGAAAAAGAAACTCTGGAAGGGCGCCTAAGGGGAAAAAAGGGTTAGTGAATACTATAATAATCTTTAAAAATATTGCTGGAGCGGCCACAGCTTAAGCTAAGAATAGGCTGGAGAGAGCGAAGTCCTTGGATGATTCCAGCGCAGATAGGAGAAGTAGAGAGAGGAAGAGAGAAGAAAAAGCAAGTGAGGGAGGAGGAGAGGAGAGAACGGGACAGCCATGTGAGAGGGCTATAAAATCAACACCTTCAGTAAACGTAACTTACAGCTGCCTCATTACTTCTGCGGGGGAAAAGCACATTTTTGGAGAAAGTTCCTTAAAATCCAAATAAGCAATGGTCCATCAGCCATGTGCTCAAACAAATGAGGAAAATACAATGAAGGTCATCAACAGAATTCATCATCATCCATCAGTCCTGCTCCATCTTTCAGGTGCTGTGGCAAATGTGGAACAAAGTGACCCTTAATGCAACTTAAGCTGCAGTTGCTGTGGCTGATGCAATGGGACTAAAAATCACATGAATATATTTATGTGATAACTTTTTATCAGAAGCTGTTGCGTAGGAAATACAGTCACACTGGACTCCTCAGTGGTAGGGCAGTTTGTCATTGTCAATCATTTTGAGGAATAAATATTTTGTTAAATCTAAAGTGATGCTGTTGAATTGCTGAGTATGGACATTCTAATGCAATTTAAAGTTTCCCACATATTTTCTTAAGTCATGTTAAATGAGACAGTTGATATGCAGGTGCACACTGACGTTTCTCTTTGCTATTCTTACTGTTATCTGTAATAACATTTGTACTGTACCGCAGTGCACGCAGCTTTTGAAATTGAAAGAAGTCCAAGATGTCTAAAAGCTCCAAAGATTTAGACGTTGTTTAGCCAAGCTAGTGGCATGACTTTATGGATGCCAAATTCTTCAGACCATCAGTGTACCACTTTGGCTCAGACTGAATTATCTCAGCAACATTTATAGGATTGATTGACTTGAAATTTTGTACCGAAACTCATGGTTCCCAGAGGATGACGCCGGCAGACAGTTAGCATGATTATAAGGTCAAAGTTTAAATTTGGCTAATGACATTCCCATCAGCCTCAGCTTTGTTTTGTGTAACGTCCTAATTACCAAATATTAGCATGCCATCACGCTAAACTAAGTTGCAGACATGGTAAACATTACACTGTACCATGCAACATTTTATTGTAAACATGTTAGCATGTTGATGATAGCATTTAGCTGGAAGCAACACTGCCAATTTTACATTGTGGCCAAAAGTGTAATTACACCCTCCGGGTCTGTCACATGATGCCATTGGGCTTAAAAAGACTTTTTTTCCCATAGACTTACAATGTGAAAGACATATCTATAATTCAGTAGATACATTTTTTTGAGCATCACACCCCCCACGAAATGACTCCTTTTACCATTGGGATTTAATGCATTTGGTCCAATAACATATCGAAAGTCTAGTAGAGCCGCCACATGACTAAATCATTTTATCCCCATTCAAATTAGACCCGAAATACTACTATGAATGGAACTGCGTGCTCGTCAGCGTGACCGCAGCCGTCCGCAGATGTTCAATGCGGAATGTATGTTAGAGCCTTTTGTCCTCAAAAATTGTAACTTTATTATTGTCATACTGCGCAAAGATCTTTTTTACTTATGTGTGAAGAATCTCTAAATGGGTTGTGTTATGGATTAAATTTAAAATAATGCACAAATGTGATACAACAGTCCAAAGAACAGCACCTATTCCCAACTGTTAACGGATAAGTAGCACTTGGACCCACAGAGAGACTGTGTCTAATCTGTCACAACTGAGCAGCTGTGATAAACTCCTTACATTTCTTTAGACACATAGTTGCAACACACTTGTGGCGCTTTTTCAGGCTGCTGTGGTTGATGTTATTCAAGAGCTGCTGACATTTAACAGGCGTCTGTTCTGGTTAACGTGTTTCTGTCTGGATGTTCACAAATTAATTTGATCATTGCTTTACAGAGCGGCGTGTTAAAGACTGGGAAAGCTGTCACACTGCATAGTTCAACCGCTGTATTCAAGTCTGAGTGTGTGTGTGTGTGTGTGTGTGTTTTGAGGTTGTAAAGGTTTTAATGCATTGGTGGATGTGTGTCTTATGTCCCCACTTTCCTCACACCAGCCTCCCCCTAAAATAGGTTTAAAAAGTCATCTGGCTGACAGGGGAAAGCAGTTTTCTTACCTCAATAAAATTATCTTGGATTTTAGTGTTTGCCTAACACTCTTGTACCCGTTTAATATTCGAGCACGCTCCTCCACTCTGGGTTAGAGGGGAAAAAAAAAAAAAGGTGTAACTTATAATGGGCTTGGCCTCACTGGCAATTCCTGCAGCTGAATTAAAATGCAACATTATATGTGCTTGGCCAAGGTTAGTCCGTGTTAGCCGGGGCGCTGTTACGGGCACTTTTCGAGCCTCTCAATTGAGGTAATAAATTGAGTCTGATGGCTAATTTTAGGTGAAACTCAATACCTCTGGCTAAACTATGAGCCAGAGGGGACCATTTAATCAAAATATGTCTGGCACTGCCGCCAATATAGAAACAAGCACAGAAAATACAAAAAAAAAAAAAGATTTTAGAGTAAATATATATTTTACAGAAATTTGTTTTAAGGGATACTGTACCTTCTGTCAGTCAAGTGAAAAGAGTTAACAAACTGTGGGAGGTAGCAATCTGTGATTTAAAATCTCTAAACATCCACTGGGCTGATTAAAATAGTGAAAACAGCAGTTAAAATGGCAGTTAAATAAGGCAAATTTGGCTGGTGGACAGTATGTCTATATGTGTGAATGTATATCTGTTCATTAGGACAGCCATACTTTGAGTAAATCAAATGAAAAACATTCACTGTGGAGAAGGTTTGAAGCTAATCCTATGCTCATGCAGTCACAGCTTCTTAGAAAGTGACATTTGATTAAATTAATGCCACAAGATGAATTCAGAAGATGCATATAGAGAAATAAACAATCCAATAGCCAGAATAAATGTTGGCTTCGTACATTTCTGCACACAACAGATATGTAACATTTGTACAACATAGCAGATTAAGAAACTTTACATTTCTACAAGGCTGTGGTTAATGTGTGGTTATGTTTAGGCTCAAAAGTCACTCTGTTATGTTAAGGAAAAGATCAAGTTTTGGCATAAATCACCCAACCTGTTCTCATTCCCAGGTCATCAAATATTGACACTTTGTCCTTTGTCTCATAGTGACGCACAAGACACACGGTCTCCTAGGTGAAAGATGTTGTAGCGTGATTAACGTGGTATGGTTGCGCTTAGGTTTAGGCAACAAAACTATTTGGTTAGGTTTAGAAAAACATCATGTTTTTAATCAAAATAAGTACTTTTGATACAGAGTTACAGTTAATTCAAGCACAGCGTTAGTTCAGGCAGGACATGATGTCAATCTCAGCTCACATTGCAGCTGATCTCAAACAGCCTAATCAAGTGGTGGAGCAGCTGCCTGATGGAAGTGAATCAGTTGATGGATCACATGATTCCTTTCTATGCAACCAATTGGCAAATCTCATTCAGGTCGCCCTATTTAAACTGCTCTGGCCTACAGTTGCTTCTTCTTTTGCTTTGCAACCTGCCTCCACCCCAGCTCCTCCTTTTCATGCTGTGTCTGACTTGTCAATGTCATCTCTGTTTGTCATTGATGCTGCTCTGTTTGTTCCCAGTGGGGGTCTTTCTGCTGCTCTCCTTACCTTAGGCTTTTCATGTAGGCACATGGAAGGGCAGGGGGGTTTGCACTCTGCTTCAAGCTTTCCTTGTTTGTGCGTGGAAGGGGGCAACAATCGTTGTTAGCTTAAGGCAACAAAACTACTTGGTTAGGTTTAGAAAAGATGATGTTTTGGGACAAAGTAAGTAGATTTGAAATGTAACTTAACATAATGTTACATTACGTTACCTTACATAAAGTTATGTTACGTGAATATTTAATGTAAGTAAAGTTATTGCATAATGACAGTACATAAATCGTTCAGAGTCATGTTAAAACAACACTGATTTTTGGTGTCACATGGGACATGAACTGTGGTCTCCTGGATGAAATCCAGTTTTGTTTGACCCATCCACCTCCCACGCCAAGCATACTTTTTTTCCACTTTTTATACTATGTTAATTGACCAAGTATTGCAGAGGATGGGTTTACATTGGAATTAGTTGAAAGCCCGGTGCGCCTCATAAAGATCAATTTCAATCAATCAATTTTATTTATAAAGCCCGATATCACAAATCACAATTTGCCTCACAGGGCTTTACAGCATACGACATCCCTCTGTCCTTATGACCCTCACAGCGGATAAGGAAAAACTCCCCAAAAAAAACCCTTTAACAGGGAAAAAAAACAGTAGAAACCTCAGGAAGAGCAACTGAGAAGGGATCCCTCTTCCAGGACGGACAGACGTGCAATAGATGTCGTACAGAACAGATCAGCATAATAAATTAACAGTAATCCGCATGACACAATGAGACAGAGAGAGAGAGAGAGAGAGAGAGAGAGAGAGAGAGAGGCAGAGAGCAATAGATGCAGGTAATGACAGTAGCTTACAACAACATTATTGAAAGTAATAATATTATAGTTATAGTTCTGGCTACTGTGGTACAATATTTTGAAAGTATGTATTAATATCTGGCAGTATACATGTGTGACAATAGTCATATGTGTATAATAACAGTAGAAGTATGACTAATGACTAATGATAACAGCAGCAGCAGCAGGAGGCATCTGGCAGGACCACGGCAGCAGCACAACCACACACGTCACGCTGTCCAGGCACCGCTGCGGTATGAGTTAATCTGAGAGACAGTGGAGCACAAAGGCTCCGGAGAAGAAGCCGAGTTTGTGACATCCAGAATGGCCGAGTTAGCAAGATGCAGTAATAGAATACGAGAGAGAGAGAAGGAGAGAAGGTGCCCGGTGTATTATAGGGGGGTCCTCTGGCGGACTAGGCCTAAGTCAGCCTAACTAGGGGCTGGTACAGAGCAAGCCTGAGCCAGCCCTAACTATAAGCTTTATCAAAGAGGAAAGTCTTAAGTCTAGTCTTAAATGTGGAGACGGTGTCTGCCTCCCGGACCGTAACAGGAAGATGATTCCACAGGAGAGGAGCCTGACAGCTGAAGGCTCTGGCTCCTGATCTACTTTTGGAGACTTTAGGGACCACGAGTAACCCTGCGTTCTCAGAGTGCAGTGTTCAGGTGGGATAATATGGCACTATGAGCTCTCTAAGATATGACGGAGCTTGACCATTTAGAGCTTTATAAGTTAACAGTAGGATTTTAAATTCAATTCTGGATTTTACAGGGAGCCAGTGCAGCGAAGCTAAAACAGGAGAAATATGATCTCGTTTCTTAGTTCCTGTTAGTACACATGCTGCTGCATTCTGAATTAGCTGGAGAGTTTTTAAGGACTTACTAGAGCTACCTGATAATAGAGAGTTACAGTAATCCAGCCTAGAGGTAACAAAAGCGTGGACCAATTTTTCTGCATCTTTTCAGGTCAGGATAGGCCTAATTTTCGCAACTATATCATACACCGAGGGATGTGACAGAGTGGCGGTAGTTGGTGCCCTGGGAATGAGAACAGACTGAAATACCAGACTGTGGTGCCACAATCACAGCTGGACATGCTGCAGTTTCTTGCCAAAAAACACCCAGTTTTGTTGTTTGTTGGTCTTGAACAGTGGTCTGCAGCTTGGTGTCCCTCTCGCCTAGATCTCACATCATTCACTGTCCCCTCCACACTTTAGAAACATTGATATGATACGTATGAAAGGTACAAATGTATCTGTGTTTTGCAGAAACGTACAATGCCAACATTTAACTCTGGCAACTGGGCTGAAATAAAAACACCTGATTCTTACAGTGGAATAAAAAATGTGATTTTAAGTTCCCCTACACTCACTAAATCATTCTGTGAGAGTATCTCTCAATTAGCAGGGGAGAGGAAAGATCTCCCAGAGAGGCATCCAGTTCGCAGCCTTCGCGGCCTGCCAAGAGCCACATTTCTGGCCTGCAATCAGTGACACTCACAATAAACGAGCTGATATTTAATCATTAGGCGAGGAATGCACAGCGGACGTCTCTAATCTGCTCCCGCGGCTGCTGAAAAGTTGCACGGCACGCAGAGTGGAAGCCGTGAACTCCCCGTGTCAGCTTCAACCGCCTGCCTGCGGGGTTTCGGTGGCAGACCCGAGAGGGGTAACGTTGCATAGCAGGAGGCCTCGGCATGCCATTGCAATTAATGTATTGTCTTACTTAATAAGATGGAAATGTTGGAATGATTAGTGAAGACTGTGGTGTGCACTCTGGGGTCGGTGGGAGGATTAGTTACCAAAGTGCTGAGGCGCTCACTTACACCTACTGCTGAGCTGGACTGAAAGAGAAAAAGACTGTATTCTACTGTATATACAGTATTATTGTTGGAAGTTTAAATGTCTTTGGTATAGATGTTAAGTTTACTGGAACTGTGTCTTGTTTTTGGCTCAATTACTATATCGAATTAATCCTGAAAATGTTTGGCTCAAATTCTCTCATGCATTCTTCAATCCCATGAACATTTGGCAGATCGATCATTAAAGGATAATTCTGGAGTTATTCTAGGTTTTCCTCATTGCCCTCAAATCCCATGAAAAGACCAAAGCCAACAACAAATTTATTCTACAAGTATTGTTTGTGTTGCCAAAGCCTGATATGTCTTATCGCTCAATACCATAGAGCTCCGTTGTCGTGAAAAATATATCAAGAAGACATCAGTGAGCCACACAGCTGTATTGGATGGCATGTTAGTTTTTGTTCTTTTAATGGGATTTATTGACAATAAGCAAAATATAGCAGGGGATTGCAGGGTCAGTTGGGACAGTTTTGTATCAACATAAAAATAATGTACAAACAATTTTGTAGGGGTGGGGGAAGAAATCGATTCGGCATAGCATTTCGATATTTTGTGTGGTGAAACACGGACGCCAAGTATTGATCTTTTATTATATGCATCATAAGTTTTTGCAGATACACACTTTAATGCAACTTTTGGGGACTAGAATGATAAAAACAATTGCTTTTTCGGTCCATTCGACGGTGCTGATGATTATTTTTTCCTGGTGAGGTCAGCAGAGGTCTCTGTCAACAGCATTTGGCAGGAAGCCCACACTGCCTGCACTGTCTATATTTACGCCCCTGACCAGGACACAGTATATAGGCTACAGTTCGGCACACCACTGAAGATATTAGCAGATATTAGAATATACTGTTTGCATGGTGTTGTCAAACATGCATTTTTGGGCTCCAAACCTATAAGGGAAAACTAATTGGACATTAGAGCTCTATAGCAGTTAATTTTAAGCATTACATTTTTTTTCACTAGTCATTGACCATATGAGGAATTACACTCAAGCCTGCCCAATTACAGCTGGGTAAGTGGGTAATAAATCGTGAGTCTGCAGTGCTGAGATATAGAGCAGTAAAGATTTGACATATCAGCTGGCAAAGCTGTTAAAATCTTTAACCCTAATTACACAAGGCAAGCATAAATTCACATTCAAAGCTTGTTAATATGTCATATAGTTGGTTTTATTTTCAAATAAGTAACAGAGGAGAGTAAGAGTGTGGGTGCATGGATCATGTGGGCTGCTTCCTTACTAAATGTGCATGAGCACTGCAGAGAGTGCCACTACAGAGTCAGTGGCTGAAACCACAGCATCCATACCATTGTGTCACACTACATGGAAATATAATATGACAGTAATTATATTTTGCATACCTTCATGGAATAATGACATTATTACCAAGTTATTTTGGGTAAATACTACTGCAGCAAAGCAAACAAGAAGAGGCCGCGTGATTTTTAGAGAAAATATTTCTCTGGTGAAGAAATTAGCCACCATCGAGTGTTCATAATTTGTTTTTTATTTTCTCCCTAAACATTTATAATTGCATCCAGAGGGGTGTGTGTTTTTGTGTGTGTGTGTGTGTGTCACATGGCTATTGTTGCAAGAGTGGGGTTAAGTGCTTCGTCACTCGTGCCCACATCAGTTAACAGGAGTGCCACACGCATTGAGCAACTTTTTTCGGTTTTGCCTCTGACATAAAACTGAGTCCTCTACATGCATTCAACCTGCATTTCTTTTTCTTCTTCTTTAGTTACTATCTGTACTCTGCCTGCACGCTTATTAATATATCTATTTGCTTTCTTGCTGAGAGTTTTGATACCACTCCCATGTTTATACGTTAAACATGAAGCTACCGCTAGCAGCCTATTACTGTAACTCAGCTTAGCATTAAGACTGGAAACGAGGGGGAAACAACTAGCCTGGCTCTGTCTGAAGGTACAAAATCTGTCCACTAGCATCTCTAAAGATCACTAAAAGCCAGTTTCCACCAAAGACTTTCAGTATGGTACCTTTGAACCCAAAAGTAACCCTTCAGACATGGTACCTAGACCCTAGGTCTGTGCACCGTTTCCACTGCAAACAGTACTCTTAAATATGGGCGGGATTGTTGTCACTCACTGCTCCATCCAGCACTCACTGTATTTCCTCATATATGGAACGTCTGCATCGCATTTATTAATAATATTAACAATAATTTACTTTATTTATATAACACCTTTCACACAATCGCTTCACGTGAAAATAGACATAATGGCCATTAAACAGACAAGGCAATTTGGTATAAAAAGACATTTAAAACAGTTTAAAACATGGATTAACTGATTCATAAAATCACAGAGTTGTAAAATTGTAAATCATAAAATTAAGTAAGATTTTTAAAGAGTTCGCAGCAGCAAAAGTGAAAATAGAAAGAGTTTCAGACCTGACATGTTTTTGGCTTTCTTCTAAAAATATTTAGCAAGATAGCTTCCCCGATATCTAAAGGTAGTGTGTTCCATAGCTTTGGGGCGTAATTGAGAAAGGCTGCATCCCCGATCTTCTTTTGGCTGTTGCTGGGAACCTCCAATAAACTGGGGGACGGTATGGAACAGTTCCATTGGTACCATCCACAACTTTTCACAATGGAAATGGAAAAAATGCTTACCGAACTGAACTGTACTGTACTGCTCGGTGTAAACAGGGCTTAATTAGCACATTATATTGTGTTTAATCTGAACAAGAAGCAAATGTTAAACTGACACCGACTCTTAGCAATAAAGCGAACAAGCTAATGTAATGTTATACTATTCCATCCTTACATCAATCATCTGTAACTGCTTATCCTTAGAAGGCTGAACATGGTCCCAGACCTCTTGCTGTACTCCAAAATATTCCTTCTCAGACAATTTTTCTTGTTTTTATATATTTATGAAACTTTTTGCGTCTCATTGTGAAGCCCTTTGTGCCCAGGATTTCAAAAGTGCTACGATGTAACTCACCTTGACTATATTATATTGGTCTTTACTATGATGCTTACGGAAGCATGGTGTTGCAGTTGTTAGCGTTGTCGCCTCACAGCAAGAGGGTTCCTGGTTCAGACCCAGACTGCGCGAGCCCTTCTGTGTGGAGTTTGCATGTTCTCCCCATGTCAGCATGGGTTTCCTCCGGGTACTCCAGCTTCCTCCCACAGTCCAAAGACATGCAGGTTAATTGGTGACTCTAGAATTGCCCGTAGTTGTGAATGTGAGTGTGAATGGTTGTCTGTCTCTATGTGTCAGCCCTGCGATAGTCAGGTAACCTGTCCAGGGTGTACCATGTCCCTCACCCAGTGTCAGCTGGGATAGGCTCCAGTCCCCCCCATATGCGGTCGCATGTCGCTTACTGTTTGTAAGCAATATTGCCAGGGAAAGTTAAAGTAAAAGTCAACCCCAGCTTTGTCAACTTGGAATTTTACCTTGATATTTTTTCATTTTTTTTGGCGCTGTATCTCTTGGAGGCGTGTTGCTTATAGTCTGACCCCCGGTCTCAGAAAGCCACAACCTCACCCACACACTGTCTCCAGTAAGTGTTTCCTAGGATAGCGAAGGAATGGCCTGCCCTACTCTCACTATGATTGGCTAGTACTTGTTGTCTTCATTGGTTTGATTAGTTCAGCAAGAGGAAGGAGATTGGTTAGGGTTGGGGTAAGAATGTGCAGGTAAGCCAATCAAATGCAGAGTAAGGTGGGTCTTCCCTTCTCTATACTAGGAATCACAAATTCGCATCCTGAAACGTCCTAAACACAACAAGAAGAAAATACGGAAAGGCAAAGGGCAAAGTCTCTGCAGATAGATACAGCGCTCTTCTAGTGATGATTGTGAGGAATTACTTTTGTACGAGTCCATACATTGTTTTTTCGGAAAATCAAGCATAATACAGCCTAAACTGTCGGAACAAAAGCTGATCCTACCAAAGGATTCCTCTTGCGCATAAACCAAAAACATTGGACTTCCACAATAGCTGCATCTAAAAAGGAAAAAAAACAAGTGCATCTCTCTTGAAACAATTTGACAGTGAGCCTCCAGCTGTCTTGTATATTTATATGTCAAGTTGATGTGCTGATCTTTATGGAAAACATGAAGAGATTATTGGAGAGAGGCGAATCAAAGTGACACTAGTGACACACACTCAAGCCAACCAATATACACTACAGGAACCACAAGCTGGAGTCCCTCAGGCTGTGGTGAGTTTATGGCTTCTCGTGACGTATAAAAGCCGGCGGCTCTTTAGTGTTTCTTTGCTCCTGATTGACTTTTAATTGATTTCTCATAGAAGTGCGGTTCATTCTTGTCATTGAGATGGAGTCTTTTGGGTTTCTAATTTGCAGATCTCTTGATTTATCCCCGAGTCTGTGATTATTACAATTATGTGGCTTTTGTAATTGGTGGATATCAAGTTGATGTTTTTTTGGGGGAAAACATTACTTTGAAACAGTGAATGCTGCCAGGGACAATGAGGCTGTCCCGGGTGGAGTTTGATACATGGGCACCCTTGTGGTTGAACCAGTGTGTGTGTGTGTGTGTGTGTGTGTATGTGTGTGTGTAATGTACAGTATGAGCATGTTTATTCATATTTCCTGCATCCTGTGCTTCCACAGTGTGCGTGCCGACCACAGCGCCGTAGCTGCCTCGCCGTCTGCAAGCCAGTGTAATGCGTGTTTATGTTTACTTTAAGTGTGTGTGTGTGTGTGTGTGTGTGTGTTTTAGGAGTAACTGTGATGTGGAGCACCTGCCCTCTCCACCCAGTCATGCTGCTGTGTGGCAGCTACTGAGCTGGAACCTTCCGGATGACATCATCAAACGGTGACAAGGCAGACAGGTCAGGGCGCCTGTGGTTGTTGCTGGAAAAGGCTACTCCCAAAAGTGTGTGTTTGTGTGTGTTTAAGGACATACACCCATTTTTTTTCATACTGAGTTTCATATTGACTTGATCTCATTGACAGGTAGTGTATTATGGTATGTTCAGTTTTAACTAGGGTTGGGAATGATTAACCAATATGACCGGATATCCGGTTTGACAAGCGAGAGATACGGCTGCGTCGGCAGCAGCCTCCTCAATCGATACGAATCAGCCATGAATCCTTAGATGAATCGATTGTAGAGTCATGGATTCGGGTATCGCGAGACTAGCAGTCGGTTGACTGGCTTTAACAGTTTGCATCTCGAAAACAACGCGAGAGCCGGCTGCTCCGTAGCAGGCATTACAACGATAATGGATGTAAACATCAGCACCAGCTTGACCGGTGGAGCTGAGGAACAGAAGCTAATGCTGGTTGGATGAACCAGGGAGCAGCCAAGCCGCAGCAGAAACTAAAGGCGAATCCTGCCGGTTGTGGGTTGAACGCGGGGTCACAGACACAGACAGAAATACGTATTCCTGTCAAATACGGCGGCGCATGATAACGGCTTACCAGCCGGCGACCGTGAAACCCGGCTCCAGGTCCAAGCCAGCCAAGCCCTGGCAGCACTCAGGTATGTGACGTGTCAGAGGAGAAACGAGCAGTTCACATTTCCACAAACCTCAGCGCACTTTAGGGACTGTTTTTTACTTGTCAGAGGAGGAGGGTGGCTGGTTGATTTTTATTTTATTTATTTATTTTAGTTTGATCCCCCCTATGTTAATCACTTATTGATGCTGTTTTTGAAGTATGAATAAGTCAATAAGTAATTTATTCCATTGAAATATCATTGATGTATTATAGAAAAGTGATTTATCTTTTTATAAATGACAGAGTGTAGCAAACACAGAGAAATAGTCTGACATACTGTCAGTGATAAGCTGCTAGTCATCACAGTCCATGATATCAACTAATAACAGGAGATGTCAGATTCTGCCCCTACATTGCATGTTATTATTTTATTTTGCTTTATGTTTATGTTGTACAGCATTATAATAAACTTTATTCCAGACTCAAGTCCATATAAGATACATACAAAAACACAGACAATACCATAAACACAACACAACAAGCAGGTTTAAAACACTTAAATTTTACTTAAAGTTCACTTCACTTAAAGTTTAAAACTTCTCATTTTTATATTGATCCCATCCAACAAAATGATGTTCATTCAGCAAGTCTTTTTTTGGTCCATGTCTAAAAATAAATACATTTGACGTGATTTTGTTGTTGTTTGTCTTTTTATTTTATTGTTGCCAGTGCCATACAGCAACAATGCTTGGGGATGTGGTCTTTTACAAATTTGAAAATACTGTAAGAATGTCACTTTTATAGAATTGGCTTCTTTATTTTATAATGTATGATTAATGTCTACATCAACAAACGTTAACCATAGAATCGTATCGAATCGTATCGTTCCTACAATGTATCGAATTGTATCGAATCGTTCTGTATTAAAAATATATCGTTTTTGAATCGTAACGCAACCCGTGTATCTAGATTTGTATCGAATCATCTATCACAGACAGATTCCTAACCCTAGTTTTAACATGTAACATATGTCACCCTGCTCCACATACATCGTATTGTAGTAACAGTAAAGACAACTATCGCTGTATACAACAGTTGTGTGTATGTGTAGTGCGCTTGTGCTGTTTGTGTGACAGCTAATCATAAAACTTACTAGGAACTATAGTTCTCTTTGTTGTTGCTCTTCAGACCTCTATCTTGCCTGTTTTTTATGAAGTGGAGTTACAAAGTCTTAGAATAAGGGCTGAAGTTGAAACATTTTTCCTCCTCGTATTGACTTAATGTACAGTCTTTGCCTCTAAAATTCACCTTGCAGTAAGTATGGACAGACCTTTGGTTTGGTCACTGTAAAATTATATGACACAAGATTTTTAAATATTAATATTGTCAAATGATGTGTCACTGACAAGCCAGTATATGATTAAGGGCAGTACAGGAAAAATGCAGTTGCAAGTTTTCCACCAAAATTGATAACTATCTCACAGCGCTAGCATTGATGACAGACAAAACGTAGTATCTACAACACTTTGGAGGTTCGACTCGTTGCCATGCAACCAGCAGCCTTCAACAAAATGCTATCCCTAACCTGATAAACACTTGTTAGAGGCCATTCACATGCTGTGTCTTTAACTGCCTAGAAAATGTGTGGTCAGGAACTAGGCGCCATTCAAGAGCACGATGGCAGGTTGCGTCTGAGGTTGCCAACCTTAACAAGCAACCTTAACAAGCACCGTATTATAGCACATTTACCTGAAATCTTGAGTGCAGAGCTGATCTTCTTCCAGGTGCTGTTTATAAGTGTGTAGGCCTATCATCTGTAGGACAGATGAAAAGCCCTGGGTAGCCCTGCACCAACATGATCAACTTTTCTGTATTTAACACAGACTGATATTTACGGAAGCATGGAAAGATATATGTCGGCTGTGATTGGTTGGTCCTTGTCACATGACGTGGTTGCTCTGGTGTTTGAATTTGAGGGCACAAAAAATGCGGCATGTGCCTCTTCGGGGGGTGCAACTTACAACATAGGTGCATAGTTGTGTATGTTTGTTAACTCAATTGACTTTTGGTTTCACATGGGACACAAACAGTATTCTCCCATCTGAAAGTCCAGAGTGTGTTTCTCTTCTTTCACCCACCCATGCAGACTTTTTTGCTCTTTTTACAACAGTAGGAGTTCAAAGCATCACACAAACTTTAATTCCAGTAGTGTGTATTTAATTCTACAGTGGTAATAATATGTAAATAAGCAAATAAAAAAAATATTTTTCCGGTGGTTCAGCACAGTGTTTAACAATGCATTATGTACAGTCATTTTCATAATTATATGGTTTTATTTAATTACATTTCAAAACACAGTCAGTGCTTTTTAAAAGGGTCCACATACAGAAACAGGATTTTTGCGCCCACATGTTCCTAAAATATTCTACCCACCGCTGAGTTTCTAACCTGTCCATAAATGCTTTCTTACACATTCTACTCGACTGCTCTTTGTTTGCTCTCTTTAGTTTCACCGTGGAGTATGCATATGTTGGTCTGTCTAGACCACAGAGGACAGGTTAGTGAGGGTATATTCTTTTTCCATTTGCAGATTTAGAAGATATTATGGCCTATTTGCACCTGCAAACCCAAAAAGTGTACCTCCGCCTACCTGCTATTTGTCAGGATCTGTGTAATTACCAGCATCTATCCCTCACTCCCCATCTCATATCCTGAGCACAACATTTGCCCAGATTTACCTACTGGCTTTTGAAATGGTTTTCGTTCAAAAACAACACTCAGGTTTCACTGCGGGGGAAAAAGAAGTGGCGGGAAGATGCTGCCAGGGCGCAAAATAGACAAAATATCTCCTGTCCTGTGCGTCCTGCGTGCCACCGCATCATAATCAAATCAAATCATTTTTTTAATGACTTGCTGTGCACAGGAGACGGTGCGTGGCTGCCCAAACAAAATAACCCAGAATGCAGTGCAGGACCAAAAACGGTATCTGCGTTTCAGCGAGCGCTCCCTTGGAGAAACAGTTTTGATTCAGGAACATTCCTATTTCAGGAACTTTAAATGTTAAGTAAAGAAACATTATGAGAGGAGGGCTGAATGGAAATCTGTGTAAGTGTGTGTGCATGTGTGTGTATGTGGACGTGCATGGATGTGGATTGGAGGGGCCGGGAGTGTGTGTGATTTGGACATACACCTCTAAGCACACCTAAGTGTATCTAGCCAAATGTTTTTATATGGTTCCATGACGGGGGAGAGAGTGTGTCTAACAAAGGAGACTATTTCGATGGGGCCGGTCAGTGAAGGAGTGCTGGACTCATAATGACATAGAAAACAAACAGTGGTGAATGGGCACATGGTCCCTCCGTAACCACAGGGCCCTTAACGGGAAGAGCCTGTCCAGCAGTGCACAGCCCAGCTCCAGCACTACAGGAAGACCCAGGCGCCAAGGAGTTAAAGTACACCTACTGTGTCTGTGTGTGTGTCTGTGTGTGCGTACAGTGTGTGATATTACAGATCAGCTGCGCATATACACAAATACCTGATGAGAAGATACAAACACTCACACACAAATCCCTAACACCCCCAGTCAAGAAGGTCTATATTAACATACAAATACACACATTCATGCTCCCTCTCTGTCTCACTCGTACACACAGTCACAAGGGAGGCTTCCCAATCAACCACCAGCAACAATATTATTCTGCCATTCACTGTCGCAGGGGTGATTGATGAAGGCGAGAGAAGGCCGGACTCCAGATCCCAACATGGAGCTCATGTAGAATAACAAGCTGCAGACAATGCTCATATGAGACTCAGACTGTTGCTACATGTGCAGACTAATGGCCAAAAAATACCCAGCTGTACCCACGCTGTGTTCCTATTACATGCTTTGGTGAAATGTTTGGCAATGTACGCAAAATTTTAATGGGATTTTAGTTATGTTTGAAATATCAAATACTTGCATACCGTATATCAAGACAGAATTTGGTTTTGAAAATGACGTCAACTGGATTCTGCCCACAGGGAAACTAAGGTGTGGTTTCTTACCACTTTATCTGAAACAGGACAGTATGTTGGAATTGAAGAACAGGATCAGCATTGCTCAGTATGTTAGTTACATGAAATAGAACATGAAATACATTTGTTTCACATTACTCTTTTTTGTACTTTATCCTGGGGTTAATTCCGGATTTATCAGCTTTAGTATTTCTTTAATGTGTTGCTGCGTTAAACATATTTAACTTTGGCTCTGGAATGACGAACGCAACACATTCTCACTCCAACCTTGTCACATATCTCTGCTTGGTCATGGACCTTTCGTGTCTACATATGACATGCAAGGTACCCAGGGTGCATCTGTTGTTGACGTTCTGGGATGCCGTGTCATCTTCTGCCTGTAACATGCAGTGTTTTTTGAAAATACACTTCCGTTTTCATGGGAAATGTAGAGTTTGCATACAGTCCTTCTCAAAATAAATGTACTACTTAAGCACAACGGCGCAACTTGGCTTTTTTTCCTTCAACTACAAATGCACGTGGTAACTTTAAGTCAGCACATGCATGTGGTTGGGCTAAGGCAACAAAAGCAAATGGCTGGGTTTAGAAAAAAACAATAGGGTTTGGCTATACAATCAATGAGTAAGCAAACACCGGCCTCTGGGATGAAAGTCAGGTGATTGTTGGACCCATCCACCACCCCTTACGCATGGCATACTTGGACTTTTTGCCCCCTTAAGTTATGTTGTTGTCCCGCCGCATCTGACATGGAAGTCACTGCCCAAGCACCGGCATGCAATGACTTAAGAATGAGACCAGGTTGACGTATAGACAATACTTTGTTTTTCTTCGGAAAATGAATGTCACCTGACCAAGGTGTGTTTTTAGTGTATCATGTAGTCCCACATGGGATGGACCATTTTAATAGTATGGCACAAAAATTAAAAAAATATTCAGTCATACTCAATGTCAATTGGATAATTTTTTTCTGATGTTGTCACTATTGTTTCGCAATGAAGTGCTCCTACCTTTGCAGAATATTGACCATGTAATATTCATCCATTATCCGTAAAAACTTTTCCTTAGAGGGTCGTTGGGGGATAGGTGATATCGGTACTTGATACCTTTAAGGTATCAACTGAAATAACCCAGTACCAAGTAGTATCGTAACATCTCCAGTCAAACTATACCTGTATTCAATCCTATTTGTGCTGAGAGTCTCATTTTAGCCACTCTCCTCCCAGCTAACAGAGCTAACATCCGCATGAGCTAACACAGCAGCATCAGCTAACATACAACACTGAGCTGTTGAAAGGTTCCGACAAACTCACATCAAAATGGCTCAAGTCTGTTGTTAAACTTCCTGATAATTGTTAGCCATGCGATGCTAACAGTTAGCTCTGTCACTGTGTGTGTATGTAGATACAACCCATACAGTCTGTAGAGAGGTGAAGTCGAGTGCGTTGTACTGGATGCAGTTGGCAGTTTGGGAACTGCCCATTGGTCCGACAGCCCATTGGTCCGACATCCCATTGGTCCGACTATATTAAACCCATTGTTCCGAAGTCCGTTCCAAAATCATCATGATGCCCTGTGGTTAAGGTCTGGTTAGGTTTAGGCACAAAAACCAATTGGTTGGGGTTAGGAAAAGATCATGGTGTGGGTTAAAATGAAAAAGAAAGTGACAAACACATAAGCTGTGAGCCTGCTTCGTTTCAATCCTTTCCCAGCTGACCCAGAGCCGGTCGCGGCGCACCATCAAGGTAGAAACGCCCGCCGGGAGCCATTCAGCACCGCGGACCGTCGGACTAATGGGATGTTGGACCAATGGGCTGTCGGACCAATGACATGGACCCGGCAGTTTACTGTGCTAAGATGCCACCAATATGTTCGACAGTATGGCTATACTAGTTGCCACTCGATTCGTAAGATGGGTATCGAATGAAGTATTCTACTGGTATCAGTATCACTTTAAGGGTTCCGGTATCGTTACTCTTTAAAAAATTACCCAGCCCTATAGGTAGGGTGGACTTTGGACAGGTCAGTTACACAACATAGAGACAGACAACCACATTGACATTCACATGCAATTTAGAGTTGGCAGTTAACTTAATCTGCATGCTTTTGGACTGGGTAGGAGGAAAACTCTTAGAAAGGCCACACTGACACAGGGGGGAACATGCAAACTCCACGCAGTGTTCGAACTGGCCTGGGAGCTGTGGATAAAGGTCAGCTGCAGAGAGTTGATAGTTTCTCGATTCCCACATGTAACACCATTGGATGTGTTTTTAATTATTCTTTGCGTCCTGAGACTGTATGACTATTAAGGTTTTATTCAAAATAACTAGGGCCCTGTATTTTTTTGATAGTGTATGGGTGTGAACAGTTGGTAAGGGTAGTTTTTGTAATTCTGGATTACTGTGAAGGAGCAGTATCTAAAGATGTCAGTGCAAAGCAAATTTTTAATTATTATTGCCTGTCTTTGGTTTCAGATAGTAATTGCTGTTTCTACAATATTAATGATTTAAAGTATTTTATTATACTGTGCATGCTACACTACACAGATTTGTCTCTACAAAGGCCTGATATTTTGGGATATTTTTTCCCTGTGTGGCAGGACAAGGCTGGTGAAAACATTTAGCGTGGGTTGGAGGTGTCTAAACAACAGATGCACGTAGAAGTGCAGACATGTGTTCGTTTTCCGGTTTATGTCCCTCTCCGTCAGCCCACACAGATGTTTTAGAGACGCTGAATTTAGTTTTATTTATTTTCTTGCTATGTCTGGCACATACACAGACTTTTCCACCTTATGTGGTTTGGAGAAGACACTTTGAGGGGCCATTTGCTATTTTGAACCCAGCACTTACTGTTTCTGTCACAGTAAACAATGTGCAGCGACTACTACGAGGCTTATTTATACATTTGCAATGCTTATATTTTAAGCACATTGCCATGTTTTGCTGATGCATGGGATCATCTGAGGACACACGGGTGATTTAATTATAGATGCAATCACTCAAATACATTGTGTATTTATTACATATGTATTTAAATACACAGAAACAAGGCCCCTTTGAGGCACAGACACATGCACAGTCATGATGATTGTGGTGTCTCTATTCACTCTGCTTGTTTACATGTTACCATGATAACTGTCAATGGCTCTTCACCGACAGCTCTCCCAGCCCACACCTACCCCCAGTTCACTCCCAGTCAGACATCCCAGAGGTCCATGTACCGCATTGAAAACATCATAAAACAGACTCCATTCTCAAAACTGTGCCAGGGCGTCAGCAGATGGTTTATAAGGTCACGCTGATGACTAAGCATCAGGAACGTGTCATAGACAAGCCCTTCACAAGGTGCTTTTTATTGGGAATACAGTGATTTTGTGAGCAAAAATGACACCACATAAATTCATGTTATGTAATTTTAAAAACATGAATTTAAAATTTTGACATGCACATACAATCATTTGAAGTATTACTCAAAGAATTACTAAAGAATCACCACAAAAAAACAATCAGTATAACTAGAAAAATTCTGTGTTTTTTGGAACACACTATAGAAAATTATTTTAGTAATACTACAGATTTGGTTATGGTAATCTTATAGTGAACTATAGTGTTTATATAGCATCACTACATTGTTTTGTGTCATATTTCCATGTTTGTTTGGGCACTATAGGGAAATTACAATAGTTATATTGTAGTTTTATACAGTGGCACTATAGTGTTTACAACACTGTAATAGTACCTTAAATAATTGCTAAAAAAAAAAAAAACACCAAAGAAAGCACTAACGTATTACTATTACAAACAATTAAAGACACTATTGTAATATAATAAATTATAACATCATCATTGCTGAGGGAGTTTTTCTTGAGACAAGAACAACAACTACAGAAACACTACATAATATACTTTTGTAATGTTATTTGAATTAATATAGGAATACTACCAAAACACAAAAAACACTTTATTAATACTATTAAAAATACTACTGTAATAGTATACATTCACACTAACATTATCATAGTATTACTGTAGGAATGCCCTATAGTTTGTTTAGAAGAACGACTATATTAATATACTATAGTACTACTATTACAAACAAAATAATAAGACTATTAAGACACTGAAGTAATACTATATATTTTATATAATATCATCATAGTATTACTCACTTGGAAAACAACACTATTTCATATACTATAGTTATTTATAACATTATTGTAGACAGTGGTGGAAATGGGGTGGAACGCATTGGAACGGCGTTCCAGGAGTAAAAGTCGAGAGGGAACAGATTTAGAAAATACAGACTACTCAATGTTTTTATAGGGGAAATCACTATAGCTGTTCTACAGTGTTTCTAAACTGCATGCTCCTTTTGCCAAAAGCGCCTAAGCACACTGAATCCATTTGCAGCCCCAACAGCCAATGGGAATTCATTCCTACCAGCACGAGACAGCTGCATTTTTTCCAAAGTGCGTTGTCTGAGGAGAACTTGACAGACTGACAGACGAACAGCAACGGTAACGTTAGCTAACAGCAGGTAAGTTATGAAGCTGTTGATGGTGGGAGTTCGCTTGAATTTCCTCAAACATTGGTGGTGTCTTTGACATATCTAGTCTTGTTAAAATAACGTTAATCTTGATTGTTTGATGATTTTGTGTTTACTGTAGCATATGGCCCGCGGCATTGTGTACTGTGTGTTAAAGATAGCTAACGTTAGCTAACACGCTTGCTAGCTTGTTAGTAACGTTAACGTTAGCTTACCAGCTAGCCTTGGTAACAGCCTGATATGGCAGCCAGTATACCAGCCAAGGTGTTAGCTAGCCGTTATAGACATAGAGTAGCAAGCCTTGCTGGTTTAATTTAGTCAGAGATAGTTAGCCAATTACTCTATGTGAAGGCTTTACATGAGATTAACTAATTTATCTGCTGATAGAGGATTGAAAGCTTTAGACTAGCTAACGTTACCTAATGTTATTTTCATTAGCTAACTGTTAGCTTGTTCACTCATGTCTGTATGTACGGTCTATTATATAGTGAATAGAGAATGCTGCAGATAATTACAGGAATAGTTTCACAGTATTTGTATTTGTCTGTCATTAAGAGATAACAATGCAGTGGGGAGCAGAGCAGTGGAGAGAACTAAGGAGACTGAATGAGTAGAGCAGTGGAAAGGATGCAGTGTCAACCCTCTGTTTTTTTTTTTTTTTGTTTTTTTTTTAAAGATATTTTTAGGGATTTTTCGTCTTTAATGTATAAGGACAGACAAGTGTGAAGGGGGAGAGAGAGGGAGTGACATGCAGCAAAGGGCCACAGGCTGGAGTCGAGCGGGGCCGCTGCGGCAACAACCTTGTACATGGGGCGCCTGCTCTACCACTAAGCCACCAGTGCCCCAGCCCTCTGTTTTTAAGAGGTAAATGACATTTATTTCATGTTGAGATTTGCAGTACATATGAAAAATGTATTTGGTAGCCTAACTATTATTTCCCATTGTCATTTGTCTTTTACAGAGAGGAGAGAACTGAGGAGATGTATGAAGCAGAGCCATCAGTGTCATCAATGTGATTCCCCTTAATCAAGTAGGAACGTTTGTTGTTCCATGTGTCCTGGGGGAGTTTTTTAGCTTAGTACCTTTTGGGTGCGTGTTCACTGTATTCATGAGTTGAATGCTGGTGTAGCCACCTGAGAGAAGTTGTTTCGACTCATCCATTTACTGTAGTGACAATGTAATAATAGTTAATAAAATAAGGGAGCCATAATCAATAGATCTTGGTAATCTTTAGTGAAGCTTTCCTTGTAATGTGTAAAATCAACTGAGGAGACTGAATGCAGAGTAGAGCAGTGGAGAGTTAATTTGAACAAAGACTATCCTACATTATTGTGCAATGCAAGAAAGCATCATTTGTTTATATCTTTAATGATTATCTTAATTTTCCGAACGTGGGGATGCGGGTGGGATTTGTGTCCGCTGTCTGGAGCCCATCCACCCATATCCAAGGGTTCCACTAGTAAAATCTGGCCATTTCCACCACTGATTGTAGCATAACGAAAGGAATGTTCTATGTGACCAGGGAAGGGGGGGAAGTCTGCCCCAACCCCAGACTACATGAACCCGACAACGCCACTCTGGGAATTTCACCCAGAGAGTATACCCTCAATATATATATTCACACACACAAGGTCTTAGATAAAGAAGGAGGAGCAGAGACGTGCGTTTCAAGTCCAATGCGCAAAAAATGTATTAATTAAGAAAACAATTAATTTAACTGTTATATCCTGTTGAAAAGGAAGAGACCGTTATTTAAAAAAATATATTTTCTTTATTACAAAATAGGCGTTACAAATCCTAAATTGATTATGGGGAGTTCATTACCAGCACAGGGGGGAAGGGTGCCCAGGAAACCACAGATTGGGGGGAGTGAGGGGAGAGGGAAGGGTGCTTCACCACCACCACCTGTGTGTCATGCGACGTAACACTGCAAGACAAAAACACATACGATTAGCAGGGCACAACAAAATGGCATGCAGTAACAATGGTCACTGTTAGAAAAATGGCACACGGGTTAGAGGCACAATGGAAGGCATGCAAGATGAGTTGAGGGAAGAGGTGAGCCCTCCACCCAATCACCCACCATCCGTGGGGCCTAGCAACCCAACCAGCCTACTACTAGCAAGAAACCCCCGATTTCAAGAATGGCACTATACAGTTGGTTTGGCAAATGTTGAAACAGACTCAGGCCACTGTTACCATAACACAGAACTAACAACTTAACTAACCCAATAAGACCCAAAAGAAATTATTAAAAACAATAAAACCAAGAGCAAATTACAGAAAATAAACACTGGTAATCCGAGACAAAGTATACAATAAATAATTAGGGGACAAAAAGAGCAGTGGCAGAGCTCCTCCTAATAAAGGTAAAACAAAGAGCAGTATTAGCTTCAGGTCTGTACGACTGTAAGCAAGGTAGGCTCCTAGGAGCTATGCTGCATTACCTCAGACAAATAACATGGAGCTAACTCATCCGCAAGCCATCGTCATGTTACCCTGCTCCTATGAGGAGAAGCGCACGTCAGTGTTTTGATATAGCGTACACTATAATATGTATGTGAATTTAAGTTGGCGTCTATGAAGGACATACCTTTAAACATCCAGTTACATGTGATCGTCAGGGCCCATACGCACGCCACACTTGTCGGCCTACATGTGTGTTGTACAACTACGGTGAGGGAGGCTAACACAAACCACGACCCGCTTGCGTATATCCGTCACAGCACCTGCAGAGAGGCCAGCGAAATCCTAATAAATCTACATGCATAACTACATCTACACAGAACCGAGGAAAAAAAGAAACATACCTTAGTCTGATGTAAACCCTTCAACAGCGGTAACGAAAACAGGAGGTAGCAAGGCAGCGCTCACCTAGCTAGCTATGACTCCTTTTAAGGGGAGGCTAGATTGGAAACAGCTGATGTCTGTTTACTTCCTGTCTAAGGTTACGGGGTGGGACAAACAGAAAAAGCGCCACTCACTACATCTATATACAAACATTAAAGTAAAACTGTTAAGACACTATAGTCATACCATGCATTTACTACAACATCATCATAGTATTATGAAAGGAGTTTTTATAGTGCGCTCTAAAAACAACTACAGAAACACTATCTAACATACTATTGTAATATTTAAAGTAATATAGGAATACTGCCGAAACACAAAAAACTGGCTGGAGCCTATCCCAGCTGACATTGGGCAAGAGGCGGGGTACACCCTGGACAGATCGCTAGACTATCACAGGGCTAACACACAGAGACAGACAACCATTCACACTCACATTCACACCTATGGGCAATTTTAGAGTCACCAATTAACTTGCATGTCTTTGGACTGAGGGAGGAAGCCGGAGTACCCGGAGAAAACCCACACTGACACAGGGAGAACTTGCAAACTCCACACAGAAGGGCTATCATATCTCAGCGTTGGAACCCCCCCCACCCTGGATGCGAACCAGGAACCCTCACTGTGCTCTTGCCATAGTAATGCTATAAATGAACTAGAACATCATTGTAGAATTAATCCAAAAAACAACTACAGAAACACTATATATTATACTACAGTAATACTATTCAAAATAATATACTTTAAAGATCTAGATGCACAGTATTGCTATTTAAATATTATAGGGCTACTTTAGATAATAAAATGCCATTACAGAAAAAACTATAGTAATACCTGGTTAAAAATGCCTTAGAACACTACAAACTTTCTTTAGGACATGTATGAATTCTGAGTGTATTCTATAATAATGCTATAGTTCATTTTCATAAGGGGCAATCACTTGCATATTCTGCATTCTCTGCAGAGTTAAGCTAACTTGATCCTGATGGGTGAAGTAGAAATGCTGAGAAACATTTTTCACCATAACACCTCTCTGGGGTGTCTGGACGTGCACGTGTGCTGACCGCAGCAGCTCCCCCACTTAGTTTTATTACACGGGGTTGTAATGTTCTTCCTTGCGTTGTTCTACTGGCTTTTTTTTCTCTCTATAGTTGCACATAATACTGCCAAGGACTAATTGGCGTAGTTACATATTCTCCAACTGTATCTGGTTCAGTGTGTGTGTGTGTGTGTGTGTGTGTGTGTGAGTGTGTGTGTGCGCATGTAAGTGAAAACCAGACACAAGCCAGCCAAGAGAGAGACGGGTTACTTTGGCAGAATGTCAGGTTCGTGCCCCCACTAACCACAAGTAGCCGAGATATATCGGCAGTTCCTGTGCATTATGGGATACCGTGCTGGCAATAAACAGACACGGAGGAAATCTGAAATGAGGTGGCTGAGACATTGTCTGAGTTGTCCTCTTCACGATGCAGAGGTCTGCTGCATGAATCGCCAGCTCAAAAATCAAACATATAATCTGTATCATACATATATATCTTACTGTCCACAGCTGAAAAACAGGAACACACACTGAGGTCCTGCATGGAAAAGCTGGACTGTCTTTTGATTGATGTTGTCTCTGAGGTTAAGCGCACTTTAATGAGAAGTCCTTCTCTCCTCCTTTCTTTCTTCTTTTAATCTCCTTTTTGTCTGGCGTTCTGGCTCATTGGCCCAGGAAACATGGCCTGAATCAGAGAGGTAAGTTGATGATGATGATGAGCTCTATTCATTCTGCAAGCGTTGACATATTTGCTGCCATAACCATCAATAACTCACTTCCTTATGTCTGTGAGTGTGTGTGTCTGTGCATGCATGAGAGTAAGAGTGTGTTCTTCCAGTTGAGCATCTCTCCACAGCCCCAGCCAATAGGGCGGTGTAGGAATGAGTCCTAAAACCCGAAAAATTAGTTCGCATTTTAGCACAAACCGTTTCAAAGTCAATGGGTTTTTTGAATGGGTTATTGGTTACATACCTGACATAAGAGCTGTGGTTAAGACAAGCTTAAAAGACTTTCAGTTTTTGTTATGTGACATAAAATTCGCTAGTAAGTATAGTATAGTGAGCTAGTAAAAAAAGTGGTTGTTCAAAAGTGGCAAAATGAAACTACAGAATGTCGTCACGCCAAACACGGCTTTTCAGTCTTGTCGTGGTGCCAACATTGAGTCATGTAATGTTTGTTTATAGCCTAAGGTTAGCTTTTTACTTCTGGTGATTGCATTTACATTCCAAAATCATAGTAGTGTTCATTTTAGTGTTGCAGGGTACACTGGTACCAACGGTAGACCGCGATACTAAAACACCACGGTACATATGATACCGTAATGTTGGAGTACCGTAGTACTACGGAACCTCACGGTACCACTACTGTGGGATAAGTTCAAAGTCCAATCGCAAGAGGGTGAGTGTCCATGTGCCGTCCAATAATGGTGCGCGCCGGCCACCTGGCACTCAATTTGCTGCTGCATTGGTTTGTTTTCCAGTGACATTTCAGGTATTAGCTGAGCTATTGAGTATCTTTAAGCAGTTAAAGTTATTATTTATTTAGTTTTGTGTGAGCAAAAGAAATTATTCAGGAGCACGCTGTGCAAGTACAGATTTCAACCAGCAGCAGAAACAAAAGGCAAATCCTGCCGGTTGTGGGTTTAACAGGGGTCACAGACAGGAAATACGGCGGCCATAGTGCTCCGCGGCGCAAGAGAACAGCTTACCGGCGACCGAGAAGCCCGGCTCCAGGTCCAATAATTAACTCTTTGTTGGTGTCATGACTGGTACCTGAACACCCGAGCCGTGGTGGCACACAGGTATGTGGCGTGTCAGGGGAGAAACGAACTGTTCACATTTCTCTCGTTGTGGTAGGTAACGGTCCACAAACCTCACCGCACTGAAGGGACTGTTTATTTTATTTATTTATTTTATTTCAACACCCCCCCCCCCATTTTAATCACTTATTGATGCTGTTTTTGAAGTATGCATAAGTCAATAAGTAATTTATTCCATTGAAATATCATTGATGTATTATAGAAAAGTGATTTATCTTTTTATAAATGACAAAAGGCACATCTGCCTCATTTTTGCTGTGGTATCGTGATACTACTCAGAACCGTGATACTTTCACTTGTATCGTACCGTGGGTCCCAATTTTGGTACCGTGGCAACACTAGTTCATTTTTAAAGGTCTTGCGGAACAAAAAGTACTACAAACTTTTGTTTGCCAATTTATTTTCTGCAGAACTCCAAAATGCAATTGAAAAAATCCCTTTGGCATTCTGATGGGTCTTCTGCGTTAGCCAACAAAAAAAACATCAGCCCTACAGTACTCTACACACTGTGTATAAACTAGCTGAGTGTATGCATGTGCAGTAGATCTTAGCTTCTTGTACAGGAAGTTGCATTGCTTATTTTCTCCCCAGAATACTTAGATTAGGGATGTAAGCAGTTAACTGTTAATGGTTAACTGCCGAGAATATTTTTGACCAGTTACGCACATCGGTCTATAGGTTAATTTTGCAACTCCTCAGTTAAATGCACAGCGCACAACCTGGATTGGGTGGGAGCTAGCTTGCAGTGCTGCTCATTTAGCAATAACTACTGGTAACCTACCCAAGTGCGCTGCTGTGGAAATATTGTGCCCACCAATCAGTATCCCCTCAGATCAGCTCAGTGAGTAAACAACTCAATTTTTGGCCGCAAACCTCCTTTAGCATTGTTAACTGCTGTAAGCTCTGCACCATAAGCAATGTCAGCACAGCTACTGGTGCTAACATAACCAACAATACTAAAGAGGTTTGGCACTAACTCACTGGGGCTACCTGGGGGGGGGTTGGTGACCAGATGGTGGCCATCATGTTGCCGCAGCACCGCCTTTCTGATGGCAGGGCTGTGTTACCAGCTGCAATCACAAAATGAGCGGTGCCGTTAGCTAGCTCCTACCTGACCTGGGTGGTGTGCAGTACAGCTGCCAAAGCAAGCTAACCAGTGGAGACTGAAGGGTGGGCAGTGGCACAATATTTCCATATTAAAAAGCGACTCGCCAGCTTTCTGTCAGCAAAGCCAACAGAAAATAAAAAACACATTTACACCACAAAATATTAAAATTTCACCACCTCTAAATGGAAAGTGCTTTGAAATGCAGTGCGTACGTTTTTTTTCCTTGATGGGTATAGGGCTATCCAAACCAAAATTAGTCGAAACGGACATCCCTAACTTAGACGTAGTGTGACTGAGAGGCTGCTACATGTGGGATAAAGTCGGAAAATTACATGACATGCTGCTGTGTCAGTTTTTATCCAAGTGATCTTTCAGTGCTTAGATTAGCATGGGTGGCCACAGCAGGAAAGTAACTCATTACAAGCTATAGGCAAATAAATTATTAATATAAACAGCCAAAGAAAATAAAACATCATTGCAAGATTTAGCTCATCTTTTTAACATCACTGTGTAGTCAGGGTGGACACTGACTGATCAACTGACTTATGGTTTAATAAATGGCTTATATCATCCCAATATATCAGTTCAACTTCACCGTTTCATTTATATTTCTGTGTCACTTCCTGGGATCTTGAAAACATTAGCACTGAATCTTCACCCCCGCTGCTCCCATCCTCATGTTCCTCCATGCTCTTTGATTTGGTCCTGGCTCCGATATCAATAAGCTTGATTTGGAAAGGAATAACTGAGGTCTCCTTGTGAACTTGAACTGGATCCACTGATACTGTTTGGATAGGTGCACAGTAGGCCTTGAGAGACACACAATGTAGCTGTAACCATCAACTTTTTATTGCATGCTTACTGGGCCACCGCTGTACTTTGGCTCAGTCCTCAAGAAGAATTATTTGGGGGAAAGAAATTGCGGATTGAAAGATGAATTTATATAAACATTTCTCAGAGGCAGAGCTGCACTGAGAGGAGAAATAAGTTCATTTGTTAAAGCATAAGGGTCGGAGCCAAATGTCTGGTAGAGTTAGCTAATACAAAGAAATTCCAAACTTCGAAAATAAGAATAAAACTGTAGCACTTGACTTTCAATTCATTACAATGGTATTAATGACGAATGCTATATATTATTATTAAAAACCTTTATACATGGTATTGTTGCTAGTTTACTGTTGCACAGGCAGCTAAGCTAACAGGCTAACATAAATAAACTACATGCTGCATGTTCAGTACCAACTTACAATATACAACCCAGTGTTTCTTTAATTAATTTTCATTCTGGCATTACATAATCAGACAGCACTTCTTAGCAACCATTCATACAGTCCATCTATTTTCATCTGCTTATTCAGTAGGGCTGGGTTGAAAAAATCGATTTAATCGATTCGAATCAATTTTCCTTTAAATGGCATAATATCGATTCATTAATTAAAAAATCAATCTTTTACTATAACTATTTTCCTCCGTGGACGTGTTATACAGCCGGTAGCAGACTGCAGCAGCCTGCAGTACTATCAACCCAGGTAGTCTTGCGAGATCAGCATTTAGCACCTGAGGTCATGGCGAGAGATCTCGCGAGACAGTCAGACACTGAATGAAGACAGAGCAGCAAACAAAGGTGGGAGCGCGTCCACTGAAGGCATGGGTCTACGGTGCAAGTATTTTCACTCGCATTTTCCCCTAAAAATATAACACTAATAATGTACGAATGTTTATTAAATGCACATTAGTTTCACAGAAAAGATTAAGAAATACCACTAAGCATCAGCACACTGCTAACTGTAGCCTCAGTTTGTGCCTCATACAGATCTGCTGGTAAAGTTAACTTAGCGTTAGTAAGTGTGATAAAAGATGGCAGAGAGGCGACGCTGTGCAAATAAACCAAAGATTTATTAATTCTCTGTAGCAGTAAACACATGGGCCGAAAACAAATGTGTTAACTAACTAGGCTAAAGCTTTACAAGCTATTCAGGGCTGCTGACGATAACGTTAACATGACAAACAGCAAGGCTAACTTTACGGCTAACAAGCTAACGTACTGACGCTCCTCAGACACTCACCCACACGCACGCACACACACACACACACACACATACCGGACAGCCTCTCAGTCCTTAGCCGCTAACGTTAGCTCATGTACAACACAGAAACTTTTACAAAGGGTCATAATGTGCTTCTAGTGACTGACCCTGACCATCTGTAGCTCTGATGTGACGGTGTCACCACTGTCAACGAGCCTCCTGCTCTGAGAAATGGCCCGTAGCTTACTGGAGAAAAAGTAGTTCTTAAGATATAAGGGGGACACGTAACCAAAAGGTTTTAAGCTACAAAAAAGTATGCATGTGTTTTGTTAGACTATTTCAATAATTTTAAAACATCCCCGCAGTACGTCAGACCATGCGATCAATTGGGACTATTTTCTGGCCAGTATCACTCCGCCGTGCAGGCCCGCAAGACAGCACGGCAACAGAAATCAATAAGACAGTTCATCACCACGCCGTGCAGGTGCACAGGATAGCTAACAAAAACTTCATTGGCTGTTTCCAACAGAGAACCAGTAGGCTATTATTAGTGAGGAAGAAGATGTACTAGCCCTATACTACAGCGCGAACACCAGCTCAGGCTCACGACACACCCTCGTCAGCTGCTGTAGGTAAACAGAGGAATACCAAAATGGTGCGAACTTGTGATTTCCCCAGCTGTGGGAATAAAAACATCGCCGGCTCCCAATTCCATCGGTTTCCTGTTACAGATGTAACCCGTAGGCAACTTGGGCTTGTGTCAGTTGGGATGAACCTCACTACCAAGCCGGCGAGGGTGAAGCAGCTGATGATGGACCAGCCTTTAATGTATTATCAAATACTGGGCAAAAACTAAAAAAAAAAAAAAAACTGTGACAGACGAGACAGCGCTGTACTTTGCACTGATATTTTAATGCTACATAGTACGTACTTCTACGATATGAATGTGCATCAGTTATTGGGATTGTTGTTAGAATAATTATTATAAATAATAATTATAAATATATTATGTCAGGCTCACTTCAGCTGCCCACAGATCCCGACGGACAGAGAAAACGCAATTTCTGCACTGCTGTGCCCAAAGATAGATATATTACCTAATACCAGTCTATATAACAATGTCTGTAAAACAAAATGGTTGATTGAACTAATAGCCTGTTGTGCTGTGGAGAGTAGCTACATTATACGCGGCCTCGTTTTACCGTAGGCATTTAGTTTATTATATTAGGCGAACTGCTAAATCTGTGACATGAGTAATCAATCACATAGAAATGTGAATTCATATGTGATTACGACCAATCTCTGCTTTGTTCTGGTGGTGGGTTAGCCCAAGTTGCCTACGGGTTACATCTGTAACAGGAAACCGATGGAATTGGGAGCCGGCGATGTTTTTATTCCCACAGCTGGGGAAATCACAAGTTTGTACTATTTTGGTATTCCTCTGTTTACCTACAGCAGCTGACGAGGGTGTGTCGTGAGCCTGAGCCAGTGTTCGTGCTGTAGTAGTAGGTATTTATAGGGCTAGTACATCTTCTTCCTCACTAATAATAGCCTACTGGTTCTCTGTTGGAAACAGCTGAAGAAGTTTTCGTTAGCCGTTGCTATCCTGCACACCTGCACGGCATGGTGATGAACTGTCTTATTGATTTCTGTTGGCGTGCTGTCGTGCGGGCCTGCACGGCGGAGTGATACTGGCCAGAAAATAGTCCCAATTGATAGCAAGGTCTGACATAATGCGGGGATGTTTTAAAATTATTGAAATAGTCTAACAAAACACATGCATACTTTTTTGTAGCTTAAAACCTTTTGGTTACGTGTCCCCCTTATATCTTAAGAACTACTTCTTCTCCGGTAAGCTATGAGCCATTTCTCAGAGCAGGAGGCTTGTTGACAGTGGTGACACCGTCACATCAGAGCTACAGATGGTCAGCATTTCACACAACTTCATGTCCAAAAACCCGAACTATCCCTTAAATGTAAACAGTATTTTTAATAGTAATGCACCAGGTCAGAGGGTTCCTTGTTAAATATACTTCATTAGTTCTCACAAAATATCTTAATATCCAAGCAAATTCTGTATCATAATTGAAATATACTTGACTAAATCGATTTTGAACTGAATTGAATCGAATCGAATCGTGAATGGGATCGAACTGAGTCCTTGAAAATCGAATCGAATTGATCTGGAAAATCTGAATCGATACCCAGTCCTATTATTCAGGGCCAGGTCACACTGGCAGCAGGCTAAGCAAGGTATTCCAGACGTCCCTCTTCCCAGCAACACTTTCCAACTATCCCTGGGGGAAACCAGAAGCGTTCACGGGCCAGATGAAATATATAATCTCTCCAGCATGTTCTTGGTCTAGCCCGGGACCGGTTGGACATGCTTGAAAAACCTGTAACAGGAGGTACCTGGGGGCATCCTGATCTGACCCAAACCTCCTCAACTAGCCTCTTTTAACGAGAGGGAGCAGCCGCTCTACTCCAACTGCCCTCTGGATGTCTGACCCCCTTGCCTTATCTCTAAGGCTGAGCCAGGCCACCCTACAGAGGAAACTCATTTCAGCTGATCATATCCATAATCTCATTCTTTCGGCAATGAGGGTCAGAAGTGGATCGACTGATAAATTCAGAGCTTTGGTTTCTGACTCAAGTCCATCTTTAACACAATGGTCTGGTACGACATGCACAGCAGTGCTGACGCCGCACCAAGCTGCTATCTCATGCTCCGTTTTATTCATAAATAAGACCCTGAGATACTTAAACGTCTTCATCTGGGGGAACCAACTTAAAAGGAGCAATCACCCCTCTCAATCCAAAGCCGTCAAAATTCAGCACTTGGGCAGTAACTTGTGGCATCAGACACTGAGGAAAAAAAGCCGTCCTTTAACATCGGCATGATACGCGGCTGGTCGCCTGGTCATCACAGTTTATTGGCGTTCGGCGGTGTCGGGGAATTGCAGCGGGACAAGAACAAAAGTTAAGGCACCAAAAGTCCGAGTAGGGTGGGCAGGAGGGGTGGTGGATGGGTTCAGCAAACACTGACTTTCACCCAGCGGAGCGGTGTTTGTGTCCCGTAAGATTCTAAAGCCAAACCCTGTTCTTCGTTCCTATACCTAACCACGTGCTTTTGTTGCCTTAACCCAACCACATGCTTTACGAAAAAAAAGTCAATTTGCGGTGTTGTACTTAAGTAGTGCTTTTTTTTTTTTTTTTTTTTTTTTTTTTTTTTTTTTAAAGAGACAGGATTTAAAAGGTGTCCCAGAATGTCAACAACCAACAACGGTACCTTTCACGTTGTATCTGGACGTGGAAAGTCCATGACCAAATGTGACGTATATGTGAAGAGGTCGGAGTGAAAATGTGTTGGAGCAATCCACCATTTTCCAACATTCATATTGTCCTGTCTATAGAACCTCTTAACCTCTGATTGCAAATGTTTAAGTCAAATTCTTTTCAGCTTTCAGGATTTGTAAAAAATGTTACATATAGTCCTTACAAAGTGTGGTACAAAAAACAGAAGAAATTGGTAAATAGTGCCTGCATAGTCTCGTGTATAGTATGAGGACACTGCAGTGGTCCCAATGCAATGCCAAAAGTTGTACATTACATCAAACTGTGCACTCGTGCCATTTACTGACTGCACAGCACTTATTTTTATGCGCATACAGTACAGGCCAAAAGTTTGGACACACCTTCTCATTCAATGCGTTTTCTTTATTTTCATGACTATTTACATTGTAGATTCTCACTGAAGGCATCAAAACTATGAATGAACACATGTGGAGTTATGTACTTAACAAAAAAAGGTGAAATAACTGAAAACATGTTTTATATTCTAGTTTCTTCAAAATAGCCACCCTTTGCTCTGATTACTGCTTTGCACACTCTTGGCATTCTCTCCATGAGCTTCAAGAGGTAGTCACCTGAAATGGTTTTCCAACAGTCTTGAAGGAGTTCCCAGAGATGTTTAGCACTTGTTGGCCCCTTTGCCTTCACTCTGCGGTCCAGCTCACCCCAAACCATCTGGATTGGGTTCAGGTCCGGTGACTGTGGAGGCCAGGTCATCTGCCGCAGCACTCCATCACTCTCCTTCTTGGTCAAATAGCCCTTACACAGCCTGGAGGTGTGTTTGGGGTCATTGTCCTGTTGAAAAATAAATGATCGTCCAACTAAACGCAAACCGGATGGGATGGCATGTCGCTGCAGGATGCTGTGGTAGCCATGCTGGTTCAGTGTGCCTTCAATTTTGAATAAATCCTCAACAGTGTCACCAGCAAAACACTCCCACACCATCACGCCTCCTCCTCCATGCTTCACAGTGGGAACCAGGCATGTGGAATCCATCCGTTCACCTTTTCTGCGTCTCACAAAGACACGGCGGTTGGAACCAAAGATCTCAAATTTGGACTCATCAGACCAAAGCACAGATTTCCACTGGTCTAATGTCCATTCCTTGTGTTTCTTGGCCCAAACAAATCTCTTCTGCTTGTTGCCTTAGCAGTGGTTTCCTAGCAGCTATTTGACCATGAAGGCCTGATTGGCGCAGTCTCCTCTTAACAGTTGTTCTAGAGATGGGTCTGCTGCTATAACTCTGTGTGGCATTCATCTGGTCTCTGATCTGGGCTGCTGTTAACTTGCGATTTCTGAGGCTGGTGACTCGGATGAACTTATCCTCAGAAGCAGAGGTGACTCTTGGTCTTCCTTTCCTGGGTCGGTCCTCATGTGTGCCAGTTTCGTTGTAGCGCTTGATGGTTTTTGCGACTCCACTTGGGGACACATTTAAAGTTTTTGCAATTTTCCGGACTGACTGACCTTCATTTCTTAAAGTAATGATGGCCACTCGTTTTTCTTTAGTTAGCTGATTGGTTCTTGCCATAATATGAATTTTAACAGTTGTCCAATAGGGCTGTCGGCTGTGTATTAACCTGACTTCTGCACAACACAACTGATGGTCCCAACCCCATTGATAAAGCAAGAAATTCCACTAATTAACCCTGATAAGGCACACCTGTGAAGTGGAAACCATTTCAGGTGACTACCTCTTGAAGCTCATGGAGAGAATGCCAAGAGTGTGCAAAGCAGTAATCAGAGCAAAGGGTGGCTATTTTGAAGAAACTAGAATATAAAACATGTTTTCAGTTATTTCACCTTTTTTTGTTAAGTACATAACTCCACACGTGTTCATTCATAGTTTTGATGCCTTCAGTGAGAATCTACAATGTAAATAGTCATGAAAATAAAGAAAACGCATTGAATGAGAAGGTGTGTCCAAACTTTTGGCCTGTACTGTATATACTACAGCACATTATACTTACCCGTATTAATATGGTTCAGTCATAGTGTTATTTGCTAGCTGGTGCATTGGCCTGCAATGCTGAATTGGCTATGTATGTTTAAAATCTTAAGGATGCATGAGTTACTTTGACAGGCACCTCCTTACTGACAAGAGCATCTATGAGATCATTTGCATCACTAAGCTGTGAAAACATATTTCGCTTGATCCTAAGACTTGATCCTTAATTCTGTCTTTCAGTAGGAAACTGTTTGAAGTGCTGATCAACAACAGATGTTGCTCTGTCCATTTTGTCAACCTTCATTTATTGAGCGTAGAGATGCTCGAGGTCAGAGTATGTCACTTTCACTTTCCCCACAAAGATTTTTCCAGCGTGGACTCAAACTAGCAACTCTCCAGCCACAGTCTTGACTCTATGCCCATTAGGCCACAGCTCATGTTCAAACTCTTTGTTCTCTCCAGGATGTTCCTGCTCTGAGCTGCTAGTTGGGTCACTCAGCCAAAAGTTTAAGCCACTGTGACAGTTACTGGCAACAGAGAGCAGCAGCCCTGCGTGAGTTATGGAAGATCACCACATGTGTGATCCCACCGAGCTTGAGTTATGCTCCCACTGCCTCTTGTTGTCTTTTGATCACAATTTATCGCCGTGTGTTTTGTGTCGACCCTGCCTTCTGACACACTGAGCATAATAATGAGGGTGAGATAATGTGAAGATATTTGATGCTGTCTCTTAGATATTGCTGCATATCCTTTTCTGCTGATTGGTTGATGTGAGGCAGGGTGGAAGTGTTTGTCCTTTATTTCATGCAAAATTATGGGAGCTTATGGGAGTTATTCTGGCTGATACAGATTGGTATCAATTTCATAAATTATTTGACCTTTTGGTAAACCTTGCCAATAAACAGCATTCATCATCATAGCTGGACAACCACAGACACAGTAGCTCTGACAGGTTTTATATTCTCTATAGCAGTGTGCATGGGCCTCAAGTACTGGAGTGGTGTCTTTATTTATTACAGAAGTGTAGGATCTGCTCTACCACACTGCAAATGTTAGCATGCCAGGCTAACTAGCTTACCTACTGCAGTAACCTAGTGTTACTCTCCAAAGGCAGCCTGTTGTTAGCCAACTGCTGGATATTATTATGTGGGGGTTACAGATTATGTTTCAAAAAAAACTTTTTGGGGATTGGAACATCTCCTGTGTTTGAGCCAAGGTACAAATAAATCAGAGTTTAGCAGCTCCAGAAAACCTTGTGTGATAAATTTGGCAGCATCTTTAACCTCAGTCTTTTAGCATTATATTTTGTACACTATGCCAGTGGTTTCTAACTGTTGGGTTGCGGTCACAAAGTGGGTCGTGGGTCCATTCTGAATGGAATATGTCAAGTTTGTAAAAAACACATACAGAGTAAGTGAATGACAGACAACTACTTAACAGAGACTGCAAACTAGCTTGGCGACATGGCCGAACACAAGAACATTGCTGGATATATTAAACTGTGTGGACCCTGAACTAATGACTAAGGAGAAATCTGGACCCACGTGACTGGACTAGTTGGAAACCACTGTGCTGTGCCATTGTCTTCATATTAAAACCCATTTTACTAGCTTGTCTTAAAAAAAACATGGTAACATTCAATCAATCATGGGGTTTTAGCATTAGCAATAGCTTACAGCAGCTAGGTACAGCTGATAACATTAGCTAGAGACAGTTGTCTCCTCACCTGACAAAATACTTGTTAGCTAACAACCATTTCCATAGTTAACATATATAGCCTCATCTCCACTCTATGGTATGGCTCGAAATTACACAACTCAGGTTGCTCTTTGGTTTTCCATTAGCAAAAGTCGTGGATAATATCTAAGATTTGATACTTTATTTAGTACCAACTCAGTCGAGGCTCCAAGTGAGCTGAGCCAATAGCTTGTTTGCAATGACAATGACATTTTGCCCAGTGAGGACATGATAATTCTAACAAACTACCTCATCCTCCAGACTTTCTAATGCTACTAACATTACATGGTGAGCCCATACATCCTTATAACATTATAATTGTAAGTGGATTGTGCAAATGTGTGTGGTTGGGTCCATAACTGAAATCAGTGCCATCTTATTTTTGGCCAGGTGATTAAATGTGCTTAGAACTGTCTTTTATATTTCAACTCTGTACATGGAGGTACTGCTGACAGGCTAACATTACTAGGTAACATGACTAGGTAATGTTAGCTAACTTCAGCTAGCCTTCTATTTTCTATCTGCTAGGTCAACCATTCCCATAGGTCTGGTAAAAATCTGGGTCGTGGCAAAAACATGGAGAAGTTGTTGCAGCACATTGAAATTGCATCTGACTCGTGACATGTATAACACAAATGTTTAACGTTGCTTTAACGTGGCCCTTGTTTTTTTTTCCCAGTTTAATTAATTGGAACAGCCGTAAACAGCGCAAATCATAAGTATTTACATAGTTGTGGTAGTCTTTGCCTACAGTTATTTTATTCATTCAACCCAGATGTCAAAAAATGGCAGCCTGCAAAGCCATGCTGTGGTCAACTGACAAAGTGCAGACATTCCTCTGTTTGTTTGTTGATTAAAAGGATGTAGCTAGAGCTGGATGGAGCAGGACTTAACAAAATTAGCATCAAAAGCACCTTGAAACAAATATGTATAGCAACTTAAAGTGACTGTTCGTTTCTCTAAGATCTTAATTCACTAGTGCCCATGTTCCTCTAAGATGATAACCTCAGTTTCCACACAAGGGGTGGTGCTCTTGTCCTCTTGTCCTTTGGCCACAGGTTCCCCAGATGTTGTAGCTATGAACAGAGGGAAAAACAGTCAGGGTAGCTCTGATGAGTCACCAGCCTAATGGACCATGGTATGAAACCTGATATGGGCTGCGTCTGCCTTGAGAGGGCAGTTTAGTGAAAACAGTGTCATTACTACAACCTGAGGCCTCCCAGGCCAGGACCTCATGCGGTGAACCGTATGCCAAGGAACGAAAGAGAGTAGAGTGACAGGACAGGCTGAACATGATACAATCGGGGATGGAGGGAGTCCAGTTTCAGACGGCGAGAGCAGGGAGGAAGGAGAGGGAACGGGCCAAAGTCTTTGTTTTATCTGGAGCGAACAAGATACTTGCATCATAGCAGCCCTCCAAGAATAATGTCAGAACCTGATGACTCAAAGAGAAAATAGAGAGTTGATGAAAATAAAGCTTAGCCTGTCTCGCTTGGTTAGCACTCAATGTCGGGAGCAGAGTGCGAAAGTGGCTTTTGGACAACATATATGTTTGTATCTCATTATCTTATTTGTAGTTTGTTTAAAATTCTTATTGCTACAAATCCAAGTATGCTACCAAAATAATGGATGCAGACAGTGAGAAATACTCTCTCTTACCTAATACAGCCAGTGACACAGTATATCCCAGGTGACCTACTGTCAGCTGTCACTCAGCATTTTACATTTGACCTCAGTTCAGAAAAGAACTAAATTGATCGTACAAAACCTACCTGTGTGTGTGTGTGTGTGTGTGTGTGTGTGTGTGTGTGCCTGCCCACAAGGATTTTGCTTTTCACTGCATATTTGTTGAAATACTGCTAATGTTATTCGAAGTCCACGAGACAAACTGGGGGGAAAAAACTCAACCTTTGCTGCCTTTTCAGCCATCAGCACTTACTCTAGTACCTCGTCAGCTGAAAATTAGTTTTTCTATTTCAGCATACATTGGCTCCAGCAAAAAAGTTGTCTCTGGACCATTTGCAGGAAATGCATGGAGGGAAATGACCATTCATGTCGAATAAACTTACAGATAGCTTGGTTTATGATGCTTTTCCATCAGTGGCAATTCCCAATTCCAGTTCTTTCCTGCTTATAAGGTGGCATTGCAAAATGCCACTACATCTGCAACCCAGATTTCAGTAAGTAGGTTTATCAAACCAGAGCTGGTTAATTCCATTTAGCTGCTTCAGTTTCAGTGTCCTGGTATTGTTCACGCTGGCTCACTGCCGTGGCTTACTATAACCACTGAATAGAGCAGAGCCATTTACAATGTTATTAGTAACACTTGTGCTTGTCCTGCTTTGACAAGTCAAAGTGTCTGCAGTGAAAAAGGCAGATGAATTGCAGCCATTACTTGGGATATTAGTTAAATCTGTGTTTTGCAAGTCAAAATCTCTGCTGTGAGAAACTTTCATTGTGCAACTGTCTGCCAGTTTGTGTAGTACAGGTTTGATACAGTCCAAATCGTGACTGGTGGATTTTAACTGTATGTTGGCTGATCCTATTGAGTGGATTAAATTCTGTATTGAGGCAGTTATGAGCCTAATCAAAATGTTGCTATCTAACATTGTGAGCATTGTTATCCACTAGAAATTTGATCTACTATGAGGAAAAAATACAGTAGCAAATATTTTCCATAGAGATATGAATGTTACAAGCAACTAAGGGTGCTCTCACACCTTCCCTGTTTGGTTCAGTTCAATTCAAACCAAGTTCATTTGCCCCCTAGGTGCGGTTTGTTTGGGCAGGTGTGAACACAGCAATTGCACTCGGGTGTGCACCAAAACAACCAGACCGAGACCTTCTTGAAGAGGTGGTTTCAGTCCGGTTACAAACAAACTCTGGTGCAGTTCGTTTGTGGTGAGGACGTGTTCCAACCTCGATCCAAACCAACTGCAGTCGCTTTGCGCATTGTTTGGGTTAAACATGAGCATGTTACAGTCCCTGAGGATTACTGATGTGTACCTCCTCATGTACTGCCTTAATATGCACATTCGGTGCATCCAATGCATCAAAACATTGTTTCCTAGTTGGAGTCACGTCTTGTTTTCAAACTGTATGGTTTGCCTAAAATTAACAATGTAAGCAATATAGTTCACGATGTTCAGCGCTAAAATCAACCTGTGTAGTTGTCCCTCCATTGTGACAGTAGAAAGTGTTGCGTTCATCTTTCAAGTGTACTCTTCTCCATATTTTTCCAGCATGGAAATTCTGACCAATCAAGAGCACCTTTCTTGGGCAAGGTATTTTATTTGGTCCACTTGTAAATGCTGCAGTGAGAACACGAACCAACTCTCTGCAATTATGCAACTTTGTAACAAAATTAGTCTGATTCGGACCAAAGCAGGCGAACTCTAGGTCTGAAAGCACCCTAAATATCTTACTATGAAATGCAATCAGTAGTGAATGCGAAGTGTAGACATTTAAAGGGACAGTTCGACCCCAAATCAAAAATACATATTTTTCCACTTACCTTTAGTGCTTTTCTATCAATCTAGATTGTTTCGGTGTGATTTTCTGAGTGTTTGAGATATTGACTGAAGATATGTCTGCCTTCTCTCCAATATAATGGAACTAGATGGCAAAAATACATTTAAAAATCTTAACAGCAATGTCTCTTTCCGGGAATCATGAGCCAGTTACTCAAGATAATGCACAGACATCAATGTGAGCAGTCCCAAGTAGGAACTTTTTTCTTTCTACCAAACTGTATCTGCAAACAGTATCACCATGCAGACAGAAGCATGCATCTAGTCATTGACAAAGATCATGTTGTACCAGTCAGTGTTCGACATAAGCAATGGCCCGATGGCCCGGGGCCAATCAAAAAGTATGTCGGGCAAGTTGACTGGCCGGTCACAGGCCCGCTCTGGCCAGTGACGCTGTAAGGTTTTTTTTGTCAGGGGAACAACTCCAGCGGATTTTTATCCCTCTTTTCTCAAGCCTTCAGTAGATTTATTGGGCTTTTTGGCCATAGGTGCCCTCACCTTTGCCCGTGCAGTGAAACGCTGGAGGAGGGGGAAACGTGCCAGTGCGCTTGTGCGTCTCCGCCAATGCGGACACCACACACCACTGCCAGGTAGCCTATATTTTTCTCCAACGTGTGTTCGCTGACCAATAAACTGGATGAACTTCAGCTACTGATAGTGAAAAACGGAGACTTTTCTACATCTGCAGTTTTGTGCTTCACAGAGACGTGGCTGTGTGGATCAATACCGGACTCTTGTCTCTTGAGGAGAGGAACCTTGAGAACAGATACTGTCCTGCCATGGCAGAAGAGTAGGTCACTCTGCTTTTGCGAATCAAAGAGGTGGAGGTGTCCGCTGTCCTGCAGGGGTGCTCTACAGCAGTGGTTCCCAACTGGTGGGTCGCAGTCCAAAAGTGGGTCATGAGTCCATTCTGAATGGGAATGAATGAAAAGTGACTTGCAAACATGTCGGCTTTGTAAAAGCACAATTTATATTGGAGTACAGTGAATATTTGGCACAGCTTTTAATTTGAAGTGCTGTTTCCTGCTGTAGAGTGAGTGACTTACGGACAGCTACTTGACAGAGAGAAAAACAATAGCTCAACAACATGGCCAAAGGCAAATTTAACGCTGCGTATATTAAACTGTGTGGACCTTGAATTCAAGGCTTTGGAAAAAATTGTACCCCGTTGGACCACTTGGGAACCACTGCTCCACAGCACTCTTATACTATATGTACAAAGAAAACTGCAAGAAAATCAGCAGCCAAGAAGGTGAATGGTGATGAGTGAATCAGCTCAGCTGTCATGATTGCAAATGGCTGGGTGCCGAGCATCACTCTCTTGAGACATGGTCGCGATTATGTGGCCTATCAAAGGCTATTGCCATCCACATGTGCAATATTCCCTTGCAAGTTCTCCCTCTTGGCATTGGAAGTTATGCAACAACAGTATTTAGAGATGGAAAAATGTCAAAATAAGGGAATATTAAGAGACATGGGTAAAAAAGAAAGGAACTCTTTGTTTTGTTGTTTTGTTTTGTTTGGAGTATGCAGCATGAATTCATACAAATTAAAACCCTTACCATTTTTCCAACTTTTCCTACTACTTCTGCTTCCTACATATTTAAGTCAGCATTGCAGTGTAGCATAAGCTTTTCAGCAACCCTTAAAATATTCCACATTATGAGTGTCATTCAACTTTTCAATGATGTTCATACTAATTAGATCCCTTTCAACTTTCCCAACTATTCCTATCACCTTACCTTATTCTTATACATTAAAGCCAGCATTGCAGTGTAGTGTCAGCTCTTCAAGAACTTTGAAATATTCCACAGTATTGGTATCATTCAGTGTAGTGTCAGCTATTCAACATGCAGCATTCACACCTGCATTCTGTATTTGACATATTGCCATTGGATGTTGGAGGAAGACTTGTTGAGTAGTAACCAGCTACTGTTGCCTGTTCACATTGCTCAGTAGCTTTATTTGGACTATTTGAGCAAACAAAATGGCATCTCTAGTGCCTGACACATACATGTAGCGCCTACTGTGTATGGACCTCATTAAAAAAAAAAAAAGAAAAAAAGAAAGCCAATGTCTTGTTCATGTTGGTGAATCTGTGGCCACTATGCCCTGCTCTCCCTCTACTGTTTTCCCTCAGCCCCCCTCCTTGCTCAGAGGTAAACTCTGATTTATAACTGGTACTAACTTTGGAATAGAGCCTGCAGTGGAAACAAATTTTGGGCGTCTGCCTTTTCACCCTGAAGGTCACGAGCAGTACCATGTCATCGCAGCGCTCCCCCCAGTCACTGACACAAAAGGCTCTGCTTCATGTCCCCAGTATGCCACTGCATTAAGACTGAGACAGTGCGGGAATGTGTGTGTGTGTGTGTGTGTGTGTGTCTGTGTCTGTGTCTGTGTGTGTGAGGGTGTGGGTGTGTCACCCCTGACTTAGGGACACACACAAAAGTACACGTGCTGGGTGTTGGGTAATGGAAATGGAGACTGTTGCACCATCACTTTCTGCTTATATAGTCTTGAAGATGGCAGACAATAGGAGATTTATAATGTGTGTAAAAGTTTGAAACAAAAGGAAGAACAGGTCTGTAGAAAACCACTGCTAACCTCTTAAAATGACAGAACTAATTTCATAAGTATGTGAAGGATGTTTTACATTGAATGGATATTTTACATTGGTTCAAGAATGTGTCAGGAAAATTTGAACAGTTGAATCAAGAGATACCCAGGCAACTTGCCACGTGGTGTAAATATCAGGCAAAGTTGGCCTGGTAGTAGCACAGCTGACTGCAGGATACTTAATCCAGGCACAAAGGGAGTTGAAATGTGTGGAAGCAAGAAAAAGTATAGCCACATGATAGTGAGGAAATTGAATTTATACAGTCTGATTATGATTATTTTAAACTTAAAGGGACAGTTCACCCCAATATCAAAAATGCACATTTTTCCTCTTGCCTGTAGTGCTACTTGTGTATCTAGATTGTTTTGGTGTGAGCTGGCGAGTGTTGGAGATATCGGCTGTAGGGATGTCTGTCTTCTCTCCAGTATAATGGAATTAGATGGCACTCGGCTTTTGGTGCTCAAAGCACCAAAAAATACACTTGAAAAACTCAACAGCAATGTCTCTTTCCAGAAATCATGACTTGGTTACTCATCATAATCCACAGACCTTCATGTGAGCAGTTTCCTCTAAGATGTGCTCTTTCTACATATGCCAAATGTATCACTGCGCAGAAGGAAGTGTACATCTACTCATGGACGATTCATGGCATCCACTGGCTGAGTTGTAACATTAGCTAGCTCAGTGGTGCTAGGTGGACAAGCAGTAAATGCACGATTCCTTCTGTAGGATGATATGGTTAATAAGTGTAGAAAGGATATAGTTCCTACATGAGTAACTGGGTCATGATTTCTGGAAAGACACATTACTATTGATTTTTTTCAAATGTATTTTTTTAACACATTCTCCTAACTCATAAAATACTGATGCTTAGTCAGTCGTACTACAACTGTGTACAGCTGTGATGCTCTAGGTATTCCTCCAGCTTCAGTTTCGAACGCTCAAGGACAAGGTGTCACTTTATGCTTGTTACATGCAATTTTTTTTTCAACACAGGTAATATATAGTTTCCACTTGTTATACACTCTCCTTTAAAAATAAACTTAGGAAGTAAATAAAAAAGGCCTTCGTTTTTAGCTTTACTGCGTTAGGTTTTTAAGTATGTGGTTGGGTTTAGGCAACAAAAGCATGTGAGCAGGTATGGAAAAAGTTTACTTACTTCCTAACATTATGTTACGTCACATGGCATACATCACTAACATAGTATGCTACACATTCTAGCACACAATGTTGTTGTTAAAAAAATTAAACTGACTTTTGGTTTCACATTGAAAACATACATCAGGTTCTCGGGTGAAAGTCCATGCTTTGTTTGACCCACCCACCCCATGCAGACTTTATCCGTCTGTATACTACATCAGTTGCTTGGTGCATGAAAAAATGGTGCCAACCGGTTTGTCTCATACCTCCGCTAAAAGGCTGCTTAGGTGTGTTGGTATCTGATGCCAAGGGCCACTGACCAAACATCAGTATTTGACGAGCTGGGAATGAGACTAGGTTGATTTTTCTGGGGGGGCTGGGCACCACAAGCCGAGCACCAACTGGCTCCATTATTTTCCAGAGAAGGTAGACATCTTTACATCTAATATCTCCAACACTCAGCAACTCACACCAAAACAATCTAGATTAATAAGTAGCACTACAGGTAGGAGGAAAACTACTGTATGTGCTTTTTATTTTGGGATGAACTGCCCCTTTAAAACTTTGTTTTCATACCATACCATACCATACCATACTGTACCACATCATATCAGTGGCCATTTTCATGTCACTCATGAAACATTCTTTATATCCAAACAGAAAGACAACAGACATGGTGTTTCTCAAGGTGGATGTTTTATTAGGCTTATTTGTCAGCCACACAGGAATCAGTTTAACTCTAAAATACTGTCAAAGTGTCACTCTATTTCAACCATTCTCAGTTCCAATCAGCTAATGACCTGATGAGAATAACAAGACTCGTGATACAATATAGTTTTGTTCAACCATGTAAGATTCAAAAGAGCTTTGTCTCCTGCAGTAATGCATAAGCGACCACACAGCAAACCAAGTGGAAAACCTACAATGGCTACAACAAAGTGTGGTCAGCAGAGGGGGAGTCAGTGGTCGGAGCAAATGCACCTGAGGTGATGAGTAAATACTAATGTTCTCACTTCTGATGTCATGGGCAGGGGGCACAGCAGCTGCTGAAAAGTCCGACCACCTCTTTCTGTCCTGGCATCTGAAGGACACCCGAGGGAGCAAGACGTCAGCGTCACCACAGCCATTCGCCGCCGCCACCTTCATCAACACTAACATTGTCATCATCTGTGGAAGGTAAAGGCCATATATCTTTCATCCATCCATTTTTACCTACTTAGGATGAGTGATTTGATACCTGTCTCTCTTTACCTGTTTTCCTGACCCTTGTTTCCATTCCTTGACTCTCTCCCATGTTCCATACCAAGCATGAATACACTCCTTCGCACCACATGTCATTTAAAGTGTTCCTTTTCCTCGGTTTATTTTTAATTCTGCAGAACTGCTGTGTCAAAGGCTGAGTTGGCTGTTGCCTTGTCTCATATTTTATTACTAAAACCTGTTAAAGTCGCAGCAGATGGTATGTCTGGTGTCCAAATGCAGAGTGCAGGGAGTTTGAGTCCAATGCTAAAGATGCTAAACTCATTTCACAAATCAGACCTGAAACAGCCAAAAGCTAAAAAACTATTTTCTCACTTCCAAAATCCACTTAAAGCAGCGCAGACACATGTTTCTCGCTATTTATATAAAATGGCAAAGTACAGTATGCACTTAATTTTCTGTTTTTACTTGATTTTCTCCTTTCCTATGATGGGATTTCACCTCCCTCTTGTTTTCTTTCCCTCTTTTTTCCCCCCCACTTATCCTTCCTGTCTCACCACAGCCATTCTCTATTTGGGTTATATTGCTTGGATTAGACAAGCCAGGATTTACACACACAGGAAAGATAAGGGGACATTTTTATGGCACAACCACTATTTTAGAGGTGTGTATGAGAGTTGAGGAACCATTTTTAGACTGCAGACATGGCTGGAAAATTGGTGTAAGCTACTAAAAACTAGGTTGTAACATTTTAAGGCCTCATGGCTTTTCACGGAAACACCTCCCATATACAAATATACCATATTAATCATGTAGCCATTAGCATGGTTGTCTGTATATAGGCAGGGGCTGCTCAGATTAAATATAATACTCTATTTAGTCACAGATATTTAGTCTATGGTTTTGTGTGCCAGACTCAAATTGCCACCAAACTTTAGTCCAGTCAAAAAGGATTTATGCAGTCGAAGGTCAAATATATAGTTGAAAACTCATTAATGTGATCATTTTAAAAGAAACATCACCAGTGTTATTGCAAAAGACTAGAATTAGAAAGCATAGGATTTTTGAGATTTTGAGGTTTGTTGAGATTTCAAGACCATTAACCATTCAAGGAAGAGCTTGGTTACACTGACACATCTCACACAACTGGAAGCTGCCCAGTACAGCTGCTGGTGCAGGGGTTAAGGGCCTTGCTCAGTGAAGGAAGAGCAAGTGCTAGCCTTATCGATAGCCTGAATAGCCATTTGGTTTCACTACCATCATTCAGCCTGAATGTTGCCTGTTGAGACAGATAAGTTATAGATAACCTAAGGCTAATTCATGTAAATCATAAAGTTCCATTAAACCTCACTCACCCTAAAGACACTCATCATCCCAATCTCTCTCTCAAGCTCCTCTTACACTGCCAGATTTTCCGCGAAGGTTGGGCTGTTTTGCCGGCCAGCTGCCAGCGTTTATACACACAGAGGCGGAATGGCGAGTTGATCCGAGGCGCTCAATATTCCGCCTCGTAGGGTAGTCATATTGGCGGAACCCTTTTAATTTAAGCAGACCAAGGGGGCCTTCTGCAACGGGGAGGGGCTGTTGATGACTTGTGAGAGGAGCTGTTGACGACGACATACTTGTGACCTACTGGCAGTGGATAAACAGAAAACAGCTGATAGCAGGAATTAGCGAGCAGCTAGTAGCAAGAGGGAAACGCAAACCTGACAGACACTGTAAAGATGAGCAACTGGGGAGACAAGGAATTGCGCGCCCTCCTTGCCCTTGCAAACGAAGAGGCCATTAACCGTCAGATGACAGGAACGGTGAAGAACGGGTCGACTTACGAGAGAATCACCACCTGACTAGCCGCGGCTTCCCTCGGAGTAGGTCACTGTTTACGTCACATGCTGAGCTACACGTTTTGTTTCTTGCTTACACCCCCCATTGCCCCGAAAAAGGCGCATTCTGTATAAACAAAAGTAGGTAGGCGGCATTTTGCTGCACTCCCCGATTTTGTTGTTATACTGCCAATGCTGAAAAAAGACTGATTGGGCTTTCCTGCAAATTTGCACAATTTCTATCTAAAAAGGGCTTCACACTCACACACACACACACACACACACACACACACACATCCAGGTGTTTACACAGTTTTGCTGGATCTCTGTTTATGCCCGTATTCTGCTGCGTTTTGTGGCTCTTAATTTTTATTGTATGTCTTTTTCTCACTGAATGTAATCTTTTTTATTGACTGTCTATATGTCTCTGCACTTGTTCTATTATGACAATATTACACAAGTTTACAAAAAAGTTTACATTTCTTTATGTCTTTTTATTAAACAAACTGAATTTAAACAGGTGTAAATGAGTAAAATGTAGAGGTGCAGGTGGGCACATTTCTTTTAACTTCATACAGAGTCAGACTAGCTGATCCTCTGCATCTAATCTCTCATTTTGCTAAGCTAAGATAAGCAAATCACCTGCCTGCTCTAACTTTGTATACAGGCTACTGATTTTTTCATCTCTCTCATTTCTGCTTTACACTGCTGATGATCAGACTTTGCTTATTTTGCTTGAGGGTGGAAGAATCCCAAAAGTTTTTAAAGTCAGAAAACTCAGCACCTGGCCAAGTTCCTGATCAGAGGTCCTGCAGTATCAACCAATTGCTGCTATATCAGCATCTTTTTGTGGTAGAAGTGTTCCTTGTTGCACCTTTACAATGTTTAGTACACAATCTGTAGTCTGAAAAACAAGCCACTACCTCCTATGTGTTGGTACCAGCCATGGGCAGGGGTTCCCTAGGGGTTTAGCGTACTTGTTGGTGACCTGCTGTCCTGTATGGTAATGGTGTCAGTGGGACACAGAGGCCTCTGTGCAGCAGCAGCACACTGGCCTGTTGTGACCGTGGCTAGTCAAACAGAGGCCCTGTATGCCCCTTTATGAGTGGCACGTGTGTCCTCTCGCTCTGCTACTAAATATAGCAACAACAATGGCACCGGGGAAATGCGTGTTTAGAAAAAAAAAAACCTGACCTCAGATGATATCAGTTTACAGCTTATGAATAAAGCTCAGAGACATTTAATTTTCCATCGTTGGTGGAGAGGCTGAATACTAAGGAGGATTGTTTGCTGGAGCCATTTGCTTGTTTTATCCCTTCATGTCTATTTATTTTATCAGTTTAGATCTATAGGTGTAGGTACAGGAGGAATTTAAAACAGTCAGTGGAAAAGCTTTCGGAAACTAGTGAGGAACTTTGGCATTTTTATCAGCTGGTAACGGTGATGAATTGACAGAAATGATGAAGATAATTAATTTAACTTACTTGTAAATTATTTATAAAACACTTTGTATTTTTATTGTCCAACGCCTTACTTCACTTTGTTTCGTCCATATTTAAATGGCCTTTACAACCTATAAAAGATGTCCTGCTTTATCAGGCTTGGTGCCAAAAGCACCATCTGTGGGTCAGCACAATACAAAGCGTTGACCCACCAAATCCTCCCACGCCGAGGAGAACCATTAGAACAATCCCTGCAGGAATATATCATAGTTATAGCTCTTAAATGCTCAAATTCTCCCATGCACATTGGTCTGGCCGTCTGCATGCCTCCCTGGTGGTCCGCTCAGCTGAAAGATGGTGATTAAATTATCATCGTTGATCGGAATGGTTGCCATGGGTCCTGATATGCGGCGGCCGGCGCTAAGAAAATGGCACGTTCCTCGTTGAGAGGATCTGTCTGTGGCTGGAAAGCTTGGAGGGACTGTGCAACCTCAGGCAGTGAACTGCAGCTATAGAATGACCCTCTTTCTCTCCTGAGGCCATCACTCACTCAGGGGGCTGTGAAATGACTTACTGAATAAAAGAAAATAGATTTTATCATGTTTTTAATCCTGCAGTGCAACATGATCGCCTTTAAAGGGCAAATACATATTATTACTTAACAGTAAAATAATGATTGATGCATCAGGGAGTTGGCAGAGATGCCTTATAACTCAAGGTGCTGACAAAAGAATAACAGTAGTTTTTAAAATGTGTAATATTCCAACAAAAAACTTAGGAGTTAATTTATCTCCTATCTGGTAATGCTGTGGGATTATTTACATACTAATCCTTCACATTTGAAATATCAGAGCTGGATAAAAACTTATAGTGATACTTGAGTAAAATTAGTAATACCTCAATGTTAAAATACTCCATTACCAGTAAAAGTCCTGCATTCTACATTTCACCTCAGTACACGTATGAGTAATAGAAAAAGTAGCGAGACTGTCCCTGTCAGAGTGTTATGATATTACATACAGTGCACTGCACAGTATTCCTGATGTATGGAAGCCCATTTTTGCCAATGTGATGACAAAAGAGTTTCTGTAAGTCATTGTAAAGTGGAACTTTTTTCAAAATAATCAGTATTTGCAAATAATGAGAAGTTTTAGTTGTTTTTTGAGATACTAAGTGGTTATTTTGGGACAGGTTTTCATTATTCATTCATTCAAGTCCTTATTTTGAGATATTTTCTCATTATTTTGAGAAACTAAGTCATTGTTTTGAGGAACTAAGTTGTTATTTTCAGGTACAAGTCGTTATTTTGTAATACTTACTGTAAAACTCGGAATATAAGTCGCACTGGCATATAAGTCGCAGTCTATTTTTTAAGGTCTCAAACAGGGAAAACAAGGTTTTATATTACTATTTGTTAATAAAAACGTTATACAAGTTATTCCTACGCTGTTTCCCTTTATTTTTAATTTGAAACACATTCAAAACACAATAACCTCTTAAGCAGCTTTGGTTACTTTTCAGATTGCAATTTTCCAAACAACCTCTTCAGGAAATAAAATTACGGTATAACAACATCGGTCAGCTTTCAGTGAAAATGTAGTGTAAAAATAAATAAAATCCTATTGTCTGTCCTGTTTATTGCTTGGGCACTGTTACTTACGTGACAACACCTGAACAGAACACACACAGACACACATTGGCTGTTTGTTTCTACCTCTCTCCTCGCTGGAAGTCTCGGACCTCCAGCCACCCGCCTCTGCCTTGATTAAACGCTGAAAATAAAATAAAAGAGGGAGACAGGTTTTTCCTATTTTATCTTATTTTGTTTTATTTCTCCCTCTCCTCTCGCTAGAAGTGTCGGACCTCCCGCCTCCCGCTCCCATCTCAAACACGGAGGTCTCCCTCTCTGCAGCTGAGCACCCACGGCGCACGCCCGGCCTGTTAAATAGCCTGTAACCACTGTGACACAAACTCAGTGCTTTAAATAATGTCGGGCTCGGTTCGGGTTCGGACAGAAATATGCTGCCCATGCCGCACTCTAACACACACACACACACACACAAACACACGGAAAACCAGACATTATCATCAGTTTATAAAAGACCCCCGGACGCCCCGGACGCCCCGGACGCCCCGGACGGGACGTGAAAAGTGGACATGTCCGGGCAAAAGAGGACGTTTGGTCAGCCTAACGTAGCGCCATCTTGTGGGTCAAATTACCTATGTCAGCATTTACCTTGGTCTATAGGTCGCACCGGTCTATAACCCGCACCCAACTTTTTAGATGAAAAAAAAGGGAAAAAAAGTGCGACTTATACACCAAGTTTTATGGTAATCGTTATTTTGAGATAGCTTTTCATTATTTTGAAATACTTAGCAGTTATTTTGAGAAACTAATTCTTTATTTCGAGAAAATAAGTCTTTTTTTAGATTCTGAGTCATTCATTTGAGATACTAAGTCATTATTTTGAGAAACTTAGCAGTAATTTTGAGAAACCAAGTCTTTATTTTGAAAAAAATAAGTCTTTTTTTTAGATTCTAAGTCATTATTTTGAGATACCAAGTCATTATTTTGAGAAGGTTTCTAATTATTTTGAGAAACTTAGTCATAATATTGAGATACAAAGTCATTATTTTGAGAGTCTTAATATTTTGAGACACTAACTTGTGATTTTGAGATAGTTTCTCATTATGTTAAGATACTAAGTCATAATTTGAAAATAGTCTTAACTGTTACAGCAAGTCACTATTTTGAGATAATATGTCATGACTTTTTTGACAGGAAGTCATTATTTTGAGACAGTTTCATTATGTCAACGTACTAAGACATCAAATTGAATTTTTTTCTCATTATATTGAGATATTTATATACTGTACATATACACATTTATTATCGTAGCTGGTTAAAGTGAAACTTATTTTAAACTACCTAATATTTTATTGGGTAGTTTAATCTATATAAGCAATACAATTAATTGTATTATTTATTATATAGCATTATAGCAGGCCTATATAATCTTGATCTTACTCTGAAATAATAAGTACAACTGGCATTTTTCCCTCTACAATGTGGTGAATTACAGGTAGAAAGAAATTTGTGATGGAGTAAAGTGCCTCAAAATTGTTCAACAAGAACTCATATCTTACTGTTTATTTTTTGTATCTGAATAATTTTGAGAGGTAATCAAAGAAACATATTACAGTGTAGTTACTTCTATATGACGTACACTATGACGCATCTTTAGAAATCCTTTTCTATTTATTTCTAGCATAAAAATGACTCCTAATATGACCAAATATGGCTGGTAAATCTCTGCTTCTAACTATTTTTATTCAACAAGCAGGATTTATTTACATTTCAGCCCTGCAAGTAACTCCCGGCCCTCCCCAGCCTCTTAAGCGTCTTGTTATCTCTGTTAGGTGTGTTTGGCCAAGAGTGTGAGAGCTGGATGCTGTATGGGCGTCTTGTTCCACGTGTTTGCTTTTCACCGCTGGAGTGGCGAGAAGATGGATGAGTCTTTCAGCGCCGATAACTCTGGTTTTCTGCCACCATTAGCTACCGAGCAGGCTGACACCCCCTGTGATCCCTCTTCATCTCAAATAGACTGGAAAATCTAAGATTGTAGAGCTGTCAGGAGTGACCACTTCTATATTCAGTCCAACCATGATGGACAACCTGGGTTCATACCCTGCAGTTTCAGTACCTCTCAGTCTCTCACTCTCTTTTCTGTTTCTCACTCCTTCACACACACACTGTCTCTGTTTAGAAGCAACACACGGAAATGCAGGAAGGCAGCGTTCCTAGATCCGTCAAACCTAATTTGTCCGAGCGGTTTGCCAGCAACACAAGGATTTAGACAACGAGGGGAATTACGTTGAAGTAAACATGCCCGAATTGCATGTAAACTCATCAGCACTCGCGACGCGTTCCAAATAATTCCATTTCATTTTCAGAGATGAAGTGGAGGAAAATGCTTTGCGATGGTGCAGAGAGTCGTCAGGGTTTAAAGTTGCGGACTGTATAAGTTTGCGTCATGGTTCCCAGACCGCGGCGCTGCACGCGTCACGAACAAGAAGTGCTGGAATATTTCCTTTCAACAGTCATGGGAATCTTAATATTCACAATCCAGCTTTTTGATTGTACCTTCTCCGCTAAGCTTGTTTATTTGCACGACAGCCAAACGTTAAACATTTAAGCCCCTTGATTAGAGCTGAATGCTCCATCGGCATGATTAGGCAAGTCTGTAAAGCACAGAAGAAACATTGTGTTTTTTTTCTTGAGGGATTAATTAGGCTGATAACTTTTAATAAATAATGTGTAAAGGTTACCCAGTAATCACGAAACGCTCAAATTTGAGGACAAAAGGTCCCAGAATGGGGTCATGAGTGGAGTTTAATATGGATGCCAAAGCAAGAAACCCACCTAATGCTTAATAGTTATGTATTTGAAATACTAATATCTGTTTTTGTTTATTCAAATTTGACCACTTAATGCCCAATATTACACGAAAATCAAAAGGATTGAGTGTTTCTTACTGAATTCTAGTCTGATCAGGTTGGAAAAGCCTTTGAAACAGAATTTAAATCATCATGACACAGTAAAATTCTTGGGTGAAAGCTCCAGTTAAATAAGATACAGTTTCAAGATGGGAACCCATGATCAGTGTCACCATTTCAGTACCTGACCAAATGTCTCCCCTTCTGTTCCTGAGTTATGGCATTAAATAATGGCCAGAAAAGTGTTTCTGCAGAATATTTTGATGTCCCAGTGAAGTTGACCTTTGACCTTTTGATATAAAATGTCTTTGCTTCATCATTTTATCCTATTGAACATTTGTGTGAAATAATAAGCATGGGAATTTTTGAATTCTCGCCAAAAATGTTGCGTTAGGTCACAGTGACCTTTGGCCACCAAATTCTGATCAGTTTATCGTTGAGTCCAAGTGGAGATATCTGCCAAATTTAACAAATACCCTCAAGGCCTTTTTGAGATATTACGTAACACCAAAATCTAATCAGTTCATTTATGACAAAAGGACATTTGTGTCAAATTTAAAAATAATCCCTCAAGGTCTTCTTGACACACTGTGTTCACAAGACACGGATGCAAGTTCAAAGTGACCTTGACCTTTGACCACCAAAATCTAATCAGTTCATCCTTGAGTCAAAGTGAACGTTTGTGCCAAATTTGAAGAAATTTCCTAAAGGCCTTCGTGAGATATTGCTTTCACGAGAATAAGACTTACTTAAATATGTACAGACAGACAACCTGAGGATGTAATGCTGGTGTGGAGATTTTACTACATCATATCGTATCCTCCATCATAATGGCAATGACTAGCCCTAGCCGATCGTAGTATCTACCAGCATGTTTAATTTAATGATATTTGCCTGAGGACGTTTCACAAGAATCCCTGCAAAATGAGGAGCAGCCTGTCAGAATAAATTCTAAACACATCCACCTGCTTTAAATGTTATCACCTCTTTGAATGGACATTATTGGTGGTTATCAGCCTTATAGATACGATTTAGAAGACCATTAAACAGCTGTGTTTATTGTATGCTGCAATCTGCAAGGGCCATAGTGATTATGACAAGAGGAAAGGAAGAAGTTAGGTGACGTCAAGAGTGAGAAAGTCCATGAAGACAGAAGTTGAGAATGGTGGTTGGGTCAAACAAACACAGGACTTTAACCCAGGCGACGGGGATTTGTGTCAGCGTTGCCTTGTTTGAATTACACGTTGTTTGTCATGTTACTTAAATCACAAACTTGCTTATTCTAAGTCAAACCCTGATCATTTATTTCTAAACCTATCCAAGTAATATTAGTGCCTAAACCTAATGAAACTGAAAGTGAAACAAAACTGCTCCAGATGACAACTGATAACAAGCTGTTAAATGGGCTGATAACAGCTTTCTGAATCTGCCCCCTCTAACCCATGTCTATGAGTCTGACAACCATTGATAACTCTGATTCAGTCGAGCGATAACAGGAGGAGTCCAAACCCCTGAAGAAATTAAAATTCCTGGATTTCACATGACAGCAAAATAGCACCATTGGGCAAATATTTTGCACCATATTGTGATCATCGTTAATCCAAATCATAGCTGCTTAAAATGACACTATGTAACTTTTGGAAGAAAGAATCACAAATAAAATACACTCTTCTGCTGACACAATCTGACTTGGTTTGGTATGACATGTAGATTATGGTGGCTGACGTTGCCTGATGTTAACACACTTCATATGGATTCTGCTGTGTCAAGAACATCATCATTTTCCCGACTTGATGGCTTTTCTATACTTGTGCCATTGCTACACTGTGTTTTAGCAATATCCCATAATTGTTACTTTTGGCCACAGCGGCTGCTATTTAGCAACATTACATAGTATTGTGTTTACTTTTGCATAGAGACAGCTTCTGGTGTCTGGTTTTCACTTAATCTCCAGGTATTTTTACAAAGACCTTAAATGCATAGAAAACATGCAAACACCACTTGTACATTTTAAACATCAGAGACTGATCATGAGGCATGCTGCAACTAGGATGAACTTCTTGACCCCCACATACTTAAAAATGTAATATCTGTCTCACCTTACAAATTATACACAGTTATGATTAGATTTGTACCAAACCTAACTGCCAACAATCATGATTTAATGCATTTCTATTTGAGGCTCCTTTATATATACATATAAAAAAGGTTAGGACCTCCTGTGCTATAGTATCAATTACTGCATATTTTAAGAGCTTAGTGGTAGGTAAAGCCCAGTGAACAAATATTTGGCGTGTCCTAGCAAACATTTTCCCCTGTGTTTAATCGTTAGGGAGAACAGCAGACCTGTATAGGTGTCCTTCAGTGAATCTCGGTGCTACGTAAACACTTGTGGTGGAAGGTGTTTACTCGAATCTCCAGCAGACGTGTGCTCAGGCGTCCACGGAACAACTTAAATGTGTTGGTTGCATGGCCAATTTGCCCTTCTTGAGAAGCTGTGGTGAGTGTGTGTGTTTGTAGAGATATCTATTACAAACACAGAGTGAAAATGCTGCTGGAAATTAGAGGAGTTTGGTATGAACGAGGTCCTCCTCCCTCCCGTCTAAAGAGGCTTTTGTTTGTTGTGCGAAAAGGGTAAAGGTCGGTGTGTAACCTAGACATACTTCCATGAATCATCTTACATACAGAGCCAGAATTGATTTACAAAACAGGCTCAGAGTGGAAGGTATAATTTGTGAGCTTTCATCATGCATATCATGCTTTAGTGTCCTGTGATGGTCTAAATACAATTTCAGAGGGTTTAATACCCACAAAACTCACCTAACAAAAAAAGCTCTATACACAATGTTGCTTTTAGAATCGTTAATCTGCGATCTATATGTTTCCTTCAGTATACATCACTTGGAATAAGAAAACATCAGCTAAATGCCTTAAATGTAAATGTGAAACCCTAGTATTGTCTTTCCCAGCAGGATGTCTGCAGCCTCTCATAGGGGAGCTGTGTCCGCCTAATAATGCTACTGTATCTGAAGATGGATATGGACATTAAAATTCAGAGGAATGTTGGTGCCAAGACTCTCTCGAGACTGTCCTCACTCGAGCTGTTACACATTCATATATGCAGAGAGACATATAGAAAGACACGCTAACAGTTGTACATATTACATTACTGTGAGGAACTTGCTTAATGACAATCATTACTTTGCCTTAACCTTTATCTGACCTTAAACTCTGACCCAAACCTAGCTCTGTCTGAGACAGTGTCATCAATTATGTGGAAGAAATTTCCGGATGCATCCCATTGCAGAGGTTATGGAAGAGGCTGTGCGCTGCATGGTTTTTATTTTAAAGATTTCTTAACTAGTTCTTCTCATCTTGCAGCCTTTTCTCTTATAAAAGCAACAACATACTGTCTGGAAACACTTCCAATAAAGCATGAGTCTGGCCTCTTAAAGAATGTTTCTGAGGGTGACAGAATTGTTTCACTGATGGCCTTGTTGCAAATCGAGGTAAACACCCACAACAACAATGGTTCTCAACATTTACCAGAGACAACAGCAGTTGCGGTGTGTCCTCATTGGCTGCGTGGGCAGTAGGCAGCTTATTCCAGCATGGTGCAGCAGCAGCCCAGTCTCCAGAACAAAATATTGGCATTATATGTTTCTGCAAACCATGGCAATGTCACATTGGTACATTTCCTCATATCCATGTTTCTAAAGTGACGCAGTTCTGATTACATGTATCTGAGCTGACTTTGTCACTGGAAGGTAGTGGGGATCATGGATTGCATGAAACGTAGGCGAAATGGTTGCCAAGCTGCAAACCACTGCCGATCACTGTTGGAGACCACCCATAAACAAAACTGGGTGTTTTTTGGCGAGACATGAGCAGGCTTTCCAGTCACAATTGTGCCAACAAAACATTTTTTCAGCGTGACATGAGAGGCATTTCCAGCCACACTTGGAGCACCAAAACTTGGTGTTTTATAGCAAGACATCAGAGGCAATGCTGTCATGACTGTGCCACCAAAGTCGGGTGTTTTTTAGTGAGACATTGGATTCATTTCCATCCACAATTGGTGCCACCAAAACCGGGTATTTTAAGCCAAGACATAATCTTTTCCTAACCATAATCAAATGGTTTTTGTGCCTACACATTACCACACGTTAACCACAGCTTGTCGAAACATAAAGAAATGCTTTTTTTTGTTTTTCCACACTTTGGATTTCCTGCCCGACGTGTTATTAACTAGCCTGTGTAATAACCGCAGGTACCAGCCCTGTACATGAGAGGCCGTACACATGCCACGTCTTTAACCGCCTGTAAATGCAAGGTCGGGCGCTGGGTGCTACACTTGTGCCTTTTTTGTACCAGCTTATAAGCGCGGCAGCAGGTTGCGTCTGAGGTTGTTAAGCAACCTTAAAGTGATAGTGCACCCACAAATGAAAATTCAGCCATTATCTACTCACCCATATGCCGAGGGAGGCTCTGGTGAAGTTTTGGAGTCCTCACAACAGTTACGGAAATCCGAGGGAGAAGTGAGTAGCAGTACAACTGCACACCTAATGGCTGACGGCGACCCAGATTAAAACGTCCAAGAACACAGAATTGAAACCACAGAATCTCCATACTGCTCGTCCATAGTGATCCAAGTTTCCTGAAGCCCCGGCATAAAAAGTTGTTTGGAAAAACATCATTTGAACTCTGTTTTTTCGCCTCATTGTAGCCTGTAGCTTTAACTGCCTCTGTGTGCACTGCGCTGACGTGTGTGCGCTTGCACGAGACCGTGAGACACGGACACGCCCTTCATGTGTGTTCACGTGCTTTTGCTGGTCTCGCAAGCAAGTGCACGCACGTGAGCAGTATGGAGATATTCTGTGGTTTCAATTCTGTGTTCTTGGACGTTTTAATCTGGGTCGCCGTCAGCCATTAGGTGTGCAGTTGTGCTGCTTCTATCTTGCTTAGCTAACCCTATCAGCTGCTAGATGTAGCCTTATAACATCAATCTTCACACCTAACCCTTGGAAAGAAAGTGAATAAGCAGATTTCATAAATGCTGAACTGTTTTTCTAACCACCAACATTTTGAATAAATGTCAGACTGATACTGAACTGAACCAGAACTGAAATCTGGTTCTATCGGCCTGTCTGAACAGTCTCATCTCTTCAACTGTTGTTCTCAGTAGCTGTGTGGACTTTGACACAGGCAATACATGGTTATGCAAACTGAGGGGAAGTCTACTGAGCCTATTGATTTACATCTGACCCCCTCTGCTCCCCCTTACTCTCCCTGGGCCTATAGATTTACATTAGTCTCTCTGTAGAGAGAAGGAGGAAGCAGACTGAAACATGGCACAGGAACAGGTTTATGGGGTCACTATCTATTTACAGTGATCTACTTTTAATCCCTATGGAGAGGACAGATACATTTACTCCGACATTACTGTTAACATGCATGTCTTGGACTGTATTGTATGAGGTGCTTCAGCATCATTAAAGCAAAGTCACAGTTTGGCATGACACAGCTTCCTGTGATCGTAGATCAAGCTTGAGTCCAATTCAAACAGCCCATATTCAGCTGAATTTAAACTGACTGAACGAGTGGTGCGTAGTCAGCGCTGCAGAGCTCACTGCTGAGTCTCCCATTCAGTTTCACACTCTAACACCCATCTCAGGCCGGTGCCTCATTTGACGTACCATGTTTGACAGCGCAAAAGCTGTTTTATTTCAAAATATTTGCTCAATAATTCAGAGACAGATGTGCTCGTATTCCCATAGATTTGATTTCACACAACCTGAAATAAAAGCTCGCCCCCGCTCATAAAACGCACCAGTAAGCTGAGTCTGCTGTGGGTACGTTATTTTGCACATGGACGGAGGGATCTGTTTCAGATTGTTATCAAGGATTGTCCAAAGACTACACATGCCTTCACTGCTATACTGGGGTCTTGGCACGTCAGTATATTTGCACAGTTCTTCGTCCGCACCGACAGACTTATGGAGTCAGTCGCACTATTACATTTCGGTGGCTTGTATGCCAATAAAAATGTTGTATTCATGTCTTCTTGTGTATGCTGATTTGGCACTTACAGTCACAGACTTGTGCGGCTCAGATTGTTTTTTGGTGCACATGCCCAAGGACTTGTCAAGATGTTATACCAAAACATGCTCGAGTAGATGGAAAGAGAGGGATTATTCCCCTGAGCCATTCCACAAAAGGGTGGTAGACAAGCATATGATTCAGTAATTGTTGCACAGGCATGTCTGTCTTTGCTCTTTGCCCATCGTGTCCACCTTCAATTTGTCCATAAGTTTAGAAAAAAAGGTATATTTTTTTCAGTGATGCATCACCAGTGAGACAGTGTTGTGATTGTTGATTGTAAGGGACAGGCAGGCAAAACTTTAAAATGTTGTTAGACGCATTCAGTCATAAATGTAAATGCTGAGAGGAGCAGAGGGTGTTTTTACTTCTTTTAGGGTCAAAAACACTCTACAGCTCACATAGCACTTTAAGCGGTGTACGTTTCTGAATGTGAACATGCACAGTACATTAAGCCCAGTTCAGACCAATGATGTGAAACAGGCAACTACTTGCATTGTGACGTTCTGCAACGTTCTAAAAACCTGCCAGTTCACACCAGTGCAACTAGATAAGATGATGTATCATTCTGATTTTCAGATTATTATTTTATTTTGTGGCTGAATATAATTTGTAGCTTCTTAAAATATGAATGAGGATAACAATAGTGAGATACTGGCTACAGTTGCATTTGTAGTAGTGATGAAACAGCAAAAACAAAAAAAAAACAAGCATCAGATGGACTGTGTTCATAATTAAAACGTCACATAATTTAACATAATTGAAATAACCTGCGCCAATTAATCAGTCAATGAGAATGTGTGTGTGGGGGGCATAAGCACATACAGTGAGCAGCAGAAGCAACAACTGCACACCGAATGGAAACAGGGCAGCGGAAACAGGGGGCTTGGTGGTGATAGAGGACCTGCTACAGCAAGTGAACACGCAATCTGCGGTCATTTTGACTTGCCCAGCAGACTTCACTACAAGCCGACTGACTGTTGAAACAGGTGCTTTACATTTGAAAACCAGCGACCAGTGATTTGATCAGCTGAGTTGCAGGTGATCAAAGTCAAATCATAGGTGAGTCAGCCGGCTCAAGTCGAGATCAGACCAGCCAGTTCATGTCACTGCAACTTTTCTCTGCAATGTGAGGTCTGAACTGGTCTGAACTGGGCTTTACACAACAAGTAGTTAAGACCAAGAATACTGGTTGCAAGCCACTATTGTACTGTGGGAACATCACATTTGTTTGTAGTGGAAAAGCTGATAGTTTAGCAAGCTAAGCTAACCACTGGCACCTAACTGTCCAAACAAACAACACATCCTCATGTACAATGGTTGGTATGATATTCTACAAATTAGCACTCCCAACATGACATTATGTACTTGATGTAAAGTTACTCTGGTTAGGTTTAGAAAAAGAAACATGGTTGGGAGTCTTGAGGTGTCGACAATTAAAGAGATGTAGGTGTGGATTAGAAAAAGAAACATGGTGACAAGGTACCTTAGAAGACCTCAAAGTCCACAGGGTTCCAAACACCGGCCTTCTGGGGGAAAGTTCAGTAGGGAAGTCCTATGACCCAGAACCTGCCTCCTTACGGGGACCTGCGTCTTTCTTAACTCCTGTCAGTGCACTGACCATGTGATTGCAGCCTCCCCAAATACATGGGTCATACTCAAACTAGTGGCTCATGATGACGTGGGATATGTAGGAATTTTGTTGCATTACTTGTTAGGAAAACAAACAGTGCATGAGAACAGCCTGAAACAAAACAAACTAACATGTAATTTATAGTTCTGCGTTGAATCGGCACATAGGTTACGGCATAGGCTCCACGTTGATTTGGAGCCTACAATGTAGCCTGACGTGCACCTCCCCAGAACTGTAACTACGCGTCGCAGTGACGCAGACCTCCGGTCTGTCGCTGTATACTGACACCATTCCCTCAGGGGAAAAGGAGCTTGTATTTACTGTAAGTTCACAGATGAAGACAGTAAGGCCTCCACTAAAATAGCTTTTTAAGTCTTGTGTGTGACTTATCCAGGGATTTATCCAGGTTTCATATGAGAAGAGGGAAAGATCGCCAGCCGCTAGGCTAATCAGTACAATGTAAAATGCCATAGGCTTGTGCTAATAACATTAGCATGTTGTATTTGTTCAAAAAACGTGTTTAGTACAGGACAGTTGTTTTGTCATTTAACCTTGTGAGTTGTTATGGAGCCAAATGGCGTGCCATTACCTTTGTTAAATGTTGCCGTTGTCCCTGGCTTAATATGAGAAGAGGAAAAGATCTCTAGTTACTCGGCTAATTTATACAATGTAAAATGTCATAGGCTTGTGCTAATAACGTTAGCATGTTGTATTTGTGGGGAAAATGAATGCTTCGAGTTGTAATGAAGCTGATTTGTGTACTTGTTTTTCAAATTGTCTCTATTAAGCCATGTTTAATGTGTGTTTTGGGTGTGTTTTGAATCAATTAAAGTTAACAGCGCTTCAGAAAAACCTCTGCCGCCGACTAGTGTTTTGGAGGTGAAACTGCAGAGTGACACAGACACACCACCGCAGAAGTAAAAATGCTCACAACAGCATAGGCGATGTGCGTAGGCTACGTGCATAGGGTCCCCGCACAACCATAAATCCCCTTTAACTCTGCATCACAACGCTTGCCAACAAAAGTGAAAGCCAACCTGAGATTCACGTTTGTTTTGGAATGAGCTTCGTCTGCTTGGTGTTTCACCTTGCTATATTTCCTTTTTTCAATGCTGTGTCAGCAATTCTTGTAGCTTCCTCTTAGGTACATGCTGCTACAGCAAAGTCGCTACCTTTTTATTAAGTCCTGACCTCACCTATGCGCTGTTATTGACTGGGGGCTATGTGCCCAAGAACATCCTGAAGAAAATAATATAGGTAGAGGGCAGGGTCTCTGCAGATAAATACACCACCACACACCTCTACTGGGTCATAAGTTATGATTGAGAGGGCTTACTTCTGTATGAGTCTATGCATTGTTTTTTAGTAAAATCCTGCATAGAATACATTAAAGCTACCTTCCTTGCTTACAAATTCCACTTCAACTTCTTTCAGTGCTTACACTCCAACAACTCCTGGTGTGTTCTTATTTTCTTTCCCCTTTCTCTCCTTTTTTTAATTTCAAATTATTTCTCACCCTCTTGCTAAATGGCTCTAGATGCATTTAAAGAATGGCACATGCACAGGCAGCACATTGAACACATGAACTCAAAGAGAAAGCCAGCAGATACTACAAATATGCACTCAACGCAGAACTCTCTAATCATGTTTCTCTTAGTGCAAACATGCAATTCAGTGTACTGTGCTTCTATTAGTGCTTTAAAACTCCACCTTACAAAGAGAGTGATGTCACCCTGTTAAAACCAGACACGTGGTATATCCAAGGCCACATGATGGCTTTATATGTCAGCTCTACCTGCCATGACATCTTCATAGGTTTGGCCAAAAGACTTATTGCTTTAACACAGGGTGTATACAGTTCATATGAAATTCCCTTTCTGAGCTTTGAGTTAAACTGTCAAAAGAAGCCAAAATAATTCAAAGAAATCTATAAAAGAAGTTTATTTTGACAGAGGGCGCAACACAATATCCTCAGGCCCTCCAGACAATAGCCCCATCTGATCATTTGATATCTGAAATACACAATTCCAGAGAGGCTTTTGGCAAACAGGCTGCATATTATTGGGGGAAGGTAGTGGATAAGAGTTTTTTGGTGGCAACCGACTGGCAGGTTTATTGGGTGCGATGTAATTCGATATCCAAAGTGTCCCGCAGACTGATGTAGCTTGTGTCAGGGCCCTGTTTGATTCATTGAGATCCCATAAAGGCCAAAAAAAAAAATCCTCCTAACCTGATGCCTTCAGCCTCCTGTCACCACAAAGTCTCAGGCCAAAAACGTTGATGATAAATTACATCAGCATTTACCCTGATATCAAATGTCAAATAAAAGAAGACATTAATTGGACTTACAGAATGTAATGCAGTCATTTTGAAGATAAAATAAGATTTGAGCCCAGTGTTTATGTTATTGTACTTCTTTGGAAGCCAATGCCACTTCATATAACTGAATGTTTTTTCTTCCTTCATACCCACAGACTGTTGTAAATTTAGTGTAGTAAATTAATTAATGTTATGAGAGAAGCTGGGACTCTAAATGGGATCACAGCCAGCATGCATTGGCCAGGACAGTAACAGCTGCTGAGCACACTTAAAGCTGATGTATAGTTGTGCGTAGGCTCTACGCAGAGCCTATGCTGTAGCCTACACAAGTGGCCTACACTGTTATGAGCAATTTGTACAGTTGTGTCTGTGTTGCTCTGTAATTACAGTGGCCACTAGTTGGTGATGTGGCAGTGTTTCTGTATGTCATTGTGCTGAGTTTCTGTGAAGTGCAGTAAAGAATGATTGATTCAATTGACACTCCTAAAACACGCATAAAACGTGGATTTATAGCAACAATATTTTACAAAAGTACAAAATTCTGCTCCATTATAATTCACAAGGTTCACAGACAAAACAACTGACCCTTCGCTAAGTCCCGCCCCTGGATGTAGCATTAGGCTGGCTCAGACCAGCGTGTGACAACAACACAGCTGTACTCCATTGACTCTCGTGCAATAATTTAAGAGTTCCTTCATTTTCAGGCTGGTTTTGTGGATTTAGAGCTAAATGTTGTGTCTGGGGCACGTCATGTATTAATGATACTCGTTACCTGGAGAGGTTGGAAAAAAGATATATGTTTCTTCCCTGTTCCAAATCTAAAATCAAACCCTGAAAATTGTAGCATTAGCTAGCTAGCTACTGAAGATATAGCCTACTGAATGTATACACATGCTGCTTTTGCTTTTTAATGATTATAACAGTGAGAAAAAGACTGACCCTGCTGTACAGGAACCAGTGAAGGGAAGCAGGGAAACTTTGCTGATATTGAACCAGCTGTGTGTCATCACAGTGTGTGCAGATGCACGTTGTTTGCCTTCCCCTGGAGATCCCTGCCCATCTGATGGCAGAGGTCAGGTGCTGCCAGCGGCACAGGGCAAAGCCAAACACCGTTCATCTGCACACACTGTGATGCCACACAGCTGGTTCAATATTGGTGAACTTTCCCTTTATATTTATTGTCTTCTGTGGCGATCAGCAGTGATGTGGTGGTTCACTTTTACACTGTGATCTGTAGCCTAACGTTTGGCTTTAGCTTCTAACTATCTTTGTCTTTTTAACCTGTTGTTGCTGCTGAGTCAGTTTGACATCCTGGATATATCCTTCAAATACATTTTGTAGACCCCTCTGTCTGCTTCTCTCTGGAATCACTATTTCATTTTTCTAAAAGTATGATAATATTTCTTCAGGGAGTGCAGTTAGTTACATTGTGGGCTCCATGCTTGCTCTGACAGCTTGTCGGACCATCACAAAGGGGCAGGGGCTTAGTGAAAGGTCAACTGTCTTTTGCTAGACACAGTTTCCCCACATTTATAGCATGCTAACATTATTAGCATAAGCCTATTACATTTCGTGTTGCAGAAACTGGCCTAGTGGCTAGCGGACTTTCCTCTACTCACATGATAAATCAGGCAGGATAAATCACACACAAAACTAAAAATGCTGTTTTGTGGGGGCATAATTTTCTTCAGAATTTGTTTTTTGATTGTTTTTTTTTTACCTCAGAAAATAAAATAGATAAAGGCTTCATTTCCACTGAGGGAAATGGTTACATTTTGGGGGAGGAATGCTTCAGGCTATTGCGTAGGGTACATGTCTTTGCAGAGCCCATGCCTTAGGTATAGCGTGAATTCAACAGAGAAGTACAGTATAAACCCTATTGTACTCTTCTTAAAGGCATAACCATGTAGAATCATGTGTCAATACTTGTCAAGAGCATGTAACAGGTTATAGTTTTTCATTGATTTGCCCAGACTTTCTCACGAAACTGCTGTTTAACTTCTGTAAATGTAACTTTTTTTCTGATGCTTTATTTTAAAACTGAATTCAACAAAGTTGTATACTTTTTGTACGTAATCCATGGCACTCCCTGTCTTTTTGTAATACAGACAATAAGTGGTATGCAAGCACTCCTCAGTTCAATTACCAGCATGTTAAATAAGAGCTTAGCGGCATGTAGTGTTTAGAGTATGGCGCCATATTGATGGCACTTCACACAACCGTATCAGACAGCTTGGGGTAAACAGATCAGCTATCGTGGTTTCCTGCTTGGAAAACCAACATTTCTGTTCCAGTGCTGAAGACAGTCTGTGTTTCTGTCTTTCCAAATATCTGTGGAATGTAACAATTCCCAGAAGTGAACCATTGCCTAATACCTCTGCAAATACATGAGCTACTGATTCACAGTAAGACTGTGAGCGTGTAGGCTTGTATTGACCTGTTAGCACTATTTTATCTGTATCATTCCACAAAGGCAGAAAAAATATGAATTTAAACGAAATGATGGACAACAGGGAAGAAAATGTTGACAAAGCTACCTTTAGGCACCCAGCAAATAAAAAGAAGCCAATTTGTCACAGAACTATTACCAAAGGGGTGCAACATTAGCCTTTTATTTATGTGTGTGCAAAGGGAATTTAACGCAAAGAAATAAAATGCAAGGAGAGGGGTAGTAAAGATTCTCTCTGTCAGTGACCCAAATCTGCCTCGCTGAGGTAAATTTCATCTCCAGGAAAGAGAATCCTACAAATCTTTGCCAACAGACAGACAGACACGGACAGAATGGTCCCATCAATGGGCCGTGACGGCTGAATTTCAAGTATCTCTTCTACAGCAGGGGGGAAAATATAAATATTGTTCTTGAAGAAGCCTGGACACTTGACTATTTCAATCCAAGCTAATTTTGAAGCTCTCTGATGTTGGAAAGTAGGAAATGAACTCAGAGGTTCAGGAGTTATGCAGAGCGATTTGTCAGCGTCCCATGAGAACGTTTGTGTTGTACTGTGCAGCTGAAATATCTTTCAGTTGGCAAGTAGTAGTAATTCTAACTTTTATAACTTTTCAAGGACTTTTGGGGCAGCGGAGAGTAGTTTGGGCCATAAACTTTAGTAGTCATTGTATAGGATATGATCTTTGAGTATTTATTTAATAGCTGTGTTGTTCAATGTTGGACAATAGGATGACAGAATCTAGGGCTGTTGTACTCGAGTGGGATCTTGGTCTAAGGACAACTTTTTTGAAGTATTGCACTTGTCTTGGTCTTGTGCCTTGTTTGGCTCTGAACTGTCTTGACCTCTGGCTCAGCAACTGATAACTAGTCAAGTTGTTCCTGGCAGCTAATGCAGGATCAGTTGTATTGAACAATGCCTGACTCTACCGACATGATACATGAAAAAACAAAACGAAAACTTCCTCCACTTTTTCATTGGTCAGAGTAACACTGGCTCTGAGCTCACACAGTCTGCAGTGACATCACTTACAGAAAGTCATTAGCTAGCAACTTCAGCTAACGTTAGATGGTAAAATGTCTGCAAACTCTACCATAGTTAAATTTGATTTTTTGAATACGACTCCACCCGCTCCACTCTGGACTCGGTCTTGACTTGGTCTTGACTCGGACTTGACTGGACCAAGTTTTGGACTTGACTTGGACTGGATTTAGTTGGGTTTGACTGACAGAATCTGTCAGGAGGTAGCCAATAACCCACTTTTATACATTCTTATACTTATAGTGCTTGCCAAACGAGACAAGAGCTTATTTGTCAAAATGTGTAGCCACACCGGGCTATTAAAAGGGGCGTGCGTTAGATGAGAAGATCAGTAGTTTTATATCTGTCTGTTTATTGTAAAGCTAAAGCCAGGAGACTGTTAGCTTATTTTAGCATACTAAGTGGAAGCTAAAAGAAACTGCTAGCCTGGCTTTTGCTAACAGTAAAAAATCCATCTACCACCTTCCAAACAAGTTGTGGTTAACAGTGGGTTAATGTGCTTGACTACAGTGCCCTCCAAAAGTATTGGAACAGTGAGGCCAATTCCTTTATTTTTGTTGTAGACTGAAAATATTTGGGTTTGACATCAAAAGATGAATATGGGACAAGAGATCAACATTTCAGCTTTCATTTCCAGGTATTTACATCTGGATCTGATACACAACTTAGAAGATAGCACCTTTTGTTTGAACCCACCCATTTTTCATGAGAGCAAAAGTATTGGAACATGTGACTGACAGGTGTGTTTTGTTGCCCAGGTGTTTCCCAATTACATTGATTATTCAAACAATAAATAGCACTGAATGTCTGAGCTCAGTTTCAGATTGGGTACGATAGGTTTTGCCTGTGCAGACTGCATTTAGAGGTGGAACCAACATGAAAACTGAGAGCTGTCTATGGGTGAAAAAGAAGCAATTGTGAATCTGAGAGAAGATGGACAATCAATCAGAGCCATTGCACAAACATTGGCCATAGCCAGTACAACCATTTGGAATGTCCTGAAGAAGAAAGAAACCACTGGTGTACTAAGCAACAGACGTCGAACAGGTAGACCAAGGAAAACATCAGCAGTTGATGACAGAAACATTGTGAGAGCTGTCAAGAAAGACCCTAAAACAACTGTTAGTGACATCAGCAACAACCTCCAGAGGGCAGGAGTGAAGGTATCACAATCTACTGTTCGCAGAAGACTTCATGAACAAAGTACAGAGGCTACACCAGAAGATGCAAACCACTCATTAGCAAGAAGAATAGGAAGGCCAGGCTGGAATTTGCCAAAAGGTACAGAGATGAGCCTCAAAAATTCTGGGAAAAAGTTTTATGGACTGATGAGACAAAGATTAACTTTTTCCAAAGTGATGGAAAGGTGAAAGTTTGGAGAAAGAAAGGATCTGCTCATGATCCCAAACATACAAGCTCATCTGTGAAACACGGTGGAGGTAATGTCATGGCTTGGGCTTGCATGGCTTCTTCTGGGACGGGCTCTTTCATCTTCATTGATGATGTAACACATGATGGCAGCAGCAAAATGAACTCACAAGTCTACAGAAACATTTGTCTGCTAATTTAAAGAAAGATGCAACCAAACTGATTGGGAGATCCTTCATCATGCAGCAAGATAACGACCCAAAACACACTGCCAAAACAACAAAGGAGTTCATCAGGGGCAAGAAGTGGAAGGTTTTAGACTGGCCAAGTCAGTCTCCAGACTTAAACCCAATAGAGCATGCATTTTACCTGCTGAAGAGGAGACTGAAGGGAGTAACCCCCCAAAACAAACAACAGCTGAAAGAGGCTGCGGTGAAAGCCTGGAAAAGCATCACAAAAGAAGAATGCAAAAGTTTGGTGATGTCAATGGGTCACAGGCTTGATGCAGTTATTGAAAGCAAAGGATTTGGAACTAAATATTAAGTCTCATTCACTTTAATCTATTTTAAGTTTATATGTTCCAATACTTTTGTTCACCTAAAAATTTTGTGTTCCATTACAAATAATGCTATCTTCTAAGTTGTGTATCAGATCCAGATGTAAATACCTGGAAATAAAAGCTGAAATGTTGATCTCTTGTCCCATATTCATCTTTTAATGTCAAACCCAAATATTTTCAGTCTACAACAAAAATAAAGGAATTGGCCTCACTGTTCCAATACTTTTGGAGGGCACTGTATTTGCATGTCTTGAGTTACAAATTTCCTAAGCCTTAAGACTACAGCACTCTGGACCTCCTAAATTCTTTCAAAAGAGCCAGGCTTGCTGTTTCCTTAAGCTTAAAGTCTTTACGCTAAGCTATACCGCTAGCTGTAGCTTCGTATTTAGCATACAGACATGACAATGGGATCGATTTTCACATCTAGCTCTTGGTAAGATAGCCAATGAGCATGTTTCCCAAAATGCGGAACTACGTAATCCTTTAAGTATTACATTAGATATTACATCATGTTATGCTATTGTAATTGCTAAATGACTCAAATCAGGTGAATTGTATTATCAACAGAGTCTGAACAGAATAAGCTTCCTATTAAATATGAGAAATATGACTGCAATATAAATTATGGATGTGTCTTGTAGGGTTAATGCTGTGTTTGTAAGGAAAAAACACTTATGTCAGAAGTAATTATTGGACACTTGACATGTGGGGATTGCTTGCAAGTGTGAAACTGGCTTATGCTGGCAATCCAAAGTAAGAAAAGTCTGACTTGATTTATGAATTCATTATGAAAATGATTGTAGCTCATTCAAACAGATCACAAGAAATGAGCAACACAGCATTAGATTCTGACATTTATATAAAGTGAACTGATATGTGCAGTACATAATAATGACATTTTTTTTTTACCATTTTTTTAATTAATCTTAAGTGTCGAAAATGCTATTTGTCTTTGAGGAAACCTAAACGTTTACAGCTGAGTATCACCAGGAGCTCTCAGTCTCTTCGTCCATCTCTCCCACACCCCCACCCCCCTACCCCTCTCCCCAGCGTCATTTGTCAGTGTGACAAATATGACTTTTAGCTAAATGTGTCCTGTTGTCCCCAGACTGCCCTAAACACCAGTCATGAAAAAGTCATTGCTAACAGCCAGATATCCTGATCCAACTCCTGTCATGGTGTATGCATTAAGCTTCCCTGGCTGCCTCCTCACCCCTGTGGAGAGGGGAGCGTAAACAGGAGGAGGTACGGTCGAGAGGGAGAGAGGTGGATGGATGGGAGTGAAAGGTAGAGAAAATGAAGGAGGACAAAGTTCTCCAGAAAGGTGGGGTGGGCGCTGGAAAGGAGCTCTAGGAGGAAAAACTAGCAAAATATGAGGAAGACGGATAGTTATTGAGTGAGAAAGACGGCTGAAAGAGGAGGAGAGTGAAGCAGACATGTTGGATTGGGTATAAACCGAAGCGGGGTAGCACACTGGGGGGTGTATTTGAGGGTACCTGTGGGACGACCTTGCAAAGCAGCTCGAAAAGCATCCACAGCGCCTGATGCTTCCAGCAGCTGTTCCAGAGGAGCACTGCGTGTCTCGCTTCTGGGAAAAACATTTTCCCTCCAATTGTGGGGTCTCTCTCTTTCTCCATCTTCTCTCCCATCATGGGTAAAACATATCAAAGCAGTGTGGCGGGACATCAGGAACACATTGGCCCACAGGGGTCACTTTGAGAGGTGATTTTTTTTAAACTTTTTTTCACCCCTTATTCTAATTTTCCTACATCCGTCTCAAGCACTCACTTTGTCATCCAAAGCTGCTGTGAACGTCGACCGGGGGGCTTATTAAAGGAAAGTGTTAACGGAGAAGCAGTTGTCACGTTAAAGAGAGCAGAGCAGTTCTCATCGTGACTCATTGCGTGAGGAACTATCAGTTTTCTTCTTGTTGCATTCCGATGGAAGTAACAGTGTTCAAATTGTCTGGTTTCCCTGAGGCACACCTGTCAGCTGAGATATGTCTCTTTTAAAGCAGGTGCTAATATATGTGTGACACAGCTTGATCGATATGGGTTGTTAAAGGCTAATACAGATATCTTTGAGAATGAAGTCACCTGATATTTAAACCTGGGTCTTTAAAATGTACTTACTGACTATATCAGTGTTTCCTCATGTGTTTTTCTTCATCTAATGCATCAATCAGACCAGTGGTCCCCAGCCCTTTTGGCTTGTGACCCTTTAAAATGAATTAATGTGTACAGTATTTGTGCCCACTGACCACAGGTGATGGCCTTAGTGTGGACAAGATTTGAATATAGTTTAACCAAATAGTGAAATTGTCCTTACTGGAATTAGGACTGGGCAATATAATGACTATGTATGATATATTGAATTGATCCAAACGACATGGATTGAGGCCCACTTGATACTTTTATACTCATGTTATAGTTATGTGCCCTGTGCTGCAAACCTTTAAACTTCTGTCTCTCCAGTGCAGTGTGCAAAAAGTTAACTTACAGCCCTTCTATTTAGTGTATATCATATTTTCAAACAGGAAAATAAAAACTGTTTTTGCATTTTATTTTCATCACAGTCTGTTTTTTATAAAAGTGCTTGTAACATCTTGCAACTTAAAACATGTAGCCAATTTCAAAGAAAATGCTGATATATATTGTGTATCACCATTCAGCCTGTAGATACCGAGATATGATTTTTTTTGTCCACATCTCCCAGCCCTAATTGAAATTTTCTTATCTGGATGGTTACTGAGACCTGAAGATTTTTTTTTTCCTTTCTTGTCCCTTTAATCATCTGGTGACGCTTTGGCTTTACTTGTCTAGATTCATTTGAAATTTATGTTATTTGCCCAATTTGTCTTGGACATTAATAATTGAAGTCGAGACACCAACCAGGTTGGGAACCACAGATTCAGACCATGATAGGATGCTCCTTAGTCAATAACGGTTAATAAGTCTTTAAGCTTGTGAAATTATGTTCTGAAATTATTTGAAGGCTATTGGTTGTGTATTGTTTTTAAATCTGTGCAAAACTGAGAATTTCATGTTTATGAATGTGAACAAAAGACTTGCAGTTGAGAATCTGTGTATGAAATGTATTTACTGAAAGGCTCCAAGGAAAAAAAAAAAACTGTGATTGTGAACATTTGAATACAGATTCAAAGCAAAACTTGATAAAGACACCAACCTAAAGTTTAATTAACAAAATGCAAAGATTTAGTCCCAGAATACAAAAAGTCAGGCATGTGTGACGGGTCAAAAGGTCCTGTTTGAAAAGAACAATGAATGTGAGAACGTTTGGGATAATAGAGGAAATACTAAACTTAACCAAACAAAGCTGCAAAAACATCACTACCAGTAAGTCTTAGCTCAGGGGGAAAAAGGGAAACCAAAGGTCATTCCTAAAGGCACGATCGTAAAGTTGGTGTACAGCCTTTCTATCCTGACTTTTCACATCGTCTGAAATAATGTGGCACATTTAACGTAGTGAAGTTCATGTGAGGACTCTCTACTACAGTACAGTACCTGCACAACTGGAATATGGCCAGCCCATGTGGACTTCAATGTGACAGCTGGGGTAAAAAGTGCTGTAAAGGACTGGGCCTTTGAGAGATAGTAAATGAAACTCTATAAAAGAAGCATTTAGATTTTTTACTTGAGTAGAATTTGCAATAGAACAGTGTAGAAATACTCCATTATAAGTAAAAGCCCTGTGCTTAAAGTCTTACCTTAGTAAAAGTATCATCAAGTACAATTCAGTTACCACAAGGTAAAGTATTCATTATGCAAAATGGCCCATTTCAGAATAATGTGTGTCATATTATTACATTGAAATAAGTGATCCATAACTGGGTATATCACTTTAAGTGTGGCAGCTGGTAAAAGTAAAGCTCATTTTACTCTATACACTGCTTGGTAGATAAATCTGTCATAATTAATCATAATTAATCATAATTTGTCATTTGAAGTATACTTTAATTCATCATAAAGTTTACAAATAAATGTAGTGGAGCACTAATTGCTTCCAAAAAGAAGTGGAGTGGAAGTATACAGTACCATAAAATGGAAATACTCAAGTAAAGTACAAGTACCTCAAAACTGTACTTGAGTAAATGTACTCAGTGATATTTCACTGCTGCTCTCAACATATACATAAACAGTGTTAAGCTTTTCTGACATCTAGCTGCCCTCCTCAGAAAGACTTGATGCTGATCAATAAGCCAAAATATATGTGAACACTGATATTACAGGCAACACTGCTGATTACAAAGGTTTCAGCCATGGTACAGAAGAACATACTCTTTCTGTTTCTGTGACTCAGTGAACGCGGACATGGTCAAGTGAAAGCCAGCAAAACCTAGATAGAAATCTGTTAAGGTTACTTAGCAAATCAGACGCAACCTGTCACCATGCTCTTGAAAGCTGGCACAAAAAAGTCACAAGAGTAGCACCCACAGCCCGACATCGCGTTTTCCAGGCAGTAAAAGACACAGCATGTGTACGGCCTCTAATTTCCAGGGCTGGTACCTGCGGTTATCACACAGGCTAACATGTCAGGCAGGAAATCCAAAGTGTGGAATCATTTTGAGAAGGTGAAGGAAGAACCCAAGGTGATATGTAAACTCTGCAGGCAAACATTTGCCCATCATTCGTCAACTACAAACATGACGTATCATCTGAAACATGTAAGTAGCTACATGCCCATTAGCCATGCCAACAGTGTAATTAACAGGTAGCTCGCTCAGTGTGTGATGTGCACACTACGATTTTGTATTTCTCTGTAATGTAGCACAGTGTTAATAATGTTACTGATACTATTCTTTCTCAGACCTTGAACTCAAGCCGTTGTGTTGCCCCACCCAAAATATATGATTTAGTAATTAAATTAATATCGTAAACATGCGGGCTACCAGTCTAGTCGACTAGGAAAATTCTTAGTCGGTGGCAGTCCAACTGCTCAATTCAGATGACATCTCCGCAGATTTGTAAAAGATATATATGTATATTTTCTAAATAGATACTGTCTATCCCAAAACAAGCAAAAAAAGGTACCAAGGTACATTTTCTCCTTTAAAGTCCACCTATGTGTTAATTTTGATTGTGCTAAGTTAGTTGTTAGCTTCATAGCTTACCTGTTACTGCTGTAACTAAACTGCTAATGTGCACGTTATCCTTGTGGTGGTCTTTTTGTCAGTTACCGAACTGGTGTCAGTGCATGATTGCTCGTCTCTGGGCAGGAGAAGAACCCACTCGTTTTGCATTTAGCCCATGAAAAGAAAGACAAATGGAATCAGATTTGTAATCTTGCTAACAGAAGTGCATTTATGTGTTTATGAGATGCATGAAATATGAGTATAAATGGGGCAGCTTTTAAATGGTAATGTGTCTTTGATTGGAGAGTGCAGAAAAGATGACAATGCAACTTTATTGTGGAGAAGCAATAAGAATGCACCATGGATGAGAACAAAGTGATGGTGTTGTAGCTGTGGGTCGAGGGCAGAGAAGTAGCTCAGTGCAGAGACTGTTGAATCAAAGTGTTGACGTGCCAAACACAGAACACAATAATTGGGGAGTTAGTAATTGGACGCATTCAATTTTCCTTCAAGAGGGAAATGGGTTTTGAAGAGTGGTGAGTAATAGAGGTGCACCACTGTGGGGAAAGTGGATCAGTAGAATATGAGATTTTTTCCTCCAAAGCTTTTGCCATGCACTTCAATTAAGCCACGCTTGGCACCACTAACAACAACATGTCATCAAACTGCTACCTCAGAGATTATTGTTCTTTCCGAGGTCTCCAAATATTACAGCATGAAAAGCTAACGGTAAATGTTAGGCTAAGTAACATGCATTTTCATAACAAAGCCATGGATACGGTCATACCTTTGGCTAGTCAACAGCAGATATGACTCATAACTCATCCTGAGGGCTAATAGCTAATGACTTGTCATGGCACAATGCAAGAGATGCATTGAATTAATGTTTTCCCAGACTTGAAGTCTCATAGTTGAGCACTGAGACCAATTTAGAGTCAGGATTACATGTCAGAAGCCGTGACTTTGCAACCTTCATGGGAAGTCTTGCTGCCAGCCAGCCGGCCAACCTGACAACAGCGGCGGTCAAGCTGCTTCATGATTTCCCTGTCAGCAAGGTGAGTCAGGCCGTGACTAACCAGCGAGACTAAACCACTATCGAGCGTCTACATCTATGGCACGAGGGCCAGCAGGCATGATGTGTAGCACAGGAGTAACTCTATCTATTCCCCCCTATTCTCTGCTGTCCCAGAAAAATAAGCCACTCTTTTTCTTTTGGTAAGAGCGGGGTAGATTTGTTCCTTTGCTGGATCCTGACATGAACCTGGAAGCTTTGGAGCCACAGGGGCCAAATGTCTGGGAGCTACCCAGTCCTCAAGGCACCCAGACTGGGGAGCGAGTGCCAAGAGGCTGCCTCGTCTGGACCCGATGTCTCCCCAGGGCTTGGACTCAAGAGCTTCGAGATGAAGGGTGGAGGAGCTAAACATGGACATTAGCTAGAGCCCATACTGTAATTTCAGGTACATTATGACCCAGAATTTGCCATGTGTGGACAGATATGATGTTCTTGTTATTTCTACCAAAATCATCAAAACACTGCGGATAGTGATCCACTGGCATCAGATTTTACAAAACCTCATGTAGAAATGTGGAAAAAGCTTCTAGTGGTGTTAACAGCAGCTTGTCGTCAGTCAGATGGAGGAGTTGGCTATTGACTTTTCATTCCGACAGCAGCTCCATTTAGACTTCATAATTTGACCAAGATAAAGAAATATACTTGTAGCTGTGGTATTACAATATATATGGGGCACAATTATTAGAGGACATTTAAGTTAGTAAGGATGAAAGCTGTCGAGCAAGCACTTGTTCTCTGTTAGGGTTTGCTTTTTCAGTACCACAAATTTGCAAAGCCAGATGTTGTAAACATTCAGGGCTCAGGCCACACTTCGGGGGGTCCAGGTTGATGTTCCTGCAAGTTTTTTTTTCCCATTTAAAGCAGCTATGTGCACTATTTTTCAAGCCATTTGACAAAATAAGATGCCCAAAATCTGTACATTATATGGGAAAAACATGATAGTTGCCAAGATTTATATTTCACTTTTCTTCAACTGTCTTCATCAATCTGAAACTATAACACAACAAACGTTGAGGACGACTAATTTTACTCCTGCCACCTAAGCCATGTTTCCACCGAGCAGTACAGTACGGTAAAGTTCAGTTTGGTACGCTTTTTTCCGTTTCCACTGTGAAAAGTTGTGGATGGTACCAATGGCACCGTTCTGTACATTCCCATTTTTGGTCTCCCCTTTGTTGGGGTACCTAGCACACAGATCTGGTACTAAAAGGTGGAGCTGTGAACACTACAGCCCGTTGATAGGTCAGTAGCGTACGGTCACTCTGCTCAGGGCTGAGTTGTAGCTGGTTTTGAGGCTCGTGTAACCACTGTTCCTACTGGGGAGAGTTTTACATACATTAGTAAACTGTAACTAGAAAATGAAAGGATGTTTTGCTGCCTCTTGCAGCAGCTGGAATTGACGACGTGAATCCATCAGCACATCCTAAATTTCATTGTGACAACTTTGACCGTTACTTTACCGTTAAGTTTTTATTGTCTTTCTTGAATGACAGACTTTTAGTAATGAGTGGATCTTCAAACATTTAAAAATATATATCAATTTTGACTGGGTTATGTGAACTGCACATATTCTAACTCTCACTTGGGGAAAAGAAAAAGCGTTGCAGAGCATTTTTCCTGTGGGCTACAGCAACATTAAACCCCTGAGCTTGCCTTGGAAGGACTAAATGCCCAAACCTGCTATTTTCAAATATCCCACAGAGACAGACTGTCACTGCAGCCTTTTCTTTTTTGTTCTGAAAATGCTGGCGTGCCACCTTGTTCTCTGGACGATAAACGAGTTGCAGACTTCCATCTGCATCACCGGTAATGAGGAAATACAGTGAGTGCTGGACGTAGCAGTGAGTGATCACAACCCCGCCCACATGAAAGAGTACTGTTTGCGGTGGAAATGCTAAGCAGACCTAGGGTCTAGGTACCATATCTAAAAGGTTACTTTTGGTTTCAAAGGTACCACACAAAAAGTGTTTGGTAGAAACGCGGCTCCGGAGGCAGAGGCAACAATTGTTTGATGTTTCTATATTTTATTTACATTAGAAACATAGTGTTGAAATTTGGCGTAAACAGTATTACTGATCTTGAGACCTATTTTTGTTATACTTTGCTTGAGCTCACAGAATTAATATTTTGCTTACAAGTCTGCTACATTTGAATCCATGCCATAATTCTAATTGCCAGTTAAGGGTCCCAGACGATGCCAAGTAAATATGGTCCTCCTACACTAAATTATATATAAGGCCAACAGAAGAACATTTACCCAATTATATTAGATTACTTTAGGGAATACCGTTGGCTTAAGCTTTTGAGAAAACATTCAGGGCTGGAGCTTTAAATACTTTCACAACCTTTAAAGTTGCAATTAGCAATATCTGAAGTGTCTTTTAAGGCTTAAAGTATATGTTTATACATTTACATGCATAACTAGGACTGTACTGAATAGTTGGAAGCTTCAAAGTGTCATTCATAATGTTGACATACAAAGCTTTTTTTCTCTGTCTATTCACTCTGTTTAAACCTGGTGTTTCCGAACAGTTGTAGACAGGTGGTGAAACAGGTGCCCACAGCAGAAAGTAGACTTGTAGTGTTACACACAGGAGACATAGGCCCAAAGACCGGGCCTGTTGCATTGGATCAACCTCTGGGGAGCAGGCTATATAGCTGTGGTTTCCTCCTGGTTGCTGGTGTTAGTGGTCATAAAGCAAAATTGTGATGAAATTTTGTCTGCCGTCCCCGTTAGCTGGTTAGCTGGTTAGCTCCCAAGCTAAAAACAAGCCAGTTATGCTAGCTCCAGATCCACTTGCAGCCTGCTGTTCCGACTGGGATAGCCTGATGCAGTGTTCACACTATGACCGACAAGGCAACAGTGTTGCCAGCTCCATTATCACTGAATCGCTGTCGAAGTGTTGCTCAAGCTGAAACCATCCAGCCATTCATATGAGGTGCAGTATGACACAAAACGTTCAAAATGGGAAAATGGGGTGTAAAGCACGGGATTATTTCATGAAATCTGAAAATCTCAAGTGTTATGCTAACACTCGGAAATGCCCATCCGGCCGTTTGCTGCTACTATAAGTTTGGCTGTATGTAATGTTTCTATGGATGATTTATCCACTACAGATATGTCCACTCTGTCAAAGTCTTCCGGCCCCGTTACCAGTCACTGGACAGCATTCAGCACTTTTTCTACTCAGCACCACCACCATTTTCAAATTTGTTTTTCATCCTCTTCCTGTCCAGTGAAAATCACAGATCTCTAGATGTGATGATTCTGTAATGTAAACTAAAGGATGAAGTGTTCTCTTATGTGTTGAGACAATTCTTATACCTCTGAAGATACAGGCCTGTTTTTCTTACAACATGAAAAGTTGACCTTCAAAGATTCATTGTTCTCAATGCACAATGACCCTACAAACATAATGATCTTATCTTACCATTTTTGCGGTATTAAAAAGGTTATTAAATTGTTACTCAGAAAATGTGCAGATACTCTGATCTAAAGGTTGTATTTGGTCCAGAAAATATCCATGCTTTTTATCAATGTCAGTCACATTTCACTGCCACATTTATTCAGTAAAGAAAATTTTTTGTTTTTTTGTTTTTTTCAAAAAGCCTTAATCATTTAAGGTCTTTGCACAATGAGTCTGTGTTTTGTCGGATGCATTTTTTCAATCCGTCATCTGAAAAAAGTCATTACACACTGAATCTGATGCTTTTTTGTTTCTCTCCACTTGAGTTATTTATTTGTCACCACTCTTTCTCCCTGTGTCTTGTATTTGGCACAGCTGCATAAAGGGGCCGAGCTGTCCTCCGTCTCTGTCTCCACACTGGCTTTCCCTCTCTGTGTGCAGTCCACACCCTCTTCCTACTCGTCATCATCATCCACCTGATTATTACTATCTGACCTGTTGAACGTGAGCTATCTGAGTTATGAAATGATTCTGTGCAACCCGTTCCTGTGTCTTGTTGTGGCTGTGTCCCACTGCCACATTTTCTTCACTGATTCTTGGTCTAACATCTCTAAAGGCTTCTGACGGAGGCAAAAAACGCAGATTATCAAACCTGTTCCGAAAATGTTAATGCCGGACGTAAGTTTCGGACTTAATGCGCAAACGTGATTGACACAATGTGAGGTTGTATGTATTTTTAGACATATGATAACTTTGGATGGAAAAAACTCTTTGTACAAACTGAGGATTTTGTTTGAGGATTTGTATATATATTTGATGAAATCATATAAAATGACGACAGACAGATTTGAATATTAAGAAAAATGGCCCTTAGTACAGTCCTAATAACTACAAAGATTGTGTTGGGTTGTGAGTGCTGACAAAACAAGAACCTACACAGCATAATGTGCCTGAATGCATCTTTGGGCTTTATGGGACTTACAGCCTTTAGCGTTGAACTCAGAAACAGCTTTAAGCAATGAACCTAGCTTTTCTTGGTCTGATCTGTTGTTTAATGATACATTTTCATACTCCTGTTGATAACTTGACCAAAGCAGTGTGAATGTGACATCAGGTTTTGTCACTGGTAGAGGAGGCCAAGACACAAAGTCCAATCCACGGAGTAAAGAAACCAGAATGCTATGCAGCAGCAATGCAGGTTGTGCTTTTAGAAACTAGTCCACAGCTAAATGCAACATGTACTAGTCTTGTTAGGGTAAAAGTACATGAATATTACTGAGTGATCATATCTAACAATGTGAGAGAATTTTCTTTGATGTTAAAACTCAGTCCCTGCACAGGAAATTGGGCACTTTTCATTCAAAGCATAGCAGTTTGTACTTGAGCCTGTGTTGGTGTGTTTGTTTGTTGTTTCTAATGCCTACACTGCCGACCACATGACAGGGAGCGGCGAGAGCCAGGCCAACCACCCAGACATGATGTGGAATTAAGCAGCCTAACCGCACCAAGCCAGCCAATCAGAAAGAGACTAATGGGCATACACAGGACCAGGGTATTTAGCTGTCACAGGGCCGTCAGCGGGAGATGGAGAGGCGACCGCGCTGTGGTGCCGCAGTCTGTGATTACGCTCCGCCGCCAGAGGAAAATCAAAGCGCTGATTACACTCTGCAGCTTGCTGTGGGCCTGGCCTCCCAGACTCAGTGGTCAGAGTTGACTGACACTCAAATGGCAATGGAGAGAATTAACAGTTTCTGCCTTTTCATGTAAAGCAGCCCTCCCTTACTGATCATCAGGGATTCCATTTCACTGTGGGAATCCCATGAAATGTTGATACTGCACTGTGGTCAGCTCCCATTGTGTTGTTTATACACTTCTTCCAAAACTACTGTCAACCATGCAAGTCTATAAGAGATACTAAAATCCTCTTCACACTCATCTCTGCCTCCGCATTGATAGAAACACTGATTACAGTGTTGCACAGTGTGGGATTACTCTGACGACCACATGCTGGTCAGAGGTGGCCGACGTTCAAACAGTAATGGAGAGGGAGAGGGGGCCGTTTTCTTTTCCAGAGTGGTTTTGTTGTCACATTTACTTTTAGTTTTTTCGGTTTCGTTCTCTTCTGTTGTTCTTCTGTGCCTTCCAAATCTAACCAGCAGTGGCACAAAGTATGCCGCTGATGTTCTATTTGTGCTGCTGTTCTGTTTCGCTGCTGCTAAACCGGGTAAAACTTTAGCAATGTCCTCTATTCTCATAAACTGATTTGTGATGCCTTCTAAAGGTTGAGTGTGTATGATTTAGGGTGAAATATTGGCCGAAATGGAATATAATACAAACAATATGTTTCTTTAGTGTAATCGCCTGAAAATAAGAATTTGCTACGAATTCATTACCTTAGAATGAGCCGTTTATACCTACATAGGGAGTGGGTCCTTGTCCATGGATATCGCCATGTTCATCACCACCTTTTTACAGTAACCCAGAATGGACAAACCAAACTCTGGCTCTACAGTCGATTGGACCATTCACATTTTTGCATCGACCATATTTAGCAGCCCCTCTGCGACGAGATTTTGCTCCCAGCAAAAACCTCCTCTGGATCTTCAGTTGGAAGAGAAAAAAGGTGACCACAGATTGGCCCATCTCTGACATGCCAAACTGCACAGAAAAAAACTGCTGCATTCAGTGTTTTCACCGGATTAACTCACTGGTTCGGTTTGTTTTGGAGAGGAGGAGACCTCTGCAAAAAGTTTAGCTCCCAGTAAAAACAGTGCAGTTGCCCTGTTTGCCCGGTTGGTAATCCAGCCCTGCTGCACTGCCAAATCCAGATTATGATGGTTTTAGATTAGTAATGTGTAACCTTTCTTGCTGCTTGCAACATATTAAGCAGGATTTAAATTTGTGCGTCAGGTCTATACAGAGCCTACGCTGTTGAAGGCGTTGATTCAACGCAGAAGTATAAATCCCACATTACATTACACCTATCATCAGTTTGACAACACATAAAAGAACTGCACAATGAATAGCTATTACATTGATATTGCGATAGGAGACTAGATTTCATCATAGATTTTGGATATCTTAATATCACAAGTGTTGTCTTTATCTCTTTATCTGGTCATATTACAGTAATGTGATATAGTTTTCTAAACTAACCAGGCTGTTGTACCTGTTCTAATTTTTGCCTTTATTCATTTAGTCCTTATATCCACAATACTTATGTTTATTTAGCTAAAATCTTAATGTGTTAATATTCTATGGAAACCAATACCATTGCAATATGGATATCAAGGTATTTGGTCAAAAATACTTCATATGATATTGATATTTGATTTTCTCCATATTGCCCAGCAACACATTATAAGCTTCTGTGATTTAGAATGCTGTTTGTGTCTTACTTTTGTAAAACTCCGACTGACAAACAGTCAAATGATTTGTTTGACCCAGAAAACCAGAAACAAAAAGAAACTCTAAATCCAAGGTTTCAAAATCTAACCTTCAAAAATCAGGAAAAGTCCAGGTAAGGCCGATCTCTCGACAAAGTGTAGATCCCAGCTCTTAATAAGGAGAAAAAGGAACTCCTGAAAACCCCCAAAATATGTATCTAGTGTATACCACTGCAGCATTTCTTCCTCAATTAAAGAATAAAACATCCCCAACACCCAGTGTTAACCAAACCTTATCATTCCCGTTTCAAACAACTCCCCCTCCGAACTCATTTTACTGTTGCTGACCACCCCTCAAACATAATCCCTCTTGACCCATCCACAGCTGGTTAGCAACCCGTTGCCAGCCACCTTTAACCCCTCATCCAACATAGCTGCCATCTCCTACAATTATCAGCAATTGGTCAGTTATTTTCTTAGGCCACTGAAATTACCATGTCGTCAAAGTAAGCAGGCGATAAAATGTAAACGCTTCCATTTGCAGATCAGAGAGCAGAGAGGTGTGCGCCCTCACACATATGGGTAAACAGCTTTGTACGTGCACCAAAGGACTTTCTTAGAATTAGTCCTAAGTTACCCACTACATTGTAATCCTAGGTTTTTGAAATTACTATTGTAGACTAATAATATTAATATTTCTGACACTGCTCTTAGGATGAACATTTTCCTTGGTAAATTCTATCCAATAAAAGAAGTCGAGGTTTTGAACATGTGAACTTCCCCTGTACTGAAGCACTGTAGCTGACTGCTGCCCAATTAAATCCCTATACACACTTTCCATCGTCAGTTCCAGATTTATGACCCTTTCCAAACAATACAGATCCCCCAACACAAGAATGATTTAGTGCTGCAATGAAACTATGATTCCTGCGAGTGAGGGAAAAAGTGAGATGGACAGAGTGGAAGAAACTATAATAGAGACGTTAATGGTGGATATTGGGTGACTGGCGTTTGACAGTGGTGATTACTGGAGTGGTGAAACAACAGCACTTACAGGAAGCTGCTGACTCTCATCCAGGGCTGGATTGCAGGATCAGCTGAGATGGATGTCAGGCATCGGCAGTGAGTGAGGGCTTTGCCACGACATCAACACTGCAGGGTTAGCAGTTTAAATCTGAGTGGAGATGCTTAGATCCTTCAAAAGTATCATTTTAGTCTCTGCATCTGTATTTTAGTCTCGAATCTTCATTTGATATTATGTGATGAGTGAGATGAACTAAATGCGTTACTGTAGGAGTATGACCCACTGGGGGAGGAAGGGGTGTATACCAATATACACTTCCTCTCTGATTGCTGAATTTGATGTACTGTAACCTAGTGTTGTTCGTGAGCAAAAGAGTGTCTTTTAACCTTACCAGGTTAATTGGTCAACTGCTGAGAAAATTTGAGTAGTTACACGTGTTGGTTTATAGGTTCATTTTGCAACTTTCCAGTTAACTGCACTTTGTACCACCCAGGTCTGGTGGGAACTTGCTAACAGCGCTGCTCATTCGGTCATTACCCCTAGGCACGATTTCTTGACCCAACAGCGTTGCTGCAGAAACATTGTGCCCACCCTCTCTGCCCAGGTCATCCCGGTGAATAAGCGACTCAATTTTGAGCAGCAAACCCTCTTCAGCTTTGTGGACTACCACTGTTGGCTCTTGTAGCACAGTGAGCAGTGTTAGCACGGGTAGTGGTGCTAACATACTTTACAATGCTAAAGGGGTTTTGTGGTTTAAAATACAGCCAGTTACTCAACAGGGCTGTATGGGGGGAGACCGGGGGTGGCTACCATGTTTCTGCAGCAATGCTGCCTCAATGGAGGGGCATTACCAGCAGTATTCATCACATGAGCAGCAACTCCTAGCTAGCTCCCACCCAACTCAGGCGGTACGCAGTGCAGAGCACCCAAGAATAATGTTAGATAGCTAGTGTAGATGAAAGGGTGGGCAGTCGTCACTATGTTTCCACATGCTTATGTAGCTAACCGGCTGTCTGTCAGCAAAACCAACAGAAAATAAAATAAAAGGCAAGACATTTACACAACCTCTTGAAATGCAGTGCTAAAGCTCATTAAGTGAATGAAGCCCCACACTAACAGAAAAGACCTCTTGTATTTTTTTTTTTTTTTTTTTGGTTAAAAGTTGGACGTTGAACTTGGGAGTGTTGAAAGCAAAATAAAAAAACTGACATCCCTAGCAGCAACAAATTGAAATGACACATTGAGTCGAAGCATCCAACCAGTCTGAGAGATTATTAGATCTACTAGTTCATTTTCTAGCACTGTGAAATTAGGTCAGAGTTCAAAATTGTGAACTATAAACGTGAACTACTTAATTTCCATCTCTGTGAACTGACCTTTGAGCGAGCCCTTATGAAGTGTGAATGTGTACAACACTGACTGTAACTTGTCTGTCAATGCTCAACATTTGACATCGTGATTCAGCAGGATTCTGGAAACACAGACTCAACGGCAGTGATGCCAGTGGCTTATTTACTTATTTGCTTGTGTGTGTGTGTGTGTGTGTGTGTGTGTGTGTGTGTGTTTGTGTATGTGTTTGAGAGAGCTCCTTATTAGTCTGCGTCTGTGTTTATGTTGGGATGGAATTCCTCATGGCGCCATTTTTGCTATTTACGCAACGGCCTGCATTGCGTCATGTTTGTGTTTTTGCTGACAGGGCACGGCAACTGACGCACAGGAAAAACAGGTCTACGTGCCTCTGCTCGGCTTATTTTCCTCAGTGTCTTCTTTAGGCACCAAAACATGTTCGGGGGACTCTCGAAAAGTAAAGCCAGAGGATCTGAGTCGTTTTTCCATGGAGGGCCGGTGGAGACTAATCCAGTGATGTCACCAACACAGTTCTTACCTTTTTCACTGTCAGCTTCTGCAAATACAGTAATTTTCTGAGTGATTGACGGAGCCATGATGTAAGCAGCACCTTGTACATTTGCTTGGATAGTGTTGAGGATTATCTGCCAAGATGGTGTCATTTGTTTACAAAGCTCATTCCTAATACATACTGTATGCTCTAATGCTGCGCTGCTGGACAGTTTCCATCAAACTGCTCTCACAGCATAATGTTCAGGTGAGCAGAATGACATTTTAGTGATAATTTGAGCCACATTAGTGCCCATTTGCCCTGTTTTTCTTCCATCTCACCAGAAAGAGTCAATCTTTAAAATTTCCAAAACGTTCAACCCCGATTTGAAGAAATTTGGAAACATGTTCAGGAAACAAAACACATAGCCCACCATTCATTTAGCCTCTGTTGCCATGACGATGTTGCAGTCCGGTGGATGCGCATGCATGCTTGCACCCCGGTGACGCTGACTCACGCAGGGGCTGCGGTCCATGAGCCAGGCGCCAATCAAATACAACTTGTGTGCCACTGAAACCGCCGAGTCCATGCCACCCTGGCCTTTCTCTGCAGCTGTCACTGTTTGGCAGGGAAAAAACGAAAGCAAGAAAAAAAAGAAATAAAGAAAAGAAAGAAATGTCTCGCTCTCTCAGGCAAGTGACAGGTCTCAGACGTTTGGCAAAGAAACCAGAGAGGGCAAAAAAAAGAATTCCCGAAGAAAAAAACCCATCAGGACAGATTTTTCATTGCTGTTCTTGTCAATAAATCAAGATCTCTGACAAGAGGTTTGAAGGAGTTTTCGTTTTTTGTTAAGCACGCTGTCCCTCCCTCTCGTGCATGAGAACAAATGAGAGGCAATGAAAGGAAACAAAGTGGGTCTAAATAAAGTCTGAAGGCAGAGGAAATCAGAACGGAGGAATAACACGGGGCAGTCGGCTTTCTCTGGCCCTAACAAATCAAACCACGTAAAATTGTCCCAGGGCTTACAGTAGGAGATGTTTGACATGAGCGCTCTCCACCCAAAAACACACACTGACGGAAACGTAGACACACACATACACACTTATGCGTGCATGAGTGTACACACATAGATGCCGAGATTGCGAGCATGTCTCGCCTCAATAGCAGTAGAGTCAAACAAATTGCTAAGGTCTGTGCAAACAAGAACAATGTGTGGTTAGATCTGTTCAACCTCTCTCTCTCTCTCTCTCTCTCTCTCTCTCTCTCTCTCTCTCTCTCTCTCTCTTTCTCTCTCTTTCTTTTTCTCTCTCTCTCTCTCACACTCACACACACACACACACACACAGTCCCTTGCTATTCTTCCTCAGTTACCTTTATTTATTCCAAAAGAGTAAACCACCCAACATCATGTACACGGTTTGTATTAACGCTAAACATGGAGTGTTACGTATCATGTCTTTTTTTTTTTTTTTTGACATTTTCCAATCATGTATAAATCCTGTGACCAGTCACGGAGCAAAGCGCTTCATCAAGCTTTATTTAGATGTGTCACATTCAAACCTGCAGAGAAGTGTGGGTCTACCCTGATTACCAAAAATAAACAGTGGGGAAAAAAAGGTCTGACTCATTCATCATTGCATCATAACGACTGGCGTTTGATGTTCTGAGGTTTGTGGATGTAAGTGAGAACGGGGAGGATTTTCCTCTGCATTACTCAGCATCTGTACTGTGCATTCAAGTTTGTGGTATTAAACCTTAACATAATGCACTGGAATAATGCAGTGTTGAGGGTCATTGGTTAAGTCTGTTAAAGTTATGGCTTTAGAGACAATCTGTTTAAGCATCGCTCGCACTCAGAACTGCACCCCTCCTTAATGTCAGCACTGGAGAAGAACCTTGGTGTCCACATCACCAAGGGCCTATTCTGGGCGCTGCTTATGATTCAGTGATAATGTTGCGTTCACATCGCGTTACTCACGCAAGTTTGAACATTAGAATATTAAGTGTTGACTCACTTCAGAGGTGCGAATAACTCGCTTCATATGCGTGTGAAATCGCTGAATCGATGAATGAACTTCTGCCAGTACATCCTCGGTGTCATACATCTCTGGAGGATTTCAGTGCGACTTGGCTATCGCCGCACAAATTGGTCACCAAAGTTCAGATTGTTTAAACTCTCACTACTTGCTTCATTTGCACCACTTGCACTGCAGTCGCGTCATTCGCATTGCATGCAACGCATCCATTGAGCCGCCCAGGGGGAATTTGCATTAACATCACATCTTTACATTGACCTAATATGTGATTTACTCACATAAGTTGTTTTATTCGCGCCCAGTGTGAACGCAATATGAGAACGGCAAGGCAGAGACTTTACCTTGCGAATAAGTGTATAACACGAAATCACACCACTCTTCATTTGCGTCACTTAATTCGCATCAGTCGCATCCATCACACTGCCTGGTGGGGAATTTCTGTTTAATCAAGTCTTTACATGGGCTTTTCGTGTAATTCACTCACCCAAACTGTTTTATTTGCACCCTATCTAACCACAACATAGGAAAAGGCAAGGCAGAGACATTTTCAGCTCAGACATTTGAGGAAATTCTGGGTATCCCCTCAAGTAGTGAGGAATTTCTAAAATTCTGTCCAGAGCTTCCTGACTGGAAACATCACTGCAGTGGAGGGTATGTGCAGGGTAATTGGGCATACTCACCACTGTTTCTGGTTGTTTACAGTATACCTACCTATCAGCCAAAAAGCTTTTATGAAATATAGGACAGTATTCCTGCTTGCTTCTTGGTACCCATATATGCCTAATAGTACACTCACCTACACACCGCAAAGATCAGCTTCACTGTGACATAATGTTCTGCATAAAACACTTTTCTGGCCATTATAAAAACAATGTCCGCAGACAGTGATCATGTACATCAACCAAGGTCACCAGTCATCCATGTAAACTGTTGGGCAAGAATAGTGCAATTACCAATCTCAGATTGGGACTTAAATGCACAATATTAGAAAACATGGTCTTTTTTGTTTTCCTGCATTTGACTGTCATAACTTAGGCTTGTCTTAATCTTTGAAAAGCGCTTTGCTCCTTTGCATTTCAAACATATTATACTTCCAATTCTTTTTGGCTTCATGACCTACAGTATTTAATTCTATCAGAAATAAACTTCGGTTTTAGTGTAGTTTAATCAAGAACCAAACACAAATCAAATCACCCACCGACCTCAAGCTATACCATGATTTACTCGAGACATGTGCCTAATGTACATCTGACCATAGGGTTAACCTCAGGCCCTACAAACATTTGTTTAAATCTCCCCTGCAGTTCCACTCCCTGCACTGTATGTAGCATAGAATCAAAGCTAGATCCAGTGAAAAGCTTTAATGTAACTGTACAACACAAAGCCTGCAGCCGCATGCAAAATAAAGACTGAAAGTATATGAAAACACTCTTTTTTAAACAATATCGTTTATTTTTTCAACCATAACACATACTGTATATATTATCTTTAAGGCAGGATCTGGTTGACAGACTTTTCTTTAACATGGGTGGGCGGATTAATTAATTAGCATCATTAGACTCCTGACAGTGAAATGAGCCTCATTACAGAGAATTAGATGAAACACACACCAGCCAGTGCAGGCGAGGAGAGGGGGGGGGGGGGGGGGTGTAGCTGGGGTGAGTGTGGGTGATGGGGGTGGGGGTTAAAAGGCAGAAAGAGATGATGAAAACATGCAGCTTCAGAATACAACAGCGTCACTGGCATGTGATGCGGTGTGGAGAGAAGTGGATCATTGTTGAGATTCAAACAATAGAAGCAAATGGGCTGATTAAATGAGCCTGTGTCATCAGAGCTGCTGGCCCAGTAATGAGACTCCCCATGGTGGTTTTGCCCCCTCTTGTGGAGCTTCACTAAACTGTTTCATTCAACAAGTTGGAGTTTGTCCAATGTTTTCACTGTAACAATTCAGTCTTGAGCAGAGTTTGAATTTCATGTGATAATGTACATTCAAAGAGTGATAGACTCAGTTTCTTCTGTGCGGAATCACAATTTCAATGCATTACATCAGCATGTCAGCACTGAGCGACACTCAAAATAGAGCAGTGAGAGTGAATCATTAGAGTTATTCAGAGTGATTTCTACACATCACTACTTACTCACCAAAGATCACCACTCCTGTATTTGTCTTTCCATCCTCTGCAAGGAAGACGAAAATAAACATCTCTAATCGACGTTCAAACTTAGAGAGCGTGACGCATCTGTTTGCTTCATCTCTGTATTTACCTGTGGTCCTTATTTAAACTGAGCGTCCAATGCAAGCATAGCGCCAGGCCACACCAGACCAGAGAGTGAAGGCTTATAGCAATAGGGGATAAAGTGGATGAGCAATGTAGGGAGAGGAGAGAAGAGCAGTGAAATGAATTGTGAGACAAGAAAGCATTGGGACCGCATGAGTGAGGGAGAAAGGCATGGAAAGGACAAACAATTTGATGTGACCTTGCATCTCCATAAATCAACAAGAGTCGGAAATTCAGCTTCTTCTGGGAAAAAGTTGGCCAAGCATCAAAGTAAAAAAACTGTCTGTATGGCATGCTGTTGTCTTAGTCAAGATTCCCAACAAGGGTTACTGCAGCGACACAGTGTTTACTCACAAGCAGATGTCTTAGACTTTATAATGATTTAACTCAGAAGAAGAGGTACAGTGCCGACCCACAATGAAGAAAAAGCATGAACGCTACCCTTTTCTCTTAATTCATGCTAACACCTATCCCCTGTTCACATCAGTAACTGACTGTAAAACATATCTGTCTATAGCTGTGTGACCAGTCAATGACGGGCAGTCAACAAGCTAGTTGAAATCCATCAAAATCCTTGAGACCCATGAAGATTGTTTCTTTCACTGATGTGATTTACTGTCATGAACAACAGTTCTTCATTAGTTCACCATTACTTCATTGGTAAATGTGAAATTGTCAGTTATTTTTTGTTCAAGTCCATCTCCAGACACTTTTAAAATATGCTAATAGTTATATCTCTGGCCCACCCACCACCACTGCCTGCGGTAGGTTTAACTTTCCGCATTCTCCACTGCTTCTTGCGCTAGGTTGACCAGTGAAAGAGCAGTTCAACATGTTTGAGCCTCAGTCAGAGCCAGACTCAAATGAGGAGTCTGTTGACTACCACAATCGTAAGTGTAACGTTAGCATCTATTATTTGTTTGTGTTGTTAGTTAGCTTGTTAGCTTCTAAGCTAAATGGCAGTGGCTGACCAAGCCTCCAGGAACAGTGCCGGGCTTTGAAGCCAATTTGATATAGTGGCCAAACCGTGGAATTACAACTTCCAGGTCTGTCACATAATGCCATCAGCCCCCAAAAAGAATTCTTCCCATAGACTTACATTGTCTAAAAAATATGTCTTTAAATCAGTTTTTGAGGATCACAACCCCCGTGAAATAACTCATTTATGAATGGATTTGATCCATTTGGTCCGATAACATTTTGAAAGTCTAGAAGAGCCACACAATTAAATCATTTTATCGTCATTCAAATGAGTGTCGCCCTAGTTTCCTCTACAAAATTCCAATGGGATTTTCCCAAGGCAGGCTTCAAACAAACTACACCACAGTCTCATGACTTCAACTTCACCACCACATAAAGGCTGTAAAGCCGCATTCAGCTTGAAGACGTTCTGTAGTCTCATCAAGCCACTTGTTCGTAACTGACCCGCAAAGGCATCAAGTGGTACATTTACTAATGTATCTAATGTCATAGAATAAAACGTGAATGTTAAGCTTGTGTTGATCACAGACCTTATTTCAAGCATCTAACTCAAAAACCCATTCAAAAACATAATGACTTTGAGATGAATAAACTGGGAGTGCAATAATACTAAATCATTACCAGGTTTTATGAGTCACTCCTGGAACACTCTATGCACTCAACGATGCAAAAGTCGAGCAAAGACCCAGGTCATTTTGCTCATGGAGATCAAACTTGTTTGGTTTCATGCGCCACTGAGCAGCTTTCATAGGAATGATCTGGGCCCTGCCTCTGACACTGTATCCAGCTCTTTTTATACATCTCTTTGGCTGACACAGCAATAGTGGTTCTGGAACATACAATAATATCTGCTACACTTAAGGTATTGGTAGTGGAAGGAAGTTCATCTATCCTTGGTGGTGTTGTGTCGAAGTCTGTTCCCCCCGTCTATGTTTTTCCCATATTGGACAGCGATTGACTTTCGTATAAGTGACGTACCTGATGTAGCTTGCTCAGTGACGTTTGAATTTTAGGGAAGTGCACAAACATCGCCTCCTTCAGTAGAGGAATGTGAAAACACCTCTCTAGTGACAAACTTTGCACAGATACAAGTGAGTATGGTCAAGATCAGACATTTAAGGGGACCTTTACATAAGAAAAACACGTTTGATTGGAGGGGCACTTCAAAGGCATTAGTAGCATTTTATTAGTAAATTGAGAGTTTATGGCAAGTACTCACATCTGCTAACAAAGGCAGTAAAGAAGACTGCTTGCTTGCAAGTAAACATGGATGTAAACAATGCATGGTTTAATATTAAAATATTCATACATCTGCATTTGTATATGTTTTATGAGGACCAAAATGTAAACCTTATGAAATACATAATGCATTGTGGTGAGAAAAACTGAATGTAAACATGACTTTAGTTTGTTTACAAGAAAACTCCACAGGAAGCCTTTAATTAAGATGAATGCAGCCTAACAAGTGGTTGCCAGCAAACTATGTAAGCCCATTAAAAACACTTTATGTGATAGAAAAAACATGGCAGCAGACATTCTTAATTCGGGCAACATTAAAGCAGTCATCTGCTACGTAGATAAATGGTGGGATGCCAAATTTGCTAAGAACAGAGCACACCATCACCCAAGTCTATTGCATAATGAATGTAAGGTGAAGATAAAGTAAATTTCCTTCTAACTGCAGTGCAACATCTGTTTCTCTGGTTTGCATGAACCCTTATTCCAGCCAAAAAACACTGTTTTTTGATTTCATATTAAACCGCTGAACTGTTTCAAACCCTAATCCTAAATTAGAGCCTACCCTACCTTACTTCATTACGAATATAGTCAACATCAGGGCTCACAATCATCCTTCATCATCACCCAACTCTACAAGTCATTTGGCTGGGAGAACAGTGGAACACACTCCATCACATGTACACACACCGAGGGGCGTCGTAATTGTGCAGAAGGCCTTAATTGCATCTGATAATTGGTGGCTGTTTTAAGAAAATCTGCCCAGCTATCAGTCACCTAAATGGGGCGATGGAGGGGCCTGGTCTCACGCTCTTGGAGGCAGAGGTAAAGGAGAAAAGGGCCGTGTGTTTTTAAGGTTCACAGGAGTGTTGTCAGGGTCTCGCAGCTTTAACCCAGCCAGCTTCTCTGGTGGTCGGCCAAGAGCAATGACGCGGCCTCTCGGGGAAGCAGATGGCTCAGTACGTGAGTGTGTTTCTGTGCACTGACTACATTCATTTTGCTCTAAACACACTTGAACGTCGTTCAGTTCGAGCTGCACTTGAGTAGGCACTTAATTTCTGAGTGCTTTTGTCAAAGTGGAAAGTAATGACCGCTGCTACTGCTTCTCCCAACAGGGACTGACTGATAGTAGCTTTTAAAGGCTGACACCAGTACAAGTGTTCAGTTGATAAATAAACTGAGCCAAATGTGACTTCACCATAACACCAGACATATGGTATATTGTAATGTTAATAAAATGTTCATCTGAGCTTCAGCTTACAAACTGGACCAATTGCTACACTATTTTCTACACCACAGTCATTTTTCCTTTTCTGTTCAAACATTCTTTTCACTTCTTTAAAGCAAGTCAATTTAACCATTGCTGATTAGTGGCCACTGCCACCACAAGTTATGATTACAGAGCACATTGAATGTCCCTCAACATCGCAAAATTGGAAAATAGCTTTACGGCATTGTCATTAAGTGACCTGACAGAAGAAGAGAAAATGGACCAAGAGCAGGTACTGAAAGTTTATTTCATGTTTTTACTGTTGTGATGAATTCATTGAAATGTTGAACATGATTAAACTCTGTGACATGCTCAAACACAGCGTAACAGAAGTAGAGAAAACTCCCAATGTTTGTCTCAAATCGGATACTTCCGTTAGTACACATTCATGTGGTGCACTGCTATGGACAGGGAAGTGCGTTCTTTAATCAAACCCGGCTGTTAATGGAAATGATGGTCACAAGATCCGGCAGCTTTTCTCTGTCTGCTCTGTAGGGTTGGGTCGGTATGAGAAACAAAAAAAAAAAAAAAAAACAGTCCAGTTTTTGTAAAAAACCACATCAAGTCGGTAATACCAGATTTTCGCCACTTGAGGGCGCAGTTGACTCATTTAAAGTAAAAAACAACCATAGGATAATAGATTGACAGTAACACGTTGTTTCTTTTATTCCTTACAAATAAATTTGCAGGTTTAGCTTACTCAATCAGTGCAAACAAGGGTTGCCTCCTTCGTCTGGCTCAAAGCCAAAGTGTTGCCATATTGGCGCATTCTTTGATTTCTTCGAGAGTAAATTGTCCGCCATTATCGACTCCCCGTCACTGTTAAACAAACTCCAGGCTACAGTAGAGGCACATGCACACTCGCACCTCCTAGCTCAGTCCCCGCCCCACCCCCCTCTCTCTCTCCTGCTCGCTGTGCGCTTGGCGAAGAGGCAGACACAGGTGCTCACAGACTCGGGTGTACTATAAGCGGAGCGGACTACGTGAGGAATGTCCGCAGTCATTCGGGCTTCCATAGTCGAGCGCACTTCCACGGTGTAGTTTCCTGTAAAAATGTCAGTGAAAAATCCCTGCGATGTGAAAAATACATGCCGAGCAGTCTTTAATGTGACACTGGTGCGCGGCGTGCGGTCATAAAATCTGAGTTTTGTGTGCACAGGGCTTGCGGACGTCCGCTTGTTGTCCAGGCGGACCTCCGCGGAGTTCGCTCCGCGTACGTTCCGCCCGAGTATGACGTATGCGGTCCGGTTGGTCTAAAAAAAAAAAAAACCCGGTCCAAGACGGAGTACCGAACTGAATTGGTATTACCGAGAACCGACCCAACCATACTCCTTTGGCTGCTCGGTGTTTGTTGGACCCATCCACCACCCCTCTTGCCCACCCTACTTGGACTTTTGCCGCCTTAACGTAAGTTCTTGTCCCACCGCATATCCCCCTGGCACTGCCAAGCACTGTTAAACTCTAATGGCGACTGGCTGTGTCACTGCCCAAGTGCCGGAATATTAAAACCTAAATTATCAAGCACTACTTTGGCTGCCACCCTGAAGACCCCCTTGGGGTGGCGAACCCCCTGTTGAAGACCCAGGGAGTATGGCGTTAGTGTGTCCACAGCACTGAAGCTATGCCTGCATCAGCTGTTAAATTCATGCTTCCCAATAACTGAGTTGTGTGTCTATTATCTGGCCAATCATATTACGGCAATTTGATGGCTTGGCCATTGTAACCTGACACTTGTCACCATTACTACGCTAATATGGTCATCCCAACACAGTTTGTAGCTGGAGTTACATCAGACAAATTGTTAAGTAGTTGAGAGGTGTGTACAGATGAGTATATTGATGATAGCTCTTAGTGTCCTGTCACCCTACCAGTAGAAAGGCAGTTATGTAACAGTATTACATCATCTTCTCAGATGGAGCTTCTAAGAACAAACTCCTGTCCAGTGGGGTATCGTAGTCAAAGACATGAAAGCGTTTGGAAATACTGACACTAACTTTATTCCTAAACACCAGCCCTGCCAATAAAATGCAGTGTCACCTCACAATAGTAAATCCCTAATGGAAACTATCATTTTGGTTGTCAGCACCTTCACAGTTGCTTCTCTTGGCTGTGACCGTGTCCCTGTATGTCTACCTCGTAAGTGTGGCCGACAGTGGCGGTGGTGGCCGGTAGACAAGGTCTGCCACCACATGTGGAACATCACAGTCACCGTACGGTAGTCAGCCTTGGAGCCAGAGAGTCGCTGTCTTCTGCTCCCACAGGAATCAAACCTGGAGCGGAGAACTGGGATCTCACTGTGAGGGCCATGACTTCATGTTTTGCTCACCTCCTCCTCTTCCTCCTCACTCTGGTTCTTATTGACTCCGTGTCCTATGACAGCATCGCTCTTTCTCTCTCTGGTTTACACGCACATATGCCCAGTCTTTGGCCAGGCTCCAGATAAGGTCTTATTTACATGCACTGTTGATACCCTGGGGATTGAATCTAACCCTGTTGCCATAAATAAATAAATCACAGATAAAACAGCCCGCCGGCAGAACAGTTTGAAAAAGCAGCAGCTGTCATCTACCATATTTAACTGGGCACAGGTTTTCTACAGTTTAAGAAAAGTCAGATTTAAGACTGTCTAAGACTTTTTTAATGCCACTTGAAATGAAACTTGAGGCCAATAACCAAAATTGAAGGGGAAAAAACATGAGCTGGCATCAGTCACTTAGGGTTAGGGACAGTTTTGCCCAAATGTTTACTGTGACATAAAACATGACTTTTTTGTCTAATGGTGGGGACGAGGATAGAACAGAAACGGACAATACCTGCAAGTTTCTTGGTGAATTTGTGTTTCTCACTCTGCATTTGGGATTCCACCAACTAGATTCCCAACATCCCCAATTTTCAAAACTCTTTGCATAAAATACACCGAGCCTCGCATGAATGACCTTGTTAACAGTTTCAGTCATGCTGCAAAATCTTGGTTAAATGGCCAGTTTTTCTTGAATTTTCACTTTGCACCATGTCGTCCTGGGTACAGTGACAGCTAGCTAGCAGACAGTTGATCCTCTGCTGTGAGCATTCTGGCCACAAACAAAATACAAATGTTGTTGGTTCCACTTTCTGATCCACGCAACTTTAATGTGAGAGGCATTTGGTAAATTTAAAGGTCCAGTGTATTGGATTTAGGGGGATATACTGGCAGAAATGGAATATAATACCAAACAGGCTGTTCTCAAAAACTGTACATTTTCCTACGAAAAGTAATGCAGCCAAAATCGTACATATCTCACGTATTTTTAAAGACTGCGATCACGTGACCGATGCACTGACCACAGTAAATAAGGAGGTTCCAGATTGGAATGGTGGATGGATCTCAAAAACATGGATTTTCCACGGGGACTTTACCTCGGAGACGCGTTTGGAATTTTGTGAACTTTGAGTCATGATCTCCATATTTCTTTTCCTAACCTTTACCACAGTAACTTAACCTGCCCAACCCTAACCTCTGTAATTACATAACTGTACATTAAGGTCCTAACATACAGATTGTTCTATGAGGATACGCTGTTTTTTTGTGTATAATAGCCTGAAAATGCTGTAAGAATCGTTGTGTATTTGTTTACTGAATAAGCCATTTATATATACATAGGGAGAAGGTCCTTGTGTACAAGGATCACCATGTTGCAATGCCATGTTTCTACAGTAGCCCAAAATGGGCAAACTAAACACTGGCTCTAGATAGGACCATTTGCACTGGCCACCATATTTAGAAGCCCCTCCACAACAAGCCACCAATTTTCCATGTGCTTTATTCAGTGTTTTTACTGGTTTTAATCACTGGGTCTGTTATTTCAGAGAAGAAGAAAGCTTGCGGATAATTCAGCTCCCGGTAAAAACCTCCTGAGCGTCTGGATCTTATGTTACCAAAAAAAAAAAAAAAAGGTGAGCAAACATTGGCAGGTGCTAGGCCAATGGCCCATTAAACATGCTAAACAGCATCAGAGAAACACTGATTTGTGAAATGCTTTATTTTGGATTTTTACTGGTTTTAATCACCTGGGGTCTCATTTATAAACATTGTGTACGCACAAAACAAGACCTGAAGGTGGCATACACCATTTCCCACGCAAAAAGTTGTGATCTATAAAACTTTGGAGACAGTAAAATTGGCATTGCAGATGGTGAAGTGGAAGCCTGATTGTAGAAATTGTTTAATACTTTCGCCATTTTTGGCTTTTGTCTGTACGTACATTTCTAGTATGGATCCTATGCATTGTTTTTTTTTTTTTTTTTTTTTTAATGAGGCCCCTGGTCTGTTTGTTTTGGAGAGGAGGAGACCTCTGTGAATAATTCTGCTCCTGGTAAAAAAAAATCCTGAACAGTGAACAGTGAAGGAATTCTAATTGGGAGAGGTTTTAGCTGGTTGCAATTCGCAGTTCTCACCATTTGACACCACAAAATTTCTCTAAATCTTACACTGTTCCTTTAAAAAAAAGTTATTTTAATGTGCAATGATTGCAATCATGATTCATAAAATTCTACTTCCCATGTCTTAACATGTCTTAAGACTTTTGAAAGAATTATCTGCCATGTTGTTTTTCAACAGAAAACTGATGCGCTTTCATTTTTGCTGATATACAGTAATGAAAACTAAAGCAAACAGTACGGAATTTTGATTTAACACATTTAAAAGTGTAACTTAGCTTATAGCTTTGCTATGCTACCACAGGTTTAATCCAAAATCCTGTTTGGAAGACACTTTTTTTCTATCTTCTTCTTCTTTTCAGTCTCTACCTCCTCATCTCACTCTGTCCATTCCACTCTTCCTCTCTGTCTCTGGCCTTGTTATCCCATCCTCTGCCTCCTTCTTTCTCTGTCTCTTTTTTTCCATCTCCCCCTCTCTCCTTATGTGGAGCAGCTGACACAGTGTCAGGCAGGTTATCCAAGGAGCCAAGGTCCAAAGTGACAGCATTAGTCACCTGAAAACAAACAAACTGCAACTAATCTGAGGACTGTTTACCAGTAAATGTCACCACAGAGGAAACGTAAATCTGTGTGTGTGTGTCATATCCATGGTGACAGCACCTCTGCCCTCCTTCCCTACAACCCCCTCAGTTCCACTCGTTGGCTAATTTCAAAATTAATCGCAGCACCTCGGGAGTTATTAATGACCTAAACAAATAATCGACGTGGCGACTGAGATGGCGTCTCATTTCCTCGCCAATGCCCCCGCCCTAACTCCACCCCTATACCCCATCTGGAAACACCAGCCAGGAATATGTAAATGGCAATTAATTGGAGAGCCCCATTTCTGCCTTTTTTTTTTTTTTAGTATTTTGAGTGAAAACACAGTCTTGAGTGCGAGGCTAGCAAAGGTTGAGCGTCTCCCAGGCATGGAGCCAGATCCCCGATGCTGACGGACTAAATGATGCCGTCGTCGGTCGGCTCGGAGAATAATTTCACCTCATTACACTGCAGGCGAGGCAGGTAGATGGGGGAATTCTTTCCAGTGAGCAACTTAGGAAAATAAAACATAAAAAACTAACATGTAGCTCAAACAGTCACTCCTTCTGGAATTCATGGTCTGATGTCTGCCTTGGTCAGGTACCAGAAAGGCCGCTCTGCCTGAAAACCTTCCACCTGCTTGTTGCAGGATAATTCAAGAAAATGATACACCTCTGCATAAAACCAGTGCAACACATAATAATGCACATGCACCCTCACTCCATCCCCAGTCCGCCACATTTTACCTTTCCTATTTACCTTCTCGGCCTCTCTCCCCAAAGATTTATAACGTGGCAGGTACAGTTTAGTATGTGAGCAGTGAGCTGTGCAAACCACGTCATGAGAACTCACGCACCGCCACATGCTTCTGTCTCACACACACACACACACACACACACGTGTTGCTGACCAATCAGAGTTTGGAGGGGGTAGCTAGATTGCTCCCCAAGTAAAGTAGAGAGGCCCCCAGTGCCACACAGATCTGGGGGGAGAGCTCAAATGTGTGTGCTGGTGCATAGTACCTTGTGTTTGCCATGTGTGTGTATGTGTGTGCATCTATGTGTGCTTTTGCATATGGTAGTGTTTGTTAGTAAAGTGGGGGTGACACTGACATATTTGTCGTCATATACGTTAAGATTGCACGCAAATCACATTTGTTTCTCAAATCAGATCTTTAAGACAGACTGTCTGTGCTGTAATTTGCAAGTGATCAGATCAGATTTGTGTGTCCAGACATCAACATATCTGCATGGGTTGCTGTGGTAACGACAGAGGCATCAGCATCTATGTAGCTATGCTGGTGATGCGTCTTTCCAATGAGGAAGTATGGGGAAGGAAGGTCCATCATTTTGCCCTCCAAACCATCAGATGTGCTATGCTATGTAGATATGCTAGAGTCATTGAGGGCTTCACTGTGCGGCAAATGGAGTGGTGTCATATTATATTGATATAGGGTCAAGTTGCATCACATAAGGCATACTAGTGTGCATCTCTCCTCACTCACACTCTCTGCACAGCTGTTAATTAGTCTACAGTACGACATCCAACTAACTCAGTCTGTGAGCTAGATTACCGCAGCAGCGCACGTATAATACTGTGGACCTTTTCCACTGTCACTTTTGGCCACGCCATGCCATGCTTCACCAATTAGCCTTTCCATTATCAGTTAATGCGCTGTGCTACGCCTAGCTGCGCCAGAGATAGACCTTCTCCAGAGTAGGTCCAAAAGCTGGACCATCCGCCCTCAAGCAGGTAGCGGTGATGTCTCACCTACCACAGCTAACACCCCATGACCCCGCTTCTCCCCCTCAAATAAACCGGGTGCGTTGTGAGACTCTCCTCACCTCTGTCCGCAGGAGACCAGAGAGGAAGGTGTTTTTAAAAGTCTCTATGTGTTCAACTCTTTGTAATTTTGTAGCTTCTAACTGAATCTCTGTGGTTTGGAGTTTAGTTTTTCTCCTGCGTCCTGTTTGTACTTTAGATCTCCGCTTTATTTTACTGTTTATGATCATCATCAGCCGTATTTGAAGTTGTGTGAAGTTGCTGCTTTAAGCCTTGATATTTCCTAATTTTGGTGCTTTACAATTAAAAAAGTTCCATTGAAAAATAATGGGGAACTTTTATTGTGAAGAATCTCTAGGAAATTAAATGTTTATCACTGCGATGAAACACAGCTGGTTCAATATCAGCAAAGTTTCCCTTTATATTCATTGTCTTCTGTGGTGATCAGCAGTGATGTGGTGGTTCACTTTTACACTGTGATCTGTAGCCTATAGTTCGGCTTTAGCTTCTAACTATCTTTGTCTTTTTAACCTGTTGTTGCTGCTGAGTCAGTTTGACATCCTGGATATATCCTTCAAACACAGACTGTAGATGCCTCTGTCTGCTTCTCTCTGGAATCATCTGCACAAATGAAGGGCAAACACATGAAGCGGGATATTTGCAGTGGCTATACTTTAAATTAATCCATGACATCACTAACGACCTGCTGGTATCACAATGTCATAGGTGGGGAGAAGGTACAGAACATGGAAACCATCCTAAATCCATTACCCATTACAACGTGTCTCTATCCTGTCAGTTCAAACACACACTTTATTATCCGACATTGTAGAAGAGCTGCAGAAAAGAGGTGATGGGATATGATATGAATTTTCAATATCCTCTGGCATGATCTCAGAAAAAGTGTGAGATGCTCTGGCATGATAAAAGTTGAGGTTGCCTGAATCTGACACAGACTGTAAAGTGTATCTCTCTCTCATATTTCGCCCCCATCACGCTCATACAACACAACTACTGTAAAATCCATATGGAAGCACTATACTGCAGCAAAACACCCCATAAACTTTCATATTTTTCCATCATCTCACACCCGCACACATAACCTCCACCGCATCCCCTAGTATCCCCTCTGAGATGAAATCAATAGCTGTCTAGATTGATAAAAGACACCTAATTCAATTTATAAATTTGATCAGGCAATGTAATAAAATAGTAGCTTTTGCTCGTAGCGCGATGAAACTTAATCTTGTTTCATGCTCTTGTGCCTTCTCTCAAATCACTTGTGTTTGGGTTTCAACCTCCGAGCACTCTGCTGAACTTGAGAAAAATGGAGAGTGGGTTCTTGCTTGGAGAAACTTGACCCGGTCCACTCGCGGTCTGCAGTGAGGGGGGCTGCTCTTCTAGCTTTGACAGGGCTTTAATAGCCTGATTAAAGGGCGATTAATCACTAATTTCTGGACCAAACATATACAGTTGGTATGAATCACCTCAGGGCTGACATGTTTGGTGCAACAGCTACGGTCACACCGGGGTAAGCGATAAATATGTGGCTTAGTCAGTCAAGCAGGCAGAGTCAGGATCAAGCTGTGCCCCAGTGGACTTATGTTCTGCAGGGTGTGTGTTACATAGACCCCTTGGTGTCTGTACAGACTACTGACCCGTTACTGGACTCCCTCCTCTACCACCTCCTAGCATACAGCACCAGGGTGCTGTGGAGTGGACACACACACACACACACACACACACACACACACCCTCCAGCTCACTAACACACATGTATGTGTGGCCCCTCGCTCACACAGAACATCTTGTTAAAGTTTATGGTCAATTTTAGATGGAAAGAGATATCAGCATGGGTTTTATTTGGTCTGCTGTTGATTGGGAGCCCCCCCCCCCCGCCTCTACCCACCCTGCATATACAGTATCACCCAGTGGCACTGTGAGAGATGCGTATAGTCATCTTAAAGAAACTGACACATTGGAAAATACCACACTTACTGTCAATAATGCTGCAATAATGTGCTCCTCGGATGGTACTATTTCCTGATTCAAGAAGTCATTCCTCTGATTTTGGTGTGTTCATGAGTTTTTAACCCTTACACACAAAGAAGATGTGTTGTATTTTATTGCTCAGTGTGTTTAAAGTCCCAGCTGAGATTCATGTTGCTATCTAAGTATGGTGAAACTGTTTGAAGCTTTATCTTACAAAATGATTTTGTCTCAGACCTGCACCACCTAAAGCCACTGAAATATAGTTTTGCTATGACTTGTAATCAGGGTTAATGCTAATAAATAGTTTTTCTAACGAAGCTAGGTCACAACAACTGATGGTTACAACCTACGACATAATACAAATCACATGTGAGCAAAAACTGATATGCAAAACATGAATTAATAAAACATTTGTTGACATCAGCCTAACATTTGCTTCCATCCACCATATTCCTGAGTAACATGACGTGAATTTGGCAAGTCATGGACCATAATTCTTCTGGCGTGGGACACATGTTTTCAACTTCAGTCTAACATTCTAACACCCAATGTCTGAAACTAATTCTTTGACTCACTGGCCAAGGCGGCTGGTAGATGACAAAAATCCACCAGCCAAGCATATAAGTTACAGGCCAAAGAATATATTGCCTATTTGTGTCATATACATATGTATATACAGTGCCCTCCAAAAGTATTGGAACAGTGAGTCCAATTCGTTTACTTTTGTTGTCGACTGAAAACATTTGGGTTTGACATCAAAAGATGAATATGAGACAAGAGATCAACATTTCAGCTTTTATTTCCAGGTATTTACATCTGGATCTGATACACAACTTAGAAGATAGCATTATTTGTAATGGAACACAAAATTTTTAGGTGAGCAAAAGTATTGGAACATATAAACTTAAAATAGATTAAAGTGAATGAGACTTAATATTTAGTTGCAAATCCTTTGCTTTCAATAACTGCATCAAGCCTGTGACCCATTGACATCGCCAAACTTTTGCATTCTTCTTTTGTGATGCTTTTCCAGGCTTTCACCGCAGCCTCTTTCAGTTGTTGTTTGTTTTGGGGGGTTACTCCCTTCAGTCTCCTCTTCAGCAGGTAAAATGCATGCTCTATTGGGTTTAAGTCTGGAGACTGACTTGGCCAGTCTAAAACCTTCCACTTCTTGCCCCTGATGAACTCCTTTGTTGTTTTGGCAGTGTGTTTTGGGTCGTTATCTTGCTGCATGATGAAGGATCTCCCAATCAGTTTGGTTGCATCTTTCTTTAAATTAGCAGACAAATGTTTCTGTAGACTTGTGAGTTCATTTTGCTGCTGCCATCATGTGTTACATCATCAATGAAGATGAAAGAGTCCGTCCCAGAAGAAGCCATGCAAGCCCAAGCCATGACATTACCTCCACCGTGTTTCACAGATGAGCTTGTATGTTTGGGATCATGAGCAGATCCTTTCTTTCTCCAAACTTTCGCCTTTCCATCACTTTGGAAAAAGTTAATCTTTGTCTCATCAGTCCATAAAACTTTTTCCCAGAATTTTTGAGGCTCATCTCTGTACCTTTTGGCAAATTCCAGCCTGGCCTTCCTATTCTTCTTGCTAATGAGTGGTTTGCATCTTCTGGTGTAGCCTCTGTACTTTTGTTCATGAAGTCTTCTGCGAACAGTAGATTGTGATACCTTCACTCCTGCCCTCTGGAGGTTGTTGCTGATGTCACTAACAGTTGTTTAAGGGTCTTTCTTTACAGCTCTCACAATGTTTCTGTCATCAACTGCTGATGTTTTCCTTGGTCTACCTGTTCGATGTCTGTTGCTTAGTACACCAGTGGTTTCTTTCTTCTTCAGGACATTCCAAATGGTTGTACTGGCTATGGCCAATGTTTGTGCAATGGCTCTGATTGATTGTCCATCTTCTCTCAGATTCACAATTGCTTCTTTTTCACCCATAGACAGCTCTCAGTTTTCATGTTGGTTCCACCTCTAAATGCAGTCTGCACAGGCAAAACCTATTGTACCCAATCTGAAACTGAGCTCAGACATTCAGTGCTATTTATTGTTTGAATAATCAATGTAATTGGGAGACACCTGGGCAACAAAACACACCTGTCAGTCACATGTTCCAATACTTTTGCTCTCATGAAAAATGGGTGGGTTCAAACAAAAGGTGCTATCTTCTAAGTTGTGTATCAGATCCAGATGTAAATACCTGGAAATGAAAGCTGAAATGTTGATCTCTTGTCCCATATTCATCTTTTGATGTCAAACCCAAGTATTTTCAGTCTACAACAAAAATAAAGGAATTGGCCTCACTGTTCCAATACTTTTGGAGGGCACTGTATATATACATATATATATATATATATATATATATATATATATATAAAACTTTATAAAATCAAAGTGCATTATCAAATAGATTAAACTTGTTGCAGCATTGCCCACAATGTCTCTACCATTTGACAAATCTCTTAACAATCTAATGGTGTACATCATCATATTGCCCAATTTTACCAATTGTATAAGTTAGGGATGATTGATGGGTGATGTATATTCTGACAATATGACTGATGGTGTTTGGAGACCTTGGTTCTGGTTTTGGAAGAAACTCATTCATCAGCACAACCAGTGTTACTTCTGGGGGCTTGGTGTAACCCTAATAGAAATGCATGCACCTCAGCAAATAGAAGATTTGCTACATTACATTTGTCAGTCACCCAATCGAGTGAATGTCTTCGAGCGGTTCTCCCTGCATAGCTTCTTCTCAGTTAATGGTTCCATATGTAGCTGCAGCCATTTGACAAATATTGAGGCCTCTATGACCTTACAAAAAAATAGACAGTCGGGAAACAGTCTGTCATGCAAGTGTGTATAATTTGAGATCTAAATTTTGCTTAAATTACCTGAGTGACCTCTCGCTATGAATCCACATTTCCGTCTCATCGTACACATACAGTACATAAGGGTGCAGTGCCGTGATGCCAGACGACACGAGATGTGACTGAGAGAGGGGAGGGGGAAAATAACAGAGAGGCAGAAAAAGAGAGACGGGTGGCGTCGGAAAGAAGCAAGGCTTCAACAGTCCAGTGGAAGATTTCAATTAATCATGGAAACAGGAGTGGCCCACCCTGCTACAGTAGTGACAGACCTCACTTGTCCTCCTGACATACATTCGCAATCCTTGTTCTCCTCCACACTACAGCCACAGCCTCACTCCATCCGTCCTCTCCTTCTCTGTCCATCTCTTTGAATCTTCAGTCCCCTTACTTCCCTTATTCTCTACATCAATCCCTTTTTTTGCTTTCCCCTCCTGTACTTTATCGTCATAGCCTTTTTTTCCTCTTTCCTTTCTCCCTCCTGCCATTTTCTCTCAGTGACAGCTGAGCTATGACAGCTTTTTACATTTCATTTTTCTCCGCCACAGTGAGAGAACAGCCGGGCATCAGGGGGCCTTGTTCAAACAAACAGGAGGCCGTGTGGTTCGCCGAGGGTGGCAACACGCCATAACAAACCACCGGCTCCTGGCCGTCGCAGGCACATGTTGCACAGAGCCCCGCTACGGCAAAGCAGAGACCTGCCGTCCTCGTTTCCATGACAACCAGACAGAAACATTAGCCGCAGTGAGGTGCGGAGTGACAGCAGATGGGAGCTGATGTATTGAACCACCTGGTCGGATGGCTTGACGTGCACAAGATGGAATCATAAGAGCAGAATGGGTCAGAAAAATAACATTGAATACAAATATTAACTGAATGATGAATGAAATAAGAAAAGAGACAAAAGCTGAAGAAACAGTGTTATGATAGTCTGCAGGGAGAGGTGTATGCGGTCTTAAACAGCTTCTAGTAATTGTATGAGTCAGGATGTGTCAAGGCTGAGTCAAGTCAAATGCATCAGCTGTATGAACATACCGGATTGTTACAAAGTACTTAATCGGAAACAACAGATACAGAGTGCGGGTCTGCGGATGTGTGATTCAGAGGGATTATTCCAGGGGCCCAGAGCTCAGGACATGGTCCCTTGAACATGCCATTGATTATTGTGTCAGAGCTACTGAGCTGTTTTTAGGGGACCAAACCTTCCAAACGGCCACTCTTACGTAATTCATTCAGGCCCTGTCTACATATGTACAGATACTTACGTAAACAGATATTTTTCTCTGTTTTGACCTCTCGTCCACACCCAAACTTTTGTTTGAGTTTTAGATCACTAAATTACGTCATCATTTTGAAAACGATAATGTAATCTTCTCAATTCATACATGCCTTTTGTTGCAACAACGGTGGCGGACTACCGGTTTGCTAACGTTTTGTTAGCAACACTTGGTCTAACGACTACTTTACACATAGACTTAGTATTGCTGCCCCACTTCACAAACAAACAGAAGTGTCTCCTGTGCTCAATATGTTTGTTCCACCTCAGCGTCTGCAGTTTATAGTCCGTGTCAGTCAGCCTGGTCGAACCAGCAGCTGGTAGGACACTTTCTGCATGGGATTGTTGTTGATGAGGAATGGAAAGAAAACTTTATAATGTCCAGAGCTTGTGTCTTTGAGTGAGCTCCTTCATCTTTAGTTTGAATGGGATACAACGGTGATGTTAACTCCAATAGGTGTTTTGAAAAAGGTAACATTAGCCTGTACACTTTAGTACCTTCAGGACGAGGGGAGACTGCTGACGACCGCTATTGCCGGAGAATGTTTGGAGTCATCTTAGCGTGCTAGTGTGGGTGTGTTTATAAAATGAAGGTTGTGTGGACAGAATTGTTTTTTTTAAACGTGTGTAGCCTAGAGGCTGACATTTCAGAGTCCCACGGGGCACGTGATTCCCGTGGGATTCCAAAATTGAGTCGGAGGAGTTAGGGAAGGCAGCATTACAAGTGAAAGTGAGGGAAAATGATCATTGACAGAGCTTTCGGGCAAGTCTGGAGTACTAAAGACTTTTTTAAGACTCAAGAGTGACGGCGTTAAATCTTCGTACGCTGCTTGTAAGACGTGTAAATTACTTGTGAAATACACAAGTGACTCAGGGACAAGTGGCCTTCAGAGACACACCTGTAAATCTGGTGGCGAAAGGCAGCCGACAATGACCTCTTTTGTGAAACGTGAAGTGCCAGTGGCGGTGAAGTCTCGACTAACCAACACTATTGCTCGCATATGCAGCCAAGATTTAAGACCCTTCGCTATTGTAGAGGGACAAGGCTTCGCCAGTGTTGCTCAGGAGCTCCTTAACATCAGTGCTCAGTATGGAAGTAGAAAATAAAAGGCAATAAACATCAAAACACAACATTAGATGTCATATTTGGGTTTATATTCAACTAAGGTAGGCATTGTGTGATCCATGTACTGTATTTTTCTTTTCTTTTTTTTTACCGTAACTGAAACACAACATGGGAGCGGGATGGGACAGGAGTCATTCTTGTGGGATTGGGACGGGACGGGATAATTTTTGTGGGAGTGGGATGGGACAGGACTGAAAATCCACTCCCGTGTCACCCTCTAGTGTAGACACGGTCTCAAATAGTTGGTAATATCCTCTCAGAACTCCTAGCTTAGGAATGATTTAGGAAAATTCTCAGAGCAACTCTGAGCAAGGAAGGGACAGAAACTTTTACCTGAGTGAGGAGGTTTTGGTTGACTGGATTGCTAGGTATGATGCATTCTTTGCAGATGTGATTGGTTGTCACAGACACACCCTTTTGTGAGCCAGCAAGGTGTGGAGACCCAGTGGAAAAAAGTAGCATTATTTTGTTGGTTGGGCAATGCGTGCATATTCCTAATGAAATCAGCTACACATATTATCCCTGTACGAACTAATCTGTAGCATTTCATTTACCCACTGTGATGCAGTGTTTGGAGAACATTTCTCAGACCTTTGTGTTTCCAACATTTTCTCCTCTCCTTAAGAAACTCATAAGCCTCTTAAAAGTCCTCCTCCCTGCTCCTAACATTTTTTAACCTTAGATCTCTTTTAGGGTCTAAGATGCTCTGGGAATAATTTTTGTCTTTCCAAGGACCTAGTCTTAACTTTAAGGGGAAATTCTGAGGAAACGTCACAATTCTAAAGAGGGTTTGTGGATACGGCCCCAGGTCCATATCAGGGACTTTTAGAAATAGCAAATTCACAAGTATATCTGCATTTCCTAACTGTCATTGCATTAGAAGGTTGTTTTTAGCACTGCAATTAAAAGAAAATTAAGGAATCTGATTAAGACAGAAGGGTCGAGAAGCTTCACAGATACGGATGTCTCACATCTGCCAAAGTCTGTCTTTCAAGGTAATTCAACTTAAATTCAGTATGTATTGCTCTATATTGTCAACACACAGTATTTTGACCCTCAGATGACCATTTCTGCCATCACGCAGCCATTTGGAGACAGTGCGAGTGCAGGTTACAAAACGAAAGTAAGAGAGAATATTAAAATGGAGACATAGAAACAAATGTACGGTCATTAAAAAGTCTGTAGGAAGGACAAGAACCATGACAGAAAGACAGAGGGAAAGACATGACTGCAGGTAAAGGCTAAAATCTAGTGACATTTTTAAACAGTCCAAACAGTTTATGCCATGCATCTTGATAAGATCTCCCTGCTACAAATAAAAAACCCATTAGCAGTTTGTTTCCACAAACCTCCCCCGAAACTACTGCTCCCTTCTTGCACTTAGCATAGACTTTCCAAGTAAGTGGGCAGATCTGCACAAAGATTACCCAAATGACCGAAGCCTTTCTCTCCATCTCCCTGACCACTTTCTACCCCCACCCAGCGTTAATCCACCACTGGACTGAGTGAACGGCACCTAATGACCTCCCAAGTGATGCATTTCCTCTTTTTTTTCACTTCTCTGTTTTTCTCAGGTACATAATTTACGTCTTTCTCTCCCCGTCTCTTCCTTCACAATCACTGGAAAGTCTAACATTTAGACAAAGCAATATGTGCATACATACTTTTTGGGACTGGAACATTTTTCTTCTCTCTCACTTTCTGTGCTCACCATAAACCCTAAACTTTTACATTGCAGCCACTCTGTCTTATAACCTAGCTTTGCCTTAGTTTCAGCAGTGAATGGTGGGACAGGTATCCATAGTGAATCAGGCTAGTCAGAGATGGAGAAGTTAGATTACACACATTACTGATTACTCAAATCAAATTAAAAGGTCACTGGAGACCACAAACCTCAAGCCTGAATGTGATCCTGAAAAATGGAATGGGCTGTACTTGTTAGTTCTTTGTCAATGAAGAATCCATATTTGTGTACATATTTGCTTTGGCTGGAAGCTTGTGGAGATCCCTTGGTGCTTTTAATTAAATGTGTCTTCAGCATCCAATTCTAGGATAAATATTCTCACAGGTAAACACATTTTTCCATGGACACTGACCAGTGTAACCTCAATGCTTGGCTGCAGCTTCAAGGACAATTGACCATTCACTAACCTGAATATCAGTTGTGCAATGTAGCTTACCAACTTGTTACATTAAATTTAGCTTGGTAGCAAACACATCACTATGTTAACAGGGGCTGATTACACAGCTAACAAAATGGGTATGGTGACAAAAGCACAACAGTAATCTGCCGATTTGCTCCAGCAAATGGGCGTTTCTGTCTTTGTTGTGATAGTTTCTGACTGACATATCATACAGCTCTGGACAGGCAGAAAAGGAAAGACAGTGACGGCACCAGTGCCTCTCTTAACAATCCAAATATTTTAAACTAGGAGCACTTGTAGGGGATGCAAAAATGTCCGAGCACTCTGAAAAAGATGCTGAGTGCTGCACCTTGACTCTAGGCAGCTGTATGCAGTCGCAGAACAATTGAAAAAAGACGCTGGCACTCAAATAAATTTGCAACATGGACACAGTCCCTTATTAGTTGTGTGAGAATGGAAAGCTTGACATGTGTAGCAATAGTAACTAAAATGAGAAGCAAACAGTGAGGTGTTTTGCTCAGAAGTAAACTTGACCGCAGTTATTTAAGGACAACAGTGTTTCTTGCACACTTGTTACTTGCTGATTTTTTTTCACTGTCACAACTCTGCCCCTTATAGGTTTGACTTTCCCAAGCTGGTCCTGTCACAGAGCAACCTCATCCCTCTCCAAGCACACTAATGTCATCTGCGGCAGCTTTAGTGTTTTGAGTCATCTTGTTTAGCCCCAAAAAAAATCAGCAAGAGATCGTTCAGTGTGTGTGTGTGTGTGTGTGCGTGTGTGTGTGTGTGTGTGTGTGTGTGTGTGTGTGTGTGTGTGTGTGTGTTTTTATTCCCACCCTTACAGTGAGCACTGCTTGGTTCGACACCACTGATTGCACCCCAAGGCACTGGGAACATTGGCAGCGTTGTATGGCGAGGGAGACTCCAAGTCTGATAGATTAACATTAATATGGACTGGGGGAGAAGGCTGGGAAGGAGGGAAATGACCCTCCTTCACGGCTATCGAGGGAAAATGCAACGGGCCATTGACTGCAGGGCCACACACGCATGAACGAATGCACCCACTAACATAGACTCAAGAAAAAGAAAAAAACAAATAGACAGAGATATAAAGACGGAGATGTGATGGCGAGCACATACACTTAAAACAGACACATCCAGACATAGACATAAAGACGAACACTCAGTGTCATACACAAAATGTGGGTCTCCAGATGAGATGGCATTATATACATGTACTGCACTGGTAAACTGTTGTGTCGACAGCCTATTAAAAACCCAGTGAATTTATAACTCCCAATCTGGTGATTAGGGATCGTGAATTTGCTTGCTCTTAGCTTCAGGTTCTTGTCACACAGGGCCTGTTTTCTGTCTATAAATCTAACAGCCAAGAGTTTTCTTCTTCTCCCCCACCCTTTTTATGGAGGTGATTGCCCCAGCTAATATAGAATTAAGACCGTTTCATGTACATTTTTCACTGCCTCTGGCTTAATATGTGAAAACTGTGTCTCCCAGGTACCAACAGAACATTTCCATTTGTCTTTGGGTCACTTGTAGAAACATCCATCAGATTTGCTTTTCTTAAAAGTGAATGGCAATAGAATTAGCTATTAAGCTATTTTTCCCATGGCAATGGTAGTATGATTTTTTTGGGCTGGGAGAACAGTAAGACAGCGAAAGATGCTTTATCTTCTGTACTAGCTTTACTTACATTTTATTATAATTAATGTAGCTCCCTGTGTCCGTTTGGATTTCGTAACATTCTCAGGCTGTGTGGCTCATTTAGTTGACGGCCATGAAACCTTATTGAACCTAACAATTTGGAACAAATATTATCTGTCAATATTAAATTGAAACAGCCACCCTTGGTATTTTGTTGTATTTTACAGACAGATATTGGCACTAAGATCATATGACTGACTGAACCTAAGCTGATTGTACAGAAGTTTGATGGGTTCAAATTAATTCAACTTGGCGTGCTCATTGTCTGAAGCCTGAATGTTCAAGCTCCAATATTTCATCTGTATTTTTGGCATCTGAATTTTGGATTTTTTTAGTTGTTTGTTTAGTTTGACAAATTGAATTTGGCCAACTTTATGATCTTTTGAATATTGCAATCTCGAATTGTTTGAGTTTATGAAGCAAACAAGCAAAACATAAAAGAAGAAAAGGACACAACATCAGTGACAATGTTCAAATTTTGTATTGGCGCCTGAGTTTGGTGTCAGTTCTATGGGGTCGCCACGGCAAAACACACAATAATCCATCATAGCTTTATTGTTTCACCTTTGACTGAAAAAAATAGCTAATTACCGACTGTTAATGTAGGCCTAATAAACGGCTTAGAACACCTGTGAAGCGGAGTGATAGGTAAAGTTAAATGTCCCAGTGCTGTTGTACTGTGTATCAGCAACCATGGGATGCTTGGTCGGAACTAGTTGTTGTATAATGTACAATGGTGTTTTTTGTTAAATGTATTAAGTGGCAAATGGGCAAGCTGTTTTTTTGTTGTTGTTTTTTTCTTTCCTAGTTTTCTGATGAATGGGACTTTTTTGTTTTACAAAGATTTGAGCTTCTGAGAGATGGTCTCATTGTTCACAAAGGATGAGGTGAGTCACTATTTAATTAATGGCAAAAGGTCAGTGGTGGCTTATAAAGTAAATGGTATTATCCCCTATCACAAGAAACCTGGTTAGAAATTCAGCCAAACCAATTCAAAATGCATGCTTTGGCCCTTGATGTCAATATAAGATCTCACACACCACAAAGTTGTACGGTAAGAGGTCATAACATCTGAATGTTTTTTGTCGCTGTTTATTGAGGATCAATGCTGAATTTATGAGAATTTTAACTGTTCCACCTGCACCATGATTCCTGGCTTCCTTGGACAAGCACCACAGCAAGCTGATAAAGATAATCAGAAACAAGGGAGGAGTTGTCTGAAAGAAGATTCTGAATATACGCAAAGTTCTTCATCAGGTAAGTACTTGCTCAGTGCATCAAAATTTGCCTCATATCGCTATTGTAAATAGAACACATTGCAGGATGTACAACATTTCTCTTTTGAGTTTCCAGGGCTTTTAACTAGCTCGTGCAAAATATTTGTAAATCACAATTACTGTAACTCCAAGTATCCATTTGTGCATGGTAAAGTGTCTGTACCTTCAGTGAAGGTGCAGAATTGAACAGTATAATTTTGCATGATGTAAAATGTTTGTGCTTTTACCTAGAGCCAAATTTGGGAAATATGCCAAATAACGAATTCATTAATAGCATACTCAGTAGCCTAATATTGTGTGACCTATAACACAACATAAGTTGCCAAGACAATGTAAATATAACCTATATTATGCAGACCAGATTTTGGATATTATCTACAAGCAGATCTATTTATCCACCAAAGAGTGCATCCTTGCCTCTTCAATGCATATACCACATCCACAGTGGTCACGGTCTTCCTCTTAGCGTGCTTGGTTTAGTTAGGTGACGGCATCACAGATCACATTCTTCAGGAAGACCTTCAGCACACTGCAGGTTTCCTGATAGACCAGACCAGAGATACGCTTCACTCCACCATAGTGACCCAGACGATGGATAGCAGGCTTTGTAGTTAACCAAGCCAGCCCTAGCTTGGGGGTTGCAAGCCCTGGCCCTGAGCTCACAATCTGCAGTGTTAGTTTCGATGCCTAATCTAAAAGCACCTGGCTCTAAAACCTGCGGCCGCCTCGCTTTCACAAAATTAATTGATAAAGACGATGGACACAAGTGATTGGCTCTTGTTTGGTGTCAGGAGTTGTAGCTTCAGGCTTGCTTTAATGGGTGACATGAAGTGGGCAGGAAATGCTTCTTAGATTTGATACAAGAGAGAGTATCCTTAACACATATGAATGGATAGTAACCACACAGTGCACCTGAGAGGGTGTAAGCTTCATTATTTTAATGATTAGAGGCAGAAATCGCAAATGCACACCAGGCGATAATATTATTATCATACACACGCACAGTCTGAAATTTGCAAGTGATGTGAGTGAGCCAGCTTTCATTGCAGGATATTAGAAGCACCAGGCAGGAGGCAGGTTCCATGCCTCTGTGTGGTTTGGCCTGTTTGTGTACTTTGGATAAGCTTTGCACTCCCTCAGAGAGAGGAAACAGAATCAACGAAACAAATGAAGAAAGGCTCAGGAGTTCTTATTGACTGGAATTAATTGTTAATGGCGTTACAGGCAGAAATAACAAACAGGTTAGCAAAGACTTTATTGTATGATTCAGCTGGTTTTACACTCATCAGCAGAGTGTGAGTTTAAGTTATTAGGCATAATGCATGTTTCTGATTTATAGTGTGTGTAGTATATGTGAATTATGGATGTATATTTTTGTAAAGAAAGAATGAAAACGTGCTTTTTTGTGATGTGTTGGCTCTTTGCAAATTCTTGTCTCGCTTTTTGGAAGCCTTGCTGCTATTTCTCTTTTGTCATTGATCTACAAGTCAGAAGCTCCTATGCAGTCCCATTCTCTCTTTCTCCACCAATACATTAGCAAATTTATAGTCCTGGCTTTTAGATATATCGTGTTTTCTTTAGTTCTGTTCCCATCTAAGTCTTGCTTATTTAAAAGTCACGCAGCACATTACCTGTGGAGTCTTACCATTATGTCACCATGGGATTGGGGTTCTGCTCCTGCACTTAAAAGCCCCCTGATGACGGACAAAGACATAATCAAACCAACTCGGAGGAAAACATGCCTGCCTCGCTGTGCACATGCGTTGCACAATACAAACACACACAGTAGATGTGTGTTCTTAATACTGAAGCTAAATTATGCTGTTGCACTTTGGCAGCCCCGAGTGGCGGTACGGAGAAATAGTTTGAATGAAGGCCTCATAACACTGAAAACCTTAAGTAATGTACGATTTAGTACAATGGTCGCCATAGTTTTGGCTTGTACCCATTTTAAAGAGAGAAACTGCCTATCTCTAGTCCCTTTATAGGGGTCCCTGTATCTTGTGAGCAGGTCAACCAAAATGTGATGTTCTTTTCATAAAATCTTTCATTGCCTCAGTAGGTTAATCTACAGTATTAAGTGTTTCATAATAAACACAGGCAGGTGTTATAGAAAAGTCAGAAAAAATATATGTAATTTGTTCTGAAGAAATAGAATTTTTTTATGTCCTGTTTTGTAATCATCTTTCAACCCCTCATATTTATCTCTTCACCCCACTGGGGGCCAAAAACCTTCAAGTTGGAAATCACTGTCTTATTAGCTGGTGAAAAGAACAATCCGTGACAACCATTGGTTCTCTCATTTAAACATATATATTGAAATGGGACAATTTTGGGATATACAACTAGATGTTGTCATACACTGTACTTCATAGACAATGTCCCCGAAAGACCCAAATGCACTGAAAGCTTCTGGGCGGGCAATTTGCAGTATACCTATTATTTTAAATAGCTGAAAACAAAGCATTAGGAAGTGCATCGAGAAAGCGCTTTGATGCCCCTTCTCTGATCTTCAATGTTGGAGCGGCAAATGAGGACTCAGGGACCAAAGTGAGGTAGAGAGGAGAGGCAAAGAGGTGGATGCGCAGCAAGAGCACACACCAGTTTTGGGCCACAGCTGAAACCTAAGTTTAGATCAAGAGAGACTCTCACTGCAGCCTGTTCTATTTTGTTCTGAAAATGTTGGCATGCAACCTCGTTCTGTGGACAATAAACAAGATGCAGACTGATAAAGGAGGAAATACAGCTCGTGCTGGACGGAGCAGTGAGTGACAATAGCCCCACCTACATTTAAGGGTACTGTTAGCAGTGGAAAGGCTAGGGTCTAGGTACCATGTTTGAAGGGTTACTTTTGGTTCCAAAGGTACCATACCAAAAGTGTTTGGTGGAAACAGGGCTTTAGAGTCACCAGTTAACCTAACCTGCATGTCTTTGGACTGTGGGAGGAAGCTGGAGTACCCAGAGAAAACCAACCCTGACACAGGAAGAACATGCAAACTCAGCACAGAAGGGCTCCCCCATCCCGGGATTCAAACCAGGAACCATCTTGCTGTGAGGTGACAATGCTAACCACTGCATCACCTAGCTGGCCTTGCCAAATTATTGCTTGATAATTTAAGTTTAAATTAAAGGTTTTGTGTTGATTTATTTTATTTTTAAAAAAAAATTAAAAATGAACTTGAATCTAACATATTATTAGCAAAGATAAATCAGCCTATTAATATAAAAAAAATACAGTTTACCACATTCTTGTGCGATCATGTAAGCTAGCTAATGCTAAATCACTCCTTGCACTATTGAAACATATTAGCCAGTTAGCTGTATTATGAACAGAAGTGTACTGACATTCTTGTGAGCTACAAAATGGAGCAATTATAACTTCTCAAGCAAGAGACTGGCACACAGTCCACCACCAGTGAAAGTGCATAGAGTGAGGCTAACGCACCTAGCCAGTGGTGGAAATGGGGGGGAACACGCTGGAATGGAACACCAGTTCCCTCTCAGCAGATTTAGAAAATACAGACTATTCAGTGTTTTTTATAGGGGAAATCACTATAGCACACTGAATACATCTACAGCCGCAACAGAATTCATCCCTACCAGCACGAGACAGCTAAATTTTTCCCAAAGTGCGTTGTCTGAGGAGAACTTGACAGACTGACAGACGAACAGCAACGGGGGTCCATGTCATTGGTTCGACAGCCCATTGGTTCGACATCCCATTAGTCCGACTGTCCGCGGTGCTGAACGGCTCGCGGCGGGCGTATGGTGCGCCGCGACCGGCTTGAGGCGGAGCAGGCTCACGGCTTATGTGTTTGCCACTTTCTTTTTCATTTTAACCCACACCATGATCTTTTCCTGACCCTAACCAAGTGTTTTTTGTGCCTAAACCCAACCAGACCTTAACCACAGGGCATCATGATGATTTTGGAACGGACTTAGGAACAATGAGTTTAATATGGTCGGAACAATGGGATGTCGAACCAATGGGCTGTCGAACCAATGGGCAGTTCCCCAGCAATGGTAACGTTAGCTAACAGCAGGTAAGTTATGAAGCTGTTGATGTTGGGAGTTCGCTTGAATTTCCTCAAACACTGGTGGTGTCTTTGACATATCTAGTCTTGTTAAAATAACGTTAATCTTGATTGTTTGATGATTTTGTATTTATTGTAGCATATGGCCCGCAGCATTGTGTACTGTGTGTTAAAGCTAGCTAACGTTAGCTAACACGCTTGCTAGCTTGTTAGTAACGTTAACGTTAGCTTACCAGCTAACCTTGGTAACAGCCTGATATGGCAGCCAGTATACCAGCCAAGGTGTTAGCTAGCCGTTATAGACACAAGCCATGTTTCCATCAGCCTGTTCAGATGCAAATCTAGAAGTATCGCATCGGAAAATTATGATGGAAACGCCAAAATTCGAATTAAAATCCCCTGATTCGCACAAACTAAAATACGCTCCCTTTAGCTGGGTTTTGGTTGATTCAAAAAAATGTTGATTCGCAAAACGGGGGATGGAAACAGTTACGTTCGAATTAAGTCTGACGTAGCGCACCTCTCTCCATGGTGATATCCACATTCCGGGTTGGGAAGGCGGTAATGCATTTACAAGCTGGTTGCCAACTGCCAGAAAACGTAGAAGAAGAAGAAGAATACGAGACTTGATTTGTTCCCAGTTCATAGTTTTCACCAAAGTCCGTACATTTAATGGAAACACACAGGATTCGTATTTTTTTTAATGCTCATTTCCCAATGATTCGAATCACTTTTGGATGGAAACATAGCTACAGAGTAGCAAGCCTTGCTGGTTTAATTTAGTCAGAGATATTTAGCCAGTTATTCTATGTGAAGGTTTAACTAACTTATCTGCTGATAGAGGATTGAAAGCTTTAGACTAGCTAACGTTACCTAATGTTATTTTCATTAGCTAGCTTTTCACTCATGTCTGTATGCACGGTCTATTATATAGTAGCTGTGTTTGAAATCACTCCCTATCACGGATATAGTGCACTGTATAGTGTGTTTGTCATTTTGTAGTGTTGTTCGAATTCTCCTTAATTTCATTCACTATATAGTGGACTATAAAATACCCACAATGCACAGCAAATGTGAGTGAACAAACGATGTACCCTACATTTTACTCCCGTATACCACAATGCAATGCGGTCGTCTTTTGCCAGAGGAGAAGAAGAAGAACAACCGCAAAGAGAAAAGAAATGAATAGGATGCTAGCCGGTAACATTAGCTCACGAGTTAACAATAGCCACTTAGCTCGCATGAGCCAGGTAGCTTGTAGCTCATGCACTATCATGGGCTATTACAGCTCACAATGCAGACACACAACTGTAGCTGACAAAGCCAAATGTCCACACCACTGACATTTCAACAATTTATTGACAAAAAGTACAACCACCATACAGTTCGATCATCCTCAAAGCGCCCGGTTTGTTTACGTGATGCTCAGCACGTCCACTTGCGGCACAGGAGTATGCGGCACAGCTACTGACGCAACGACGTGCAGAACATTTCAGTTAGTGTCCAAAATCTCATTCAGTCGTTCCCCATCTAGTGCACTATATAGTAAACTCAAAATAGGGAATAGCGAGTGAGTGAGTGAGTGAGTGGACGGTTTCGAGCACAGCTAGTGAATAGAGAATGCTGCAGATAATTACAAGAATAGTTTCACAGTTGGTAGGTAAGTTACTAGGTAATTAACGTTACAATTACTGATGTTTGGTCAGCCAAAGCATTGTTAATTAATATTATAAGGTCTGTAATGAAAATACCTAAACTGATATAAGATTTATTTGCAATAAATAATTTTGGCAACATGCATAATTTGTGAGTGTTTTGTTCTTCCATTTGAATAGCAAAACAAGACGAGATAAAGAGGAAGTGTGGAGAAAGGAAGAGAGGAGAGGAGGAAGGGACAGAGGACGAGATGGAAGGTAAGGTTTTCTGTAGAGTATAAGACACTTTACTTCCAAGGGCACATCTTTTATACACCTGTAACCAGAGTATATTCAGTTGTATTTGTTTTCTGTGTGAAATTGAATATGAATTAGGGTTCATATCAGAATTACAGTACATATGAAGCCTACAAATACATTTGGTAGCCTATAAATAGTTTATTAATATTAACTCTTTTTTTTGTATTTGTCTGTCATTTGTCTTTTACAGTGAAGAGAGAACAATGCAGTGGGGAGCAGAGCAGTGGAGAGAACTGAGGAGACTGAATGAGTACAGCAGTGTCAGCCCTCTGTTTTTAAGAGGTAAATTACATTTATTTCATGATGAGAATTGCAATACATATGAAGAGTTTATTTGGTAGCCTAAATATTATTACCCATTCACGCCTAAGAGAAGTTGTTTCGACTCGTCCATTTAGTGACTCCTTTACAGTATAATAATAAGGTAGCCATAATCAATAGATCTTGGTAATCTTTAGTGTAGTTTTCATGGTAATGCGTTAAATTAACTGAGGAGACTGAATGCAGAGTAGATGAGTAGAGCAGTGGAGAGTTAATTTCAACAAAGAATATCCTACAATATTGTGCAATGCAAGAAAGCGTCATTTGTTTATATCTTTAATGATTATCTTAAATATATATGTAGTCAGGGTCCCTGCTACGTCTCTTGGCCTGAAAAACAGTGAAGACCCCTGCATTTGCATTACAGACCTACCCTGTATCATCTATTATATATATTTACTTGTAAACTACTTGTCATAAAGATTAACTTGCAACATAAACATAAAACAGCAATTAACCCAGTATAGAGTTATGATTAGCTGTCCTCTATCTGTAATATACAAAAATATTGCATAAGTAGTAACCATTTCACAAAATACTGCTGGTTCTGTTGTGTTGGCATTTCAGTGCAGTACGCCAAGGGAACTAATTGACATGCGTCAAATGAGATGCATCATTTATCACTTCCACTGTGTGTTTGGGTCATTGTCCTCCTCGATGATACACTTTCTTCTTTGGCAACATTGAGGATTGTTGGAGCCCTAACCCTGTATGTAATGCCGGCATAGAGGCAGCCCTGAAGGCTCCTGAGCATCAGCATTTCAGCAAAATCATCCTACGCAAAATGCTGACTGAACAAGAAATGTGGTAGAAAAGATATGCCAGAGGCTGAATCAGCCAACATGTCCAGGCCAACTGTCTGACCAGAGTCAGCTGTCACATGAGCTGTTCTGCGTTTATTTTCTACAATGCCAATTAAATACAGTAAAGTTAGCTCAGCAATAACAACCTTACCCGCCTCTATTGCACTGGTTTTATAGGCCGTGACAAAATGACCGTTTTTATCACAAGTACACACTGTAACCACTGGACACAGACATGCATTGGCTTGGTGGTTTGTTGCTCCTCAAGGAGAGCAGTGAAGCTGTTTGCCCAGAGCTACAGCCATCTGGGTGGTCCTGTGTGAGGTTTTCTGGGAAAATTTGTTGTCTCCTCTGTCACTGGTGCATGACTTAAGTTTAAGAAACTGCAGAAAGGAGTAGGATGAGATGGTATTGCATAGTTACGGTACTATCTGCTGATGATTTTTTTTTCTTTACAGAAGTTGAGCATGTTCAGCTGACTTGTTCCTTACTGAGTCAGAGACATAAGCCTATCCCATCCTGTCAATGTGTGTGTGTTTGCTTCTCTTTGGAGGCTGAAAGCTAAGGTGAATCAGATGTTTCTCTCTTGATCTTTAAGGTTCACAGTGGGATGCTGCCTCACCTCCCTGAAATCCCACTTTACACACATAGTTTTGCTGTTAGAGCTTGAACACATGATGCCACAGTGACTCAAAGGAAGTTAGTGAGGAAACTGGAAAACCACCCATCATCTGACTCAAAGTCACACACAACACTGTGTGGCTTACAGAAATAATATTTTTTCAATTTTTGTAAAGCTGCAGCAGAGGTGGGGGACTCGAGTCACATGACTTGACCCGAGTCCAACTCAAGTCGCAAATTTGAGGACTTGACTAACACTGATAAAAAGAATTGATGAACTGATTAGATTTTGGAGGTCATAGGTCAGAGATTAAGCTCACTGTGACCTTGTTTCCTTCGTTCTTGTGACCATGATACCTGTAACACCTTGAGGGATTTTTTTTTTTTTTTTTTTTTCCAAATTTGGCACAAATGTTCACTTGGGCTTAACTATGAACTGATTAGATTTTGATGGTCACAGTTCAAACTAATTGGGACCTTGCTTCCAACTCATTCTTGTGAACTTAGTATCTTAAAAGGTCTTCAAAAGAGTTTCCTCAAATTTTCCTCAAATCATGTAAAAGGTCTAAAGTCAACTTTACTGTGACATCATAATGTTCTGCAGAAACACTTTTCTTGCCATAATTGTCATAACTTGTCAGATACTAAACTGGCTAATCTTGGGTGTCCACCTTGTAACTGTGCTGATTATAAAGATCTTCTGTGCTGCCGGGGGGGAAATGTGTGTGAAGCATCCATGTTTTCACAGACATGGATATAAACTGAGACTGCAACTTGATTGGCATGCGGAGGCTTACAACTGCAAGGCAGTAATTTTACTTTCATTTTAGTAGTTAGTACATAACAGAGTGACCTCAGTCTAACTCCAAGTCATGTAGTCTTTGTCTATGATATAAAAATCATAAAGAAGTAAACATTTGTGTTTACACCTGTTAATTCTAATGCAAACTATGGCAACTTGAAGGCAGGAGACTGTGAGACCAACTCAGCTTTTTCCTCTGTCACACACACGTATGTACACACAAATGCACATACATGTGCACACAGTCTCCTTGAGCCCTTGTGAAGTAACAAGAGCCCGGGGCTGTCAGCACAGCACTGAGAAAACAAATTAACCCAGTGATTAATGGAAGGGAATTAGAGCCAGCAGATCATCCTGCTGTGAAGATGGGACACCCAGTGTAGAAGAGCATGTGGCACACACACACACACACACACACACACACACACCTTACTAAAGTTGTGAGGCCATACGCTTATGATATGCATTTCCTCAGTCCCCAAACCGTGATGTTCACCTCCTCCACGACACGACACATCATGTAAATGGTCAACTCAGTTTCCTCATCTTACAAAACAAACATAATGGAAATAGAAAATACTTACTTTACGTGAATATAACGTATCTTAATTAGGGCTGTCAGTTTCGGGGAATTTAGCTTTTGACAGCCTGACATCCATTACCAGTAACTAACTGGTTAATTTTAAAAAAACAAAAAAAAACAAAAAAAAAAACACACACACAAAATGTTGTGAAGTACAGAGGCCTTTCCTTTTAGTCCAGCACTCCATTGACTCATTGACTTAATAGTTAGTGAGCATCAACACAGCATTTAAAGCACTATTCATTTAGAGGTGGTGAAAATGATATATTTTGTTATGTTAAGCCAACCTCCAATCTCCATTCGTTAGCTAACATTGCTTTGTGAGCACACCTCTCTGCGTGATGATATCAATGTCTTTTGTACATTCAATAAAGTCCAGTACTGCTACTGTAGAGGCTAACTGCTAGTCCTGAAAATGATACCAAAGTACATTGTGTACAATTAAGGGATATTTCCTCCTCATCCATTATCTGTCACGTGGAAAGAGATTTGAAAAATCTGCATCAAAAACTTTGTACAATACATTTAGGTGCCTGCGTAGAAAGCCTTTAGGCAGAGAGAGCAAACCTCCCTGCCCTTCCATGCACCTACATGGAAAGCCTTTAGGCAGAGAGAGCAAACCTCCCTGCCCTTCCCTGCGCCTACATGGAAAGCCTAAGACAGGTAGAGCAGCAGCAAAGACCCCCCTGGGAACAGAACGGCTTGCAGGGGACGCAGCAACAGTAGCAGGCCAGAGCAGTTTAAATAGGGCGTCCTGAATGAGATTCGCCAATTGGCTGCATAGAAAGGAATCGTGATCTACTGTATCAGCTTGACTCCCTTCCATCAATCAGCTGCCCTATTAGTTTATTGAGCTGTTTGAGATCAGTTGATGTAGCTGGGATGGGAGCTGAGCTTGACATCGTGTCTTGCCTGAACTAACGCTATGCTCAATTTTGTTAGTTAGTTGGTTTAAATGGTAGTGTTTAATTGTTTATTCGAAGAAAATGACAAAAAAAAAGGTTAAATAGTTACTCTCCCAACCCCTGTGCTGTGGCCTAATTTTAAAATGTCAGCTTCAGAGCGAACCCTTGCACAACAGTTGTAATGGTGAGTACAAGACAGGATTAATCTAAGGGCTAAACAGCAGGTCTTTGGTGGCTCTCTGACAAGTGCTGAAGAGTTTTTAGAGAAGCACAAAAGTCAAAACATGAAAATAACCCTGATTAGATGTCACAACACAATGCATATAAAAAAATACATGTATCCTACAGTGCTGAACAGCTGACAATCATTCCCGCACACTGTCCTTTTTCCACTGTTGTAAGAGTTTTCAGCTGTGCGCTGACTCCCACACACTCGTATGTTTCTTTGTACCTATGGCAACACATAAATTCTTTGATAAAGACTAGACTTTGGATGGTGACCAAATAAGACTTTATTAGTATCAATCATGCAACAGTTGGATTTGTGCTGGAATCATCAAATGGGGAAAACCACGATTAGCATGTTTGTCTTCGCCCACCCATCATGATGAAAGAATGTGTTCATGTGAGCGGAGAATTTTGAGGTATAAGAAACATTATTTGACAGAACTGTGGTTCACAGGATCCTTTAAGGATAAATATCCATGCAGTACACAGAGTTACTAACTAAATATGAGGTCAGCGTTGGCTTTTTATTAAGTAAATAAGAGCTCATATCAGGCACTTACGTCATCCTCTGTAGATTTGTTCTTCATTAAAAAGCAGTATTGTATCCCAGAGTTCCTCGAGCATTGAGTAGGTGTGGTTGGTCACGCTGCCTTACAAAAAATACCATCACTAAATTTCATAGTTTTCAGTACAGACTGACATTGTCCATGATGATCTCAGTGCTGTTTCAGAGGCTTTAACACATTGACAAGAAAGACATTCTGGCATTGGCAGATTATGAGATAATGGACACCTGGGCATGGATATGCAAATGGCCCCACCACCTCTCGTACATAGGAGCAGCATATACAGACTTAATGGTGGTTGTGCTGCTTTTTATGTTGATGTTTTTTATCTTTGTAGCCTAGGTCAGAGATAGTTTTGGGGTCATTTTGTGTCTCTTTTTTTGGTAATTGTGTATTTTTTGGGTGTTTTGTGTAATATTGAGGCAATTCTTTTGGTTATTGTGTGTCTTCTTGTGTTTGTTTTGTGTCTCATGAAGGAAATGTCTATGGTCATTTTGTGTCTGTGGCCATTTTGCCCCATTTTCTAACCATCTTTCATCTCTTTGTAGTTCCATTGCATGTCTTTGTAGTCGTTTTGTGTCTCTTTTAGGTAATTTAGTGCATTTTTTAATGGTGTTTTGTGTAACCTTGAGGTCATTTTGTCAGTCTTTGTGGTTGGTTTGTGTCTCTTTGAGGTAATTTTGTGTATTTTTTGGTTAACATGTGTCTTCTTGTGGTTGTTTTGTGTCTCTTTATGGTAATTTGTGTCTCGTCTTGGTTGTTTTGTGTCATTTGAGGAAATTTTATGTCCTTTTGTGATTATTTTGTGTCTTAATGTACTTGAGTTGTGTCTCATTGAGGAAATTTTTATGGTAATTTTGTGTCTGTGGCCATTTTGCCCCATTCTCTACTCATCTTGAGTCTCTTCGAAGTTCAAGTGCATCTCTCTATAGTTGTTTTTTGTCTCTTTTAGGTAATTTAGTGTATTTTTTTTTGTGTAACTTTGAGGTAATTTTGTCAATCTTTATGGTTGGTTTGTGTCTCTTTGAGCGTATTTTATTTATTTTTTGGTTATTGTGTGTCCTCATGTGGTTGGTTTGTGTCTCTTTAAGGTAATTTTATATCCTTTTGCGATTGTTTTGTGTCTTTTTCTACTTGTTTTGTGTCTCATTGAGGAAATATTTATGGTTGTGTCTGTAGCCACAGACACAACCATAAGTCTTACTGTTTAGAGTGTTAATTTCAGTGACATTTTGACCAGAGACCAGAGGGCCCCTGACGCTTTGGCCCCTGAGTGTGTGCCTGTTAAACCTGTTCAGTAATCCATCCATGCATTCTGGGATAAACATGGAGTACTGTTCACTGACTTCAGAATATCAGTGGAAAATAGGTCATCATAAAATCAATCCATATCCAACAAATTCTACTGTCTGTTTTCAGATTTCACTTCTAACCCTAACAATGCTCCTGCAAAACAGGCAGCAGTGTTTTTGGAGAGACCTCTTTGCCAATACCACACATTAGTCAAACCTAAGAGGGAAATGAGACTGATTGGAGAGAAGAGCTAATTAGATTAGAATTATTTTTCATTAACGTCATTCGTTTGGCGAATTAAGAGGGAAAACTATACAGTGGTGAGAATAATGCTTTCAGCGTGCTCTCTGCTATGAGCTGGCAGCATTTGACACCAAAGTAAAGAGATATCCTTTTCAGAAAATTAGCCACTGGAAGCGATCATCACCAGAGAAAATATTGACCGCCAAGTTGGATAAGTGATAGGGGGGAAAAAATAAATACATCGTGAACTTTTACACCATACCCCAATACTCTCCATCCTCTTCGTATGTTGAACCAAGAAGGAATGACCAGCCGCGGTTTCCCCCTCAACATTTACTCTGGAGCGATACACCAATTATTTTTAATGGAGCTGAGAAAAGAATGGCGCGAGGAGCTGGTCAGCAGCGGAAGGCATAAATTGCCTGCAGCGCAGTGATGACCTCATACAGGAAGCCACGGCCCTCTTCTTCCCCTTCAGTGTCTGGAAGTGATGGGTGATGGGATATGAAGCGGGCTGACGGAGGATTTGGATCTGCACGTAGCGGGGGCGGGGCTGCATGAGCACTTTGACTGACCCATGCACCACAGATTGACAGGTGAGGGAGCTGCAGATGTCTCACCTGTCAAGAGGCAGATCACTAACACGGTGGACGGTGACGGATGGAAGAAGGGATGCATGAGTGGAAGGAAGAAAGAAAGGCACTGTGAAAGAGGGAAAAAAAGGTGAGGAAAGGGGATTTGAGGAGGAGAAAAGGTGGAAATAGGAGGATTCTTGGTGGAAAATGACAAAAGGAAACAGAGGCAGGAGGACAGACAAGTGAGGGATATAAGGTGAGAGGCCTCAGTCCCTCTGGTAACTATAGTGGATGTAACCTAACCAGCAAGAGCAGTTAATGACATTTTATATAACTATTAAGCAATTATTGAATACACAAAGCCTTTTTATAGCATCCGAGCACTGTGTACGTCGGGGACTCAAACGACGGAGGGGAGCGGAGGGATTAAAAAAATAGTAATAATAAAATCATTCGAACATCCGTGCCAAAACCTACATTTTCATTTGGCAAAGCAGTCACGCTTGTGCATAATCCACAGCGCACCTCAGGTTTCATATGTGACTGGGGTTCGTCCGCAGCGGTCTCAGCTACTCTATTTAACAGGTACAGAGCTCTCTATGAGGCCATATAGCAGACCACCACTCTGCCTGCTGCTTTCCTCCCCTCCAGGCTCCCAGTAGAGCTCACACAGTGGAGAGGCACACCATGCACTCAGGTGATGGAGTCAAGCTGCCAAGGTCTGTGGCAGGATGTTGAAACATCGTGTGGCAAGGGAGCATGCAAAGGGGGCAGAAGTGACCAGTTGTTAGGTAACAGTGCCAGTCTTTAGGGGAAGAATAATGGCCAGAGCAGACAGATGTGGGCAGTTGTGGCCCTAGTACACATGCATAAAAAACAAGTTTGCTGCAGCCCAACAGTCAAAGTCCTGCACATTTATCACCAAAATGCAAATAAACAAACAAGCTAACAAGCTTTCAGTAACATGTTGTATATGTGTTATAATGATCATATAAATCAATGATCAATAAAAAAAAGAAAAAAAAAATGAACTTGCTCCAAAGAATGAACAATAAAATATATGATACTGTAAAAAATAATAACAATAATAATAATAATAATAATGATAATGATTTTAAAAAATCGGAAAATCTGAGCCGATACTGATACAAATATTGAAAATAATTTCGCCATGTGCTGATGTTTATATATTGGTGTTTCTTTTATTATTCATTCTACTTTCGTGCCACAGAAACACAGAAATTTACATTTTAAAAAAATAATTGAACAGTTTTAAAGCATTCAGTCCTTCATTACACTACCTTTGAATTAGCACAAATTCAATAATACTCATTTATGAAACATTTATTTTAACCTTCTTTTACATGAAAATATCTTTTAAAAAAAAGCTAAAAGCCTTTTTACTATATCAATCAATCCATCCATCCATCCATTTTCAACCATTTATCTGAACCCATTCATCGTGAAGGAGCAGTGGCTCTACTCCAAGCTCCCTCAGGATGTCAGAGCCCCTCACCCTATCTCTAAGGCCAAGCCCAGCCACACCACAGAGGAAACTCATATCGGCTGCTTGTATCCGCGACCTCATTCTTTCAGTCACTCTCCAGTCTCACTCTGAAGTCTTCAAAATGCAGCGCTTGGGCAGTGATTTGCAGCGTCAGAAACCAGAGATGAAAGGTGTCCTTTAATATCAGCATGCTACGTGGTCAGTTTCCATTATAATTATACGGCACCCATCAGCCAGAGGGAAATGCGGTGGGACGGGGATGAAAGTTGCGGTGACAAAAGTCCGAGTGGGACAGGAGGGAGGGGTGGTGGATTGCTGCAATAAACACCAACTTTCACGTGACAGAGCTGTGTTCACGTTCCATAAGATTCTAGAATTTCCTGTGAAACAGAAGTGTACCTTGAAAGAAGACAACTTGACATGGTGTCCTAGAACATCAACAACCAATGCACCCAGGGTACCTTTCATTTTGTATTTGGACTTGCAAAGTCCATGACCAAAATGTCAATATGTGATGAGGTCAGAGTGAGAATGTGTTGATTGAGACCAAAACCTTTTTCTGTACCAGGCTGGAAATGTGTATTTCTGCTGTTCAGTTGGGCATTTTAACATGGGGATCTATGGAGATTTACTCACTTTTGGAGCCAGCCTCAAGTGGCCCTTTGAGGAACTGCAGTTGCTCGCACTTCTGTCGTGGCTTCATTTCTCAGCCCGGGAAGTTGCTGTTTAATTTGTCCTGAAACTCTGAGGATCTAGTAACAACTTTTACAGGATCATTATTAGAAGCCTTTGCTTCTTTTTTTTTGCTTTTTTTGCTTTCTTTTTTTTTTTTTAGAAAGAAAGAAAATGGGTGATGGATAAGATGAGGATGAAGTCATGATATTTAGAAGAGAATCAGAGGGAAGCAACTAGATTCAAAAAGCTCTGTCTCAGCTTGGCAGTGTCTATGCATAACCATTTCATAATGCCATAATGTCCATGTGGGCATCCTTTGCTATGATTATGGTTACTTCAGTGCTGTCAGAGTTTCAGGCACGACCACATCAGAGCTGCTCACATAATCACAGTCTCTTGAGTATTATCACCATGTTAAACAACACCTCGAGAACTTTTCGTCTAATTCTAGCTCTAAACTCTTTGCAACTGTAAATCATTTTATTGTAAATATGGACTATTTGCTCTTGGACCGTTTGTGAATGTTTATATGTTCCTGAATTAGTAAGCGAGTGTTGCAGTGGTATTAATCACCAGGCTTTCTTGCCAGCGGAACGAAGTTGTCAGTAAAAATGTGGGAGCAGAGCCGGGAGTCTGCAGATCTCAGTTATATTTACTCTCTCTACAGTAGCACCATGGGACCTGCTGTGAAAGCAACCTCTGTCTAATCAGGAGAGAATAATCGGGATCACTTAGCATTAATATTTCATCTGCCAGCAGTCCAGTGAAAGGGATGTTTTGCTCAGAGGAATCCCTTCATGACTCATGATGCTCCTTCATCTACACTGATTAATGAGGACATTTAAATTTCAATAATTGCTGCCATTTGCTTATTAGTAAAGCATAAAAGTTCAGATTCAAGTTCATATCAATGTTCTTTTAATGATAGTCATAATATACTGGGTACAATAGTTTAGCCTGCTAAATAACCATATGAAACACAGTGGGGTGTAAGTGGATGTGAAACACCAGAGAATCATCATTCCTCCAGGCTACACTTTATATAGTGTCAGCCTTGTATATTGTTTCTACATGGCTGCATATTTCATGCTTTTCTGAGCAGGTTTTACAGCTTAATACTGATTGTGGCTTTTTAAATGCTCCCCAAATATGAGTGTGTACTTTCCAGGTCATGTATATTATCCTGAATGCCTCGCGTGTTCCATTTAAAAAAAAAAAAAAAAAAAAAAAAAAAGCTACATTCACCAGAAGAAAATAACATATAATTCAACTCACTTTTTTATTATTTACATAGAAGAAATCAGAGTTATTTTGTGGAACAAGGTGCACCATACATGTCAAAGAAATACAGGAAAAAGGCAACTAAAAATAACTGCAAAACCAAATCATAATATTTTCTCAGGGCACTGTACTTGCACGGACGCGTGACTGGCTGACACAAGGAAAATAGACAAGGATGATTTTTAGAAGTATTTTCTTAAGACCTCACTCCATTTCCCATGAAAATATTGTATGGAGTACACGGAGGTGAGTGCATGAAGTAGGGGTGAGGAGCAGGAGGTCAGACACTGGCGGTGTGAGGTACTCTGTTGTTGCAGAAGAAGAAAACTTATCTGTGTACCTGCTCATAAATAGTTGGGATATCAGATACAGTGGATTTAGCATTTACAGGCACTATATAAACCATTTAAAGATTATAACATACTATAATATTGTTGAAAGCAGATAAAAAGTTGTATTATATGAACAACTCCTGTGAGGCATCTGTGTAAAACACCCTTAGGTGTGTGGACTCACTGCTCCATCCAGCTCTCACTGTATGTCCTCATTACTGATGACACAGATGGAAGTCTGCACCTCGTTTATCGTCCACAGAACGGGGTGGCACACCGTCGTTCTCAGAACAAAATAAAACAATCTGCAGTGAGAGTATCTCTCCATGGGATGTTTAAAAATAGCGGGTTTGTGCATGTAGTCCTTCTCAAGCAAGCTCAAGGGTCTAGTGTTCACAGGAACAACGCTCTACGGCGGGGATTTTTTCACAGTGAGGATTAGGATATATTCTGTCACATAAACTGACCGAAATTATTCTATATTAACGCTTGAAGATCCACTCATTACTAAAAGTGTATTTCATATAAAAACTAAAGATGGTCAGAGTTGTCATATGGAATATTTAAGGTGTGTTGATGGATTCACATGTTCACAAGTCCCCATTTCTTCCTCCCATTTTGTTTTAATTACAGTAGGATCAGTTGGGCTAATACATTGTAAGGTGTCATATATATATATATATATATATATATATATATATATGTATACAGTACAGGCCAAAAGTTTGGACACACCTTCTCATTCAATGCGTTTTCTTTATTTTCATGACTATTTACATTGTAGATTCTCACTGAAGGCATCAAAACTATGAATGAACACATGTGGAGTTATGTACTTAACAAAAAAAGGTGAAATAACTGAAAACATGTTTTATATTCTAGTTTCTTCAAAATAGCCACCCTTTGCTCTGATTACTGCTTTGCACACTCTTGGCATTCTCTCCATGAGCTTCAAGAGGTAGTCACCTGAAATGGTTTTCCAACAGTCTTGAAGGAGTTCCCAGAGGTGTTTAGCACTTGTTGGCCCCTTTGCCTTCACTCTGCGGTCCAGCTCACCCCAAACCATCTCGACTGGGTTCAGGTCCGGTGACTGTGGAGGCCAGGTCATCTGCCGCAGCACTCCATCACTCTCCTTCTTGGTCAAATAGCCCTTACACAGCCTGGAGGTGTGTTTGGGGTCATTGTCTTGTTGAAAAATAAATGATCGTCCAACTAAACGCAAACCGGATGGGATGGCATGTCGCTGCAGGATGCTGTGGTAGCCATGCTGGTTCAGTGTGCCTTCAATTTTGAATAAATCCCCAACAGTGTCACCAGCAAAACACCCCCACACCATCACACCTCCTCCTCCATGCTTCACAGTGGGAACCAGGCATGTGGAATCCATCCGTTCACCTTTTCTGCGTCTCACAAAGACACGGCGCTTGGAACCAAAGATCTCAAATTTGGACTCATCAGATCAAAGCACAGATTTCCACTGGTCTAATGTCCATTCCTTGTGTTTCTTGGCCCAAACAAATCTCTTCTGCTTGTTGCCTCTCCTTAGCAGTGGTTTCCTAGCAGCTATTTGACCATGAAGGCCTGATTCGCGCAGTCTCCTCTTAACAGTTGTTCTAGAGATGGGTCTGCTGCTAGAACTCTGTGTGGCATTCATCTGGTCTCTGATCTGAGCTGCTGTTAACTTGCAATTTCTGAGGCTGGTGACTCGGATGAACTTATCCTCAGAAGCAGAGGTGACTCTTGGTCTTCCTTTCCTGGGTCGGTCCTCATGTGTGCCAGTTTCGTTGTAGCGCTTGATGGTTTTTGCGACTCCACTTGGGGACACATTTAAAGTTTTTGCAATTTTCCGGACTGACTGACCTTCATTTCTTAAAGTAATGATGGCCACTCGTTTTTCTTTAGTTAGCTGATTGGTTCTTGCCATAATATGAATTTTAACAGTTGTCCAATAGGGCTGTCGGCTGTGTATTAACCTGACTTCTGCACAACACAACTGATGGTCCCAACCCCATTGATAAAGCAAGAAATTCCACTAATTAACCCTGATAAGGCACACCTGTGAGGTGGAAACCATTTCAGGTGACTACCTCTTGAAGCTCATGGAGAGAATGCCAAGAGTGTGCAAAGCAGTAATCAGAGCAAAGGGTGGCTATTTTGAAGAAACTAGAATATAAAACATGTTTTCAGTTATTTCACCTTTTTTTGTTAAGTACATAACTCCACATGTGTTCATTCATAGTTTTGATGCCTTCAGTGAGAATCTACAATGTAAATAGTCATGAAAATAAAGAAAACGCATTGAATGAGAAGGTGTGTCCAAACTTTTGGCCTGTACTGTATATATGTGTGTGTGTGTGTGTGTGTATATATATACATATATATATATATATGTTTAAGATATTAATTTTCCCGAGCATGATGTGGACCAAAGGCATCGGACAAGACTGGAGCCTCTAAATGTCTCAAAGTTTTGCAGGTATTTCCTGACATAGTCTCATATTTGCAAGTATCTGAAGAAGTGACTTTATGGTAATTTGTATTTACTCTGTATTTGCACAAAAGTAGCAAAGGTGCCCTCAATGTATGGATACCTGCCTTTTACCAGATTGTAAAAGTATTATCTAGATTAGCTGGTGCAAAGGTGGGGTTTCCAGAAATGGGTAAAACATGGAATATGGGTTCCAGATTAAAATGTGATTCAATTTGGCTCCACATATGCAGTGTATTGTGAGTCACTACATTACACTTATATAGAGATTTTTTTAACAGTGTATGGTGACAGAAGAATTGCACATTTAGAGTGAGGTTTGCAAGCTTCCTGTTCCATTTTAATCCAGCTTGGTGGAACTGCTGTGTCATCTAGCCAATATGTCATATAAATATGAAGACATCTTATCATATTTCTTCTTCGTGTGTCCACACCAGCAAGACCCATGGCCTTAAGGCATTTTGGGTTGTCAGTCAGTCCGTCTGTCCATTTTCATAAAAGCGATATCTCAACAACACCTTAAGGGCATTTCTTGAAATTTGGCACAAACATCCACTTGGACTCAACAAAGAAATTATTAGATCAAAGGTCAAGGTCACTGTGACCTTGCATTCTTGTGAATTTATATTTCAAGAAGTCCTTGAAGAAATTCCTCAAATTTGGTAAAGGACGTCCACTTTAACTCAAGGATGAAAGGATTAGATCTTGGTGTTTAAAGGTCAAGGTCACTGTGACCTCGCAAAACATGTTTTTGGCCATAACTCAACTTCACTAATTTGCAGGATAGCCACAGCAAACATTTAGAAAGTTATAATTCTTGACAAATCAAACCCTTAGAATTAGTTCAACACAAACTGTAAAAGAGCAGATACCAGAATATTCAAATGATTTTATACTGCTTATCAGTCCTAATCAAGGGACTTAAAGTAGAGTTTGATATCTATTTAGAACAGAGATCCAAATGACATTTAATGAAGATGTACAGTATGGCTATTAAAATGTTACTTTTTCTCAATGTACGATATCATGGAAAGCTGGCTATTTCACAATGAAGCTGTCCACTATCACTGAAGAGTAAATAGCACCTGATCTGATAATGGTTTAGTCCATGGTGTCTACTCCCCACAGCAATAGTCATTTTGTGTTATGTTGCATTAGACACTGTCTTACTACATATTTTAACCATTGCAAAGGCCACACAGTAGACCTGAGTTGCCATGTTTATAAAACAGCATGTACCTGGCGGGCAACGCTGCCATTCATCCTGACAACTCGGGTGGGACAAGACTGATGGAGTGCTGACAGTGTGGATGGATGGGCGCGGAGGGAAGGAAGGAAAGAAAGACGGAAGGTACGGAGGCCGGCACTGCCAGACGGGTGAAGGAGAAAAGAAGGAGGAAGGTGTGTAAACTGGCAGCAGATGGACAGATGGAAAGTGCGATGTGGGGTTTGAGCAAGTTGTGTAGGGTCAGTAAAGTAGAGTATAATGGGGTGTAGGTTGATGGTGATGCTCGTCTCGCACGCGGCAGGCCTCCCCTGCTCCAATGATAACTTGCGGTTTTCAAAGTGTTTCTCAGAGCCACAAAGAGGCCTAAGAAATGGCCGGCACTTGGCAAGTACTGGACTGTTCCATCACAAACAGGGACCTGGGACCCTTACTCTTGAAGACGGAAATGTCTCTAAACCATGTACCACCCAGTTTACTCTGGCACTGCTCTGGAAACCAAGACTTTTATATGCATAGCTTTAACATCAGCTTTTGGAAACGGAGTAGATGATGGACGAGGGTGGAAAGCTACCTGCTGGTAAAAGGAACACCAGGCTTGTAAAGGGCGTGCATTACCCTTCGCTTGTGACTTGTTATACCAATTAAAGGATTTGGGAATCAAACATGGTGAATTTATTTGCACGTTTGTTCTTATTTGGCTACTCTTTCCTTCTGTTTTGATCCCAGGGAGGCCATAACTTGTGTCTCTGGTACATGCTTGAAACAGTCCAGAACACAGCGTGAAAACCACAGGTTACAAACACCACTGTAAGGAGACAAAACGGGCCCTGTTAAGGTCCGGTATGAGCTGGTCACGACTGAAGACGAAGGTAATATAGCTTATGTTCTTCTTCTGGAACCTGCTACAGAGGCATGTAGATGCAATTTGGAATCAAAAATAAATGTATCTGGGACCGTGCTGCCACATCCATAATGTTTTTCTTGACATTTTATGCCTGGAACACAGTTTTTGAACATGAGTCCCATCAATACCCATCAGTTAAACTTACAGCCTTTCATTGTTGCTCAAAAAGAGACTTTGATGGCGTCTTATCATTTCTCTCCTACACATTATTAGCTTTTCACTAAGGTGACTGTATAAAACAGAAAGAATAAAGTATCATAATGCAAATGTTGGGATGTGCCCCTTCTTTGACATATTTGGGAAATTATTCTAGCTGTTTCTTTGACTGATCATCAGATTCTTCTGAACTGTGAACTGTCAACTCAAGACACACCTCTTGCTGTGCTCCAACTTCACGTAGTCCATTAAAAAGGTCCTGGAAAGGTCAACGCTGGGTCCTCCCTATGTCAGAGACAATCTGTAACAATGATCCTTGTCTAACACCTTTAACTTCCCGTCTCCACTATCATTCCTTAACCCCTCCGATCCTCAGTATCACCAACATCTCCTTCTCCTCCGTCTTTCCCTCTGTCCCCTCCCTTCCTCTCCCACCTTTACCCCCTGCATTCTCTGACCTAATCCATCCTAAGTGTTTACAGACCATTCCATTTTTCAAAGGGGGTCAGCTGGACTTTCTCAAACAAACATCTACAACAGACGAATAGCAGGGGCTAGCTGACCCTCCTAGTTCAAACCAGTCCTTTTAGGCTATAGTACTCTAAAATCAGCAGGATTGCTAGCGTATATCTCATGTTTTCATGGAAGTTTGACAGTATAGATCACTGCAAATACAAAAGCATCTGCAGTCATGCTTGAAGTTTTGTGAGTCTGTTCATAAACTTCAGGCTAAAATCAGCATGCTAACATGCTCACAGCAGCAACATCCTAATGTTTGATGTGCTCACCATGCAAGTGCAGTATGTTAGCATGCTATCATCTGCTAATTAGCACCAAACACTAAGTACAGCTGCGGCTGTTGAAAGAAAATGTCATTAGTTTTGCAGGTATTTGGTCATAAACCAAAGTTTTGGACAAATCTAAGTTTTGACCTGGTGTCATGATGGAGGGACCACTTCTTTTCACAGTATCAGTTTCTTCAAGTTGATACGTACTAATGTATCAAACCTTTTGAAACTTTTGAGTTTTGACATTTTATACATAATATGGTGTTGGTTACATTGTGACACTTTGTTATAGTGCATGCACATTCAACAGCTAAGTCGAATATTCTAAACTTAAAGTTTAAAGGTCATGAACACACTAAAGTCATAAACGGCCATCCAAGGAGCAAGTGTAAGCACCATTGGCCTTTGCTGGTCCGATTTAATTGGTTGTCACTTGTTCATTCAGTGCTGTTGCTGCACCAGGTTATGACACATTACTGATTCATGAGTACTCAGACGTTTGGCAGGCTTACCCTGTACATACTGGACACTAAAAAGAGTCATTAAATATTTCATATATTTCATATATGTTCATTTTGCCCATTACTTATCCAATGATGGTGCTAGAACCAAGCTATTAAATATCGCTTGTGAAGAACCCGAATGCCCAAATTTCATAACACTGATCAAACCTCATGGTGGTGTCAAAGGCAAAGTAAGGGGATCAGTAAAACTGCTTTGGTTCATCCTCTGTGGCCCATAAATGTCTGTACAAAATTTACCTCCAATCAGTACAGTAGATCTTGCGATATTTCACTCGATAGGTCAAAAATTTTACTTGCTGGTAGCTCTAGAGGAAAAGTCAGGGGATCACCAAAGTCATAAGGATTCATCCTCTGAGGACTATGAATGTCTGTACAAAGGTTCACGTCAATCCATCCAATATTTCATGAGATATTTAATTCTGTACCAAATTTGATTTGATTTGATTTGATTTTATTGAGATCCCCATTAGCTGCTACACCTGGAAGCAGCTACTCTTCCTGGGGTCCATTAAAAAAGGACATAAAATAATCAAATGTACATAAAATAAAACTAAATTACAAATAATATGAAAAGCTGCATAGTACCCATAATGACAAAATTCTCACCAACTATATATAAAGAATAGTTATAAAGAATAAACAATCATTCAAGAGAATAATTATAGAATACTAATTATAGAAGAACAATAATTATAAACAAGATAAAATTAAAAAAAAAATCATAATAATAAAAAAAATCAAAACAAAACATATTCAATACAACAATAACATACCAATAGCAACAGTAACAACAGTGACAAATAACACTGACAAGTCAGTAATAGGACATGTTAAACTTTAAGGTAACCCTGAACGAACCAAAAATCAAACAGACTTAAAATAATAATAATCTATGCCTTCTGCCTGTCAAGGGATTGCTTTTTAAGACATTTTTTAAAAACAATTACTGAATCTATGCTTCTAACATTATCAGGAAGCTTGTTCCACAAAGATATAGCCCTATATAAGACCGTTTTTTGCATTGAGCATGATTTTGCAAGAGGTACAGCAATTAAGCCCTTTGCAACCTGTCTTGTATGATGGTTGTGAACATTGTGAATGTGACAAATTCTAGAAAAGAAACATATGGGCTAATTTAAGGTATAGACTTTGTGAAAAAAAGAGAGAAGATTGCAAGCCAGCCTATTATCCACAGTCAACCACTGGAGCTTGGAATGCATGCTTTTGACATTGGTTCTGAAGGGGCAACCTAAGACCAGGCGTGCGGCTCTGTTTTGCACGAGTTGAAGCTTGTGCATGTCTTTATTTGAAGCACAAGACCATATAACAGAGCAGTAGTCAAGATGAGTGAGTACCAGTGCCTGAGTTACAAGTTTCCTAGTGTGATTATTCAAATACCAGGAACATCTTTTAATTACTGAAATGGCTCTGCTCATTTTGAGAACTGTATTATCAATATGAGTAGTCCAAGATAATTTCTCATCAAAAGTCAATCCTAAAAGTTTGATTTTATCAACTTGCTCAAGAGCTGTGTTCTTGATGTATAAGGAGAGATGATTATTCCTCCTAAGCGTGGAATTAGAGCTGAAGGCAATACATTTAGTTTTTGTTATATTAAGAGCAAGTCTGTTACTTTCGATCCATTCAGAGACAGAGTCAAGTTCCTTCTGAAGGAGACTATTAAGTTCACTGTAACTGTCTGCGGCAGCATGCACAGTGGAATCATCCGCATACATAGTCATGGTTGCCCTATTCAAAGCCAATGGCAAATCATTAGTAAAAATAGAAAATAATAAAGGACCAAGGCAACTCCCCTGTGGAATTCCACACTCAAGATGTTTAAGAGAGGAGAAGTTACCATTAAAATATACACATTGCATTCTAGAATGTAGGTAGCTCTTAACCCAGCCCATAGCATTGATATTAAACCCGTAAGCACAGAGTTTTGCTACTAAAAGCTTATGATCGATTACATCAAATGCAGCACTGAAATCAATCAAAACAGCACCAATAATTTTTCTATTATCCAAATGACTGAGCCATTCCTCAGTCATCTGTGAAAGTGCCGTAGCTGTCGAGTGGCCTGTTTTATAAGCATGTTGATAAATTGAGTCTAATCTATTAGTGATAAAATATGTCAATATTTGATCAAATACAATTCTCTCCAGTATCTTACTGAGCACAGGAAGGATGCTGATTGGTCTACAGTTGGACCCATTAAAGGCATTCTTGTTGTTCTTTATGATTGGGATTACTTTGGCCGCTCGCCATGCCTGTGGAAAGATTCCATTCCTAAGACTACAGTTAAAGATGTGACACACAGGTACTGAAATATGTTCAGCCATTATTTTTATCAATCTGCCATCTATATTATCAAGACCAAACTGTGTGTTGTTTTTTACTGACATCAGAAGTTGCTTTACCTCTTCAACTAATACAGGTTTCAATGTAAATGAGCATTTTTTATCATTCATGATATTATCTGTGATTAAATAAGTAGAGTTTCTCATATCCCCTGTTGAACCGCTCATCTTACTCCTTAGATTAGACACCTTATCAATGAAAAAAGTGTTAAAGTAGTTAGCAATTTCAGAAGGTTTGGTCAGATGGACACCATCAGCCTCTACAAATGAGGAGGAAATATTTTTACCCCTGCCTAATATGGTATTACAAGTGGCCCAGAGTTTTTTCCCATTATTCTTGTATTCAGATAGTTTATTATGAAAATATGCTCTTTTCTTTGATCTATTCATTTTAGTTACATAGTTTCTTAATTTCTTATACTTTATCAAATCCATAGGGTCATTGGATCTTGTAGCTGCCATCTTAGTGTTGTCTCTCTCAGTCATTTTGCTTCTCAATTCATCATCAATCCAAGGAGCAGAGTTGCCTCTTACAGTGAACTTTCTGAGCGGAGCATGTACATTAATTACTTTCAATACCGTATCACTGAAGAGTTCAAGAGCAGCGTCAGTCTCCTGTATGGCACATATCCTATCCCAGCTCAACTCTTGTATATCTTTTACAAAAGCTACCTCATTAAAAGATTTATATATTGTCTGAAATAGAATTTTAGGTCCGGATTTTGGCACTTTAGTTTTCCTCACAGTGGCCACAATATTATGATCGCTTAGCCCTACTGGGATAGAATAGGCCTCGGAGCAGAGTTCACTGGCGTTGGTATATATATGGTCTATACATGTAGAAGATACAGTCCATGCGATATTACAGGAAACTCGTCGGTAGATTGACAATCTGAGTCAGATTACATACATTCACCATAACAAGTAGCCTATTTTTTAGAGTGCAGGCCTTAGATTGCCAATCAATATTTAGGTCACCTAGAAAGTATGTCTCTTTATCTTCATCCAATACTCTTTGAAGCATGTCACAAATATTATCAACATATTGAACATTAGAACTTGGAGGCCTATAGCAACAACCGACAAGCAATGGTTTAACATTAGGTAAATGCACTTGTAGCCATATGGTTTCTAAAGATGTATATATGAGGTCATATCTTGTTTTGACAGGTATGTGATTTTGTATATAGAAGGCAACGCCACCTCCTCTGTGATCTCTATCAAGTCTGAATAAACTATAACCCGGAATATCAATTTCAGAGTTCATAACAGATGCATCTAGATGTGATTCAGAAATTGCCATAATATGTATGTTGTTGTCCTGAAGCAATACAGAAAGATGATCAGTTTTGTTTCTAAGACTGCAAATATTCAAATGTGCAATGCGCAGCCCTTTACCCTGTAAGTTTAAAGACATAGTCAGTGTGAGGAGGATGAAAGATGCATACATGTCATACTGACATCAATTATGACCCCGCCACTTGTCCTTCTCTTCTTGGCCTCACAATGAGGCAGTCATAGCTGATGATGGCATAGTCACCTCTTGCTCTTGCCTCCTTCATAGCAGGAAGCAGCTCGGCCCTCCTCTTCCTCACCCGTTCAGAAAAGTCCTCACTGATGTAAAATGATGTGTTCTTCAGGTGGGCTCTAGCTCTGGCCAGGACAAGCTGTTTATCCTTAAAGCGCAGGAGCTTGATCACCACTGCTCTTTGTTTTTCCCTGTCGCCCCTGAACTTTCCATTTCTATGAGCTCTCTCGATTTCCACCGAGGTCTCAATCTTCAGCTTAGCAGTGAACATTGCTTGCACTTTAGCCTCAGTCTCAGCCCAGGTTTCATCCTCTTTATCAGGGCCCAGTCCATTAATCACAAGATTGTTCCTCCTGCATTGGTTTTCTAGATAATCCATCTGCTCATAGTCATTCTTTGCAGCTTGTTCTGATTTCAGTTCATTCACTTGCTGGTTAATATTCCTAGTCTCAGTTTGTTGGGCTGTAAGATGTTTCTTTAACTCATCAATTTCACTCTGAGAGTAGGTCAGGCTCACCTTAAGCTCTTGTAGCTCTCTCAGACATGAGTCCACCCTCTTATTGGTTGAGTCCATGATCATTTGGGAAAAACTGCGAAATGCAGTCTCCTGCCTCCTCAGTAGATCCTCATAGTAGTTCTTCTGTTGGTCCAATAGCTGCTTTAGAGTGTCCATTGTCACATACTCAGGATCCTCACTTGCAGTAGCTTTGTTTGAAGATGGATCATCATATGGAGGAGCTTTGTCTGAGCTTCTGTTGCCGTTGCGACCACCAGCCATGATATTATTGCTCTATCCAAATTATCACTCTTTTTAGAATGAAATGCAGCAGACTTTCTTACCAAGATGTTACCCAGAGGTTTGATTGCTGCTGTTTGCAGAGCACACCCAGCTGAGGCCTAGGCCAAACTCAATCCTTCAAATATCTCCAATTTTGGAAACCATCCACAATGTATGAATTCATGGAAGTATGTCTTTCAAATTGCACAACATGTGCCATACAGAATGTTCATGAATTTCTTATCAGAAATATAAGAAATCATAGAGGTAATCCCTTCACAAACAAACAGTGTCAGGCTTCAGCGGCCATTGTTATGGCTACCAAATGGTAGACAGATTGACCACAAATGCCATCCCTTGCCTAACGTGTCTAAAAATGGATTAATGTTTAGTCAACATTTAACCGGGATATATAAAATTAATGGTAAAGAGTTGAAAAAAGGAGGGGAACTGTGTATAACCATAACTCAAGTACAGTCTTCTTTAATCTTTAATTTTAGAGAAATTTTGGCACATCTTGCATATGTTAGAGTAAAACCTAGCAGTCATTTAATGTCCAGGACCAACACATTCTTAATCTGACCTTGTCACATACTGACTTTTTGGTCATGGACCTTCCACATCCAGATACAACGTACCCTGGGTGTGTTGGTTGTTGACGATCTTGGACACCATGTGAAGTTCTCATCTTTCAAGATACACTTTAGAATCTTACGAGATGCGAACACCGCTCTCTCGGGTGAAAGTCGGTGTTTGTTGGACCCATCCACCACCACTCCTGCCCGCCTCACTTGGACTTTCGCGACCTTATGATGTGGCTTCTGTCTTAATGTCTACCTGTGAGCCAGCACCTTACCGAAATACTGTCGATGTACAGCTTTCTAAAGTTATAAAAACAAGTGAATAACATGACACAAGACGTCAAAGGTCAGACAATAGTTTGGGGAATGGGTTGATCACAGGGAGGAGTGAGAAGTTGTTGGATCGTACAAGCAAACAAGGAATAAAAGGTGAGAAAGATCAGGTGAGGCAGAGTGAGCAGGGGAAGAGGGCATCCAACGAAAGGGGTAGGGGGGCTATCATAGTGTGTGTGTGTTCAGCTTGTGGAAGCAATGTATGTTTTTCTGTCTGATCTGTGGATAAACGTCAGGACAGGGAGGAGGGAGGAAAAAGGGTTGTCGGTGGGATGGGAAGGGATTAAATGGACAAGTGAGGAATCTGGGGTCAAGTCTAAGATTTGGGTCTTTACCCTTGAACGTAGATCATAGGAATGACCTTCGGCTGGTGGGGGTTGTCTCTATGTTTGTGTGTGCTTCACAGAGAGAAAAGGGAGACACACACACATATTTAAGTATTGTGGGAAGCAAAGTCAAGTTTTCATGCCTTGCCTAGGTACACAAACTTTGCTTGATTGCCTCTCATTTGAACCAGAACCTCCAACACACACATGCACAAACAGACATGCAGAGATACATATGAGCTCATTGACCAGGCGCATTTTGACTTATATCCTACACATCCAAAAACTCCCACACAGCCAAATTCTTTGCATTAAGACAAAGCTGACATACGTAAACATATAAAACAAAGCCCAGAGCTTCATCTCTATTAGTGTTTATTTTAAGAGGACGAGAATTACTCTGGCATGCTTGAGAAGCCCTACGTTCAATCATCCTACTACCTATCTAAGCCAGCTCCCCCTCTGCTGCATCTATCCTTATCTACAACATCTCTCTTTCACTAATATATCAGATAAGACTATCACTGCTGTCTCTCAATCTTTCTCTTCACCTCTACATCCTTTCGTCTCTGTGTTGTAATCATTAAACTCTACTTAACTGGCATTAATCAACTGGTGTCCTCCCAGACACTGTGCACTGCAGACCCCCTTAACTCTTGCCTGCCAGGCACAGCAGTGTAATTAATGAGCTGTAATTATGGAGGTGTCAAAGAAACAGAAACAGTCCTGCAGCATAAATGAGTGACATGCTGCATTGGGTGACTTCCTGTTTTTTGCCCCTTTGACCTTGTTGGTTGACCTATTTCTCTTAATTTAAGGGTACATTGTGACAGCACACCAGCAAACATCAGAATTAAGGTCCTCTGACTGGACATTCCACAGTGCTTGTTAATAAAGAAAGTAGAATCAATGATGCACTATATTTTGAAAGTTTCTTGATCTTTGGTTGAAAAAATAAACTTTAACAGTTTAGATTCATCTCTGATTACATGAATCTCTAACAAACTCTTTCTTCATAATACATAGCTATACATCAGCTGTTATCTATATTAACATGATGTGAAGCCAGTATCTAGAGCCAGAATCTAGAGTCATGTCTTCAAGGTACAGCTGCCAGACTTATGGGGATTTTGAATTTCCACTAGGACCATGAATACCGAAAATGCAGACTTATAGTTATCGAAATATTATCAAAATTGTGATATAAGAATCACTAAATAAAAAAGTGCAAAATAATTTTCTTTGTTTTTTAAATAAAGGTAAAATGTATCACAATGTATCACAACCATTAAAGGTGAAGTATTGAGGTGCTAAAAAGATTCCCTCTGCATAAACATCATATTCCAGATGCAAGGGAACGTACTTGTTTCATACAGACCCAGCGTTTTTACTTTTTTTTTTTTTTCCATTCATTTTCCATAACCATTTATCCTCTTGAGGGCCGCATGGGGAGAGGGGGCGAGAGGCGGGGTACACCCTGGACAGGTCGCCAGACTGTCACAGACAACGATTCACACTCACATTCACACCTACGGACAATTTAGAGTCACCAATTAACCTGCATGTCTTTGGACTGTTGGAGGAAGCCGGAGTACCCAGAGAAAACCCACGCTGGCTCCCCCACCCCAGGATCTGAACCCCCACCATGGGTTAGAACCAGAAACCTCTTGTTGTGAGGCGACAATGCTAACCACTGCACCATCATGCCGCCCCACAGTGATAATCAAATGCAAAATTACCATTCCTTGAAACATCATGAGTCATATCACAGTATCTGTCAAAATAATTACAGTATGATTTTCATACATATGTATGTATGATGTAACAAACATCATGACGAACATGATGTTTGTTACTCTGTTCAATTCAAATTTGATTTTAATGATTTGTATTAACCGTGTGTTATATTATGAGTATGTTGTGTTTTAGTGTTGTATGTTGTAGTGCATGTGCTTTTAGATTAGTTTTTTAGTATGAATTTTATCTTTATGTATGGAGCACTGGACCAAGCAGATTTCCCCTCTGCAGGATAACAAAGTTGATCTGAATCTGATGTTGAAAACTGAGGTTAACATTGCAAACCTGACATCCAAATCCTTTCTCTCTCCTCTTTCTGAACTTGCTTTCACAATCCCTCAGCGAACGCAGACCAATGAGCCAGAGCGCACACCCCTCCCAGGGGTCACTGTCGTCATGGAGGTTAGGATTGCAGACAGGAGGTCTTCCATCGGACGACTGGCCACTGATACAGCCAATTACAAACCAGGTCTTGCAGAAGGATGGCACTGGAGAGGAACATCAAACAGTGGCGGACTGGTCAGGTTGGTCAGTAAGAGTGACATCATTTGAGTGCTGAATGTGAAAACGTGAAGTATCTTCTTGCTGCTGTTTAGACCCTTCAGTATCTGAGGTAGCAATAATTGCCCATTACATTTCCTTAATAACTCATTTAGGCCTACTTAAGATGTGTGCAGTCACTATTAATAGAATTGACACTGGATTTGAGCCTTGTGTTCCAAACTAAAGAGATAATTCACACAAAATGTTTGTCTTTAATTGTTGGAAATTAGGGCTGGGTATTTCATTCATTCATTCAGTATGCGGAGAGAACAGCACAATTGTCTAATGTAATGTACAGGGTTGGAAGCAACAGAATACAAGTGACAAAGTTAGGTATTTAAAATATGAAATATGAGTAACTGTATTCTAGTATAGTTACAGTTAAAATGTGTGGTATTCTGAATATAGTTACTATCTTTAAACTGTCTTTTGTTCTTTGTTTTATTTGCTCTATACTTACTGAATGCAACGCGAGCGAACATAATTTTGGTTGCATAGCTTTCTATTGGAGTGATCCAGCTGGCTACAAGCCAACACAACACTGCTGTTTTGAGCTGAACTTTTGTTAAAGCCACCTGTTTTTATTTATGCCTGTTGCGGTCTTTGAAAGTTCCACAACAGATAAAGAATGACTAATTCGTGAATTTGAAATTAGGAGTTATCTATACAATAACTTCTCATTTAACTGGAAAAACCTACATACAGTTCCCTAGAGATCACTAGGGAGCTGAAAGTTTCTGCTAATGACCATCGCTAACAACGACCTACTTGCTGCTGACTATATTGTATGTCATTTCCAGTAAATATCACAGCATAAAATGTGTTTTCTGTTTAAAAAGTACAAACATAGAAAGATGTAGAAATGAAGAAAGGAAGTACTTGCTTAACTTTTAACTGCTTATGTCACCAGTCTGCCGCACACATAATAGGTAGCCTACGTGATTTGTGTTCATAACGTAACAGGAGTGCATGTTTAATGGATTTGGTGTGGAAAGAGAGCTCCACTTGCTTGCCGTAACGATGCGGTGTAATATTAATTTGTGTTTTGCATTTCCCATCAACACGTTACAGACAAGATGCACAGCCAGGGCACTGTTGTGTGTTTTTGGCTTGGAAATATAAGACCCATAAAAATGAGCTCAGCAAGACAATTTTGAAGTATTCCAAAAGTGATCCAAAGTATTTCAAATACGTTACATGAGCACAGTCTCACTCCGAAGTCGTCGAAATCCAGCACTCGGGCAGTGACTTGCAGCGTCAGAAACGATCTAAAAAGGTGTCCTTTAACGTCGCCATGATACCAAGATACCGGTTGCTGTTATAGTTCAACAGCGCTCGGCAGCATCGGGGGAAATGTGGTGGGACAAGAGCGAACATTAAGGCAGCGAAAGTCCAAGTAGGGTGGGCAAAACAGGTGGTGGATGGGTCCAGCAATCACCCGAAAGAGCCATGTTTGCGTCCCATAAGATTCTAAAGCCAAACCCTGTTCTTTCTTCTTAAACCCAACCACTTCCTTTTGTTGCCTAAACCTAACCATGTGTTTTTGCTGACTAAACCCAATCATGTGTGTTTTTTGTTGAGGAAAAAAAACATCAATTCGTGGCTTTGTATCAATGTAGTGTATTTATTTAGAAAGAGACTGTATGTAAACGTTAAACTTCCTGTGAAAACGGAAGTGTATCTTGAAAGAAGAGAACTTTACACAGTGTCCCAGAACGTTAACAACCAATGCACCCAGGGTACCTTGCACGTTGTATGAGGACGTGGAAAGTCCATGACCAAATGTCAATACGTGACGAGGTCAGAGTGAGAATGTGTTAGTTACGTAGTTGAAGCAATCTCCTGGAATACATTACAAATTACATTTTAGGGCATGTATTCAGTAATCTGTAGTGGAATATGTCTTAAAATGAACTCTCATAACACTGGCAATGTATCACAACGTTTGTAACTACTCCTAATTTCCAATGCCTGTCCCTAAAAGGGCCATTAAAATAACGAACATAAAACATGATCACAAACAACAAGACCTTTTTTTTCAAATATTTGACTCTATCACAGATACAAAGAACTATTACCAAAACTTTACCTTTTTTGACACCTTGCTTTGAGGAATTTAAAAATATTTTCTTGAAAACCCTAACCTTGGGGCCAAGTGGTCGTCTCGCACTTACAGTGCCCACGTTGAACCACAACATCCCGCTCTATTGGTGACTGTCAATAAAAATGCATAAAAAAAACCTAAAAACAAATGTAATTTCTAACAAAAGAGGCCAAACTCCTCAAATGCTTATGTTGGCTGAGCACAAGTAGCTGCACAAGATCTGCATCTGTAGTTTATTTTAGCCAGTGCCAAAAACTATGAAGATGTCATGCTCTATAGGAAGTTGCACACAATCAAAAAGCAGCAAACTGATTGTGAGAGAAACTATTTGATGTTCTTGCAAAAACAGATGCCTAATAAATGTTGAGTTGTACAACGTTGTACTGGCTACCTGTCATGACCTACAGCAACAGTTGTCTGGTCCAAACCTTCACACGGATCATCACTTTGGTTTCATTGTTTTTCTTTCTGTCTGTGGTGAGACGACACACTGCGTGGGGGAGGCAAGAGCTTCATCACTGTTTACCTTCTCCATGCTTGGACTATACTAAAGCTGTGTGTGGGCCAGACCCCCACTGAGACCGGCCGTGGAACTACTGTCAGCAGTGTGAACAACACCAATATCACCTCCCGCTGCACAGACAGGTTCCGCACCATTATCTGGGTGACTTGCTAACCAGAATGTGTCGTGCGTGAGCCGTAAAAAGCCTGTGACGCTTGTCGATTTGTAGATACTTTTATCCTCAGCACCATGAGCGTATACAGATGTAACCCATGCAGCTGTCGCACATGTTGCGTAGATCTCTTTTGGGATGCAGTCGAAATTTTTGCTTTGCATCTCACAGCTTTTGTTGCTCTCTGTTTTTGCTGACTATTTTAAATCCACTGATTATTTCCCATCCAAGTTAACATTTTTCCTGTTTAAACACTGTGTGTCATTTACAGAGTCAAGAGGTTTTCCAGACTAAGCAACTACCCTGATCACTCACAATGAACACAAACACTGACCAGCGGTTATGAGCAGGCTTTGGGTTTGTAGAAACCTGTTGACGGTATGACAGTAACAGAAAGGAGATGGTTAGAACCCATCTGAAGCATCAGAGATACCAAGAGGGTTCTTAATGTTTGTGTTTATTACATCACATTCACCTTATGTACAGAGATTGCAATATTATGATCTTTAGCAGTGATGTCTTTAGTAGGCAGCGTATACAGTTGGTTAGTTAAGGAATCATTCTGCGGCCTTATGTATGCATTATCACGCTGAACCTGAAGTAAAAATGTATTTGCTGTGGAGTGGACGTCTCAAAGTCAAAGTTGTAGGGTTTATCACATAAAAAGCCTGGACCAAAATCAGTTGAATCACCACAATCAGTGGATTTGTGAAGGCAAAGTCAGTTTTTGAGACGATCTCATCAGTTCTTGCTTCTCCTGATGCCACTCCTCATGTCAAAGGACATTAAACAACATATATTATCACCTCTTTGTCACTATTGGAAATATACTAATGAAACAAGCACATCATTTGCTAGAGGTGTATTTGTAGACAAGAAGTACATTGTTAAGGCATTACCTGAATGGATATACAGTAGATTTTGGGCACAGTCGCTGAATGCCAGAGTGCACTCTAGCACTAAGTGGACAGTTTGTCAATTCAGAGTGCTGTTGGAATGTATCCTTCGGGTATTCAGAAGATCATATACTCTGAGCAGCAGATCGCAAAGGGGAGTGAATGTGTGATTAACTTAAACATGTGTCAGTTTGTGTTGAAACAGAATGCTCATTGAGTAATTTGAGCATCAGATTGGATTCATTATATATTCTCCCACTGAAATCACATATCTAATACTATATGAATATAAATAACAGGTAGTTGTGGATATTGCTCAAGCATACCATTTATTTGATTTTATGTTGTTGACTTTTTTACAGAGGAATCATAGACATTAACCAGTGTCTTGCATCTGTACAATTGTAATTTATATAGGGGAGATTGGGGTTGGTTGCCACACTTTTCACTGTCTGTTGAGTTTCTCTGGCACAATTTATGTTTGAATATTTTAATCAGCAGAAAATAGAAGGTTAAGATCTCTTTAAATAAATGTGTTTTTCAAGTACCTATTTTGTTTGTTTGTTTGTTTTTGTTTGATTTGTGATAAAAGTCATGTTCTCCATACAAGCCTACCAGCTTCATCAAGGGTTTGGTTGGTACAATGTCAACATGCTATAGTTACAAAAACCTGAAGCAACTAATACATACAATTTGAACATTTAATTTAAACAAGCACCAGAAAGCATGAACATATAATAGGATAGCTGTCCATTTAAAGCCAGACAAAATTTTTAGGCAGTTCATCAGTAGGAATGTAATTACTTTTGCCAACGACCATTCAAAATAATAGTAATCAACTAACAATAAAAATATTGCTTATAATCATTTGAAATTGTTTTATTCTCTCAACATACCGTTATAGTTACAACTTTTTACCATTACAATTGACCTTTCGCTAAGCCCCGCCCCTTTTTAATGGTCCGACAAGCTGTCGGAGTAAGCATGGAGCCCACACTGTAACTAACTGCACGCCCTGAAGAAATATTATCATATTTTTGGAAAAATGAAATAGTGATTCCAGAGAGAAGCAGACAGAGGGGTCTACAGTCTGTGTTTGAAGGATATATCCAGGATGTCAAACTGACTCAGCAGCAACAACAGGTTAAAAAGACAAAGATAGTTAGAAGCTAAAGCCGAACTATAGGCTACAGATCACAGTGTAAAAGTGAACCACCACATCACTGCTGATCGCCACAGAAGACAATGAATATAAAGGGAAACTTTGCTGATAGTGAACCAGCTGTGTGGCATCGCAGTGTGTGCAGATGAACAGTGTTTGGCTTCACCCCCATGCTGCCACCAGCACCCTAACCTCCACCACCGGACAGGCAGGGATCTCCGGAGGAACTGAAATAATGTTCATCTGCGCGTTCATCTTTTTGCATAGGCGTAAGAAAGGCAGAGAGGCCCAATAACAGAGCTGTACCGCCAAATATAATACAATAGAAATAAAGTTTTCTTTGACTTAAGTGTTCCTGACTGAACTAAATTTTTGTTTTAACTGTATCTCAACTCTAATTTATATCCTCATACTTTACTACCACATACTGCATAAGCAGATTTTCTCAGCCTTGATGAAAACTGTGCTAAACACTTTTAACATCCTGTTTCAAAGACGAGTCCTCACTCTGACCTTATGCCGCAGAACATGTTCAGGATACCAAGAACAACTCATTACAGGTTCCATTAGTAAACCATCCTCGTTTCAATAAATTTTTAACTCAGCAACAGACCATCCAGACACTGTAACCCGGGCCAGTTTCAGGCCTCAGATGGTGGTCTCCCTCATTGACTCTGTGCTCGCTAATGACCCTGGATCTGGATTGCCATTATAAAACACAGATAAATGTTTACTGTCGAGAGATGACATCACAAGACTTAAGGTCTGTACAAATATACAGGTGCTCCACCACCCCTTTGCTCTCTCCACTTCCTCAAGTCCACATTTCTTTGATAAAAACAACTCCAAACGCCAACATCCCGTGCTCACATTTGCTCTGTTTCATTTATTTTGTTGGCCGCTGAAAACATAAACTTTTACGTGGCTGTGTGTTATTAGAATGTAAGCTTTTTTCCGTAGGGGAGGTTGGGGAGGGTGTGTGTGTGTGTGTGTGTGTGTGTGTGTGGGCATGTCTGTATTTTTGACCTTCGTTTTCCTTCTCTGTTCTGTCACTGATTAAAACTCTGTATCCAGACATTTGTTTTAAATGGCATTACATAAAGCATTCAAACATTAATAAATCATTGGCATGTTAATCTGCATATATAATGTATCATGACTGCAAATAAACAAAATTTTTGCTGAAGAGTCTGGCAACCTCTAACTCTATGTTCTAAGTAGTCAGTAGTCAGTTAGCGTACGTCACAGAAATCTACATTACCCCCTCTTGTCTGCAAATCAAATGTGAGGGTAGATAGATAAATAGAAGCATGTAGCTGGAAATAAGAGGGTTTATGGGAGATGTGATGTCATTCTAAATAAGCTTTGTTATCATCTGGCAATTTTGGCAAATGTCAGATGGGCCGGGAAACCTTTTGGGCAGCAAGACCACCACAATCTAAAGAACACCCAGCCAGCTGCGGCCCATTGATGTTGGAACAGGCCATCGGATTAGGGGTCACATAGTCCCAAAATTGTCAATAGATTACCTATACTGTAAGGCAGGTGTAGTTGTCGTCAACTCCTCCTAACCCTTCTACTGGAGCGGTCCATCATGTAATGTCAGAGGTCAAGCAGGAGAGGCTGAGCGGGAATAAATGAAATCAAGGAGGTTGGGGGTGTCAGTGGGTAGCACTGGGGCTCGTCTCTTATTTACATGGTATCACAGTGGTGGCATTAAAAGAATTACTGATCTTTAAAAAGTCTTTAAAAAGTTTGAATTGCCTTTTTGCTAGCTTGAAAAAACAAACACACTAGGGGAATTCAGCATTTTTCTGGGAATTGTGGTTTTTCCCTTTCTTTCAAAAAGTGAAATGACAGAAATGATGCCACTTTTATGTCACTGTGTTACGTATGAAACTGTGGTTTGGATGTGTTGTTGTGTGTCGACTTGTTTTCTGACAGAGCCAGGCTAGTTCTTTTCTCTGACTTCCAGCTTCCTTGGCGGGACATGTCTTGACTCTCTGTTTTAAAAGGGACAGTTAACCCCAAAAGAAGAAATGCATATATTACCTCTTACCTGTAGTGGTGTTTATCAGTCCAGATTGTTTTGGTGCGAGTTGCCAATGTTGGAATATCGACTGTAGAGACATCTGTCTTCACTTGGATATAATGGAACCACACTTTAATGTTACTGAACCAAAAAGGAAGTGTGCATCTACTCATGGACGAGAGGCTCGTGCTCGTGATAGTGTGAGATGTAAACATTAATGTCATCCTCCACAGCTTAGCTGTAGCGATGGCTAGCTCAGTGGTGCTAGTTGAGCGAGCAGTAGATGCAAGCGTCCTTCTGCGCAGTGATACGTTGATGGGTGTAGTTCGTTAGAAAGAAAATAGTTCCTACATGATACTGCTTGCAAGATGGTCTGTAGATTATTTGAGGTAACTGGGTCATTATTTCTGGAAAGAGACATTGCTATTGAGATTATCAATTGTATTTATTTACTAAACTCACCCTAAAATCTAGATTGATAAATAGTGCTGCAGGTAAGGGTAAAAATATGTGGGCCTACTTTGGATTTTGGGGTGAACTGTCCCTTTAATGCACTGACAGTATGGTATTAATCTCCTCATCTACCTCTTTGAAAGAATGTGGATAAGCATACTTTTAAATTTTTAAAGTATTAATTTGGAAAAACAGTGCAGTTGTTAAAAGAGGGCGTTTCAGTCATTTGTAATAGCTATGTCATTTATTTATTTACTTACTTATTTTAAGTTTTCAGATAAAACACAATTTGAACCTTTCTGTTAACTTTTCAAGCAGTGATGCCACTGGACTTGTTCTCATTCTTGTCAAGTCAGTTTTATTTTTATAGCCACATATCACGCCTCAAGGGGCTTTACAATCTGTACAGTATACACCCTCTATTCTAAGACCGTATCACATATTAGAAGCTATTACTTCTTCTCTTACTTTTACTAAACTTTTGTAGAAATCAAACTTTGAATTCTGTTCAGTTGTTGAGTCAGTGATGCAGTTGTACTTCATTTTCAATCTACAGCATGTTTTATGGAACAAACTTTCCCCTTTTTCCACATAAATATTTCAAGGAATGGCTGGGTAAAAACTTTTAGTTTTGTCTTGCAGTACACTGATTACCTAATGTAGCCTGTAACATCACGCAGAAGTACCCCCATGGGCTAAGAGGGGGACAAACTCATAACTTCTAAACTGGCTGCTACTGTGTACATAATCTTTTCTGCTGAGGTTTCATTTTCTTCTGAATCTCATTGCTGTCACACCCGCTTCTCAAACAAGACTGACATCCTCCCTTGTTAGACATTCAGCAGCCACACAGTAACCTGAACCCCGTGCATACACATACACACACGTATATACACTCAGGGTCACCCACTGCCACCACACTCCTATCACAGCCTGTCTACATCTTGTACCATAGTTTGTGTAAATGCATAGTGTGTCTATGTGCAGACAAAGCCCCGTGCACACATGTTCCTCAGCTGTAGCCGACACTCAGTACCAGCCCAGAATCTAATATCCTCCCCATTGGAAACACATGTGGAAGTCTGACAAAAGCCGGCATGTTCCCTGTGCCGTATATGTCAGCAGTCAGTCAGTCTCCATGCTGTCTGTCCTGTTGGCTGAGCAGTCCTCTGCAAGGGCTGCAGCACTGTAGCAGGTTTTACAATGTGTGTAGGAGAAGCATGGCCTGTCTGCTCTTGTGGTTTCCCCTAGAAGGAGCCTGGCTTTTTTTTTCTCAACGACGTTTAACATTTGCTAAATTACTGTGTCATTTGTATGTCTTTGGATGATTGTATGTACTATAATTCATGTTTTTTATGGTTTGATGTGAGCCATAATAAGGCAAGAGTCACTTTTGACCGCATTTGCATGCTTGCTAAACTGCTATGCTAATTTATCCACATCCTTTACAGCCTGGTCACACCAGAAAGTGGCACAGCAAAATATATTTCTGGCTTTTCTCGTGCTCTGTTTGTACGTCTGCCCTATGAAAAGTAATGCTTAAAAAGTCGTACATATCCCACGTAATGATGAGCCAGTAAAACATAAGCATAACACATTATTTTGGAAGGCTGCGATTATGTAAACAATGGGCTGACAGTAGTAAAGAAGGAAGCGGTCATGGGTTGTCCAGTTAGGAGGCAGGTTGGGATGATGGATGGGTCACAAAATACAGGACTCTCCATAGGACATCAGTGTTTAGAGCTGCATGAACTTTGGTTGAACTTGAGGTCATTACAAGATACGTCGTCAACATGTTTCTCTTCCTAAACCTCACCACAGTACTTTTACTTGCCTAAACTTGTGCTACGTAACTTGACATCAATTATATAACTTTACATTAAGGAGGTGATATCACTCATCATTTGTTATTTCATAGGATATCTTACAAACTGTTGGGTGTACATTTTCGTAGGATGTCTTACAAACCATTGTATTAGTGTAAATGTAAATGTAAATAATTACATGCAAGCTAACTGCTAATGTGCTAGCTGGGAACGTGCTAGTCATTTGTAATTGCCACCTAAGGGTATTTTCTCACTGAGATTTTGCTCTCAAGATTGTACATCATTATTGTCAATAAAAAGTTGTTTAAGAGTGGGAAAATGTTAGCCAAGCCAGTGGTGCCACCAAGAGGTGGCCAAGGGGGCCATGGCCACCCTGATACAATGGTTGGCCCCCCCACACGTTTTCAGGTTGCACATCTATAACCAGTGTTGGGCAGTAATGCGTTACAGTAATAATATTACTTTTCCCAATAACAAGTAGTGTAACAAATTACTCATGAAATTTAAGTAATGATATCACAATTACTCCAAAACCAAACAACTCGTTACAATGTTACATTTGTTATCACATCACTGCTAACTTGAAACAACTACCACAACAAACTAACTTGAACAGTCACATCAGCTGACTTATTTTAGTAATCGTTGCGCTGCGTACGCACGTTATAAAGCAGCAGGCTAGTTGGAAATGCTAACCCTTGCGGCTGAAAATATTCCCATTACTTTGATTTTGTCGAGAGGAAAGATGACAAGAACACTGTAGCTGCATATAGTCAGACTAAAACTCTTTCCACTGCAAGAAAACACATCCTCAAACCTCCGTTCTGAAACACCTTGGCTACTACGACTAACAACACAACTTGAAGCTCCAGGAAATACACCCTACCAAAGGTGAGCCCTCTGTGGCCAGCTGTAGCCCTGCACTGGCTAAACAACCAAAACTGGATTTCAACCGTGCAGAGCTGAAGCTACAAAGAAGCGATGAAGCTTGTGGCTGGATTTGTGGTAAATCCAGGTAAATAGAAGCTATCCAGCCGTAGCTACACTTAATGGCGATTACCTTGCAATACCAATTTTATGGGGTGCAACAGAAAAGTAATATAACAAGTAGTGTAACGAATTACTGTTGGCACGGAGTAAAAAATAAAATAATGTTATTACTTTTGTAAAGAGTAATGAGTAATCTATTACATTTTTAGAGTAACAAGCCCAACACTGTCCATAACATAGGAGGCCTCATTGAGGTGTTTTATAAATTTGAGTAGGCTTGTTCCCAGGAAATGCTTTGTTCCTTGCTATTCATATACTCCTTCAAATTAAAGTTGTATATTTGTCTTTCGAGGGAAAGGACAACCAGCCTACTTGAAACAGTTAATTTACCGGAGCCTCCATCATTTTTGAGTCTTCATTGTAGCAGAAAACTTAAAAATTCCTTAATTTGTCAGACATTTTGTTATTTAATGAAAGCTGCTGTCCACACAAGGTCTGTAAAAAATAAATGACCGCTCTGTTAGTTGTACTTTTTAGATTTCGAGCAGCTACAACAACAAAAATGTGTATTTATTCAGACAATAATTGCTATTCATGCAAAATATTGCTGGGCACACGTGGAAATAAAATGTTTTCTGTAACTGAAGTGTGACCTATTTAAAATGTTGGCCCAAATAACACCAGAGTGTGCTGGTTATAGACACCAGGCAGGTTTGTTATATTTGAATAAAATTGACATAATTTGTTAGTTTTAGACCAAGTAATCCAAAATCATTTTGCTGAGTGTACAGTGATGACAATGTTCCTGCAGGGAAAGCAGAGGTAAGTGGCTGCTAGGAGCTTTCATTTCTACCTCGAAACCTTGCACCTTTCCAAAGTGCCAAATTTCCGCCCTGGTCGGTGCAGGCTGGCACTCCTGTTGCTGGCCTCTGAAAGATTGTGGTTGGGCTTTACTCAGCTGCACGGACGGCTTGTCTTTAGCCACAGTGGCTCAAGCACACCTAACCTGAGCTTTCTCCATTCTGTGTCTACTGATTTGAATGACTAAATCATTCGCAAACCATTCTTGACGTTCAGTTTTCTCAAGCGGCTACTAATCAGCAGTCCTTCAGTCGGAGGAAGTAATCAGGTAGCGCAAGGAGTTTTTGAAAACCAGCGCGTTGTGACAATCTGTTTTGGTGCTTTGTCAGAACCTTTCTTTTGTCACCACCTCGAGTTTGAGAGCTAATAGGTGGTGAAAAGCCTGGTTGGAGGCCCAGTTGAAGCAGATTATTTTATGGAGCGAGGCAGGAGAGGCATCCAAGCATTAGCATGTGCGCTAGCCAGAGTCAGTCCCAGGAGGGAAACCCAAGTCTGGCCACGGTGTCCCAACGGACATCCTCTGCCGAGGTTAGCATATCCCTATTTCGGCTGAGTTGCTGAAAGTTGTATGTGCAAGTCTGTGTATATGTGTGTTAGGGTTATATGGTCTGTGTATGTGCGCGTGCGTGTGTGGCTGCTGAAAGATTTGTTATTTGGAGCAGTGAATTTTAATGACGTTTGTCAACTCTAATACTCAGAGCTGCCTAGCTGTGGACGAGACTGAAGTTTTCTCAGCTTGCTTTGAGTTTATTTAAAGGAAGTGCCGGTTTTCAAGAGGGCTACTGCAACTTATTCCTGGAATAAATATGTGTTATTTATAGAGAGAGACTGAGATAGAAGCATAAATAACAGATACATTTAGGTTCTCAGTGTCACCTGGAGGATTATGTGTTTTCCAGGCACTGCAGGAGAAGACCAGTGAGCTGTCAACACTTTTCATCAGATGAACTCTGCTAGCAAACTGCTTTCATCATCACTTGCTGTTAGTTTATTTAATAACCCGACTCAAGGGACGTTTTTCAGGCTGTTCTCATGCACTGTTTATAATTTTTCGGTAACACTTTTTATGAAGACCACATCTACAATATGTGATGAGGGCATTTATAGTAAATTATAATGCATTAATGCTCTATGACCACACTATTAAACACATGTAATGCTTACTGATGCACTATATCAACAGTCATAAAACAGATGTGACTTATGAATACCTATACACACCTATGCACACATCAACAATCAACTGTAGTAAGGACTCATAGTATGTTATAACAGTCCATGCGGTATCATAATTTGTCATTATACGTGTTAAGTAAAATGAAGTACATATTGATGCATCTATAATGATGCATGCTTCATCATAACATTTTATTGTTAGTGGCGAGTAAAGTGTGATGCAATTTTATGTATTTAAAAGAATCTATGCTGCATTACAAGTGATGAATACCTGCCATGCACTAGAATACTTTGAAAAGACTCAAGTCTGACACACTCTCACTTCTAAAGACCATTGTCTAAGTGAGAGTGTGTCTCTGCTGTCACAAGTCAGACACTTTTTAGGCCATGTTTATACAAAAACGATCCGCTGAAAATGGAATGGTTTCTCATTTTTCTTTTAAAAAAGGTCCGTTTTCAGACGACAACGTTTTGATAACAATCGCGTGCACACGGATCAGCAAAAATGACCAAAAACACTGTAGTATACATGCCAGGCCAGTAGTTGGCAGTGTGACGTAATGAAACAACACGCACCTGTGCACATGCGCTTCCTTCTACAGAGCGGTGATGTATAAACAAACAAAATGGCAACCGCACCAGCGTTTGTCTGGACGGATGACGAGGTGGAGTTGCTACAGTTTGCTGGAGAAGCGTTGATAAATTCAGTAGGGTGAGCAGCATGAACAGAGCTCGGGAGTCTGCCATTGTTGTTGTGATGGTCAACTTTCTTGTGCATGCCTAGTGACTGTATTTAAGAGGAACTGCATATTGCAAGTTTACATGACAACGGAGATGGTGCTGTTTCCAAAAAATTGCACTCTGGAACCCATTTTCAAAACCTTGCCATTTTTAGGCACCCAAAACGCTGCTGTCGTGTGAACAATCAGCCAAAATGCAACTTAAGTTTACTGTTGTCGTATAAACAGGACCTCAGTCACAGAATAAGATTTTGCAAAGACTGAGGATTTTGCAGGGTCACTATTTGCAAGACTGTTAGCTTTAAAAAGGAAAGAAAAGTAGACATAAATTATTGCAGCCTTCAAAATCACCCGGGAGTATGCTATATGCTATAGCTAGCTGGTACAGGGTTGCGGATGTGCTGGAGCCTATACCAGCTATCACTGGATACGAGGCGGGGTACACCCTGGACAGGTCGCCGTACTTTCACAGGGCTAACACATAGAAACAGACAACCTTCGAGCTCGCGTTTACACCTTCAGACGATTTAGAGTCACCAATTAACCTGCGTGTCTTTGGATATGTGGGTGGAACCTGGAGGAAACTAACACTGACACAGGAAGAACATACAGACCCCACACAGAAGGGCCTGGGCTGGTCAGTGGTTTGAACCCAGAACCCTCTTGTTGTGAGGTGACGGTGCTAACCACTGCATCACCGTGCCACCTTTAATTTAGATCAATCCAACCAGATGTCTCACTTCATTCACAGATTAATGAGGCTTTTTTAAAAGGTATCAGCAGCAGTTATCAAATCAGAAATTTTATTTAAAACCAAAACAAAACTGAAAACTATTCATATATGAGCCTGCAAACTGTTCCAACGACATGGGAACCTGGAGACACGTGCCACAGTTAACTCTGCTGCATAAGGCTGACTGCATACCTCTGAAACCCAACAGTCTGTGAAACGTTGCCCCGTCAAACTGCGAATCCCATCATTCAGCAGGACGGGCTGACAGCACTACCTTCTTCTCTTCCCTCTCACCGTCCAGACTCGTCAGCTGCCTCCATCCATCCTCAGCTGAGACAGACCCGGTGTGTTCACAGCTCATCATCATCATGGAGTAAAGACACGGTCAAGTGGCTTCTCTGCTGTCTGTATGTACGCTTTGCTGTTTGTGTGTGTACATGTGTGTGTGCACTGTATTTCTTTCTCTGTGATCAGATATAATGTGTTTATAAAGCGCTGCAGTGTGCCAGCTCTGAGCAGCCAGTGTTTCTTTGTGCCAGCGAGGCCTAACAGATGGTTAACACACATAATTGCTCCCTAATTCTCCCGTCAGTGGCTGGGTAATATCTGATTTACAGCTAATGAGCCACATCCCATTCACCAAAGTCCCGCCTACAGTATAACTCTGTCTCACTGTATTGTTCCCTATCTTTTTTTTTCTGTTTTATACTTAATTAACCTGTCTGGGTTTTTTTATTCAGCACAGAGAAGGCCTAAAATGTTACTCTACATTTTCTACTTCGGTAGCCAATTTATATGAAACAATAATAACAGTCAAAAAGATATTCAGCTCTTTTGTAAAATGAGAGTCAAGACCATGTATTAGTATGCTTAAGAATGGAAACTATGGCAAATTTAAGGGAAATACACATCTCCAGAACAGCTTCAGTTCTCGTTGGCATTGATTATGCAAGTCTGTGGAACTCAGCTGGGTTGAGATCTGGTGTCTGCATGTGATTCATGTCATTTTCATACCCATAAAATCGTTAAGCAATGACTTGTGTTACTGAAAGTGGCATTGTTGAGAGGTGTCCATCCCTACTTGAACAAAATGCGATCACTCAGAATAACTGCAGCTATTTGTTCTGACCTTTTTGTCAAAGCAATGTTAATTTCATCAACAAAAACTATGACGAAATATGTTTGTCAGCAGCCTTTTTTTTGCCAACAATAAACACTAAGGGCCATTTCATGCAAGTCCAGTTTCACGCAACGCGAGCAAGCGCTGCAAGCAACGCACTTCCTTTCATAGTCATCACAATGAACGCAAGCAACGCGGGTGACACTTGAAATGCAATATATCGCTCGTGCAATAGGGGGTAGCAGAGTCACCGGTACATTCTGGCTAACTAGTACTGCTGTAGCTAGCTAGTACTGCTATATTTTTAGAGTGCAGGGCACTAGAACTGTCATATAAATGGGGGTGTGCCCGTACGAGTTTGCAAAGTTTTTCCTCCTCACCCGCCATATTTCATACCTGCTTCTTCTGTGAATTACAAAAAGTGGTTAATTTCAAGTACGTTGCTTGCATTATCACCCCCGCTGGCATGATTTTAGTATTGGAAGTGTTCTGATTTCCGTTTGTAGTCTGTGTAGTATTGACCAATCACATTTGAATGGTAGTTAAATAGCCTGTGTGGAGAGGCGAAACGCATTGGCCAAAATGCAGTCTCTGAACCCATCTGCTATTGTTTGACAAGTTAGCTTTATATTAGCATTTTTGTTTAAGTGTCTTCATTCATACGCAGATATCTGTTCACAGAGATTAGCCGCAATGACCCGTGCACAGAGGTCTCAGCTCTGATGTCTGCTGGCAACACCGGATCAGCCTTAAATATTGGCCCCCAGAGGTTTTCTCGTTGTCAGACTTAAAGCCAAAGGGTTCTGTGATTATTGTCCATCACTCTCAGTCACCTGAGGAGGGGGAGGAGCTTTTGTTTTTTTCCTTTGGTATTGCGGTAACATGCCAGCATCACAATAATTGAATTTGCGCTTTTGACCACAATTTTTTAATCTATTGAATGATGTCTTTCCCATAGATATGCAGCATATTCTCATAGAACGGTTTGTATGGTATCCTACAAAAAATGCATGCACAGCAGTTCATATGATATCCTACGAATTTGCGCCCCATGAATGATGTTACATTCTTAACATACAGTTATATAATTAACGTAAAGTTACAGAGGTTAGGTTTAGGAAAAGAAACATGGTGAGGACGTACTGTAAAATGACTGATTCACATGGATCCGAACACGCGACTCCATGTGAGTCCCAGACGAAAGTTCAGTTTTGTGACCCATCCGCCACCCTAACCTGCCTCCTTACAAGCGCTTGGGACTGCTTCCTTTGTTCATTGCCATCAGCATTCGTCACATGATTGCAGCCTTTCAGAATTCGTGGTATATGTACAAATTTGGATGCACTGCTTTTCGTAGGGAAACAGAAAAATTTGTGAGAACAACTTGAGATACAGTATGAATGCATATTACACCAGCCAGCTGAGCAGTCTTTATGACTTATTGTTGGCATTTGAGCCTCAATAATACACCTTCTTTCAAAGTCACTTTTTTTTTCATTTCCCACAGTCTTGATCCAAAATGAAGGAATTCCTCTACATCACAGTAACAAAGCAGGATTGAGCATGAATGGGAATTGTGTTATGTAGCACTCCTTATTTGTACTTCATCTGTGTCTGTTGGAGCTCTGTTCTAGCTCACTGTTTCTTTTTTGAAAATTGTACAGAATGCCACAGTCAATGACAAAAACAGGTCAGGAACAGCGCTACAACTTCTGGTCTCTTGGACAAACTGATGGTGGCCAAAGATTACATAATGACCTTTTAATGCTGTCTAGATCTGACATTGTTGAAAGTTAGTTGTGATAGCTTTAAGTAGACGAAGTTTCGATAATCTCGTCATGACTACGTCCAACAATTTCGAAGAAATGTTAAGCAACACATTCAGAAATACCTGTGACTTTTGCATCAGTATCAGCTGAGCAGTTTCTTGTTGATTCGCTCAGTTTTCGCTGTAAATGTTGGGGAAAATGAGAAGCAAGAGGGTATAACACAGCAACTCTTGGATTGTTTAATACCCCGTCTGATCTGGTTCATAAGCTTCAGCGGCAGACCAAACAGCAATTTTTGACGCCGTAATTGCTCAATTTATGAGCCAATGCTTAGATATGAAAAGTATTGTGCTCCATATTTATGCCAAAACAAGTAAATTAATCAGATTTAAGGCCCGGTACAATTGCAAATGCATAGTTTTCATTTTGAATGATTTATTTAAAAAGAGATGGAGTGATACTTTGTGATGGTTGAAAAAATCTGTCAAGCTGAAATCCCTTTCCAAAGAAAATAATGTAGTTTTCTAACCCGCTGGTTTTTATGTTTAGTGTAGACGTACTCAGTATTTGTACATCTCTACGTGCTGTGTGCATGGATGAGTGTGTGTTTGCATGCATGTACAGCTATGCCAGACTGGATCTGAACTCTGCTCTCGTGCCACAAAAACAGTGCCTCCCCTTGTGTCGCACTGAGGCCATGAGACAAAGGTATCATGGAAAAGACTTGAGGTTCAGGACCTCTTCTGCTTTTGAAAGAGTGCTCCAAACGTGTTAAAGTCCCTGGCACAATTAAACAGGGCGCTGCTGTAACTGACTCTCTCTGGCCATTGAGCGTTAAGTTGATCTTGGCTGTTTTCTGCTGTTGTGCGCAAACAGGGAGAGGGTATAATAAGAAGGAGATACACAGAGGTCACACAAATGAGCAATGCTCTCACATCCCACCTGACATCTGTACAGAGAAAGCATGTAGGAGGGGATTTAATGTACATGTATGTGTGTGAAAGTCGCCAGTTACTGTTGTTTTAGTGAGGTCGCCATGTAGAAGGGCTGGTTAATACTTACAGTGCATTTAAAAGATTACATAAGTCTTTTTTAAATGTGATTTTGCAGCAAGGAGGCTAACATTGAATATACTGTATCGTGTGTTATGTGTGACATTAGCATTTATTTGCCCACAGACATTTGAAGTCAAGCAACATTTTAGCAGTTTGACTGCACTCATCAGAATTCCATCTCTGGTGCTCATGTGCAACTTTTTGGCCAAGACACAGTGATGTGAGGCAAGGCAGCAGGGTGCCTACATTGCCACTAGTTCTCTTAAGTTGCTTTGGTGTGTCTGGGCCTGAAGACCAAAAAGTTTGAGCAGCTACAGTGCACCTGACGTCTTCCAGCACTCTTTCAGTCTCTTCATCTTCTACCTGTCTTGGGTTTCCTGTGGTCACATTACAGGATTTGGGGATTTTTCATTCTTTTAATATTTGCTTCTTGGAGCTATTAACACAAGGCTGCAAAGAGCAGCTTTAACCTGCTACAAAAATGTGACAGGACTTTAAAATGGAGCATTTATTTTACTTTACCTGCTAGCATCTTAAAACCCAAATCACTAGAAGCTCATCCATCAAGATATTAAAAGTTATTCAAGCTTTTTTTGTCTTTTGTCTGAGCCTGGCTTCCAGAATGCTGCAAAGCGTGACAGGATGTCTGGCTCTTGTCACGTGTGTGGCAACGGAGCTATTTCAGAGCCTTCTGAAAACCCACCAACCTGCTCCAGCCGCCGTGAGCTCTGCAGAAAGTGAGCAGCCCTTCTGACAGGAAGAGTGAAAGATAATATATTTTATTTTATGTGTTTTGGGAGGAGAGAATGTTAGTGTGACTCCATATATTAAACATAAACCCATTTAAAGCTAATTGAATACAAATACAGGGTCAGGGTATAAAATAAGAAAAGTGGGCAAAGGGACATATCAGGTATTAATGTTAACTGTTATATTTTTCCTCCTAGTAGGTGAGATATTCTGTGTCCAGACTATTATAAGAAGTGAGGCCCCCTAACATATTTTTCTTGGACAGGGCCCACACACTGCATACACACCACATACGCTCACAGACACACATCCTCCGTGGAAGCTCAGCGTGCTTGGAGAGGAAAGGCGGACGTTTCGGGGCACGGGGGCTACATTATACTATAGTAGCGGCCTTTATGAGACAGACAACACGCCTGGCTCCAGCGGGAAAACCTCATGATGGACAGGCACTTTACCTGAGCCAAGAGCAGGCGGGCTGGGAGGAGGGAAAATGAAATAAAATCAATACTCGAACATAACTTTTTAAATAAACATTTGCACTCTACGGACATTGTTGGCAGTGGGAGCCGGTAACCTGTCCCTATTGGTGGAACTCAACACCAGACCATTCGTGGAGCACTGGCTCCCATCGAGGTGATGGCTACTGGCAAGATGTGACGTGAATAGCGGGCTATGTTCTGTTTATCCAAGGTAAAAGAAGAGAGTGAGAGAGAGAGAGAGAGAGAGGGAAAAAGAGGGAGACTCAAATCCTGAGGCGGCTCTTTGCCTGAGCAAGGGTTTTCACGGGTTGTTGATCATGCTAAAAGCTGCCTAAACCTCTGCAGGAGCGAGGCCTGATCACTTGAAGCTACAATTTCCCACCAGGGGGGAAGAAATGAGATTAAACTGTTTCAACTGCAGCAGTCATGTACCTCCCCTGAACCAAGGTGCGATTCAAGTACAGCTTTTCATTTGTCGTGAGGATAGAGATGCATTTACCAGCTGAGACACCAATGGAGTTTGGGAGTTAGGCCAACACTTCATCAACTGAAGGCAGTCATTTGCCAGGGATAGTGACTTTTGAGAAAAGTCCTATATATTTAAATGGGATGTATTGTGCACATTTTTACGTTCATAATTGCATTTGGGGTTTTACAAGCACATTTACATACTTAGGTTAAAAAAAACCTCTTTATTTTTCTCATACTATCTGCCTGAATATACCTGCATTCCCCCTATGTCTTAAATGCTCTGTTTTAACTCCTGTCTCTTTAAGCCCCTCTCCCAAAACAGTGCCCGCAGTCTGTTTTGATTGATTAGGTGTCACAGTGGGCGCTGTCAACCTGCCATACATGCCATTCTCTCAGTTAACCCAGTAAATTTCCACTAACCAACCCTCTCCACCACATCTACCTGCCAGCCTATCACCTGTCCACACATCTCCCACTCCTGCCTGTCCACCACACCCGCCTCATCAAGCCAACTCTGCTCACCTGTGGACCATTACCTCCTGCCACTATAAAGACTCCAGATTGTTCTTTCCAGCATTCATTCTTGACCTCACCTGTCTCTGACTCTCCTGCTTCGTCTGCTCCCCGGTAAACCACTTTTCTGTCCCAGGCTAAGAGCTCTGCTTCCGGCTTCCTGGTTTCTGTTCATCTGTTCCTCTGTGGCTGTTTGGAGAGATCTCCAAACTCTCTAAAGTGAGTTTACCGGTTCGTCTGTCTGTGGATCTCTGTGCTGTGGATTGCTTTGTCATGTGCCTGCACATACCACCTTTGTGTGTACACCACCGATTCCACTCATTATCACCACTCACGAGACCCTCATTGCCAGCTCTACACAGGTGTGTTGGCTTCTCCGGTGTGTACTTCTGGTTCTGGACTCCCTGCTTGCCTACTCCCTCACGGTACCTTTGCACATATTTGAACTGTTTTCCATTTGTGTGCATCCGGCACACGCCACTGACTCACCTGCTGACTGTAGTACAGCACTTCCTACCATAAAAAAAATCAGCAGTGAAAGCTTCTAAACCAAAATCTTCACCATCAGACATGTTCCAGCAAGAAAATCATGGAGAAATAATCAACATCGGTTACCAAGATTACATGTTTCCCTGATGTTAGCATGTAGCTACCTTTAGCACTGTTTTTAAGCTAATGTTAACAGTTGCAGTACTGTGCCTGCAGCAGATGACCATATAAAGAAATCCATCAGGAGCTGATGTCAGCTTGTCTCAGATGTAGAAAAACACTGTAAAACAGCATATTCAGAATGGTCTGATGCCTGAGGTTTTTGCTCACAGGGATTACTTTTACATGTGTTTACCTTATTTAAATCTTTGGCCACGTTTAATATGAACATCTGACATTGTAACATTATATACATGAAAGAAAATAAGGGAAAGCATGGTAGGTCCCCATTCAAGAAATTCTACGAAAGCTCATCTTTATTCAACATCTGGTTAGGATACAAAACACCTGCCATGCTGCACAAACTAAAGAGACATCCTTCATTAATTCCAAGTTTCACTGCTGCCAAAAGAACAATGCAAATCAGCCATAAGACACAAAGGGGTTGTTTATAAGTTATTGATACTGTTGCCATTATGATAGATGATTTTGGAACCAATATCTTTTTCTCTTTTTTTTTTGACATCTTTCTTAAACATATACAGTCTTTTTTCTTCAAAGACCTTTTCTACATTTAATTGAAAAAAGCAGCTCTACAAGAACTTTGTCTAAATAAATACCATCTAAAAACCCTAACCGCCAACATTTGTAGCTTTAAGAAAAACTTCTTCTTAAGAGAACTTTTCTTGATTTTTTTTTTTTTTTTTTTTTTTTTTTTTTTCAATGAAGGTGGTTATAATAGTACAAGTGTTGCTGAAGTATTTCCATATTTAAGCCACATCTAGGTCATAGGGGTTAAGTTGCCACATCATCCCTAATAAAAGGAATAAAATGCCCACAAAAGGGGCGTCGGTGTCTCAGTGGATAGAGCAGCGGCCCAGGTTCGGCTCCAGCCTGTGGCCCTTTGCTGCATGTCATTCCCTCTCTCTCTCCCCCTTTCACACTTGACTTTCCTATCAATTAAAGGCAAAACTGACCCCACGGTCGGCAGATATGCAAATGGTAATTTTATGGAAGGAGAGTGAAAAAAAACAGATAGATAAACAATGACAATCGTCTAAGACCAGCCACCCGGACAGCTGCTGCAACAATCGGTTTGCATAACCAAAGAATTTCTGCACAAACTGTCAGAAACCGTGTCAGGGAAGCTCATCTGCATGCTCGTCGTCCTCATCAGGGTCTCGACCTGACTGCATTTTGTCGTCGTAACTGACTTGAGTGGGCAAATGCTCACATTCAATGGCGTCTGGCACGTTGGAGAGGTGTTCTCTTCACGGATGAATCCCGGATTTCACTGTTCAGGGCAGATGGCAGACAGCGTGTGTGGTTTGCTGATGTCAATGTTGTGGATCGAGTGACCCATGGTAGCGGTGGGGTTATGGTATGGGCAGGCGTATGTTATGGACAACGAACACAGGTGCATTTTATTGATGGCATTTTGAATGCACAGAGATACCGTGCCGAGATCCTGAGGCCCATTGTTGTGCCATTCATCCCCGACCATCACCTCATGTTGCAGCATGATAATGCACGGCCCCATGTTGCAAGGATCTGTACACAATTCCTGGAAGCTGAAAACATCCCAGTTCTTGCATGGCCAGCATACTCACCGGACATGTCACCCATTGAGCGTGTTTGGGATGCTCTGGATCGGTGTATACGACAGCGTGTTCCAGTTCCTGCCAATATCCAGCAACTTCACACAGCCAGAGGAGTGGACCAACATTCCACAGGCCACAATCAACAACCTGATCAACTCTATGCGAAGAAGATGTGTTGCACTGCGTGAGGCAAATGGTGGTCACACCAGATACTCACTGGTTTTCTGACCCCCCGAGACCCCCCCAATAAAGCAAAACTGCACATTTCAGAGTGGCCTTTTATTGTGGCCAGCCTAAGGCACACCTGTGCAATATTCATGCTGTCTAATCAGCATCTTGATATGCCACACCTGTGAGGTGGGATGGATTATCTCAGCAAAGGAGAAGTGCTCACTAACACAGATTTGTGAACAATGTTTGTGAGAAATGGTCTTTTGTGTGTATAGAAAATGTTTTAGATCTCAGCTCATGAAAAATGGGAGCAAAAACAAAAGTGTTGCATTTATATTTTTGTTCAGTGTAGATATTTGTAAATCGAAAATAGAATTTTTTTTATTATTTCTATCACTTTCTACATCTAAGTACACCCATTCTCCATGTGTTGAACAGCATTCTGGGAAATGTAGGCTATTAGAGGAGCAGGTTGAGGTAAGGTGGGTACACTTCATGTCAAATTAACTCCTGGAATGCAGGGAACATTGCAGACTGATGAAAAGTGTAAGAGAATCTGAGGGGAATTTTTCCTTAAAACAACAATAGACAGTCTGGGACTAACAGGCCGCAGGATAAGCTGGGTGGCCTGGCCTGGCTGCCGCTGCTGCCCTGCGCTGGCCCAGGTGCTGCTGACTACGGTGGAAAAGTCCTCTCACTCTCCTCACAGCTGGGTAGATGGACACACACATACACACACACACACACACACACACACACACACACACACAGCTGGTTCCTGCAGTGGCCCAGCTGCAGCAGCTGCCACAGTGAGCGCTGGATGGACTGGTCACAGTGAAACACCTGGAGGCAGACGCAGTCAGGCTGTAGCGAGACTCAGACTGACCTGGGAATAAAGAAATCCATCTGGATCAGATTTCACGTTTGAGCTGTTAAATGTGCACTTGGATTGTATTTTTCCCTCTGAAAAGAAACATGACTCCCGAGATAAGGAAGGAAAAAAAATGTATTTAAATTCCAATCATTTTATCAGATTATCAAGTTATCTAATTGCATCCTTTAGATTATTCCCTGGAGGAAATGTATAACAAAAGAACAACTGCAGTATGAAATTATAAATAAAGTGAAATTGTGTATTTTTTTAATTGGTAAACTCCTACTTCCAAAAAAAAATATGATGGAGATGATGGAAGGGCAGCAACAGGTGATTGCTGACAATCAGTTGATAATCAGTGTTGAAGGATCACCTCAGATAGCCGTTTTCCTCCTGTTCTCTCCAACTGGTTATCACAAGCCAAGACAACATAATCCTGTCCCCACTCCTCATATTTTACCACTTGGGCCAGAGCCCCACAGCAGTGGTAAACATCCAACACTGAGACGTTAGTTTCACACCGACACAGCTTGACTCTGTCGCTAAACCTGTTAATAACCATTGGATAATGTTCGCCGCGTGATGCTAACAGTTAGCATTGTCCCTGTGTGTGTGTGTCACTCTGTCCCAGGCACAGAACCCTGGCCCTGAAGTCTCAGGATAAGCAGAGGGAGGTGGGTAATGGATCAGTAGGCGACCGATGGCACTTGAAAACAGTCAAGATCATGCCTTTAGGTTGAAACCAGGCTTGTGGGGGCATGGGTTGCTGTATGAATATAGCTGATCTCTGTTGTTTTTGCTTTGATTTACCCATTTTATTCAGGAGTTTTACCACTGACCCGACTCTTTGAGCTAATCACCTAGCCTAAAATATAGTCAGGTGTTAAAAACTAGCTGTCGAGTATGAGCTGTCGTAAGTAGTATATGTGTGAGTTATATTTCTTGTAACTGCTTGAGTGAAACCGCAGTTGACTAGCCAATGAGTAAGCTTGGATAGCACATGTGCTGGCGGGCTTGACGGGATCGTACGTGACGATTGAGACATACGCAGCGTATTTGTTTTCTCGATTTTACCCTCCCCCCCTTTTGCGTCTGTTACTGGAAGTGAGGGCCGGGTGTGTGTGTTTTAACAGTGTCTGACATGAGGCCAGACACCGCTGTGAATCAGACACAGTGTTGTGGAGATAGATGACACTGCTCATAGACATGCTTCACCTGCGGTCAGCGAATACACTTGGGAGGACACCAAATAAACAGTGGATGCTGGCAAATGCACACCATGGACATCTCTTTAGACTCACTTCACATCATCTTCCTTTCTCAGCTGATTTTTAGGCCATTCTTTCTTTCCTCCACACAAACATCCACCTGCTTTACTCAGAGTTGATGTAGTTTGACCTCAGACAGCACTGTATCCATGTGCACCGCTCTGTGTGAGCCACATTACAGGGAAAAAATATCCATAAATCTCTCAAAACGTCATGTTCCATTGAGTCTTTTCTTATTAGCTGCCTCAGGTCCTACGTGTAAACACACCTGTCACATGGGATGATCGCTATGGAGAGCATGACAGTGGATATACAAGTCTTCCTGGAAAAGTAAAGCGGGCAGAAAAGGGGGAGATTTAACTGGGATGTGAATGTGATTAATAGAAATGTCGGATTTGAATTGCTCAGGCTAAGATGCCAAGAACAGCTGCGAAAACCAGGCTGGTGAAGTGTGTGTGTTTGAAGGAAGTGTGTTGCCCTTAAGCAAGGCACTTGCTCTTACTGCTCAGTGTCCAACAAGAGAGGGCTGTGGTTACTGGGCAGCTCCCAGGTGCGAATGTGCGGAACTGTGTGTGTGAAGCAAAGTGAAATGAAGCATATTGTTTTTGAAGGGAGAATGGAAGGTCCACTTGTGCTGGTGACAGAGGCTGAGAGCAACACAGTGGCTGAGACAGTTATTTGCACCAATTTCACGCTTTTTGACAAAATTAAAAAGTGTGTGAAAGCTCACAACAGAGCTTCATTTTGTTTACAAGGGAAGATGATTAATATATGAAGCTTATTTCATTTCTCAGTGGGATTATATGAAAATGAATACAGCATCAAGTAATCAAATGACTAAAATACAAGTAAACGTAAGAATAACAAATCAATAAAAATAAAACACACACACTCAAGTTAGAACTGCACAGACATAATACTTAGACATAGATATGTGAATATAGAGTTGATGCAGCCCATCCCTTTAACACATATCATGTCTTTATTGTCAACTGAAACTCAAAAAATTTTATTTAACCCCCCAATCTGTCATCAGGTATGGTCAGTAGTGTTGAAACAAAATGTGTATCACTTTAAGGTTAGTCAGTTGATTTTCTCTAGTTTAACTTAGTGATGTCTTGGGTCCCTATTTCACACCTGCGGCACACAGTGCAGCGCCATTGTCATGGCTAGTTCTATATTGACGCAGTTGTCATTTTAACAGCCAGCGCCCAGGTTGTGTAACTAGCAAATGTACTAACAGTCATTTGTGGACCCATGGGCGTCTTAAAATTAGGTATGGTCAGGTGCATTGTTGGCACATGGCTATTTTGAGGCAGCAGAAAGCAACATCGACCAAGAATTGCACAGTATTTTCCTGCTATTTAAAGGGTGCGTTATTCAGATAGCAGATTTGTCTACTTAGGCAGGTTCGCAAATTGCTTACATTCTGATTGTTACACACACAGGGATGCACAGATGAGGAAACAATTAATTACATTTCCTTAAAATATGAACATAGCAGAGATCAGAGCAGAGCTGATGTCAAAATCCCCATTAAGAAAGACACTGTGCGCATTTAAAGGGAGATTTATTCAGATAGTAAGATGTGCCTACTTAGGCAGGTTCACAACACGCTTACACTCTGCTTGTTACACACATAGGGATTCACAGATGAGGAACAGCTTAATTACATTCCCTTAAAATGTGAACATAGCAGAGATCAGAGCAGAGCTGATTTCAGAATCCCCATTAAGAAAAACGCTGTGTGCATTTACACACCAGGAGCAGCATCAGGGGCCATACAGATGCCTTCTACTTGGAAGAGCACAGAGGCAAGTTGCATCTGAGTTTGCTAAGCGACCATAACCAGCACTGTATCATAGCCTACTTACCAGAAATTCAGAGGGTAGCCCTGCACTAAAATGATCAGCGTCTCCCCCATATTTACCACAGACTGATATTTACAGAGAAGGGGGAAAACATCTGCTGGCTGTGATTGGTTGTTCCTCATCCAGTGACTTATGGTGTACACTGTTGCGTTCCAAAAGATGAAGAAGAAGACACTGATTGGTTGAATTCATGTTACACCCAAAACACACCTATAAGGGAACTAAAGACAACCCCTTGTGCCTTACTTTGTGCCCAGATTATGTGCTGTTTAACTAGCAAATGTGGAGCTGGACACGCTCTAAATGCATGTTTGCCAAACACTTCAGACCACACACTATAGATTGTTTTAATAGGACCTTTAGTCCCATTTTGTGCATTTTTATTTGTCTTCTTTGCATTTTAGGCCATGGTTACAGATGTTGTACTCATATCACAAAGTCAGAAGCAGAAAGGTTCTGTCAGTTGTTTATGGTAGACCATTATGGTTTGATGTTTTGATTTTATTTTAGTTTTTTGCACGAATGCAGCTGGCAGGACACATTGTTCAGACAAATAGCAAGCAGGGCTGACTCACCATGTCATATCTGGCTCTATTAATACATCCATAGTCCAGCCCTGTGAATCACAGCGAGGTGGATATATTTGACATTAATAAAAACATGTTTTCTTATTGTTGTAGAAATAATATCAGTTGCCAAACCAAACAATTATAATGTGGCAGATTTACCTTTTAAAATTCTTGGGCATTTTTGAAATGAAGCTCGTGCAAAAGTTCAGTCAGGAAGACAGTACTTTTCATGCTCAGGCTGTAAGTTTCTTTCTCATCCTGCCATTCACTCGTTGCACAAATGCTCACACACTATCTCTGTCTGTCATTGTGCGGACTGTCAGTTGAGTCATCAGCTGATTCACAATCAACCAATAGCACAGCAACACACCTTCTCTGTCAGCCTATCATTTTACTGCTCCTCATTTTAAATATGGTTCTTTCTCTGCCATAGTTCGTTCTTGCTGCAGTCTTGTGTGCCTGCCATCACCACCCAGTTTTTACGGATTCATTAGCCTCATCTGCCTCAGCAGTCAGCAGCCTCAGAGTTATCAGCCACCACCACCACCACCACCACCATTAGTGTCTGGACTCCATGGGGGGATTTATCTTGCTACTTAATCACAAAATATCTCCCTCTGGTGTCCAAGCACCAAAGACTTCTGTTAAATCTTAATCAACACCAATCATCTGTTAATCTGTACACTCACATTCTGTATTGAATAGTATCTTTACTTCATCCTTCTGTCTCTCATGATTGAAATAATGTGTTAGATCTTTGAAAGAAATAGACAAAAGCAGGTGTCTTATTTTTAACTGTCAACCACAGATTCACCAGTTGCCAGAATTTTTGTCCCTGTCTGAGTATTTTGAGGCTCCAGATGTTCACATTTCTGATATGTGCAATTGCCATAGTTACAGGTGTTGTACTTGCATATCACAAAGTCAGAAGCAGAAAGCTTCTGTCACCTGTTTATGACAGACTGTAATAGTTTGATGTTTTGATTTAATTTTATTTTTTGCATCACTGCAGCTGGCAGGACATATTGTTGAAGCAAATAGCAAGCAGGGCTGACTCACCGTGTCATATCTGGCTCTATTAATATTTCAGTGGTCCAGTCCTGTGAATCACAGCAATGTGAACATAGCGGAGTTTCAACACAGTGACTGGATCCAACCAACTCTTACTTAATAATGCCCAACTGAAACGCCTCATTTAATGTTAGTATTATGGTTTAACATGACCAAGGTATTTATAAAAGATTTAATAAAAAATAAATTTCTATTGAGAGTTGAGAACTACAACCACAGTAATAGAATTAGTATCTTCTCTATAACGTAGGGACAATGATCTCTCCATATTTAAGCAATATCACACAAGAGGGAGTGATGTTGTACTGTGATATCGTCATGGCTGTGATTCGGTCGTAGGCATGAGGCCCCCCATACCATTACAGATGCCGGCCTTTGAACTCTGCACTGGTAAACATCTGGATGGTTCTTTTCCTCTCTAGCCTGGAGGACGTGACCTCCATGATTTCCAATAACAATTAGTAATATGGGCTTGTCAGACCATTGTACACTTTTCCACTTTGTGTCAGTCCATCTCAGATGAGCTCTGATCCAGAGAAGTCAGTGGTGTTTCTAGACGTTGTTGATATATGGCGTTCACTTTGCATGGTAGAGTCTTAACTTGCATTTGTAGATGCAGCGACAAACTGTGTTTACTCACAATGGTTTTCCAAAGTGTTCCCGAGCCCATGTAGTAATATCCTTTACACAATTATGTTAGTTTTTAATGCAAAGTCAAAGGTCATGGCTATTCAGTGTTGGTTTTTAACTTTGCCCCTTACTGTATGTGCAGCAATTTCTCTGGATTCTCTGAATCTTTTGATGATATTATGGATTGTAGATGATGAAATCCTAAAATTTCTTGCAATCATTCATTGGGAAAGGTTGTTTTTAAACTGCTGCACACAGGTTTTCACAAAGTGAGCATCCTTGCTTGTGAACATATAAAAAGCATGCCCCTTTATACCCTGTAATGATACTTTAATCAGTTGACAAATAACCGGTTACTGCTGAATGTTTCAAACAGGTGTTATTGAGCAATTTTTCTCGTCTTTTGTTGCTCTTGTCCCTTGTTTGAACATCAAATATCTTGTCTCTGTACTGTATTCAATTGAAATCATTGCATTCTGTTTTTATTTACATTTTACACAGCATTTCAACTTTTCTGGAATTTGGGTTCTGTATCATAAAATTTAATTATACCCTGTGGATTATTTAATCTAACTTTAAACAGGTGAGAAAAGAAAATACAATTTAATTCCAATGTTTTATTTATTTTCCCACACAATCATAGTTGGTAAACCAGTTGTTTACAGTCACTTGAATGAAGTCATTCTGCAGTCATCTGCAGTTTGAGACTTGCCGAGGCCCTGAGGAGTCCTACCTCCAGGCAAGCCAATCAGAGAGTTGTGGGAGAGGACGCGTGGCTGGCAGTGTGGCGGTGGAGACCACAGCCACCTCGCAGCTTATGAAGGCCCCCATTCACCTCCATTCACACAATATTCATGCAAGAGAGAGACTTCCCCAGCGAAAACAAGCCCGGTTTAAAGAGAAAACAATCGGCCCTCCCCAACAAATTCCTGCTAATTTGCCAGGGCCGGAGAGGCGAGGGAGGAGAGGAGCGTCGCGAGTGATGGACGCCTGCCCGTCTAGCTGCTGAACGTGTCTCTGTGTGTATTTGATTATGTGTGTGTGTCCTTGTGCTACTGCATGCCTAAAGGGTGCCAGCTATTCCATCAGGCTCAGCTTTGACACATCCCTGATGCGTCCTGTTCTGGAGTTTCACTCGTCAAACTTCCAACAACCCCTTCCTCCAAACACACAGCTCTCTCATCTGCCTCCCCATACCTCCTAGTCAAAAATAAATGTTTTTCTTTACAGTTTTTCGTGTTTTATTTCACTTGTTTTATTGTGAGTGAGTTTGAAAGCAGATCGGAAAGCCTAAATTGAAAGGGTGTTTTCATCCTGTTTCATTAATCACAACTCATGTGAATGACTTGTTATTGTGTGACCATTTAACACGCGATGCAATATGACTCAGAGTATAATTTAGCTTTCCATATTTGTTTTTCTGGCTTATTAGAAATAGTGCTGCTTGTTCAGCAAAGGACTGTGAGGGTGCACTGTGCTGCAGGAACATGTTCCAGCCCATGGGGGAGGAAACGTGGGGGAAACCTCGTCTCACTTTGTGTGTGAAAGGCGCTCATGGCAAGTGTGTGCACTGTTAATATGGGTGTTCATTAATTATGTGTGTGTGTGCGCGTGTGTGTGTGTTATGCATGCATATGAGCTGGTTACAGTAGCCAGACTGTCTGAGCGATTAGCAGGTGGGTCTCGTCTTTAACACTTTGGACGTGTGTGTTTGTTTGTGCGTGGGGTTCAGGTGTTATGTGATGTGAGACAGGGAAATGGAGGATTGGCGCAGCGTGTGTGTGTGTTTGTGTGTCTTGGGTCGGAGGCTGAGGCTGGTGGTAATAGTATTTCATTGCAGCATCTTTAGGTGTTACTCAGTCTGTGGTGAACCATAAATTTAGCTGAACAATATTTGACTGAAAATAATATGTTTTCGTATTTTTGTGGAAATAATCTGTGTAAATATGTTGTGGGTCTAAAGCTCTAGACAGTTCAGGGTTCCTGAAGCTTAAGGCAAGTTAGATTTAAGACTTTCAAAAATGTTTTTAATGCCATGGAATTAAGTTGAAGACCAATTTTACAATAACCGAAATTACAGACAATACTGCCCAAATGTTTATTGTAACATAAAACATGACTTTTTGTGTCATGGTGGAGGTGAAGGTAGAACTTGGGAAATACCGGGCATTTTGTTGGTGGGTTTTCTTGGCATTTTGTGTTTCTCACTTTGCATGCCAGTTTGCTTTGCTTTGACTCCCATCATGCTGAGCCTGAAAAAACATTTTGCATAGAATACACAGAGGCTTGTATGCAGTGCCTTGTGCCAGTTTCAGCCATGTCAAAATCTTGGTTAAATTGCCAATTTTGGTTAACGTTGCACTTCCCCATGTCCAGGGTCCAGCTAGCTAGCAGACGATGGAAACAAAGTCTAAGTGTTGATGATTCAGCTATCCTAGTTAATGCAAGAGGCATTCAGTGAATTATTAAAATTCAAAAACAATAGATGTTTCCAATTATTTTGAGATTTTAACATGCGTTATCAGAAAAACAAAGGATTCATAAAATTGTGAAACCTATGTCTTCACATTTTTGAGACATCATACTACTAATTAAGGCCTTATTTTTACATCAGTGAATTCAGTGCCTTTTAAGGCCCTGATCACAGCTGAAGCTGGCTTTTTGTAATTGTTTTTAATGAGAATGAAGCTTTTTGTTAGCAGTCTTTTTTACTGTGACATGCCTCGCATTTTTTCCTGGCATTTTTGCTAGACCACTCTGAACTCCCATCAGGGTATGAAATTAAGAAAATATTTTGGGGGCAATTTTGGCCCTCACGTTCTAAAAAATGGGGGCATTTTTAAAATGATTGGGGGCCATGGAAAAAATTGTAGTCAGAGCTTGGTTATTTTTATACATTAAAATGCACAGTGGCTTCTGCCAAGTTCCAACGCAAATAAATGAAAAGCATACCATTTCTTTTTCAGAAAGAAGTGTGCAAGTAGTAGCTATGACAGAAAGCAGGAGACAGCTGTAGGCAAACTATTTAGGGTTTATTTAGCTCTTAACAGCCTGTAAATATTACACAAAACCTTAAAAACAGTGCAATGCAAACAGATTGTTTCTTTAGAAACTGTAGGTCTATTAAAATAAGATAATCAAATTCTTTTCTAAAAATAAGCACATGAAAAGCATAAACAACTACAATAGTGTCTTTACTCTTTACCGCTACCAACAGTTTCTACTTACAATGGAGGAGAAACTGGTGGTAGCGGTTGCTGGATACGCAGAGATTTACGGCCCGACGATAGACAGCAGGTTGTCAAACTGCCCCGACTCATCCTAAAATATGCCCGCAAACGGCCATCATCGAGGCGAAGCTCCTGGACCAACTGGTGTTACTCCCCGTGATCCACCCTCTTTATTAGGGTCTCATGTACCCACACAGAACACTGTTTCCCTGTGCCCAACAAACTGTTTACTGACAGCCTCTCAACCTCAGCCAGAGCTACAGCAAGTACCCTCTGCCTCAACATTTTAGGAACTAGCTACTAATTACTGTGGGGAAAAAAACAAAAACAGTAGATTGATTACATGGGAAGATTAGTGTAAGGACAAGATGGGGAGGTTGCCTGGCAACAATAAAAATGAAAAGCTAGCATTTTAGTAGTGGCACTCAATTAGATAAAATGCAGTGCATTGCACCTCATGATTTGCATCTTTCAAAACATTTTCTGTGTGACTGGGGCCTTAGACCTTTTAATGGTCCGCAGGAGCCCTGCAGTTTACAGTAACGTGGCAGATTTACCTCACAAAATTCTTTTTCATGTTTGAAACAATGGGTCTTTGATTTTAGAAAGAAATAGACAAAGCTGCCTTATTTTTAGCTGGCAGCCATATTGCTATAGAATAGCTATAGAATGTTTGTTTCATTTGCTGGTTGAAAACATTGTCTTGGGCTGTCCTTTTAATATGTGCAGCTTAATCGCTTAAAAATACACACCCTATAAAGGACTTTAAATACACACTTGATGGCTGCATACATGATATATATACCTCAGACTGGTTCTGACTGTCCTTTGGGCCCTTTTGGAATTGGTAATTCAGTGGTTCCTATCCCACCAGTTAGGAACCACTGAATTACAGAATGCACAACACAACTGTTTGGATCCAAGGCCAGATGCTTAAAACTCAATGTTTGTAACCACCCTCTCCTCTATCACTCCCTCTCATCCCCCGTAAACTACTCAGCCCCCCCCCCTCACTTTAACCCACCCAGCCCTCTGCACTCTCTGGGCCACTCTCCTGCCCTCCTCTCTTTCCTCCTGCAGTCAGCTGGCATGGAGAAGAAGGGCTCTTTGACTCATGTTGAAGGGGGGGAAATGATGAGGGTTGGGGGGTCCCGGTGCTCTTGGAGTCTGATAGTCTGGCTGGTCCGCACAGGCTTTTCCTCCAGGGTTTTAAGCAGTTGAGGAGGCAAGGAGAGAGAGGAGATTTCTGACAGCACATCTCCACCATGTGGACTGCTGACAGGGCCGCCACTGAAACTGGCCAGAGAATCACTGTTGATATTGTGTGTGGTTAAGAATAAGTTGTCTTTCAAGGAAGTTTCACATCTCCAACAACACCCAACACTAGGTCATTCGATTGCTATTGTCTGTCAATCTGATTCTTTTAATGTGTGTTTTAGTGGCGAGTCATTCAAGTGTTTTTCAGCCAATCACACCCAGTCATGTTTGAAGTTGCTCTCTCATCCCATTTTAGCTTCACCCACAGGTTGCCCCCTGTTTGGCGAATTGTATAAACATACTCCAGCCATTAAATAACCCCTCAGCTGGCTACAAGTGAAGAAATATAGTGAAGTGCAGAACCAAGACAGCCACTGTCAAGTCCCAGTCAAGTCTATGTTTTGCCAGAGTAACACTATCAGGATCATAGCAGCAGATGCAACAGAAGCTGGAAAACAGATGTAGCTCTGACATTATGTGGGTAGCTTAAACATTACACTTGAAGATCTGCCCATAGGTGGACTGTCAAAGTACCTGTATTATGTTTACATTGAATGTAAACATAAAGCGCTATGCTTCTGAACTAGGCCTCAAATTCATACATATCACACATAATGAAAACTCACAACATAGTGTTTGTTTATTACAGAATTTCTAAGTTTAAATAAAATGATTATTATCATGTAATGCTGTCAAATAGTAAATTTTGATCAACGGAATATTCAGTAGGCCTGCAACTACTGATTATTTTTATTGTTGATTAATCAGTCAGTCATTTTCATGATTAATCAATTAACTGTTTGGTCTATAACATGTCAGAAAATGGGGACAAATGTCAGTCAGTGTTTGCCAAAGTCAAATTAGGACTGGGCAATACATCAGTATGATACTGATATTGTGATATGAGATTAGATATCCTCTTTTGGATTTTTTGATGTGTCTTTTCCTGGTTTAAATGCTGCATTACAGTAGAATGTTGTAATTTTAATACACTGTTCTAGCTGGTCTACTATTTGCTTTTACCCACTTATATCCACATTAATGATTATTATTTATTTAAAAAAATAGATCTCATTGCATAAATATTTTGTGAAAGCACTAGTAGTCAACCCTACAATATCATCCTGATATCAAGGTATTTGGTCAAAATATTATGATATTCGATTTTCTCTATATTGTCCAGCCCTAATCCCAAGAAGACATGCTGAAATGTCTTATTTTGTCTGGTACCCAATGATACTCAGTTAAGAGTAAGAAAACAGAAATATTTACATTTAAGAGGCTGTAATCAGGGAGTTTTGACTTTTTTATTTCAAGTTAATTGGCATTTAATAGATGACAACTAATCAGGTAATCAATGCAGCTCAAATATGCAATGGCAAATTCCTCAAGATTAAACACAAAGCTCTTTATGCTGACTTATTTGATACACTAATACTGTAAATATGTGTATAAAATAACTTTTCATACATTAAAAATGCAACACAAAGTGCTTCACAAAATAAAAACATACACAAAAAAATACTACAAATATTGAAAACATTACAACAATATGTGGCATAAATACGGTCATGTTAGGGTGCATAAAATAGTTTACAGTTAAAAATATAGATACTTTGTAACAGTTATAATACATATTTTTACAGTTAAAATATATGTTTCCAAAGTTTTCCATGATTTATTCAATACATTAAAAAGATAAATAATAATTCATGTTTACATTACTGTATTAATGACCAGGAAGAGTTTGACTTCCGGTTGACATCTGTGAAGTCAGCGGGAAGGAAGTGAGTTGGAGAAGGAGTGGGATGACAAGATGGGGTAGAGCAGAGAGCAACAGGTGTGAGAGTTAGTGCAGACCATGCTGTGGTTATTGTGTATTTTCACACATATTGGACAGTGAACTGTTCGCGGGTCAAGGTGCTCTGAAGTGCGTGAGTTTGGGACTGTTTAAGTTACTGCTGTCAAGGTGTTCTTTTTCGACATGAAGCAAATTCAGCTGAGTCAGCTAGCCGGAGCTAAGCTAGCTGCACTGTTGTTATCCTCCTGCATGGATGGGAGAAGCCTCAGCGGACGTCGCAGAGGTTTTCCCCAGTAGAGGACGCCTTTACTATCGTTAAGGAGACTGCTGTGTATTGCTGCTTTGCTGCTGCTGACTGTAGGAGCTGCGGTCCTGTTTACTCACAGGGAGCTGCCGCCATCTTGTTTCCTACATACAGAGGCGCTGCTGTTATGTCTTCATCATATGAAGGTAATAACTTTCCGTTTTCTTCAAAAGCTCCAACATTAAGCGCGCCAACGCAACCTTAATGCAAGTTTACTTAAAGAGCTAACTAAAACAGAGAAAGTTTGCGTAATAACAACAGGCAAAAATCTAAATTAAAACCCCATTTTTAAAAAGTATTATTTCCCTTTATTATTTTTCATATTGTGAGTTCATTGGAATTGTTGAATACAAAGCCAAACTTGAGATACTTTATTTGTGGTTTTATTTATCATACATTGTAAACATTGAACTGGTGAAATACACTACAAAGGCCTAAAGGGGAAAAGTAATATTACTGGAATGATATATTTGGTCACCATACCTGTGTTAACTCCTTAGTCTCTAATTGGATTTTAGTAGAGTGAGATCATATATTACCCTAGACAGGTTTACAATACAATAAGGTGTGTTTCACCATTTTCACTGCATTTTTGTATTTACAGGGTTGTAGATCAGTGCATTAAGTCTTTATCCTATTATAAGCTGGTGGTGAAAGAGTTACAGTCTAGAAGATATAGTTTTCAGTCTGTTAATCTCACTTTGGTCATTTTTTTGCGGCAAAATGTGGACTGAAAAAGGAATTGATTTTTATTGTGCTAGTTGGCTACCAAAAGATTAATTTGTATTTTCAGTATTAATAAATTCATATAATAATATATTGATCCTTGGCGCCTGTATGTCAATACAATATTGCCACACAAAATATTGTGATACTATGCTGTATCAGTTTTTTTCCCCCACCCCTAGTAAATATAGATTATCTGTTGATCTGTACCTACCACTTTCTTTTTATTCAAGACACCAAACCTTAGTTATTTGTATCAGTTGTAAATGTAATCATGTAAAATACAGTTAGCTACATTAATACAGTGCTATGTTAAATAACATTACAGTGAAAGCAAACAGTCAGTGTATGGCATATGATAGACAAAGGACATCACTCCATATATTCATTCTTGCACAACTCATTCACTATCCATCCATTCAGTCCATCCATCAGCAGCGCTCAGCACCCATCCTGCCCTCCAGTAGCTGTAGACCCCCAAACTGACACCTAATCCAGTGCCTCGCTACCATAACATTTTCACAAGGGTCGCGAGCCGCGCAATAACAGCTCCACATGAATTGGTGAACTGCTTCTTTATAAGAGGTACGACACACACAATTAGTGTTCACTGGTGGTAGCCTGCCGCCACTTTTTTTTCTGTGTATTTTTACAAGAGTTGAATATAATCCTTAAATAGCGTGTATCTTTAAGAAAGACTGTGTGTGTGTGTGTGTGTGTGTGTGTGTGTGTGTGTGTTTGAGTCTGTTCTCTTGTCTTGAGGAAGTGGTGGTGTGTTTGTGCACATGCAGGACTGAGGTCAATGTGCACCCTCTAACCTTTATATTATGTATTTAGCAGACATTAAGTATAAACATTAAAAGGATAACATAATTGGACTTTTTGCTTTATCAAAATAGAATAATGAGATATCCACTATCAATATGTAAAAGATACTTAGGGTAAAATTGTGGACTTCAGGTTTAAAAGAGGAAAAATCCCCAGTATACCTTTATAGCTCCAAGGAATAAAACCTTTCAAACAAATATTTTTGACAAGCCAACTCAGACGTCCTCTCTCTGGCTAGCAGTAAAACTAATGACAAAATTGGAACAATCTGCTTTTTGAATGGCCACTTTTATTCCTCAAATGTAGCGATCTGTGGCCTAATTTGTCCTGTGGGACGCCACACGCTCCCCATAAAGCCACATTAGGGCTGCAGTAGCAGGGATAATGAATATGATTCAGACAAGGTGCCCGGCAGCAGCTCCGCCTCCTCAGGACACAAGGCTGCAGCAGCTGCAGAGGAACCGAGCGAAAGCACGCACACACACACATTTTACGACTTTTAACATCAAGGTCACTGTAATTAATCACCCCGAAATAATCATTTTCATCTCCTTTTATTGAACTTGAATGCAAATTTTGATTGTCATTACTGAAATTGATTGTGACATCATTTATTGCTTTTCTGTCCATTTAAATATAATTGATTTCAATAATGTTAAAAGCTTTAATCAGCTCTTTAATGAATTACTGAATTACAAAGTTTAAAGATGCATGGGTTTGGATTTTATGTAAAAATCCATCTATGTCATCAGCCTAAATCAATAGTTAAAGGTACCATGTGGAATTTTCTTTTAAACAACCCAGTGGTACTGCAACAGGGACCACGACCAGCTCGAATCAACCACTGCACCCCCCCACCGAGTCACATATGTGTAATATGGGAGTTAAAGTTTTGTTTCATACAATCAACGTACTCATTCAATTTAAAGCTGTATATTCATCTTTTTAAGGAAAGGACAACGAGCCTGTTTGAAGTTACCTAAAACATAAACGGATACATAACACATAAAAACAGGATTGTTGTGAGACTCCAAAAACTGTTCCAGTATTAGTCTGTGTACATCAGTAATTAGTAATATTAACCCTTTAAAACAAACCTCCTGGGGAGATCATTGCAAAATCTTTGCCTCAGTGTTCTTTATTTTGTTTCTAACTGCTGCAACCATGAAAGAAATAACTGCTGCTTAGTCTATTAGCTTGATGCTAAGACATAATGGGAATTACCATTAACGCACCACCGTAAGTTAGCATCTTAACAAACAATTTTATTTCACATGCTTGACAGAAAATGGAGTGTGCTCATACTTACATGCTACATGGAAACAAACTAATACCTGCTGACTTCCCATTGTTAGCCCAATATTAGCCCATTTTTAAGCAATTTTCTGTCGTTATAGCGCCACCCAGTTGCCAATTAGAGGTAAATTTCTCCAGTCACCTTGAGGCGTCCTGTTCTACATATCTACCAAGTTTAGTAAGAAAAGATATGGCGGTTAGGCCTAGATAAGAAATTAGCTCCTCCATTTTGTTTGATGGGGTCAATAATGGAGGGGTCCCCTCAGATTATGTGTGGTCATATGCCTACAAAGTTGCGTGGTGATCGGTGAAACCCTTGAGATGTTATACACCTTTATGTGATGAGCCACGCCCTGTGCAATATTCATTGCCTTATAGAAGCTCAGTTTTAGTAAGTTTTCCAACTTTTGCCAAGAGGGAACTTTAGATATTGGTCCCTAGATTATGTTCACCGAGTTTCATGCAGATCGGTCAAACTTCCTAGGAAGAGATCGATTTGAAGTGTTTTTCAAAAACTTCAAAATGGCGGAAAATCTATATAACCGGAAGTTATGGGTTCTTGAGGCAAATTTGTTGCTCATGAGGAATCTCTGTGCAAAGTTTCGTGTCTCTACGATATAAGGGGCATGAGATATGCCCATTCAAAGTTTGCAATTTCAGTCGGTTGCTATAGCGCCCCCCTTTGGCCAATTGATGTAATATTGCTTCATTCGCATCCTCCCATGACCCTCTACCACTGTGCCAAATTTCACGCGGATTGACCAAGTCAGTGAGGAGAAAAACATGGAACAGACACACACACAGACAGAGTTTTCATCATTATATACAGTATCTCACATAAGTGAGTACACCCCTCCCATGTTTGGAAATATTTCATTATATCTTACAATACTATAGAAATGACACTTTGATATAACTTAAAGTAGTCGGTGTACAGCTTGTATAGTAGCATAGATTTACCTTCCTCTGAAAATTACTCAAAACACAGCCATCAACTTGGCCAGTCCATCACCTTCACCTTCAGCTTCCTCAGCAGGGCAGTTGTCATCTTCTAGGTGTGTTTTGGGTCATTATTATGTTGGAAAACTTTGAGTAATTTTTGCTTACAGTCAAGTATAGTAGTGGCAGCAACACTCATGCAGCCCCAAACCATGATGCTGCCACCACTATACTTGACTGTAGGCAAGGGACAGTTGTCTTGGTGCTCTTTCAGCATGTGTGGCACCTTGGCTTTTGGTCTTGGTGTGCCACCACAAGACTTTCAGTGGTCCCATCTTGCACCACTGAAACAACTGCATTTATGTTTACATTCAGAGCCCTATTTTCGGGGTGGTGCAACAATCATTTCTAATACCCTGAGACCATTTTAAATCCAAGTTTACATCAGTTATCAGCCCTCTTCTTCTCTGTATTTCGTTGGTGCATTGCTACACTTTATGGTGCATTACTGCCACCAACTGTCAATTGGTGAAGTTGCTGTTCTCACTCCTTCCTTTTCAGGCATGTAGGTGAATCTGTGGTGGCCCTCTCTCGAGCCAATGCTTGGTTTGTCTTTTTAATAAAAACACCACAATTCATAGTTTTATGTGATCATATGAAAACAATTATGAATGTTGTCTGCCAATAGATCCCTCTAAATGCTACACACTGCTCCTTTAAACATACCCCTCATCCTTTAGCACCTCTGGCCTGTACATCACTCAGCATCCTGAACTCAATAATGGCGCAGTAATACTGTCAGTGTCAGTACACACACACAAACACACATAACCAATTACATGTTCATGACAGACGCAGGTTTATATGATCTCGATTATGAACCACTTTTTTGCATGTGCACACACACACACAAACCATCTGTGCACACAGAGAGGGAACATCCATCCACACCCCAGCGTGTGCCAGGGAGTTATGTTGTAAAGATTTATATGACAGGGTGGCAGACAGACAGTGGCAGGGCTGCGATCCTGCCCGTCTCACTGATGATGTTGACAGTGTTATTGCTCCAGCTGTGCATGTGTGTGTCTCTGTCTGTCACACACACACACACACATTTAGCACCACTCCGGTTGCCTTATCTGACTCTTACTCACAGTGCTTGCCTCACTCCCTCTAATGACTGCTTGAGGCTGTTACCGTTGGCCCAGCTCTGCCCACACATAGAAAGACAGAAATTACTCAGTAGTTAGTGAACAGGAGCTCTGATTATCTCTCCTGCAGGCAGTGCAGGCTTGGCTGCATGCTTCACTCCATCCATCTTCACTTCGGTCTCTGTATTCTCAACTGGGGTGGCTCGCTGCCCAGTCATGACTTGCTTAATGCACAGTGTAGTGTAGAATGGATACATGCTGCCAATTTTTGTCTGAGTTCATACTGACCTGCATGCTCACTCCAAGACAACCTAGTAACACCTTAGCATTCACTAGTAAACACATACTCATAACATAGCAAACACTGATAATCAGGATTGACATCTGATCATTTTCGGCTTACATTTGCAGTTGTGGATATGACATGCAGATTACTTCCTTCTTTACTCCCATCAGCATAAGGAGGAAGGTTGGGGTGCCGGATGGGTCACAAAACACAGAAGAGGACTTTCTCTCAGGAGACTGTTTTTTGGGGTCATGTGAAATTAAGTGAATTTTGAGTTATGTAAGGTACGTCGTCACCATGTTTCTTTTCCTAATCCTAACCAATGTAATTTTACGTCGAGTACGTAACTTTACATTAAGTACATTAAGTCATTTGTGGGGCGCTAATTCATCAGGTGTCTGAACCGTTGTATGAGGATATGTTGTTTATCCCCGCTGTGGCAAGAAGGTCAGGCAAAAAAGGTTGGAACACCACTGACGTATCATGTCCCAGAGATTGTCAGCTCTACAGCTGACATCCTTTTTTTATTTATACACCTTCAAGGACTTCCACTTCAACCTACACTTCAATTTATGACCTACAATTCAGCTTACACTTTAACACATTTTAGCCCTTTTACTTCAATTGATATTTCACCTTCACTCAGTTTGACTTGCCATCTATAAATGCCTTAATTTTTTCTCAGAAGTGTTTTCATGGGTAGAAGTCTCTATTAAATCATAACTCAACTCAGAAAGTACTCATATCAGTGTTGACCTTCAATTTCCCATATTGGCTGAGCTGCAGTAACATTCGTGCCTGCTGGTTTCTTGTGCATGTGTCTGTTTACAGCGTGTCAACGTCTGGCACATTTGAATTGGCACAGAGCTTGCCCATAATGGAAATCTCACCATATGACAAACCTTTCAGCTGCTTGTGAAGTGACATGTTACAGTGAAAGAGGGAGAGATGAACTTATCATAAAATGCACAAACACACACAGACATAACTTCATAACAGGTTCTGGTGCAGCCGTAATGACTGCTAATGTCTTTCTGTCAAGTAGGAGCTAAGCCTGTGAAAGCAACATGAAAGGCGACTGCTCTGGGTATTTCTACAGTCCTGCTGCAGGCTGATGCCAGGACTGAGCCACAGGCCGAGTCTGGCTGGCAGAGCAACATGACTCTGTGGTGGTGCTCTGCACAGGTCTGCAGACTGTCTATCTGACTTCACCTCTGTTCTGTACCAAACCACAATTTGAAAAGCAACAACCCTCCAGCTTCTCACAGGTTTCTCCTAATGTGATTCTACATGTGTACATGTTTCTATATTTTCAGAATATACAAGAGGTTATAATAAGATATTCACCATATGGAAGAAGGAACACATGCTCTGACACCATGATTGATGGTATAAAAATAAAATAATGATCTTTAGAAGAGATACAGAGTAACAAGTTCTTCGTGGGCACAATCCTAACACTTTAAAGAGTGGAACCTCTATATTTATGACAGTGTGAATGATGATTTTCCCAATTATGGTCAAATACTTAAGGTTTCAAATATAGAAACAAGAAGTGGCTACATTTGAAAATGCACGTGGTCACTGCTGAAATTTTACAGTTTAAACAATTAGCCAAACTTCTAAAACTGTTGAAGTTGTGCCTGAAGTGGCAGAAATACAAATACTGAAATGAGTCAGAACAGCATTGTTGAAAAGAGTTTAAGTTTCAGTGTAAGAGTAAGGACTGAGTGAAGTTAAAGTATCAATTGAAGTAACAGGGCTAAAAGGCGTTAAAGTGTAAGCTGGGCTGTAGGTGATACATTGAAGTGTAGGTTGAAGTTCTTGAAGGAAGCTATGCCAGTTAAGGTGTATCAATAGAAAGGCATGTAAGCTGTAGGGCTATGGTCGGTTAATTGATTGATTGGTTGACATGCTCTTGTCTGACCAAATTTGCAAAAAGCTGGTGTTACTTTTATAATTCCTTGTAGAATAGAATAGAATAATGTTTATTCGGACATGTTTAAAAGAAACAAACAAGCTTTGGTTAGAAAAAATAAAATAAAAATAAAAATATAATAATAAAGAAATAAAAAATGAAAGACATGAATAATCAAGTTGCGTGAAGTAAAGGTCAGCCATTCAGCAAGTCACAAAGACAAACCAAAGAAAACAAAAACAAAAGTGTTTTTTCTTTTCTTTCTAAACCTAACCCTGTGCTTTTATCGTGTTGGTTGTGGCATCCTGGAACGTCAACAGCAGACGCAGGAGGATACCTTTGGTGAAATATATAAACATGAAAGGCCAGTGACAAAGCGGAGATATATGTGATGACTTGGGATAAGAAGGTGTTGGAATATCCCCTGAAGCAAAAATGATTGCATGAGGTAAAGTACTTGCTATGAAGGGAAAGCTAAGGCATGTAGGAAGAGAGGACGGACCTGTTGGTCTGTGTGGCCAGTAGTATTCATTTTTCCTCTATTGTTGTAGTTTAGCACTTGTAGATGATGTGATGGTTGGTCTTTGTTGTATTTGTCCTGCCCCTCCTCCACTGTGATTGGACAGCTGGGTAAAATGTGACAATGACAAGAGCAGTGTTTTATCAAAAATTGAACAGTTTTCAACTCTCTGCAACCAGAAAAAACCCCACCATTTGTGCAGTGCTCAACGTTAGCACCTCGCCATGCTGCTGGCATTTGTATAATACTGAAAATACGTGTTGTCCCAAGTCCCATTGCAACGTTGGCCTCAGGGAAAAAAAAAAAAACTTTGCGTTGGTAGACAAACAATGCTACAAGGTAGAGTGCACTAAGGGCACTGTGGCTGATGTAGTTGAAGGAAAAAAATAACATGCAAATTGTTTTGATTGGTTGAAGAGATTTCAGTAGACCAAGGTTTTCTTTGGTTGACTACAGCATTAGTCCGATAGTGTAAAAACTCAAAGCACCCATTGTACATGGTATATGAATAGTCAACGTGAACATGAAGGGTTTAAAGTGTAAACATTAGAAAGAGAAATTTTAGTAGAAAAAGCAGCAAAGGCAGCCCAAATATCAGTTGACCTGTACATCGTGAAAGCATTTGAATTGTAGTTTAAACAGTAAGAGATGAAAGCCGTTGAAGAGCTAAAGATAAATGCAGTTGAAATGTCAATATCAAACTTGATCACTCCTTATAACATTGACAAAGGCAGCACATACCAGATCCACTCAACTCTCTATTCGCATCAAAACCTGTGAAAGCAACACTTACCTTTCTGGAAATTTTACTCTTTTCTTTGTTTAGGTTAAATGCTATTGGGGCGTCGGTAGCATAGTAGATAGTGCCGGTGCCCCATGTACAGAGGCGATGCCTCACTGCAGCGGTCGCAGGTTTGGTGCATGTCAACCCCCCTCTCTCTCACCCCATTTCAATCTGTCCTGTCCATTAAAGGCAAAAAGCCCAAAAAAAAAAAAAAACTATTTAATAAGTTGATGGCACACTAACATGTAAGTAAATTCCAGCAGAAATAAAAACTCATAATTATACCATTCTCATATGGTTCTAAGAAAACACCGACCAATCATTGCATTCGGACCAAATGCAATGAATGCCTCCGACTGGACTGACGTAACCGCTCACGTAACACCTCCAGCCGCTCCAACAGGAAAATCAGTTAGCAGAAGAATAAATATAGCAGAAACACTAAGAGCGAACTCGATGCTGCAGGAGCCAAAACTCGGGTCAACATCGGCTCTGCTTTCGAGCGATGGCGAAGACTGATGCAGCTTCATCCTGAGCTAAAAAGGGTTGAGATGGTCGCAGAGTTTCTGCTGGACAGGTATTTTTAGTTTGTCTCTAATGTAACATAGGCTATAACGTTATATATGACAACACAGCATCCAGTTGCTAACGGTTCGCCTACTGTAGCCTAACATAGCCTGAGCCTCTGTATTATCTTCCTTGTTTGTTGCCAGTTACCAGTACTATCTAACGTTAGCGTTTACATTCTATTATAAAACTCATCAGTCATCACTGACCCCGGATAAGTTCCAAAACTCCAGGGTTGCGTTTGACTGTGCAGGACAAGTAAAGTTACGTTTAGTTTGCTTCTAATATAACATATAGCGTTATATGACAACACAGCATCCAGTTGCTAATGGCTAATGTTAGCCGACAGGAGCGTAGCCTCTGAAACATTAACGTTATCTTCCTTGTGCGTTTCCACTTACTAGTAACGTTAACGCTATTATCTAACATTAGCACTGTAACCTTCTTCTAAAACTCATCAGTCATCACTAACTCCAGTTGAGTTTTAAAACTGTGGGGTTGCGTTTGACGGTCTTAGTTGTAACGTTACACTCGCTCTCCTCTTCCGTGTGTCTAATGTTACCTTGCCAACGTCTATCTATCATAGAGGTAAGTGTAGCTTTAATAGACAAATTCAAATCCCCACCAGAAGGAATGGTTTTGATGAGAGATATTCAGACAAGTATTTTACAGTCTTGTGTCATTTATTCGTCACACCCCCAGTGTATAAAGGCATCTAAAGTTGTTGAACTGTAAAATTAAGTGTCAGTGTCAGCTGACATGTAACATGTGGAAGCAGTGGAAGTGTGAATGAAAGCACCTTTTAATTTAATTTAATTTAATTTAATGTGTAAGTTAATGAGACAGTTGAATGGTTCAATTAGGTATGAAAAGTTCAACTAATGTATTAAGACGATGAAGAGAAGTTGATGATTGACAGACCTTTTTTACGTACCAGTCACTACATTATGACGTGGTGGAATAGGCTTTTGTTGTTATTGTTTATATCACTACTACCAGCTGTTAGTCACATACACAAGTCTGTTTCTTCCACTGTTTTTTAAGTCTGCTTTTGTGTGTCCCAGTACTTGTGTGGCATCGCTCAAACCATCACAAACACACACTCACAGAGTGTCAGCCCTTTTTTTAGTACCTGTTACTGTTTTCCTGCTGTGCTCAACGTCAATTGAAATAACTAATATATCCTATAAAACTCAGCAGCAGTAGCCTGCTCAGGTTTACACAAATAATTAGCTGCAGGCAGACACAATTATACGCTGAGAGAAATATGATCTGCCAGAGTGCATGATAGAAGCCTCAGGTAATGACCTCAATTTGTGGAATTTCTCTTAAGCATTCTGTAGTAAACAACTAACGGGGCCTTTTTTGTGTTATGGAAAACAAAATAAGCGATGATCTATGGCTTTTAAAAGGGGGATTAACAACATTATTTGCAACATATCTTCTCTAAGTCCACGTCTTCCACCCTTTCCTTTAATTCCCCCTCTTTTACCTAACCACATGCCTGAAAATATGTGGGCACTGTGTTTTTCAGGAGCAAAACCAGCGGGGTGATCTGTGCATTTTTAACGGGGCTCAGCGCTGTGTACCTCCAGGGTCTGTGGTCTCTACTGACAGCTTTACAGGCAGCTGATTGGAGGTGCCATGCCAGCACAACAAGGGAGGCCAGCACCCACAGTAGCTGGCATGAAGGTTCACACATCTACTGTGTATTAACATCATAATGCAACTTTTCCTGGGACACAGCTGGACCAAAGCTGCAATATGACGTGCAAATTTTATCAGGAAAAAAAAACAAAAATCTGAGCAGAATTTAGTGTTTTATTAGTTTGCTGAAGTGTGTATGCAAGCACAAATGTTCCTGGCTTGCCTAAAATTGGCTACTGAATGGTGTTGGTAAGACTTTACAGCGTACACAAACATCAGTCAACAGGAGTGTTCCTGTTAGGACCAAGGACACAAGCTGTTGCTCTCAAAAACAACATGGAAAGAGAAATATCTAAGGACCGCTTAACCAATATCTGGCTTTTGTACGTTTTATTAGAATGTTATGTATATTTTCTTTGAGAGAGAGAATTTTGTTTTCTCCATGTTTTTACTGTTGCAACAGAATGATGTGGTGGGACATGATGTAGGGAGACATAATTCAAAACTATAGCCAGAAGTAATTGACAGTGGTGAGAGAAGAATGGTTCACTTTGTTTAGAGGTGCAACAAAATCTGCTGGTACAAGATATTTATGACACAAATAGAAAGCCAAAGTGAAACTGAAATTTTGTTCCAGAACTAAGGCATTTTGGTTTAAAACCACAGTGACATATTGTCATAATGCAAATTACTTTAAATCCAAACTCGGAATTTGACAGTATGTTGTTGGGTCACTTCACCAGATAACGATGGTAGATTAAACAAGATTAGCAATCTAAGGACGGACCCACAGTTGTTCAAGTATGTCATAAAACAATGGTCAGGTGCCCATATAAACAGTGAACGAGTTTTTGCTGCTTGATGTACTCATTCTTTCTGTTCATACAGGCCATTTTACAGCTAAACAGTACACTAAAATATGTTTCTGAAAACACCTGTGGTGAGAAATAAGCAATGCAGTAACAGAGGCTTGACTCACATTTGATTATCGCTGCCTAGTTTGACAGTTTGACCGCAGTTTATGGGCAGTGACCGACATGATTGACAGCTGTGTTGGAGACTGCTCTGCTCTGATTGGTTGTTTTTGTTCACATACAGTCAGGCCATTAGAAATGCTACAAGGCAATAGGGTAGGAAGAGAATTAAGATTTTCTGTTTCATTTACTGCTGTGTGAATATAGTCATAGCTTCAGCATGTATGATAAGTTATTTTTTTTTATAAAACTTACCAACTACATCTTTAAAGGGCCAGTGTGTAAAATGGGTCGAAAACAGTGACATCAGTGGTCAAATTCTAGATTGCAGGGCTCACTCGCTCACCCCTCCCGTCGGGTAAATGACGGTGGCCTCGTAGGGACAAAAAGCCTTGCGCAGACACGAGTTTTTCAGGAGTAGGTCTATCTAGCGATGAGGTGAATGTTTATTTAGAAATCTAAACCATGTTACAATATTGTAATGGATCCCTCACGAGAAGGAGACCAGAGTAGCGTTTGGGAAAAAGGCCCGTTTATTTGAGCACTCCAAAAACTCTGGTAACACTCCAGGGGGTAAAAGACTCCGTCCCAAACTCTGACTCTTCTGGAGTAACACACACACTTCATACACACATACATGTTTACAATACCTAGCGGGCACCCAATCCCCTCTCTGCTCCACCAATCTCCAGCCCACACACTGACTGACAGCGTAGCCTGTAAACAGAGCTCAGCTGTTTATTTAGCCTAGCAATATCTCCGGACTATAGTAGCTGCAGTGGATGACTTTGAACGCGATTTTGAAGAGTTTCTTGTAGCAGACACAGATCCAGAGCCATACCTGTTTGAGCCGGAGCATACAGATAAGAGCCGGAGTACACTGAACGGGCGAGAAGAGAGGCTGAATCCTCCGCTCCCATTTTGCTGCACAGAATGGGATTCGGTGCTACCATTGTTGGGGAGATATATCATCAGGAGGAAAAGCGCCGCAGAGAGTGCATCACAAGGAGTGAAGTAGCGTCTTCTTTTCCTCGCAGATGATGGTTCGGGTTCATTCTCTCCTGTTGCGTGGTAAGTGTGGTCCATTTGCAAACTTTATAACTAAAAAAACTTTTCACTACTCTCCATCGACAAACTACTAACACTCTCTGCTGTTTCCTCCTCCTTCTTCCTTCCTTCCGCTGTCTTCGTTGGTTCATTTATACACGCGAAACGCGTTCTCTGGCTGGCTGGATTGTCCGCTCGGGCTGCCTTACATACATGGCGGCGCAAGATGGCGACCTCTCTAAAGCAAGGCCCTTGCTATACATATATATATATATATATATATATATATATATATATATATATAAACATAATTATAAGGCTACGAAAACCAAACGAATTTTATTTTATAGCGATTATACACTTATATAAACATATTAATGGGTAGAATATTCAGATTCAGATTCAGATTTGACAATAAACCATGCCAAATATTACACACTGGCCCTTTAAAGGATGCCTTCCTGATGGAAAATCCATAGTCCTCACTCTATGCAAAAATAAAAACAAAAGTTGATGTGAAGCTAACCTGAAACTTCAGTCGCCTGAGTTAAACAAGTCAAGCCTCTGTTGTGTAAAATTCCCTCTTTTTGCTGCTATCTATTCATTGCGGCTCCACCAGGAAAGACTGTTTGGAATTTTGTACTAAAAAGAACTTTAAAGGAGACTCATTGTGCTTTTCCTTATTTTCTGTCCTATAAATATAACATTAAAATGTTAAATGAGTTTCAAATATTGAGGTAAACATACGTAAATGTAATCCCTTTGAGCAAAAACCTCAAGCTTTAGATCATCCTCAATGCTCTGTTTATATTTTTTTCTACTTTCACAGCATGCTGACATCAGTCTGTGATGGATTTCTGTATATGGTATAAGGTATAGTATTCTCCCGGTGTTTACATTATGCAGCCTACACTGCTACAAGTAGCTGCACACTAACATTAGGGAAACATGTCATCTCAGTTGCTGATGTTGTTAATTTCTCCCTGATATCAGCTCATATTCCTGATGGAACATGTCGAGTTGTAATGAATTTGGTTTAGAAGCTTTTAGTAGTGATTCTTGACAGTAGAAAGTGCCACTATGCTCTGTTACAGTCATTCCCCAGCTGCAAGTAACCTGCTACATATAGCTATTAAGTCAGAGAAACATGCAATCTTGGTGGCTGTTGTTGCTAATTCTTCCCAATTTTCAGATCATATCACTATTGGAACATATCAGGTTGTAAAGATTTTGGTTTAGAAGTTTTTATTAGTGTTTTTTGACAGTATAAATTGCCTTTAGACTGTGTTACAGTAATTCCCTGGCTGCAAATACACTGCTGTCACAGTACTTTGCCTTCAATTTAATTTCCTCTTGATATCCTAATGTTGTGCACCAAACACTGAGTCAAAATCTTTGCCTCAGTGTTCTTTATGTTGTTTCTAACTGCTACAATCATGTGACCAATAACTAATACTAAGTCTTAAGTCTCGATGCTAAAAAATAATGTGAATTACCATTAACGCGCTACCATAAATACGCATCTTAACAAACAATTTTACGTAAGTGCTCGTACTTACATGCTACATGGAAACAAACTAATACCTGCTGACTTCACATTGTTAGCTCAGTATTATGTAATTCCTGCCCTACCTGCGCTTGTTTACTTTTTTTAATGTCCTTGTCCTGTCACATGATGAGTAGCGAAATTGAATCCCATCCTGTGGGAATCCCACAGAAATCCTGTGACCCACATGATCCCCGCAAAAATGTCAGCCTCTAATGCAGAGATGCGGAGATGCGGAAGACCTGGAAATGCTGACCAATCAGAGCAGACTGGGCTTTTTTGGCAGGGGGGGCTTTAAGAAACAGGCACCAAAACCAAGCCTCTCGGGCAGAAGGTGAATATGAATGTACAGACAGCACAGACAGAATGAGGAAAATAAAGTGTTTTTTGAACATTAAAGTAAACTTGTTCCCCAAAATACAAGTATGATGATCACGTAAGATAAACATTTGAATACATTTTTGCACTTAATGAGGACTGTGGATTTTGTCCCCCATCATTTAGACTACATTAAAGGGAATTGAGGATGAACAGGAAGAATTACAACTAGTAAAGCATGTTTCAAAGTTCATATGGGCAGATGACTTTTATGTTAAGACAGATTGAATCTGTAAACATGAGATATGAGTCAATTACACTGATGTGCAGTCATCCATTGATCATCTAAAAGGCTTCACAAGAAGAAAAAGGATAAGTTTGTTTGACCAGACTCATAGACAAATATGAGAAAACATGAGTGTTAAAGTGACGCTGCAGATCCATACAGGGCACACACACACACACACACACACACACACACACACACACACACACACACACAGACAAACAGAAGTACACTTATTGGAAAAATACCCATGACATCACCATCACTTTAGCTACCATTGACATGGTCCTATTTATGCACAGACGGCTGCTGCGTGCCACCAGGACATAAACACACACTTTTACGTACCACACCCTTACACACGCCCTAATACACCCTCACATACACACACGCAGTCACTCCACCCCATACACACCCATGCAACCACCTATATACCCACCCAATGCCGCAAACCTAGTCACCACGTCTTTTCTAGAAGTGTGCCCCTCCTTTCACACAACACACACACACCTCTCAACCTGCCCAGCAAACACATAGCAACCCAAACACTTAGTGTGTGTATGTGTGTGCCTGTGTAGTGGAAACTTTCATGGCTCCAGAGGTGTCACCTTCCAGACTGACGTCACACGTTTGCTCTCCTGACATTTACTGGAGGTTTCCTACTTGTTTCTGGTCTTTCCCCTCCTCTCCCTTTCTTTTAACACTTTCTCTTTCATTCTTGCTGTTATTCTCCCTCACACCCCTTTCTCGCAATACTTTTTATTTATTTATTTATTTAGTTTTTTAGTTTCTTTGGCTATTGATTGTGAGAACTAAATGTCATCAACCTTTTCTCAGAATAATTTCTTGGTTTGTTGAACTAAGTGAGAATACAGACGTGATTCTTTTCCCTGGTCAGTATTTTGCTGCGGTGTCCCATGTTAACACCAGCATGTGCTGTTGAGTGACAGGAGCTTATTCACATGTTCTCACAAGTCAGAAAATAAGACACTTTAAACTTTATAATTAATATGTGTGGCCTATCTGACACAGGTACATTTTTGCTATAATATGCTGGAGCAGAGTTCACGGAATAAATGTTTAGCTGACAAATCCTCTACATTGAATCCATGCCATAATAAACTGAGCTGCTCTAATTGCAAATCAAATCCCCAACAACGCCAAGTAAATGTGGTCTTCAATACTCTGAACTGAATATTAGTTCAACAGAAGTACAGTACAGGCCAAAAGTTTGGACACACCTTCTCATTCAATGCGTTTTCTTTATTTTCATGACTATTTACATTGTAGATTCTCACTGAAGGCATCAAAACTATGAATGAACACATGTGGAGTTATGTACTTAACAAAAAAAGGTGAAATAACTGAAAACATGTTTTATATTCTAGTTTCTTCAAAATAGCCACCCTTTGCTCTGATTACTGCTTTGCACACTCTTGGCATTCTCTCCATGAGCTTCAAGAGGTAGTCACCTGAAATGGTTTTCCAACAGTCTTGAAGGAGTTCCCAGAGGTGTTTAGCACTTGTTGGCCCCTTTGCCTTCACTCTGCGGTCCAGCTCACCCCAAACCATCTCGATTGGGTTCAGGTCCGGTGACTGTGGAGGCCAGGTCATCTGCCGCAGCGCTCCATCACTCTCCTTCTTGGTCAAATAGCCCTTACACAGCCTGGAGGTGTGTTTGGGGTCATTGTCCTGTTGAAAAATAAATGATTGTCCAACTAAACGCAAACCGGATGGGATGGCATGTCGCTGCAGGATGCTGTGGTAGCCATGCTGGTTCAGTGTGCCTTCAATTTTGAATAAATCCCCAACAGTGTCACCAGCAAAACACCCCCACACCATCACACCTCCTCCTCCATGCTTCACAGTGGGAACCAGGCATGTGGAATCCATCCGTTCACCTTTTCTGCGTCTCACAAAGACACGGCGGTTGGAACCAAAGATCTCAAATTTGGACTCATCAGACCAAAGCACAGATTTCCACTGGTCTAATGTCCATTCCTTGTGTTTCTTGGCCCAAACAAATCTCTTCTGCTTGTTGCCTCTCCTTAGCAGTGGTTTCCTAGCAGCTATTTGACCATGAAGGCCTGATTGGCGCAGTCTCCTCTTAACAGTTGTTCTAGAGATGGGTCTGCTGCTATAACTCTGTGTGGCATTCATCTGGTCTCTGATCTGAGCTGCTGTTAACTTGCGATTTCTGAGGCTGGTGACTCGGATGAACTTATCCTCAGAAGCAGAGGTGACTCTTGGTCTTCCTTTCCTGGGTCGGTCCTCATGTGTGCCAGTTTCGTTGTAGCGCTTGATGGTTTTTGCGACTCCACTTGGGGACACATTTAAAGTTTTTGCAATTTTCCGGACTGACTGACCTTCATTTCTTAAAGTAATGATGGCCACTCGTTTTTCTTTAGTTAGCTGATTGGTTCTTGCCATAATATGAATTTTAACAGTTGTCCAATAGGGCTGTCGGCTGTGTATTAACCTGACTTCTGCACAACACAACTGATGGTCCCAACCCCATTGATAAAGCAAGAAATTCCACTAATTAACCCTGATAAGGCACACCTGTGAAGTGGAAACCATTTCAGGTGACTACCTCTTGAAGCTCATGGAGAGAATGCCAAGAGTGTGCAAAGCAGTAATCAGAGCAAAGGGTGGCTATTTTGAAGAAACTAGAATATAAAACATGTTTTCAGTTATTTCACCTTTTTTTGTTAAGTACATAACTCCACATGTGTTCATTCATAGTTTTGATGCCTTCAGTGAGAATCTACAATGTAAATAGTCATGAAAATAAAGAAAACGCATTGAATGAGAAGGTGTGTCCAAACTTTTGGCCTGTACTGTACATTTACTCAATTAGATTATATTTCTTAAGGGAATAGCATAGATTTGGCCTTTGGAGAAAACATTCAGGGCTGGTGCCTCTGAAGCCCACCTCTGCTCTGCCCCTTGTACTAAACTGTTCGAGAAATAGCAGCCTACAGCCTAAAACTTCCCCTTAAACACAAATTGCAGTTTTTACATTTCTCGTTGTGTATGGATTAAACAAACCAGGCACAAATGTGTTAGAGAGATTTAGAGGTGCTCTTAGGCATATTTCTTTACTTCTGTACTTTCTTAACCAGGTAAAAGCTGTTTGCCCTGCTTCCAGTCTTATGCTAAGCTAATATAACCACCCCCTGACTTCAGCTCTACACTTTAACGTATCAGCAGACATAAGAGCAGTATCAATCTTTTCATCTCACTCTCAGAAAGAAAGACAATAAGCATATATCCCCAAAATGTTGAGCAACCCCTGATGCTGTAGCTTTTGCGATTCTAAACTAGGGCTGCAACTAACGATTATTTTCATTGTCGACTAATCTGTCGATTATTCCTTCCATTAGTCATTATAGCGAAAAATGTGTTAAAATGTTGAAAAATGTCGGTCTGTCTCTCCCAAACCCCAAAGTTATGTCATCTCATGTCTCGTTTTGTACTCACGCCAAAGGGTTTTAGTTCACCATCATGGGAGAGGTGTAAAGCTGCCAATATTTGAATGTAACAAGCTGCAATAAGAGTATTTTGGGGTACTTTTATAGTACTTTTCTATGGAAAATATATAAATAGTAAAAATACTAAAATAGTCACCAATTATTTTAATAGTCGATTAGTCATAGATTAGTTGACTAATAGTTGCAGCCCTATTCTAAACATTCACTGCTTGAGAGCGCTGTTGTACTTTAGCTTATTTCAGTATTTCCCATAGACCAGTGGTTCCCAACTGAACCAGCCACAGGTTTCAGAGTTTTCCTTGGTCATTAGTTCAAGGTCCACACAGTTAAATAGTCAGCATCATACTTGAATTTCAACATGTCCTCGAGCTAGTTTGCTGTCTCTGTTAAAAAGTTGTCTGTTAGTCACTTGCAACTCTGTCCTGGAAATTCACTGTACCTCAAAATTGAGTGTGTTTTTTTTTACAACCAAGATAGATAGATAGATAGATAGATAGATAGATAGATAGAAACTTTATTCATCCCGAAGGAAATTAAGGAACAGAACTTTGACACATTCTCGAGTCACTTGCGGTCCATTCAGAATGGATCAGCGTCCCACTTGGACTGTGACCCACCAGTTGGGAGCCACTGCCATAGACTGCATAAAATAATGGAAGTAGCAACTTTGATGTCACCCATTGGTTTGTGGACTCCCATATAAAATCTTGAGTTTGGCATTTTGGCTGTCATCCTCTGAGAGGTGGAGATAACCCTAATGCTAGCTGCTAGTTCATGGTGTATCTACAACAATGTGTAACTGTGACAATGTTAAAGTGAAGACCAGTGAGACACAGTCACACAGCAGACAGGACCTGCTTTCTCTCAAGCTGTACTCACTGATCAAGCTCCTGAGTTGAACTGCAGAGTGTTGAACTCCTCTCCTCCTCGCCTTTTTGTTTTCGTCCACACGTTCTACCTGGAATGGCGTCACCATGTTTCGATCCTAACCACCAGGTCCTGATGGCTCCGGAAGAAAATTTTGAACATTGTAAATTGAAATTGAAATGAATTTGTATACAAAATGTACAGAGAGGTAAAATCATCAAGTTTTGAAAAAGTATTGCAATTTCATTTTGTCTGGCGTAATGTTATTATCTTATATTATCTTTGTAATATGATTATCTTATATAATGTTATTACTATCCTAAAACATTCTCCAGGTCCTCTGTAACTCTGCAGGACTTATTTCCACCCTGCCCAGCAGCAGTACCGTGGCGAACGGTCCCTAACTGCAGGGAGAACGGAGCAGGCTTCCCTGGAGGTCCGCCGCTTTTCCCGGTCCCTCTTCTCCACACTTTGGGCTCTAGTTTCACAGACCGGGCGAGGCGGGGGCGCAGCGCACCTGCACTTCGCCAACTGGGTGTGGCCAGGCGGATTTTGGAAGTTTGGCACACTGTGCGCGCTGGCGCAGCTACTCGTCTGTCCCACCTCCGTCCCTCCTACCTGCGCAAGTCGGAAAGAGGGAGGAGAGAAGGCGTGGAGTGGGTTTTACACACATCACACCAATCAAATGAGCCCCTCTCCTCGCCCTTAAATGTGCCGCACGAAGGCGTAATGAGAGTTTATTCAATTCGCCATTGCAGAAGAGAGCAGCAGCGTCAGACGGCCAAACTTCTCCCAGGAGGAACCTGATGTCTTGGTCTGGGAGGTCTGCTCGCAGTGTCCGAATATACGGAACTGCGAGCAGACCTCCACGAGCTGATGATGCAAAGGTAGCCTGGGAGAAGGTCACCACAATTGTAAATCAATGATGCGTTTCTCTCGTGCACACGCGCTCTCTCTCTTTCTCTCTCGCAGTCTCACTCTGTTTCTTTTCTTTTGACTTTTCTAAGATGACAGATGCTGAATATATACTCCCTATCTGATGCTGTGGCTGTTTGTGGTTGGCTGAGAGGGGTGTGAACTCATTAGTTTGCAGCTGTTTAATCAGATCAGGTTGGGTTTCCATTACGCGTGCCAAACGTGCCAAACGGTGCCAATCCCCTTTGATCTGACATCAGATGTGACGGGACAGTCAATATAGAGATACATTTATGTGCTGATTGCAGATAGTTGCATTGAATAGTGTTTTTTTGGCTATTTATTGCATCGTTAATGTGCCTGATATTCACTGCGGGTGTCCGGCAGGCATTACAGGGGGGCGAACACCTGTTACCTACGCCCATTGTCAGCCGCCTCTACCGTGGTCACTGATGACGCGTCTTCACCAGTCAGGATGGCTCTCCTTAACCCTATGGGCCCTAGGCGTTTTTTGGGGTATTTTTACTGCCTTTGCTTCTAAGCTCATATCACAGTCATTATAAAGGCTACATACACATGCTATATCTTGTTTTTTTTTTTCAGGACAATGTGGGTTATCCAAATTTGCCATCATTACATGTCCTTCTATGTGCCTGTATTTTATATTAATTTTTATATCAATGAAAAAAACAAATCCGTGTGACTAAATTCTTACATTTTGACATGTATCTCACCATTGCAAGTTGGAAGAAGACATATTCTGCCATATATGAAGAGGGGAGACTCTCTGGAATCTGGCAATATAAGAACCATGACGCTGGGACATTCTGTCACTTCACAGCTGTCCAAAACATGTGGTTTGTGCCAGGCGGACATGATTGCCAGTATTTTTTCATTATTGCAAGAAATTCCATTGACTCATTCACAAGTCAAAAATGTGTTTTATCTGAAAGAAACATGCAATATTTACATCTAAGATCATAGAAAAATAGTCAACCAAGTGCAATGATGTCCTCCAAGATAATATTTGCCACTTTGTTTGCAGTAAACAAAGTTTGTTGTTGTTTTTCAGTTTCAGTTATATACTGGGGGGCATTTTGGGCATTGGGGAGGAACACATGTCCCCCTCAATGTATATGGTGACTACAGCCCTGTCAGCATGCATAATTAGGCTATAGTTGTCTGGGTGCGCAAAGGTGAAGTGGCTGGTCTTGTCATACAAAGTTTGATGGAGTGTCATCTGGACAATATGAAGATATTTGCATCTTGAAAGCCGGACTACAAGTGTGGATAGACAGGGAGAAACACACGCAAGCCTAAGACGTGGTAAGATACGATATTCCTCACTATATGAAGTGACTGATAACAAGATCTGTATAATGGGTTGTAAAGAAATTCGTCAGGTTTTTATTTTGTAGACACTTAATCTGTATTTATAGCGTGATGGGATGACAGCACAATGATGTGTGTGGTGTCAGTGGAAAGCTCTGCTCCTGCGCTTTCATGTGATATGCGTGGCATTTCTGTGCGAGCCTGTGTTCGCGAGTAATCCATCCAAGGGTAATGTGTGTGCAGAGCTGTATGAAAGCTCTGTTATTCATGATTTTAGTGTAATTTTATCATTTTTTTTCACTGTGAAAACATTGGACTAGCAGCAATTCCGCTGTTTCACGTGATATGCGTGGTTTCTCGCTATGACGCACGGTCGCGGAGAAAATCAGTAGAGAAGAACAGGTGTGAATTTGGACGCACAATGCGTCGTTCGGGCCCATAGGGTTAACGCCCACTCCGTGTCCAATAAGACGTCTCTCCTTAATGACTTATTCACTAGCAAAGATATGGATTTTCTGTTTTTAACCGAAACATGGCAGTGGGTTTCTGAATATGTCCATCTTAATGAGCTCTGCCCAGCAGCCTGTAGTTACATCAGCTCACCAAGACTGTCAGGCCGCGGTGGTGGACTTGCCATGGTGTTCAAAGACTGTTTTGGTTGCCGGCTGGTCAGCACTGACACTTTCCCTTCTTTTGAACTGCAAATGACAAAAGTTGGACGTATAAACCCATTCTACTGTGTTTTAATTTATCGTCCTCCAGGCCCCTCTGGTCCTTTTTTGTCTGAGTTTAATGAGTTTTTATCCTCTGTTATAAAACTAGATAAAGTTTTAATGTTTGGTGATTTTAACCTGCACATCGATGATGCTACTTCACAGGCTGCCTCTAATTTTCTTGACATTACAGAGTCTTTTAATTTTAAGCAGCATGTCTCTGGCCCTACACACAGAGCTGGTCATACACTGGACTTAGTCTTTTGTTATGTTCTTTGTATTGATAGTATTCGCTTAGAGGACCTCCATTTTAGTGATCACAAATGTGTTTTATTTAATGTCTCTTTTGATCTGGATCTTTTGCCCAGTAAACATTTCTCCCGCCACCGCATCATCAACCAGAGCACAGTGGAAAATTTCTCAGGCTTATTTAACCCTGACGTACTTTTTAACTGTAGTGAGGTAGAGACTTTTGTTGAGTTATTTAATGAGCAGTGCTCAAATATACTTGACAGAGTGGCCCCCTTTAAATCCAGACTTGTGTCTACTGTTAAATCCTCTCCCTGGATTGATAACCACATTCATAGTGTTAGGCGGGATTGTAGGAAATATGAACGTCTATGGAAAGCCACCAAACTTGACATCCATCGACAACATCTTAAAGAACTCTTAGGGCATTTTAATGAAATGGTGAGAGATGCTAGGTCTGCATACTTCGTCAAAATTATTGAATCTAGCAAGGGAAATTCTAGTGTCCTTTTTGACACCATCAACTCTATTGTATCTCCTGTACTGCCACTTCCTCCTGTTTTCTCAGACACTGACTGTAATTCTTTTCTTAAGTATTTTGTTGGTAAAGTCAACACTGTCAGAGCAAGCATCTCCCCATCCTCCAATCATCTGCCCGTTGGTAACCCCAGCCCCACAATTTTGAACTCCTTCTCACCTATATCTATAGATGACCTCTCAAATTTGGTGTCGAAAATCAAGCCATCATCCACCCCTTTCAACATTCTACCTCTATCTCTGTTTCTTAAAGTCTTTAATTCCATTGGCCCATCTATCGTATCCATGATCAATCTCTGCCTGTCACCTGGCTCAGTTCCTTCCCAGTTGAAACATGCTGTTGTGCAGCCATTGCTGAAAAAAACAAATCTTGACTCTTACCTCCTAAAAAACTACAGGCCTATCTCCAAGCTACCTCTTCTCTCCAAACTCCTGGAAAAAACTGTTGCTGGGCAGCTCTCTTCACTGATAGATTCACATATGTTGTATGACACCTTTCAGTCCGGTTTTCGGAAGCTGCACTCCACTGAAAAGGCCTTGGTTAAAGTTACTAATGATATCCTGATGGCGGCGGATGATGGGAAATGCTCTCTCCTTGTTGTACTAGATCTCAGTTCAGCTTTTGATACAGTTGATCACAAGATCCTCTTGAGCAGGTTGTACCATTATGGTATCTCTGGGTCTGCATTAGACTTTTTAAAATCATATCTGACTGATAGGAGTTTTTCTGTGTCTGTGGATCAGTTCATGTCTGTCCCGGCACCTTTGTCATGTGGTGTCCCGCAGGGTTCTGTCCTCAGTTCTATGTTATTTGCCCTCTATATGTTGCCTCTAGGTCGCATTATTGACAGATTTGAAGGCATTTCCTATCATTTCTATGCAGATGACATTCAACTGTACTGTTCATTTTACCTGAAGAGGTTCACAAACTATCTAGTTTACTTGATTGTCTGGAGGCCATAAAAATCTGGATGTCGGACAACTTCCTCCAACTTAATAATGAAAAGACAGAAATCCTAATTGTTGCCCCAGACATTGTAATCTCAAACATGAAGTCTTGTATCGGGTCTTACGTAACCAATTGTGTCCAACGCAAACTTCGTAATTTAGGTGTCATATTCGACCAAGCCCTATCATTTGATAATCACATCAGCCTACTCACCCGATCTTGTTTCTCACAACTTAGGAACATTGCCAAATTAAGGTCAGTTGTGTCCAAAGCTAAATTGGAAATGATCATTCATGTTTTTATTAGCTCTCGCTTAAACTATGCCAATGCACTTTTTACCTGTTTGAATAAATCCTCTCTGGCCCGTCTCCAAACTATCCAAAATGCTGCTGCTCGGCTTTTAACCCGTAGCAATAAGAGGGCTCATATCACTCCAATCCTGTCCTCCTTGCACTGGCTTCCAGTAGAATTCCAAATCAACTTTAAAGTATTGCTCCTGACTTTTAAAGCCCTACATGGTCTAGCCCCTGCATACATCACAGACGTCCTTCAACCTTACACTCCTTGTCGCACTCTAAAATCCTCGGATCAGCTCCTACTGTCAGTTCCACGTACTCGTTTCGTCACTTGTGGAGACTGAGCTTTCCAAGCAGTTGCTCCCAAACTTTGGAATGCCCTCTCCTTTTCGTTGCGATCCGCAGCGTCATGTGACACTTTTAAAAAACAACTGAAAACACTGCTCTTTAGCCAGACCTTTGGTTAACTAACTCCTTTTACCCCATCAATCTCTTACTATTTTTCTTTTATCTAATGTTTTATTTACATTTTGCACTTTGCAGACACCTTGTCTTTTGCCTTGCTTTGTTTTTAATGCTTTGTTTTGTGCTTTGTTTTTAATGTTGTGTTATATTGTTGTACTTGATTTGTCTACTGGAAAGCACTTTGTGATCTAGTATCTGTGAAAGGTGCTATATAAATAAACTTTACTTACTTACTTAAACTTTACAATGCTAATGCTAAAAAAAATTAAACATACGACTCCTTGGAGGGTCTTTAAGTGAACTCAAATGCTGAACAAGACATTCTAGGTGACCAAAACAATAACAATTACAATTTACTTTCATGAACTGAAAACACACTGAAATAGCGACCACAAGGCTATGCCTATACTCTGGAATCTGGGGTTGCGCCATGGGTATGTCACATAAGCAATGTTGTCATTGTCGTAACCGATTGTCACACACACAAACTCAACAGAGTGAAGTCAGACAACAGCAAAGAGGCCGTGGTGCAGATGAAGGGAATATAACTTCAAGATTACTCTAGTTGCTACAGTTGTTACTGTAAGAAAGTGCGATAAAACCTCTGCCAGCCAAGCCAATAATTATCAATACATGTGATCAGCATGTAGAAAGCCATATGTCAATCTGCTCTGTCCGCAGTCTCTCATTCTCCGCTATTATGATTTACGATTGCGGTCGACACAAGCACATCGCGCTCTCGGTGCAAACAGCAAAGTATTAAAGACAAACTAAAATGAAAGCTGTCTGTATGTAGGCTAACACTTTATCTTAAAATGTACCTGAGGCAGCCGACATGCAGACAGTGAGTCTCCTCAGTAGAGAGTAACAGTGCCAGGTCACCATCGCTCAGGCATCCCTCCTCCTCTTTCAGCTCTCACCAGCGTGTGAAACCCGGGCCAATATTAATCCTTGTTCGGGCTCTTGTTTTATCGCTCTCCCGTTTTCTTTTCTTTTTCTCCTTGGACAACACCCTCGCCTTCTTCCTTTTCTTTGACTCTTCAGTCATGACAACCATGTATAACTTGTTTCACCTTGGTTCAGCTACGCTACTCTAAAGAGAGAAGGGGGATATGACGTATGCCATAAAGCAGCCAAATTTTGTAGTCTTCTTTGTGTCTGGGTTCCCACCTGATCCCCGAAACTGCATAGTGCCAGCGCAAGTGAAACAGACGCTCTCAAGCAATTGAGACAGAGGTGTCATCCAACCTATTGTGAGTTGATGTACCATCAGAAGAATCTTGGATATATATTTTGAGGGCTCAAACACTCCATTGTGTTGCTTTAAAGTGATGTACACATTAATGCACCAATAATGATTCTTAAATGGGCCCTTCTGCATAATGTGTAATTTTACTTCTGGTACTCTTAAGTGTTTTCTGATGCTGATGCTTTTGTACTTTTATTTGAGTAGGAGTTTGCCTGCAGGTATTTTACTTAAAACAGAGTATTTCTACACTCTAGTATTACTTATTTTACTTAAGTAAAAGATCTGAATACTTCTTCCACTACTGCCTCTGGAAAATAAAGTGCTGAACCACCAAAGTAGCTCTTCTCTTAGCATTAAGCTGCCTGATGATAGACTCCACATTGGCCTTGGTGCTGTAGGAATCACATTTGTGACCCAACACAGTATAGATTACCAGCTAATCCACATAAACCCTGCTTTCTCTCCCTTTTCCTCTTTCTCTCTTTCTACCTGGACCAGTTTTATTGGCGTCCTGGTTTTGGCCCAACTGCTGTGCGCTTTTTAAAGTGCGGTCAGCACAGTTCACAATAAAGTAGGAACATGTGTACAGACAAACACTCCCCATGCTCGCTGCTACCGTTGCTACAAACTCACACCGCCTAATTAAATTCAAAATGTCAAGTTCGATTATTGTCCAAAAGAGTTTACAGCGCAGTAAATGTTTTCGACGCTTTCGAAATATATCACAGAGAAATGTGTTTTGGTTTAACTGCTTTTCACTGACAACAAAATGACAGTTGAAGGAAATCCCTGTGTGTCTTTATTACTTTAACATTTTTGTCTTTCCCTTTTTTTCTGTCACATATCCTTCCCTGATTGTTGTCCTCTCACCCTCGTCCTCTCCTTACCTCTCCCCACTTTATTTAAATTGTTGCTGCTTTGTCTCTGATCCGTCTACTTTCTTCATGCGTCTTCTCAATGTCCTCTTCCCCTCCTGCCCTCCTTCCTCCTCTTTTACTCTTTTCTTCATGCCTCTCCAATCAGCCCCAGGTCTGGTTTAGCGCTGAAATCAACCCTGTGATTTAGAGTGACACCGTTAATCAGGGTTGGGCTAAACTTGGACATGTGTGCATTACACTGTATGTGAATGTGGTGTGTGTCCCTGTGTGTATATTCAACAAGGAAAAGAACTCTTTTGTCTGCTTGCCAACATGGCTGGTACAACTGTCCCTCTTTTATCAGCCAACTAGATATTAGTTATAAAATAGCTCAAATGATGGTTGGTTTCCTGCCAAAGTGACTAGTGTTTTGTAACATACCAAACGCAAACAGATTGTTTGTGTGTCTGGTAGTAATTTTCCACTTTGGTGTTTTCATGCGTGAGTGTGTGTGGCTAGTAGTATGCACTTTTTGTGTGTGTGTTCTAAATATATTGATAGCCAATACGTCGAGCTGACCTTTAGTACATTGGAACATGTTTATTATGAGATCTGTAGCTTTAGATTGGGCAGTAAGGACTAAAAGAAGAAAGACATTGTTTTTGATGAAGAATGTGGCCATTGGGGGTGTAATGACACATCGATCTGGTTCCATGTATTGATTCAGTAATCAGTGATTCAATATCATTGATGCAAAGTGAAAACATCAATACCTATTGTCATCTTTAAGATATGACTTAATTTTGAAATTCCAGTGGCACGTCTGGGTCACCATTTTTGTCCAAGCACACCTCCTTCTCAAACATTCAAACAAAACTAGCGACCCCAGCGCCAGGCAGACAACGGTAAGCAGCCAAGAAAAAGACAATAAGGATATCTACTGATATTGTCTCATGTCAATCACTGAACCCTGAACTGCATGGAAATAAAATTGTGTTGACTTGTGATATCAGCAAATATTGTATCCTTCTCCAAAGAATCAGTATAATAACGTATCGTGATGAAACTTAGTGACCATGCCTTGATATTCTGTAAAGTTTTCTGCCCAATTGACCCACACATATGCTCATCTTTCCAAGACACATCCCTGTGACATTCAGACAGGTAGTAAATCAAGTTTTATTGATGACAAGTTTGACTGCAAAGAAGTATTGACGGTGTACAATAATTGACAGATATGTTCTAATGAAGTAGAGACAGTGTGGATACCAGGTTAGAAAAGGTTCATTTTTTTTGCTTACATATATTACATTTGGATTGAAAAGAAGCATATTTAGGTAGCAACAATGAATAGAATGAATACAGTTATTCAGTGCGTTTACATTTCTGTCACTGGCAGATTTATTTTGAGTTTTTATAGATGAATGTCCTGATGTTTGTTTTTCACTATTGCACTGCAAACTATGCACATGAAAGCCCTGTTTTATGTCATCTGTGGTGCTATGCCTCATCTCCACTCCATTTATTGATTTAGAAGGCGAAAAGGGACTATGTAGGACATTAAACATGAATATTGACTTTTCAGTTTATCTGACCAGTTAGCTGAATGAGACTTTTCATCTACAGTGGCATGGTTGGTCTCAATTCAAAATATACACTCCACTGCCAGTTTATTTGATAAACTAGCTTTAACTAATGCAATCTAATACAACAGTCAAGGGTGTTGATTCCATTGTTCCACTGTGTTGTTTTTTTTTAGGCTGAAGTTAGTGGTGCTGTTAAACTGTATTGCATTATAGTGACGGTGTTTCCATTATTTTGTCCACCCCATTTATATAAATACAGGCAGGTTAAATAACAAAGTCTTTAGTAAAATGCTGTACAAAATGCTCCAAAATGATTGTACAATTGAAAGAACACTTATCTTAAACAGGATTTTAACAACTTCTTTTTTGTTTTCTAAAGTGACAGTGGCATAATTATCATATACTATGCAATGAAAATGAAACTATAAAAGTAACTGCCACTACCACATATTTAAAGGAATAGTTTAACCCTAATGATCACATGTATATTGATTACTCAACCTGTGTTATGTTGAATTCTTAAGGACAACGTATTTCTTGCATGCCTCTATGGTGAATGAAGTAGGGCTGTAGTCTCCTGGTTAACTGGTTGATTATTTGGTCGATATGCTCTCATCCAACCAAATTCTCATTGGTCGAATAATCGGCGTGTTACTTTCATAAGGAGAAAAGTGCTACATCAATATCTTTCGAGGATTAATCCATTATTTCCTGCGGCAGGAGGGACAGGCTAAGTTACCTGTGAAAATGGGGGTGTTTTCAAGACACCTCTTTGTTTACACAACGTTGAACTCACCCACCCTAACGCTCAGCGTCGCGGTGACGCAGACCTCCTGTCTGTTTGAGTATACTGACACTGTTTCCCTCAAAGGAAAGGCTAATTTATACAATGTAAAATGCCATAGGCTGGCGCTAATAACGTTTTTATTTGTTTGGAAAACGTGTTTAGCATGACAGTTGTTTTGTCGGTGAATTTTGTGAGTTGTAATGGAGCCAAATTGAGTGCCCCTACCTTTGTTAAATGTTGCTGTTGTCCCTGACTTTATATGAGACAAGGGAAAGATCACTAGCTGCTAGGCTAATTTATACAATGTAAAATGCCATAGGCTGGTGCTAATAACGCTAGCATGTTGTATTTGCTTGGAAAACGTTTTTAGTGTAAGACAGTTGTTTTGTCCGTGAATCTTGTGAGTTGTAATGGAGCCAATTTATGTGCCGTTACCTTTGTTAAATGTTGCTGTTGTCCCTGGTTTTACATGAGAAGAGGGAAAGATCGCCAGTAGCTAGGCTAATTTACACAATGTAAAATGCCTTAGACTTGTGCTAATAACGTTAGCATGTTGTATTGGTGGGGGAAATGTGTACGGATAAAGACAAGTGTGTCTGTCAATGCTGCAATTTATAGTGAAGCCAATTTGCTTACTTGTGTTTGAAATTGTCTCTATTAAGCCATATTTAATGTGTGTTTTGAACCAACTAAACTATACAGCACTTAACAGAGTCCTCCACCGCCGACTAGCTTTTGGAGGTGTAACTGCAGAGTGGCAGACACACCACTGCAGAAGTAAAAATAATGTGCAGATTTTTTTTTTCCCCCCATGACTGATCCCATCGATTAGTTGAAGATTATGTACGACATCAGTCAACCAAGATTTTCTTTGGTTGACTATAGCCCTAGAATGAAGAATCAGAAAACTGAAAAAGAATTTTTTTCATAAATTTAAGTCATGGAGGTGCGTGTTTACCCACAGCAAAACCATATCAAAACATCAGTTTACAAACTCTCACATAGCTCATGCAGAATACTCCAAGTCTAATTTATCCAGTCCTATGCTCAGTACTTCTCAAACAGATGGTCCTTTCCAATAGGAAACTTAACTAAAAGTGAAAATTATGTGCTCTCTTCAGAGCCAGACTCCATTTGACATAAACAGTAATTCTACATTGCTGAACACAGGAGAAGCTGGTCTACCACTGCTATGATCAATAAGTTTCATTTTTGTTTTAGTTCCCCATCGAGAGGGGCTGTCTGTTTGGGAAATACTGAGGTTATGAACAGAAATGAGACTTGGATTATGCTGCATGAGTTGTGTGAGAGTTTAAACAGATGTTTTGATAGGGTTTTGCTGTTGTTAAACATGGAGCCCTTACACTACAATTCATCAAGAATTTTCTCTGTTGTTGGATTCTTCGTTCACCAAAGGTATGCAAGGAAATCAAAGTTTTCTTCACAACTTCAGTGTAACGCGGGGTGAGTCATTGATATACAAATGGTAATTTTGGGGGTGACATATTCCTTTAATTCCAGACAATAATGATCCATTCGTTCTTCTTGCTCTGGTTCAGCAGTGGGGTGAAAGTACATTTTATTATAGCTTTCCACCACAAGCCAGACAGAAGCCTTAACTCCCCCAGCCTTAAAAATAATCAGCCAAGGACTGAGCACTGTCTTACAAAAATAAAACTACAAAAAAAAGTAGAGGTTTGGCTTTAACCCAGCTAGACCCCAGGGCTGAGCTGTAAGACACAAGCGCTGTAAATGTTCAGCACCTGATCATTTGTGTGTTTTGGACTTCCACATCCCTCCCCATTGTTATGGCAGGAGGACAGAGGGAGGTATAGAGAGAGGGAGAGAGGGGAAAAAAGCCCACCAGAGTCGTCGCTCGTAACCCCGGGGCAGGCGGATGCGTGACGTGATTGACAAGGCTGATTCTCCCTCAGTATATTGCTGCGGGTTTTTTAAAACCCTGGTCACAACTTTACATTTATTTAGACAAGGATCCTTCTGGGCTGCTGAGAAGCCACAGAAACCAGAAGATGTCTGACAGAGACAAGTATTAAGAGTGTGTGTGTGTGTTTGGTCTGACAGGCAATTTGTGCTAAACTAACCTACATACCCGCCTTGCTACGTAGCACCTTCACAAGTTTAAGGGACAGTATTAAAATTATGGAGGGAGGAGAAGAAAAAGAGAAGAAAAGGGGGAGGGTTTTGCTTTCTTTTTTTCTTTTCTTTTGGCTGATGAGAGGGTTGCTAAATATCTCTTGGACAACAGGACAGGGAGGGCCCTTTAACTTTTCCATTATCATTCCAGAGAAAATATCAAATACATTTTAACCAGCGCTATTTTTGATTTTTTTGTATTCAGAATTGACCATAGAAGTTGACCATATTTAGCCGAGAGGGTGGAGCTGGGAAGGGGTGAGGGGTCAATCTGACTGAGACCTTGTTGTGACACCTAGCAGACAACCCTTAATAACATGTAAGTTTAAACTTAATATAATTTGAACGGGTGAGCTATATTAAAATACCAATACAGTTTTCATGAATGGGAAAATTAGATATAAAGACCAAAATTGTTTTTTGTTCCAGTTTGTAAACATGATTCCTGCTGTAAAATTGGAGAATTTAACATGGGGATTTATGGGGATTGACTCACTTTTGGAGCCAGCTTCAAGTGGACATTAGAGGAACTGCCCCTCTGCATTGGCTTTTCTTTTTTTTTTTTTTTTTAAGCTCTATAGGTTGCCACTTGGTCAAAAACAACTATCAGGGTACCTGCAGTACCCACAATTTGACTTTGACTTTGTAAAATTGAGTTTAAATGTATCATTTAAAGTCACAATGAAAGCTCCTGGTTCAAAATTAAGTATTGCTGGATTATTCTGTAAACAGGGTGCAACATTTTGGTAAATTTTCCATCATTTTGGCATTGCTAACTTGACTTATATTGTTTGATTTGGATACTATGTGAAAATGATTACATTAATGTTTAAAGTGGGCCCTGTTTACACCTGGTATTAACATGCACCTTAGGTGACTGAGTCACAAGTAAACGACTCTAAGTATAGGTGTGAATGCTCAGACTATAGTCAGAGCTTGTCTGGGCTGCATATGGACACGTTCTTTCAGCAGTGTGTATACTAATGTTTCCTGGGCGTTATTGAAGGACTGCCTACTTAGCTGACATCCTTACTTATCCGACTCCCCACTGAATAGGCCAAATTTCTGTTGCTGCCATTGTACTGGTTAGATGCAACCCTGAGGTACCATCTCTGGAGCCGCTCTCTTCCCAGCAAACAGTCAGTACCACGTCCATCTGGTTGGCATGAGCCAACACAGCAGCAGCTTTGCACACAGCCGTGTGATGCCAGCAGTTAGACCTTTCACTGTGTGTGCGCAGGCGGACTCTCACATGCTGTCCCTGGTGTGGAGCTCACACTCCTGCAGCAGTAGTCTACTGGCACTGAAGAGGCAGAGAGACCACAGGGTGCATTAGCTAGAGTGCTAGGGCCAGGCAAGGAGGGGCTGAGCGAATCAGTGTGTTGCATGCAGCTCTGTTATGAAAGAAGAAAGACCAATTTTACCTATTTTGAATAATAAAAAGACAGAAAATCAATATGTAGTGCTCAATGTTTATTTTGGCAGGTTGCCACAAAAAAACAAAAAAATCATTGTTTGAGAAATACTGCACACTCTTGCACAGCCTGTCCTCTTGAAGCAAACTAATAATTTGGTGATGAGGTGTGCGTACTGCACGACAAACTTATCGCTGATTTAAAACAACACATTTGGTCACTGCAAATGGCAAGAATGTATTTGTTTATTAGCATATAGAGCGGAGAAGTGAGATCCAATCACAAGTGGCCAGTTGGGACCCATGTGGAGATGTACAGTACAGGCCAAAAGTTTGGACACACCTTCTCATTCAATGCGTTTTCTTTATTTTCATGACTATTTACATTGTAGATTCTCACTGAAGGCATCAAAACTATGAATGAACACATGTGGAGTTATGTACTTAACAAAAAAAGGTGAAATAACTGAAAACATGTTTTATATTCTAGTTTCTTCAAAATAGCCACCCTTTGCTCTGATTACTGCTTTGCACACTCTTGGCATTCTCTGGATGAGCTTCAAGAGGTAGTCACCTGAAATGGTTTCCACTTCACAGGTGTGCCTTATCAGGGTTAATTAGTGGAATTTCTTGCTTTATCAATGGGGTTGGGACCATCAGTTGTGTTGTGCAGAAGTCAGGTTAATACACAGCCGACAGCCCTATTGGACAACTGTTAAAATTCATATTATGGCAAGAACCAATCAGCTAACTATAGAAAAACGAGTGGCCATCATTACTTTAAGAAATGAAGGTCAGTCAGTCCGGAAAATTGCAAAAACTTTAAATGTGTCCCCAAGTGGAGTCGCAAAAACCATCAAGCGCTACAACGAAACTGGCACACATGAGGACCGACCCAGGAAAGGAAGACCAAGAGTCACCTCTGCTTCTGAGGATAAGTTCATCCGAGTCACCAGCCTCAGAAATCGCAAGTTAACAGCAGCTCAGATCAGAGACCAGATGAATGCCACACAGAGTTCTAGCAGCAGACCCATCTCTAGAACAACTGTTAAGAGGAGACTGCGCAAATCAGGCCTTCATGGTCAAATAGCTGCTAGGAAACCACTGCTAAGGAGAGGCAACAAGCAGAAGAGATTTGTTTGGGCCAAGAAACACAAGGAATGGACATTAGACCAGTGGAAATCTGTGCTTTGGTCTGATGAGTCCAAATTTGAGATCTTTGGTTCCAAGCGCCGTGTCTTTGTGAGACGCAGAAAAGGTGAACGGATGGATTCCACATGCCTGGTTGCCACTGTGAAGCATGGAGGAGGAGGTGTGATGGTGTGGGGGTGTTTTGCTGGTGACACTGTTGGGGATTTATTCAAAATTGAAGGCACACTGAACCAGCATGGCTACCACAGCATCCTGTAGCGACATGCCATCCCATCCGGTTTGCGTTTAGTTGGACGATCATTTATTTTTCAACAGGACAATGACCCCAAACACACCTCCAGGCTGTGTAAGGGCTATTTGACCAAGAAGGAGAGTGATGGAGTGCTGCGGCAGATGACCTGGCCTCCACAGTCACCGGACCTGAACCCAATCGAGATGGTTTGGGGTGAGCTGGACCGCAGAGTGAAGGCAAAGGGGCCAACAAGTGCTAAACACCTCTGGGAACTCCTTCAAGACTGTTGGAAAACCATTTCAGGTGACTACCTCTTGAAGCTCATGGAGAGAATGCCAAGAGTGTGCAAAGCAGTAATCAGAGCAAAGGGTGGCTATTTTGAAGAAACTAGAATATAAAACATGTTTTCAGTTATTTCACCTTTTTTTGTTAAGTACATAACTCCACATGTGTTCATTCATAGTTTTGATGCCTTCAGTGAGAATCTACAATGTAAATAGTCATGAAAATAAAGAAAACGCATTGAATGAGAAGGTGTGTCCAAACTTTTGGCCTGTACTGTATTCTAATGCCAGGTGTGAACAGACCGACTTAGAGCTTTCCACTTGTCATCGGATTACCCAAGACGCATGTTGTTACAAGCTGTACAGGGGCTGGAAAGCATCTACTATCTCAAACTCTTTTGTAATAGTGTCATATTATTTAGAAATATTTTGGGGAGACGTGGTGTTGTATCTTTTCAAAAACAATAGTTAGATGGTGAGGGTCCAAAAAAAGTGTAAAGAGGAAGGTCTGACTAGGTCTTTTAAAAAAAAGTTGAACAGTTGGATTCAGCCCACCCCAGTGATTTTCATACAATCCCTGAGAAGAGCAAAGCACCACCAAGAGATGGCCAGGGGAGATTAGGAAGCAGTGAATATCAACTTATGCTTCTGGTTTTGGTCTGGGTGTGATGATGTGCGTGTTTGTGTGTGCCTTGGACGCAGATGAAAAGTAAACTAAGATGTAATAAGCTGGCGCAAGAGAGTCTTAAAGTCTTTGGTAGAAAGCCGGGGTCTTGTTTCAAAGTGCAAAATCTGCTGTAAGCCCCCACAGACGCAGACTAAACACAGCATCGGCCCTATTGTTGTTCTGCACTGTTACAGCCCTCCCTGGAGATTTAGCAGGAGCCATAACCCTCTGCTGCTGCGACAGGCAGCCAATAGCCACACTACTTACCAATGACCTGGCCACTGAGGTCACATCACAGCCTGATCATGAACATTTATAGAGCGCTAGATTGGAAAATGATGGGATTTGGGGTTGTTTTGTTTTTTTGACAGTTTTCAGGTATGCCGGTGAGACAAATCCTGACTAGTTTCAATTGCTTTCCCAGCATAAATACAAAGTAGAGGCAGGAATATGGCATCGTTTCCTTTTATGACAGAACAGTTGGTGATAATCGATTCAGCATGTTCATCATTTCTAACCATTGTATTTTAAGACCTGGACAAAATGTTTCACGTCAATTTTTTTCCAGCTAATACATGACTAGTCACTCCATCTTCAGATTTTTTTTTCACATCAGTTTCCATCACGTGTCGTTCTGTGGTTTGAAGACCATGTATACACAAAGTTCCGGGAAGGAAAAGGAGAGAGTTTACTGGAAGAGGTGGCCCATTACTGAAAGCATGGAGTTGGATCTGTGGATAGGTTGAAGGTCAAACAAACCCTACGCATTTGTTCCGTCCATTATGGTGGACGTATAGGATGGTTGCACACGCAGTTAGGCTTGTATGCATTTGTGTATATTTAGAGTGTGTGTGCATGTCGTCTCCACCTGGCTCTGGGTTTCATCGCCATCTCCCACTGGCGTCTCTGGATCATGTAATCTACCATGTTAACTCAGTGATTACCTATCATTACTCAGAGGTCCAGTTTCAGTGACACCATTCAATCCAACATCTAATCTGGGTGTTTACCACGTGTCAGCAATGACTTCTCTTTTCCGAGTGCAAAGTCTGGGTTGAAAATAAACATCTTCTTTTTACTCAGAGCACAAAGTAAGATTAACTTTAACTAACAGAGGCAGATAGTGAACATGATATGGCTATAATTATAGACTGTCTGGTAGGAAATGGTGAGATTTGAGTTGGAGTTTTAAAGGGCTATTGTGTCAACCAACCACAGACACTGGAAGTCATCAGTGCACTACTGAATGCGTGTGTGCAAATGCTTGTGCTGGAGGTAATAACTTTTTTAATTTGCCTTTGTTTGCCTCAGTCACTATCCATAGAAGCCAGGGAGGCCACATTTACACTACAAACCTTAAAGCTGCACTAATCAATCAATCAACACATACAGAGAATTATCCCCCACAGTTCCTCTCAGGTCTCCAGTGCATTTTAGCTTATTTCAGCTTGTTGTTTTGGTTTTACATCCTGTAACTTTACTGTTTTGGTTCACTCTCACTACTTTTATCAACTCTGGCTCCACCCACAATAGGCAGCGATTTCCAGACAAGAAAAAGCTGTGATAAACCCACTGTACACTTCCTGCCCAGCACCAAAAAACCACCACAGTTAGCAACTAGCTGGTGAACAAAGTGGGGCCTTTAGCGGTAAAAGAGCAAGCAGTTGGGGAACACCAAAACGGAGCTGAAAGGAGAGTGTATATTGCGCTTCGGTCTCATCAGGTAGACACACAACAATTGAATGCTAATGTTGTTCCATGTTTTCTGGATGTATAAATAGCCACTTTTTGCTATTATGTTTACCAAAAGACCAAGAAATCAATTAATGCTGCTTTAGTCTGTGTAACTTTTGTTGACCATTGTAGCCATTAAGGAATAATGATAAAGCCTAAAACATGATGTATCTTTAGAGAAGAGTCATAAAATTAGCAACTGACTCAGTAACACAACATAATTTCTTTGCTAACATTAGCTAAAATTAGCTAACAAAAGCTATTGGTCATACCCAGGCCCCTAGGAAGTGCACAAGGCTTTGAAGCCAATTTTTGTAGTGGCCAAGCAGTGGTACTGCAATTTTCCAGGGTCCATCACGTGATGCAACTGGGCCCAAAAATGCTTTTTCCCATAGACTAACATTGGGAAAGAAACGTCTATAAATCAGTGGATACATTTTTTGAGCATCACAGCTCGTGCAAAATGACTGGATTAAATCATAAGAGTAGAACCATTCGGTTGGAAAACATTTGGAAAGCCTAAAAGAGCTGCAAGATTAAGTCAGCTGCTTGGCTGTGCTCAGCGGCTGTAAGTCTCTAGTGCACCTCCTTTATGGGTCCAATGATGCGGAAGCAGTGCTGATCATCCATGTAATTTCGTACTGTGAACATAGAGGGATTTTGGCTTCATGTGCCACTGAGTCACTTTCATAGGGATGAAGAGGGCCCCAATGCTGTTTCAAGGTATCTTAATACATCCATAGTCATACCAGACCAAATATTGATTTTTAGCATTTATAAATTAAATCTTTTTTTTTTCCTTTCAAACGTTACATAGTCTCGATTCATAGTTAATTATCTTGAAGTAATCAAGGAGCAACTGTCAGAAACCTACAGGGGATGTCACAGATTATATGTCCATGTTTGTTAGCATGCTAGCCGGTATAGCTAGCGTCCTGCTAGCTTTGGTCTAGACCATAGATGTTTAATAATAAACTAGATATTGGATCCCAAGATGCTGTCTATTCATTCCAACTGAGTTGCTCACCAAAAAAAGTTTTCTAGCTTCTGGGTTTACTTTTGCATTATGCAGCCCTATGAATATGCGCAGCAGTGTTTCTCCTGCTGGCCCCATCTGCGTATTCCTGTTAAGCTTATAGATTTTAACGTGTGATGACATCACAGATTTTAAATCAGTTTTCTTGGCCACAGGAAAGTTTTACAAATATAAACCTGTCATGGATCAAAAATTCACTTTAGAAATATTTATGACTGACATTGACTGCAGTTTGATGAGTCCTGTCAACAGTTTTACAGACATCTCTTTTGTAACGGTGGTCTATATAGAAAATGGTTTTTGGGCTGCAGGAGATTTTTTCGCTGCAGTACTGCAAGTGGGAGAAATTGGCTGTAAGACAGCATTCCTGGGGGCCTGATTTGAAATATCTTGACAATTATAAGGATTTCTATGAAATTTTGGTCCCCCAGAGCATAGATTCCGGTTTCTTAACCAGAGGTTACTAATCCTAATTTTGTTCCTTTCCCTCTTTTGCTTTAGTTTAAGTCAATTTTGGCCAGGTCTTTATTAATTTGAAGTATCTCCACAAATACCTGTCACATTATCTGTTTCTTTTTTTTTACCTTTCCATATTTGTGTGTTCCCATAAATAAGTTACATCATGGCCACTTAGAAAGCAGGCACATGGCTAAAGATTTACTTGTCCCATAAATGTTAAATTCAGTGTGAATAAAATTAATGTTGAAAATCTTGGCTTCCAGTTTAGTATCAGAAATCCATCTGCTCAGGGTATTTCTATATATTTTCTACAGATCTGAAATAAAAGTTTTGTATGTATTACAGAAAAAACAAATCAGAATTGAGATATTTTCAGTTGCAGTATGAACACAACCATTATTGGAAACCGTGGATTCCACTGTAGATCTTATGACTGCTCAAGTTACTACCTACACAGCGGGTGGTCGTTTTTCTGGATCCTCTTTAATACCGTGTGTTATCCTGCCAGATTATGTTCCATGTGTGCATGCACACACCAACGAATAAACTTGAGTATAAAATACACATGCACACTAAATCCCCCTGCTTTAGTCACCTTGTGAGTCAGTTATCACACAAAAAAATCAATGGGGGATTTCTTGACGTCTGCCACAAAATGAACACCAGCCCCCAGCGGCAAGAAACACAACTCCCAGCATGCTGTAAGGATAAGAGGGAAAGGAAGGCTGGGATTATAATGAGAGAAGGAGGGCGGACAAGATGACTGTGTCATGTGGCCACCACGCTTTTATACTTAACAGGCACTGGTGGACCCCTGGGTTTAGAGAGAACATATTTTAATGCATAATGCAAAACCTGAGTGCATAATGAGTAATATTTGAATTATCAGCATTTTTGAAGACATTGAACTTCCCAGAGGAAATCCAACAACACAGAACATTGCTTCTACAATGTGCAAAATTATGTATGGAAAAAATCTAAAATGTACATTATTCTACTATAGAACTCCTGTTTCACATTGCCCATGCATGCATGTTCCCTCTATTCCATTTCCACTTCACTCTGAACCCCTCAAGACCTGGATTTCCACCTCATATAACGTCCTTCACTAACAGGAAGTTTTAGCCTCATTCTCCACTGGCCACTTCTTTCTTTTGGCTTAAAAGAAGCCAGTTTAAAGCGCTGGTAGTGCCTGTCGCTGCTGCTGTTGCCAAGCAACTATTGAAAAAGTACTTAAAGTGTGTTTTTTTCTTTCCTTTTTTGTTAAACATTAAAGTGTTTTTAACTTCTTGCACTTGGCAGGAAACAGATGTAACAGAACACTATTGCCATTGAAAATAATGAGGCAAAATGAAGCCAGGGCTCTAAAAACAAGGACCGTAATAATTGTAAGAGGTTCAATACATTTCAGAATTAGCAGTGACTCTCCAGGTACAACAATACAGCAGAAGTTGAACTCTAGTGGAAAATTGGTTCGTCTGTGAATTGAAGATAAAAATGGTCCATATCTGGTGAGTTGGTGAGTATTCTGGTGAGATGTCTGCCATCACTGCAATAGTGGAACTAGATGGCACTCGGCTAAGGGTGCTCAGTTAGCCCCACTGGTCGGCAAACAAATGGGGCTTAGTGCAATGAATAAGTCACCTTGTTTTTTGCTCTGATTGGCTATCGTGCTATCCAATTGCATGTGGCGGCATTTAATATGCCTCAGTTAGTTCTGCCCCTTGGGTAGGAAGGGTTTATCGGTGGAAATCCAGACTCAAATCTAGAAAGATTTTGAGTCTGGATTTCGAGGCTACTATTCCAGGCAACTCTTATCAACGTGCAATCACTCCTAGCTCACCTAGCATCACTGAGCTAGCTAACGTTACAGTTCAGCTGAGGAGGGATGCTACCATTTTTGTTTACATCTCACGCTGTCACAAGCACGAGCCTCTCTTGCTGTGTGGTAATGTAGTTGGCAGGAGTGCCAGTCAGATATCTCTACGGCCTGTATCACCGACCCTCAGCAAGTTGCACCAAAACAATCTGAACAGCACTACAGGAAAGCGGAAAATATGAATATTTTTATTTGGGCGTGAACTGTCGCTTTAAGTGCTTCAATATAAAGCATAACCCCCATATAACATGTCGCATTCAAATAATTATCATTTAAAGGCATTTCATTTGTTTACAGTGTGTAAAACTGACATTTTTAATGTGAGCTGACCCACTTTATTATATGATGTTTCATGATATTCATTTTAAATGTAGGGATCTTGTCATTACAATTACATTTTCTACCTCTGAACAAAATCACAGCAAATTGCTTTTTTTTTTTTTTTTTTTTTTTAAACAAATTTCCAGGAATTACATTTACTAGTCTCCACATGAAACTTACACCAAAATCAACTGCTGCTTGTGTCACTGGAGCAAGAGATTAAAGGAATAAATCAGACATTTACAGTGGTCGCCATTGTAGAAAAAACCCTTCATGTGTTTGTTAGTATAATATTAGTACACACACTATTCCTTCTTGAATAGCTAAATAAGGATGTTGAGTATTATAACACACAAGACATTTCCTAAACTGCTCCTCTTGGAAGTGCAGCAGTAATTTCACAAATAACAATAAAAGTTTTTTTAGGACTTTGCACAAGGCAGAAATGTGGCCTATAGTTAATGTAACCTCTTGATTCAAGGACTACAGTAGTCACTGAAAACTGTTAAGTAGTTTCAGAGATTTCCTAGTGTCTAACAGACAAAACCTCATCTCCTTGGCGGAGATCACTGTGCTTTTGTACCATTTTTGAAATTGAGATTCATAAAATTAAGTGAACTTTATCACCTCATGGGATTCCATTTATGAACTTCCTCTTGAAACATAAGTTCTGGTAGCTGAGAGCAAGAGATTAAAAGAATAAATCAAGAGATGTGCTTTATAATGATACAGTAAGAGGCTATTCTCCTAAATGTCTATTTATAAGACAAAGAGGATGCTGGAAAAGGAGGAGGAAGTGAGAGAAACATTGATAGGAGGATATGTAGCAGACTGGGGAGAGAAAAACAGAAAGTTCTTCACTGTTTTGTTGTGCGACTGAAGTTTTAGCTTTTTAAGGATTATTATTTCTGGCTGTGGTGTGACCTTATCCCAGCAGTACCTCCGGCTCGGTAGTGTGTTCCAGCGAGCGCAATTGGCAGTTTGATCGTCATTCTCAACACTCAGACTCCACACAGAGAAGCCAGTAGATGGGAACCCAGGACCTTCTTGCTGTGAGGTGACAGCCAACCACGATTTCTTACTTCCGCTATTACTTAAATAATTGAGGGATGTTTATATTGCCCGATGATGTGATATGTTGGACAATGCCTCACTACTGGCATTTTTAGATGTTAAGAAATACACAACAGTGTTAAAAGAGAAATGGGTGTTGCTAGACATTTAGAGAAGCTTTGCTCTCAGTACAAAGAAGAAACTCAAAGCAATAACAGTAACAGCATGGTGAGGTTTCCAATGGCATGCACTTCTTTGTAGCTTACTTTGCAGATGTATCAGCCCGTGGTTATTCCCAGGTCGTCAAAAAATGACGCTTTGTCACGTACCTCTACTTTTACAGAGACAAGTTTTCACCTAGTTTTGATGTAAACCCGTAGCACTATTTTGACACTCAAAGCAACTAACATAGTATAAAGAGCTAGCAAGTCTGTGAAGGAAGGTCAAACAAAAACTTTTAGTCAGAAGACTGGAGTTTGCGTCTTGTGTGAAACCAAAAGTTTCCACGTTATTAGAGTTACGTCCGTCTGTTGCGTACTCATATTACGACATGATACATACTCATTTTAGACCAGAATATAGTGTCACGATACCAAAATCTTTGTTTCGGTACCAATACCAATATGAATTTCGATACCTTCCGATACTCTTCGGTACTTTTCCTAAGGAAAAGTCCTTTTGGATACAAACCTTTAGAACAATAAACAGTAGGGGTGTAACGGTACCAAAAAAATCATGGTTCGCTAAGTACCTCGGTACAGACATCACGGTTTGGTAACTCAAATGTCCCACCAAGTTTGTGTTGTCTCGTGTTGTCTCCCTTTGCGAGGCAGACTTTCTCTTGTCTTCTTTCACGTGCGCCAGCTGCAAATATTGATACAGGTGTTGTCATACACACCATTTGTGCATTCTGTGCAGGAACAAGAAAGGCGTTTGTGTGCATAATTGAGTAAAATAAATTAACTAAATTAATGAATTGAATCAGTTTCAAAGTACTGGTATTTTCCAAATGCAGTATAGTACCGTTTGGAATACCGTGCAACACTACCAGAATATGATCTTTATTCTACATCTACCAAGTAGGTTTTTTTGCCTTAATCTACGGCTAACATTTGACACTCACGTGTTAAGTGTTTCATCCAGGAGACAGCTGTGCATTACATAGGGAGGTTAAAGGATGTGTTTCATAGAGATGCAAAAACGTGCCTTCACTGTGTTGGTATCACACACGAGGGGCATGAGAAAGAGACAGTATTTAACAACATGGACTTAGAACGTGTTGAGTATTGGTATAGAATCACATGTATTCAAGGCCCATTTCATTATTGATCTTGTTTAACTTAGTGCTTGAAAAAAGAAGACAAGAACAGTGACCTTTTCACTCCATTCCCCCATAGAAAAAACACAGAGTTAGCAGCATATTCAAATTGTCCATAAGTTGTCTTATTCAAATTCAAGTCCTCTTAATTGTTGTATTAAAGGGAAATTTCGGTTTATTACAACCTGTCTCCTATTGTCCTAAATTTGTTTCAAGTGACTAGTGACATAAAAATAATAGTTAGCATGTTAGCCGTTAGCCTAGATACAGCTGGGGCGCATAGTAGCGTCAGACCTGTTAAAACATAAGTGAACGGGCATACTTCAAGTGCAAAGTTAGTCCACTAAACAAGCTTTTTTTCCACAAAGACCGCCTCATATCGTTAGGATAAATGTCAGAGAACATACAGAAAATGACATGTAAACGTGTTGTCTTACCTTACCGGTGTGCTGCCATGTTTGTTTGTCCCTCTAGCTCTGCTTTCCAAAGCGCAGCCGAAATATATCTCTCGAGCTCTAGATAAAGCCCAGCTGGATACTACTCCAGGTGGAGGTGTCTCGTCCTCGGTCACATCCAGACCTTGAAAATAAGGTCCCATTCCTTGCAACAGAGGTATTCCTCTTCTGTGGGCACTGGGGCACAGCATTCACAGGTACACCACCAATCTCCAGAGCTACGCAGCCTTGCAGCAGCCATTCCTCCTCTCTCGTCCTCTACCTGTTGCGCCTCTCTCTCTCTCCTCCTCTGTTCTTCAGTTTCACGCCCCGGCTGTATCTAGGCTAACGGATAATATGCTAACTATTATTTTTATGTCACTAGTCACTTGAAACAAATTTAGGACGATAGGAGACAGGTTGAAATAAACCGAAATTTCCCTTTAAGTAAGCTTACCTCTGATCTGTTAGGTAGGCAACCGAAAAGACTCCCCTTACTGGCAGCAATAAATGAAGCCACTTGTATTCAAAGTCACACAGTCAGTTTGGAGACACTGACACCTTCTGATGATTCAGTAGGCTACTTTGTTGACAAGTGATAGTGTTGGGTCATTTGAACTGTTTTGTTTTTTTTTGTTTTTTTTTTGCTTTTACTGATAGTTCTTATATCCTGCATGTGCTTTGTACAGGAGCATGCAGTTTCCATGATTCCCCTATGTTACTGTTATTACTGCAGTCTAAATGTCCCTCACCATCTCCCACATGACTTTAACCAGAGCTCCCAGCAGAGATGCACAACTAAACACAGGAGAGGGAAAACCTTGCCAGCATGTTGCTAATGTGTGTGATTTATTTACATGAGAGTGCAATTAAGAATCAAAGAGGCACTACGTTACGTCCTGGCTCAGATCTTTCAGTGCTGCACTCCTACTTTGTTACATTTAGTGTGTGGAGCTGGCTGAGGGCCAGTCACATTTACACCCTGCCGATGTTTGGCTACAGAAGCTACTGTGTGCCTGTGTGTGTGTGTGTGTGTGTGTGTGTGTGTGTGTGTGTGTGTACATGTCTCCCTTTGGTATTCACACATTACAGAGGTGCCAAGCAATAACTTGGTAAGTTTCTAATATTTCCAATGCAAAGTTGTCATGGAGATGATAAATGCATCTTATAATGTCCTTCAGCTTTTTATCTGTATTGCATTTTCTTGATGTTAGTATTAATCAGTAACTGTACAAGCAGTCTCTATCAACAGTCTGTAGTGTCAGCCCAGTTGCCAGAAGAAAATGTTTGCATTGTATGATTCTGCAAACCGCAAATACATTACATTTGCATGTTTCATACTGCTTCTGGAGGTGGAGGGGACGATGGATGGTATGTCACTGAGGCGAGAAGCCTGCTAAGTTGCAGACGACTGTTTGAGACCAACAAACAAGACGACTGGTTGTGTTTTATCGCTGTGTTTCATTGCTATGTTTTCATCATTACCGTCTATCCTGCATCTCTCTCTCTCTGTCTCCTCTCTCTCTCTTTTTCTGTCTCATTGTGTCATACGGATTACTGTTAATTTATTATGCTGATCTGTTCTGTACGACATCTATTGCACGTCTGTCCGTCCTGGAAGAGAGATCCCTCCTCAGTTGCTATTCCTGAGGTTTCTACTGTTTTTTTCCCCCGTTAAAGGGTTTTTTTGGGGAGTTTTTCCTTATCCGCTGCGAGGGTCCAAAGGACAGAGGGATGTTGTATGCTGTAAAGCCCTGTGAGGCAAATTGTGATTTGTGATATTGGGCTTTATAAAAAAAATTGATTGATTGATTGATTGAATTGATCAGCTTTTTAGGCTCCATGCATGAGTGTTTTGAATGACCCGTTGATGTTGTCCAGTGGCTTTTTTGGCTCCAGATGTGTTTTGTAGTTACCAGTCAGTGTGTTTCTAGCTAATTTTTAGGCTCCACACTGGTGTTTTGTAGTGGACCATCTGTCTCTCCGGAGGCTTTTTAAGCTCCACAAGTTGATGTTTTGTAGCAACCCATCTGTGTGTTTCCAGCAGCTTTTTATGCTCTACATGTGGGTGTTTTGTAGTGACCTGTCTGTGTATTTCCAGCTGCCCTTTGGCCTCCACATTTGTGTGTTTTGTAGCAACCCGTACAACATTTTCCAGTGGCTTTTTGGGCTCCAAATGTGGGTGCTTCGTAGTGACCAGTCTTTGTGTTTCTAGCAGATTTTTAGGCTCCACATGCTGTAGGGCTGTCAACGAATATTCTAAATTCAAATTTAAATTTGAATTTGAAAAAAAAAAAATGGACCTCGAATGTGAAAATTGATATTTGATTGTGGAGGGGAAAAAAACACCACCGCAGCTGTCCTCTTTGCGAGTAGGCATTGGCCTGGGCCGCTGCCCTGAACGCACTGCATTAAGGCCACGCCGCCCGTGGAAGTGGGCACCAAAATTCTCGCGCGAGCTGGAGCACTTCTGTTCACATCAGACGAGCATTTCTCCACGCTGGTCGGCAAGCGGTTCTGCTCCCAGCTGTTGTCTCCATCACCCGGCTTGACACATTCGCTTGCGCAGAAAATAGACCAGACGCCGAAACGATCGCTGCACGCTGTAGGTATGTAAATGTTTTCAAAGACGTTTATGTTGAAATAAAAAATACCTACAAGTAGTTATGTTTCCTTGTATTAATACATATACAAGTATGTTTCCTTGTATTAGTTTGCCCTCTTGTGAACATAATGCGAAAAAAAAAAATCGAATGGTTCAAACCTATGAGTTATTTTTAGAAGGAATATTCAAATGTCATTTTTGAGCAATTTTGACAGCCCTAACATGCTGGTGTTTTTTAGCAACCCATCATTGTATTTCCAAGGTTTTTTTTATCTTCCACACTTGGGTGTTTTGTAAGGAACTGTCTGTGTGTTTCAAGCTGGTTTTTAGGCTTTGCTCATGGGTGTTTTGTAGCAAACCATCCGTGTTTTAGGCTCCAAATATGGGTATTGTGTAGCAAACTGTGTGTTTTCAGCAGCTTTTTAGCCTCGACAAGTAGGTGTTTCAAGCAGTGTTTTAGGCTCCACATTTGGGTGTTTTGTAGCAAATAGTCTGTGTGTTTCCAGCTGCCTTTTAGCCTCCACATGTGGGTGTTTTCAACAACCCGTCATTGTTTTCCGGTGGCTTTTTGGGCTTCACAGGTGTTTGTAGTGAAAAGTTGATGTGTTTCCAGCTTTTTTTTAGGCTCCACGCATGGGTGTTTTGTAGCAACCCCTTAGTGTGTTTCCATAGGAAAATCAGTTGTTTTTAATTGGGACACTGCTTCGTGCCCCCAAAACCAGGTATTTAGAGCCAAAACATGCTCCTTTTCTAACCATAACCGAACAGTTTTGTGTCTCAACCAAACTGCAGGTCAGCGACAGCATTGTTGAATCGAAAGTTTCAACGAATCTGCGACATAATAATGTGCAAATGTAACAAATCTTTTGTTTGCAGAAATGTTCAATGCCAACATTTTTCTTTTCTTACAATTGGGTTGGTGGTGTGCATGCATGCCTAATAATGTGCACGTGTGGTGTGTGTTTTACTGTTTATGTGGAGTGAATCAGTTACATAGTCAGCTGGATTTGCTGTTAGACAGCATGTAAAATCTGACCCCACTGTCTCCAACCTGTTTTCACATCTAAGAGCCTCAGAGCTCCACTTCCATCTGTGTGAGTAGGAGTCTGTATGAGTGTGAGTGACAGTTTGGGAAAGCGAAAGCGTGATGACGTGTATATTCGAAATTTACAGGGCAGCACAGACTGTACATCTTGCAGACAATGACAATATCTCAATGCAATTGAGGTTAAACAAAGCAGAAATTTGATAAAAACCAACATTTTATCAGACTCACAAGTTTCTAAAAGAATTACTTTGGAAAACGGACTTGGCTACCATTGTCTGCTCTGATATGTTAAGTTGAGTTTAATCAGAGCGGTCACACACACACACACACACACACACACACACACACACAGCATTTGCTCATTGTCGTCTAGTTATGATTTATTGCTATGGATTAACCACGAAGAACCAGGCTGGATCCTCGCGGCTGAAACATAGAAATATCCAAATATGTTATCAGCGGGCAGCTAACCTCAGCACATACCTGGCATGATCCCCGCTTGCGGAGGAGACGCAGAGGTGCAGCAGTGGGATCTGACTGCATAAATAATCAGTTATTTACAACCTGATCAGACCTTTCCTGGCCATAAAGCACAGAGTGAAGGCTTCTTAAAGTCATCAAATGAGTTTATTTTTGGAGGGATACAAGAATGAAACGCTGGCAACTACTCATGCTTCAAGATTCACTTATGCTCTTTGTTCCAGTTTGTTTCCCCAGATGACAAATGAATATTTTGAGATTCATGACCTGTCTCTTGTTATTAAGGGATGAGACGTGCATTCTCAACTACTTCTGCCTCGCTACTGTTGTCTTTATTTTCTGGGTTTGGCTTTTTTAAGTTAAAATGAAACTAACATTCATGTCTGCTGAGAAATTGGTGCTGTAATTATAATACTGTTGTGTATACAACCGTTGCCATGGGAGACTCCAACCCAGAGGCCTGAAGCTTTGACTTTTCGGTTTTATGAAATGTTTTGTTGAAGATAGAGGCCATCTGTTCAGTAAATATTTTCAGTTTGCATACAGGGGTCACAGATATAAAGATGAAGCTGTCACAGCCGTGGTACATTTTAAAGGATTCTGCTTCATATGTAGACCAACATCTTTTATTTGTAGATTTTAGGTCAAAATTTTAAGCCCAGTTCACACCAAAGATTTGCAATGAGACAACCATTTTAGAACATTGCAGCAGTGTGAAGCTGCTGGTCTGAACTTGACTCAGGCCGGCTGATGATGTCACCTGTAACTCCACTGGTCAAATCACTGGCAGCTGGCTTTAGAATGTAAAGCATGTCAACTGTTTCTACAGCCAACCAGCTTGTAGAAAAGTCCGCTGGTCAAGTCAAATTGACCATAGACGACGTGTTCACTTGGTGTGGCAGCTGCTCTGTCCCTGCTCAGCTCTGTTTCCGTCCTCATGATGTGCCTGGTGTCGGACGCTGGGTCGCTGCTCCTGCTTGCTGTATGTGCTCATGCCCCCTCAGTGTCTAATAGGATATAATGACGAAGTGGTGACACTTAATATCCAAAAGGACAAAGGTCAACTTCACTGTGACATCATAATGTTCTGCATAAAACACTTTTTTGGCCATTGCTCAACGTCATATCTCAGGAACAGAAGGGGAGACATTTGGTGAGCTATTGAGTTGGTGACACTAATCTTGGGTGCCCACCTTGTAACTGTGCTGATTGTATAGATCTGTGCTGTCAGGGAGAAGATGTGTGTGAAGCATCCATGGTTTCACAGACATGGATGTAAACTGTAAGACAATCGTGACTAGTGCGTGGAGGCATACAACCATGGGGTGGTAGTTCTAGTTTATATTTCCACCAGGAGCAGGATGGGAAATAGTCTTAAAAGGAATCCAGTTGTAGTCTTGCGAATCGTGACCCTGCAAGATTGCCAGTCTTCGTAAAATCTTATATTGTGTGACTAAAAAAGTCATATTGTCTTTGGATGAGAGAGGGTGTCAGACATTAGTCTTTTAAAAGTCATTTCAGAGTCTTGTGTATGATGGGCATATTAGTACCACATTGTCATTTAAAAATCACCTTTGTCCTGCGTCCATAAAAAGTATCTAAATAAGCTATATTCTTCCTTATTTATTGACTATTTTCCAGTTGCAGCACTTGTTATAGGTTTTATCCGGTATTTTAGCATCAGCATATGTTTTAATATTATGTTCTTGGATATGTTTCTTGTTTCCTGCAGCTGTGTTAACCCTCTCTTTTATGTGTGTGGAAGGTTTTTATGGATGCAGCATGAGAGGAAGCCCATTCCAGATGTCCTACAATGTGGGACAATAAAGTCGATCTTGATCTTGAATGTTCAAAAACTGGATTTGGACTCTGTTGAAAAATACTAGAAGTCGCAGTATTGTCATGAAATTTCTACAAAGACAAGGAGAAAATCAGATTTTATTTTTGCTTAAAAAATTTCACTTGTTTTTTAATCTATAAAATAGGAGAGCATTTTAGAAGAGGGTTTAGTGGGATCTTTGTCCCATTCCTTTTCTCTGCAGCTTTCCAGGTAACATAATTTCAAAAAAACATCAAACATAATAATTAACTTTTCTGAACACTGTGACAAGCAGAATTCCCTCATTTACCTGTCAGACACACACTCTGACACACACACACACTTGAGGAAATCCAGGGGGGGATTTGAGTCTGACCACAGAAAAACATGAGCAACGTTGACGTGACATATCGAAGCTAACTGATGTTGTCACTGGCCTCTACCGCCTGGACAAAGTGGTGTGTGTGACTGCGATTGTATTTGCGTTGGTGTGTGTGTGTGTAAGCAGTAAGGCCCATTAGTGCGCAGTAATGGGAGGGGATATTGGTGGTGTATAGGTGTAATTACCTCAAGCTAACATGGAGCTCAGGCCGCGTGGCGCCACTTTGTCCTCCTTCACCGCTTGACCTGGGGGAGAAAGTTCAACAGGGCCTGTAGTTCTGCAAGTGTGTGTGTGGGTAGAAGAGGAGAGCCCTGGGAAATAAAGATCCCAAAGAAAAAGCACGAAGAGAAAAAAAGAAGAAGAATAAAGTGTAGGTGTTTTGGTCTGTGTCTGCATTGACTGTTATCTGCCGCTTCTCTCCTGTTGTTCTCCTCCTCCATGATAATCCGCAGAGCTTTTTCAAAACCCTCCGTTCCCATCATCTATCTGCCCATCGATCCACTTCTCTGGCACTCTGCATACGCCCCCCTCCGATCTTTTCCTTCCCTTCTACAATCCATCAATCTCTCCCCACCTCCTCCCTGACACAGAGGTTGGACATCTCGCCATTATATTTGCTTTATGAGAACATCTGTTTAGCTTACTGGCTCAACCCCTTGGCCTTGGAAAAGCCTCCAGTAAAGCCTTAACTCGGCCTCCATGTGGAGCACCACCACTCTGCTGACTGGGGGACAGCAAAGGCATTAAGTGGCCACAACTCAGTGACCATTAAACTCTGCATTATGAAGCTGATGTAACTGAGACAACTAATAAGGACTTTTTGGTGATGTAACATGGCCTGTGCACTGGAGGTCCTTGGCAACAGAGGCTGTGACAGCTCATTGCATGAAATGTACAACTTGTTGTGGTTACATTGTCGCCTCATGCTTGTCTGACAAAGCAGATTCACTTCAATTTTAATCAATACAGCTACAATCTGCACCAGCTGCTTCACCCCAAATGCCCTTTCACACTTGTAGTTTCTTTCAACTTGTGTACTCAACTGGATTGATTGTGTTGTTAGCACTGTCAAATGCTTCAATGGTACTGTGAGTGAATGGATCCAGACACTGACAGAGGAACTGCTGCCTTTGTGCTGCTGAAGTTTTTCATGTTCTGGCCAGTAAACAAGCTGCTCTTCTATTTAAATGGAAACTCATGCTAATGCATAAAACAAGCACAAATTCGCAGAAGCCGTGGCCACATAGGTGCATGCATCCATGTGTTGCCCATTTTTGCTAATTTGCATGAACAGTTAATCAGCTTTGGCTCATTTGGCCAGTCTGTCCACTAATTCTTGGGTAAATCTGTGTATCCATTTGGAAGTTTGAAAGTGCCTTTTTGCAGTAGGCCACTCCCTTTGCCAACCACCATCCCAACCTCCCTTTTAGCCAGTTGGCATGAACCCAACACCTCTTCAAACATATACACGTTTGACCTCCAACTCTTCAAATTGTGGCTGCCAAAGGGTGGGAAAACTTTTGTGTATTGACGAACCAACCAACCAACCAACCAACTAACCAAAAGAGCGACCTACAGGGCTGCTGGTCACCGCTAAAAACTTGAATAAAGGCTACTGTGGCTCCAGAGGGAGCTCTGTGGAGTCTGTTAGTCCTCAAGTGATGTTACTTGAGTCAGCATCAGTCGAGGATGAAGATTACAAGTTTGAAAATGAAAAAAATCTGGATGTGTGGAGTTAGAAAGAAGTGAGCTTAGCAGACCTCTGTAGTAATGGCTGAAATTCAAGGAGGTTGCATTGTGCTGAGGGACTGTTCCAGTGTCAAGGATCCTTTGAATTCTACCTAGGACCGAGTGCTTCCTTCAGAGATTTTTCAAGGTTGCATGTGTGTATCCTTTGCGGGCATTAAGTCCCCACGATTCTTTAGGCACGATTTGCCTAAATTGAAGTCTGCCGAATGCTAGGAAGGAGTCTTGCCTTGCCTCCTTGACTTTGAGAAGCACCAAGAGCTTATTGCCATTTTTTTTAACCTTGTTATTATGATTCAGATATTGCAGATGTCTGCTGTTAACCTAGTGTTAGCCTGTTGCTTATCATCATAATATCTGAATCATGCCATCACAATGACAGATAGCCGACTACTAGTGTTGTCAAATTGGTGAAGATGTCTCTTTATGTGCTTTTGTTGTGTCTATTTGCATGTGTTTTCTTAATTTGCAGTTACATGAGCTCTCAGGGTCACTGTCCAATGTAGATAGAATTATTGTTAGTACATTAGTAGATTTAGTATACTCCTAGAATCTATGCGAGAAAGAACCATTTTTCAAAGGTTGTGTTTCTTTTGTGTATTTGATCCCTTTTCCCATTATTGTAATTCAAGTTCCAGAAGAAAAGCACTTAATTAAAATTTGTGTGACAGATTCATTCACCAAGTTCAATAGTTCAAGACAGTGAACAGTGCAAACTTTTAAAATGTTCTATCTAGCAATATGAAGAAATACTTTATTTTATTTTTATTGGTGTTTTCAAGTTGTAGGGAAGAGAAGAAGAAAAAAGGAAAATGAAAAAACGGGGTGGAGAATAAAGGTTGGTAGGAGTCACACAGTGGTACAGAACAGGGTTTTTCAACTAAACAGTCAATAGATTGCATCCCTTTGTGTATATGGACCATTTTTTCCAGTATTATATATATATATATATATATATATATATATATATATTGGATAAAAATCGCAGTCTTAAAGAAAAGGTAAGTTTCTCCATCCAGTGAATTTCTTTAATAATTGCAATCCAGTCATTGTTTGAAGGGGGGTTTGCCTGTAACCATCTCCTTGTGATGGCTTTCTTGCTTCAACCAAAAGTACTTTGTAAAGGTATTTGTCCTGGGTCAGGACAGGAGTTTTGCCTAAGTACAATATGACAAAAGGACAGTCAACTTCTATTACAAAGATGTTCTTCATTTCTTTGGCAATATCTTGCCAATATGGAGAAATTAGTGGGCATCCCCAAAAGATGTGAAAGTGGTCTGCCATTGATTTAACACACATCCTCCAGCATTCATCCTGCCCCTGGGACCCCTGTTGTAGAAATTTCAATGAAGAAATACTTTCAAAAATTTTAAATACGGATCCTGAGCAAAGTCATTTTTGGGCCTAATTTGTAGCAAATTTCAGTGTATGCTGTTTACTTTTAATATCTAGCTACCTAATAATATGCACTTACATATGTGCTTACAGCATCTTACAAATTATTTTGATAGGAGGGTCAGTGGCATGCATTGCAATCTGCCTCAGGCTTTAACACTTTCACTGTTGGGCACCAAAGTTGGAAATACCAAACTGAAATCCCTTATTAAAAAGAACTGTACTTTAATAAAGTTATTGGATTTGCTTTGACTCTCAAAGTATCAGTTACCCATTTCACAGCATGATTGATGTACCGTATCTGTTCTGCAGTTGCTATGTATGAAACTATCTCTTATGTGTCCTCCATTTTCCAATGGATGACATCAGGTATGCTTGTGAGAGAAATGATGCAAGTGATTATTGAGGACCTCATTGAATGGCGATGATTGAAGTTACATACCGTACAGTACGTTTGGCCTTGAGATAGTGTTAGATTTTATCAAAGCCAGCTTGTTACCGTAAGGTTTCTGGTTCCTGGAACAGCTGACTAAGTTTAAACAAGGAAAGCTGATGAGCAATGCTCGACCTGGAGGTAATTTTCTGTTTCTGTGCAAGAAAGACAAATTAGTGTTTGCATTGACGCATGTAGTTACCGGGTGTTAAATTGTGTAAAGCATGCTGAGAGCGAACATGTGTGTTTAGTCTGTGTTCTGTAGGAAAATCAAGGCTAAGAAACAACAACAACAACAGTGGGGGATGGAAGGAAAAGAGGAAGACGGGGGTGGGGGTGGAGGGCTATCCAGAGATTTGTAGAGCATGGTGATGTCATGTTAGCGGTTTGGGACATTTTATCACACATGGTTTCGATATCAGTGGGCCGCTGCTTGGCCTGATGCATCAGAGTGGACTGGACAGACCTCAAAATCCAGCAAGGAACACTGCAGATACACGCTGACCTCTGGCCAAACTAGAGATTAGGCCAGAGGCTTTTGTTGGTCAGATTAATGGTTCCGAGAGAGAGACTGTGTGTGCTCATATTTGCACGTGTCCTTGTATTTTTGTGGCAAACTACTTTTTTGACATGTTGTCATCCCATGGAATCTGCAGTTCATTTTGCAGTAACAGAAACCACATTAATACCAGAATTGTCATTGGTATGTTTTTGTGCCGTTTTATTCAGCTTCCAAGAAAGTTTGTACAGCTATGTAAAGTTGCAAATAGTAGTGACAGCTTTATCCCCCTTCTTAGAGCAGAATCAGTTGATGTTTTTGAAAACTGGAGGCAGCAGAAAAAGCTGTGGACACAGCACTGACATATTATCACCTTATAAAGTTATGGCTGTTAGCAAACAACTGCCTATTTACACATCCAGCAGACATTGAGCGAGAAAAGCATTACATTGGAGTTGTTGTATTTCTGTCGGGCGCAGCTTGCAGGTCTGAAACAGAAAAGTGAAAAAGGAAAAAGTCCTTAAATTTGCATTCCTTCTATTGCCCAGCAGGGGGCGACTCCACTGGTTGTAAAAAGAAGTCAGATTCAAGTCTTCTTCAAAACAGCATGATGGTCATTTAGTAAAACATTTAGAGTAAAATAAATAATAAAGCAGGGTATGCTCTAGGGCGTGGCTGCCTTGTGATTGACAGGTCGTAGTAGTAGCAACTTGTCAATCAGGTAGAGATGTAGCAATGCTTCATTGACAGTGCGTCACTTAGCTACACCCTATCTTCCAAATATGGTCACTTACGGCCTCAAAAAACCAACATGGAGATCGCCAAAATGCCAAATTCCAGCAGCCCCCCAGGAACAATGCTAGTGCTAGGCCTTGAAGCCAATTTGAAGTAGTGGCCAAACCTTTGAAGTACAACTCCGGGTCCGTAACATGATGTCATTGGGCCCAAAACTTACTTTTTCTCACAGACTAACATTGTGTAAGAGACGTCTTTAAATATGTGGATTCGTTTTTTAAACGTCACCACCACCGCAAAATGACTCATTTCACTGTCTGGATTTTATCCATTTGGTGCAATAACATTTTGAAAGTCTGGAGCCACATGATAAAAGGAGGGAGAGGGAAAGATCTGGGATAGGGTATGGTTTGAGTGTTTTCCGATATCGGTCCAGTATGAAAATTAATATGACTCATTGTTATGAAGCTTTGATTTAAACAAAGTGCAGCACTGGATTTACTAGCTGGGACAATCAGGCCAGAGATGATGTTAAAGTACTGTTTCTTATTGTAAGCTTATTGCATACATGAAGTATTATCTAGTCATTAAATTGCCCTTGTTAATTATCATTTTTATTCATGTCTGTATTTTGTTATTTTTACCTAATTTCTCACAATTTCTTTCTGATATATTACCGACTCAGTCGCTTTGGAGAGAAAAGACTCATGCATGTGAGTTTTGAGTTGCACCTACCTGCATACCTGTGTCCATGACCAATGAAGCGGGGCCAAACAGACTGGAGATAAGACAGAAACCAGAGGGACAGGGGGATAGGCAAGGCTGTTTTCGCTCACTCCTTCATGAGATCTCTATTATTCTACTGCCTGTTTTTGTCATCACATCATGCCCTAGCTCAGTTTCAACGTGCTGTTGTCTTTATGCGCATAAATGTGAGCCTGTAACTCATATTCATAAAGACAGGGCTCCAACAGAGGAGGTTATGTCATGCCTTCTGAGATTCTGAAAATGATTGGTGATGCTGGTGATATAGCGTCAGAAACAGAGGAAGTGAGCAGTGCAGACAGAGATATATGAGGTGAGTCAGACGGATGGAAGGACTGCAAGAGCTTCTGCTACTGATGGAGAGGAAAGAGAAAATGAAAAAGTTGTAAAAGTTAATTTGATATGAATGAACTTGGTGAATATGCAGAGTTGATTTCAGCTGCAAATTGAACAAAATACTTTTACAGTCTTCCTCTAAAATAGCTATCACTGCACTCTGCCATATACAGGTCACACAAGGACAGGGGTTGTTTTAGGTGACTTGTTCCAACAACTGGTAAATTTCAAGGCCACATCCCTAACTTTGTAAAAACATGGGTGTGCATATGAATAGCCTATTCACTTATTCTTGCATCAAAACCAGGGTTGGGCATTTTCTAGCCTGCAGAGAGAAAAGGTTAGCAAAACCAGCTGACCCTCCGTTTCCCAGACTACCACTGTTTACATAACCAAACTACTCGTATGTTCGTGTATGTGCAATCACAGGGACCGCAAACCTCTCCGGCAGGCTTTATCTGCGGTAGAACAAATCAGTCATGTGTATATGCATTTGTGTGTGTGTGTGTGTGTGTGTGTGTGTGTATTTGTGTGCCTTCATGAGTGTTTGAATATGCAACTGTAGCAGTCATTTCCCTCCAGCTTTTGAATTATGGATTATTGTATTAGTAGGCTGAACTATCATGAAGTCAGGCAGAGCATGCTGTGTGGAATAAATTGGCTTGGCCTCAAGAAAGCAGCACTGCTCTACAGTGTTGAAGTTCCAGTCACCTCTACTTGTAGTCTCCATATTATGGATTCATCTGTCCCTGATTGCAGAATCATCAGGGGCACCAACAGGGCTTATGCCTGGTCTTAAACTAGGTTGGTAGTAATGTGGCATTCTAAGTCTGACCTAATAGTGACGCCGGGTGCGCCATCTAGATATAAGCCTTCCTTTCACTAAGACATGGCGCATAGTCAAGAAGAGACGTTAAGTCAAAATTTCAGCCGTTCACTAGCAACCTCAAACACAAGAGCCACAGACTTTAAACAACCCAGCTTTCCTGCTAAAATCTCCTTTTTATCTAGCCAACAAAAAAACATGAACACAGATCATGTCTTTCACCTCAGCTTCTTTAACGAGTGACCAAACAACCATTCACCAGTAAAAATGCACTGCCAATGTTAGTTATCAATCTAGATAGGGATGTCCCGATCCAGCTTTTTCACTTCCGATCCGATACCGATATTACAGCCTTGAGTTTGGGCCGATACCGATCCGATCCAAGCGCGTATTATACATATTTACTTATTTTGTTGTCAGTCATGTTAGAAAAGGTTTGATCAAGCAGTATTACTCTAACAAGAACAACTACTTAATCAGGTTAGTTAGAATGATCCACAACTGTTGGTATGAGAAGCTGACCCGTTTATTGTTAACAGGGTTAAATAAAAAAACTTTAAACTTGAACATTAACATTAAATAAAAAATAGCTGGTTTGCTTTGGCTGCTTTGGCCCCTTAATAAATAGAAAATAAATCAACTCAAGAAATCTTTAAAATGTCTAACATTGAAATTAAAATAGCAGCAAGACTCCACACACTTGTGCTTTGGCCCCCTAATAAATAAAAAATAGATTAACACCACAAGACATTGTTGACATTTAACAAACAATGCAGCCTTTCCTTTTCAGTTATTTTAGTAGTGTCAGTGCCAGCCTGGTGCACAGGCACACAATATTGTACAACTGTTTAAACAAGCAATAGTCCATCCATGGCTCCAATTTCACTAATTGTGCCCAAACCAATGCCATCAGTGCTCTTTACTTAAACAGTAAGAGTGTAAACCAAATAAAAATATCACTCTCAAAAAACCAGAGCAGAAAACAAATAGTCAGTTAACTAAATTGACCGCTACTCTTCCTACCCTTCCCTCCGTGTGTGTCTGCCGTCTGCATGCTGGCCTGGTGGATTGATAGTAAGAGCTGGAGCGGATCACTGGAATGGACTGCTTGAATCGCGGAGCGCTGGGCTGGCCGGAAAACCTGGAGCGGAGTCCGTGAAAAACTGGACCGGAGTTCTTGGATCGGCATTTTTCCATGCAGTCCAATCCGATGCTGATGCACGTTTTTTGCTAATATCGCCGGCCAGTACCGATCCGAATATCAGATCGGGACATCCCTAAATCTAGATAACTAATTACTGTAGCTGGTCAGCTGCCGCACTAACAGCAGTATATAAATTTAACTGCAAATATCACTTCGGTCCATTTTGGAATTTGCTCTGTGATGCATAAAGCCAAAAAAGCTACATTTCTGCAGTATGTAATTTCACCATAGAGCAAGCGTACTAGAGACTTTCGGCCGTGGAGCATGTCCAAGTTGTGTTAAGCGCAGCTGCACAGCATTTGAGCTACAGTTTCATGCTCAGCTAACTTCAGTAGGGATACAATGATTTAATCTTGCAGCTTTTCTCGACTTTCAAAATGTTATTGGACCGCACGGATCAAATCCTGAGACAAGTCATATCACGGGGGTTGTGATGCTTAGGGTTGGGTCGGTATGAGGGGGAAAAAAAAAAAAAGGTCAGGTTTTTGTGAAAAACCGCATCAAGTCGGTAATACCAGATTTTAGCCACTTGGGGGCACAATTGACTTATTTAAAATAAAAACGACCATAGGACAACAGAGTGACAGTAACACGTTGTTTCTTTTATTCCTTACAAATAAATTTGCAGGTTTAGCTTACTCAATCAGTGCAAACAAGGGTTGCCTCCTCAAACAAAGATGTACAGCTCTATTATTTTTTGTATCTCTATGTCCGTGAAATTTGTTTTTTCCCCTCTGACCCTCAATTATAATGTCACTGCAAATGATAAAGGAGTAGGTATGCTTTAGAAAGACAGCAGGGGATTGTTAACAATGTATCCCTAGCAACACATACACTGTTAGCAATAGCCATAGTGGTGTGGACATTCACATGAACTCATATTGCTGAGACCGGCTGTAGTTAAAACCAGGCTTAAGTTTGGTTGGTGCCACCAATTTAAAGACTGTTCTAAAAAGTCGTCTTAACAAAGACCAACTTAGCAGTTAGAACCAGGCCTAGTAAAGACCAGTTGGTGCAATCTGCTCAGGTAGGCCAGTCTGAAATCCCCAAATTGAAATGAGAGCATTTAAAGTCACAAAAATTGGAATTACAGTGAGATTGGTCTAGTCAATTACATCATTTATAAAAGTTAGCATTCCTAGCTGAAAGCTGCTGAGTGCAGCTCTGCAGCTTTCTGACAAACAAATAGTGACTTTTTAGTAGTGCACTTTTCATTATTCTTCCTATCCGTATTGCACCTGGTTCGTTACAACGACGAATTGCTTGCTAATCACAGTCGGGTTCAGTGGCATGTTTTCTTCTTCCAAATGTTGCTGTGTTCCTCTCTGTTGTCATAGAGAGAGCAGGAGGTAGGTGGGGAAATGGTTCCCACATGTTTGAATATTACTCTGTTCATTAGCGTGGTGTGTGTGTGTGTGTGTGTGTGTGTGTGTCAGAGAGAGTTCTGATTAATTGGTCCTATCCACTAAGCTCTGGAAACACCAGGGTTCGGACCAGGCCACTAATTGTCATAATCCACCTTTGTTTGTTTCTACTGCTCGACCAGAACCCACCAGCTGAGTGTATGCATGTGTGTGGATGTGTGTGGATGTGTGTGTTCGTGTGTCACCTACACTTTCGACAGCACATGACTTGGCATCAGCATCTCTTCCTCCGCTGTTCCTCTCTGTGTCTAGACTGCAGCAAAGAGAGCAAGAGGTAAGCCGAGATGCAGAATGAAAGACAGGCGGACAGAGAGAGAAGAAATTACAGAGAAAATATGCTCTCTGCTTGGCCTCGTTGTGGCCAGAGATATTGCCAAATGGATCCCAGTGGATGCTCCATTCTCTATAGATGGTTTAAACTGGTGTGCTGCTCACTGAGGCTCTTTAAAGCCCTTCAGCATATTACGTTTTGCTGATTTTGCATGGCACGGGGGCCTCTCATGACAACTTGCAACTCCACTGTAAAGTAGCCTGCTAAAGTGTCTTTGAGCAAGACACCAAACCTCCAGCTGTTGTTGTCTGTAGATAGCATGCCTTATTGAATGCCTGCCTGAATTTACCCTTCACTTAGTCCCACCCCTTGAGTGCAGACTGGCCAGTCATAGCGTTGTATTGGCCAACTCTGACAAGGGTCCAACAACTACTGGCCGGCTGTGCTCCATAGACTCTCAGTCGTTTTAGATTTCCTTCATTTTTAGGCTGGTTTTGTGGATTCTAAGCTAAATGTTGTGTTTGGGACGTGTATTAATGAGGGACTGGAAGGAAATTTGCGTTTCCTCCCTGTTCCAAAACCACAATCAAAACCTGAAAAGTGTAGGGCTGGCTACCTAGCTACTGGAGATATAGCCTACTGAATGTATGCATGCGCTACTTTTGCTTTTTATTGATCTCAACATGAATTAAGACCCACACTGTTGTACAGGAACCAGTGAAGGGAAACAAGAAAACTGCCAATACTCAACCAGCTGTATATCACTGCAGTGTGTGCAGATGAATGTTGCTTACACTGTTTATCTGCACACAGTGGGATGACACATAGCTGGTTGAAAATCAGCACACTTTCCCTTTATATTCATTGTCTTCTTTGGCGATCACCAGTGTTATGGTGGTTCACTTTTACACTGTGATCTGTAGCCTATAGTTCGGCTTTAGCTTCTAACTAACTTTGTCTTTTTAACCTGTTTTTGCTGCTGAGTCAGTTTGACATCCTGGATATATCCTTCAAACTCAGACTGTAGACCCCCCTGTCTGCTTCTCTCTAAAATTGTTTTTTTTTTTTTTGGTTTTCGAAAAATTGGTAATATCTCTTCAGGGAGTGCAGTTATTTACAGTGTGGGCCTCATGCTTGATGGACTCTCACAAAGGGGTGGAGCTAAGTCAAGGGTCAGTTGCCTTCAGACCCTTCTGCAGGTCTCTGACTTTCAGTATAGTTATGTAAAGGTAGCTAGCTACAGCTAATAATATCTGCTAGCAACAGTTCATGCTTGAAGGTCACTGGTTAAAATATAGAAGACTGCTTTTGTCTAGCTCTATCTCAAGTCAAGGCCTCATTGTTTCAAAAACTAATATTGTTACAAATATTGAGCGGTAGACTAAATTTGCCACTGTTCTAAACTGCATAAATGCCATGAAAGATTGGCAGGTATAGTAACAGTATACAAGGGGGGCAAGGTCAGCGAACGGTCAATTTAAATAAAGAAGAGACAGAGCAGAGTTTGTGCAAGTGAGACTGCACTTTTAAACAGAGTAATCCTAGAGGCATAAATGGTTTTGTTGGATGGGTTAGATCACAATAGGCAAAGCCAAAGGAGTCAACCAAAGAGATTATTCCTCCCTACCAAACAACTCCAAGAAATATTTCTGTAGCTAAGACTTCAAACTGCAAACAAATACAAAATGAATAATACTGATGCAACAGGGATTAGTCAAACGCACGCAGTAAGTGGTGACATATTATTCATCGGTGTATTCTTTATTAGTCACAGGATCTCCCTTTTTCATCTGCTGAATGGTTTGTTGCAAGTTCGTCAGGCAGGAGGTCTAACACTCTCCAGCAGCCCCGCAAACAGAGCACTGAGCCAGGGTTCAACCATGAGAAATGTGCCTCTCCCCCTGATAAATAGGACCTCCTCTTAGAAATAAGGAGAAGTCCCAATAAGAGCCATCCTCCCTGTCTTGTGGCACTCCATCTTCTTCTATGTTGTTGTGGAATCCTGGTGTGACCTCTCACCTCCATACCCACATGCAGGAGATACACACGTGTCAGCAGTTAATGTGAGATACTTGTGTGCTTGTTTTGATACTGAGCTACAGCCCACCTGCAAGGGAAACAAATACGTCTCCAGAAAGCCCTAAATTCACCGAGGTTGGAGCAGTGCTGTACACATGGGGAAGAGAGTACCAGAGGGTGAGAGAGATAAAAATAGGAGAAAGATGTGCAATTCAGAGCAACATTTGTAGTGTTTTATAGCATATCATGTACAGCAACAGCTGTGTGGCAAAAATCAACATTTGTGCGTTTCCCCTGAGTCTGTCTTGAACTTCTACTGCAAGGAAGGTCTGTCGCAACTGCTGAGTAAGCATGTATGATATATAATGGCAAGACAGTGTCATCTCTGCATTACTGGTGGTTAGAAAACACAAAATCTTTTGTCTGAGTGACATTGTTTGAATAAAATAATTTAATTGGAATTACAAACTAAAGTAGAAAATGGGCCATTAATCTGCGCCTGAATCAATGGTGATTGGCTGATGGTGGCAGTTATTTTTAGAGAGGACCTTGGAATATATTGGATTAATAGAGTTGTTTTCACACATATACACTGAAAAGAAAGAGGAAACTTAAAAAGAATAACTTTGATTGGTAACACACATGTGAATTAAGTTTTTTTAAACTCAGTTTTTAAGCAGTTATGTTAATCTAGCTTGTTGACTTAGTTTGAAAAAAATTATTTAATTTCTATGTTATCAATTTAAATAGCTATCTAGTTGGTTAACAGTTCTCTTTTTCGGGGTAAAAGTCATAAAATTTCATAAGCTTGGAGCTAATATGGCCACATGGCTGGTGAAACTGTCCCTCCTGGCTCTCTTACAGTCAAGATGGTGGTAAAGAAAACAAAAATAGTGACTAATTCATCTTGTAATGTCCCAGTTTTAGTGCATCATAACATATCTGTTATAAAATTAATCCGCAGATAATCCGGTACAAAAAAAGACCAAACTTTCCTAAGGATGTCAGTTTGAGCCAAGATGACAACCAAAATGAGGCCTGCAACAGACAGGGATCAGCTGTCAATGAAGATATAAAACACATTTTTCAGCTATTATGATTCACTGAAACCACAGGAGGTCCTTTGCACATACAGTCATAAATGTGAACACAAAATATTAGGCTGATTGGCCCAGTAGTGTTCGAGATTAGCTGCGGACAGACAGATTCACACACACAACCAAATTTTTTTTTCTTACACCTGGTGAAAATAATAACAAGACTAAAGCTAACAACACATACCGGCACAGCTGCCGCTGTGCAGCAAGCCATATGATGCAGATAGATAGATAGATAGATAGATAGATAGATAGATAGATAGATAGATAGATAGATAGACTTTTTTTCGGTGTCACTCCACAAAACACATTAAAAATACATGAGGGTACAGAGGGAATATGTTTATAAAAATACAATACGTCAAGTGCTGCCCCTAGCACCAATAGGACATGTCATGCTGCAGCGCATCAACAGAAGACCACACACAGTTATTTATACTTTTACTAAAAGATCTGTACTTCTTCACCCAATGCATTAGCTTAAAATCATGTGTGGACACCCACTAATTAAACTTGATTTCTCACCTAAAGAGATAAAACAATCTTCAGAGCTATGGCTAACCAGGCAATATCTTTTTTGTCATTATCTTTGGGGATTAGAGAAGAGGAGCTGCTACAGGAGCTGATATGTAGAAGCAGAGAGTGAGTGGGGGAAAAATATGTCAAATTCAGTGGAGGCGAAGCTGGAAATAGGACAGTGGCATAAAGTGTCACAATTGGCGTTTCGTGAGCATCTCCATGAGATGTAGGGTTGTACATAGAAAACAATAGGGGCGGCTGTCTTAAAGGACAACTTCGGTATTTTTCAACCTGGGCTCTATTTCCCCATGTGTATGTGTGCGTATGATTCATGGGTACCACTCGTTCTAAAATTGGTTTGAGTATTGAGCCGCAAAACGAGCTAAAACGGTAATGGGGGCAAATGCGTCCCGTATAAAAGTGCTTTGTTTCGCCACTGACCGGTTCAGATCGCCAGTGCTATCTCTGTAAATAGCATATGGTAGCGGCCCTGGGGCAGTGGTGAGTGTGAATGAGTGGAGTCAGCTGTCAGTCAGTGTTGGAGCAGAAAGGCGGAAGTTGTCCCCGCTTGGTATTGTAAATGAGTATGTGTGTGTGAAGTGTGTGTTTTTTCGCCACTGACCGGTTCAGATCGCCAGTGCTATCTCTGTAAATAGCATGCTAACTTAGCCTTTCCCTTACCTCTGGGCTGTGTGATGTCAGGAGCTTTGCTCCACTATGTCTGTAGCTCTCTCTACTCGTGGGACAGCCGTTTTCTTGAGGAAGAAGTGTTTCGGGATTGGATGTCTTCTCTTCTTCGGCTGGCAGTAGTCATCTTGGGAGAAGTGAGCACTGCAGACCCGATGGTCTGCAAGGCGCAGTGTCTGCAGAGGAGTGTTAGCATCCATTTGTAGCACAACTAGCCACAACTTCAGCATCTCGCCGTCCGACAAAGGCAGCCTACGAAAGCTGTACGGGGTGTTGCGCGACATCCTTTTCTTGCGTTCGGGAAAAAGGCCCATTTATTTGAGCACTCCAAAAACTCCAGTAACACTCCAGGGGGTAGCACGTAAAAGACTCCGTCCTCTGACTCTTCTAGCGTAACACACACTTCACACACACATACTCATTTACAATACTGAGCGGGGACAACCGCCTTTCTGCTCCAACACTGACTGACAGCTGACTCCACTCATTCACACTCACCACTGCCCCAGGGCCGCTACCATATGCTATTTACAGAGATAGCACTGGCGATCTGAACCGGTCAGTGGCGAAAAAAAGCACTTTTATACGGGACGCATTTGCCCCCATTACCGTTTTAGCTCGTTTCGCAGCTCAATACTGAACCAATTTTAGAACGAGTGGTACCCATGAATCATACGCACACATACACATGGGGAAATAGAGCCCAGGTTGAAAAATACTGAAGTTGTCCTTTAATACATGCCAAGCGGTGCTATTGTGTTTTGGCCTTAATAGTCTATACACATAGCAGCTCTGTGATGTCATATGTAGAACAGTTCTATGTGCTAAATGCTAATGTTAGCGTTCTAATATGCTCATAAGCATACTGCCATGCTCACATGTGTTAGCATGCTAACATTTGATAATTAGCACTAAACGCTGAAACTGATAGGAATGACATTAGTTTTGTAGGTATTTTTTGGTCATAAACCAAAGTATTGGACAAATGAAGCATTTTCCCTGATGATGGTGCTAGATGAGTAAAGGACTTACCAAAGTAATCACAGTTTATCCTAAAGGGGTCATGAATGCCTGTGCCGAATTAATAGCAGTCCATCCAATAGTTGCTATTTCACTCCAAAACAAAAACTAATAGGCTCTTTCTTGGCTCCTGACCTAGCTTTTCTACATACTTCATTGGAAGTAGTAAAGTAGTGTTTGATATGTCTCAGTAACAAAGAGACAAGCAGAGAAATAGGGCTGAAAACATGATCTCACGGCAGAAGTAACAAACAGTCACAGCAGTTACAATGATCAGCATCATTTCCTCTGTTTTATGGAGCTGTCCTCTGGTCAGCCCCCTGCTCTCCCTCTGCTTGACCTATGACTTTGACCCCACAGTGTAACAACAGGCCTGCCTCCCATTCCCCTGCCACCTCGTAAACATTGACAACAGCCCTTAACTAGCAACTAATCGCCGGCCTGCACTGGTGCGGACGTGCGACGGGAACCTTTAATTAAAACTTTCCCATGAACAGCCAACCGGATGAGGCACCTGTTAATGGTGACATGATGTCACTCTGTTACCACGGCTACCGGTCCAATTAGTAAACAGAAGTGTTTTCCGAGCCTGTTTTTATTGAGGGCCACCAACAAGACTTGTTTTGCTGCTCCTGTATTTACTCTAGCAGATGTTTTTGATGGCTAGCAGAAACATGGCGTGACTTTCACCTCCCTGTGGCTGGTTTCAGTTTCTGACACTGCTTTTAATGAAACTGACATGAAAACCTACTTTGCGAACTCAAAACGGAAGAAAGCAGTCAGCACTGTAATCTTTGCAGAGGAGTCCCCACTGACCTTGATAGAGTCTGGTTCACAGTCTGGAAGTGTCCCCATTTAATTAGGGCACCTGTGGGTGTCATTTGATACCTAGGCTGACTTAACTTTAAAAGACCCCCCTTTTACTGCCCTGGAGGTTACTCTAAGAAAACACTGCACTGAAACTACAAAAAGCAACTAAATGGCCAGCCACCACTCACACACATTGTTCTAATGCCGGCCATGAAGGTTCACTAACAGTTCACTGCCTGCTATCCACAGATCGAGTGTTAAATAAGGCATTATAATCTCACCCTGGACCCTTAGCGAGCCTCTTTAACTACCCTAAACCCTTCTGGCCACCCTTCCCCCAGACCCCAGCCCCAAGCCTTTAGGTGAGGCCAATAAAATACACCTTCATTTTGCACAATAATCAGCCCTTTTAATCATGCATATCAGTCCTCCAATAACTTTAAACGTCATCTAATCCCCTAAAAGAGGCTGTGAGAGAAAGCCGGCCCTCATGCTTAATTTTACCCTAGTGGTTTTAGTCGGGCGCCTGGTCTAATTCAAACTTTACGTGGCCCCAACACGTCTGAGAACAATGTGGAGGCCTTTAGGGAGCAACTACGGTGACAAATGAGCCCAAATAGGCTTGTTGGTCTGTGACTGTCGCTGGAGTTAAAGTGGAGGATCTCTTAAAGTTTTCATGTGTTTCAGTGTATGTGTGTGGTTTTGGACTTACCAAGCATGCATGCTTGTGAATCTGCAATTGAATCTAAACCCCTGAGGTGAATTTAAACTCTCCTTTTTTTTCTTTTGCCTGACCTTTTATGGAATTTTGTGTAAATCGTGAGATAAAAATAAATGGTTTTGGTGTGTGAGCTTGTGTGGGCATACAGGGGTAGCCATTATAGAAGGTACAGGGATGCATTTATCTTGCCTATAGTATAATATGAATGTAAAGTTGATCCAAACGATTGAAGCAGAAAATAATACAAAAAAACTTTGACATCCATACATTATCTATAGGAGAGATGGAACACAAGCAAAAATAATATTTCAGCATAAATACAGTACTGCAGAACTTCAACAGTCGCTCCATCTGTTAGAAAGCAACTGACGGTGTGCAAAATATGTGTGTGTGCCTACAACTTAGTTTGCACATTTGCATCTGAATAAATACATATTTTCTAATGGTTGCCTTAACCTTCATTCCTGCACAGCTTTTGTCCTCTTTCCTTTCAATGTCTCCAAGTTCTGTGTCATGCAAATAAATGCAGCAGATGTCAGCGCTTCTGTGTGAATATACTTACTCCTGCACACTGACTTCCACTCCACATTCTCTACAGAGGTTGATGTATTGCCTGTGTGTGATGTAAACGACATTATCTCCAGTATCAGCGCCCTTATGCAGCTCCAGGAGTCTCAATTCAAGAAACTTTCTGTATGGGCACATAACACAGATGTATACCCATAAATCTCCAAGTGCAAACACACTTTGACTAGTGGGTAAACACAGTTAGCGATGCAACATGAGGCATTTTATAATTCCAGGTTTTCGCTGAATTACTATATTTTCGATTTACATTGTTAGAGGATCAGATTTGGCAAGACAACTGCTGGATGTGCTTAGTTTACAAGGACATTTATTTCATTCTAGAAGCTTCATTAGATCTGAATGCATGTTGGCTGTTTTAAAAGGCTGATGTCGACAGTAACAGTGCATTTATCTCCATCTGTATCCAATATTGTAGAGTTAATTTTCTAATTGTTGTAATATTTTCATATTAACAGTGATTTAAATAACTATCATGTGAAAGGGGTTGTCTGTAGTAATGAAGCTACATAGAATTATCACCCATCTTCGTTCAGCTCAACTCTATGCAGCATTTTAGCATCTTTCAGCTCATTTTTGGGGGGGTTTCCAGCCACAACTTGACTGTTTTAACTCCCTCTCACAGCTTTCATTGGCTTGTTTGCAGGAGTCGATAAACCCACTGTTAAGATATGTTCAAAATGGCTGACAGACAGAGGTAGCAACAAAGCTAGCTAGTAAGCATACTGGAGTATGTATTGGCCGAAGAGTCAGATATTTCCAATGTACTATGTATTTCCTAAGTATTCACTGGCGTAGTACACAAGTTTCAACAGGATAGTGTTGTCTCAAACCAAGCACGGCTGTTGTGCACTTACCGGAAGTGACAACTGCAAATTAGCTAGTTAGCAAACTAGCATTAGTATTTGCGTTATCGTTAGCGGTACCAAATCATTACAGACTGCTAAATTAACCCAATAAACATACTGCTGGCTTATACCCGACAACAGTATAGTAGTGCTTAGTGCAAAAAACACATGTACTGTACTTTTTTTTACTGCCCCCAAGTGGCCAAAAACTAATTGTAGGTTTTAATTAATTTCTTCTGTAAATTGGTATGTCTTCTATTGAAACATGATGCTGAGGCACAATTAACAGCCTGTGCGGTATCTTTATTTAATGAAATTGTTCAAAAAATCTGTGATGCACCCACCAAAAAAAATCATAAAGTATGGAGATTTCTTGTAAAATACAATATATTTTGTAATGATTGTTAAAATTATTGTTAGAAAACAGTTGAGATCCATCAACACTTGGTCCATCTATTCCTCTCTATCACCAACCTGGCTTCCGACTTTACCCGGCCTCTGAGCTCCCCTGCTGTGTTCACGCTGATGTATTTTATTGCGCTCACTTTCACATACATCCCTTACTAAATAACTACGCTTCCTCCCTGATCCTCGTTCCACTTCACCTCCTTTCTTTTCCCAAGGAAATAATTAAAAAGCCCCGCTGCTCCGTCTGATATTCCCCTGCTGACCCACTGCGCTGAGGCCAAGCATGGAAGCTTTTGTTTTATGTGCTTGTAAGGTCTTGGTATTAAGAGGAAGCACCGGGCTTGCCAGGGGTATATATCTGTCTCAACACCGCGCACACATACTGTACAGTGGTAGTCATTGTAACAGCCACAGTTCATGCATTAATCATGTGTCCATCCTGGATTATTGCTATATACAGGAGAAGAAACATGAGCATAATACAGCGTGATGTTTTCAAGCAGTTTGTTACATGTACCGTCCTGAAATCTGATCACTGAATATATGCAAACAACTGACCTCCAGACTCTTCCTCTAATCTTCCCCATATAGGGTACACTGCTTCCTGCAGTCACAATGAGCATTTAGTGCAGAGTCATCCATTTGGACGTATATCCTAGAATGTATCAAAAACACTTTTGCCGCTGTTGTTCTGATGTCGAAATCCATTTCAGAGTTGCATGTTTTGTTTAATTTGTATTTAATTTCTAAAAACTTTCTGACATACTTGTGTATAGTGACCCATTTATAAATGAGAATAAAGGTCTACAGCAGGGATACTCAACTGGCTCTGCCACTTGGGGCCAAATAATAAATAATCACTTTTAATATTTATCAGATAAAATGATAAAACGCACACATCCAGTTGCAGCAGCCCCACGCAGGTCAGGCGTTTGGGGCTTAACCTAGACTTCTGTTGGGGAGTCTGTGGGATCATTCCCTTGAATTTTTTTTCATTTTATATTATTTGATAAAGAAGTCCTATTTTGGTGCTTTTTTGTGCACTCTGGAATCTTACATTTAAATAGATATGTAGTCATAAACCAAAGTAAAATTTGAACATGATGATGGCGCAGTCCAGTCGCCAGAATAAAATGTTGGCATTGTACGTTTATTCAAATCATGGATACATTACATGTGTGCATTCCATATCTATCATATCAACATTTCTTAAGTGAAATAGCTCTGGTTACATGTATTTGACCTGAGTTTCTCATTAGTTGCAGGGAATGGTGGATGGGGTGAGACCTAGGTGAGATGGCTGCCAAGCATCAGGCAGCAGCAGAGAACTGTTCAAGAACAGCAAACAACCACATGCGGTATTTTTAACAACAAATCCAGACATTTCTGACCATAGTAGTTGCGAAAAACAGGTATTTTTCCAACCAAGTGTTTTCTGTGCTTAAACCTAACCACGAATTAACCACTCCATTGTTACAAAATAAATGTGAAATTTAATGAAACGTAAGAAATTTAACATATAAAAAGTACCCATTTGACATAGATATGGTTTGCAGAAATGTACAAAGCCAACATTTACCTTGTATGATTTAATGTGACAAATAAATGGATTGATTAATTTAGATATAACTCTATTTTACCTATATTTTACCATTTACTGAGAAGTGATGATCATTCAGAACATGAACACACTGGCCAACACTGATGCAGTGGATTGTGCTGCAAGAATAGCCTGAGACTCTTCTCTGTATCTCTAAAGGCCTTTTTATGTATTTTTTTTCCACTATGATTTTGGTTCACCCTTTCATAAAACTGTTCTAGACCATTTTCAGTCTAATAAACATGTTGGCAAGCTTCCCTGGATGCTTGGCTTCTGTAGGAAATGAACGTCTTCCGATGATGTGTTTCTTGCAGTATGAACGCAGGGCCACACACATACATCAGTGCTGTCAGGGCTTCTCAGTTACCCATCCTAAGCACTTTCACTGTGTGTCCTGGCCATCTCTTCCCAGGCACTCAGATCGGCAGGATGAGCTCATACTCAGCCAGACCAAAGCACTTAAACATGTTCTTATAAAAAGATAACTATTCTCTAGGGACTTCTGAGCCAGACTGACTGTGTATATGTGTATATGAACTGCTTATAGTGACCACAGTCTGCCACATGCAAGGCTTTAGGCAAGGATAATCGATATATCAGACACAGCTCATTTGTTCTTCAGCTTTCTTTTTGAATAAATCCAAGATGTTGTCTTGGAAGTTGTAGCATCAGTACTGTATGAAAGGCTCAAAAAACCTTCACCACCGTCCACTTATTTGTTACTGTGCTTTTGCACTCATATTAAGATACAGTGGTTGAAGAAAATGTAAAATGTACTGTTGCACTGATCTATATTCACCTCGACCTAGTAACCAGTTCATTGGTTGCACCAAAGGTAGACTTTAAATAATAATAATAATAGATTTTCTCACCAATTGGAGGTAGCAGAACAATCTGTAAACACAACATATTATAACTGCATAACACTGCTATGCTAACAGAAAGTGTTAGCAAACTGATGCTATTTACACATCCAGCCCACATGGAGCAACATTAGCATTTATTTTGACTTGTGTTTCTGGCCGATATCCACTCTGTTTTTAGCTTTGGTTTGGTCTCCACCAACTCCTGAGAAAAGTCTTCCTTTTAAGACTACTAACATTAAACGTTTAACGCCTGGCCACACATTGCACTGTGTGTGCACTGCAATGTCTGTATAAGCAACCTCATTCACATTGGGCATAGCCATTGTTCATATGAAAAATACTGATGCGTGTAGCTTTAATTATATTAGTTGAAAATCTTTGAGAGAACATCCTCTGCCAGACTCTTTTGTCACCCTACTTGCAGATTTTTTTTAAAAAAAAACAATGGTAATTGTATAGACAAAAATCATTTAGCAGCTTTGGAAATGTCAGAAAAAAATTACTGATAATATGTTTATGTGGCAGAAATTATTTTTCTCACTTTCCATCAGTTTGAGTACCACCGCTACGCACCATAACACAGACTCAGTGTCCCTGCTCACTCAGCCATAAGGCCTCTGTGGTGTTTTATAAGAGTGTTGAATCCCAGCCAAGACCGTTCTTGTGGGACTTCTACTTCTCTGAGGGTCCCGTCATGGTTCCTCCGACACTGGCTCTTCATTAACCCGAGCAGTCAGTGGGACACACACACACACACACACACACACACACATATTCTGGCATTACTGTTTGTCTTCTCGTCAGCTGCAAACATGTAAAATCCCAAATTCAAATTCAGCTTTAGGGAAATGTAAATTCTCTGCGTGCATGTGGATTTGAGTGTGTGTGGATTTAATGAGAGCCACGCAGCCGTAGTGCCTTTGGCTTGTTTCTTTTTTTTTTTCACTTTGAACTCTAATTTACACCACCGTGAAGACTCATGGGGGATTTACAGATTCAGTGTTTGAATCTCTGGAGATCTTGAGTTTCAGAGTCAGAGGGCACATAAACACAGAGAGCCAATCCTTTTCTAAAAGTTTCCTTTTTCACAGTATCTTTCCTCCACTTTTATTTCCCACCCAGTTCACATGATGAGCTAAATTGAAGCTCGTAGTCTGTCATTGCAGCATTGTGGTGCTGAAATGCTTTCTGGCACTTTCTAACCTTCCACCTCAGTGTCCTGACCTTTCAACCAACAACCAGCTTTTGAAATGCCTCTGATTCAGTTCTACAGTCAACCCGTACATGTAAAGAAGTTAACCACAACTCCCAAGGAGCAATTTTTTAGGAAACAACAGAGCACCACTAACAACTAGTTTACACATTCTGCAGTTCATGTTGCTTAACTTTTGGATTCTGTGTCAAATTTGGTTGAACTTGGCAACTATGATATGCAGGGCTGTAGTCCACCAAGAAAATGTTGATCGACTGAAATTCTATCTACTGTTCAATCTGTTAGTCAATGGGTAAGAAATATCTGCGTGTTATCTCTCAATTAGCTAAATTAGCTATAGTGCAGTGGAGACTTCTGCATATTTACACTGTGCTGCAAACACTAGCAGCATGACATGGAGCGGCTGCGCTAAGCTTTGTACATTTGGTCATAGAGACTGGTCACTTTTTACTCAGCCACCCAACCAAAGTGGACAAGGGGTGGAACAAATACCAAATAGTAAGTACTCTACCTTGTGCTGACATTTTGACTTCTGGAGATATTTTGTTTGATAGCAACCAGATGCAACCAAACCCAGCTGGTGCCAGACATCAATATGATGTCAAAAAGACATTGGACTTGTATGCCAGACAGACGTAAAATTTTGGTTAGAATGAAAATTGGGTTGAGGATATTTTAAATGTCTAACAACAGTAGAATTATACATTGTTAGAATGTTAACATTATGATGTTTGTAGACATTGGGTTTTGTTCTCGACACCTTTTGACTAAATGTCGTTTTTCTTTGTTGGCATGAGACCTTTGGAAGACAATGGATTTTGATTATTTACCAAGATAATTTAAAGGCCCACACAGTCCCATCATGAAAGTAGCACCAAGAATTGTCCAACCAGTGAGAACTAAGTCAGACGAGCATATCGACCAACCGACCATAAGGTGCCAGCCCAATGTTGCCTTGAAAGTTACTGGAGCTCTGGTGTGGGCTTCTTAGACCCCCTTTCCACCAACATGGAACTGGTTCTGTTCTGATTCCTGCACCTAATTTTGAACTGCATTTGACCAAAAATAAATTGGTTCATAATTCTTGACCTGAGGTGTGAAGCATGACAACATCAGAGGGCGTGTCATATTCTACAGGTTGGAAAGAGAGGATGTAGAAGGCAACAGTGGATAAGTCAAGTGAGAAATTGTAAGAATGAGAGAGAATGTATAAGTCTTATTAATAGTTGGTCCATGCTTGTTTTTGGATGAAAACAAGTATCTGTAATCACAGAACATATGTTTGCAGGTAAACAATGTAATTACAATTTTGCTACCACTTTTTATGTCTATTGCGCACTTTGCAAAACCTTCTGTTGATGACATCCTTAATTACAATGGTTCCACTCAGAACCACAGAATTCTGAGCAGAACCAGTTCATGAACCAACGCTACTTTAGTGGAAAAGGGGTATGACTGGCTTCAGCTTAATGCAGCTCATTGGTATTGTAGTATTTGGAGTATTCTCAGAAACTTTCCAGGAGCAAAAGTTTGAATGACAAAGTGCTGATCCTAACATTAAAAAAAAAAGTAGTTAATTTATCAACAAAAAGCCCAATATGACTCATTTCAGCAAACATCCGAGAACAGCATATGTTCATGTTGAAGTGACAAAGACCTTCAGCAGCTGTAGGAATTATGATTCTTTTCCATACTGAGCAAAGGAGAAAATAATATGTAGTTGTAGAGCCACAGTGTCCACAGAGGGAGGAGGACGGAGAGGATGGATGGGTCAACAAAACATTTCAAACCATGATGGAACCATGATTGTTCCTTAACCAAGTCGTCTTTGTGCCCAAACCTAACCAAACTTTAACCATTGTGGTGCCAGATGAGAAAGGGCTTTTATATTTGCAACAGTGATTTGTTAGGGTCGAAGGTGCTGACAAATGATGTCACCCTTTTGATAGGGGCGTGACCTCAGAGAATGTCGTTCTGAAAGGCAGTTACAGTGTATTTTGTTATTTATTTTGTTATTACTTTTCGCATGTTTTTGTGTTGAGGAACACTGACGATATCATCTTAGTTTCTCTTCACATTGTCACAAATCAAATTGTATGCATATCAGCTGCTGTACAATAATCTGAGTGTTATATGGTCATTTAAATCAAATTACTAACCTCCCATTTGAAAACAGATCCACCTGGAAAGTTTTAAATGAACAAAAAGCATTTTTCTGTCCTTCATAATGTCTATTTTATTATGTTTTCCGAAAATTGATTATTGGAAAACAGTTGCATTCATCCATAGTTGATGCTATGATGTCATTTTATTGAGTTTAAGTCTACTTTAATCAATGTTTACTTGCTATCAAAACCATGCAAAAACATGAAAGGAAAAAGCAAAGCACCAACAACTATGAATGGACAGATTATTTTTCTTGGTCAGAAGATTGTAGCTACAACCAAGTTCTTTGCTCCGTGCAGCAGTAAAGTCCTGCCCAAAGTAAATTTTCGCCTCTACTTCTGTGCCTTTGCAGACCTTTAATTGTTCCTGCTGTGGCTTGAGCATACAGTTGGCTCCACCATGCAGAAATAATGAGATACCAGTGCCAAGCCTGCGGTCAGCTCTACCAATCAGGAGTGACCCAGTGACAGGAGAGTCAGTCCCGATTCTGATGGCTCAATCCAAGACGGCAGTGCGCCAGTGAAACATGTTCTACTGCCTGAATCGTTTTGTGAACCATTACAGTATGTAATTTTGACAGTAAAACATGAACCCCAAAAGATAAATTAAATCAATTTATCACAGACAAATGTTGAAAATTACTAATTTACTGATTTGAGATTTTACAGGCATTTGATTTGAATGAGTATGTGCTGGAACAACAAGACTTTCGTGGCAAGTACATCACCCACTACAATATGTAGCCAACTTGGAGGACACTGTTGGATGAGAATAAACAAGAAATTTACAAGAGCGAGTGATCAGTGATGGATGAGGCCTCAGCTCTAGAGACAGTTGACCCTCCAAAACAAAGCGATGATGGTTGAAAAAAAATACAGAAATGATAGATTCCAGAAATACTGTGTCACACAATATTAACCCAGTAAACATGGTACATCATTTACTAAATCATCTTTTACACAGTATGGGATCAACATCATAATTGTGAGCTTTAATGATGAAAAATTGGTCTGAAGTGAGCTTGTGTTTATGGCAGTTTGCCACTAATGATTCAGTTTTTCAGTAAAACTCACATGTAATTACCAATGTGGCGAGGTGTAAAACATAAAACAGACATCCTGTTTTCTTGTTGCTGGCTTTGCTGTCTTCTTGGCTTGTCCTGTGTGGAATAGCTTAGTGGGTGAACGTACTACTTGCTGTAATTGCATATAAGAGAGCAGGAGTGTAAAAATCTAATAGAAGTGACAGTTATGAAAGCAGTAATCAGCCTTTTTGACCCGCAAACCACTGACAGTACACAGGTGTCCACTCACAGTCCTCTCTGTTAATTTGTGAAACAACAGAATGGTAAACTTTGACACATTTTCACAAGGATAACAACCATAAATAATCCTTGTGCTGCAACAACTGTGCTTCAGTTTCCTCCCAGGGAGGAACCCTAGAAAATGAACATTAAATAATAATTGTCCGTCACTGACCTCTGTCCAAAACCAACTGGGGGCAGAGCAACAACCTGTAAACACAGGGTAATAGCATTTTATCACCATGAACATGTTAGCAAAACGTGAGAAATGGACACATTGAGCAGACATGGATAATGTTTTCTGTGTCTACCTCACAAATATTCAGTCTCCTGTTGGTTCTATATGGTTTCTACCAGCCCCTGAAGGAAATATGCAGCTTTTTAGTTGCTAAACTCTCCATGATCTTCATTAGATAATCACTAACTTTGCTGGTGTGCTGGGTGTGAGGCAGTTAGCATACAGTGGGTATATAGAGCTTTTTAGCTGAAAACAGCTGCCTTGTTTGAGAGCCCATGGTCAGGAGGAGACGTGTATAGCTGCAGCCTCATTGTCTTTGGAGCCTCATGACCCGCCCCTTACAAACCGCGTCCACCACCAGTCCAAGACAGACCTACCAACACGCTGGTTATATGAGCCTTGCTACAACGCAACAATGTAATAAAATAATATGAAGTCAAATGTAGCAGTAATCAACATTGTAATTCATTATTCATGAAGACATAGTTCACCTTAAACGTAACGAGACGTACCCCTTACCCTTAACCCTAACCTTATCTACCTTTCTTTTGACCTAACACTACTTAGCTAGCTAAATGCTAATGTAGGTTTTTGTTTTTTTTTTTTTCTTAGGTCCTCTGCTTCTGGACGAAGGGCAGAAAGGTGCTGATCATGGACAACTGTGTAGGTATGATGGGTGAGGCATGTAGCCAGTGGGCAGGTCAGGTAGCTTTCCACAGACGCAGCTATACCTCCTATTTGGTCAGGAGGGGTCAAAGCGTACAGATAATCCCAGCCCAAGGCCCAGGGGGGCCCATGCAAAGGTGAAGTTCAACAATGAGGTTACTGACGTATATCACTAACCATATGAGTTATATGTTTCTACTTGATAGATACATTTATTGTTATCATTAAAAACAAAAAACAAAAAATCTCAACTTTTACAACAACGTTAGCTAATTAGCCAGAGATCAAAGAAAAGGTGCAAAAAATATGCTGGAAATACAGTCTGATTATGATAAACCACTGTCTTGAGAATCAGTCTTCAGAATGACCTACCCTCAAAAAAACTAATGGTTTTACCCCTTTAAAGGCCCTGACAATACACTTCCTCATGTGACCAGTGGAGTCATAACTAACATGATCTTACAGTTTTGGTTATCTCACATAAGTGATTCCTGTATTTGTGTTTTTGTCTTTCCCCTTCTTGCTGGGTTTAAGTGGGCAGGGCTTGATTGGAATTTAATTGAAATGAAATCTGATGGCAGATGTTTATTTGTTTCCCAAGCTGCTGTCAATCAAAGCTGATCAAACCACACCTACACAATCGTAAATTGCTGACAGTTTAACTCTTATTGTATAAAAGCGACAGTGTTTTTACAAAACTCAAACTGATAAACTATAGGGACTTTATGGGTGGCAGATACTGCGCTTCAAACTGAAGAGTGATGTCTTGAATCAGGCATGTCCTGGGATAACTCACCGCCCTCCAACTCAGGATCTGTGCCACACTAGAAGAAATATTTTCGTCTCTGGCGGTTACACTGTTTAGTTTGCTGGCCTAAAGTAGAAGATGAGAAATATTTTAGATTTATAGCCCTTGTTAACCCACTCTCACTTCATCACCTCCCGGCAGCGACTCCTAATCCTGGAACATCTGTCTCTGTCTCTGTTTAGAAAAGACAAGTCACATCTCCTGTTGTCCTTTTTCTGTTCACTGTTGGCAGGTTGGTTCACCTACGTGTGTGTATGTCTGTATGCGTGTGTGTTTGGTGAGCACTGAGGCCAAAGGGATGTTGACTCTGTTTTTTTATTGATATCTGCAGCTGGAAGACAAATATTGTCGTCTTGCAGGCCTATTTGCTCAGACTTGGTAAGAGAATGTCTGAATCTCTTGTGGTACCTTTCAGATGTTAACTGAGAGTGTCCGTGGCCAACTGTCTGACTTCAAGGCTTAAAAACAAAGATGCGATTGCATCATCAACCTCAGCCCTGTGTCTAGCTCTTGTACTCATATGATTGTTTGCTTAAGTCCAGCTCTCAGAGGAACACTCCCCCTCAGATACTCTTACACTGTTAAGACAGGGTTATTTTTCATGAAGAGTTGTAATTGACTTGCTTCTGGCTCATCTGTTTCATCGAGTTCACTACAGTTCCCGGAATTTCTCTTTACAACCCACAGAAAATGGAGTGATGGTAAGAAAAAGAATACAAAGTGATGATGTTCAACTGTAAAACAAAGTCATTTCTTTTTCATTTTGATGTCATTACCGGTAACACTTCAGCCTCAGACCTCAGACCTGGAGCTGCTTCCCAGGCCTTAATTACATTTTGGCTATGCACTTTTTAAGAAGTTTGGAGGGGTCAAAGATAGAGAATGAATTTTCCCACATAAATTAACCGAGATAAGAATTTACATCCATGTTAGCCGCTGTGAGGCTGCCTTGAGCTAACTAGTAACGTCAGCATGCTAACTTGTTGATGTTTAAAAGATAAAGTTTGCTGTGTCCATCTTAGTTTAGCCTGTTAGCATTTTAATATTTGCTGTGGAGATCTTTGTCTGGACCAGAGTGGTGGGCTAACAAAACAACCATCTGACCAACCAATTGACCATTTTTATCCAGTACAGCCAAGTTGCTAGCATGGCTAAAATGAGTATAAATACATTTATATAATTAGAGTTAAGTCAACACTTTTTCACAACCAACTCATAGTACCAATGCTTGGTCAGAGGCCCTACTCAAATTATGACACTCTAGGTACCCCTCAAGCATCACTTTGAGATGTTCAGGGAAGGGAAGTCAATTTTCATGCGTTGCATGCATTGTGTCTTTTCAAAGTTAACTTCCAGTTTCACAGGATATGTTGGCTACAGTTTCTGTTTGTTAAATTCATCAAGTCTCTTTACAAAATAAGATTAGCAAGTAGGTAAAAAACATTTTTCTGTTTACTTCCTTAAGTGTAGGCAACAAAAGCATGTGTTTTGGCTCAGAAATATATATCACTGTATGGCTGAAAATAAGTACATTTGTAACTAACGTGATGTCACGTCATTACTAGCATAGTATGCTACACATACTAGCATACTACTGGGTTGACTCTTGGTTTCACACGGGACACAAACTGCAGTCTCAGGTGAAAGTCTTGAGTTTGTTTGACCCATCCATCTCCCCTACCACACACTATGTGGATTTTTTTTTTGCTCTTACTATGGCAGGTGCTTGGAGTGTCAAAAAAAAAAAGCAGCTGCCAGTCCATCTCATACTGCTGTCTCATACACGCGGTCAGAAGTGAAACTGACTTGAAACATTTAACCTGAAAGGCCAGTGAAACATTTGTTGTGTTCCATTTGCACAGAGAAGTTGGAAAAGTCAAGATGGCTGCTCTCCGCATCAACTATAGTGAAAACTGTGGTAATGTACTGTTTATTAGCACTTTTGTCTCATTTGTGTCTTATTTAAACAGTCCTACACGCAGTATTGTACAACTTCTATTTTTGGACATGTTGATATGTTGTTTGTATGCGCAAAATACAGTTTAATGCGTTGTTATCAACTGGTATTGCTAACAACATCTTTGCTGTCCAATTTGTATTGGAATGCAGTCAACTCAGGTGTGACGTTATTCCCAGCTCCGACCTTTGAGGTTAATGGAACGCAGCAACTACTTTTCAGCCAGCACATTCTCTCTGACCTTGTCACATATCAACATTTGGTCATAGACTTTTCCACGGTGAGATATGACGTGCAAGGTATCCTGGGTGCATTGGTTGTTAATGTTCAGGGACTCCGTGTCAACTTAAAGGTGCTGTATGTAAGAATGTGGCCAAAACGGTTACTGCACTCAAATTCAAAATACTGCCGCGAGTCGTGTCCGCCCCCCTCCCCTACAGATTCGAGGTTGCTGGACAGCGGCACGCTGGAGATTGATTTGTTTGCCCACGGGCGGCTGCTGTGGCAGGGCCGCGTCGCCGCGTCCTTGATCTTCGGTTTTCCAGCGGACCGTTCGAGCAAGTCCGGCTTCTCTGCTGCTAACGCTGCTGCCGGGATACAGCTGAGGAGACTGCTAATGCTATGTACTGGGACACTGCTAATGCTGCTTGCCATGCTGCTGTAGCTCAGTCGTAACTGTAACTGATGCTGAGACTCTACTGACTGCATGACTGGTAGACGGCGGTGGGTGGCGCAACAGGCCAAAACAAAAATTCAAAACATAAACATGATTTGCAGACCGTAAAAAATTTTTTTAAATGTGAATATTCTGGCTGTACTATTGTTGTCAGTGAGATCAGTATGTTATATGAACATTATTCCTCAGTCTCTGTGACATATTAGGATGATTTTACTACTATTTGCTTTAGATTTCTTACATATAGCTCCTTTAAGCCTGTTACATGCATTGTCTGTTTTCAAAATGCACCTCAATTTTTATCAGGAGATGTACAAATTGTATTCAGTCTCTTTCCAAGTAAATGCACTAAGTTGGAACAACACTGCAAATTGGTGTTTTTTTTTCTTCAGCTGGTTGGGTTTGGCCAACAAAAGCATGTGGCTGGGTTTAGGGAAACAGAACAGGGTTTGGCTTTACATTCATATGGGAAGTGAACACTGGCCTCCCGGGTGAAAGTTGGTGGTTTTTGGACCCATCCACTCACGGCCGCCCTACATGGACTTTCGCCCCATAGCTTATGTTGTTGTCAAGCCACGTTCCCCCCTGACGCCAATGGGCGGCATCACATAATAACAGCGACCGGCCACTCATCATGCCGATGTGAAAGGACGGCTTTTTTTTATCAGTCTCTGACAGTAAGTTACTGCCCAAGTGCTGGTATTCGACAACTTCAGAGTGAGACCAGGTTGGTTCAGCCTGGTGTAGATTAACTCTTTAGGGTGCATATATACACTCTGTCAGTTAATTAGGTACATCTAGCTAAAAGTATTGCAATTTCATACAACAGCCCTGCAATACAGCTTACCTTAATGATGGTTATATTGTTCAGTTTTTGTTGAAACTGTTTTCGACAGGTATTGATTTAACACCATGGTCGCCAGCCACCAACCAAACACTTAATGGATGTCCTGTGCCACAGCCAGTCCAGTGCCTCAGTGCTAAAATGTTTTATGGTGAATTTGAGTCCTGCACTCACGGTCAGAGCACATTCCCTTTGGATGAATATACAGCAGAATACCAAAATCAAGCAATACGGAAACATTAAAATATGTTGTCTGTATGCATTTTAAGTGTCCTCTCAGCTAATTCTAATATTTTACTGGAAAAACATCAACCACTTGCCTCACCCACTCACTTTCTCAAGCTCTGAACTTCTTGGCATGCCTGCTGCGCCTCTCCCAACAGGGGCTGCAAAAACAGCATTAGCATACGTGGGAGGGGATTTTTTACCATTACTCAGAATCAGATAGCGCACAGTTGACCGTGACATAATTCTATTTATAATGGCTCGAGACCGAGGGCTGTATAAATGTCATATCCTTCTATCTGGGCTATCTACATGTCTGCCTGCAGAGCATGAAGGGAGAAGGCGTGGAGGTGGATAATGCAACCCTGGCTGGGCGAGGACTGACCCACGACTGGTCATAATGTAAATGTAATTATACAGTGGGTAGTTTCAGCCAAACAATCTGATTGGACAATAGTGCGGTCAAGCAGTGGTGATAATTCCCACGAAGCACAGCTAACCATGCCTGATCAAGATTATTGGTTGTCAATTCAAAGTGCAGTGATATCAGTAGAGCTATGGATCCAACTGTCTTAATTCACATATATCTTTTTCCTTTCTCTGTGGCCTTCCTTTTTCTTTCTTTCCTTTCTTCCTCTGTCCAGGCACGGTGAAACCTGGGTAGCACATGTGTTCGATAACATCATTTGAGTTACGGATCAGGCCTGGGTCTGTGCTGCTTACGTAAAGCCATAACAAGGCCCATTTAGACAAACAAAATGAGGTAAATTCAGCAAAGCCATTTTCTATTTATGCATAATTAGACTAATTTCTTCATAAATGGTCAAGTAAAAGAGAAAAAAGGCACAGATTACATTTTGGATCTCTTTGTGGGTTTAGATCTAATTGCAGATTTACAAGTGGTTGATACACCACAGCGGCACACATACCATACAGTGCCACATTAACATGAAGTCACAGGAAGAGTAACACAGTGCAGTTCATTTTAAATTTACTGTCATTCCTCTTTAGCACAAACACATGTTAGTTTCAGGATAAGTCTCTGTTAAATTAAAACAAAAGCAGAACAATGCATTTTTAAGTAGGTCAAGGAAAACAGTGTAATGCAAGATTTACTATTATGCTCATGGCTCAATATACTAAAAGAATAAAAACACACTTACTCTATAAAGATGAAAAAGAATTGTTTGCAGTATTGTTAGAGTAATACCATAGAAGCATTTAAAGATAGACTTGGATATTTTCAAGGACTCACCTGATCTGTGGCTCATGGGAAATGGTGTTCATAAAAGGCAGAAAAATACAGAAATATTAAGAAACAATCATTTTAACTTATACTTTTTATGCCTCAGTGTGGGCTAGAGCTGTGGCAGGAGGCATTATTTTTTGTTTTGTTTTGTTTGTTTGTTCGTTCGTTCATTCGTTCTCCTGCATCCGTCTGTCCGTCTGTCCTTTTCACGTGAACACAATATCTTAATAAGACCTCAAGGGAATTTCTTCAAATTTGGCACAAACATCCACTTGGACTCAGTGATGAACTAATTAGAATGTAGTGGTCAAAGGTCAAGGTCACTGTGACCATAACTCAAGGATTCATACACTAATTAAGACAAAATTTCACATCATTATTGAAATAGGATAAAATGATTTGATGACATTTTATATTCAAAAGGTCAAAGGTCAACTTCACTGTGACATCCTGAAGTTCTGTAAAAACACGTCTGAACATTGCTCACCATCATAACTCCAGAACTGAAAGGAAGATATTTAGTCGAACATTGAATTGGTACCGTATTGAAACTGTGGCGATTGTGTAGATCTTCTGTGCTACTGCGTTGAAGATGTTTGTGAGGCATCCAGGTTTTCGAATTTGCAGCTTCTTTGCAGCAACATCTATATTTGAAGCATGCGTGCTAGACATGGATGTAAACTGCAACTTGATTGGTTTGTGAAGGCGTACAACTGTGAGGACGTAATTCTAGTTTTTTAAATGTACCAACCTTATCCACACACATAGGGTGAACTACATGACTGTTGTGTAAGACTGTTCTGAGGTTTGATTTTTAGTGATCTATGTTCTTGCAAAGCCCAGTGTGATTTTGACTGACGTTTTCTTACTTCCTGAATGCAACCCCGAAGTTCCAGTTTAACACTGGCTCTATGCATTGGCATTAAAGTAGTCCATTCTACACTGTAAGAGACAAAATGTACTCGTTTTGTCCTGCCAAAGCTTATATAAGACCTCAGCAGTCTGTGTCATCCAAATCAAGTGGTTGTCTTCCAAGGTTACGGTCTTTGCAGTACAGAATGGGAGTCAGGAGATTTTCCTTGTCCCACTTGAGAATAGATGTTGTTGTATGCTGTACAGATTGCTTGCAGATTACAAAGCTTGCAAAAAAATAGACCAGATTGTGATTTGGGGATATTGCGTGGTATAAATTATTAAAAGGTTTTGCACTCTAGACAGTCTTATAAACAGGTGAATGGGATCCTAACCTGACTGTCAAAGAACCAAAAAATATAAACGCTGTCAAGCATGATTCTCACAAACAGTGTTTCCTTGCTGAGCTGTGGTGAAGGAATGCCTCCTAGTAGTTATTAGTATTATTGTAGGTTTGCTGTCAGGACACAACACCAGCAATAATTTTGCATGAGAAGGGTTCAGTTTCGGGCAGGTATTGCAATGCATTTCCATCCCAGATTGTCAAATACTAATGCTTTCTCATGCCCTGTGCATGAAATACTAATACCGAAGGCACCCTTTAGCATATGAGACACACCCTCTAATGTATGTATGTGACGCGAAGCTGTCTCCTGGGTGAAACTCATGTCATGGGTTAAAATAAAGATATGACATGTTGTAAATACATCACAGATGGATGCAAGTTACATAACATTACATTAAAACAGCACTGCCTCTTGGTTTCAGACAGTGATCTCTTGGCAAACGCAAGTCTGTGTTTGTTTGACTCATCCACCACCCCATCCTCCCACCTTACATGCACTTACTCGCTCTTTATACTACAACATTTGCTCTGAACATCAATTATTGCCACAGATGGGTTTGGATTTAGTTGTAAGACTGGCGTGTCTCAGGGTGCTTTCACACCTGCCCTGTTTGGTTTGGTTCAATCGAACTCAAGGTCATTTGCCCTCTAAGTGTGGTTCGTTTGGTCAAGTGTGAACACAGCAATTGTACTCTGATGCGCACCAAAACAACTGGACAGAGACTTTCTTGAAGAGGTGGTCTCAGTTCAGTTACAAATAAATTCTGGTGCAGTTCCTTTGTGGTGAGAGTGTGTTCCGACCTCGATCTGAACCAACTTAAACAAACATGAGCATGTTACAGTCCCAGAGGGTTATTAATGTGCACCTCCTCCTGTACTGCCTTAATATGCACATTCGGCACATCCAGTGCATCAAAACATTGTTTTCTAGTTGGAGCTGCGCCTTGTTTTCAAACTGTATGGTTTGACTAAAATGAACAATGCAAGCAATACAGTCCACGATGACCAGCACTAAAGTCAGCCCGTGTAGTTGTCCCTCCATTGTGACATTAGAAAGTGTTGCATTTTTCTTGCAAGTGTACTCTTCATCAACGTTTTGTTTACTTCCTGGATTTTTCCTGCATAGAAACGCCGACCAATCAAGTGTAAGGCATTTTATCTGGTCCGCTTGTAAATGCTGTAGCGAGAACACGAACCAACTCTAGGCAATTATGCATCTTTGTAAAAAAAAATTTGTCGCTAATTCAGACCAAGACAAGTGAACTCTAGATCTGAAAGCGCCCTAAGACCAAATCCTAATAAATTCCAAGAAGCACTTCCTGAGTAGCTGCCCCTGTGTGAGCCAGCCTTCTGTCTCCAGCTCAGGCTACTGCAGCTTCATATAGGTCACAGGTGGTTGCATGTCAGGGCAAGCAGCTCCAGGTGGAAGTCAAAGGACACCTCTCAATTTCACAACTCACCTCTGAGGTAAGTCAACACAGCAGCGAGAGGAAGGGCAAAACTGTCAGTGAGGGAAAGAGGAAACTCCCTGTTTTATCATTGTGTACTTCTGTCTTACTCTGGCTGCACTTTTTACACCACACGTGAAACATCATCATATTGTCCCCTTCATGTTCTCATCACTAAAGTGTGAAGGTTTTTTTCTCTTTCAATTCCAGTGTTGAACTTACCAGAAAATACTGTCATTTAATGGTACAATTAAAGAGGTAGAGAAAAATGATGTGGCATATTTTTCACATCACTGTCAGCTCACATTGGTTGATGACTCTTGTTACAACATTAAGCCTTTTTTCTGCATCTGTCTCTGTCTTTCTTTTACTCTAAACTTTGGACTTTTTCAATGGAATTCAACCTGGGAAATTCCCTCTTTTGACACTCTGACAGCTCTGGTTTGTGTTGTTGAGGATAATCAGTGAATTCTAGAGTGGAGCCGATCCTGTAATTACAAGGGAAATTAGCAATAGGCAGTAATTTGTGTCTATATACAGCCGGGCTCTTGACAGGGAGGGCGAGTTCATTCTGAACTTTACCAGAGTGAGTAAATTGCAAAGGGAAGATTGGAAGGGATGCTGTCTGTGCTTCATAGTAATCCTCAAACATTTGAAGCAGAACTGAGTATTTTGTGTTACAGTTTATATTATGGGTTTAATCCAAGATTTAATCAGTTAACAGAGATTGCTGAGACAGAATCAATTTGCAATGCCATTCCTGCATCCCTTTCGTTTCCCGCTTCCTACCAAATTACGTCATGCAAAACATTGTTCTGTAATAAAGCCTTTGTTGAGCTCTTGAACAAAACCACTAAATTCTTTCTTTAGAAGCACCAAGAATTGTGCTGTGACGCTGGTAATCTTGAAGCCATTTGGCCCAAGGAGATTCCCATTGCCCAGAACACAGTTAAAACACATTCGGTCCGTGTGGTTTCGAAAGCTCAAACCGTTTTTTAAATGCTCCGATGTTGCTGAATCACTACCAGCTGCCACAGTCTGCATCCTGCCAGGTTAGTCACCCACTGATGTGCTAGCAGCTGGCTCTCACCCAGGCTGCTGCTGCTGCACACGGTTAAAGTTGGTTTGGATGCAGAAATAATAAATAAAAATAAACAGAATTACATGTTGATGTAAAACAGACGGAAAAAACACTTAATTCATGATGGCAATCAGTGCCAGTGATGGCTTTATAAAACCAGCTTGGTCTCAATGCAGGAAGTAGCATCCATAATTTAACCATACTGTAGTTACCATGCACAAATATAAAAAGTATTATAAAATTGTATTGAACATAATCTTTGCTATCAGAGAATCATTCAATGCCAATTTTCTGTTGAAAGAAAATTAAGTTTCATGGAACAAAATGTCTATATCTTAGAGACAAAGTGGTAGGCTAATGAATTTTTTTAGCCACTTGGGGAAGTGGAACAAGCCGTAACCACAGCATTGACATATTATCACGTTGTTCAGTTGGTATGAAAAATTTGTTAGAGAGGATCTGCCTATTTTCTCATCAGGCAGACACGGAAAAACATAAGCATTCGTTTTGAGGTGCATCTCTAGTCACCTGACAAACATAGATCCAATGTTCACTTTTATTTTATCTCTAGTCTGGTTGCCAAGAACTCCTGAGGCAATGTGTTCCTCTTTACCCGCTCAATCAGGGGTGTCAAACATACAGCCGTGGGCCAGAACCAGCCCCCCTCCTGGGCCTTGAACAGGTGACTATCCGGTTACCAACCCAAGTCCCTATGGACTGAGCTATTGCCGCCCCAAGGAGCAAGTTTAAAAATGCATTGCTAACTTTATGTTAAATTCTGCTTCAGAGGCTTTTCCACCCTGACCAGGATACAGTTCTGTAATGTAACAACTAATACTTCCTGTGACCATAAAGATACTGAACATTGTGCAAAATGTTGTCAATCAGCAGCTTCAGATCAAAAGAATCTGTATCAGGTAATGTATGGATGAATGCAAATGTAATGACAGTGAGAAAAAGACAAACTGAATGTGGAAAAACTGAAACGTACTGATGGTACTTGTAGGTTATTATGCAATGGTTTTACTGGTCAGACCCATCTGAGATCAAATTGGGCTGTATGTGGCCCATGAGCTAAAATTAGTTTGACACCCCTGTGCTAAATGTTTCACTGTAAGCTAGTTGCTAACTTTGTGTGTCCGCTGGTTGGTGCTGGGAAGGTAGTGTGGCTTTATCTAAGTTGTTCAATTAAAACAGCTACCTGTTGCAACAGTAAACAAATTTTATGAGAGCTGTGAGACTCAACCAAAATATTTAAGTTATGGGCTATAAAGCCAAAACAATAAGCTTAACGATGCTAAAACGCTCCTTTGAACCATAGACTGTATATGAATGATACATTTAGCTACAGGGATGACACCCATTGGTTTGTGGACTCCCAGTTTGAAGCCTCGAGTCTGGCATTTTTGCTGTTGCCATCTTGGTTTTTTGGAGGAACCACATTTGGAGGAGAGGGTGGAGCTGCGGAGGAGCAAGGGGTGGATCTGACTCATAAACTGTCAATGACAGAGTGCCTATCACTCAAAGACGCTACGCCTTTAAATATACAGAATGTTAAGCCTTAATAAAATATTAACGGGTGCTAATGAAAAATTCATATTTACACAGTTGTCACAAAAGGGGAAATTAGCTATAGGGAGCAAAAAAAAATCTTTTCTTTCTTTCTTTCTTTTTTTTTTTTTTTTTTAACCAGGCTGTAAACATGTTTATTTCTGCTGTAATGTTGGGTATTTTAACGTGGTGTCTTTGGGGACTGACTCACTCTTGGAGCCAGCCTCATGTGGCCATTCAAGGAAGTGCAGTTTTTGAGACTTAGTTTCATTTTTCAGCCCCGGAGATTGCTGCTTGCATAGAATTGAAGGAAACTGTAGACTGATGTTAATTCTGTGGGGATGTGTCACTGCAAGTGATAACTTTCACATTTCACAGTCGTTTACCCATTAATTATGTCAAAATATGGATTATTGCATCCTAAATGTGAAATTTCTAAACCGTATATCTGGGTTTTGGTTTACAATTGCTGTTGGTTTCGCAACAGTTTCCTACCGGGGTTGCTATGTAATGTTATGCATTTTAGTTTTAGCATTTTAATATACTATTTAAAACATAAATGGTTCAATATTGTACTCATTATATGAGTAAAATGTTTAAATGGGGACTGTGAAAAACAATAAAAACAGGGATACACTGATTACAGAGAACTCAAAGCAATGCATCTTCTGTCTGATAGTCTGCCTTCAAAATTTAAGCACTCTTTCTACTTGTTACGTTTGTTGTCTTGTGTTTTGTCTTGTCCTACCTAACAAAAAAGGTTGCTATGATATTTGCCTCGGCTCAGGACACCTGTGTGGGGGTGTAAGCACCTCTGTGTGAGTGTGTGTGTAGATGAGACAGCTGCTTGGGGGATAACCGCACCATGTGATGACAGGGCAGCCAGGTCTAATTAGAGAGGTCTTCCAAAAGCTGCAGCGCTGATGTCAGTGACACTGCAGCTGCGAGGGTCATCACACATTCACACATACACACAGTGTGAAAACAACCGATGTTACACACCTGGTAGAGGGTGTGAGTGGGGGGTTGGAGGGAGGTAACTGAAGTGTCAGTCATCTGCTGTAGTAGAGGGAGATTACGTGCTGACTCAGGCAAACAGCTGATCGACAGCAGTCATTAGCTCAGAGCGGGGCTTCCCCACTCGCTAGCTACTTGAATACAAGGCCAATAATACACCTGTACACTATATTAACAAGACAGCCTTTATTCTTCAATGAGCTGCAAGGGAAAGGAGCTTAAGTAACACTCAACTTTACAATTACCTTATTTAAGTTTATATGGAACGTTTCCATTGTTTTTTTTATGTTTGAAACATTACCTGGAACCATTTTCTCATCAAATTCTTAAAATAATAGTCTGACATTTTGAAAAAAAAATGCTTTTTCTCCTTCTTGCCAAGAGTCAGATGAGAAGACCAAAACCTCTCTTATGTCTGTGTCTTACCTAGCCTGGGGCACTGGAGTCAGGAGGCGGTTAGCTTAGCCTAGCATAACTGGAGATAGGGGGTAAGCTAAGCTGACTTCCTCCAGAGTTCAAAAATAGACCTAAAACTTTACTTTTCTTTTTGTTGACACATTTTACAACATGCTGGTGAGCTTTAAAGGTGCTGGTAGGGGTCTTTTTTTTCTGGGTTAGCCATTTTCCCCTGCTTACAGTCTTTAAGCTAATCACCTTGTGGCTCTAGCTCCATACTTATCACACATGCATGAGTGTGGTATGAATCTACTCATCTAAATCTTGGCAAGAAAGTTCAACAGTGTATAACCCAAAGTGTCAAACTACTCCATTAAAGCCACAGTTGGTAAATTTTACGAAAATAACACAACATATTCACATGAGACACATGGTCTGTAAAAACGAAAACCAATCGGAGCCAAGGAATCTCTGACTGCTGTAAATTATGTCAATCACTGCTGGTAAACTGCAGTCAAAGTAGGCAGCGCTGATCAAATCTGAATCAAGATTTTGTCACTGCATTGCCTATTTCTCCCTTCACATGTTTTCAGAAGCATCCGGTTGGCGTGGCTTGGTTTTCGCCTGACTATTTTCAACATGGCAGCAGGGGCACAAACTTTCTCATGATAAACTTATCATGTCAGCTGAAGGTGGTGATCTAAAATGTTTTCATAGCAAAACATCCAAATTAGAAAGCAACAAAGTTTGATGTTATGAAGTGTCATCTACTGGGAAATAAAAGTTAAATCATACAGTATTCCGTGCTGCATACTACATTGAACTAAATAATTTTTTTGCACCAGTGCTTGGTACACCGTAACTTTGTTTAGCATTATTCCAACCATCAGTACTGAGCAACAATCACCACCATGTCTGACAAGACAAAGAGAAGAGCTTACAGAAAGTGCTATAGAAAATTTAGGAGATGCCATGGCCACAGTCTCATTTCTTCTCAGACAGTATTCTGTGTCAGCGTCCCACATTGTGCCCATCCTCCTATTCCCACCCACAGAAACCCAGACTCTTGGAACAGTGTGCGCCACCACAGCCAAGTCTCCAAAGACTGACTTCCTCCAAAAACACAGTAATCTTATTTGTACTGCCAATTTAGGGGTTAACAACACGATTCTGGTGTTTAACTAAAGGCCCTTTATCATTCCTCGACTGACCTCAACATCCCCACGGGGACCTAATGATGACATCATTAACAAGCGCCAAGGATTGCTGGCTGATAATCCCTGAGATCATGTACTGTAACTGACGAAGGCAGATTCTGACGGCAAGTGTGCGTGTGAGAGAAGGGAAGGATAAAGAGAACAAGACAGATGGAGGCACCGCACTGCCAAAAAGGCTTATAGGTTTTAGTTCATCCAAAATACGAAAAAATAACAACAACAAAACAAAATCTCACTTACCTCTGTCGTCATCCAGCCGTGCAGATAGTTGCCATGTCTCAGATATCTGTCTTTGAGAGTTCTTCTGCTACCATAATACAATTAACTTGGACGGGATTTCATGGTTCCCACAGGACTGGAAAATTACATTTTAAAAATTTTGCGGCAACATGTCTTTCCAAAATCAATGCTCCTGTTTCTTTGGATCATACACAGACCTCGCTGTGAACAGTTTTCACTGAAATAGTTCCTGTAAAAAGAGCTGATAGTAAACAATCAACTGTGTCTTTAATGATGGTAGAACTCCCACAATTTGATGCTACAATGATTTCAGAGCACACCTTTCAACACTGTGGACAGCACCTCAGCAGAAGAAAAATTGTATGTTTTGTCTCCAAAATTCCACCAACACATTTATTTGAAAACTGTGTAATAACAAAACAACAACACCAGCTGTAGCTACAGTCCGTGGATCGAAAGCTCTGGTTGTGTTTCACTGGACGGTAGTCAAAGTCCCGAGCTACCTGTTTCAGATGGCTGTCATCGACTTTTGCCCGCGGGAGTAGGTCACAATAGTGCTTATTCACACTTGTAGCCAACGATTATGTTTGGCCATCTTTATATTACCTTTTATATCAGCGTTTCCAACGTGCCCAACTGAAAACGTACTCTTGTTGTGTGTGCAGAACACAGCATTTTCTTTGCTGGGTACGTTATGAAGGAAGGAGTAAGCCTCCTGGAGCTGTTTAGAAAAGAACAACTTTCTTTTTGGCACAACAGCTAATTGTTAGCATACTGACAGGATCTGCCAAAAAAAAGCTATACATAGCGACAGCCTTGACAATGACACAGTCACTGACATACATACAAACAAATCAGTGTTGAATTCAGATGCATGGGGCATTGTTTATATTTTTATATTGGATTAGGTCATAATGAGTGGGACAGAACATGATCATTTTCTACGTAGGCACTGTAAACAAGTATACTCTTCTAATTATTATTTTATTTGAGGTGAAACATGGGAAATTATAGTGTTTTACAGGTATTTGTTCAGACTCGGGACACCAAGCTTGAAACCATGACAAAACCACACAAACCCGGATGCCTGGTTACCACATGATTGACAAACTGACTGTTACCTAACAAGACTAAGGGTGCTTTCACACGGGGTCATCCCTATGTTTCCAGGGTTCTATGTTCCCCACTTAACCCTGCAAAAAAGTTTCTATGTTCCCCGCTTACACAAAAAGGGTTCTATGTTTCCTGCTTGGTTAAGCGGGCAACATAGAACCCGGGAAACGTAGAACCTTTTTTGCAGGGTTAAGTGGGGAACATAGAATCCTGGAAACATAGATACACTCAGCTTTCACACTTGCCCTGTTTGGTGTGGACCAAGACCTTCTTGAAGAGGTGGTCTTGGTCCGGTTACAAACAAACACTAGTACGGTTTGTTTTGGGTGAGAATCTGTTCTGACCTTGATCCGAACCAACTGCAGTCACATTACACATTGTTTGGGTTAAACATGAGCATGTTACAGTCTTGGAGGATTATTAATGTGCACCTCCTCCTGTACGGCCTTAATATGCACCGCGCCTCGTTTTCAAACTGTATGGTTTGCCTAAAATGAACAATGCAAGCAAATATTTTTCAATACTCATCTGTGTGAAGGAGTGAACATCCAACTCAGAGTTAATTACTAACGACCGGGCTCCACCGGCTGCAAACATAAGCGTTACATTAGCGTAGCGTCGCGGTGTATTCATTTGGGCTCCACTGACTGCGTACGTAGAGAAGCCAGCGGGGTTGTTTACCGTTTGCCGAGCCGAGAGGCTGCATGTAGGCTGCGTGAAATGTTAAAGTTATTACATATATTTGAGTTATCTACAAGTTTACTGTACTGTTTGTCATCTACTCTTTCAAATGTCCACCACGGACATTTACACAATGTCACGGATAAACATGGGTAAATGCATGAAAAAAAATCATCATATATCACCTCTGATAATGGTTTATTCTTTTAAAAACACATTGTGCTCGTTTAGCACACTATTTCATGTAGCTTTTATCTGCTGGAGGGTTGCGTAGGGGAGTGTAGCGCGACAAAAATAGAAGAGCCACCTAAAATAGAGAGTTGTCGCGCGGCAGACAGGGGTTGTTGCGCCGCTCCCGTTGCCGGTGGAGCCGCTGTAATTGATTAACAGGGGGGCGAGCTGCTACGGGACTCGCGCTGCAGGCGTGTCGCGCCGCTGACGTGCCCACTGGACCCCGGCCGTTAGTGTCTCTGCACATGTTGAGCTTCCAGCTATGTTAATACAGACACAGGCTAATACAACATGATGAGTTAGAGTTGTTCGGACCACTTTTGGACTTGTTTGCCCACATATTTGTACTGAGAGGTCTTTGGATCCGTTCTGCTACTACGTCTGCTTCTTCTTCTTCTTCTTCTTCTTCTTCTTCTGGCGGACCAGTTGCGTTAAGTGCGTCTTTACAATGCATACCGCCACCTATTGCACCGGAATTGTAACGACAAGCTACATTCACAGACAGTGAGTCCCATTATAATGTGTTTATGAGCGAGGTCGAACAGGTAGCGCCACAAGCAGAAAAATCTATATGTGGCGGAGATCATTTATTCATGGTGCACCGCCACAGATAAATGAATGTATGGGAAACACTGGTCATGCTAGAGGCTCTGTGAGGTCATGTATAGGCTATACTTGGGCCCTTTGTTTTTGCTGAACGCTGACATTAACCTAACATACTCAAAATGACAATTTACCATGCCAGTGTTTTGCACAGTATAACATTTACCATGTTCATCACTGCAGATTAGTGTTAGCATGCTAACATTTGGTAATTGGTGCTAAACTCTAGTTTGTACGACTGGGGCTGATGTGAATGTCATAAACTTTGCAAGCATTAAGTCAAAAACCAAATATTTGGACAGTGAGTTTTTTGACCTGCTGATTGAAGCTAAAGGATTACCAGTTAATAGAATTAATGCTGTGGGACACAAACTAAATTTCATTGTAAATCATCCAATAATTGTTGAAAATTTTTACTCAAAACCACAAATCTGTACCTCATGGAGGCATTCGATGAAAATTCAGCAGATCACCAGTCATTGTAATTTATTCTCTCTGCACCATTAATGTCTGTACACATTGTAACAATGATCTACCAAACAGTTGTAGAGATACTCCAGTTTGGATCAAAGAGTTGGACGAACTGACCGATACTGCCATCACTGAACGCTATTGTTGCTCAAAAGCTGGCTAACACACTAGTAAACAAACAGAAGAACCATGCTAATCCCAAACAGCACAATCGCAAACAGATGCACTGGACTATGACTTTGCTGGCAAAAATGGCAAGCTCCAGGACAGACTGAAAGAATGACACATAATGTCTGAACAGCATCATAATCTACGTAACTGCACAGAGCTGCTGGAAAATGATGTACAGCTGTGTGTCTACACTGATTTGTGCAATGTCATGATTGTAGTTTTTCTAAGACAGTCTAATGAGATCTTTCACTACAAGCAAAACTGTTATTATGTTAGTCATATAAAGCCAACATACCGGCCTGCCAAGAGATCACATTTTCTACAGAAATAACTTTCTGGAACTATTTTCTTCAACTACTCCTCCAGTCCAGCATCATGACAGTAAGATTTTATATTAAGTTATTCACATCTGTTTTCTTCATAGAGATCAGTTCGCACCATTATTCTACAGTTCTTACTTGTAAAAAGTAAAAAGCTGTTTCTTACAATCTATATGGTGTCTGAACATATGGCTCCGCCTGAGTCTCTTCTCAGAACATTATGGATCTTGGCATTTATTTCAAAACATGCTTCCCACTCAGAAGGCACGTGTGTGTGTGTGTGTGTGTGTGTGTGTGTGTGTGTGTGTGTGTGTGTGTGTGTGTGTGTGTGTGTGTGTGTGTGTGTGATTGTCGATCTTATCTTGGAGCTATTTATTGGCCGACACACACAAACATGCATTATCTTACTTTCCATGATGAGCTGCTAAAAACAATAGCAACTCATCAAGCTGTGAATGTGAATAAGGAGTTTTAGAGAAGGGGAAAGGGTGGCTCTGTTTGGCAGCTGTAGGGTTCATTCCCCTCATATGCTGTGTATTCATGCATGACGGTGAACACCTGTACCTGTTGCATCTTCCCGGGGACGTGAACGTCTGCTAGAGGTGTAAAGCTGAGAAAAGGAGCTGTAGAGAAATGGAGAGCATATGGTGTCAATACTTTATTTATTGCCTCTAATTATGCCCTTCCTGTAACAGACGTGCTGAGGCACACATCTCCTGCTGCTGAGACGTGTACCTGGCTTTTGCATGGTCCTTTACTACCCCCATCAGGTCAAATTAAGAACTGCAGCTTTAAAAAAAGATGGCATTTGACAATGAAGATGTGACATTTTTATACAGCGATGGTGAAAATATAGACTGATGAGTTAGAATTATTTTCTAAAGCACTTAAAAGTAACAGTAAGTCACAACACAACAGGGAGTTGAGGAGGGAAATCATCACCTCACCATGCAGAGTGATGGTGCAATAAAAAGAATGGGGGGAAAAACAGCTAAAATCGTCATTATTATTCCGAAGAAATATGGACTAACCGCCAGGAATTAGAATGACTGGGAACAAACAGGAGTTCTTACAACTGGAGCTTAACCAAGGGTGTAATTTCCGCTGGGAGCAGAAACATGTTCTCTGCAGTTTTTCACAGTCCCATTTTTGCAGCCAGATTTGCCTCCCAGGTTTCAGAAGTTGCACTCCCTTATTTGTGGAGGTTGCTGGGGCTCTAGAGGCCTGAGGAGATGATAAGTAGACACTTCTTAGGGCCAAAAAACTTCTTTGTCCTCCTCTTCATGGTTATTCTCATTCACATTGAAGATCTTTCAAAGATAATAAATAAGGTTTTAAGGCAGATTAATGCATTAACAGTAAAAGCTACAGTAAAAGCTATCTACTGCTAGCTCACCCGGCACCACTGAGCTAGCTAACATTACAGCTCAGCTGAAGAGGACACCAGTAATGTTTAAATCTTGGCTGTACCGAGCACGAGCCCCTTGTCCATGGGTAGATGCATGCTTCCTTCTGTGTGATGATACAGTTGGCAGGTGTAGTTTGGTAGAGAGAAAATAGTTCCCACATGAAGCTGCGCCCAACAAGTGTATTGTTTTTGGGTACCACAAGTGCCATCCAGTTCCATTGTATTTGAGGGAAGGTGGACATCTCAATGGTCTCCAACATTTTGCCACTCACACCAAAACCATGTAGATTGATGCATAGCATTCATTAATTCATTTTCCGTGACCACTTATTCTGTTGGGGGTCGCGGGGGGGCTGGAGCCTATCCCAGCTGACATTGGGCGAGGGGCTGGGTACACCCTGGGCAGGTCACCAGACTATCACAGGGCTGACACATAGAGAAAGACAACCATTCATGCTCACATTCACACCTACGGGAGGTGTGAATGGGAATATAGGAGGAACCCGGAGTACCCGGAGAGAGCCCATGCTGACATGGGGAGAACATGAGAACACTGCACAGAAGAGCACCGTCTCATTCCGAAGTCATCGAATTCCGGCGCATGGGCATCCTTTAATGTCGGCATGATACCAGGGTGGTTAACAGCGCCGGGCACGTCAGGGGAAAATGCAGCGGTACAAGGATGAAAGTTAAGGCAGCGAAAGTCCGAGTGGGGCAGCTGGGAGAGGTGGGGTATGGGTCCAACAAACACCGACTTTCACCCAAGAGAGCGATGTTCACATCCCGTAAGATTCTAAAGTCAAACCCTGTTCTTTTCTCCTAACCTGATCCACTTCATTTTGTTGCCTAAACCCAACCACATATTTGTTGTTGAAAGGAAAAATAAACATCAATTTGTGGTGTTGTACCAACGTAATGTGTTGCAAGAGACTGTATGTAAATGTAAAATTTTCTTTGAAAACAGAAGTGTATCATGAAAGAAGGGAACCTGACACCGTGTCCCAGGACGTCAACAACCAACACACCCAGGGTACCTTGCACGTCGTATGTGGATGTGGAAAATCCATGGCCAAAACATCAATATGTGATGAGGTCGTAGTGAGAATGTGTTGCAGTGCTGTTTTTTATACATTGCTGCCAACATATTCACAAAAATACAAGCTGTCATCCTAATGCATTCAGGCCCTTTTATTATAACAGTATTACTCCCAGTGTAGTAATTGCTCTCTGTGTCTTTTCTAAGATGGATTTCTGCCTGTAAGGCTGCTGACAGAAGTCTCATGTGATGAGAGCATTTGACCATAATCATGAGATCTTTGTTATGGAAAACACATTATCTCTCCCGTTCCCCTGTAAAGATAGTTGTAGGAGCCAGCTGGACACGCCAACAGATTACAGACTTTAGGTCCTGAAGGCCCATAACACTCATTATATATCAGCAGCTATCACAGGCCCGCTCTCTGCTAGACTCATCCACCTGACAGAGGAGAGACAGATGGAGAGGAAAATTTTAAAAAGACAAAAAAGGTTATGAGAAGGAGAACTTATAGGCAGCTGTGGTGAAATACTTTAAGTAACATCCACCAATTCCAAAATATGGACTAGATCTTTAACGTCTTTACTGCATTCAAAAGCTTGTGCGTTTTCAGAAAATGTAACCTAGAGAACAACAAAAAAGTAAACACAGCCCTCATGAGAAGGATCACATGCATTTGTTGCACATTTCTCGCATCATGTGAAGCTGTTCCAATACAACTTGATTGTCAGTGCTTCTTATCAACACTTGAACACACCAGTTTAGCGTCACACCATGTTTTCCAAATCAGTGCATACTTTCAGTAGCATTAAGACACAGAGAGAACCCTGACTAACATTAAAGAGGACCAGGTATGCTTTTCTTTATTTTCTGTCAAATTTATATAATGTTACACTATGAGATGTTCTGTGGACAAAGTTTCATGTAATGAGGTAAATGTATGTAATAGTAATCCCTGTGAGCAGAACCTCAGGATTCAGACAAGTCTGAATACTCTGTTTCTAGTGTTTTTTCTACTTTTGTACAAGCTGATGTCAGCTCCTGACAGGTTTCTTTGTACGGTCATGGCACACTGCTACAGGTGTTTACATTACGTAGCCTACACTGCTACATACAGCTACATGCTAACACCAAGGAAACATGTAATCTTGGTTGCTGATGTTGTTAAGTTCTCCCAATTTTGGACCATAGTCCTGCTGAAAAATGTCCGGTTCTCTTTAGAAGCCTTTATCTGAGATTTTTCACAGTATAAAGTGTCGCTGTTAACGTCTTGAGGATTTCATATCAGATTCCTGACTGAACATGTTGAGTGATGTTAAGAAGCTTTTATTGATGACTTTTCACAGTAGAAAAACGCCCCATTACAGTCATTCCCTGTCTGCCTGCTAATGTGCATTTAGCTACATGCTAATGTCAAGGAAACATGTAATCATGAGTGCTGATGTTGTTTATTTCTCCCAGATTTCGACTCATATTCCCAATGGAATTTTCCGGTTGTGTTTAGAAGATTTCACTGGTGATTTTTCACAGTAGAACGTGTTGCTATACTCCATTACAGTAATTTCCTAGCTGTAGATACACTTCTTATGTACATTGCGCTACATGCTAACATGTAGTTTTTATTGGCGATTTTTCAAGGTAGAAAGTGCTGCTATTCTCCATTACAGTCATTCCCTTAGCTGCAGCGATGGTACAGACACGGCAAGATGCATAACACTCGGTAACGCTGACCAATCGGAGCAGACTGGATGTCTTCGGGAGAGGGGCTTAAAGGGACAGGCACTAAAACAAAGCGTTTTAGACAGAGGTTGAACACAGGTGTTTCAGCACAGACGTTTTTTTTATTTATTTGTTTTTTACCATTAAAGCATGTAAACATAGTTTGGTAGAAACCTTATGTACAAGTATGAACCTAAACATTAGCACAATGCATCTTCTTTAAATAAATCTCAACTGTGATGGTTTACTTCTCAAAAGTCTAAAACTGTAATCATTATGCAACATTTTTATGTAAATTACAGTGATTCAACGTGTGATGCAACAAAAACTAAAAGTAATCAACTGCTTTTTTCTGAGTTCCTGTTGGTGCAGATGCTCCTCATGTGGGAGTACATTTTAAAGTCTGTGCACATACACACATATACTCCTCTGTATAAAATCTGTACAAAGCACTAACATCAGAAACCACGCTGCCTGCAGACATACTGTGGGTTACACACCAGTCACGACTCATTAAGATAAATCATTGCAGGGGAAGTATCTGTGTTTCTGTCTGGGTTGATGTGTGAATGCAAACATGGACTGGGTGCTGCTGGTCTCCGATGCCAGTTTTAGTGAAGCCTGTGGTGATCAATCCTCCATGATTGAGCTCTGTGTACAGCTCTGTATTTCACTGTGCAGAAGTTTAGCAACAATGTGGGGATAATGATAAAAAGTAATTTGAGCTCAGTCGTGGTGCAAAGCCTCAACGATGCATCATTTTGAGTTGAGCTTGTTGTGACTTACTCATCAGTGTGCCATTGCTCATTGAGTCAGTAAGCTAATATGTCTCCAAAATCCACTTTATTTTGTAGTGAATCACTGCCTGCTGACTAGTTAACACACCCAAAATATCATCTAAGTTGTAAAAGGACTTCTGTTTCTCCATTAAAAAGCTGCAACAGCTCACTTTAATGTCTTCTTCTGTTTCTTCCAAACAAACCAGAAACATGTATCACATCCTGTGCAACAGAAGTTTACTGGGAGACACCTACCTGTTGCAGATGGGTGTTTTTTTCCAGCATGGTTGTGGGTGACAGTTGGAAACAAGTCATGTTCAGGTTGAATGTTTCAATGGGATTAACAGTCATTAGTCACAGCTTTCATCTGCCATTAAAAAATACACAACATTTTGCTTGTTCATGATTCATGCCAACATGAAGCCACATCGGATCATTAATTATTCATGTTTTCCACTGCTATTCTAGGAGAAAAATATCATACCTGACACTTGTCAATATATACCAAACAGCAGCTTTCCCCCCTTGAATCAAATCCACCTCTACTATCTCCTCCCAGTGATTCACTCTAATATTAATATAATGTGGATCTGTAATTGTATCTCCTTTATGTCTTTACTGCCATTTGACTAAACATTTCTATATTTTCTTCGCTAATCACTTTTATATGTCATATTTTCTGAGTAAAGGAAACATAATTCATTGGATTTGTAATATTGGGATGAAAAAGCACTTGAGCCTGGTGAAGCAGGTCCACAGGGAAGGGCGAAGTGTTTTGTGCTGTTAACACTCACTGTGAATTGTTCTGGATAAGGGCAATCAGAAAACCGCTTGAGTTCTCTCTCCCAGTAGTTGGAACAAAGCAACAACAACAATGCTCAAATCTTCTGCCAGATGTAAAATGCAGAGGAAAGCCAGAGCAGATGTCTGATGGGAGAAATTTCATGAATTCTGCCAAACCTTGAGGGAATTTCTCACTGACAGAAGACATGAGATGCCAGACAACAGAAACCAAGGAGGGAAAGATATGATAGAAACGTGAATCAGGGCAGAGCTGAATGGATTAAAGAGAGTATCTACAGCATCTGATTTCACCTGTTGATATCACCTCACCAATGCAACACGTGTATGATCAGGCCATGTCATGCTCTATATTCCCCACAGTAACTATGTTTACATTCTTTCATTTACTTTAGCGACAGAGAGCTACACTCACAGATTTATAGAACTGGAATAACATGCAGGTAATTTAATAATTTTAATTTGCTGTGTCTCAGTACTGAGTAGGAGAATACAGTGGTGGAAAAAAGTTTTCGGACACCCTTAAAATTTTACACAATCTCAAATATTATCATGAAATATTTGTGGAAAAATCTTTTTTGTGTTTCAAAAGGTGTGGCTGCATTAGACAGATACAAACAAATACAAATTATATTTTTTTTGTTTATTGTTTACAAGAAAAACTAACAAAATTAAATTCTTGACAGTTTCAGTATGTCAGTTCTCAACATTGTCGGTATCAAAGTCAACAAATAACAGAGAATGTGTTCAAAACTGAACAAAAAATAAATAAACCATCACATCATCAAATTAATATTTAGTAGTCCTGCCATTGGCACGTAGTAGAGCTCTAATCCTGGCTGGCATGTTCCCCATGAGCCTTTTACACTGTTGAGGGGTAATCTTGTCCCATTCTTCTTGAATTACTGCTTTTAATTCTTCTAAATTCTTTGGTTTATGCTTTGAAACAGACCTTTTGATAATCCACCACAGATTTTCAATGGGGCTCATGTCCGGGGATTGAGCTGGCCACTCTAAGACCTGGATACTGTGCTCCTGCAGCCAAGTTCTACTGGCCTTGGATGTGTGGCAAGGGGCATTATCTTGTTGAAACATCCAGTTTTTACCTCGACGGAACAGTGCACACGCAGAAGGGAGCATGTGGGTTTCGAGAATGGTACAATACTTGGTAGAGTTCAATGTGCCATCACAGACAGTGAGATGACCAACACCAGCAGCATTCATGGATCCCCAAACCATGATACTGCCTCCACCATGCTTGACAGTAGGTACTGTACATGCTGGAGATAATGCTTCGCCTGGCCTTCTGCGTACCCTCACATTAGTAGGAGGAAGATAAAGCTGGAAACTGGACTCATCTGACCACAAAATCTTCTTCCAATTCCTGGCTGTCCAGTTCTTGTGTGCCTGGGCCCAACGACGCCGGGCTAACCTCTGTCTCTCATTGATCAGGGGCTTCTTGATAGCCTTGTAGGACCTTAAGCCATGATCTAAAAGTTGGCCACGTACAGTGCGGGTGGAACACTGGACACCAGTTTGGTTTGACCACTGCTACTCAAGCTCCTGTGATGTCATTCGGCAGTTTTGCCTGCACATGCGGATCAGGATGCGGTCATTTCTTGCTGAAGAAACCCTTGGACGCCCAGATCTTGGTTTGTCTTCCAAGCTGTTGGTTCGTCTGTATTTCTGCAGAGTGTATCCAACTGCTGAAGGACTGCATCTGCACTTCCTGGCTATCTGGCGGCAGCTGTACCCTTCCTGGCTGAGAATCTTTATCTTCAGGCGTGTTTCCTGCGTTAGGTTCCTTGTTTTAGCCATTTTTGGTCTGAAGAACTTTCAGATGTGCTGGCTTTATGTAGACACGAAGCTTGGCAACAAAAATTGTGTCTTTTAATAAAAAGAACGACCTTCATCACTGGTACCAAAATGACCCAATACTCAAAATTTCTTATGTATTTTTATGGAACCAATCAATTTTAAGTTTTTAATGGCTTTTTTAGGATTTATTTAGTATTTTGGCTGTGACTGTACTAAAAGAAATTGCACTTGAAGACCTAAGAGTGATTCTTAATGCAATATTTCACAAATGCATGGGGTGTCCGAAAACTTTTTTCCACCACTGTACTGTCATGTGGGTCCATCCATCCATCCATCTATTTTCATCCACTTATCCAGGGCTGGGTCATGGGCACAGCAGGCAAAGCAAAGCACCCCGGACTTCCCTCTCCCCAGCAGTGCTTTCCAGCTCCTCCTGGGGGACCCCAAGGCGTTCCCAGGCAAGATGAGATATGTAATCTCTCCAGAGTGTCCTCATTTTGGCTGCTTGTACCTGAAATCTTATTCTTTCAGTCATTACCCATAGCTCATGACCATAGGTGAGGGTTGGGACATAGATGGACCAGTAAATCGAAAGCTTTACGGCATGTCTTCTCAATATAGCCTGACATCGTAGTTTGTTTTACTTTTACAGCCACTGCAAAACCAGTGTGCTGGCATGGCTAGGCATTAGTGTCAACTTAAAATAATGTTGAATTTAAGTGGATACGTGGGTTTCTACTGATTGGGAAAATCGAATCCTTCCCCTATGGAAAGTAGTTACAGTGGGCGCAATGTCAATTGAATAAATGGAGTGTTCCAACTTGACAAGTCTGTCTGATATTAGGGAAAGACCAATGACCACAGTTTGTTATTGAAAAGGAAAAAAACTATTGAGTCTTTCTTAAACTTATTTAATGTTGTCTCAACTCTCAACAGACAGTAGCCAGGGACATCTGAAGCAGTCCCCACATTGCATCTCCAACACACACAAGGAAAACTGGACATTATCATCAATTTATAAACACCCCCCGGATGCCCCAGACAGGACGTGAAAAGTGGACATGTCCGGGCAAAAGAGGACGTTTGGTCAGCCTATCCAACAGCACCATAGCCCCAACATGTAGGTACATTTTGGTCAGTGGCATTACTTCAGAGTATGTAGCTGTAGATACAGTGTAGCCCCTCAACACAGAGATATAAACCCAGTTTAAAAGGAGGAAGGAGGAAAGCAGAGAAGTCATAAAGTGAGCAAACAGACTCAGTCAGCTATCATTAGCTAACATTAGTCACCGTAAGCAATTGGTCATACCAGGCCAAGTAAGGCTGTAGCAGGAAAACAGCTCAGTGAATTGAATTAAGCAAGAGTGTGTGTAATAATAATAGACTAATGACTTATATAATCAATTAGTTTTTCAGTCCACTAGATACAGTACATTTTGCTGCAAAAAAAAACCCAAAAACAAATGGTGTGAGATGAACAGACTGAAAAGTTTGTGTCTTATGAGATAAAACAGATGGTAACAAAGTTTTCCTTTTCCTTTCCTTTATTTCCTGTTCAAAAAAAGGTAATAAATCACGATATATCAAAATATATTTTATCCCAATACTCAGCATATCACGACATATTTAAAATCATATACTGCATTGTGACCTAAGTATTGCGATAATAAAATTATAATAAAAAATGGGCGGCAGTAGCTCAGTCCATAGGAACTTGGCTTGGGAACCGGAGGGTTGCCTGGTCAAGTCCCCGTCTGGACCAAATACTGAGTGTGGACTGGTGGCTGGAGAGGTGCCAGTTCACCTCCTGGGCACTGCCGAGGTGCCCTTGAGCAAGGCACCGAACCCCCCCCCCCCAAACTTCTCAGGGCGCCTATCCAGTCTCCTCTCTCACTCTGACATCTCTCCACTTTGTGCATGTATAGGTCCTGTTTGTGCATGTGTGTGTATTTCGGACCTGTGTGTTAAAGACAACGGAGTGAAAAAGTTGAATTTTCCCTCAGAGGGATTAATAAAATATATAAAATTTAAAAAAAAAAATTTTTTAAAGAAATATTGTATCATGAATTCTCGGGTGATTCCCACCCTCACCTGACGGAAGTTTGAAAAAGCATTCGAAACAGTTAGCTACTGTATTTTGAAACAGTGAGTAAAAGCAAAGCTGCCAGTCTCATTACTTTATATTCATGTAATAAAAATACAAGTGTCAATTTGTATATGAGAAATGAAAAAAAGAAAAAACCATGGGTTATAATAATCATCTGTTAATGGTGATCAATTTGACTCGCACAGTCGCGATCACTATAAGAGCTTTCCACTGCACTGCTAATGAATTCAGTGTTCCATTTGTAAGATAAGGTTTGTGCTGTTTCGTCTTTTAAAACCTACACAGTCTCATTTTTAATCAAGCAGACTAATTACAACTGTGAGGTCGGCTGTTGTAATTATGTTATTGCATGTTTTATACCCAGCTTTAACTGACATTGGGGGATTTTACATTTGATGTATTTTGACTCACTCTGAGATTTTAACACATGCTACGCCGACAAATCATTCTTTCATGCTGTGCTTAGATTTCTCACCAAAAAGCTGACATGAACATTTTTGTCCCAGCTGGCGGGGAGCGTATATTTACGGTAATTCCAATGTGAGCTTGACGTCAGTTAGTGTGCACACCCTATTTATGCACCTCATTTGTAGATTTTTGTTAAGAGAATGGAATTAACCATCTGTGAACAAGTCTGAGTAATATATTATTCCTTTTTTTTACTCTTGGTGAGTAAGACAAAGTTAGTGCAGCAATAGCTCATTAACTGTGGAGTGAAAAATGACACTGCTACAGTGGAATGCAATCAGACAGTGGTTGTTTTGATAATGATTATAAGTTATGACAGATACATAAAACTGAATTTGAGGCAGTTTTTGTGGGGGGAAAAAGAGCACACATGCTTCGGAACTGTCCCTGAGCTACGTGATTTTAAAAATGAATTCAAGAAGCCTGTGCAGTTTGTTTATATTGTTCTTGGCACTTTTTGCCTTTTAACAGAACCGAGAATAAGTGATGGGCAGGCACTCTGTACTCCAGCCAAGCTTGGATGTCAAAGCCAACAGCGTAATATGATATCATTTGGATAAATCCTGGCATTTTGAACCTATGGATGAAAATCAAATGTCGGTTGTTTTGAAGGGAACGAATCCTCCTCAAGCCTCCGACACACAAACACACACACACACACACACATGCACATACAAGCTTTTCCTCTCATTTCCCACATTGTATGATGAAAGGTAAAATCAGCTGATTATATTTGAGAGATTATTTCTTTTTGCACTTTTTATTTCTTTATGATTATTATCAAGTGATCTTAGTATGTTTGAGGGAGCTGTTGAAAATGTACCATATGGTGTTTAAAGCCTCAATCAGTGGGTTTTTCATCACATACCTAAAATGTGAAGTGCAGTCTATTCACACAAAAGTTGCACTATTTAATGAAAAATCTGCTCCCTCGTCAGAACCTAACTGATAACTCATGTTTTTTAAGATGAGTGGCATAAGTATCATGCACCCAAAATATTACTTATGTTTACTTTGACATTAATGTTTTTTTAATAAGCCATGCACCCCCTCACAAATGTACAATGATACTTTGGCAGCGACTGAGAGCGTAGGAAGTACTCAAATCTTTCAGTTGAGTGAAAGTGGCAATACTATAGTGTAGAAATACTCTGTTATGGGTTAAAGTCCATCCATTTTGATCCGCTACCCGGGGCCCAGTCGCGAGGGCAGCTGGCCGAGCAAAGCACCCCAGACATCCCTCTTCTCAGCAACGCTTTCCAGCTCCTCCTGGGGGACACCAAGGCGTTCCCAGGCCAGATGAGATATATAATCCCTCCAGCGTGTTCTGTGTCTGCTCAGGGGCCTCCTACCAGTGGGAAGTGCCAGAAACACCTCTACCAGGAGGCCTCCTGATCAGATGCCTGTACTACCTTAACTGACCTCTTTCAACACGTAGGAGCAGCGGCTCGACTCTGAGCTCCCTCCAGATGTCTGAGCTCCTTACCGTATCACTAAGGCTGAGTCCAGCCACCCCACGCAGGTAACTAATTTTGGCCGCTTGTACGCGCGATCTCATTCTTTCGGTCACTACCCAGAGCTCATGACCATAGGTGAGGGTTGGGACGTAGATGGACCAGTTAATCGAAAGCTTCGCCTACAGGCTCAACTCCCGGTGCAACACCTGCATCACTGCAGAAGCTACACCAAACTGCCAATTCATCTCATGTTCCATTCTACCCTCACTTGTGAACAAGGCCCCGAGATACTTGAATTATTATCAGTGATGGATTGGCTAAGCAGCCAGAAGAAAATGTGTGAAATGTAAACCATGAATACATTACAATATCACATTTCATGCGAATCAACGTTTCTAAAGTGACGTAGTATATGAGCTCAATTTGTTGTCGAGAGTTGAAGGGGATGGTGGATGGCGTGTCACCCAGGTGAGACACCTGCCAAGCTGCAGACCACAATAAGAGACCAACTAAATACTAACCTGCTTATGTTTAAGTAGGTCACTGCTTTGTTTCCAGCAGCTTTTTAGGTTTAAAGAGTTTGTGTTTTGTAGCGACCTGTCTGCATAGGATAGTGCCACAAAAGGCTATTGTTTTAAACATTTTTACATCACTGCTTTTTGTGCCCCCTAAAGAGGCATTTTAAGCCCAAACATCATCTTTTCCTATAATGGAAAAGCACTCGAGTACTCTATGTACTCTATAATAATTTAATGCAAGTACACGAATATGAAAGTTAAAATGTAATATAATTTATCATTTATGTATTAGTTGACTGAATGTTGTATTAATAATTAAATCTGCACAACAACCTCAACATTGTACCTAAGTACAATACTTAAGTAAATGTATTTAGTTATATTCCGCCAATGGTGACTGAGACGTTAGATGGAGACCACCAAAACCGATTGGTCAGTTTGGTCTGCTTGTGTTTTCTCCTACAAGTTTACAATGTTGGTTGAAATGGTAGTAAAAACATCATTAAGCACGCTGAAGAAAGGCTCAGTAAACCACTTCTTTTCAGTAACACACATCCAGCGAAGCTATCTTCACTGCTTCTCACCCAGCGTACGTAAACACTGCAAGCAAACGCATGAGACTCCAGTATGCATTTGCGATCATGTTTATGTGTTTTATTTAATGTGTTTCACAGTAAGGCAGCAAACCATAAGTGACTTGCCTACAGTTGGCTGACTGGTGGAGCTGGATACAGAATTTTTTGGACTGAGATCCCCAAAACCCACTGATTTGGCAGGACCACGGTAGAGTAGAGTATTTGCAAGAACACACAGAACAAGTGATGAAAAGTGGCTTCAGGCTGAATTTTAGGAACAAATAACAGAAGCTGCAACCGCTGTGTATCACTGGATCGACCAGCACTCTGAGGAACCAACACAAGCAGAGCTCCGTACCATAAATACAGAAGTCGAGCCATAAACACGACAGGAGGAGACATTAAAATAACAAGACTGCTGTCCTGCTATGTGACGTCCACGCTGCAGGGACTCGGACTCCTCTGTTTGTCTTGGACCAGCTACAGCAACATACAGATGACCCCAGTGAACTCTACAGTTAATGATGCGGTTTGTGTGTGCTTACAAATACACTTTATCCTAAACTATAACATAATACCTGACTAATGGCTGGGTATCATTGTGAATAAAGGCAGAAAGGTCAAGGACATTATGACAGAAAATGAGTGTACTTCAGATTAACGTTATTTTCAAGTAAAATGCCATCTTGTTCGTTATCACCTCTGCAGGATAGCACACTGAGTCCATTTGGAGGGATTTGTGTTTAGTTTGTCTTGGCTTGCGAGATCTAACATATTTCATTCTGTCTCACATTTTCTCATCTTTGTCCTTTGCTTCGCCTCTTACGTTACCTCGCGAGCATTTGTCTCTCTCATTTCATTCATACAGTCACTCTGCTCCACTTTGTTACTATAGTCCAAGAGATCTCAGCACCTCAGGTGGTACTTTAAACTTCAGGTTTTACTAACAAGTATCGTCTTGCTAAAGTCCTTCTCAGACTCAGAATACGTAATGTTACTGGCTTCATCTACAGTATCTGTTAAAGTAATGGATGTTTATGCCCCCACATCGGCAATGGCTATAGCCAGAGGTTTTATGTTGTCGGGTGATCCATCTGTCCATCCATTCGTACATCTGTGCATCTGTTTGTCTGTCCTGTTCTCGTGAAAGCAATATCTCAAGAATGCCTTGAGGAAATTCCTTCAAATTTGGTACAAATGTCCCCTTAAACTCAATAATAAACTCATTAGATTTTAGTGGTTGAAGCTCAAGGTCAAGGTCACTATGACCTTGACTGTCTCATTCTTGTGAATGCGATGTCTCAAGGACACAAGGGATTTTTTTTTTTTTTTTTTTGCACAAATGTGAACATCAACTGAAAAAAAAGTGACAAGAATTTGGTGGTCAAGGTCAGTGTGACCTCACTAAACATATTTTTGGCCTCAACTCAAGAATCGTGGTAATTCTGATAAAACATCACACAAATGTCTAATAGGCTAAAGTGATGACATATTAAATTCAAAAGGTCAGAGGTCAACTTCACTTCATCACAACTTCACATAATGTTCTGCAAAAACACTTTTCTGGCCATTACTCAACAGCATAACTCAGGAACAGAAGGGGAGACATTTGGACTCTAATCTTGGGTGCCCACCTTGAAACTGCGCTGATTGTATAGATTTTCTGTCATACAACCACAGGGCAGTAATTCTAGCTGTCACTGAGACATCGGTGATCACAACATTGGAAAAAAAAAACATATGTTTCATGTAGAAAGCGTTAATTAACAACGATTGTGAGCTTACCACTGAACAACTCCCCACGGAAATGCTCTCATCAATTTTTATTATTTGTTAGAGAATTCTGCGTCTTCTTTGCTTGATATCAGACAGAATTGTCAACTTGGTACACCCTGTTTCCATTATCAGTCTGACATTGCGTCCACTCTTACCTATTTCCGTTGGGAGGCAGATTCAGTTTTTCCTAACCAATCACTCGAGACCAACACGTCCGCCTGAATCCAACATAATTTTAAGTCCGCGCTGATGCACAGCCATGCCAACATACTATTTTGCCAGGGTTTTAAGAGCGAAGTTTAGCAAAGTAAACTACAACGTTGGGGGATATTGAGAAAATGTGGATTTAGAAAAGCCTCAGCATCTACTTTCTTTATAGCGCTTGCTGCTTGTTGTTATTACTCCTTGACTGTGGCATTACTCCTGCCCTTGGCACTGATTACCTAATCGAGTCCCCCCCTTGGGGCTCACTGGTTGTTTTGTATTTAAACTGAAAAATTGCTGTGTCATGTCACAATGCCAGACGAATCAGTTAACCCAAACTTGTCGGAGTGAGCGGATTCAAAGGTCTGAACCTAGGCAAGCATCGTCCTGTGTGCATAAGACATCATAACTAAGTGATACATTGATCAAAGAACTCATAATCAGTAATGCACTTAGTGTTAGTAACCCATTTCAGTGGCGCACCTTGGTAGCTGACAGGTTACAGCACGACATATAACGACAACCATTTGGTTTCAGCTTAGGACCTTTGTATGTCATGACCTTTCTCTACAAACAAAATTAAGGTAACGTGTTTACGATTACTCAGACAGTTGTTCATAGGTGAAGGGTGTGTGAACCCTACAGTACCGATGGTCAGTAATACCTGAAACTGTCGACTTACTGCTTGTTAAAGGAATACTTCACACTCCAAATGACCATTGGTATATCAATTTCTCAGGCTGAATTTGGGAAGAAAACTTTGATTTTCTTACCTGCCTCTGGTGACTGTAGGAATCCAAAACACGGGAAATTATTTATGAATGTAAGTCATGGGCAGTGGCATTTAACAACAGCAAACTAAATCAAAATTTCCATTTACAAACTCTCACACAACTCTTGCAGTATAATCCGAGTTTCATTTATCCAGTGCTCAGTACTTCCCAAACAGACAGAACTTTCTGCTGTGGAACTGAACGGGAAGTAAAACGTGGGTATCTTGGCTCTCTTCAAAGCCTCACTTCTACCAAACTAAAAAACTAATAAACAAACTAACCAGTCAGGGCAGTGGTAGACCAGCAGCTCCCTATTTCAGCTCAGGTAAAATTAGTTTTTGTCAGTGGAGTCTGACTTTAAAGGAGCAATAAGCGAAATTGATCATTTCTAGATTGAAGGAATTAAAAAATTGCTATGTGAAGAACTAGAGGTGTAATTTCATCTGGAGTATAGTATGACCTCACACACCCTCTCTCTGTGTTGATCTCCAGCCCATTGTTTACAAGCCGGTCCGGCTGCGTGTTCATGTACGTTCATGTGACGTTACGGTTGTGTTAGGTGAGTAGCCCGGCAGCCCAGCTAACATTTGCAATTAGCATTGTAAAATGTAGCCTGGCGGACAGCCTGCCGGGCTGTGTTTAGCTATTCCCCTGCCTACTTCAATGATGATGGTATCTGTAATAAATGCAATATATTTGCTGAGATGGAAGCAAGGCTCAGTGACTAGAAGAGCTGGTAGAAGCGCTCCATAGCTGCAAGCTACTCCAGTAGCCGTAGTAGCTCAAGTGCTAACTCTGGGAGCTAACGCTAACATTCCTCTCTTCTCTGTGAGCCGGGAGCCTGTCTCACGGAGAAGAGTTGAAACGTTAGCATGGCAGCCGACTAGTGCTAACGCTAATGTCCCCGCACTTAAGCAGGCTCCCAGAACGTTAGCATGGCAGCCGACTAGTGCTAACGCTAACGTCCCCACACTAGAGCTCGCCGGAGCTGAGAAACAGGCTCCTGGAACGTTAGCATGGCAGCCGACTAGTGCTAACGCTAACATCCCCACACTTCTCGGGTCCGACTCACTGAGCCTGGCGGAGAAGCGTGGGGACGTTAGCACTCTTCTCCGTGAGCCCGGCTCCCGGCTCAGTTGGAGTTGGAGCGTTAGCGTGGCAGCCGAGTAGTGCTAACGCTAACAGGAAAGCAGGGAAATAGCTAAAGACAGCAGAGACTGAGAGTGAGTGAAAGACATCGCTAACTGCTAAACTAAGCCAAACTAAGTTGACTGTTTAGGTTTTATTTCCTCGCCCCTGTGGCGAGTGAATCTGCCTGCAGTGAAAGCGGAGGCTAACCGGTGCTTCTTCCTCCAGCTGCATTTCACTCAGCTGCCAACACAGCCAGTTAGCCTCTGCTAGCTTCCCAGCTAGCGGCTCTTTGTTTGGATCCAACCAGAGCACCGAGCCCTGGTTTAGTTATTCAGGTTAATGTGGGAAGAAGCAGCGGGTATATCGGGCAGCTGAGTGAAGCTGAGTGAAGGGGAGCCTGCGGAAGAAACACCGGGACCGTCTGGATGTGATAGTCCGTGGAGATGCTGCGGTATTCGCCGGCACAGACAAGGCGAGGGGTGGCTGTTGGAAAGCAGAGGTAGAGGGAGGAGTGGCTCATGACACACTTGTTTTGCTCTACAGGCAGTGCACAACAGCGAACCTAGCGGTGAAACGATTTCGCTTATTGCCCCTTTAAAGAGAGCAAAGAAGTACTGAGGATACAACTGAATAAATGATACTTGGATTATACTGCATTAGTTGTGTGAGAGTTTGTGAACAAATGTTTTGATATTGTTTTGCTGTTGTTAAACATGGACCCCTATGACTTCATGTCATCAATAATTTTCTCTGTTTTTGGATTCCCTTTTCACCGGTGGCTTGCAAGAAAAACAATGTTTTCTTTCAAAATCTTGCATCACATGGGTTGACTAATTGATATACAAATGATCATTATGGGGGGTAAAGCATCCCTTTAAACCACAATGTCTTGTTCTCTATTTCTATTTTGATTGGAGTTGATTAAATACATTTATGAAGTTCAAAAGTAAATGAAAAGCATTTATTTTGCATGGGAGCCACTCTTGATAACTACTCATGTCCTGTCAGTATGATTTCAAAATGCAGAAACACAAAATTTATTTTGTTGTGAGCTTTACCACACACTTTGTTAGAAAACTTTATTTCCATTGAAAAACTATCCACATCTTGTGCAGGCGATCCAACACTCATCAGACCTCAGTGAGGTCTGTTAAATCGATAAAACAATGACATAACTCTGTAGTCTCTCTCTACCTTTCTCAGTCTAGTTCAGTATTCACTTTTGGCATCAGCTTTAGACAATTCTGTCAGGAAAAGAACAGATATTCGTCATACAGAAAACACTCCTCTATCCATCTGTCTCCCTCACCATCCTCTCTGCATTTATTTCTGTCTCTCACACTGTCCCTTCCATCATCAAAGGAGTTGTATTTATCCTCCTTTGAACCTCAGATTCCCAGAGAGAAATCAAAAACACAAAGTCATCCCATCTTAAATCCATTTTTCAGTCATGAAATGAGCTTCTCCTGTCCCCAGGGCTCAGTGTGGGTTGTTCTCAGGACGGAGTGAGAGCGAGATGACAGCGGGGAGCACTTGGTAATGAAATCAAACTGTCTTTTTCTGGACTTCTCAGCTTTGATTTAGCTGTAGCACTTCTGTGTACCATTCTGATCATTTTTGTTTTTGCATGTGTAAATGTGGAAGTAGGTTACATTTTATTTACATCTGTTTGCTGGTTTGTCAGAATTTTTTTTTTTTTTTTTTAGAAAATTATCAACATGATTTGGTTGAACTTCACCAGACATTTCCCACAGTTTGAGAATTAAATTGTGGTGTTGATGAGATGATTTCCATTTTTTAGTTTGCTGGTATATTGAAATGTGCTGAAGGGAGTAAAACATCTGGGACTACAGCTTGGTTGCTCAATAGTTAATACATCCACATGTTATTTTGCTGTAAGATTAAACACAGATAAACGAGAAATGTAAACCATTACAGTCTTTCACTTCACCATCCTCAGCTGGTGAGAAATATAGTGTATGCTATTATTTTTAAGTTCATTATCTCCACAGTAACAGCTCACTGTGAGGCAGCAGACCATTATTCAGTTTTCTGCTGGTGTGCTGCCAGCGTGGACCAAGCTGGCCAAGCTTCAACTGAATATTTTATCTTATCTCATAAGTGACTTGACCTCAGTGTAACACTGGCTGACAGTGTTAAGTACCAGCGCCTGACTTGCATATCATAAATGCAGCTGATTTGGCAGGAACAAGCCACAAAAGAGTAGCTATAGACCGAATCACAATGTTTGTTGACAATAATGTCTGGGTAGAAAATCCCTGCGTTGCATACATAAAATGAAACAGTGCTGAGCAAACGCTTCCTCGGTTAATTTTCAGCCACCTAAAAAAAGTCCACTTGCAAAAATTAATATCAGTTTAAGTGTATGCTATATTAAGAATATTTTTTACAAGACTCCACTGACAAAATTGGTCATTTTACTTCGCAAAACATAGGGGTTGCTGGTCTACCGCTGCCTTGTTCAGTTAGTGTTTGTTGTAAAATAGTGACAGTATTTCAGATATAGCATACGCATACACTGATATTTATTTTTTGAGGTGGCTAAAATACATGTTGCTGCGTCCCCTTTCCACAGCAGTGCATTGTTTAGCTTTCGTGCTTGTAGATTTGGTTTAGCAAATATGATAGAAAAGCAACACAGTACATAAAATAAGCACAGCAGAAGCATCAGATGGGACCACAGTGTAACTTTAAATGTCAAAGTAGCAGCTGAAAATGACAACAAAAATAAAGAACTTTTTCACAAATTTACACAATTCAAATCAGGTGGCCGTTGGCAGTAGTTGATTCACTGTGTGTTCCAATACCCATATTACCATACTATATGGTGTGCCAAGAAAAGAGTTAGTATGTCCCAATACATAGCATGTAAATGCAGTATGCCAAAAATACCAGGATATTTTACTACATCCAGTCAGATTTTGCATGCTTTTCTGGCTATTCTGACCCACATTGACTGTCAGAAGTTGCAATGATGGATGGCAGCGCATTCAGATGACTGATAGCCAGTCAGATAGTCATAACAGGAATATTAATTGTCCAACTGAATAAAATAATCATAGATATAACCAGCAACAAAATGGCATAAGTATTTAAAAACAATGACAAGGAAATGTATAGCCTCTGCAATTTTACTATCCTGAATATAATATGTTAGAATCTACAATATACACAGTTATTACTTATTGCAAAAGAACAACATCAGAGTTGTCCGGGGTGACCTCCATCTCTAGTGAGCTCGGTGAACATTCTGTTTTTATCTCCATGGCAACGGTCATATAAGTAAGACGTTCAAAGTTCAGGGCATAATGTGATGAGGAAGTGGTGTGTCCCAATTGTGTGCACACTACATGCAACACTACAAACTTTTTAAGGACAGCTGCAGTACCTACTAAAAGTAAAAAGAAAACGTGTGCGATTCAGAACACACCCTTTGTCCATTGGGATCCCCATTAGTTGTTGCCTTGACAACAGCTACTCTTCCTGGAGTCCATATTCAAACAAATACATATAATTGACAATGTTTGTTCTTACACTTCAAACAGTAAATCAACATTAACATTGAAACCAACAATAAAATTACATGAACACCATACATACATAAATCATAAAAGCAACAGTGTCTTAACAGGTAAAACAAAACAATACTATTAACCTAAAAATCAGTCAATTCCTCAGTTTGTGATTTAAATCACCAAAATTAGTTTATGACATATACACAGTGATGTTGTTTAAAACAAGTGGCACGTCATTAATACATTTAGAGAAAAGACATGGCTCTAATTAGCCTCCCTGGGGGACTCCATATGTTTCAATACTTGATTTAGAAAAATTATCATTTAATGAGAAATGAGAATGTCATAACGAGTAAGATGAATAATTTAGCAAACAACACAGTATTTAGGTTGATAGAAAGTGGCCTATGTTGAAAAAAGAGGGTGTAATGAGCTGATGCTGAGGTAAACCAAATGCTCTCGACTAAAATCCATCAACGCCACCCCTCCCTAACCATTAGTCATAACGATCATCATTAGGTTAGATTAAAGCCATGTGCAGACTGCCAGAATTACAAGCTCCCTGAGCTGCTGTGCAACTCACAACAAGACATTTTTGGTCTCAACAACAAACTGCAGAACTGATCTCAGACCAGGTGCACTAAATACAAGTTCCCATATGAAGAAATCCAAATATGGATTAAATTATTGAGATACAAGACAATCATGCGAGACTAATGCAGTTTTTCAGATGCATTCTTCCAATGATATATGTGGTGTATGTATCATACAAAAGACTGTAATTAATTCAGTGCTGGACTGTGCCATCAGATATATGAACACCATCTCACCTACACCTGCTCTCATCTGCACGTTCTCACTCCCAACTCATCAAATATGGCAGCTCGGTCAGTGACCCTATGTTTCAAACAATGAGGCTTTAGGTACTCTTTTAGCTACATGCTAAACAGTGTCTTTGTAAAATAGACTTCAGTGTTCACATAAAATGTTTAGGCACAAAAACTACTAGGTTAGGTTCAAGAAAATACCATGGTTTAGGTCAAAATTACATTGACTTTTGGCTTCGGGACACGAATGGGGGTCTCCTGTGTAAAAGTCCTGTGTTTGTTCGAACAATCCATTCTCTGACACCGCCTCCCTCTTTACAGTACGTCCATTGCTCTAACCATCTAATATTGCCACAAATGGATTTACATTGGAGTCAGGTAAAAGTGTGGTGCGTCTCATACACATGGTAATGCCTTGTTTCCACTTACTGTACATATGTGTACGGTGACGAGGCAACTGGAAGTCCATTCATTCCTATAGGAATATCTGTGATATCCAATGTGCCTGCAAAACTCTTCCCCCGGTGGATTTTGGAGAGACCGTATCACAGTGTGCTAGCGAAGCTAACAGGCTGCTAACTGGCTAAAATGCGATTTCCATCAATTCAGTTGTATGTTGATTGTCAAGTGAGTTTGTTTGATTAAAAAGAACTTGTTTATCTTGTTTAAACACATTGTGAATCTGAGTAATGTTATTCTCCTAAAATATGGTTATACATTATATACAGTCAGATTGTCATTATGACTTGTTCAGCTGTTCACACGTCTTTTCATGAAATATTTCCCAAAACATGTCACGGACCTTGCAGGTCCTGTTTTTGTTATTTTGATGTTCCAAGGGTCTATTCCAAACCACTGGATGTGCATCAGTGTTAGACACCAAGGGCCATGACGAAGCACCTGTATTTGACAACCTGGGAATGGGAATGGGCTTTTTTGTGTCTTTGATGGGTCTTATTTTTTGTCACTCCATCCTCTTTTCATTCTCGATGAGGCTTGAGGTCCATGAGCTTCTATTTACATTAATAATGTAATCTTATTTGTTTGTCCACTGCATGTCTCCTTCCCTACCCCTCCTCTTTCCTGTGCACTCACATTAGATGCTGGTCTTTTCTCTTTTCAGTCTTGTTTCCAGGTTTCCAATTTTTTGGTTTATGCCACCACCACTTTTACCAGTGTGCAATCAAACATGGCTACCGTATACAGATATTGTTGACTGTGTCAATACAGTTATGAGTTTTGCTTTCCAGATTCAGATTTTATTGGTATGGTACAAGCAGGAATGAAATTACCATGAATTGCTGGATTAAAGGTAAAACTCAATAAGGCATCAAATCCCCTCATAACATTTGACCGTGATTACAAAGTAACGCAAAACATAGATGGATGGTCTAACAGTCCTTTGGCGGGTACTTTCTTTGCTATTTCTTACATTCAAACATACTTATCTCCCATTCAGTTGTCATTACAAAGGAAATAGAGCCTCCAATTCTTATATTTAAACCTTTTTATCTTCCAGTTACTGTGGGGATTCTGATGTTACTAATCCTCATCTTAAAAATAGCCTCTTTTCCAATTTAAACTTATTAAAATTCAACAAGAACACACGCTTACAAACCTTGGTGTTCGCTATGCCACCTCTTTTATCCTCTATGGACAGCAGATACTGCAGTTACATGAGCCATCAATACAACCATAGAAACAGAGTGGATAGAACTGACATCGAACTGTTTATAGAGTTCATTTGATGAGAACAAAAGAAATTGGGGATTGTTTTTAGTTGTTATGGTGATAACAAACGTCAGTGGGGCAGTAAAGTATGTCACACATAGGCCTACTAGTTGTAGAGCTCCATTTTGGCCTGTTGTTAAACCTTTTCTCCTCATTAAACAGAAAAATACAACCAATTTTCTGTATCACAGAGCTAACATTAGCTAAATTGCCTTGTTAACTCATTGTAAAACACAATTTATTCAGACTCAACAGAAACAAAATAAATCTCACCAAAATCATCTCAGTTAGTCTTGTTAGTCATGTTTTTAGTTAGTCCAGAGTTCCAACAATCACCAGCTCTGAATTGGTAGAAACAATTTGCTGAGTTACATGAGAAACGTGCTGATCTGCACAATGTTTATCCCCACTGTCTCTCTCATCCTCTTAGCTATCCACTGAATAGTGGATCTCCCTCTTTCTTCAAAGACAGCTACATTAATTCATTCATCACAGAAGAAGAAACAGGGAAACAACGATTAAGGTGATATTTTAAGGGATTTTAAGTAATGAATAGCTTATTTGAAAATGCACTACTCCACTGCTCATTTAGTCTTACTGCGAAACCTCACCTCCATGTGTTCGCAACTTACAGCAAGTTGGTTTGTTATGTAGGAAATATTGATGGTTACATAATTTATAATTTATTCTGTGGCAGCATTTATTAAATAAATGCTCGCCGAAATTCTCCACCATTACATACAGTACAGGCCAAAAGTTTGGACACACCTTCTCATTCAATGCGTTTTCTTTATTTTCATGACTATTTACATTGTAGATTCTCACTGAAGGCATCAAAACTATGAATGAACACATGTGGAGTTATGTACTTAACAAAAAAAGGTGAAATAACTGAAAACATGTTTTATATTCTAGTTTCTTCAAAATAGCCACCCTTTGCTCTGATTACTGCTTTGCACACTCTTGGCATTCTCTCCATGAGCTTCAAGAGGTAGTCACCTGAAATGGTTTCCACTTCACAGGTGTGCCTTATCAGGGTTAATTAGTGGAATTTCTTGCTTTATCAATGGGGTTGGGACCATCAGTTGTGTTGTGCAGAAGTCAGGTTAATACACAGCCGACAGCCCTATTGGACAACTGTTAAAATTCATATTATGGCAAAAACCAATCAGCTAACTAAAGAAAAACGAGTGGCCATCATTACTTTAAGAAATGAAGGTCAGTCAGTCCGGAAAATTGCAAAAACTTTAAATGTGTCCCCAAGTGGAGTCGCAAAAACCATCAAGCGCTACAACGAAACTGGCACACATGAGGACTGACCCAGGAAAGGAAGACCAAGAGTCACCTCTGCTTCTGAGGATAAGTTCATCCGAGTCACCAGCCTCAGAAATCGCAAGTTAACAGCAGCTCAGATCAGAGACCAGATGAATGCCACACAGAGTTCTAGCAGCAGACCCATCTCTAGAACAACTGTTAAGAGGAGACTGCGCCAATCAGGCCTTCATGGTCAAATAGCTGCTAGGAAACCACTGCTAAGGAGAGGCAACAAGCAGAAGAGATTTGTTTGGGCCAAGAAACACAAGGAATGGACATTAGACCAGTGGAAATCTGTGCTTTGGTCTGATGAGTCCAAATTTGAGATATTTGGTTCCAACCGCCGTGTCTTTGTGAGACGCAGAAAAGGTGAACGGATGGATTCCACATGCCTGGTTCCCACTGTGAAGCATGGAGGAGGAGGTGTGATGGTGTGGGGGTGTTTTGCTGGTGACACTGTTGGGGATTTATTCAAAATTGAAGGCACACTGAACCAGCATGGCTACCACAGCATGCTGCAGCGACATGCCATCCCATCCGGTTTGCGTTTAGTTGGACGATCATTTATTTTTCAACAGGACAATGACCCCAAACACACCTCCAGGCTGTGTAAGGGCTATTTGACCAAGAAGGAGAGTGATGGAGTGCTGCGGCAGATGACCTGGCCTCCACAGTCACCGGACCTGAACCCAGTCGAGATGGTTTGGGGTGAGCTGGACCGCAGAGTGAAGGCAAAGGGGCCAACAAGTGCTAAACACCTCTGGGAACTCCTTCAAGACTGTTGGAAAACCATTTCAGGTGACTACCTCTTGAAGCTCATGGAGAGAATGCCAAGAGTGTGCAAAGCAGTAATCAGAGCAAAGGGTGGCTATTTTGAAGAAACTAGAATATAAAACATGTTTTCAGTTATTTCACCTTTTTTTGTTAAGTACATAACTCCACATGTGTTCATTCATAGTTTTGATGCCTTCAGTGAGAATCTACAATGTAAATAGTCATGAAAATAAAGAAAACGCATTGAATGAGAAGGTGTGTCCAAACTTTTGGCCTGTACTGTATGTAAATTTTGATTTGATTATAAACAGTTTATTCAGGTGCCTACGTTTTTCACCATGAATACTGTAGGGTTTGATTAGCTCAATATTAGGAAAAAGTGACGTTAATAAGAATTATTAAACATAACCACTTTAATTATTCGTCCAGCGATATAATTTCATAGTCAGACTAATAAAACCACACCTCTTGTTGATCAGACAGGAATGTTTAACGCACTTTGGGGAAATTATTAATTATCAGTTGTCAATTCAAATAGAGCTCAAATAGCCAGAATCTTTGTACCTGTAAAGTGACTGAATGTAATCCTACAGAAAACCAAGACAACGACTTTATAGACAAACATTTATTCTAACTACTGACACAGAAGACCAAGACGCAATACATCTAACAACAGACAAGACAATGAGTAAATGCAACTATGAATGGAATGAAATGAATACAGCGATGCTAATGAATGAATGAATGAATGAATGACCAGAGTGAACTAGATGAAGCAAATGAGCAATGGTAAGATAATTATCAGAGGAAGCTTTGACATGAACTGTGAAAAGCACCATTCAACAGCTGAGCGGCCTGGGAAGCAAGAAGGGAAATATCTGAAAACTTAGGGGAAATCCTAGTTTTATCTAATGCTCCCTACCATACTTAAACTACGCATCAAACCCTAGCACAGGAAAATTATGTTGTTTCACCTGAGTTGTAGCAGGCCAGAAAGAAGATGCTCTGGAGGGGGAAGAGGAGAAGCAGTGCTGCTCCTTGGTGTGAACTGCTCCTGGTGCTGTCCCACGGGGCAGTTTTGGCCGTTCCTGAGCCCACATGGCAACCTTGGCTTGGGTGAGCTTGGCTCTCCATGTCGGTCATCTTCACACACCCAGTGTGGGCATGCAGGAGTCTGCCTTTCTTCAGTCCTGACCTTGTTGGTCCAGGACGCAGGAGTTAGGCAGACCGTGTGGCATAAAGTTCTTTCTGTTGGGTTTCAGCATGTTCAGTTCTGCTCAGGATGCCATCAAATTGCCCGGCGGGTCAGTTTTTACCAATACATTCTCACTCCAACCTCGTCACATGTCAGCGTTTGGTCATGACCAAACCTGGGTGCATTGGTTGTTGACATTCTGGAATACCGTGTCAAGTTATTCCTGTAACATGCATTCTTCAAAATACACTTCCGTTTTCACAGGAAATTTACCATTTACATACGATGTCTTTCAAAATAAATGCACAACAACGCAAATTGACCTTTTTTTTTCCCTCCAACAACTTGCGCACCTGGTTAGGTTTACGCAACGAAAACACGTGGTTAGGTTTAGGGAAAAAGAACAGGGTTCGTCGTATAATAATCTTGCAGGACGTGAACACTGCTCTCTCAGGTAAAAATTGGGTGATTGTTTGACCCATACATCACCCCTCCCACCTGCCCTTTTTGGACTTTTGCTGCCTTAACTTTTCTTCTTGTCCCACAGCGTTTCCCCTGACAATGCAGAGCACTGTTAAAGTATAATGGTGACCAGCCGCATATCATGCCGATGTTAAAGGACTTTTTTTTTTCATCAGTGTCTGACAACGTGATCACTGCCCAAGCGCCAGATTTCCATGATTGATGGAATGGGACTGGGTTGTTTTTAAAGATGTTTGGTCACTACAATGGTAGCATTGGCAACGGTACACATAAAAATGGCCGCCGTTCTCACCATCCTGCTAAATTTATTTGAATGGGACTGTCCATTCCACTCTCATTTTATTTCTATGGATACAACCTTTGTTTGTGACACAAATTGTTACTGAGACGCACAGAAGAGGTGAATTTAGTTACTCAGATACTCTTTAACTTTAAGTCCAGTTCAAACCAAGGATTTGCGACAGGATGAGTTGAAACATGCAACTACTTGCAATGGGGCGTTCTGCAGGGTTTTAAAAACCTGCAGGTTCACACCGATGCAACCAGATGAGATTGTGTATCATTGCTATGCAACAACTCTCTGTACTTCCGTTCTGATGTGCAGCTTTTCAGGCCTATTTTGTGGCGGAATTTAATTTGTAACTTCTTAGAATATGAATGAGGATAGTGATAGTGAGATACTGGCTACAGTTGCATTTGTAGCAGTGTTGAAAGGGCAAAAAACATAAAACAAGCACATACAGCAAGCAGCAGCAACCCACCGTGCAACACTGGCACACCACAAGGACATAAAACAGAGGGCTTGGTGCAGCAAGCGTACAAGCTGCCGGCTGTCATTTTGACTTGACCATTGGACTTCACTACAAGCCGATTGGCTGTAGAAACAGGTGACGAGCTCTACGTTCTAAAACCGGCCACTGGAGATTTGACCAGCTGTGATGTTACCTCTTGTTGTAAAACATTGATGCATTTCAGGATTTCTTGATATTGAATGAAGCATTAATAATGTAATAATTCACGTTATTTATTTAAATAAAACATCAAATCAACTGGGAATAAAAGGGGTGTTCTTTGTTGATTTTTGGCTTTAAGTTTCGTTCCCTCAACTCAAACTTGGCTGTGATGTTATTTAAAAAAAAGTCTAAAAACATTCATTTAAGCACCCAAGGTCATTTTTTAGTCATTGTTTGTCAGTAAAGAAATTGTGAAGATTAAACCATCATACAGACCTAATTCGAAGTTTCTTTTGTTTAAATAAGCTTAATGATCGTCACTCATTAGAATTTCAACAGACGGGGAACTCAATCTATGCCACCCCGCAATCTGAGTGCTGATAAACATTCCTACAATGTAATTATCCATTAAAGAAGAAGTCAAATAGCAGTAGCTGTTCCTAAGCCAGGCCTCACACCTCGCCCTAACTCATGGATGTCTATGTATGTGCATGTGTGTGTGTTTCCATAAAAATTGGGGTTGGCAGTTGCAGAAGAGTTTTTGGTCATTAATTAAATGTAATTGCAGTAAAACCGAACTGTTATCAGCTTCTCCTCAAACAAGCATTTTGGTTGAAACTCAAGATCTTTTGCTACATTTGGCCTCAACTGTCCCACTCACACTTTATATAAACACTTTATAAATCCTTCCAACTATGAGTGTCTGTAAACACACACACACACACACACACACACACACACACACACACACACAGTATCTTCTAGTTCCAAGCAATCGAGGCACTTATTTATAAATGAGGCCTGTCTCAGATTGTTCATGGAGGCTTTGCAACAAAACCACAATCTGCCTAAAACGAAAAGCCAACGAGGTAAAGAGCCTTGGCTGTGATCTTTCTTTTTTTTTCTTTTTTTTTTTTAGTTTTTATCTGAGAGGGGAAAAACTTATATAAAAGAAATATTTAGTTTCACATGTTCTTTCATTTTAACGTTTAACCGGCAGACTCCTCTTCAGTACATTTTGGAAAATTTAACATTATGTATGTATCCTCATACAACAATTTAATGTTCCACAAGACACCATTGTACAAAATAACTTTAACTTTTTCTTTTTTTTTTACTTTTCCTTTTTGGTTTTGAAAGCACAAACCTTTTTTTCTTTAACTTACATATACATACATATACTCTGCTATGTGGCTATGCTTCTGGCTATGATCATTGCACACTATATTTATTCTCTGTCTGACATTCTTCTCTCTTGATGCTGTTTGCTTCTCTTCTGTGGCCAGTGAGCCCTGTTGACAGGGTTGCAGTGTGACAAGCTCCCCAGTAAACTTTATGAGGAAATACCTTATTAATTTAGTGATAGTCTGGGCGGTCCTCATTAGATGTCTTGGTTTGATTCTAAAGGCATTTGCATACCATATCTGTATTTTTTAGTTACTCTCAGAAACTTTGCACACTGAGTCAGATGCATTTTATTCTTGTGCAATATGAGACAAAATGGAAAGACACATCTCCTTCCTTGCTTCTCTCCATTGTAGTTACCTCCATGGCAGTCGCCACTTTCTGCCCACATTTCGAATTTGGCTCCGCGGCTGAGCTGTCGTCCTTCTCTGTCTCTTCACTGTCACTTTCTCCCTGTCTGCGTGCAGTCCTCATCTTCTGTTACATCCTCCTCTTCATCACCACTGTCTTTCACCTGAATGTCTATCTGACCTGTAGGCTGTTTGAGAGTGTGCCTTGTTCCTCTCTTTTACAGGTTATACCCATCATCTTCACAGCTTCTTTGTCTGTCAAACAATCTTCTGAAGGCTTTTGACGGATGTGAAAAACTCAGAAAATTGAACCTGTTTGGAGAACTCTATTGATGGACAAATTTGGAGTCCAGTGAAAACTGGATTGACACGTCAAGGTTGTATTTATTTTTAACCGTCCAACAATTTCGGACGAAAATGGATGGATGGTGGACATAAAAAGCAAAGGTGTGTGACACTAGAATCCTGGGTTAATGTCCAGACTTCTGTCTGTGGTTAGGTTTAGACAACAAAAGCACTTCGACTAAGGTTAGGGAAAGATCATGACTTCAGTTCAATGTTAATAATAAAAGTAATAATTTAAAAAAAAAAAAACAAGCCATTTCAGTCAGTCATTACTCGTGGATACTGTCTTAAAAGATAGTGTACTTTAATGGAAAACAAATTAAATATGATATGATATATTTGGTATCAACATTTTTGGGACTTGCCAGGTACTTTAGTCAGCAACATTTCCTCATGTTGATGGAAAATGTAATTAACTTGGCACTATGAGACAGGGCTGAGCCATATCAGCAGTGGATATTAAGAAATACAACAGAGAGAGAATGTTTTAGATGGCACATCACTCAGTCATTATGCAGCAGTATAAGTGTGCATACAATTGTAAATCTATGGAAAGCTTTTAAACACACAACAGGTTGATCAGAGGCAAACCTATCATGAAGAGGTCAACACTGTGACAGCATGTTTTGGTCTCTCTTTAACATGGTGATAATGACCTTACTACAAGTGCTGCTGGAGTTTTGACTTTCTGTCTTCTTCATGCACCTTCGAAGTAGGTGAGTTGCCAGAAATCTCTACACTGCAGATATACCCAACATCACATTATCATGTGTCCACCAAAGTGGGGTTTTTTTCCCAGCTGAAAACACCAGGTGCTCCCCAGAAAAACGGCCAGCTGGGAGCGTTTTTTCAACAGAGGTGGTTGCGTCCTTTTGCTGTAACACGGAATATCTGCAGAAGTAAACATGTTGGCACAAGATAGAGTAGTTGCTTTGGATAAGTGGAAGGGTGAAGCATGCAGGGAGAAAGGACTGACCCACCAGTCTGTGTGGGTTCATGAGAAGAAATACAATATATATACAGTATACTAATAGATTTCTTGTTCAGCGGTTTTATGTTTTGCCTGTCTTTGAGGCGCGTGCGGCATTTTTACCCAAAGTTGAACATTTTTCAACTCTGGCTGCTGCTCTTCCCGCCCAGCACCTAATCACGGGACTGCCATTTGTAGCGCAGCATAAATACGTGATGACAAGGCCCTTAGAGTCAATCTCTAACTGCCCACCTACTGCAGATGGGCTAAGTAGATGACTTTATGAGCCAGTTAACCGACATCACCTTACATGATTTCTGGTTATTGAAACTCGTTAACTCTTAATGCTATGGCCTTGTGCCGTTTAAAGACACTTAAAAAGACAAGAGTCATTCCCAAAGTCATGATCCTGAAAGAGTGCAGAGCATCTGGCGTATAAATGGCCCACCGGTCGACCAGAGTCCCATTAGGAACTCAGCACAACAATGGAGAAAGGAGAGGAGGGTGATGATGAAAAATGGATGTATGTGGTGGATGCGTTCCATATGCCGCTCTCCTCTCAGACGGGAGCAACTGGCCTGGATCAGGTTCCCCATCCCAAATCCCAATCCTAGACCATCAAGCAAGAAAGCAGGAAAACTGACCACAAATCAGCATCTTAGGTTTCTTTATCCTCTGCCATCAAGCTTTAATGCATTACATTTATGCATAGACTTGAAACTTTTACTCAAGATGACATACAAAGAGTCTTAGCACTAAGCTTTTGCTTATGGACAAGCTGACGCTGTGAACAACTATGCCCTGTCACCCCATGTCCAGCTTTTCCACATACAAAGAGGAATGATATTCCACAGCTTTATCTCTTCTTTCAAAGACAGATGAGAAGTACTTTATACAGTGGCTCATCCTAACTACTTTATTGTACACTGGTAATCATTAGGTACCTCTTTATGCACTTCTTGCATTAGAACTTTGGATAGGTCTTTCTTTAAAGACTCACAAAGTAATATTTTGGCTGTGATGCAAAAACGGAGGGGTTTGCAAATGTTGTTCATCAATGCTAGTCACTTCTTTTTCCTCACTGATGCTGAAATATCAAATTTGCGAATGAGCAGAGGTACTGTAGCTCCCTGACACAACCAACCATGTACACTTCGATTCGTTTTTTCACAACCTGAGAAAGTGCAGCATTATAAATGTAGATGGGTTTTTTTTTAGACTCTGAAAAGCTTTAAAGGCGCTGTATGTAAGAATGTGGCCAAAACGGTTACTGCTAATGCTATGTACCGGGACACTGCTAACGCTGCAGCCGGGATACAGCTGAGGAGGAGCTAGCTGCTAATGCTACGTACCGGGACACTGCTAACGCTGCAGCCGGGATACAGCTGAGGAGGAGCTAGCTGCTAATGCTACGTACCGGGACACTGCTAACGCTGCAGCCGGGATACAGCTGAGGAGGAGCTAGCTGCTAATGCTACGTACCGGGACACTGCTAACCCTGCTGCCGGGATACAGCTGAGGAGGAGCTAGCTGCTAATGCTACGTACCGGGACACTGCTAACGCTGCTGCCGGGATACAGCTGAGGAGACTGCTAATGCTATGTACCGGGACACTGCTAATGCTGCTTGCCGTGCTGCTGTAGCTCAGTCGTAACTGTAACTGATGCTGAGACTCTACTGACTGTGTGACTGGTAGACGGCGGTGGGTGGCGCAACAGGCCAAAACACAAATTCAAAACATAAACATGATTTGCAGACTGTAAAAATTTTTTTTAAATGCAAATATTCTGGCTGTACTATTGTTGTCAGTGAGATCAGTATGTTATATGAACATTAATCCTTAGTCTCTGTGACATATTAGGATGATTTTACTACTATTTGCTATATATACACATATAGCTCCTTTAATACTGATACAAAAACCTTAAATGTCTGAGTGCAGCATCTGTTCTGCAGCAGCCACATTTCTAACAGTGTAGAGTTGTTTTGCTGACATGTTTCTTATTTCACATATTGAATGCATATTTGCAGCTCATATAGATGTGATAACTTTATGTTGCTCCTAACTTTTTTCTGACATTTACTTGTCAATATAATTTGTCACATAGCACATCTTCTGTTATTAAAGGAACACTTAATGCCCCTAAATGGCCCTTTGTATATCAATTACTCACCCCATGCTGTGATCATTTCAGGGTTTTTTTTGTTTTACATGCCTCAGGAAGAATCCAAAAAAATTGAGAACATTTCTGATGAATTGAAGTCACAGGGATCTGCATTTAACAACAGGATATCTGTATCAAAACATCTGTTTACAAACTCATATAGTCTGACTCTGGATGTAGACTGTGGCTATAAGGGCCTGTTTATACGGTTCCGTATATTTCTGAAAACGGGTATTTATCTTTGCATTTGCACCTACTGTATCATTTACATGTAACCAGCGTTTTTCTTGACGACAACAGAGCTTTTCAAAAACGGCTTCCAAAGTGAAAGTTTTTTAAAAATATCCTTGTCTATGGAGATGTGTCAACAGGATAGACAGAGATTTTGGAAAACAGTGACGTTGCAAACCAGTTTGCGCATGCCCATTAGGCGCGCCTGGAACCACAACAACAATGGCGGATATATGCCGGGTTGTTTACGTTTTGTTAGCACTTTTGGGACTACTTACGAGCTTATAAATGAACTTAGCAATGCTGCATCAACATCACCACTACATTGGTGCACAAAGACATCTGCTGTGCCCAATATTAGTAAGTGAATAGCAGTGTAAAAGCTGTCAGTCAAACCCAATTGAACTGAGACCGCTGAGACAACACAAGATGGGTCTTGGGCCGCCTCCAAATGGACGCTGATGCGGTTCGTTTCTGGTAAGAAAGAAAGCAAACCAACCACAGGATTTAAGAATGGCAGAAATGTGATTTTAGCAACAGCTAAACCAATAATAACTCCATTTGCTGATCGTGAAGTCATTTCTCTATCAGCTCTTTGTGACACTAAATAATATCAATATAAACACTTTAAAAGCATTAAAGTGCTGCTGCATAAATGTCTGTCAGTCACCATAATTTGATTACCCCATGTGGGCCCTGATGATGCAGGATGATAAATGCCCATTTAGCAAGTTACCTGTCAGTGGGTAGAACTTCTTGTTTACTGTTCTTGGTTAGTTTGCCAAAAGTCAGTGTGAACAGGAACCAATATATCACTTTCTCCCTCTGGTATGGACTCAGTGAACCCAACTACAGGTGTGAAAGCACCCTGAAACAACTTATGAATGCACCTCAGGAAAGCTCAGGGTCCACCTCGCAGGACTCTTGTGCTTGATGCTGATCCATTTTCTGACACCATTTGAAGTTGATTTGCAGCATCTTTTAACTCTGGCAGCGGCATGCACCAGTGACACTGACTTCACCGGTGTACTGATTCTTTTCACTTCACACCAGCTTCTGTGATATGGTCATAATAATGTTCTGCAGAGAGCCACATACAGCCAGCAAATCGTCTGTTGTTTTAAGTGGTCCAGTGAGCTCCCTCAGAGCTTAGTATAGTTGGGTTGGTAACACTTTACAATAAGGTACACAAAATTAAAGTAGTTACTGAGGAACTAATGAGGAACTAATGAGGAACTAATGAGTAGTTACTGAGGAACTACAGTACACAAAATTAGAGTAGTTACTGATGAACTAATGAGTAACTAATGAGTAACTAATGAGGAACGAATGAGTAACTAATGAGGAACTAATGAGGAACAAATGAGTAGTTACTGTGGAACTAAGCTACACAAAATTAGAGTAGTTACTGGGGAGCTAATGAGGAACTAATGAGGAACTAATGAGTAGTTACTGAGGAACTACGATACACAAAATTAGAGTAGTTACTGATGAACTAATGAGGAACGAATGAGTAACTAATGAGGAACTAATGAGGAACAAATGAGTAGTTACTGAGGAACTAAGCTACACAAAATTAGAGTAGTTACTGGGGAACTAATGAGGAACTAATGAGTAGTTACTGAGGAACTACGGTACACAAAATTAGAGTAGTTACTGATGAACTAATGAGGAACTAATGAGTAGTTACTGAGGAACTACGGTACACAAAATTAGAGTAGTTACTGATGAACTAATGAGGAACTAATGAGGAACTAATGAGTAGTTACTGAGGAACTACGGTACACAAAATTAGAGTAGTTACTGATGAACTATTGAGGAACTAATGAGGAACGAATGAGTAACTAATGAGGAACTAATGAGGAACAAATGAATAGTTACTGAGGAACTGAGCTACACAAAATTAGAGTAGTTACTGGGAAACTAATGAGGAACGAATGAGGAACTAATGAGGAACGAAAGAGTAGTTACTGAGGAACTAAGCTACACAAAATAAGAGTAGTTACTGAGGAACTAAGCTACACAAAATAAGAGTAGTTACTGAGGAACGAATGAGGAACGAATGATGAACTAATGAGTAGTCACTGATGAACTAAGGTACATAAAATTAGAGTAGTTACTGAGGGACTAATGAGGAACTAACTATTAGTTAATGGTCAGTTCTTCATTAACTCATGATCAAATTTTAGAGGAGTAGTTAATGAGGAACTAACTATTAGTTAATGGTCAGTTCTTCATTAACTCATGATCAAATTTCAGAGGAGTAGTTAATGAGGAACTAACTATTAGTTAATGGTCAGTTCTTCATTAACTCATGATCAAATTTCAGAGGAGTAGTTAATGAGGAACTAACTATTAGTTAATGGTCAGTTCTTCATTAACTCATGATCAAATTTCAGAGGAGTAGTTAATGAGGAACTAACTATTAGTTAATGGTCAGTTCTTCAGTAACCCCTGATCAAATTTCAGAGGAGTAGCTACTGAGGAACTAATGAGGAACTAATTATTGGTTAATGGTCAGTTCTTCATTAACTCATGATCAAATTTCATAGAGGGGTTAATCATGACTTAATAATTAGTGAACTAGTTACTTCATCAGTACAGAATCATTACTCAATAACCCATCCATTAGTTAACCTTTTTATGTCCTAAAGTAAAGTGACACATAATGAGTAGTCTTTCATTACATTATCATCATCTTTACAATTAGTTCATTAACAAATAAAATCACAGACAGCAGGATTCTTGAGAAGAGTTTAATTAATTATTTTCAGACCACATACACATTAATATGACCATCCATGTTATTCTGTACAAGGTGCTGACACACCAAACCGACATCAAAGAACTAGCGGCAACAAAAGCCAACTGTTGCATTGTCTACGTCGCCTCACGTCACCCTGTGTCAGTTGCATTTGAACACACCACAAAGACTACACCCAACGCTTGAAACTGTTACTCATTTATTTTGGCACTGCCCCATTGTCAAAAGACTCTGGAGTGATATTTGTAATTTTATTGCGGACAATATTAAAAAATAATTTAAGCAGTTTTGGAGGGATGTGCTGTTTGGACTTTTTGACTTTAACAGAAATACAGCAAAACCCATTGAAAGATTTATTATTAATCTCATCTTACTTTTGGCAAGATTTCACATTCACAAATGTAAGTTTACACATAGAAAACATTTTATATTTTTAATATTTTCTTGTAAACTCTTATCCCCCCTGGCCCCTGTTATATGACACATATGTGTAATGTTGAAGATCTGCATTCTGTAAACTTCCTGTCTTAAATAAAGTTGTGGGGGAAAAAAAGAAGACTACATCCAACGGCCAAGTAGCACATATGTTCTGCGCCTGCGTGAAAGGAAATAACGCAAAAAGGGAAACCAGAAGTCCGTTGAATGCATGAGATCAACAAAGTAGCGTGGAGTGACAGAGTGATACATCCTGTCAGCCGAGGGGTTTCCTATCTGTGCAGCCGAGCACCGCAGCACTTCCACGGACTATTACATCCAGACACTCCCCGTGTTTCCTCCACAGGCTCCACTTCACTCAACTTCACTCAGCTGCCCGACAAACCCGCTGCTTCTTCCCACTTTAACCTGAATAACAAACCAGGGCTCGGTGCTCCAGTTGGATCCAAACGGAGAGCCGGGGCTAACGTTAGCTGGGAAGCTAGCGGAGGCTAACTGGCTGCTTCCCTCCGGTCATGCTGCGGCTAACGCTCCGCTAGCCGCTCCCAGCTAGCTCCGGTTTGTTATTGAGGTTAAAGTGGGAAGAAGCAGCGGATCTGTCGGGCAGCTGAGTGAAGTGGAGCCTGAGGAGGAAGCACCGGTTAGCCCTGGTTTCACTACAGGCAGATTCGCTTGCTACAGGGAAGAGGATATAACACCTGAACAGCCAGTCAGAGGGATCTCTCTCATTGACAAGCTCCGCCGCCGACTGAACATGCTCAATCAGCCGAAAATTTGGAATGAATGATGAACTAAATATTAGTTAATGGTCAGTTCTTCAGTAAGTCCTGATCAAATTTCAGAGGAGTAGTTACTGAGGAACTAATGAGGAACTAACTGTTACTTAATCATTACCTACCTTTTTTGTGTACCCTAAAGTAAAGTGAGACATCAAAATGAGTAGGTAATGAGTACTAAATCATTACCTACTCATTTTGATGTCTCACTTTACTTAAGGGTACACAAAAAGAGTAACTAATGAGTAGGTAATGATTCAGTAATCATTACCATTATCATTACCGTCTCACTTTACTTTAGGGTACACAAAAAGGGTAGGTAATGATTAAGTAATAGTTAGTTCCTCATTAGTTCCTCAGTAACTACTGAAATTTGATCAGGAGTTACTGAAGAACTGACCATTAACTAATAGTTAGTTCCTCATTAGTTCCAAATTTGTTTCATAGTAACTACTTTAAATTCTGTGCACCTCAAACAACAGTACTGTGAACAACGGTGTGATCAGTATACAGTACTTTACACGCAGCCCCCATGATAAATTCTTTAAGCTTAGCCTACCTAAAATGTGACACACTATCATATTTATTTCTAAGGCATCATCGTACAGAATAACATGGATGGTCATATTAATGTGTATGTGGTCTGAAAATAATGTATAAAACTCTTCTCAAGAATCCTGCTGTCTGATTATTTTTGTTAAGGAACTAATTGTAAAGATGATGATAATGTAATGAAAGACTACTCATTATGTGACACTTTACTTTAGGACATAAAAAGGTTAACTAATGGACGGGTTATTGAGTAATGATTCTGTACTGATGAAGTAACTAGTTCACTAATTATTAAGTCGTGATTAACCCCTCTATGAAATTTGATCATGAGTTAATGAAGAACTGACCATTAACCAATAGTTCATCATTAGTTCCTCATTCGTTCCTCATTAGTTCCTCTTTCGTTCCTCAGTAACTACTCTAATTTTGTGTACCTTAGTTCCTCAGTAACTACTCAATAGTTCCTCATAAGTTCCTCAGTAACTACTCCTCTGAAATTTGATCATGAGTTACTGAGGAACTGACCATTAACTAATAGTTAGTTCCTCATTCGTTCCTCATTAGTTCCTCAGTAACTACTCATTAGTTCCTCATTAGTTCCTCAGTAACTACTCTAATTTTGTGTACCTTATTGTAAAGTGTTACCGTTGGGTTTCAGCTCTAAGGCACCGATTATCAAATTATGATTGTCTTTTTTATCGGTAACAGTTAAATCACACAGTGCTGTACAACTGTTAATTGTTTTTGTGGTGTTTTCTTTTGCAGAGCCATTTAATGACAGTGCTTGCCTCAACAAAACAAGTTCACCCCCGATACTATTTCACAAGGACAGCTGCATCCTCTAACATGGAATGCAGTAATCATCAAGCTCTCTTCCAGGTCTGTGGGAAGTTTATCCCAGCACTCCACAATGACTGAGACTGAGACTCCCTGACTAGCTCGAGATTTGTAGTATGAATGAAAACCCTCTGTACTGTGAGTGTACTCCACTATAGGTCTTGTAATCTACAGTATATCCCAGCCCAAGGGCTTTGGTCCTGTGTGGGTTTGGTCAGCTGTAGCAATTCAACTGTTGAGAGACAGAAACAAACTTTTTTTCCTGTGTTTTTCCTCCGAATAAAGTCTCAGATACTGCAGCGGTGCGGTGAAGAAAATGGAAAGAACAAATTGAAGCAGATAGGCAAAGTTCCAGATTTCCCTCGCACCATTTGTGATCAACGTTTTTCAAACCACTGACCAGTTTATGCAAATAAAAAACACAAAAAGGGAGCGGGAGATGTGTGGTTCAGATAGCAGACCTCAGTAATAATGGGCCGGTAGTATGATGTATGAGCCAATTTAAATAACATAAACCCTCACTTCATCTGGAAACTTGACACACATGCATATACACACACACACACACACACACACACACACACACACGCATGCATATAATATCTGAATATGAGCTCAGTGTGGTGCAGCACATATGGAATTAACAAACAGTTGCTATTCCACGTGCCTGGATCCCTGGAGCCACTGGAGCCATAGCTACAACAACTGGGCTACTTCAGTCTATTTGGCCAGTCCACCTTAATCTACATCAGTCGAGCTGCAGGAGCCAAAGGATGTTGGCACATTATGAAAAAGGGAGAGGGAGAAGTGCAGAGATTTCCCTCCTGCTAACCGTCCCCTTCAACACATCCCAGTCCTCCATTTCTCTAACATCTTTAACTTCTTCATCTGTCTCACTCTGAAAAATCACGACGATGCACTTTTAAAGCTGCATTCAGTCATTATTTGGGCACAGAGGGGCTGCAGGAAGAGCTGAAAATACAACAATGAGATACTGACAGTTTACATATCATCAGATATGGAGCAATATAAGCGTCATGTTTCATCTCCACTTGACAGATGTAAGTCTGACATCAATGCTGATATAAGTTTTTGTCATCTTTTTTGGCTTTCTAACCAGCTAGATGCTGGTCTGTGTTAACCATTTACTCATTATTAACTTTGTCTGTCTGCCATTTCTCACTGAGCAGGAAGTGTACAGTAGGTTTATTAGAGCTTTTTGCCAAAAATAGCTGCTTAATGCTTTGTTCACAAGGAATCAGGGAGATGGTAGATGGCAAACTGGATATTATTTTAGTAAACAAGAGCAAGACGGTAAAATGAGTTGAGGTTGGCAGAGAATACCAGCAACAATAAAGGCAGGCAACATTGCCATTCAAAACTAAAATGTTTGAGCTTTTTGCCGTCCTCCGCAACGGAATTTACAACTGGATGTTGTGTATTTTGTTCACACAAGGAGAATACACGGCGATCTTAACAATTACTGGACATTACAAGACATGTTGTAAGCCCATTTTGGAATATTTTGTACCATTCTTTGTAAACAATACAGCAAACCATCGCAACATATCAACATGCATGTCTCATTTTAACTGTCCTGCCATTCCTTTTCCTTTGTACTGTTTGTTAATTTTCCCTGTGCCGTCCAGAAGGTGTTGTCCATCTGCCGTCTAATGTTTCCTGATTCCAAGTGAATGCAGCATAATGCTAGAAAACTAGGGCGGAGTCAAGCAGCAACCTGTGGGCCTGAAAAATGAAGCCAACACAGAAGTCCCAAAAACTGCAGTTCCTCTAATGGCCACTTGAGGCTGGTTTCAAAAGCAAGTTATTCCCCACAGCCTGGTACATAAAAACACATGTCTCTATAGCTAATTTCAACATTCATGACAACTACGGGGGGGGAATCTTTATATAACTCATTCGTTTACATTTTAGTCAAGCTTAAAATTGCACACATTTAAGGGCGGGCCGCTTTGAGTGACAGGCTACTTTGCTACAATCTGAGTCAGATCCACCTCTTGCCCTTCCAAAGCTCCACCCTCTTGTCTGAATGTGGTCACTTCTGGCTCTGAAAAACCAAGGTGGTGACGGCCGAAATGCCGAACTTGAGGCTTCAAAACAGGAGTCCATTAACAGATAGGTGCAGTCAAGGTAGCTATGTCTGTTATTCTTTTGCAGTTGAGCAGTTCATATTGGCGTCGAACCCTCTCTCAGACAATGCTTGATTTGATGCTGTACTTCTTGTAATAAACCTTTCTATATACAAGCAAGACGGTGTCAGCGGAGTCTCCTTCATCACCTTCACATCATCGCTATTTAATAAACAACACAGTCTATAGGCAGAGTTCACTGGCCCGAAAACCAAAACAATGAGCTAAAATAGACTTCGCAGAGCTGAGAAGAACTGCAAAGATGACAAGAGCGATAATTCTCAGTGGGTTTTTCACTACGAACAACCACATTCATATTACACATATTCACTTGATCTATTGTTCGTATAAAAGATACTTATTACTGCAGCTTTAAATTCATAATGAAACAAAATTCAAGCTCATAATGTGCCTAGCTTATCCTTGCTTTTTTTTTTTTTTACATAATATTTAATTTTTTTCCTATATTGTGTTACTGTTTCACTTTAGTGCTTCTGCAAGTGTTTTAAATTGAACTAAAACATAACAGTCATAGTTGTAGGCAACTGATCAATGCTAGTAAATACATTTTTTAAATGTCTGCTATATATCTCCTACAGTGTTTTATGGTTCTTTTAATGTTTGTATATTTTATTTGTTTGGTTAGTTCTTTATATTTTTTCACCGTGTTTATGATCGAGTTTAACTAGCAGGAAAATGGGAACTTTAAATGGCAGATCTTTCCTCATTAAAATTGTCCAACCACTAACTGGATCCCAGATTTTGTTTCCTTCCACTCCTACTTGCCGGTAAGTTATTGCTCACTTTAAAATGAATTGAAGTCATCATCCTGCTTTCACTGTCACTTTGTCATTTGTTTGCTTTACTTTTTGTTTATAATGTTGTGCAAACACTTCCAGTCTGAGCATGTCATTGGCAAATTAGTGATTCATTTCTCTCTGGCTCCATGCGTAGAATCTGTTGCTGTTGTGATTGGTTGAAATAAAAATGTTTGGACACTGATGCTCCGGCCAGGCTTTAACCACTTCATTCTGCCTTTAATCTACTCCCTCACTCCCTCCTTTGATCCTCCTGCCACCAATTTACTCAGTCTTGGCCTCCATTCCTCCATCACTGGCACCAAACTGGCTGAACACATTGGCACCGGATTATTTGCTGTCAACACTCAAGCATTGTTTTTGGGGGGAAAGTCCTCTGACAAACAGGAAGTATTGCATGTCCAGTTTGTAAACAGAGGAAGGAGAGGAGCAGACATGAGCGACACCTACTGAAACTCAAACATCATCAGCAGAAAATTATGGTCCCACTAAAGAGACTCCAGCAATGAGAGCTTAGCAACATAAACAGAGGCTAAATATCAAACATAAAGAACTCCAGGACTACCACTTTAGCAACACACACGGTCAGAGCAGGGCAGACACACTTATGCAATCAAATATGAATGTATTACAAGCAAACTCTCACACGCACGCATTCACAGACCATGCAGGTGGCCGACCATGATAACAAACAGCATAATTAGGAACAGGTGAATGTTATAAGGCAATTTCTACCGCAAATATTGGACAAATGAACACAGAGCAATGAGGGAAACAAGTATGTTTCAGCGATCAGGAATATCATCTAAACCACAACAATTTGCTTGATGAAGTAGCGTCTGGCTGACTTAATGACAGAAAGGTGAGGTCGCCATACGGAGCAGGAGGGGGGAAACGGGATGTAGAGTTTAAAAAAAGGAAAAAACATAACTGGTCCACTGCCACATACAATACCGCTGCCTCTGGAGCTGGAGCCAAGACGAAATGTTCTCTCTGTTTCTCCATTAGCTGCGATTTGAATGAGATGAAAGATTGAATTCAGACAAACCGCTGAGAAAGGAGCGAGAAAGGAGTGAGACGTTGTTCCTCTGTATTTCTAGTGCAGTAACAATATTGCAACATGTAGTTTGACATTTTTGGAAATACACTGTCACTACACTGTCTTGCAAGAGTTACGTGAGAAGATCAGTACCATTAAAAGCTAGAGCCAAGGAGCAATTGGTTTAGCCTGGTACGAAGACAGGAACCAGGAAAACAGTTCGCCTGGTTTTCTCCTTTCATTTTACATTTCCCCACATATTAAAAGAGAACTTTGGAGTTGCTGGTAGACAGGGGTCTAGTGCTGCTGGAGTTCATCCATTGTTTTGTCAGCTGTTTAGATGAAACCACACCCACTTCCATATGATGAAAGGCTTGATGATTGGCAGACAGTCTACTGCTCGCCAGCGCTGTTGAAAGACACTGCTGCTAGCTAGCTAGCACAACCATGGAGGTAACCCACAGTCCCTGCATCTCACTCAGGGTTCCAGAAAGTGCGCCAGGTTTTGAAGTCAATATTCACAGTGGCCAAACAATGTAATTAATTTAATTCCAAGCCATCAGCCCAAAAAGTCTTTTTCCCACAGACCTACACTGGGAAAGAGGCGTCTGTAAATCAGTAGATACATTTTTGAGTGTCACAACCCCTGCGAAATGACTGGTTTTGATAACTGGATTGGATACATTCAAGCCAAAATACATTTGGAATGTCAAGCAGAGCCACTAGAGTAAATCTTTTTATCCCCATTCAAGTTAGCGGAGCACTAGGGCTGTCAATGAATATTCTAAATTCGAATTTAAATTGGAATTTGAAAAAACAATGGACCATCGAATGTGAAAATTGATATTCAATTGTGGAGAAAAAAATCGGTTAACATGGGCGCCAAAAGGAAACTGGCTTCGCTTCTCGGCGCTTCAAGGCTATTCGCAGCGCTTCCGCGGGCGGTGTGGCCTGACGGGTCAGAGAGGGGGGGGCGAGCGAGAGGTCCGCGGTCGTTTATAACGTAATGTTATAAATAATTGTTTTATGTGTTTTAATGTGTAGGTATGTAAATGTTTTCAAAGACATTTATGTTGAAATAAAAATCCATACAAGTAGTTATGTTTCCTTGTACTAATACATAAACAAGTATGTTTCCTTGTATTAGCTTGCCCTCTTGTGGACATAATGCGAAAAAAAAAAATTTGAATGGTTCGAACCTATGAGTTATTTTTAGAAGGAATATTCTAACGTCATTTTTGAGCAATTTTGACAGCCCTACGGAGCACTAAACCAAAAGTAGCCGTCTCAGCCAGCAGAAGTTGCTGGAGCGCGTGCTCAGTGGGTCCAATAATGCGGAAGCAGCACCAGCAATGCAGGAATGAACGGGGTCCTGCCTTCAACGTTGTATCAAAGTCTCATATATATCCAGGATCTCACTCTACGCTGCTTGTGGTGTACAAAGCTGGAAGGTTTGCTGAGCCGGCGGGGAGAGACTGCTGCTAGCTAGCTAGCCCACTCATTAATGTACCTCACAGCCCCTTCCAGAAAGATTGCTGATCTCGCAGGGACGCAGGGGGCGGTCCAACCACTCAGCAAAATATGACAGCGACAGTAGCCTGTGTCTGTAAACAGGTATAAAATGAGTAGAACACATCGACGATTGGCCACATGCCATGCATACTTCTTTTTAACTAGTAGCAGTAATACGAAAGTTTACCATATCACCTAGCAACTGCTGCACGGGTCGTCACTGTCTCAGGTAGACTATCCAGTCATTTCACATTAGTTTGTGGAGACAGTAGGCTACTGTATTCCTTGCCGTACTGTGAGAGCTTTACACTTCATAACTGACACATTTGAATGCAGAGATCATTTTATTTTGAAAGTCACTGACCGAATATTGAAGTCAGGCTTCTCTCTAATGTCAGTTTTGACTAATCACCACGTGCATCAAAAGCCTGGATCGTTCTGAAACGACTTGACAAAAACTGTTCATAGGTCTGTTTCAGCCATTTATGTACTTGGTCTGTGCGTCTGTGTCCGTGGCAACCAGTCTCTTTAACACATTAAAAACTGAATGGAGGTTATGCTCCCTGCTTTTGTCATGGACATGGTATAATACTGGCATACTCACGTTACTCGTACATTAATATCTTTTCTTATGACTTGAGTAAATGGTCAGGTGTAGTTAGTGAGGCTTATATCAAAACATGGAGAGCAACAGCTGTATCTGACTGCTGAGTGTTGTCAGCTTGGCTGCACGTCTGGACAAATAGAGGTAAGAGAGGCAACAGGGTGTCCTACAACTGTTAACATAGTATATTTGTAAATGTGGTTTAATGCTTTGTGTCATGTTTCAAATGTTCCAGTTTTTCATAAATCAAATGGGGCAATCCAACGCTGGAGAGAGAGGGCCTTTGCCAATTACTTTAAAGGGTCAGTTCATGCAAATTAGAAGAAAATAGGTATTTAAAACACCAGTGTAACCAATTCCTGTCTTTTTATCCCTTTTTAAAAAAATTCGGAGAATATTTTGGTGTTTAAATATATCTTTTCATAGACGGTAGTCAAGCACAGATATGCTCAGGCCTGCTTGCACACAAACCACCCGTTTGCACAGTTTAACTTTTGGGCATTCTTCCATCATGAAAATGATATATTTAAAAGGCGAGCCAATTCTTCATTTATGGAAAGATGAAGCAGGAAGTCCTCTAGTCTCTACCTGACCAGTACATACACTCCTACTCTCGTCAGCTCTATTGGAGCTGAGGAGGATATCCTCTAGTCATCCTAATGGCTCCAGTGAGTATTAATGTAATACTCCTGTCTCTAGCATGGCGATGGAGGCTTAGAGAAACCTGGCTGCTTCAGTCTAAATCTTCACTTCTATGCATCTCGCTCTGTCTTTTTTCTCTGTCTCAGTCTGTCTTTTCTGTCACTGCCTATCAATGTCTGTCATTTCTCTCATTAGTCCTTTTACGGCATGTCTTTCTCTAAACACTCTCATTTTCAGCTCGCCTTACTGCAAAATGTACTTAAATTGTATTTTGACATTTTTATGAAGCAGAGATTTAGGAGAAGGTTTGTCTAGATTGACCTTAAAGGGAGTCAATAGAGGGAAAGGGAGAAGGAAAATGTGTAGGATAAAAGGGCAGGCAAAGAAAAGACACATGTCTTACAGCATATTGATGTTTTTACAATCAATGCACCCGCAGTGGGCGTCCTGTAGTAATGCTCACTTGCTATAAGAACAGTTTTCTCCATCTTCAAGATTTATAGCATTTTTCTCAGCTGTTGTGGGTTTCAGGCAGCACTGTGGTGACTGTAATATACTGAATTTATTGTACAGAAAATTAAACATGCTAAAATTATGCCGTTTTTGCTCACCTTCAAGTCACCAAGTATATGCAAATGCATGTGCTATGTGTCCCCCATGTCCCCCCAGAAATGTACTCCTATTCTTGTAATGATGCACCCATGGCTAAGCTACAATAGCAGCTCTCCCTGCTCTTTAACTCAGGCATACTGTATACATAGAGGTCAGAACGATGAGTGATAGTTGGACTCGTGCTTTTAGAAGACTGGCTTTTCTGGTTTGGGCAGTTTGCATCAAAGGCTATGAAGCATGTGATGATGATTACAGTGACCTGTTGTTCCTGGACACGTTTGGAAAAGAAAAATATCTCTTGATGATCTCCCTCCACAAATGTATCGGTGTGGCTCTTTTGTAATTGCACTCCCTGTACCCTCTCCATAACTAGAAAAATAATCAAAATAAGAGGAAAGACTTCGTGTTTGACCAAAATTAAATTAAGTGTCTGTGTGACTGAGCTTTATCCATAACCAGAACCTATGTAGCGCAGTGCATTTCAAGTGGGCCAAATACCCATTGTCTAAATGTAGATATATTGAATTTAGCCTGTAAACCACCTGAAGAAGTATAAAAAAAAATAATAAAAAAAAAAAAAAGTATTTATACCCTCCAAATTTTTGACTTTTAAGGGAAATTAAAACTGGAAATAAAACATTTCCTGTATTCATGGTGATGTTTTTGTATTGTGTAAAACTGAAATCACACTGGCGACGCTTCAAGTGCCACCCTTAGCACACACTGGTTGCGCTGCAGCACATCAACAGACGACCACACAGAGTTATTACTACTGTTACTGAAAGATCTGTGCTTCTTCCACCTCTGCATTAGCGTAATGTCAACACGATTTAAGTTGATTTTAAGTTGATTTCTCACCTGAAGAGCTGAGCTCCGGAGCTATGATTCCCCAAGCAGTACCTTTTTGGCCATGGTCTTTACAATGACGGGACTGTGGGACCTTTAGCTCAGGATATTTCTCAACCTCAATAAGTCTCTCCTCATCCATTCTTCATCACACACAAGACACAGCAACAGCTACAGAGTTCTCTTTATGCATCCATGGAAAGAAGAGGAGTCGAGCTGCCATAGGAGCAGATAAAAAGAGCTGCTACGGGAGCTGGTATGTACAAGCAGAGAGCAAGTGGGGAAAAATATGTTTAATTCCAGGGGCGGCCAGGTTTGAAATAGGACAGTGGCATGAAGTACTACGGGCTGGCGCATCCAGGAGTGCTGATGCGCGTCTAGCCGCTGGTGTGGGGTTGTACATTGAAAATAATAGAGCCATATTTTTTGACGTGCAGTGTTCGCCATCAGTGTGTTTTGGCCTTAAGTCTGATGCTAATTTATGGTCATTGACCTGTTATGCATCTAATGTTTTTGTTTTTTAATCTATCTAGCTATCCAGCTATCAGCTATCTATCTATCTGTGTTATCTAGTTAAATTTCTAATAGTTTTACACCCACAGTAATCACTGTTTATAAGCAAAAACAGAATCTGTAACTGTTTTTTCTCATCGCACATTTTAGTTTTACTCTTTCATTTTAGTTTTACTTATTACTTCAAGATTTCATTTTATTCTCTGAGTTGTGGACCATTCATTTCTTGACGCAGTTCACTTAGTTTTAAATTTAGCTTTGTTTTATATTAAACACAATTTAGAAAAGAAAGAAAATGCAGCATTTTGAATATGATTTTATGTTGTATGTTCAAACTTGTCAACCCCTGATTTAACAAATCAGCAGTGTGGCCTCTCTCCTCTTGTTCCTCTTGATCAGCCTGTTCTCATTCCTAGGTCAAACACCGCCACCTTGTCATGCCCCTCTGCATGTAATATTCATGCTACACGCACCCTTTAGTGTCTTTATGAGACACACTAACTCCAACTTAAAGATATTTTTTAGGACATTTTTTGCCTTTAATTGACAGGACAGTGAAGTGTGAAGGGGGGGAGAGGGAGAGGGAGAGACATGCAGCAAAGGGCCACAGGCTGGACTCGAACCCTGGCCCCTTGTATATGGGACGCCTGCTCTACCACTAAGCCACCGACGCCCAAGTAACTCCAACTTAAACCCATCCACAGCAATATATGACTCTGAATTCAACTAATGAGGTATAAAGAGCAAAAAAAGGGTGGGGGGAAGGGAGGTGGATGGGTCAAACCAAACCAAACTTTAATGCAGAGGACCACAGTTCATCACATTTTTAACATAACCTCACGACATTGGTATGATCGTCGTGCACTGACGTCACTCACATGACGTATTGATGTGATGTTACACAACAAACTTTTAACCCAAAATGTCTTTTTTCTAAACCTTACTGAGTAGTTTTGTTGCCCAAACCAAACATTGACCACAAATTACAATATGTTTCAACTGTGCGACACATAGAGACACTAAAGCATGCCTGGTGCATTGCTATGAGATGCCAAAGTAAGGGATAGTGTTGATATTTGACAACCTGGGAATGAGAGCGAGTTAGATCTAACCTCAGCAGCATTTAGCCAAAAAATGGTTGACTGCTTTAGCTAAACACTTTTTCCCCTCTTGTGGTATTTATTAGACATCTTTTGTACATTTCTAGCTTAAGTTTAGCTCAATCTGTTTTTAGGATTCTGTATTCATTTAAGTGAACAAACCTGGCTGCCAGATGAGCACTTGCTGTTTTACTTTCTGTTTTATATTGAAAGCGGGTTTGATGGATGAATAGTGACATGTGTGCCAACAGAGTCGTGTGACTGAAATGTTTTACGTAAGGAGCAAGGTGTGAGCTGTAGAGACAGAGAGCTTTGTACATAAAGTCAAAGTATTTTATGAAAAGGCACAGACTATGGAGAGGATGAACCATCATGTAAGCCATTTTAATTCAATTATTTTTGTCTCCTGACCTCAATTATTGGCTAAATTGCTCAATTTGATTAAGTTCTTGCTGTTAAATGTTGTTGCCTGTTAAGCATGTATCAGTAATTAATATTTTTCTATTTCTGCTGTTCAGCCAATCACATCTTTGTAAAGATAAGTGTGTCCATAGATGCCAGTGTTCTTCATTTTGAGAGCACACTGTTCCCCAAAGATCCAAGAAATTCAGCGGAGTTGGGAAGTTAAGTAATAAGACATTTTTTTAAGTCACTGTGTAAAAATTATTTGATTATAGAATCTTTTACATTATTCTTATAGTATTTGCTTTGTTTGTAAATTAAACTATCAAAATGAAGGTTGGGGCGGTGTCATTTTCGGTATCACCACTGGGAGGCACCAGAGACAGAATATTTCAAAACCTAAATTTTCAGTTAATGGATAAAAAGACCAGATAGTATGTTTCTTATTAATGTATGTTCTTTGGCAAAGTGCTGTTCATTTTGTTAATAATAATGATATTTGAAAAAATACTGAAAATCTGTGAAGCCACAGGAATCTGTACAGACCTTTGTTCAGATTTAGTGATCAATAAAGTGCTCTGAACAGCCAGTGGATCCTGTTAAAACACTGTCAAATTAGCACAGGAACCAGGCATATCTGCAAGCTCATGTTTTATTTGCTCTGGCAGATGCGTCTGGTCCCCGTCCTGTTCAGACAGATTTCCAGTCAGCCTGAGCCAGCTCGTGCTACTCATATTCGTTTATATAATATGGGGCATGTTTGATATGATGACTGACAACTTCTAGAGCCTTTGTGCTTTACAGTACACGAAATAAGTGATTACAATATTTTTGGCTCACACTCATTCACGCTGTGGACACTATGGTGAGCGTAAACCTAGCTCTGTTGAGGCATTTTTGATAACAACCAAGATGGCAGGTTGGAGAATCAAGTACTTTGCAACAGCTTTGTGGCATATCTATTGTCTCTTCTTACCTCACCTAGATTTCTGCGTCAATGACGATTATCTACTGCACTGAGGATATCTATTTTTAACTGCTTCCTTGTCCTCCTGAGAATGAAAAGATGGCATTGTGATAAAACAATTTAGACGTGACAACAACAAGGTAATATTTACTGCAGACTGTTTTGTTTACTTTGCACTTTGCACACAGGCGTGTGTAAGCTAGATAAGAAGGAGACTTAAAGGTCCAGTGTGTTGTAGTTAGCGGCATCTAGTGGTGAGGTTGCAGAACTGAATGCTTTCCTGTGTGCAAAGCATTTAGGAGAGCTACAGGGGCTGACATGAAAATGTGACTGGTCCTATCTAGAGCCAGTGTTTCATTTGTCCACACTGGGCTACTGTAGAGCAACATTGCAGACTCGGTGGAAGAGGAACCACTCTACCCACTGTAGATAACGGCTCATTCTAAGGTGACAAAAACATTTTTTCTATTTTCAGGTGATAAAAGATAAAAAATACATAGTCATAGATATTATATACCATTCTGCCAATAGATTCCCCTAAATCATACACACTGGACCTTAAAGCAGGAAAGCTAACATGTCTTAAACATAAAATACAAATTTTTCACTTTTGGTTTTTGATTTATTTTATCAATCTTTAGATATGCACGCTGTAGTGAGCTATTGAATTTTAATTTCACTTGGACTCAAAGGACAAATTTTATTCCTTCAATCAGTTCATGCATTCAGTTTTCAGTCCTTCTGAGTTTTTGTCTTTATTTTCGGCACCTTCTTTTAGAAAAGATAGTAGGTAGGCCTATTAAAAAGAGTTTTTTTCTACTTTTTTCTACTATTTAAATATTTGTATTTTGGGCCAGCAGCACTAACCATTGCACATTTTTGTTTTTGTTTATTGTTTTATCTTCAACCAGTATGTGCATTATTTTTTGTGTGTTTTAACCCATTTCTGTCTGCAACTGACACTTTGCATTATTATTTTTTTTCTTGTTTTGTTTTTGTTTGTTTGGGTTGTTTTGGTGGAAGAATCAGAAATTTTCAAAATTAGTCAAACGGTTTGGCAACACAGAGTTTTTCTTATCATGTTATGTTTAATGTTTGGGCACATGGGTATGTTGAAGTTCAAAACATTTCCTCATGTATAGAATTAAAACAAAAAATATGGAGGAGATTGTCTTCTGTCTTGGTTTGAAAAGTGCTTATGAGTGATGTTTTACTTACTTATTTTAATAACATAAGGCATGAATGAATGTTTTACATCCTATTCTGTTTGCTGAACATAAATAGCTGTCGTGGGTGTTAGTCAAAGAACGGTGTAATCGGCTGAGCCATCAGTGTGTTAAACCAGTTCAACCTGAAGGAGGTTGTTCCTCTGTGAATGATGTTTGACAGCATTCAGACAGTTCTGTCATTGTTGTGTTATGTTCCCAAAATAAAGAATACATGAAAATATTGCCCTGTCCTGTCTGATAAGCTGTGTTGTCTGACATGCTGAGAGAGAATGTTCTGAATCTTTTGGGACTGCGACTGATGAATTAACCAACTAATCCACTGATCTGTTAGCCTTCAGGATTTTTGCTAAAGGATTCCACTGCTTATTCACATACCTGTCATACCTGGACAAAGTGTTCTTTCACTTTCACCTAAGTGTTTGGTCCAAAACCAAGCATGTATTTATTGGTTGATTGAAAACAAAATCCTGAAAATACAGTATAGAAAAGTGCTGCAGTCCGCCCTCAGCAGAGCTAGTGGCTGCTAGCATTCCTGCCGATATGGTAGACATGCAAGGGCATAGTTTCTTTATGTACATTTTCTAAATATTGAGGGGAATGGGTCCCTTGCATCCCTCCTGAAATCTACACCTATGCCCAATGCACCTGAAAGTGTTAGTTTTGCACTATTGGTGTGTTATCTTGCCATCACAATCTAATTCTACCCAAACACCCTGGTTGTGATTATTGAAGGAAAATTAGACGAACTGTGTGCACTTTTTTACCAAGATTTCAATGAGAGATCAATACTAATCTTATGTGTGTGTGATAAATATAAAGTGAGAGCCAGCAAATGTTTAGCCTTAAGCAGGATTCACAGTTCCTCGTCAAAACTATACCTATGGCGTAGACTATATGACGACACAGAGCCTATGCCATAGGTATGGTGCCTGTCATGCAACTCCCTGGAACCTCTCCAGAAATGAAAGCTGAAACCATTTCCCTCAGTAGAAATGAAGCTTTTATTTACTTTAATATCTCAAAAAAGAAACAAACTGTGTAGACAATAAAGCCTACACAAAATAGCATTTTAAGTCTTATGTGTGATTTATTCTGGCTTCATATAAGCAGAGGAAATCTGAGCTAGTCACTAGGCTAATTTATGGAATGTAAAATGCCATAGGCTGGCGCTAATATCGTTAACATGTTACATTTGTTTGGAAAACATGTTTAATACAAGACAGTTGTTTTGTCGGTGAGTCTTGTGAGTTGTAATGGAGACGAATTTTGTAACGTTACGTTTGTTAAATGTTGCTGTTGTCCCTGGCTTCATATGAGTAGAGGAAAATTCTGCTAGCCGCTAGGCTAATTTCTACAGTGTAAAATGCCATAGGCTTGTGATAATAACGTTAGCATGTTGTATTTGTGGAGAAAATGTGTCACTGAAAAAAAAGTGCTTTGTCTGTGAATGCTGCGCGTTATAGTGAAGCCGATTTGTGTACTTGTGTTTGAAACCGTTGCTATCAAGTCATGTTTAATGTGTGTTTTGGGTGTGTTTTGAGTCAACTAAACTTTACAGCATTTCACGGAAACCCACCGCTGACTAGTGTTTTGGAGGTGTAACTGCAGAGTGACACAGACACACCGCCGCACAAGTCTCCTCCATCTGTGTGTGTGCGTGTAGAGTGAAATGTTGAGTGTATGGCATGTATTTGTCTGCATGTGTGGAGACATGGTTTGGTTTAGTTTAGTGGCATTCGCTAACAGTCAACATTGAAATTGAGATTTGTGATAAATGGAGTCCAAGTTTTCAGAATGTGTGACATTTGTGTTTTTTAAAGAAGCAGTTATTTTTTCCATTGATATACATGCATGTTCTGTCAGTAAGTTTAACCAATGATTGATATTTATTGTTTGCTTGGTTTTCCAGTTTGTAAGGATGACTTTCTTGGCAATAGCTAGGGCAACTATGTGGGTTTTGTGTGTTTTAGTGAAAGTTCAACTGATGATAAGTCGCCAAGTATGCCTAATGAGGGGGAGGGGGAAATGCTGCAACCCAAGACTGAGGAAAGTTTCTCTGTTTCCTGAAGCCAAAAGTGTTGTATGGGTGAGCAGAGCCATATGGATTGGAGGCAGTCGTCTGTGGTGCCTAGAGTGCATTGTGAACATTTCTCTGTGTTGGAGAGACCCCTTTTATACATTTTGCTTTGAGTGATGTCTGTCCTATTAGGCTTGAGGAGATGTCATCACAACACCACGCCCCGCCCCCTTTGGGCCCCTTTCCGCCATTTTGAAAGCATACCGCCAGAACCGGCTTGTTGTGATCAGAAGTTATTGTGTTCCTGATTCCCACTTGAAGATAGGGAGACACTGCTGTGTAAACAGTGTGTCACACGATGGTCATGGGAACCTTAAAAACCACAGGTTGTGTTTTTTTGGTTTCCCACATGGAAAAAGAATGAAGGAGACAGTGAGACTCCACAACTCCGAGCACATATGCCAGATGACACTCTGAGCACTTACTGTTTTACTTTCTGTTTCATATTGAAAGCAGGTTTGATGGATGGATAGTGGCATGTGTGTCCACAGAGTCATGTGACTGAAATGTTTTACGTAAGGAACAAGATGTGAGCTGCAGAGAGAGAGAGCTTTGTACATAAGGTCAAAGTATTTTATGAAAAGGCACAGACTATGGAGAGGATGAACCATCATGTAAGCCATTTTAATTCAATTATTTTTGTCTCCTGACCTTTATTATCAGCTAACTTGCTCAATTTGATTAAGTTCTTACTGTTAAATGTTGTTGCTTGTTAAGCATGTATCAGTAACTAATATTTTTCTATTTCTGCTGTTCAGCCAATCACGTCTTAGTAAAGATAAGTGTGTCCATAGATGCCAGTGTTCTTCATTTTGAGAGCACACTGTTCCCCAAAGATCCAAGAAATTCAGAGGAGTTCAAGGAACTAACAGATTCAGACTATTTTTTGCTGTTCTCAAATGTAAGATGAAGCAAATTTTCGTCAAGTGTGAAGTTAAGAAAATATTTTTTTAAACCACTGTGTAAAAATTATTTGATTCGGTATTCTGGTATTTGCTTTGTTTCTAAATGAAACTATCAAAGTGAAGGTTGGGGCGGTGTTTCCCTCTTGGTGTACATGGATCATGTCATTTTTAGTATCACCACTGGGGGCATCAGAGACAGAAAATTTCAAAACCTACACGTGCCTTTAATTTCCTTTTTTGCCAGAAGATAAATTTTCAGTCAAAGGATAAAAAGACCAGATAGTATGTTTCTTATTGACAGTGTTCTTTGGCAAAGTGCTGTTCGTTTTGTTAATAATAATGATATTTGAAAAAATACTGAAAATCTGTGAAGCCACAGGAATCTGTACAGACCTTTGTTCAGATTTAGTGATCAATAAAGTGCTCTGAACAGCCAATTGATCCTGTTAAAACACTGTCAAATTAGCACCGGAACCTGTCGCATCTGCGATTTCATGTTTTATTTGCTCTGGCAGATGCGTCTGGTCCCCGTCCTGTTCAGACAGATTTCCAGTCAGCCTGAGCCAGCTCGCACTCCTCATATTCGTTTATATAATATGGGGCATGTTTGATATGATGACTGACAACTTCTAGAGCCTTTGTGCTTTACAGTACACGGAATAAGTGATTACAATATTTTTGGCTCACACACATTCATGCTGTGGACACTACGGTGAGTGAAACCCAGCTCTGTTGAGGCATTTTTGATAACAACCAAGATGGCTACAGCTGATACAAAACTTTATGCTGATGTACTATTTTCAAATTCTAATGGTATAGTTCATCTCTGCACCCTGTTGTCTGTTCACATTTCTCCATCACTCAGTGCTTAGTCAGATGTTTTGTTGCTCTGATTGGTCGTAGGTCTGTCTAATTGTGTCCAAATGCACTTTGCAAATTTAAAATTAACCGAGAGGTTCCAGACTAACTGCTACTGTCAAAGTACATTTCTCTAATTAGTTGCTGGCTAAAATAAAGTTAGTATGTTTGAGATACATGATATGATTTAATATTTCATTTGATTTAAGAATGTATAACTATGTTTATTAATGATGAACAGGAGTCTTAGCAAGTTGGAGAATCAAGTACTTGGCAACGGCTTTGTGGCATATCTATTGTCTCTTCTTACCTCACCTAGAATTCTGCATCAATGATGATTATCTACTGCACTGAGGATATCTATTTTTAACAGCGTCCTTGTCCTCCTGAGAATGAAAAGATGCCATTGTGATACAACAATTTAGACATGACAACAACAAGGTAATATTTACTGCAGACTGTTTTGTTTACTTTGCACTTTGCCACATTTTTCATCTACATTAGCATGTTAAAATGAAATATTGATACCATCTCTGATGTCTGTTCTGTATTTTATCTTTCAGCGTTCAAAGGATTGCAGAAAAAAGAACATCTGAAGCAGCAGTGTGAATATCGAATGCAGCATAACTTTTCTCTGTAAGTCTAAACCCATGAAAGCAGCTATGCCACTTTTGTTGTTGTGTATTCTTTGTTGAATTGTGTTTGATTGTACTAAGAGGTGTTTGTATTATTTCTCAAAATATGTGCGAAATTATGAAAATGGTAGCTGCTTATTGGTGTAACTAACAACAGCCTTTCAAATTACAGGCTGGTGCTGTGAAGGCCCTGAACAACAATCAATACAAACAGCCAGCAGACTGAAACACAGGCCTCTTTCACCTGTAGCTCACTGAGTTTAGCCATTTACAGGTCTTTGGTTTTGACACCTAATTGATTGGAGTCTTCCCGAAAATGGCCTTAAGAGGCCTCAGACTACCACCTCCTTTGTCTGATCTCCTACAGAGACTAAGTCACACTGGGAGATTATTTATTGAACTGTATGACCATAGGAAAGAAAGAATGCAAGACATAGCAAACAAGCTAAGTGCATTAGCTAGAGAGGTAAATGAGATGCAGAAAACCACAAACACAACCAGAATGATGGGGGCAGTTTTGGGAGCTCTTGGCATTGTGGCTGCAGCTGCAGCTTTGTTAGCAGGAGGATCGGCCAGCGAAGGAGCTGTAAGAATGGCAATGGTAGGGGGCACTGCAGCAATGGGTGGAGGTGTAGCTGTCATTACAGCAAATGTAACCCAGTTACAGACAGAGAAAATAAGTTTAGAAACTGTGGAGGGGTTGGGAAGAGAATTCATGACAATCATTGAACTACAAAAGGATGTCCTGGAAGAAATTAAGGCGTTGTCTGAGGAGTTGGAGGAAAAATCATCCTCATTATTGACTACAACTAGAGAACAAGCAAGAAGAGGTCTGTCGGAAATGAGACAACTTCAGCAGCTTCTCAGGCAAACAGCTGAACAGGCAGGAAACAGCAGGGAAGTTATGGGTGACACTCTGAGAAAAGTGAAGGAGCTATTAATCTTCATTATCAGTATCACCCGAATCACTTCAACCCCTGAGAGTGACGCAAAGTTGAGAACCTGTATCACAGATTCCGCCTTGCAGTGTGAGAAAACTGTTCATGAGTTTGCAAAGATGAGAAATACGCTCAGAGACTTTGAGGAAATGCAAGCAGAATAGGAGTATTCAAATTCAATTAGTTGGAAAAAGGACAAATATCACCAGCCTAGTTTATTGGATGGACACAGCGTCAGTTTTAGCGCAACTGGCTCTAAAAGACTTAAAGTCCAACTAAAGTCATATTCAATCAGAGTAGTGAAAAAATAATGGAAACATGTTTTGTAAATGTATTGTTAGTCTTCGGGATAAAAATCAGGAATTAATCTTTTTGTCTCAGCTGGGTCGAGGGGTGTGTCATGTCTCTGTTTGATTGACTTAAGCCTGCAGGCTGAGACCCAGCAGGAGAACCAGAGACAAAGTCGATGTATCCTCATATAGCAGTTCAATGTCTTCTGAAAATGCAGATTAAAAAAATGATCGCACATTCAGTTTATATACTACTTCATTCCTTGCTCCTGTCAGCACATTGGTCACATGATCGCAACCTTCACGATGACTTGGTATACACTAATTACTAGCTCATAATTATGTGGGTTATATACAAATTGTGTTGCATTACTTTTTATAGATAAATGTATGAACAGTGCATGAGAACAGCCTGACAAAGTAAACAAACTTGCACTGTGGCCTACATGTCATGGACAGATGGTGTGTTGTTGGTGGTGCTGAGGAGTAAGGACCACACCAGTATCAAACCAGACCCAAGTACCCAAGTGACATTTGCAGGCAAATTTTCAGAAGCTTATTAGTTATGTAGCCTGCAAGCTGGTGTCAGCAGTGCACTTTTCCCAGTTGAATGTTTGTTTCGTCGCTCATTCAACAAGCAAAGGTTCAGGACAAGGCGTGTGTAAGCTAGATAAGAAGGAGACTTAAAGGTCCAGTGTGTTGTAGTTAGCGGCATCTAGTGGTGAGGTTGCAGAACTGAATGCTTTCCTGTGTGCAAAGCATTTAGGAGAGCTACAGGGGCTGACATGAAAATGTGACTGGTCCTATCTAGAGCCAGTGTTTCATTTGTCCACACTGGGCTACTGTAGAGCAACATTGCGGACTCGGTGGAAGAGGAACCACTCTACCCACTGTAGATAACGGCTCATTCTAAGGTGACAAAAACATTTTTTCTATTTTCAGGTGATAAAAGATAAAAAATACATAGTCATAGATATTATATACCATTCTGCCAATAGATTCCCCTAAATCATACACACTGGACCTTAAAGCAGGAAAGCTAACATGTCTTAAACATAAAATACAAATTTTTCACTTTTGGTTTTTGATTTATTTTATCAATCTTTAGATATGCACGCTGTAGTGAGCTATTGAATTTTAATTTCACTTGGACTCAAAGGACAAATTTTATTCCTTCAATCAGTTCATGCATTCAGTTTTCAGTCCATTAGACTTTTTGTCTTTGTTTTCGGCACCTTCTTTTAGAAAAGATAGTAGGTAGGCCTATTAAAAAGAGTTTTTTCTACTTTTTTCTACTATTTAAATATTTGTATTTTGGGCCAGCAGCACTAACCATTGCACATTTTTGTCTTTGTTTATTGTTTTATCTTCAACCAGTATGTGCATTGTTTTTGTGTGTTTTAACCCATTTGTGCCTGCAACTGACACTTTGCATTATTATTATTTTTCTTGTTTTGTTTTTGTTTGTTTGGGTTGTTTTGGTGGAAGAATCAGAAATTTTTAAAATTAGTCAAACGGTTTGGCAACACAGAGTTTTTCTTATCATGTTATGTTTAATGTTTGGGCACATGGGTATGTTGAAGTTCAAAACATTTCCTCATGTATAGAATTAAAACAAAAAATATGGAGGAAATTGTCTTCTGTCTTGGTTTGAAAAGTGCTTATGAGTGATGTTTTACTTATTTTAATAACATAAGGCATGAATGAATGTTTTACATCCTATTCTGTTTGCTGAACATAAATAGCTGTTGTGGGTGTTAGTCAAAGAACGGTGTAATCGGCTGAGCCATCAGTGTGTTAAACCAGTTCAACCTGAAGGAGGTTGTTCCTCTGTGAATGATGTTTGACAGCATTCAGACAGTTCTGTCATTGTTGTGTTATGTTCCCAAAATAAAGAATACATGAAAATATTGCCCTGTCCTGTCTGATAAGCTGTGTTGTCTGACATGCTGAGAGAGAATGTTCTGAATCTTTTGGGATTGCGACTGATGAATTAACCAACTAATCCACTGATCTGTTAGCCTTCAGGATTTTTGCTAAAGGATTCCACTGCTTATTCACATACCTGTCATACCTGGACAAAGTGTTCTTTCACTTTCACCTAAGTGTTTGGTCCAAAACCAAGCATGTATTCACTGGATGATTGAAAACATAATCCTGAAAATACAGTATAGAAAAGTGCTGCAGTCCGCCCTCAGCAGAGCTAGTGGCTGCTAGCATTCCTGCCGATATGGTAGACATGCAAGGGCATAGTTTCTTTATGTACATTTTCTAAATATTGAGGGGGACGGATCCCTTGCATCCCTCCTGAAATCTACACCTATGCCCAATGCACCTGAAAGTGTTAGTTTTGCACTATTGGTGTGTTATCTTGCCATCACAATCTAATTCTACCCAAACACCCTGGTTGTGATTATTGAAGGAAAATTAGACTAACTGTGTGTACTTTTTTTACCAAGATTTCAATGAGAGATCAATACTAATCTTATGTGTGTGTGATAAATATAAAGCGAAAGTCAGCAAATGTTTAGCCTTAAGCAGGATTCACAGTTCCTCGTCAAAACCATACCTATGGCGTAGACTATATAGGCCCGTTTCCACTGAAGAAGTTCTTGGTACTATTTGGGGGACAGGAACTACTACAGGAACGTCCTCTCGTTCGGCCCTCTCAACCGCCATGTCTCCACTGAGAGCAGAGTACGAGGAAGGTTCCTGTAAAGTTACGGGCTGCCTCTGGATGTGACGTAATCGTTGCGCAACCATTTTGACCGGGGCGACGTAGGGACGCCGTTAGCCGATAGCGGTGTCTGTAATAACTCACTAAATGGCCCGTGAAAAAAATATTTTTTCCAGTGGATGTCTTAGTTACAACATGATTGAGCTAACTGAAGTAGTTTCATGTCGTATCCGACAACGGGAGGCTTTTAACAGATGACATCCTGATGTTAGCTTTGATGCTGCTGTTAGCTGTCCCTGTCATCTGCAGCCACTGATGCTTTCTAGACATCGTGATTTCCCAAAACTGAATAAATACCACACATAGCAACACAAAACTGCTTTGCTAGCTCAATCATGTTGTAACTAAGATATCCGCTGGAAAGAAAAAAAATTTCACGTGCCATTTAGTGAGTTTTTTTTACATGGCGGCGAAAGCTATATGAACGAGCTAACCCTCGTCTGCTGAGTTTTAAAAATGCCGGCTATTTTGTAGCTTTCTGTTGTCGTCACATCCCTCCTTGAGTATATCTAATCAGCACCAAGTAATCCCCAAGCCCCAGCCAGGAGTCTTTCGGGGCCGTTCTGAGTACCTACTCCGAGGCAGGGACTTGTTTAGCCCCTGTAAAAGTTCCGGAAATCTGTCCCTCGGGGGTGGTTCCTGCGGTGGAGACACGCACCAACGACCCGGCCCTGTAAAATTACCCCGAAGTTCCTGTGGTGGAAACGGGCCTTATGACGACGCAGAGCCTACGCCATAGGTACGGTGCCTGTCATGCAACTCCCTGGAACCTCTCCAGAAATGAAAGCTGAAACCATTTCCCTCAGTAGAAATGAAGCTTTTATTTACTTTAATATAGAAAAAAAGAAACGATAAACTACACAAAATAGCATTTTAAGTCTTATGTGTGATTTATCTTGGCTTCATATAAGCAGAGGAAATCTGTGCTAGTCGCTAGGCTAATTTATAGAATGTAAAATGCCATAGGCTTGTGCTAATAACGTTAGCATGTTACATTTGTTTGGAAAACGTGTTTAATACAAGACAGTTGTTTTGTCGGTGAGTCTTGTGAGTTGTAATGGAGCCAAATTTTGTAACATTACCTTTGTTAAATGTTGCTGTTGTTCCTGGCTTCATATGAGTAGAGGAAAATTCTGCTAGCCGCTAGGCTAATTTCTACAGTGTAAAGTGCCATAGGCTTTTGCTAATAATGTTAGCATGTTTTATTTGTGGAGAAAATGTGTTTGTCTGTGAATGCTGCGAGTTATAGTGAAACCGATTTGTGTAATTGTGTTTCAAACCGTCACTATTAAGTCATGTTTGATGTGTGTTTAATGTGTGTTTTGACTCAACTAAACTTTGTAGCAATTCACAGAAACTCCACCACAGGCAAGTGTTTTGGAGGTGTAACTGCAGAGTGACACAGACACACCACCGCACAAGTATAAATGCTCACAATGACATAGGCCATTTGCATAGGCTTTGCATAGAGCTGACACACAAGTATAAATCCTGGAGCTGGACTGGAGCTTGGGGAAACAGTTAGCCTGACTTTGCATTAGGTAAAGGGTTGCATGCAGGGTTGGCTCTACTTCAGTGAGTGAAAGTAGCTGAAAAGGTTAAGGAAGCTGAAGCTGTTTGGTAACTGCAGAAAAATTTCAGGAGAAGAATAACATCTGCACCTGAGTTAGTTTTTTTAGCTTGCTGCTAGCTTTTGGACAGAAAGACAAGTGTTTTATCGTCTTCACAGGCTCTGTCTTACTGTCGTCTTTAAGGGATCAGATATCTGATTCACCCAAGACACATTCACTGTAAATTTTGTGATTAGTTAAGTTATGAGTGGGAACTATTTCTTGGCTGGTAGAAGTTATTTCCTGTTAATTAGTGAGCTTTAGAGGTGCTTGTAGGATGATTTTTGTTACCTTTAGACAGAGCCAGGCTAGCTGTTTCTATGTTTCCACTCTAAATGCTATGCTAAGCTACGCAAACTGCTTGCTGGTTGTAGCGCCCTTATTAGCACACAGACATGACAGTGAAAAAACCCCAAGTGTATTTCCCACAATGTCAAACAGTTCCTTTGGGCATGAGGCAGGTACAACATGGTGTGTTCCTGCAATTCAGACTCGTCACCAACCATCTATCAATGGCAATATTAGTTATAGTGGTGCCTCTGTGAGCTCAACAACAACACTGAACAGACTGCTGACCCCACTTGTTTGTGGTCAGAGCCAATAGAGATGCATTTTTAAAAAATCACGGTACATCGTGGCTGACTTCGACACCCTTGTCATATGTTTCCACTTTTGCTATGATTGTATTCCTCTTCATTATTCATTCAAACAGAGTTGCAGCAGTGGCCAGCACTTGTAGCAAATGCCTTCCATGTGTCTCTAATTGCCTCAGTAGAGGTATTTAACACAAGGTGAAGTCATTAACACATGGACACACTTGTCAGATGTGGAGCCAGGCGGCCCTGGGTGAAAAAGTAGACAACAGCACACTAAGCTAAAGCAACATCCACGAAATCTGCTGTGCATCAGTTCTCAGGGAAAAATACATCAAGCTCACCATTTACAACAGGAGACACACAGAAGTTAGTCTGTTAAAGTCCTGACACTTCAACAGCCGAGGACTTAAACCTAGATCAATGGATTTTAGACGACAAATGTTCAACTATACAATAAATATGAATACATGTACATATAAATAGCTTGCCTATAAAAAGCTTTGTGCTGCTTTCAAAACAAACCCTACTGTTTATTTCTGACATTATCCAAACTTTGTTCAAGACACCATGAAAATATCAAATCAATTTAAATCAAAAATTAAAACCACAGGAATTGCATTCATGAGGTTTTCATATGGGAAGAGTAATAGTCATATCATTTTAAAACAATGAGACCCTTTGATGAGACACTTAAATTACATGGCACATTAAACCATATACTGAAATATGATCATACTTATTATCAATGAAACAGAGGATCCAGTGCCTCTTGTTTTCGCCTTGCCTGAGTCAACAGCACCATCTGCTGTCCAAGTACGAGCACTGCATTCATCTCGTAGCAAGTTAAAACCGACAAGGTGGTGTCCAGTTTGTAAGAAGCAAGAAGAGGCAGAGGCCATCCGTACATTAGTCTTGAGGTTTCTAAAGCTTTGGCAAAGTAATGTTGAAATGAGATTTTGGTGTAAATAGAAGTGTAGGGGAAATCAGTGTCAGAGGAACAGGACTCAGTGTCATTCTGTCGTGTCTTACTGAGACATCATTAGTGTTATTAGTGCTGGATTTAAAATATGAGAATGTACTTTTGTCAAGTGTCAGAGTTAATATGACGCAAGGTAAGCTGGTAAAATAAAGTAAGACAAATTTGGCTTAAACGGTGCTGAAAACAGTGGTTGGTTTAAATTGTTCTGCTTCCAGCAGTTTGACTAGAAGGGTGCTTTCACACCATGGAAATTCTGACCAATCAAGAGCAGCTTTCTCACACAAGGCATTTTATCTGGTCCGCTTGTAAATGCTGCAGTGAGAGCACGAACCAACTCTAGGCAATTATGCAACTTTTTAAGGAAAGTTCGGACCAAGTTCGGACCAAAGCAAGTGAACTCTAGGTCTGAAAGCACCCTAAATAAGGATATTAGGAGGCCAATGGCAAAGAATATAGGAAAGAATATAGGCCTGTCACACCAGTTCATACAGGTCACAGGGGTAAGCAACCTGCAGCTCCAGAGCCACATACTGCTCTTTCACCCCTCACCAGTGGCTCCCTGTGGCTTTGACAAAAAAATATGTAAATAAAAATGATTATTTCTTAACATTTTACATTTTATTTATCATCGTTGTAAACCTTGAGAAGTTCTTACATACTCCAAATGTAAAAAAGTGTAGCCTATACCTCAAAAAGAAAAATGTTTTAACATTTCATCAACTAAAATGTGCATCATATGTCTAAATTTTGCCAAACCTCAATAGCAGTAGCTAGTCTTGAGTCTCCCTAGCTAGGCTAGCTATGGATTCCAAATCCAGAGGAGGAAAAGACTTGGTGGAAAATAATAGGGTGTGGACAGATTTGTTTGCCTTAACCACCAACACTGCAAAGTTAAAGTACCGAATAATCATAAAAAGCCCACTGCAGCCCCCTTGTGGTAAAATGTATTAATGAATGCCCATTTAGACTATTAATAATGTTGATTGGCTAATTTAGATTTAATAGGGTGTGTTACCTTCATACAAAGCTTTTTAAAATTTATATTACAAAATATACATATATACAAAAATGTAAAGGCTAATATCTTAGTTATCTAAAAGTCTAGTTGGATGATTCATCATGTTAGCTAGCTGGGTAAAGGTTTAACTTCTGATCTGGCTCCATTCAAATGAGACAGCTGTGCTTTTTTTCCCCCACGGTCCTCAAGTCAGTTTGAACATGGCCCAAAACATCTAGCCTGCAATGTTTCTACAAGGACGAGGGTCAAAGCAACCCTTCATGCCGGGTTCACACTACATGATATCAGCCTGATTCTAGCCCAACGCAGCGACGTACGGTGTTGACTCGGATCATTAACGACAATGAGTGCCATACGCCATAATGCATCATTTAATACCATGTCGTGTGTCATAGTAGACAACAACTGACAGCATCTAGAATGCCTCACGATGTCTCGATGGAAAATCTAGCATGATTAATTTTCTTTTTGTCGTTCACGACTGCTCCCGTCACAGCCATCATTTTAAGCAATAGGAGCCCAGAGCAATCTGTTGCCGTAGACAACTGTACGGCAACAAGACCCCAGGCTTTTTGATATTTCCTCTAGGAATGTTACCACACAGAGTAAAAGGGGGAAATGATGGTGTGAAATGGCAGAGGCACTTTATTAACCTGGTGAGTACTGCCTTTAGCATCAGGCTAGCAAACAATGTTATTTATTCATAATGGAGTATATAAAGTAATAACATTAACAAATAGAGGTGGGGCTTTTACTTACAACAACTGCAGAGGCTCCCAGCTTCATTTGAAACAGACTACATTATAAACGGGCTGTTATTTATTATTCCCTCAGTATTTTTCTATTTTTACTTTCAATACGCTCACATTTGCCTCAATAGTGACAAACTAATTCAAACTCAACACTTCCTGTACCAGTATAAAATTAAAAGCCCATTTTAATTTTGGTTACGAGAATCCCTTCATTTTCTAAGCAGGCTTTTATTGTGAAACATTTGCAGGAACATGTTGTGGAGGATTCAGTGACTTGCATAGTTTGCATGTGCTACTTCAGTTGTAGCTCCTGCCATCCGGTGGCACTTTTTACCTTACTACAATAACATTTCGGCTGGCACATGAACAGACACAGCGACTGAAATCATAATAAAAGTAATAACAATAGCACACCGGGGATGTTCGGTCATGGACCAATGTGTAGTCTGTCATGTCTATCGGCCAAGTCACGGCACGATTTTATGACTCCACAATTGTCTAATTTGACAAAGTGTCTGTTGGAACAGACACAAATGTCATGTAGAGTGAACCAGGCATACATTTGACAATGTCGATATCTGTGTGCTGCTTGGTGTTGTAATACAGGCCAAATCATGTAATGTACCTTAAAAATGGTAACATCAGACAATTTTTACCTCTGGCAGCAGAAGTGAACATTAGTCATCATCAACATCTGTAGTGTCATGGTTTGATGAAGACCGTTTAATTGAATTCAGTTTAAAAATAACCTTCACTGGGAACCTATTTGTTGCCGTTTGCGCGAAGGAATTATAAGTGTGTGACTGGCTGGTAACAGTGAGGTCATGAGTGTTGTCGTCACCATAAGGGTGCCAGGCAACCAGCTGGAGGTCACCGCTCCCATCCAGGACACATTCACCAGTAAAACCACCAGGCTAGCTGTTTCCCCCAGTCTTTATTCTAAGCTAAGCTAACTGTCTCCTGACTGTAGCTCCACATTTAACTGACAAAAGATAAGAGTGGTATAAATCGTCTCATCTAAGGAGGCAAATTTCCCAAAATGTCAAACTATTCCTTCAACCTAAAAATAACATTCTACCAGGGGCGATTCTAGGATCAGAGGTTTAGGGGTGCTGAGCATCCAGAGAGCTGCCCAGCCAGGCAAAATAAATTTCACTGTTTTGTACATTTTAACTCAATTTCATTCCCACATTTGTGAAAGTAAAGCACAACACTTTTTAGGAAAGTCTGTGACTAAACCATCAAATCTGATAAAGGTTATTTAAATGCTGAGCCACGGCAAAAGAGGAATGGATTGGAATCTTCAAAGAAACATATCGTAACCCTAATTTCTGGGGGAAGACAACTCATTTTGATACAGGGTGCTGTATTTTTGTTGTTAAAATATTACGTTGCAACCAAGTACTGTATGGTTTTGACACTTTTTTGGCTTGTTAAAAAGGGACATATAGTAAAAAAATAAATAAATAAAAAATCTCTCAAATTTTAGGGGTGCTGGGATTCAATTTAGGGGTGTTTCAGCACCCCCAAAAATCAGCTAGAAACGCCCGTGCATTCTACTGTATCTTTCTCTAAAATGAGATACAAAAACTCCTGTCTGTGGCTCCCAGCTCCATCACACAAGTTGCTGTATATCTGTAAATTCAGCCACGTGCACAGGACACCATCGTCTGTCCTGAGCTGCTGGTGAAGCTCCAGTCTACGTCAGAGGGCTTCCCTTTAAGTCTATCTGTGATCAGCACATTGTCAGTGTAAACATTTGAGGACATCCCACACCCAGCAGCTGTCTCATATACGTTCACGTGGCAGATGTCACACACAAACACACATACAGTACACAGGAAGACACACTGCCAACATGTTAGTCGTTCAGCTGTGTTTCTCTCCCCTGCACCTTTAAGTAATGGCGTCCTCAGTATCTCATTTCCACCCCAAACACACACTTTTTCTTCCTGATATTTACCCTTAACTTCGTCATTAGCATATGCGTTTCTTGAAAAGTGTTTTTAATAATAAAAAGGACATTATGAAGCATTAAATAAAGACAAAATGCTGTTTTAGCAAATCCAATCATCATGTGATGCTGGTATCTTGTTGTTTACAGTGTTTATAGCCATAATCTATCCTGTGGCTTATCTGTCAGTGTGGCTGCTAAGTGACACAAGAGAGATCAAAAAAAGGCCAATTCACTGTGGGGGCCTTAAACATGAGTAATGGCCCCTAAATGAGGGGATCATCATTCCTGTGTGATCGCCACTAGTTTGATTAACAATTGGGGAGAGAGTGCGGGTGTTGATCAGCATGATGGTCTTGGGAATTTGATCCCTTTTGTTCGCCCTGATTGATGGGAGATCATCTCGGATTCATCTTAACGGAGGAATAAACGTGTCATTGCGATTTCGGTGTCAGCTCTGAGTCACTGTCCAAACGGACACGATGACCGGCTGCGTGTTTTGTGGGAATGTGCGCATTAACAAGCAGCTTTTGAAAACGCGTTTCATTTGCGTCACGGCTCCTCTTGTTCGTTTGCTCTCTCGCAACTGGCCTCATACTGATAACAGGCGACTGGGGCCGAGAAACACATGACGTGCAGCACCGGCGACAAAACATCATTATGGGATAACTTTATTTGGTTGGCCCGCTAATTGGGCCCATTTATAAAACAACTGTAAAGCAGCAGTGTGGAGAGAAAAAAAGATCCCTCTCCGTATTTAGGTTTAGTCCTTCATATTTAATGTTGAATTAATTTATTTCATCATAATATTGCCACATATTTGTAAATATCATCAAACATGTTGACTGTTGTTTTTATTCACTATTTGTTTTTTTATTTATTCAATAATGCATCCCTATAGATACTATTTTGTAGACCAATAGTTTCCATGGTGACTCCTATCAGCAGTGCCAGACCTCTTGGTACCCTAGTGAACCCCCCCTATAATAATAATAATAATAATAATAATAATAATAATACGTTTTTTATAACACATAACATATAATAATCATATAATAATATTATTGATAATTAAGATTGAAAAAACTGTATATGATACAACACAAGTATAATAATTAAAATTGTAGTGATAATAAATATTGTTATTATTTAATAATTATATAATTAATTAAAATTGTTATCATTTATTTTTGTTGTTGTTTTTATAATCTTTTTTATTTATTGTATTTATTAGTGACAAGAAAAAGAGTGAATGAGAAGTCAACAAAAATAAACTACTTGGCTAACAAACAATAAAAAGATAAATAAACAAGAGAATATGGTATGTGCAAATTTCTTCTTGTTGTTTCCATACTGCACCCTAGGTGGCTTTAGTCTTTTTTCAGTTTCTCTTACTCATTTCCCTTATATTTTATTTTTGTTTGTTTGTTTGTTTGTTGTTTGAATGTAAAAAGAAAATGGAGCCCACCTTTGGGTGTCATCCTGGAGGACTCCCTTTAGGAAGATCCGCCACTGTATCAGAAGGATTTATGACTTTATAAAGTTATCTTTTGACTTCAGTGACTTAAAACATGTCTCTGCTTCCTGATAATATTTGGTTGAACGGGTGAAATTAGACAAATGGCCTCTGACCTACTGTAAACTGGAGCTACAAATGAAGCAGCATTAGCCATTTATTTATTTATTTTTTATCTTTATAGCTGACTCTCGGGTCATTTTCACCTTTCCTTTGTGTGTTTCCACCATCATCACCATCAATCACGGCCCAATCATCTCCTGGTGTTAGCTGAATACAGGGACAGCCTGTTATCAAAGGCAGCGGGGTGGCCCTTATCACCCACCGTCCCACAGCTCCACAGCTCAGTCCACTCTCACTAAATATGACAACAGGAGCTCTGCGCCTCTGGCTCGTCCTCGCTGTCCAGCTGAGATGCGTCACGCTGCTGGCCATCCCGCTGGACAGAGGGACCTCAGGGCGGCAGGACGGGTTGGATGCGACGAGCGCGGCGAGTGAGAAGCTGGACGCGTTGTTCCATCTGAAGGATTTACCTCGGGGTCCAGCGGTGGCTCCGCACAAGAAGGCTCCTCAGTTTATGTTGGATCTGTTTAACGCGGTGACAGTCTCTGATGGACGCCCGAGGAGCCAGAAGGAGATTTTGGAGGGAAACATAGTGCGGAGTTTCGAGGATAAAGGTGAGTAACACTGACGTGTACCCAAAAATGTACTTTGGAAAAAATTAAGCCATACAGCAGCATTCAGTGTCACGGATTACAGTGCGTAATTGTTATCCAAACGCGCAATTGCGCACCATTACGCGCGGCTAATAACCCCGTTGAACAGCCTATTTTAAACACTTTGATACATGTATTCATAAAAACACTAATTAAGTGTTTCATTAAAGGTATGTTTGGTGTTTTTCCGCCTGCAGGTCATGCTGGAGAGAGGTTTCACTTCTTCAACCTGTCGTCTTTCGGCAGAGAGGAGAGAATGATAAAGGCGGAGTTCCGCTGGTTCAGAAAGAAACAGAAGTTTTACCTCGGAAAATCATTTGGGCCTCATTTCTATAAGGTAAAATACCTTGTGGTGATGATTTTTAATCTGTTTCATCTTGATATTTGAATTTCGAGTAAGTGAACATCAGCAATGAGTTATAATAATATTTTGGTGCTAGAGATAGATAGATTGATAGATAGATAGATAGATATATAGATAGATAGATAGATAGATAGATAGATAGATAGAACTTTATTTAGTGAACTAACAGCTTTGTGACTGTCCAGGTGGATCTGTATGAGGTGCTGGACAGCCGAGTGAAGCCATGGAGAGGAAACCTCATCACCTCCAGACTGGTGCCCCTCTACACACAGGGATGGGAAGTCTTCAATGTCACTCAAACGGTAACACCCTCTCTATTTTGGGTTTAATTTGTTGTATTTTTAAAAAAGATTTAATAAAAATATTGTAAATAATTTGTCAAATTTATTCACACTAAATAACTGTTTATGAGGTCTTTCCAATGTGTTTAACCCGTTCAATTGTGCTCTGAATGTCAGGTGTCCAAGTGGATCCGCAACAGCCAGGAGAATAATGGCATCCTTGTGGTGACCACACTTCCCTCTGGTAACTGGATGGAGTCACTGGTGTCCTCGTCCAAGCAGAATGGAGAGCTGACAAATACAAACTCCTACTTGGTCATATTCTCAGACGACGGGAGGACAGGAGCATCAAACCAGTCATACCTAGGTAAGGTGAAGGGTGTGATACATAGGGTGTAAGATTGTGGGTGTGAGAGGGTAATTAAAATAAAATGCAGAATAAACCAAAAATCTGTGAGATATGTTTGAAATCAGTTTCAAATTAGCTGAATTTTATTTTAGATTTGATATTCATAATGGCGTATAACACATTTTATGCCAAATTTTATTCCAATGTCACTTTTCATGACAGTGTTGTCACCAGCCTCTCACCTTTCAGCTAATCACATGTCCCCTCACCCCCTGAAGCTGCTTAAGTTCAACAGCTGCTACCAAATTTAGCCAGTTAGCTCCTGTTAGCTAGCTAGAGCCACAACAATGCTGAAGTAATTCTGAAGCAACCATTAGTCTCCTGCTATAAATAAACTCAGCGCACAGACATGGGGAATAAACTTCTGTACTTTTCAAGCCTTAACTTAAAATTTTATTTATTTATTTAACCAGATATGTCCTATTGAGATCAACAATCTCTTTTACAAGGGGGACCAAGAAAAAAAAAAGTTACAGGCAAACAACCACACAATAAAAACATAATAGATACACATGTAGGAATACTAGAGCAGCTACGCACAATGACAAGAACCAACCGGCTCAGTTATCCTTGTACTTATGAGAGCTTTAAAATCAGGCAGAGAGACCAATTCATGTAGTTTCAAATCTTCTTGAAGGCTATTCCAAGCGAGAGGAGCATAAAAGCTTTCTTTCCCAGTTTAGCCCATACACTAGGAACAGACAATAAAACTAAACCTTGAGACTATACCAGTGACTGAGCCTACGAAAGGTCAAAGAAGGCCAACTGGCCCTGGAATAAAGCGCACAGTGATGAGTTAGGGCTTTACAATTTGTAGCAAATCTCAGTGCACAATGCAAATAATGTGCAGATGCAATTGTGTACAACAAATCACCCTAATCCAGAACTGGTAGAAACCACCCACAGACAGACCATTTGTATATGAATCAATCGTGATGTGCTACCTTCAATTCATGAAGAAAACTTTGCTTTTCACGTATACCAACAACAGATAACAGCAAACAAATTGATTTGTTGGTTGATTGGGGACCACGTTTCGGCAAAACTATATCAAACATATTTACTTGAATTATACGGCACAAGTTGTGTGAGAGTTTGTGAACAGTTACTTTGAGGTAGTTTGCTTCTGTAAATGTGGTCCCCAGCCTCTGTGGAGGCACAGAGTTTTCTTCACAAGTTCAAGGTAACACCATGCGACTAGATAATTTACAGATGGTCATTTTGTGGGTGAGCAGCAGAGCTAAATGACTCATATATTGGCCGTGTGTCTTCCTGTGATGTATGTGATTGTGTTCCTCTGTTCACGTGTACTGTATGTGTGTTTGTGTGTGACATCTGGCATGTGAACGTATATGAGACAGCTGCTGGGTGTGGAATGTCCTCAAGTGTTTACACTGACAATGTGCTGACCACAGATCGACTCAAAGGGAAGCTCTCTGACGTAGACTGGAGCTTCACTGACAGCTAATACTTCACCCACAAAATGACTCAATGTATAAAGATTAGTCATGCTGTTACCTTTCATACATGAAGAAAAGTGAACATGGCAAACATATTGATATGTTGATTGATTGGGGACTGTGTCGAAACATCCAAGTCTAATCTATCGAGTCACATGCCCAGTACTTCCCACAGTATCATTAGTACTAGAGTTTGGCATATTACAGATGCTAAAAATGTAGTTTCTTTTGTTTATGTTGCTATTCTCACCCAATGTGATCGCCTTCCTCTTTCCATAGGACAAGCCCAGCCTGCAGCAGCAGCCGCCGAGCTCCACGACCATCGCAGTAGGAGACGACGTGCATCTCCAGGTTTCCTGCCCCACAGCCGCTCCCAGTCCTGCCAGCGGGTTCCCCTCTTCGTCGACTTTGAGGAGATTGGCTGGTCCGGCTGGATCATCTCTCCCCGGGGATACAACGCCTACCACTGCAAAGGCTCGTGCCCGTTCCCACTAGGGGGAAGTCTCAGGGCGACCAACCACGCCACAGTGCGCTCCATTATGCACGCGCTCAAGCTCTCTGGTGATGAAGTGGGAGCACCCTGCTGTGTTCCCGACAGACTCCAATCCATCAGCTTATTATATTTTGATGATGAGGAGAATGTGGTGTTGAAGCAGTATGACGACATGGTGGCGTTGAGCTGTGGCTGTCACTGACTGGGTATGCATCTCCTGTGCTCTTTAACACTGGGACAATGAGAGATTGGGAGATGATGGTTTGCTGAAGTTCATCAAAACACTTTATTTTCATGCATATGTTTAAATATTGTATTATTTTGAGAAATAAAACAACTATTCCTTAGCTTTTATCAGTGATCCTTTGTCTAGTTTAGTCCTGGGATTCCAAAACTTCTTATAAGATGATGCCCAAATGGATTAACAATAGACTAATGCCAGAGTTTAAAACTCTTTAAGGATAAACCATGCAGGACTTTCCTAAAAAACAATGCAAGACTCATACTAAGTAAACCCTCTTAAAAATCACTTATGACCCACTCTCAGTGTGTGGCGGTGTAATTATCTGCAGAGACTCTGGCTTCTGCCTGGATTTTCTTATTGTTTTCTTATTTTCTTTGTTCAGGACATTTATGTGCGTGTACCCCCACAGCCTCAGGTGAGGTGAGGTTTCATAAAAAGGTAGCGACAGCAGGCATCCAAGAGACACAGCACCAAAAAACTTCCAATATAGTGAGGTAAAATGCCAAATGAGAGTGAATCTGGGGTTGATTCTCACCTGTATTTTCACTGGCGTATGTGTTTACAAACAGTAGCCTGTAATCCTGCATAGTATACTTTTACTTAGTTTTTGTTCGTAGTTTTGGATCAGTAATATTTAGTCATTTCCAGACGGAAAGAATCGTCCAAACAGGCTCTGCATTTCCTCTTAATTTGTTATTTAGTTGTGCACATTATTAAATCAAAGCAATACACAGGCTATCATTCACTTTCTTATGAAGTTCACTTCTGTTGTTACAGTAACTGACCAGCAGATGGCGAGATAGAGCTATGTTGGAAGATACAAACCTATTCCTTTACTGTAATTCTGCTGAAACTGGGAGTTTGGGGTCCTCCCCCAAGAAATTTTAGGCATTTAACACTTAATTTCCTGCATTCTGTGATTTTTTATGCACCAAGTTTTGCCTTTTCTGCATCCATTTATGGTGGAAATGTCTTTAATTTCATCAAAATAAAGTTCTCTACTACTTTGATGTTCAGGTATCTGGATCAGATGGTGATTGTATTTTGAAAACTGGACTCAAAGTACATAAATAATAAGCATAAGCAATTACAGAACCACTTTGAACCTGTTTCAAATTAGAAATTTTAAATCAAGGAGGAGTTATTTGCCCAGCTGTCAAAAACATTTGTGAACATGTGGGTTTCATTGCTTGCTAACAGCATTAAATAAAAAATGGCACTTTTATCTGTTATTGAATTATAAATTAATCAGCAATCTGAACCTATGCTACAAATGAAGAATGTCAGTGCAGCGGTATGAATAACATCAGCACAATAAAAGTCTGTAGCAACAGTTGTTTTTTATTGGAATGGATCACAGACACAATACAACCCTGCTTTTATTCTAGTTTAGAAAAATGCCAATGCAACCAACGTGCGAAACCAATTCTCCTTCATGTCCTCTGCGTATTAAAAAACATTAATTGCAACAACGCCAGTTCAAGCTTTTAGACAGTATAAATGAAATTTGATTTGTATCAAACAGATTCAACAGGTATAACTGCAACTTCAACTTTAGCATGCAATATGTTAATTTTGTAGTTGTGTTAACATGATCAGTTCAAATCAGTAACATACAAATAAAAAACAATATTTTGAGTGAATTTTGTTTCAAGTATCTCTAATGATAAGTTAAGTGACTGCAAACTGTCCGGCAAAAAAGAAATTTCAAGGCAACAAACTTTGCAGGTAATAAAACAAAAAGCCACAATACCCGAAAAGCAGTGGAGACCCCAATACCACGGTAACTGTGTATAATAAACTCTCAGCATTTACAATAAATATTCCACATTTACATTCAAGCTTACCCTCTCTGTTTAAACTTAAATACATTATGTACATGGATCACCCATGTCCCTTATCTTTCTCAACAATTGCACATTATCTTACACAAATTGTTCAACTCACATTCAAACAACAGCATTCAACAATAATCAGAAATTCACAACTTCAATATCTCCTGTCAGTTTACACTTGAGTCAAACCCGTTTCTCTTTACAAAACCAGTCGAGGCCTCAGTAGCTTCACAAAGCCTGCGCAGCTTTTGTGTCTCATGTAAGTTAAGGCAAGTAAAGCAATACAAGGATCAGACGCTTAACCTTGAAAGAAAAATCCACCCTGAAACACTTCAACACTTTTCAAAATTAAACAGGTACTAGCTGTGGGGTAGTGGAAGCTGATGAGGTGGGTGTACTACTCAGTAGATTGGTAAATTACCAAAGAGGAAGTGGGTATACCCTCCCATAAACTCTAATGACTTTCTGCTGATAGGTGCTGATACTGTAAACGGCCAGAAAAAGAGGTGGGTATATCCAGTTTACATGCATATACTCTCCACAGGTGGGTACACTGTTATGGGCCAGAAAAAGAGATGGATATACCCCGTATAACTGCGTATACCCTCCACCATTCTACTGGGTATTGGCAAAACAGTGTAAACAGAGGATGGATTATTCCTTTCAAACCTCATGGCCTATCAGCTCGGACAGTCCAGCTCCTCAGTTCCTACAAACTCCCCTAACACGTGGTCATGTTGACCGTAGATGGGCTCTAAATATGGATGCCCCTCCTGACAGTGCATTTGCCTCAACCTTTCAACGTTTCTCTGCCCAAACCCCTCTGGCTCCATATGAGGGGCTTGAATGGTAGCTTTCTGAGCCATTGGAGAGAGAGGCACTGGGACAAAGCTGTGGTAAACAACCAGGGGTGGGGTCAAAACCTCCAAGGAGGATGCTTGAGGAACAGCGCCCTCTGGCGGCTGAACTGGCAGCTGCACATAGCTTCCTGTTTCAGGATCAAAGAAGGTTTTTGTCTTGACTTGTACGGGCATATCTACAAAGAAGTACTGCCCAGAGTCTGGATCCTGGAGGAGCTTACGTTGGGTCATAGGAAAGGACTGCGTAACAATGGTGTGTTCCATGCTAGACTGGCGTGAAAGCTGGCTAGTGTGGCTGTTGTGGCTTGACTGGCGGGAGAGGGTGGTAGGGTTGGGGGTAGGGTTAGGGTTAGGATTAGGGTATGCATCGATACTGTGACTCCTTCTGAATGGGTTGTCTCTGACCGCCTTGTCTCTAGCTCTGCCTCTCTGCTGAAGCTCATCCATGATGGATTTTTCAATGCGCTGAGTCCTTGGATCAAGCTTTTCATTGACTGATGTATCTGCACTGAGCCTGCGCTCCACTTTATCTCCTAGGTACCTATCAATGCTTTGTGATCGGTGGAATGGCTTGTCCGACATGGGTCTCTCGATGAGCTGAGCTTTGTACACCGGTACATTACTGATGACCCTATCACTACTGTAGTGCCTTTGCTCTGGCTTATCTCGAATGTGTCTGTTGCTGGTGCGTCCTTGCCTTTCTGTAACACTTGGTAGTGCTTCATTGCTCTGGTTATTGTTTTCCACAGAACCATGGCTCTCTCTCCGAGTTTTGTGGCGCACATCGGTTCTGTCGTGGTGCTGGTTTCCACTGTTGTGGTCTCTTCTTTCACTGGATTGTTGCTCACTCTGGTCATCACCCTTTTTGCCATGGTGACTTTCACTGTGATGATGGCCATCTTTAATCTTTTCTTTGTGATTTCTCTCACTGCTCTTGCTACTTCTACTGCTGCTGCTTTTGTGCTCAGACTTGTCACTCTTGTGTTTATCCCCTTTGTGTTTGCTGCTGCTTTGAGATGACTTGTGGGAGGACTTCTGGGCCTCCTCCTTCTTCATCCTTCTATTTGCCAACTTAATGGCTTTGAGAACAGCTTTTTCAGATTTGGGTAAGACAACTGGTGGTTTAGGCAGCCCTGTTTGGCTGTCATTGCCACTGCAGGGGGACCCAGACCGTTCACTGGGAACCTTTGACACTCCAGCACTAGTTCCCATTTCATCAGCTGTGTCAGCTGTACTGGTTGTTAGGCTCTCCACTCCCTCAGATGACAGAGTCACGCCAGACAATCTGTCATCCTCCTGTGGGACAGTGAGGAACCCTCCAGCTTGTGGTTTCTTTGGGTTTTCATTTTGTAGATTTGAAGGAGACAGGAGCAGGGGAGGTGAACTGATTGATGGAATCTCTTTAGGTTTGAAGATTTCAATTTGGATTGGTGCGCTGAATGGACTCTCTTTAGGTGCGAAGATTTCATCTGGGATTGGTGCGCTGAATGGAATCTCTTTACGTTTGAAGATTTCATTTGGGATTGGTGCGCTGAATGGAATCTCTTTAGGTTTGAAGATTTCATTTGGGATTGGTGCGCTGAATGGAATCTCTTTAGGTTTGAAGATTTCATCCGGGATTGGTGTGCTGATTGGAATCTCTTTAGTTTTGAAGATTTCATCTGGGATTGGTGCGCTGGACAGAATCTCTTTAGGTTTGAAGATTTCATCTGGGATTGGTGCGCTGAATGGAATCTCTTTAGGTTTGAAGATGTCATCTGGGATTGGTGCACTGGATGGAATCTCTGTAGGTTTGAAGATTTCATCTGGGATTGGTGTGCTAATTCTGATGGCGGGTTCATTAGCCAGAGGGAGCTCTGGAGTTTCCTTTACTTGATGTACCTCCTCTCCTTTTTCTGACCCACTCAGACTACCTCTTGGTGACCATGGTTGTATGGACTTCAACTTCAACTTATTACTGAAAGTGTTGTCTTTGACCTTAAATAAGGCAGGGATCCCCATAGGTGGTAAGAAAGTGTTAGAGGGTGACATTGGTGTCTGATTATGTTCGTCATGAGTTAAGCTTTGGCATGGTACTTCTGTCTCTTTTTGAGGAGACTTTACAACCTCCGCCTCGCTTTCATGATCACTTAAAGAATAATATTCTACTTCTGTCCTGTCCGAATCCTGTTTTGTGTTTCGTGAAAGATTTCGGATCAGGTCATCAACATCCTCCACCTCTCCAATCAAGTTCTCCAAAGAGTGGTAAACATTTGACTCAGTCTCTGTATTTCTGTGCAGGGCACTCTCCACAGAGAAGTAGGATGACTTTGAGGACAAGCTGGCTTGATCAGGAGGGCTCTGATTGATGCTGATGCCATTGACCAGTAGTAAGGGTGATATTATAGCTCTGGGCATTTCACCAATAGCGTCAGCATCCAAATTTATTTCCATGCTAGCTCTATTTATTTTGTCAGGTTCATCTGCTACTGAATTGTTAGTTACATTGTCATCTGGTGTGTTTAAATGGTCTGGTTTTAAAGGAGCTTTCCGCTTTACCTTACATGTTTCCTGTGCTCTGGCATTGATATTTTCAAATGTTGTTTCCATTGTGGGGCTATCTGCATGCAAGTCATTTGCCTTATATTCATGTCTTCTAGCCTCTGGTGATAAACACAATCTATTTTCAGACTGTGGGTATTCTGAAGGTAAACTGGACTCACATGATGCTCCATCTGTCACTGTAATAGATATTGCATTGTTTATCATATCCCACCTCTCTTTAACAGGATTGGTTTCATTTTGTCTAGATTCTCTTGTGGATGGGTCACTATCTACTTCTTGTCTTCCTAAGCTTGTACTCCTCATTTCTTTTAAGCGGACCTCACCATTTTCATATTTTACAAATTTAGTACAGATATCCTCTCCCTCTCCATCTTTTAAACTATCTGTGTCCATGGTAACACTTTCATCTCGTCTACTCCCTCCCTTTCTGCTCCTAGGAGGAACAGGTGGAACATCTCCCTTTTTGCCTTCATTTTGGTTCATCAGAGTCTCTCCGCTCTCTTCAGATATCTGTCTAATTATATTTCTCAAATTCACCTCTTCTGATTCATAGCTAGGATTATCAGTTTTTTCCATGCCAGATAGCGCTAACCTACCACCTGATCTGTGAGTTTCGCCAAGCCTAGGTTCAGTTTGCGACAGAATCTGTCTCATGTGATTGTGGTCTCTTAGATCACCTAACCTCTCCTTTAAATCTTTTTCTTTTAGTGTAAGAGTGTTGCCATTTTGTTTTTCCTTGTCCTCTGTCATAGAATCTTTCATAGCTTTTTTACGTTGCTCTACCCTTGTTACGTAACTTTCATCAGCATTCTTATCAAATATTGGATTTGCATCCTGCTCTGTGATTTTATGCTTTCTCTTCTGCCTGTCTGAGATGATCTCTTCAAGTGCCATTTTAGCCCTGTCATAATTGTCATTTATAAGTGCTTTGTTTAATATCACGTTAGTGTCTGTCTTTGTGAAAGTCTCCTGCTTGCTCTGAGCCTTCTCTTTTTGTGCAAATAGGTCTCTCTTAGCCATTGTGTTTCCTCTCATAGACAGCATACCCTTCTTAATATTCCTTAGCTCCCTTGAGATCAAATCGTTTTTAGCCCTCGTCTCCTCATCTATGTTTGTAACACCAAATTTTTTTATTGCATTATCAAGAAAACGATCGCCGAGCCTTACTCTCTCCAGCTCTTTCAAAGCATGCAAATCATTAATTATATGCTCGCTATCTCGCATTTCTCTGGGTGACATAATCTCCTCATGTGTCTCCATCCCTGTATTCACTTTCTGATCACCTTCTTCAAACTCCTCTCCTTGGTCATCATCTGTCAATGCGTACCTCTGATATTTTATGTATTTGTTCTGTCTGGCTGAGAACATATGTTTAGGTTTTCCCTGCTTCTGGATAGATTCATTTTCGTCTGGTGGTATTTCCGCTTTAGCATCCCCTGAATCACCATTAGCTAGCTTGTCAATAGTACGTGTTTGCTGTTTTTCAAGAAAGGAGAGCTGAATATCAGTTTTAGCAAAATTTCTCTTTGGAACTGGTGGTGGCTCTTTCTTGACATTACTCTTTTTGCCATCCAGGGTTGCCTCAATCCTGCTAGGAGATAAAACATTGTTATTTTCTTGTACCAAACTCTCCTTCTTGCTGCCAAACACTTTTGAATATTCAGTCTCATCTATTTCTTTCTTCCTTAGTTCATCTGTGTCTGAGGGCTTGCTGATGCTATCTGACTGAGCTGCAGATAGAGCTTTATTTTTGGCTGCATTAATTGCTTCCTTTGCTGCTCTGATCACATCCATTGTACTCATGGTTTGGCCACTGGTATCTTTTTCCTTAGGGCTGAAGTCTTTTTCTTTTGTGTCTTTTGCAGGTTGTTTTGCTTTGTTTGGTACATTTGGTGCTCTTTTCCCTACTGACAGATTTGATGACAACCCCTCTTTCTCAAGGGCATAGGGTGAAATTATGGGTGAACGGTCTTTGCTAAAATTTAAAGTATTTGGAGAAAGCCCTGTGTTTGTTGGCAGTGCTGTTGGAGAGAGTTTGTTTAGCGTGAGTGCTGATAGTTCATTTGCCTCAGTTGGTTGGTCTATGTGTATAGGAGCATTGGTGCTCAGAGGGACTTGGAGATATTTCATATCACTATCAACAGGGCTGGCTTTCTTGTACAAATTCAGGGAAGGGTAGTTTTGCTTTTTAGCCTTGGGACTCCTGCTCTTCTTTGAGTGTATAAGGGAGGAGATAGGATTCTCTTCACCATGACTACCTGCAGCCTCCTTTTTGGTTTGCAGTAGATTTGATAACAGATAATCATCTGAAAGAGGTCCATCAGTATCCTGCTTTGTAAGAACAACAGTTGGGCTGCTGATAGCTTCCAAAACAGGACTGCAAACTGTCTGTTCATCTTTTGAAATGGCAGGAGTACTTAACCCAGATGCATAGCCCTCAGAGCCAGCTTGTGGATATTTTGGTTGATCTGATTGTGGAGATTGGGTGCCACTCTCAGGCACTTCTAATGTTTTGAATTTAGGAGGGCTGTAGCGGCTTTTCACCCTTTTCCTGTTGTCCTTGAGGTTGAAGAGGATGCTGGAGGCGAGTGATTTGTAGCTGTCCCGCTTGATTGGAGGTTCAGGGGTCCCTTTGGCCTCAGAGTGTGGTCTCAGTGGGAGATCGAGGGCAGAGGGCGAGAGGACAGTTTGGAGGATTTCTGATGTATCTGTTGGTTGTCTGGAGGGAATAAGGGGAGTCATCAGCTGGCAGATGCTGAAGGGAGTCGATGCCAAAGAGCTGACTTCATCAATTGCTTTCACCTCTACCGATCTAGCTTCCTTTTTGACCAACCAAAGACTTTCATCTGCTGTTTTTGAACTATTTTCCTGAGGGGGTATCCCAGGCTGATTGACTGGAATCACACTTTTTGCCCTGGACCTGTTGCGCCTCCAGGGGGCAGCACTCCCATCCCCACCGTCTGATGTGCACCTCTTCTCAGCCGCAGTAGCTGAGGGCTTTGGCAGGACCTTAGGCGGAGGAGGGGGAGGGATGGGTTTAGGAGCAGTGGGAGGAGGGGGCTCAACTGCTGCTTTCTGGCATGACTGTGGCTCCTCTGTGTGCAGAGTCTCTTTTCTGTGTGCCTCTGTCAGCTCCTTGTAAAAAGGCAAGTCATACCATTTAGGGATGTTATCTGTGGGGAGAATAGAGGTGTCCTCTTGGCCAAAAGGGAACTGGTTAAAATCTCTCCATGACTGGAAAGGGCTAAACTCACTATGGAGGAAAAAGTTTTTGATGTTAAGTTTCTTTAGTTTGACAGTAGATTTCCCATTTTTGCTCTTTGAGGATTTCCCTGAGGGAAGGGCAGCATCTTTGCCTGTTTTGTTTGATGAACCATTTCCAGAGTGATGCTTATGGTGGTTCTTGTAATGTCCATCTGTGAGATTAGTGTGATAATCCGAGGAGAATTCAGATAGCTCTCTTTGGATGCTGCGAAGTGCAGACTTATCCCACGATTCTCCATTAGAGTCCGTCATACCTCCATTTTTGATCAACATCCCCTCACAGCTTTTCTCGGTGGCACTTAATGCCTTGAGGAAAGAAGACATGTTTGATATATTCTTCTGTTGCTGCTGTGTCCATGGCTGGGCATAGTTTTTATCATTTTTGCTTTGCCCTTGCTTTTTAGATTCCTTCTGATGAGCCTTTTTAAGAGGCTCCCCCGCCAAAGGTTTGTGGCAACTGAAAGGTGAGTATCCACACAAGAACTCGTCATTATAAACCGCGTCATCTCCAACGCAGAGACTTCGGAAGGCCCGATCCGTGAGAGTGCTGACCTCGCGATCGGTCTCGTCCATGAACAAGTCAGAGAAGCCATTGGGGAAGCGATGGTGGAGCATGCTCCCCACCCGGTGGCTCATGTGTCGCTTTTCCACACAGCTCATGATGTCAACAACCTTCTTTCTGTCTCGTGCATCACTTGACTTGCCTCCTCTACAGCTCCTGCAGCTCTGTAGATGTTTTGGTTTTCGTCCAGCTCAGGTTGTCATTAGGGAAGTGGTGGGATATGCAAACTTCCTAAAACGAGACAGTGAAATCAGTGTCAGTGTTTAAGAGTTTAAAGTTACTCACTCACACATTGTCAGCCATTATCAGACTTTGTTTGATAATTACTATAAAAGGTTTTGAACTCCGTAGTGGCACTGATGACCTTTATGTACATGACATATGCCAGCTTCAGCCATGCTGTCACTATGCAGGGAGCAGACAAACACTTCATGCCATGCGCTTGGCTATTTTAAGCACTGTATGGTGCCTTTAGCTGTGAGCACTAAGCATACTGTTGGTAGCTGGGTGAACAGCTCCTTGTCCATTTATAGGAATGTTATTAGGGAAGATAAGCATTTCTATTGTTCAGGTGTGTGCATGTCAAAGGAAGTACCCACACTTCACATTGGTCCCTTTCAAATTCAGTCATATCTTTTTCACTTTTAGTAGGTTGGTATTTAGACAATTTCTCTGGAAAGCTCCAGAACAAAATTCATGCCTGCAGGTTAACACCACAGAGGAAATGCATATAAATCATCACATCAGTCACAGAGCGCCTCAACAGCAGCTGCTCTACTGTAGCTTACTTTAGCTATCTGGGTGAGGTCTTAGAATAGCTCATTAACCCATTTATATGTCCTGACCTGGGAGCACAGCCATTGGCATATAACTCAACTCTTAAACTATCTGCATAACCATAACTCTCCTTATAAGCAGATGAGTTTGAGACAAATATAAACACAGACATTCAATGGTCCAATTGTGTATTTGATTGTATCTGTGCATTAAAAGTGTGTAGTTTGAAAGCAATCTCAGTTGTCATGAGATTCGTGTTCACAGATGAATATGATTTGAAGAGAGGTGGGTGAGTTCACAACAGCCAATAAGACAAATCATTATTATTATTATTGGAACCTAACAAGCCAGGTAACATTACTAGAAATTAATGACTTTACTGTATCTTGAGCTTGACTTACAGAATGTTTTGGCTTTCCAGGAGACTTTGGTTGCCAACAGTCTACCAGCTCTCATAACCAGAGATCAGTTAGCAGCCTTCGGTACTTTCCCAGCATATGCTCGTTTATTTATACCCAAGGAATGAGGTTGCCCAGTTAACTATACTGTATATAGGTGCAACCATTGAAATACAGTTTTAAAGTTTCCTCAACGATGTGTTAATATTGGTGTAAATTATAAGACAATTGTTATGTGTAATGATTTTATAGCAATAACATCCAGGAGCCCTTGTGCTGTGAGACTTTTTGGATATTAATGTCTTGCTCAAATGTGAAATTTCTTATATCTTATATTCTGTCTACTGGCCCTCATTTTTTTATGTCTGTACAAACATTCACGTTTACTCTGCTCCCTCACCTTCATGATGGGTCTTCCACGCCAACTGTAACCGTCCAGTCTAGACTTTGGTATCAAACACAGATCCTCAACGTAGATTCCAGTGCAGAGCCACCTGCTGACAATAAATTCTTGTTAGCAGTTGTCATTCATGGTAATAGGTCTTTCACTTGAAGTTGAAGAAACAAAAGAAAACTCACCAAAGTGAGTCAAGCCCTCAGATCCATGTTCAAATGCACTGGTGTGGCTAGGGTCCTGACAGCGAGCTCAGAAGATACCAAAATAGACGCACAAGTCAGTGTGGCCAAACTGAGCAGCAACACAGGACGCAGCTAGCTAGCTCACACTGGAGCAACCAGTGGGTGTCGAGTGGCAGGGCAAGGCAGGGCAGCAGGATGAAATGGACACTATCATTGGTTATTTTTGTAACTTAGCAGTGAGGGCTGATAGGCTCCCTCATGGACCATCTCTTTACTGTTAGGCACCTTTGAAGAGATGACAGGGCCTTCATGTCAATGAAGATGAGGTGTCAATACTTTAAGTCTCGGTGGACACAAAACAGACAGGTGGGGTGTACTCACCATTAGCCAATAATTAGCTTGTGACTCATTTTGCCTCTGTCACCCAGGGAAACAAGTTTTCTGATATAGCCCATTGCATCACAGAACTCCAAATTAGCATGACAGTCCCTGAAGTGGAGACTGGAAGCTGGAGGTGGCTGGATGTCTGCTGACTAATATGACTGTGACGGGGCTGGGCTAATTCTTGTTGCTCAGACTTTGTTTACAAGGCCGTGTTATGGACATGAAAGTGTGTGACTGGATAGTCTAGTTTTAGGACCAATGCAGCTGTTGTTGCTGCGAGATGAAGCTGAAATGGAGGGAGACATTTTGTTGACTTGTGATCCTTTGTGAGTCAGAGGAAGTCAGTGGGTGAGGTCACATGTGAATTTTGACCCTGTGCATTGCCTAAATGTGGAAAGTGGAGTGTAACAAATACTGCATGGTTACACTTGGTTTTATATGTCATGAGAGAACAATATACATAGCCTACTACTGCCTGTAGAATCACTATCAACTGTTCCATCTGTTTCAATGGGGTACTGGCTAAAAAAAAGACTTTTGAAAGCATGAAATCACAATTTCTGTTGAGCCCTCACTGGCCCCAGCAACAACTTCATGACTCCACAGCCCCAGCATCAACAGTGTATGGCTGTGCTCCATCAAGGTGCCATATTTAAGCCGGTCTATTTCTGTCGTGTTGTATTTCAAAAGGTAACAGCCTGCCTCTCTGCAGACTGCGCCTTCCACACTTCAGATAATCAGTCAAATGCTCACCCTGCACATGTTAGTTGACCAGCTTAAGGCAGTAACACGTGCTATTTTCTGCAAAAATGGTCAATACATTAGACATATATATGTTGAATGGAAAAAGTGCTGTAAACCTACACCATGTCTCAATCAAAGTGCATTAATAAGTCACTTACAACTTCCTCCTTGATATGCAATGTATATATAAACATGTATACATATCATATTTCACTAGTCTTCCAGAGCATATAATGATTGCACTTGCAGATAGTGTGGTGGTGTTTTGTTGTTGGTTTTTTGACAGGGTAAAGTCCCTGCATTATTTTGGGGAGGTAGACGTAGTTGCTGAGCAATGTGGGAATATCTTGTTGTGAGCAGAGATACTGTATGGCATTTCCCTTTTACTGTCTGCATTCCCATCTTGTCCAGAATAAGGCATGGGCCTCCCCCCTCATTCCCCTCTCACACCAGTCCTCCTCTTCAAGCCCTTTTATCCAATACTCTCTCATGCCGTAGAGGGATAGTTTTGATTTTTTTAAGTGGTCTTGTATGAGGTACTCATTCATCGTCAGTGTATTACCTACAGTAGATGGCAGTCGGCGCACCCCAACTTTGGAGAAGCAGGCAGAGCACTGACACATGTACTGCTATGGATGGGATCAGCAATAAAATGTATTTTAGCCACCTAAAAAAAAAAAGTCCCACCCAAACAATAAATATCAGTTTAAGTGTGTGCTATATTCAGAGTATTTGTACTGCTTTACCTTTTCATCAGACAGGGGCGGACTGGCCATCTGGAGGTTCTGGAGAATCACAGAATGGCTGGTACTCCAGGACGGCCGGCGGCCGCCACGCAGTCATCACCGTTTTTTTTGTTTGTTTGTTTTTTTTCCTTTTTCCCCCTGATAATCTACTGTTCCACGTCCAGTCCGCTAGGTGGCAGCCTTTAAATTGGATGCCAGCCGGTCCATAGATTTCTAGGAGCCGGCCGGCCGCCAATCAAATTGAGGAAGAAGGAAGCGCATACCGTATGCGCACCGGTTGTTGTGGGCTGGGCTGAGTCAAAGTCCAGGGCTGTTTTTTAGTCCTAGTCCGCCCCTGCCGGCAGACATTGATTTCTGGTCTGGATCAGAAGCCGATATAGCTCTTTCTTCAAAGTCAGACTTCATAGAGAAAAACAGTGATTTAATATTGTTGGTCTACCGCTGCCTTGTTCAGTTATTTCTTTTTTTGTGTTATTGTGTGACTTTGGTGTTTAAAGTGGCCAATTCAGATTCACCAAAGTCGCAACATAACACAAACTAACTAACTGAACAGCGGTAGACCAGCAGCTGCTGTTTTCAGCAAGCCAAAATTATTGTTTTCGTCCATGGAGTCTGGTGGCTTTAGATCGAGCACTGATGTGGTACTAGAGTCATTAACAGCCTAACTGTTGGAACAGGCCGTCTGATGGAAAGGTAGAGCACTGGAAATACACTCAATATAGCATACACATAAACTGATCTTGATTTTTTTTAGGTAGGTTTTTTTAGGTAGCTAAGATATGTTTTGCTGCTGACCCCCATCCATAGCAGTACATTGCTTAGTTTCTATTTTAATAATCAGCCACTTTTCCAAACTGGGGGTGTACTGACAGAAATCTATTTTAGGTAACAGACTACGGATAAGTACCTCATACAATTCCACTTAAAAAAATCTGAATTATCCCGAAAGATGATTTCTATTGACTCCCAAAAGGACTTAAATGACCAGCCCCAAAATGACATATATTACTAGTCTAACTGTTCTAACAGTAATGGTTCTAATGCAGTTTTAAAAATGTCTGGAACATCATGAAACAATTCCACTCCAAACCAGCATGGTCAGGTTTGGGAAAAACATCATGGTTTGGCATTAAATAAATACTTTTGTCACTAACATAACATGACATACAGTATGTCATGTGACATAGGTGACATACGAGACATTACAGATGCCATTAGCATGGCATGCTACACATACTAGCATACTATACTAAGTTGGTATTAAAAGAAGTCAACGTTGATTTTGGTTAACTACGGTCTCTTCAGTGAAAGTCCCAGGTTTGTTTGACCTTTGACCCTCTTCGATATTTGTACAACACAATGTTGACAATGTTGACATCGCTTGTTACGTCACGTCACGTCACGTCACGTCACGTCACGTCACGTCACGTCACGTCTCCTCTGCTCCTGCAACTACCACGGTCACAAGATGGCTGTAGTAGTTATGATAAATGCAAGTAAGCTGCTCGCACAGTCAACATATGTGGTCATGTTTTTCGGTGAGAGCGAGCTGCTTTTCTCACCTTTCTCATTTTGCCTCCAACCCTCCAAGACCAACTTAGATCCAGTTGTTGTGCCAACCACAGTTATTCCCTAGGTCCTTGCCAAGAAGGTCACCCACACTGTAATGTTAAAGTTAAATTCAGACCTAATTCTTTCTTTTTGTAAACTTTAAAATTGTAAACTTGAAAGGTGGTTGTAAAAACACTTGTAGTTTTCTCATTATTTATCAGTAATTTAGAAATTACAATTTGATATTCAGTAAGTAATTTATGAATCATTCTCTGTGACTCAGACATATCAAACGGTTTGTTTGCTGTCTTATCTTCCCATGCAGGAGATGGATTTTTAAGATATTCATTTGAGAGACTGATCCAGGATGTGTTAGCTTGGTCCAAGGCTAAAGCTGGGTCCAGGTGGCTAACCTCCACCAAAAGAGGATAAATATTCCCTTCCTTCCGGTAAGTTGTTTTACTGTATGTCATTTCTTCTTAGCTAATGAGCTAGCAACTTGTGAACATGCAAGAGGGGTGCTGCAAAGCATCACCTGGGCTAAACTAGCTGTATATAGTCAGCAAATGCCTCCAGACTGTGGGCTGGTTGCTGGATCTATTGTTTTGTGTTTCTGATGGTAAATACATTAATAATGTCATTTTGTGCAATCAATACATTTGTTTGTGCATGAAATCCATCTGTAAAATTCAAAATTTACTACAACAAAAGAGTCCCATAGACATAATATGAGGTAAATTCATGATTTAGGATAGTCAACAAGTGAGATCGGATAGAGCAGCTATGACCAAACTTTCTCATTAGCTAATTCATGCTAATGTTATCAGCCAACACACTCTCACTCTGACTTGGAGTTTCCACCTCCACATACGAAGTGCAAGCTACCCTGGTCGCGTTGGTTGTTGACATTCTGGGATGCCATGTCAAGTTTTGCCTGTTATATGCATTGGCTTCTTTCAAGATACACTTCTGTTTTCACAGGAAATTTACCATTTACATACAGTCTCTTTCAAAATAAACGTACTACATTGGTACAACCCGCAATTTGAAGTTTTTTTTTCCTTCAACAACAAACACACATGGTTAGGTTTAGGCAACAAAAGCATGCGGTTAGGATTAGGAAAAAAGAACCGGGTTTGGCTTTAGAATCTTACGGAACACAAACACCGCTCTCTCAGGTGAAAGTCGGTGTTTGTTAGACCCATCCACCACCCCTCCTGCCAGCTCCAGTCGGCCGCCTTAACTTTCGTCCTTGTCCCGCCGCATTTTGCCCTGACACAAATTCTAACGGCAACCAGCCGCATATCATGCCAATGTTAAAGAACACCTTTTTTTTGTTGGTTTTTGATGCCACAAGTCACTGTCCAAGCTAACAGTTTATAGCATATAAAATATGTACAGGAAATACAAACATAAGAGCATGCATTTAGATCATATATCACTGTGATACAAAGATAACAAAACAAAACAAAAACAAAAAACAGTGTTAAAAGAGCGAGAGAGCTGACACAAATATAATTTGGGTAACAGACACCTTAGAGTGAAGTCCAGTGCACCAGGGTCAGGATTCAGTCTTTGTTTGTGGCATTATGACTGACACCCACATGTGTTCTGGTTGGCTGTGACATCACAGGGAGCCAGCAAGCAGCCTGGCTCATGCCCCTTCATGCCCACTAAGAACTGAGACAGACAGGCAGAGGGGATAACTGGCCTTCAGGACCGACAGGCTAGTTAACCCAGGTAGGATAAATCTAGGACAGCTGAGGCAGATCATATACATGAGAAGATATGAAGATCTAGTGACAGAGAAACTTTGTAACTTACCACACATTTTTTCCCCCCTTCAAAACAGTCAACACAAAGATAATGGCAAGATCAGTTTGTGTTCAGAGCACCTGTATGATTATTTTTCACACAGCAGCAAAAACAATTTGCAATTAATTTTCATTTCCTGTGCGTGATGAAATGAAAGTGTCAAGTAGGTTGCTGTAACATGTACATTTGAAGTGCAGATTCTAAGTGGTATTTAAAGATGATGAAGGTGTTTCCCCGAAGGTTGCGTAAGTGTTTTTATCTGTCTGGAAAAAAATGTATTTTTCCGATTTCATAGATATAAAATTAGAGGAGCCTAGACTGCAGCCTGAAGCGTTAACTTACATAACATATCTTAATGGCACAGCCAGCCGTTATTTGCCTTGTGTGAGGGGAGTGATGACAGGGCTGCAATAACTGATACACCGAGGGCTAATATAGCAGGTGGCTGACCAATCAAAGGGGAGGATTAAAGCGCTAAAAATGCTGTTACATCATCATCGCATGAAGAAGTCAAGAAGTTAAACATGATCGACAAACAAACTGCCAGACAAATTGGATCCAGTCCAGTTTGAGCCGAGACCTTGACCTATGATATTTTATCGGCGGTAATAAATCTTTGGAGCGTCATGGCTGCCATGGCAACATCTGGCCCCCAAATCTTTCCACCCAAACTTCAGTAACCAACATCCAACAGCAATCTATGTCAACAAGTATCAGTGCCAACCACTCATGGAGGCTTCTATGAGCTATGATTGAACATATAAATGAGACGAAAACAAAAAGAGACACACTTTAAACTTATTGCAACACTTTGCTAGGTTCTGAAACATCACTTCCTTTCCCAAGAAAGATCTAACATACAGCAACCAAAGTCAAAGCTATCATGACGTGAATGTGAGGCAAACAACTGTTGTAATATCATGGACCAATGCTTGAAGGAGAACTTCTCAATAGTCAGTGCTAACACTGAGGCATTACAGCAGCTAAAAGGACAAGAGTCAAATAGACGTGTAATCTTTTCATCAGCAAAGCTTTAAAACCCACAAACTCAGGAAACCGCTTGTCATTCTATGTGAGAGAAGACTCATGCTTTAAGAAGTCAGCACACTACCCAGAAACAACACAAGAAATGAGAGCTTTTCAGATGAGTGGGTGTTTGTCAGCTGTCATCAGGGCTGTCCTCATCAGTGGTGAGTACTGTGGACATCTGAAAGTTGTCGTTATATTCTCCACTTTACGTGATAACTACACATGCTGTGGTGATATATTTGGTAGGTGAGTTTAAAAGTATTGTGAGCTTTTTGATTGTTAACAGTAATGGTAAAGACTATTAGAAGTCAGCAAGGCCGTCTTGACAGTTGTTAGTAATAAAGTTAACTGCCACATGAAGCCAGCAAAAACCAGCATATGAAACTACAAGAACTAAAAACAAACTTTAGGAACTATATTCAAGGTTATGTAATCTTAGTTTGCACTCTCTGCCACAGCTAATGGGACAGCTAAAATGATGTAGTGAGATAGTCGAGGCTACACTCAGCTAAAGCTATCTAAATTTCTGCTTAAGCTAGCTAGCTAAATATCCCAGGAGCTGCTATCTCAGCCTTTGGACTTGAAATCACAATTTGGTGGCTAAGCTACCTTTAAATTACATTCTAAGTTTAATAAATTGCAAGTTAATTTCATATATTGATTTGAAAATAAATATTAACACTAGAAGAACAGAGACAAACTCTGTCTGACCAGGAGGGAATATCCTAAAGTTGATTAAAAAGCTTTTATCATAACCTATCTGACTGAAATTAGCCTTTTGCTAGTATGTTAAACTTGTCAGCTAATCAGCTGTAAATGTTTCAGCATCATTGTAGGCTAATGAATGCTGCATCAAGCTAAGATAGTGATTTACAACTACAACAAAACATGTAGCCCTAAAGGGACAGGTCATCCAAAAGTCAAGATTACATATTTCTCCTCTTCCCTGTAGTGCTTTCTAGAGATGTCTGCCTTCTCTCTAGTATAATGGAACTAGATGGTACTCCACTGTTAGTGCTGAAAGTGCCAAAAAAAATACATTTTAAAAACTCAACAGCAATGTCTCTCTCCAGAAGTCGTGACCCAGTTACTCGAGATTAAACACAGACCGTGGCATTGTGTACATCTACTCATAGAGTGCCCCAAGAATGAGGCCTCAAACACAGCTTTTCCTCACAGCAATGAGGTCTGAACTGAAATACACAGGATGATTTTCTTTTTTTTAATGGGTATAATTACTACATTCTGCTGGTTTAACCTGTTACACTTGTTTATTGTTTGTTATTATGTGGATTGGATGGTTGAAGCGTGTTCAAGTGTGTTCATTTGTGAAGATGAACTTACTGAACAAAACATCATAAACTTTTTTGTTTTTTTAAGATATTTTTTAGGGCATTTTGCCTTTAATAGACAGGACAGGTAAGTTTTTGAAAGAGGGAGAGAGAGAGGGGGTGACATGCAGCAAATGGCCGCAGGCTGGACTCGAGCCCGGGCCGCTGCGGCAACAGCCATGTACATGGGGCGCCTGCTCTACCACTTAGCCACCGACGCCCCAATAAACTTTTGTTTTGAGAGCTTTTTTTTTTTTTTTTTTTGGCAATAATCCAAACTCAAATTGTTGGATCTTTGACAAGGGAACCAGGGCAAAGCTACTTTCCGCATCAGCCTACAAAAAACACCATCCCTGCAGTACTCTATGATATTAATGGCATTCTCCTTGACTGAACTGTTAGTGATTTGGTTGGCGGTGTAGTTTGGTAGAAAGAAAATTTGTTCCTGCATGAAACTGCTCACAACAAGGTCTGTGGATTATCTTGAGTAACCAGGTCATGATTTCTAGAAAGAGACATTGCTGTTGAGTTTTTAAAATGTATTTTTTTGGGGGGGCTTTTAGCACCACAAGCTGAATGCTATCTAATTCCATTATATTTGAAAGAAGGCAGACATCTCTATGACCGATACCTCCAGCACTCGACAACTCACACCAAAACAATCTAGACTGATAAATAGCAAAACAAGTTAGAAGAAAAATATGCATTTTATATTTTGGGTTAAATCCCTGAGCTTTAAATAAAAATGTTACACAAAAGTAATTTTAAAAAAAGAAAGCTGAAAGAAAATATTGTATACTGTATTCCCCCTTGTATTTAGTGTCAAAGGTAGAGTGCAGCTATCTGCACTATTGTGTAGGTTCTGCTATTCTTTTTGGAGGGTAAATTAGTCCAACAGGCAAAATATGAAGGCATTACATCCTCTCTACACGTTGCACAGTTTGCCGATCAGCCTTAACTCTAATTCCTTTTTTCTCTGTTCCACTGCTTCGGTAGTTACTGATGTTCACCATTTAAGGTCTGGTTTACTGACTTTTGACCAAAGCAGAAAAGTTAATGTGATATTATTTGTGATATTATTTGCAGTAAAAGTTGTCTTTCTGCAAGATTTGTACTTGTGTCTTGACTTGGGCTGTGAGTTGAAGCCGTGGAGAGCAGCCAGTCTGCTTGCTGGACATGACACATTATGTAAGAGGTCGCGCTGTGGTCACTGGAAACCTTATCTCTTCCAACACTCAGGACGCATTAAGATGAAATTACCATAGACTGATACATAACACATAGATTGTCCCATGACTAGTCACAGGTTCAACCCTTGCAACAGCCAAGGCTTTGAACTCCAGTTTATGACCTTCAGCAACCTGTTCTTGACAGGAAATGCATGTTTCTTCCTCCACTAGACAGTAGAGCCAAATGCTGCCTGAAAGCTGACCACTGAAAATTTCACAGGTTACTCAGTGTTGTTTATTGATTGGCTGATTTAAGCTGAAGCTGCATATACTTCAGTTCTGATTTAGGATCTCATCTAGTAACAACAGGCCAGGTGCCAGAGCTGCCAGAGGAATGTGACTGAGGGTTTTAAAATGTAAGACAGCCACTTGCTGAGCGTGTATGCTCTGTTTCAGCAACACCCTGATCCGATCTCAGTTACAGCCATGCCTCACCACCCACAGTATCACTCCTCTGTCTTTTGGCGTCTCAATAGGAGCAGCTGAGAGCATGTCTGAAGAGTATGTTGGCATAAAACTGGATGTCACCTTCCTTTTTTCTTTTTTTTTAAAAAAAAATAAATTATATGTCTACAACCTAATATTGGGTGATTAAGCTTGTGTGCAACATAGATAGGAATATAAAACCATTATAACATCTGATTAATAAAGCTTTATTGCAGACACAGGTCCATATAATGATGATGATTATAACCCACATATTTTTAAGGGGTATTTCATGACCTTGAATCTAATTACATTATTGTTACTTGCTCACTATAAATTGACCCAAAAAGTATTTTCAGTGGACTGTTTAGCCAGTAATCTAAACGTCTAAAAAAGTGCTTTAGACTTTGCTTTGCTTTACATGTGGAATTTAATATTGTGCTTTTAGTTTGCATTATTTTCTACCATCCCCAAATGTAGTCTGCATATTCAATTTAATCTAACACCTACTATTGGGATCTATTCAGTTATTTGTATTTTATTAAAATAAGATCCCATTTCCCATGAACTTGATTAATTCAATTCTTTTAATACTTGTCTTTTCCCATTATCTAAATCCATATTTTTTTCTGTATAATATATGTCTCTGACATTGCCCTGTCATTTGCTTGTGACCTTTTAAAGAATATTGAAATCAATGAACTTGAGTTTTAAAGTGTTTGTGTTTGGTTTAAAAAAAGCTGAGAATACCCAACACAGTCTCAGAGAAATAGATGAAATGGACACAACCTCTTAACAAAGCATTATATGTTAAAAAAAAGTGTCACAATTACATGCTAACAACATTAAAACAATGCCATTGCATTGCATTACATTGCATTGGTCGCAGTTTGTTTAGCTTTAGGGTGGTGGTGTGTCTGTCTCACTCTGCAGTTACACCTCCAAACCACTAGTTGCCGCTGGGGTTTCTGTGACCTGTTAAGTTTATTTGATTTAAAACACACATTAAACATGGCTTGGGCAAAGCACTTTGTCTGTGAAACACATTTTTCCCACAAATACAACATGCTATTGTTATTAGCACAAACCTATGGCATTTTACATAGTGTAAATTAGCGGCTAGTGGACTTTTCCTCTACTCATATGAAGCCAGGGGCAACAACAATATTTAACAAAGGTAACGTTACAACATTTGTCTCAATTACAGCTCACAAGGTTCATGGACAAAACAACTGTCTCATACTAAACATGTTTTCCAAACAAACACAACATGCTAACATTATTAGTACAAGCCTATGGCATTTTACATTGTATAAATTAGCCTAGTGGCTAGCAGTGTTTTCCTCCACCCATATGACGCCAGAATAAATCACACAAAAGACTTAAAATGCTATTTGTGGGAGCTTTATTGTCTTGACAATTTATTGTTTCTTATCTGTGAAATAAAAGTAAATAAAAGCTTCATTTCCACTGAGGGAAATTGTTTCAGCTTACATAAATAAACAGGAGGTCTGTGTCACTGCAACGTGTAGTTACATTTCTGGAGAGGTACATGTCAGGCTTTACTGTAGGTGTGGCGTCAGTTTGACCCAGAAGTATAAATCCCATTTTAAGTGGTGGTGGGCATGAAATGAGTAAAAATGATGTAATAGCAACATAAAAACAATGTCACTGCAACGTGCATTATGAATGGTCGCAGTTTGTTTAGGTTTAGGGTAAGAAAAACAATTAGGTAGGTTAAATTAGGTTGTTTTTATTAAATTACTACACACAGACACCGCATGAATTAATGTACTTTTCTTAGTTACATAAAATACATCGTCAAGTAACAACATTGAATTTTGGTTTCACACGAGACAGTCTTTAGGTTGAAAGTCCATGTTAGTTTGACCAATTCACCGTAACTCCCACCCACCCCACACATTGTCACTCTTTATACTTTATTCCTGTGTTCACCATGACAAAAGATCCATTGTGGTAGTGACATTGTTTTTGCGTTTCCAGCATGTAAATTTAAGACGTTTCGTGCCCACCCGCACTTCATGGGAGTCCATGTAGTCCAATATGTCCATTTCACATATTTCTATGAGACCGAGCTGCAACACCACAGTTATTAGGGCAACACAGTTATTAAGTTTTAAAGTTTGAACGGGGCTCAGCGGGACATTCAGTGTGATAGCGGTATTTACGTAATATATAGTAAACAAGCTAATGACGAATCAGAAATGTGTAACATATATTTTATCAATACTATATATCAAACAAAAGCCACAGACTGTGTCTTATTCAGTGTCTGTGACCTGTAAATTCACAACTTCAAAGTAATGTTATCTCAGAGCCTTATGGTGGAAAGTTTCTCCTCTGTGCCGCTGCATCACGTCCACAGCTGTCTGTACCAAAGAGTAGCGTTAATGTCGAGAGAGCTCACTTCACAGCAGAATCTAGGGACCAAAACATCTCCAGACGTACACTGCACAGCACCCTGACTAGCTAAATAAAAACAAATGTTTGACTTGAAGCAATCTCAGTTGACTGAGAGGTCTTAGAGTGATGATTTCAATCTCCAACTTTCAAGGGGCAGCCCTAACAGTCACCATGTAGTTGTTAGAAGTCCGGCTCTGGCACGCTGTCAACATGCCTACCAGCAGGCATTTGTCAAGCTAGGTCTAAAATAAGCAAGTGAACTGTATGTGTTTACCTATTAGTGTGTGTTTGTGTGTGTGTTTCAGAAGACCCTCAGAGCTTGTCTTTGTGTATTGCTGTAAATGTTGTAAACTGAATTGGTCCATATTTTTTATTCATTTACTTTATATTAAAAGTGTATTCCAAACAATCTAAGTATGCACTGGTATAAAGTCTTAAACAGCACACAAGTGATATTTACTGTATATTATCTGAGGCAAGAGCCAGAGTTCAGAGGTTAACCTCTCTAACCACTGTGCTTGTTACAGGGTGGCTCATATACTCAGTGGTGAAAATCTGAGGCTGCTACTGCCCCAGCAATGTTTAAAAAGCACTGCACAGCGCAGCAGGTGCATGAAAGCTTTACTTAGTGATCACAGAGTATTGTGTCAGTGCTGTGCAGAACGCCGACACTGAGCTCGACATTATCTGATGTAAACAGCACTGTGGTGTTGCCTGCTTCCTGTTTTTATGACCTGTTAGTAATTCAGTGATAACAATGTGTTTCAGTGTGTCTGCTGACGAGTGTGAGAGGAGATGGAGCAGACTCCACAGAACAACCAGGTGGGTCAACAGGTTATGTTGAACACACAACAATTAAAAGGTTATTTCCAAATGGGTCAGTGAGTATAGGTCATACTGCAACATGAACCATATGAAGGTGTCATTCATTTAGCAACGGTACTTTTTTTAATAATGAAACAGTGAAGTTCTTTGAGTTTGTTTCTAAATGCTGTGTAGATTTTTGTATTTCAAAGCAAAACCTTAAAGGGTCAGTTTGGCTAACTTACAGAGAGACATTTAAAGGTCCAGTGTGTGCAGATTACACATAAGAGAACTGCAGCTGCCAACGTGAAAAATGCAAATGGCCCTGTCTAGACCCAGTGTTTGGTTTGACCGTTCTGGGCTACTGTAGAACAAACATGGTGGACTCTGTGGAAGAGGACCTGCTCCATATGTAGATATAAACGGCTCATTCTAAGGTAACGAAAACCCAACAATTCTTTTTTTTTTCAGGTGATTATAACTTAATTAAAACATAGTTATGAATACTACATACCATTTCTGCCAATGCATGTCACTATATCCTACTAAACCTTCACTTGTTTAACCTGAGTGTCATTTCATATTGACCTTGAGTAGATCAGTGTTTCCCAACTTGTGGGGAAAGGCCATAGGGGGTTACAATATGTTAGGGGTCATTAGATGATTATAAGAAAAAATCAGTTACGTTAGATCCCGGGTCTTCAACAGGGGGTCCTTAGAGTTACTGCAGAGGGTCTGCCAAATTAACTCTTGATAATTGAATTTAAGCTTTAATTTATTTTGATATTTTATTATCAAAAATGTGTCTAAACATACACAACATGAATTTTACATATAGATAAGTTGGTCATTTAATTTACAGTACCCAACATTAATGATAGGCCAAAGGCCAAAACACATCGATGCCATTTGGAGCACATCAAACATACGCCCCATTATTCTTAATGCACAACCCGAAACTGGACTTTAAAAATACATGTAAACATGTTAGTCCGACTGAAATCGTACTAAATTTAATTTCTGGAAGTTGAATTACTCCACCATGTATACAGTCATTCAAACCTAAACTTGCCAAGGCACTCTACGTATGTTCCACAGTTTCCACCCTGGGCTGTGACCTAGAAGTTGAATAGCATAACAGCAGAAGAAGCCGATAACAACATGGTGAAATCTACATCCAGAGCTGTGCCTTTTTGGACATATGAGGACACACAGTGCTGTACAGAGCTGTAGATTTGTCCACCATGGTACCAGTTTGCTGCTAGCTAACCATAGCTAACTTGTTTGTTGATTGTTTGGTCTGTGACGTAATAGGTCAACCGGAAAAAGGTCCAGTATTAACAAGCTGAAAGGGGGCATAGCGCTACTTATCATGGCAGAGTCAGACATACTTTAGTCAATTCAATGATACCCTTCCTGTGCTTGTATACTGGGACAAGGACAGTAGTCCAGTTAAATAACCAAAGCTCAACTTAACTGTGCATGTAAAGGTAGTGACTGACCTGCAGTGACCCACTCGATGATTCCTAGATGTTCCAGATTCACATTGCAAAGACTGATGACGCAATCAAATTTTCCGAAGGGAGCATGACACCATGACTGAGACTTTTATTTAGTAAACAAGTTGTGAAATCAAACATCTTCCCTTCCTTTCACACACACACACACACTGTTTAACATGTCTGAACGGCTGAACATGAGCTGGCATTCCTCAAACTGATGTTTGGCTCTGTCACAGGTTTTACGTTGCATCTTGTTTGTTAGTGGCTGTGTGATACCCGCTGGTTGTTTTCCATCCAGATTGGAAGTATGTTTTGATCGGAGGTGGGATCGGCCTGTTCTTAGCTGCTGGATTCATTATTGTCATGGCGTGCCTCATCAGGAAGTACATGTATAATGGCAACACAGGTGAGAGGACAGACTGAGATCATATTACAGACATTTGCTATTATAATCAGTGAACTGTATGATTGACTGAGCAACTGTTTTCTTCTGTTCACATTTGTCTTTATAGATTGTCCTAAATTAATCGCATGAAAGTTGGATAAAATATGACACTGTGCTTTGTATAGTATATTACCATTATGGTGTACTTATGTGTCAAACTGATTTTTCCTACAGGTGGTGGTGGTGTGAAGAGAACTTTAGAGGTAAGATGTTAACCTTGAAGACTGGTTGTTAATTATGCCACTGACATAACACAATCATAACTAATTAAATGTAATAATTTCTTTTTACTTTTGTCTATTTTCATATCAGTAATGGATGATGTCATTTATTAAAATAGACACTAAATATTTTGTAATAAAAAAATATTAAAATTCAAACATTCTGTTCTGTATTTTGAAGGTTCCCATAACATCTGTTTACTCTCAACCACAGCCTCAGGCGATGGCTTTGAGCAGCATCGGCCCATCAGAACCTCCTGTAGCGGCGGTGTCTAGTGACATGCAGTGGTAAAGGTCAGGCAGAGTGATTTGTAGGATGAAGAGAACCCTGCAAAAGTGGCATCTGGGTGGAAGGTCAACCAGGCGGCCTGCTGCCTTAGGTTTTGACACACAGACTGTTTTACCTCATGTACATTTTCAGCAATAACGTATCATTATGGTTTTCATAATAAATGCCCAAAGAATATTTGTCATAATGCTTTTTGTATTTGGCTGTGGAAAACTGTGTTGTTTGACAATCTTAACAATCTAGGTTTCAGCCCGAATGACTTTATCTTCTGTGGAACTCTACTTTGGGAAATTCCAGCTGCTCCACTGACACACAAACTGTATTATTTAGCACCACTCAGCAGAAATCTTCTGAACTAATAAGCATTTCATACTTTATCCACAAGGGGGTGATATTTACCTCCAAGAAAAAACAACAACCTTAGACCAGCATCTGAGCACCAGACCAGTCTTGTGAACGTCTTTTTGTATCTTGATGACTTGTGTTCAGGTCAGAGTATAATCTGATTTAATCATGACATTTAATCACATCTGGTCAATGACAATGTGTCCAAGTTTCCCCTCATGGAGCAACATCCCTATCAGCATAAAAAAATGCTTTCTTAATCTCAGCTCTCATTTCTTTTTGTAGCATTTTTCCACCTGCAGGATTTATGTATTCAAAGAAATAGCTTATTAGCATGGTACTGTGGTTATTGGACAGCAGAAAGTGAAGTTGACACTTAACATTGAAATCAGCTTTACGCTTGTTGAGGCACTTTAAAGTAGAAAGTATATAGGAGAGCAGAACGTCAATTACCTGGGTCCAGACCTTTGGTTCTGCCTGTTCCATCGGGTTTGAGCCGATCGATTTGTTGTGCATCATGACATGAAGCCGTTTCTTGATTAAAATTAGAAATGACCAATGAGCTGAGTGGGCGGACGCGATAAGCCAATCAGCACCATGGGCAGGACTAATGCTGCTGTCAAGGGGTGTGCCAAAACCAATGCGGAGTAAATGGGGCGCCAGTAGCTTAGTCCATAGGGTCTTGTGTTGGGAACTGGAGGGTCCCCGGGTCAAATATGGGACCAAATATAAAGCGTGGACTGGTAGCTGGAGAACTGCCACTTTGCTTCCTGGGCACTGCCGAGGTGCCCTTGATAAGGCACCAAACCCCCCACTGCTCAGGGCGCCTGTCCATGGGCAGTGCCCTCGCTCTGACATCTCTCCTTTTAACGCATGTATAGGTCCTGTTTGTGTGGTCTGTGTGTTTATGATAGCAGGGTAGAAAAAAAAATTCCCTTCGGGGATTAACAAAGTATATCTTCTTTTACTGCTAACAACAACGATGACAAGCGCCATAGACAAGATAGTCGAATTCAAGATAATCGAATTCTAAATCTTCTCTATCGCCCAACATCGTAGCTTATTTTTATTTCGCTCTGCTCCACTCTAAAAACCCTGGCAAAACACTTCTGTCAGCATGGCTACGCATCAGTGTGGACCTAAAATGAGGATTCAGGCTGATACTTTGATCTCTGGTGATCGGTTAGGGAATATCAAATCCCGCTCTCCCACAGAAATCGATTAGAGTGGACACAACATCAGATTGAAGAAGAAAAAATGAATTTTGAGAGCAAAAATGAGTTAGAAATGTACAAACACTATTTAAAAAGTTGCGAAAACAATCTCACTGCAAGTTCAGTTTAGTAGTTTTCAACTATACCACATGATCTTCATCAGTACATGGAGTTTGCCCTGTTTTCATGGAATAGTGGTTTTTCGTAGTTTCCAGTCTCTGGCACTCAAAGGACTTCTTGTCCATGTTGGCTTAAAAGCCGAGGTTCAACCTTCAAAAACCAACTGTATAAATATAAATTTAATGTAAATCTAACTTACTGAACTGTTGCACTAACTGCAAGCACCTTTACTGCTCAGGCAACAGATACAGGGTTTTGGCACTGTTACAGCTACCATATGACCTATATCATCCAAATGAGGAGTCTGAGTGTACTGCCAAGTTTGTGAGACTGCCTCCCAAGCCCACAGATGGATGAAGAAGAACAAGTAAAAAACCTTCTCTAATATCCTGGTAACCATATATGCAAACACAGAATAATAACTAACAGATGTCTTCATTTCTTCACCTTTGTATTCTTCACAGTACTGCACAGTACAGATAGAGCTGCAGCTGTAAAGGTCCTGTTTACTTCTGCTTGACAAGCTAATGTTACAGTTTGGCTCGATCCACAAAAGGAATAATTAAAGCTGCTATCATCGGTATTTTTCTTATAACAATCAGTCATCATTTCTTAAAACATGTCATTCAAATGTCTTGTTGCGGATTTTTCTATTAAATTCAATGCATTGAAGTTTCAATGCCTCCATTATCCTAAATGCAAATAAAGGCAAGATACTGATGCCATCACCAATATGCAAATGAGCATGTGATGTCATCTGGCGACTTTCAGCAACTTTTGGAGCAAGTGCTAGCTACTTTCATTGGAAGAGAGTTGGCAACACTGATTGGATGTACCAATCAAAGTGGAAAATAAAACGATTCCAAGTAGCCTAATTGCTAATCTTGTTCAGTGTGCTGGATGTGAGTAGCCTTTTAGCATTTTCAGCTTACTGTTTTGGTTTTATAGCCTGGTACCAAAAGACAGACAGACAAATTAGCAAGTGGCTGTTGAATAAATTTGAGCTGCTAGCAAGCTAGCGTGATCATTTTCTCAGTGATTGGTGGAGACCAAAACAGAGTTAAAGGGAGAGTAAATATTGGACTTAGGCAGATCTTTGCAACTGCAAAATGATATTGTCCTTACTCTTAATGTTAGTGAGCAATATTTTAGCCTATTTGCAAGCCTACATGTTAGCATAGCCTACCTAGTTAGCAAGCTAACTTGCTAACCCTGCAGTAGCGTTAGCGTAGTGTTACTGAGGATTTTGTTTAATTGTACTAACTTCAATTTGGAAAACTAGCTTAGCTCTGAAGAAGCACAGAAGCAGCGCGGTGATGATGTCACAGGGCTGTGATTGGTTGATTGCAATGCTGGTCCAGGAACGCGATGTACGATGTTGATCCAGGAGCATGTCCAACTTGGCAAGATAACATCGTGCTTGGACTTAGAGCCTATAAGCCAATGGTTGGTGGTTAATCGATGTCTTGCCGTTGGTAAGCATCTGTTGCCTTACTTCTTGCAGTGTGTGCAGCTTTGGCACGCGTTGGTCCTTGTCGGCTGTTTTTCACTCAATTCAGCATGTTGAATCAGTGTCGAACCTGCGGCCCGGTGGTGAGAAGAGAAATGGAAGTGAGGAAAGCAAACAAACAGCTAAAGTCAAGAGGGTGTGAAATTGAAACAAACTTATTATATAAGATTTTTTTTTTTAAACTATTGATCTCTTAAGCAGAAAGAGTTTGTTATTGTTTGTGTTGTTGTTCGCTGGTGCTCAGTAAATATAATCTGTTCTTTCAACATCAGGTTGTGTTGTTATTGTGCTAACTGGCTAACAAGCATCTTTAATCCATCTTGTCAGTCTTTCAGTTCACCTTTTTTCAATGATGAATACAGACTTCCCCCGCCTGCTGATAAGGAGAGCTACCTCCTCTCATGCATGCCCAGAATGTACATGCTACTTGGCCTTTGGCTGTAGTGTTTTTGTTGTGATCATGCACAACTTTTTTGGCTGATGTGAAGTGGTGCAACAGTAAGGCTTCCTTGCCACTAGTTGTTTGATGTTGGTTTGGTGTGTCTGGGCCTTGACATTCATCTGGTCACTAGAAACATGACTAAATGACTGTTAATGTTGTTCTGTTTCTGCCTGATGTGTGTCTGCCTGATGTGTAATTACTTTGCTAACACATTAGCTTTAACAACTTTATGCAGCAATAAGATGCCAGATGTTATGTTTTTAGCTAGTTGCGGAGTTTCTCTTTGACCAGAGAAATCAGTTCATGCAGCTTTAGGATGCTATTTGCTAGTAATGTACTATTTACTTTGCTTACTTTGCAGCCAGTGCTCTGGACTAGCATGCTTGTAGTTTTATGCTGCAAAGTTTTATTTTTATCTGATGTACATCATTAAGGAAAGAGCTGTCAGCAGAACTGATGATAAGCAGGAAAAATGCATGAGCAAGGACTCTTACACTGTGTTTAGAGCCTAATTTGGTGAATTCCACACCACATTTTGCATTAAATGCAGAAAGTTTAAGAGCTTTGGTAAAGTGGGGACTTCTTTGTCAAGGGAACAGCCGTGATTGTCAAACTGTCGCCAGAGTAGAAGCACTTATGAGGCCCCATAGGCCGTCCCCTTTATTATCAGTAAATCAAAAATGTCCCAGATCCTCACAGCGCTGCTCTCTGAGGTTTGATAAAAGCCAGCAAAGTGTCCCGAAAACCCAGAGCAGCACAAAGATTCACTGTGGGATCCTGTTACATGAGACAAGAGATGAGGGGAGATAGATGCAGACACACACAGACACAACGGTTTAACTAATGTGGGGTTTGAGGACCAATTTTGAAAAGCAGGATGAGCAACCACACCAGTTTAACACTTGAGGAAACTGTGGGATCATTTTGTAACTTTAAATGCAGAATTCATCTTCATAAAATGTTCTTCTCCATCATTTCACTGGCCACAGAGATGCCCACACACAAACACAGACTGCAGCCCACCCCCTCCTCCCCTCTGTGTCAGCATATGTGTGTGTTCCAAAATAAAAGCCCTTGACGTTGGTCTGCGCCTGCTGTCCTCCACAGCTGGAAGTGTGATTTGCTCAGCGTCAATCTCAACAACACACCCCTCCTGCCCCTCCATCCTGCACAGGAAATTACACTTCCCACTCACTTGCCATGAGCAGAAGTGTGTGTGTGTGTGTGTGTGTGTGTGTGTGTGTGTATATATATGTGTGTCCTTGCACATGGTCACCTGTCTGTTTCTAGTGCTTTATGTGCGCGTGCATGTGTTTTGTGTGTGTGCACGTGAGGTTGCCAAATGTGTTTTCACTCTGTGTGTGACATGAGGGGGGAGGGGCAGAGGGAGGTTCTGAGTAGAAACAGAGCGTCCGATGTTTCATATTACACTCCTCGGCTGGGGAAAAAAAAGAGAAGAAGAAGAGGAGGAGGAGGAGGAAACCTGGGGCTTCTTTTCTTTAGAGGCATTTAACTGGGAGTTTATGGAGGCTGCAGCCGTGGAAAATGAAGATCTCCTCTGTGGTCTTCGCTCTCCTGACTCGAGCACTGCTTGGAGGTAGGAAAAGTTTATTTTGCTTCATACCAAAGTGGATGTGGTGGAGACAAACTGTTTTCCACTATTATTCTGAGAAGCTTTGCAGAAAACACAGAATCAGAGAGGATGTTGGGTTGAAGGGTGAGGAGATGGAGAAGGGTAGTTTTGGTAGATATGAAGTTCTGTTAACTAAAACCTTTCTACATGCTGTCCAGTTTCTGCTGGAATGAACTTTCAAAGTAAGATTGCAGGGTATGTTGGCAAGAAAATAACAAGTTTATGAAAGTTGCATGTGTTTGCAGAGATGAGAGGGAAATCCAAGGTGAAAATTGGTGGTTTTCAAAGTAAAACAGAGCATTTACATTCATTTACGGTGACTCCACAGGTCTTCTGTCAAAACAGATTATTTAATTGGACAGTCTGAGAGTTCAAAGTCAACAAGCAACACCAAAACAACACTTTCCAGCTGTCCCGGTTATACTTTCCTTGTTTTCTTCTGTCACTCACAACTCAATGAAAGACAAAACAGTCAAGAAAAACGGCATAGATTTTAATTACGTGCAGAGCTGAGAGCATCTGAGCTGTGTGACAGTGAAATGCTTGCGTGTCATGGAAAGTGTGAAGTATGAAATTGCGCAAAATTGGAGAAACAGATGTGTGATATATTGTCATGCACCACATGCAGCAGTAAAGTTTGTTCCTCAATATTCATCCAACGTATGTTGTCACATGCCAAAAACAACACGGGTGTCAGCATGACGGGAAGGAGACTGTTGAGCAATAATTCCATTAGATTTGGGAACTATCGTGACTTCAGATGTGACGTATGTCTTTTATCAGTGGAACAAACCTTCAGTTTATTTGTAGGGCAGTTCAAGCTGCTCTTTCAAGTCAGTCAAGCTTGTATTTTAGAGAAAATTTCAGAGGAATCATTTCCTTAAATTCTTGTTAATTGTTCAGTCATTTCTCCTAAACAAGCCAAAGCTTCAGTTGAAATTTACTCCTCAGATTTGACACCATGTAGAAAATTTTAAACTCATCTGAACTGCATGGAAATTTGATGGATACCATAATAGGATGACCTATCTTTGACTTATTCTGGGCACTTATAGGACTCTCTGTCCATGTTGGCCAAAACATTGAACAATCGGGATAAACAGATTATTCTTGACCCTGAAAGGAGTAGTTGGAAAAAACAGATGATGAAAATAATGTCAAATTTAGTAAACATCTTCACTTTCATGACAACTGAGTAAAGGTCTGATACAGTCAAAGGCTTAGGACCCTGTAAGTGGACTTTGAGTGGGGATTGTTTGGTCAACTACTGTTTCCAAGGTCAAGAACTACTGACCTATTCAATCGATGATTTCAGCTTTGCAATGAAAACTCATAAATCCTGCTATTAACCTCAGACAAATCTTAAAATTTTGGGACCACAGTGTCTTACACTGTCAAATTTCAATCAAAGTTAATAAAATCAGCTAATTAAATAATACATTTGCCATTTATTAAATTAGATTATCAGTTTTGAATTTCAGTCATTTAAAATTCCAGATGATCACATTTAAAATCTTACAATATGTTCAACTCTTAATATAATGAGCTAAATGAAGGTGCCACTGACTGTTCACCAAATGCATCAAATGAGGAAACTGTTATTTTATCACTACACCTCCATATGAATTATATTTGGATTTAAATTATATTTATAAACCTTTATCCTTTAATCAATTTATCTATACCTGCTACAGGTCTTTACATATGATTATGTAAGGTGCATAAATCTAAATTTTCCATTTACATGTCAAAATGACTTGAGCCCAGACACTGAAACACTAAGGACACAGTCACACAAGCTAAGTGAACACTGGCAAATATTCGCCTCCTGTTCACTTCCATTCATTGCGAGCCTGGGGCGAATAGAACATTTGTCTCTGATTGGCGAAGCAAATTTACATCTTTGCATTGCATAGAGTTCAACTTTAGTGAACTTGCTACGAAGTCGCACCTCAACCATTAGCAAAGAAGTATGTGCGGAGGAGACATTGATTATTGCTGTGTTTTACCAGCCGATATTGTATGATGTTGGCCATGAATAAGACAAACTGCACCACATGAGAGATGCTGCCTGGCTGGCAGTAAGTTGGGAGACAGACATTAAAAAAAATTGAAAATGTACCAATAATATTGTATTTCGTGGTATTTATTAGCAAGCTAGCTAACATTAGCTACCAAGGTCACTTGCTGTGTGGGTCACATCAATCACTGCCCACATTAATCACAAATATTACCTCATTCGCCTGCCTCATGTGTGACCGTGCCTCAGCGCTGTGTTCATATGGAATCAGACAGCAGACGGAAAAACACCTTCTGGACATCACGGGAAAAAACAAGTAGTCCGACAGAATGGCAGGATTGTGAAATGAAACATGCATGACAATACACTATGATGATACTGTATTGTTTATTGGAATAAAATCTGTTAAATATAATTATTTCATGTTTATTATTTAAATAAATAGAATTTTTCTTGTAATGCCATGTAATTGTCAAGATCACCTGTGTTTTTGCCTTGTGTAGAGGAGCTACGTAACAGCCAGTTGTAAATTCTATTGTGGAAGACAGCAGAAAGTATTTTAACGTTAAATAGCAATAAAGTTACCATTGCTGGTATTTTCGGTCATTGCTCACCTAATTTTACCGATCTTTCTCTCGTCCACTAAAATCATATCCTGTTTGCTCTGTGAACGCAACATAAACAATAGGAAAACAGCTTTTTTGCTGTTCTTTTGGTTTGCAAACAACAAATTTGTGCCATCATCCGGCAGACGGTGGGAATGTTATAGATGTAGTCAGTACTCTCAACATCAGGTTAATATTTTTCAACCTGAGCAGGTTGACCAAAATGCAGAGGGAAAAGATTTCTAAGTCTTTTTTTAGGCAAATTTGTCTACTTAAACAAACTAATGATTTTGGTTTAAATGTGGCTGCTACCATAGTTTCAGTACTTGACTTTACATGATGTTTTTTACAGTGTAGCCAACCATCTGTGCCATGGGCAAAACAATGGACTGACAGGAAACAGCTGAATGTGTTTAAGGAGATGCTTTAACTCTGTCAAAATCAAAGGCTTGCTTTAACCAACATGCAGTCAAGAAAGGAGCACGACTTCATATGTGTTTTGTTAAGACATGACCTGATTCCACGTCTCTGACATCTTTTTCAGCTTAGAAGAGATTGAATATTATCAAATATGACATAAATAGCAGAGACCATCAGTCATCCAAACAAATCCAGACATCTTGATGCTACATACTGCTCCAAATGGTTCTCAGATAACTTGTTTAAATGTTTTACAGATTTGTGTTTGGCCATCAACGTCACCATCACCCCATCCCCCTTCACAGTGGCCCAGGAGGGTCAAAACATCACTCTCACCTGTGTTGTGTCCCAGCGGCGCCGCAATGCTGCTTTACCAGTGGTGAAATGGACCTTCCTGCCAGAGGGCACAGACCGGCCAGAGGATGAACTCCTCATCGCTCGCGTCAATATGAGGAAGGCCCGTTTCTATGGCAACTACACAAAGAGTTTCCCGTGGCCTAAAATGAAGCTGACGGTGGTGAAGCAGGGGAAGATATTTGACCTGGTAATCTTGAATGTGTCTGAGGGGGACCGGGGGCTCTACATGTGCCGGGTGCAGGAGTTTAAAAAGCACCAGGACCGCTGGAAGGCCTCTTCAAACTGCACCGCCGCCACTGAGCTCAGAGGTGAGGGCTGGACTTGTTTAATTTGACCCCGTTCTTTTCCACATTAGACCACCTTAGTGCAGTCAACACTGAAGCCAGGCAAGAAACAGTGGGTACACATTTGTAAAGGTTAAAATATGGTGCTTAAAGAGTTTCTTGAAGGGATGCTCCACCCAAAGTCTTTTAAGTATGAAACACTTATAGGCAGGAGAGGCAACTTTAGTTTGTATTTTCCTCCTTCACAGGAAGTTATGGTCAGCTTGGATTTGTGTTAATTATAGGTTTTATGTCTGACAAAAAATTAAATATTTTACAGAAACCTATTTTCCCGCTGCCCATACATATGATCAGTATGTTCCAAACACTCATATTTTGCCAAATGACTAAGCCGGAATAGAGTGGCTCAGACGTGGGTACTCCTAATGTGCATGTGTTATTCAGCCTGGTCTCACTCCCAGTGCGTCACACATTGGGTGGGATGGGAGGTTGATGGGTCCAACAAACACTGGACTTTGACCCAGGGGAGCAGTGTTCGAGACCAATAAACAACAGCATTGGTTACAGCCTTTTTGGCCACATTTACGGCACTCAAAACTGCCACATCCAAAATCTTTTCCTAAACTGCTGACCCCTTCTTACTGCCGAACCCGTCTGAGTCTAGCTACGATGCAAAAGGCTCCCCTGGCATCATTTTAGGCTTCTGTCCCATCAGCAAAATATGATGTTTGTTAATTTTGGTATATGCTGTTAAGCAGCTGCTACAGAGTTAATCAGGAATGATTCATAGAACACTCAATCTCTCTCTTTCTCAAATGGGGGTATGGGTACCCCTAAGGGTACTTAGGAGTACTGCAAGCACTTCATAATAGCGTGCCCCGGGGCCCCCTGTAACTACCTTACGCCACTTCTTCCAGCCATCGGTTATTCAAAGTTCTTCAGGAGCTACTTGTTAGCTAGTCATTAATTAACAGCTGGATCCTGATTTGTTGTCATTTTGTTTTGGTCAGTACTCAGAAATGAGTGTTCTTTCTTGCATGTGTTACTACAGTGGCTTCAATAACATTAGGACATCCTTTTATGGTTGCCCAATATGCACATTAGACAGAATTATAAACATAAATATCTATTGTGCTCAAGAACTCTTAAGTAGCATGGCCTTGGTTGTGACTCATTAGAATTCCTGTCTGCGAATTGACAAGTATCCAATAACAAAGCAATGTCTTTGTTTAAAATAAGTGGAGTCTGAACTAAAATTGGGGTCTTGAGCCAAAGACGGTGGGGAACCTCTGGCACCGAGCTGCTCTACTTCACTCTTGGAAGAAGAAACCAGTAGCTGTAGCCCAGTTTCTCACAGAATGACATCACTGCTTTAGATGGTGCAGGGCGGAGACTTGACAGCTATTTCTACAACCACAACAGAAGCAGTGACAAATGCTGTTTTGATAATAATAAGACCGCAAAAAGTTCTCTCAGACGCCAGGTTTGACTGCAGAGATCCTTCATGGCCAGCAGCAGAGAACTGTGACAGCTATTAAGGTGCTCCTGTGAACACATGAATTTGTTTGAGGGTATAGCTGGAGAAAGAGCATGGATGCCCTGTTAACTCTCTCTGCTGGAGTATGACTAATCTGCAGGAGAGGCAAGGGGAGTACAAATTTGTGCTAGCTCTTTCTGACAAATGCCTCCAAATATCAGTTTAAAGCAACCAGGACGATATCCATAGGGCTTGCAGGCCTAAACAGGAGCCCTGAATAAACCCAAATTGTGGTAACAATACACTGAAGGCAGCAGAAAACCTTTTGTCCTGGGGGAGCAGTTCTCCATCTCCAGTAGTAGCATTTTCTCTGACCACAGCTGGATGATGTAATCCATCTGGCTGAGGAGGCAGTGCAGTGGGTTCACTGAGCAAAAGCACTGTCCTGCTTTTGATTTGGGAGGGGAAATGTCATTGGTTAGGAGCAAGTCTGGAGATAAAAAGGATCCTCCATCGCAATAAGTTGCGGCTTTGAATGAGTAGATGATCTTGGAGACAGAGCAGAGAGAGTGTGAGGTTTCAGTGCCACCGCTGGCACTTGAGACGTTCACACAACGGAATGGATGACAAATCTACTGGTACCAGATACAGCTCAGAAATCCCTTCACGTTCATAAAACCAGAAAACACACTTTATAAGCTTTGTGATTTTTTCCTCTACGTCTGTCAAGGTTACTGTCTTTGAAAAATATGCAGTTTGCAATGATAATAGGAGCAGATTTACCACATGAAGTCATTTTTTAATTAATGGGTCCTACATTTTAGACAGAGGTACACAAGAGCAGGCTTCTTATTTCTAGCCAGCATGCATCAATTGGCTGACTGACATTAAAACTAGTCGGTAGCAGATTTCATGAGCTGTAGCCACCCAGCAAAATAAGACAGACATTAGCTTCATGAGTGGGATGAAAACATTATCTCATATTGGACCTCTAGTGTTTCCAGCTTACCAAATTTATGCACTTGAGAGCTACATCATGTATGTATCAAGTGCAACAAGTTGTGGCTTTGACAGAGTACAGTCTCATGTAGATTGTTCTAAAAGATTGAAAGAGCTGCTAACATTAGCTTAAATTTCAATAGCATCCAGGAGGGACTTCCACAAAATGGGGAAATACTACACGTCTGGTGTGCTAGTCGTCTATGTTTGTGTGTGTGTGTGTGTGTGTGTGTGTGTGTGTGTGGTATGGTGGGGTGGGGGTTCAAACTACTGTAGACCTAGTTAGTCAACAATAGCCTCAGAAATAGGGAATGGGAATGTGTTGTCATCAGTAGCGACTTGGCTATTTTGGAAGAATAAGGGTAAGAGTGTTTCCAAAAGAAATGCTGAACTAACACAAAACACAAGTCAGTGAATAACATTGAAAACTCTGAATGTAATATATCAGTTATGCAGTAATATGTGTTTGCATTTAGTTAGCATGAAATTAGCCAGTTTATCTTTTGAATCAGTCACTATGTTTACTTGCACACAATTCTCCAGTTTTAGCCTGCATTCTGAAAAAGACAATAATCCTTTGATACAGTTTACAAGTCTAATGAAAATGAAACTTCCACTAATATTCCCATTTATATGAAACCATGCATACTCTGAATAACTTGCCATAACATGTTGTTTATCATGCCAACATACAGAACAGTGGAACTGCTGGAGTTGCTTGTCATTTTGATGTTTTGCATCAAAATAGGATTTTTTTCTTCAAATTTTCTACCAGCGGTGGACTTGTTGGACCACGCAAACACAGCCTCCGTCTTTCAATCTTTCAACCACCTTCTGGTTGGTGTTGTGATATCTGTGCATACCCGAAAACCTGTCGATATCCAAGTCTTTCATAATGTTTAAAAGTTGGTGTGTTCCTCCCTCTGACTAGAAATGTGGGCTTTTCTTTTGGGCATCATCTCTACCCCAGCCTCGCAAACTCTTGACTAGTTGGTTTGCGTACAACATCTCTGTGACATCACACTGAGCCGACCGTAAACAGTTGAGACTCATTTTACGAATGTACTTTATACATGTACAAATATTGTAATTAAAACCTGAATAATACCAACAAATAACTTCAAATTTGTAATATTTGGCTCATTTGCCTCTGTTAAATGCTTCTCTGTATATCGACTTTTGTTTTTCACACTTACCTAAACTTGAACAATTGACATTAGAGAACTGATGAAACAAACAATGACAAATGATACACTGGCAGCTACAGACACTTATCATTCCAAGATGGCGGCACCACTTCGCTACTCCACAGTTCCCATTCCCTCTAATGTTCGGTTACTTCTTTAGGTAACATAGGCTAGTTAGCTGAGCAAACTGGCATTTGCATTTTGTGTAAGAGCACATAAACAATCTGTTTAATCTTATTTTACTCTTGGTTTTGGAAAGGCAACAAAAAAAAGACATAATCTTAGCTAATAGACCTGCCACGCCTAGTTACAGCTTCTAATATATGATTTGGCAATCATAACAGTGATGGGCGAAAAAGGAACAAACATCTTATTGAACAACTCTTAGTGTCCGGTATATATACCTGGTTAGCCTGTCAAACGTCTGAGTGCTCATGAATCCCCAACATTTTCTATCGCCCACTTGCTGTTATTGTAGGGTGCTGCTCATGCTGCCTTCTATGGTGAGTCAACGAGAAGTGATTAAATAGGACTAGTCCAGACACCATGCCTGCTGCAAGCGCTGAATGAGACAATAAGCTGACAATGGCACTGAAGAAACAAGCAAGGGGAGATTAAATCGGACATGAGTCAAGACCTCTGCCAGTGAAGGCCAATGGTGCATTCGTGTGTTCCTCTGACGGTGGATCTTCCAACTTCAGTGTGTTCATGAGCTTTAAGTTTTAATGTGGAAATAACATGGATACTACAAAGAGGATGTGCTGAATTTTGCTGCTCAGAGCAAAGGAAACAAATAGGGTGAGCCATGAAATATGATCAGAACTCTGACACCATATTATGCAGACTGATCAAAACTTAAAAGGTTTGATATACAGTACAGGCCAAAAGTTTGGACACACCTTCTCATTCAATGCGTTTTCTTTATTTTCATGACTATTTACATTGTAGATTCTCACTGAAGGCATCAAAACTATGAATGAACACATGTGGAGTTATGTACTTAACAAAAAAAGGTGAAATAACTGAAAACATGTTTTATATTCTAGTTTCTTCAAAATAGCCACCCTTTGCTCTGATTACTGCTTTGCACACTCTTGGCATTCTCTCCATGAGCTTCAAGAGGTAGTCACCTGAAATGGTTTTCCAACAGTCTTGAAGGAGTTCCCAGAGGTGTTTAGCACTTGTTGGCCCCTTTGCCTTCACTCTGCGGTCCAGCTCACCCCAAACCATCTCGATTGGGTTCAGGTCCGGTGACTGTGGAGGCCAGGTCATCTGCCGCAGCACTCCATCACTCTCCTTCTTGGTCAAATAGCCCTTACACAGCCTGGAGGTGTGTTTGGGGTCATTGTCCTGTTGAAAAATAAATGATCGTCCAACTAAACGCAAACCGGATGGGATGGCATGTCGCTGCAGGATGCTGTGGTAGCCATGCTGGTTCAGTGTGCCTTCAATTTTGAATAAATCCCCAACAGTGTCACCAGCAAAACACCCCCACACCATCACACCTCCTCCTCCATGCTTCACAGTGGGAACCAGGCATGTGGAATCCATCCGTTCACCTTTTCTGCGTCTCACAAAGACACGGCGGTTGGAACCAAAGATCTCAAATTTGGACTCATCAGACCAAAGCACAGATTTCCACTGGTCTAATGTCCATTCCTTGTGTTTCTTGGCCCAAACAAATCTCTTCTGCTTGTTGCCTCTCCTTAGCAGTGGTTTCCTAGCAGCTATTTGACCATGAAGGCCTGATTCGCGCAGTCTCCTCTTAACAGTTGTTCTAGAGATGGGTCTGCTGCTAGAACTCTGTGTGGCATTCATCTGGTCTCTGATCTGAGCTGCTGTTAACTTGCCATTTCTGAGGCTGGTGACTCGGATGAACTTATCCTCAGAAGCAGAGGTGACTCTTGGTCTTCCTTTCCTGGGTCGGTCCTCATGTGTGCCAGTTTCGTTGTAGCGCTTGATGGTTTTTGCGACTCCACTTGGGGACACATTTAAAGTTTTTGCAATTTTCCGGACTGACTGACCTTCATTTCTTAAAGTAATGATGGCCACTCGTTTTTCTTTAGTTAGCTGATTGGTTCTTGCCATAATATGAATTTTAACAGTTGTCCAATAGGGCTGTCGGCTGTGTATTAACCTGACTTCTGCACAACACAACTGATGGTCCCAACCCCATTGATAAAGCAAGAAATTCCACTAATTAACCCTGATAAGGCACACCTGTGAAGTGGAAACCATTTCAGGTGACTACCTCTTGAAGCTCATGGAGAGAATGCCAAGAGTGTGCAAAGCAGTAATCAGAGCAAAGGGTGGCTATTTTGAAGAAACTAGAATATAAAACATGTTTTCAGTTATTTCACCTTTTTTTGTTAAGTACATAACTCCACATGTGTTCATTCATAGTTTTGATGCCTTCAGTGAGAATCTACAATGTAAATAGTCATGAAAATAAAGAAAACGCATTGAATGAGAAGGTGTGTCCAAACTTTTGGCCTGTACTGTATTTACATGAATCAATTTGAAAGAACCAATTCTGTGAAAAGCATCAGGTGAGTGGTTTAGTGAACTGTCAGTTACTTTGTCTTGTCTTGTTAGTGAGTCGGAGTTGGTAGTTCTGGGATGTCCTCTTCTGTGTTTGCTTCTTCTGCTAATGAAGTTTTGTTTTTGTGTGAATAGTGATGCAAAAGCTATGACAGATTTTCTTTTATTTACTTGTAACAGACTGAAAATGTCTCACTTTGGGGGTTTTTTCCAAGAGAAAGAGACACCAAGCGTTTAGAGCAGCAAATAGTCAGTGTTGTGTTGCATCAAAGATCAGCAGAAAGCAGTTGGAGAGGCATTTATGTGAAACTGCTTCTTTGAGAGTGTCACAAAGTGCATCACAACATTTCATTATTGCGACAATCTAAAGACAATTCATATTATTTAAGCTCATTGCTGTGGTACTGTCAGTGTTCAGCAACACTAGACGTTGCTCACCACATTTTCCATGGAAGCACTCCTGCAGGCTGTGACTTTCGGGGTGTCCACGGCCAAGTCTGGGCCCGGGCAGACACGCAGTCCCTACCAAGAGCTGTTGACATTGGCCCTGACACGGAGTTTCCCTCCCAAAAGTAGAACAGACGGAGTCCAGAGAGACTCAGCAGAATTGGAACAAGAGATAGTTGTGCTGAGGAAGGTGAGGTTCAAATGTTTGTCTGCAGTGACAGTCTAGTGGGCAGCTGGCTCGTGTCTGGCTCACAACCTTTTGTGGTTTAGGATGTGGAGAGCTATTTTCATCGGAGGAAGCGCCGGTCCATTGTGGTTTCAGAGATATTAATAAAAAAGCCTACAGCGACATTTTTGAATGAATACTGCAATTATGACATGAATGGCAATACATGTAGAAAATAAAACGACATTATTTATTTTTTCATTACACAAACGGAGTGAAAGGAAGCCTAAAATACTGCCCTATTTTAGCAGGCTGTTGAGAGACTACCTCAAAACGTTTTGCAGCCTCTTGAAATTTGTATGTTACATTGCTTATCTATGGATTTAGATTGATTTTCTATTTAAACCGTCAAATTTGATCAAAGGCTAAATGGAAAAATAAAGTATGGCATCACCCAGATGTGCCAGTCACTGACACCCTTCTGTAACATTGCCTATAATGGCATGACAAGATACAAAAACCTTTTGGGGATATTTTTGCGGGTGGCACACTAGAGGAAGTGGCAAGGCATTGATACATGAAAAAAAATAGAACAATAAACACTTAATTTTGGGTGGTAATTCAATACATGACATAGTAAATGTAATAACATTACTCGAAATGCTGTTAGTAATGCATTATATTACTTTGATACTACTAAAAGTAATATATTGCTGTAATGCATTACTTTCGGAGCATTACTTTTGTAACACGTTAACCCCAACATTGTTGGTCAGTGACATTTCTGTTTCATTGTATTGAGCCACATAGCCTACCTACATAGCAGTGGGATCCTAAATCAATGCATCAAAATTAATATTTTGTCTTGATTAATGTAAGCTTATATGACAAGAGGTGTTTCAACACCATTCTTTCCTTCCCGATGCTGATTCCGATATTCACCTTGCATATCGGCCAATACCGGGTATCAATCCGATAACATTGCGTTTAAAAAAAAATTAACAGCTGTGTACTACTAACCCAGAATGGATGTGAAATGATTGCTATCATTGTAAGCCATGACTTAAGTTAAACCCTAAACTGGTGGGACTCTCCAGTGTAAAATACTGCCTAGTTGCTGACATTTTCATAACAGATAACATTGTACTTGTTGGAGCCACAATGACATTCTTTGTATTTGTTTTGATTCCTCTTTGAATAATGGTGACTTCATGCAGTTTTGTTGTTTGTACATGAGGTGGCACACAAGAACAGGTAACGCAAGTAATACTGGTAAGGTGCCCGTTATGGGCAGCAGGTGTGTGACAGGGTAAGCAAACAGTTTTTTGACTGTGAAGTGTGGCAGCAGGAATAGTTTGTAGCATGGAAACTAAAATTGATCAGTGGAAACTTGGACACTTAACTGTTGAATGGACTCTTACCTGTGAACCTTACCTTACCAAAGATGAAATTAAATGGGTCACCGCACACAATGAAACCGGATGAATTGGTAATTTATTGTTGCTGCCCAAAAAACGCGTCTGAAAAGTTCTCCCTGTTCACCCCGTCAGAGCCTTAAATGTAACGTTTTTTATTGAAAGACTCTACAATACTTTTTACCGGTAATAGTTCTTCTCCGCCGCTGGTCTAAAATAGTAGTTGCAAGTGGCTGCGGGCTGCACAGCGCAACTTACTGTGTGGCTTACTGTTTTAGAATGGCGAAGAAGAATTGATTTCCAAAGTTAGTTCTTAAATTACAAGGTATTGGATCAATGCATCAATTTGCTGGCGCGCCAATACCCAAACCAGCATTTTAAGCAGTATAGGAGGCATTTCCGACACTGGTAACAGTATAGGAGCAACCTTAATGACGAATGGTAATGCACTGATGATAGGTTTTGTGGGGTTAGTAGCACTAGCTGTCAAATGTGCATGTACAAGTGTCATGCAGAAACTGGCACTGTATTTTGCAAAAAGTATCAAGTCTTTTTGAAATATTTATATATCTGTATTTGATATACACTTGAGATTGATGAAAGCTGGGTCTGAATTTCTTAATCCAAACTCCCATTTCACTCATTAGAATCTGGGTCTGAAAATCTGATTCCACATTTAATCCAACCTATGTAGTAAAAGTAATAAAAACTAATCATGTGTGACTCTATACTGAAAAAGTTTATTTCTAATGGTAAGAAATATAATTTAAATTTGGTGAATGGTGTTCTCTTGGAGCAGGAAACATGATACATTTTTGGTTAATTAGGGATGTAAAATCCAGGTAAAAATAAGCTTAAATGTTGAGGGACTTGTGAGAGACTGATTTATAGAAGTAATGGTCAAAATCGAAGTTTTGCAGCCTTAGACATTCTGACTTTAATTTTGTTGCATGAGTTTAGCTCCAAAACTGCCACATCCTACATTTCCCATAATGCAATTTAATAGCATCAATTATTAGACCCTTCCTGCCTGGTAAATGCTCACATCTTTTAAAGTTTGTATCCCTATTTCTTTATATAGGCTATTAAAAGGTTGCCCATTTGAATCTATAATGTTCAGGGGAAACAAAATGAACTCAAAAGGAAAATATTCAATTTTGTCACCATTTGAATGATGACTGATGACCAAACACTTTGAAAAACGCTATCCAGCATCTGAGTAATTGTCATGGGAGGGCCAAAGCTCCAACAACACTGGAAAACTGCACTATTTTTGCCCAATGGCCCAGCAGGCAGTGGTATTTCTTCCCAGTATCCACACCAACGGTTGACAGCTATGATAAACATCAGCTTCACATCTGAGGGGTTAAAAACCCCTCTGAGACTGCTGCTCCCACTCCTCACTGCACATGAGATACAGCAGATGACTGAGACTTTGTATGTGTCTTTGTGATGTCAAACTGATGGAATTCCTGAGGTCGGATAACATTAGGTGACCAGGTGTTTCCACAATCACACAAAACTCCCATTACCCTACTTACTACTGCTATAAAAAACAAATCCAGAGAGGTCATAGGGTTTGGTAGAAAAGCACAGTGTGGACACGGCCTCCTCTTGGCATAAACAAACCAAACTCCTAGGTATTTCTATACCATGTGGGCGACTGCAAGTTAACAAGGGAGCTTCTAAGAGGACACACGGCACACGGACGTGGCTGGGGTTTAAGTATAGCAAGAACAGGGAACTCTGGGTATTGTATTGGCAAATTCACGAAAAAAAAGTCAGAAATATCACAGCTCTATGGTCACAAACATCTCCGTTGAGTTTTCTTTTAGAAGCCAAGAAAAATAGGCCTGTATTTGTCACCATAATGGAGACACAGTGAACAAATGTACTGAAAGATTCTCTGAGGAAAAGGTGCAAATAGACAACAGGAAGTAAAAGGGTGAATTATTCAAAGCTTTGTTAAGACGTACAACATCGCTGTGTAGTTCCATTCATCTCCAGTTATTTATAATGCAGTAAATTAGAGCAGTGACTGACTCAGTAGATGGTGAAGACACAGATATCATTATTCACTCCAGTCTGTGTCTGTGTATTGATGTTTACAGTGTTGGGTTTGTTGGGGCACAAAAAAGAGCCACAAATCTGAAACACAGTCAGCAAATGAATGCAACCCAGTGGCTCCAATGAACAAAAAGTAGTGTGTGTGTGTGTGTGTGAATGTTTCCACTGTAGTCCGATGCAGTCTTCAGCCTTTCAAGAGTTGCTTTAAAAAGAAGCCATTTTCTAGATGAGGATAAAAGCCAGTTTAATGACATACAGTACAACAGATTTATCCCGTTTCTGATTATTCCAACATGTACAGCTGCCACACTGACAGAGCTACACACAACCAGAGGCAAAAACACCACATAAACGTCATAGATGTTATCGAGATTTATGCTGTGAATAATTGACTGTGAAGGAAGGGCGGGCCTTTCAATTAAATCAGCTGCCATTTCAAACAAGTAGGAGAAAACTGTGCAGCGAGACAGTGTTTATATTTGCTGTAGCTGTACTATAGATACCATTATCTACAACACACACTGTGGATTTAAGATTTTCATGAGCAATGATGGTAATAGGGAAAAGGGAACATTACAGAAATAGTGTTATCATCTAAAATATGCCTTTAACACAAGCTTTGCATATTACATAAAAGTCAAATGTAGACCGCTGACAAGTTATTGTAACATCGCTAGGTCATTGTTGCAAACATCTGCTGCAAGCTAACACTAGAAACTTTAAAGCTTGAACTGATTTTGCCTGTGATATTCTGAACAAAATATTTGGTTTATGTTAAGAAAACTTAGCTAATGCATAATAAATAGCTTCTGCTGTTGCGGTTGCTGTTCACCGCTCCCTCAGGGGATGGGTCAAATGCAGAGAACAAATTTCACACACTCAGGTGTGTGACAATCAGTGGAACTTTAACTTTAACTGTTAATGTCTAGATAATCTGAGGTTTGAAATGCATGTGTGAAAGGAACTTTGGTTGGGTTGGGTAAGTTTAGGCATAAGTAGTGAGATTGATTAGGTTTAAGTTGAGAATATCAGGGTAGGTAAATCAGAGGCAGAGCAGGGTCATGCCTTCACCATTATAAGTAGGCTAATTAGCCACACGCTTCTGTTTGTTTTCGGAATAACCAGCTGTTGGACAGAGAGGTTTCCAGTCGGACATTTTCTAGGCTAATGGAGCTTATTTCTTTCTCCATTGCTGACTAACAGTATATTTGCTATCAATTCCTCCTTGGAAAGCAAACCACGCTACGTCTTTTATCATATTATCAGCTCTGTTAGTGTCATTTTGCTCTCTGTTTTTGATTGGTGGCAGTTTTTGAAAGTCTGAAAGTCCCAAGCATCAAGTTCACTAGATGAGTGAATCTGATATCCTGTGTTTCACCACACATTTGATTTCATCTAAGATTAAGCACAGGCTTTGATTTAGTGCAGTCCTAACCCATTTAAGCTGCAAACCATCTCATATGTACAAGGTCAATATTTGGCAAAAAAAACCTCTAATAATCCCGAACCAAATCTTCCACTTTTTTTTTGTCTACCTTGCCTTTAAATGTGATTAAGGCCGGTGTTTTCAAACAGCAGAATGTAGGTCACATATGGTCAGTGTAGGGTTAGTGGTTTCACAGATGGGGACAGAATCCAAAGGTATCTTCACAACAGAGAACAGCCTGAGGACTGTTGGGTCCATAAAAGCCTGTCAACCAACAGTGTAGAGAAAAGGGTTAAGGAAAATATTTCAAGGTGAAAATGTCAAGCACCTGGATTTTTAAAAAATGATAACTGAGTTCCAGTAAACAGCAGAGAGTGATCTTATAGGAACTCTACGGAAAATTCACCTTTTGGGCAAAATGCTAATACGGCTGCTTAGTATGTTTACTTTCCTAAACTGGCATTTAGCTTTTAGCAATCTTATAAGTTTAGTGCAAGCTATATGTGCAACATGGATCTATTAAACTTGGGTACGCCATCTAGTTTGATGTATGCTGACATACATACTGAGGATGCTCCACGGGTTATTACTTCTCCAACTGTGTCTGTGTGTGTTTGCTAAGCTGTTGCTAAGTTGCTAAGCTGCTCACCTCCTTCTTTACGTGATCATTGTAAGAGCTGGAGGACACATCATACAAGGCTTCTGCTGCTACAACTCCACAAGGTTTTCCTGTTTGCTGGAATCCCACACATTTCCTTTAGCGCGTTTTGCCTCCATGGCGAGCTGCTATCCATCTGCTTGTTTGGATATAGCGCCTGTGTGTCGTTTCATGCTGTATTTCTGTTGGTAGGTTAGTAGACGTAGGTCCTAACTTTGATCACAAGACCGTGACAATGGCCATACTTGAACCTCTCACTGTGCGGCGTGGGACTACCGTTTTAAAGCCATAACCAAAGATATCACCACGTTTCTTTCAAGTTGGTTATCTTTCATCTGGGACAGCCCAAAATCACACAGTGTATACCGGGCTTATCACAGTGCTCTGGGAACTGGTGAAAGAAACTGTTTGCATTCGGCTGTTTGGTAGAAGGGTACCCTGTTATTGCTGGTGGTGAAATTTAGGTTTTAAGTTATAGTAAATATCCTACTGCTTAATGTGATCTTTGACATTTTTAATTCATGCTTAGGTTGTTCCACACAGCTTTGTGCCACTGGCTGTGAATTTAATTTAATCCCTGCTGAAAGAGATTCGACTGGGAGGTCGTCCTAAGTGTTCAATAATCTTTTGGTGTGCATCCACGGTTTTATGTGTCTATTTCCCCAGAACCAACAGAAAATACCCCTTCCTCCTTCTATTCAGCAACGGATGAAGGAAATTATGTTGATTTAGTGCACATTTACTTTAATACTGCTGCAGAAATTCAATTCCAAAAGGAACAGATTTGTGAAAATACATGCAGGGAGGATCCATGTCATAGTGTCTGCTGTAGAGATAGTTTTTGAATCCTCTGAAGCCTGCTTGTAGACAGACAGTCAGTCAGTCAGTCAGCACGCAACACAGCCAGTCTGCCTGTGGGAAAGTCTCCAGCCGGCGTGGCGAGCCTGCCTGTCGTCAGCTGCTGGTGGTTTGGGGTATTTCAAGATACCCTGGTGGGTGTCACTTCACGAGCTTCCTACCACCAGCTCAGCAAGAGTACAGCGGTGTTAAGACTACTGTGGTCAGATAGGGTGGAGAAATGAGTGAGTGTGTGGGGTGAGATTTCAGGTTGAGCATGGGAAACATATTTTCTCAGATATTTGGGACCCGAGCAGCACATAGCTGGGATTCTCATTACACAGATTAGAGCTGCATTCACATGCCATTGATTCCCCATTGGTGCTCAAATTTGATTTTGGGGGTGTAGCAGTTATCTTCTCTATGCTGGGATGTCCAGTAAGTCATACCTATATCAGATATGGTGATGCTAAAAAGACTAATTCAGAATAATTTTAATGAGTATCTCTTCGTTCTTATTTTGGTGTGCACTTTTAAGTTTGTATGAACAGACTGTTTGCTGAATCCCTCCCTCAAACACTGATCATCCAGTCAGTGCTTAGCAACTGTAATTAAGTATGGTCGGACTGTCAAGCAGTTTAATATTTTTTCTTATGACACTGTAATTATAGTGCTAATTTATTTAAATACAAAAACAATTCTGCTCCTTTATGTCGATGACTTATAGGGATCATTAATTGAGCATGCTAACTTTACTGCTGTAAACTTTAGTCTGCTCTGCACCACAACTGAGTTATCAAATACCATATTCTGTGTGTAGCCATCAAATGTATATTTAAGATCTTTTGCAGCATTTTAACCTCTTTTTTGCCACCTAGGACATTAAAAAGTCAACCAGAGGTGTTCGTAGAGTTAGCAATAACTAAATAGTTAGCTACATCTCACAAAAATCTGCCAGCAACAGTCAATTAAACTGGCCACATCAGTGGCAGCTAACTTAAAATAAAAAGTCAGTGTTAGTCTTCCTTTGTCTCGAGTCAAGGACCCATTGTTATGGGGTGTCCCCGAATTTGCCAACACATTCTCACTCCAACCTCGTCACATATTGACGTTTTGGTCATGGACTTTCCACGTCCACATGCGATGTGCAAGGTACCCTGGGTGTGTAGGTTGTTGACGCTCTGGGACACCGTGTCAAGTTCTCTTCTTTCAAGATACACTTCCATCATCACAGGAAATTTGCTGTTTCAGTCTCTTTCATAATCACACTACGTCAGTACAACACCGTAAATTGATGTTTTTTTTCCTTCAACAACAAACACACATGGTTGGGTTTAGGAAAAAAGGTTTTGGCTTAAGAATCTTAGGGGACGCAAACACCACTATCTCCGGTCAAAGTCAGTGTTTGTTGGACCCATTTACCACCCCTCCTGCCTGCACCCTTTCGCCGCCTTAACTTTCGTCCTTGTTCCGCCGAGTTCCCCTCTGACATCGCCAGGTGCCAATAAACAATAACAGCAACTGTCCGCGTATCATGCTGACGTTAAAGGACGCCTTTTCCGTTGGTTTCTGACACCCAAGCGTTGGATTTCGACGACTTCCTAGTAAGACTGGGTTCAATTTGCATTTCATAGGATAGCAAAGGCTTGACCCATCCTGTTCTCCCTCTTAATGGCTAGTACTTGTTGGCTAGTACTCATTTCCTTCATTGGTTGGATTGGTTAGGTTTTGGCAAGAGGTGTAAGATTGATTAGGGTAAGAATGTCAGGGTAAGCCAGTCAGAGGCAGAGGAAGGCAGAGTAGGGCAGGTCATGGATTCGCTATCCTAGGAAATGCAAATTTGCCCCCTGGTAGCCCAGTTGTTCGGACTACTTCTCACATGCAACGTACATGGTTCGATTCCTGGCAGAGGACCTTTACCTTGTGCCATACCTCTCTCACATTGTTTTCTGTTCTCCCTCAATACTGACTATAAAATAAAAGCAAAAAAGCTTTAATAATTAAAAAATGTAATGGGACACATTGTCCAGAAAATTATTACAAATTTACCAGAGGTAAATCAGCCACTGTTATGAGCATAAACTGCATAAAAGAAAACTCAACAGGTGTAGCAACATAACTGTTACGGGCACGGCTTCACTTTTGAGGTGTTCTCACGATGTCAGTTGATTTTATGTGTCTTGTTGTTCACTGTTGTCTCAGGCAGAACCAGTAAATTTGACTTCCTGCCGTTTCAAACAAAGCAACTTGAAATGTTCTACTGCTTGTGAAACAAATGGACAGGGATCTGAATGTACCTTGCAGCATTTTGTTATCCATGTTGTTGATGTCTGAAAAAGAAAAAAAAAAAGTCTAAGGTGGGACATGCAGCCACTTAATAGGCACAGGTTGCTTTGTTTTACCACAACAGTTTATTATAAAGCTGACAGCAAGGTTATTGGTCGGAGCATGGGTGGATGTGAGGTAAATGTTTACTATGATGCATAACTCTTAACCAAATGTTTGCATTAATTCATCCAGCAAAGGTTAAGGCTGATCCCTCTGGACAGTGATTCAGAGATGGGATCAGGGAGGGAGGAGGCCGACCTCAGCTCGTTGTCTTCCTACAATTAGCTTTATTTAAACTCCAGCCAGCGTGTAATCAGGCGGCAGGGAGGCCACAGTGATGACTACGGACTTTACATGCTCTCTTCTCTTTCTTTCTCCGTGTAGTGCACGTCCTACCGGCCACCAAGGCCAAAGAAAGCCTGTGGAGCTTGTTTGAAGGTAAATCGTCATATTTTTAGTGTGTTTGAGTGTGTGTGTGTGTGTGTTTGTGGTGAACTGGCACTGTATCGTCCTTGGCAGGCAAAAATAGCCCAACCCAAAGGATATAGTGCAGTGCCTTAAATAGCTCTGCAAAACATGTACTTCTTTTTTTCCTTATGATTTTTGTGTACAGTGAAGCAATAAGCCTGAGGCTGATGTGTGTGTATATGTTTCTGTGTTTCAGATGTGTACCTGTGTGCAGTGCTGATCTGCTCAGTGGGTTTGCTGTGTATGTGCATGTTCACAGTGACAGTAACCTGTCAGTACATACAGAGGAAGCAGAGGTTAAAAGGTTAGCAGCAACATCATATCCTGTTTCTATTATTTTCTCCATGTTTTCTCTCTACAACTCCTCTCCTAAAGTATAATACCTATTGTCTCCACATCTGTTATTATGTTTCTAAGTGTGTCATATCTCTGCAGATAATTACCACTTGGTCAAAAGCCCACAGAACAGGTAAGATTTTAGGACGACACAGCCTCCAACAATAGCCACAAAAGCTAACAAACATTCAGATGTTCTCAACTGCACTGAACCTCTGGTAATCTGATCTCAATCCAGCTCAGGAGAAACAGTCACCAGTGTGGTCAGTGTGTCTCCTGCTCTGCCTAAGAAGGAGAGGAGGTACAGGAAGAAAAGGAGCAGAGACTACCAAGAGGAGATACCACCAGAGATACCGGCAAAAGGTAAATAAGAGTCCCTGGGTGCATTCAAACCTACAGTTTTGTCATAGGTAGCTCATTTATTGCACATCTACTTACTCTTGGTTTATTTTGTTCTGCTTGGCTTTCCCAACATGAACATGCCCGCATTTGAGGTCAACATCAACCACTTTCACATGTAAACTTCAGAGTTATGTTGTAACGTGGAATGCCATGTATCTTTTTTCACTGAAAGCAAAAAATGTTTTGAAAGTTATTTTGAGTTCAGCACCGTCCCAATGATGATCATCATGATGTGGTAGAGTTCCCAAATCCTTAAATTTCCTCCCAACTCACTGCTGATGTTTTGAAAGGGAAATACTGCTGTTTGGAAAGTTTAAAATATCTTAGGGCTGACCCTGTTGAATGTTGCTGTTTGGTGCAACTGATACTGATACTGCAGCTGTTTGAAGCAGTATTAGTTGTTGGGCTTTTTGGCCACTCAGGGGAAAGCAGCTGCCGGTATCTTGCAATATCACAACCATCTTGACAGGTTTGCATTACTGGTGGCTCGCATTTGTGTGCAAACCACCAGTGGTTTCGACCAATCAGCACAATCAGCATCCAATGAGGAGCTACTGGTAGCTACAGGCGTGGTTTAGGTGTGTGTGACAACACGAAAAGGCAACTGTTAGAACAACAATGGCAGCTCCTGAAGAAGTTAGCACAGACGCTTGATAACATCAGTTATATCAGAACTAGAGAGTGTTTCTTTATTGAAAGACAAGCAAAGGGGGCGTCAGAAAAAATGTCATCATCTCCCTGACTGGCCAGTGGTAGACGATGATCATTATGGTGAATGTGTGAACAAACATTTCCTGCTTACACATCCAGTCTACACCAAGCAACATTAAAAATTATTGGCTTCCAAAGCTAACTAATGTGGGTTTAATCAGTACAAAAACCTGTGTTTTTGCAGACGGTTAAATGTCAAACCATTTGGACTGTTGCCAGGCAACCAGCGGACACCCAGGAACTGGATAAGTTGTCTGCCACATACACCTTGTGTAAAGGCGAACTATCGCTTTTATACTTTGGTTTATGTACAGATGAAACAAACAATATATAACATGTTAATTAGTGAGCTTTGGAGGCGCTGGTAGGTGGACAGTGCCAGCCTAGCTGTTCTTCCCTGTTTCCTGGCATCATGCTAAGCTAAGCTAATGGCTGGTTGCTTTAACTTAGTATATTCACATAAGGGGTGTTAACCTTTGCGTGTTACTTTCAGGAAGAAAGTGAATAAGAATGTATTTCCCAAAATGACAAACTTTTCCTTAAACTTGTAAGAAATTAAACTAAAACATGACACTAAAACGATGTTGGGTGATAATTATGCTGAATTCCATTTACCTTGGAGTGAGAGGTCGGAGCTGGGAATGACGTCAAACCCAAGTTGATCGCGTTCCAGTAGCCAGTAACAAGTTGGTTTGGTTAGCAGAACTAGATCTAGCTAGGTGAGCCATTGTTAGCAATACCAGCTGATAATGCGTTATGCTGTATGTTGCAACATAAAATAGCAGCATGTCCACAGATAGAAGTTGGACAGGACTGTGGGTATGACTGTTTATGTGAGACACAAATAAGACAGAAGTGCTTATAAACAAATATTACTACAGCTTTGGCTACTGTTGATGTTTGAAGCAGCCATCTTGGATTTTGAGGTTGGGTTGGTGAGGTTCCTCCCACTTCCTGTAGAAATATCTGACTGGGAGTGGACAGAGCAAATGGAATGCACCATTATTTGTGTGTTTATCACTGGAGGTGACCCCTCTCACATAGCTATTTGATCCATTGTTAATATGAAAATACAGACCAATGCAGCTTCAGGCCAAAGAGGTGAATCATTCTTGTGCATTATTCAAGGCTCCACTCAAAAGACCAGTTACTTTAGAAGTGGGATTGAATTTTAAATATAAGAATCACTAAAGGCCTTGAAACATTTCCTATTATACTGGTATTAGTGTCTGTCTAAACACTCTGTGCATGTCAAGTTTGTGGTTATGAAGAAGAGGTCTGGTTCTTATTGGACACATAAATATATACATTAATTATATTTGCTAAACACATCACTGTAAAACCACTGACTTTTCTTTTGTCCTTGCAGCTCCCATTGGAGACAAAACACGAAAACCCAAACTTTTAAAACCACAACCGAGGAAAGTAGTGCTGGTGAGTTCTATGCATGGTCTTTAATACATTGTTTACCTTAATCATTGCTGCCAAATAATCAGGAATCTACCCAGTTATTGTTTTCTCCTGTTTTTACCCTTGTTTTACCTACATGTATATATGTGGCATATATCACTTTTGTACAAAACACTTGAATTTTGCCTAAAACCTACCGTACCAAGCAAAGCATTCATAATGACATGCTATTGTTGTTATGTGCCAAATATAATGGAGAGCACCCAGCATGAGACAGGAATGCCTGTAATCAAAAGTACCAGAAAATGTCATAAAACGTGCCACATAACCCAAGTTTAATTTGGTTTAAACTGTCACTGGAATGAAGTGACTCTGTGGCACCAAATGCGGCAAGAGATAATTGAATTTTGGCAACCTCAAACCAAGAATCCTGTAAGGTGACGTCTGCACACAACCTGCACACATTGACCAAACCAATGCTGTAAAGCAGAGGGAACCAAGGAGAGAAGAAAACGTCAAACTTTATGGAGTCTAGTTTTCTTTGTATAAAGAATCATTTAGCATTCAGTTTTAATTCAGTTTAAAAGATTTCTGGTTTCATATACTGACAGAAATCTCAAGTTTAAGATTAATCATGAGTTCTACATAAAAATCTCTCAACCTCGCAGATCATTTTCTAACCACTGATACCACTTTCCTCCCTTGCCACCTCCTGCTCCCCCTCTCCACCATCATGATTTCCCTCTACCCTCTTTCTCCTCCATCTCCAGCCAAAGATAGTGGAGGAGAATCTGACCTACGCAGAGCTGGATCTGGTGAAGCCTATTCCGGAAACCAAGGCCTCGTGTAGCGGCACTGTGTACGCTCAGATACTGTTTGGGGAGCAGCAGCTATGAGAGAAACACACACACACCACTAATAACTGTGCCTTATGTAAAAAGTATTGTCTATTTATACGCTGTATTAAGGGCAAAATGTGTAATGTCTCACAATTATGACTTCATTGTACATATGATTTTATGTTATTTGATATAACTTCCCTTTAATGAGACCAAGATGCAAAAGGTATACTGGAGTATTTCATGTTGATTTTTTTTCTTTTGCACCATGTTTGAATCCTGTGTAGCTTAAACTGGGAACACAATAGAAAACTCTGATGTTGACTGAGACCAGATTTGTCCTAAATGACAGTCGGAGTGGGACTACTACCAATAGCATCACCTGCAAATAAGAATAATGCTGCTTTTTCATAATGGTTTATTTCAAATAGACAATTAGACATTTTAGGGAATGCTCATTCGCTTCCTTCAAAGAGTTAGATGAGGCAGTTGATATCACTCCCATGTCTGTACGTCAAGAATGGAGCTACAACAAGGAGGTGATTAGCTTAGCTGAGCATAAAAGCATAATAAAGACTGATAAATAATAAAGCATAGACAAGCATAGAAATATCCTGGATACATACATTGCCATCTTGTGCTTTTGGAGCTAGAGTCTGCCCAGTAGCTCAGCTACTTCCCACCCATACACCCATTTGACCCAATAGCGAGCGGCACCTTTAATTGCGGGCACACCAACCGGCACATACAGCTGTCAATCATGTCACCACACCCCCTTTTTATAGCATCAAATAACTAATTAAAACCAGACTTTTCAGAAAAGTGTACACTTGAACATACATTAGCATGGTAAGAACTACCTATAATGTAGAAAACATCTTTGGGAAAAAATAATTTGACAAGTAATGTTACTTCAATTTTTCATGTCCCATCTGTCAGCATGAGGGGTTTTTGACCTATACTGCAGCCAGCCACCAGGGGGCAATCGTAATATTTTGGCTTCACTTTATACAGCAGGGAGGCAGCCGGGCTTTGAAGACAATTTTTGTAGTGGCCAAACAATGGAATTGCAATATCTGGAGCCTAAAAATACTTTTTCCCCATTAACTTACATTGTGAGACAGATTTCTGTAGACAGGAGTTTCACAACCCACTTGAAAAGACTTATTACACTATTGGGATTTAATCCACTGGTCCAATACCATCAGGAAAGCCCCGAAGAGCCACACAATTGAATCATTTAATCTCTATACAAGTTAGCAGAGTGCTAAACCAGCTTGGGTGGCTGAAGTCTCTGGTGCGCCTGCTTTATGGGCCGCACAATGCGAAAGCAGCGCCGATCATCCAGGTGATTTCATAGATGTTAGTTGAACCATTTAGGCTTCATGTGCCACTGAGCAACTTTCATAGGCAAGAATGGGGCCCAATGCTGTATCCAGGTCTCTTTATACATCCATGGTACACAGTCACTGACTGTGAAAACAGCTAGCCTGGCTCTAGCTAGCTAGCTAACTAGCTAATAAAGCTAGGTTAAATTAGGCCTATGTGCTGTAACTGTTTCTCACCAGCGTCTCCTGGCTGTTGAAAAATGAAAAAAATATGCACGTATCTCCCTGTAAAACCACAGATTTTTGTATTTGTGTATGGATAAGACAAAATAGATATAATTTATTAGTGAGCTTTAGTGTATTTTTAAACTTGCTGTTGACCCCCTGATCTGGCGTTTGGGACTTTCCCAAGCTAAGCTAATAGCTTCATACTTCATGTACAGACCCATAAGAGGTAACAATCATCTCATCCAAGCTATTTACCAAAATGTTGAACTATTCCTTTAAAATTATAACTACGTATTATTTTAGATAGTTGCATTTAAATACATTAAAAACATGAAGGCTTTTTATGTAAGCAGAAATTGCAATGCTATACTAGTTCCTATGAGATCCTTAACTCTATGTTATTTCTTAAGTCTGTTGCTTAAACTCACTGACACAGTGAATTGTGGGAAATCCCAGCTAGGGTAAACAGATTTATGAAGGAGGGACGGAGTAAATTCAAGACATCCGTTGTTATGGATGTAAACTAATGCATTTTCAAATGTGATTTACTTCAACTGTGTTCCCAGTGTTATCTGCCTCACCACATCTGTTTAGTGTGTTTCTGTGTGTCAGACTGTAGTTTATCATGACCACAACTCCACAGAGTTGATATTAAAATAGCGATTAGCCCCCGGACCTCCCCTCACGGGCAAGTATGTGAGACCATGCGAGCCCTTTCATCTGGTGCCAACATCAACTTAACAGGCTGTTAGCGACACACACATGAACATATACAAAGGTGGAGTAACATGTAGGCTTAACACCCTCGTAGACCCACTCACACAAAGGCACATACTGTAAATCCAAAAAACTGAAAACAACTGTGACGCCTGATCTACAAACAGAGACAAACTAAGGCCTGTGTTTGGACTGTTTCATATTAACAAAGTCTGAGTTTACTCCAAATCTTAAGGTATTTTTGTTGTTTGAGATGAGATAAGAACCAGAAGCCATATCAGCTCTACTCCCACATACCTTGGTACGGTCTCCTTGCTTTCTCACTTTCCGTGAATCTGAGTGTGAAAGTGCTTAGGCTTCTTTTTCCATCTAATGATCCTCTGGATTCAGGCATGGAAAAGCAAAGGAGAGTTTTTTAAACAGTGAACTTGAAACCCAGACACAAAGGCACCGGATCCCTCCCTTCCCCCAAGACTTTCACTATCTTATGTGGAGTTATCCATGCAGATGGAGCCCCACACAAATATGAGTCTCAATCTCTGCTCCAGCCCAGTTGCCAGAGGAAAATGTTGGCAGTGTACATTTCTGCAAACCACACATTTTATACTTATCATATCAGTGTTTGTAGAGTGATGTAATATAAGCTGACTTTGTCACCAGGTGGTGGAGGGAATGGTGGATGATGTGTCACCTAGGCCTATGCCAAACTGCAGACTACTAAAGACCACTTTTTGAGACCAAAAAAAAACAAACCCAAACAGCTGTGATTTAGTGAATCATGGCTGTGTTTCCAGCATCTTTGTAGGGACCATATGTGGGTGTTTGGTAGCAACCCCTTGCTGTTTTTCCAGCAACTTTTTAGGCATGAAAATCATTGTTATTTTACAAAGACATTGTTGCTTTTCCCCCCAGGACTGCGGTCAAAAACTAGTTGTTTTTTACTAAGACATCTCTGCCTCACCTCCCATGATAGTAGCCCAAAAAGTGATTGCCTTTTTACCGAGACGTCGCCACTTTTCCTGCTGGAATCAAGCTCCTCAAATGGAGTACTTCAAGCCGAACATGATCTTTTCCTAGCCATACCCACGTGGTTTTTGTGACTAACTAGGCTGACCAAATGTCCTCTTTTGCCCGGACATGTCCACTTTTCACTTCCCGTCCGGGGCGTCCGGGTTTTTTTTTTTATAAACTGATGATAATGTCCGGTTTTCCGTGTGTTTGTGTGTGTGTGTGTGTTAGAGTGCGGCACGGGCCGCATATTTCTGTCCAAACCCGAACCGAGCCCGACATTATTTAATGACCAAAGCACTGAGTTTGTGTCACACAGTGGTTACAGGCTATTTAACAGGCTGGGCGTGCGCCGTGGTTGCTCAGCTGCGGAGAGGGAGACCTCCGTGTTTGAGACGGGAGCGGGTGGCGGGAGGTCCGAGGCTTCCAGCGAGGGGAGAGGGAGAAATATAACAAAATAAGATAAAATACCAGAAACCTGTCTCCCTCTTTTATTTTATTTTCAGCGTTTAATCAAGGCGGAGGCGGGCGGCTGGAGGTCCGAGACTTCCAGCAAGGAGAGAGGTAGAAACAAACAGCCAATGTGTGTCTGTGTGTGTTATGTTCAGGTGTTGTCACGTAAATAACAGTGCCCAAGCAATAAACAGGACAGACAATAGGATTTTATTTATTTTTACACTACATTTTCACTGAAAGCTGACCGAATCCGACCCGAGCCCGAATACAATTTATAGCTACATTTTTGACCAAACCTGGCCCGACCAGTCGGGTACCGTCGGGCTCGGATCGCCACACTCTAGTGTGTGTATGTGTCCCCTACTGGGGCCTATCTGAATTTCTGTCTTTGAGAGATATTATTTTGTAATATAACTGAATTTTCTATCCATACATATAAATTTTAAATATATTAAAATTATAAGGCATCTTTGAGTAAACTGCGAGTATCATTTAAGTAGGCTATGTCGTGTCCTCTTTTTTGGAAATCAAAATATGGTCACCCTAGACTAAACCTAACACATGTTAACCACAGTGTTGTTGAAATGTAAAGTTTCAAGGTATCCACGACATTATAACGTACAAATATAATGTATCTATGGTTTGCATATACTGTCAATGCCAACATTTTATCTGGCAATTGGGTTGTTAGCCCCCTTTTTGTTGTGTGTGTTAGCTAAACCAGCTACGTATCTGGTAACCAGTAGTTAGAAAGTATTTAGGCGCTTGAGTTAAATGATTGGACTTTTATGTAAAACATTTAAGAGTGAACTTATACGTGGTATTTGATTTTTAGTTTTGCAGCAACTTTATGAGTATCTGTGTAGCAACCGTGGTTAGCTAGCTAACAGCTGATGACATTTATTGGATTGCTGTGACAAAAGGGTCAGTCTACTGTCACAAAAAGACAGAAGTCTGCTTAAAATTGTCAAGAAAGCCAAATTGTTTGTTGTATTCTCAATCAACAGTTGTTGCACAGAAGTTGATTTCCAATACGCCAGCCAGGAGACACTCCAAAAAAACCCACCAAATACAGTACAGGACAAAGATTTCTAGCCATCACCACAACTTTATAACCCATTTTTACAGCAGGCTGGTGGTTGTGGACTTTGACATTCTGTTTCCCTGCCTAATACATTTTAATTCAAACCACTATCGACCTCCATTTGTCACCAGTCCAATTTTCCATTGTTGTTCCCTCTTGTATTATTCAGTTGCACAGTGTGTATTATCCATGTATGACATGACTGAAAGTGACCTTTCAGTAGTGGGCAGAAGTGTCTTAAAAATGCCCTGAGACTGTGAAATGTAAAGTTTCTTCCAGACCACATTGTCCTTAATGGGAATCCACTAACTAGAACCATGTGTGTGAATTGTGCCTCTCCCTCTCCCTGCCCACCACTGACCTCTGCATTCATCAGCATTCCAGCATTTTCTCTCTTGTTCATTTTGTACATTTCATCTGTACAGTAGTGTGTATCAGTAAGTGAAATAAATATAAAAGCTGATGTAAGCATATGCTGCCACAGAAGTGTTGTTAACCATGCTAGTGGTGTCGCTCTGGCGATGTTCTGTCTGTCTGTCCTGATTGAAATATCTCCACAGCAATTGGGTGCGTTTCCATAATACTTAATAGAGACATTAATGTCTCCCCACAGGATAACGCCCTCAGATTTCGGTGATCTCCTGACTTTTCCTTGAGCGTCACCAGGAGGTCAAAATGTGTCACTTATGCTGTGAAATATCTAAAAATTCCAACTCCTTTGACTTTTCCAATGTTCTCTCGGGATGTATAGAGACTTTTCATTTAGAGCCAGGTCAAATTTTTGATTTTGCCAAAACTTTGCTTCAAAACTAAAGACTACCATCCGTCTCAGCTGTACTTAGCAAATGTTAGCATGCTAATATGCTAAAGCAGTAAGCAGCTCTGTCCTAAAGGGAAACAAATCTTGTTATGTTTGTCACATGTATCCCAATAAATATAGAGACATTAAGCCAACCAATAACTTAAAGAGGGTATCTTGTCTGTTCCACAGTTAGCAGTTTAGCAGGGAATATCTGCACCAACTAAATCTGAAAATCTTCAAGCCTGGTGACCTGGTGCAGGACATACTATTCAAGTTTAGGTACCGTACCATTGTTACAGTGGCCCGAAATTTTGAGGTCCCATTTGTCCAAAAAATGCCCCATTGGATTGAAAGCCCATTTCCCCAACTGCCTGTTATTCCTGAAACAAACGCCCATTGCTCCGATATGTTCCATTTCTCTGAAAATACATACAGGTTTTTACCAACCCTTCAAAGTATTTCTCAGTGGCACTTGAGCCACTGATCGCGAATGTTTTGGGGCATTTCTCAGCTGCGTTTGTGCCACCAAATGTGGGTGTTTTAAGCCAAAACATGATCTTTTCTTAACAATAACCAAGCAGTATTTGTACCTGAATCTAACCACGCAATCACCACAAGACTGTTGCAACATATTTGTGGATTACAGAATTGTACAATGCAAAAATGTTTCTGATGATTGGGTTGTCTAACCACAGGTAGTGTGCATTTTCAACAAATTGTTTTGTCTGAAGTCTTGTTTTGCAAAACAGGACTTAAGAACAATCGGCATTTGTTTTTGTGATAAAAGGCTGTCGGAGAAATGGGCTTTCAGTTGAATGGGACATTTTTTCGGACTTCAGATTTTTGGGTCATCAGAACAATTGGCAGTCCTTCAAGTTTCATAGCGATTAAGCCACAAGAAAATTAGCAATGCTCTCTCCTATCTGCTTGGCACGGAAGATCACAGCTTCCCTCAGGTATTTATTTCCTGTCTTGATGCACTGATTAATTGAATTGGCCACACTGCGCACTTAAGGCACTGAAGTGGGCGTGTAACATACCGGTTACACCAGCATTTTCATAATGTGGAAATGATTTAGCACACGTCATCTGGATATTTTTTTTTAATTAATGACATAAAGTTGCTTCTCTTCATCTCTTATAGGTTTAAAACCAGCAGCCTGGCTCTTCTCTCAGTCACAGAAAGCTCATATAGTTTAGTTGTTTTTTTAAAGTTATATGGCTTGGACCCTGCCTGCACCATGCCCCATTAACTCCATGAAAGATGTATGGTCCTAGCTCAGCCAATAAAAATATTTGGACTAATCTAATGGATTGGATAAAAGCGTATTTGCACTTGGGTCAAGAACTGCAGCAAGAGATCCAACAAAAGTGTGATCTCCAAGCTTCCACGTACTATTAATATGCATCCACTATTAGTCATCAGTAAAAGAAATATCTATACTGTGATCAAAGTTCAGATTCCCCTGCTGCTGTTATTTTTTACCTCCATGTTGACATAAAGAGGATACATGAGAGGGGCACAGCCGTTAGCAGTCTGGATGGGTGTCAGCTACTCTTGTGGTAGTGAAGGCGCTGTAATGAGAGAGGGGGAGATTTAAATGTTGGGTTAAGTCTACTTGCAACCTCCTAATTATTTTCGAAAGGAAAAGAGAGAGGAAGCTCACTGTGTGCGTGGGACAAAAGGAACCCCAAAGGTCTTATAAAAATGTCTCACCCACAAAGAAAACGCATGGAGTTGACACAAAGATAGGTCAGTAGATGAGTTGGTTTGGAGAGAAGTTGTTCAATAGTAATAAAATATGATCAGTAAGGTAAATAAAAGCTGTTTAATTAGGTGAGACTATAGGAAAGGAAAAAGAAAGCTCAAAGAAATGGAGTACAAAAAGAGGCTTGGAAGTGTAGGACAGACTGATGCTAGTTTCCTGTCTGAGCACGACACAGCAGGCTTTAGCAGACACTCCCTTAAAAAGAAACAACTGATGTCACCAGTAAAACAGCCAAACAAAACCTATTGTTAATTCTGGAAACCTTGCGTGCGTCTGCATTCATTCTGTCCCATGCATGCCATCATCTCTGTCAATAGAAATACAATGCATAGTAAACACACAGTCTACAACCCAACACATCCTGTGTGGTTACAGTAATGCATAGCTACAGTGCACTGGCCTCCAGGCAGCAAAACGCATAATGAAAGACTTCAGCAAGTGGAAATCACAGGAAGTAGAAATTAAGATTAAGGCTCAGAACTGGATGTCCTGGAAGAACTCAGATCCAATGTCCAGTGTTGGACGGTCAGTCCATGTTAAAGGAGAGACCTCGTCCTTCTTTGTCCCCTCTGTAAGTATACAGCACTGCTCTGGAGTCATGTTCACTCAAGGTTTCCAACCAGACCCACTTGGACATGACCCATGAGCCTCTGAATCCAGTGGGTTTCCAGCTGTTTTGTCCTCACAAAAACACAATGGAGTACACGGGCAGCGTGTAGGACTACTGCTGCGAAACAAACTGCTGCCTTCAAGGTAAATTTCTCGTCATCGGTCAAGTCTAGAGAGTTTCAAAAGTCAGTCCGGTCATACATTTTGAGAGAGAACTTGTTTTCGAGTTCTGACGTAGAGTGACGGCCAGAAAGGTGTTTATGCAGAACATAATGATGTCACAGTGAAGTTGACCTCTGACCTTTTGGATATGAAATGTCATCATTTTATCCTATTGGTCATATGTGTGAAATTGGGTCATAATTAGTGCATGAATCCCTGCGTTGTGATCAAAAACATGTTTCTGAGGTCACAGTGACCTTGACCTTTGACCTTCAACCACCAAATTATACTCAGTTTATTATTGAGTCCCAGTGGATGTTTGTGCCAAATTTGAGTAAACTCCTTCAAGGTGTTCTAGAGATATCGCAGTAACAAGAATAAGACAGACAAGGTTACAATGACCTTGACCTTTGACCACCAAAATCTAATCATTTCATTATTCAGTCCAAGTGGACATTTGTGCCAAATCTGAAAGAAAGAAAGTCCTCTTTAGTGTTAAGATATCGCGGTCACAAAAATGGACGGACTGACGGACAGACAGGTTGACAGATGGACAACCTGAGAAAATAATGCCTCTGACCGCAGCTGTTGATTGCGCTGAGGCATTAAAATAGCTCTAGACAGTTTATAGACAGTTAGACAGTTTATAATAGACAGTTTGCCCCATAAAAGTTGGCCTTTGTTTAAAATAGTTGTTGGAGATGATATCTGCTCGTATCGTTTTGAATCCAACAGCTTTTTCATATTACTCTCACACTTGGATTTGTTTGACAGACACAGTAACAGATGAGGCATTTCACTGCAAGATATATTAGTCTGCAGTTCGGGGCGACTGTCACCTCTCAGTACTATGATTCACTTTGCTGTTGTGTGGAACTGCAGGCCAAGCAGAGCTAATGAGAAACAGCCCGTCTCAGGCTCACCGGCTGGCTGCTTTTCACCCGTTTGGGTTCCCCAAAATGATGACATCATATTACAATGGCTTTCAAGATTGTTAACGGGTGCAAAGTTTTAAGTGATGAAGCAGATGAAGTCAGGATGAGGTTTCCCCATGACAATGGAGTTGGAACATTTTGCTTTCTTTTTATACTATTACCTGTCATCGCGTGCTGAACTGAACAAAATTATTTGAATCAGCAAAGTGATACATCATAACAGCCTAGTCTCACTCGCAGGGCATCAAAATACGCCACTTAGGAGGTGTCCCCACCATCATTATAATGATATGGGGGACACCCTTTAGTGTCTGTAAAGCACAGTTTCCACCGAGCAGTACGGGACAGTACAGGACGGTACAGTTCGTTGCACTTTTTTTCCATTTCCACTGTGAAAAGTCGTGGATGGTATCAATGGAACTGTTCCATACCGTCCCCATTTTTGGTCACCCCTCTGTTGGGGTACCTAGCACACAGATCCGGTACCAAATGGTGGAGCTGTGATCCGATTGAGAGACACTCTCTACAGCCTGTTGTATTTTGTTCTGAAAATGTTGGCATGCAACCCCGTTCTGTGGATGATAAATGAGGTGCAGACTGATATGAGGAAATACAGTGAGTGCTGGACGTATCAGTGGGTGACAACAACCTTGCCCACATGAAAGAGTACTGTTTGCAGTGGAAACGCTAAGCGGACCAAGGGTCTAGGTACCATATCTGAAGGGTTACTTTTGGTTCCCAAGCTACCATACTGAAAGTGTTTGGTAGAATCAGAGCTTAAGAGACACACCTGGCTGTCAACTACCTCCATTGTAAACTCATTTGTGTTATTATTAGATGTTCAGAGCAACGGAGGACGATGGGTCCAACAAGCACAGGACTTTGACCCAGGAGACCGGTGTTTGTGTCCCCAGTTGTTACGTGAGTTATATACACGAGTTGTTAGTCATGTAGGTCATTAGCCGCGTGAGTTGACTCACGTGACATGTCAACCACAGTCTTTTCCCAACTCTTAGGTTTAGCCAACAGAATTAATAACTGCCGACTCCTGCATCAAGATACAGCACAAAAGTCTGCCCCTGTCAGCCTAATAACACTGGGGGCTTCTGCCCAAGCGTCAAAATATGATGCGTAGGGATGAGATCACATTGGTTATTTACACCTCTAATATTTCATACACACAGTCATTCACACAGTAATTTAAGGCTATACATGCTGAGATTTTGGACTAACCCAGGCTAAAGTCAATCCTTGGAACAACATGAAAGCCAATTTAGCCAATTTAGAGCTTTGGTAACCAGTGTCAGCTTGCATCAAAATTGTGACAAACTCCATCTGGCCCTTGTGGTCAAGTGGTCAGGATTCAGCACTCTCGCCCTGTGGCCTGGATTCTTTGAGCATATCTGCCTACAACCTGTTTTCCTTGTGTGTATCTATTTACTACATTACTTCACAACCTGTTTATTTACATTTACATTACAATTCATACATTTTTCTTTACTGTACTCCTGCCTACCACAGTACTGTTTTATTTTTTTATTTTGTATTGTATTTTATTCCAATATCTTAGCTGCTGCACAATTTTATGTCTTAGATTCTGATTAGATTTTACATGCATGACTTTTTAATACATATTTGTATGAGCATTGTTTGAGGGAGCCTGAGATCCAGGAATACCAAGCCAATGACTCCATGACGATATGACAATAAAGAACAAAGTGACAGTAGAGAACTGTTCAGTAGCTGCAAATGATTGCCATCAAGTGTACAGAAATGTGTTTTTAGTTACAGTATATGTTACATGGTTTGCTGGCGAGTTAGTGGAAACAATAAGGAGCACTTTATGTCTTATAATTAAGCCTTTAAAACACTTCTTTAGACACACTGCCTACAAACTAATCCTGACCCAGTCATTACATTCATCATAAGCAAACAACCACCACATGACTAAATGACTCACCCACCCAAAAACACTTTCTCAAATGCTTGGCGAATATCCTGTCAAGCCCATATTAAACTTTCCTGAATGAAACGTGGACTAACATTCACAAAAAGGAAAGCGGCTCTTTGAACTCGCAGCCCTGAAGCAACAACAACACAACAGTTACATAGTTAGAGGGGAGGAAAGCCACATCCATTCAAAGCTTAGATAAACACACAAATGCCTCTGCCCCCGCGGTGCCAGCTTTCCTAAACATAGCCAACGAGCTATCACTCATCTCTGTTCGAAAAGCAGCTTTACTCTTTTTTTGAAACAGAAGGCCTAAACAATAGTTCATAAAGTTGACAAAGTATGCACAAGCACGCTGGAAAGGAAGAACTGCAAAATCTCTGTGACAAAGTGGAGCCATGTGTCCGATCCTGAGCGGGATAAAGCCACGTCCTTCTGGCACCATTTATGTATTCCTCTTAAAACCTTATGTATCCTGTAAAGGTTGACTTTGCATGAAATACATGATCTTCTTTTTGCAATTCACACAATTCATATACAGTAGTTCCATGTGTTCACACTTAGGAGCTGCCCACTGTTTTTAGTCTTTTGTCACTGGCTACTGTACAGCTCCATGGAAGTGACTCTGCAGCTCCAAATTTATTTTACTTTCCTCTGCTCATCACAAACTGTCTGACCAAAGCAGTTTTAAAGGGAAGTGAGCCCATGACACCAGAACAAAAATGAGAAGTGGTCAGTGACAATTCACCACCATGTATGCCATGTGATGCTTTTAATGGTTTTTGCTGTGTGTAGCATTTTGTGTCAAATCCCACACTGGTTCTCTCCATCTCTCTCTCTCTCTCTGTATAAATTAGCAAGAACAAGACACTGATTATGTGTTTGTGTGCAAAAGTGTGTAGGTGACCAGCAGGACAGTGATTCAAGCTGTCAGGCAGCTGTGAAAGAAGGAAGGAAGGAAATGAGTGAGTGAAAGAAAGAAAGGAAATCCTTGCCAAGAAGTTAGTAAATGAATACAAGGATGCGCTGGGTCTGTCTTAATTGGTCTGTCCACATTATTTCATATATATTTATATACATATTTACTATTTCTGTCACTACGTGTTTGATTCTTGATGATTAGCCTACCCTTTTGAAGGTTTACAATAGGCTCTTTGGAGATGAGCTCCGCCTGGCCTTGTTAGATCCAATCCAGAGCTCTAATTCTGTCTCCAGTAATTGTTGTTTCGCTAAGTTCTTATATATGACAGTGCTCACTTAACATGTGAGATAGCCTACCTGTGATCATCATGGTAGTTTTCAGGGTCTTACTTCAGTATAATTAATAATTTTATTGAAAACGTAGAAGGCAGGTGTCATATCTTATCTTATCTTACTATATAATGACGAAAACTCTGTCTGTGTGTGTGTCTGTTCCACGTTTTTCTTCTCACTGACTTGGTCAGTCCATGTGAAATTTGGCACAGTGGTAGAGGGTCATAGGAGGATGTGAATGAAGCAATATTACATCAATTGGCCAAAGGGGGGCGGTATAGCAACCGACTGAAATTGCAAACTTTGAATGGGCATATCTCATGCCCCGTATATCGTAGAGACATACAACTTTGCACAGAGATGCCTCTCCTCATGAGGAACAAATTTGCCTCAAGAACCCATAACTTCCGGTTATATAGATTTTCCGCCATTTTGAAGTTTTTGAAAAACACTTAAAATCGATCTCTTCCTTGGAAGTTTGACCGATCTGCATGAAACTCGGCGAACATAATCTAGGGACCAATATCTAAAGTTCCCTCTTGGCAAAAGTTGGAAAACTTACTAAAACTGAGCTTCTATAAGGCAATGAATATTGCGGAGGGCGTGGCTCATCACATAAAGGTGTTTAACATCTCAAGGGTTTCACAGATCACCACGCAACTTTGTAGGCATATGACCACACATAATCTGAGGGGACCCCTCCATTATTGACCCCATCAAACAAAATGGGGGCGCTAGAGAGCTAATTTCTTATCTAGGCCTAACCGCCATATCGATTCTTACTAAACTTGGTAGATATGTAGAACAGGATGCCTCAAGGTGACTGGAGAAATTTAACTCTAATTGACAACTGGGTGGCGCTATAACAACAGAAAATGCTTATAAATGGCTAAAATGCGACCGATCGTTTGTTTTTTCTTCTAATTTTTGGTATGACTAAGTCATGGTATGGTATGCTGTACATAATCATGGAAACTGCCAGTGTGTGATTCTGTCAGCCAGTCATTCTGTCTGTCCCACGTTTTTCTACTCACTGATGTGGTCAATCTATGTGAAACTGCACATAGGCATTGAGGATTGGCATAGGTAGAAGGTGACAAAGCTACCAATGGGTATGGACTAGTAAGTTTGATTTATGTATATCAGTCTGTCTCTTAAACTAAAGAAATAATTCATTAGTAGTCAGTAGTTTTCACTATTGATCTGTCAGATATTTGACATTCAGGGCTTCACATATTTCATACCACATATATTATTGTGGACTAGAATTCTCATAGACCGTATAGTCTAGTGTAACTCTCATCTCTAATAGAGTGTGCTAGAAGTGAGTCCTAAAACCTGGAAATGAGTTAGCATTTTACCACTTCCAATTCCCTCTTTTAAAGTCAGTGGGTTTTTTGAATGGGTTTTTGGTTTGATGCCTGAAACAAGGTCAGTGGTTAACACAAGCTTAAAGAACTTTCAAGTTTTGTTCTGACATAAAGTATGTCAGTAAATACCCCACTCTTGAACTTTGAAGCTTTTATGTGTCTGAAAAAAGGCAGTTGCTAACAAGTGGCTAAAGGAGGCTACGGTCATGCAACCATAGTGTAGTTTGTTCATAGCCTGACGTTAGCTTTTTAATTCTGACGATTGCATTTAGGCTTCAACAATCATGACAGTGGTGTTCATCTGTAAAAATTATCTTGCTGAACAAAACATCTAGGTATTATGTTTGTTTGCCACAGAGCTTATTTTCTAACCTGGAAATCCAGATGCCCCGCCCCTAGCAAATTCTAATTTGCACTGCAGGGGAATCCGGCCCCGACAAGCAGAGCCCGCTGAATTGCCTATTGGACCAATCAGATCAGTCTATCTGACAGAGGCTGGCTCTGGGCGGGCGTAACATGATGAGGACAGCGCTGCCCCAAAGGAGTCAAAAAGTAAACAGCCAAGATGGCAGCTGCTGAAGGACTGCGTCCATTCAGTTTAGCTTTGGAAGAAACGCTAAGCCAACTACACGTATCTTTTTCCTTGAGAGAGAAACAGAAGACTGCCCTAGAAGCCTTCATTTCTAGGAAGGATATTTTTGCTGTTTTGCCAACGGGATACGGTGAAAGCATAATATATCAGTTAGCCCTACTGTTCGGCAAACAAATGGGGCTTAGTGCAATGAATACGTCACCTTGTTTTTTGCTCTGATTGGCCATCGTGCTATCCAATTGCATGTGGCGGCATTTAATATGCCTCAGGTAGTGCAGTCCCTTGGGTAGGAAGGGTGTATTTATCAGTGAGGGCCAGACTCAAAATCTTTCTAGATTTGAGTCTGGATTTCCAGGCTACTTATTTTCTACAATGATCCAAAATCCAATGGAAAAAAATCCCATAGGCTTTTTGACAGGGGCACCAGTGCGATGCGAACTTAAGTGTCTGCAGAAATACGTCATCACTGGAGCACTTATAAACTAAATTAATACTTAATAATAACATCAAAATTTCTTTCAATGAAGTGCCATGTTGCTGATCCAACATCAAAACCAATCAGCTCTTCCTTGGAGAGAGCCAGGGTTTTCCTATCGTAGCTCCCATCACTGTTGACATTTTGAGCTTGTTAGCTGGCCAAACATAACTAACAGAAAAGGCTATTTGTTCATTAGCTTGTTATCCACTGTAGCTAAACCTAGCTAACTAGCATTTCTTTGTTTTTTTAGCTGCAGTAGCTAACCAACTAAGTAGGATTTGTTGTTAAGTTTGTTAGACACTGTAGCTAACTGTGTCTAAATAGCATCTGTGGTTTGGTTTGTTAGCCACAGTGGCTAACCATAGCTAACTAGCATTTGTTGTTCAGTTTGTTAGTCTCAGTAGCTAACCATAGCAAACTAGCATGTGTTGTTTAGCCTGTTGGTCATAGAAACTAACCATAGCAAACTAGCATGTGTTGTTTAGTTTGTTAGACACAGTAGCTAATTATAGCTAACTAGCATGTGTTGTTTAGTGTGTTAGCTACAGCAGCTGGCCAACTAACTAGCATCTGTTTTTTCTAGCTTGTTAGCCACTAAAGCTAACCCTAGCAACTAGCATTTGTTGTTCAGTTTGTTAGCCACAGTAGCTAAAAATAGCTAACTGGCTGTGCTATCTGCTAGTACACATGATTAAAATGCTAGTTAATATATTACATGGCAGTGGATTAGTCAAATGTTGAATGTTTTTGTTTTCTAAATAAGACTGAGGTCTCTTCTTTCTTTCTCTTTATTTCTTTGCCTTTCTCTGGGCCTCTGTCATGCTCAAGAAGGCTTAGATGCACGCACACACACACACACACACACACACACACACACACTGCTCACATTTCTTATCATTAGACGTAATCTGAACTGCTGCGTGCAGTACCTCACGCAATTAGGTCAGCACCATTTCCTCCAGTGTGACCTGCATATATCCTGACCTGTATTTCACACTGCTGCGGGAAATGACTCAGGCTTATAGACCATATTATACTGTTGCCTGCTGTTTTAGGGGAATTGAAAATAAATTAAAAAAAAAAAAAGAACAAAAAAATCCCACAGCAAGAAATGGGCAGGTCTGGTTAAAAAAAGAGAGGAAGTAAATGGCTTTGGGTTTTGTCTGTAGTTTAACATTACAAAACATATGGCATTTAGTGGCTACGTTTTCCACAGTCTACCATACCATGGCTGCTTTTTCTTTGACAGACACATTGGAATCTAACCTCTAACCCATGCAGATTTTCTCCTTTCTGTGGGATGATTATATTTATTACCATGTTTCAAGTGTGTGTTTACATGCACATGATATTCCCGCCTTGATGCGGTATCGTAAGTGACCTGATTTTAGGTTGCTGCATGCAGACTTACATATAATAACCAGGTTTGAATAACATGGTAGACCAAAACTTTGATGAGAAACATGGTTAGGATTTCCAATTAATCAGGTATTGCTTTCACTTTTAGAATTTGCAGTATAAGCAAACTTTAGTGCCATGCAGAGTTTTGTGATGCTATTTTGTAGCTCCACTATAAAAAATAACAAAAACACACTATGTGGGCTGACCTGGTTTCATTCAGCCGAGAGCCTCTGCCATGCAACATGGAAAATAGGGACTGTGACATGCTAAATCTGTAAACATGAACACCCAGCTAGTGTGAATTATTTTAGTATGTGCTTTTACCACTCTGTGACATGTCACAGTGTCAGTCAATCATGTCCATGACCTTTGGACCACACATACTAGTTCATCATAGGTGCAAAGGTGGTGGTGACAATGGTCTGTAATATATCTTATTAATCAGCTGTTTTTTTTTTTTTTTTTTTTTTTTTTTTTAACTTTTGCCACCTTTTCTATGTGTAAACAAAATTGTGCATCCCAAGATCCTCTTTCAGTTCTTTGTTAGTGTTCATGTCTGTGTGTGTTGATCTTGACATCATGAACCTGATTCATGGTAAGCCAAAAAGGGCCTGGTCACATGACTTTTTAAGCACTGTTTTATATCGCAAACATCAAAATTCATCTGCTTACTATTATTCACAAAATGGCTTTATAAACAAAACTAAGAAACTTAATTGCAGAGATGTGACATGACACCTTGCAGCACCTTAGGGTTTTTTGCCAGAAACTGTACTGATTTCAATGTATGCTGTCATTATACTGTGATGTGTATAAACACAGTACCACCTACTGGCATATAGGAGGTACTGTCTAATATTCATTCAAGTGAAAGTGTGTCATATGAAGTGCATTAGGCTAAATTTAGACAACTGAGTAATGTCTGAAGTGCGACTACAGTATGTGATACATCAAACTTACTGCTGACACAAGTCTGTGGGTGTGTGTGACAGAAAGAGAGGGCGAGATTCATGCAGCATGTGAATGCTGTATCATATTAAAGCCTGGTAAAGGGGTCAGACTGGAAACTATTTACAAACACAGCAGTGTTAAGCAGGTCAGTACTGTATACTTTATACTTATATTTAGGGCCCGAGCACTGACTGTTGCGAAGGCCCAACTGACACTGAAGGAAGTATCATTATTCTCTCAGATTAACTGCATTTCTGAGGGGCTAAAGGTGAGGGTGCAAAACTTGGCACACATATCAGTACTAAAATTTTGATGTTTTATGGGTCTCATGCTCAGGTGTGGCAGAATGGCTTAACAGTGTCCCATAAGAGTTTTCAACGAAAAGCCCCCACATTCAAATTTGATGAAGATGAATGAAATCTGGTATCCAGATGTATCTTCTCCAGCCATACCCGGAATTCAACAGAAAGTAAGACATTAATTTTCTGTGCAGTTTTATAGCATTTTTGGCTATTTACAGACACCGAACTCTTACAAACTCCTCCTTAAGATTTAACCTGATCAAATTTGGTCTGGGCAATCTGAAGACCTTAACAATTTCAGTTCAATTCAAGGCCAATTCAAAGCCCAGTATCACAAATCACAATTTGCCTCAGAGGACTTTACAGCATACAACATCTCTCTGTCCTTGGACCCTCACAGTGGATAAGGAAAAACTCCCCAAAAAACCATTTAACAGGGAAACAATGTTAGAAACCTCAGGAAGAGCAACTGAGGAGGGATCCCTCCTCCAGGACAGACAGACGTGAGATAGATATCATGTTCTGAAAAGTTGTTAAAAGATGAATAGTTGTTAAAAGCTTTTGTTTTCATGCAACGATGTTGCCTTGGCATGGCAACCGTGTTATGCGTTTGGCCATAAGTTGTTGTAACTTGAGTGTACATGATCCAATCTGCCTAGAATTCTCATATTACGTAAGAATCCTAACCTGAACACATTTTCATGCTGCTATTGAGTTATAGACATAGCATGACCTACTGGCAACAGGAAATGACATGTTTTATACTCTGATGTACTCCTCCTAGTGGGTTGACCCACCAGATTGATCAGATCCACCTCAAATGTGATCAGAAAAACTTTAAGGTGTTGATGATGCGTTCTTGTGAATATTGTGGGTTTTGGTGGACAGACATTGCCAGGGCTTGATTGCCATTTTGCATGTTTCACAATGACACAGGAAGTTGTTGTAACTTTACTGTACATTTCCTTATTTGCCCCAAATTTCTCATGCTTTATAAGAGTTCAGGCCTGAGGATATGTACATGTCAAAAATTAGTACATAATTCACAACATAATTCGATTTACATGAGGTTATGTGGTTGAAACTTTATACACAACATAGCACGTTTAGTGCATGTTCTCTAGCGCCACCTGATGGGCACAGTAAGTAGTACAAAAGTTTTGTAATAAGTAATTTCCAACATCACACACTCCACACGGGAAATAACTCCTGTGCACAGTGTCAACTGACAACTGGCCTGTATCCCATGCAGGTAGGTTCATCAGTGCTTGCAGCCTTAACTTTATTTGTATTATTTTTTTTTTTTTACAATTATTTTTAATGATAATAATAACTTTGTTGTATTTTTTATTGTCAAAAAAGATTTGTATCTTCTTAAAACTGAATTTTATGTTTTCAAATCATTTATTTAGCTTTTTTAAAAAAAAAAAAAAAAATCACCATAAACAAACATTTAAATCAGATTTAAATTGTTCTTGACTTCTGGGATCAATTATGAGAGAAAAAAAAATCAAACATTGCTGTAATTTCAGATATAAAACTAGAAATGGCCTGTGTGTTGGTCAAAACATGTTGGCTGATTTTAAGCCTGTTTTTATTGTTCCATAATGAACTAGCGCTGTGATTAAAGCTTTTTATATATTTTTGAAGAGTGCCTTGGATTTATCATTTTTCTTATTTTGGCCTGTTTGATTATCAGAGGTTTTCTTCCAATATGTTTATTTTAGGGCTGTCAAACATTTAATTTTTTCTTAATCACAACTGCTGATTTCAATAGTTAAGTTTTAATTGCATTGCATCCACATTAACAAAGTGAAGCAATTCTTACCAGAGATGCAAAGAAATGTGCTTTATAATTTGAACTTTTTTAAATAACGCATTAATGCTGACAACCCTAGTGTATTTCCAACAAGCAGGATATATAGGACCAGTTTATGAAGGGAAATCTCTAAATAGGCTGCAGCAATTTTTTTTTAAATCTTTACATACAAAAATTACATAAATATGCAGTGTAAAACAAACTGTAGATGAGCCACTAGAATGTCAACAGTATTTCTGTAATAGCGAGTATACAGTGACTGAAAAAAGTCAATGTAAAGTAATGTGTAGGTTGACTCCCATGGAGGTGTGAATACACATATTGTTGCAGTGGAACTGTAATTGTGTGTTTTTACGACGAGGTTTGGAAGAGGTAAAAGAAAAAATAAATACATGAGCAGGGTACAAAATCCACTGCATACTTTTCCTCTTTTAGTTTTTTGGACTGCTGGAATTGTCCACTTAAAATCAAAATCCTATATGATCAGCAGATCAGTCCCCCAGCTTTTCTTAGACACGTAGCAGGCCTACGTGATAGATCAGTGAGCACCAACAGAATAATCCTACAAACAGTCACTGTAATCTGTCAAAATTTCCTCCAAATACATTCACCCAAAGAACAAAGTGTCCTGCTGTAGCTGCTCACAGCTATAAAGTCTCCTGAGAGCAAAGAAGTTGCCTGGGAACTAAAGAAAACAGATTCTGTGTCTGGTGAAGTGAGTCAGTATGACAAACAGCTACCGCACAACTTGTCTGCTCTCACCTCGTTTAAATACAGTCTGACTGGATTTATTCATAACTTACATCTTGATGTAGAGTGTGATTCTCAGGCTCAAGTAAGGGATCAAGAAATTAGGTGACACTGATGTTGCAGTATGGGTTTGAAGTCCCTTTTGTCTCTTTCCTGGTATTCGTTGTGCTGGATCTAAGAAGACAGGCTCATTAAAGCTGGTAAGATATTAAAAAGTTTCTTGATCATGAAATTATTTGTGTCATTAGAAATGTGTTTAAAGCACCCAACCACTGACTTTATTCTTGAACACTCTGTTTTTCTGTTTTTGAAGGCTTCTTTTTCTATAAACACTGATCACAAATTGTAAATAAACCAGAACAAAACTCCTACATAGTCTTAGTTAATTTGCTTTGTCATGGAACAACGGTGATGATGTTGTGGATATTCAAGAAGAGGTAAAACTGGACTTTGTCTACTGTTTCAGTTGGCTGGACTGTGTTGGGTAACATAATCTTGCAAACCGGTTCCACTGTCAACTCCTCCGTCACAGCGCATTACTGAACCCTGTTAACTACAGACCTGTCACTGTCCCGTGTCTCCCTGCAGCAGGATGGCCAAAGGAAAGAAAAACAAACAGGCTAAAAGTAAAACCATCACCCTGAAAGTGGCTCAGAACTGCCTGGAGCTGACGCTGGAAGGTAAACGTCGTCTGAATCTCAGTTTTAAGGAGGTCGATGTGGTGCCAAAGTGCATCCAGAAGCTGTGTAACGTGGATGAACTGGACCTGAGCAGGAACCTGATCAGAAAGGTCCCCGACTTTATTGAATATTTCATCCGCATCCAGGTTTTGGATCTGCACAGCAACTATGTGAGTATGACAGAAAACTATTAGAATAATTTTGGTTTATTTGACTGTTTGCCTTTGTTGGTGACACAAAACAGCTGTTTTATATACTCTGTGGCTCTGGGGGACCTAGGTCTAAGAAAATAACCCCTACAATGTAATCGGAGTCACCTCCAATTGGCCTTGGATAGTTAGTATTGAAATCGTAAATTGGTGTTTGGCATTATGCTGTGTATCACAGAATGTGTCAATGTTTTTATTGCAGCTGGAGCAGCTCCCCGAGACTATCGGCCGTCTCCAGAACCTGCTGGTTTTGAACCTGTGTAACAACCGTCTGACGAGCCTCCCCAGTGAGCTTGGCCTGCTGAAGAAACTCCACACCCTCAACCTGGGTCTCAACCAGCTAGAAACTCTCCCCCCCTCCATCGGCGCTCTGAAGGAGCTCCGCCACCTCGGCCTTTCTGACAACCGATTCACCCGTGTCCCTGGCTGCCTTGCGAGGCTGAATCAGCTGGAGAAGGTCAACCTGGACAGGAACCCCATCCTCACTGAGAAGGCACCGGGCCACAAGTCACTCATGATAACGGAGCAGCTTTACCTGGTCAAGGAGAGCTCCCTGTGTGAGGACTGCCTGAAGAAGTGCCAGACTGAGAGGAAGAGGGTGGAGAAAGGGGACTGAATTACTGTGTCTAACCAACATGAAGACTCAGGATGACAGGGAGATGCACAGCCTGGATCACTGTAAACTCTAAATACTACCTAGTGAAGTGATTTAGGTTTCACCACAGCACCATCTGCTGACATCCACTGGACTTACATGATGCATTGGCACTGTTGTTAACTGACCTTTATGGAGCTGGTATCCAGTGTTTAGGGCAAAGACACTCAGTCAGGGGAAATGGATGCTTGTGTTTTAACTCAAGTTATATAGTTTAAGTGGATATTTTAGCAAAAGGCCATCTCAACCTTCGAAAGTTTTTCAAAATAAGGTATCACATTGTTAAAGTATTTATGTCCCCTAAAATGTCTGGAAGTTTGTTACTAATGAGGTGTTCTCACATTCTTCTACTAAGGGGGCGATGTCTGTGCACTTCCCTAAAATCTGAGGTTCGAACCTACGTTGGGCTAGCTAGATTAGTTACGTCACCAATAGAGTGCCCCAGAAAGGACGTTTTTCTGTAGGCCGACACGTAAGTTAGCATCACACTGGTTCCCTCATCAAATAGCCTATGGGATTTTTTCATTGGATTTTGGATTATTACCTAAAATAAGCTTTGTGGCAAACAAACGTTTATGATGCTTACGTGTTTTCAACAAGATAATCTTCACAAATGGTCACCACTTTAATGATTATTGAATCCTAAATGCAACTGCCACATGTAAAAAGCTAACGTTAGGCTAAAAATGAACTACGCTACGGTCACTTAACATCAACACCATAACAAGCCTGTAAAGCTGTCTTTAGTGCGGCACAGTATGATGACTTGTTAGCAACCGTCTTTTAAAAGACACCTAGAAGCTTCATAGTTCATGAGTGGAGCATTTACTGATGAATATTATGTCGTTGAACAAAACGTGAAAGTCTCTTAAGCTTGTGTGAACCACAGACCTTGTTTCAGGTATCTAACCAGAGGCGCTGGTGACTTAGTGGTAGAGCAGGCGCCCCATGTACAAGGCTGTTGCCGCAGCGGCCCGGGCTCGACCCCGGCCTGTGGCCCCTTGCTGCATGTCACTCCCTCTCTCTCTCTCCCCCTTCACACTTGTCTGTCCTATACATTAAAGGCTAAAAAGCCCCCCAAAAAATCTTTAAAAAAAACAGGGTATCTAACCAAAAAATCTGTTTAAAAAAAATCATTGAATTTGAGACGAGGGAACCATGCGTGATAAAATACTAATTTATTTCTGGGTTTTAGGACTCATTCCTGGGGCACTCCATTCACCTTATTTCTGAGGGTGCATCTGTAGCAATGGTTATGGGTGCAACTCCTGGGGAGATAGTGGAAGGAGTAGTATGCACTGGCTTTCTATGGTTAGACCCAGTGGCTAATCTTGTTGGCTAACCACCAATGGCAGTTCCTTTAGCATTAGCTACATTAACATTAGCTGGTAAACATTACGTGTATTCACTTTACATGAGCTTAAATTAATACAGAATTATGTTTCCCGAATGTGTTAGTGTCTGTTTATGAGTTTTAAGAAATCAGAAATTCTCTTTTGGAAGGCAAGCTAATTGCTAACGCGCTTGGTTAAAAAGGCAAACGACCAATGCTTTGAGATGGCTGTCAGAGATGGCAGAGGTATGATCACATTTTCTCATCTGAGATGAACAGGTGGTGTTTTCCATTTTTTATTTTCCAGTCACATTAGGAAAGAGGATTAGTGTACCATTCATGGCACTGTTACCATTGGAACAGTGCCATGAACAGTAATTCATGGAAGGTATCATGGGGGCTAGGAATAAGGTAGATAACTTTCATGCCATGTCTAGACATGGCAGCTTATATATCAGTGTTAGCACATTTGATGCCTTAGGTCAGCTTCCCCCCGCTGCTGTATAAAGAACACAGATTTATGGAACAGATTTATTTACTGGTTGTTTTCTATTGACACACTGTCTCTTACAGCAGAGGCACAGTACTTGTGTTATTTTTCAGTAAAACGCGATTTTTGAGGACATAAAGTGACACATTTAATAGTGTTCTCTTTCCCCTATCATGAATAATAGGTAGAGCTGGCCTAACACATAAGCCACCAGAGGCCCCTAATAGCACTAACCATAACCCCTAACCCTGTCCCACAAGCAGAGCCGGGCAGCCCTACGCTCACTCAGGTGTCAATGTTACACACACACATAATTTTACAATAATACAATGACTATCTACTCTCTAAGTCAAAGTTTAGTTAAAGCTCTGAATTAATGCAAGAAGGAAAGCAATGGATTAACATTGAGTATTGAATTTAAAATATTGATTAGCTGAGAATAAAAATAGTTTCTATGCACATCTGTCAGTAAATAATAACCATCAAGTGTTCAGCCTGGCCATCCCACTGAGCGCCAAACCGGATTTCAACACTAGTTGAAAACTAGTTGATACTGGGCCTGAACGTCTAAGACCTCTTTTCACCCTCTTTTTTTAACTAGCTAAAATGTGGTTACAACATCAGCATGTCACAAAAACAAATTTCTTTAATTACACTGATAATTTGTTAAGTTGTTCTGACTTGTTCATATAATGACGTCATATCCACAGCAACAACAAGCATGGCTAAAAGCGAAACTATTACCGACTCCGCTGTGGTTCCAAAAAGAAGAACAGCTTCAGTAATGTGAAATATAAACTGTGGCGTCCTCAATGTTTTATGAACAGCTCTGGACTTCTCAGACTCTTTTAGCAAATTACAGCTTAGAGGGAACTCATTCAGCGGCTCCTCTGGCAGCGGCACAAAGGGAGAGAAAGGGAGCTGGTGTCGTCAAAGGATTTTGTCATAAACCTTTGGTAATTTAAACATACATGATGTTTGGCTCAACAAAAAACTACATATATGTGAATGTGCAATAGCCATTGTAGCATAACAGCCTGTCAGAGGTTACAGTGTGATTTTTAGAGGATAAATGGCAGAGCATAAAGGTCCAGGTGAAAAAAAAATCCCAACTCAATCATTCAGGATTTTTGCTAAAAAAGAAGGAAATCACCTGTTGATTTATATGAATAAATCCCAGGGGGCATTTTGTGTATTTGGGAGCTGTTTAAATGTGTAATTTTTGGTAGATTTTATTTTATTGTACTATTTATATTGTATACAGAATCTGAATCTCATTCTGAGTTACTGTTGTTGTCTACAAACTAAAGAAATGAGAGATAATTTCAGTTTAGTTTTTACGGAATATTTTAAGGTAAACTGTAAACTACATCAATTATTTTGTTGCAACTCTATCTTCTTAAACTAATAATAAAATATTTTTCACTAATCTCTCATATTATCAAGAATATATAAAATGCTTGCTGAGATAGTATAAATAGTATTTTATATTTTAAAATGTATAAAATAAAATGTTTTCTATACTTTACAGGTAATGTGCTTAAATTTGACAGTAGACGATATGCTGGATCATTGGGCAGTATAAGCGTAGACTACGCTGAAAAGGACCAGCAATATCTTTAGGTGGTAACGGAGAAAACACTGAATTTACTGTGTACCTACTGTTTAAACATAGTGTTGCAATTATGAGATCCCACTTTAGTCTTTACATGCTTGTTCTATTTGCACAATATTTGCAAGATGCAAGCTGGTTCAGTGCCATGTTAAATGACAACATGTTACATTAAAAGGGTCCCCAAAACCAAATCCTTTGGGCCCCCAAAAGTCTAGGGTCGTCCCTGACAGTAGGGAATAAATAATACTTGGCTCGAGGGAGTCTACTCAGACAAACCTCACGAAACCATGTGATCATGACCACTTCACTAACCACAAAGTCTTATTTCCTCTAACCTTACTATGACCATGCTGCCTTTATGGTGCTTAGCTGGTCAAGTTTCATAAATTGTGTTGCCACTATCTCCCAACCCATAACCACAACACGCCGGCTACGGCAAGCGGGGAGGGTCTGTTTTATTTAAAGCTTTCCGGTCTCCCACTGTCAACACTTGGCTCGAGCGCTGCTGCGGAGCAACGACGATGTCTGAGCAGGAGTCTCTGAGGTGCTCCAGTGCCAGAAACCGTGGAGGCGTACAACGGGTGGAAGGAAAACTGCGAGCCAGTGTAGAAAAAGGGGATTACTATGAAGCACATCAGATGTACAGGACTTTATTTTTTAGGTAAGGCTCCGTTTCATGTTACTAGATGCAGTTGTAATTGTCATTTGGTTTTGGGGCCTACCTGTTCCAGATCATTCCACTGTCAACCTTGCTTCTATGCCTGTCCGTTTGTGATTGGGTGAATTCCACCACGGACCCGCCCACTCATGTTGGTCCGGCTGTTCGTGTGGACAGCCGCGCCGTCAATCTTCAACAAACACAAAATGGGACTGCTAACTACGGCTAGTTAGCTAGCTACGTGTTCAGCAACACGACCAATGATAGCCGAAGCAGAATTAGCTGGGTCATTGATGCAAGACAGTGTTTAAACGTTAATGGAAAAACACTTAAAGTGCGAATTAACAGATTGTAGCGGCTAACTGCTTTGTTGTTGTTTCCTAAACATCTGTTGAAGCTGTCCAGCTGTGTTAGCATTTAGCCAGATAGCAACATACTGCAACGCTGCAGTCTGAGCTAGCTAACGTTATCTATGACTAACGTTAGACATGTAATTGCCCACTGTCACGTATATTTATTTAATCTAGATTTGCAGCTGGTTATGCTTACATGGTCTGTAGTCAAAATTGCCGAATCTAGGATAAGGCAGTTATCATTTATGGTCTCTTTTCTCTTTTCTGTTTCATTAAAGAACATTCACACACCTATCAGTGATTGCATACCAAGAGAAAACTGGATGCTGTTTTGGGTAAAGAATAGATTAGAAGTGCTGCTAAACTGGTTCTGCCTGGAGCATAGTTAACCAAAGAAGGTGATTTGTTCTGAATTCAGACCAGTGAAAGCCAGTCCTCCTTCATTGCAGAGTGGGTTTATTATCCTCCTGCCTCTTTGTCATTGTCTTGCTATTTCTCATGACTAACAGTCATGTTTGCAATAAAATCCTCATAAAAACAAGATGGAAAAAATAAAAAAAGTTGCAGCTGCTCTGTGGTCTTCAGGAAAGTTGTTATACACATTGCAATACTCACAATGATACCTTGTTTTGTACCTCAAGCAAATCCAGCGTGCACATATCTTATCTTGCAGTCCTGTGTGGGAATAGTCTTGAGTGACGCAAACAAACCTCATGTCTGTCCCGATAAGGGATAATACTTCATGTGTAACGCTGGGGCTCCTGTCCTCCATCAGGTACATGGCACAGGCAAAACATGCTGAGGCCAGGGAGCTGATGTACAATGGCGCTCTACTCTTCTTCAGTTATAATCAGGTACGTCCTACACTAGATTTCTGCCGGAGTAGCTGATCTGGTGTATCCCACACCAAGTGTTAAATGTCAGGTGTACACATGTTCATGGAAACACCCTCGACAGAGAAATTAAAATGTCATGTTCCAAAGTAGCTTTGTTGGGCGACTGTGTTTGTCTACTTTAGTATGATTGTAATACCAGAGTAGTGTCTATAAACTTGTTATTCACAAGTGACACGGTGTATGTAAGAATGAAACTTTCACTCTTCACATTGTACATAACAGTTTTGTAGTTTAGACCACTTAAACTGAGACCAAGACCAGAGTGTATCGAGACCGTGACAGGACCAAGACCAGCCCAGTGCAAGCACAGCATGACACACTTGTGATAAAATCTAGACATGCAAACCGTAGTTATCCTCAAACTGATCTGGAAGATCCACATTTCCATAAAAACAAATGACTGATGCCCTGTCCAGTCTTGAAATAAAATCTTGAGTCCTCAGAGACTTTAGAAAAAGGGGTCTCGAGACCAAGACTATTCCCAAGTATTACATCATTAGTATATGAACTTGTTTTCAGAGTAGCTGCACTATTGCTGCACACAGATTATCAGGTTTCCAGCCCTAATCTAAGGTAGATAGATTGCTTAATTAAGCTTATCCTCCCAGCCCCCAAGTTGCTCATGTAAAACACCTAATTCCTTTAAAAATATGGAATAAAATATACACTTTATTGTGTTTTCATCTCCAGCAAAACAGTGCAGCAGACCTGTCCATGCTGGTACTGGAGGTGTTGGAGAAATCTGAGGCAAAAGTTGATGATGAAATATTAGGTAAGTGGCAGCCTTCAGTCTGTGAAAGAGTACCTTCACTAAACTGTACATTTGTAATAAGGTGAGAATAGATAGTTTCCAGATATGCTGTGCTTTCATGTCTACTGTCTTTTTTTTTTGTGTGAAAGAGAGTCATATTTACATCAACTGCTTTGGGGAATTTGTAGGGCTGTAAATCACTGGTTTCATCATGATGCGATATTATATTGATTCTTTGGACAGTGATTCAGTATTTGCTGATATCACAAATTCTGCCATGACATGATTTCAATACCATGCAATTCAGGGGTGTTCGACCAATGAGATGATATCATCTGCCCATTTAACACAGCCAGTTACAGAAGAAGCAGCTACTCCTTTCTGTTTTGCTTTTGGCCGTAGCACAGTAATAACTTTCAAGGTTCATAGGCTAAATAATTTTTTTTTTTGCTGGTCAGCAATAATGAGCTTCAGCACTTTAACATTGCATAAATTAGCCTTGCAGCTAGCAGACTTTCTCCACTTTTACATAACAAATGACATGTATTATTTATACTCTTTCTTACTCACCATTGGTTTCAGTCACTGTGTCTCCCAAAAGAACAGCACAGTTGAATTTTGGCCTGCATGCACGTTTTTTTTTTTTTTTGTTTGTTTTCAGCCAAACATTGTTGAAACGGAACAGTTAATGTTGCTGTAATAAGAAGTTAGCAGAGTGAGTTGCCTGGTCAAGCAGGTACATTGTGTTTTATCTCGTAATGGCATTGTTTACATGACAAATGCGTTGTCTGTTGACCTCTGTTTGTACTGAAATCCAAAATATTTCCACACTGCTGATTTATTCCAGAATAAATAATGTCATCCTCTTCATCTTTTTCTTGGCTGCTGCCATTATCTGCCTGGTGCTGTTTGGCAGTAACACAGAATTTCAAAATAAAGGAGTATCCTAAAGATGATATGGATTGATGTTTTCACTTTGCATTGATAGTATTGTATCATTGAACTGATATATTAATCAAGACTGATAGATCATTACACTCCTAGAAATATGTCCTCATATTGTTACTGCACTAATTGTTAAACCAACAGACAGCACTTTTCACAGCAAGATTAACACGGCTTCAAAACACAACTATAGCCCACTTTAAATTTCAACTTTTAAAGTTGATCATTTCATTGTCGGTGAGCAAAGTAAAAGCCAATAGATTTAGCTTTTTGTGGAGGCGAATCAGGCTTTACAAGAACAATGTAACCACTGCAAAAAGAGCCAAAGTTGAAATGTATAAAGAGTACACATGAACATTATAACATATATATTTACAGTATGTCCTGATTAATAAGTACTAGTCTTTAATGCAGTGAGGCATATTTAACAGCTGGCATGCCCAGAGTACAGTGGGTGATGGATTGTGCTTTACATATATAGCCAGTACACCTCCATTATTGATTGACCTTTACTGATACTACTACTTTGCTGATCTCCCGACTCTGTTTGGGGCATCTCTAATCACTTGTAAATGCTGCAGCATTACATCGTCGTGTCATTTAGAGAAGTTCGCCTTTCACAAGGAGGGGCGTAGAAAGGACATTCTCTGATTTTTGTTGGGGTTGTGTGTGTGTTTGTTGAACAGAATGCCTGGCTAAGCTGTTCAGCCCGATGGACCCGAACTCTCCAGAGAGAGTAGCATTTGTGTCCAGAGCCTTGAAGTGGTCCACAGGAGGGTCCGGCAAGTTGGGCCACCCAAAACTACATCAGCTGCTAGCTGTCACCTTGTGGAAAGGTAATCAGTTAATCATTTAGTTTATAAAGTGTGGAGGATAGTAACAAATGTGTAACACAGGTCACAATAAATACTGGATTTATTGATGAAACAGATTAAGAGGCTGGAAAAAGCAAATGTTTGGTAATAAACTGAAAGTATTTGAGTCTCTCACATAATTTCTTCAATTATCCAAATATCTATTTCAGTCACATACATAAACATAAACAAGCCAACAAATCCAACACACAATGGTAGGGTATGGAGTGCATCAAATCACCCACAACTTTTTGTAAGCTCACACACCAGTAGCTTTAGGATGCACGCTGACCCTCATCATGATCGGCCACTGTCCTCTTTCTCAGCATTGTCACCTGAAAACACTTGTTTTATTCCCAAAATTGGCACATTCCAGCTTCCATACTTTGACTCTTCTGTCTGTAGGCCATATTCAGTGTGTGCTAAGGGTGTGTGTTCCCCTTGATACTGTTCCTAATGTGCAAGCTGCCCTGTCCCTGTATAAAAATTGGAGGGACAGTTCACCCCCCAAATCAAAAATACGTATTTTTCCTCTTATCTGTAGTGCAGTTTATCAATCTAGATTGTTTTGGTGTGAGTTGCCGAGTGTTGGAGGTATCAGCCATAGAGATGTCTGCCTTCTCTCCACTGTAATGGAATTAGATGGCACTCGGCTTGCGGTGCTCAAAGCGCCAACAAAATAAATTCGAAAAACAATGTCTCTTTCCAGAAATCATGATGCAGTTCCTCAAGATAATCCACAGTCTTTGTTGTGAGCAGTTTCATGTAGGAACTATTTTCTTGCTACTGAACTACACCTGCCAACTGCATGATAGTGCAGAAGGAAGTGTGCATCTACTCATGGATGAGAGGCTCGTGCTTGTGACAGCGTGAGATGTAAACATTAATGGTGTTCTCCTCAGCTGACCTTGGCTGAGCTAGCTGAGTGGTGCAAGTTGAACTAGCAGTAGATGCATGCTTCCTTCTGCGCAGAGATTCAGTTAGTTGGTGTAGTTTGGTAGCTCTTAAGCAAAAGCCGATGTCACAGCGTTTTCTTTGGTCATGTAGCACCAATTTCAAAAGTATTTGTGTCTTTTCACTGCATAGACAGCCCAGTTTGAAGAAGGGACTGTCTTTCAAGGAGTGAAATGCCTATTTAACTGTTTAAAATATATATATATATTTTTATATTTCTGTGTATTCAGAGCAAAACTACAGTGAGTCTCGTTACCACTTCCTGCATTCGTCTGACGGGGAGGGCTGTGCACAGATGCTGGTGGAGTATTCAGCGTCACGAGGCTTCCGCAGCGAGGTCGACATGTTTGTGGCGCAGGCCGTCCTACAGTAAGTGAAAATATTTGTTTTTGATGTCATGCAATATAAAAGCAGAAATGACTTTCCATGTTTAGTTAAAAAAAATTCTAGTGCAGCTGTAGTCTGTAATGTCAGTAAGTGTAAGCTGACCTGTTTGTTAGATTTAAGGTGTAGCTTTGCAGTGGAGAAAGCGGTATTGATGCATCCTCCTCCTGCATGTTTGTCCTGCAGTCAGATCCATTTTCTGTCTGTCAGCAGTTTCTTTAAAGTGCCTTTGATCTCTCTGTGTTTCTGGTCTACCGTCTCTCACTCTCTTATCTGTGTCACACTTTCTCTCCCATCTTCTCCTTCTGTTTTTATCCCTCGTCTTTTATCTATTTCTGTCCTTTCCCTCTCTGAACCTCCACCCTCCAGGTTCCTCTGCTTAAAGAACAAAAACAGCGCTTCCGTGGTGTTCAGCACATACACAGAGAAACACCCGTCCATAGAGAAGGGCCCTCCCTTCGTCCAGCCTCTACTTAACTTTATCTGGTTTCTGCTGCTGGCAGTGGATGGGTGAGTTGTGATAACACTTTAACATTAGATATACATACTGACTTCATTAAGACCTGCCACATATGTCTTATATATAATGTCTCACTCTGTTGTATATCTGCACAGACTCCTTCAGCAGTCCTGAGCGCGTAATAAGCTAATTAAGCTAGCATTAGCTGATCTCCTACTGCAGCATTAATCTCATTTGATTATGACGAATTTTATGCAGCAACTACAGACTACCTCTCCATGTTGTGAGCCTAAGTATAACATTATCTGAACTACTGCTGAGCTTGTTCCTGGAGTGCTTCACAGCAGTTAAATATTTGTGTTAGAAAAATAGATTTAGGATAATAATGTACACCACTCAAAGAATGTTTCTTCTCTTTATTTCTTCAGGGGTAAATTAACAGTTTTCACAGTGTTATGTGAGCAATATCAACCTTCCCTGAAGAGGGACCCCATGTATAATGAGGTGAGTGTTAGTGCTCAGGTATTTCTTCCCATGAATCATGTATGAAATGGCCTTCAGTAATGTAACAGCAGCTGCAACGCACCATGTGTATACCATATGTATTATCAGGGTTCCCAAAGTTATGAAATTCCTGGAAAAGTTATGAAAGTCAAGTCAGTTTTATGTATGAAGTGCCAAATCATAACCGTTATCTCAGTCCAAGTTATCTCAAGACATTTTTCATATAGAGCTAGTCTAGGCCATGACGTCACACCCCTAATTTCAGTTCATGTAAACATATTTTGGCTGTAATTTTGTAACGTGTCTTATTCACAACCCTGTCTCTCTGTCCTCCTCTACCTCTTCTCTGTGATATCTTCTTGCTCTTCAGTATCTCGACAGAATAGGACAGCTTTTCTTTGGTGTTCCACCCAAACAGTCTCCATCATACGGTGGGCTGCTAGGTGAGTGAACAAACACTTTGTTTATTTGAGCTGATGTTAAGGATTGTTTACACAGAAGTTCCCTGATCACCTGTGATTGTGTCACTGAGTTTAATGTTAGGTCTTGTTCCTTGTATGATCTGAGACGACATACGGCTAATTAAATACATAAACCAATTGAGGCAGCATTTGCTCAGCACAATTTGATTTTAATGAACATTACGCGAGGGTTTTCTACCCTGAAGTTATCTTAAATAACCTTGTGATTCAGTCTTTTAGACTGAGTGCAGTGGCTCCCTGTAGTCTTATTGTCAGGTGAATTCCTAAAAGCAGTTTTATAAAAGTTTTATTACATACAAAGCTCACAACTTAACATGACCAAAAACTGCCAAATAATGTTGTACTCAAACCTTCATCGACAGATTTGCCTCCCAGCAGTGACAGAAAAAAAGTGAAAGCTGTTTTAACAGAGATCCTCTCTGTTTCAACAACACACACTCTCATAAAGACGACGCTTGTCTGTCTTAGCTTTCCTCCAGAGTTTTCTAATTTGTGTGATGGGGACAAGATAAGAGCTTCTCTAAGATTTCTGCACACCAAAAGTCAAACTGGCCTGAGAGCTGACCTGCACACTTAGGAGTTGAAACACAGATCTCACTTAAACATATTTTATAAATATATGACATATAAGAAATGAACAGTAGAATAATACAAGCAGTAAATAAGAGTATACATTTCCATTACAGCAGTGTAGGTGTAGTGAGCTTAAGAGGTGCTGGTAGGCATTTTTGTTACCTTTTGAATAAATCCAGTCTAGCTAACTGGCTCCAGCTGTATATTTCCGTACAGCCGTGAGAGTGATATCAGTTTTCTCACCTAACTCTCTGCAAGAAATTGAGAAAGTGTATTTCCCAAAGTGTCCTAACTATTCTGTTAAATAGCTACAAAGAACATTCAAACACCTTTTGAAAAAGACATCTCTACACAGAATATTAATTGCTGTGTTGCACCCTGTAGGAAACCTGCTGAACAGCCTGATGGGTTCGGGCGAGGAGGACGACGGAGCCGAGGAAGCCCAGGAGGACAGCAGCCCCATAGAGCTGGACTGAGCCTGCCCCAGGACAAAGAGAACAAACGAACACACACACAAAAAAAAAAGAGGAAGACCACGCAGCCTCCCTCCTTCACCTCCACAACGAGGGCGGGGCGAGGTGCCGGTCCATGTTTCCAGAGGCGTGCTGTTTCCAAAAAACCCCTTTCCACCCATTCAGTCTTAAAATCCAAGCAAGTATCAGGCCGCCAAAAACATCCCTTTCAGCACTGCCGGGACTGACTGCGCCAAACTGCAAACTCTTCCCGAGTTGAAATATTGTTAGATTATTATATTATTTTATTTTAATCATTATTTTTTGTTAGTGTGGGACTCTCTCTCTCTGTTTAGGGTGTATGATGTTAAACAAACTGTCCTCAGTGGAGAGGATAGTTTCACAAGTGCAAACCCTCTTCATGATGTCGCTGATGACATCATTATAAGAGGGTTTACACAGCTCACTACAATTACTCAACTGTTTGCTTTGCCAGTTACACAGAGCTCCATCAGAGCCACGGTGTTGCTGTTTGCATTTTTCAGCAGCTTTCTCTGTTAAAACTCGGCTTTCAGTAGATAATGAAATGTAGTTAATGCCATCTGTCATGTTCTCATCTGTTTGTCCTTTAGCAATATGGACAAAAAGACAACAGAGCTCTTTGTAAGTTATTATCAGAGGTCATCTTACACTTTGAATATCAACCACACGAACCCTTTCTGCTCAGTGTCTCCTCCACGGGTCATTTCTATTTAAGTTACTGCAAACACACAGTTGTCTGTATACAAGTAGCTCCATTGTCGAGGTCCCGCTTTTCACTGTGCACTCGCTGAACTGCTGTTTGCATCTTCGAGAGGAATTGTGAGGAAAAGTCTAATTTTGGCATTTTTAACAGCTGCCAGGTCATTAAAACAGTCAGGTGATGAGGTGTTTGAAGCACTTAGAGTGTGTGTTTGGCTGATTGTTGGCTCTGGGTGCTGGTCTACATGTTGCTGTGAAACATAAAAAGTCTAAGCTTGGGTTACCGTCCAAGTCTGTTAAGTGATCTTTATTAGAGGAGCAAAATGAGACACTGTGAAAACCTTTCTGTTGGAGTGAATTTTGCTTTTCATGTTCCAAAAGGCTAATAGCTAAAGCAGCTGGTTACTTGACCGTGCCTGGCTCAGTCCTTCCTTTTCCTTATATTCCCTTTTTTAAGTGGCAGTCCAACATCAGTTCGGCCAGTGCTCACTCAGAAGCGTGATTTCAACAATAGCTACTGTTTATCAGTGTTATCAGTCCTCAGAGAATACACTGCTTGTTCCTCTCAACTCTTTGTTCTCATCTTTCGATCTTCTTTTTGTCCTCGTAGTGACATTCGATCGGTCTAGGTCTGGTCAGTTTTAGGATTTAAAAAAAAAAAAAAAAAAAAAGTCCTAACTGTGCTCCAGATAATCTTAAAAGAGGTCATACCCCCCCATGTGAAGACAAATTTTAATTTAATGCTAGGTTACTAGAAAAGTCCAGAGGTCTTCCAATGTAGAGGAATGTTTATTTACTTCTATGTAATTATCTGTGTGGGACTATGGAACACCAAAATGGTCAATACTAAATACAAAATGACAATAATTGTATGAATCAGTGGAGTAAAATATTTAAAGACTGGTAAAACGCAACAGATTTTCAGGGAATATCATTTTAGGTTTATTTATATTAATGAATAATTTAAGAAGGATAAAATAATTCCATGAAAGTTAGGTAATTTAATAAATTAATTAAAACATCACAGGTTAGTTGGGTCCCTTTTAAACATTTATTTTCATGATTACTTGTTTCATAAACTTTAATGTTGGCCATTTTGGCACACCGTACGGGACCGGCTGGCTCAATGTCGTAGTGCGACACAAGGACAGATAGAATTGTGTCGGGTTGTGAATGTAAACATGCTCTGCTGTGATTACATCTATCTAATGTTGGTGTCGACGATACAGAGAAAGAAACCAGTGGTGTGGCAGTGGAAGGGTTAACAGCAGCGTTCATCAGAGACTGAAAAATAAGAAACTACAAACAAATGTTTAAATAACTCAGCTTTAACAGTATTGTGTTCATTTCTGGTGTCGGCTCCTCCTGCTGGTCCCTCCGCTACATCACTGAGGTCTGAAGGGAAATCCAGGCAAAACTGACTTTTAGGTTCCTCAACAGTTCACATTTCATGCAACATGCTCTGCTACTCATATCACGCACCTTTTATTATTCAGTGTCATAACTTCTTTTTTGCCAACCTGAAAGTCAGTTTTGTTGGACTTCTCCTTTCATTATTGGCAGTGAAAAAGGTGTGACCAAAGGCCCTTTGTCAGTGTCATCACGCTTTTGTTTTTTATTATTTTTCCTTTCAGAACTAAAGAGGAGTGTTTGCCTTTCAGATGATTCACTAATCAAGTAAATAAACTACAACTGAGAAGAGTTTGAGAATGTCTTGAAACAAACATTGTCCTGTCCACTTTTTTATCGCTTTTTATTGAGGGTATGAACAAAGTTGCTGCATGTGGTGCGAGGATAGAAAACCCAAATTGCCAAATTGCTCCTCCTGGGGGACCCCAAAGCGTTCCCAGGCCAGATGAGATATATAATCCTTCCAGCGTGTTCTGGGTCTGCCCCGGGGCCTCCTACCAGTGGGACGTGCCCGGAAGATGATCAGATGCCCGAACCACCTCAACTGACCCCTTTCGACGTGAAGGAGCAGCAGCTCTACTCCGAGCTCCCTCCAGATGTCTGAGCTCCTTACCCTATCTCTAAGGCTGAGCCCAGCCACCCCACGGAGGAAACTCATTTCAGTCGCTTGTAGCGACTACCCAGTTCACGAGTTCATGACCATAGGTGAGGGTTGGGACGTAGATGGACCAGTAAATCGCTCTTCAGCACAACGGTCCAGCGCTGCACCCGCATCACAGCAGAAGCCACACCAACTGCCAATCCATCTCACCCTAACCCTCGTGAACAAGACCTAGAGATACTTGAACTCTCTCACTCCCTCCCAACCCAGAGGGGGCTATCCACCGATTTCCGGCAGAGAACCATGGCCTCAGATTTGGACCGCTTCACACTCGGCTGCAAACTGTCCCAGTGCATGATGGAAATCACTATGTTATGAAGCCAATGGAATCTTGGCCTTCTCTATTGATTCTGATTGCTTCAGACAAAGGACTCGTCTCTGTTCTTGTTTTATTAGATCTTAGTGCGGCGTTTGACACAATTGACCATCAAATTCTACTGCAGAGACTGGATCACTTAATTGGCCTAAAAGGTTCTGCACTAAGCTGGTTTAAATCTTATTTATCTGATCGTTTTCAATTTGTTGACGTTCGTAATGAATCATCCTTACGTACCAAAGTTTGTTTTGGAGTTCCGCAAGGTTCTGTGCTCGGACCAATCCTATTTACTCTATATATGCTTCCTTTAGGTAACATCATTAGAAATCACTCTATAAATTTCCATTGTTATGCGGATGATACACAGTTGTATTTATCGATGAAGCCAGAAGAAAGTAATCAATTAACTAAACTCCATAACTGCCTTAAAGACATAAAAAATTGGATGAGCACCAATTTCCTGATGTTAAATTCAGACAAAACTGAAGTTATTGTTCTTGGCCCCAAACAACTCAGAGACTCTTTATCTGATGACATAGTTTCTCTAGATGGCATTGCTCTGGCCTCTACCACTACCGTAAGAAACCTCGGAGTAATATTTGATCAAGATTTGTCTTTTAATTCTCATTTAAAGCAAACCTCACGGACTGCATTTTTTCATCTGCGTAATATTGCGAAAATTAGGCCTATCCTGACCCGAAAAGATGCAGAAAAATTGGTCCACACTTTTGTTACCTCAAGGAACTAAGAAACGAGATCATATTTCTCCTGTTTTAGCTTCTCTGCACTGGCTCCCTGTAAAATCCAGAATTGAATTTAAAATCCTACTGTTAACTTATAAAGCTCTAAATGGTCAAGCTCCGTCATATCTTAGAGAGCTCATAGTGCCATATTATCCCACCAGAACACTGCGCTCTGAGAACGCAGGGTTACTCGTGGTCCCTAAAGTCTCCAAAAGCAGATCAGGAGCCAGAGCCTTCAGCTCTCAGGCTCCTCTCCTGTGGAATCATCTTCTTGTTACGGTCCGGGAGGCAGACACCGTCTCCACATTTAAGACTAGACTTAAGACTTTCCTCTTTGATAAAGCTTATAGTTAGGGCTGGCTCAGGCTTGCCCTGTACCAGCCCCTAGTTAGGCTGACTTAGGCCTAGTCTGCCGGAGGACCCCCTATAATACACCGGGCTCCCTCTCTCTCTCTCTCTCTCTCTCTCTCTCTCTCTCTCTCTCTCTCTCTCTCTCTCTCTCTCTCTCTCTCTCTCTCTCTCATCCTATTACTGCATCTTGCTAACTCGGCCATTCTGGATGTCACTAACTCGGCTTCTTCTCCAGAGCCTTTGTGCTCCACTGTCTCTCAGATTAACTCATACCGCAGCGGTGCCTGGACAGCGTGACGTGTGTGGTTGTGCTGCTGCCGTGGTCCTGCCAGATGCCTCCTGCTGCTGCTGCCATCATTAGTCATTAGTCATACTTCTACTGTTATTATACACATATGACTATTGTCACACAAGTATACTGTCAGATATTAATACATACTTTCAACATATTGTACCACAGTAGCCAGAACTATAACTATAATATTATTACTTTCATTAATGTTGTTGTAAGCTACTGTCATTACCTGCATCTCTCTCTCTCTCTCTCTCTCTCTGTCTCATTGTGTCATATGGATTACTGTTAATTTATTATGCTGATCTGTTCTGTACGACATCTATTGCACGTCTGTCCGTCCTGGAAGAGGGATCCCTCCTCAGCTGCTCTTCCTGAGGTTTCTACCGTTTTTTTTTCCCCGTTAAAGGGGTTTTTTTTTGGGGAGTTTTTCCTTATCCGCTGTGAGGGTCTTAAGGACAGAGGGATGTCGTATGCTGTAAAGCCCTGTGAGGCAAATTGTGATTTGTGATATTGGGCTTTATAAATAAAATTGATTGATTGATTGAATTACTATTCAGATGACAAGATGTTTAATAAGCAAGACATGTAATACATTTGCATTGTACTTTAATCAACAGGTTAGAAATCAACTCATACTTAAGACCGGTATTTAAATATAAAGCAGAATGATTGTTTATTTCTACAAATGCATGAAGAAGACACATTAAAAATACATAATGTTGCAATACAGAGAGCAGTTGTGGTGTAAGTTCAGTCAAAGATAACTAACTTTGTTTGATATGCAGGGGAACACTGCAGTAACCGGTGCAAATGACAGCAAAAATACAGTTCTGACAGATGTATCACTGCTTAAAATTATTTTTTGGACTGTGGCACATTTTTCAGAATTTGAAGCCATTTTAGTTCAACAGAAAAATTAGGCCTAATCTTTGCAGCAGATCTGATGCATATTGGCTTGTTTGCAGTGTTCTTTTTGTAGAGAAGTCAGCAGCTTGTGACTTAACAGAAGACAGGAAAACATGCAGAGGAATGTCATTTCACTTCCTTTGTAAACTTTGAATAATTTGTTCATTCATTTAACAGTTTTGTCGCATAGTTTATTTTACGTACCCCCAGATTGTGACACTGAACAGGAGCAACAAACAAAACCTCACAGAGTTTCCTTGAAGGTTTCAGCGCAGGTTAATGTACTACGATAGTTTAATGACATGCTATTGTACATTGAATGGAATTTTGGCACACAAACAGCTTTCAGTTCAGTCTTAAAGTATCAATTTTGGGTCTTTCCTGCTGGTCCAAACTAACTGTAAATATTTAGTGCCAAAATGTAAAGTTAAATCTTCATAAAGTGTCCTCACACAAAATACATTCAGGCCTTTTTTTCTTTTTCTTTGTGCTTCACAGAAACTTAGTGCACAGACATTTTACAGATGATGTTGAGGTTTACGTTCAGGTGCGGGACTGCAGTTGCAGCCTCTGGACTGTATCCAACAGGTGGCTCATGTCAGCCTGCTGAGCCTGGTGTTTGATGTACTCCAGAGTCCGAACCTGGAGCAGAGAGAAGAGACAGGCTGCGTTCACACAAAGCACGTTTGCTGAAATTGACGAGTAGAGCATCAATTTAAATAAGTCTGGGTGCAGCTGCTTGAGAGAAGTGTAAAATGTCTCCCTCACCGAAACTCGAGTCTCACAGTATCCGTGTTTGTGGCTGAGGTTCCACAGGTTGACAGCCAGCTGGCTCAGCTTGTTGTTCCTCAGGTCACCGTGAGCGAGCAGGACGCCAAACAGGGAAAAGGCCAAAGCGCCTTGACGCCGTGTGCTCTGCTGCAAGAGGGCGAGAAGAAAGCAGTGTTTTAGTTACTAGCTAGAAATTAGCTTCTGAGGAAAACATTTTAAAAGATGCACGAGAGGAGAAGAAGCGCTGTGGTCTTTTTGGTGGCAGTGAGCCGTTTTTGCCTCACCTCATCCCGACTGAGTGCCTTCAGGTGGTCCAGGATCTGTCCGATCAGAGTTTCACACAGCTTGTTGATCTCTGATAGAAACTTGGGGTCTCCTCCATAAAGTGTCTCGTTGGAGTCCACTGAGACCACGAAAGAGGAGAAAGATAACATAAAAATTACTGTTTTTTTGAGATCTAAATATAAGTGATCATTGATATCAATATCATTGATATTTTTACCTTTAGGGATGGAGTAGAGGTAGGTTTCTTGGCCCATGGCAGCCAGCAGGGGCAGAGCGCTGATGTAGACCCGCACCTTGGCGTCGCTGTTTTCCTCCCAGGTGTAATCTTGTACCATGTTGAGTAGACCGCGGACAAGGTAGAGCACGCCATGCTCTGGATGGTCCTGCAAGAATATTCACACATACATATTGGGAGTTTAGGGAGACAAGCCTGATGGTTTGGCACTTCTCTCAGTTTTAATTGAGCTGTCTGAAGAGAAAAATGAGGAAAAGCTAAAATGTTTCAGTTTTGGGCGATATATCTCTTCTTTCTGTTTCTGGAGAGGATTGTCTTACCGGGACAACTAGTAGTGTAGCCAGGAAGTTGTTGATAAAGTCCAGCAGGAAGCTCTCAGAAGAGCGAAGTTTTCCCTCCACGCTGATGGAGCGAGGAACCTCTGGAAGAAGACTGACTGCTGCCTTTAGGAAAGCATCCGCTGGAGGTGCAGAAAGGATGGAGGGGGAAAAGAGGGAGGAAGGATGGGAAATAAGTAAATGATTGGGACAAAAGGAGAGAAGGGAAAAGTCAGAGGCAGATAAATAATGTTAGGAATTGCTGATACAAAGCGAAATGAATCATTACCTCAGATTTTACACACAAAATAATGACCTGCATTTTTACTCCTCGTTTAAACTGTGAAAGTAAACAGCTGCTCACCCTGGGAGAGACACTGGTTTGCTAACGCAACCTGACCAGACAGCAGATAGAGGCTGAGACGACTGAAGATGCTGCTGAGAGACGGGATGGTGATAAAACTGTAGGCAGCACACGCCTGGGGGAGAGAGGGGGATAAGTTTAAATAAGCATCTGACATTTGAAGCCGACGCTGGGCTCAGTGTTTCTCAGGAAATGCTGAGATCTCATTCTGTAAGAAGGAACAGTGGCCTGCAGTGATCAGATGCTGCTTGTGTTGACTCACCCTGACAAAGGCCGCTGTTTTGCGTGAGTGATTTCCTCTCATCACCCTGCTGGTCTCCATCGCCAGCTGGTTCACCGTCTGGAAATGACAAGGTGGACAGTGAGGATGGTGTGTGTGTGTGTGTGTGTGTGTGTGTGTGTGTGGATATCACACACAAATTGAACATTCAAACAAAGATGTGTACTGACATGAATGAGCTGCACCATCACTGACTCCAGGTTACAGAAGGTGGCTCTGGCCTCCACACAGAAGCTCAACTGCTGCTCGAAGTCCCGACCAAAAGAAACCTGTACACACCGATGGACAAACAGAATATATGAGTGTAACAAGACAAGAGTACTTTTGCTAAACAATACTTACTTAAAGATGGGAAAATAAAGATTAAAGGATGCATTGGTCTAAAATCACAACTTTTTTTAAAACTGTAAAGTTCAAAAAGAATTTGAATTTGTATAATTTACTCTGCTGTGCCATACCAAAGAGCTCCATTGTTGTCAAAAATATATTAAAAACACATCAACAATGTGCACTGAGTGATGTTTTTTGTATGTATGTCATAAAAAATGCAATAAAAGGCCATAGCATAGTATGTCATAAGAAATGCCATTAAAAAAAGTCATAGTATAGTATGTCGTTAAGAAATGCCTTAAAAAGTCATAGTTTAATATGTCATAAAAACTCATTAAAAACCGTCATAGTATAGTATGTCGTCAAAATCATGACAAAATGTCATAGTATAGTATGTCATCGAAAATCATAAAAAAAAGTCATAGAATAGTACGTCGTCCAAAATCATGAAAAAAAGTCATAGCATAGTATGTTGTCCAAAATTATGAAAAAAAGTCATAGAATAGTACGTCGTCCAAAATCATGAAAAAAAGTCATAGCATAGTATGTTGTCAAAAATCCTGAAAAAAGGTCATAGTATAGTATGTCCTCAAAATCATGACAAAATGTCATAGTATAGTATAATGGAAAAAATCTTAAATCGCCATAGTATAGTATGTCATCAAAAATCATAAAAAAAGTCATAGTCAAAATCATGAAAAAACGTCATAGTATGGTATGTCGTCCAAAATCATGAAAAAGTCATAGTATAGCATGTCGTCAAAAATCATGGAAAAACGTCGTAGTATAGTATGTCATCAAAAATCATAAAAAAAAGTCATAGTCAAAATCATGAAAAAACATTATAGTATGGTATGTCGTCCAAAATCATGAAAAAGTCATAGTATAGCATGTCGTCAAAAATCATGGAAAAACGTCATAGTATAGTATGTCGTCAAGAATCATGAAAAAAGTAATAGTATAGCATGTCGTCAAAAATCATGAAAAAAAGTCATAGTATAATATGTCGTCCACAATCATGAAAAAAGTCATAGCATAGTATGTTGTCCAAAATTATGAAAAAAAGTCATAGAATAGTATGTCGTCCAAAATCATGAAAAAAAGTCATAGCATAGTATGTTGTCCAAAATTATGAAAAAAAAGTCATAGAATAGTATGTCGTCCAAAATCATGAAAAAAAGGTCATAGTATAGTATGTCCTCAAAATCATGACAAAATGTCATAGTATAGTATAATGGAAAAAATCTTGAAACGCCATAGTATAGTATGTCATCAAAAATCATAAAAAAAGTCATAGTCAAAATCATGAAAAAACGTCATAGTATGGTATGTCGTCCAAAATCATGAAAAAGTCATAGTATAGCATGTTGTCAAAAATCATGGAAAAACGTCATAGTATAGTATGTCATCAAAAATCATGAAAAAAAGTCATAGTTTAATATGTCGTCCAAAATCATGAAAAAAAGTCATAGTATAGTATGTTGTTCAAAATCATGAAAAAGTCATACTATTGTATGTCGTCAAAAATCAAGAAAAAACGTCATAGTATCGTATGTCGTCAAAAATCCTGAAAAAACGTCATAGTATAGTATGTCGCCAAAAATCATGAAAAAAGTCACAGTATAGTATGTCGTCCAAAATCATGAAAAAAAGTCATAGTATAGTATGTTGTCCAAAATCATGAAAAAAGTCATAGTATAGTATGTTGTCCAAAATCATGAAAAAGTCATACTATTGTATGTCGTCAAAAATCAAGAAAAAACGTCATAGTATCGTATGTCGTCAAAAATCATGAAAAAACGTCATAGTATAGTATGTCGTCCAAAATCATGAAAAAAAGTCATAGTATGTTGTCCAAAATCATGAAAAAGTCATACTATTGTATGTCGTCAAAAATCAAGAAAAAACGTCATAGTATCGTATGTCGTCAAAAATCATGAAAAAACGTCATAGTATAGTATGTCGCCAAAAATCATGAAAAAAGTCACAGTATAGTATGTCGTCCATAATCATGAAAAAAGTCATAATATAATATGTCTTCAAAAATCATGAAAAAAAGTCATAGTATAGTATGAAGTCATAGTATAGTATAGAAAGAACCAAAGTCCAGGCACTCAGGTCGGTTTGGAAAAATTAAAAATGACTATAGAAAAAAAGTCATAGTATAGTATGTTGTCAAAAATCATGAAAAAAAGTCATAGTATAGCATGTCGTCAAAAATCATAAAAAAAAGTCATAGTATAGTATGTCATCAAAAATCATAAAAAAAGTCATAGTATAGTATGTCGTCAAAAGTCATGGAAAAAAAAGTCATAGTATAGTATGTTGTCAAAAATCATGAAAAAAAGTCATAGTATAGCATGTCGTCAAAAATCATAAAAAAAAGTCATAGTATAGTATGTCATCAAAAATCATAAAAAAAAGTCATAGTATAGTATGTCGTCAAAAGTCATGGAAAAAAAAGTCATAGTATAGTATGTTGTCCAAAATCATGAAAAAGTCATACTATTGTATGTCGTCAAAAATCAAGAAAAAACGTCATAGTATCGTATGTCGTCAAAAATCATGAAAAAATGTCATAGTATAGTATGTCGTCCAAAATCATGAAAAAAAGTCATAGTATGTTGTCCAAAATCATGAAAAAGTCATACTATTGTATGTCGTCAAAAATCAAGAAAAAACGTCATAGTATCGTATGTCGTCAAAAATCATGAAAAAACGTCATAGTATAGTATGTCGCCAAAAATCATGAAAAAAGTCACAGTATAGTATGTCGTCCATAATCATGAAAAAAGTCATAATATAATATGTCTTCAAAAATCATGAAAAAAGTCATAGTATAGAATGTTGTCCAAAATCATGAAAAAAAGTCATAGTATAGTATGTCGTCCAAAATCATGAAAAAAAGTCATAGTATAGTATATCTTCAAAAATCATGAAAAAAGTCATAGTATAGTATGTTGTCCAAAATCATGAAAAAAAGTCATAGTATAGTATGAAGTCATAGTATAGTATAGAAAGAACCAAAGTCCAGGCACTCAGGTCGGTTTGGAAAAATTAAAAATGACTATAGAAAAAAAGTCATAGTATAGTATGTTGTCAAAAATCATGAAAAAAAGTCATAGTATAGCATGTCGTCAAAAATCATAAAAAAAAGTCATAGTATAGTATGTCATCAAAAATCATAAAAAAAGTCATAGTATAGTATGTCGTCAAAAGTCATGGAAAAAAAAGTCATAGTATAGTATGTTGTCAAAAATCATGAAAAAAAGTCATAGTATAGCATGTCGTCAAAAATCATAAAAAAAAGTCATAGTATAGTATGTCATCAAAAATCATAAAAAAAAGTCATAGTATAGTATGTCGTCAAAAGTCATGGAAAAAAAAGTCATAGTATAGTATGAAGTCATAGTATAGTATAGAAAGAACCAAAGTCCAGGCACTCAGGTCGGTTTGGAAAAATTAAAAATGACTACAGAAAAAAAGTCATAGTATAGCATGTTGTCAAAAATCATGAAAAAACGTCATAGTATAGTATGTTGTCAAAAATCATGCAAAAAAGTCATATCATACTTTGTTGTCAAAAATCATGAAAAACATCATAGTACAGTATTTCATCACAATTTTCATGAACAATGTTAAAGTACATTATCTGGTCAAACACCATGAAAAAAACATCATAGTATAGTATGTTATAAAAAATGCCGTAAATAAATCACAAAAAAGTCATTATATAGTATGTCATAGAAAATGCCATAAAAAAATCATAAAGTCATAGTATAGTATGGAAAAAAAAATAAAAAATGACCCCCCCCAAAAACCTAGCTCTTCAGTTTTTGTGTGGGGAGTTCCCCCCAGAACCTCCTAGACATGTAGGTCACAGAGGGCGTACATTGAAAATGGTCTCCCTAGTGTTACACTGATGATTATGGCCCTGCCTCAAACACACTACTTCCCCCTGACTGAGTTATGTTTTCTAAAGACTACAGTGCCAAGCTGTTTTAGTAATCATTTACCCTTTAAAAAATGGATTTGTACGTCGTTTTAAAATATTCACATCTTCAGTAAGAATAAATGGGCTTGGTGCTGAGAGCCAGAGAGAAATTATGTCTCAGAAAGTACTGAGAGATAGAGTAATGAATGACCATTAGAAAATATAAAATAACACCAGTCTTATTTCTTAAATGCAGAAAAAAATTCTGAGGAGTCTCACCATGCGGATGAAGCCAATGATCAGCAGAGACAAAGATCTTTTCTCATCCTCGAGAGTGAGAGCGCTGCGATACAGAGAGCAGACAGGCTACTGAGTGAAGGCTGTTACCAGGCAGATCAGGAAACTAAGAAGAAAAGTAGGTGTCTAAACTCACTGACATTTACTGAAATTAAAAAAAAAATAGAGATGAAAAACTGTAATCACATAATTACAAAGAACTATTTCCCCAAGTCCCTATAAGAGAACAGCTAAAGTAATTGTAATTGTAGAAGTAATTACAGGTATATAACACACGCACACACACACACACACACACACACACACACACACACACACACACACACACACACACACACAGCCTACTTGACAGAGTCGTGCATGGTCTTGCAGATGTGCAACATGGCGTTAAGGATGACCGGGTCTCTGGTGGGCTCCACCTGGTGCCTGCAGATGGAGAATAATTAGTAGTCAAAATTTTTTTTCACACTTGCCAATTTTATTTTGTTACAAAGCAAATAAATCTAATTCAACAAACTCTGAGGCAGCTCTTACTTGATGAAGACCTCCATGATGGATCTGCACACCTCCACCCTCACACTGTCCTTCTGGAACATGTCTAGGAACGGCAGGAAACGCTCCTGGGAAAAAAAAACAATTAGGGAAACTTTGTGGACTGTTTCAGGCCTCCAGAGTGCAAACTTCTATTGTATATGTTTTGAAGTGGTGGTTGCTCACCATGGAGAAGAGGACGGAGAAGTCGTGGAAGTAGGTGAGGATCTTCCTTATCACTGACTGCAGCTGGATGCAAAACAAAACAGAGTCAGTACAGAGCCGACGGAAGGAGGAGGAGGAGGAATGACTCTGAGAACAGGGTAGATTGTCCTGTTAGGTATAATGAGCTGCTAACCTGAGGATAAGCGTCCTCAAACGCCCGATCAGGGGTCATATGTTTGATGATGTCAGCCAGTACTGTGTTGACCTCACGTTTCTATAAGAAAGAGAAGACACGTTAAATAAAGTGATAGGATCTTTTAACTCCACATGATAAAAGGTGTCGGGTACTTTACTGACTGTGAAGTGTCGGCAGGTGAACTCCACCCAGATCTCAGCACAGTTGATGTAATCCTAAAAAGACACATAAACATTCACACATACAGTCAAAACCTGAATATTTTCATGGATTAAACCCCTGTGAGGAAGCAGCATTACTCTCGCACTACCTGAGAACTGCGGACTTTGGTGACGACCTTCCAGGCTTCATTCAGGATCGTCAGTTGCTCAGATTCTGGAGGGTCGGCACAGGCCAGACTGCGACCCAGAGATCCAAACAGCAGATGCTGGAGAACAGACAATAGTCAAGCTTCCATTGATATTTCAAGCACATTTAGACGATGTTTTAACCTATACTTTAACAGAAGAATAAAGTGTTCTTAACTAGAACCTTCAAGCTTATATTGCCTTACATATTTACATTTATTGGATCACTGTACTACATCTGATCTCTTCTAACCTTTGGGAAGCCGGCCTCGTCGCAGTCTTTGATCATACCGATAAAGTCAGTGGCCCTGGCTGCGACAAATTCTGGCCTGAACGCCCTCATAACTGAATTCAGCAGCAATGCACTGTGGGAAACAGGAACATGTTGGATCTTTAGGGTAAAAAACAACAACCTTTTTTTGTCCCCCACCACCAGAAACCATTGAAACACTTGAGTAAAAGCTGTGTAAAACTTTGATTATGTACACTGTGTCCACCTCATTAAAACAGTGTCTTTAAAAGCACTCACTTGTTCCCCAGCTTCTTGCATCTCTCCATCATCTCCGTTAGTAAAGGCTGAAATGGAAGCACAAATAGTCTTATAAACACTCATGCCTCTGACAGCTGACCATTTTTTACAGCATTCAATATGTTTCGGTTTGAAAATTCATGCTAAGTAAGTTGAGGTAAAACATGCCTCTGGAGCTCTGTAGGCGATGCACTGCAGGATCCAGTTGATGGCGGGTGAGTAGAGCGTTAGGTACTCGGGCACCTCTACCCTCTGCATGATCAGCTGGTTCTGGACGCTCTCCCCACTAATCTGCCGGAAGGTGCCCAGCAGGTCGAAGAAGTTGCGGTTCAGGCTGTCTTTCAGGTGGGGGGCCACTTCCACGCCCACCTGGAAGAAGAGAGCACTGTTATGTCTGGGCCCAGACCCTTTTTTCTCCCTTTAACCAGTCATTATGATACTCTGTAGCTGGATCACATTTAAAGGTGAGTCAAACAAAATTATGGATTTATTCAAAAAAGGTTTTAAATCATCCTGGAAACAAACAACAAACAAACAAACAAACAAGCCCATTTCTGCCAAAAAATCCTGAGTCACTATAATTAGACTTTCTTGAAATGAGTTTCTTCTTTTAAGTTTCTCATTTTCTTGAGATATTAACTCATTGTTTTGAGACAGTTTCTCATTATTTTGAGATATCAAATCAATATTTTGAGATACTAAATCATTATTCTGAGATATTGAGTCATTATTTCAAGAAACTAACCCATTGTTTTCATTACTTCGAGATACTAAATCATTATTTTGAGATACTAAATCAATATTTTGTGAAAAGTTCTCATTATTTTGAGATACTACGTCAATATTTTGAGAAAGTTTCTCATTATTTTGAGATACAGAATGATTATTTTGAAATACTAACTCATTATTTTGAAATATTAAGTCATTATTTGGAGAAAATTTCTCATTTTAATGACTTAGAAGATCTTTATTTTTTCGATACACTGGTGGAAATGGGCTTCCATACATCACCACCCCACTAATAGGGCAAAAATAAGGACAGGAACAGGCAGTGAAAATGAGTCGACAGATAAGAACTGGCTCAGAAACAGGAGACAGGAGAGGAAAATGAAGTGAGCACATCTCACCCTGCAGAGGTAAGCTCTGGCATATGCTGCCACCAGAGGGTCTCCAATCCCTCTGATCATGGCTGTCAACCGAGGGAGTGTCTCCGGGATACCACTGTGAAGGTGGAGGAGCAGAAAGGAAGCTGTGCTATGTGTCTAAAAAAAACCCTTATAACTAGAAAGTTCTATTTGGTAGATCAGCTGTAACAAATGTATCTCAAAGAACTTCTGAACACTGTCCTCTATACTTGCAATTATGAGAGATTAAGTGGGAACATTTTGGTACAGAGACCTTCATCAAACAATCTGATGAAGGTCAAAAATGTTGCTCCCGATAAATCTCTCATAATTGCAAGTGTAGAATACAGCGTGTGGGAGATCTTCATTCCACTATAGTTGGCCATGGTCTTCTCCAACACACCTATGAACCTCAGGTGTGTATAAGATTTGCTTTTTAACAAATATATCACAAAATCTTTCACATAACCCAAAAATGTAACTCTGATTTAGAAGAGAAACAAAGCAAAGACTGACTTTTAAAGCCCATAAGAGAATCAAACTAACCTCTTGTTCAGGAAGCGGTTGCACTTCAGAATGGCAGCCTCAACGTATCTGTTCATAGAGGTCAAGGAGTTGTCAAAACAGGCCTGACATTAGTGCTGATCATCTGAGAAGCATTATTGATTTAAGCTGTGAAGCCCTGCTGATGACAGTAAAGGATACAGTCTGGGCAGAAGCTCTCTGATGGAGGCGATCTTGAAGAACCAGTTAAGGCACGTCTCCTTGGCCGTGTCATTCACATCGTCAACTGTGAACGAGTCTGAGTAGGAAGGAAGCCAAGTGGAAAAATCAGACACTACCCAGACAATATATCCAATGAAATACGTCTGGATGTAAAAGAGTCTGATTAGTACCTGGTAGGGGTCGTGGGTCTGAACACATGGTCCAGATTCTGTCGTATACCAGCCGTCCTACAGAGATTAAAGTAAGAAAACCTGCAGTGTTTTTTAACTGAGCTGAGAGAAACAAAGATTCAATACGCACCAAAAGTGTCGAGGATATCAGTAATGAGAACAAACTTGCTGGGGTAGAACTGGATCACAGAGGTGTCAGACAGAAGCTTCGAGCACTGGAACATAGATCACAGATCAGTGTTTATGTCTTTACGCAGGAGACATTATTTTTAGGATGAGTGTTTTCAGCAGCTGGATTACCTGGATGACAATCTTCAGGGCTTTGACCTTCTGGTCTGAGGCCCAGGCTTCCTTCAGGGACTGGTTCAGCTCCTCGATGCGGTTAGCGTAATCCTGCTGGGAGAGGTTGAGCAGCTCTCGCTGGGAACCCTGCACACACACAGACAAACAAGTCAGTCCAAAACACATCCTTGCTCTTACATGAATTCACTCTGCTTTGCTAGTATGACATTAATGCCAATGAAAATCTATTTAGTTGCTGAATTTTGCAGCGTATTTAAGCACCAATGGAGGCCGTGGACATTATGTGAATACACATCAACACAAATAAAAGAGCATTTGGTGAACAATTTAATTCTTATAGTACTGGGAGTTCAAATGATTTTAAAATAAATTATGTTTGAAAGGCACTCTATGAAAGCGTACCTCCTCCAGATCGTCGAGTTCCTCCAGGCGAGTTCGAACTTTCTCTGAAACAGCTGAGGATCCTGGACTTGGAGCTTTTCCTACAGTGACAACAGGAGTCATTTGTTAACTATCGACCACAGTAAAAAAAAACACAGACTCTGTAGTTTTTTTTTAAAGATTACTTTAAGGAATACTTCAGCCACAAAATGATGATTTGTACTCATCCATCAGTTACTCATCCTATGTAATGCTGAATTAGTGAGGAAAACTTTATTTTTCTGGCATGCTTCCACAGTGAACGAAGAATCCAAAAATTGAGAAAATTCTTGATGAATTGGAGTAAAAGGAGTCCACGTTTAACAACAGCAAATCATCCATTTATACAACTGTTGCAGTAAAATCCCAGTCTCATTTATCCAGGCATATGTTCAGTACTTCTCAAACGCCAACATTTTTGCTCATACGTTACTATTTCAAACACTTGTGCATAAACAGTCTCACCCACAAACGAGTAGTGTGCCTGGGCAAACGCATGCACCTGAACTCTGCCCAAAGGAATGCATAAGCAGACTCATGCCGAAGTTTTTCAGACCTAGTCCACGCAGACATGAGTATTTTTGAAAACTTCGCTTTATAAATGCATTTTAGCCTTTTGACCATATGCAAACTGCATTTATTGGTACTCTATTTTCAGTGTCGATGTGTCAAAAGGTAAAACCAGAGTTTTTGGCTTCTTGTGGAAGTGACCAAAACAGTCCTGGTTCTAACCTTGCTAACATGACTCTTTACAAATAAACACATAAATAAACAGTAACTCTTCGAGTGTATTGAAAAACAGAGGTGTCAGAATGTGCTACAGAGGTCACTGCTCCAGGTGTCCTTCTGGTAATGGCTTTTTTTCAGGCTGCTGATTGGCCAATATCATCTTCTTCTTTGCATGGCTTTAGGGTTAGGGTTCTATAACCGTTTGTGGGTTTGGTGCATTCTTTACAGGACTTCAAAGTGTTTTTGTGGTTTCTTTGGAAAGAGACTTTTTAAAACATTGTGTCTGGATGGGATTCTTTTGGAGAACGGAGGATGGGAAAGCCCTGTTTATAAAAGGTACTGAGCATATGACTGGATAAATGAGACTTTGATTGTGCTGTATGAGTTGTGTGAGAGTTTGCAAACAGATGTTTTGATATAGTTTTGCTGTTATTCACCGTGGACCCCAGTGACTTTAATTCATCAGTTTTGGGATTCTTCGTTCACTGTGGAGGCATGCAAGGAAAACAAAGTTTCTTCACAAAATCAGCATTAACACAGGGTGAGAAAGTGATACAACAAGTCATTTTGTGGGTTAAAGTATTCCTTTAAAGCAGTATTGATTGATTGTTTTTGCCAATTTGGACACGACAGGCTGTCACACAACATTAATATATTATCATCTTATAAAGTTGATATTGCTTACACATCACAGCTGCCTATTTACACACGTTTCTGGACACCCAACATATTCAAGACAAATATTTACTCTCCTTTCAGCTCTGGTTTGGCCTCCACCAACTTCTGAGAACTCCTGTTAAATGCTCAACGATGTTCAGCACCTAGTTGCTAACTGTGTTGGTCAGCTGTTTGTGGCTGAGCAGATAGTGCACTGTGGATTTATCAGAGCGTATTTGAGTGAGGTATTAATTAAATTATTATGACACAGATCTTACCTCGATCAGAGCCCATGCAGAGATTCTGTGAAGACAAAGAAATTGAAATTAGGCTTCTGTGTGACAGGGCATAGCTGTGTGCAGCAGTACCAGAACACATCGTAACAGATGGATGGTTCTAATGGAGGACGACTCACAATTGAGAGTTTTTCAGTGGTGGTAAACCGGGCCAGGATCTCTCCTCGTTTTGACGACCAGGGCTCAAAGTCTGGTCCCACTGCCTCTTCTTCTTTCTCCTTCCTCTTCTTCCCCAGGTCCTGGAAGCACAACATCTGTCTTTAAAATACAAGTTTGGGTATCTCTACTTCTTTACGTGTTCAGCAGGATTCCACTAGTGTTAGTTTCTGAAGGTTAGTACCAATACTTGTGTAACAAGGCTCTCAATAGCTGATGTTTCCAATTTTCCTGTGTTATTTTAATGTTTTAAATCAGAGTAGTGAAGCTTCTAGAAAAGCAAGTGTCTCAGTATGGACAGGTGTGTCTGCGGTGTTACTGACCCCTGTGGAGGCGCTGTGTGACATGGCAGGAACCTCAGTTGCCGAGGCTGCTGCAAACATGGAGAGGGGGTCGGTCCCATCCAGCATGGAGCTGAGGGGGTCCGGGGGTGCCGAGGAGGAGGAGGAGGAAGACGAGGAGGTGCTGCCTTTACGAGCCCCACGGCGGGTCTTTGTGTCTGTCACCTGGGTGGAGAGGAGAGGGGAAGATCAGAGCTGTTAAAGAGACGTCAAAATAAAAGCAAGAAATGACCAAATTATGCTTTTAAAGAGACAGTTCACCTCAAAATCAAAATTATTATTTTTTTCTTATCTGTGGTGCTGTTTTTTAGTCTGGATTGTTTTGGCGTGAGCTGCAGAGTGTTGAAGATATCAGCCAAAAAGATGTCTGCCATCTTTTCAGTATAATGGAACTAGATGGCACTGGGCTTGTGGTGCTTAAAGTAGAAAAAAAAAAAAATAATAATTTGAAAAACTCAACAGCAATGTGTACTTTCCAGAAATAAGGATCTGGTTACTCAAGATATTCCACAGACCTTGTTGTGAGCAGTTTCATGTAGGAACTATTTTCTACCTACTTACCTACCAGATTACACCCACCAACTGTATCACTGGGCAGAAGGAAACGTGCATCTACTCATGAATAAGAGGCTCATGCTTATGACAGCGCGAGATGTAAACATTAATGGTGTTCTCCTGGGCTGAGCTGAAACGTTAGCTAGAGTAACCAGGTCATGATTTCTGGAAAGAGACATTGCTGTCGAGTTTTCAAATGTTGCGTTGTTGGCGCTTTAACCACCACAAGCTGAGTACCATCTAGTTCCATTATATTGGAGAGAAGGCAGACATCTCTACAGCCAATATCTCCAACACTCGGCAACTCACACCAAAACAACCTAGACTGATAAATAGCACTATGGGTAAGAGAAAAAAATTGCAGTTTTGATATTGGGGTGAACTGTCCCTTTAACTACAGTACAGGCCAAAAGTTTGGACACACCTTCTCATTCAATGCGTTTTCTTTATTTTCATGACTATTTACATTGTAGATTCTCACTGAAGGCATCAAAACTATGAATGAACACATGTGGAGTTATGTACTTAACAAAAAAAGGTGAAATAACTGAAAACATGTTTTATATTCTAGTTTCTTCAAAATAGCCACCCTTTGCTCTGATTACTGCTTTGCACACTCTTGGCATTCTCTCCATGAGCTTCAAGAGGTAGTCACCTGAAATGGTTTTCCAACAGTCTTGAAGGAGTTCCCAGAGGTGTTTAGCACTTGTTGGCCCCTTTGCCTTCACTCTGCGGTCCAGCTCACCCCAAACCATCTCGATTGGGTTCAGGTCCGGTGACTGTGGAGGCCAGGTCATCTGCCGCAGCACTCCATCACTCTCCTTCTTGGTCAAATAGCCCTTACACAGCCTGGAGGTGTGTTTGGAGTCATTGTCCTGTTGAAAAATAAATGATCGTCCAACTAAACGCAAACCGGATGGGATGGCATGTCGCTGCAGGATGCTGTGGTAGCCATGCTGGTTCAGTGTGCCTTCAATTTTGAATAAATCCCCAACAGTGTCACCAGCAAAACACCCCCACACCATCACACCTCCTCCTCCATGCTTCACAGTGGGAACCAGGCATGTGGAATCCATCCGTTCACCTTTTCTGCGTCTCACAAAGACACGGCGGTTGGAACCAAAGATCTCAAATTTGGACTCATCAGACCAAAGCACAGATTTCCACTGGTCTAATGTCCATTCCTTGTGTTTCTTGGCCCAAACAAATCTCTTCTGCTTGTTGCCTCTCCTTAGCAGTGGTTTCCTAGCAGCTATTTGACCATGAAGGCCTGATTGGCGCAGTCTCCTCTTAACAGTTGTTCTAGAGATGGGTCTGCTGCTAGAACTCTGTGTGGCATTCATCTGGTCTCTGATCTGAGCTGCTGTTAACTTGCCATTTCTGAGGCTGGTGACTCGGATGAACTTATCCTCAGAAGCAGAGGTGACTCTTGGTCTTCCTTTCCTGGGTCGGTCCTCATGTGTGCCAGTTTCCTTGTAGCGCTTGATGGTTTTTGCGACTCCACTTGGGGACACATTTAAAGTTTTTGCAATTTTCCGGACTGACTGACCTTCATTTCTTAAAGTAATGATGGCCACTCGTTTTTCTTTAGTTAGCTGATTGGTTCTTGCCATAATATGAATTTTAACAGTTGTCCAATAGGGCTGTCGGCTGTGTATTAACCTGACTTCTGCACAACACAACTGATGGTCCCAACCCCATTGATAAAGCAAGAAATTCCACTAATTAACCCTGATAAGGCACACCTGTGAAGTGGAAACCATTTCAGGTGACTACCTCTTGAAGCTCATGGAGAGAATGCCAAGAGTGTGCAAAGCAGTAATCAGAGCAAAGGGTGGCTATTTTGAAGAAACTAGAATATAAAATATGTTTTCAGTTATTTCACCTTTTTTTGTTAAGTACATAACTCCACATGTGTTCATTCATAGTTTTGATGCCTTCAGTGAGAATCTACAATGTAAATAGTCATGAAAATAAAGAAAACGCATTGAATGAGAAGGTGTGTCCAAACTTTTGGCCTGTACTGTACATCAACAGATGAGTAACATAATAGATTTCGTTTAACTATGCTGATGGAGCAACTAATGCTGATGCTGTGATGTTGTGACAGACATCAGAACTTTATGAATCGTGTGCAGAGCTGGTGGTGGTGTTAGTGTTGAGGCTGAGCAGTAGAAAGACAGCAGATGGTTGTCTACCATGATGGGTTTGAGGGGATGGTAGTCTCCAAATTCAATCGGAGAGGCCTCAGGATGACATCTCTGCAGCTCTGCCTCATAGTTGCGCCCTCTGGATCGCCTTGGTACACAACAGACAGACAGGAGACCAGACCAGAGTCAGCTGTTTCTACTGACATCCTGCCAGTCACCATGTGAGCTTACAGGCATACTGTTTGTTTACTTGCAGCTGAGCTCTTACTACTGATGCGGACACTCTGTTTTTAATGCTATTATATGCACTGCTTCTATCTTGCAAGAAAAAAAACCCACTGATTAAGTCTTATTGCGATCTAAGATTTTTTTTAAAAAGATGAGGTGGCAAAAGACACCCAATATGAAAGTGCTACAGAACCTGTGTGAGTCTTTTGACACAACCCCATAGGCTTTTTTTAGACTACAACCAAACCCTAGCCAAAAGGGCATTTATTTAACCGAAGGCCTAAATCACAATACCACATATCAATGCTGCAGCAAACTGGTAATATTTTGTTGACAACCTGCAAAAAAGTTGACATGTCACTCGGTACGCTACATTATAACGAAGCTCGCGACACACACGGTTTTACTGCATGTACGTTCTCACACTTCACACAATATCAATAAATGTACAATTTAACATATGTTTGTAATGATACGGTGTTTTTTTTTTAATAAGAAAAGAGCTTCTTACCACTGCACCGCAGCCATTTTTCTACAATCATATGACACCTCAGAACTTCCTGGTTATGCCAAATTTTGGGAAAACACTGTTTTTGGTCTTAAATGGGCGACTTATTAAATAGTTATTATTGTCGTCGTAAGGACTACTACTGTCAATAACTAACAGGGTGTTATTTCACCATTTGTAATAACAGCAGCGCGAACTGAGAGACGTTTTAATTTATGTTACAACAAAATATAACGTCATTTCCCAGGGAACATTGCGCGCTCTCAAGCGAGCTAGACCAAAGAAGCGAAGAAGATAAAGAGGTCCCACTTTGGTGTTATTTTCAGGGACAGAACCCTTGTAGAGGAACTTTCCGTTGTATAACGGATTACCTGGGGAGAATCAACCAAACTGATATAATCTTGTTGAAATAGCAGTTTAACCCTTCACTGCTACAATAAAATAAAAAAAGAAAACGACTTTTCTCTAGTGTGAAGTTTACCCGGAAGACGTATCCGCTTGCTAGTGTTGAGTGAAACATCTGTTTAATAGACAATCTTTGTGAATACCGCCGCTCTGTGTTGCGGGTCTGCTGCAGGCAGTGGAGACGATGGCTAACACTTTCACCTGACCATGACCTGACCGTAGAGCCGCAGGCTTGTCCGCCCACTTCACCTGACCAGGTACACTATGTCAGTGTCACATTTGGTCCGAGTTAGTGAACTGTATTTATTAGAAATGACTCTTAACGTGGGCGGGTTGAAGGTAGCTGGGGGCAGCTAGCAGCCAGCAGCTAGCTAACTTAACGGTAGAGCATGACATGTTGTGTTTTTTTTTATACTGGTTGATAAGATGAGATATTTACAAGACAGAGCCGGTCAGTGTGAACTGCATTAATTTGGATTTTTGTTGAAGTGTTTAATCTCAGTCGTCCATTGAATTCATCAGGCCAAAGGTGATATTCTCTGTGCGACTAGAGCTAACGTAACATGATAATATCAACAGACAGACACATCGAGATATACCTGTATGTTTGTATACGGATGTTCTGGCTGTGTCTGTTGGTGCTTTCCACAGTTTCTAATCTAAACCAAAGAGGTAGGTAATATAATCTGAGGGGGGAATTATAACTGTTAAAATGTTAAAATGTTGTATTAATTTCACTCAGAACTGTAGGTTCAAAAATGTGCATCACTTGACTGTAATGAGGCCTTTTACACTGGGAAAATATATCACTGGACATAATTAAATCATAATATTAGGGTTAGAAGCAATAATTCTTCAGTATCAATGAATCTGTTGATTATTTTCTCTATCCTCCTGAGACCCAAACCTTTGTTTGGTATGTATTTTTTATTTGCCCAGTTATCTGGGATCAGTAGGACCTGATAAGTATAAAAAAAACCCTAACATTTTCAACAATAATTAAATCTCAATGTCCTCAAACGAGACAATAATAAAGTCCCACTGTCCTCAAACAAGTACTTCTTAATTAACAGTGTCTTAGCTTGTTACTTTTGCTAAAATTGGTCAAATTTGTTGCCATATCAAACTACAAACATTATTAATCATAGATAAACAAGTTTCTGCCATTGCATGTGATCAGATTTTGTCCACTTTTGTGTCAGGATCGGCTGCAGACTGACTTGACAGAGATGGCTGCCATCTTGTTTCTACATGGATTAGTGTATTGTGCTCTTACTACCACTAGATGGCACAAAAAAAGTGTCCACGAACAAGGACAACAGGTCTAACTTCAGTAGAATGAAGTATAAGGTCAAGTAAACCCAAAATGTGATGTCCTCATATGAGGACACAGCGTCTCAGGAGAATATTCAGCTATTAATATGTTCATAAAATGAACTATAAGACCATTATAAGAAAAGTGAAAAATACCCATAAACTTCCCAAAGCTCAAAGTGACTTCCTCAGATGTCTTATTTATTTATTTATTTATTTATTAATTACAGCAGCAGCAAACCCACAAATATTCACTGACAATGAAATAAAGCAGCAAAAAAGCAGCAAATCCACATTTTGGAGAGGCTGGAACAGGGTATTGTCTGCCATGTTGATTGATTGATTGATTGATTGATTAACAGCCAATCATTTCAGCTCTACACAATATTCTAATAACCATAACCCCAGTCACCATATTAATATAAATTTAGTTAGCCTATCTTCACATTTTGTTGTATTTCTTCATTAATACTTACTTATTAATACCAAGTTTTAGAACTGAATAATCAGAGAAAGCAAATGCAACAGATGAGCAGATGTGATCAGTGTCAAAGCGACTGTTGAAAGTATTAAAGCTTTGCTGGAAGTGTTAATGAATGTGTGATGAATAATTTAGTGACGAATATAATGATGAGGATTGCAAAAAAAAATGTTTTCCAGTACTTTCACCAAGAGTCAAAAATCAAAGACATTTTTTATATTGTAACAAATGTATTGTATGTATTTATCCTACTTAAAAAAACAAGCATGTAAGTCTTAGTCTACTTGTGTGTTTGCATGATTTAAGAATGTCACATGTGAACTTTATCCGCAGTTTTTTTTTTTTTTTTCATCAGAATGATGAGTATTGAACCAGCAGCCTGTCTAAAATCCTCCTCCTCCTCCTCCTCTTTGACTCAGACAGACTGAGACACAACAGAGGTAGAAGAAATGGAGATCACTGCCAGTGTTTCTCACTGTAATAAGCTTTACTTTGTCCTCCTAGACCAGATTTAGGGCAGCAGGTTGCCATAGAGACAGCAGCGTCCGGCTGTGTGCCACTCTCTCCTGTTCCACCTGTCGCTCCCTGGTACATGCACATTTACTGTGCCTTTTTAAGGTCCTGTTTAGGCAGCCATCAGCCGGTCTGTGCAACAGGCAGAGGTGCTGCTGTGTGTCTGTTCAGGTGGCGGTATGTTTGTCATATGTTTGGACTGTGGTCATGGTCAGTCAAAACAAGCTTTTTGAGTGTGACAACTGGGAACTTGCTTTTGAATACTTTATAATATTTCACAGATCACATGATTAATTGCAAATATAATGAAAGAATGTGTCAGTTAGTAAATAATAATCCGTTACAGCTCTAGTCTCATGATCAGAACAATATCAGATTTGATTAATTTACTTCCATTAACTCTTATTAATGCAACAGTATAAATTTCAAACATAACTACGATGCACATGTTGACATCTGTTAACACACAGACGCCCAGTCTCACACAGTTGTAACAGGCGATCATAATTTCGGGCTGTAAATATCTGATTATCGAATTTTCTTCATCGAGACATAATCTGTCAAGAGACAATAGCAATACATGTAAAAATTAATGGTTTCCCTCATGCCCATCTATCAAATCATCATTTTGTCCTACTGTGCCATGAGTAGTAGCTGCGATTAGGTGATCAATAGAAAATGATCACCCATTAGTCATTTCAGTAATTTCAAGTAAGAAAGCCGAACATGGTCTTGTATTTGCTTCTTAAATGTGAGGAGTTCACGTTTCTTGCTTCTAAAGTGTGAGAAGTTGGTGCTTTTCTTTGTCATACATGTTAATAAACTGAATAGCTTTGGATTTTTGGACTGTTGTTTGGATAAAACATACCATTTGAATAAGTCACCTTGGGCTCTGGGAAATTGCAAAGAGCTATTAAAATATTTTCAGACACTTTATTGACAAAGCGATTAACCATCTGTAAGAAAATGACGGGCAAATGAAACGATAATGAAAACAAACATCAGTTCCAGGCCCATCGAACTGTTTGATGGTGTTGATTGGTTCTGATTTTATTGACAAAACAATTAAATGATAGCTCACTCTGGAAAATAATCTGCAGGTTAATAAAAAAGTGATTGTTAGTTGTCAGGCTGGGTATCAGAACTCAATACCTTTCAAATCAGATCATCTTTATTTATATAGCACATTTAACAACAACCGCAGTTGACTTAAGTGCTGTACAAAATAAAAGAATGACACACAAATATATGGCACTATAAAATGTACATAAATATAAAACAGAATAAAACCGGTAAGAACAATTACATACATAAAATGTTTATGAAATACCAAAATATTAAAACCACTACAAACAACCAAAAGCAACTGAAAACATGTATGTTTTAAGATTTGTCTTCAAAATGTCATTGGAGGGGGAGCATTTGATTGAGAGCAGAAGGCTATCCCAAAGCTTTGGAGCAGCTACCGCAAAGGCATGGTGTCCCTTAACCCCTTAACCTTTAACCAGAATAACCCAGCACCAAGTAGTATTGGCACCTCTCAAGTTAAATGATACCTGCATTTGATCCTTTTTGTACCTACATCTAGAAAAAAATGACTGTTAGTATGGTTTTGTTTGCAGCCAGTCATGGCAAACAATCTTAATTTCAACACAGCATGTGACTGTCCCACTCCAGCAGCAGCTACCTACAACCCATACAGTCTGTGGTGTGGTGAAGCTGAGTGCGGCGTGTGTTGAGTTTGGGTGGAGTGGGCCGCTCAGTGTGCAGAGAAGCCATCAAAATGCAAAATGAAACACTTTCACAGTGTATTTGTGTACAAATCATTTGGATGGGGAGGAGTGGTGGTGGCATTTTACACAACTGGATGCTTCTATTCAAATAACAGGTATGGCATGAACTACTGTTGATATCAGTATCATTTTAAGGCTATTGATATTGGTGCTGGTATTGTAATTTTAAAAATATCCAGCACCAGTTAGGTGCAGACCTAAGCTTGACTTCTTGTGATTACTGCTAGCTTTTCATCATGATCTCCCTAATGTTATAGAGTTAATGTGTTCACCATGATTTATTAATGTCGCATGTTGAACCTTTTAATGAAGACAGAATGGAAAACCTATCTGTGTCATCCTGAGTGACTCTGGCAGATGGGACATGTGTCACACTTAGTTTTTAAGCTCAGTCACTTATTCCACTTTCACAGGCTTTTTTTTTTCCCAGCGTGTGTTTGCAGTGGTCACTGTGGACAGTCTGGTCTCAGCTCAGACAGAGGGCAGCCTGCTGACAGGCCGTACTGTTACTGTCTAAAGGTCCTGATTAGCAGCTCTCATTATTAATGCCATCCTATTTTGGAGAACCTGAACAAGCCTTATCTGTGTAACCTATACTCACTTTCATGAAATGATGCCCTGGATCAGGTGGCTACTTTATTTCCTTCTTAAGACATTCATCTCATTGCATTTCCCTCTTACAGTGTTACCTCTCTGCCTCTCCCTTGCAAGTTTCTCAGAGGTTTTTGGCCTGTGGATGTGGATTTGCTGTGAATTATTAACAGGAGAAGTTTATTTGTAGGGGCTGACGGGCGTAGCTCATTACCTGATAGCCCGTCCTTGTTTGCTTTGATGGACATGTGTCACACTAAAGATGCTGTCACACAACTTGACTGGTGCTTTCTAGGAGTGGAGGTCCCTCGTGCTGCCTTCTTGTATCTTGGCTGTTAGTTTCAAATGTGCAAAGAGCTCCCACAGCCGAGATGACAGTGGAAAACTCCATCAGGCTACGCTACGAAGAGCTGCTGTTTTACGCCGCCCTGGTTTGTAACTGTTGGGGTGTGTGTCTGTGTGTTTGTGTGTGTCTGGAAGGCAGAGCGTGTAGGAGAGGAGGTGGCGGTGGCATGCGTATGGGCAGCAGCTGGAGGTGGCAGCTCTCCCGGGCCATGAGACTCGCGCTGCGCTGGTGCCGGCTGTGCCGCCCGCAAAGAGGAAGCCGAGGCGGGGGGACCAGCAAGCCATGGATCAGCGGCAGGTTCTTGGAGCTGTGGAGCTACAGCAAGCTGCTGCTCAAGTCCCTTTACTCCAACAGCCTCACCAACGCAGACACTCTGCTGGACTGTGCGTTCGAGCCCGTCTACTGGATTGTGGACAATGTGACCCGCTGGTTTGGCCTGGTAGGATTTCTATTCTGGGTGCTTCTCCTCTGTCTACACCCCCAAACTCTGGTCCTAACCCTCTCATGTCTGTTCTCTTCCTCTCTCAGGTGTTTGTCTGTCTAGTCATTATGCTAACAACCTCAGTTGTGGTCATCGTCTACCTGTTCGTCCTACCCACGATCCTCAACACTTACCCTGTGTACTGGGTCGCCTGGCACCTCTGCTGTGGCCACTGGCTCCTTGTCATGGTGGTCTTCCATTACTACAAGGCCACCACCACCGCCGCAGGACACCCGCCCAAGGTACCAAACTCCTGATAAATGCTGACATGTTATGGCATGTCTACTGTGGCATGACATTTGTACTTTGGTACGATTTGTTACAACAGAGTACTGCAGGAATGAGTCCTGAACCTAGAAATGAGTTAACATTTTTGCACTTCCAGTTCCCTAGTCTTGAAGTTGATGGGGTTTTTTGAATAGGTTAGATGACTGAAATAAAGAATAACCATTTGTACATCAGTTACTCACCATGTGTTACCTTGAATTCATGAAGAAAACTTTGTTTTTCTCACATGCTTCATGGGTGAACGAGGAATCCAAAAAACGCAAACATTCCTCATTGATTCAAGTAAATGGGGACTGTGTCAAACAGCAGCAAAACTATATCAAATCGTCCATTTACAAACTCTCATACAACTTGTGCAGTGTAATCCAAGTCTCATTTCGTATGTCGTATGCTCAGTACTTCCGTAACACATGCAGGTTTGCCAAAACATGATAACTTAAAACACTTGCTTGAGCAGAGGTTAAGCACACGCGTATGCCCAGGTGTGCTATTCTGCCGTGCATAACACTGTTTGTACTAACGTCTTTTAAACTGAAAGGTTGCTCGAAGCACTTTTCGAGTCGAAGAATATACAAAAGCGGTACTAATAAAACACAACAATATACATAAGCCTACACCAACATATATCATTAAACACATATATACCTTTGAGCATGCATACATACACACATGGCTGCAAAAATACATACACACCCATACACACAATAAGTCTATCAACTGTCAGGAAAGGCCAATCTGTGAAAGTAAGTTTTGAGACGAGATGTAAAGACGTGAACAGAGTCAGCTGATCTGACGCTCAGTGGGAGGCTGTTCCAAAGCCGAGGAGCAAAAACTGAAAAGGCCCGATCACCCTTTGTTTTTCACCTGGACTCTGAAACAGACCTGAGGGGCCTGTTGGGGCGGTACAAAAATGCATGCGTTTGGGAAGCGTACAACTCTATAAGTGAAATTTGGAACTTTGCCTTTTTTGGATTCGTTATTCGCCAGAGGCATGGAAGAATTCCCACTACCCATTATAAGCTTTTAGGGGTCTTAAAAAGACAGTGTTGTGTCATTGGCATTTTTGTAGATAAATTGTCTCCGTCTTTTTCTTTGTTAGCTTGACGTCTGTCGTTCCAATAATATATCCTCTCAATCTGTGTTTCTGTGTTTATTTTAGGACAAACTTCACATTCCCTCAGTGTCCATCTGTAAGAAATGCATCACTCCAAAACCGCCCAGGACGCACCACTGCAGCATCTGCAACGTGTAAGACAACCAAATAACAATTCATATGAACAGATTCTGCCAGTTTTGTCTTTGTAAATTTGATTTAAACAGTTTCTGTTACATTACAGGTGTGTTTTGAAGATGGACCACCACTGTCGTATCCTTCTGACAAGCAACACACACACGCACAAAAAAACTCAAAACTGCTCAAACTTTTTTATCCCCATTTTGTACACATTGAACTTAACATGTTTCCAGCCTGGTTGAACAACTGTGTGGGCCATTTCAACCACCGCTACTTCTTCTCCTTCTGCCTATACATGACCCTGGGCTGCATCTACTGCAGCATCAGCAGCAGGGACTTGTTTCTGGATGCCTACAGTGCTATAGAGGTGAGGTGAAGAATTATAATAGCCAGCAGTATCTAAATGTAAATCAGTAGTTCCACAGGTAAAAGATAAAATGTGTGTTTTTGTCCCTTTAACCTTCAGGCTACCACTGTTGCTAATGGCACGGATAGAGACGGTGTCCAGTTTAGACAAGGAGCTATGATGAAATGTTATGTACACTGGCACCTGCCAGACGGCAGCAAGATAGCAGAAGATGAGCTCTGATGGCAAATGATAAGCGAAACAAGAGACACGAAAAGGATCTTTGCTCTCCGCTCTCACATTTAACTCTGATCCAGGACGGCCTTATATCCAAGGTGGCTGTGCACCAGCTGTTAAACAAACTGCTCTGGGCTTTGAATACCAATTAGTTTAAAGGTTTGGAAGTCCGTGCCACCCAAAGATCACTTGCCCAGGAACAGGATCCAGCGTGTTAGACCTGTCACGTACCCATATTGTAAACAGCCTTCTGATGCTGAGCCAAAATGACCTCAGAGCAGGGAGCTCACTGTGAGGGAAGAACTCCATATCTGACACCAGGATAAATAGTTAGCCTGACTGTTTTCTGTCCCCTTCAGAGATACTATCAGACCCCTCCTCCAACAGAAACCTACAGAGACAGCACTGCCCACAAGAGTATCATTTTCCTCTGGGTGCTGACCAGGTTGGAAAAACTTCCCCACATGTATTTCCCTTTTTTAAACATCCGCTAAAGGTTGATGACATCATGCAGACAGCTCAGGTTGTAATATGTCCTCCCTGCAGCTCGGTGGCTGTAGCTCTTGGAGGACTCACCCTGTGGCACACCATACTCATCAGCAGAGGAGAGACCAGCGTGGAGCGCCACATCAACCGCAAAGAGGCCAGAAGACTGAAGGAGAAGGGCAAGGTACACACACACATGTACAAACCAGCACTGGACCACTGAGTGCTCTTATTGGGAACATGTAATTGTAAATTTTAAGACACAAAGCTTGAAGGTATAATACGCAACATTTCCACATCAAAATTTATAAGAACGAGCAGACCTTTGTCATATTTTTTGTTTAATTGTGTACTTATGTTATCCCAAATGTTTGCAACAATATTCAGACCCAGAGAAATCTGTAATATTTTTAAGGCAACGGTGCATTACATTTGCTCACCTGTCAATGGTGTCATATTCCCTTTACTCCCTGTAGTTGCTTTACCTTCTGGGGACACACCAGATGATACATCAAAGAGTGAGGAAGGAGTCAAAACTTTCTCCGAGTTATACTCAGTAAGGCCCCATTTACACAGAAAGCGTTTAAGCAGCTGGAGGAGGCTTTTTGTAATCACCCCACGTCATCTCTTTTTCGTCGTCTTCTTTCCCATTGTCCAATCGGATGATCTGAGAAGCAGGTTCTATGGTGGTCCTAACAACAACAACAACAACTGGTAAACTGGTGGTAGCAGTTGCCCGATATTCAGAGCTATACGGCCCAATGATAGACAGCAGGTTGTCAGACTGCACCCGAGTCCTAAAATATGCCTGGAAACGGCCATCATGGAGGCGAAGCTCCTGGACCAACTGGTGGTACTCCCCTTGATCCACCCTCCTTTTTTAGGGTCTCATGTACCTTCATAGATTTTCGTTTCTCTGTGCCCGACAAACTATTTACTGACTGGTGACATGGAAAGGTTAACAATAAAAAGGCGCAGCAAGCGGTTTTTTTTTTTTACTAGTGGCATTCAATTGAAAAAGGCAGTGCGATGCACCTCGTTTTGCAACCTGCAAAATGCTTTTTGTTATACAATTTTGCAACACAATAATCCAGTAAACACCTAATTTATTGATCTATTTTAACATCAATGCAGCTTACAATGATGAATGACAAGTGGCTCATGCTAGCCATCAAGCTAATGAGTATGGTAACGCTGTAACATTAAGACAATGTTTAACATGGTCAGAGTTATTTTTTAGTATGATAGTTTTGACCACAGCTAACAGCACTGAGCAACTCTACAGTTGAATTTGCCACATAACGTTAGCTACAGTAGCGTTAGCTACGTTAGTTGTGGCAGATTTTTTAGAATGAAATTATCTAACAGGAATAAACATGACGAAACCTTACATGAATAAAACTTAAATAAATTTCCTCGTCAGTAAACATGATCTCTGCCCAAGTCACGTCAGATAGAACAATGGTGTTTGTTTAACAAGGACAACAACTCCCATGATCCCACGCTGCTTCACAACATCATCAAAGTCTACTTTTTGTTGTTTTGAGTGAGAGACCCATAGCAGCAGAAATTGCATGCTGTGCGCTAAATAATGTTAACTGTTGTTAACCCCTTCAAAAATGGCACATTAACAGCTGTTAATACTTCTTTTGTTTCGATGCAGGTGTTCAGAAATCCATATCACCATGGTGCAGTGAACAACTGGAGGTTACTGCTTGGTGTGGAAAGGAGGAGGTGAGTTCAGTTACCCATATTTCTAAATGCTGCCTGTTGAAATGTCACTGTTTATTTTATTTCAGTCACTGTTTAACAACCTCTGGTTACCGTGGTGAAAGCAACTGCAGTTAAACACCACAGTTTTGTTTCCAGCCACAATTATTTGTCCTTCTGTTCCTCAGTCACTGGTTGACACGGGTCCTGTTGCCCTCCAGCCATCTTCCCAATGGGGATGGCATCATGTGGGACTGCAACTTCACCAGAAGAGACCCCATGGCTATCTGATCCTCACCCTTGTTTCTTTTTTAAACTCCAAACCATATCAAAAAACTCTAACCTGCATTTACACCACAGGCAGTGTGAGTGATGTTTCACGCTGCTGTGACCAGCTCGGGACAAAGAAAAGAAGCTCCTGCTGCTACAATCACTTGGCGAGGAAAAAGCTTTGTAGTTATATAAATACACATAACTTGCTGCATTGGTATTTGCACTGCTTTAAATGGGACCCACATGGGAATAACCACTCGTGATTCATCGTCTTAGGACCCATATCATTTCAACCTGTCTCCAGTGGACCTGTAACAGTAGGTCTTATTGTGGACGTCGCCACCAGCTGATGTCACCCTGCGACTGCAGTGCTGTTGGCTTATGTGATGTGTAAATGGTGCTGCTGGTCAGCATTGTTAAAAAGCCCAAACCTTTCTTAACGAAGAGTATGGTGTGTTCCCCAGTATGGGAGGCACTGATGAACACCACAGCATGAAGTTAACGGCTTATTAAAGGTGCTATGTGTTGCATTTACAGATATTAATACAACACACAAATACTAAACAAATACTTTGACCTGTCAGAGAAGGTCTTATTTGTTTACACTGTTTAAATGTGCCAGCGTTAAAGTAATAGTCTTGAAGATTTTCATTTAAATAAACTGTCTGTTTAGTCACTATCTATGACCATATGAGGTACACAGTGGTGATTGAGCCAACTGATGAAAGACCTTGCATTTGTAGTGTAATGAACTGGGTGTGTGTGGCGACATTCCTGGGAGAAATCGCAAGCGGAGCATCACCCAGCAGTGGTTGGTCCGCCAGAGAGTGTAGGCGGAGCTAACGTAACAGACTTGCTCTTCAACCTCAAGCTCCGAGGAGTAGTGGCCATTCTGTGGAATTACAACTTGGTCAGTCGCGTGATGTCACAGTCCCAAAAGACACCTATAAATCAGTGGCTTCATTTCTTTGAGTGTCACCCCCCCCACTAAATGACTCATTTCACTATCGGGATTTGATCCATTCAGTCTGGTAACGTCTCAGAAGTCCAGAAGACCTGCACAATTTATTTATTTTACCCCTATACAAGTTAGCTTAGTGCTGAGTTAGCTACTTAGGAGGCAAAGTCCCTCATGTGCTTGCTCTAGGGACCCAATGATTTGGTGTATTGGGTAATTTTACACCCAAGAAGCTGAACTTTTCTGGCTTTATGCGCCATTGAGCAACTTGAGAATGAAACGGGCACCGCCTCCAACATTTTATCCAGTTCTCAACACACCTGCAGTCACCACTTGTCGCCATATGTGTTGCCAAAGAAAACACAACAGATATTCAAGATTGTGACTTTAATGTGTTCATGGTTCATTGTCTATAAAATGCAACATATAGCATCTTTGATAATGGACGCCCTGTTGATCCTTGACTTCATGCAGAGCCAGAGATATGAGCCTCGTCCTCGTCTGCTTATTGAAGAGGTCTTGTACGTTGTCTATAATAACTGTTTATGTGTGTTGGGCTGAGGATAAAACCAAGTGTTTCTTAATGTGATGAGGCAAGTCGTGAGGTAAAAACATATTCTCAATGTTAATCTTTGATTTTGTTCTTTAAATGTCCTGTGATTATTTAAAAATTTTAAAAATGTATTTTAAGGTTTACTGCCCTGCATGTTTGCACCTGCAGTATTCTGCTGCTGTGTCTTGGGGAGTGTGTGCTAACTGATGTGGTGCCGAAGAGGAGTAAGTTTGATACACTTCTGCTTAAACTTGAATCTTTTGCTTACTTGCCAGTTTAGTTAAAAAAAGAAGAAAAAACCTGCACAGCAGTCATCCTGATTTTAGGTCTTTGACACTGATAAAGAAATTGTTGTGCCTTGTTTGGTTGTTCAGCCTTTACATTGAGGCACTTTAAGTGAATCAGGCACTGTGAAATGTAATTCCACATTTTTAATTCCCTTTCATATTTTCCACACCAAAATGTTCATACCAATAACTTAATGATAGATTGGGTGGATTTGTAGTTGCCATAGAAACATGACGTACAGCTGTGATATCATGTATGGAGCTGTGCTCCACTTTGATTTACTTTGTCTTTTTCAATAAACCACGTGTTTCATATTTTGAGTTATAAATGTTTCTATTTTAAATGTGAACTAGAATTACAGCCTTGTGGTTATACGCCTCTATGCACCAGTCAGGTTGCTCATAGAGTTTACATCCATGTCTAAGAAAACATGGACACACATCACACACACATCTTCCCCCGGCAGCACAGAAGATCTATTCCAACAGCACAGTTACAAGGTGGACACCCAAGATTAGTGTCACTAATTCAGTATCTAACCAACTGTTGCCCATCCCATCCAATTGCAGAATTTTAATCCGTGTTCCTGAGTTATGACACTGAATAATGGCCAGAAAAGTGTTTTTACAAAACATGATGTCATGGTGACGTTGACCTTTGACCTTTTGGATATAAAGTGTCATCACTTTATCATTATATCCTGTTAGCCCTCTGTGAATTATTTACATAATAAGCATATGACTTCTTGAGTTATGGCCAGCACACATTTTGTGAGGTCACAGTGACCGTGACCTTCGACCTTCACCACCAAATTGTAATCAGTTCATTATTGAGTCCCAGTGGATGTTTGTGCCAAATTTGAGGAAACTCCTTCAAGGCCATCTTGAGATAATGTGTTCACGAAAATAAGACAGACACAAAGTCAGTGACTTTGGCCTTTGACCACCAAAATCTAATCAGTTAATTATTGAGTCCCAATGGATGTTTGTGCCAAATTTGAGGAAACTCCTTCAAAGCCATCTTGAGATAATGTGTTCACGAAAATAAGACAGACACAAAGTCACAGTGACCTTGGCCTTTGACCACCAAAATCTAATCAGTTCATTATTGAGTCCCAGTGGATGTTTGTGCCAAATTTGAGGAAACTCCTTCAAAGCCATCTTGAGATAATGTGTTCACGAAAATGAGACAGACACAAGGTCACAGTGACCTTGGCCTTTGACCACCAAAATCTAATCAGTTGAGTCTAAATGGACATTTGTGCCAAATTAAAAAAAAAAAAAAAAAACCTTCAAGGTGTTCCTGATAGGACGTACACACAACCCGAAAACATAATGCCTCTGGCCACGGCTGTCGCCAGCACAGAGACATAAAAAGAACATCAAATTGATTACGATTACAAAGAAATGTTTTAATGACATTTTAAGTTAGACATTTTAAATACTGTCTATTTCCTTGGCATAAGTTGATGTGAGGTCCAAAGTAGCCAACCTACCTGCAATGACTCGACAATAACTATGACACAGCATCAATATTTCTTTAAATATTGATAGAATACAAGGCAGACATTTGAAATTTTGTTCACATAACTTAAATCTTAATTAACTCAACATAGTTATTCAATTATGTAAAATGCATCTTAAAATCTAACTCGTCAGCGAAGGTGTGAAACACTGATTCATGTCACCCGGTGAGCAACCAGAGGACAAATGGCACATTCTCCCAGGTCTCAGTGACCCAACCCAGCTGTTGTTAGGACATTACTGCTCAGCTACACATTCATCCACATGGGAAGATAAAGGCTATCTATCAGTGCCTGCTGGGCTCAGTGCTGCTCTCATTTGGTTGTTTACATCTTTATATGCAGGAAATGGAGATTTTTGATCTTTCCAGCAGCCAAACGTCTCAAAAATGGTCTTAAAATTTTAAAAAAGTTCATCAGGTCACTGTGGTGACATTCCCATTCAATACATCCACATTGTTTGCTTCCTCTCTGTGTATAGGAGTTGACACATTCAAAGTGCATTCAACAAGAGCCATTTGGAATTTCAGACCTTGACTTTCTTACTAGATTTAAGTAAACATCAAAAATACTGTCCTTCATTTCATTATGATTATTATTATCATTTCTGCTGCTGATCTGACTGAGAAGGAAACCTAAAATGTGAAACTTTTGGCCCTTATGGTGGCCATTGAGTCCCATTTTCCAAATCATAAAAAGCCAGAATACCTCAATGCAATCTGATGTTACTTCTTCTCCAATACATAGTGAGAAAGACAACAATGTACATGAGGTGTGTTGCATATTAAACAAACATTTTCATTCCTTTAACTTAGACACTGCTCCACAGTCAGTCCACATACTCTTACTTGTGCGTTCGTAAAGATACAGACAGTTACAACAGAAACATTTCAGTAAAAAGGGAGAGAAGATGAAGGATGGAGGGATTCTGGTTGAAAAAGATGAGAGTAAGGAGGATGGGGGGGTTCTGGAAGATCCGAAGAAAAGGGCAGGGAGCATTGGAGAGTTTAAACCAAGGAGAGAGTGCTGTTGATCCTTGGTACCTGTTCCTGGACTTTACCACATCTGGATTCTTCCAAGTTAAGGGAGGATGGGAGGCTGGGGTTGTGTTTGAGGAGCAGAATCAACTTCCCCCAGGACTTCCTAACAGGAACCTGTAAGGAAAGTAAGAAAGAGACACCATGTTGTGACGATAAATGAACTAAACTATAAATGCACAGTGTAATTTTGGCACTTGACAATTAGAAGGTACCAGTTACTGCACCACCAGGATGTTAATGAGAGCAGGAAGTATAACACTGAAACCTTGAACTAAAAGGTAAAATCTCTCCTGACAAATGTGATTTCAAATTCCAAAAATGAGGATTTTCAAACTCTCCAAGTCTCTTGTCTCTTAAACAGTGGTTTATGAGTCTTACCATTCTCCTCTTGCCTGTACCGCCTCGCTCCTCACCAGCCTCTTCTTGTCGTCCAGAGGTCGGGCCAGAGCTCGCAGCACTCGGGCCCGAAACGGTAAGACCTGAAACAGTTAAAAATAAAATGTTGAAAGAAAAGTGACTCTAATAAACTAAAATTTGTCTTCTAGTGTCCATAAAAATAGTAATATCTTATCTTACTATATAATGACGAAAACTCTGTCTGTGTGTGTATCTATGTGTCTGTTCCATGTTTTTCTCCTCACTGACTTGGTCAATCCATGTGAAATTTGGCAGAGTGGTAGAGGGTCATGGGAGGATGTAAATGAAGCAATATTACATCAATTGGCCAAAGGGGGGCGCTGTATGTCATAGAGACATGAAACTTTGCACAGAGATGCCTCTCCTCATGAGGAACAAATTTGCCACAAGAACCCATAACTTCCGGTTATATAGATTTTCCACCATTTTTAATTTTTTGAAAAACACTTCAAATCGATCTCTTCCTAGGAAGTTTGACCGATCTGCATGAAACTCGGTGAACATAATCTAGGGACCAATATCTAAAGTTCCCTCTTGGCAAAAGTTGGAAAACTTACTAAAACTGAGCTTCTATAAGGCAATGAATATTGCACAGGGCGTGGCTCATCACATAAAGGTGTATAACATCTCAAGGGTTTCACCGATCACCACGCAACTTTGTAGTCATATGACCACACATAATCTGAGGGGACGCCTCTATTATTATTATTCAACTGGGTGGGGCTATAACAAGAGAAAAATGCTTAAAAATGGCTCAAATGCCACTGATTGCTGTGGCTCCCCCTGTGGCCCAATGTTTGTTTTTTCTTCTAATTTTTGGTATGACTAAGTCATGGTATGGTATGCTGTATATAATCATGGAAACTGTCAGTGTGTCATTCTGTCAGTCAGTCATTCTGTCTGTCCCACGTTTTTCTACTCACTGACGTGGTCAATCTATGTGAAACTGCACATAGGCATTGAGGACTGACATAGGTAGAAGGTGACAAAGCTACCAATGGGTATGGCATAGTACAGTACAGTAATAATTTCAAAAAGTTGGTCAAATTTGAAGTGTTTAAATGGGTGAGGCACAGCACTATTTTGTACTGCAGCCACTTTTTATAATAATATTCGTGAGAAAATCAGCTTTCAATCTCAACACCAGAGACAATGCTCTTCTTCTGTCCAGACGATAAATAAGCCTTCTTAAATGTCTTTAAATTCTTAAATTAAGGGCTGGAACATTCTATTCAAAACTCTTTAAGGAACCATCTGGGGTTCCCCATTGTAAAAAATGAGTTTCCTTAAAGCTTATTTTTATTTGAGTGTAGGCCAAGACTCTAAATATAAGATTTTGATAAAGTATTTTTCACTTTCAAGAGATTCTCAACCATCTCAAACATACAAAATTCTTTCAGTTTTACCTCGTGTTCAGGGAAGCGGGACAGAGCGTGGATGCACCGCAGTGAGACGATTCTGACATCCTGCAAGAAAGGTACAAAACGCTGGTTAGAGCTCTGGCTAACACTGCTGATAACAGTTTTACAATCATGACTTTTTGGTTCAGAAAAGAAAACACTCTGAGGTACGATGTCTCACTAACCATGGCTGGACTGGAGTGGAGGGCCAGCAGCCTGCTGATCAAAGCCTCCAGCTGCTGGATGAGTGCTGGTGGTGGGTCAATGAGGACGGGCTCCAGACAGGACAGGGTGGACAGCTGGATGCCCTGGTCAGGACATGACAAGGCCTCCAACAGCAGAGACAGGAGCTGGAAAGGGACAAAAGACTCCACATTAATACTGACCATTATCTGGGGGTTCCAAGTCTTCTCATTAAGTTGCAGACGGTCACTGGCGACAGTTCTTTCAGTACTTTTTGAAATCAACTTGCAGAGACAGCAGCAGTTTGTTCCTTACTCACCGCTGGTAGCTCAGTGACTTGCACCTGCTTGGGCAGTTTATTGACGATATTAGACAGAGCCTTCAGGTAGCTGGGCTTCTTCTCTGAAGAGGACACACAGATACATAACATTAATGTATTACCTAAAACCTGAGACTGCTGCTTCCAGGACAGGACCACAAAAAAAGTCTAAAACCTCCAAAAATGCAAGCCCTTTAGAGATTATTTGTTCTCTTTTGAAGATGTTATATATTGTTTTTTAAATATTCTCTAAATGTTTGACTTTTTGTGCATCTATGGCAACTAACTTTAGCCCTGTTCCCATCGAACACTTTCAGGATGGTACCTTTGGAACCAAAAGTAACCATTCAGACATGATAGCTAGACCTTTGGTCCGCTTAGCATTTCCACTGCAAACAGTACTCTTAGATATGGGTGGAGGTGTTGTGTCTTACTGCTCCATCTAGCACCCGCTGTATTTCCTTATCATCTGTGCCACAGAGGGAAGTCCACACCTTGTTTATCATCCACAGAACGAGGTGGCACGCTGATATTTTCAGAGCAAAAAAAGTGAGAGTTTCTCTCCATGGGATGTTTAAAAATACCAGGTTTGTGCATTTAGTCCTTCTCAGGCAAGCGCAGGGGTTTAGTGTTGCCGTAGCCCACAGGAACAACGCTTGGCGACACTTCTTAGCATATATACAGTTCACATAACCGTCAAAGAGAAGATCCACTAATTACAAAAAGTGTATGTCATATAAAAACTACAGTAACGGTCAAAGTTGTTACATGGACGGTGTGTTGATGGATTCACGTCACTTAACGTTCCACCTTAAAAGTCGCTGGCAGTCGGCCCAGTGAATTATGTTACTTTTTCTCAGACTCCAGCTGCTGTGAGAGGCAGCAAAACATCCTTTCATTTTATAGTTATGGTTTACTAATATATATGTTAAACTCTCCACAGTATGAACAGTGGTTACATGAGCCTCAAAACCAGCCACGACTCAGCCCTGAGCAGAGTGACCGTCTGTTATTGACTAGTGTTGCACAGTATACTGGTGCCAACGGTAGACCGTGGTACTTAAACTCCACGGTACATATGATACTATAATGTTGGAGTATCGTAGTACTACGGTACCTCACAGTACCACTACTGTGGGATAAGTTCAAAGTCCAATCGCAAGAGGGTGAGTGTCCATGTGCCGTCCAATAATGGTGCGCGCCGGCCACCTGGCACTCAATTTGCTGCTGCATTGGTTTGTTTTCCAGTGACATTTCAGGTGTTAGCTGAGCTATTGAGTATCTTTAAGCAGTTAAAGTTATTATTTATTTATTTTTACTTGTAGGTTAGATTTGTAAATATATGCTACAGTGATTTGTTTTCCACAGAGCTCTACGGTGTGAGCATTTTACTCGCATTTGTGACCAAAAATAGTTTTGTGTGAGCAAAAGAAATCATTCAGGAGCACGCTGTGCAAGTACAGATTTCAACCAGCAGCAGAAACAAAAGGCGAATCCTGCCGGTTGTGGGTTGAACGGGGGTCACAGACTGACCACATACCTGTCTGCCGTGGCGGCAGACAGGTATGTGGCATGTCAGGGGAGAAACGAGCCGTTCACATTTCTCTCTTTGTGGCAGGTAACGGTCCACAAACCTCACCGCACTTTAGGGACTGTTCTTAACTTATGGAGGGACTGTTCTTTACTTGTCAGGGGAGGAGGGTGGCTGGTTGATTCTTATTTTATTTATTTATTTTATTTCAATCCCCCCTATGTTAATTACGTATTGATGCTGTTTTTGAAGTATGAATAAGTCAATAAGTAATTTATTCCATTGAAATATCATTGATGTATTATAGAAAAGTGATTTATCTTTTTATAAATGACAAAAGGCACATCTGCCTCATTTTTGCTGTGGTATCGTGATACTACTCAGAACCGTGATACTTTCACTGGTATCGTATTGTGGGTCTCAATTTTGGTACCGTGACAACACTACTATTGACTTCTCAACAGACTGCTGTACAGCTGTACCGTACCGTACTGCTCGATAGGTGAGAATAATCCTTCATAAATAAATTCCACTGATTTTCATTCTGGATCACCTGTGAAAACTGTAATAAAAAAATGGCAGATTCCATTTGGGTCTGTTAATAACCAATCTACTGAGCCATCCTGTTGCCTCGTACCTTGCGGTGCAGCGTTGAAGCTCTGGACCAACTTGGCTGAATTCTCGCTGAAGAAGCGCTGGCGGTACATGATGCGAACATCAGCGTGGCATCTGCGGTTCAGGATGTCGGGAGAGTCGCTCATCAGCAGTGAAAAGCCGTTTGCTGCCACTGGACCCAGGTCAGCATCATCAAGCAGAGAAAAGAGCTGGAAAAATACAGCGGAAGGAAAATTAAAACGAAAGACTGCACAAGTCCGGTTTATGCGAACCTGAACCTGTATTTAAGATATCATATGATAAAGGCGTGCATGCGTCTCTGTTTCTACCTTGTCAGTCAGTGTTGTGACCAGAGGGTGGTATCGGAGAAGCAGAGCCTTGGCAACCTGGAGACAAAAGCAACTTTATTGCACTCGCTGCTTCTTACACAAACATCTGCTGCTGTGAATTTATGACTAACATGAAAACCTTTGAGTATTATCACATACCAAATGTCTTCACTGAAAACAGTGTGACTCTTACCCAGATCATGAGGGTGAAGGCCTGAATGCGAACAGATGACGTCGCAGAGTCCAACTCACTACACACTCTCTTCATGGTGCTCTGAATGAGGCTGTCGAGAGAATCACCTGAGGAACAAACCAAACCATCACAGCTGATGTTAGGTAACAAAGAGAGGCTTTAAGTTTTGGAACAAACAGTGCAAAGTCACAAACTGACCCTGCGGCCTCTTGTTAACTAGGCCAGCAAAGCACTTTGCAGCTGAGGTGTATGACAGCGGGTGGGTGCAGGTGCAGCTCATCTCCTCCAGCTCTGACAGCAGGTCATCTATCTGAGGCACCTCCACCTATGAGACATTCACAACACTCAGGAAACTGCTTCAGTGACATAAAAAATACTTTGCTGTTGAAGGGTTCAAGTTGAGACTCACACTGCGAGGTAGCGAACACACACATCCCATGAGCAGACAAACCATCTGAGACTGGCTCCATGACTCCCCCTGCTGCTTCTGAGGAAACATAACATGCATCAGTGACACTGAAATTTAAAAAAAAATGCTACAAATCCAAAGAGAATTTAGGAGTTAAATTAGTGGTGGAAAACATGAGTGATGCAAATTGAGATAAAAGAGTTTGTGGTGTTAACTGAATATAAAGAGACAGTATTTGAATAACTGCACAAATCTGTGTGCTTATAAACCTTGAGCAGCCGGATGTTTGAAGGGAAGGAGTTGTCGGGCAAAAAGGAGACGTCACCATCCAGGAAGAGAGACACAGCCCTCGACGCTGTCTGTCCCGCCAACCTGTCGACATCAAACACCACAAAAGGAAACCACGTAAACCTCATGAAAAATGATGTTAACAAATCTGAGACTGACAAGATGAGAAGGTGTGAGACAGTCAGGAACTACAAGCATATGTAGTTTGTTTAAATCTGATTTAGATTCTTGTTCTACACTGAACAGTTTTACCAGTGCTCCTCTCTGCAACAAATAATCTCACCAAGAAGCATCAGACAGGTCTCCAGGTCTGATGATCAAAATCCTCACTGCACACTGCTTAGTACGTCTTTACATTTAGATGAGTTACGCCGAGTTCAGATTTTTACAAACATACAGATATCTATATCATGGTATTTTGGTTGTCAGAACAAAGAGATTTACTATGGAGGTATGTTCACGTGTGAGTGAGAGTTTGCACTGACGTGGGCTGCAGCCTGGAGCAGGAAATACTGATGATGGGGACCATGGCAGACAGAACCACCTCCTCCAGAAGAGGACTGCGACGACCAGATGACTCATCGCCTGCAAAACATGAACATGAAGTACAAAATGTCTGAATCTCAGATGAAGTAATTCACCTTTTCAACTGTCATGTTTATCTAATATGGGTAAAGAGGAGAGTGGAAGGTCACCAATAGAGGTCTTCACAAGTCTACCCTGACACTAGGACTCGAGACCCGCCCCGGCTGCCACACAGATTTGGGTCCACATTTTATTATGTTATATAATGTATGTTTATATAATGTATAACACCCAACTGGATATGAGAAGACCCATGATCAGAGCTGACCATAACAGAAACACATAAGTGCTGTGTGTGTAACAAGTAAGGTAGAGAGAGAGGTAGAGCCCAGGAAAGATGGCTGGTGAGCATGGGAAATGAAGGCATTACAGCAGATAAAATCCCAACAATAACAACAACAAAACAAGTGGCAATAGAATAAACAAAGCAAAAAATAGACATCTGGAACATTATTAAGCATTATACAGTAAGATGGGCGAGAACAGGAAGTTGTATCCGACATGAGAAATGTCTTTAGCAGTAGACCTACATTTTTAGTAGCAATTTAAATCATCAGGTTTGTTGGGTCCATAAAACAGACCCTAGACCCATCAGGTCTCTCCTCTCAGACATGTACCAGGCAAGGTCTGTAATATCTCAGGCAAAACCAGGTCGGGTATATATATATTTAAGAAAAAAAACTATGAGTTTAAATCAGATCTCAGTATGAATTCCCAAGGTCCATTAGGGTTTGGATCTGTCATTTGTTTACCTGTGAAGACCTCTAGTCACAGACTCAAACTCTTCTTCAGAAAATGCAAAGCAATGGGGTCGCAGTTATGAAGACAGGAGGAGATTGATTTAACAGAAGGAATCTATGGATCAATGGATAGAACTAAATGGATTTAATACATTTAGCTTTAATACCTTATATGGCACAAGGTCACTATTAAACTTACATCAGGAAGATTTAAAAATGATTTGAGAATGCTGTGGAGGGTGGTGAATAAAAAATAACACACAGTCAGTAAAAAAGGGGGATCACTGTAGTTTTAGTTGAGGATCTGCTCACCCTGCAGTGCTGCCTGAAGTGCCAGAGACAGCAGGCGAGGGATGATGATGTCATGGAAGCATCGTCCCGTCTCCTCAGTGTCTTTAACCTGCTCTGCTATTCTCTGGAGGCTGCGACACGCCAGCACCACCTCCTCCACTGAGAAACCAACACCACCTGGAAAAAAATGACACTGGTGTTCATTAATCTGAAACTTCTTTTTTGATTCCTCCTCCTTCCTTTAGCCTGTACATGTGAGGCAACTCCTGTGAATTTAAACACCGACACACTTCACTGCATCAATGCCTGATGATGACTGATGTCATCTGACACAAGTGCACTGCAGCTGGGAGATGTGAAGTGTCAGCGAGCAGTAGAGATGCTCACATTTCAGAAAATGATGCGTGCTGTTACTGTATCACAGCTCTAGTCTTGCTTGACCTTTAGCTTTTGTATTCAGAGACAAACTAACTAGCTATTATTGTTTGTTTCCAAGTCCTTCTGGAGAGACTGAGAATGCATCAAAGCAAATTATGAGAAAAAGGAATCATATAGGGAAAAACTACCTGTGTGTGCTGAGCTGAGGACCTCCAACAGGACAGGTGTGCTCTCCTGGACAACACTGGGTTGGGTGGACATCGCAGCCAGGGCAGACAAACACCGCTGGCGCAGAGCATGATGGGAATGCTGCTCGGAAGCTACTCTGTTGTTGTCTTGATCCATGGGCTCTAAGCAGAGGAGACGGGAGAGGAACAGGTTTGTAGGGTATATTAACTAAGTGTCTGTCTGCTGACTTAATGCTGAATGATAAATTCAATTAATTCGCCATGCTTCTTTTCCATAGTATCAAACATAATATCATAAGACTCAGGAAGAACACATTTTGAAAAATAAATACATAGATAAATAAAATAATAAAGGGAAGCAATTATTATAATAATGCATTTACAAATTAAATAAACACGTCAAAGAAAAACTCAAGACTAAGATTCATTTCCTCCTACAAGATGAGAGACTGAAAAGGTTGCCAGATTTTCTCAGAATCTTATAACTTGTCTTTACTAATAAATCTGATTCTCTCAAGATGCTCCTCCAGTCCAAGTGTCGAAGTATTCTTGGGCAAGATACTAAACCCCAAATTGCTACCAATGCCTATTCCATCAGTGTGTAAATGGTTACTGAGTAGCAGGTGGCACCATGTCTCGGCCACCAGTGTGTGACTGTGTGTGTGAATGGTTGAATGTGACACGTTGTGTAAAAAGCGCTTTGAGTGATCATAAGAATAGACAAGAGCTATACAAGTGCAGTCCATTTTAAGTGTGCACTTTTCACTTACCAGAAAACATCTCTGTCTTTAGTCTTGGGATCATTTTAGTGATAAAGGCTGCTGGGTGCAGCGCTGCTAAGGCTCCAGCACACTCCACCACAGCAAGACTGGAGGCAGAAAGAAGACAAAGACACATAGAGATAGTATTTATGTTTAGTCCAACTGCAAAGGAAAAAGAAGTACTGTGTATGTGTGTGTTTAGACGAGGTAAACGCAGAGCAGCAGTACAGAAATCAAAAGGATGACAGACAAAAGTATGTTAAACATAAGCTGACCTGACTTGAGCGTCGTCCTCCGTCAGCAACAATCTGGTCAGGTGATCTATGGCCAACTCAATGTCGGAGTCCAACAGCAGACCTGAGAGAGACGTTAGGTTTGTAACATCTGTAACAGTGCTGACTGAATGTGTCTCTGCTGTTGGCTGTAAATGTTGCATCTCACCTGGTTGTTGTGCCAGTGAGGTGAGCACAGAGGCGGCTGTGATCTGCAGACTGGAATTAGTCTCTGTCAGAGCTGAGAACACCATGCTGCACAGAGACGGGCGGAAGGCTAAAAACACACTCTCTTCTAATGTGAAGGGATGAAACACAGACAGAAAAAAAAACAGAAAGCAATGAGTTAAAATCTGGAAGTTTAGTCTGTGTTTAGTCTCCGTGGTTCTGCACAAACAGGCCCTAGACAGACTTACAGTAACAGTGCATATCATCCTTTTGAAGTTCCTTTCTGACAAACTATCTGTATAACACACATTACCTCACAGAACATGTGGAAAATGCATGATTTAATGTCAAGAGGAGACATTAATCTGACAGAGATGAGCTGTAAACACATGAATTTCCCCCCCAAAAAAGGACAGGGGGATTAAAACCTGAACCAAACCTATAATTTAAAGATTTGTATCATTAAGTATTTGTGTTAAAGTGTAACAAGATGCAACTGTAAGAAATGGAGGTCACACATGAGCGGCCTGGATTGAATAAGTGACCCTAATGTAAGGCAGTAATAAACAGCACTTGCCATTATCTGACGACTGGCAGGTTTTCACCGACTGGATAAACCGCTGCACCACCTCCAGTAATGTTCGTCTGTGGGAACACTGCACAGGGATAATAAGAAAGTTACCGATATCACCACACACTGTATCAAAATATGACTTTGGTGCCAATAACAGCACAGATTTTCATAAATATGTGAATGAAACTTAAAGAGAATACAGCTGAGACGTAAGAGCACCATTATCAAACTGTCAGTGTTCCTTACTTACCTGAGCTCTGCTGTTGTACTGCTCAATGAGAGAGGGCATGACAGCAGATGTAATGATATGGCTCGCCCTGTAGGAGGCGCTGCAGGAGGCCTGTAGCAGCTTGGCGCTGGGCCACACCAGCTTCAGGTCAGGCTCACACAGGTGATGTTTGCAATCTGGAACATCATCACACAAGCCCAATGGACATGTTTCAAAGTTGTACTGACTGTCTCTTTATCTGTTACACACCCTGTGTAATGATGAATTTGTGAAGAAAACTCTGTTTTCCTGGCATGCCTCAACAGTGTACAATGAGTCAAAAAAAACTGTTCTTGATAAACTGAAGTCATAAGCCACATTACCACCAAGCAGTCTGATTCAGTTCAGTTAAACATTGGAATGTTATTTTTTCCACTGTTTCCACTGTGATAAGTTGTGGATGATGGTAGCAATAGAACCGTCCCCATTCTTCGTCACCCCTCTGTTGGGATCCCTAGTACACTGATCTGATACTAAAAGGTGGCACTAGACACACTGAGGTTTCTTGAATGGTCAGTACAGAACCATCACTCTTGTTCAGGACTGAGTTGTGGCTGAATTTAATTCACTGGCAGCAGCTACTGGAAACTTTTAAGGTGGAATGTTTACTTGTAATGTTACTAAATGCATGAGCTGATGATGTGTGCCAATCAAGACACCTTAAATGTCAATATGACTTTGACCATTCCGTTTGTTTTTTATTGTCTATCTTGAATGACATACGCTTTAGTGATGATCGGATCTTTCAGCATTTCAACCGGCATTTATTCCAATTGTTACTTGAAGAAAAAAAACATGGTTTAGCGTCGTTCCAGTACATCCCTGCTCTTTTCTAACAACCACAAACCTGCTATTTTTAGATATCCCATTGACAGAGACTCTTACTTCAGCCTGCTGTTTTTTGCCCTAATAATTTTGCTCCCTTTACACAATAATGGTTAATCGAGCAAGATCACTTCATATTTTTACCCTTCATCTCACAATGATAGGACTATCAGTTTGTAGACAGGCATCAAGTAGTAATGGTTCATTAAAAGATAAAAATGGTTGCAATTGTCTCCCTTTAAAAAAACAAAAAACAAAACCAGTTGATGCAAGAATCAGTTGGCCCCCACGTATTTTCACGTTGTTTTATCTGGCCCCCATTCAAAAAAGTTTGGACACCCCTGCTCTAGGTAGATGCTCTTTGGTTAGCAATGCCTGCAGTATATTTCAAGTCTCATTTATCCAGTCGTATGATCAGTGATTCCCAAACAGACAGCCCTTTCTGGCAGGAAACTGAGCTGTAGGTGAATTTTATCTATGGTCTCTTCAAATCCAGACTTCACTGAGAAAAATGGTATTTTTGCTTTGCTGAACACGTACAAGACTTATGTGAGTTTGCAACCAGATGTTTTGACAAAGTTTTAATTGTGTTAAACACACACCCCTATGACTTCACTTCATCAACAATTTTCTGTTTTTGGATTCTCCATTCACCATGGAGGCAGTTTTCTTCATGCTGTTAAAAATGTTTAGGGATATGAAATCCCAAATACCTGCCTTGTGATGAATCTTGGGAACATTAAAGGTGTTGTGTTAAGAAAGATATAAGATATATATATATATATATATATATATATATATATATATATATATATATATATAAGATATTTACTTGACTAAAGTCTTGTTTGCAGCAAGTAAGAAACCTATTGCCAGGCACTGGCTCAAAGACAACCCCCCAAAACAGGAACATATGAGATATATGTATATGAGACATGACACCAAGTAAAAGAACTTGAAGATACCTATTTAAATACTAAAACCGTCCCAGACAACCATATATTGTTACTGTGTATTTTTATTCGATTTGTTTATCGCACTGTATCATTTTTGTGGACATGTATGTACTGTTGACATATCTGTGAAAACTCAATAAAAACGTGTGTAATAAAGTGTTTAAAAAAAAAAAAAGTTTTCTTCACAAGTTAAACAGAACACGGGGTGCGTAATTGATATACAAATGGTCATGTTGTGGGTGAAGTATTCCTTTAAAGATGAGTTTAAAAACAGAAGAAGGAGAGAGGGTCTCCCTGGCATTAAGAGCAGTGAACACTAAAATATTCAGGTTTCATTTATGAGGTTGAGTGTCTCACATCACATCCTGTTTCACTGACTTTTCTACTCTAAAGAAAGAGGTCATGTCTTTTCTGGTTTTGGGGTTATGAATGATCTTTACAAACCCTCTGAATACATCAGCCAAAGTTTCAACAACTTCAGACTGAAATATTTAGAAATTAACTAACACTAGTCTATAAAGCTGTGACATTTGTTTGGAAGTTTCTAAGTATCTTGTTTCAGAGAGCTATTTATGTTGAGAAGAATACAACTCCAGAAAACCATTTCGACAAACAACATGAATTCTGAGCATTGTATCATGTACAGTGTTACGTGACCTGTTAACAGTGTGAGCAGTTGGTTGAAATTAGAGCCCTGAACAGTCGCTGTGGTATAATTTCCTGCCCATCTACTTGAGCAGAGCTGCACTGCAGTAAACCCTCCCATTACCACAGTTCTGACATATTTAGTTCAGCACTTTTTACATCTGCACACCCTCCCTTACAGTCACTCTGCCTGCGTCAGAGCAATAACTTATTTAACAAGTCTTTTACAGTTCTGTTGTTTTGTGTCTTCCAGCTTGTGTTTAAATAAAACTGACTGTAATTAGTTTGTCTGTATCACTCTCATGGCAATCCTTCTTTTCTTTCTGCATGTTTTAAACACTCCTGGAGTTTAGACATCTTTACAATAACATATATATTCATTTTCCAAGTGCTAATAAGCTCAATTTGACAGCATTTCACCTTTGAGAACCAGATCCAGAAAGGTGCAGAGCGAGTCCTCTGAATCAGAGTTGAGGACTGAGCGAGACAGACAGGAAGTGAGTGCGGTGAGTGCAGCGAGGCCAGCAGACTCTATCCTCTCACTAGATGTCTGAAACACCTGCAGGGAAACAACAAGAGGGGAACATTCTTCATTCGTTTGTTCTTTTGATTCACGGAGAGGTGATTACTTTAACAGCGTATTTACTTTGGTCTAAATAGTTTGACAGGAAAGGAACAGTTTATCTTGATATATTTCTGTGACGGATCTTTTAAATTTTAAATGTGTTTTCAGTGCCTGAAGCGTGCATGAGGAATTAGTTTCTTCTCTTATTAGAAACAGAAGAAAATACTGATGAATATGAGCTTTGGTCCAGACTTGACTTTGTTTTTCTTGGTTTTACAAACACGAGAAACTGCATTTGTTTCTTTCCTCCCACAAAGCATTGATCTCAATTACTTTCTCACTTCTAATGTATCATCCGCCAATTCTATTGTTAGTAACTGGTGACTTGATGGTAGTGTTTGCAACTGGACAAACAACACAAACTAAAAGACGAAACAATGCAGAGGTGGATGTAAAAGCAGCCTTACAGATGCTTGTTTTTAAAGAGCAGGTGAAATTTTTTTTGTCATTCATAGCAACTAAATAAACAGAATGCCATCTCCACACAAAACACACAAAAAGGTGTTTAAATATTTCCATATAAAGCTTAGACACTACACACACACGTCAATCAGTCAAAACTACAAGTACTAACACTGTTTTTGTATCTCAAACAAACCTCTCTGCGCAGGGACGCCCACAGGCCCTCTAGGAATTCCGCCAAATCCTTGTGTTCATATTGTGTCACACAGGCAGTCTGAAAAATAGAAAGTGTGGTGAGAAACCTGATGAAGCTTTTCCAGCAACAGCCTGCATCACCTTTATAAGTTAAACATCAAACCTCCTGCTCAGGGCTACTAAGCAGCACGCTGTTGTAATGAGTGACTGTGTTGCTTTAGAAAATATCAAGTGTCTATCATCCACATTTACAGACTTCTTGCTTATTTTAGAAGATAGAGATTTCTCACCAGAGTCTGCAGCGAGTCCAGCTTCGCACTCTGAACATCTGAGTCCAGTTTCTCAATGATGAGAGGTAACAGGAACTGAAACAGTGAAGTAAGAGACAGAGCATGAACCTCTCCTTGGGCTCTTAAAGAAGGTCACAAGACCTCTACTGCACCAAAAAGCTAAATGTACACCGATTAGACACAACATTAAAACAAGTGACAGATGAAGTGAATAACACTGATTGTCTTCTGAATGTTCCAATGGGTATCCTTTGGTCCTGGCATCCATGTAGAGATCACCTGACACACTCCAACCACCCAAATACTGTTGCAGACCAAGTACACGCACTCATGGCAATGGCCATTCCTGATGGCAGTGGCCGCCCTAGCAGGACAATGCATCATGCCACACCTCAAAAAAATGCTTAGGAATCACCCAAAGAATGTGACAAAGAGCTCAGGGTGTTGTCCTGGCCTCAAAATTTGCAAAATCCCAATCTGATCCAGGTCAACGCCTTGAGCTCCTCCTCACGTTCCACAAGACATGTCTGAGTAGTTTTTGCTGTGTGGCGTGGTGCATTGTGCTGCTAAGGGGGTCATCTGGAAAAGCCATTGCCAGTAGGGGGGGATACTTGGTCTACTGTGTTTGGGTGGGTGGTGTGTGTTTAGTGGCATCTACATGAATGCCAGACCCAAGGTTTCCCCAGCAGGAGACTGCATCGTAACAAGATGATCAGTGTTTTTCACTTCACTTGTCATAAGATTAAAATGTAAATTAATTGTCCTACCTCAGCAAATTGTGGCGTACCCGTGAGAACGTCCCTCAGGGTCTGGATGAGCTCCTCTCGGGTGATGCCGTGTGGGTCATTGACAGGCTGGGGTGGGTAGGTGGGTGAAGAAGAGATAACACACAGAAATCAGAAATGCACCTACACATGTTCACAGATGTAATGAACAGATTGTTAATGAGAGGCTCAGCAGATGTGAAAGTCAAGCATTGATGCAAGTTTTAAAAATGATTTTCATATTCATGTAAAACTGGCTGTGTGAACTGTTTCTGGGTTTTCAGTGGAGAGTGTTTGAGATTCAGAGGCTTTTCCATGTTAAGAAGAATTTGAGCATTGAGGTTGATGATAACAGCTTTTCTTTTTCTTTTTGGTTTTGGTTGGATTTGACCATCTGCCAAATTTTAGGCCATACTACCAGGCCCAAAAGCCAAAATACCTAAGCATGATGTGAAAGAACAACAATGTATTTAAATATCTTGGTTAATTATTATCAGGTGAGACAATGCTGTGATCCTTGTGTCACATAAAACCTCACATTTTATCAGCCGCCCTGTGACATTGTGCTGGTTTGCTCCAGAGTCAACAAACAGTCACAGAGCTGTGACCCTCTGTGATGTGAAGATGGGAAATGTGCGTGAGCAGTTGAGACAGCAGACGCTGTATTGTTGTTCTCGACAGAGTTAGCCTGAGGTCACAGGAAGTCGGCAATGACATTTCTGTCTGCTGCCCTCTCCGCTTTCGTCAGCTCTCAGGCAAAAGCAGCTGAGTAAACAGGGACTTACGGGGTTGAAGTCAATGGGGAAATAGCAGGATGTCACTTCAAACAGCTCCTCTGTGAATTTACCTGAGACGACAGACAGGAAATTAATGGAAGGCAAAACAGAGCCTTGCTTGAACTGTGCAGTGGATAATAACAAAGTTCAAAAAGGCTCAGAGACGGACAGAGAAAACAGGTGCTGTACATGCGTGTATGCACCTGTATGTGTTCTCACCTAGATCATAACCTCGGAGGATGATGTTCTTAGCGATCTGGAAGGCTAACAGGAGGTTGCGAGGATCCCTCTCTCCATCCATTGATTGGACAAAACCAAACACGAAGTCTGCCCCTAAACCCTTCAGCTCTGAAGAAAAGTCAAACAGGAGTACGTGGTTTTTATTAAGTTCTGTAAGAGAGCAGGTCATCACATAATGTTCAGAGAGCAGAGACATATTCTTACAAGGCACGCCAAGGTGGTGAAATGACACCAAATACCTCTTCCATAGCATCTGAGAAAGTTGATGTAGGCCACAAGTATGTGGAAGATTGTCTAATTTAAGCTTATTCACAACAAATGATTTTATTAGATGAAACTGAGAAAAAAAACGTGAATCTATCTCTGACAAGCAACCAGCAAATATCAGCTACCAAGAGCCTTAAAGGAACAGTTCACCCCAAATTCAAAAATACATATTATTCCTCTTACCTACGGTGCTATTTATCAATCTAGATTGTTTTGGTGTGAGTTGCAGAGTGTTGGAGATATTGGCCACAAAGATGTCTACCTTCTCTCCAGTATAATGGAACTAGATGGCACTCAGCTTGTGGTATGCATGCATCTACTGCTAGCTCACCTAGCACCACTGAGCTAGGTTTTGTTACAGCTCAGCTGAGGAGGACGCCATTAATGTTTACATCTTGTGCTATCACCAGCAAGAGCCTCTAGTCCATGAGTAGATGCACACTTCCTTCTGCGCGGTGATACGGTTGGCGGATGTAGTATTTCAAATGTAACTTTCTGGCTCTTTAAGCCCCATCACTGGCCATCACTATCTCCAACACTCAGCAAGTCACATCAAATGAATCGAGATGGACAAACAGCCCTACAAGTAAGAGCAAGAATATGTATTGTTGATTTTGGGGTGAGCTTTCCCTGTAAGCCACACACAAACACTTTGTTGACAGCCTTCCATTTGTTTCCAACACAGTACATCTATGCAAAACTTGCACAGCATGCAAATTATTCAACTGCCAACCAAAGCAGAAGAAGGTGTGACAACTCTGTCCTTTATTACAGGCCTGGTAAAAGTTCAGTTGAGCAATGACCACAGTGATTAGTCAGCAAACTGTTGAGATTCTGACTTTCAAAACACACTCCTCACTGCTTTGAATCACCCACGTATTCACCAGAGAGGCTTGTTTTCTTCCAGCAGAGCCCTCGGTCATTGTGGGAAGCTGTTAGTGCGTTTCTCTACTAATCTGTGAATCAGACTCAAAGCTGCCATCTCTTACCGGCTTCTCTGGTCTCCATGAGGTTGATGAGCATGTTGTAGACGCAAGCTCGCTCTGTCAGCATCAAAGACTGGAAACAATAAAGACAAATAAATAGATCCTGTGAGCTTTTTACCCATGATGTTCAGATGTAAGAGCAGTTAAGATGAGTCAAGTTAACCAATAAAGCATGCTTAATAAAAGAGGAAGTACTTCGCAGACATGGTGGAAACGAGAACAATATTATACAAACTCTAAGCAGTGTGGTCAAATATTCATGGGTGTGTGTTTGCATATATCTAGATATGAGAGTCTGATGCATTTGGTCAGTGAATGATGCTGTTGTGCGTTTCAACAGGCAGCAGATAAATATCAGACTTGAACACTCTTGAACACTCATCTCAGTTTTTTCCTGTAGATCAGTTGCCTTAGTTCCTCATAAATAAATTAAACAATACTATTTACTGCAGCAATGTAGTTATGTTTTAAACTCAAATCCACTGTTGTATATATTCCCCCAACACAAAACGCTCAGGGTCCTCTTACTATGACAGTTTTCCCTGGCTGCATGATAAAATAAAATGCAGCTTGCGACAACTTTTTCACAGTGTCAAGTCTCACCTGAACGTGAACATCCTGGAACAAAGACCTCAGCATGGACACAGCCGAGCCGGGAGGCAACACTCTACATTTTGTCTGGAATAAACATCAACAGACACAAAGACCATGTTGTTTGCAGCGATCACATCTGGGACTCTGAATGATTCTAAAATCTACCAAGAAGCAACTAACTTGAAAACATGACATTCAGTTAAACTTTGGCAGGATGTTTCAGATGTTGTCACTGAAAATCCATCAGAGTCAGACACTCACCAGCGCTCTGAGCCCCTGTAAAACAGGCGGTATGATGACATAATGGTCCTTTAGACGGTTTTCATAGAAGGCAATGAGCACTTCCACTGGGGAGAACAGAGATAAGGACACATGCTGATAAAATATCACTCTTTACATTAATATATTGCATGTAGCCCTGCAAAACTACTGGATCATGCTATAGTCATTTGACATATTTGTTTGTTTTGTATTTATATATCAGCCAACAAGGCACTGAGAGGTTTGCACCCACATAACTTCTCAGTATTTTCACAGCATCTAGAAAACAAACAAGAAAAGAGTGGGATAGATTTTCAACAAAACATAAGAGAAGCTGTGTACCTTCTCTCTCTGTAAGACCTCCATGGCACTCGTGTAAAACTTCAGAGAGAAGCTGGACTCCTCGAGCTCGTGTGTGAGGCTGAGAGCTCGTCAGACTCGGTCTGTAACAAGGAAGGAAATGAAACTGTTAATTACCATTATTATTAAATATTAACATAAGAGCAACTCTGAGTTTCATTGTTGATTTTAAAGGTCCAGTGTGTAGGATTTGGGGGATATGTCGGCAGAAATGGAATATAATATAATGAGTATGTTTTCTTTAGTGCAGAATCACCTGAAAATAAGAATCATGTCTTTGTTACCTCAGAATGAGCTGTTTATAACTACATAAAGAGCAGGTCCTCGTTCATGGAGCCAGCCATGTCACATTTATACAGTAGCCCAGACTGGACAAACAAAACACTGGCTCTAGATAGGGCCATTCACATTTTCGCATCAGCCACTGTAGCTAGATGAGGCCATTGGAAAAAATGATTTTTTTTAATTGATTTTTTTTTATTTTTATTTTTTACATGAAACTGCTTTATTCAGTGTTTTCACCTAGGGTCTCATTTATGAACATTGCCTACGCACAAAACAAGGCCTGAAAGAGGTGTACACCACTTCCCATGAAAAAGTTGTGATCTATAGAAACAGACTTAATGGGAGGAACTTTGACCCATGCTTACAAACATTTTTGAGATGGGATATTGGTGACAGAGACAGTGAGGTGGAAGCCTGACTGTAGAAATTGTCAAATACATTTTGGTGCACGCCATATTTGGCTTTTGTCCATACTTACATTTTTTATATGGATCCCACTAGGGGTGGGAATCATCAGAGGCTCCACGACACAATATTATCACCATACTTTAGTCATGATGATACAATATTATAGCGATTTTAAATGTGTTGCAATATGCTTATTATTGCAAAGAAATATATTACACTATATTGCAATGTATTACCTATTTTCAACTACAAATAAGTCCCCCAAAGGAAAACTTTTTCAACAACTGTTTTATCCAGTTAGATAAAGTTTTCTGTTCATCTCACTTTAGTAATTTTTTTTGCTATATCAATGATACGATATTGCCACACAAAAATATTGCGATACTATGCTGTGTCGCTAGATCCTACACACTTTTATATTTGAGACCTCTGGTCCATTTGTTTTGGAGAGAAGAAGACCTCTGTGGATAATTTGGCTCCTGGTAAAAACCTGAACAATTATAATAATAAACACTGAATGAATTCTAACCGGGGAAGTTTCAGCTGTTTGCAATCTGCAATCCTCTCTGCTAGAGACAACTAAATCCCCCTAAGTTTTACACACTATTCCTTTAATGAGCAGAAGTCAGCAATATAGTGTGAATGTGTTTTATATGTATCATAAATTCGCCAGTATTAATGGGAAAGACAACATATCTCCTTGGCTGGGTGATAAGGGCAAGATTAAATAAAGTTTTGAGGGAAATCTTTTAACTTCCACCACCTCACTTGTGTAACACATACTACAACCAAAATAAGTCAGACAAAGGAAAAAAATAAAATAATACTATGGTAATGATTTTGCTTCGTTTATATTTTTGCCGTAATATTAGAATTTAAGTTGACAGCTTACCCCAGTGCTTCCACCAGTTGCAGTGTTGTGAACTGTCCATCTTTGACACCTGAACAGAAAGACAAGTTCAGTGAAACACTGCACAGCACTGATAAGATAACCAACTACAAACACAAAGAAAACAAACACAACAACAAACGAGCTCAGCTAAGTTATCTCTCGTAGTTATCTATGGATTAACTAGCAGCACCGGCGGAGTTCAACTGTACAGAGTTCATTGACAGGATGCTCTTATTGGGACAAAAACACAGCAGCTAGCAAGCGGCATGCGGTGACACCACAGCGGACTAGCTTCAAAATTCACATTACCGGTCGAATGACACTACATTAAAACGGTAAAGGTACATTCAGAGTGTGCTGGTGTCGTGATAAAATAAGCAGACCAGTGTCACAACCTGTGTGTTTTAGTCTCATGAAGCTGGAACACCACACAGGATGTTGTGGCGCTAAGTTAGCTAGTTAACCTAACCATCACGCCATGCTGCGCATCCCTGTAGCTGCAGCTAAGCAGCTTCAACGGCATGTTCTCCGCAAAGAGCTGTACTGGAAATGTGTCGAGGGAAATATCATGAACGTTTATTTACCTGTTGCTGTATCTTTGGCCTTGCTGTCCTGCAGTCCCGAGACAAATTCCTCCACCAGAGACAGCAGCAGGGTACTGTCCGCAGCCATCGTGCCCATGTAACCCAACTGAGACTGCGCATGCGCCAAAAGTTAGGGCGAAGCGCAAAAGTAAATAATTTTACGTTAACTTTTATATAATGGGACTGTTAATGAACAATACAATGTACGTGTGAGGCCACTTGTGTTAAGTTCAAGTTATTAAAAATGTAAACGTTTTCTAAATGTGTAAATATAAAACCAAACATTTAGTTTTTGGTGTTGCCTTCATGTGCTGTCCGAATTCCAAAATACTACGTACAACCTAGTGTGGACCTCTCTGTGATAGATGTCCCCTTTCACTGATGCAACGTGCATTTGTACTGACTTGAATAACTTACTACCAGTCTAAATAAGGATACTAAACTAAAAACAAGAAGCATAATGGCTGCGCGTTATAGTTATGTGATACTTCCGGCGGTGTCGACTTTATTTTCAGAGTCCTCCATTCATAATTGCTTTTCATCCTGACGTCAGAGAATCCAACACCTGCCTGCGTGCTTACGCGCAGGCGTAAAAAAGTTCGGTGGCGCAAGCTCCGCCGCCAGTCAGTCACCTTTTACCAGCAGAGAGGGAAGTATCGTTTTGGGGGTTTTAGGAAAACAAATCTGAAGACAGCGGCACAGAATTGAAGCAGTACACCGAGCTCAGCGGGAGACGGTAACTATCCACTGCATCTGGAGGAAAGTCAACGTGCAGGGAAACATTCACGGGTGCGCGGAAGTTTGTGTTTACTGATGTAGTAGTAGCTAGCTGGTTGGCCCTGTTAGCTTGTTAGCGAGGAAGGTGCGCGCTGCTCAGACTGCTGGACTTCAACATTTACAACTAGCCCAACTTAACAGCCAAGTTAGACAACTGTCCTGTTTGTGGTTATAACATTTAAAAACGATTTGGCAGATGTTGCGGTGGCTTGTAGGTTTGGCAAACTCTTGTAACGTCAGTGCGGGCCACGAGCTTTGAATCTTGTGGGGTCGTGTCACACACAGACAGCACTGACACATAAAGAGAGAAAACGCATATAAAGCCACGATCTTTAAAGTAAAGATCACTGCAGTCAAACATCCAAGCGTCCCTGTCTCTGCTGATACGGATGACCTATAGGTTTGCAACATTGGCGCTGCGACCCGTCCTCCTCTTCGGACCTAGTTCATCGTCTTCGCCCGTGATGGGCCCCCTGCTCAGCTAGTACGACGCGTGGAAACAATCCGCAGCCCTCTAACCATGGGAGGATGTGTGGGGAGATACTGGGAAGGCTGGGAGGACACACAGAGCCGAGGCTCGTCCAGGAACGGTGGACGAGGAGGTAAGACTACAGTGTGTGTGTATATATATGTGTGAGGTCCTTCACTAAATCATATCATGTTTCACATTTTTACTCTTGCAAAACTACCACTTACACCTTCCGCCTGTCAGCTTCTCGTGATGGCATTGCAAATACATGGTAGTTCCCTCTGTTTTTGTCAGTTCCCTATGTTAACCCCTGCTGTGTGACAAATGATGGCGTTTGGCCAGTGGCGCCCCAAGGGGTGCCCAGGAGGGCCATGCCCCCTTTAACAATTGCTTGAAGGGCAATTTTTATGCCTTTAAGAGGCTGTGCCATACTAATTTTTAAATTAGTGTGAAGACAGTGGTATTTTGTGAAACCAGACAACTTAAGACATCCGTTGGTGCCAGCCATGTTGGCGTAGCTTGTCGGGAAGGGGGTTAAATAATGCTCCAGAGTTAGGCAAAATTTTGGAAAGGGAACAACTAGTATGGCCATTTTCAAAGGGATCTCTTGAACCTTCACTTCAAGATACCTGAATGGAAATTGGTTGTTTGGGTACCCACAAGTCCCTTGAACTTGAGAGGGTTTGTTCCCAGAAATGTTCTGCTTCTAATGATCAATGTACTCTAAAGTCTAAAGTTGTATATTTGTCCTTTGAAGGAAAGGGGCATGGAGCCTATCTGAAGAACAATTAATCATCTATCACATATACAAATACATAACACATTACAACAGGATTTTTGTGGAACTCAAAATGTTAACTGTACCAGTATTAGTGTGCATCCTCCGCAAGATCTTCAGTGGTCTTATCTGGCAACCCCTTTGAAAAATGTCTGGGGGCACCACTGTTTTGGTATCTGACAACTGTCCAGTTCTGCTTAGTTGCATGTATGTAAAGTACACACCCAATACATATTAAAGTGCAGAAAATGCTCATGACACCACTAGAGGTGGTTGAGACTCCTTTTATCCAGGTGTATTTCACTCCTGCATCTCAAGTGACCACTTGTGATTGGGTTTCACCTCCTTGCGCACCTTTTGTTTTTCTGTGGACAAACTGACTGCTGCTAAATAGAAGAACAAGAAGACCAGTTGGTACGTCACTCTGGATGGTCTTCCTCCATGCTCAGGGATTCAGTTGCATTCACAATGCACTACAAATCTTCTCTATATAAACTTGCACATTGGCATGCTTGGATCATTGTGTATGCTAATGTTGGTTGATTAGATAGAGATCATATTGGACAATGGCAAATGCTGAAGTTCCTGATAATTTACACAACAGCAAGTAAAGCAGAAGGACATTGAAGGGCACCAGTAGAGATTTGGGGATTTTGGACGAATAGTCTTTTCTTTGATTGCTGGAGACACATTTGTAGCTGTAGGTGTAAGTGCATTACAATTCACCTGGATGCCGGCCTCAGCTCACATGACCAATGTAGAGAGCGTGTGTCCCCTCTGCAGGACAACACCAAGTCACCAGTTCTGTCTTGCTGCTTTTTACCAGTCACTTCACAGAGAAAGGTCTTTGCTCATGTAGCCAGCACACAGACTGTGGTGTTAAGGCAAACTCTACTACGCCAAACCCACTCTCAATGGTGATTACAACTGCACCCACGCAACACCTACATTTGTCTGACATTGCACCCATTACAAGGCTGACGATTTTCTCACCCAACAATTTCCAGCCTCACACTTAATCTCACAACGGTGAGCTTGTTGGGCCAACAGCTATCTAAAAATGATAGTATGGCAGCCCTGTGAGCACCATTTCACACTGCACTCCTAATGCATATGCAGAGACCAAGGAGGAGGCTGCTGCTGGCTGAAGCAAAGGGTTACATTGATTCCCAAAGTTGCTGATATATGTCGATTATTCACATCAGGGGCTGGAGTTCATGTCCATTAGTTACTTACCTTCCCGGAAGATAACATTCTTCTGAAGATAAACACTGGCTCACTGCCATGTTTTGTTCTCTTACACTTGTCTTTGATAGTGACAGATGGAATTTGGATTGCTGCTTCAGCACTTAGTGAGAGTAAATGTTATATTTACAACCAGACTAAACTGAATGACGCAGGCGCCGCACAGCCGAATTGGCAGACGTTTTGAATTTCTGCATAGTTTGGGCCCCAGAAAACAATGTCAATGATATTAGCGTGAGGTTTTATGATGTATGGTGTGATTATTAGAGGCTCTACACATCTGTCAGGTTATGAATGTTGTTATTACCTCACTTAGGATGGTAAACAACTTTTAGGCTCCTTTAGAGATGTGGTGAAACCTCCACTGAGGTCATTCCATTACTGTCACATTCAGCATATCCGGAGCTAAGAAGTTTCCTTTATAGTGACTGTTTAGGAATCTAAGTGTCTGTTATTCATTTGGATGCAGGTTCTGTCCCCTTTGTTTCCTCAAACTTTGCTGATGGAAAGTTTTTCAGTCTTTTTCCAACAGGAATTGTCTCCAGTTTACATCAGAAAGACAGAACATTTTTAAGAATGATTCCAGCTCTGTGCGTTCGTATCAGAAGTGGACTTTTCTGAACCCCGGCCACATGGCTGTGTTCCAGTTTGAACATCTGATACAGATTTTTAGAGCAGCAGAATATGACCTTCAAAATAATTTGTCTTTCTTTGTTTCCTGCCAAAGTGGCTGATGAATAGACTTTTTGAAGTTAAAGCCTTCACAGCCAAGATTCTCTGGGCTTTGGTCGTGGCTCATGGTAATTTCCCATCCTAAATTGGTATCAACACACCCTACGCACATGATACTCCCTATTAGACCAGGCTTCGATCAAACAAGTCACATCATGTCCTGTTGCGTCATTGACTGGCTTCTTTGACGGGACTGACTCTACGCTGCTGACACACCCTCATACAGACAGACAGCCATGTCAGAAGAAGAGAACAAGTACAACAGAAGATTCATGTGGTATTCCTAGATTTTTTTCATAGTATGACTTCATAGATTTTAGTTCTTCTAAAGCCGTAAAGTTTTTGCCCTTATTTTCTTTGGATGAAATGTATCTGTCATTTATGTTTTTTCTCTGCATCTCATGCCCTAAGGGATAAAAAAAAACCCAATTTGCATGCCAAAGGTTGGAATATACACTGCCTGGCCAAAAAAAAAGTCACCACCAAAAAAAAAGGTCATACACTCTAATATTTCGTTGGACCGCCTTTAGCTTTGATTACAGCACGCATTCGCTGTGGCATTGTTTCGATAAGCTTCTGCAATGTCACAAGATTTATTTCCATCCAGTGTTGCATTCATTTTTCACCAAGATCTTGCATTGATGATGGTAGAGTCTGACCGCTGCGCAAAGCCTTCTCCAGCACATCCCAAAGATTCTCAATGGGGTTAAGGTCTGGACTCTGTGGTGGCCAATCCATGTGTGAAAATGATGTCTCATGCTCCCTGAACCAGTCTTTTACAATTTGAGCCCGATGAATCCTGGCATTGTCATCTTGGAATATGCCCGTGCCGTCAGGGAAGAAAAAATCCATTGATGGAATAACCTGGTCATTCAGTATATTCAGGTAGTCAGCTGACCTAATTCTTTGAGCACATACTGTTGCTGAACCTAGACCTGACCAACTGCAGCAACCCCAGATCATAACACTGCCCCCACAGGCTTGTATAGTAGGCACTAGGCATGATGGGTGCATCACTTCATCTGCCTCTCTTCTTACCCTGATGCGCCCATCACTCTGGAACAGGGTAAATCTGGACTCATCAGACCACATGACCTTCTTCCATTGCTCCAGAGTCCAATCTTTATGCTCCCTAGCAAATTGAAGCCTTTTTTTCCGGTTAGCCTCACTGATTAGTGGTTTTCTTAAGGCTACACAGCTGTTCAGTCCCAATCCCTTGAGTTCCCTTCGCATTGTGCGTGTGGAAATGCTCTTACTTTCACTATTAAACGTAGCCCTGAGTTCTACTGTTGTTTTTCTTCGATTTGATCTCACCAAACGTTTAAGTGATCGCCGATCACGATCATTGAGGATTTTTTTCCAGCCACATTTCTTCCTCGAAGACGATGGGTCCCCACTATCCTTCCAGTTTTAATAATGCGTTGGACAGTTCTTAACCCAATTTTAGTAGTTTCTGCAATCTCCTTAGATGTTTTCTCTGCTTGATGCATGCCAATGATTTGACCCTTCTCAAACAGACTAACATCTTTTCCACGACCACGGGATGTGTCTTTCGACATGGTTGTTTAGGAAATGAGAAGCAACTCATTGCACCAGTTGGGGTTAAATAACTTGTTGCCAGCTGAAAGATAATCGCCCATGCAGTAATTATCCAATAGGAGGCTCGTACCTATTTGCTTAGTTAAATCCAGGTGGCGACTTTTTTTTTGGCCAGGCAGTGTATATACCCTGGTAGAGCAGGGTTGGACAACATGTCCACTGTGTCTAAATAGCTAAGATTTATCGTCTTTTGAAGATTGCATGAGAAGCTAGGCTGATTATAAAGTGGAAGTGTTTGTTGGCTTTAATTAGCAGTGTACAGAAAAATAAAATATTGCACTTATAGGTAAAGCTCGGTTAGCGGAAATGTTTATTGTGCGTTAATGATCGCATCTTTTTTAATGTATTGTCTGGCTTCCTAGTCTCTTTACAACAGTTAATTTATATATTTTCTTTTTGGTCTGGTGGCCGGACAGAATAGACATTTCAAGTGGGGCTAGGTAGTGGATTGACAATATCGAGATATATATATATATATATATATATATATATATATATATATATATATATACTGGTATCAGCTAGATAATCTTAGATTTTGGATATCATAACACCATAAGTGTTGTCTTTTCCTTGTTTTAAAGGCTGCATTACAATAAAGTGATGCCATTTTCTGAACTTACCAGACTATTCTAGGTGTTCTGTAGTTTGCCTTTACCCACTTAGTCCAGGGGTTGGCAACCTGTGGCTCTGGAGCCCTTCTTTATTTAGTTATTTTTTCAACATTTTAATTCTCATGTATCTTTGTTGTCATCCGAAAGAAATTCTTACATTCTTCAATTGTAAAACTGTGTAGCCTATCCACCAAATTAAGTTTAAACATTTAATCAACTAAAATGTGCATCATTGGTGTATAGCCTGGCCTCTTTTCCCTTCAAATTTTGCTGACCCTCAATAGCGTTGGCTAGTCTTTAGTCTCTGAGCAAAGCTGCCTATCGATTCTAAATCCAAAAAGTAAGTCTTTGAGGAAAATAGAGAATATAATAGTGCCAGGACAGATCCGTTTACTTTCACCGCAAACGCTACATAGTCGAAAGAACCAAAAATAACAAATAGCCAACGGCAAAGTAGCCACCTTGTGGTACAACATATTGATGAATGCCCATTTAGGCATATTAGTAATCATAAGACTCAAATATGTTTTCTGGCTCCAGACAGATTTTTTTATGTCAAAAATCGCTCTTTTGATAATGAACGTTGCTAACCCCTGACTTATAAATGATAACCACTTTACTGATGATTATTTATCAGAAATCTCATTTTGTAAATATTTTGCGAAAGGAGCAATAGTCAACCCCACAATCTCGATGCAAAATTTATATTGATATTAAGTATTTGGTCAAAAATATTGTGATATTTTACTTTCTTTACATCACCTAGCCCTAATTTCAAACCATTAGCACTAGGTTTTCATGCTAGTGTTGTATCAGTAATTAAAATCAGTCAGAAAATTGAGCTTAGCGCATGACTGCTAAATTTGGCCGGGCCGATGTGAGCCAATATGAGATTATTGCAGATATATAGGTATTAGTGTAAGTGTTGTCCATTAAGTAATAAAGTAAGTCAAGTAATGGTGCCATAGTTACAAAGTTGAATGACACCGGAGAGTAAGCACGGACAAGTTAATTTTTCTACTGTAGTTACCCACTCAGTACTGATTTGATCCCAATTTGGTAAAAAATGTTTGTTAGCCAACCAATACCAATGTATCTTAGCAAGTCATTTTTTGAGTTCTCATGAATTTGCCTCAAAAATGCAGTATATACGAATTCGGCGAGCAATTTGTGTATGCCGCCATCTTGCGGCGGCACCATTACTGCGGTGACATGTGTCAGTTATCAGTTCATTATGCTGTCATTGTAAACTTACTCTCTGCAATGACAGCATCATGAATACCTGGATTGATGATGTTAGACAGTGGCCTCCGGTAACTGATGAAGGCATCTTAAATCAATCAGAGACCTGTAATTGCCATTTTTCTGGTCATCGGAGGCCAGGCAATCAATAAAATATTCTTGAATACCTAAAACAAAACACAAACATGTGTTGTTGTTGTTGTTGTTTTTAGTCACGTAGCCTGTCCATAATGATTAAATGTCACGCTGCTAGCTTGCTAACGTCAGCACACGTAACGTATGCTAACGTTATATTACACAGTGTTTAATGATACAGTCTATTATCTCCCTATTACTCTAATCTTTCCTGCTTATCGCTCAAAGAAATGATTAATTTCTATATTAATATCGGTACTCATTTAAGATACCTTCATCAGTTACCGGAGGCCACTGTCTAACATCATCAATCCAGCTATTCATGATGCTGTCATTGTAGAGAGTCACTTCAATCAATCAATCAATCAATTTTATTTATAAAGCCCAATATCACAAATCACAATTTGCCTCACAGGGCTTTACAGCATACGACATCCCTCTGTCCTTATGACCCTCACAGCGGATAAGGAAAAACTCCCCCCAAAAAAAACCCCTTTAACGGGGAAAAAACAGTAGAATCCTCAGGAAGAGCAACTGAGGAGGGATCCCTCTTCCAGGACGGACAGACGTGCAATAGATGTCGTACAGAACAGATCAGCATAATAAATTAACAGTAATGAGAGAGAGAGAGAGAGAGAGACAGAGAGAGAGAGAGAGAGATAGCGAGAGATAGAGATAGAGATAGAGAGATAGAGGTAATGACAGTAGCTTACAACAACATTATTGAAAGTAATAATATTATAGTTATAGTTCTGGCTACTGTGGTACAATATGTTGAAAGTATGTATTAATATCTGGCAGTATACATGTGTGACAATAGTCATATGTGTATAATAACAGTAGAAGTATGACTAATGACTAATGATGGCAGCAGCAGCAGCAGCAGGAGGCATCTGGCAGGACCACGGCAGCAGCACAACCACACACGTCACGCTGTCCAGGCACCGCTGCGATATGAGTTAATCTGAGAGACAGTGGAGCACAAAGGCTCCGGAGAAGAAGCCGAGTTAGTGACATCCAGCCTAACTAGGGGCTGGTACAGGGCAAGCCTGAGCCAGCCCTTACTATAAGCTTTATCAAAGAGGAAAGTCTTAAGTCTAGTCTTAAATGTGGAGACGGTGTCTGCCTCCCGGCTCTGGCTCCTGATCTACTTTTGGAGACTTTAGGGACCACGAGTAACCCTGCGTTCTCAGAGCGCAGTGTTCTGGTGGGATAATATGGCACTATGAGCTCTCTAAGATATGATGGAGCTTGACCATTTAGAGCTTTATAAGTTAACAGTAGGATTTTAAATTCAATTCTGGATTTTACAGGGAGCCAGTGCAGCGAAGCTAAAACAGGAGAAATATGATCTCGTTTCTTAGTTCCTGTTAGTACACGTGCTGCTGCATTCTGAATTAGCTGGAGAGTTTTTAAGGACTTACTAGAGCTACCTGATAATAGAGAGTTACAGTAATCCAGCCTAGAGGTAACAAAAGTGTGGACCAATTTTTCTGCATCTTTTCGGGTCAGGATAGGCCTAATTTTCGCAATATTACGCAGATGAAAAAATGCAGTCCATGAGGTTTGTTTTAAATGAGAATTAAAAGACAAATCTTGATCAAATATTACTCCGAGGTTTCTTACGGTAGTGCTAGAGGCCAGAGCAATGCCATCTAGAGAAACTATGTCATCAGATAAAGAGTCTCTGAGTCTCTGAATTGTTTGGGGCCAAGAACAATAACTTCAGTTTTGTCTGAATTTAACATCAGGAAATTGGTGCTCATCCAGGTTTTTATGTCTTTAAGGCAGTTATGGAGTTTAGTTAATTGATTACTTTCTTCTGGCTTCATCGATAAATACAACTGAGTATCATCCGCATAACAATGGAAATTTATAGAGTGATTTCTAATGATGTTACTTCACAATGACAGCATAATGAATTGATGACTGACACATGTCACCGCAGCAATGGCGCCGCCGCAAGATGGTGGCATACACAAATCGCTTGCCGAATTCGTCTATAGTTAACAGTTTTGCACTCCAGGTTAGTAAATTAGCATCAGTAGCTGGGTTATGTAGCTAATGCTGCAGTCGAACACAGTAGTATTATAACTGAACCCAGAAATAGATTTACCTAATCTCAAAGCATAGTTTGAGATGTTCTGTAGAAATGAGCGCGAAAGACTTAAAAGCTAAAGCAGAGGTGAGTATGTCTCAGCTCCTCAGGGATATTAGAGGTCTACTAGGCTCTTGAAGCTACAGCGGTAAACAAGTGTATGTTAAATATTTTGTGCAGGCTTGTTGAAAACCAGTAACAGGATACATTGCATTTGTCCCTGGCCTGCTGAGAATGTTTTCAAAAGTAACATAGATGCTACACAGGACTTTGTCAAGGTAAGGAGACTACCTTTATCTGCAGTTGCAGGAAGCCCAATGCACCGTTGTGGTGATAAGATAACCAGCTAAAAAGATGACACCGTATGTGTGCGTTTGACTGCACGTGGGAGTGTATGTGCATGTGCTTGTGTGTCCTGTGTCTTGTTAGGTCTGGGTGCACTTCTTTCTATCCTGTCGATCAGCTCCAGTTCACTGATATCTGCCTTTAAAGAGGAACACAGAAAACACCCCTTATTCATTGTTTGCCTCATGTCAGGGGAATGTAAGAGGCTGTTAAATGTCTTAGCAGGGCCAGAATAACAGTATGTGTTTTCCCAGGAGCAGGTAATCCTTTAACAGCCACCTATGAGTGTGTTGTGATGATCGTATCCTGACATACACCCTTCTATATGATCCTCATACTTTGTTTAATTTCATTAACTCTCATAGATACAGCATGTTTCACTGTAGCCTCGTCACGTGGCACCTGTTTTTATGAGCCCAGACGGATGAAAACACCCTGATATTGCCTCATGTGTCTGTAATGCATTGCTTCATGTCTCTGTTTTGGTGTGCTTCAGTTACATTTGATAAAACGGGGCTATTTAGTGAATCACTTCCATTTGTTGTCGCCTGCTGCACACACACGCGCACACACACACACACACACACACACACACACACACACACACACACACACACACAGTCCACCTAACCACACTTATTTCCATAAAATGTAAAACTCTGTTTAAATTTTATTTCTACCACTTTTTTGTTTCTTATAACAATTTTTTGGCAGGTGGTTTTATACAGTACATTCCTCTGTCTTGAGTGTAACTAGCTTGTTATTCTTTGGGAATCCTGATTGCTGGAGGGCACAAAAAAATACACTGGCAAAAAAGATGCTATTCAAGTCTAAAGAAACTCAAAGGCGTCCTAAAGCCTGTTGCCTAAAGCCTAAACTGTTGTCTCTGATTCTTAGCTCACATCCTGTTCTGATTATTTTTGTCAAACGTTTAAGTCCTTAGCTGTCCCACATCTGCTTGTGCTGACTTTACAGCACGTTGACCCTTCAGAAAATATCCTCTGGAAATGTCATGTTGACTCAGTGTGTCACTGAAAGATAACCAGTCTGAGCTCTGAGTCAGTTTTCTTCGGAAATGGAAGTCACCAAAACACTACAGCTGAAATCACAGGGCAGCTCACAGTGCAAGACTGTGACATTATTCATTCATATTTTAACAGAGTTCATTCTGCTGTACACAATACATAGCAAAACATTTAAACATCACATAATAATGTGTGTAAGTAAGGAGAGAAAGGAAAATGTGCATTATCCTGTTTGGCAGAAATAAAGTGCACCAAACTAATGGATGCGCAGCACTATGAAGAGGAGCACTAGGGCTGGCAAGATATTTGATTTTTACTACATGATTATTGTGGCAAAAATAGTTCATGATAACGATATTATCGCGATATCTATAGAAACGTTGAAATAAATGAATCACACTTAAAACAGGAGTGTAGGGAGATGGAGAGTGAGTCTATCTGTACTAAAGCATGAAAAAAGAAGAATAGCACTTAATGGATGGTAAATAAGACTAGATGGCGAGAATGGAAAGAAACAGAAATTATTTAAGAGGTGCTGGATTACTACTTACATGATATTATCCTGTATTATCAGTATTTTATTTTCAAAAATCATGGTTAATGATACAGTCAATACAAGTATATTACGTGCACCATTATGTAAACATTTTGGTGAATGCACTTATTCCATTTCTTGCAGAGTCAGAAAAATGATACAACTTGTATCCAAATTTGATGCTGCATCCAGCAGTTTGCATCACTTTGTTCAATGGTAACAAAATTTGCCTACCACCTCACAACTTAACATTTTAACAAGGGTTAAAAACTAGCGGAAAAAAAACTTGGCTTTGGGGCCAACAGTGATATTGATCCTATGGGGAATACAAAAAATCAGATAATAGTAATTTCTATTTAACATAAACTAGCAATCTTGATTCGGAGCCCTTCAGTTTATTATTTATTAATCTACACCTGTGACCATAGGCTGTATACTAAAGATGAAGGACATGACAGCTCCTCATAAGTAAAGCTTCAACATGTCTATCGCCCCCTGGTGGCTGGCTGCAGAATACGTCATAAACCTCAGGGACATGGGCCAAATTAAAAGATCAAAGTACACATCAAATAATTTTTTCCCAAAGATGGTTTTTGTCATTTTAGGTAGTTCTTATCATGCTAATGTATGTTCAAGGGTTCGCTTTTATGATGTATTTGGTTTTAATTGCTTACGGTATATGAAAAGGGGATGTGACATCATGATTGACAGCTGTGATTGACTCTCGATTGGGCCAAGCGGTTTTATGGACAGCAACTGGATACTTCAGCTCCACATCCTGATCCCTACTGTGCAGACTTTGGTTTCAAGTGACATCACCAGCGCAAGATGGCGGTGACCGTACCTTGGATATTTTGGAGACGTGTTGCTCATCTTTGTATACAGTCTATGATTGTGATTAATATGCATATTGAGCACAAGATTTTTTTTTTTTTAAATCCACTTGTCAGCGCTTTCTGGTTGACAAACCAGTGTGTAATGGAGGCTCTGTTCCTAAGTGACCTCAAACCTCAAAGCTTCTGACTTGAAAAGAGGGTGAATATTTATATATTTTAAGGGTTTTCAGAGTCACACAATGTGGGCTCCCCGCAGACAAAATGGAGACAACTGTGCCCTACCCACACACACGCTCACACACACCACCCACATCGTAAACAGGAACTGTCATTTGCCATGGGGTCAGTGAGTTTGCTGTTGGCTACAACTTGAGTCCTGTTTTTTTGACAGAAAATTAATCTAAAAAAATGGACGTTTTTCACTATTTTCTGATGTTTTATAGAGCAGATGAATAATTTAAAGAGAAATGATTAACTAATAATGAAAATAAACGACAGTTGAATACTTAACAGACTGAAAACCTCTGGTATAGTTTGTTGTGTGTTTCGGCCCTTGGAACTGGAATAATATTGCATGTGTACCTGTGTGTCTTGAAGATATCGACCACATAAGGATAGGTAATTTTACCCCATTTGTCTTCTATACAGACATGTGTCCACTACCACTTTAGCTGAGTGGCAGTGAGGAAGCCCCTTTGCTTCACTTGGGATTCACTCCTTTCCAAGTGCTAATCCTACACCACCCCACGTCCTCCACATTACTCCTCCTAAGCCGCCTGCACTATAAATAATTTGTTTGAAAGAAATGCAACCTCTTGGATGTGTGCGGCCTCCTTCATACTCCTCTTCATTTTCCATCCCTCCTCTCCTCGGTGACTGGCATCTCTGCCTCTTAGGCATTTGGAAATATAAGCTTTGGCTGGTTTAGAAGCTGCTTTTGATAAGTAGTAAAGGTGTTTATGACAACATAAACTGAAGTGACTGGCAGTTGGCGACCATTTAGAAAACACCACAGTTGTAACACAGCCTATTATGTTTAAGTACAACCCACAGTGGGGAATCTTTCACCAGGAAATTGCAGGTTTGGTAAATTGTGGTGTCTTTGTCATTTAGCAACAGCTTGCCGAATTGCTAGTGAATGTTAAGATGTTAACCTGCTGAATGGTGATCAGAAATGTTAGTGTCTTCTTGATGTTTGCTTGTTGTTTTTGTTTGTGACCGTCAGTCCTCCACTAATATACTGTAAGTGCTCTCCTGGCCTAGTGTGCTTTGTGTTAATATTGATGGTGGGAAACACAGGTAAGGTTACTAGAGAGACATAAGCTACACGTGCCTCATGCATATTGCAAACTCTGAATGACCTCCTAATTTTAGATTCGGATGACATAGTGTGGTGGGGTGGAGGGAGATGTTCTCTATCTCTGGAGACGGGTAGCGTTTCTCTCCACTGCCAAATATGATAAGAGATGAAAGCACAGGATATGAATTATATGGAATCCATGTAAATCATCTGTGGTACTGAAAATCCATTAAAAACAAATTTCCACAGATTCCACTTCAGTAAGACGATTGTACATCTATATGATAGAAAGAACAGTTGATAAAGTAGTGCAGGTATTATTTATAACATGAACTATCTTAGCATCATACAGACTTGCGTTTGTAAATGTCTGACATTTTACTTTTGTGGTCTGTACTTTCCTGTGTATGTCGGTCAAAGGAAAATTTCACCCCCTCAAACGATCATTTGAATATCAATCACTCAGCCTGTGTTACGTTCATTAGTGAGGAAAACTTTGTTTTACTTGCATGCCTTGATGGTGAACGAAGAATCCAAAAACTGATTAAAAAAATTGATGAATCAAAGTCAAAGGGGACATTGTTCAACAACAGCAAAACAATATCAAAACGTCCGTTTCTAAACTGTTGCACAACTTTTGAAGTGTAAAGGGGCGATCACACAGAGATGAAACGCTAGAAGCGCGACACCAGTTAAACAATTGTTTTCCTATGATACAGCGCGTCTGACCGGCATTCAAGTGTCTTTTTAGACAGGCGTTTTTCCGGCCTCTTTTTAGATGCGTGTTTTTGTAGCTGAAAAGTTAAAATATTTTCAACTTTTTAAGCGTCAGACACCACTAGTTAGCGCGCATTGAATAAGCGTTTCAAGCGTCTTTGAAGCGACCGCGTCTCTAGCGTCTCATTTCTGTGTGATCACCCCCTAAGTCAAGTCTCATTTATCTAGTTATATGCTCATTACTTCCCAAACACAAAACCCTGATATTCAAAACTAAACTGAAAGTGAATCCAAACCAAGCTTTTCACACAATAACACAAACTAACAGATTGCGGCAGTGGTCGATCTGCAGCTCTCATGTTCTGGCTTTGAGGTTTAGTTTAACTTAGTTTGGGAAGCTCTGAGCCTATGACTGGATAAATGAGATTTCGATTATACTGCACGAGTTGTGTGTGAGTTTGTAAATGAATGTTTTGATGTAGTTTTGCTGTTGTTAAAGGTGGACCTCTGTGACTCCAATTTATCAAGGATTTTCTCTGTTTTTGGATTCTTCGTTCACCGTGGAAGCATGTGAGGAAAAAAATTATGTTATGTTATGTTCCCGAATTCAACTTAACACATAAACAACTGGTTATTTTTGTGATGATGCATTCCTTTAATGTCACTGTCTCTCACTTCTTCCAATCACAGGACGTAACGAGCCTCTGAAGAAAGAGCGTCCCAAGTGGAAGAGCGACTATCCGATGACAGAGGGCCAGCTACGGAGCAAGCGGGACGAGTTCTGGGACACGGCGCCGGCCTTCGAGGGCCGTAAGGAGATCTGGGACGCCTTGAAAGCTGCAGCCGTGGCCTTGGAGTGCAACGACCACGAGCTGGCCCAGGCAATAGTGGATGGAGCCAGTATCACACTGCCACATGGTGAGGACAGAAAACACATAAATCACAAAACCACCCTAGTTCTTACTCGTCAAAAAAAATACTCTCGCATACAAAGTCAGTAGAACAACATATCCTGTTCTCTCCAACACCCCTCTCCAGGTACTCTTGCGGAGTGTTACGATGAACTCGGGAACCGCTACCAGCTGCCCGTCTACTGCCTTGCTCCACCTGTCAACCTCATCTCAGAGCGCAATGACGACGACCCAGGCGATAGCCCCGAACCTCCTGTAGCACCCAAGAAGGAGTTCCAGCTCAAGGTACTGTCACAAGCACAGCTCCTAAAACACTTACATGGTTGTTTTTCACATTTTATTGGGAGTTGAGTGTCTCATCTTTGTATTATCTTTGTTCACACCTCCAACAAATGCAGCATACATATTGAAGTGATCATCAACATGTTTATCAAAGATAACTTGCTAATCGAACAATCCAAAGTCCTGTAGCCCTTAGTTACTGGTGCTAGGTCAGACAAGCTTGACAAAAAGAAACATGGCGATGCTCTAACATGTGTCTCACAGTACTGTTCTTCATCATAACATGTATTTACATGAGTTTTTGGGCTGGATCACAACAGGGACAGCTCATGCCAGCTCTGTAAAGCGAAAGTCAAAGCGAATCAAGGTCCAACTGGGTATATGCCAGCCACTTCCTGTTTGAAATTAAAAGTCCTCATTTCAAATTTCAGCCCTGTAGCAATTCATACACGGGCCAGCCATATACTAGGTTTTGACCAAGTCTTGATTTTTTTATTATTATCATTTTTTAAAATGTGGGTTTCAACAAGCCTAACAAGTTCTGTCATGTCATCCATCTCATCATCTCTCAAGATTTTGCTCTTCTGATTTGATTTGAGCTTGAGCTTCCTACAAATGGGTCTCCCTGTTGAGAAGTGAGATGAACTTCCTGTGCCTAAAATGCAGTGGAAACGTTCTTTCATAATCACAACCTAACACAACCTCCATAGTTTTTGACCTGGAAAGAGGCAGAAATGAGGCGAGGAGAAAACCAAAAAACCTAATAAAAACAACTCCTAATCACCAAGATGCTGATTTACCTGGAACTAATATTACCACACAACCTGTGTTTGGTGAAATATGGGAGGTAATCGGCTATGAAATTTGTACTTGGCAAATTACAAAGATGGCAGATTCGCACAGGGTTAAGATCACAGACCACCTTCACAATTCTTACAAATTACTAGATGTTCCCAGGTAATACTAGTCCTGTGTGGACAAGGCTTTAGTTTATCCTTGAAAGACAAATTTTACGCGTCTGTCTCTTGATCGGTGTTAATTTTCATACTTCCTGTTTGCCGTAGGTACGACTTTCCACAGGCACAGACCTGCGCCTCAGCGCCAGCATGGCTGACACCATAGGGCTACTAAAAAAGCAGCTGCAGGCCCAGGAGGACATTGACGCCGCCCACCAGCGCTGGTTCTTCTCCGGGAAGCTGCTCACGGACAAGACGCGACTGCAGGACACTAAGATCCAGAAGGACTTTGTCATCCAGGTCATTGTCAACCCGCAGGCCCTCCGAGGCCCCAAGCTGTCACCCACCAACACTGCCTCATTGCCTGCATCTGAATAACGGAGGACACAGAGGACAGATGGAGGGATGGTGCAGTAGGTAGTGAGGTGGTTGGCAGACACTTCAGGACCAGAGGTGCCTCCCTATTGCTGGATAACTTATACTTTTTAAGAAAAGTTATTGTTATTGAAATAAAATCATACTGTGGAGGTACAAAACTACTTTGGAGCAAAAACACGAGGAAGAAACTCAAAAGTGCTGCTTTCTGTCATCTGCCACGTGTCATTATAGTTTGGGGTTCTGCTGGGTTGTTCTTTAAGTGAATCCAGTCACCACACTAATGCTGGAGCTCCTCGTCCCCTTGTCTCTTTGAACCATCTCGAATTAAAAGCAGAACTCGTCATGCTGGTGTGCAGCCATTTCAACCACATACAAAACATGCACATCACGCTGCACATGCAGACTCCGCCTCTGCCCTTTTATCTGCATTAATGCTAACTAAGTGCCAACAGATGAACTGCAGAGGTGTTTGTGTTGGTTCTAAAGCACATTTCCACTATGACGCCCATGGACTCTGCGCTGCAATCCTTTCCTCCTCCACAGAAACAGGAGGGGAAGGCGGAGAGGGAGATTCTGAACTTCTTTTTTCCTTCTTTCTTTTATTGAGGAAATAATGTAAACAGAGCTTTTTTGCACATTTGAAGATTATAACTATACTTTTGTGGTAGTTTGTGTGCCTTCTACAAAATGAAACAAAAAAGGGTTAATGTCCGGAAAGACACTAGTGTTACCGCTAGGCAAAGCCTTCTGTATTTTTTTAGATTCAGGAACTCTTAGATCAATCCAAGCTATAACTGCTGCCTTTTTTAATGATTTCAAGAATATTGCAAACAAAACATTTAATGTGTGAGTGCTGGCAGGTGTGTGCGTGTGCGTGTGTGTGTGCGTATGTATGTATAGGTATATGCATTTGGCCCATATGATACATTTCAGTACCACTTAGCTCAAAGACAAGACTGTTTCCCTGGTCGTAGCTTTTCAGTCAATCATATCAAATTGTGCAGGGAGGGCAAAATTCCCCCACAAAAAAATACGATCTTAAAAGCTGCATTATTGACCACTTAATGACCACCAGACCACTAGGGGGCAACAACACAGCCCTGATGTAGTCAGTTCAGTTGCTTAGGGCTTGTTGTCCCTTTTCTCACCACATGATGAAAGTAAAATCAGTATTCATTCATCCTCATCAACTTGATGTGGTCCTCAAAGAAAAGTATCTGTCACATTTGTTCGCTCAGTGTTTGACTTTCTTCACCAGCATATAAACGGCTTGTGTGAGCCTGTTTGCCAGAAATGCCTGCCTACATGTTTTGGACATAGTCTGTGTAAAGAAAGTGGACGTAGCTGCCGGGTCTGAAAAGCAAGCCAGTGTGGAAGTTCCTTAACCCTGCATTTTTTCTAATGGCCAGGAGGCGGTGACTCTACTGCTTGCAGAGAGAAGTATAATTGTATAGAAGTCAATGTGAAAACGACCCTACTTCTAACTTGATTTATTACCTCCGTAAACATCTTCCCTAAGAGTTTATGGTCACAGTCACTAGTTTCAAGTCTTCTTCAATACAGTACGATGTTCATTTTGTAAATAATATTCTCATTTAATTAAACAAGGTACGCTTACTATCTTGTGATTGACGGGTCACTACCATGGCTATCTGTCCATCAAGAGAGGTGTAGCCATGCGTATCCATCAGATCCACTCTCTTGTCCAAATATGATCACTTATGGCTCCAAAAAAAAACAGCTAAAATGCTAAACTCGGCTTCACAATGGTCGTCCACAAACCAATGGGTGACGTCCCAGTTGCTACTTCCACTTCTGTTACACTGTCTATGTTTTTTTGTTTGGGATTGGTGAGAACCATCAGGAGTCTATGTGGAGCGGTGAATCAAAACAATGAGCTGAGGGCCACAAAGAGCGTTAGCATCAGGTGTTGATTCTCAGTGGAACCGGCAGTGCTAACAACTCGCATAGGAAGTTATTTATTTTAGTGTTTTATTAAGAAATATCACATAAAGGGACAGTCCACAGATTTAGACATGATTTGATTTGACATTAAAAGCAGATGTTGGACGAGTGACGGTCATCAATTTCATATAATTTTTCATTTCACTTATGTTACCTCTCAGTTGACAGCTTCCTGTTAGCACCATACACCTGCATCAACGTTAGACTTTTTGTTGTGTCTGGAGGGCAAAGGGAGGGACACTGTTTTAAATATTTTGTGACTATCAACTGTTTGTTTGCTTGAGCAGAAACGTTGCTTAAATAAAATAAAAGATAAATATGTACCTCTTAAAAGTCAGGTAACACAGTCAGTGTTTGAAAAAGCCATTTTCTCAGTACTTGCCTTTAACATGTATGTACAAGTACAGCCTCAGTGATTCTGACTGGTCATCATTGTGCAGCAAAAGATTATTGTTTTGGATTGTTCTTCCAGCTTTGTCACTAACCACATTGGCTGCCGGAGAACAGAAACAAATCAGCCACAGACAAAATTGCCTTGAATCATATACTGGCAGCTGATGGCTGAAGCTCCCATCAGGCCTGACAGTCTGATTGGTAAAACACATGTACACAAGGTGGCTACATTCACACTGCAGCTCAACTTGCACAGCTGAGATATTCCCCCCTCACATGTGACATATCAGATTTTTGTCTGAGCGCTGTGAACATCGAAAGCTGCATTTAGTTTCTTGCTCCCAGATCATATGGACATGTAAGAAATTATATCTGGCAGCATGCAGACGTTTCTCTGAACTCTGAATTCACCTTGAGCCTGAGACATTTATGATATGTTTGACTACACTGCAGCTTCTTTGAGCAGTGTGTTAGAACGTAAAGAAACATGACCCAACCCAGGAAGCTGATTGTTTTGCTGTTTCACATTTCTAGTGTGTCATTTTAAAGGTCCAGTGTGTAGGATTGAGGGGCAACTATTGGCAGAAATGGTATATAATCTTATTAACTATGTTTTCATGAATTTATAATAATCTGAAACTAGTTATCATTCTGTTTTTGTTACCTTGGAATGTGCGATTTCTTTCTACATAAGGAGCGGGTCCTCTTCCATGGAGGCTGCCATGTTATTTCTACAGTTGCCCAGAACAGACAAACCATTTATGTTTTGATGTTGGCCACCATAGTTCTCCTACACGCTTGGCTCGTGGGCGACATTTCAGTCGGTAGCAATGTTGCAACCTAAATACTAAATGTCATTAAATCCTACACCCAAGACCTTTTAAGTTTTGAAATATCAAAGATTTTAAGGGGTTCACAGATCCAGATAGAAAATTCAAGTGTCCAGGGTTTTGAGTTGCTTATCTGAACTTCTCTTTATAGGATCACATTATTAGGGCTGTGGAGCGATTTTTTTTTTTTTTTTTTTTTTTTTTTTTTAAAAAAGGATCTAATTCATTACATGCTCTGTGATTAATCTAAAATTGCATTACATCATTTTTTGCTGTCAGAGTATTTAAAAAAAATGTCAGTTCAATTTAATTCCAACGGATGTGTTGTGGTAAAGCTGCTGGATTTTAGACACAATTGTCTCCCTGTCCTCTACAACCAAAACTGGTTTGCAGTCCATTGCAATCCATTTTGCAAGTTAGTCGGTCACAGGTAGACTTGCTGAGATTGCGTGTGAACGCCTGGTCGAGTGTGGCTTGCCGAGGCTGACGGCTAGCGCTAGCATCAGAGGCTATGCTAGTTCAAACCTCCAGGTTCGCTGCTAAATGCTTTGCTAAGAAGTGATATTTCAGGCTTTAAGTACTCCAATGTTAAGATAATTCCTTACTGCAGAAATTGCAGTGGTGCTCCTATCAACAGTTCCATCGGGGCGTTTTTTAAATGTAAGTGTTCATTCACGGGGCCAAGCAACGTTGTCTTGTCTGCCTCCATCATGTGACACCGCTACTGTGGCCTTCAATGACGCACCAGATCAAAGGGCATCATTTTTTCTGTGATGAATTAAATTGAAATTAACAAGTTATTTTTGACAGCCCTGGTTATTATCACTGGAAGGAAGAAGTTCATTTCGCATCTTTAATTTAGGTGCCTTAATTTATAACAACTTGAGAGACTTTACTTTTGGCTTAATGACTGAATTTGAGAGTTATGTTTTTTGAAATATGGGACGCTTGGAATTTCTATCTATTTGTGAACCTTTAAAAAAAACACAGACAACAAAAGTTCAAGTTTATGAAATTGCAAAACTAACACAAATGTTGCCCACAATACATTTCAAAGAGAGAAATTTAGCCCACATGTATCCTATCCCAGAGACTAGAGATGCAAAGATACAAAAATCTCATCTTTGCATGACTGTCGCTTCCAGGTCATGTTCAGGTCAGATTTGGGTTACATCCCAGAATAGATATTCAGGCACTTCAGGGCTGGGAATCACGACCTGCTTTGTGAATGTATCCTGTATTGTGCTCGTCATGGTTGAACGCTCACAGTTAAGTATTTGCTGTTTCTCCCTCCACACACCAATCTGTAGCTGGATGTGCCTTGTTTTCATTCACCGCTCCTGCCACAATATTTTCAAGCAGTTTGATCATGGAGGGGATAAAATGAAACCATCAGAGTGAAACCTAACTGAGCCACAGCTCACCACATGAAGAAAACATTTCATATTATATAAAAATATCATTATTTTGTGTCTTTTCTGTGCAGTTTCAGCCTTGACGCTGATCACAATCACTCTGTCTGTTACTTCCAGGCCTCATTTTGCTGTTCTTGTACCAATGGTTCTTCTGGGGGATATTTCGTAATCATTGTACGCAAACTTGAATAAGCATTTTTCTCTGTATGTGCAATACAATAGACATAGACCTCATATCATTTTTGTTTTGTTCCTCTGACTCCACAGATTTCATACAGCACCAGCTATGAGTATTCAAGAAATGTCAGTCAACAGGTCCAAGCCTGCTACAATCTGACGCCTCGTGTCAGACAATCAGCTGTTTCCATGTTTGTCACTTTGAAATGTATTCGTCTTCTGATGGCCTCTCATCTTTCACAGAGTAAATATCTAAATATTAAAAATGCCTACACAACTTTTCTCTCCCGTTGTCTGTTTAGCATTCTGCCCTGCACGTCTCAGCTGTGAAGGTTAGGTTGCCATTGAGCCTCAGGGTGGAGAAAAGCTCTGTTGACAACTTCATCGATAGCGTCTCCTGTTATAGCGTCCTTGCTGCAGTGAGCTGTGATGGGTGTTTGTCCTCATGTCGCTTTATGTCCCAATGCTTGCTCTGAGTTTCGACTCATTTTAGTAACAAGCAGCGGCCATTGTTTGAATCTATAAAGTGCAACATATCACTTCAGTGTAAAAGGGAATGGATTAAGGAATTTTAAGGTGTCAGTCCCTCCAGAAGAAACCCGCTCCACAAGGTTGTAGCAGTTACTGAAATCAGTTTCTTTCCCACCAGTGATTTAATGTAGAGGTGGTTCCCATCCTGAGGGTCCTAACCCCCACTAGGGGTCGCCAAAGCTTCACAGGGAGAACTCCACCTATATTCAGTATTCCAAAATCTTATTTCCATGACCTAGTAAAGTTTATATTTCATTGTCATATTTGGGAACATGAGATACTCTCTCAAAGGCAGAAACCAGAGAAATAAGTCTCAAACTTGTGACATCATTAACTACAAAGTCTGGAGCTGCTCCATAGACAATAAATGGGAGCCTAATATTGTGGACCCACAGACTGTTTGTTTTCTTTTTTATACGAAAATGATCTTTATTCTCAGCTCTGAAACAGCAAATGTCCCCATATGCTCAGAACATTCCCCTGAGTGCTCTCTACATCTCTCAAAATTCATTGTCTATGGAACAGCTCCAGACTTTTTATACTGGGTGACATCACAGGTTTGAGTTTTAGCACTCTATCCTATGTGCTATATCGTAAGCAACTGGACTTGCTTGAGTTTCCTGAAGACATTTCGCCTCTCGAGCTCTCTCATCCTCTTGGATGAGCGGTGAAACATCTTCAAGAAACTCAAGCAAGTTCAGTTGTCTGTGATATAGCACATAAGATCACCATGACCTGGATGACTGAGAATCTTCACCTACTTTTAGCACTGTAGATTTTGGATTAGGGAGAGACTTGCTCATGCAGGGGTGTAAGAAAATCATTCTTAAAAATATACAGTACACCCATCATTTCATTCATTCCTGTGAAGAAACCTGAATGTAATTGTGTTAATGTCTTGATTATTATTCAAGATATAACCTAAAAAATACTCACAGGATAAGGGCACAGTGAAGACCTGAACACAAGCTATATTCACAGAGCCTTCACGTTGCTGAACAGCTAGCAAAGTACGACTGTAAAACAACCAAAGACCTAATTCAATAAGGAGAGACTTGTTTTTATAGTAGAAAGAATATTTATTAACATGTGCATAAGAATGAAAAATGTGAAAAGTCTTTGGCAATTAGTCCCCATGGAGATGGTATAATTTAAGGAGGGTGATGAATCCATAGTCGAATAAGTCTAATTTAGCTTACGAACATTACCAATAGGTCTCATCAACAACATGTTTTACCATAAAGTGGCTACTCTGTTGTAAAGTATTTATGAATATTTGGTACTTCGCAGCGAAAGTAAACAAATTCCTCCAAGACTTTTCTGGATTTTTGATTCATAGCTAGTTTGGCTAAGGACTCAAGACAAGCCACTGCTCTTGATGTTTGGCAAAATTTAGAGAAAAGGCACCAGGCCATAGACATAGTTGACGAAATGTTAAAACGTTTTTTAAATTTGTTGCTGACAGAGGCTGGAGGTGGAGGTTAGGCAGCAGCTGTCTGCCAGAATCTGCAGGTGGAGGTGGTGGCGGCAGTGCAGGTTGCTGACAGAGGCTGGAGGTGGAGGTTTGGTTGCAGCAGTCTGTCAGAATCTGCAGGTGGAGGCGGCGGCTGCAGGTTGCTGACAGAGGCTGTGGATTTGGCAGAAGCTGTCTGTCAGAATCTGAAGGTGGAGGCAGCTGCAGGTTGCTGGCAGAGGCTGTAGTTGGAGGTTCAGACGCTGCAGGTGGAGCATGGGGCAGCAGTTGGGCGGTCAAAGCTCCTGGCAGAGGGTGGAGGCAGCAGACTGACAGGTGGAGCTAGGTGTGTCATCTTGTTTCACACATTAAATACTTAACTTAAAACTAAAATACTTAACTTAAAACTACAACACCTAACTTAAAACAACAAGACTTAAATTAAAACTACAACACTTAACTTAAAACTAAAACAATTAACTTAAAACTACAAACTTAACTTAAAACTACAAGACTTAACTTAAAACATCAAGACTTAAAACTACAAGTCTTAACTTCAAACTAAAATGCTTAACTTAAAACTACAAGATTTATTTTAAAACAAAAAGACTTAACTTAAAACTACAACACTTAACTTAAAACGGTTCTGAACCTTAAACTACAAACTATTTACAGACGTGAGCTAATGTGAGTTATAAAACACTTAACTTAAAACTACAAGACTTAACTTAAAACAGTTCTGAACCTTAAACTACAAACTATTTACAGATGTGAGCTAATGTGAGTGCTATTCAGGTTGCTGACAAAGGTTGGAGTTGGAGGTTCAGACGCTGCAGGTGGAGCACAGGAGAGCAGTTGGGTGGTCAAAGCTCCTGGCAGAGGGTGGAGACAGGAGACTGACAGGTGGAGGGAGGTGTGTCATCTTGTCACACACATGAAACACTTAACTTTAAACTACAAGACTTAACTTAAAACTAAAATACTTAACTTAAAACTGCAAGACTTAACTTAAAACTGCAAACTTAAAACAACGAACCTTAACTTAAAAGTACAAGATTTAACTTAAAACTAAAAGACTTAACTTAAAACAACAGGACTTAATGTAGAAACTACAACACTTAATGTAGGTTACTGACAGAGGCTGAACTTCATCTACCTCTAGCCTCTGTCAGCAACCTGCAGCCTTTGCCTCCAGCTAGAGATTCAGACTGATACCGTGGATCAAGAAGTAAAGTAACATATATATTAAATAATCTCATTTAGAAATACCAGCTATAACATTAAGGCCACAAACATGTGCATCAACAATAATAATAATAATAATAATAATAATAATAAAAATAATAAGTATAATTCCTAATATAAAATGTGCATGCTATTTTGATGGGCCCCATAGTTTACGCTATTGTGGACACAAGTCTCGTCACATGATCAGAGACTTGACATTGGATAACATCAACATACATATTAGCCAGCAATCATAATTGCATATCTGTGTATCACAAAAAATTCCAAAGAAAATGAGAAATTATTCATTTAATTTAACAATTTAAATAGTTTGTTATGGTTTACTTGGAATAAGCATATTATTTTGTTATGGATGGTATTGACTATTTTACAAAAACACATGATGGAGATGGGTTTGCCTTTTTCAAGGGCATATATAGCAAATGGCACAGTTTTTAATTTAATGAGAGTTCTTTTGTGTCTCTGTGAGGTGCTTTTCTCTTTGAGTTCATTTTGTGGCTTTTTTAGTCATTTTGTGTCTCTTTGAAGCCAATGTATGTCATTTTAGTCATGTTGTGTCTCTCTGAGACAAGTAAGTGTGTCTCTGAGGTAATTTTGTGTCTCTTTGAGGTCGATTTGTGTCTTCTGTGGTTGTTTTGTGACTGATGACCTGTATATTAATGGTTCAAGTGAACAAAATAATCATAAATATTACAAACAACAATAGGACATAACTATAAAAATAACAGTGACAGAGAAGTGTATAGCTGAATATGACATGTTAGAATTTACAATGCATGCAGTTATTACTTGCTGCAAAATAACAACAGAAGGTCTCTCAAGGATGACCTCCATCACTGGTGAGCTCGGTGAACAGTGCTTTGTTTTATCTCCATGGTAACTGATATTCAAGTTTTCAAAGTTTAGGGTGTAACGTTATGAGACTGTAGTATGTCTCGATTGTGTGCAAACTGTGTGCAAAACAACTGAATATCCATCCAATAGTTAATTCAAGTTTTTTACAGTTTGAGGTGAAGTGTATGCTATTATGCTATATATGTCATTACTTTAATATGTAATAAAAAGTGGAAAATAGAATGTAATAAGAGTGTTTATAGGATATATCACTGTCTAAAAAAAAGTGTTGACTTTTCCTGTGCGTCCTTAAAATGGCACTCAGCCATATAAACTCTGAAAACTCCTGATCCAAGATTTTGCTTTCAATTTGCTGTAAAATGGTAAGTTTACCTGTTAGGTTTCTGAAAATTTCACCTGAGGGGGTTACTGGTGATTTACAATGGTCCCCCCAATGTTAAATAGGTGATTACGGCCCTGCATTACAGCGCAGCTGCTCAGAGGTTCAGTCGCAACAAACGGCAGAAATATGTTGACGCTGAAAGTTGCGTTTCACTCATCCATCTCAGAAACCTGGTAAAACTCTCTGTGGGTCAGACTCTGGACCAGAGTCAGGTGCTGGCTCAGCTGGTACAGCCTCTGCTCTGTAGCAATGTCAACCGTGTTGGTGGCCCCGGCAAAGTGGCGGAGGTCTCCATCAAGAGTGAAGCCACCATCCTCCTCCAGGCACCGGGCCGTTTCTCCTCAGACAGATAATAACAGACCAGGCACCAGGATCAAATTCTTGCAGTGGTGGCAACACAACGCTCACACACTGACGGTCTTCATGGCTCTCTGATCTCCTCCACAGTGTCACTAGTCGTGCGTAAAAGCGCAGTGCGCCTTTATTGCAAAGTGCTGGAAGAGGGAGGGAGCGCCCAGCGGAACCCAAAACTCATATTTTTATTTCTATATAATGATTTTTGCAACATTGCTGCTTTCACTCAGTTTCAGAGTCTATACACCACATAACCAGCGTGATATGAGTTTCAGACGATGACAGTCTCGAGCTGACTAGAAAGCGTTTAATGAATACACCTTAATTAATTCACATGATGATATCCTCATCAAGAAGAACCAAAAACCGGCTGAGTTAACCGATTCTCAATAAGGCTGCTGCACACAAAAAAATGCTGGGTTATTTCTGTAAACACATTGTTGGGTTGTCCATGCTGGGTCATAATTCTGGGTTATTTGGGGTACTGTAAACACGTTGTTGGGTTGTTTCATGCTGGGTCAGAGGGGTTGGAAGGGGTTCATTCATAGCTAAACAGTTGGTTGGGTTATTGTGACCCAACCAGTGGGTTATTAATTTTCCCGCTCTTCTATTGTTCAACTTTCTGGAATTTTCCATGAGACATCACAGGACATCAAGCAGACAGACACACACAGATTTTCTGGTAAGTTAATATTAATACATTTATCTATATTTTCAATAGTTGGTGGTAATAGAGTGAGCTTATTATTATTTCACAATCCTGGATCTTAGGGGGGTTAATTTTTTTTATTCTGAGACATTTATTAATAAAGTTGAGCAAGTTTAGAATTTTTCCCTAGATGCTAACGTTAGCTGACTTTAGCTAATCTTTAACAATACTATAACGTTAGCCGTTTTGAATTTTGCAATTTAATGTGTTGTAGTCTCCAGGCTTTATTGGTCATCTGGCTTTACTACCCACTGTACATTTATATCTTTACATTTGTAGGCAGCATTAGCTGGTTATCTATCATTAAGTTAGCCGTAAGGTTAGCTAACATTAACTAGCTATCCTAGGAATCTCTGGTGTAACGTTAGGTTAACGTTAAGTTAAGGGGACTTGGCGTTATACATGCCGACCATGTTTTATTACTATTACTTACCTTGATGCGGTGTTTTAACCGGAGAAAAACCTGAGCAAACTCACAGCTCCTGCCAGAGTTTACGCCTGCCGAATAGCATTGGCGTAATGGTGATTTTTCATTTGAAACGGCTATATTTAGTGCTATCTATTTTAATCACTGGGTCTGTATATTTTGGAGAGGAGTAGACCTCTGCGGATAATTCGGCTCACGGAACAAAACGCTCGAGCTTGTAGATCAAAGGTTATCAGGTGGGCTATGGGTCAGCGGCAGCTTGGCTCACAGCATCTGCTTACATAAGTCCTGTGTAAACCGAACAGCTTCAGATAAACACAGATTTTTAACGTGAAACTGCTAAATCCATTCTCACTGAGGATTATTCTCGCGGAAAAATATAAAAGTTGATTTCATGGATTCTTATGGAAGTTTGCACACCGGGGCGGAACTTTCGTGCGGTGAAAAAAGTTTCCGCCCAGACTTTGACGCCCCGCGGAATTCCAGTCAGGCAGGACAGCATGGGAGAAAGGTTGATAAACCTCGTTTCACAGCACCCCGTCCTTTTTGATAAAAGACGGGATGATTTTGTGCACAGTGAATTAAAGGACAACGTCTGGCAGTCCATAGTCTAGTTTGGTGGCAGCGATGAGAGTGGTAAGTGCTAAAGAAAGTTGATGTTGACGCTTGTTAAACGTTAGCTTGCTAGCTCGCTGCTGCTGCTGCTGCTACTCTCGTCCATGTTCAGCCACACCCGTTCACGCAGCGCGGACTTGGAACACAACAACAACGCGAAATCCCGCACCACATCCGTACCACGCCTGTGTGTATGGTTTGAGCGAGGAAAAGCGCTGCGGGAATATTCCGCAAATCCGTCCCGCATTTCTGCATTATTTGGAGAGGAGTAACGTTAGATCTCTGCCGATAATTCGGCTCATGGAACAAAACACCTGAGCTTGTAGATCAAAGGTTATCAGATAAACTAGCTGGGCTATAGAGCCACTGATGCTTTCCAGATATCGTGATTTCCCAAAACTGAATAAATACCACACTTAGCAACACAAAACTGCTTTGCTTGCTCAATCATGTTGTAACTAAGGTCCTGGTATTGTACATAGAGGGATATTTTGCCCCAAAATAATAAAAAAAGAGAGAATATAATTAAGTGTGCATAATAGGTAATGTGTGTATGATTGAGATGTCAACGCGCATGTAATTGTATCAGTACCTGGAATCAATTTTTGGCAGGTGAAATACTCTGATTTATGCATTGTAATGGCCCTTTAACTCACTTTCAAGTGGTAAAAAGCACTGGTTGAAGTCAAATCTTGTAAATATAACTCTGCTGAGTGATATTAAGTCATTTTGAGGCAGAATACCCCTCTCTGTGCAATACCAGGGGCTGGACTCAATTTTTGGGAAAAAGTGAGGGGAAAAAAATGGAAAAAATTAAAAAAGTGTAGATAGCCATTGCTGCAATCAGGTGGTGCAAACATGATCAAATGTAATTTTATGAGCTGGAAGAATCAAATGAAACATTGATCATAGGCATCTTTTATACAAATACATGGAGAGGTTATAAGAAGCCCGTAACATGTCAATGTGATCTGTGAAGTGTGGCATAGATCCATTGATGTTACTTAAATTCATTTACTCAATCTGAAATTTCATTCCAGGGATGCAACTGAGTGATGGACAGTTTTGTGAGAGAGAAGTTAACTGAATGGCAGCTTGACAGCCTGGCAGACACCTTTGAAGGTAAGTTCACATTTATTAAGACATGAAGTTGAGATGTTAGTGTTAAGAAACAGAAAGAGATCATTTCCTTGATATTTGACATAATGTTTAATTGCAAAACTAAAATGAAAATCTGCTCCGGGCTGGGCACTGTCCGGTGCTGAAGGCTTTCAGCAGCTTTGAGCAGTACCACCTGAGACAACTGTGTTAATAATGCTTCTGATCAAATGGTTATCACAATGTCAAAAATGAATAGGCTGAGGGTTGTTGTTCCCATTCATTGCTAAAAATTTCATTCACATTTTTTTGTTTTATGGCATCAACAATTTCTTTCTTTGTATAAGTTGGACGATCATTTATTTTTCAACAGGACAATGACCCCAAACACACCTCCAGGCTGTGTAAGGGCTATTTGACCAAGAAGGAGAGTGATGGAGTGCTGCGGCAGATGACCTGGCCTCCACAGTCACCGGACCTGAACCCAATCCAGATGGTTTGGGGTGAGCTGGACCGCAGAGTGAAGGCAAAGGGGCCAACAAGTGCTAAACACCTCTGGGAACTCCTTCAAGACTGTTGGAAAACCATTTCAGGTGACTACCTCTTGAAGCTCATGGAGAGAATGCCAAGAGTGTGCAAAGCAGTAATCAGAGCAAAGGGTGGCTATTTTGAAGAAACTAGAATATAAAACATGTTTTCAGTTATTTCACCTTTTTTTGTTAAGTACATAACTCCACATGTGTTCATTCATAGTTTTGATGCCTTCAGTGAGAATCTACAATGTAAATAGTCATGAAAATAAAGAAAACACATTGAATGAGAAGGTGTGTCCAAACTTTTGGCCTGTACTGTACATATATATATATATATATATATATATATATATATATATATATATATATATATGTCTGGGTGAATACTCAATTCTCATGGGCTGCAGGATATCCGTTAAAAAGTGTTATAGCTCAGCTATAAAGACAAAAACAAAACATGAATCTGAAATGAAACCCATAAACAAAAAAGTTAAGGTCAAGTCCATCGCCGTTCTTTTCTGGGGTTTTCATATGGAAACGCCCACTCTGCCTTTACAAAAAGCAATGACATAGGTTAGAACAGTGTTGCCCTCCCTTCCTCTTCCATACCTTCCCCTCCCCACACACAAAAGGTGTCCAGTCCTCTAGTAGTCTCTGCTGGGAGATGTATACCAGCAATGCTGTTGCAACTTTCAAAAGCTCTTAGCTTTTATAGTATAAAAAACAAAATAAACTCACAAAAATATCAAGAAAGGAAATATTCTTACATCGGTTGTCCGTTATAAACCGTACACCTTTTGAATTCATCTTTCTTTCTTTTACCATACTAAGACAAGCTTGTCTGTAAAACACACTTAAGACTCAACAGACACAAAAATTATTTGTTAGCCTCTCCAGTGTTCAACTGTGGACCTCTCAAATGCCAGCTCTGGTTTGATTGAAAATAAATCCAAATCCATTGTGTTAGGTGTGAAAATATTGTGGCTCCCTGCTGCCTCTCTGATGCCCAACTTCCTTCTCACTTCTCTCTGCTTCACACCTCTCCTGTCCCCACTCAACATGTTTATTGTCCTATTGATTTAATGTAATTTCAACGTTATATTGCATCACTGAGTGACTGATGTTTAATCAACAGGTTGGGACCAATATGGTCGAGTACCTCAGTAAGACCAGCCAGCCATTTCCACACGTTCTGTGCCTGGGAGATGACACCACAACATCCCAGGCCTTCACCATCATCTCTGGGAATGCCTTGGAGTCGGAGTCCTTGCTGGGGGCAGTTGATGTATGCTTCAAGGCTTTTTATGTTTTCGACTTGAACTATACCAAACAATGCAAACAAATTTGGGAGTTTATCCAGCACGCAGTGTATGGTATTGAAGGGCACAAGTCCCCCTCTGTCTCATTTTTGAGGACAACCATCTCTGCCCGCATTTGGTGAGTTTGGGTTTTGGATAGAAATTTAGTGAGACCTCACTAAAACCCAACCCAAAGGAGAGAAGAGGGGAGGGGAGTTGAGAGGAGGGGAGGAAGAGAAAGGGAAGGAGAGGGGAGGAAAGGAGAAAGGATGGGTGGAGACGAAAGGAGAGGGGAGGAAAGAAGAGGGAAGGGCAGGAAAGAAGAGGGGAGGGAAGGAAAGAAGAGGGGAGGGAAGGGGAGGAAAGAAGAGGGGAAGAGAGGGGAGGGAAGGAAAGAAGAGGAGAGGGGAAGAAAGGGAAGGAGAGGGGAGGGAAGGAAAAAAGAGAGGGGAAGAAAGAAGAGGGGAAGAGAGGGGAGGGAAGGAAAGAAGAGGAGAGGGGAAGAAAGAAGAGGGGAAGAGAGGGGAGGGAAGGAAAGAAGAGGAGAGGGGAAGAAAGGGAAGGAGAGGGGAGGGGAAGAAAGAAGAGGGAAGGGAGGGGAGGGAAGGAAAGAAGAGGAGAGGGGAAGAAAGAAGAGGGGAGGGGAAGGAAGGGGAGGAGAGGAGAAGAAAGGGAAGGAGAGGGGAGGGGAAGAAAGGGGAGGAGAGGGGAAGAAAAGGAAGGAGATGGGAGGCGAGGAAAGAAGAGGGGAGGGGAAGAAAGAAGAGGGGAGGGAAGGGAGGGGAGTAAAGAAGAGGAAAGAGGAGGAAAGGGAGGGGAGGAAAGAAGAGGAAAGAGGAGGAAAGGGAGGGGAGGAAAGAAGAGGGGAGGGAAGGGAGGGGAGGAAAGAAGAGGAAAGGGAGGGGAGGAAAGCAGAGGGGAGGGAGGGAAGGGGAGGAGAGGGGAGGGAAGAAAAGGGAAGAGGGAAGGGAGGGAGGGAAAGAAGAGGGGAGGGAGGGAAAGGAGTAAAGAAGAGGAAAGGGGAGGAAAGAAGAGGGGAGGAAAGGGGAGGGGACGGGAGGAAAGGGGAGGGGAGGAAAGAAGAGGGGAGGGAGGGAAAGAAGAGGGGAGGGAAGGGAGTAAAGAAGAGGGGAGGGGAGGAAAGAAGAGGGGAGGAAAGGAGAGGGGAGGGGAGGAAAGGGGACGGGAGGAAAGAAGAGGGGAGGAAAGAATAGGGGAGGGAGGGAAGGAAAGAAGAAGGGAGGGGAAGAAAGGGGAGGAGAGGGGAGGGAAGGAAAGCGAGGAGGGGAGGGAAGGAAAGGGAGGGGAGGGGAGGAAAGCGAGGAGGGGAGGGAAGGAAAGGGAGGAGGGAAGGGGAAGGGAGGGAAGGAAAGGGAGGGGAGGAAAGAAGGGGGGAGGGGAGGAAAGGAGAGGGGAGGGAGTGGAGGAAAGGGGAGGGAAGGAAAGGGAGGAGTGGGGAAGGGAGAGGAGGGGAGGAAAGAAGAGAGGAGGAGAGGGTAATTGCATTACTATAAATAGTTCACTTTTTTATTATATTTTAAAATACTTGTAATCTGAATTTTTTGTGTTTTAACTTTTTTAAAAACACATTTTCAAATTCACACTTGTTCAGACAGTTTTTATACATGTTCTTTTTATTTTTATTTACCTTCTTTGTGTGCTTGTTACAATTGTGTGATCCTACTTAAAACATTTATACAATTTTTATAAAATGAAACATAGTTAACTATAAAATGCAGTTACAGTGGTCTTTTTGTGTAGTGTGTTTGTATTGTTGTGTTGTGTGTTTGGAAATTATGGGAAATTGTACTATTATTATTATTATTATTATTATTATTATACTTTATTATTTAATGAGACAGGAAATAACCCAACATATGGATAACATTCAACCCAGCAACAGTTTTAATTTCACTCTCTAGGTTGGATAAAAGGAACAACCCAACATATGGATAACATTCAACCCAGCAACAGAGTTAATTTCACTCTCTAGGTTGGTTAAAAGGAACAACCCAACATATGGATAACATTCAACCCAGCAACAGAGTTAATTTCACTCTCTAGGTTGGTTAAAAGGAACAACCCAACATATGGATAACATTCAACCCAGCAACAGAGTTAATTTCACTCTCTAGGTTGGTTAAAAGGAACAACCCAACATATGGGTTGAATGGCAAAACCCATCTGTTGGGTCAATCCAACCCAGCACGTGTTCTGTCCCATAGATGATCAGCAGTTGGGTTAAGGTTGGGTTATTTTTCAACCCAGCATTTTTTTGTGTGTGATAGAGAAAAACTGTCCAGGTGAATAGGCCTACAGAAAAGAGCGGAAAACAAAACACACACATTAAAAAAAGCCGTAGCGTGTTTAACAAATAAATTGCCGGTTTAATAAATCGCCACACACTAACAGATGGTATTGTTCCTGCAGTGGAGGACTGTCTGATGATGACGTAATGAGAGCTCTGAGGTCAGACGTGTTGTTACGGACCTGATGGTTCCATGGTTGCTATGTTGTCTCTAAGCCATCATTTCACACATTTAATCATTTGAACCAAAACAAACTTTCTGTCGGAGAGAAAAGCAGCAGCTCAACTTTCACTCGACGATTTTTCTGGAAAACAAACTACAAACTGAGACCTTTTGCTTCTGGACCTCTTCTTAAGACCTGCTGTCACTGACAAACGGACTCATTCATGGTAGACGTGAGATTTTGACACTTTCTTAAAGCCCATGTTGTTTTCTGTGTATTTTACCGTTGAGACTTGACAAAAACTGTAGTGATGAAGGTAAAATATGACCAATATTGGCAATATTTTTGCCTACATTGCTGCTATTTTAGTGTAAATGAATCAAAGTGGACTGACATTTGACTGTTACAAAGTTTGAATAGGTAAATCTAAAGCTACTGTCTCTTTGGTTTACCAACTGTCTGTTTTATCTGTCCAACAAACAGCCTAGCATCAACATGCTAATAAAAATATAGCCTAGCTTATATATTATTTAACTTAGGTGCTGCAAGCAGTGACACAAGCATTGACGCCTTATTATTTGAATATGCTCATAATTCAACATTTTTCTCAATATTTAGATTATTTTTCATTTATAAGTATTTTACACAAAACGTCTTTTAAATATTATGATGTCATCATACTGTGAGAGCAACAGAGAGGTGTGAATCAACTGCACACAGAGATTTTTCTGATGGTGTGCTGGCTTTTTCTCGTTCCGTAAGAGAGCTTCAAATTGGCATGTTGTTGAATATCTGGAAAAAATGTCCCTCTGTAAAAGACAGCTATGTCTCTTTGTGGTCAACTTGTGTCTTTTTCAGTCGTTTTGTCCCGTACAGGTCATGTTTTGTAACTTGGAGGTCATTTTGTGTCTCTTAGATGTAATTTAGTGTCTCTTTCAGATCAAATTGTGTCACTGTAGTTATTTTTTGTTGTTTTGTTTGTACTTGTGGAAATTGCATTTTGACATGTCTAGATTTATTTTTGGCTTAACTTAAATTGTTAACTTAAAAAAAAAAGAAGAAAAATGTGAAGTTAAAATATCTGTAAGATAAGTTTGACATGTCACAAATGTATTTTCATTTAAACAAATCACATTTCAACAACCAAGCTCACTGTCAATGTATTGGAGAGTTTTTTCCTGTGAACGGGAGAGAGGCGTCTCAATAGGCTCTTTGAATTTAATTTTAAAGACACTGAAACACCTTGGAAGAAGGTCTCTCCAATGTCATCTTCCCAGGGAACACTCCAATTTAATCTCACTGTTAAAGTACTGGAGAGATTTCCCTGTTAACTGGAGAGAGGCATCTCAATAGGCTCTTTGAATTCAACTATTTCATTTATAATTTTTCTTTTGTCATTGTAGTGACACCGAAACACCTTGGAAGAAGGTCTCTCCAATGTTATCTTCCCAGGGAACACTCCAATTTATTCTCACTGTTAGTGTATTGGAGAGTTTTTCCCTGTCAACTGGAGAGAGGCGTCTCAATAGGCTCTTTGAATTTAACTATTTCATTCATAATTTCTGTTATTGTCATTATAGTGACACTGAAACACCTTGGAAGAAGGTCTCTCCTTTGTTATCTTCCCAAGGAACTCTTCAATTTAATCTCACTGTAAAAGTATTGGAGAAATTTGCTCTTTGAATTCAACTATTTCATTCATAATTTCTGTTATTGTCATTGTAGTGACACCGAAACACCTTGGACGAAGGTCTCTCCAATGTTTTCTTCCCAGGGAACACTCCAATTTAATCTCACTGTTAATGTATTGGAGAGTTTTTCCCTGTCAAATGGAGAGAGGCGTCCCACTAGACTCTTTGAATTCAACTATTTCATTTATAATTTCTGTTATCGTCATCATAAAGACACTGAAACACCTTGGAAGAAGGTCTCTCCTTTGTCATCTTCCCAGGGAACACTCCAATTTAATCTCACTGTTAGTATTGGAGAGTTTTCCCTGTCAAATGGAGAGAGGCATCTCAATAGGCTCTTTGAATTCAACTATTTCATTTATAATTTTTCTTTTGTCATCGTAAAGACACCGAAACACCTTGGAAGAAGGTCTCTCCAATGTTTTCTTCCCAGGGAACACTCCAATTTAATCTCACTGTTAATGTATTGGAGAGTTTTTCCCTTTCAACTGGAGAGAGGTGTCTCAGTAGGCTCTTTGAATTTAACTATTTCATTTATAATTTCTGTTATTGTCATTGTAAAGACAGCAAAACACCTTGGAAGAAGGTCTCTCCAATGTAATCTTCCTGGGGAACACTCCAATTTAATCTCAACTTAGACTTAACTTAAAACATCAAGACTGGGACAGGGAAAAAATTAATCAGAAAAACAGAAAATATTACTCAGAAAAACAGGGGAAAAAATACTCTGAAAAACAGAAAAAATTACATTAAAAAAAAACAGAAAAATAAATAAATTACTCCGAAAAACATTAAAAATTACTCCGAAAAACAGGGCACTTTCATCTAGTCAAGTGTCAAGTGAATGCAATACGCTTCCGTACATTCATATGTTGATTTCATTTTAATCTACTGTGAAAAGGGACTGCCTTGTAATAATTCTTTTCTTTTCTTCCTGAATAAAGGAGTCCTGAATTTTGTGTAAATGAGCCTTAAGGTGGCAAAAGTCTGATTCAGTTGGTCGCTCTGCGCAAGTGTCAGTTCAAATGAGAGATAATTATCTCTGCCACAAGATGGTGCTCTGCTCTTGTGTAAATACTTGAGTGAATAGTTGGAGTGAAGGCAGAGAGGTAGACCTCATACAGCCTTGTTTGTTTGAGCCTCCAACATATTTATGGATCACATGATTTACAGTATTCCTTGAAAGCAGCATTGCTCAACCTGAGAGGGTGAAATTATGGAGCACAGGAAAATTGTTATTCACAAAGAGTCATTTTTGCATCTTTGCTACAGGCCTTGAAATGTGAATTATAGCACATGAGCTGAGAAAATTGCTCCTACATTTCCTAAAATGCCCCATCAATTTAAGGATGTGGACATGGTAGTTGCAATCAAAGATGACTTTATGGGCATATTAAGTTGGAAGCTGTGAGCTGCATGTGTTACTCATGTACATGATTCAACAACCCTCGACACTCATGTTAGTTTTATTCTGTTGCTGAGGCCTCACCTTACTGTAGCTTTGCAACACTGCATTTCCCAACAGCCACCTGTCAATCAAACAGCATAGGTGGGAAGGTAACGGGACTATCTTTCTAGAGTTTTTTTTCTTGATGAATTTTCTGTAGGTGGTGCTCTTTTTATTAAAACTTCTGCTGAGCTGTGGTGAGCGTTTGTGGTTATGATAATTACCAAGTTTTACTTCTGTTTATAACAAACAAACCAGAACTGTAAAAGCCATCATTTCCTGTCTGGAAGGCAGGGAAAGGCTGTGAGACATCAGGTAAGCATGGGGAGCAGAAAATGGGGCTACTGTGCTCAGGTTTACTCAGTATTTACTCAGTATTTTGTCATAGTAAATAGTAATTAGAGGCACTTTTCTACTGGTACTATACCCAGGTATACAGGCTATACCCAGCTCTTTTTCTGTCTGTTTATAGTATACCCACCTATCAGCCAAAAAGCCACTGGAATATTTAGGAAAGTATACCCACTTACTCCTCAGTAGCCTACCCATCTACTGAGTAAATCACCCACTTCATCAAATACCACTATACCACTAACTGTTCTATAAAAAACTGCCCATTGTTACTGTTGTGCTGCACATTTTGCAACAACTAATATCATCTTCTCAGTACAGGGAACTTTTCAAGCAGTGCAAATCTGTCTCTTTCTCTCGCTCAGTCTCTGCAAACACAGGGCCTCTGGAGGGTTGTGGTGCACCGGGCCTGGAAAAAGCCCCTATTGACGGTGGAATTTCACAGGGAGAGCTGTGTTTGTGGTCACTTGCCCAGCTAGCCTTATTCTAAACTCTGTACTCCCCACCGACAGACCCAGGATGACCCTGACGCCACAGCACAGAGCTTGGGGAGGGTTGGGACGTTACATTGTCCCAGGCTCGGTTGTTAATTTGACTTTGAATTTCAGTCAGAATCAGTTTTATGAAACTCCCACATCATAGCGTGTGTGTCCAATTTTCTTTCCTCTGACTCCTTTCTGTGTGCAGCAAAACCACCCTGGTAACCGCATAGAGGTTTACAGTAATCCTACTAGATGAATTGCAAAGTCATGACTGCAATGTTAGGAGATTAAACCAACATACAGCACTCAAATGCACCAACTGGTACAGTGAGGCCAAGATTGACCCTCTTTTTAATCTACATATGTGAACTATATCATTTATTTTCTTGTGTGACATATACTGCATTCAATCAGGCTGTTTTAAGACTTGCTGACGATTCGTTTGACAGACGTAGGCCCTTTTTATGTGAACCCTCTTTTACAGGCTGGTGATGAAGAAAAAATAAGCCTTTCTTATTTTGTACAAAGATCCCCCAAAAAACACAAAACAAACTCAGCTTGTCATGCTGAACTACAAGCTACAACCCTGCTGTACATTTGCCCAAATGAAACTCTGTTGTCAGTATGGTGGAAAGTCTGCACCACAGGAAGTGGTGAATCAGAAATGAGAGTAAAATAAAAACCGCGTCCAGAGAAGGCTCGACTTGCCACCAGCTCTCCTGCCTTCTCACCCCCACTGGACATAAGCACTATGTTTCCTTCAAAGCTGGAAACTCCCATCTTATAGGCTGTAATTACAACTTCTGTGGGTTGACTTCTTCTGACCGTTAGCTTACTATGCAAAAGCTAACGCTAAAGCTAATCAGCAGTGTTAGTGGCATAAAATCTGTAAAAAAGCCACATAGAAAATGAGTTGTACTGAGCAATAATGTTATCTTCAGTCTTTTATAAAGTGGTAAAGAAGAATGTTTGTATTTTAATATGAGCAAAGTGTGGGAGAAGATAATGCTAACATTAGACATTACGCCATTTAGCTAATGTGTCATATTTGCTTGTTGTGTACTGTGGTTTTGTGTTACTGAGTGTAATTAACAGTACTGTTACCTTCTCATCCTGAGCAGAAAGGAGATAAAAAAAGCATTTTTTTTTTTTTTTGCAGTATTTATTCAGGCACATGTCTCTGTTCCAAATAATATATTTTAGAATCTGTGATAACAACAACATGCTAGCTTCTCCAACAGGCGAACATTAGTTGCAGTTTGCACAAACAAGTTAGCATAATTTTTTATTTAGCTATTTAGCATAGTATTTCTTTCATACGACAAGACAGACTAATAAACACTTTCTCATCCCAACTTGTCAAATATCGTTGTTTTAGTTAGCGGACTTTCATGTCTACATATGACGCACCACGTAACCTCCGGTATCTGTTGTTTATTGTCTTGGGACGTCATGTCAATATATGCTTTTTACATGTACTGTGTCTTTTCAAAATATACTTCCATTTTCTCAGTACAGTATAAAATATATAGTTTCTGCTTGTTAGATGAATATAGTCTATTTCAAAGTAAACTTAAAATGTCAGTAAAAAAAAAAGTGGTATTTGTGTTAATTTCAACATTCACATGGGAAGTGAACAGCAGCCTCCCAGGTGAAAGTCTGAAGTTTGTTGGACCCAATCCACCTCCCCTCCAACCTAACCTGTAGAGACTTTCCAGCTCCATATATTATTTTATTACTGCCAGTGTTTCAAACTGACAGCATCTGGCAAAGTTATAAACTGACGCACCTTTCACGGTGCTATTATATGCCTTCATACTGCCACGAAAGGTGCCTTTTTGCAAAGGCGCTGACAAAGCGGCGGGATTTCACAACTTGGGAATGACAGCAGGCTGGAATATTAGCTTAATTTTGTTCCTTGACAGACAACATTTAGTCATTAAATAGTAGTTTATATAGTTAATAAAAGCGCAAATGGAAGTTAAACGTCCAGTGTGTAGGATTTAGGGAGATATATTGAAGAAAAGGAATATAATATTCATCACTATGTTTACATTAGTGTATAATTACCTGAAACTAAGAATGATTGTGTTTTCGTTAGCTTAGAATGAGCCATTTATATGTACAGATGCAGTAGGTCCTCTTCCATGGAGTCCACAATGTTGTTTTTACAGTAGCCCAGAATGGACAAACCAAACACTTGCTCTAGATACAGTCATTTGTGTTTTTCACGTCAGCCACCGCAGTTCTCCTGCACACTTGGCACACAGGAGAAGTTTCAGCTGTTGCAATCTGCAACCTCACTGCTAGATGCCACTAAATCCTACACACTGGACCTTTAAAGATCTCAATTTTGGAGACCCTTTCTTTCCTTTGCCTGGCAGATGTGGGCCCTCAGATTAGACAGTTTGCCAACCAAGTGGGTTTTAATGGCCTGTAAAAAGGTAGGAGTGTATGTAATATTTATTGCCCCGGCAACAGATAGCTGGGGCTTGGAAAAAATACAGTCCTGAGGAACCTTGAAAGTCCCCAGCTTGGAGCGCTGACTTACATTTTCCTCATTACTGGAATTTCCTACCCTCCAGAATCCCAGAAAAGCACCAAAAGAACAATAAAGTTAGTTTACTGATGGAGCTGTATGATTTCTGCAGTGATGAAACACTGTTGCTGCTGCTACTTGTGCAACTATGCCCTGTTTGAGTTCAAAGGCACAGCTCTAATGTCTTCTCATTTCCCGCCTTCCCTCACTATTTTCCATCACCAACAATTTTCCGGCTTTTGTCATTTCAGCAGATATTTGCTATTTTTCCCTCATCACAATTTTTCTTCAAAGTAAATATTTTGACACATTGTACACTGTGTAAAATCTAGATGTAATTTGATTACTTTGTGACTGACAGAAGAAGAATAGATTAACTTGTGTTTGGTGGAACTTCAATTTCCAAATATGCCTTGTTTCATAGCAGCAGTAAACAGTTCAGAATTGGATATTTTTCCAATATATCTTCTGATGCTTTCACAGTGAGCACCAATTAGTGTTCCCATTTGTTCCATCCTCTGCAGCTCCTGGATCAGTGTCATACTGGCTTAACCCCACAAACCCCACCATTATTTCTGCTGTTCCCTTTTGTTGTAATGTGTACTTGATGTTAGTGAACCTACAGTAATCTCCTGCAGTGATTTACAGGAACTGGAGGTCATTCATGAGTCATCGGGATGTTTATAAGAAGAGTGTGTGTGCTTTCTGTGGGATAAATACAGGGATTGTTATGCAAAGCAGACTTTTGTCCAGAATAACAGAGGACTCTAACCGGAATAGACGAAGAAGTAAAATCCTCTCAGCACAGGGATGGGTGGCTGGTCTAATTGTGTGAATGTGTGTTTGCATGCGCAAGTGCTCGTAGGGCTAGTTATGGTGGCTTTAAAGCTAATCCCTGGACTCCTGCTCTCACCGGACTCTCATCCACTTACCTAACACTCACCTGGCGCTCACCTAAACCTCACATAATACTATACTGTGTTTGTGACTCATGTAATACCTTCTACCGTAAACCACTACTGTGAACCTGATCACCCTATGGTGTGACGGACCACGTCACAGCGCCTAGTGGGAGCAGAGCCAATGGAAGATGTTACAAGACAAGGCAGGTTTCCAAGGCTTAGCATGGCGGGAAGGTGTGTGTGGAGGTTAGGGTGTGTACTGACATGTTAAAGGTATGAGGCTACATCCACACTAATATATTTTTAGTACAGCAGCTTTTTGAAATGAAATCAAACTCTGTACACACAAGCCTTTTAGCACTATGTTGTAGAAATAATCTCTGTTCATACTAACACACCTGAAAAGGCATATCATATGACCGTTTAGGTACACTGGGCATGAGCCTGCTGTTGTAAACAGGAAGCAGATTGTCTACTCTGTAGTTGCTTGCTTAGTTGCAGAAAATACTGTGAAGGAAGAACAGCAATGGGGAAATTTATGACCAAACTTACTGAAAATAACACATGAAGGCACTCAAGGTGGCCGAAAACATAGATTGGGAGTGTCTCAGAGAAGTACTCATTGTGATTGATCAGGAAGTGAACATGGGTGTCTGTGTCATCAATTTCAAAAGTCCAGAGTAAAATGCAATCCCAGAGTTTTCAAGCAAATCGAGGTCAGCATGGTTTTCTAAAGTCTTAGTTTCAGGGGTCAAAAATGCAGGAGAACTGTGAACACTGAGCATAAATGTGGCAAAAGTTATGTGTTTTAAAATCAAAACATATTAGTGTGGTTGTAACATGAGGGTTAATATGAGCCAACCTGTTACGATGACAACTTAGAGCAGGAAACCAGTCTGTCATTTTCAATCATAGTGACAGAATTTGCAACAATTTAGCTGGAATGAATATGAGAGGGGAAATTGACCCAACCCTCACCTATGGTCATGAGCTCTGGGTAGTGACTGAAAGAATGAGATCGCGGATACAAGCAGCTGAAATGAGTTTCCTCGGTGGGGTGCCTGGGCTCAGCCTTAGAGATAGGGTGAGGAGCTCAGACATCCGGAGGGAGCTCGGAGTAAAGCCGCTGCTCCTTCGCTTCGAAAGGGGTCAGTTGAGGTAGTTCGGGTATCTGATTTGGATTCCCCTTGGATACATCCCCTTAGAGGTGTTCCAGGCACGTCTCACTGGTATGAGGCCCTGGGGTAGCCCCAGAACACGCTGTAGAGATTACATATCTTGTTTGGCCTGGGAACCCTTCAGGATCCCCCAGGAGGGGCTGGAAAGCGTCGCTGCGAAGAGGGACATCTGGGGTGCTTTGCTTGGCCTGCTGCCACTGTGACCCGGCCCAGGATAAGCGGGTGAAAATGGATGGATGAATCTTAAGTCGATGCCCAGCTGGCACCAGACATTGATATGATGTCAGAAAGCTGTTAAATTTTGGTTGGAAAGAAAATTAGATTGACAAGATTTTAAATGCCTAAATGAGAGTTTCATGAGAATTCATTTCACGTTGTGTGGACAGTACCATTATGATGTTTTGCAGATGGTGGATTTTGTTCTCCATACCGAAAGACTAAATGCCATTATTTTACGTCAGAACAACGTTAGCATGAGATGCTTGGAAGACATTGGATTTTGGTTGGCATCAGACATTGTCCTGACATTGAATTTGGTTACCCAACGTCACGACTGAAGTTCATCCGCATATTGTCTAACAACATTGGTGGCCAGCTGGTTGATTGTCCAAAGATGCAGATAAAAAAATGTTAACCCAATCCACAGCTGGATTAGGCAGCTGTAGCAAAAATTCCATTCATGAAACAAAACTTATGTTTCAGTGTTTTTCAGTTCCTTCAATTCTTCTTAGTCTGATTTCAAGATGGAATACAGGATGTCTGAACTGACTGACAAGGCCTTTCTTTGCCTAAGTTTGCATGTTAGCCACTTGCCACCTCCTTCTAGGTCTACATTCCAAGTATAAATATGTTGTAGCCTACCAGTTTGACAAGACCTGTCCCACCATAGGCACATCTAGATGGTGCCTTTTTGCCAAGATTTGCAGATGTTGCGTACTATTCTTTAACCTTTTCGATACATTAGCTCTTCAGAAGTTCAAACTTAGTTGTAACATAGGTATTTACTTTCCGCATTACCAAACTGAATATGGTGGCAGCACACAGACTATGTTTGAGGGAGAGATAAGTTGTTACTACATTCTTACACCAACTACCTGCCAGCTGCAATTCTTGCATAACTAACATAACTAGCCAGCTGACAAAACTAACATTAGCTTACAAGTATATCTGATGTGTTTAAAGAATAAAAGAGGTGATAGGGAATCCGGTCAGTAACACAGTTCATTGCTGTTAATTCCTTGCGTTTTTTGGTGCAACCTATTTTAGTAAATCATTATTTTAAACTTGCTAGTATTTACTAACTTAAAAAAGACTTTCCACTTAAACTTAAATGAAATATGATTAGCTGTTGCAACCCAATCTAATTCTCCAAAGGACACATCTTCACAGCCATCACACCTCTCTGAAAGGGAACAAAGCCAGACCATCTTGCTTGCTTCATCTTTACAGGTTAAGATTTTATTTTTAAGAGGCATAAGCTGTGACAGGAGCGACATGAGGAAAATTCTTCAGTGACACACATTATGAGCCTCACATGGCTGAAGTCGGGCAGCAGCATATGGAGCTAGTGCTGGATGTACATAGACAGAAACCGCATTAACTGTACTCTGTGTACAGGATCAACACACTGACCAGACAGCCTCTTCATCCGCCAGAGCCAAGACACCAGCTCCACGTCTGAGACCTATTAGCCATGAACCCCCCCGCCAAGCCGGCCAAGTGTGTCAGCCAAACACACACTTCCCAATGCAGGTGAGACACACTGATTAAATCCCCCCGAGCCAAAGTAAACATCTCCTCATTTCCAATCCCTGCCCTGCCGCCAATCAGGACACTCCTCGAGAGCTCCATTCTTAATCAGCAGACGGTCTCAGGGCTTTCAGCGAACCAGACTGTAGCTTAGGAGAATCTCACAATGTTCGACAGGGTATTAGATGCTGATATGAGCTCTATCAAAGGAGGATTTTCCCATAGGAAAAATTGAGGCAGCGGTCGCCTGAAGGTCAGAGAAATGGTAGACTGGAAGGGGAAGTGAAACAAAGAGGCTCCTCCCTAATACGCTGTAAATGACTCAGGGGTGAATTCACAAAGAATGGATTGCGGCCGCTGACAGCACCATGGATTGTGCATCACTTGCAAATATTATCTGCCCCATTTCAAGGTCCAATTCACAGGAGATATTGCCCTTATAATATTACAGCGCAAATAGGCTTTGCAGCTGAGTTTAGCCTCTCTCTTTTTTTTTTTTTTTTTTTTTTTTTTTGCATCTGATTGCAATTATCCATGTGGCAAAGTACAAATATTGCTTTGTGCCAAGAACACAGTGGGCAAAACAATGGCAGGCAGAAAGAAAAAACAAACAAAAAATGATATTCTCTTCAAATTATCCGCTCAAGAGCGCTCTTGACATGACGATGCCTTCACCTGGCTATAATCACTGCTGCCATGATCCCTTGAAAGTCTAGGTGCAACACCCCTTTAAAATGTGCTTCAGTTACCACCAACTCTCTTAAGGTGCGTTTTTGCAGTGATGCTCATTTGCATAGTAAGGGGCTGATTTTGCACCAAATGTATACATTTTACATAATTTAAAACGTGCACATAGCACAGGAGCACCAAGATGCTGGAGTAGTGCAAGGGTGAGGTTGGCGTCACCCTGGTTCCCTTGATAATAAAGCCAATGGATTGTTTTTTCATTGGATTTTGGATTATTGCAGAAAATAAGCTCTGTGGCAAACAGAAGTTTTTGATACTTACGTATTTTGATCAGCAAGATAGTCCTCACAAATGAAAACCACTTTTATTATTTTTGAAACATAAATGAAATCGCCAGAAGTGAAAAGCTAACATTAGGCTATACTACGAACTACACCATGGTCCTTTGACTTCAGCAAGACTGTAAAGCCATGTTCAGCATGGTTCATGGTTAAACACATTCTCTCCCCATTCAGCCACAACCAGCCTTTTAAAGACACACTAAAGCTTCACTATTCATGAGTGGGGTATAAGCTGGCGTATTTTATGCAGTAGAACATAATGTGAAAGTCTCATAAGCTCGTGTTAACCACATACTTTATTTCAGGCTTCTAACCAAAAGCCTATTAAAAAACCCATTAACTTCAAGACAAGAGAACCAGTAATGCTAATGCTGACTCATTTCCGGGTTTTAGGACTCACCTGCAGGGCCACCCCTCCCTAAACGCAGAACACGCACTGTGCGTAGGGCCTCATCTTCCATGGGGGGGCCACATTTTGTGCGAGGGGACGCATTTGCGCATATGCGCAATGGATGCGTGTTTTATCATTTCATCTGTGTGACCAGTAGCTTATGGTGACTAACCTTGACTAATGTTATCAAACATTAGCGCTGTCAGTAGCACAAGTAGAGAAAGTCAGTGAGCTACTCTAAGCTAAGCTACTTTTCATACCAGACCAAATAAGACTACAGCAGCAGCAAAACCTCTGAGTGTGTTGAGCTAAACATTACTTTCTAGTAAGTACAGCCTACCAGTAGCTTTTACAAATATTAATCCCATTTCATAATTTCCAGGAAATTTCAGTGTGGTCTACAAACATCATGCAGAGATCAGAAACACGGTCAGGAAAAGCAATCCATCACATTCAACATCATGTCTGGTTTTCCTTATGAAACTGTTAAATTATTGTTGAACGATAATACAGATGCAAGTAAGGGAAGAATGCCAGTATGGTACATTTGTGTGCTGGGGGTAAAGCTACAACAGACACTGAGACTTAAGTCGGCTGCCAAACAGCAATCTTGTTAATGTAAGAATTTACCAAAATTATTACTTTCGTTTTGTCAGGGTTTAATTTTCTGACAGTCTAGCTTGTGTTTACAAAGCTGTATGGCAGCTCAAACCATGGGATGTGCAAAAGGCCCCACCACTTGTGCTGTAGAGGAGCAAGACATACAGACTTTATAGTTGTTTAGCCTCTTTTTGTAGTTTTGTATCTCTACGAAGTCATTTTGTGTCTCTCTGAGGTAATTCAGTCCCTTTTTGGGGTCCTTTTGTTTCATTTGTAGTTGTTTTGTCTCTTTAAGGTAATGCTGTGTCTTTTGTGGCCCTTTTCTATCTCTTATGATTATTTTGCTCCTCTATGTAGTTATACTGTGTCTCATTGCAGTTCCTTTGCATCTCTTTGTTGTCTTTTTGTGTCTCTTTGTGGCCTTTTTAAGTCTATTACTGGTTAGTACATGCTAATTTGAGTGACCTTTGGCGGGTCCATGTCATTGGTCTGACAGCCCATTGGTCCGACATCCCATTAGTCCAATGGTCCGCGGTGCTGAACGGCTCCCGGCGGGCGTATTTCTACCTTGATGGTGCGCCGTGACCAGCTCTGGGTCAGCTGGGAAAGGCTTGAGGCGGAGCAGGCTCACAGCTTATGTGTTTGTCATTTCTTTTTCATTTTAACCCACACCATGATCTTTTCCTGACCCTAACCAAGTGGTTTTTGTGCCTAAACCTAACCAGACCTTAACCACAGGGCATCATGATGATTTCGGAACCACGGGACTTCGGAACAATGGGTTTAATATAGTCGGAACAATGGGATGTCAGACCAATGGGCAGTTCCCCCTTTGGCAGGGGCCCCTGACACTTTGGGCCCCTTAGCCTGTGCCAGGGTGGCCCATTCATATTAAAGTAATGCTTCATGCTGATTCATGCTAACCCTTCATTTTAAGGCTTTTTAAATCTGATCTAAGTAGGTGTTCACATCATTAAAAATACAGTGAGCTGTGTAAATAGTAACCCTAGTCAGAAAGAACATAAACAGCCATAAACATTGATTTATCTGTTTACTTTTTCCTTTAACATTTTGTGCTGTGCTCTTTTTATATCATAAAGAGGCACTTTGTAATTGTGCCATAAAAATAATGTTTATTATTGTGGTGTAATGACATGGATACAGTGTTACTCAAGTCATCCTGGCCTCCCTGTCAGTTAACTGTGATGTCTTCAGTTCTTTTCCTCACAATACACCATATAAATCAGTTGGCTGTGACAGAAGAAGGGTAGTTACATTCTTGATTGACACACACACACACACACACACACACACACACGCACGCGCACATACTCTTTATATAGCATAATTACTGCTGGCCTACATAATGCTCCATCCAAACCGCATGACATGGCAGGATAGTGGAAAAATTGCAATTTATGTCACTAGATGTGGTCCTATCAGGTTGCACTGCTGTTTTTCTTTCTGTGGTCGGTGATGGCATCTGCAGCTCTGAGGGAGAGTTCATGCTCACGAGGTTTGATTCAGCTTGAGTTTCTCAGCCATGAAATGTTGTGATAGTTGCACTAAGGCATAGTCATTTTTGTTCAACATTTTGGGAAATACACTTTTTTGCTTTCTCGCCAAAAGTTTGATGAAAAGATCGATACCACCGTCATCTGTCGTACCAACAGCTGAGTGGTTTATGTAAGGATAAGTGCCAGGGCCTTACCAGCAGGGTCTCGGTCATTAGAGGATTCCAGGAAATCACTGTGCCAGGCCAAGAACTAGTCCGACACATGAAACCAAATGTGTCATGTTCACACTCTGGTTTTTGTATGGACTAAACAGACAAGATACAACATGTCAATTAGCAAGATTTATAAGTACTGAAGGGCAGATTGTGTTACATTTGAAAGAGCCAAGCTAGCTTTTTCCTCCTGTTTCCAGGCTTTATGCAAAGCTAAGCTAACAGGCTGCTGCCCAAAGAGGGTCTAGCCCTAAAGCAGGATTTATATCCCTGTGTCGAATCGATGCCATACCTATGGCGTAGGCGTGCTGACGTGCACTTTCCCAGAAATGTAACTACACATTGCGGCAACGTAAGCTGAAAACCATTTCCCTCAGTGGAAACAAAGCTTTTAGTTAATTTCATTTCTCAGATAAGACCCAATATATTGTGAAGACAATAAAACTTTAACAAAATAGCATTTTAATTCTTATGTGTGATTTATCCTGGCTTCATTTGAGTAGAGGAAATCTTTGCTAGTCACTAGGCTAATATATACAATGTAAAATGCCATAGGCTGGTGCTAATAACGTTAGCATGTTATATTTGTTAGGAAAATGTGTTTAGCAAGACAGTTTTGTCAGTGAACCTTGTGAGTTGTAATGGAGCTGAATTTTGTAAAGTTACCTTTATTAAATGTAGCCGTTTTCTCTGGCTTTATATCAGTAGGCTAGAAGAAATGTCTGCTAGCTGCTAGGCTAATTTATACAATGTAAAATGCCATAGGCTTGTGTTAATAATGTTAGCATGCTGTATTTGTGGGGAAAATGTGTCCAGATAAAGACAAGTGCTTTGTCTGTGAATGCTGCAAGTTAGAGTGAAGCTGATTTGTGTACTTGTGTTTGAATTTGTCGCTAATAAGCCATGTTTAATGTGTGATTAATGTGTGTTTTGGGTGTGTTTTGAATCAGTTAAACTTGACAGCACTTGTTTTGGAGGTGTAACTGCAGAGTGACACAGACACACCATCGCACAAGTATAAATGTTCACGATGGCGTAGGCCACAAGCATACTCTACGGCATAGGCTTTGCATATAGATGACACACAAGTATAAATCCGACTTAACCAGAGGTCCAGGTCTAAAATGATGAACTTAAACTCTAATGGACTTAAGAAATTTGTTCCAAGCTTGGATCCAATAACTTTTTAAAATGTTCCGACTCAGTGCCTGTTTGCAAGGGGAGAGACTCAGGTCTATTTTATAGACTAAAAATGCCATTCTACTGCTAACAACGTTCATAATGTTAGATACATACTGTCACCCATCCCACTGTACATAATGTTCAATAATATGTGAAAAATGTAATTTGATTCTATTGTCACTTATTTTGTTACATGGCTCAGGGATCAAAAAAGTCCCTAAGTTTATAAAATGTTAACAGTCCGCCACAGGTAGTTTACTAACCAGCACTTACTTTCTTGCTGTCTTTATCCACAACTTACATGAAGGAGGCCCAGATAAAGGGGATGCTGCTACGTTTGATCTGTTAGCTTTTTTTTTCACCTCAGTTAAAAGGTATCTATCTTTCCTCCGCTCCACCTCCAACACGCTGCCGCTGCCTCTTCTTTTCTTTTTTTTACACCTTACTTTCAGTCTTGTAATCTGATCCTTACTCAGCCTAGTAGAATGGGAACAAACCTGAACGCAAATGACCATAATAAAACACTGACCCGAAACTATACAGGTCCCAGGTTGAGTCTCGGGTTCCTCTTCTTCTTGGATCCTAGGGCCTGGGTGACGACTCTAGGACCTGAGAAGACCTCTATTGTACAAACATGAGAGTGGTATCAAAGTGAAGGCTATTTTTGCAAAAACTATTCCTTTAATGATGTGGCAATAGGACAAGTTTGATACATCAGTTTTTCACCTGTTGACAGAGAAGCAGGGATGAGATTAGAGTACAGCACAGTGACAGAAACCAGCTGCAGGCTTCCACAGCAGTAAGTAACAGCCTGTATTTATTTCTGATTAACAGTAGATTTATTAGCTCATGGTATTTCACCTAACAGCACTAACGCTGTCACATTATCACAGCTCCACCCATGAATAATGAAGTATTTATTGTAGGTGTCAGGCGCAGTAATTGCTTGGTGTGTGTTGTGTGATTTAGCATCATTTTCACACTGTGCAGGCTTTAGTGTGATTTTATATCGTTTGCTCTGCATATTCCTTGCTGTACTTTCCATACAGTCATGCCACACCTACACTTTTTCTTTAGTCTGTGGTCGTTTTCCTCAGACTATAAATATCCACTGGGTCACTCAAATCCATTACTATCTGTCCCTGTCTATCTGCCTCTGTACAGTATGTCTCTCTCCTCTCATGGTGACAGCTTCATACTGAAATTGGTACCACTGAAACCAGTAGTGACAGTGCGTGTTCCCACTAAGCATTACTTTGGTCATGAAAAAACAAAAGTTGTTAAAGCATATAACTTAATGTGTACACACAGGAGATAGTTGCAACCAAAATACAGATGTTTAAACACAGTTCAAACTCTGGGCTCTTCATTACATCCATGCTGGATTACAGTGGTTAAATGCCAGATGAAATTTCATGAGGCAAGGAGTTCTCCTCCATTTACTTTCTATGAGAAATAAATAAGCATGATAATGGGATATGAGGTTAATGCAAACCAGGCCTGCAGTATACCTAGAAAATTTGGAAAAGTAAGTTTGCACATGAGCACATTTGTTGGACAAGAACAGAGCCCAGTGAAGTCAAACACTGCAGACTGTGGGTGTCCTGGCTGCTCTGTTGCCTAATGTGCCCACCATGTAAATGTCAGACTTGTATCTGGTCCCTGAGTTTGGTCACATCCTGCCCTCCCTGTCTCTGCTCATGTCTCCTGTGCCTTTGTTCTTTGAGGCGTCTACAGTTCTTTCCAAAACTCTAAAACTGGATACCGGTGGTGTTCTTGGGATGAGTATATTACAACTGGAGAAGTCTTTTAGGGGCTGTACAAAAAAAAATCAGGGGGAGTGGGGGTCAGAAAAGGGTGGGGGTTATGTATTTATTCATTGCTGGGTCTTTTTATTTTTTTTCACAACCTGGATTTATATATTATGCCTGCATTTAAAAGCGAGCATTATTGTTAAAAAAAAAAAGACTTATTATTGAAATTCAGGATGGGATGAGAAAAATTGTGGGGTTAAGCCCATGTTTATACAGATATTTTTGAAAATATCCTATAGCCTATTTTTTCCCCCTCCATTTTAAAAACAATTCTGTCCTTACCTTTTACAAAATATCTCTATATCTTCCACACTATAACGCAAAAATGACTCCAAATGCTTGCTGGTGCCAGTCTCCCCTGTCACAAAGGTAGTAAAGTGTACAGGCTAGTATTACCTTTTTCAAAACACCTACTGGAGAGCACATCACTGTGAAAGAAGGAAGGTCATGAGTGGGATATTTATTAACTTTTGCAGTATTATATTTGCCAGTATGGCTCTGTTCTGGGGCCTCTCTGCCTTTCCTAGGTCCATGCAGAAAGCCTAAAACAGAAAGAGCACACCTCTCTGCCCTTCCACACGCCTATGTGGATAGCCTAAGGCAGAGAGAGCACACCTCTCTGCCCTGCCACACGCCTATGTGGATAGCCTAACGAAAAAACAAAATTGTCATGAGTGCCAGCAGTCGCTCAGGTCGCTGGCATTGCGCTGCCTGGCAGCTCTGGCAGGGCTTGCAGAAGGCTGTCAAGGGGCGGGGCTTTCAAGCTGCGCTGCAGATGTGTTCAGTTCCATTCTAACTAACCTACCTGTTTATGTGCTTTGCATTTGTTTACATGGATCGACACGAGCCTCTTTTACTTACCAGACAAACCAACAATTTCAGATACCCTTTTCCAGGCATCTGACTTCTTCTGGATGTCTCTGTAAATAAATAGAGACACATCATACAGCACTGGGAAACCGGAGACCACCACAATCAACCTCTCCTCCATTTTCGTCTTCCCTTTCTTTTTCTTTCACTGTCCCGCCTAGAATATTCACGGTCTGCAGTTGGCTGCTGCTCGCTGCTGCGTCGGCGGCGACGCTGCTCATTTGCATAAAGTTGAGTTTCTCTCAACTTCACAGTGACGCTCCGGTCACTGGCATCGCGCTGCTCGCTGCTGCCGACGCTCCAGAAGCCCTTCGTAGCAAGCGTACATTGAAAATGAATGGCTGCCGGCTGCTTATGACACTCATGACGCTTTTGGTGTGAATGCACAGTAAGGCAGAAAGAGCACACCTCTCTGCCCTTCCACATGCCTACATGGATAGCCTAAGGCAGAAAGAGCACACCTCTCTGCCCTTCCACATGCCTACATGGATAGCCTAAGGCAGAGAGCACACCTCTCTGCCCTTCCACATGCCTACATGGATAGCCTAAGGCAGAGAGAGCACACCTCTCTGCCCTTCCACACGCCTACGTGGAAAGCCTTAAGGTTGAGAGAGCAAACCTCCCTGCCCTTCCATGGAGAACAACACCTCTAGTCTTTGCTGCTGGAACAGAACCGAGCCAGCATCAAAGACAAACACAAATGACATTGATAAGTCAGACACAGCATGAAAAGGAGGAGCTGGGGTGGAGGCCAGTTGCAAAGCGGCTTGCAGAGGAAGCAGCAACAGTAGGCAGGCCACAGCAGTTTAAATAGGGCGTCCTGAATGAGATCTGCCAATTGGTTGCATAGAAAGGAATCATTTGATCAGCTGACTCCCTTTCATCAATCAGCTGATCCATTAGTTGATTGGCTGATGTAGCTGCGATGTGAGCTGAGCTTGGCATCGTGTTCTGCCTGAACTAACGCTTTGCTGAAGTTCTGGCAAACTTTAAACTGCAGATGCTGAGGTGGAGCAAAAACACCGGGTACAGCAGATGCCTCTGTTCATTCATGATATGGTGCAGCAATACTAAGTATAAGTATAAAGTAGCAAATCAGTAGTCAGCCGTTGTTGTTTCTTCTAGGGTATACTCTATTACACAATTCAACAATGGGCATGTCTGAATAGAGAAGATGACATCATCCGTTCCCAAATGCTTTGCTTTACATGTCCACACAGATAAACAATTTTTGAAAAATCTGCACCTTAAAAGGTGTTTTAAAAAAAATCTCCATATTGGTGACCTAAAACTCAATTGGCATATTTGTTTGTTTGCTAATTAACTCAGGCTGTTCTCATGACCTGTTTGTACCTTTTGCTACAAAACGTAATGCACAAAAATTGGCAAGTATCCCACGTAATGCTGAGCCAATAATCTGTGCATAATCATACATATTTTGGTAGGCTGCAATCACATGACCAATGTGCTGAAGGGAGTAAAGAACGAAGCAGTCACGAGCTGTCCACTCAGGAGTCAGGTTCGGGTGGTGGATGGGTCACAAAGCACAAGACTTTCCCCTGGGATTTTCCCCAGGGGACTGCGTGAACCTTGAGTGAACTTTGAGTCACTACATGCCACGTAGTCGCCATGTTTCCTTTCCAAACCCTAACCAAAACAACTTTAATTTCCTAAACCAAACCTCTGTAACTTTACCTTAATTACGTAACTTTTCATTAAAGACATAACGTTGTTCGTGGGCTGCTAATTTGTAGGATATCATACAAACAGTTGTATAAGGATACATCGCTCCACTTTTATTGAGAGATTTGCTGGCTATGTGTAAATTGTTGCAAGATTACAATTCTAAGCTTTAAGTATGAGCACACCATCTTAAATTGTTTATATACTCATGGTGACATGAACTATACCAGCTACAGGGTTGGGCCTCGCTTTTTTTAAAATGAAACATGTGCTTCAGTCCCCTTCCCCACCCACACTTTTCCATACAGGCCCTTAACTACATTTACATCAGATTGCTGGCAGCCCTGTATCACATGTGGTGGCTTTTATCAACTAAATTTAAATGTGATATATCTTTTGTAAGTATGTTTATGTTTGAGCAAAGGGAAACATCAGCAAAGATAAATTTCTTCACACACAGCGAAACACCTACACAGAATGTGTCATTATTTTTCTTGGTTTGAATGAACCTCTACTTTATCTCCATGCTTGTTTTCAAAAATCCCTGTTAAACCTCCCTTTAAACCAGTCCACCCTTACTTCTCTTGATCCCTGCGAACCAACTCCATATGTGTGTAAATGTGTGTGTGCGCGCATGAATGTGTGTGGGAGTCTTGGATCAAGCTGTGCTTTCTGTTTATCTTACTTGTTCTTCCCACTTCCTGGTCGGGGGGTTGCACACTAATAAAAGTTGTTAAGGTATAATAATGCTTACTGGAGACAGTCTGGGTCAAACTACAGTTAACCTGGATGACCGTCGGAGTTTCGTCACAGAAGAGTCTAGTGACTCATTATTGGGAAACACAAATAGCACAAGAGAACAATGTTGTTTTGTCAGTTTGGTGCTGTGGAGAGAGTTCAAGGAGTTCAAGGAGTTCTTTACAGAGTTGTTATGGTGCTATGAAGATGTCAAAGATCATGACATAAGCTGAATATAAGAGATAAGTAAAGTTAGAAGATAGTTAGGGAGCTGATTATGTACGTCTGTGCTTTACTGAGTGCATGTGAGGGGAGGAGGAGATGGAGAAGTGGAGGTGGATGTGGGGAGGGGGTTCTGTGCCACACAAGTTGCCCCTGGGGCCTGAGTGGTCGCGTTGGCTTTGGCAGGAAGAGGGAGGAAGCAAAGAGGAGGTGTGTGTGTGTGTGTGTGTGTGTAGAGGGGGGGCTGTGGAGGGCAGCTCCTGGTGCCACGTTTGCATCACAGAACTGTAATTCCTTTCAGTGCTGAGCAAAGCACAGTTGGCACTGTGGCTGCTTCACTTCTTTCTTTCTTTTTTAACCCTTTTCGACCACTTGCTGCTCCACAGACACCCACAGACTGACGTGATATCAACAGCGTGTGGGTTGTGTTTATTTATTTTTTACTTTATGTTTTTACAGCGGTTACATGTCCCTTTGTTTGGATCTTCTTACAATTGACTTGCTGGTATCAGACAGAATCTCGTGCTACTCGTTCAGCTCTGTTTCCATCTTCAGTCTGACACTGAGTCCACTCTAACTGATTTCCCTGGGGAGGGGGCTCGATTTTCCTACCAATCACTAGAGACCAACATATCCGCCTGAATCTAACATCATTTTAAGTCCACACTGATGAGTAGCCATGCCAACAAACCTGCTTTGCTGGGGTTTAAAGTGAAGCAAAATAAAGTAAAAACAAAAAACAAAAAAACAATTTAAGATGTCGGGTGATATTAACAAGTTTTATGTCACGATGCTAGACAAATCAGTCAACTCCAACTCAGTTAAGTGGGTGGAATCAAAGGTCTGGACCCATACAGGCAAAGCATTAACCTTTGCTGAACTTTCCACTCCGTAGTTACTGTTTTGCCATTGGTAGAGCTTTCCGCTCTTGCAGTTTTAAATGATAATAGTGGCAGCTTACCCACTCAAAGTTTTTAGCAAGTTTTCAAACAATGTGTCCCTAATTTTACTCATAGGCAACCCAGAGCCAACAACTGTTGATTTTGTGGTCTAAAATGACGTCTGTTGTTAGCAGAGTTAAAGTTCTAGTGTGTAGGATTTTGTGGCATCTAGCGGTAAAGTTGCAGAACTGAAACTTCTTCTGTGCACCAAGCGTGTAGGAGAACTACAGTGGCTGAGGCAAAAACACAAATAGCATTATCTAGAGGCAGTGTTTGGGCTACTGTACAACAACATGGCAGACTCCTGAGGAAGAGCTCATTCTAAGGTAACAAAAATACAACAATTCTTATTTAAGGGTGATTATGAACTAATGACAACTTAGTTATGAATATTATATACAATCTCTGCCATTACATAGCTTAGTTAGCTTCAGCCTCTACAGTTTGTCTGATTAACGTAGCAAAATGCTTGCTGCATGTTGACATTCTGAGTGTAAGATCTCACAGTTTTCCCATATCTTCCTGCTGATGCCTCGCGTCTTTTTGCTTTAAAGCTTAGTTTTTCGGTGCAGCAGCTTGTTAAAACTTTGCGTGGTTTCCTAACCATGTTGGTGGTGCATCTCATCACAAAGCAGCTTTTAGGCATTTTTGTGTTGTTTGCCACCAAAAAGCCAATGGGATTTTGACTTTTTTATTTTTATTTTTTGCCAAAATCAAGCTCTGCAGCAAACAAATGTTTATGATACTGACACATTTTGTTCAGCAAGAGCAAATGAACACCACTTTTATGATTACTGAAGCTTAAATGCAATCGCCACAGGTAAAAAGCTGACATTAGGCTATAAACAAACTACTGTACAGTATGGTTGTATGACCAAATGTCAACACATCACGAGACTATAAAGCTGTGCTTGGCACGGCTCAGCATGATGATGTTCTGTAGTCTCATATAATCACTTGTCAGCAACTGCATTTTTAAGACACATAGAAGCTTCAAAGTTCACAGTTTACAGATGGATTTTTATGTCGTAGAACTAAACGTGAAAGTCTCCTAAGCTTGTTTTAACCACAGACCTTATGTCAGACATCCCACTAAAAACTCATTTAAAAAACCCATTGACTTTGAGATGAGGGGACAGTGAGTGGTAAAATGCCAACTCATTTCCTGGTTTTAGGACTCATTCCCGGGGCCCTCTATACAAAGTCATTGGAGGGTGATGTTTTCGCCATGGTGGAGGCAGGACTTAATTGCGCTCTATCTCACGCTAACCTTTTATGGCTTACATTAGAGCAGAAATCCAATATGTGACAGACCTGTGGTGCCCAGTTTCAATTGCAAACCTATGATTGGACAATCACTGTTAGGGGAGGGTGTTACCAAAAGGTCTGATAAGTCTGAGAAGCAGCATCCAACATGTTGTGTTTGATGCACAGACGAGTAAACAAAGTTGTAATGCCAAAAATGTGTTGGAAATATAATTGTATAATTACACTTGCCAAAAGCCCTTGATGTTGTCACATTGTCACACTAATTTTCCTGACAATGAAACACAGACACCACAGATCTCAGCATACGTAGACAGACACACACATACACACACATACACACAAAACATGTCTGCTGGCACCAAAACACACCTGTGCACATGCACACATACAAAACAAACCAGCCACCAAACTGTACATCTTTGCCCAGTAATGACACTGTTTGCGCACACACACACACACACATAGGATGAGGAAATTGCATGACATCAAATCTAATTGGACCCATTCAGAGATGTCGGACAACATGTCTGTAATTGCGTGTTGCTGCTGGTAGGAATGCGTCTCCTTTTTCATCTTTGTTTTTGACTGTCTTTCTTGTAACTTGTGCTGTTTGGAGGATCTGAGGAATCACAGCTGAAGCATCTTTGCATGGATAAAGAATGTGACGCAAGTGGAAATAGAACTAAAATTAATTTAGTAAATTGAAATATATACAAAAACAACCTGTCACCACAAACATAAAACAGCCAAACACTCCACAGAGATTCAGTGATGAACTGTTACCAAACAGAGCATTTTTGAGAATAAAAACTGAAATGAAATTTTCAAAACGAAACAAATGACAAACTGATGGGAACCGTCATGAATCAAAATAACTCTTGCATAAACCCACCATCCACACAAACACACACACACACATACTGTTTGCATCAATGTGACTCAGTAGCTTTCAGTGGTAGATTCGTCGGCCTCTGTGGCACTCGGGGTTTTCCAAAGTCCACAACATCATCAGTGTTGGAAAATAACTGAAGAGCAGCAAATGATTTGGTTGAGTGTTAACAGCCAGGTGGTATGAATTCAGCGTATCTGTGGAAAGGGCTGCTGTAAACACTCAGCTCAAACCAAAAACACAAATACCGTGAAATCAATGACGTGCAAATTTGATAATTTGGAGGTTGTTTCCCAAGTGTCAGCATGATTATGTTACTTTTTATTTCTCCCCCCACAGAGCCTGAAGGCTAAATTACGACCAGCTTAATAAAGCAGCATATCATTTAAAACAGCAGTGCTCAGGAAAAGGGCAACATTATCATTTCTGAGTCCCAAAAAGTATATTTCAATACCTTATATACAACTGTTCTGAAAATAACTCAAAGGAGTGACAATTGCTGACCACTGCTGACAATGACTAAAAGAACAATGAGTAAAGGAAATCAGTGTTGACTGTTGGTAGGAGATTGGATATAAACCACAAGTACTTTTGTCTGTGGTTTGGTGCTGGACAGGTAGTGCACAGTGGGTTTATCCAAGCTTTTTCACTGAAGCAAAACTGTAACAGCTCAGAAAATAGACCCTTATTATACAGTTTGTAAACAGTGATGATGTGCATAAATGCACAGGCAAAATGGCATGGAAGTGTAGCGGAGTGCATTAGCGTATCAAGCTGTGCAAGGACATTAACCACCAAAGATCACAAATGCTGCCTAAACAATCAGACTTTGACAAAAAGTGACTGACTTCTGGATCTGCATGCTATTAGTGTGTGTAAAAGACATTAGCAAGTGGCCCAGTATTCAGTAGCCAAATATATACACGTTTGTTGGAGAAACGTAGCGTGTACAAAATTACACTGCTTATCTGTGGTCATGTACAGAACGTCACATGATCCCTGGCCAAAGACCACTGTGCATGAGTTTCAGATCATAATTAACAAACCAGAAAACTAATGTTACGTCCTATTGTATCTGCTTTTTGTGTTGTTGAGTCGCTAGCTATCAAAGTTAAAAGTTTGAAGCACGAGAATTTTTCTTCAGATTATTATTTTGGCTTTTTGCCTTTGTTAGATAGGACAGTCTTAGGGCCCGTCCCAATACCACCCCTTAGCCCTACCCCTTGGCCCTACCCCTACATTTGCGTGTTCCCGCGAAGGGTAGTGGTGTCCCAATTCCTTTTTGCGTGTAGAGGTAGGGGGCATAACGAGGGGTAGTGGGTATGAAACTAGCCCTTCAGAGCGAGGGATTTCAGATGCTGGCTTGCCAGCGAGGGGTAGACGTCGCCATGGCTACCACCGAGCAAAAGACGGGGAAAAAAATTCATACATAGCTAACGCTACCAGGTCAGGTTGCTTGTTAGCTAGCTAGCTCGCACTATCTGGTGTCTGTCATCTGTCCTGTTCTGCAAAATTGTTGGACTTTTCACATTACGATAACACGCCAGCTAGTTTAACTATGCTGCCTCGTAATGTTAGCTGGTTAGCTAGCTAGCAGAAGTCCCCTGTCATCTGTCGTTCATCAAACGAAGCATGATGAATGCAGCAAATGGGATCGGTAGGATGAATGAGACTCCATTGTAGATGCCGGTTGGAAATGTAGATGGCTCGCAGCTTCCTGTTTAAAATAGTTACGTATGCGTGAACGTAACCGACGCAGTGACGTAGTGAGTGGTGTCCCAATTCCTAGGGAAAGATTTCAACCCATACCCCTCCTTGCTTCATTTCAAGGGCCAAGGGGTAGTGGGCAAGGGGGGGTATTGGGATTGGGCCTAAGTGTGAAATGGGGAGAGAGGGGATGACTTGCAGCAAACGTGTAGCTACAGGCCGGAATTGAACCCATGGCTGCAGTAGCAAGGACATTGCTTTTGTATATGACACACCTGCTCTACCCACTAAGCCACCATGCACCCATAACATTTGAATTTTGGATTGTGTCCTCAGTCCCGTGGTAGTCAACACATTAAATAGCTTGCAGTCATAGACACGAGTGACAGATGGAATGTTAGTATAAAAGTCTAAGTTTACTCAGTTCAAAAGCAAGCAAACCAGAGGGCTGTACCACAAACCAAGATTAGTTTCTTAGGGATGTACGTTGAATCTAAAGGTGGATCTCTTTTAACCTGGCTAGATCACCATGGTAACAACGCTGTAGACTTAACCTGGTTTGGACCAGTTTTTGTGCCAAGTTTTGGCTTGAAATTGCCTACAGATTCTCTGGTGAGAGAATACATTATAAATGCACTTTATCAAACTTGTTGAGCTGTAATGTTACGTAAATGCCACCAAATGAAGCTGTGCAGTTACAGTAGTACTTACTTACTTACTTAAAGGGGTCACTGCAGGACAGGAGAGTTTGGCTGGATCTGCAATGACAGGAAGAGTTATTACATGATCCACTGTTGATATGTAAAAGAATTACGTAAAAGAAAAGATCTCAGGAGAATAAAAACCCATGCAAGACAAAAGAGAATATATAATATAATATTGTAAATATTCAAACATGTAGTGGGTAAGTGAGGCATAATTTACATATAAGGTTTAAATTCTCATTGAGTCAGTTTTAGAAAAGTGCCCTTTAAATGAAGCTAAATATAATCAGTATAATATATTTTCACCAAAAGCATAACATCATAAAGTAATTGGGCAATTTATATGGTTTCACAGGATGTGAGAAGCAGCACTATAAACAGCATCAAATGAACCTGTCACTGGACTTTATTGGATTAAAGAGAGAGAGAGAGAGCCAGCTGAATGAGTCCAGAAAGCATTACACGTTTTCCCCGTGTCGCAGTACGCAGAGGATCAGACACAGTGAGCATGGTCACATAAACTCAGCTTTAACTGCGAGAGAAAACCCACCACTGTGCTTACAGGACAGCTTTCCATCTTTCCAGCCTGCTGTTTGCACTCACACCGGTTACCGTGGATACCAGGGGCATCAAAATACAGGCACAATGACAAATACCAGCATCTGTGTGTGTGTGTGTGTGTGTGTGTGTGTGTGGGTCAGTGAGGTTCAGTCTGGGCGGTAATGTGAGACCAAGATGAAACACTCAGCCATCAGCACATTCCTATGGGCCTCGGTTTTCTGCAGCTTGGAGAGAAAGAAAGAGACAGAGAGAGAGTTAAAGAAAGAAAGAAAGAAAGAAAGAAAGAAAGAAAGAAAGAGGACTGGATGTCAGAAAGACAGGAATATTACAGAGGGAGAAAGCCCAGCAGCAGTAAACATGTCAGCTACTCTTAATGATGCAGCTGCCTCCTGGGCCGCTCACTAACAATCACAGTCACACAGCAATAACTCCTCCACCTCTCATTAGCCTAGTGTGTATATTGTTTTAGGTTTTATATAATGATATGCTCTGTGGATGCTTTGCACAAATCTGACTTCAGCCTTGCCTGCTTCATGACGGTGGTTGACGGAGGAATCCACTCCCCACAAATATTGTCTGAATATCTGTGAACCAGACTAGAAACACAGAGCTGCCTTAAAATGATTGTTTGTGATGTGGCTGCAGAACCATTTAATAACCACTTATTATCATGTGTACCCAGACTTTTGTTTGTAGAATAAATTAGGCTACAAACAACTTTAGAAAAAAATTATAGCCTGCCATTGAAGTCAACTGAAAACACCAGAGTCTGGAAACAACACATGTGCTACTGTCAGTTTTCACAGTTTAGGGGCCCTGCTCATTCGTCTGAGAGTCAAGAGAACATAGAAATGTTATAGGACTAAATCCTGATAGTGAAATGAGTCATTTCACAAGGCTTGTGATGCTCAAAAAAAAAGGATCCACTGATTTACAGATGTCTCTCTCACAGTGTGAGTCAATGGGAAAAAGTCTTTTTGGGTCCCCGTGGCATCACATGACAGAACTGGATGGTGTAATTCCACTCTTGGCCACTATGTCAAATTGGCCTCAAAGCCCAGTGCTGCTCCTTTAGGCTTGGCTTTTTTGCACACACAAAGAAAAAATAAGAAATGTGTCAGGAGAGCCACAGGCTCATACAAACTGACTTCCCCTCACCGTAAGATGAAAAACAGACAATGACAAAAAAAAAAGATGGAGAAAAGTTGCCAAACAATCTAAACTAACATTATACAGAAAAATACAACAAAAGATAAATGACAACAGGAAGCACACTGAGCAGTCAGTGAAAAATAATCCAATAAAAACCAGAAAGTACATAGAACACAGTGCGAAAAAATTAGAAAAACAGAGGGAAAACTATATTGATGAATTTTAATTTCCTTTAAAATGTTCTAAGGATGAAGAGCTCTTGACAACATGTACTTTGGTGTTCCAAAATCTGTACATTACAACATCTAAGGTAGTACTGGCCATGTTTTGTTTTGTAAAAAAGACGGTGGAGTTGATTAACCTTCCTTTTTACAAAACTAAACATGGCCAGTACTTTGGCTAATAAACTACCCAGCAGGTGTAACAGCATCATGCCAGAGGTAGGTAATCTAACTAGTTTAACTAGAACAACATTACTTAACACATAACATACACCTACAGAGTTTTATGAGCAGATGAAATACATGTTAAAGGGACATTGTGTAGTGTTTTGCATTCATAAACATGTCATCATTGGTGTATTATTACCTCCACCAATAATCTGACTTATTCTCATAAAAGGAGAATTTCGGATTTGTTTGTACATGGGGCGGGTAAGTCGTCTGGGGGGTTCCATAACGTTTCGCCATCTTGAAAGTACATCCGCCAACAAGGGACATACAGCCCCGCCTTCGATGTTTTCATTGAGAGCCAGGCCAGCGCTGTGTGACTGAGAAGCCGAAGGAGAGGAGCAAGAGGCGCTTTGCTACTACCGCGGCACTACTGCAGCATAACGAAGTCCCACTCTTTGAGCATAATGCAGCATCACGGGAGATGGAATCCTTGTCGCCAAGAAAGTGCAAAAGGGAATCAAAAAGGCAACGTGACCGGCAAATTCAGGGTAGCCTTCCCAGGTGGAAAGAGCTGCTGAAGGAGAATGGTTTTAAAGGAGCAATAAGTGAAATTCATTTCTAGATTGAAGGAATTAAAAAATTGCTATGTGAAGAATAAGAGGTGTAATTTCATCTGGAGTATAGCATGACCTCACACACCCTCTCTCTGTGTTGATCTCCAGCCCATTGTTTACAAACCGGTCCGGCTGCACGTTCATGTACGTTCATGTGAGCCCGGCTCCCGGCTCAGTTGGAGTTGGAGCGTTAGCGTGGCAGCCGAGTAGTGCTAACACTAACAGGAAAGCAGGGAAATAGCTAAACACAGCAGAGACTGAGAGTGAGTGAAAGACATCGCTAACTGCTAAACTAAGCCAAACTAAGTTGGCTGTTTAGGTTTTATTTCCTCGCCCCTGTGGCGAGTGAGTGGGCTAACCGGTGCTTCCTCCTCATGCTCCACTTCACTCAGCTGCCAACACAGCCAGTTAGCCTCTGCTAGCTTCCCAGCTAGCGGCTCTTTGTTTGGATCCAACTGGAGCACCGAGCCCTGGTTTAGTTATTCAGGTTAATGTGGGAAGAAGCAGCGGGTATATCGGGCAGCTGAGTGAAGCTGAGTGAAGCGGAGCCTGCGGAAGAAACACTGGGACCGTCTGGATGTGATAGTCCGTGGAGATGCTGCGGTACTCGCCGGCACAGACGAGGCGAGTGGGGGGGGTGGGGGGTGTTGGAGAGCAGAGGTAGAGGGAGGAGTGGCTCATGACACACTTTGTTTTGCTCTACAGGCAGTACACAACAGCGAACCTGGCGGTGAAATGATTTTGCTTATTGCTCCTTTAAAAGGGACACTGAAGTTGCCTGCTTTCTTCTCGACAGGTAAGTAAACTTTACTGCCTAAATTAGCCTACAGCTAGCTTTTTTCATTGGCTTGGTTAGCCTATGTGATTCATTACCATAGACAGCATATCAGTAGAAAAACACACTAGCCTCGTTGGTGCAGGAATGACGGAATAAGGGTTGTTTACCCACTACCTCCATCAGTAGTTTTCTTTGTAGGCCCATAGCGCATAGGCAACGGTGGAAAGTGACGGCCTTACTTCTGCTAACTGTAAAGTAGCCTATAATTTTTGTCTCGAGGGACATTTCATTTGACCTAATTCATGCTAAGAGTCAGGCCCGGACAGTGATGTGAGGGGAGGAATGAGGTGTGTGGGGTTCAGTCAGTTGTCAAAAGACAAGACATGATTGGTTCGTTTCAATTTACACCCGGAGAAGACCGTAAGTCATTCAGCTTTACCAGCATGACGAAAAGAAAATGGTGCCTCCCAGAACATGTGTCCGTTCCTCAATTACCCTGCAAGTTATTCATATTCCTTCAGTCCATGAGGGTCCTCAGTCGGTATGTCAGGTGCTCTGTCTGTTGGAGCTAGATTAAATGAGCTGACTGATACATTGTTTGAAGCCTAATTTTTATACAAGTAATATTCATGAGTTCAAAAAAACAATTTCATCATTTTTTCATCTTTGCTGAGCAACATTTGCACAAAATAAATTAAAGGCCTGTCCCAAATAAACGCCTGTTGACTTCAAGAAAATAATAGCCCGGGCTACTAATTGGAGTTTAATGTTAACAGACTCTATTACAGTGAGCAAGGAAGGGATTTTGGACACAGCCTGAGGGTTGTTGACTAACCATTTACAGTGGTGTGTGGCTGAGCTCAGACTCAGTAGATTAATCATTGTTAGTGCGATCATGTGACTAAGATTAACATTTGATATCACAGGCAGTTTTTTTCTATCAACGACGAGCCTCTACATAAGTTATTTCGCAAATACCGCCATCTTGGATTTTGACCAGCTGGTGACATAGGTTGTAGGATGAATTGTGGGGTAGTTTGGGAACATCGCAGAAAAAGCTAGCTGTCAGAAACAGTGTGACTAATGACTGGAGAAAGGAGTGTGAATTAATGAAACAAAGACAGACAGCTTTGAGAGTTGGACAGTTGACTCTGAGGGAGCGTCCCAGCTGCTGTTATTCTTGCTTTTCGGTTTGTTCAGCTCTGTTTGGAGGACTGACTGCCCGTCTGCCTCATTTTCTCCATTCTTTACTCCATTTTTCTGATTCAGCTCACCCCTTTCAACATCCCACATCCTTCTCTCCTCTGCATACAGAGGGGAAAAACGCAGACTCCACAGTAATTATCCAGCTGGAACTGCTCATGGCTATTCGGGCTGTATTAAATTCATTACCGACCAGAGGAACAGATTTTGAATATTCCCTCAGTGCACAACGTGTTTTTATACACATTAAATTATAATGTGACACCTTGATTGTTGGCATCCTTGGCTGTTAAAGGGGATGCTCAGATACACATGGGCACACCTGAATGCAGGTCTAGCAATTCCATTATTTCCTACCGTCTGAATGCCTCTTAGCGATTTGGGAGGTAGAGGTAGAAAGGTTAGCATTAAACTCGTGACCGGAAGGGAGCCAGTGGTGAACCCAACGCAGCAAAAGGAAAGAGGTATTTGGGGAAATTCACTGGAAAGCACCATTCCATCCATCAGGAAATAAGCCTCAGCAGGATTAAAGGATGAGGAAAAATCCTCTACAGTGAGACCACTTTTCTGGTTCTCCCTTCCATAACAGACGAGCTGGGAGTCAGTGGATGGAACTCATTACAAGTGCAGGGTATTTGTGCCTCTGGCTAACCTTGACATGCTGAAGAATTCTGTTTTTCTCAAAGTTACACAACTTACCTTGTTTTGGGTTACTTTGGGTACACTAAATCAAATGTAATAAAGCACCAATTTTTTTGGGCCACATGGGAGTGACAGAAACAAGCTGTGGAACCAAACACATGCTTACTTAGACTTAAAGCAGATTTTAAGCAACAATAGCGTGCAGTATAATTTTCTTAAGTCTGCTTTTTCCACCATTGTAGTTCATTTTGGTAACTCTTGTACTTATCTTACTTCTATTGTTACTCTGATAGGCACTAGTTTTGCTTTTGCTCCTTGAAAACACTTCTTATCTTATATATTTTGACAGATCTGTTGTTTCTAAAACTGGGCCCAGGGAGTGACCCTGATCTGGGGAACCCACTGGTTGTTACTAGTTGTGAACATTAAATTGTGGTTACTGTACTTAGTGTAATGCCGGGTTCACACAACACGATATCAGCCCGATTACAGCCCGACGCTATGTGGTAGGTTGTTGGCTCTGATCGTAATTGACAATGAGTGTCATGCGCAATAATCCATTCATCTCGTGTAGTGTGTCATAGTAAACAACGACCGACGCCACGTCTGGGACGCCTCATGACATTCCGACAGAGAGTCTAGCATGTTAGATTTTCTTTTTGTCGTTCACGACTGCTCACATCACAGCCGTCACTTTGACCAACAGAAACAGAGTAATCTGCTGCCATAGACAACTGTACAACAACACCCCAGATTTTTGATATTTCCTCTAGGGATGTTACCACACAGAGTAAAAAGGGAAAATTATGACTTGAAACAGCAGAGGCACTTCAGTAAAACCTGGTGAGTACTGCCATTAGCATCAAGCTAGCAAACAATGTTACTTCTTTATAATTGAGACGGACATAAAGTAAGAATATTAAAAAATATTTGTGGGACTCTTACCTACCACATTATATTGCCTCTGCATTTTTGTATTTTATATTTTCTTATAATTAGGGTCCGGGCAGCTAAGCTGCCAGGACACTATTGTAATCCTAGTTCTTCTTCTCCTTCTTCTTCCAAGGAAATCATACTTCCCATGGGTGAAAACTCACCAAACTTTGCACAAAGGTCCAGTCCCATGCTAGATATCCTCAGCTGTAAACTCAATCCAATAGTCCTGATGGTGGTGCTACAGCAAGCGTCTAAAGTTCGAAACTTTGAAAATTCACAACAAATCAACCATACGTGCTACAACTTCACAACTTTCATCAAACTGTAGCCCCAATACTGAAACTTTTGTACATTTAAACCTATTAAAAATTATGAAGTTCATCACTCCGTTTTTTTCAAAAACTGTAAAACTTCTTAAACCTATCTCCTCCCACAATTTTTGCTCTGTTGACACCAAACTTGCTACAGAGCATCTTCAGACTGTCCTACAAAAACTATGTTTCTCCGATTTTTGATTTATCAAAAATTGAGCCTACAGTGCATCAAAATGTTTGACTGTAAACGGTACTGTAAACATATACATGCAAATTCTTGCTAAATAAATCTTCAGTGTTCATGAAAAAAAAATGACAAAATTCTAGAGTCATGGTAGATGATGCATGGCAAATTTCAGAATTTTATCTCAAAAACTGAATTTTTGACAGCATTTTGAATTTTGCTCTAATGTGAACAATTGGAGTCAATGTAAAAATGGCAATTTTAAACATCAGTTTTTCACTTATGGAGCAAATCAATCAATGTTACAAATTACCAACATCTCCATGCTGTCTAGATGCAATATGTGTATTTTCAGATTTTTGTCTTAATAACTGAATTTTTTAGTGGTTTCAAATCTGCCTTTCCATGCATGGATGGCTGCTTTCCTGCACAACAGTGAATGGCTTACTCAGTTTGTGAAGCCACTGTTAAGTTGCTACTTGCCAATTAGCTCAGAGCAGTAGATGACTGTCTTAGGTTCCAGAAGTTGTGTATTCGAGCCTCAACTGGTGCAGAATCCTCATTGTAATTTAAACATCTTCTTGTGCTCCAGTTTATTGCTTAAAATTGCCTGAGCGTGACTGATCACTGTGCAGCATCTTCAAGTCTTCTTCCTGCTAGAAAATCTGCCTTCTCATGCTTGAAAATAAACCAAACTGCACAAAGATCCAGTGTCAATACTTCAGTGTGAAACCATCAGAGGCTTCTCACTTTGCACAAAGCTCAACTAGTTAAACATCAGTTTTTCACTTATGAAGCAAATCAATCATTGTTAAAATAAATTCCATGCATGGACGGCTGCTAAACCTGCACGTCTGGCTTAGTCAATTTGTGAAGCTACACATAACTTGTCACTGACTAATTAGCTCAGTGAGATAGAAATTGATTCTTAGTCTCAGAGGTTGTCAGTTCAAACCTCAGCTGATGGAAAAGGCAAATTATGTTGCTAAATTCCTAAATGTCTTCCAATTCTTCTGCTTGTTGGTTAGAATTGCCTAAAAATGCCCGGACCCAACCCATCGCTGCGCAGCAGCTATAATTTTACTTGTAATCCGCTCCCATGTGCCCTGTTACATTAAATGTATCGCACCATCATTTCAATCTAAAGCCCCATTATAACTTCGATTGAGAGAATCCCTTCATTTTCTAAACAGACTTTTATTGTGAAACATTTGCAGGAACTTGTTTCAGTGACTCGCATAGTTGCTTGGCCTGCTGCCCCCGTGACCCAGCCCTGGTCCCTGCCCTGAGATAAAGATGAAAATGGATGGATGGATGGATACAAATAGGACAAGAATAACCTGATGACATCACGCACGTCACAAAAGATGATCAGGGATGAATGGTCATGGACCAACGTGGAGTGTGTCATGTCTGTCGGCCAAGTGACATCAAGGATTAATAAAGTTCTATTGAATTGAATTAAATTGATTTGGAGTTGTGTTGGGAAATGTAAGTTCAAAATTCACTCGGCTTTTTGCTTCATTTTGGTCTCCACCAACTGGCTCTGTAGCTGCTAAATGATCCATTACTGTACTGGACAGGTTTTTTGTTTGGTGTTTGTTTTGTGTTTGGTTGTGGGTGTGTAGCAGCATAGAGGTGCTTATTGTCATTGTTTACAATGTGCGCCGCTGGGGGCCGCTAATGAGGTGGGCCGGTATAAAAGCGGCAGTCCTCCCACTGGTTCTTCCTTTGCGCTCCTATCGTCGCCTCTGCGTCATTTCCGGGTCGGAGGTCGTCTGGTCCGACAGGTATGGCTGCACGCTGCTTCACCTCGCTGGTCGTTTGTTTGCCCACGTGCTTAAGGCATTGGTGTTGTGTTGTAGGGCGACTGCCTGTGTGCTGCTCTGGCCCGCCTGTATGCGCTGCTGCGTTTGTTGGCTGTGGTAAGTGTACTCTCTCTTTGTAGTATAGTTGATGCTATCAGGTGGCTAATGCTAGTGTGGTCGCAGGTAAACGCTGGTGGCTGCATGGAGCCCTCTCTCCCCCTCCCTCCTCTCGTGTGAGTGTGTGTGTGCCCGCGCTGCGGAAAAGGTATGTTATGTGTATTGTAGCACGCACCGCATCATGTTCAGTGTATTTAGCCATGCTAATAGCATTTTTCTTGGTTAGGTGCTAACTGTAGCCAGCTTATCGGGCCGCTGCTGCTTTGTCGCCGCTGCTGCTTTGTCTCCTGTTGTGTCTCCTGCTTGCCTCCATCACGTCTGCCGTTTGTCTCTGCTGCTGCTTGTCCTCACGGCACGGTGGCACGCTGCGGCACTGTAAAGGCCAATTTCCACCAGATGCGTGTTGGTTGCGTCTGCGCTCCGGCACGGCAGCGGAGCCGATAGGATTCCATTCTAGTCAATGTGTTTGTTTCCACCAGCTGCGGCTGTGCTGCGTTCCGGCTCCGTCTCAGCTCCGGCACTCCGGAGCCCTCCGCAACAGATACGCAGGACTTCTATTTTTGCCGGACGCCGGAGCACAACGCAGCAATTCAGCACAGAGCAGATCGTGCGGGGCAGGAACTCGTGCACAGAAACACAATAAAACATCCGGTTAATTTTCAAAATAAAATACATAGTGTTCACGGCGGATCATATTTCCCTGCACTACACCTTAAAAAACTACATAATGGGCATAGGCAGGCCTGAAGTCAACAGGTCAGAGGTTTTCAGACGTCATTTCACCCCGTGAACACCATGGACGAGGAGATATTAATCATGGCAGTGCACCGAGATGTCTTTCGGCGGAGCTGCACCGCACAGCAAACGCAGCCGGTGGGTATTGACGGACGGCGGAGCACGCAGCGGATAACCAGCGCTGCCGTTCCGCAACGGACACGCATCCAGTGGAAATCCGGCGTAAGCCGCTCCGCAGCTCTGCTTCCGCCATAGGCACTGTTGCTCTGTTTCACGTCCGGAGCAGGACGGTTGCTCGTCCGCCCGTCGCGGGCCGAGACATTATTTTTAACCGGGGTTTGGTCCCCCGCTTTTTGAGTGAATGAGTGTGTGAGAGTGTGGGTTATATTCTATTAGCTTGTTTATTTTTATATTGTTTGGGTTGAACCTGATTTTGTTTGTTTGTATAATTTATTTGTTAATTAGGTTAATTTGAGAGATTTTGTATATGTAATTGGATAATTGTTTGGGGTTTGTTTTCTTTATTTAGCCTTAATTTCTTTTTTGCTTTGTCTATATTTGAGTATTTCAATTGGGCAGTTATTAGTTGTTACATTTTGTTAAGTTTAGACTTGTGATCTGCCCATTAATTACAATTTTTGTTAAATTTTGATTTATTGATTTTGTTTGTTTCATTGCAACCCCACTAATTTGTTTTATCATTCTCCTTTTCAGTTGCTGGAGGCCGGTGGTGGTGGTGCTGGTGTTTGGTGGTGGTATCCATCCTTCCGTCTTGTCCGCTGTGTTCCTGGGAGTGGGTTGCTTCACTGAGTGTGTCTGCCACGTGTGCCTGGTGATTTAAGTTGGTTTCTCTTTTTTTGGTGGATCCTTCCCCTTCACTAGTCCTTGTCCACTCACTAGGCCTCAGCCCTGATTAGGTTCTTTCCCCCTCCCTGTGTGAACGTTTTTTTAAAAGAAAAATGATTGTTTAATAAAAAGTCTATTTTTTTTAAAACTTGGAACCACGTCTCATGCCCCTTTTGAGTAAACGAACCTGTGTGTCTTGTATTGAAGAAGTAATTCCCTGGGTGAAATTCCCAGGGTGGCGTTGTCGAGCCCTTTTCTTGGTAACAGTATTGGCTTTATATCCTTTCACCTCCACCTCGCCACAGGTGTATCAAAGCTTTTTTTGCTGAAATAAAATACAGATAAAACAGTTAGCTGCAGATAACTATTTGACTCACAGCTTGCTAAATTTTTTGCCTTAGTAGATGCAGACAGTAGCGTAAATGTTGCTGTTGCCTAGCAGCAGTGTTGACTCAGAACTTCCGATATCGTATCCAAGAGCTCACATGTGTAATTTGAAGGCAGCCTCTATGCATGCTGGTTCATTTGTCAGGGTCAGTGGAACCTCATAACAGTTATGTCATTAATGACATTAATTACACCTGTAGTTGCTATCATAAATTAAGAGGTCTATTTCTGGCAACCAGGGCTTCTTTGCAGGTACAGTGTCAGTTTCATATGAATAGGCTAAGCTAACTATGTTTCTGTGCTTATGAGGGCAGCCAAAATGTACATGTGGGTAGTATACAGGGCTAACTGTGAATGGTACAGTTATCCACTGTACAAACTCACAGGGGTGGAGGTGCAAAAGGGAAATGAGACAGGCGGGACACAGAATGCTGTATTACACACGAGTCCAAGCAGAAATCACACACAGGCACTGTCTGGTAGAAGCTTGGAAATCAACCTTTATTGATATTGTTTTAAAAAAAAGTCATGTCAACCAACAATAGAAAATCATATACGTCTTTCATATTTGCTTCAGTACTGCTGTTTATACGTGTAAAAAAAACACTGATTAACATATCTCATCTTATTTAAGAATGACACAGCTCTGACGGCCTCTGCAGGAGCCGAACACTGATCCTGCATCAATGCTGCATTTATACTGAAATTCTTTCAACCGAATTAGCACACTGTAAAAAAACAAAGCCTCTTACGTCTGTCAAACAATAATTCTTTCAAACCTTAGTTCAGCAAGTTTGTGCAGCAATGAGTGGAAGATCTATCACACATATCTCTATGTTCTCATCAGAGCAGAGGTAAAACAAGGACGCGCTCTGCTGAGTCCAAATTAACAATACTTTGCTTTTTTATCCAATTTTGTCTTACCCAGGTATGATTTGTTTATGGTAATTATATTGATACCATGATATGACATTAGATATTGTCTTAGATTTTGGATATCGTAATTGATAAGTATGGTATTTTCCTAGTTTTGAAGGCTGTAATACAGTAAAGCAACGTTCCTCATACAACAGTTTGTACGATATCCTACGAATTATCGCCCCAGGAATGACATTACGTACTTAACGTGAAGTTAAGCAATTGACGTTAAGTTATGGAGGTTAGGTTTAGGCAAGTAAAGGTAATGTGGTTATGTTTCGAAAAAGAAATATGGTGATGTACCTTAAAATGACTCAAAGTTCACACGGTTCCAAACACCTAATACCTCAATATTGATTTTGCTACAATATTTTCTCAATATTGGGGATACTGTACTTCTCCATATAACGCAGCCCTAGATAGCAACATGTTGTACCTTGTCTTTCAAATTTGTTCTAACTCAACTGCACTGTATCAGGGTTTGTAACTTTAGTTAAAGAACATATGCATCTTTCTTGTAGCTTAACTTTAAGGCACTAAGAGCGATAATGAATCCATAGTAACACAACGGTACACAACGTAACTGAATGACGTACATCAAAATAAAAGTATAAAAAAATCAAACATGAAATAAAATTCCAGAAGGCACTGGATACACAAGGAATACCAACATTTTCAACCTCTTTTCTACACCCTGAAGTTTCTTTTCATGTTCATTTTTGGGGGGTCATTTCCCCCCGTATTTAGCATGTAGTCACTGCTAACATGTTTAGGTGCCTTTTCACTTGCTAGCACTTAGCTATGGAGCACGTAATGCACACCAAGATTCACATAATTTGTAAATTGTTGAGTTAGACAAACTGTGGCGGGATCACATTCAGTTTTAAATCAGTGTAGCTGAGGGGTTGTGAAATGCTGGTAAGCCTTATATGACTTTTAACTGGCTAGCTGTTGTGTTTCTAAATTCTGCGCACAGTGTCCGTCTTGGTGGTTGGACACCTTGTCGATATTCAAGTACTCTCCTCTATTTCTCTCGGGGAGTAAAATAAATTAGATGCTCTTTGAACTGCCCTGCAGTTGCAATGTGACCGGTGATGATAAAACTGAAGACATAAAACACACATATTGGTATCAAAGTACAGGTGAGGAGAGACGTTAACCTGATTTCTGGTTGTTCGATTTCAATATCCAAATGGTAAAAAACCCCCAAATAAGTACTGTAGTTGTCCAGCAGTCTATGTGCGCAGATACCAAAATAAAAAAACAAAAATATATATTGCTGTATTCTAAATTCAATGAAACATGAAAAGGTGGTTAAGGACAAAATCCAAAGCCTCATAGATATCGACCAACGTAACATTCAAAAACGCATCTCAAACACATATTGTAAAAACATACCCTCCATATAACATCTGTACACTTCCCTGTCACTGAATGGTACAAAAACTGGACCACAAATCATGTAACTGTATCATTTCTGTATTAAAGGGACAGTTCACCCCCAAAATCACAAATACATATTCACTCTTACCTGCAGCGCCGTTTATTAATCCTATTTGCTTTGGTGTGAGTTGCCGAGTGTTTGAGATATCAGCCATTGAGATGTCTGCCTTCTTTTCAATATGATGAAAGTAGATGGCACTCAGTGATGCTCAGTTATGTCTCTTTTTCTAGAAATCATGACCTCTTTACTCAAGATAATCCACAGACTTTGTTGTGAACAGTTTCATGTAGGAACTTTTCTCTTTCTACTGAACTGAACCAACCATACCCCCCACAACAGGAAGTGTGCATCTACTGCTAGCATATCTAGCACCACCGAGCTAGCTAACCTTACAGCTAAGCCACGGAGGACACCATTAATGTTTCCATCTAGTGCTAATATGAGCACAAGCCTGTCGTCCATGAGTAGATTCATGTTTTGGACTCTTTGAGCACCTCAAGCCAAGTACCATCTAGTTCCATTATATTGGAGAGAAGGCAGACATCTCCATGTCTGATATCTCCAACATTCAGCAACTCACACCACAACAATCTAGACTGATATACGGCACTACAGGTGAAAGGAAACATATCCATTTTTGATTTTAGGGGGGAAATGTCCTTTTAAAGGGCGGGAATATGTTAGCATGTTGTTGGACAACAGAAACATCACAAAAATTTGAAGAAAAAAATCACTTTGGCACTGAGAACAAATAACAATGTCCAAAAAAGTAAATCAGATCTCAGTATCTCAGTTACTGAGTTAACAGTTACGCTGTTAACAACGTGACCAATTTAAATTTCTTTGAAATCTTATTCACAAAATCTCTGATTCACTGTCACAGCAATGGAGAAAAAAGCCAATCCATTCTGCCCCAGGTTTCACCTGGTTTCTCAGATTTTCATACACCACCTACTTTTCGCCTTAACTCCTGAAAATCTATGGCCTAGCTCAGTAGTGGATAAAGACAACAAAGAAATTTCATCCATTGCAGTATTCTTCTATGGACTTCCTGTCCCTACATGCTTTGCTGTCCAGCAACAATCCTCCCTGATCTCACAAACGCCAACACTAAGTAAATATTTCCCCGAATCACCACATTCACCCTCTGTGTGGGACAAACTGACAAGTCAAACTTTTTGCACATAAACATGGGCATGGAGTTTCCCTGGTATTCCGTTTCCTCCTGAGTTTAGCATGCTAGGTGGTAGCATGTTTGACGTGACTTAAACTGCCAGTTTATAGTTTGACTTGACACTCTCTCCCATACAAGAAGAGGAACACAGAACAACTGGGACTGAAAATACTGCTGATCTTTGGCTTATAGCAGGAATATCTTTGGCAGCGAGGACCAGACCTTCAAACTGAAAGATCTGGTCAACAGAGCGGTAAGTCTGTGATATCAAAGCGGGTGCGTGGGGAGGGGTTTGTCTGTGTGATTCAGGGTCGGAGGGTGGGCGGGGGGCGTGATGGCGGGGCAGAGGGAAGCCCCGGGGGTGTGCGGGCTGGTGGTGGTCCTGGGGGTAACTGGCCTGATGGGGGTGATCTGGCAGGAGGGCTGGCGGCAGTGGGAGACGGGGGGGTGGTCACAGGGCGGTAGTCCGGTGGTGGGGGCATGGGTGTGTGGATCGGGGTGCGAGGTGGGGCCCTGGCTGCTGCTGACTCTTCTTTCACTCTGGTGAAGTTGATGCACCGACCCTGAAGGAAAGGAATGAGACATGGACGATTAGAAACAGTTTGAGTTTAAATCTGCTGTAAATTTGATTTAGATATTAGTGTGGATGGATTAGGGATGAATTGATCTGCCAGTTGGTTCACCGCTTTGGCCCAAACTGAAAATCTTCAGCAGCTATTGTATGGACTGCCATGAAACTTTATACAGACATTCATGGTCTCAAGAATAATTTTGGTGATCCCCTGACTTTTTATCTAGGGCCAACATCAGGTCCAAATTAATTTGTTCAGGCAACGATTTCCGATAGGGAACTGAAGCTGCTATATTGCTCTCTTCAAAGCCAGACTATTGAGAAAAACAGTAACTTAACAATGCTGAACATACAGGTGCACATAGTTTGTTTGCGTTACACAGTACATTTACATACATTACATTACTGGCTTAGTGCGACTGAAACCGGACTATTAAATGCATGTAAACAGCTTAGTCCAACTGAAATTGGACTATCCGTAACTCCACTAACACACCTAGATAATTTGATTGAAAATCTAACTACTGTTGCATGTATCCACTTAGTCCGGCTGGAGTTGGACTCGCCGTTCTGCGCATGCACCACTTTTTCTTTCGCGGGCTTTCACCCAAAAGAAGAAGGAGATGACGTAGCAGCAGTCTGCGAAAACGCGAAACACAGATTTGTTTAAAAAAGTTTCTGAACAAGAACCGGAACTAGTCAGACGTACTTGGTCAGAACTTCGATTTTCTCTTCTGCATGTATACTCAGACAAGACGAGAAGACCAACTTGACTGGTTAGCCGAGCTATGAGCTTAGCTCGACTACTGCGTGCATGTAAACGCACTGATTGTGTGCTTTTGGAGTAGTACAGATTTAGTTCCAATTCATCAAAGTCAGACAATACTACAAACTAACTAACTGATGGAGGCAGCTGCAGACCAGCAGCTTCCGTGTTGAGCAAGCTAAAAAACTGTTTTCGTAAAAGAGCCTGGTGCTTTGAGAAGAGCATAGATGGGTACTAAGGCCATTAACAGCTTCCCTGTCTGCAGCAAGGTAAAGCGGTGAAAATATTCTAAATATAGCATACACTTAAAATGATATAGTTTTTTTTAGGTGGATCTTTTTGTTATTTGGCTAAAATACCTTCTGCTGCTGCCCCCATCCACAGCAGTACATTGCATAGCTTCTGTGGCGGTACTCTTGCCTGCTTCTCCAAACTGGGACTGACATCCACTTTATGTAATACACTGACTATGGATAAGTATTATACAACCTCACCTCAAAATAACAACAGAACAATCCCTTTAATGCTAATTAGCAAATGGTAACATGCCAACACGCTAAACTAAGATGGTGAATATGATAGACATAGTACCTGCTAGGCATTCAGCAAGTAAGCATTGTCATTGTGAGCATGTCATCACAATTACATTAGCATTTAGCTTTAAGCACCACTGTGCCCAAGTGCTGCCTCACAGAGCTGCTCACATGGCTGTGGACTCTGAGTCTTGCTACAACTGGTGGTGTTTAAATGATAATATGGAAACTGTTGACTCAGTGAGGGCTTTAACAAGGATTACAGAAAAGAACATTGAAAGTATATATAACGTGAAAGTGGGTTGGATTTTGATAAATAATTGATACTTGGAGCAATGCACACACACTCACATCTTCAGGTAAAGACACACTGATATGAGGCACATCTGGGCTAAGAGGGCAGTGACATCGGTCCACCACGTGGTCATGGTACAGTCATTGCTCTCTGTGTGTTTGTGTGTATGTGTGTGTGTGCATGGCCAGCTGGTGTTCCAGATTACACTCAAATCCCCGCTTTGTCGCCCCCACACAAATTATCCCCGTTAGTCCAATGTTCTGTCCCGAGAACTGTCGCTTACCAAAGTTCCCTCATACTCATGATGAGACCATATGGAGAACAAAAAAGATAGGAAAGGATTGAGGTTAGAGGCTGTATGTGTGTGTGTGTGTGTGTGTGTGTGTGTGTGTGTATATGCGCAGGTGGGTGGGTGAAGTGAGGGTGGGGTAAAAGGTAGCAGCGGAGTTGTAAACAGTGATCAGACTGTAAAACAAATGAATTTGTTCCAGCAGAAATCACATTTCACTCCTGAGCTGCTTGTAAAATATTACACTAACCACGAGCTTCATCCGAGTTCACAGAGGTCGCTGTTTCCATAGTAACTCTACCCGCTCCATAGTTGCATGTGGTTGGCAGTCGGAGCGGAGTGAAGTAATGTTAATCTGCTAATAACCAGTGATTGGAGCCACAGGACCACAGTTTTACAGAGTGGAAAATGAGGGAATTTATGTCTCTTACAAAGCTGTGGGGAACACATTAAGTGTTGTACCTGTTGTGTTTTAGCCTGATTTTAAAAACTTTATATTTACTGATATGTCTATGGAGAAAAATCATGAATAAACACAGGATACAGGGCCACGTCTTGGACCTATTCTTTGTCTACGGTAGTGTAACACCCTCGCAGATATAGAATCCAATTTAAGTGAGTGAAAGTAAGACAAAGGGAGAGAAGGCATTTGGAGGTAATGACAAAAAACAATACCAGAAAGAGGAAAATGATAATAAACCAAATTGAAATGAGGCAATTCTTAAATATACCACTCTAAACTTTTGCCCTCTACTCCAGCCAACCACTCCTGTCCTCTCCCATTTAGCCGAACAAGTCGACATCTACCACACACTCCTCACAAAATCACATAAAAAGCAGTCACAAAGGACACATTCCATTCATAGCCTGTAAATTAGCTGCTGTGAGCGAAAACAAAAAGTTGAATAAACAGACTCGAGAAGGACAAGAACCTCGCAGCAACCACCAGTTTCTGGTCTGTCGCCACTTATCCAGTCTGGCATTCCTAGACATCGATAAAAAAAGCCAGGGTGAGGATCTTCTCGGATTCTTAAACTGTTTTCATGCCTCATGGAAATACCCACAGAGAAGAGAAGTGTAGAGGCTGCATTCTTTAGGCAACACAAACACTCGACACTAGCTCTGTACTTAGGCTCCATCCCAGACTGGATTTATTGAAAAACTAATGAAGAATCAGTCTTTTTTTCAGCTGGTCTGGGTGACTGGTGCTACACTAAGATAAGCAGCTACTGGTGGGGGCTATTATCTAACATACAGATATGAAAGGGGCATGTTTCAAGCTTTTTTTTAATTACGTGAACAAACAGAGATGTGGACTGGGTCACATGACATGAGTCACAAATTTGACTTCAGACCCGACTTGACAAAATCAAAAATGACTTGCAACTCCACTTAGACTTTTACAGCAGTGACTTGTGACTTTACTTGGACTTGAGCCTTTTGACTTTAAAATACTTGATACCTTCCCCCAAACCCATAGATGAAAAAAACGATGTTAACTTTGGTGATGTCGCCTACTACATCAAAGTACTCTAGTTACTACTTAACAACTTCTACATTTACATTATACAAAACAAGACAGGATAGAAACATACAAACTCATTCTGCTGTGGTACTGGTTAATAGTGGTATTTGCTATGAAAGACTTACAGTAATTAGCCTAATGATTAAGTTATGGGAGGATGACTTTGGTGAGAGGATTTCATTAGAATCCTGGAGGTTGGTTGTGGTTGGGACCCACTCAGCCTGTCTGTGTGTCAGACAGAATGTTATTCAGTTTAAAATACTTCACAGACTTCACCTGTCAAGGATCAGACTTGCCCAGCTGTTCCCTGAATTTGATACAACCTGTCAACGGTGTAATCGGGACCCAGCAACTCTTTTCCATTCATTTTGACCATGCCCAAGGATAAGATGATTTAGGGTTTAGATTTTTGAGACACTTTCTCACGTGTAATAAAACCACAGACCCAGAGCCAGCGTTGGCAAAATTTGGTGTGGCCCAAAGAGATCTGGGTCTGTCCTGAGCCCAGACACTTGCTTTGGCCTTTTTATCACTGCTAGCAAGGCGTCTCATTCTGTACAATCAATGATGTCATGGCTTGAAGTTGGAAAAGCTCAGATATTCCACTCAAGGATCAGTCAATGAATTCCATCAAATATGGCAACCATTCATTAATTTCTGTAACCGCTTATCCTCTTGAAGGTTGCAGGGGCTGGAGCCTATCCCAGCTGACATTGGGCAAGAGGCAGGATACACCCTGGACAGGTCGCCAGACTATCGCACATAGAGACAGACAACCAATCACATTCACATTTACACCTACAGACAATTTAGAGTCACCAATTAACCTGCATGTTTTTTGATTGTGGAAGGAAGCTGGAATACCCGGAGAAAACCCAAGCTGACACAAGGAGAACATGCAAACTCCACACAGAAGGGCTCCCCCACCCGGGATTCAAACCCCCCCCCCACCCTGGGTTTTGAACCAGGAATCCACTTGCTGTGACCACTACACCACCATGCCGTCATATGGCAATCATTCCTGGACTATTATAACAATGTGTGTACTTAACTTGTTTTAACAAATAAATACAAATCTTAAAAAGCACTCATGTTTTTTTGTTTTTAATTTAATATATTATTGGCATTACATTTAGTGAAGAGTGCATTATGACTTGTTTAAGACTCAAAACTCAAAGTTTAGGACTTGGGATTTGAGTCGAGACTTGAGTGCAAAGACTTGAGGCTTACTTGTGACTTGCAAAACAATGGCTTTGTTCCACCTCTATAAGACATTAGCTTGTCAATTAAATAAAAACAAGGTGCAAAGCGCCTTTAAATGTGTATTATCTTGTTGCAGGTAATCTGAGAGAAAGAAGACCACTGAATTGAGAAACACTGAGTTGCATTTGGAGTCCAGTTCTTTTTCTTTTTTTTCTTTTTTTTGTAAATCCAGTTTCGCTTCATGTACATCATTCTGTTAGCGCCCAGCTGCGGTTTGAATCTATGAACGTTTTCCTGGATTAAAGAAAGCCACACTCGCTCGTTCTTTCTCACTGACCTCCTCCACTGTCTACAGTCTTACCAAGGTCATAAAATTGTCTAGGCCTGGGCACAACGTGTGTGAGACATGGTCGGTTGGTGGAGACAGCCCTGGCAGTGGTCTGCCTTAGGTATTACCTCATGTCCTTTAGCCAGTTAACTGCTCATGTTAATGTGCATGGGAGAGAGCGAGGACTCGCTCTACCTCATATTTTATACTCTGACGTCAGTTAAATGGATGTGGTTTGGTGACACACACTCTCATAATGGCTAACTCCTGTCTCCAATGTAGATAACATCCTTGTGATCTTAACTCGGCTCTATCACTGGTGAATTATGTGGTTATATACAGTATATGTCCACACACACACACACACACACACACACACAGAGTCCTGAGTTTCTCTGTGAGCCAAACCATGAGTATGAGCTTTATAATGATACTCTCTGAGGCTCACCCAGACACACACACACACACACACACACACACAACCGCTCTGCTCTATATCACACTGTACAGAGCCTGTACTAAGCAAACAAGAGGAGGGGTTGTTGAGTTCATTGCTGGAAAAAAGAAAAAGTGTGTTTGTGTGTAGTCAGTACTGTGTACTGTATGAACACTACGGAGGTCAATTTTTTGTTTTAGTGTGATTGCATTCATTTGCAAGAACTAACAACTTTACAGCATTAATGAATACTTCACCAATCATTTTTATGTCAGTTACTCACCATCTGTAACGTTGAATTCATAAAGAAAACTTTGTTTTTCTCACATGCCTCCACAGCAAACAAAGAATCCAAAAAAGGGAGAATACGCATTATGAACGGGTGTAGAAGGTGTCTGAGTTTAACAACAGCAAAACTATATCAAAACATTAATGCTCTCACACAACTCATGCAGTATAATCCACGTTTCATTTATCCAGTTGTATCCTCACTACTTTCCAACCACGCACATTTTTTAACATTACCGTTTACAACACTTTCACATGAATCTGGTGCACCAAAGTCTGGCCCGTGGACTGACTTAAAATGACCCAGTATTGGTTGATCAAGGAAGTTCATTTAGCATTTTTTCCATTTACCTGACACTGGCAGAATTATCACACAGTTTGGAGACATGCACCAAGTAGGAACTACGCTGGCCAGATTAATGTGATGATAAATTGGCAAACAAATGGAAACACAGCAGCAGACATTTCAAGCAGGTAGCACACATGTCCCAAGTCCAACAATGGTGGAAAGTTTAATACTTTTTTACTGAAAGATGAAACAGTTGTCTTTATCTTATTTTTTATGTGAAAAGCAGTTGGCCCCCAGGTATTTTCACATTCTCTAATGTGGCCAACATTCAAAAAAAATTTGGACACCCCTGACATAAACTGTCTCATGCACAGATGAGTGGTGCGTAGGGTTGAGCTGAATACTTGGATGAAACAAGTATCCGATACGAGTATCATACGAGTAAAAATTTGTCTCAATATCTGTATTTGTGATAAAGGACAATTCGAATTTAGGTAGCTGTGTTCAGTCTCTTACTTTTGTGATCAAACATGATCTGTAGCCTAATTCTAAGATTGTTCTATAAATATTTCTCTAATAAAAAATAAATATAGCAACTTCTGATCAACCCACGTTAATTTTAGGCTTGAAATGACAACTTCTGGTCAGGGCCCACCCACTTCCAATTTAAACTCCACCCACTTCCACCATAAACCCCGTCCACCTAAAGTACAGGTACGGATACAGATGACTTAGTTGCTTCAGCAGATACAGATACAGATAATGGTTTACTCGCTCATCCCTAGCGGTGCGCCTTGGCAGCTCAATGGGATGCACAAGTAGAGTTTAAAAATTGTTTATGTGGCAGTGTTTTAGATAGTAAGGCTTTAGTGAAAATGCATGTTTGGGAAGTACTGAGCATATGACTGGATAAATGAGAATTGGATTATATTGCACGAGTTGTGTGAGATCTACGTTTTTGCTGTAGTTAGACACAGACCCTGTTAACTTCAGTTCATCAGAAATGTTCTTGGTTTTTGGATTCTTCGTTCACTGAGAGAGCATACGAGAAAAACAAAAGTTTTCTTCTTGAATTCAACATAATACATGCTGAGTATACAAAAGATCATTTTGTGGGTGAAGTGTTCCTTTAGCCTCATGACTACACTGTACAGTACTGTGGCCAGGCCGGTCCCAGGGGTGACATTCAGCTGTTACTGTGGCAATCGGCTCTGGCTCTGAAAAGCGCACCATGGCAACAGAATGACCAATGAAGAATCCAGACTGAAGTCGGCCAACTCGGCCTCGTGTAAAGAGTAAATGTTCCTATTAATTTGTAACCCTGCCAGCTAGTTCTGGGTGGGACTGTGGCAGGAAATTTAACACCAAATAGCTTTTCAGGTAACACTTAAAGCAAGGACAGAGGTGTCCTGCGCTTGTTTTCACTCTTTTCCCAATGAAATAAAACATTACACTACCTGGAAATGAGCCGACCTGCTGGCCCGAGAGATGTTTCTGCCGCTTCGTTACAAACCGCAAATGACTTGAGGAGGCGACATCATTTGAGTGGAAAGAGAGGCACGATTTCTTTGAGAAAGTCAGCATTGCGTCATGCAGCGCTTACGCATGCAGCAATTGCTAAAAGCTTCACTGGGTAAGAGAAATTACTTGACTAAGGATATCAAATCTGAAATCTTTTTTATCTGAGTGCCAGTTTGCTTTGGTGAAGATGTAATCGTAAGCTAATGGCGACTGTTTTTTGTCTCATTCGTCTAAGGGAAAGCTGAAAGCTAATCCTGTCTCTGTTCCTGATTGTGGTGCCAAGAAAACACTCTTAAAAGTGGAATTCCTGTTAAAAAAGATCATTGGAAATTTTTTGCTAATAAGGCATGATTTTAACTAGAGCTTGGGATGGGGCCTGATCAGCGGGAGAGTCGGCTGTGGAGAGTTGCGATGGTAAAGGTAGAGAACAGATTGAGGGAGGGCAGGAAAGAATGAAAAGGAGAAAGAGAAGAAGAGTAGATGAAGAAGGCAAGAATCGTGTTGTTGCACACTAGGAGTCTTCAGCTCCTCAAGGCTGTACTTAAACTAAATGATGCTAACGCTTGCTAATTAAACATACTGCTAACGTACCTAAAAACCAGGCAGCCTGCGAAGAACTAGTTTTTATTCCTCTTGTATCATATGCCAGTGATTTACAAGGTGCCCATCAACAATAGCGAGTGGGAAACCAGAACACGTTTGAACATTAAGACTGACTTTGCTAAATGTGTCAGGGAGATTTAAAACATCCTGGAAGTACTTTCTGTACTCAGTGACCTTCTCATCTTCTCTCCACATTTGACCAAATATCTTATCTGGGGCTTTTTAATATAAAGGCACCCCGCATTAAAACTAAGCCACGTGCCTAATATGAGAAGAGGAGAGATTTTTTACCATCTCACACACACGAACACATCAGGAAACACTCCTATCGAGCTACAAGGATGTGTCTGGGTGCGAGCTGCGGTTCTGCTTTTTATCTGATTTATGGCGTCTAATATGAAGCAGGTGTGAGCTGGCTCAACGGGATGGAGACAGGCCAGCCGAGGTGTTAGCCAGCACAGGAACGCCAGGAGTGAATGAGACGGAGAGACAGATGGAGGAAAGGATGACGGGATGAGTAATGGATACAGATGACTGAAGCATTTTCAGACTGTGGACATAATAAAAGACTTTAGTTTGGAACATATTTACCCTGTTTACACTTGGATTTAAAATGCATCTTGTCAAGAGTGGATAGCACTAAATACAGCTGTTAACAACTACCAAGGTGCATTGTGATGCGATCACTCAAACCACTTGCCAAAGTGGTCTGGGATACACTTGACCTCTTATTTTTTGTAGTGTAAATGCTTTTGTATCCTGATGTGTCTCCCACAAGAGTTATTTCTGAATTCGAAAAATGATGCCAATGTGGAAGTGCCTTAAACCTTCATTCTTTCTAATGGCCAGCAGGGGGCGACTTCAATAGTTGTAAAAAGAAGACTGATTGTATAGTCTACGAGAAAGATAATGACCCTACTTGGCCATCACTTGATGTATTACCTCAGTAAACACCTGGTTTTGGTCTCAATCACTAGTTTCAAGTCTTGTTCAATACATCATTATGTTTATTTAGTAAATCATGGCCCCATTTAGAGTAAAATAGACGATAAAGAAGGGTATGCTACCACAGCGGTGTACTCAGGTTCTCAGTCAGATCCATCCCTCACTTCTCCACAGCTCCATCCACCCTCTTGTCTGATAATGGTCACTTCTGGCCCCCCCCCAAAATCAAGATGGCGATGGCATAAAACCCAAACTTGAAGCTTCAAAACAGGAGCCTGCAAACCATGTGCACTTCTTTTAAACAGTCGATGATCCCAGACAAGGAGGTAACGGGAAAATTGGTCATCAGTGCAGGATGTGGGGGTTGTTTTGGTGACATCACACCAACACTTTATTACTTGCCCATTTTACGACAAATTGGATGAAGTGTTGTGTGACCATACATTGTTTGGCCCTTTGGATTCTGGTTGGATTCTGGTGACAGCGATATTTTAAGCTAACACAACTGCAAATATGACTGGGGAGAGTGTTAACGTAATGATTGTGTGCAGGGCCCTTTGACCTTCTAGCATAAGTAGGCAGCAACAAAATCTGAATGTAAGTGGTGCACTTGTGTTCATATCACCGAAATGCATTTTAAAACCAAGTGTACGCCGGGTCAGTGTTGGGTTGGGCTTTTTGTCCCTCTGAGATAAATATCTGCACCTACGCATGGATTTTTAGCTTACCACCTACAGTAGTGACCTAACCCAAAAAGCCATGGAGCATTTCATACCGCATTATTTAGTGAAAAAACAAACCCTTCAAATCTAAAATCAGTGGTCCCGGCTGAAAATGAGAAGCCTGCTTTAGTCTGCCGCTGTCTGAAGTCAAGGACTCATTGTTTTAACATTTTGACACGTTTATCCTTGTAAACTGCATATATGTTGTTTGGGAATGGCAAAGCAACAGTGAGGAGGGGGCAAAAAAAGAGCAATTTACTTTTAATCCAAGTTTAACAGTAAACTGAACAAACCTTAGAAGGAGAGCTATATAAAAAAGAGAAAAACACGAGAAAAACATGACTGATGAATGTTGATGGGAAGGAGGAAGAAAGGAGAAGGAGGGCCTACAGCTGTGGGTCATCACAGGTATAAATCACTGCAGGAGGGATGAACTGGAAGCGAAATATGTGGAACAGGGGAAGTGAGTTCCAGAGGGTGTGGATAAAAGCATTTAATGAAATGAAATACTGCTGAGGTACTCACATGATCCCCGGGCTGGGGTCTCATCAGGGAGACCTGGTCGTACCCGCGGCGAAACAGGGCCCAGATAGCATCCAGTTTACCCTGAACAGGACAGAGGAGAGGGGAGAGGTTTAACAGCTGGCTGCATTTGGACGACAAACTCTCCCACACTGCAATCTTAAACTTAATCAAATCCTATTAACACTGTTTCTACTGTATCAGCGAACATTTGGTCTGTGGTCCTCAGCAGTGTGCCTTTAAAGGCAAGAGTCTGCAGGTTTTAATCCCAAACAAACACGGCAGCAGCTGATTCGACTGATTGGTTCTTTCCTCTCTGGTTGAAGCTGTGCTGATTAGTCACTTGGCCGTGTTTTGATTCATGTTTCTTTAACTTAAGACACATGAACCTTAATTCCCCGTGAATCCCTGCTGCCACAAGTAAAGCACTTATCAAAGTGGTTCTTTTCACAAATACAACAATCTGTCAGGGAACAAAGGACAAAACAGTTCAGCAACAGAGTCAAAGAGATTCTCCTTCCTTACATAAGGTGTAACCCTTCATTCATGTGGTGTCGTAATAATCGGAAAAATGAGTTTCCAACAGGGAAAATTCAGTGAACACCTCCTCAAGTTGGAGCAACAACTTGGAAAGTCACCATGATGACTCTGATAGCTGATGTCATATAAGGAGAAACATGGTGGATGAAAGTAAATGTTCGGTTGATGGTAAGGCTTGGTATTGGTCTTCCACTCCTTCAAGGTATTGACCAAAATAACCCAGCGCCAAGAAGCAGCAAAACATCTCCAGTCAAATGATGCCTGCATTTAATCCTTTTTGCACCAACGGTCTGGTGAAGTCAAGCAGTGTATATTTTTTATCAATTCACATAATGCACCAAAATTTGTACATATCCCACCTAATTATGAGCCAGTAAATCATGCACAGGCCACGTCTTTGGGAAGACTGCGATCATGTGACCAATGCACTGACGAGAATAAAGAAGGAAGCAGTCTCATAGGAAGCAGGTTAAGGTGGCAGATGGCTCACAAAACACCAGACTTTCCCCTGGAGACTGGTGTTCAGAACTGTGTGAACTTTGGGTGAACCTTGAGTCATTTTAAGGTACCTCGTCACCATGTTTCTTTTTCTAAACATAACCTACATAACTTTACGAATTTGTGGGATGTCATACAAACCTTTGTCCGAGGACACGTTGACTTGAGAGGAAGGTTCAAGTGTAGAAATACAGAGCTGCACAGGGAGCAATACAACCCAACACACAGTGACCGGTCAGTGTGTAAAGTCACTTTTTTCCTTCAGTTTCTGTTTCACTATGAATCACTGCATTGCTTTTTGGAGTCTGTGTCATATACAAATTACGTTCTTTAAAGCTGTAAGGTAGCAGTGAGTAAGATAACAGTGAGTGCTGCTACTGTATGAAAGACCAGTGGTGCTGTACAGAGCTCTATTGTAGTGTACGATTAAAGCACAAACAGCCCTGACGCCAAGTCCAATAATGGCTCTCTGTCTGGAGAATATGTTACATTACTTTGGTTATGTGTGCACGTTGATAGTTGGTGGACTTTGTGCTTATGCAGCTAATTATACACAAATATGTCCCGAGCAGGCTTTATTCCTCCCTGCTGTCTTGTGAAAACTTTGCAGCTCCTCTCGTGGTGCTTTTCATGTTTTAACTTCAGTTGAAGGAGTTCAGGCTTCTCTGTGGGTTGAGAATATTCTACCACCCGCAGTTATTTGAAACTCGCCAGGCAAGAGCTCAAAAACGCACAGTGGTCAAACTGTAAACAAGGCGGATTTTTGAGTTCCTGAAAAGCTGACATTTTGTTGCAGGGCAGCAAGGATGCACTGAGATGTGTTCTGAAGTTGTATGTGAGAACTCAAATGTCTGAAAGAAGTTGACTGCACATTAAACAGACTTTACCCTCCCAGCTCCCTGGTACAAAGTCAGACTGAACTCGTGTGAATGAAGCAGGTGACTGTCCAGAGAATTCACAAAACACTACGATTTCTGCACCTTACATTTTGCATCATGTCCTTCCTCATGCATGCTCTACCCAGGCTCCACCCCTCACCTAAACCAAACTGACTATTTCCAGTAGGGTACACAGGCAATCTCCTGTTGTAAGGTAACTCTGTGTGAAAGGGGAACTCTGGAAAAAGTCCGTACTTGATTCTCCCGTATTGTTCCGAGGTAATACAAAAAACTGCTTGCGACTGTGCTTACCCTGATGGGCGAGTACCACTTCCGGCTCTGAGGCGGCTTCTTGTTGTGAGGTTTCTTAGGTTTGGGCTCAAAGGGCTCGTACTCCTGCTCTGGCATCTTCACCACAGCATTCTTTGGCTTCTCCAGCTTAGCCCCCTCCTCAGTCGAGCCCTTCCCTCCCCAGCGCACCTGTAGACAGTGGACAGTACATGAATATACAAGAAAATATAAGCAGTGGTCTAATTTCTGTTACTTTTTTGGGGGACTTGTCACCTCCATCCTCTTGATCCCTCCGATTCCTCTTCCTCCGTAATATGAGGCATCCACAGTGGGCCACTTCTTCTTGGGCATGCCATCTTCATCATCTGAACTCTCCTAAAGCACAAATAATTACACAAAAGCGGTCTTTTTTCCACTATTAAATACTTTCTAATCTTGTTAAGATTACTGTGTGGTTGCTTTTTAAAACTGTACTATATAAATCAGACACATTCTTCCTCAGAAGTGGTGGGTAAGTATGTGTGTGTTTTGACTCACAGGCTCAGGAGGAGGTGGAGGAGGTGGTTCTTTAATCACCTGTGGAACAATAAGAGACATTAATCACATCTCAGAGGACCTCCTGAGAGTCTTTATGTTTCTTTTCAAAAAGGACCCCCAAGGTGCTTATTGGCCCTCTGGAGTTCAGACAAACCTCTTTGAAGCTCTCGATAACTGTAATTTAAGTGTTGCTGTTTAAAATCGACCCCTGCCTGAGTGTAGTTTACATTTTCTTACCACAGTGCAGCAGAGAGGCCAGAACCACCACAGGAAGAGCAGAGCCAGCAGCAGGAACAACACCAGCAGGGTGATGAGGAGAATGGTGCCGTCAAACTGGAGAGTAAACACATGCTACATGAGCAACATTGCTACTGTACAGAGAAGACATTCCCACACAGCTGGCCTGTAAGTCGTAGTAGCTCTGCCGATTAATCTGTTGATTATTTTTTGAGTTGATCAATCAGTTATTTGATCTATAAAATATCAGAGAAGGTTGAAAGATGTCAGTAGGTGTTTCCCAAAGCCCAAGATGAAGTCCTGAAATGTCTTGTTTCATCCAAAACTCAAAGATAATCAGTTTCTGTTTTTCAGTTTTCTTTATTCCTTAAAAAATTATTCAAACTGATTAATTGATTATTAGATTAGTGTGCAATTAATTTGATAGCTGACAATCAATCGATTAATTGTTACAACTCTAAGTGGTAGTCGAGGGAAGAGAAGAAATTTTAAAAAGTAAGTGCAGTGTTAATAGTTACAGTAACAGAAGTAGAGGTGGGACTAAAGAGTAGCAGAGGATGTCACACACCCGGTAATAATGCTAGTAGTATTTTCTTCATCACTTCTGTCACTGTAAATATTCATGTTTTTGTTTTTCTCGATGACAGTGGTTAGTGTAAGCTGTGATCCCTGAATGAATCCATCAGTTGCTCACTTTAAGCGAGGCAGGCGTCCATGAGCCAAACGTGGTTCCCATTACGGACCACAGATGAGGATCACATGTGGTTACACTTTCCCCCTATCTATCTCGTGGCAAAGACACGGGGGATTTATCTCATCTCAGCAGTGGGGTCCGTCGTCACTGGGACCTAATTATTATTTCCTCAGAAGTTTCTCAATCAGCAAGTTCTCTATAACTTTCAACAGCTGACAGGCAGAATTTGTGAATGGTTTAGCGAACCACAGATAGTGACCACATCTGCGTCTTGTAACTCTTGCACATACAATGCGTGTGTTTTCTCAGGCTATATGGGCACATTTTGTGGACTACAAAGGCTTAAACTGCTCAAAGTGGCACAGTGTGAGGATTTGGGGAGGGGTTTGTTTTCACTCTTGATCTATCCATAGACTTTAGCGTGCATGTTGTTTATTGGTCCAGGCCTACCCATCACAAGTTAGCAACTTGTTGTGCCTCCTTGAGCCTGGTGTGACTTCAGCCTATATGGTTGAGTTTAGTGGTGAGAAGCGGCTAATTGCAATGGTATGTCTAATTGAGCCCTGTATATCATGAACCACAACATAGCAGTCTGAATTCACAGTGTTTTCATGGCTATGATGTCACATGGACTGAGGGAGAACAGCTTCAAAGAGCATGTTTCTTTTTGGCTGGGTGGGAATCTGCTGTGGCTCCGGCCCATATGCTCCAACATACGTGTTTTATTTTGTTAAATTGCTTTAAATTGTCTTAAATTGCATCTTGTTTAATCTTGGTTTGTAGGGAATGAAGCTCCACCCGGCTTCACGCTGACTCAGTTATATACATTCACACACCTGGGAGGATTAACATGGAGGTGCTCCAACTGCGGGGTAAAGTTTTGCACAAGGGTACTTCAAGGACAGACTACTTGTCTTTCACTTTCACAACCCAAATCTTGAGACTTGAAGCGGCAGTCTCACAGTCATGAACCCTCTTCTCTAACCTTTTGTCTCCTGCTCCCCCCCCCCCCCCCCCCGGGGCTTCAGAGTCTTTTTTGGGTGGATTGCTACTATACGCCCCTGTGGTTTGGCTCCCGAAAAAAAAAGAGGGAAAATAACAAAATTGAGAAAGGGAAGATGAAAGAGAGAACGGGGAGTACAGAGACTGACTGCAGAGAATAAAATAACAAACTTCTAGGAAAAGGGACAAAGTTGGAGAGGACAGAAGAAGCAGAAGGAAGAAGGGTGGAAACCACATGCAATACGCAAAGTAATGGGAAACCCCTTTTATCACATTACAAAACACTCAAAATAACAAGAGTATCTTAAGCCATATTAACTCCAAATTAAAACAGTACTTCTCACACTGCATGATGTTTTTTGCATTACTGCACTATAATGCAACTCCAAGAGGAACTGTAGAGAAAAACAACTTCTATCTGTTTCAGCCATCAGACATGTTTATGAATGCTTGTAAAATTGCAAGAGTTTTAATTTATAAATTTAATTTTAATTAAATACTGAGTAATAAGATCCAACTGAACCACACTTTGAATAATATTTAATACTAATGTAGGCCAGACAGGGCCTATTATGCTTCTCCTTCTTTTCTGTCATAAACATTATGTTATAATTTCAGATGTTCATATTAAACGTGCCCACAGTTTTAAATAATGAGGTAAACATATGTAAACCTCAGGCCTTTGACTGTTCTGAATACTCTGTTCTCAACTGTTTTATCTACTCTCACAACCAGCTGATGTCAGCTCCTGACAGATTTCTTTACATGGCAATCTGCTCCAGGCACGCTACAACAAGTGGTTACATTACATACACTGCTACATGTAGCTACATACTAACGTAAGGGAAACATGTAATCTTGGTTGCCAGTGCTGTTAATATCTTCCCAATTTCAGATCGTATTCCTGCTTGTAATCGGTTATTCAGACTTCAGCCCAGTTGTCAGAAGAAAATATTGGAAATTGTACATTTCTGCACACCAGGAATACATTATGTTTGGACATTTCACTCATATCATATCAGTGTTTGTTAAGGGATGTAGCATACTAGCTGACAAGACACTATTTGAGACCAACAAACAACAAAACCACTAATGATTTATCAACCTGTCACTGTTTTTCCCTCAGGGATAGTGCCATGAACAGCGGTTGTTTTGTTACCAAGACATCGCTGCATTTCCAACTGGGATTTTGGCCTTTAAACTGGGGATTTTAAGCCAAAACATGATTTTTTTTCCTAACCATAACCAAGTGGTTTTTGGTTACACTTTAACCACAGCATTGTTTATATCTAACATTTCAACGTATCTGCTACATAAGAACGTGCCAATGTACAGTAACATATCTGTAATTTACAGAAATGTACAACACCAACATTTTTTCTGGCGACAGGGTTGGAAGATTTTGGTTTACAAGCTTTTATTGGTGATTATTATCATGATTAAAAAATGCAGCTATTTCTGTTACAGTCATTCCCTGGTTGTAATGCAGAGACACCAAGATGCAGAAGACCCGGAAATGTTGATGAATCCAAAATACAAGGATAAACCTGAAAATGAGTATTGTGGGTCCCCTTTGAATGTATTAACAGATTTATAAAAGCTGCCACTTACACACTCTGTGGTGGTGATGTGCACGTTGCTGCTGATGAAGGACAGACCGTCGTTCATGCTCACTTGGAGATAAATCACCCTGAAACAAAACAACAGACATATTCAGGGCAGGTCAGTACTATTTCGTCATGTTGGGATGTAACAATAAAAACAAGCATGTTTGAAGCAGTTTATTTAGTCTGAAACATTTCCTCCTCAACCTCCATTTGTTTGACCAGGATGATGTCACTTGAACTTGGGTTCACACCAAATAACGTCACCAAACCGCCTGCAAACTGTGAGGTAGTTTGTTAGAAGTCAGAATGTAATTTGAACCAACAGGAAACAACCACAAAACACAAGGGACTATGAGAGGTAGAACAAAGAGACGTCTAGGCTAATAATCAGATTCAGTTATTTTTTCAAAGGCTGCTGGACTCAGATTGGTGTTCTCTCTCAGCTGCCAAAATCTCCAACCTGGCAGAAGAACATGTTACCAAAACTGTGCCCAATAAATGAGCTACTCAGTGAGTCCAGTGGCTTTTGTTTACGAGCCCTGTTTCACATGTAATTGAGTTTTCCACTGTGGCTGAAATCCAAAGGAGAATAAACAAACTGTAGGTGTGATCGTGTGACCTACTGAGCCGCACAGCAGGCACACGAGCCAAAGCAGGACAGATGAACTTCAACGAAATGGGAAAAAAAAAAAAACCACAACCTGCTCGTTCAGATTTTGTTTTTATGGTTCTGGCCGAGTTGTGTATTTTTCCAAGACATGACACCATACTAATTTCACTCTCAGGAATGAGAACAATCTCTGCTACAGTCTGTGATCTCCACTTGGTGCTACAAAATCACTTCCTTTCATGGAATGTAAAATACACCAAAGTAAAACTTCTTTCCTCTCATACATAAGGGATAAACTCCTTGTCAAAACATGTCTTTGCCCGTCCTCCAGTCCAAACTCCTCTCCTAGCCTTCGAAGATTTTTGGAACAGAGTGAGTCTTTCTTGATGGTCTGAAGGATCCCTTCCTCCTCTGAGTGAGGAAAAACAATTCTGAGAATTTCACGTGACCTCCAGTGGCCTTCTTGGAGCCTGTTCTCGTTAAGATCTTCAAAACATGTGGATAAAAGGTATGCATCTAAAAAAAAACACCCCCTGCTCTTAGTCAGTGGAGGACCAGGTGGATGTGAGAGAGGTCTGGCAAATGGAAAGCAGGTCATTGACCGATAAACCTGTCTTTACTCTGTCTCAGTGAGCTGTCTGTCTGGTTTAAACAAAAGGAGGGGGGAAAGAGAGAAGAGCTCGGTTGGTGGGTGAAGTTCATGATCAACAGCAGACGGGCCTTGTTGACAATAAACAGCTGGGCTCTAAGGGACTGAAACTTCAAAACAGTCTAAGAGCCAAAGAAAGAGCAGTTTCTGTTAATGTTTTTGTTGTATCTCTGAGTGGTTCAATGCATTAGTGTGAGCAGGTAAAAGATGTGACCACCTACATACAGCACAGTATGGCCATATGTACCTGGATGAAAATCATCCCTTAAATCAGTGGTTCCCAATTGGTGGGTTGCTGTCCAAAAGTGGGTCCCAACACAAGGGTTTCACAAACATGTCAAGTTTGTCAAACACACATTTCATTTTAAAGTGCAGTGAATTTCCAGCTCAGAGCATTTATTTTAAGTGTCATTTCCTGCTGTAGAGTGAGTGACTAAACGGCTACTTGACAGAGACAACAAAGTAGCACGACTACATGGCCAAATGCAAGTATGATGCTGAACTGTGTGGACCTTGAAGTGATGACTAAGGAGAAACCTGGACCCTGTGGTTGGACCAGCTGGAATCCACTGCCTTAAATTTAAGTTAGGGTTTAAGTTTAGGCAACTAAAACGTGGGTGCTAAGATCACACAACTTTGGATACAGTTTGGTATAAATGGCATACATAAAATAGTAGTGAAATAGCACTGGAAAGCATTTCATGACAAATTTTAGGTTCTATAAAGGGGGCCTATTATGGATTTCTCTATAGTGTCAAATAATGAGGCAAACTTATGTAAAGTTGATCCCTGTAAGAAAAAACCTCAAACCTCATTCTGTTCCTGTTTCTTTATTCTTTCGTGAGAAAATCACATTAGCTTGTGACAAATTTCCGTATATGGTCATCTACTCCAGTCACACTACTGCCGGTGTTAACATTACATACACTGCTACATGTAGCTACGTGCTAACGTCAGGGAAACAAGTAATCTTAGTTGCTGACGTTGTTAATTTCTCCCCAATTTCGGATCATATTCCTGCTGTAACATATCTGAATGTATTTAGTAGCTTGTATTGGTGATTTTTTGCAGCATAAAGTTCCGCTATACTCCATTTCAGTCATTCCTCAGCTGCAATAATGGTGCAGAGGCAGCAACAGTGCAGATGCGGAAGACCTGGTAATGCTGACCAATCAGAGCAGACTGGCCTTTTTTCAGGAGGGGGGCTTTAGGAGACAGGTCCTGTAACAGATTGTCTCAGACAGAGGGTGAATGCAGATGTTCCAGCACAGACAGTATGAGGTAAACAAATGTTTTTCAAACATAATAGCATGTAAACATGTTCTAGTTGGAACCCAAAATACAAGTATGAACCTTAAAAGGAGCACAATAGGTCCCCTTTAATACCACCGCAGCATTATTTGACAACCACAGTGGACCTTAATATCTATTCATGGGTGTAGCTTAAAGCATGAGGCTAGTGTTACTCTCTATTTGTTTTACTGTCGACAAATCCCATGAAAGGCCCAAAACAAAAGTATGTTAGTTTGTCTCCCAATAACCGTCTAACCTCTCTACTCTGTCTCTTCAAGACATGATTATTTAAATTTGGGTCACACATGTATTGTTTTGTTTTTAGAGATCTTGGCTGTCGTGTTATAGCAAAACTTACTCAAACAGGAATAAATACAGCATCTGTCTGGGGCTGTTTTTAGTGGCGGATTAACACAGATTTGGTTCTCTAGTGAGTATTTCTGTCAGGTGAATGCGGGATTGAGTCAAAATAAACTACAGCATTCTTTGTAACAAAGGAACATGTTTCATTAGGACAACAATGGAGCTTTGTGACAATATGATATAACAAGCTCTGGCTACACAGGCAATAAAACACTGCCAGCCTTATAATTAAATCTTTTACTGGATATATTTCTGTCAGAAGAATGCCCAGAGACCTGGAACAGAAGAGAGGAAAGAGCCAGAGACAACTGACCAGTGTGAATTTGAGGATGTGGAGGAAATAAAGTAGTTAGGAGGAAGTGTTAGTTGTAGAGCACCCTGTCTGACAGCTGTTAGGCGCGGAAGTAAAACAGACAGGGCCAGCCGTCCAGTCATGAACACACACAGACACACTTACAAGGGACATAGCAGACACAACACTAGAGTTCGTCTGCTGCTCATAAGGCGGTGTGAATCAGCCCAGCTTTAAAAACAAATCTACATTAAAAGACTTCAACAGGTAGTGTGACATTTTTACTTTGTGTGTTCTTCTGTATAACCGGTGACATAATGTCATATCCAGAGAGGCAGAGAGACTAATTTCTATACACAATCTATGTGACAACAGACCAGAATGCAGCGCAGCAGTGATAAAGTTTGGGGTTTTAAACATATCTGTCAGAGATAAATCAGTTTCATGACAGAATGGCTGTTAATTAGTGAAAAACTAACTTTCCGAGTCTAGGTATTAATGGATCAAACACTCTCTGAAGGTTTTCCACCCTGCCGAGAGTCATGCTGCATACAAATATATGACCACACACACATGAAAGACCGGGCTAGCTGCTACATGGCTTTGATCAGCCAGAGTAGACTGTTGAAAGAGAGTGAAAGACTGACAGGGGATGAAAGAAAGTTTCTGTGTGACAGAGACAAATAAAAGACAGATACAGACAGAAAATGAACAGACGGCCAGAAAAAAGAGGGGTGGGTGAGGGGGCTGGAAACAACCAGCAAGGCACAGCAGATGGTGAAAAGAGCCACCGTGGCACCAAAATTAAAGACAAGAGGTAGAGAGAAAGGGAAGGGGGAGGAGAAAAAAGATAAGTGTGGGATTGGAGAGTCAGGGGGTTAAGTGTTAAGGGGATGGAAAGTTTGAGAGAACTAAGGCAAGATTAGAAAATATATACAAAGGCAAATCCGGCTTAATGGGACGTTTAATGGAAGCGAAGGCACACGATGTACCCTCAGTTTTACGACCTTTCTGCTAAGGTATCAATCAAAACTTCAGTCATCAGTCCAGGTTGTTTAAATCTCTCCTCACTGCCGTTAAAATCATATTCTCTCTCTTTCCACACCACTGACAGGTCAAATAATACATTAAAATTATAACTTCTGTGGGAGACTAAGATGAAGTTATTTGTATTATAATTATAGAAGTATACTATGACCATCACAAATACCATTACAAGTCAAGAAACTGTGTGAAAAGAGGGTCTTATATGGGCCAACAGGCCTTCTCCTCCCCTCTTTGTCTAGCCATGCAGTTTAAAGTCTTTAACCACCGTCCACTGAACCTTGTCCTCTGTGGCCTGTTGTACTTTTCTTCCCATAAAGACTTAGGTTAGAGAGGTTTGTGGATTGTTGATCTTGGAACGTGCTTGAGCTCTAAAAAGAGAGCACAGCCAGCTGATGAAGAGCGACTCTGGCCGCCGCTCGGGTTGCACCAAAAAGTTGTGTGACTGTCATTTGGTAAACGCTGGAGTATACCAACCCAGGCTGTCTTAGATTTCACATCCCGCCGCCTCTGTCTTTTCCTCCAGTGAGCCAGAGAGCACTGAAGTGATTGAAACACACTGTCTTTTAATGCGTGTGTCCACAGACCTGATCCTTAACTAACAAATACAATCCACTGTAATCAGATCTACTTAACTAAGTCTGAAGCCAGCAGTGTACGTCAGCTCAGGTCAAAATGTGTGTTTTCTCACAGGCAAAATGACCGGTTACCAAACAAAGGAGCACTACATTTGGGTATAATAAGAACAGAAAATATTATACAGTCCCATTAAAGTTTGATTTGAGACCTGGTATCAGGCTCTTAAATGCACGAGTTTTCTCAACAATCATTCAAAGTACATGTACCAAGTGACAAAACAGTACAGGTATTTAGGGACAGGCACTGTATTGACTTGTATATGGTACATTGGGACATTGTTGTGTATTAAACAGTAGTTTGAAAGCCTTTCATTTGATTTTTTTTCTAGCCAATTTAGGGCACCACAACAAGCTTTAAACACAACATGGACATATTATCATCTTACTAAGTTGCTAAGTCCAATCCAGACCAAAAATTCACAACGAAACCACTTCAACACCACACTAGAACACCTAAGAAAGTTCCAGAGGTGTGAACTGGCCCTTCTGGCTTATGGTGTCACCTGCGACACAGCTTGTCAAGTCACCAGTGTTTGTTTTTACAACGTAAGGCATGTCACCTATTTCAACAGCCAATCAGCTTGTGGCAAAGTCAGCTGGTCAAGTCAGTTACAAACTGTCAGCAGACGGTGTGTTCATTCGCTGTGGCATTCTCTGACAACAGCTTCCCATTCTACTGACCCTGAGTCTGTGCCATGTACGTGCCAAAGCCAAAAGTTGGAACAGTAGTACAAAGAGTCATTGCTATGCAGACGATACACTGTCTCAACTAATGGCATTGGTTTAAACTGACCGGTTTCAGAACATCCCAGGCTGGCACATTGTGAGGAGTTGTAAGTGTCAGCTCATCTTGATACAAATCTTTGGTCTGAACAGGGTTTTGTTGCGAACATGCTGGCAAACAGTGTCTGCTGTTTGCTGCTGGACAGGTAGCACACAGTGCGCTTTTAGAACTTTTATTGCAGAAAACAGCTTCATGCTGCAGCTGTAAATGACTGATATGAGCAGTGAGACTGAACCAAAACAGTATAGCTGTGGGTCATAAAACTAAAACAATGAGATGAAAAATGCTAAAATGCCCTATAAAGCTGAGACGAGCTGCAAAGCTGGCTGATAATCCTCTGTGGGTTTGTCACTAGAAACTGCCCCTTTCACATTATACATACAAATTCTGATCTGAAGTCAATGAAGAACAAAGAAACAACAGATAAATCTCAAATACCAATGATTAAGCAAGTCACTTTGGATTTGTACGTTTCTAGTCTTGACTTACTTGGTGTCTATGTAAGCCAAAAACCAAAAGTCTCCAGTTGTTTTCAGTGCTGTGTTCTAATTCGGGACAGAAGCAGGACAAATGCATGAAGGCTTTACCACTGCATGTGCTGGCATGGCTACAGAGCCCCTTATATTTTGCTAAGCTGCTCTGGGATCTAGAAAAGAGGAATGTGGCCACGGATGGGGATCGTAAAAGGAGCTAATGTATGGCAGGCCTCTTATGGTCTGTGCCAGTACACATGTGTATGCATACATGTGTCTCTCTGTGTTTGAGGCAAAGAATGTGATCTAAGATGCGTGTGAAATCATAAAAGAGAGTAACCTACTTCCCAACTTCATCGATGACAGGAGCTGGACACAGTAAGAATGTGTTTTCTACACGTGCCGGCTTTTCATCTAGGAGGCAAGGACAACACGAATAAATGCAAAATTGACTCCTTCATCTGTATTATTGTTAAGACTGAAAATGACCCAAACAGAGGCTGATATAAACTTTGTTTCAAACAAGTTGGCTTTACATGAAAGAACAAGTGTAGGTGTACTCACTGACTGTAACAGTGTCGTTGATTTTGAAGCTGCAGAGCACCTGGTTGATGTTCCTGGCGTGGAGAAATCCGTTTCCTCTCACCACCACTTGGAAAGACTCTGGTTACACAACACAGATTGACATTTTTACGCTCTCTGGCAAGCAAGATGATATTCTATACTGTATGTATTAAACATGATTTCGGTCATCATTTCCACGACCAGTTACATTTCACACCCAGCATGGTTACATGGGCAATATTTAAACTGTGAATGGCTTCCTACATTAATTCAGTGTATTTGTCTGTATAAGGACAGTGACACTTGAGCTAGGATATTGGCCCCAGTCCTCAAATCAGCATGGTCACACTGCAAGCTTTAGTGCTTTATGATTATGATCCTTTTTTTAAAAGTGGCCAATATCAGCTCACGGTGTGAACCGGTCATGGTCCTGAACTGACCCACATGCTCAAAAGAGCAATAACAAAGAAGTCAATCACAACAGGGTGAAGTAAACATGGAGACCACTGAAGTCAGTGTACAGCTTCATTTATAAGTTAATGTGCAGCGGAGGCCAGCGGAATGATGAGGAGATAATAAAAAAGACAAAGAGAAAGAGAGCTAAATGTTTAAATATGGCTCTTTGTGCAATAACGGTGTGTGTGGGTGTGGAGTCAGAGCCAGAAGTGCTGGGATTGTGATGTGAATGGCTTCTCTAAAACAAATTTCAGCCAAAATTTCAGGATGTCAAGGGCTACTTTTAACTACATCTGTCAGCACCTCTTTACAAGACTCTTGCGGCAACACACTCAGTTCAGGCAATCCATCTGTAAGTGATGTAAAAGACACATGAATTCGGATATGGTTGTTCAGACTGAGAGCGCAATGCAAAGAAATTAGACCTGTATCTGATTTTAGGACTATAACAGATTTGAAGAGGACAGATTCCCAGTCATTTGCGGCGTTCACATGGATATAAATAAAACAAATCTAAGTCACATATGAACAAAAAAAAAAATCAGATTTGGGCGACTTTTTCCTGCAGTCTGAACATAGCTTAAGAATGTTAGTGTGGTTCATTTGAAAACACAATGAATGCAGAAAATGGCACTAAAATGTGTGTTTCATTCATTTATCATGTTTTTTAAATTACTTTTACTTAGTGTAAATGTGCATGTACAGTAAATGGGCTTCTATGTATTTAACTTCAAATATTGCAATGTTGCCTGTAACACAGGGAAAATACTCAGCTATAAATACATGAAGATAAGACTGAACTGAACATTCCTCACAGCAGGCCAGCGACTGCTATTCAGTCTCAAGAGTAATATTTTATCTCATAAAGAGCGAAAGCAATTCAATAAAAAAACAAATGCAGATGTAAGAAGCCGTAAAAGTCCCTCTGCTCTCGCCAGAAGTGTTTAATCAAATTTTATCTGTTCATTTGTGCCTTTTAATGTCCATTTAATGTTCCTTTAACTGTCATAATCTTTCTCTTGGCTGGACACTAAAGGATTTTGTCCATTTTACATTTCAGCTGGAGCCAATATCACCACCGCTGCTCTCTCACGGCCAGTCCTTTTAATGACACCCTATAATATTATCCCCACAGCACGACCCTGTCCCCATAGGTTTCCTGTAAGTGACCTGGATGCCCATATATGGTAATTTTTCAGCCTGGGATTGTCATTACTGGAGTGAGGGAAGGGGAGACGGGGCACCCAGCCAGAAATTAATACAGTTCAAGAAATGATGGGAGGCTGGCACCGGTGTGGGTGACACAGCAGAGATGCAGTGTGTATGCATATGTGTGTGTGTGTGTGTGTGTGGGTGTGTTTCTAACTCCCCACCTCCTGCACACACACTGGAGGGCTCAGCTGCCAAAATCTCAATGCAGGACTTCTTGATGATCTGGAGGGGAAATGAAGACAGCAATTATTTTGTCTACACATATACTAATGCTGGCCTGGAAGTAACAGACAGGTTTATCAAATTTAAAGAAATACTTTCCCCCCCAAATGATTATGAGTATATCAAGTATTCACCCCATGTTACATTGAATTTCTTAAGAAAACTTTTTTTCCGCGCATGCCTGGGTCAATGAAGAATCCAAACACTGAGAAAATTCTTAGGGAATTTAAGTTATAGGGGGCCGTGTTAAATAACAGCAAAACGATATCAAAATATCCATTTACAAACTCTCACACAATTCTTGCAGTGTCATCCAAGTCTCATTCATTCAGTTGTATACTCAGTACTTCCCAAACACATGCATTTTTGCTACAACCTTACCATTTAAAACTGAACTGAAAGTGAAGCTCATCTGCGCTCTCTTTAAGCCAGACTCCACCGACAAAAACAGTAATTTTACAGTAATGACCACAGGAGCTGCTGGTCTACCACTGCCTCGCTCAGTTAGTTAGTTTTGTGTGATTTTGGTGTTTTAAAGGGTTTATTGGATTCACCAAAGTCACACAATAACACATTAACAAAACACCAATCACAGCAGTGGAAAACCATGAGCTCCAGTGTTCACTGAGGTAAAATTACTGTAATTATCAATGGAGCCTGGCTTTGAAGAGATGGAGAAGTATCACTTTCAGTTCTGTTTTAAACACTAAGGTTTTAGCGAAAATGTATGTGTTTGGGAAGTACTAAGCATACGACTGGGATTATGAGAGCTGGATGATACTGCACGAGTTGTGTTTGAGTTTGTAAATGCAGGTTTTTGGATTCTTTGTTTACTGGAGGCATGAGAGAAAAGTTTTCTTTGAATTCAATGTAACACAGGCTGAATAATTCAAATCTAAATGGTCATTTGGGGTTGAGGTATTCTTTTAGCAAGCTCAATAAACATGTTCTAGAGTTCTCTAAGAATTAAGTAATTTCCTTAATCATATGCTATGACTGTGCATCCATCTATACTGTGCTTATTTTGACAACTATGGTCACATCAGTATGCTCCACTATAATGTTGTGAAGTAGTAAATCTGTAATATTATAATTGTAAACTGCATGTGCTGTGTGAGATTGGGAAGCCTAACAGCAAAGGAACAGTAACTGCAGGGGGCGGAGCTTATTAGAGGATGTTATGACAGAAAAACTTTATGCTAACAGACTAACAGAGAAACTGATAAAATATTAGCTTCTCTCATTTTGCAAGTTGCAGTTTCCTCACTCTGCCCGTACTGTACTCTCTGAATATGTGCATGTGTTTCATGAGCCCAGTGTACACAAAGACTTACAGTTCTGCCTGGTGCATATAAAAAACAGTGTTTATGTACTGTTAGAGTTGAATCTTCATCCAAAACAGCAACAGTTTGCTATAAATCAGTGTTACATTTTAATTCTAGCATATTGCAAACCAGTTTAGAGACTGGATGGCTGATGAAGAACAAGGTTTCCTGTTTATTCATACTAGACTGTTTTCTAAAGTCCCGAAACCCAAGGGAGTAATAAAAGGTAATTGTACCAATGCAAGACAGTCTCAGGATAAATACACGAATGTGGACGTCCGCTGTTTGTGAGCTTCAGCTACAGGAATGCTCCCCTGCACAGAGAAGAGTTTATTTACCGAATCAATGACTCCCCGGAGGGCGTGGAAACCGCCCAACACAGGAAACACGTGCTCGATGGTGTCTGCAATGGTGGCCAGCTATAGAGAGAGAGGGAGGTAGAGATGGAGATGTGGATGGAGGAAAAAGGGGAAAAGATTTAAGCAACTACATTAAATAACTCACAAAAAAGATTAATGAACAATTGACTGGATAAGTAACATTGTGGAAAATTGTGTTCTCTGTAACTGTGGTTATGGCTAGACATGACATTGAGTGGCTGATGTTTCATAGCAGGCTGAAATCGACCTCAAATGCACTAGTGACATAATTTTAGACGTTCCAGGATAGGAAGATCCTAACAATGAGTCTCCATGAAGAACTGCTTACACACACTGTAAAACCAGGAAATCCTATTCACAGTAATGATCACATTTAATCCACAGTCAGGTAATAGACCCATTTACAACCAATCAAATGGAGCTCATATTAAACATGAGGGAGACCACGTCTGGTTACTGACGTGAGACTAGCCCTCAAGTGGCCTCATATATCTTTCACATTAAATACAGGAACCTGATTCATCCTCCCATCATCATGTTGAAGCTAGCTGTTGAGTATTATTGAAGTTACAGACGTTTCTCCAGTCCAGCTTTGTGTGTTGGCATCCTTAAGAGGCAGCTCGGGGTTAAAATTTACTTGGACTGGTTTTCAGGAAATTTTAAATTATGGGTTAGCCAAATTGCACAGGGGCCACTGAATACGCACTATGCAACATGAAAGTAACAGCTTTTCCACAAGTCTGGATTCCTGAGCACATGTGGTACAGTACATGTATGGTGCTGTCTTTATTGCAAACCAGATATATAACTCTTAGGGGATATAAGTGCAAAGCTACCATATGCAGCACAGCAGATTTATTACACTGGCGTTACCTGAGTCTCATTGAAGTCTTTGACACCAACGCAGTAAACAATAGCTCCAAGAGACCTGGCTCTCTCTGCCTGTGGGAAGACACAAGCAATAAAGCCAATAAGTTCCAGAAAACTGGGATTCAAGCAATGAAAGTATGATCTGTCTCCAGAGATAGAACTGCAGCAGGTTTGGGCTGAGTCCGAAATTCCATACTGGCATGCTATTTGGTAGGCTGAAACAGTATGTGAGATTATTTAGCATGTCACAAACCTTAGTATGATACCACCAGTATGTGAATTGCATATTATTTGTGGTGAAATATTACAGTATGCAAATACTGGACACTACGCCAGCATAAATACCCAACAATGCAATGCAGCAGTGAGAACAATGTTGAAAACAGGATACAGCGACCAGGGCAACTCTGCAACATCAATAAGTCATTATTACTTAAAGAGATGAATAACTTTTGCTGGAATCGCGTTTAGTTGTCTGGCAAATGAAAATATCAGCAACCAAAATGTTTGGTGGGAAATCTACCAAATACATAAATAAATTCATTCATAGTATATTAAATAGCCTAATAATGTATGTTCTATAAGTTATGTTACCAAGTCACCCTTAAACTTAAACTTTAATTATGCAGACCAGGTTTTAGGATTTTAATTATGGATCTATTTTTCCACCAAAGCCATACAGAGTGTAGAGTGTGCATCTTCAGAGCATACGCCACATCCATAGGTCTTCCTCTTAATGTTCTTGGTAAAGTTAGGTGACGGCATCACGGATCAAGCTCTCCTTGAAGACCACCAACACACCAAGGGTCTCCTATTTGAACAGCCCGAAGATGTGCTTCACTCCACCATGGCGAGCCAGACGGTGAATAGCGGGCTTGATTTATGGTGACGCTTGGTGTACCAAGTCCTTTTACTCCTTTGCCTCTGCCACTAAACCCATGATTAGTCACTCTGTTCAATAGACTGCTTCTTCATTTAGCTAACTTTATAAGTTATTTAATTTGAATAGTTTTATTGCTGTTTAAATGTAGGCTATTATACGGCTATATAAATTATATGTCCTGTAGTTTATCTATATGGCTGGAATTCTGGAATATTAACGGCCATATTGGCCATCAAAAAAAAAAAAAAAGTCTAGCATAAACCCTGGTCACAAGTCTGCTGACTGATGTGCAATTTGAGGAACACAATATGAAGCACTGTGCTTGGGGTATCATTACAGAGAGATGACACAGTACATGATTATTGAGCTTTGTTTTGGGTATAACGTGGTTTGGGCTTTTTGTTAGCCATGCTGGCTCCAGAGATGTCAGTCGGTCACTCCGCCACTTTGACCCAGATTAAAATATCTCAGCTGATGTTAGCATTTAGCTGACATATCATTATCTGTGCCTGTGAAATGATGTTAAATGACAGCCAAAATAAAGTTACTCCTACAGATGTGAACGGAAACTACAAAGATTCATCATGCATGCAGATGCCAGTTGAGCTGATGAGTTACCATGGTTTCATGTCTCCAATTGGTACGAGGCTCTCAGGAAGTGGCAGGTGGTTACAACTCAAGTATGAACAATAGTTCACATATTGGGTATGTAGTGCATAGTTTGTGATTTTAGGTGCAACGTTTTTGTTGGTACCTCTTGTTGCGCAGTGATGAGCTGATGTTCCTGCAGCTCTCCGTCTGTCAGTGCAATAATAACACTGGCAGTGCCTGGAAGAAACATACAGTAATGCTATAAATTCAACATTATTCATTACTTAGCCTGAAGTAAGTTGTTATACAAATGAGTTATATGATGCTTACCAAAGTTCTCCCTGTAAATCTGCTCATTTGCCTTTAAATAAGGAGACATCATGGACAAAAAGTCAGGAAATACCGAGGTTTGACATTTAAATTTGCAGTTCAATGCACTTTGAGTTGCTCTTTGTTTGACTCTCAGTGTAAAATAACACAAAAAGGAGGCATCACAACAAAGGCTTACCCTCTGCAACCCAAGGTGCATGAATGTGTCTCCACCAGGAATCTCTCTCTTCAGAGCGTTCAGCCCCTTTCTGATGTCCACTCTGCAGAGAAGGAGGAGAAGACGAGAGGTGGTTTGGATGGGGGAACATGTAAACTGCTGTTTTGTCTTGTGTGCCATCTCTTATAATTAGAAGAGTGCATGTTACATTACCTGTGCCTGTGTACCACAAGCTACACCCATGGGATGTAGACCGCCTCTTTTTTATTCTAACTAATCCATCTCCCTGCAGTTCTTGTGTTTTTCCCTGTTTTCCCATCAATTAGCACTATAGTTGCTCTCAACTGTGTAAATTTTTATGTCTCTGTCCTTCACAAATGTTTTTCACCCGATTCTGTTTCATTGTTTTCACTGGAGCACTTACGCAGACTTCTGTTGGAAGTGGAGACACAGTTTTCCGTGATACTTTCTCACACAAAAATAACACTGAGTTTTTTGCAGCAACAGTCACACGGTGACACAGGCCAATTTTCAGCTTCATGTCAGTTCAGAGAGCATCTGCTTTCACTCTGGTGCAACAGTTTGAGTTTATTTTACGGCTGATTGTTCATCTTGTGTAACAGCATTCCATGCTAGAATAACATTTATCCACAACAGATATGCAGCTTGGGTTAGTGAGTTGCAGTTAAGTAATTACGTTGAAAATTTATGTTGATGTAACTTTATTTACCTGTTTTCCGTCAGTTTCATGATGGTGGATGCTCTGGAGGAGAATGTAATGAAGGACATCCTCAGCATAGGACTGCAATAGAAAAAAAATAATCACACTTGTCGTTCAGCAGCCCACACTGTTGGCAGTGCAGTAGAAAAATCCCCATGGATAAACCAGTTACTGATGATTTGTGTCAAGGACAAAATTCAACAGAATCTGGCCGGTGATTTCCCACCTTGCACAACATGTGAGTAACATAAACACTTCTACGACATCTGAGATTAATTAGAAACATTGTGCTACACTATTTCTGCGAAAGCAAAATATTGTTTTCCTCAGACACAGAAAATAGCTGGCAGCAACCCATCTTGTGCTGTCCTTTCATGCCAGACAAACAATGTAGGAGTCCTTTCATTTAAACAATAAATATCTCATCGTGGACAAATGACTGTGCTCCCTTTGAGGTTGCTCCAACAGGCTGTGTATGAAATGCTTCTTGCAGCTCAACACGCTAAGACACAAAGTGACACCATGCACAGATTGGTGCCAGTGTGCAGGATCTGAACCCTCTGTGCGTGACAATGACTCAAATGTTGGTGCTCAAACAATCTCACTGGACCCTCAGATGTGGGGAAAAGTTTTTATTTTTGTTTACTGGTGAAATTTTATATTTAGAAAGGAATTATATGCATGTAAACATACACACATGCACAGCTATCTGAAGTAAAAAAATGTGAGAGAAAGTAAGTGAAGGCAGATTTGGACTGTTTGAAACGTCCTCATGTTTGTTTAAAACAGGAACTTAAAGGAGGGTTGGTTCTTTGCTATGGCTGAACCACAAAGCTCCAGGTGTTGTTGTGGCTTTCGAGTGGTATGGACAAAACAAAACCACCCACGAGCTGAAAGCCATCTGTTGAAATTTAGCATGTTAGTCTGTATTGTATTAAAATATAGTTCATATTATAGCCATGAGAGGATGCAAATACTTAAGTCATATTTACAGTCCCTTCATTTGCTTAAATAGTTACAAAATACAGGATGACGCTCTAAAGGAGTAAGACTAATCTGACATCATATAAAAGTGACCATGTACACAATGGATCATGATATTGAGTGTTTTGTCCATTAGCTTACAGTGAAATCTACCAGCAGTCTCTGCCACAGTCCAAAGGGACACTGATTCAGTAACATACTGACAGCCTACAGTCCACAACAGCTTGGGTACACACTCACAGATGTTTCGTTAAAAGGTGCAGTTTGAGTTTAATGTTGATGTTCACTGCAAAACATGCACTGGTTTGCATGTCTGACAAGTGTAATCAGTGTAGCTGGTGCTACAAAAACAAAAAAGGATGCAGATTATAGATAATTACATGAACCTTGATGACACGTAACCTTAACAGCCAATTTTCTCTGGGTTGCCTGGATTTAAAGATGTGTTTTCTGTCACTTGGATAAACTTTAAAGTCTGTTTGTTTAGTGTTGTCAGTTAGGGATAATCATGCTGTGGTTTTTGTCAGCTTTGTCCTTTGGAAGCATCCGGTCCACATCGGTATGCCTGTGTAGACGCTTCGTGCCTTGTTGCGTTCTGTAGTGTGTCATCTAAAAATCACAATGCAACGATAGTGCGAGCTCCAGTCTAAGTGTTGCCGCTAGATGCGCTTTAACATGAAACACAACTGACCCCTTCTGTTTGGGTTCACTTCTGCTCTGGACAAACACAGCTTATCAGTCTGATGAAGCTCTAGCTAAACATGTCCATGTGTGAAGGCATATTCAAGACACTTTATCACCTCCTTATTCAGACACACATACCATTGTTTATGTTTTTTATCCTTCTGCGCAGAGTTCTGCCATGTTTGTTTACTAGTGTGATCATGGAAACGCTCTGATTATGTCTTTATCGCACTCTTGAGGACTGATGTAATGCATAAGAGCACATGTTGAGTATACCCACCCGGATTGCACATCTGTGCCTGCTGGGCCAGGCATTGTCATTTGCGTATTTGTGTGTACCATGTTCCTGCCTCAAGTCTGAAGAGACTGTAAAACCCGAGCTGACATCAGCTCAGCTACTGCAGAGACAGAGTGAAACATCAGCCTGAATGCTGAGTGACTTAGCATATGGCGAGCTGTCGTTGTAGGGACAGATTTTATTTTACTTTACCGGGGTGACTGTTGCGTAACGTGTGTGTTTCTCTTCAGTGATCTACATCTCAGAGCTACAGGAAGTGGAGTACAAAGGCAACAAGGCTGTTAAGTGTCTGGAGACCTACATTCCAGTAGTGAAACCTTTCAAATGTTATAGTATACAGTTCACCTATGTAATTCAAGTTTTTCCTGCATATTTGATGGGTTTATTGTATGTTAGCATGTATGTTTACATACCTGATTATGAAGTGCTTCTTACCTTTTGAATTTCTCAGCTAAATTCTCCACAAAGTAGTAGATTTCCTCCCAGTGATTCTTCACACTGCCAGACCTAGGACAAAAAATAATAATAGTCAGTTGTGTTCAACTGTCATGAATAATCATACAGGATTGAAAACATAATCGTAACAAGAGTAAGCAAAAGTAGTTCGATGCTAATCAAAATACAGCTAGCATAAAAAGTGTGAAACACAGTTACCCTTAATCCGAGATTGTAGATATATTAAATGACTGTAGCAGTTGGAAAATATAATTTTTTACATAGATATGTGATTAAAACATTAATTGTTCAGCCAGAACTCAATCAGAACATCAGGACTTGTGCCATCTATCAGACACACACTACCTCCATATGGTAGAGCAGTTAAACAAGAAAAAAACTGCTCTGTTAGCCAAAAAACGACAAGGGGTAAAATGATTAGCGCCACAACACCAACAAGCTGTGATGTATTCTGGCCAAAAAACAACTTGTTACAGTAACTTAACAATCTGTTGCAAATAATAACAGAAAGTATTGTTTTTTGTTAATTTAACAAAAAGAAAATTACTTTTATTCCATAGTTGCCAATACCAGCTAGAATGCTATTTAGCTGTCTAGCTAGGAACAGAAAGCAAATTCATCCTTTATCTGAAACTAAACAATAGAGGGAAGGAAATTAAACCTAAATTTCATAAAGAACATGGACCATCCTGTTAAAACAATTAGCCCGCACTATACGTCAGGGGCCTGTTGAGATAAAAGAGTCTGTAGCGTGGTCTGGCGTGTAATTTAGCACCCTCTTATATCCTGACTGAGGCCCTGAAGGCTGAGGAAATAGGTCCAGGTCTCCCCAGGGGAACTGCTATAAAACTGGACAAAAATAAAAACTCCCTATGGAGCTACCTTCATTTCCTCTGGGCAGACTGTGTGTATGTGTGTATGTGTGTGTGTTTGTGGCAATTTTATTAAGTGGGAGCATTAAGGAAGGCTTCCGACATGATGTGACCAGTCAGCAGGTCATCCGTTAGCTAACAAGGGAGCCAGAGAGATGACACATGGGAAATGAGCTAATTGACTGTGGTCAAACTAGAGGCCTGTTTAGAGGATGAGGCTTAACTTAGCATACAGTGCAAGGCTGACTGAATGTTATTCTAGGTGCCGACTAACTGATGTAACGGCATTAGACACACTGGGACTGGCCAGCATTGATGTGTTGCTATTTCCCTGTGTGGGACAGGAGGTCAACACCATTTTTATCCACAGGGATTAGCTGGATTTCAATTCACTGGAGAGATTCCATTTACACAGAGTCCACTGAGGAGTCTTTACTCCTGTGAAAGCAAAACTTCTGTTTTTTTGTACTTTGATTGTTGACTGCAAGAAATTGTCAGTTCGAAACAGTGTGTATGGGAGTTAATGGGAAACAGACTAAACAGTGACTGTTGTCCTAGCTTACCTTGTAGTTGTATCAGTTCCCAGCACACTAGGCATAATAAACATAATGAAGTGTTTCTGGCTTATGGGCTTTTCATGCCTCGGGCTAATGAGATAACATTTGTTCAGTAAATGAGATTACTACCAACAACGTTTATTTTCTGTTCAATGTATTTTGATTATTTGGATACTTGAAGAGACGGGAACCAACAGATCCTTAGTCTTGTGGGTTGCTTTGGAAAGGAGCACCTGTTACGCGGCCAAAACTTGAGATGGAAATGAATTGTGACTAATGTTATTTGCCTTGCAATTGAGTGTCTCGGAGGTTATACCCTATGGTGTTTTTGTGTTATTGCTTGGCAGAAGAGGGGTAATTATTTGGCCAGGCTTGGGGAGGTAGATACAGCCAGGGAGCACCAGGGACTTTCCCATCTCAGTTATTCAGGGCTTTTTATCCTGCCAAAGTGGGCTCTAAATGCTCTATTTGGTAGACTGGACGATGTAAGATGAATACTGTGTGTTCTTATTCTACTTATCCCCAATTTTCCGCTTTAAAGGGACAGTTCACCTCACTATTAAAAATATGTATTCTTCCTCTTACCTGTAGTGCTGTTTATCAACCTAGATTGTTTTGGTGTGAGTTGCCGAATGTCAGCCTTCTCTAAAATATAATAGAACTAGATGGCACTCAGCTTGTGGTGCTCAAGGCACCAAAAAATACATTTGAAAAGCTCAACAACAATGTCTCTTTCCAGAAATCATGACTTGGTTACTCAAAATAATCTACAAACCTTGTTGTGAGCAGTTTCATGTGGGAACTATTTTCTTTCCACCGAAATACACCTGCCAACTGCATCATGAATGGCATCCTGCTCAGCCGAGCTCTAACTTTAGCTAGCACTTCTTTCTGTGTGGTGATACAGTTGACTGGTGCAGAGAGAAAATAGTTCCAACATGAAACTGCTCACAACAAGGTCTATGGATTATTTTAAGTAACTGGCTTATGATTTCTGCAAAGACACATTGCTATTGAGTTTTTCAAAAGTTAACTTTTTGGCGTACTGAGCACCATTCCATTTTATTTCAAGAGAAGGCAGACATCTCTACAGCCCACATCTCCAACGCTCTGCAACTCACTCCAACACAATCTTTATGTAATTCTGATTTTGGGGAGAACTGTCCCTTTACATAAGCAACGAAACAGCTTTTCACTGTGACATATACAAGTTGTTGACAGAGCTATTAATCAGCCATTACTTTTGCAGATGTTGAACTTTCTGGCATCTAAAACCCAAAACAAACACTCTGCAGCTAGAAGCATTTCAAGGAGAATCAACACCAGCAACGGTAGCTGAGACAAGAGCCAGCTCACACTCAAACTTCGTCAACTTAAAATCCAAGAAAAGCAAGCACATTGATTGCTCAAAAGGCAACAAGCTGCTGAAAAGAAAAGCAACTTTCTGAGTAAAAACAGTAGAGCACTGCAACTCAGCCAAAGCTAGAGGTTCAGGTTTGGGTTCCCTTGGGCCACCCGTGCTGGTATTATCTGGACCCTGACTCCAAACACAATAAAAGCATCCCCAATAACATGTACTTATTAGGTAAGTTTCAGTGTTTTTACTTGTCTAGTCAGAAACAAATGCTATGGCAACTAATTATCTTAGCTAAGCATTTTCTCAGTGTTATTGTTGATCTAATGACATGACTCGTCCCCCCACATCAAGGCTGACTGAGCAAAGAAAGAGGACAAGACCTTACAAGCTCAACAAAATCCGCCCAAAATATAAAAAGCTTGAGGTGGAGGAAGAGAGATGTTTAGCTTGGATGTACAACAAAATGTGCAACGCAAACAGAAATAGTCACACACACACACGCACGCACACACACACACACACACACACACACACACACGGCCTCTGACCTGAAGGAATGGCAGGCGCCAATTTCTGTTGCAAATAGTTCCATTACAGCAACAGAGGAGGGGAAAAGAATAAGAGAGTCTGGTAAAACTCTCCTGCAGCTAACAGTCATGTAGAGGTGTGGGGATCATTTTTGAGTATTTATTTAAAATAAGGGTGAATATGAGGACTCCCACATTTGGTTTTCAGCTGCTTATCTTTATTTCTGAACCACAATGGCTCTTGTTTGCCTTGGAAGGATTTGATTGTCTGAGGTGGCTGCAGTCGTGGGATCGAGACCTAGCTTGCAGTTTCACTCACCTGTCCAAACAGCGTTGGGAAAGGAAGTGGGCCATTTTGTTCTATGATCCTTGAAGAAACTATTTTATGCGGTGTCTTTTTCCCCACTAAATCCTTTGATCTAATTTTAATGGTCTGAGTTGAGCCCTCGAGTTCAGTGGTTTGGGGTTTGGACACAGAAATTAAAGGTTTTTGAGAGGTGAGGGGCGTTATGATTTGCCGACAAAGTGATCAAGCCCCAACAGCAGTTTGAAGTTATGTCACAGCAAATCGTCAAAGCCGAGCAACAGTGTTTTCTTGATTGGACAGATTCACTGAGCAAGATGAGGAGCATGTGTATGGCCGTAAGCCATCTGAGAACTGAGAGAAAAAGAAACAAAAGAGAAGATAAGGAAGGAAGGAGCAAGGGAAAGATAAAAAGCCTTATCAGTGAGATTACAGTGCATTCAGATGACTGGGAGTGAGATAACGTAAAAAATCTGTTGGCTCTGTGGCAAACTTTGTCTGCCAGAGGAAACATGCCGATGATTCGATGAAAACTTCAACTTAATAGCCAAGTTTCTCTCCAAGCTGCTTCAGTGCGCTTCAGCCAACACAGCTGGCACACAAAACAGCCCGAAGCTCCAACAGCACCAAACACCAAAGCAAGGTGTCAACAACTAACTAAATGTGCTTTCACACCTAATCTGTTTGGTTCAGTTAAAACAAACTCAGGTCCATTTACAAGATTAATACTGGTCATTCATACCAGTGTGAAAGCTGTCAGTTAAACCCAGGTGTGGTTCAAACAACTGAAACTAAACTGTTTGAAAAGGTGGGTCTCGGTCCACTTCCAAACTGGCTCTGGTGTGGTTCATTTGTGGTGTGAAAGCAAAAACAAACCAACCACTGGATTTCACCATAGCAGATGTAATTTTTCAATAGCTGAACCACCAATAAATCCATCTGCTGATCGTGAAATCTATTCAGGAAGCAATCTTAAAATGTATAAGGCCATTTATGCAAGTCATTTGGTAACCAGGGTAACAAGTATGCACATCAGCGCAGGTATTTTCCCTGATTAAAAAGCTGCTGTGATTGTATCTGACTTTGTGTACTTTGTCAGTTCATTAAGTCCATTTAAAAGTGTGTGACAGTGATCCTACAGTAATATGGCCCAAAATTATCACACACCACAAGCATTAAAGTACTGCTTACACTTCTGTCAGTCAGAATTTGATTTCCCCATGTGGGTCCTGATGATGCAGGATGACAATTGCCCTAACTGTCCAATCAATGAATTATGTGTTAGTAGATATGACTACATTTACTCCTCTGGGTGTATTTGTAAAAAGTCAGTGTGAACAGGAACAGAACCAGAACTAAATGCAACAATGTAGCATTTGGTTTTCCTTGCATCCTCATATAATGGCATATATTATTTCTTACATATTAATGCCCCATGAATGGCCTTGTGATGTTACATGCATAATGTAGAGTTACATACTTAAAATAAAGGTCCGGAGGTTAGGTTTAGGAAAAGAAACGTGGTTGTGTGTAGTCATATTACATACTTGACAAAAATTTACACATTAAATGTTATGTTACATAAGTTAAGTTTGGGAAAAGAAATATAATGATGGAATAGCTTGAAATAATCATAGTTCACTTGGTTTCACATGGTGCCAAAGTCCAGTTTCCTGGTGGAAAGTCCTATATTTGGTTGACCCATCCACCACCACAACCTGCCTCCTTACACAATCTCTCCCTCTTTACTTTGTCTGCACGTTTAATCTTCAACGTAATCGGGAAGACCATGATTACATGGGTTTTACAAAAAATTGTGGTGCATTACTTATGCACGAACAGTGCCTAAGAATAACCTGAATATTTTCACTTTACCTCATTTTTACAGGGGACCACTGATCAGCATTACCACATCTAAAAAGCTGGGGTGCCCATGTGGCCTTGAGGTTTTAAGGAATGGATCATGAGCCACAGTGTTCCTGGTTCAGGTCTAGCTGAGGACCACTGTTGCATCTCTCTCCATCTTATCCCCTAACAGTTGTGTTTTTGTGTTGATTTTACTTCTATGGAACCACTGACCAGTGTTGGTCTTGTCTGTTTGCATTTATCTTAGTCCAGATGCCGAACAAAATTTAAAACTATCCACGCTCTGCGGTAAAAATTGCCTCATTAATATGACATTAAGGAGTGTTTATGAGGTTTGGTTTGCTTATTCGACAGCCATTCAGCTATGATGTTGCAGCTGGCTCAATCAACTTCAACTCCACCCAGGCACCACTCGCCTGTTTTACCATCCTCATGGCTCTTGTTACTGACAAAGATGATGCTAGACGTTTTCTGCAGTTTGAGGTTATAATCACCTCTAAGTCATGTTGTCCTAAGTTAGTTTGAATACTAATTCCCTCTGCTGCTAGATCTGTATATCTACATGTAACATTCAGGGCAGTGATCTACTGTTTCCAAATTGCTCTGGGCACAAAGGGAGGTAATACGCATCATTACTGTTCAGCGGTGCTAAACAGACCATGTCAAGAGGAGACAGGAATTCTGCTAGATATCTCCCAGGGGTCTGAGAAGACCTGAAGGATACAAACATCTTCAGTCATTTTTAATAATGTCTTTTTCTGCTGACTGGATGATTTTGCAAGACTGGCTCTGCAGGAAATGAATCAGACAGTGTGTGTGTGTGTGTGTGTGTGTGTGTGTGTGTGTGTTTTGAGGGGAGCATAAAGTTCAGATATATGAGGGTAAGGAGTTAGACAGACAGACAGAAACAGAACAAGAAAAGTAAAGGACAACAAAATAGCAAAACAAGTAGGCTAATGCTTACTCTACATTTATGGTGATATTTTTAAAATACAGCTGGCGATGCCATGAAATACAACAGATGCAGAGTTGTGGATGTAATTTTTCTAACATTCCAGTCCTCCACTGGTTTCTATTAATTTCCATACAGTATGTAAATCAATTAGCTGACGCATTCTTGAGCTGTGCATCACATCTGTTGTGATGTTTCATTACATCGAATGCCAAGTCTGAATTAATGTTTGCCAGTGTTATATTAGTATTGCATAATACAGTTAAGTGAAGATTTATTTAAAAGGTACATTGCATTACCGCATAATAGAGCTGTACTTGACCAAAAATGATTTGTCCGACAGCCTGTTAGCCTTAAAACAAATGTGTATTCTCCAAAAACACACCACACGTTCTCCCAACCGAAGCACATGGCTAATTATTATGCACAATGACATCATTGGACCTTCCTAATATGGTGAAGGCATGACCCGCCTTGATCTTCCTCTCTCTGGCCTACCCTGATATTCTTACCCAAACCCTCACCAATCCCACTCATCATGGCTAAATCTAACCCACCCAACCAATGAAGGCAACATATATAATTCCATGTAACAAATACATGATTGATTGATTGATTGAGTACTAGCCAATCAGAGGGAGACTAGGGCGAACCAGGCCTTGGCCACACTAATGCTGCATTCCAGGAAAGTTTCTGAGCCCGTAAGTCACCACTTCAAGTCACGACTCACGACTTCATTGCGTTCCAGGCAAATCACACCAAACTGTCAAACCAATATGGCGGACTATGCAGGGTTTATGTTTGTTTACGATCACTTCTATCACCAAAGGTGCCGGTTCCTTGCTCATTTGAGCGAAACAGAGGAGAAACGGCGCATAAGGTCACAGATGCTATTATACTTTTTATTTTACGTTATCTGTGTGTTTGGAAATATATTTCGTATTGCTGCCATTGTTGTTTAGAAGGCTGTGTGACGTCAGAGAGCGTAACTGGGAGTGCATCAATCTGGTACGAGTTTAGGGTGGTAAGTTACAGCTTTGACTACTGTTGCAGTGCACTTTCACAGATAGAAGGTTGTAAAAACACAGGTTACGGGTTGCCTGGAACGCACCATAAGGTCCGGTTATGTCATTCTGCAAACAGTAACAATTAGCCATGTGCTTCTATTTGGTAGAGTGCCACTCGAGAAAGGCCCTTTGGAGCAATGGCCATTTGATTTTGGGATACAGATCTGTTGTACAAATGTGCTTTCAGTCCAGTGGGACATTTTTGGACCACTGGGGCTTTGGAATTACACGCCTTTGCAACAAATGACCGTCCCCATCAGTTTAGCATTTTAGACTGCTAATATTTGTTTATTTGTACCCACGTGGCAAAGCATATGAATTAATACTGCTTCAAGGTGCCTTAAAAGTAGAAACATACAGACATGTTGTGCTAAGGGCCCTAAAGTGGCCATTTTGAAAAGTCTGAGAATTGTTTGCTATGCCTGCAAACCTGTAACTCCAGCAAAGGATATTACAACTGAAGCATGTTTGATATCAAGTCTTCTTTAATTTCTCAACCAAGTCCCCTTTTAACTACCCAGCAAGCACTTCTCTCCCAGAGGGCAGCAGGATGACGGCATGTGGGAAAAAGCTCCATCGGTCAGAAATCTCAGAAGTGGCTCTCAGCTTCGTTTCTCACGGTTCAAAGTGTCGGAGAAGAAAAAATTGGAAAAAGAAATCCCAACTCCACTAAAGGGGCTGTCTGCCATTCCAGCTGGGCCTACCCACACCACCCCAGCCTGCAACCAATGATGGTGCTCCAATTTAACTGACTGGGCACAAGGATTTGTTTGTTTAAAACCACTAACCTACTTTTACAGCCATTGCAGAAGTCAAAGTCTTTACTGCGTGATTGCTGAGCTAATGCTGCATGTCTATTCCAAAACCGAGAGGAATTGTGTGGAAAAAAACTGTTGGATAACTAGCTGGTGGAGAGGCATGTGAGATGTGTCAAAAGATTCAGATTTTTCTTTTTCTGACTTTGTAATGAACTTTTTTTTGTCGATTAAGTCAGATTTTACCAGGTGTTCTGGATAAGCTTTAGAGTGGCATTCATTCCCTTTAAAACCTATTGTTTTGTTTTTGTTCCTGGGGCACTTCACACAGCACGATCCCATTTAACAAGACATGTCTTCCTGCTGAAAACACTGAGGCTGCACGCTGAAAATGACAAAACACAGAGCGGGTGTCATTCCACAGTTAGAACGTATTCCACTTCGAGACATATCCAAAATATTTATGGACTGCAGCTGCAGTTTGGGCGTTGGGTCATGTTGCCTGAATCCTGGCAAGTCAGCGGAAAAACCAACCACTGCGCCAACTTGTGACAACATCAATAATAATAACAACAACGCTTTGCAGCCATTATTAGTGTTCTGAAAAACAAAGACAAGACAGAAATGACTGTGATTTGGCCCAGGGCTACCAGAGATAGATTATTATTAATGGAAGCACTAAAGTCTTGAGAAAATACTGTATCACTATATATTTAAACAATGATACTGCAGTAACACCAAGTAGGGCAATGAGTAGTGTGGACTGAAGCGGTAATGGGAGTCCGGTGGAAACAAGATAAATGGAAAGAGCCTGTGGAAAAGTGTCAGAAACCAGACAGAGACTGACACAAAAGGAAAGAGGGAAAGATCACTTGTAAGAATACATGTATCTGTTCGCATGCCTGTTGATCTCATTATCTGTGAATTAATGAAACACTACTACGGGGCTAATTCTAGTATTGTTAAACCATCCATAAATTCAACAGTGATAGCAATACTGTGCAGTATATGCTTCTAATTTGTGCCCAGTCAACATAAACAACGTGGTTAAATGCAGTCTTCATTAAGAGGTGAGCTTTTGACCCAAAGGTGAATTCCTTTATCTCCCATATGAACACACCCAAAACCGTTCCTCTGGCTCTGTGTTCCATATAAAACAGCAAGCTGCGGCCCGCCTGCTCTGAATCAGCAGATATACATCCTCATTGAAACATATAAGGCAGTAGGGCTTAAAGGTATACACGAAATCCAAATGACCACAGTGACTATTTTAAGGCCTATAGTTTCAGAATTTGATAGCTAAACTGACTGACAAGCAAATCTCCTCAAAACTTAGATTCCTAAAAATCCCTTCACTATGTAGGCGTCATGTCTCCTGAGTTCTGGGTGCGAAACTACCATTAGCCATTGACTGTTTTTGGTTGTATGCACACTTTTAGCAGAGTTAGGCTAGTGTTGCTTGAGGGATTGCAATGTTGATCTCTTGGTTGGTTGGTCCATCACTACGGGCCAGAACTAATGTCTGGAAAACTATTAGTTGAATTGCCATTACATTTTGTACAAACATTCATGGTTTCCAGTCGATGAATCCTGATAACTTCGGTGATCCTTTGATTTTTTTTCTAGCGCCATCATCAGGTCGAATTTTACTTGATGCTATCCATTGCTTTGTGATCATATATCAGTAAAAATTTCCCATCAGCCTCAGTTGTACTTTGTTTTAGTGCTGTTAGCAAGTGTTAGCATGCTAACACACTAACTGAAGATGGCTGAAATGGTAAACATTATACATGTTAAACATCAGCATATTAGCATGTCAGTGTGAGCATGTTAGCATGCTGAGGTTAGCTTTTACAGGGTGTCTAAAGATATCAGCCGCTAAAATTTAATGGTTTTTAAGATCTATTCAGACATTTTTAACCAAATTTATTCAAGGTAGGTATAAAGGTTCAAATATATGTGAATTTTGCCAACGGGTAAATGCAAGTATAAAGTAAAACAACAACACAGGCTTGAGAAATGTGGACTTTCATGCAGAACAGCTTAACTGATTCTAACAAAACAAAATTAAAAGACGGATAAATGGATTTGGATCAAATGTTTGTGGCAGCTAAGGCCTCACAACTTCAAATTTAAGACCATTTAATGACTTTTAATGCCCATGCACCACAGTGGACTGAGTGCAGCCTCACAGAGCCAGTAGCATGGCTGCAGAGTTTTTAGTCTAGTTCCTCTGTGCCTTTATTTAGGTTAGAGGAGAAATCAGTTAAGTGGTGTTGTATGTCTCATCCACCACAACACGGGGACATATCTGACATCGTAAACTGCAGATGACAGGGTGCGCCTATAGCAGGGTCATCCCTTTGTTCCCAGGGTCCTATATTTCCCATGGGCCTTTTCTAGCCTTGTGTTGATTTGACAATGTGTCTCATGAGTAAAAAAAGACTGTTAAGGGCTGTTTTTGCAGTTTAAACTGCAAAAAAACAAAGGGATATGGACATTTCAAATGCAGTGTGAATGCTAAAAATCCATTCATTCACTGTGGAGATATTAATCTCTAAATTCAAGAAATATTGCCCACAAATAGGAAGACATAGGCTTCAAAGAGTAAATCATCAGTAGGCTGTCAGTTGAAGGCAGGTGATTTCAACATACTGACCCAGGGAAACATACACCGAACATTTGACCGAGGGAAAAACCATTAATGAGAACATAAAACCCTTTGAAAGGTCTCCCTGTGTGTCATATTAAGGAGGATTCTAGGACCATATATAGTTTTTTTTTTAATGTAACACCCTTGATTTATAATTTTTTTAGGTTGTCATTTGGTGGCTCTTGGTTTGGTTCAATGTGTCAGACTGTTTTTCCTCCTACTCGACCATCATATGTGTTGGCAGTCTCCCATTGACTCCACCAGCTGTGTCCTATTAGTTATTACTGTCTGTGTGCTAAAGTCACAGTTCAACACCTATGTGCTGCTGGGACTTGAGGGAACAACCAACCTGTACATTTATTTAGTTGCAAGCTTTTCATCCTGTCAGTGGTTGTTGTGTTGCTGCCTGTGACGCCTAATGGGTATTGTAACACCTCTACTTTCCTTTAGGATGTCATACATACCTCTGCAGGTCATTTAGCAATGAAGGATAGAGTGTCTCATTCAAGCCTAAATTTTCCAAACCCAGTCCCAGATGTCCCAGATTCAAACTGGCAACCATACAGGCATTAGCCACTTCCTCTACCCTTCAGACTGCAGCCACCCATCTCAGACAGCACTGTCCTACATGTTTGAGCTGTACAATGACATCATCTGCCCGAGTCTGCAATAAATGCCTTTGGAGTCAACTTTATGAGCCAACGCAGCAGTTACCTTTTCTCATTACTGTGAAGCTCACAATGCTACAACACAGTGCCCAAAGCATGTTTCTCATTTTCAATCAAACAAACCAACTGCATCACCTTTACAGTTTGTCTATACATTTTCTTTCTACTTTAACACTACCTATCCCATCTGCAGACATGGTGTTGATATTGGACAAATCTGCCACACCCCTAATCATGTCTACTGATGATGAATGTTCAGTGCTAATGTTCTCTCTGTTGGGATGGCAATGTCAGTTGGTTGGTGCACCACTTTGATCCTGACTGAAATATCTTAATAAGACAACTGACATTCCCTTTAGCCTCAGTTGTACTTTGTGTAAGGTGTTAAAACTTGTCAATTATTCCTACATTATCAACACACAGCTGGTTAAAGCTTTACTTTTCACCTTGGAGCTGCCAGCACAGGCGATTAACGATGACTTAAATTGTGTGCTACACATCTATCCAGTAAGGATGTACCTACAAGGGGACTGGGCTGATATTACAGCAGCTATTACTGATGAAAACAGCTTCAAAACAGCTTCAATGAGAGATACATAGCTAATAAGAGACATCCTCTGTGGCCATAGTATAAAAACTGTCAGCCTTGTTTTCCCCTCTGCTCAACCATAGTGCTCAATTCAGTTTTGTCCAAGTTCCCAGTCGCAAATTTCAACTGGAACGCCTCCTGATGTCAAATCTTCAACTCAGAAGGTCAGAGGAACCCCACCAAACCTTACTGCAAAATCAAGTATGGCTGCTCTACCCATCAACAGTGGTCAAAGCTGCAGTACTATACTGTTTATTAGCATTTATGTCTCATTTATCGTCCACACAGTACTATCCAACCTCTGTCTGTGGAGATTTTGCTGCAGTGTTTGTATGTGCAAAATACTGTGTAATGCGGTGGATCAACTGGTACTGCTAACAGTGGCTGACCTGGTTAGAAGTGGTATCACTAACAACATCTTGGTTTTCTGACTCAAATGTGAAGTCTCATCCATGCATTATTGCTCAGGATTACCCACTTGAAGGTGCGTCTTTAACTGATAACGTGCATTTCTTAAGTCAATGGTGTTTAAAAGCAGCACCCTCTTTAGCACTGTTTACTACTGTGCTGTGCAGCAGTTGTTGGTAGTCTGCTACTTATCATCATGGGTTTTCAGGGAGTTGTTACAGCTTTGCTTGGCATCTACTGCCTATTGCTTGAAAAATGCAGATGGGATGACGAAGGAGGCTATTAAAAATATCACTAAACCACTGAACTGACAAATGTTGACCCCAAATACTCCCTGAATGATGTCAAAGCCCATATGATGTCACCGCAACCAGCTGGGATGTGGGCATGCTTTGATCCAACTTCGGAGATGGTCCATCTCTGGCACAACTCTGTGCATTTAAACTGGTAGAGGAAACCAAAAATCAACGGGGTATGATCCGGTGTGGCCAAAGTGCAGATGGAAAAGCCATATAAGTGACAAAAAGTGGTTATTTGTGTCTTAAATAGTTGAAGGATGTCAGCATTTCAGTACTCTGTATCCTCTGCTGAAGCTCCTTCTCAAACACTTCACGCCTTTTATATGAATCAAAAAGGGCAGAGAGTTCAGTCTCATAAAACCAACTCAGGCCTGAGGGATGAAATCGCGTGGTGGTGGAGGCAGGTCTCTAATGAGCTTCCTCCCATTTGAAGTCCACAGCCCATGTCTAAACCATGTTAGTCACCCCCAGATTGGGCACCAAAGCACGCAGACCAGCTAACAATAGCATCTGACTTTGAAAAAAACAAAGAGGCTGTTTCCTTATTTGCAGCATGTGTCAGTGTTTACCGCAAAGCACAAGCCAAATGCAGCCCTCCACATCTGGGATGCAGTTCCATGTTTTATGTCCACTTCGGCTCAGGAATCAAGAGCCAGGAATAATGTCAAAGGTGCTGCGAAGTTCAGTTGGTACAGCAAGGCACTTAAACTGTCACTAGACATTGATTCCCACTGGATGCCCTTTTGATAAAACCATCAATCCAGTGTCATTTAAGATATTATACGGTCAGAAGTGATGTTAATCTGTATGGGACATCTTGTAGACAAACTCCCCCCTAAAAAACAGGCCTTTAAAGGTGCTGCGTGCAACATTTTGTTCTCCAAATTAAGACCACATTTTCCATAAATGTTGTTGCTTCCTGTCCTTTCCTGTTTCCCCTCCCCACTCCTGGCAGTGCTCCATTAATGCAAGGAGAAGGAGAAGAGCTGATACAGCAATATGCTTTAAGTCAAGGTTAAGCAAACTCAGGATATATAATTAAGCTGCAATAAAGTTCCTTATGGTTCCTTATGGAGCCCCAGTGGCTTCTGATGATGATGATGGTGTGTTTGGTTACAGTAATTATGGTTTTATCTGCATCTCTAAAATGAATGCAACAATGAGGTAAGGCTGTTAAAATGCAACAAGTAGCCTTTAATTTGTGATTTCTGTATGGTATTATGTCAGAAAACACAAGTTAGTGCACTTGAATGTGTATGGACCGTACAGTAAGGGTACTGAAAGAGAAGGAGGCACTCAAGCGGCTTCTCCTGCTTTTCCTGACATTTTATTTTCTCCTCAGCTGAAGTCCAGCGCTAAGATGTCACACAACCACAACATTTTTCCTATGTGGGCGTACAGAGAGTGGAAATGAAAGAGTGCACGGTGAGCAGTCACTGAGTAAAGAGCATAAAAAAGTCCCTGTAGCACGAGTGGAATAAAAGAACAACCTCTCTTTAAGTTTTTCTTTTTAAGGAGAATAAGAAAACAAAGTGGAGAAGGAGGGTGGGGGTTTTAAATTGAGAAGAAAGAGAGATATAATTCTAGTTGCATCCAATTCGTCACCTCTCTTTTTGCTTATTCAGCAAACTGTACTCCGCAAGTCAGCCTCCTTTCCAGCGTCATCGCGCGAGCGCCCGCACGCGCCCGCACAGACAAACTAATAATGCTAACAAGCTAAATCAAAAAGCTAACTTTATCTACTTTTTTTTAACAACCACATTAAAGACTGAAACTTTGCTTTATTTAAGCCCATGTTAGGAAAAGCTGCCTGTTTTTAACCTCACTTAACAGCATGACCGGGCTAAAATAACACACCGCAATAAAGTTAACAGCAACATGAAAGTAAATGCAGATGTTAGCTTATTTTCGGTGTTTTGCTAGCGTCTTTCACCACTGAAACTGCTGTAGGCTAGCAACCCAATGATATACTTATTATGTCGTTATGAATATAAAACAGTTCAAAGCTGTTTCCACTTACTTATCAAGCACAAAATACAGGTCAAAAGCGCCCTGACAGGAACTCTCCTCCTCCTCCTCGTCCGGCTGCTCCGGCTCGGCTCTTGCGGATGGAGAAGACAGCAAAAATAATCCGAATAAAACCAGAACAAGACGCATGTTCAACAAAAGTCTCGCCATAGTTTCTCCTCGAGGAAAAATAAAAGTTAATTCCTTTGTGGATAACAAGCAAAAAAGCAAAAAAAGTTTGAGCGCCTTCTTACATCCCAGAGACAGTTATCTGATTAAAGAGGCAGAGATGCGACCGAGACAAAAGAAAAGGATGCAGGCGATGCTTCCACGTCTCTGTTAGTTCGAGCTCAGTAAACAATCATGGCCACCCGCATCCCGGTCAGAAAGCCAGCCGGAGAGATGCTTTCTCTCAGTGGGGATGACTTAAAGATGAAAGTTTGGGATGTTTCAGAATCCACATGCAGTGAGCCGGAAAAAAAAGTTTTAAAAACAATCTTTGCAGAAACAAATCCAAACCTGCGTCAAAGGGGAGCTACAAATGATGGACTGGGTGGTTCCTAAAAAATATGGATAAAAGTTTCCTGTCAAAGTGACAAAAGAGGTCTGAAAAGGCTAAATGAAGCAGGATAATGCAGAGCAGTGTTGGCGCTGGAGGAACTGAGAGCCCGAGGGACAGACTTGGCTGAAATGGACCAGGTTTCATATTTCAAACTGAGGAGGAGAGAGAAAGAGTAAAAATGGGTCAAGATCCCATTTTGCGCCTCCCTCACGTGGCAGACTGGCGCATTTTGCGGAGAATCAGCGCAGAGCAGGATAGGATGATAATTCTGAGGTGTCTCTGTTGAATGCTGAAGCACATTAACATAAATTAGTCTTACGACTTTAAACCAATGTGTGCATTTATGCAGTTTCCCAGCATTTTGTCCTCATTAATCACTGCAAGTTTGTTTTCTCTGCAGCTACCAGTTAATTACAGCAGCAGGAGTCATGAAGAGCAACATCCTCTGTAATTACACCATCATAAACCAGAGGCTGTAATGTGGAAAATATATTTACAGGGTAGAACAAACATACACTTACATAAAATCTGTTTTTGTACAAACAAATGGAGGTGGTTCACACATTGTTAATCAGTTATGATGTTCAGTATAACATGGGGTAAAGTTTGGAGGATGGAGGGATAGATTGCATCATAAAGATCTTTTTTAGATGAAAAGCAATCTGGCTAACACATTTCTTGATAGTACTCTGATTACTTTGTTTATTGCAACAGCCTTTTAAACACGATTGCCTGGGTTGCCCTAGGATGTGTAGTATTTGCAGAGATAAACTGTGCTCTTAATCTCATGAAAAGCTAAATGATTTATCAAGCTGTGCAAAGTATAAAATTCTACACACATTATTTGCATGTTTGTCTTGTAAACCATCCTCATCCTTTCTGTAAGCATGGCCGGAGTAACCTGCCAAGGGTCTTTGAACTTCCAGTTCCTCTCATTCAACCCGGTCTCACTCTGAAGTTGTCAAAATCTGATTTGCGGCGTCAGACACTGATGAAAAAAGTTGTACCTTAACGTCGGCATGATACACGGCCGGTTGCCATTATAATTTAACAGCGCTCTGCGTCTTCAGGGGGACATGTGGCAAGACAAGAACGAAAGTTAAGGTGGCGGAAGTCTGAGCACCGGACAACAAACACTGACTTTCACCTGGGAGAGCAGTGTTTGAGGCCTGAAAGATTATAAGGCCAAACCCTGTTCTCTTTTCCTAAACCTAACCACCTGTTTTTGTTGCTTAAACCCAACAACGTATATTAGTTGTTGAAGGAAAAAAAAAACATCAATTCGTGGTGTTGTGCTGACGTAGTGCGTTTATTTTGAAAGAGACAGATTGGAAACTGTAAATTTCCTGTGAAAACAAAAGTGTATTACGAAAGAAGACAATCCACGTAACAGGCAAAACGTGACCCATTGTCCCAGAACGTCACCATTCAACACACCCAGGATACCTTTCACATTCTGGTTGTGAAAAGTCCATGATCAAACATCGATATGTGACAAGGTCGGAGTGAGAATGTGTTGTCTCACTATATTTGTTGTTCGCACAATATTCCTGAATGCTTATACTGTTCTTGTGTACTGTTCATATGTTTTCCTACCACAAATAATTGCACCAAACTTCGTATATATCCTACGTAATGAGCCAGTAATTCTTGTGTAACCCACATATTTTGGAAGGTTGTGTTCATGTGACCAATGCGCTGATGGGATTAAAGAATAAAAAGGGGAAGCGGTCTCATAAGGAGGTAGGTTAGGTTGTGGATGGGACATAAAACACAGGACTTTTCCCAGGACACTGGTGTTCGAGACAGTATGACCTCTGAGTCATTTTAAGGTAGCCTACGTTGTCACCATGTTTCTATTCCTAAACCAAAAGACCACCAATGATGTTCCTTTTTCTTAACATAACGAAACAAACTTTCTTGCTTAAACCCAACCTACGTGACTTTACACTGAGCGTATAAATTTATAGTAATTGCATAACGTCATTAGTGGAGTGCCAATTCCTAGGATATCATATGAGCAGTTGTGTGTGCATTTTCGTAGGATATCATATGAGGCAACGTATGAGGATATGATGGAATGTGACATGGACTCAGGGTTAATGTGTCAATTTGTGATGTGTTATGAAAATGCACCATGTATCTGTATCAAGTTATAATTCTTAAACTCTTTGTGAGATCAAACCCTTATGATAAGCATTTTCTCAGCAAGACTATTAATGATAGTGGCGGGGTCCGCCATTCCTGCTGACGATTCAAATTGCCTTCATCTGCAGGAGACTATTTGCATTGTTTATGTTTGCCTTTTTTATTTGAAATCTGGTATTACAGCTAATACTTACACCAACAAACAACAACAAAAATGCTGGTTCTTCAGCTATGCCTGCTGAGGTTTCCTCCTCCAGAGCCACTCTTTCACTAGGAAATGTTTGTAGAACTGAACTTTAATCTGCTGTCTTGTCACACAAACCAGGCCACGAAACAGATTCTTAAAAAGTTGGTAGTGGCATGACTTCTTCACACAGTCAATCTAGTTGCGTGGCTTAAAGCTTCAGACCACCCAACCCCTTTCACACACAAACACAATACCGTTTAACCCTCTGGCCCCTGGTTAAAGTCTCAAGTCATGTTGATGTGTGCTGACCGCCCTCCCCGATCCTTGTGGTTTACAAATGAAAGTCCAGCGCTTTCCAGAGCCCGGCTCCTCTGTCTCGCATGCACTCATAAATCTTCACATCCGCTCACATATGAGCATATGTACCACATACGTACTTATAAACACCCACGTCCAGTGTATACAGTCAATCACAATCATTACTTTCGCACTCTGCTTAACAGAGAAACACAAATACAATAACAAAACCGAATGCTGAACGCAAAATATTTTACTCACGAATTCATGACTTAAAGCAGAATAAGAGGTGTTTTATATATATATATATATATATATATATATATATATATATGTACATATATAGTATATTCTCTTCTGTAAGAGCCACCCAACTCTCTGGGTGCATGCACCACAGATAAATAATGGTTTGTGTACAATTAAGCTCAAGTCTGTTACCATTAAATACAAATGACCTCAGCCATCTCTTATAATACCTGAGACACACTTAGAGTTGGTTTTATTTTTTAATAAGAAGACACTGAAAGACTTGATAATTGCTACTAAAGTTTGGTTTCTTTATGGCATGCACAACAGTAAAAATGCGTTCTTGAGTCAGACTCAAGCCACAAATCTGATGACTTTAGCCTCAAATTGAGCCATTGAAAACAGATTTGCAACTTAATTTGGACTTGAACACCAGTGACTTATGGCTTCTCTTGGACTTGGGTCTTTTGACCTAAAAATACTTGATACCTTCCCCCTATGACCTAAGACTGTGTTCAAGTACAAAAAATGTTTTGATCAACAAAAATAGAAATGAAGTATGCAAAATGTGCGGGTCAAAATTGCTAACGATGTACAACGTCCAACTTTGTTTGACATTGAAAGTTGCACATAGAACAGTAAGTCGAAGCAAATGTCAGCAGAGTCAGTGAGCTAATGCTTAGCTAATGTTAGCTTAACAGCTACAGTCAGGTCCATAATTATTTGGACAATGATACAGTTGTCGTCATTTTGGCTCTGTACACCACCACAATGGGTTTTAAATGAAACAATGAATACCTGCTTAAAGTGCAGACTCTCAGCTTTCATTTAAGGCTTTTTTCAAAAATGTAGTATGAACCGTGTAGGAATTACAACCATTTCTTCACACAGTCCCCCGACTTTAAGGGCTCATAAGTATTTGGACAAACTAACATAATCATCAATTAAACAGTCAGTTTTAATACTTGGTTGCAAATCCTTTACAGTCAATGACTGCCTGAAGTGTTGGACACATAGGCATCATCAGATGCTGGGTTTCTTCCCTGGTGATGCTCTGCCAGCCCTTTACTGTAGCCGTCTGCACTTCCTGCTTGTGTTTTGGGTGTTTTGCCCTCAGTTTTGGCTTCAGCAAGAGAAACGCATGCTCAATTGGATTCAGGTCAGATGATATGACTTGGCCGTTGCAGAACATTCCACTTCTTTGCCTTAAAAATGTCTTTGGTTGCTTTTGCAGTATGCTTCAGGTCATTGTCCAACTGCACTGTGAAGCATCGTCCAATGAGTTTTGAAGCATTTGGTTGAATCTGAGCAGATGATGTAGCCCCAAGCACTTCAGCTTTCATCCTGCTGCTCTTGTAAGCAGTCACATCATCAATAAATACAAGAGAACCAGTTCCACTGGCAGCCATACATGGCCATGACATAACAGTACCTCCACCATGCTTCACTGATGAGGTGGTGTGCTTTGGATCATGAGCAGTTCCTTCCCTTCTTCCTTCTCTTGTCTTCCCATCATTCTGGTAGTTGATCTTTGTTTTATCTGTCCATAGTATGCTGTTCCAACTGTACAGGCTTTTTAGATGGTTTCTGACAAACTCTAATCTGGCCTTCCATTTTTAAGGCTAACTAATGGTTTGCATCTTGTGATAAACCCTCTGTATTTATTCTAGTGAAGTCTTGTCTTGCTTACAAGAGCAGCAGGATGAAAGCTGAAGTGTTTGGGGCACCATTATCTGCTCAGATTCAATTAAATGCTTCAAAACTCATTGGACGATGCTTCACAGTGCAGATGGACATTGACCTGAAGCATATTGCAAAAGCAACCAAAGACATTTTTAAGGCAAAGAAGTGGAATGTTCTGCAACGGCCAAGTCATATCATCTGACCTGAATCCAATTGAGCATGCGTTTCTCTTGCTGAAGCCAAAACTGAGGGCAAAACACCCAAAACACAAGCAGGAAGTGCAGACGGCTGCAGTAAAGGGCTGGCAGAGCATCACCAGGGAAGAAACCCAGCATCTGATGATGTCTATGGGTCCAACACTTCAGGCAGTCATTGACTGTAAAGGATTTGCAACCAAGTATTAAAACTGACTGTTTAATTGATGATTATGTTAGTTTGTCCAAATACTTATGAGCCCTTAAAGTCGGGGGACTGTGTGAAGAAATGGTTGTAATTCCTACACGGTTCATACTACATTTTTGAAAAAAGCCTTAAATGAAAGCTGAGAGTCTGCACTTTAAGCAGGTATTCATTGTTTCATTTAAAACCCATTGTGGTGGTGTACAGAGCCAAAATGATGACAACAGTATCATTGTCCAAATAATTATGGACCTGACTGTAAGTAACTTTTAAACTTTTTTTTGTTTTCAAAAGATAAATGGAAATTAAAAAAGCGTTCATGATTATTGTAAATCTGATATTGACATTACTATTATTGAATGGTGCATTATGTCTTGTTTGGGTTGTTTGAAAGTCAAAGTTTAATACTTGGGACTTGTCAGTCTTGACTTGGGAATTGAGTGCAAAGACTTGAGACTTACTTATGGCTTGCAAAACAATAATTTGGTCCCACCTCTGGTTCTTGTGTGTATTTCTTTTTAGTTTATTTTCCTTGTTGTATTTCAGGACCACATGACAAGTTCTTAAAACATGGGATCAAAATTCTTTTGAGACTGTTTTTTGTTCCAATCAACATGGTCCCATCAGTCACAACTTAAATGACTCCAACCTCTGAAGATGAAGCTCTAATGAAAGTTCAGTCAGGAAGACAATACTTTTCATGCTCAGGTTGTAAGTGTTCTTTCTCACCCTGTTGTTCACTTCTTGCACACATTCTCACTTACTATTTCTAGGTGTCATTGTCTGGGTCAATTAACTCATCGGCACGGTGACACACCTTCTCTGTCAGCCTATCATCTTACTGCTTCTCATTTTAAATATGGTTCTTTCTTCACCATAGTTCCTTCATGCTGCAGTTGTGCGCGGCCTCCTCCTCCACATCACCACCTAGTCTTTACGGGTTCATCGGCCTCATCCACCTCAGCAGTCAGCAGCCTCAGAGACATCAGCCACCAATGTCTGGACTCCATGGGGGGATTTATCTTGCTGTCGCTCAAAGTCCCTCGATCACAATATTCTTTATTAGATATTATCTTTACTACAATCTTCTGTATCTCCTGATTGAACTGTCATCCACCAAAGACTCACATGTCCAGTAGTCCTTGATATGATTGCCTTTAAATTCAGTGTAATCTTGTGACACAAGAGCACCCCCTAAATCAAATTGTCCCTGCTGTACAGTTCACCTTCAGTCTTGATGTTGTTTCTCTCTTGAATGAATGCTTTACGTACCAAGACTTTGTCTGTTGCGGTACAGATATCAAAGTCTGTAATGTTATTCCATTTTTGGCAAGTTAAAGCTACAATTTAGCAGCATTACGAAAAGAAATGTGCTGTTTCTCTTTACTCTTCACAGCTGTTGGTTAATGATGTAGTAACTAACTGCATCAAATTATAAAGGGCACTACCTGCACTTCAGTGTAGAATAGATAGCCTACGCAGTATATTCAAGGACTTTTGTAATGATAAATACAGATTTTTCATGTCTGTGTGATGCCTCCTCTGTTGATGTAAAACATGACACACACTTTCATATTTCAGTTGTCTTTTTTATTGTGTCTCACCACTGGGCATACAGTTTTTCCCGTACACAATGAGGACATCGTGTGATGATTTGCTGCTCAGAGCAATAAGTGTATTACTTCAAAAGGTCCCAAATCCAAAAATCTAACATAATTCATTAATCGCAAACATAGTTTGAAAGCATTTTTGGTGTGTGCTTAATCTGTGTTAAATGTGATTTCTCAAAAATGTAATTTTTTAAAGTTGTTTTAATGTTACAACTGATCTTTGACACACAAAACAATCGGCTTCTCAGCACCATTCATTCTTACAACCTTCAGCAGTCAGTAAAATTCAACAGAAATAATACCTATAAGTTGATCCTACTGTCGAACCTTTGCTCTACATTACAAACAGGCTAAAAAGGCTTAGGTTTTGACATAATGAACAACAGATTACACTTTGTACTTTGTACTTAATCTACATTCTTTACTTCTTAGACCAGTCTAGTTTTGAAATCTTGAAACTATTTGGCCAAAGCAAAAGTGACTGTTGCAAACCCCCTGGTTTTGTTCAGGACATGGTTTACTTCTGGCCTGCAAAGTGCTTGTTGAGGATGCCCTTGGCGGTCTCAAGGGCGGCGTCAGCTGCGACAGGTATGTGAGGTGCGATGCCAGCTCCCTCCCAGGCTGGCCCGGCAGCAGTGTCGGAGTGGACGGTGGGGATGCTAAGGAAGATGTCAGTCTCACCAACACCAAAAGTCTTGGGTGGGTGGGAAGTCCCGGCAGTGGTCTCTCCAATGATCATGGCACGGCCGAGCTTCTTCATGATGTAGACGAACTCCTCTGCGGCGCCAGCAGTCGCTCCACTGGTCAGGATGAGCAGGCTCTTCTTGGAGCCATACCTTGTTCCTGGGGAAGAGGAGGGAGGCAGGACAATGCCAACAATTTGAGGCAGAAGACATGGAAATGATGGGTGGATAGTGAAAATGGTAGGAAATTATTTAGGTAAAGAAAAAGATGAAGGGTGACTAACAAGTAGAAGCAATGTTATAGCAATCACGCCTCCCTTCAAAAGGCTGCAGAAAACAGATAAGCATTGCAGAGATAAAGCTGTCTTGCTGACCAAGTTGCCTTAAAAACAACTTTGAAGAAACAACAAAATCAAAACTACACGTATTTCATATTACCGGTGGTGCTATTTATTAAACTTGATTGTATTGGTGTGAGTTGCTGAGTGTTGAAGATATCAGCAGTAGGGATGTCTGCCTTCTCTCAATTACAATGGAACTAGATGGCACTCAGTTTGTGGTGCTCAAAGTGCCAAAAAAATCCATCTGAAAAACTCAACAGCAAGGTCTCTTTTCAAAAATCGTGACAGGGTGACTCCAGATAATCCACAGACCTTGTTGTGAGCAGTTTCATGTAGGAAATACTTTCTTTCTACCAAACTACACCCAGCAAACCTATCACCATGCAGAAGGAAACATGAATCTACTGCTACCTTAGCTAGCATCACTGAGCTAGCTAATGCTACAGCTAAGCTGAGGAGGACACCATTAATGTTTACATCTTACGTCATGAGCCCAAACCTCTCGTCTATAAGGAAATGCAGGCTTCATTTTGCGGGATGATGCAGTTAGTGGGTGAAGTTGGGTTGGTGAAGGAAAATAGTTCCTACATGAAACTGCTCACAACAAGGTCTATGGATTTTCAACTGGCAACTGGTCACGCAGTAACTGGGTCATGATTTCAGGAAAGAGACATTGCTGTTGAGTTTTCAAATGTATTTTTTTTGGTGCTTTGAGCACCACAAGCTGAGGACCATCCAGTTCCATTATATTCAAGAGAAGGCAGACATCTCGACAGCCGATATCTCCAACATTCTGCCAAAACAATCTAGACTGATAAATACTAACAGGTGAGAGTGTATTTTTAATTTTGGGGTTAATTGTCTCTTTAAAGACCTATCACTATATGGACAATAATCCAGACAGCTTTATGGCTTACTGGGCTAATAGGACAGTTCATCTTAAAAAGGTCAAATGCACCTTTATTCTTGTATTTTTGAGCCTTCATGTAACTGATTTTGGGCCAAAGGGTCCAATGGAAACACAGTGGAAACAAAACACTGGTGACCTTTTCAAATGATCCGCTAAAGTTGTTAGCAAGCAGTTGCTAATTTTACACACCCAGACACACCAGATACAGAGCAATGTTAGCATTCATTTGGAGTCATGTTTCTCGACACCTGGCGAAATAAGTCCAATATAACATTCCTTTTAGCTTTGTTTTTGGTCTCTGCCACCTCCGGAGAAAACATTACCAGCTAGCTGCTACCTCTGTTGCTAACAGGAATCTGTGGTGCTATACACAGTAAAATATAATGACTTTTTAGGGGGTTTTTTTGTAAATTACCAGTGAGTTCAGGCAGGGTTCGGAGCTCGATGGTGGTGCCGGACGGCCTGTCATACAGCTTGTCCAGCAAAATCTGCTTGTCAGCATCAAAGAAGTAAGAGCAGAAGCCTGCAATGGCTGTTGTTGGGCCACCGATGTTGTTCCTGCAAAACAATTGCAGACAATTAAAAAAATAATAATTAAATTATCCTTAATGAACTTTGCATAAGTACAGGCATTGATAAAGTATATCTTGACAACATGGTTTATACGTAAGAAGCTATCTTCAAATTAGTTCATCCTCTTTATCTGTTGGTGGTCCATATTTTAAAATGACATGTAGATGATCATTAAGTAAAGAGATAAATCCTTATTTAAACAATAATACTTTTGCAAACTAAGTCACCTCTATTTAATCATGGACTGATGGGCATTTGCTTTTTGGAATGGACACATGACATTTTGGACAGAAGCTTTGACTTGCTACATGAGCAGGATCACCCACCTGAGGTCAACGATCAAACCGTCAGTGTTGACAATTTTGTTCCAGACGTGCTCAACAATAATCTGGGCGATGGCCTTGACCTCCTCAAAGTCTCCGAACATGTCAAAGCGCAAGTAGCCGATGTTGTTCTCAAATACATCAGTGTGGAAGGAGACTTTGATCAGCTCAATGTACATCTCTGGAGTATAATCCTGTGGGAGAGGAAGAAGCGGCAAGTCAACACATGGATTGTAAGCATGGCCAATAAGTCTCACTTAAAATAAATAAATAAACAGCAGATTACCTACATATACTTGTATTTCACATATTATTAAATGTATTTGAATTGCTGAACATTACAAATGTTTCCAGATTGTATTATTGATATCATATCCCTTATAGACTAAACATGTTTACCCAATGTACTGCCAAATTTTCTCTTTTAATTTGACTTTAGAAGCATTAAAAACATGTTTCATTGGTCATCTACCTGACATTACTACAACAATGTATTCAATACTTTTTGAAAAGTTGTGAATACTAGAGCATTTCAAGCTCTGTCAATAAATAAGAATGTTATTAAGAATGTTTAAAGAACCAAACCCCATTAATCTTGTGTACAAGGGACTCACCATGGGTGGAAGGACTGGGGTGTTGCTCGTGGTCTTCAGGCTCTTGTCTCCAGACAGGGTCTTCAGGTCAGCAGACAGCTTCACCCCCAGACTTTCCTTGGAGACAACCATGTTGTATTCGCCATTTGCCAGTAGCCCTCTCAACTTCTCTGCAACATCAGCCCCGATATCTTCAAAGGCATAGTTGTCGGCAATCAGGGCTGCTGATCCCTCAATGATGGCTGGAACTTGGGCACGGAGGTTGACAATCTTGATGGCAGTCGCAAGGGCATCCTCTGCATTGACCTCCACATCAGGGGTCACACCTGTAACCTCCCAGGTGGAGCCGGTGATGGGGTTGACTGACTTTGCGGTTGGCACGGTAATGTAGAAGTCAGTGTCGCCCACTTTGATTTTATCAACTTTTACAGAGCCCCCAGCGGTCTTCTCGCCCACAATGGTGGCCCTCTTCAGGTTCTGGAGGCAGTAGGCGACATCCTCAGCAATGCCCTTGGTGTTTTTGCTGGTGAGGATGATAAGGGGTTTAGTAACACCATATCTCTGCCCCAGGAGTGCAGGCATAGAAAACAGCTTAGTGGTGGTGTTTGAGGGACGGTCATACACGCTGTCGATGTGAAGTGCAGGCTCGGCTTCAGTGAAGTAAGACACAATATAGGAGAGTCCTGTGATGTCTCCGCTTCCAGTGTAGCGCAAGTCAAAAATGAGAGCTGATGTTGGCAAGATTTTATTCCAAACCAGGTCGAGGAGCAAAGGGCCAACCTTGTCAGCGACCTCCTCCCCAAGGATGTGATCGATCCTCAGGTAGCCAATGTTGCCCTCCAGGATGTCAAGCTTGATCGAAGTCTGTAGGACGGCAATGAGCTGCTCAGGGGGCAAGGGGGGCATCTTCGGGGGAACCACAGGGACGTAGTTTGGCTCATAGGAGACCATCAAGCGTGGGTCACTGACTGTGGTCTGGACTCCAGCACTGAGAACATTTGCCAAGGTTTCAGCATCTGGGATGTTGAGAACCTCCGTGTTGCTGCTGGCTGCTTCAATTGCCTCCTTCATCCCCTGCAGCTTCTCTGGTGAGCAATAATTGTCCATGACAATTTTTGCCATATCTATGATGAGGTTGGAATCAAACGCAGCATGGATAAAGAAAACATTCCCCAAAACTAGCAGAGGTGCCAACAGGAAAATAGCCTTTGCCATTTTTGTTAAGTTTAGTCAAACAAAAAGTGAGTAGATGGGAAGTGGAGGTTGTTGAGCCAAGCCTCCTTCTCCAGAGAGGTGCTTTGTCAAATGGCACTGTTTTGGCTGCAAGGTTTCTGTTAACACACTCGTAAGAGGATTTGCCCCACAATAAACCACTAAACGCATTATCCCAAGTGCTTCTGTAAGGCAATAACAGCCTAGCCGTGAAGGTGTGTAGTAACAAGGAGGTGTTGCCAAAGATAATCGTCTTAAATTTACACAAGGTATTTTGAATACCTATCCAAAGCTACCTGTGTCAAATAAGGCAAGCTTTGTACTTGACAAATGACGAGAAAGGGATTAAGGTTGGTGGGTTCACTCATTAAGCACTTTTGGTGTCAGTGTTTGTAAGTGGAATCTTTAGTGTGTGACTTTTGTGCCATTTTTGAAGATAAAAACAGGAGAAAATGTCAAAATAAAGCATGTGAGAACTCACGATTGCCATTTAATTAAACATTTAACTTAAAGCATCTCATTTACTTTTCATAGCCAAAGAGGAATATTCCGATTAATGCCTGTAAAGTAAATCAAATATAATTCCACTAATAACCACTGAATTTGTTTATTGTCTCATAAATGGTACACATTTAATAGCAGTTGTTCAGTTGGTGGTGGATGACTCCCCACTGTAATGGTGTTGAAGTGATCAGCAAGACTCTGTTTAGGTTTGTTTGATACTTGTGCCCTCTGCTGGTGCATTTTTGTAAAGGAACAGAAAAAGTGAAACATTATTACAGCATACTGAAAAAAACACAGTGCAAAGAACTTCAGCAAACAATCAAGAAATTAAGCCAAGAAATTACAATCTAACATAATGAAATACATCACCATACATTTACATATGTATTAAATAATTTCATACATTAACATGGGTCAACAGAATATGTACTGGATAAACACATGGTATTTAATATGTATGTAAAGGCAAAATAAAGGCAACTTTACATGATATAAATGAATACATGCGGGTGGGGAGTTATAAGGTCATCATATAAATAAAAACAGTGCAATTTAATTCAAGAAACAATGATATTTGGTGTATTATTAATAAGCAGTTGTTATATTCACAGTACTTAAGCTACTGCTCCACTGGAACAAGGCTGTTGTAATATCCGTGGGTTATCAGACTATATATCCTCTTAGTGTTTTTAATGCCGGGACAGATAAGTACATTTGAGGTTTGTTTATAACCACAGCAAATAAATTCCTTCTTGTAATGAGACTTATATTGTATCCATAAACACTTAATGCAAGTCCCTTGGATGAAGGCATCAGCTTAACACCTTAAAAGTACCAATAAATTCAAAGGTGGAGACAACTGCCTGGGATTCTGGGAGGTATAGCATAAATGTAAAAGATACAGGTTGTGGAGGATTGTCATTTTGTATTAAAGCTACCTATGTTGATGTAAAATGTACAAAGATTATTTTCTCCTTTCTTGTGAAAAGGCCTCTGAAACCGTTGAAGGAATAAGGGACTCTAAAACTCTAAACCAAAACCAGACAAAAAAATAATTAAATTGCAAGAAAAGCTATGTGGTACATTACTGCCTTTAAGGAGTAATTATCAAATACCTTACTCAATTATTAAATTGTATTTACCGTGTATCTGGTTAGTGCTACACATGCCACACATATAAATTGGACTTTGAAATTGAAGTGGGGGCTACATACCAGAAAATTAAAGGAATACTATGCAGGATTGTTGGTTACTGTTTGTTTACACGTTCACTAGCAAAATTGAAAGTAAAAGCCAACCCCAGATTCACTCTCATTTGGCAGTTCACCTTGCTTTATTTGCTGCTTATAGTCTAGTATTTGGTTGGGCTTTTTTTTTTTTTTTTTATAAAACCCCAACCTCACCTAAGCGCTGTGAAGGTACATGCACATAATGTCCCAAAAACAGAAAATTTGAAGAAATAATAAATCTAGGCCGCGACACACTTCTAGTGGGTCATAAGTGGTGATTGAGAGGGAATACTTATGCATGAGTACGTTGTTTTTTTAGAAACAAATCCTGCATAGTACACCTTTCACTAATACTCAGAATACAACAAGAAGATCTATTTTCCTTGATCTTTCTTCAGCCTTGCTGATATGATTCTCTGTGCCACAGGAAGAGCATCATTTGCCTGGGCTATAACATGTGGCTCAACCCCTGAAATGCTCCACTCTTTCCCACTGATTGCACTCAACACAACCTGGTTAGGGATGGAGGCGTACAGGACGCTGTCCCCAATCTGATAGGTTCCACTTGATAGAGAACCTCCAATTGTTGGCTCTCCAATGATTGTGGCCCTATTCAGGTCCTTCATAGAGCGGGTAAACACTTCAGCTGCTGACCCCGTCATGTGACTGGTGAGGATGTAGATGTCCTTGGTGGGCCCATACCTTTGACCTCTGATTTGAGGCAATGTCATGACCTCTGTCATGTTGGTTGTGGTGCGGTCGAAGACAGTGTAAAGATGCCTCAGAGGTTCAGCATCAAAGAAATAGGTGCACAAGAGGGGAATTGCTGTGGAATATCCACCAGTGTTGTACCTCATGTCAATGATAAGGGCATCTGTGTTTACTATCTTGCTCCACACTAATTTTATCAGCTGAGGCCCAATGGCTTTTACCACCTCTATATCTGCCATCAGGTCAAACCTCAGATAGCCGATATTACCAGGCAGAATATCAATTTTAAACAATGCTTCCACTATATATCCAACTTCTTCAGCAGTTGGGATCTTTGGGACGTCATGAAGTGACTCTGGCTCAACATCGCAGTGGAAGACATGGATGCGGTGATCACCTGAACTCTCTTGGAGGTCTGCAGTCAACTGAGATGCCAAAGATTCAAAGTCAACTACTGACCAGTACAATCCCTCAGACCATTTGCTCAGCAGCACTTTCCTGACCTCTAGTGCAACTGCATGGATTGCATAGTGGTTTTCTAACAGTTCCCCAGTTTTTTCTATGAGTATCTCAAGCCCTTGGTGAAAATCTGCAATCTCGTGAACGTGATCCACAGCTTCTTCGGCTAAGACAATGGCATCTGGAACCACACCCCCTCCTAGCCAGCATTCACCATTGTTGTCTAAAAAGTTTATGAAAGGGACTGTGATGGCAATATCTGTCCCTTCTATTTGAAATGTCTTTGAGTGCATCAGGGTACCAGATGTAATTTCCCCAATGACTGTGCCACGATGGAGTGACTGAATCAGGTAGGCAAACTCTTCGCCGGCACTTGCTGTGTAGTAGCTTGTCAACACGTAAACCCCACGTTTGGAGCCATAGGATGGGCCTATAATCCGAGGCAGAGAGTCATATTCTGTTGTTGTATTATGAATTTGGTCATATATCGTGAAAAAATGATGCTTCTGGGTAGTGTCCTGCAGATAGGACAGTATAAGGGCAAGAGAAGTAAAGGATCCACCAGTGTTATAGCGTAGATCAATAATCAAGTTAGTAGTGTCTTTGAGGGGCTCCCATATCTTTTTAGCCATGAGCTCTTCTAGTTTAGCCCCTGCAGACCACTTGACAAACTTGTCAATGCAGAGATAGCCGGTATTGTGTGGGAGAATTTCCACTTTGATCGTTGTATCGACCAGTTTCTTTAATGAATTCAAATCATTTGGGGGGTTGTCAAGCGCAGGATCCTCCTCTGTAATAGCAGCATTGTCTTGCACATATCTGATGATCAGTCGTGGGTCTTCAGACACAGTCTGGAGGTCCTGGTTAAGTCTGACTGCCAGGTCCTCCTCGGAGACAACAGAGAATAAGTCTGTGGACTGCAGATGTTGAAGAAGAGCTGGGACTCTGTCAGTGAAAGCATAATTCCTCCTGATTATATCGGAGATACTCTGCATAACTTTTGGAATAGTGCTCCTGATAGCCAGAAGGGACTTGGCTTTTGTGACAGCTTCCTTGGCGATAGCGTTGACTGTTGGGGAAACACCACTCACTTCCCAGCTATGGCCGGTGATCGGACTAACTGATCTTGCCACAGGAACTGTTATGTAGAACTCTGACTGAGGGATCCTAATCTTTTGGACTTTCACTGACCCACCAGCAGACCTTTCCCCGACTGTGATTGCCCTCTTTAGGTTTTTTAATGTATATGCCACTGCCTCAGCAGCCCCCACGGTACGCTTACTGGTCAAAATAATTACGTCTTTCTTCTTTCCATACCTTTCACCTTCTATTGATGGCACGGTCCACAGCTCCCTTGTTGTATTCGAGGGCCTGTCATACACAGTGTCAATATGAATGAGGGGCTCAGGGTCTGAGAAATAGGAGATTATAAAGGGAACTCCAGACAATTCTCCAGCTGTGCTATGTCTCAGGTCCAAGATCAATGAGGATGTCTGAGCAGCTTTGTCCCAGATGTTGTCCCTCAGCAGAGATCCAAGCTTCGCCGCTGTCTCCTCCCCAATGACCCGATCTATCCGCAAATATCCAATGTTGTTGTCCAGTATATCCAGCTTGACAGAGTTTCTCACCAGCCAGATCAGCTGCTCTTTGGGGAGAGACGGCAGCGCCGGTGGCATCACTGGGACAAAATTGGGCTCGTATGATACAGTCAGCCGCGGATCGTTAAGCGCTCCTTGTACTCCGACTGTGAGCACAGATGCCAGGGTCTTTCGGTCCGAAATCTGCAGGATTTCTCCGCTGTTGATGGCTTGTTGGATGGCCTCCTGCATCCCAACCAGGTTCTCAGGAAAGCAGTAGTTTTCTAAAAGAATCTTGGCCATTTCTAACACCAGGGCAGGCTGGAATGATGAACTGACAGATAGAGTACATAGAAGAAGCACCAATAGCAGTGGTGGTGTGTGTTGCGCCATCGTCAATGTCCTCATCATCACTGCTAGAAAGAGAATTACTCAGTCCTCTCTTTCACTGGGCTGCTTTAGCTCATTTGTTCGTGTTGAAAGATGATGATTTTTTTGTAGGAGGGAACACTGTCACTGTCATGAGTTTTTTGGACAACAACAACATCCACATAAGAGGCTTTTGTCCCCAATAAACCTTTAATCGCATTATCTTTGGTGCTTCAGCCAGTAGACAATAACAGAGACTAAAAATTGGTAAACGGGAGCCTGAGCAGTGTGTTTTCCTTTCCTACACAAATCCACTGCATGTGTGGGTTCTTATTTTTATTGGACTCTTATGCATTTGTTTTTTTTGTCCTTTGACTAGGAGGCTTAATGAACCTGACACAGTTTACTATTACTAACAGTTAAAATGTAGTCTTATTTAGGCTTGATTTACAGTCTGTAGCCTTCATTTTCTGAATTTGTCACGTTATCATATTTATACTGAAACTTTTCTTTTAGATACAAAACTGGTTTGAGAGGCAGGTAAAATGTGTTAACGGTGGAATTATTGGTGCGAAAGCCTGATCACAAACTCTCACGCTAACTCTCCCTCTCTTTTGTCTGTTATGAAAGCTTATGGTGGTGTATTTTGGTGCTGTTGGTAGCTTTAGGGGTCATGTCTGGGTCATTCCACGTGGCAAAGCCTTCTTAAAATATACACAGGATCAGATTGGGTAAAAAATAAATAAATAAAAAAGCACACAAATACACACCCTGGATATAGGAACAGAAGGGTGACTGGAAAGTCTTAATCTGGATCAAATGCTGAATTATTTGCTTATTCTCCATTTTCTCCTGCTCTGCTATTTTATCACAGTAATGTTTCCCCTTGTTAGATTTTTTGTTTTAATAAAAAGGTGTCCATTGCAAGTCCCAAGGTGACAGGTTTTCTGTCTTACATTTAATTTAAACTATATTTGCTGAAGTGCTAAATCTGTATGTTGAACTTGAACCCGACATCAATGACCTTGTGAGACTCTGAGTCAGACAGTTTTGCAGTTCAGAAATATGCAGCCAGCCGTCATCTTCTTCCGGATGCTAGACTGTGCTCAGCTAATCTTTGCGTCTTAACTTTTAAGCCTCCTGCTTTACATAATACAATTCCCTCTGCCAATTCCCTGTAAACCAGTCAAGATGTCTGAACACTGTATTGTGTCATACTATGCCCTCATGTGTCAAATATAAGGACAGGTTACACATTGTGGAATTTCAGATGTAGAAATATTCTCTCAGGGCAAGGCTGCTGTATTGGTTGAAATAATCTCATTGGATAATTTACAGCTATACACAGTGGACTAGTTATCTTGGTAAGCTAATTAGCCTGCTGAGATTCTTATATCACAAGACCAGAAATTCAAATACAGCAGGCAGCTATTTTCAGTGCTGAAGCTCCAAAAACCCTCTACAGGCTACGTGCCCAACACCAAACAGCTAACAGACAAGGTTAGCAACTAGCTTGAAATAAAGGGAGTGGAAACTGTGTAAATCAGTGTGTAAATGAGCCTTTGTTTGCTAATATATTAACTGTGAAAGATCATAATTTGTAACTTTTGCATTTACAGCTTTTTGTACTGCCCATAAGTGGACCAAAAAGGTCAATTAAGACAGGCTCAAGATTTAATACCGCTAATGCAGACATTTGAAAGGACCTCCATGCAAAATTCAAAGCATATGAATTGTCTGGACATAGTTTCCAAAATAGAGGAGGCTGGGCCAGTGGCTAGCTGCAGCTAACAGTGCTAACTCCATAAACACTTTTGGCCAGCAGCAACAGTGCTGATTAAGCTAACGGTACTAACCAGGGTTGGCACAAGCTTGGGATTATAGCACACACAAACACACACACACACACACACACACACACACACACAGGAGACTTCATTCTCTGCTCAGACACTACTGTAGCCGTCTTGCTACGTTTGTGAGTTCCCCAGCATTGACACACAGATCCCCTGATAGGTTTACAGTCTGGAGCTGTCTGCTCCGAACAACAATCATTAAATTAATTAATAAATCATATGTGCCCGCAGCTGCCCGGCTCCTGCGGCACATGCTCTTCAGTAGGCTACGTTTTAAACTGAACCAACACACAGGCAGAGGTTTCCTTCCTGTGTAAAGCAGACGTCGCTCCAGGACCAGCACATTACTGCATAAAAAGGGGAGAAAGAGCAGTCAGATTAATCAGCAGCAGCTGTCCCAATCAACTCACCTGCCACTACTCTCCTGAGCCATCCCCCCCCCCACACCCCTCTCTCTCTCCTGCAGCCAACTGCTAACCACACCCTCCTCCACAACTGCACTATGTGTCTAGCAATAGGTTCATTTGAGATGAGCCAGGCCTGTGCAGACTCGATTACCGGCGATCGGCGCACAATCCATGCCGGTTAGTTTTGTGTCCGACTTCATCCTGACTTGCTCTGACGTATTACAAAAGTGGACGGTGATAAAACCGCGAGAGCAAGGCGGCCGCAGTTTTTAGAGCCAGGCGCTGCAGTTGCTCTCCACCGACTGCACCGCCTGACTCTCACCTGATCTAACAGCTGACTGGTTCAGATGTTGACTCAACAATATGACGTTTTAGATAAACTATTCATTTTTGTTAGAGATTAAGATTGTATTTGTCTGATTTCTTTATTTTAATAAATTAATCTATCATAATTAAAACAACTGGAGACTAAAAACAAACTGATATATGGGTCTGATCACTTTTTTAATGAATTGACATCATTCCAGGCAGGATGTGAGTGTGTCTGTGACTTCCTGTATGGACTGAAGGCTGCTGGAAACTGTTCGACTTCACCGCGGCTTTTTGTCACCGCCCCCTGCTGCGGCCGCCTGCTCTCGTCTACTTTCCAGGCGAGGCGCAGTTCATCTCGAACGAGCCTAATTACTGGTTTGCTGCTGTATTAATGCTCTGAATGTCAGAACCTTTAATATGGCTCTGTTGTTACATGTTGATGACAGGGGGAATCTCTTGAGAAGCAAAAGTCAACTGAGCCAATTATTTTTGTGGACATTAAAATGGGAAACTTTGTTATTGGTGCTATTTTGGGACAAGAGTAATTCTGGGTTACCAGAAAGGACGTGCATGAACTTGTCCCCTCACTGGTTTCATCACAGAGGTTTGAGCTCTGATAAGGACGTGTCACTGACTTCAAATATTTACAAAGCTAACACTCAGTATGTTTACATGGACAGTTTAATTCCGCTTTTAATCGAAATGAAAGGCCATTCCGATTAAAAGTGGTCATGTAAACGATCATTCCGACTGAAAAATGGTCATTCCGATTGAAAATTAAATCCGATTAAAGGGGGTGGTTTATTCTGTTTGTCATTCCGAATAAAAGAATTTTGTGTGCATGTATACACTCATTCCTCTTTAAGTTCATTCCAGTCTTTCTGTGCATGCTCATTTCCTTGCCCTTCTGGTGCGATGACGTATATAGCGCGCATAGCAACGGGCTGCATAGCAACGGGCTGAGATAGAGCAGTCGGACTCGTTGCACTCACCGGTTTCCATTCGCCACAGCACAGTCTTCTATCTCCCTTCTCCTCCTCAACAGATGAAGCATTAGCAGAACAAGGTTGTTGTCGTACTGCTGCTTCAAGAATATAAGCAAAACACGCCCGAAAAAAGGCACTAAGAATGGCGTCGTCAAGCATCTTGTTAAGCCTGATTTATGGTCCTGCGTTAAATCAACAACGTCGCTACGTCGTAGGGTACGTGGCTACGCAGAAGGCTCGCCGTAGCCCCCGGCGTAGCCTGACGTGCACCTCCCCAAAAATGTAACTACACGTCGAGGCGATGCAGACCCAGCACAGACTGAGAGGGCTGTGATTGGTTTGCTTGGTAGCAACGCATTTCCGGTTCCGTATTTCCAGATTTCGCCATCCCCGCCATCTTTAAACATCTTCTGTTGCAATGTAGATGTTGCAGTATTAAGGCCCATTTATGCTCAACGTTCAATACGGATACGGACGGAGCCATCAGTCTGTGCTCCGCGTTCATTTCTCTGTGACCGGAAAAGCCGGAAGCTAAACAAAAAATCAACTAGAGACGACGATAGCCATTCAGGAAAGGAACGCAGCCTCCTATCGCTCTGGCAGTGAATTGCACCGCGACGAAATGGAGTGACGGAGAAGTTCGAAGGTTCACGACGGCGTCACGGCAACGACGTAGGTAAGTCGTAGGTACGCCGCAGGACCATAAATCAGGCTTTATCCGGAGCGAGGACTACAGTGTTTTCTTCTGGTAAACATAAACACGTAACATCTGCCCCGCCCCCTATCCAATCAGAAACCTTCCCTGCCCCAAACCTTGCGCAGACCTGAATGAAGGCGATTAAACTGATCTCCCATGTAAACCCTCATTCGGAATGAATATTTCTCATGTAAACTACCTGGAAAAACTTTAATTCCGAATGATTTCATTCAGATTTATTTCATTCCGAATGAGAAGCCATCATGTAACCGTAGCAAGCTGAAAAGAGTTGGATTGCCAGTGGCTTTGCTTTTTCCCACCCCCCTACTTCTAGTGCCCTTGTTCGGACCATGCCAATTTTTGAACTCAGCTTTCATTGTGATGTCAACTACACACCTGTAACGTTCAGTGATCTTGTACAGTTGTGATGCTGTCATACAGACAAAATCTGTCCTCAAAGAGACAGAAAGACATGTATACACCTGGCAAAATACTCAAAATGTGGTAGTTCCTGTCTAGGACCACATTTTGCCATGATGACACACGCATACAGACTCACAAGGTGAAAATAATACAAGCCCCTGCTGTCGCAACTGGTAAAACCTATGTTGATCCACAGGATTCAACTTTATACAATGTGAAAAGCTGAGAGTCCAGAGTCCAGTCACTGCTTAAGCTGGGATACAATGATGCACAGCTGTTGTCACTATCATCTAACGAGCAGTTGGATGCAGCTACACTTTCTGTGGGGACTTAGAGGCTGTTTACACGTACACTGTGATTTTGATAAACGGAGACATCTTCCTTCGTTTGTGCCCTTCGTTTACACGCAAACGGAGATTTCTCCTCTGAAAACAAGTCTTTCTAAAAACTCCGGCCAGAGTGGAAATTTTGGAGAACTCTGGTTGCGCGTTTGCATGTAAACTGAGATAAACGGAGCTGGAACTTGCGCCTGTGTAAAAAGTGCGACCTATGTTGCTATGGTGACAATGGATACATGGAAGGCTTGAGCTTCTCGTTACACTGCCACCTACAGGTTTGGCATGCTCTTGTGTATATATACACGGGTAAGTGTAAATGAAGATCTTTTTGAAAACGAAGACGGTGAAATGTCCGTTTATGAAAATAGCCGGCCATGTGTAAACGGCCTCTTAATAATCCCTGCTGCTGCTGCTGCTGCATTTATTTAAGGTGAAACATCCCAGAGCACTTTAAGTTTGAAATGTTATGCTAATTCAAATAACTGAGAATAACATCTATATTTAAATGTACATTTTGTCATCACTTATGTAGTGTCCTGTGTACCTGAATTGTGTTCTTTGGATAGGATGAGTTAACTGATTGGGAGCTTCCTGGGACAATCAGTGGCACCTGTTTCACCTACAAAAGGCCCTTGCTCACTGTCACTCTCAGCAAGCAGACTCCGTAGGGCCAGAGTCTCTCCTCACCATTTTGTTAACTATTTGTTTTGCTTTATTTTACTTAATAATTTTAAAATGTAGTTTATCCAACTTTGTTTCTCTCTTCATGCTCTATATTGTGTATCCCTCTTAGTTGTTGTAGGGCAGAGAAAACACTTTGGAAAACTGTCCTGTCATGTGGGAACTCATGTATGATAGTTTTGGTTGAGAAAATATAGGAGCAGCAGTTGCTGTTGGAGCTGATACAGCATCTTCTGTTTTGTTTATTGTTGTAACTCAAAAGTAGTTGCTAAATTAGCATCAAATAAAACTTAAACCATATGTAAACCTGTAAACCAGGCACTACAGTTTTTTTCTAGCCAACATGGGCTACAATTTTTACATCGTCTTAACACCATAAAAAACATTGGATGTTTAAATACCAATTTATGTTACAACAATAAAAAGTTTATTTTAACAAGATACATTGGTTGATATATAAATTTTGATATATAATTCTGTCATGCTAAGAAAAAAAAGTATGATTCAGTATCTATAACATTAAAAACATCTTGTTATGAAGTGAAAAGGATCACATAAAAAGGTTATAACAAGAAACTGAGCAATTTTTTTTAATCCATTTATTTTTCCAATCAAGGATAGAAGGCGTCAATAAAAAGTGTGTGAAAGGCACTGCTGATATTTATTAGTTTAACGCTGCAGACAAAAGTAATCGTTTGCCCTTTTGGTATATGGTCACCATGGGAAGTCAAAAAAGTAGGAAATAAACAATTAAGTTTTTTATTGATTTCGGGGTAGGACAGCATCAAAAACAAAATGTAGACATCATAAGACAAATAGTACAATAAAAACTTGCCACTGAAAGCTTGGTAGTCTGAATTTTGTGTTAGGAGTAGCAGCTCTGACATGCAGGAAGCAGCAGAGCTCATTATATATTTAGCAGATTCATGACTTCAGGAGTTTGTTACAGCCAGCCTGCATTGCAATATAGAATTTTCTCTCTTATGGTAGATGCAACATTAGCAATACAGCATTAATGTTGTCTGTATGGCAGTAACTTACCAACTACTGCTAAATATACAGTACAGGCCAAAAGTTTGGACACACCTTCTCATTCAATGCGTTTTCTTTATTTTCATGACTATTTACATTGTAGATTCTCACTGAAGGCATCAAAACTATGAATGAACACATGTGGAGTTATGTACTTAACAAAAAAAGGTGAAATAACTGAAAACATGTTTTATATTCTAGTTTCTTCAAAATAGCCACCCTTTGCTCTGATTACTGCTTTGCACACTCTTGGCATTCTCTCAATGAGCTTCAAGAGGTAGTCACCTGAAATGGTTTCCACTTCACAGGTGTGCCTTATCAGGGTTAATTAGTGGAATTTCTTGCTTTATCAATGGGGTTGGGACCATCAGTTGTGTTGTGCAGAAGTCAGGTTAATACACAGCCGACAGCCCTATTGGACAACTGTTAAAATTCATATTATGGCAAGAACCAATCAGCTAACTAAAGAAAAATGAGTGGCCATCATTACTTTAAGAAATGAAGGTCAGTCAGTCCGGAAAATTGCAAAAACTGTGTCCCCAAGTGGAGTCGCAAAAACCATCAAGCGCTACAACGAAACTGGCACACATGAGGACCGACCCAGGAAAGGAAGACCAAGAGTCACCTCTGCTTCTGAGGATAAGTTCATCCGAGTCACCAGCCTCAGAAATGGCAAGTTAACAGCAGCTCAGATCAGAGACCAGATGAATGCCACACAGAGTTCTAGCAGCAGACCCATCTCTAGAACAACTGTTAAGAGGAGACTGCGTGAATCAGGCCTTCATGGTCAAATAGCTGCTAGGAAACCACTGCTAAGGAGAGGCAACAAGCAGAAGAGATTTGTTTGGGCCAAGAAACACAAGGAATGGACATTAGACCAGTGGAAATCTGTGCTTTGGTCTGATGAGTCCAAATTTGAGATCTTTGGTTCCAACCGCCGTGTCTTTGTGAGACGCAGAAAAGGTGAACGGATGGATTCCACATGCCTGGTTCCCACTGTGAAGCATGGAGGAGGAGGTGTGATGGTGTGGGGGTGTTTTGCTGGTGACACTGTTGGGGATTTATTCAAAATTGAAGGCACACTGAACCAGCATGGCTACCACAGCATCCTGCAGCGACATGCCATCCCATCCGGTTTGCGTTTAGTTGGACGATCATTTATTTTTCAACAGGACAATGACCCCAAACACACCTCCAGGCTGTGTAAGGGCTATTTGACCAAGAAGGAGAGTGACGGAGTGCTGCGGCAGATGACCTGGCCTCCACAGTCACCGGACCTGAACCCAATCCAGATGGTTTGGGGTGAGCTGGACCGCAGAGTGAAGGCAAAGGGGCCAACAAGTGCTAAACACCTCTGGGAACTCCTTCAAGACTGTTGGAAAACCATTTCAGGTGACTACCTCTTGAAGCTCATGGAGAGAATGCCAAGAGTGTGCAAAGCAGTAATCAGAGCAAAGGGTGGCTATTTTGAAGAAACTAGAATATAAAACATGTTTTCAGTTATTTCACCTTTTTTTGTTAAGTACATAACTCCACATGTGTTCATTCATAGTTTTGATGCCTTCAGTGAGAATCTACAATGTAAATAGTCATGAAAATAAAGAAAACGCATTGAATGAGAAGGTGTGTCCAAACTTTTGGCCTGTACTGTATATTAACATAAACAAATTACAGTTACAATAGTAATGTACAGATTTACATTAAAACTAGCACAGGATTAACAGACGAACAGCTGTGATTAAATGTCACCTTATTAATGCCAGCAAATCTATTTATTGTATTTGTTTTACAAAACTCACATTACTAACAGATCTGCTTTGGCAAGATTTTTTTAATCTTAAAAAAAAAAAAAAAAAATGAATGCAACCCGATCTCACAAATACAAATAACCGTGACCTCTTCACATCACCTTACATATCGGTGTCAGTGTGTAAAAATTACAAAAAATGCCAATGCAAAGTCAATTAGGATTGTTTGTCATGGTAAACACACTAATTCCCTGGTTCAATGATGTCACGCATTAGGCAGTGGTTAACAATCCAAACCCTTAGGTTGTATAATGAGTGAGAAAGTCCATGTAGGGAGGAGGCTGAGGTGGATGGGTCAAAGAAATGCAGGACTTTCACCTGGGAGAGCACTGTTTGTGTCCTATGTAAAATAAGAACATAACATAACATGTACATAACATAAGTTATTTTACCCCATAACATAATCTTGTCCTAAACCTAACCAAGTAGTTTTGGTGCCTACACTCAGCCGTGCTCAAACCATGTAATTTTACATATTACGTGCTACCACCATGTAATGCGGTGTTAAGAGGTAGAAGTCATTTCACATATGTGAGATCACAATGCAAAGATGTTTGTTAACCACCAAAATACTGTTGCTTTTTACACACTTTCTGTTCTGTTTTACATTATTTACTGCATAATACAATTTTGTTTTTTGTTATAACACATTAGATCAAGACAGTGTATGGGCAAGCTTTTTATGTACATATAACCAGTATTAAATACACAATATAAAGATATCTGTCTCCTTTGGTTCGTGCTTGATGGTGATGACATGTGAAATGCTAACAGGCATGGTAGATAATAGAGGCGTCCATGTTTCTTGCACTGTTTCCTACTTTGTAATGCAACTGTTGCACAATCATTTAATTCCTTGGTATAAATAAAATCTTATCTTTTTGTTAGACCTGTGGTACTTCTCTTCTACTGGACCATTGCAGGAAATGAACATCAGACAGACTTAAATGAAATGCAGCATTTGCACTATTATAATCACCTGTCCTACCACCAGAGCAAACCAATTCTCTCTGACTACCTGCAGCCACACTCTGCCACCTTCATCTCTTCATAAAGGTATCTGATAGTGAGGCGTCCGTTCTCCTGATACATGACTGTGATGGGGTCCAATTTGATGGGGACGCAACATGCCATGTTGGCCTTCTTGGGGTTCCTGATGTTGATCAGCGTCTGGATAAGGGCGTGCTTTGATGGGGTCATTTCGTCTGTCAGCGGGTGGTAACACAGTCCTCGACATTCAAAGGCGTCATATTCTGGAGGCGCCACGATCCAGCTGTCCCAGCCAATGTCTTTAAAGTTGACTTTGAGAGAGGTCCGCTGGCAGTATTCTCTCTCTACCTTTCTTTTCTTTCTCCGTAGGTGCTCTTCCGGGATCTTGTTTGGAAGCTGATCTCCTCTGTTCCAGTCCGCACCTGAGTGTAAGATGGTTTCTTCTTCGTGGAGGATCATCTCTCTTAGTTCCTTCTTTTTCTCCCTCCTCCTGCTACCCAGGTCATCTGAGAAGATGATTAAAGCCGCTGAAGTGTTATCTCCAACAGACACGCTCATATTCAAACAGCCTGCTCCTTCTTCTTCACCTTTAGAGGCCCCACAGTCCTTCCCATCCACCACGACATCAAAAACAGTTGCTCTATGGCCCGACTTGATCCAGCTCTGAATCGCCGCAGTCACTTCAAATGTTTCCCACATGCTCTCGAAGCTTGTCACCTCTTTTCCAACCAGCAGTTGGGTGGTGGATGTGAAATTGTTGTAATCCACTTCATAGACTTTGACGGTGGTCTTGAATCTGTGGTAGGTGACCGTTGACCTGGGATCTGGGAAGAAGAAGAGCTGTAGTTCAGCAGTAGTGAGCTTCTCGTGGGTGGGGATGCTGATGTTAAACTGCAGCCTGCTCTTTGACTTTGTGCCATTTGTCTCAGAGAGAGGGATATCTGTTGGAGATAAGAAAAGGTCAGAGGTCAAATAAACGCTCTAAGTTTATCGTAGAGCAGCTAGATTTGAGCTGTCTGACCAAAATTAAATCCTTCATGGACTTAAGCACTTCCAGCACCTTATTGCATATCATGTAGCATCCTTTTTATTGTCTATGTTGTCCTGTCAATTGTCTGTATGTGCTGTTGTGCTACTCTGTGTGCCTTTTAATTGCCAAATGGAATTAAAAGGACAAAGGACAAATTGGATAAATAAAGTGTTTTGAATTGAACTGAATTGCATTAAAGTAACCCCCCCCCCCCCCCCCCCCCCAAAAAAAAAAAAATCAGTTAATGTATTGTTTGTGGGGTTTTTTTTTTTAGACTTTTTATACTGATTTAGTCAAAACTTTAATTACAAAATAGATAAATCAAATTAACTAATTTTCTTCTGATTGTGCCCCTATATTCTTCAGCAGGTGTGAATTTTTGGTTTAGACAGACAATGTTGACATCACTGTTGTTCCAACAGTTAGCCGATGCTTTGCCTCATCTGCGATTTGAGCAATCTGTATGTTACTACAAAATTTTGTCTGGATTTGTATGTTAGTTACTTCAACCTGGTCTCACTCCAAGTGCATTAATATACACCACCTGGGGCAGTGGGTGAAAGGGGTAAATGGTAAAAGGTGCCCCGGTGTCATTATAGTGACGCGATAGCATCTATATAAGCATCTATATAAGATGCACTGGACTTTAAAGCAGCTTCAATGTAAACCCATCTGCATCATTATTAGAGCAACAGACATAGAATAAATACTGAGTCTGCTTTGGTGGATGGGTCGGGTTAAGGACTTTAACCCAGGAGATTGGCGTTTGTGTCGAGTGTGAAACTAAAAGTCAATGTGCAGTTATTTTGTCACATGAGTCGTGTCTTTTCCTCACCCTAACCAAGGAGCTGTGTTGCCTAAACCTAATTGCTGACCCTTTCTTAGTCACAAGAGTCAGCTCGCATGACCACCAACCCCTTTACATCAAGATACCAACAATACGACACACAGATCATGTTGACTTTGTGTCATGATTACAGAGTAACATGAAGAATGCTGAGGTCACAGGACTACTTGTGAGTTTTCGCAGGCTGGACTTTGGACTGGACCCATGAAAGAGACGCAGCTAACAGTAGTTAGACCCCCTCCTTTATATAATGAAGGACGAACACTACACGGAGTGTGCTGTAGCTGTCAATGACTCAGCAGGTGTTACCGTGCTAATGCTAGCAAGCTAAGCTAACTAGCTTTCACTCTCTGCGTGGAAGCTTGTTAGCCTTGCCTGCTAGCTTCCAATTTCAGAGGGAAATACAAACTTAATCACGCAAAAGGTCCTCCCAAATGTTTAATGTTGTAAAGAGACAGAAGTCTGAATTTGCTAAAGGCTGATAACCTATGCTAAAACATCTTTTATCAACATTTGTAAGCTACAGGGCCATTATGTGCTCCAGATGAGAGTACACCGCTGACATTGACAGCGTGTCTTGAAGCAAGTCTGCCTCAACATCATCTGAATGGTTTGAAGCTTAGACTGTATAGCCTATAAATATGTCCAAAAACTGTTTCACCCTCTTTTGATAAAAATGGAAAATTATGTACAATAGTATCATTTTAGTTTATATTTAATTATAAAAAAGTGTTTAAAATTCAAATTTCAATATGTTTCTACTTGGCCATTTATTGGTAAAATACAAGCATACCAGTCTTTAGAGGTAGCAATTAGGCTATCATGGGAAAATAAATTACTGTATTGTAACTATTCAATGATAAAAATGCTACGGGCTACTTTAGAGCAGTGGTTCCCAACTAAGGGTTTGGGGCCCCTATAAGGATCACAAGATACATCTGAGGGTCTGTGACATAATTAGGAACTTGAAAAAGCCAAATTCTGCGACAGAAAAATTATACTGTTGTTTTATAAATTTGGCCTCAAACTTTTGCGTTACAATTTGCATTTGAGGCCTCTAATAGTACTGAAAAAGATCAGCTTTTATCATGGTAATGAGTAGTCACAAGTAGAAAGGATTCGTTTAAAAGGCATCAGGGGCAAAAAAGTTGGAAACCACTGGTTTGGAGCTTTATATAATATAAAATAATAATTTATAAAAAACCTCTGATTTATACCCTATTCATGTACCTTGGACAGTGAAGCTTCGTATGACATCAGACTGAGGGTTTGCCGAGCTGTCCGAGGCGTACTTGTTGTAGAGCTCCATCATAAACTGAGGAGGGTAGATTTTGCTGTTCTCGTGAGGAACGTCTGACAGGTTGAGTTTTCTCAGAAAGCCCTCCTTCATGGTTCCCAGGAGGTTCTCCATCCTGGAGTCTGTGTCTTCCTCCTCCAGAAGGTCCTCCTCTGACAGATGAGAGTAGAGTCCATCAGGGATCTCGCTCTGGATGTCATTATTGAGAGCTTTACAGGTGCAGGAGCCAACAGAAACCAGCAGACACAAAGACACCTGGAACAGGGATGATCTGGAGCTCCACATTTTGAAATCCGATCCTTTCTAAGCCACTGAGCTTGCACAAACTTTACCTTCTTCCCAGCTTTGCGACGGCAAGGTTTGAAAATGGAGATCCCCAATGCAAGGACCACAGTCCTGATGTCCGCTCCCATGCTCCCAGAGTAAACAGGGGGAATTGTGTCACCAAAATAGTAGCTTGGCCAAGCTTATCACTGCCATTGATGCCTTCTTTTAAGCTCTGTTATCATTAGAGGGCTGGCTGCTAATGAAGACACTGTAAACACTTGACAGCGATAATGAGGGAGGCAGAGGAAACTGTGAGGTTACTCAGAGACAGACATTTCCATTGAAAGTCTTTTCCCAGCTTGAGGGTGAAAGTGTTGAGGCCAGTGGAAACAAAACGCTTACAAGAAACACAACAGCAAATTGCATTCTTTACCGCCACCATTGCCACATATTTCTTACAGATTAGTTGTGCTTAACCGCTGCATATTGCAGGTCAGGCACATGTTCCAGATACCAAAATGTGGTTAAAACTTAATGATCTTGATCCTTTCAAAGGTACTGAAAAGGAAGGTAACATATTTGACAGATAGTTATTGAAATGTGCAAGAGAAATGATCTTGTAAGTCAATCAGTGATATAAAGCTGTCACAAATGCAAAAAGCAGCAAATCTTACACACTATGGACATTTGAATGCAACTGTAAAATCATAATTTGACCTCATACCAGACCAGACAAAAGAGATATTTGCTTGGCAAAATATCACCATGCAGATCTACATCTAGCAACATAAGCATTGTGGCTGGCGTTCTTTGGTACAGTGCCACCAGGAGGTGGAACATGCAAAGTGGAATATGCAAAGATTTTTGTTTTCCTGCTGTAATGCAGACACACCTTATGCTGCGCTCAGACTACCAGTGACAACGCAACAGGCTACAAGTTCTTTTCAATGGAAGCCGCTGACATGACGCCCAACACTTGACGCTACATGACTGGCAAGACATGCTACATATCAAAGTTAAGCTGGCCTCAACTTTTGTCAGCACTCTAATGGCGTGGTGAGGCATCAACCAATTATATGTTCACAGACGCACACAAGCCCATGATGACATAACTACGTCAATGACAGCGACAATGTAGCTGGCCATGGTGTAGCTTTGTTTTTCGTAGTGTGAACAGACTATTTAAGGTGCTTTCAGACAGTGAGCAACTACCACTATGGCCGCCAGCAAACAACGTCAATGTTCTGTATTTGTTCTGGAGCAGGCTAGAAACGATCCTACTAGCCTGCGCACTACAGGCTGCTTCTATCTACTTAGTAGCTACATAGCTAAATAGAGCCAATTGTAGCATAATAAAGTGGAAAGGTTAAGCAATATGACACGATTAGAAAGTTTTGCTGACTAGTGTCATGAATTGTTTACTGTACCAGATGAATAATTAGACTCTGATGCTGATGTTGCGCCAAGATCATTTTTCTCCATTGATCTGTCTGTTTTCAGCTGGTGAAGAGGGAACTCAGATACTAGTAAAAGCAGCACGATGAACCACTGCTGTGTCTTCACAACACGCGGCAACCTCTGAGGCTGACAAATAACGCTATAAACGAAGTGCCAAAAACTGCAATTTATCGAATGGCCAGTTGAGGCTGGCTCCAAAACAGAATCAATCTGTATAGAAGCCCATATTAAAATGCCCAGCTTTACAGCAGAAAGAAACATGTTTACCACCTGTACAAAAAACAGTTTGGGTCTCTATAGTTATTTTCAACTTTGATGAACTCTATGGGGGTTGAATTTTTGTATAACTCACTTATTTACATTTTATCAGGTTTAACGTTACACATATTGAAAGGCAGGACTGCTTATGCAACAGGTTATCTGCAAGGCTTTGCTACAGTCTATAGCCCTTTTTAGATAGGAATTGTGCAAATTTGCAGGAAAGCCCAATCAGTCTTTATTCAGCATTGGCAGTATAAAAACACTACCTTTGTTTATACAGAATGTGCCTTTTTCCGGGGCAATGGTGGGCTTGAGCAAGTAACAAAACGTGTAACTCAGCATGTGATGTAAACAGTGACGTGGGAGGGAAGCCGCGGCTGGTCAGTCCTTGGGCAATTCTCTCGTAAGTCGGCCTGTTCTTCACCATTCCTGTCATCTGACAGTTAATGGTCTCTTTGTTTGCGAGGACAAGGAGGGTGCGCAATTCTTTGTCTCCCCATTTGCTCATCTTTACAGTGTCTGTCAGGTTTGTGTTTCCCTCTTGTTACTAGCTCTCGCTAATTCCTGCTATCAGCTGTTTTCTGTTTAGCCACCGCCAGTGGTTCGCACGTGCGGCGTCATCAACAGCTCCTCCTGTTGCGGAAGGCCGCCTAGGTCTGTTTAAACCAAAAGGGTTGCGCCAATATGACTACCCTACAAGGCGGAAAATTGGGCACCTTGGATCAACTCACCAATCCCACTCTGTGTGTCTAAACGCTCGCAGTCTGCCGGCAAAACGGCCCAACATTCGCGGAAAATCTGGCAGTGTAAAAGGGGCTTATGAGTCAGACTCACACCTCGTTCCTCCACAGCTCCACCCTCTTGGTTAAATATGGTCACTTCTGGCTCCAAAAAAACTAAGATGGCAAATGCCAAACACAGCAGTCCACAAATCAGTGGGTGATATCAAGGTAGCTACGTCCATTATTTTATACAGTCTATGTTTCACAAGAGGGGCCACTATCCTCCCTGTCCTTATTGTGTTGTTGTCCTCAGCAGTATGGCTGCCGTCAACATTACATTGAAAACAATGGAGGGGGTAGCAACCACTTCATGTATGACAGCACCTTAAATGCACCTTAACTTTAATGCTACGTAAAGCAGGTGTAATTTTTTGTACCATATTAAGTGTAAGGTTATGTAGGTGTATCTCTTTTAGTGTTTTGTTTATCCATGTTGGCAATCATTAACTTCTACCTTCCTCTTCTGTATTGCAAACATTTCCTTTGCTCCTCAGGATTCTTCTAAGCAAGGAACAAACAGACGTTCGGAACGACACATGAAAACATGTTGAAACTGATATAGCTTTATAATGGGAATCTATAAAATCTGATAGGCATGAGAGCAGAGATCATTTCACACCACCAGCAAATGCAACACATGATGATCAATGGTGGGATCCGTCCCTTGTTTCTGTGGGTGGTTTAAGCCCGAACCAAGCCAATGTGTCTGAGGACGTTGGCCTGAGTCCGGCCTATCTTGGAATTTCTGTCTTTCACCCATGCAGTCGCTCAGTACTTGGTTCATGCCGGGTTTCATAAAAATGCTTTCATTGTGGACCTTTCAAGTTCCTCTCTATGGAGTCAATCAGTGATGAAAGGCAACGACAAAATCTACTGGCATGGATACAGCAAATAATGTCGGCATGCAGGAGGGAAACAAACGCAGCAGGGAAAGTAGACTGAGAAAGATCACATTACTTTAGGCCAAATTACTGGGTTGAAAAATATGCAGGAAAAACCCATTAAATTATATTAGTTTGGTGAATAGCTTGTGATTGTTCGATGGTTGATATTAATATTATACTGAGGCTTGCAATGGCCAATGTTGAGTCCCAGTAGTTGCTGTTTTCAAGTTGTTCAAAAGTATCAACGCATTTCTTCCAGAATTTCTTACTTATCAGGATGAAAAAGGTTTTGAAACATTTAGACCATCATGTAACATTTAAACTCTCCAATTACCTATTTTATGAATAGATCTTTAAAGCGGCATTAACTTTTTGGCTACTTTGGGGCAGAGGAACAAACTGTTAACACAATGCTGACACATTATCACCTTATAAAGTTGAGTTGGTAAACTGGTGGCAAACAGCTGCCTATTTACATATCCACCCGCACACATGGAGCAACGTTAGAATTCTCTGAAAGTCATGTTTCTGTCTGTCTGATGAATTTAAGTCCATTATACCATGGTGTGGGGGAATACTCAGATTCTGATAGCCGATTCTGATTGGCTGCAGGGTGTCCATTCAAATCTGATACAGGACACCTACTAAGTAGTTCTGGTGAAACTGGGACACAGTCAGAGCTTCTGTTTACAGTTTATTAGGGTGGAGATGAACACACAAGCTGCAAGAAGTACACTGGCCCTCTGAACTTACTAATACTTTATATATAATCCACTGTGGCTCACAATACTGTGAGCCACAATGGATAATAATTCAGCTGACTGGCTTATATGGTTCAATAGTACATAACTGTTAACTAACTAGGTCACCTCGCTGTTTTGGATGGGTGCTGCACAATGATTTAGTGTTAGATAGCTCACACGATTGCACAAGGATTCATGGGTAACAGCCTACCATCAGTGTTTTGTACTGTAATCTTTTTTAATGAATAGGCCAATTTGGCTTTTCTAATAAAATGTCGGATTTATGTTAATGTATATTTTCAGACCTACTTTAATGTTTGAAAAACAAAATAAAACTTAAATTAAAACTGAAATTACTTAACAGTAATTTGGTAGCCCCCTTCACAGTAACTTTGAGGACATCCAAGGGGTCACAGACCCGTTGTTGAAGACCCAGGATCTAATGTATAGGTGTAGTATCGACAGATAGTAACCTATAATAAGATATATGTCAAGTGTACAAAAAGCCTATACTTTATACTCTTTATATAAAACCTAAGAAAGTCGAAAAGCACGTCTGACTGTATGTACAAATCAGTTTATTTCCTTTCCAGGCGTACATTATATCTATAATTCGTTAAAGCACACTTCACATAACTATTCAAATATACTTTTAACCATACAGTTATAAGGTCAGATACATTTGTTGTTTTCTAATTACTATGGAAATCTACCATTATTACAAACTGTACATAGCTTTAACAAACAGTACTGTCTTAGTTCCTTTAACTTACCCAAAATGCACAGCAGGTGGTGGCAACGCACTGCTTTTCCCCTGTGCTGTAACATGGTGCAGAAACTACTCAACACTTGCAGTACATTAAATCTCAGTAGGTGTCAAAATACACTCATTATATACAAGATATAAACAAACTGAAATATAGTTCAGATAAGAAGATATTGCCTCTCATGCATGAATACCGCTTCTTGCTTATATACGGGAGGTGTTCATGGAAACAATGCGTCACTCAGTCTGACACAACACTTAAGAATGAGTACCATTTAGTTAGTAACTACTGTATTTACATAATGAGGGTTGATTAATCAGATAGGATGTAAGTGTGTAAATGTCCATGCTGTGTCTCCCAGACCCTCCTGAGTCTATGAGTCAGTTTGCAGTTCACTGAATCCCAAAGACAAAGAGGGGCAAGCGGCTGAGGACACAGAAACTTCTGAAATGCAGTCTCCAAATTGTAACCAAGTCCAAAACCAGGTCTGAGTCCAGGTCTGAGTCCAGAGAAAATCAAGTCTTATCTTTTCTAATAATAAAACAGGCAAGCTCACTTTATAAAAGTGAAAAAGGACTAAAAAAGTTTCAGAAGGATCAACAGAGATGAAGATACCTGCAGGAGTTGTGTCTTAACTTCAGCGTCCAGCTGGTTAATACATTACATACACAGGTTTCTATTAAGTGCACTTCTTAAAACTGCTTTCAGAGATTAAATAATTGAGACTAATCTATGTTAACTGTTAGATAAGCTGTAAAAAGTTGAATCAACGTCTGATCATGACAGAGACTAGTCCAAGATTCAGAAAAGAGTTCTCAAACTGAGACTCAAGAACTGGTGCTCTGTGCGTCGTATCAGTTTATCCTCGACTGTCCTCTCTGATGTGGAAATGTTCAGTCTACATCTACGTCCCATTGTGATCTTTTATCTTCATTAATCGCACATCCAGTGGCTCTGGCCCTACCGACAGGCGCAGGTATCCACAGACATGCCGGGGTAAACCTTTAGCACCATATTCCTGCTTGTATCAAGGAAAAGAACGCTGAGGGGACTCATTTTCTCTGGAACGCAGCACGGCTCGGGGACACCAGGGACGATTCCCACTGCTCTGACGATGCTCTGGATGGTGGCGTGATTGGAAGGACGCACCACCTAAGGAAATGAGTGGGAGGAAAAGGGATTAATACTCTCAGAACTTACTTTTATAACTATAAAAATAAAGCCAAAAATTAATTTACATACAAACATTTTACTTGTTTTTGGTGTGTTTCTTTTATCTGAATTCAAAAAGGATAATGAACCCTGTAAATTAAAGGCTTCTGTTGCTCACTTTTGGGATGGGGAATCCACAGGCCCCGGCGCAGTAGTAGGCATCAAACGACTTTGGCGCCAAAACCCACTCACTCCAGCCAATGTCAGCAAAGTCCACCCTGAGGTAGCGCCTGGAGCACACTCTGGGCTCGCTCCACTGTCTCCTCCTGGCCTTTTTCATCGTCCTCTCATCGAAGCTCAGCACCTGAGGCTTACCCAGGCCCTCGCTGCTCTCCTGACCTTGCTTCCTTCCCGGTTTCACTGCTGCTTTGGCTTTCGCTGGGAAATACGTGTTCTGCCACAATTCATGATTCTTCATAGTGTTGTACTGGACTTCTGGAATGTCGTTGGTTTGGATCTGGAGATGAAGCTCCCTCCGAATCCTTGAGGCTGAAGCTGAGGTGTCTTCTGCTACAGGGAAGGGTCCGTACCGCTGGAGTGAATTGGCCACACTGTTCGGCTCATCTATAGCTCGATCATCAGCGTATACCAAGATATACGGCAGATTGGCTGGAGAGAGGCGCTCTTGGCCATGAGGGCTCTTTTGTTGCCCCCTAGCTGCCCCAAACCCCATATCAAACTCCACCATAACCACAAGTTCTTTGACATCCCTGGCGTGTTTCAGCACTGCTGTAACATCCCTTGATTGCCAAGAGCCTTTCTTGAAGGGCGCCAGAGTTATGTTTCCCAGAGGTGTTGCAAAAGATTTTGAGGATGATCCGTGGAAGAGGAGAAGTGGGGAGGGAGGATAAGGATGCTGGAGGCCGCTGGACGAGTGGCGAGGCCTTCGGAAACGCCACGGTCGCTGGTGGTGGCGGGGCCGCTTGTGGAGGAAATGAAAAGAGGCGAGGAGGATGAGCTCTGAGTCTTGGATGGAGGACAAGTTGAACTGGAACACCTCTTTCCCGTGCAAGACTCCTGAGGAAAAGAGATCAGAAGAAGAATGAGAAGATTGACTGGAAAAACACGTTCTTCTGAGAAAACAACCTTCTTCTCATGCTTTTTCTAATTTATCTATTGGCTTTAAAAAGGACTCATAAACAGTGATGTGCTCGCCGGTTCAACCGTACAGATGTTTTGTCAAACATATGCTAAAGCCATGAAGTAGGATCTCTCTCTGAAATGAACAATAAAGACGACTAAAGCGATCAAGTTGCTGCCTTGAACCTTTCCCCCTCTCCTCTTTTCCCCTCCTCTATCATCTCATCCTGGCTTGTTTGACTGACATGAACAACAACATCCAATATGTCTTCTGCAAAATGTTGCTCAACACATCTGACTGACATAAGCGGCAGCATGGAAAATATTAAGCGCGGCACGCTTAAGTGCCTGCCTCACGAATCACCAAAAGCCTCATCCTAGATGGCTATACTCTTGAAGTTCAACCTCGTCTGCCACACTTCCACCGCAGCCTGAAAGACAAACATTGGATCGGTCCAGCAGGTCTGTCGCAGGCATATGGAAATGCTTATAGCAGAAAGAGCTCCTCTGAGGCTTTTCGCTGTGCAGCCGGTGTCTGGGTGTGATAATAGGCTCTTGTCTAACACCTAGGCTGCAGCAGCTACCGGGGAACTAACAGTGCTCAGACTTAAAGTCCCCCAGATCACTAAATCATAACGCAGACGGAGCATGGAGGTGAAGATGTTAAGCACAAAGGGGAGTGAGAGCTGCTGTGAGATTGACCAAACACCTGTGTTTGGGCTGTTTAGGATGTTGCACTGATAAAATTATTAACATCAAATTGTTTTCTAAGCCATTATTTTGTGCACAAGATTGGAGATTGCAAGTTTAACATAAACTTTCTGCCTTCTTTCTGTATTTTCAATTTGTAAAAGGTTCATCTGTAATGAAATGCGTAACAGAAATAAAAAATAAAGTAAAATAAAACTTAAAGATTACAAGAACCTTAACTTTCATTCAAGGATAAGTGGCATAAAACTGTTATAACATATCTTTAAAATTCATTTTTATAAGATAAATAAGAATGGGCTATGCTGATGCTCCTTTTCCTATTTTTAAAGTGCTTTAGGAAATAAGCATTTTGTCCATTGTCTAGAAGCCTATTATGTAGCTGGGTATCAGTTGAATTATTATAACATGAGTGACACAAAAGCAGCCTTCAAAATACAAATTTACTTTTTCAAAACTCATTTAGACTTTTTCACAAAGTGGCCAATCAATATTAATTCGTTTATAATAATTCCAGTGACTTAAAGAAACCCAAGGGACTTTAAATTAAGCTTAGAGAAATGTATATGAGATCATATATACATGATGAGAATTAGATTTCCCTACTGACAAGCAAAGCACCAGCAGTGAATATTATTTTATTTCTCTCCTGTAAGGTCATTAATAAACGCTGTGGTCACTCACTCGGGACAGCTTTAAAACTTCTCACGGTGTTTCCGTCCCTCTGGCTCTGCGGCTCTTTACTGTACTTCTCGTACACTTTGAACATGTTGATAGAGACCATGTCTCGGTTTGCGCTTTCGTGCGCCAAGACGCGCTCCTCCACAGCCGGTGAGACATCGGCACCTTGACGCACGGCTTCACCAAGATCCTCCAGCACGATTTTACTCCAGCTCGACTCCAGAATCAGTAATAAATACAGAGTGTGAAGAAGCCGGCTCGCCATGGTTGATGTTGCAGGAGATGTTTCCATTAAAAAGAAATAATTTAATTCAGTAAAAAGTTACAGGCGCGCTGCCTTTCTGTCTCTCGCTCACTGATGCCCACCCAGACTTCAAGCCGGTATCCAGGTAATCCGTGTCAGACCCGCACTCTACGGTTCACGGTCTACAGCTGTTTCTACAATGGAAGGAGAGCGGGGGAGGACGCATGCATGAACCTCTGCTGCTGGTTGACAGATGGTGACGCGTCGGAGCGCACAGCCAACGAGAAACATGCAGCATTGTAGTGAAGTGCTCACGAGTTTTGATTTGCAGCAAAGGAAAGTACAGAGCAGCTTCCCACGAGAATATTAAAGCTATACAACATCCACACAGGCAGTGCGGCTATTTAAGGCCAGACATAAAGATCCTATAAGAGGATAAAGCTATTAAGTTTAACATAAAAATAATTAAGATTAAACACACAACATGCAGGCTATGTTTTATAGGCTATATTTGTTTTATTATCATTATCATTATTTAGGCTATGGACAAAACAGGTGAATGGAGTTTTATCTGTGGTGTACATAGCATTGAAAAGTCACTTCAAAAATATTTTTCTCTGCAATGGTACACCTAAGGGAAGGCCAGGGGGACAATGGCCCCCATCATGCAATTGCAAGCCCCTCGGGCAAAAATAATTGGAGGCCAAAAGTTCTGTCATAAAGAGGCTGTGATGCACTCAGCCAACCATATCGGCATAGCTTAGTTAGTAAAGGGGCTAAATAACACTCCAAAGTTAGGCTAAATTTTGCCAAGGGAGTAACTGGCATGGTCATTTTCAAAGGGGTCCCCTGAACTCTTATCTCAAGATAGCTGAATGAAAATGTGTTTTATGGGTACCCATGATTCTTGAGAAACTTGACATCAAAGTTCTCCTTATATAGTAAAGCTATTTATTTGTATTTTTAAGGAAAATGACAACCATCCTATTTGAGTAACAATGAATCGCCTAACATGTGTACATAACACATTAAAACATTTAATACATTAAAACAGGACTCAAAGATGTACCCATGCACATCAGATAATTAGAATTCATAACCTAACTGTAAAATAAGAAACTAAGGTATATTAGTATGTGATTCCTCTCCATATTGACAGTTTTCAACTTGCCTATATACTTCAACAGCATAAGTGAAGCCCTGAAATTCATTTATGACTTTTAGCTTTGGTGTTCCACCTCAAGATTTTCAGTAACCCCATCTGGCCACCCCTATGAAAAATTCCTGGGGGTGCCACTGTTTCTATGTACTGTGGTGTGTATTTCCCCCTCACATTTTCTCCTCATAATTTATAGTATGTCACTCAATGAAGAGTAAATGATACAACTGTGCTATTATGATACACATCAGTGGTGGTGTCTACAATGACTTGTCGGTGAAGATTCTCAGTCATCCAGGTCATGGTAAGTGCTATATCGTAGGCAACTGGACTTGCTTGCGGTTCTTGAAGACGTTTCGCCTCTCATCCAAGAAGCTTCTTCAGTTCAAAATGACTGGTATGAAGTTGCAGGCTATAAACCCTGTAGGGACATTGTCTACATTGACATTTCATTCCAAACTTCTAAAAATCATCATTTCATGGAATAAAAACTTACGACTATTTTAAATCAGCCCTAAACCTTGCAAGGCTATGCTGACAGTCAACCGTTTGGGACCTATTTCTTTCATGAAATTGAAGAATGTTAACGCCCTCTAATCAGCTCCTGCCTCTCACTCTCTGTTCCTAGTTAACAGCTGTCGAGAAGGCTTGGTCAGTGGCATGAATTTGCATGTTAAAGTTCACCAGTTGAAGCTCAAGTTAACTGTAGACCTGTGTATGTTTGCAAAGCTGATTCAGTCGTATCAGCTTTTAGTGGTTACAAAAAGCATAAAACCACAGTACATCTGGCAGTGAGGGGGACTTCACTGAGGACTCTCATCTCAGCCTCAGGAAAGACCATAACTCGTCAAGATGACTGACAAGCAGCCAACAGCAGAAAAAGAACTGCCGGACGTCTTTTTAGGGTCTCCTCTACTTTCTCTGTCACTGCACAATAGTTTTGCTGTTAAAGAGATGGCAGCAGGCTAAAGCCACCATGGGTCAGACAGCTATTAAAATACCTCCTACTGGTCCTGAAGGGATCACAAGGGGCTCTTTGACACCGCCGTGTCATACAAGGACTCTGCTGGGACTGGGATCCCCTTCAGTAAAACACTGGTGTGTTTAAAGTTCATGTTGCTTCAACGAAGGAGCCAGATAACATCTGTCTCCACCCAGGGGGCTATCAGGCTCTGTTATCACTCAGTGTGGGTTTGTCTAATTGGTTCTAATGGGCTTAGAAAAACTAATGTTGCTCTTGCGTCTTCTTTTGATGGCGTTTCTGACTGTCCTCACTAGTAAAAACAATCACATTAATCATCTGATCAAACACTTAAAACAACCAAGGCTTATGTTTTCATGACAAGCAGTGTCTCTTGGTCATGTGAATAATGACTCTTTTCTCTTAGAAGCAAAGGCGACAGTAAACGAGGCTTGATTTCCAACCGGCCCCTTGGGATCTGGGCTCTTAAAGTAGCTTGACGTTGTTATAGTGCCACAAACCCTCTTCAGAAGGAGGTCAGGGAAGATGGTTGGGGGCACAAAGGGCACGACTTTGATGCTGGAGAACACAGCTCATATCCAATCTGCTACCAGCAGCTCAGTTTTGGGTTCTTCTAACCATGACCACAACCTAACTAAAGATTTAGTTACCTACAAATAGCAGATAGCAGATCAGAAAACAGTCACATGGATCATTTTGGACAGCAATGACACACAACTTATTTGTTGTTTAGGTGTGAGGAGTTCAAGCACTTCATTTATAACTCTACATTCTGCAGTGACAATTTCCTGCTTTTGTAAAAGTATGGATTGCTGTTTGATTTTGTGGCTGCAATCAGTTGTCATTCAAATCTAACGTAATCTTATAATTTTGCACAATCTCTCACAATATATTTGGCATCACATACATAGCCTTGTCACGAGAACTGCTTTTGTTGGACACTATTTTGTCCTAGAAATAACTGGGATAAAGAATATTATTGTGATTTCAAGTACATTTAAGCCAATAATATAATGTTAAAATTACAGCAAAAAAATGCAAGTACACCCTTTCAAAGCGCAATGAACCTTTTGTTCTTACGAATATTAAGACATTGGAATTGGAATATGGAAAATATTTAACATATTTTAAAAAAGCGACACTGTTTTTTATAATATGTATATCAGTTCTAAATTATAGTACTTTCATAAGAATGGGACAAAAATAGTCAGTCACAAGAGGCATCACTTGGTTTTGTTTTTGTTGGCCAAGTCTCAAACTAATATACAAGTTTAGCAAAGGTCCAGGAACACCAAAGTTATCTCTATGATCTGGCTGGTGTGCTGCAATTAGCTCCCGGAGATTAGATAGATGGTCTGGGAGCCGGGTGGTTTGCTGATGGATTTACGGAGTGGAACATGAAGTTGTTTGAGGGTCAAACTACAAATGACAAACTTTTTGACTCATGCCAGAAGTTGGCAAGCTAAAGACTATCAGGACTGTGCCTCTTCCACTCCAAAATTGTAGTTACAGGTTACCAGTAAGCTACACTGTTTCGTCTTTAAAGTATTGTTTTGTCTTAATTCGGACGAAACAAACAAGGAAACACAACAGGCAATACGGTTGTGTAATGGTTGAGGTCATGTCCATAATAAATCAATAAGTAATTATCATGTTAGGCTTGTGTATATGAGATCTAGGGTCTACATCTTTGCAGCTTGAGGAAAGAGAGCATAGCGTCCATTCAGCACAACACATTCTCACTCCAACCTCATCACATATCGACATTTGGTCATAGACTTCCCACATCCAAATTCGACATGCAGTGTACCCTGGTTGCGTTGGTTGTTGACGTTCTGGGAAGCCATGTTAACTTCAGCCTGTTACATGCATTGTCTTCTTTCAAAATACACTTCCATTCTCACAGGAAATGTACTGTGTGCATACAGTCTCTTTCAAATTAACGCACTACGTCGGTGCAACACAGCCATTTGAGGTTTTTTTCCTTCAACAACAAACACACGTGGTTATGTTTTGCCACCACACACACATGGTTGGCTTTAGAAAAAAAGAACAGGGTTTGGCTTTACACTCTTACCGGAAGCAAACCCCTGAGTTAAAGATGGTAGTTGTTGGACTCATCCACCACCGCTCCCGCCCACCCTACTTGGACTTTCGCTGCCTTAACTTCAGTTCTTGTCCGTCATGTAAGTTTTCTCTGACACCACTGGACACCATTTAACTATCATTGCAACTGGCCGGGTATCATGCCATGAAAGGACAGCTTTTTTCATTAGTGTCTGATCTGACCAAGCATCAGATTTCAACGACTTTTCAGTGAGACCAGGCTGTTCAGCATGGCCATTACCTGGGGCACATTCATCCCCAACGGATTGTAGCAAAAGGTTAATTTCAACAGAAATGGTGGTGCATTGAACACACTGTTGTGTATGTTGTGTTACAATAGTGCACTGCTTTTTAATAGGTCAGAATCTGTATATACATGTTGCAATTTTTTTGCTTCTTCTTGGATACTATGAGAGCTCCCTAAAAGAGCAAGTTTTTTTCCCACCAAATATAACTGTAGTTAACCATTTGCTATGGGTGAACAGTTCCTTGACGTAAGTGTCTCTTAAATGTGTCTTAAATTTCAGATTCTGTCACCTCCTAGATTGTTCCAAAAATTCATCACGTAAAATAAAAATAATAATAGAGAAAGTTACACTCAGCATCTGGCACTTGGATAGAGAAGTGACTTCTATCCTCACCTCTGTCACAAAATTGAATCACCCTCCATCTGGAGCCACTGAGGTCATGATGTCTTGCACTCCAAGTTTGTGTGTAAGATTGTCATTGTATTCGTCTTAGTACTGATTGCTCAACCGTGGCTCTTTCATTTAAGGGACAGAGACAAAAATCTGACATGTAATGTTAGAAGAATCTCTATTGTGCCACCTTGCCTTGTAGAAACCATAAGCCAAAAGGCCACAACTCCAAATCAACTCATCTGTTTCAGCAGCTGTTGCCACTGAGCCAAAACTGCTTCACCACAGTGATTAGCCGCCACTTCAAAGGTAATCTAAACCCTTATGAGTACTTGTCACACCCACAGCAAACTTCATAAGACCTCTCACTTAATGGCTTTCCTGCAATGGGAGAAGTAGAGAAAATGTCAGACGGACAAGGCTCATAATTTGTTGAATTGAAAACTGTTATATCCAATGAGCATAAATTCTCAATGATCATAAAGTCACCTCATTATCGTGGGTTTGCAGCCAGGGATCAAAGGAGCGTGTGCAGGCACTGTGTCCCACACACGTCAGCCTGGTTACCAATATAGCCGCTAAACAAAGTAAAGGGTGTAAAGAGAGAAATGTGAATGTAGAAAATAGTCATTATTAGGTGTTAAAGCTCAAATATTAAAAAGAGCCTGAGGCTTTATGTTCCATGGGGAGTTTTTAATTTCTTCTATGAATAAAACTGGAAAAAAAGGCTTTTTAACCTTTTTCTTCTTTGTAGCTTTGCTGGAAATATCTCAGCTCATCACGTTCTCTGTGCTCGGACAGTTAAAGAAAAAGTTCAACACATTTGGAAAAAATGTTTCACTTTATTGCCAAGAGTTAGATGAGAACATCGTTACCACTCTTGTGTCTGTCCATTTACTGGGAAGCTAATTCCAGTTGCCAGTTAGCTTAGCATAAAACCAGAAAGCAGCGAGAAACAGCTTCCTGGCTCTGTCAGAATGTAACAAACCCCACAACACATCTGTGTTATTGCAGAGAGTTAGATAAGAAGACTGACACTTACAATGTCGGCTCACTAGATATATAGCTACAGCCAGCAGCTGGTTAGCTTAGCCTAGCATAAATACTAGAAACAAGAGGAAACAACAAGTATAGCTTTGCCTAAAAAATCCACCTACCAGTGCCTCTAAAGCTCACTAATGAATGTGTGTATCTCGTTTACTGAATCTGTACAAAAAAGGAGTAAACATGACAAGTTTACAGGGACTTAATGTGCCTGAGTATTTCTTCACTAGTCACATTGAGTTCCATCACTGTCATCACCATAAAGTTGAGGTTAAAGGGACTAAACAAGTTATAATGTGTTAATTAGCAAGCTTTAAAGGTGCTCGTTTGAGGATCTTTCGGTGCCATGCCATTGTTCCAACAGACAATAATTACAAAGCCCCAGTAGTCTGAAAAATGTCCCATTGAACCAAAAGACCATTTGTCCAACAGCCTGGGTTTCCCTGAAAATAAACGTGAGTTTGCTCCAAAGAGCTGTTTCTACGAAAATACTCACTCTCCCCAACAGAAAAACTAATTATTATGCAGGATGACATCATCGGACCTTCCTGCTATAGCAAAGGCCAGACCCACCCTACTTTGCCGCCATTAGGCTTACCCTGATTTTCTTAACCTAACCCTATCCACTCTTAGGGCCCGTCCCAATACCCCCCTTAGCCCTACACCTTGGTCCTACCCCTACATTTGCGTGTTCCCGCGAGGGGCACTGGTGTCCCAATTCCTTTTTGCGTGTAGGAGTAGGGAGCATAACGAGGGGTAGTGGGTATGAAACTAGCCCCTCAGAGCAAGGGATTTCAGATGCTGACTTGCCAGCGAGGGGTAGACGTCGCCATGGCTACCACCAAGCAAGAGACGGGGAAAAAAGTTCATACATAGCTAATGTTACCGTCGTCAGGTTGCTTGTTAGCTAGCTAGCTAGCTTGCACTATCTGGCGTCTGTCATCTGTCCTGTTCTGCAAAATTGTCAGACTTTTCACATTACGATAACACACCAGCAAGTATAACTATGCTGCCTCGTAATGTTAGCTGGTTAGCTAGCTAGCAGAAGTCCCCTGTCGTCTGTCGTTCATCAAACGAAGCATAATGAATGTGGCAAACGGGATCGGTGGGATGAATAAGACTCCATTGTAGATGCTGGTTGGAAATGTAGATGGCTTGCAGCTTCCTGTTTAAAATAGTTACGTATGCGTGAACGTAACCGACGCAGTGACGTAGTGAGTGGTGTCCCAATTCCTAGGGAAAGATTTCTACCCATACGCCTTGTTGCTTCATTTTGAGGCTAAGGGGTAGTGGATAAGGGGGGGTATTGGGATTGGGCCTTACTCATCATGCCTAAATCTAACCAACCTAACCAATGAAGGCAACAAGTACAAGCCAATCAGAGGCAGAGTTGGGCAGGTCATGCCCACAGACTGTATAAAATAATAGCCTACCTTGACGTCACCCATTGATTTGTGGACTTTTGTTTTGAAGCCTAGAGTAAGGCATTTCACCATCTTGGATTTTTGGAGCTCATTGGACTCATACAGACTCATAGTTTTTTGGCACTTCTTTGTTGGCTTAATTCTTCAGCTCTGGAAGTTGCCACTTGGTCACACCTCGCTATAGAGACAGGGTCTGATAACATCATTCTGTATAATGATTAGCCATGTGTTTCCGTTTGGAAAAAGGCCCTTTGAAGCAATAGGCATATGTTTTCGGGATAACTGACTGTCATACAAATGGGTTTTCAGTTCAGTGGGGCATTTTTTGGACTACTTGGGCTTGTGGAATTTTGGGCCGTTGGAAAAATTGGTACTTATTAATTTTTCAGGCCGAGCTAGGCTAGCTGTTTCCCCGTTTCCAGTCTTTTTGTTACGCTAAGCTAACCAGCTGCTGGCTGTAGCTTCATATAGTGTACAGACATGAAAGTGGCATCAATCTGTCAACTACATCTCAGCATGAATAGGAATAAGTGTGCTTCCTTCTATTTTTTGTACATCATCCATTCATGCCTCACCACAAATGTCTTGTACATTGTTGAGGGGCTTTCTGGACCACATGAACATGCAGGAAATGTTGATCGGGCAATTTAATTTCTTCATTCTCGGGATCACTGAGGTTGAAAAGGTTGAGGACCAGCGCTGTTGTACAGTAATAGCAGTACCAGACCAAGAGGCAGGCCAAAATTCACGTTCTCTATTACACATTGAGACTCATTTAAAATTTTTCATCTATGTATGACATCATGGATGAGTCACCTCTCCTCCACCTCCCCCTCCTTCTCCTCCGCAGAGTAAAATGGGAAGTGTAGCCCCCCAAAATATGCTCTCATTCACAGAATATTTGCCTGGGGTGCTCATCAGGACAGGGAGGAGGACAGACGAGCCCACCATGTTTCTTTTGGCCTGTGATCCCATCCTTCATCCTCCCCCTTTTCCTCCTCCTCTTCCTCCCTTTGACTTGTTTTCATACTGCTGGCTGGAGCTGAATGACCATTCATGCTCGCTGCTGTTGGATATGGATGTTTGTGTTTGTGTGTGTGAGAGAGAGAGAGAGTCTGAGGGGCATGACATCCCCTCATCTGATGTCTGCCAAAGCATCCACACACACATATATACACTCACCATGCCCCGCTCCAGTCTGGACTCTGTGCCATACCTCCCTCATAGAGAGCCACAGTCATGCCACTTGAGCTCACATCAACATCACTCAACCAGGAGTGACAAGTCCACACACACACATACACACACAAACATACAGCCCTCCCGCTCTCTCCGGGAGACATCCGGTTGTCTCATGCATTAACGTTGAGAGTAGCCGCAGCAGTGCCAGCCGAGAGGCATGTCTGCTGGAGTCAGAGGGGAAACTTGTGCATGACAAATTTATGACTGCAAATCACTGCAATTAGCCCAACTTTACGGTGAAAAAACAACAACTGACATCTCAGGAGGATTAGACCACATTTATTCATTCATGCAGCACCTGGGCAACACGCTGACAGGGAAGTCATCACCGTCATGTGTGTGACATAGAGACGGAGAGTGTCTGGTGATTAACAACAGCTCCTAAAGCTGACACTGGAATATGAAAAGCTTTTCCTATTTCACTGATTTTGAAATCTTCTAGGTATAATTGAAACATCCAGTTCTAATGTCTAATGAAAAATCAATTGCAGAATTGGCTGTATGCAAAAAATATCGAAGAAACTTATGAGAATGGCCCACCTGATAGAGATAAATGCCACCTTTACTCATCCACTGTAATCCATAATCTCGACAGCCAGCTATATGCAAAGATGCTGGATTACTACAAGATGGCCCACCTACAATATACTCCCACTGTATGAAATGGTATACATTTCCAGTCTCCTAAGTGGGCGTTGTCCCCTGTACCCCAATAAAAGACGATGGAGAACCGCCAGTCAAAGACGAGTATCCCCAACCTCGCTTCTGTCAGCGTGTGTGTACCCTTACTGGCCGTAAGCTAAATAAATAAACGGTCCGTGAAAAAAAAAAATTGTCTTAGTTACAATATGATTGAGCTAACTGAAGTAGGTTCATGTCGTATCCGACAACGGGAGTCTTTTAACAGATGACGCCCTGATGTTAGCTTTGCTGCTGCTGTTAGCTGTCCCTGTCTGCTGCAGCCACTGATGCTTTCTAGACATCATGATTTCCCAAAACTGAATAAATACCACACATAGCAACACAAAACTGCTTTGCTAGCTCAGTCATGTTGTAACTAAGATATCCGCTGGAAAAAAATATTTTTTTAATCCAGTATCTTTGATGAAACTGCACTGATTTCAGCACCAGAGAGAAGATATCTATTGTTAGATCTCACAAGAGTGTGCTGTTGAGACAGAGACAGGTCTTGAACAAAGTTAATTTTCTCCTGATTTGTCCGTCTGAAATTTGTCATTTTGGTTGAATGTTCTGAAGATACGTGGCTTGTGATAAATGGGTCCAATATTTGCTTCTGTGACTATGGGGCGAAAGAATCGGCCATAATCTGTAATCACGTTCATTTCTCCCACTGAAGTCAATGGACTCAGGACCTGCTGTTAGTCTCCTAAAGGGCCGTGGTGGTCGCGAATCCCACGTGACACTAATACAGGAAACTGACTCGCAGGGGACCGTCTTGGTTTATCCACTGTCTTTGCTATATGTTGATCTGAACTGAGTGTTTAGGCTTTGTTAGCTTAACTGGCTAACAAATAGCAGGCACCAACCAGATGAAAAATTAACTTGGAAGCTAAATATACAAGTTTTCTTACTTGTTTTTGAGTGAGTAAATGTGCTCCAATTTTTTCATATTTCAGCTCTGTATACACGTGCACCACTGAGAGGCTAATGTTACTAGCTAACGTTAGCTAACTTTAGCTGCTATTTTCAACCTACTAGGTCAACTGTTCCCAGAGGTCTAATGCAGTGATTCTCAAATGGTGTGCTGTGATGCAAATCCAGGTGTGCTGTGGGGTTTTGCGATAACCACACATTATTATTGCAATATTCAACTGGGTCTATACAAAAAGTTATGAATTCATTTTTAATTGACTGTATCAGTATGTTGTGCAGAGCCATTTCCTGATAAAGAGGCAAAGTCCAGCTAAAAAATGTAATTTAATTTAATGTAATTTAAAAAACCTTCCCGGGGAACTTATTTCTCGCCATTCGTGCGTAGGCATGTATGTGACAAATCACATTATCTTTCATTATCTTCCATCATTTTCTGTTGAAATGGATGTGTTCTTTGATTGGGATTTGATTGGTGCTTTAATGTAATTTTAAAAAGTTTAAAATGAATTCTTGAATCATTTGTTAATATATTTCATGGGTAATGGTTGGTTGTCAATTTTATTTGATATTAGTAAATAAAAACAAACATTTATGTTGTGATAAGAGTGATAATACACATGTATAGAGGCTGTTGCGCTCAGATATAAATACAGGTGTACCTTGAGATTTTGGCTTGCAAGGTTGTGTGTCTTGGGCGCAAAAAGTTTTAAACTACTGGTCTAGTGGAAAAAAATCTGTTAAATGTCTTGCTTGTGGCTAAAAACATGCAGACATTGCAATTGCATCCAACCTGAGGCATATTTAACACAATGCTTTAACATTGACGTCTGAAATTAGTTAATTCCGCTCCTCTAGACTGAGGACGGTGGTCTCTGATCCACATCTGCTGCTGTTTCTCAGTGAATTTTTGTTTGTTTGTTTTACTTCTCCCATTTACATCCTATTATTTTTGGAACTTAAAGTAGCTCTTGTTTTTTCCTCATTTGATTGATTGAAACAGCTGTAAATACCTAAAATCATAGGGATTTGTGCAGTGTTGGTAGTCTTTCCCTCCAGTTGCCTGCCCTCTGTCTGGACAGCAACATCAAATGCAAAGAAACTATTAAATCAAAAACTATGTACAAAAAAATGCAGTAGAGGCAGCGCTTACAGTGCACATCAGCCTGAAGCTCTCAACTGATGCTGAAACTACAGAATATTAGCATTGCAAAATATATTTTTAAAATCCAAATTTTCTGACAGTTTTCATCCAAATGTACCATGCTTTAAAGGAAAACTACAGTTTATTACAACTATAACCATTTTACAGGTTATGATAAAATTGTACAAAAGGTAATAACATAAATCTGAAAACATGGCGACATTGTTGAAAGTAGTTCAGGACAAGGCAACAAGCTTGAGTGATCAGACAGTCAGACAGGTTGTAAACATGCTGACAGCTTTTCCAGATTACCCAGCACAATATGAAGTGAAAAATGTTGCTAATAATCCCAAATTGCAGAGCAATGTATGTGCTCTTCAGCACGTAGGTCAGCGTTTAACCAGGAAGCTTGCCAGTTTGGGTAATAATTGTGCATAGTTTGCAGTGAAAAGTCGGAGCAGTAATTGTCACTTGCCTTCAAATATCTTTTCCAAACAATGTGCTTAACCTGGAGGTTTGTATACAACCTGTAACACGATCTGACCATTGTGCTTGTTGCCCATTTGGACCTATTTTTAGGGATGAAAAGTAGAAACAAAAATAGTGAGTCATTATCTTAACACGGCATTGATTAGACATGGATTAGGGGTGGGAATCTTTTGGGAATCGTATATTACAGTTCAGAATTCTCAATTGTGTAATGAGAAAGTGAAAGTCAACAATTCCACTGTTAATTGTTTTAGTAAAAACAGAAGCTGGTGTGTGTTTTCTGCAATAAAATGAGGAACAGAAAAAAAAACCTGTAGTGTTCCACTGTGTTGTTTCTAAGTGTCTCCTGCAGTTGATAGAGAACACTTTCTCTGCTGAAGTGATCGTCAACCACAACTCTGTACATGCACAGGGATTTTGACATTAAACAGATTATGGATTGAACTTTTTCCTTTGCCCAACCGCAGTTGACTGTAGTTTTGTAAAGCGTTGCAGTGTGTGTTGGCCATCGCTAACGTCAGTGACAGAGCAATCGGAGCTGAGATGGATGGGAAGTTGTTCTTTTAGAAACAATATCAACTGTTCACACAACTACTGCTGCCAGAGAAGACCTCCACTGCAGCCACTGGAGGCTGTGTTTAAATTCCCAGAAAGCCCTCACGGATTCTTCTCTCTCGGCCTCCCTCCTGTCTGCGCCCCTCCATACATGTCAGCTTGACCCGGTGCCACAGGGCTGTCAGAGCCACACAGGAGGACCTGCTCATTTATCATCCCTCTGCAGACAGTGGAGCTGATGACTAACCGAGGTAATGAGCTGCTCTCGGCTGTGCGAAGGGCTTCCCTCCGGAGATCCAACTAGCATGTGCAGAATCCAAAACCACAAGAACCCCAACAAACCCCACACAGCACCACCCCCATGTGGCTCCACACAGACAAGGCCAGCAATCAGCGTGATGGATTTCAGCCCTGACACGCTTTTCCTCAAGCGGCCCAATTAGGAAAATACTTTTGCGGGGTTGGTTTTTTTTCTTTCTTTAACAAAGCTAAGTTCTCATTGTGTCTTACTGTCTGATCCAGTGGTTGATGTGCTGTACTGTTGGCTAGAAGATGGATTGACTTTAAAGAGGAAATTTAGTTTCATTATGGTTAGGAATAAGGAGTTTGGGAAATCCCTTTGCACAAAAGGAAAGTGAGAAACCAGATCTTAAGCAAGGTGCTGAACTCAAAAAACCAAAGACAGGCAGGCGCAAAAAGGCCTGAAAACTTGCAGACAGACCAACAGCACTTTTGAAAAACGAGTGTGCCATGCCATCCAAGAGCAGATTTCCACTGAGGAGTTTGAGGGACTTCCACTTAGTTCTTACTCACACTAATCATGAGAAAACATGTCATAGGGAGCTTTCATAGCTGAGGCCCAAACCTTACAATCTCTCTCTTTAAACCAAACGTCAGTCTGAGACTGTGTGACGGATGAGTCTGAATGTCTCCCATGAGGAGAGCTTTCATTAGTAAATGGTGATCACTCTCCTCCAGTGTTTTCAAGACTGCAATTTTCTCTAAGCGAGTTGTTTTGGCAATTCCTCCTCAGAGGCCCCCGTCTGAGAACAATCATCCACGACGTGTTTGTCAGTTATTTGAAAAATTGACAACGATCTCAAATTGCACCTATTATTCACATCTCAGGCTTCTGGAACAGCTGCATTTTAAAAGCCAGCTATGATTGCATATCTTTCTTTGCCAGTAGGAACGGTTCGCAGCACCAGACGCTCCAGTCGATTTCACACTCCGGGAGCAGACCTGTGCTCGTACTTGGCTTCACCTTGTCAGCTCTCTCCTTGTTAACTACCTCCAGACTGTGCTGTTGTTGTGTCAGACTGGAGGACCAGGCGAGCTTAAAGCTGCCACTCTCAAATAATGCGCATAAACTACAGTTATAGATTCTGTTCATTTGTACAATATTAATTTTTGTTGTATATGCCAGAATAAATCTTGCCATTGTAGATTTAGCAAACCATATGTTGAAACTTTACATTTCAATTTTCAATGTTATGTTGTGACAACACTGTAGTTGATGTGTGGTTAGGTATAGGCTCAAAAACACTTGGTTAGGGTTAGGAAAACAAAATGTTTTGGCTTCAAATACCCAGTTTACTGCAACTAAGACAGCTGGAAATTGTTAACAAGACCAGATGCAAACTTGTGTGTGAAATGCAAATGGCATTTAATTTGGCTATTCTGTGGGGGTCTAAGTCTTCATAATCTATTGTCTTTTTTATCTGTGAAATAAAAGTAAATACAAGCTTTATTTCCACTGGGGAACATGGTTTTAAGTTAAAAAAAAATAACTCCAGAAAGAAGATACAGTGCTCCAGTCTGGCATGTCTGCTTTTTTCTTATATTTGGACAGCCCATGTTTTATTACATATATTGTATGTCTGGATATTTAAAGGGACAGTTCACCCCAGAATCTAAAGTACATATTTTTCCTCTTACCTGTGGTGCCATTTCTCAATCTAGATTGTTTTGGTGTGAGTTGCTGAGTGTTGGAGATATCGGCCATAGAGATGTCTGCCTTCTCTCCAATATAATGGAACTAGATGGCATCTGAAAAACTCAACAGCAATGTCTCTTTCCAGAAATCATGACCTGCTTACTCAAGATAATCCACAGACCTTGTTGTGAGCTAGTCTAATGGAGGAACTATTTTCTTTTGTCAGTGTAGATTGTTTTGGTGTGAGTTGAAGTGTGTTGGAGAAAATTGCCATAGAGACATCTGCCTTCTCTCCAATACAATGGAACAAATGGCACTCAGCTTGTGGTGCTCAAAGCGCCATAAACAATATATTTAAAAAACTTAACAGCAATGTCTCTTTCCAGAAATCATGACCTGGTTACTCAAGATAATCCACAGATTTTGTTGTGAGCAGTGTCATATTGGAACTATTTTCTTTCTACCAAACTACACCTGCCAACTGTATCACTGTGCAGAAGGAGGTGTATATCTACTGCCAGTGCACCACTGAGCTAACTAACGTTACAGCTCAGCTGAGGAGGACACCATTAATGTTTACATCTTGGGCAGTCACAAGCACAAGCCTGTCATCCATGAGCAGATGCACACTTCCTTCCGCCCCGGTGATACGGTTGGCGGTGTAGTTTGGTAGAAAGAAAACAGTTCCTACGTGAAACTGCTCACAACAAGGTGTTTTTTGGGGCACTTTTGAGCACCACAGAGTGCACCACACGAGCAGAGTGCCATCTAGTTCCATTATATTACAGAGAGGGCAGGCATCTGTATGGCTCATATCTCCAACATTCTTCAATTCCCACCATAACAATCTAGATTGATAGATAGCGCTACAGGTAAGAGGAAGAATATGTATGTTTGATTTTGCAGGTCTGGTGTGATCTCCACCATCTCTGCACTTTAGCAGCTTAATCCTCCACTGTGTTCACTAGATAGTTGCTAGTGGTGTATGGTGTGTGTTTCAAAGCTTATTTGCTGACATCAGTTGCCTGCTGCATGCTGGAAATTAGGTTGATGAGAGCAGTAAAGCAGAACCAAAACTGTGTTCCAGTTCTGGTTCTGTCTTAATAGTTTCAGGCCATGAATCTAAAACAAGCTGAAAGACAATAAAATGCCCAGTAGAGCTCCAGAAAACTGCTGAGGAGTGAGATAAATGTTACACATGGTCATTTGATCCATGGGTAATATAAAAATATTGATAGGTGCAGCTTTGAAATTTTATTTGATCAGTTTGACAAGCTGTCGGGGTTAGCTTCAGCTGTGACTTACAACCTCAAATAGGTATTAGTGCCATCGTCATGGTAATTAAAAGCACTGATTAAACACTTGACTGAAACTACATTTGTGGCATAACTCTGTATTCTTTCAATTTCAGCCTCTATGTGTTATCACAGCATCCCTTTCAGAAGCAGCAACATTTAAAGTTGAACCTGAGCAGATTTATCAGACCACAACAAAACTGTTCACACACTTGAGTTTGGTTTGGCTCTGTATTGTGAGAGTGCCCTCTCTTTACAGGAAGGCCCCCTGTTGTTTATGCCTGTGATGAGCTGGGGAAGGAGGAATCGGCCATCGAGCGCCGCGCTCCGTCCTCGCAACTATACATCACTTCAAGAGCTACCCTACAGGAAGGGCCATTTTCCCATCATCCCTCAGTCAGTGAGGCTGTTACTCTCCACATTAATGGACCAAATGGACTGACGACTGGCACCAAGCGCTCTCCATCTCCCCCTCATTTTATTACTCTTTGTATACTTTCTCTCCCTCACCCGCTCTGCTTATTCCTCCCTCTCTCTTTTCACTTCCCTCTCACGTTTTCTCTCAATCCTGTTTTCAGCATTTTGTCCTGGCTGTCTATAAATCACTTGTCATATCACTGTGACGTACTCCCGCCCTGCTGAGGCAGCCTGCGGTGTGATTTAGTCTCCAGTTGATTTTCGTGCAGAGTGATACTTTGTATGTCAGTGCCTCTGTCAGTCGCACACAATTCGGACACAGCGAGTTTTCCAGCCAGGCCTGAACTTTTTATTCTCTTTTCATGCGAGAGAATGGAATTAAGTCGGTGCATTACAGACTTCAGTTTTTCTGGCCAGGCACATTGTTTTCCTTGGCTGCTGCACTTAAAGTCTGTTGAAACAGGCCTTTTTTTTCATGTCTATAAATGGGCTCTTTTCATGAATCCATGAGGGAATGCTCGCTTTTTGAAGGGATTTAAGAGGATACTGCACCATACTCAGTCAGGGGCCCCTAGATTTGTGCTCCATATTCACGCACTCCATCATATTGAAGCTAATATGGTATGGCTGGACTCGCTGTGTATGAATTGTCATGGTATTTATCAGAATGGCTCACCGAAATGCTGGAGACAGGAACAACTGGAGTGGTGATGAGAGGGGTTAGTGAATTGCTTCCTGTGTCTGAGAGCTGACGAGTGAGACAGAAAAGGAGGCACAATGCAGATAGTAGGGAAGTTAGCGAAACAAGAAGAGTGATGGGAGAAATCAGAAAGGAAAACTATAAAAAAAAAAATCAAAGAAAGAAATAGTTCTGCACTTAAGTATCTTGAAATTGCATCTGCAGATGCAATAAATGCCATAAAAGAATTTGTGTCAGCTTTATTCTGAATCGCAGCGAACACTACACATCCCCAAGATCTCTAAATGACTGCTGGAAGTACAGGTATGACAGTGGTATTAATCCTCACGACAGTAAATAAGCATTTCCCCAAATTTCAAAACTATTCCTTCAAGAAATGAAACTTGCAATGGCTGTATTTCTGATAATGTGAAAGAATTCTTTAAAGGTCCAGTGTTTAGGATTTTGGAGTGTCTGTTGACAGAACTAAATATAATATTCATAACCATATTTTCATTGTTTATAGTCATTTTAGGAATAAGAACTGTTGTGTCTTTGTGTCCTCAAAATGAGCTGTTTATATGGAGCAAGCCCTTTTCTGCTGAGTCTGCCATGTTGTTTCTACAGTAGCCCACAACAAACAAACCAAACACTGGCTCTAGATGGAGCCATTTGCATCGTCAGATTTTCACACTGGCCACAGTATTCCTACATGCTTGGTACTTGAGACAAGTTTCAGTTGGTTGCAATCTGCAACCTCACCACTAGATGCCACTTAACTCTACACACTGGACCTTTAAAGGTGCAATATGTAAGATATGGCCAGAGATTATCAACAGAATGTGAAGATGTAACAGTTTTGACATATCAAAGACATTTATATATTGTGTTGCAGAGATATTTACTGAAATTAGCATTTTAACCAGCTAGCCTCAGCCTATAATGTCTTGTAAAACCACTTGTAGGCTACCTCGAGAGGCAGTAGTGAGTCACTGTCGCATTCAGTCTGCCCTCTGTCCTACATGAAAAAGTCAAAGAAGTCATGTCCAGAATCAATTCCAAAATCCTTGATACTGGTGTTAGGTCAGGCACTTTAGGTCAGTGTACAGCCAAGCTAAGGCAGCTAGACTTAAATAGCTTGCGGGCTTACAGTTCATTGCTCATTCAAGGCCATAATTTTCAATCGCTGTCTCAATCCAACATTGCACCTTCAAAGGTCTAGTGTCTAGGATTTAATGGCATCAAGCTGTGATGTTGAAGAACTGAAACTTCTGCCATGTGCCAAGCGTGTGTAAACTATGGCAAATGATGGCCTTATCTAGAGCCCAGTGTTGTCCATTCTGGGCTACTGTAGAACAGAAAGGTGGACTCCATGGAAGAGGAATTGCTCCGTATGTAGCAATAAACGGCTCATTCTAAGATAACCAAAAACATCAAATGTGATTTTAAACTAATGAAAACATAGTTAGGAATATTATTTTTCATTTCTGTCAATAGATGCCCCTAGATGCTACACACTCCTTTGATGCCAGAACAGTTGCACATTAGTTTGGTTTCTGTTCTTCCAGTGAACACTGACTCCAAGCTCAGTCTTCACTGTTGGCTGCAGCCTTTCTCCTGGGAAAAACTAAGCTAATACTTGAAATGGTCTGGTCCTGCTGGGAATGCTCAAACTAAAAATGTCCGTTCTCATGGAACTGGAGCTCTCAATACAAACATCGATTAAAAGTGATGTTACATTAAGATTGTTTAATGGTAAATTGACCAGCTTTTTGGGTTTGGGTGGGTTTTGAGGTTTTGGAAGCTTCTTGCTCTCCAAGAGCAAAAAGTCTGAGGTGGTATTATGTTACCCGGTCTTTCTTTCTTCACCTCGACCCACAGGCGTTCCACTCCACCAGTCAGGTTATGCTGGAACTCAGAAAGGCAAAATTTTATTTTCTTGCTGCTATTATCTCCTGATTCATGTGTTGCTGGACCAAAACACAAGAGACAGCAGGCAACAGGAAGTTGAAGAAATAACTCTTAATTTATGGTTCATGCAGGCAAGGTGAAAGTAATCATACCAGAACAAAACCAAGGATGCAACAAACACTGAACTGAACTATCTGATGAGGGGATGAAGTGCAGGTGAAGGGTAGGTTAGAGGAATGAGGTGATTAGGCAGGAGAACAAGCAGGAAGTGGACTGGCTGGGAAACACTCTGGGAGCAGTGAAGGACTAACGAGGCTGATTCAGAGCAGGTGTGTAGATCAGGGATGTAAAAAGGGAACTGGATACAGTGTTGGAGGCGGGGCCCCGTTCATTCCTATAAAAGTTCTCAGTGGCGCATGAAGACAAAATGGTTTACTTCTTGAACTTTCAACATTAAATCATGCGGTTCCTCAAGACTTTCCAAATGTTACTGGACCAAATGGATGACATCCCGATAGTGAAACGAATCATTTCACTCAAGAACACCTTGAGGGAATTTTTTCGAATTTGGCACAAATGTTCACTTGGACTCAAGAATGAACTGAATAAATTTCTGTGGTCAATGGTCAGGGTCACTGAGACCTTGCATCTGTCTCATTCTTGTGAACGCGATACCTCAAGAACACCTTCAGGGAATTTCTTCAGATTTGCCACAAACGTCCCCTCGGACTCAAGAATGAACTGATGAGAACGTGGTGGTTAAAGGTCAAAGGTAAAGGTCACTGTGACTTCACAAATAATGTTTTTGGCCATAACTCAAGAATTCATGCGCTAATCATGACAGAACTTCACACAAATGTAAAAAGGATAAAATAATGGAAGTGTTGGCATTTTATATCTAAAAGGTCAAAAGTCAGGTTCACTGTGTCATCATAATGTTCTGCAGAAACCCTTTTCTGGCCATTACTCAACATCATAACTCAGGAACAGAAGGGGAAACATTTGGTCAGATACTAAATCTTGGGTGTCCACCTTGAAACTGTGCTGATTGTATAAATCTTCTCTGATGCCAGGGGAAAAGATGCATCTGAAGCATCCATGTTTTCACAGACATGGATGCAAACTGTTATTGCAACTTGAGTGGTTCGTGGAAGCATACAACTATGAGGCCATAATTCTAGTTACTTATGAAATACCCTTGGTGACATTTTGACCGTCATTAAAGTGTGCAGCTGTGCTTTGTATCTACTGTCCCACAATCATACCTGACAAAACCCAGAGGTCTTATTGCTGGAGTGCTGTTATGTCAGCCTCTGCATTATTATGACTGAAGTTATAATTGTGTAGTCTCCTTTTTCACTGACACTAATTAACCCATATTTCTACTGTAACAGACTAAACAGCATGCACCCTCACAGTGCACATGCACACACGTCATATTGTCAGTAAGCCAACAATGACTTGAATGGAGCTAATTTCTGGTTCTGACTGAATTATTTCTGTAATCGCACTCTTCCACCACACACCGTGCTGCTACAAGCTCTCAGGTTGCCGTTAATGATCATGTGACCCAGTCCTGAACCTTTGACATCAAATACTCCACATGTAGTGCGATGTGATTGTAAAAGTTTGACTGCTGCGTTTATCAAACCACAGTGAACTCTGTCTGTTTCCTTTCTGTTTCCCCCCTCCATCAAATAATACAGAGGAACTCCCAGCTCCCAGCTCACTTTCCTTTCTTTCACGCTGCCTGTCAGTCAGTGCGTTTTCTAGTGTGTATAAAGTGAAGTCAGGCTGCTACTTTCTGCCAAACACCCTTTTCAGTTAGATATCTGATACTGCTACTTCATAGTTCTGCAGGAGAGGCAAGAGGGACTTCATGCGTCATTTCACAATTAACCTTGATGTCTGTCCTGTCACATGCTCCATATATAGAGGAACGTAAGCTGTTTCAGAAGAATTATAAAGACTGAATAGTATGACTTGTGCAGTTTTGTTTACAGGTGAAATATGATAAATACAACTATAGAAAAATTGAGACATATGACAGATTTTCCCATGTGGCATTAAAAATAACTAAGATGGACACTCTAGCCTGTTTTCAACATTCTTACCACTGAATAATATAATATATATTTAATTTGATGGGTTATTTTTGGTTGAGTTAAAATGTACCTCTTTTGATGGCTACTAGATGCGAGCATAATAAAAAAAAACCTGACTGCATTGAAGTGAATGGGAAAAACCAAAACCTCTTTCTGAAAATACAAAATCAGTAAATTAATAAAACTTTAAATAAAGTTCTTTAAATGAAGTACTTACAAATTGTAGCTAATGACTTAATTAATCATTGACTTTTTAGCTCAGTTAGACACCACTGACAACTTTTGGCCAGTAAAATTTGTCATTAATGTTGTAACAAGCTAAACCTGATCCGTAAAGCATTTGAAAATGATTCATTAACCATTCATAAAACCATTAGTTCTCAGCTCATAAAGTCTTTATAAAGAACGCCTGATTAGAGAGTGGTGCAAGTAAACTTCCTCCACATGATACTGGTGGTCTCTGCTAATATAGCTTCCTCATTGGTACTTCTGAAAAGAATTGTTCTGTTAAAAACATTTAAACTTTAAAGCAATATTAATACATTTCTTTTTGTGAACACAACATTGACCTAAAATCACATCATAGAGGTTTTATGGCTAACTTGTTAGCAAACAGTTGCTTACACATCTATTAGAAACAGGGCATCATTAGCATCCAGTAGAGGTCATGTTTCCGGCCACCTGTTGGATATAAATCCAACATTTACACTTTTAGCTTTGCTTTGGTCTCCAACAACCAAAAAGAAAGTGTAGTAGTGACTGAGTGAACCCCAATTTTTTTTTTTACAACTTTCAGGCTGAAAACCCCAACATCACCTACATAAAGTATAATGGCCCTGAGCAAACGCTGCCTCAATTGGTAAGTTTGTAGCCACCAAGATTCATCTAAAAAAATCAATATCAGTTTAAGTGTACGCCATATTTAGATGGTTTTTACTGCTTTACCTTGCCATCAGACAGTCCTGTCCAATAGATAACTGAAGCCGGTACCTCTAAGCCACCAGACTCCATCGACAATAACAGTCATTTTACTTCACAGAACGTGGGAGTTGCTGGTCTACCACTGCCCAGTTAGTGTGTGGGGTAAAGCGGTAAATATATACCAAAAATAGCTTACACTAACTGGATTTTTTAGGTGGTTCTTCTTAGGTGCTTCAAATAGGTATGTTTTTTTTGCTGCTGCCCCCATCCACAGCAGTACATTGTTTAGTTTACGTGCCGGTAGATTTGTCAAAGATGCTAACAAACCAACACAGGGTAACACTTTATATTAAGGTACTGTAATAAGCATTAATTAATTCTTAATAAGCACCAATTAACAGTTAATGAGCACTTATAAGACATTAATAAGACTATATAAGTGTTAATTATAGCATAATTAACACAGTTAGTATTGCATATAGGAGCATTATAAACACTAAATAGAAACTTGCTAACAGTTTATAAAGCTATCCTAAATATTAATAAGATGTCTATTTACATTAATTATGATTTATAAGGGTTAATTATAGAATAAATACCACATTTATTACTGGTTTATAAGACACTATAAGACCCTATCAGATTAAATTAATAACGTGTTATTAATAGTTAATAATGATCCTTTGCAGCTACCAGATCTAAAGTGGGAACAGTGTTGTATAAAGGTTAATAAATTATTAAAGCAAAATAGTTAAGTTTTGGTCTGTAAAACCAAAACAATGAGCTGAAAGATGTTAAAAATCTCAGTGGCACTGATATGAACTTAACTTGAGTGATAATTTTGTGTGGGTTCATCACTACAAATATGACTTTCCACATGTATATAGCCATTTAATCTATTGTTAATATAAAAGTATTTACTAGTAGTGATTTATAAGATACTTGTTCAGGAGTATGGTTGCACAACAGGTGTGTCAGATCTCTACACAGTGAGGGTGCATAAATCAGCTCCTAGCTCTTGGCTTAGCTGAGAGGCTTTTAAAAGCATAACTTGGTTCAAGCTTCCCTTTCTCTGATTAGAAAAATCATATTTTTTGAATCCAGGGGATACAGGTTGAGTTCCCTGGTCATAAAACTCTGACTCACAAAACTCAAGATATATGAGATAAATGTGTTTTCAGTCATCAGTGTCAGCTGCTGCCCCATTAAATCCACAGCTTATCCTTATTTATGAGGACAGGTAGAAGGGGCTTAGGAAAACATCAGAGATGACAGAATATGAATATCAGATATCAGCGTTAAAGAGACACTCTGCAGGCAAAACCAACATCCGCGTGGAAATGACCCAGACGTACTTCTTCATCAGACGTCCAGAGTGAATCCCAAAACCTGACATCTGAGCCTGAGTGTGTGTGGTGGGGGAAGATGAGAAAAAAAATGATACAGATAACAGGAGTTTTTCTGATTTGTCATCTGGATTAATTTCCAGAATCACAAGCCAATAAAAAGGTTTTGTAATTGACTTTAAGTGGATGGAAAATGAGACAGAGAAAAGGGGGAAAAAGATTGACAAAGACAGTTTCATTAGACAAAGAGAAGAAATAAGCAGGAAAGTGAAGAGGCAGATATATAAAGGAGACATTTAAGGAAACAAAAAGAGGCACTGAAACAAAGAAATACTCAAAAAGTGTAAAAAGAAAGGCTGGGGCACATAAAGTGAGACAAAAAAACACCAGAGAGCCAGCTCAGCCTCATCTCATCAATCAGACAGGTTCATGAGTGATAGCAGCCAAAGGCCTAGTGAGCGGCCCGTCCTCACAGCCGTACACCCTCTGCTTTATTTCATCATGAAAGTTTTATGCGTGGAAAAATAACAAGACGCGGAGCCAAATGGCTTGACGGTCAAAAGAAAGAAAGAAAAAATCTGGGCCCTCTGAGACAAAAGGCTTCTGTTGTTTCTAAATCAACGTTAATTTGTGACTTGGCGGACCCCCGCCTGGAGGAAGCTTGTGGTAAAGAAAAGAAAATGAGTCAGGTTATTTTGTTCACATTTGCCATCTGAGGTCCAGAGTTGTTTTTTCATGCAAACCCTGTGGTTTGGCCTTAAAGTTTGGATTTCACCTCTGCCCCCACTAACACCCGCACCCCTCCCTCCCAAAACGACTTTCTGACCAAATGGGAATGAATGCAGTGATGGCAATGAATCAGAGCGAAAGCTTCGTCCTGGGATTTGTCCACATCACAGCAGAAGCCCTGGTTGTCCTGCATTTGTCCTCGAAATAATTTGGTGTGTGATGCCACAAAATAGAATATAGTCAGTGTGCTTTAACTTCAAACTCCTGTGTCTCTCGATACTTAGTTTATACCACAGATCAAGGAGATCACAGGAGCAAAAGTGCAAATGTAAAGTAAGAGGTGGGATTCATACACTAACACAATATTAAACTCTATGGATCTCTGTGGGATTCACAGAAGCAACAATAACAAAGAGAAGCAAAAAATTCTATGGATAAATAACATTTCCCTGATATTTTATACGCTTCTCTTTTCCTTCTTCTCTGTTGTGATTGGGACACAGATTCCAAGTTGGTAAAGTGCAAACCTCAGTCAAAGTTTAGCTTTTCTCTGTCATTGTGTTCAGTCACTTCAATTCCAAATCAAATGTTTTTTTTGTTTTGTTTTTTGATGGTACAAAAATTTGGTTTGAATTCACAAAGTCTTTATCTCATTTAATTCTACAATTAGGAAAAAAGATCATCCCAAATGATTGACCAAAAAAAGGTCCCAACCAAATGTTCCAGAGCTTTTATCAGACTCCATCGACAGTACTGATGAAATGCAGTTGGAGACTTTGAAAAAGCTGGTAATACCCTATATCCCAAAATGAGCACGTGTCAACCCACTAAAAATAAATGTCAGACTCCTTTCCTATTGCCAGTGGACCAATGCTTTTTTCCTGGTGTGTCACGTTGGACACCATGACAGGCCAGAAAACAGGTTAATAAACAGAAAGCAGCATGGGGGCCAGTAAAAATGTCACTTCTTTTTTTATACCTCTTACTTTTTCAGTCTGTTTCTCAAACTCAGTTCAGACCAATTTGGAACTAGCACTGCCTAAATGGAGAGAAACCTATTGTGTTACTGTCTGTCACTGCATTGTGCCAGCAAAGAGACTTATATTAGTGCGTCTACTCTAGTGTCGTATGTCACATTTTGATCACTGCCGATCGGAGACAAGTGGAACTGAAACCAATAAATATACGTGACTACTGCAAAGTCGTTTTACCAGGGAGTGAATGCCAATTGTAACTTTATCCATGAAAAAACAAGCGAGGTGTCAGTGGGTGTTTTGTGCAGTGGAAAAGGGGCTAAAGTGAATGTTGAGTTAATATCTTTAACTACTTTGTCCAAGATCAACAATGACCCTAACATGTTAGCCAATTCTAAGATAACCCCGATTGTAAGACAACCCCTCTTTTTCCTACCTCCTGTTTTTGGAAAAACTTGTTGAATATACAAAATAACTTCATCTGTCTGGTCCTAATGGAGAACTTCCCCTAAGATATTGTTAGTCACAGGATAAGATATTTCTCATGCTGGAAGTCTTTTCTCATGTTGAAGTGAATTATGAAACACTCAGTTAAACCATGACATAAATCACTTGTTTAGCTTGTCAGAGTTTTCAAGTGCAGCTGGTTATTCATTCTGTTTATCAGTTGTAGACTACCACACTTTCCTGTCAGGGTTGTGGAAGTGGTTGGAATAATTTTCTTTGGCAGTTAGTGTCTTTTCTCTTTGGGAGACGCTTTCCATTCATTTTTATTTTTAGGAGCAGCAAAACAGTTTGAATCCATCAGAAACTTCAGTAGGTTAAACTAGGCTTCCAAAACACATTAAAGCTGACTAACTTTAAAGAACACTCTCACAAGACTAAGACTGTGAATACAGTGAAGAAATAATGGACACTAACTATTCGGGGGGCAGCTGCTGCAACACTGTAATTAATGAAACTGGCAACACAAGACATGAGAGCAGCTCGTAACATGATGCATAGGCTATGTGCCACAGCTATCCACTCTACAAATTTAGTAATAGGTCTTCTATTTATGTTTTTATATAAGGTGTACACAGCCCTTTTACAGAGAATTAGATCATAAACTGTACATCAAAAAAATAAATAAAAAATAAAAATTGCAATATACAGGATATCCATCCATCCATCCATCCATCCATCCATTTTCAACCGCTTATCCAGGGCCGGGTTGCAGGGGCAGCAGACCAAGCACAGCACCTCAGACGTCCCTCTCCCCAGCGACACTTTCCAGCTCCTCCTGGGGGACCCCAAGGCATTCCCTAGCCAGATGAGATAATCCCTCCAGCATGTTCTGGGTCTGCCCCGGGGCCTCCTACCAGTGGGACGTGCCTGGAACACCTCCGATGGGAGGCGCCCAGGAGGCATCCTGATCAGATGCCCGAACAACCTCAACTGACCCCTTTCGACGCAAAAGAGCAGCGGTTCTACTCCGAGCTCCCTCCAAATGTCCGAGCTCCTTACCCTATCTCTAAGGCTGAGCCCAACCACCCAGCGGAGCAAACTCATTTCGGCCACTTGTATCCATGATTTCATTCTTTCGGTCACTACTCAGAGCTCATGACCTTAGGTGAGGATTTGGATGTAGATGGACTGGTAAATCCAAAGCTTTGCCTTGTGGCTCAGCTCTCTCTTCACCCTGACGGTCCAGCACAATGCACACATCACTGCAAATACCACGCCGAACTGCCAATCCATCTCACGCTCCATTCTACCCTCACTTGTGAACAGGACAACAAGATACTAGAACTCCCTCGCTTGAGGCAATGCCTCTCCCTCAACCCGGAGGGGGAAATCCATCAGTTTCCAGCAGAGAACCATGGTCTCAGAGTTGGAGGTGCTGACTCTCATGCTGACCGCCTCACACTTGACCGCCCCACTGCATGCTGGAGGTCACAGTGTAATGAAGCCAACAGAACTGTATCATCTGCAAAAAGCAGAGATGGAATTCTGAGCTTCCCAAACCAGACCCCTTCCTATACAAGAAATTACTTGATAATAGGCTAAGCTCAAAAACAAGTTAATGAAGCACCATAATTTTATATCAGTATTTCCTGTCACTTTATAAAGTAAATTAATCTGTGTGTCGGCAAAAGGTATCTAACAGGGCTTCCACTTCGGGGTCTTGATCACCTTGTCGGCTCTTATTTTGCCAGCACCAGTTAGCAGTTGCTTAGTAACCATAGTCCTTACATAGCAACTGTAGTCTGTACATGTTAGCTCACCCATATTACACAAACTCAGTGAAACTGTTGAAGCTTCACAGCGCTGTGCTAGGTCTGAAAAATTGAAGAAACAATCTCATACAATCACAACACAAAAGTTCATCATCTTGTTGTGCCTTTTACTCAACCAACCCTACGCCGTATGTGCGTTGCAGGTGTGGCTAATTAAAAAGTTACATTTCAAGGCACATCCGCTTTGGGAACGATCCGCACCTGTTAGGTCTACAATGTAGCCAAAGCATAAGAGTTTGCACTCATGCTCACAGCTCTGTGAGGCAGTACTCTCGAAGCACATCAGTGCTGTTGGCTACATGCTAACTCCAGCATTCCAACATACTCACAAGAACAATGCTAACATGCTAAAGCTAAGCAGGTATGATGTTTATGTTAGTTTTGCATTTTAACATGCTAACATTTAAGAATTAGCACTTAACACAAAATGCAGCTGAGGCTGTTGGGAATATCATTAGTTTTGCAGGTTTTTGGAAAGATTGGAGAAAGTGAAATTTGGACATCATGGTGGCACTTGATAGAAAGTCAGATTATCACCAAATTTATTTCAATTGAGGAAAACTGAGGGAAACATGAATGACTGTACTAAATTTCATGGCAATTAAATATTGCCCTCTGTGTAACCATGCCATACCCATGCCGCTAGCAAGGCTAAAGACATTCAAGCTAAAACAAGGCATACAGCAACACTCAGGCTTACTGTGTGTGGTGGGTACTGGTACTTCCCTCATTCAAAGAACATCTGCTGCTGTGAATACAAAAATGTCTAGTCCCCACACGACCCCCACTTTTTTCGTAATATCCGCATAAAGAATCTTATATTCGTGCTAATATAGTACCCACTAAGTAATACCAAATTTTATCTCTACCAGAGTATGAACTGAGTCACTTATAAGTGCTGAAATGCACATTAATATGTTCATAATATGAAACATAAGCAGCTCCAGCTCCATGTGAAGTTGCAAACCAAACATAGCATGTAAGATAGAGAGACAATAAAGGTCCAGAAAAGTGGGAGAAAATAACATGAAAGCAAGCAAATATTTTGCCCCATGTTCCGCTCTACGTTCACCAGGAGGAAAAGCATTCCTGCATATTCTCTCAGCTTCAATGCGCGAAATGAGAAAATTCCATTCATCGCCGACGATAAAGACAATGTTATTGCAAGACTCACAGTGTTGGGTTACATGATGTTTGTCTCCCTGGAAACAAGCCCGTCGGAGAGGCAGAGATCAGAAACAGGTGAAGGCTCTCCCTCTCGGTCATACTGTCTCTTTACTGCGTGAGGTGAGAGGAAGTCTGACGCCAGCAGCAATTGTGTTCAATATGGTCAAATAGGACAATTTTCCTGTCAGAAGCGAAAGCGTTCAGTGTGTGTTCTGGAGGAGAAAAGCTCTCACAACATCATTGTAGTCATCATAAGTCATCATACAGTAAAACTCTCAAGATAAAAGCCAGATAAATTCAGTTATTTGACTGTGAGCAGCTTTATATGGCAGTGACAGAGTGCTGACTGCGTGTGACTGTGAGCTTCACCTCAGCGCCATCGATCTCCATTTACAGGAACTGTGCTTGCATGAAAGCCAGGTCTGGACTTGATTGGGAGGCGAGCGGAGAGGCGGCCAATTTGTCATCATTTGGGTGACAACTTGTCTGACTGACATGCTCCCTCACTGACCTCTCTGTGTGCTTTGAACTGATAACAAAACTGTATGTGTGAGACTGTGTGTGAGGACCAGAGAGAAAAATGACAGCGATGAGGGAACAGAGGATGTTAAAGAGAAAAGCAGGGTTTCTAGGTTAAATGGTAAAATTCCAAACTTTTCCAGACCTTTGTGTGTTGACTTCTTCTGAAGATTTTGGTATTTAGAAAGATTTGTGTTGATACATTTGCCATCCAGACTTATTTGACCTATATAAGAAATATTAAAAGAGCAAAACCTTAAAGCCCCTCTTATCAATACTCTTATAAAAGCAATGGATCAAATGGCCACCTGTAATGTGAAAAGGGTTGCTCATGGTGACAAACCCACAAACCAGAATCTGCAGATCCTCTCAGCTGTGCACAACTTTTAAGTGTCTTTCAGCTGATCGTTTTGGTTAACAGCCCCCGACTTTACTTTTCCTATTGCTCTGTTTCCAGTAGCAGACTCCTGTTTTCATTCAAAAAGCTCTGATGAATCCATTGTACCACATGTCCATGTGCCAAACCTACTGGGCACTTAGCGACTAGCTGGTGACAAGTGAACCATTTAGACTGCTAGCTAAGTAAATGCTTAGCTAGCTTAGCTGGACTAGCTAAAATGCTAACTGTTTTCCTTCTTTTTCCAGAACTAAAAGGAAAGTGGATTTAAGACTTATATTTTCAAGGCAGCCAGGAACAAGAGTGAATGCCTAGGTTTCTTTTTGTCTTCTGTGATTGTTAATGTTAGCCCAGTGTCCAAATTCAACATATTCTCGTATAACGGTTAGTATGATATCCTTTGAATTAGCTGCCCACAAATGACATTACGTTCTTAATGTACAGTTATGTAATTAACGTAAAGTTACAGAAGTTAGGTACAGGCAAGTTAAGTCACTGTGATTACATTTAGGATAAGAAACATGGAGAAGACGTATCTTAAAATGACTCAAAGTTCACATGCTTCCAATCACGTAACTCCATGGGGAAGGCCCTGGGGGAAAGTCCATTTTTTTGTGACAACAAGACGCTTGGGAATGCTTTGTTGTTTACTCCCATCAGTGCATTGGTCATGTGATTGCAGCCATTCAGAATACATGAGATAGATACGAATTTGGGTGCATTACTTTAAACAGTTTGTGAGAACAGCTTGCCAAATTACACTGTAGCTTTTGGGGGAGCTCGCATATTTTGGGGTAGGTGGTGGAAGTCTACTATACATGCATGAACATACATAAATGCATCCTCCTGTGTACAAATTATACTGTCAACATTGCAGTGTTATGAACTGCCTCCAGGGCCATCATTGATGGTCACCTCAGGGCTGACCCCCTTACCCAGCAGTTTGGGAGCTAGACACGGGAACTTTACTTGGGTCTTAAGGAACTGGAGAGTAGAGGACTGCATTGGGATTAAAATTCCATGTTTCCTGTGAGACCCAAAGCAGATCTCACGAAAACAGGCGGTTTTATCTAAGCTGCGGTTGGGAGCGGGCAGTCAAAACAAAATGTGCAGGTTCTGGAGATTAATTAACATAGAGGAGGACATGTCATCATGTGAAGTGGAAAAGAAGATGAAAGCAGGGTATTACAATATAAAAGAAAAGCAAGGCTTTAAATATATAATATGAATATAATATACCACAAAATAGCTGTAATCATGAATGTAATTATGCACAAGAATGTAATTTCTCTACTTATTACCAGTTGCTATGCATTTTTCTCTAAATACCACAGTAAAATAACGTGTTCTCTCTGCGGAATGGGAGAAGACTTAACCTGTTGATAATCAATCAGTTGTGCAGGCATGTATGGTCAGAACATGGGAATGGGTGGGAACAGATAACACACTTTGCAGAAGTGGGCGGTAATGGTCAAAAATCCAGTGTGAGCAGGCAGAGGCGGGATTAGGAAAACAGTCCCGAGCAGAGTTCTACTGGAATGTTTATTCATTGACAAACGGAAACTTACACTGCACATTTACTGCTTGTCAACTTAAATGGTATTTCCTATTCTCTGTTTGAAACACACTGGCACAGGAAATGACAATATTTCAGGGTTCCTCCTAAATCTCTCAAATAAGCCTTTTGGGGAGCTCTTATCTCTTTGCTCCTTGTGGCTTTTGAGTTTGAACCCTGTGCAGGCCAAATCAACTTTACAAGATAATGGCAATAATGTAGGTTTAACTTGAAGATTCTGGTAAATCTTTAAATTACTACAGTTAAAATGCTGTACAGCAGGTCCACATCCAGCCCAACAGCAACGTCCAAGTGACCCAGCATACATAAATCTGATGTACTGGTATGACAAAATACGCAAACAAAAAATAGTATCTGAAAGTAGCTAAAAGTGAGCCATCTCACTTCCTCCTCACCTCTGTTGAGTTACACACATGCAGTAGAATACTGATTGGGCAGGATGTACTGCTCGAGATGTTGCCAATCATATTTTTCACAAATGGTTTTCTCATGTGATGCAGTCCCGACCACGCTTGTACCTTTTCATAACATCTGGGCTGCATTGGCATAGTCAGTAAATATATCTTTTCCTAAACACTTTTTCCTGTCCAGGATGGAAAACGTGGTGAGGTGTGTGTGTGTGTGTGTGTGTGTGTGTGTGTGTGTGTGTGGGGGGGAGGGACAGAGGGGAAATGGAGGGACGGAGATACTAGTAGAGAAAGATAGAGTGTTTGTGGTTACTGGTTCTTGCAACTTGGTGTGGCTCTGTGCATTCATAGGACTGATAGCTGTTTTTTTTTAAATTTTGTTTTAGCACTTTTACTTTTTTTTTTTTACTTCATAAGTGATATGATAAACGTTGATTTTTGTACTACATTCATTTGCATTTATTAAAAGTTGTCATTACCAAAAACTAAAAAGGTTTTGAATAGGCTGCTGAAAATGTTTGGCCTATGTACATTTTCTGGTTTTAAAATCCAGCCCAACTGAATCTGGTATAAAATAGCCCTGCTGTCAAGTTCACATGGGGAAATATACAAAATAATTTAAATTTAACTCTTTCCAAAAATAAAATATATGCTAATAATTTGACACTTTGTTTTTAGCATAGGCTGGCCTAAAAAACTAACTCAAAGTGACCACCTTCAACACACTAAAGCTTTTTACTCAAACATGATTAAAGTTTAACCTCCAACCTTGTTTTTTTCTACAGGAAACTACATTATTATTCTACTAAAACACTGTTTTGTTTTGAAATGAAAGCTGTCTACTCGGCTGAGCATCACAGCTCTGAGTCTCAGATCTGTTTTATAAGTTCACAGAGACTCTGCGACACAATTTTGTAGACACAGTAATGAAATAATTGGCTGTGTCGCTCCGGCCTCATCAGAGATGGAACACAGAAGAGCCAGTGTGACTATGTGTCCCTGCAAATTCACCTGGGAACAATTGTGTACAGGTTTAGATCTTATTAGTAATGATCCTGTGTGTATCTTTAGACATTCACAGTTTATGTGCAGGATGTGTTTGCATCTATCTTTTGCTGGGATTTCTGAATGTGCAGCTATATTTTATCGTCTGTCATTAAAAAGCACATTTATGTCCCTGCACTATTACTCACATTGTAATATTTCAGACAGTCAGCACCATCAGCATTTAAATTAGTGGAAAATGAAACAGCCTGGTTTTCATAACGCTACGAAAAACTGCAGTCAGTGAATAAACCAAATCTGAACTTGATTACGAGAAGTAATGAGTTGCTCTGTTTCAGAAGCTGCTTTTTTACTTCTTATTTTTACAAGCAATTGGTAGCCGGGCAAATAACCCTGCACGGGGAGCCAGCCAGGTACGCAGGCAGGCGAGGCTGGAGGCATTGTGAAAGCTGAATAATTACATCGCCTAAAATGTTTTTTTGGCTTAAAGCATGGAATGGAAGATTAGCTCCCCAGAGAGAGGATTTAAAAGATCCAACCTCCCTAACCCTGCTGGCTTGAGGATGACTGCTTAGGCTGACGAGATGTAAGAAAAGGCTCTTTCTCTGGATTTTAACCGTTGTTTTGTTTTTTGGATGAATAAATCAAAGCGAAAGAGTAAACAAGCGGCAGGTGCGTGCGCCAACAGCTTTAAGAGTTTCCCACCTCTTTAAGTTGCTTCACAGGTCTTTAGTCGGTCTCACAGGCCAGTAGGAACAAGTAAAGGAGAGCAGGAGGAAAAGTTCAGCTTTGACCAGTTGTGATTAACTAAAATATATTTTAGTGTAAATTTCAGAAAACAGTGCAAACAGCTGGTGGTCCACTCAGCTCCAACAACTGAGACTCAACCAGGGCCCCTTGTTGGGTCGGGTCCAAATCATATTGAGTCTAATTCTGTCAGGTAGGGCCCCATAGTGTTGCTACTGGCCCCAGGTTTGTGTGCCAGTATGTCTAATGCCCAAGAGGAGCAGGCTTAGTATCAGCATGGTGTCATAATCACTGCTGGTGCTGGAAAAGTGTTTTAAGATGAGACAAAGAATGAAACACAAATACAATGAAAAATATTACTACTTATTTTAAAGGTGTCTGCATGTTAATTGACCTATGGCTAAGTCCCGCCCTCAAACGTGATGAGCCAATCACAGTGCGTATAGCTATTTCCATATACTCGGACATTCTCTGCCTGGATGTTCATCGAAATGCATTACAGAAAGTCAATTTTGTTTTGTTTTATGAGCTTTTTCTGAGATTTGAAGTTTAAAAATGGTCAAACAGTGTGCATGGGGTACATGCAACTCCGACACAAGGTATCCTGAGAGGCTGGGCGACGAGGTGTATTTTTTACACTTTAAACCACATCTCAACCGAGAAAAGTGTCTCCTTTGGATAAAGTTGTGTGGTAACGTTAGACCACAACATCAACTCAACCTGAATAAGATTAACAATGATGTCTACATCTGTTCTAAGGTAAGACAACATTGTGTTTGAGGCAACATATTGTCACTTTGCTGGAAAGAAATATAAAGTTATCTTTAACATCTCTAGTTAACGTTAGCTAAAGTTAGCCTAACGTTAGCTCCTAGCTGCGTTGTTCATCATGTCACCTTGTTTGCTGGGAGTTCATTAGCCTATTTTGTTCTAGTTTTGTACTTTGGTGATCGTACATCATTGTTAGCTATTGTCCAAAGGGCTCTAGTTAAGCTAACGTTAACTTCTGGAGCTTAGCTTCATTAATTTATCTGTAATCGCAGAGATAACAAAGGTTGGCAAATGTTATGCTGAATGATTCAATGTAAATACTGTAGCACCAAACTAACGGAGAGACACTGTAAAGATGTAAAGATGTTAAAAAGGCTGTTATCCTTTTCTCATATTCTGAGCCAAAAACCTTAACTTCAGTGGCACTTATCTTGTTGTCTTTGATGGTGACGGCAACAAGATGCCGTTCACAAGCGTACACTGTGACCTGTAAATTTTGGCTTGTAATTTAAGCTTTTCATCGACCTTCTCAACAATAAAATGATGAATATATCCCTCCAATGCGTAGTTTAGGCCCTTTTGGTTACTTCTCAATGACATCTAATCGTTATGTCTCCAAAAATCATCAACTGTCTCCTGCGAAATGCTGTGTACTGTGACACCTGCCATAGCGCCGGTCACTGAATGTTGATAGTACGAGTAAGTGGAGGGGGACGTGGCTTAGCCATAGGTCAAATGGAGATGCCCTTGGTTCTCTTCTCCCTCTATGCACATAAGGTCTGACTGTGCTGGGTAGGTTTCGATAGGTTTTGATATGGTCTGTTTCAGATCAGGTTAAAAATTCAGCTTTTGTAAATTCTTCTACACTGAAGACGTACTCAGTATTTCTGAGGAGGTCTGAGGTCGCAACTGATGTGCGTGCAAACATGTTGTAATTAGAAATGGAGTGTGTCATCACCCTGTTTAATCACACTAGCACACTACGAACTGCAGCGACACTCTTAATGTTTGTCTTAAAGGGACAGTTCACCCCCGAATCAAAATTATGTATTTTTCTACTCACCTAGTGCTGTTTTGATTGTTTTGGTGTGAGTTGCTGAGTGTTGGAGATCAGCTGTAGAGATGTCTTCCTTCTCTCCAATATAATGGATCCAGATGGCGCTCAGCTTGTGGTGCTCAGAGTGCCAAAAAATACATTTGAAAAACCAACAACAGAAATCATGACCTGGTTACTCAAGATAATCCACAGACCTTGTTGTGAGCAGTTTTATGTAGGAACTATTTTCTCTCTACCAAACTACACCCACCAACTGCATCAAAGGACAGAAAGAAGCATACTACTCAGTGCTGGCCAAATGCTAAGGGCGCCATTATCTAGGGGGTGCCTCAAATGGGAAAAGAAAATAAATCAAAATGTTTATTTTTTACTATTTTTTTACTTATGCTATTACTACTATTTAAAGAATATACATTACATAAGGCCATGGGAATATAACTGAATAACAAAGCCTCCTTCATAATAGAGAGGCCTTTTTTTCTGGGTCCTGCGGCCCCCGGTCCTACTTCCCAGCTCTTTACAAAAAAAAAGACATAAAATTGAAAAACTCACCAGCAATGTCTCTTTCCAGAAATCATGAACCGATTACTCAAGATAATCCACAGAGCTTGTTGTGAGTAGTTTTATGTAGGAACTATTTTCTCTCTACTGAACACCCGCCAACCATATCACTGAGCCGAAGGACGTGTACATCTGCTCACCTAACACAAGACAGTCCAAGACAAATTTCCCTACGAAGACAATAAAGTATATCATAGCGTACAAGTGAGCTAGCTAATGTTACAGTTCAGCCAAGGAGGTCACCAGTAATGTTTACATTTCATGTGTGTCATATGCCTGTTGGTGGGTGTAGTTCGGTAGGTAAAGAAAATAGCTCCTACATGAAACCACTCACAACAAGGTCTCTGAATTATCTTGAGTAACCAGATCATGATTTCTAGAAAGAGACATTGCTGTTCAGTTTTTCAAATGTATTTTTTTTTTTTTTTTTGTGCTTTGAGCACCACAAGCCGAGTGTCATGTTCCATTATATTTGAGAGAGAGCACACATCTCTACAGGCGATATCTCCAACACTCTGCAACTCCCTTCAAAACAACCTAGACTGATAGAAAGCACTACAGGTAAGAGGAAAAATATGTATTTTTGATTTTGGGGTGAACTGTCCCTTTAATCCCATGGAAGCCATGACATCATATTTCTTTTACGAGCTGAGTGCAGGGCAGGAAGTGTAATGTGACGGTACCTTGTTAACTTTCAAATGAGGTGGAAATTGAATGAGGAAAGGTATGGATCACTTACATCATCAACTTATAATGTGAAATTTAGACCTCAAATTCTGTTTCCTGTGGTGAACATAGAACTATATATTGTGTTGTTTTTCTATGTGTGTGTGGTTTTTTTTGGGGGGGGGGGGGTTGGTGTGGTTGATTGAAAATGGTCACAGACATCATATTTGATGTGTTTATTACTGTGTACTATTGTATTTTACACTTCAAAAACATAAAAATGAAACTAGAAAATCATAACTTTTTTTTCGTCATGTGAGGCATACGGTCAGGGTTTTACTGTATTTAAATGTTTTACAGATATGCTTTTTTTACACACAGTAAAGAACTGATATACATTGCAGAATAAATACATGAGGATGCAGATACGACTGCTTTCCTCCGCAGTTTGGTACAGTAACATGTTGAACAGTGGTTCTTTGTTAGCAGACCGAAACGCTCTCCCTGTGCGATCACCACAGGATGCAGGCCTCATAGAAAACACACACACACACACACACACACACAACCTAAAGGAACTTATACATCAGAGCAGTCACCCTCCTATGAATGTTTAATAAGTGAGAAGAGGGGCCAGTCAAAATTCACACACACATACACAAACTTAATGAGGGGTGTCTCACATGTAGTGCTTCAACTGACGCCAGGAATGGTGGGAGAGGGAAAGGTGTGTGTATGTGTGTATGTGTGTGTGTGTGTGTGTGTGTGTGTGTACGGTGTGGTGGGAGTGTTTGAAGGTGTGAATCAAACACTTAACTAAGCTGCTCCACTCATGCTTTCCCAAGACTTATACAAACACATTAAGCTGCCTGTCATATTTCTGCATGTTTACAGACTGCATGCTGTAATAGATGTACATAGCGGAACTAAACTAGATTTATGTGAAGAAAAAAATACACACAACTAACTTGTCTCCAGTCCATTTGATGTAATCTGTGGTAGATTAAAAGATGTAAACCTGAACTTTCACTCCATGTCCCCCCAGTAGGATTAACCCCCCCTTTCAACACCCCCAATGCTCAGCTTTTACATCGGTTATGTTGTTATGTACCCATGTACACTTGAGAACATCATGCATGTGACATTTTTGTTGTGCTACAGTGTAGAAAAGGGCACTGCAGACAAGACACTGCTGCCTTGGTGACTGTCATCCACCAGAGACCGGAGGAGCAGCAAGGCGTAGCTCTGCCTCTGGCCAGAGGAAGAGCTGCTGCTGTCAGCTGCAGGTCAAAGGCGGCATTTCCATCTAATATAAAGGGCATCAGAATTAAATTGTGACTGTTTCATAACACCTTGTAGTTGTGTTAAATAGCAGTCCACTTATGTGTATTGGTACAGTTGGTGTTCACACCCGATGCATATTTTACCGGAGTACACATAAACCATACCCAAGACGAACCTTTTCATGTGGACTTGGGCACGGAATGGCACTCTTGTGGGTATGATAGACAGTGTTCACACTAATCAAACAAACTGGACTTAAGGGTCAAGTGGACTTGGATCCAATGAAAACCTCCAGACAGTCTATAGTAGGTACTGTTCGCGGCCCTGTAAGGCTATACTAGAGGTAGGCAACCTTTACTATCAAAAATATGTCTTTTTTTTAAGCCTTGAGGGTAACTCAGCCTATTAGGTCTAAATTAGCCTACCAATATTAATGTCTAAATGAGCATTCATTTATGTTTTACCACAAGATGGCTACTCTGCAGTGGGCTATTTCTGATTATCTGTTACTTAAACTTTGCAGAGTTAGTGGTAAAAGCTAACAAATTTGTTCACATAGCCTAATAAATTCTCTTTTTTCATCAAGACTTTTCCTTTTGTGAATTTTGAATCTATAGCTGGTCTAGCTAGGATGACTCAAAACCAGCCCCACCACTGAGGTTTGGCAAAATTGAGAGGAAAAGGCGCCAAGCTGTAGATGTGTAATTTTAGTTTTGAAATTTTAAAATAGTTTTTTATTTAGTGTGAAGGAAACATATTTAACTGGAATATGCAAAAAAATTCTCGAGGCCTATAACAATGATTAATGAAAATCAAAACATAAAAAAAAAATGTTTTTCATTCCCATATGAATTTTTTTGTCAAGGCCACAGTGGAACTGCTAAACAGTCCTTCCAGGATCTCACGACAAAAAAAACCTTGAATTTGCGGCCAATTTTGTCAAAAATTGCAATAAAAATTGTGGCATTTTTTTGTGATTTTTTGCAGGAAATTGCGGCAAATGACAAAAATTGCGGCTAATGACAAAAGGAGAAAAAAAGTGATTTTTTAAAAACTGTTACCTCCAAAAAAATAAGTCATGTAATCACTTGCTATGATAATCATACTGAATTTTACAAAAATAGTTGCAAATGTTTTTTTATAGTTCTCTTCTTCCGTTTTATTTAATTAGTTTAAAATCAAGGACTCCAACAATGTTGCAAAAAATCCTGAGTGGATATTGTAGCTCTCAAACCAGACAATGTGACTGTAGACAACATGTAAGCTACATTTTCTGTAAACATAACATTATAAAACATTCAATACATATTGTATGCATTTAAAATATAGAACGTTTCTCTGTAATGCCACTAGCCCGATTTTATGATGCGCCTGATGACATTTCGAACGACTTCCGGTCTGCTGAAAAATGCGGAAAAACGCGGAAAAATCGTGGGACTTTTGAAAAATTGCAAGTCCCCGCAAATACTGCGGATTTTCGTTGAATTTGCGTTAAGTATTGTGATCGCAAGATCGCGATTTTCTGGAGGGACTGGCTAAAGAGAGGCACAGGAGCCACATGTGGCTCCGGAGCTGCAGGTTGCCTAACTCTGGGCTGATTTAAGCTAATGTTACAATACTAACATGCTTACAACAACAGTGCTAATGTGCTGATGTTTAGCAGGTATGTCTACCATGTTCGCCAGCTCAGTTTAGCATGTTAGCATGCCAAAATTTGCTAATTAGCACCAAACACAAAATACAGCTGAGGCTGATGGGAATGTCATTAGTTTTTCAGGGAATCTCGTGATAAAGCAAAGAATTGGACAAATTAAAAAATTACCTGATGATGGCGCGAGATTAAAAGTCAAGGCCTATCAAAGTTATGACAAGATCAACTTATAATGCAACATATTTTCAAATAGTTCAGTTTTCTCAAAGGAGAAAAAAGGAGAAGGAAAGGAGTTTGTTGTTCAACAAAGGAGAGACAATAGCTGGATTTCCATCCAAATGTATTGCAAATTTTAAGCGAATTTTGTGAAAATACGCAAAAGAAAATGCGAATTTATGCACGTTTCCATTCATTATTGTTTTGCGACTATTGGGAATCAACAGGTCGAGCAGAAGGTGGCGCTTCTCGTGAAAAATAAAAATAAAAATGCAAAAGAACACCCGTAGAAGAAGAGGGCGCCGTGAGATGACGTCATTGAAAGCATTTATGTCCACAACTGATGTAAACAATTACCGGCACATCCATGACTACGGCGAGATGGAGAGATTCCTTGGGAACTTCTTGGCTATTGCGAGAGCTCTCATCACTCTCATATCAGCGTTGTCAGCATAGCCTACATAATGCCGTGATGTCTGTGTTGGTTCACCAGGCAGCGCACATGATGCAGTGGTATTCAACACGTCCAGTCTATTCAGGTAAGTTGTGAAATAGCCTATACTCACCTGACACTGGAGTAATTACCTCTCACAGGTGTGTGTGTGAAGTAGAAGTGGGATTCGGTAGCCTACGTCATTGTTTATTCGCTAAATCTGTTTCCATTGCCAAAAGTCGCATTTTCCTAATATCGATACACTGACTTTTCCACCCCCTCCAAATGTAAAAACTTGTTTGCGATATTTCGGCCTTTTTTCGAATTTCTGGCGTTGCCATTCATGTTTTTTTTTTCACAATTCTTGAAAATGCGAATAAAAATAGGTGGATGGAAACCCGACTATTGTCATTAAAAGCTGTTGTTCCTTCTCGAGGGACCAAAAGTGTTGTTTCGTCACAAGAGCTGAAAAGAAAAAAATGTGCAGTAAAAAAATGTGGAGGTGGATATATTTGTCATTTTTCTCTTTTTGTTTGTTTGCAACCTTTTAACACCATCGCTGGTCTTGATTGGTGTTTGCCTGTTTGGTATACACTGTGGTCACATGTGACGTCATCACTTCAAAGGTTAAACATCAGCACATAATTAAACGTTTATTGTAATGTAAATACTGTAATGAAGCTAGATTAAAGCCTGACAGGGTCCATTGTGGTCATTTTTTATGACAATCTAAAAACAGGAAGAGGACGCTGCTGTTCCCCCAGATGAATGAATGGAAAGTTTTGAGTTTGGTGACAGCAGATGGCGGAAAGTACAGGGTCACAAAAAAGTCCCACCAAAACACTCGCACAAGAGAATGTTTGCACACAAAACTTGTATGTATTTATAGTCCATGTCTGCACCTCTGCTACCTGCTACCTGTATGATTATCACTGTCCACACAGTAGCAACTCTGCAGAGACCAGTTTCATCTGTCCTGAAGCGTCTGCTCCCTTCTTCTCCTGTCACAGTTATTTTGATGCGTATTTGCTTCTCCCTCGGGCCTGAGCTGTCTCTGCAGCACTCAGAATGTGTTTGTTGTTTCTTGCGCTTGCACATGCCAATTAAGGTAAATGTGATAGATGTGACTTAAGCACATGAAAGCGTCTAAGGTTCCCTGGCAAAATACTTGGGTGGAGAGGTACTTCAAATCGGTATGTGTGTGTGTGTGTGTGTGTGTGTGTGTGTGTGTGTGTGTGAAAATGTGCATGAAATGGGACATACAGGACCTGAAGCAAACCCTAAGGTTGTAAATTGTCAACGATGTCTGGAGAAAAGCCTCCCTTTGAAATAAAGATACGAGACTCAGTATTTGTGGAATGTACTGTAAAACTCTTCTTGCCAGATACACACGGACACATTTATCCATTTTTATCTGTTCATTTTCCTCAACACAAACCAGTTAGGGGCAATGAAATTCACAACCTGGGCTATCAAGTCAACCAGGGTATAATGTTGTTGTTGTTTTCTTTGTTCAGCTTTGTTGAAACAAACACGGCTTTCACTTTCAGCAACATTTTCAACAACCTTTTTTATAGGGCATTAAGGTAAGCAATTATGGGATAATGGTAAATGCTAAAACATTGTGTAACAGTATCACAGGGAGAGAAAAGCAAGTCCGCAAACTCAGTCAATGATGCTGATTTCACAGTAATATCTAAGTACAGAAAGTATGATAACAAACATACAGCTGCTGGTCATACCACACCAAGTGGCTGCAGCAGCAAAACCGCAGCATACTGAGTTGAGTAAGGGTATGTTTTATTGATTAGAAATTCAACTTTTCATTTCAAAAAAGCTGTATATCGTATTTATTCTGTCCAAAGCTACAACTTAAAGCAGCAGAAATTCATTTATTGCCTCCAGGGGGCAGCATAACAATCAAGCAATATTATATGAGAGGGTGTGTTCCACTGTCATTATTGGCACACATCATATCCTCATACAATGGTTTGTATAATATCTAACAAATTATGCCTCACAAATGGTGTCCTCACATTGCATACTCAACGTAAAGTCATGTCGGTTAGGGTTAGGAAAAGAAACATGATAACAACATACCTAAAAATAACTCAGAATTCACTAGGTTTCACACAGTACATGACTACATGTCTCCTGGGAGAAAGTCCTGTGTTCTGTGACACATCTGCCGCCCCAACATGCCTCTTTACATGGACTTTGAGTCTTCACACTACTTCCTAACTCTCATCAGTACATTGCAATGTGATTGCAGTCTTCCCAATTATGTATTACTTTTTGTAGTTATGCATAAGAATAATGTATAAGAACAGCTTGTGGCACAACACTGATGTAGCCCGGGACTGAGCTGCCTGCACTGAGGTCCTTATGAGTCCTGGCAAGCACTTCATTCCTGGCAGCATCACTGTCGTGCCAGTAATGATGGTAAAGCTCATCTTCAAATGTAATATCTTGATTATACAACGGTTACCAATAAACCAAAATATATAATTAAAATGCACTTGTGGGGCAATTCAATCTTAAAATGCAAAATGCTTTTTGCTGGTGTTATCTCCGTTTCTGACTCCGGCCTGACTAATGACTGCAAAACAATCAGTCACGTCAGAAGACTCCAATGTAATGAAACCTAGTTTACTACTCCAGCAAGTAGGCTGACCCTTAAAGATAGGGCCACCAGCTGTCACCAGCAACCACCAGCTGTTCAAAACAAAATTTTCACCATGGTCACAAAACTGTTTGCTGTCTGGTTATCAGCTCCATAAATTATATTCTTTAGAAAAAGTTTATTTAAATCTAAATTATCAATCAACATGTAACCTACTGGTTTTTGATTCAGCTCTGGAAATTACATTGTTGCCATGGAAATTGTGGAGTAATATTTTTAGTGATGAGGATGGTGTGATGTTCTCTACTGACTTTATTACGTTCTCAATGTCTGATTGACCAATCAGATTGCCTGGCCAGATCTACTTGTGTGATTGCTTTATGCATCCAGCAGACATAGAGAATCATTAACAATCATTTGGTGTTGTGTTTCTCAAAACCCAACAGCTGTAAGTCTCATGTTCAATCTCCTTTTAGCTTCCTTTTGCTTTCCGTCAACTCCTGAGGGAAATATTTGGCTTTTTAACATTCACCAGCTAATCAAACTCTGACCTTTTTAGTTTACATGACAGTTGTGTGTAATTTCTCGGTCACTGTGCTCCCCACGTTCCCAGTGTGATCTCATCTCAGAGGTTCTATAAAAGCACACATGCAGACCCACCACACATCCAGGGAAATGGTGGTCCACTTCCTGATGATCTGCAGGGCCCCTGTGGGGAAGTGAATCCCATAGTGTGTGGAGGAGATTCAGATTTAATCCAAGTTCTCACCTATTTAAACGAAACAGATCACCACCTCAAAGAGAGGGCAAAATCCCCACTAATAGCGGTTAAGGCCTGTGGCAGACCCACACACTCACACACACAGACACACAGAAGACAGACAGTGATGAATTGTAGTGGGAAAATCCCTACTGTACAGATTCTTCAAAGGCAAAAAACCTGCAAAGCTCTTCAAGGCAGATCCTCGCAGCACTCAGAGAGGGCTCGCTTTCCCTCAGTGAAGAGAATAAAAACCAATGAGAGAACTGGAAAGTCATTCAGACACTTTATTAAGATCTCAAGTCATAAAGCCACTGGAAAGCCATCGGATCCACGGCCATTTGGGCGCCGTGTCCTATGGACAGCCATCAAAAACCTTGATGCATAGCATACATCTGGGATAGTGCTTTAGTGCTGAGTCTCCCATACTGGAGACCAGTTGAGAAAACGCTTGCAGAGACGAGTTGCACCCAGTGTTCCCTTTGAGCCAGCGCTGTTCGGTCCTCAAGGTTTTCTTCCAACTACAGCTGCCGAAACCTGCAAACTTTTCCACAGCACTGAGCTGAACACAAGGGAACATTGGACACATTAGAATTTGAGTTAGAATAATGCCAAAGAACTATTGGCTGCTCAGAAAGTCGTCAGAAATCGCCAGATAGTCATAAAGCATCGGCGTACTATCTCATGTGCTGATTGAGAGACATAGGCACAATTGTGCCTGGACACACTGTCCAGGTAAATTCAAGGAACTGAAAAGTTAAAGGACGAGCAGTACGACCAAAAATAGAAAGAGCACAGGAATGACACTTCTCTCAATACACAATACTCTATGTTTACAGGGATACCTTGCTGATTTTCAACCAGGTCTGTGTCACTGCGGTGTGGGGAGTGTGTGCAGATGATGTGCAGTGTCATGGCACCCCAGCACCAGGAGCTCCTTGCCAGACACATCATTTTGGGTCATTGGGCAGATTTTAGCTAGCAAACAGGCTGGGAGCTCTTGGAGCTGGTGGCACGAGGGGCACCTTAACCCCGTTCATCTGCACAGTCTCCCCACACCATGCTGACACAGATCTGGTTTAAAATTGGCAAAGTATCCCTTTAAGCCAAACTGGGAAGACACTGTAGATCTTTTAATCTTGTATGTTGTGTTAACTCAAACCCCACATTGTAACTGTCTTGGGTGCGACTTTCATGCTCATACTGCACATCAAACTACAACCAACCTGAATTTGTTGCAATTCAAAGATTTGTAGGGGACAACCGATTTGGATTTGAAGTTTAAAGCATCTGCCCACCTTTATATGCTGGTGTTTGTTCGCCTATTGTCCACAAGTTACACACAATTTACATGACTGAGGACATGGTCATGGCTCCTTGACCAAAGTCAAGGGGCCAGGTCCTGCACCGGTCCGTATCCATGGGTACTCACTGGGTGACATACAAAAGAGTTGTGTGATGGGTAAAAATTATGTTTACATAAACTCACAGGTATAGACACAAGTAAAAATTAACTAAACACAGACAAGCAGCAGGTTTGGTACATAACTGCCAACAGCTGTAAATCAGTGGGATAGCAGGCAACGGCATGAATTTTGAGTTGCTCAAGTGACTTTGCCCAGAGGATTTAGGTAACAATGAATAACATGTATGCACAGTAAAGCAGAAAAGTCTGCCCTCCATTAACAGATTACAATGGCATAGTGTCAAGTCTAAGCAATGTGATGTTCATTGTGTATGTGATGAATGGAAATGTTCAAATATCAGAAACACTATAGTATTCTTTGGTCACCACTATTGTAAAGTACAGCTAATTTAAAACATGCAAAAAAGGGGTATGGTCCTTTAAATACAGCTCATATTCAAGCAAGATTGCTTGGGTTGAAACTAAACCTACAGACATGTGAAATATGTCCGTGTTTTTAAAATGCTGTGGGGCAGTTCAAACAGACTCACTCAATTTTTATGTTCTCAGTATATCAAAAATCCCATGCATAATTACAGTAATTCAAATACTTCAAATTAGTGACTTTCCCTCCTTGAGGATGACAAACATTTTTATGGTTTCAATTATGTCTGCTATGCAAATAGGTATCCTGTAAATGTGTGGTATTCTGAGGTTAAGTGCTCGTGCAGACAGGCAGCAACCCATGCTGGCTTTAAGACAAGTACATTAACACACACACACGGAGACAGACACACACAGCTTTTAAAGCCGTTTTACTCTACAGTCACAAAGCAGCTGTGATATTTTTACAAGCTGCACACACAGGGAGAAATGCTTGCTTCAGATCATTTACTTGTGTTGAGCAATGATGACAAATAGCACAGCTATGAAAGCTTGATTCAGAAAGATCCAAACCCAACTGCTAGAACAAATTGGAATTGTACTTTTTCTCCAAACCACGAATATGTTACATTTGTAGGTTATTATGTAGTGGATACATTGAAACTTTACATTTCAACAAAGCTGTGGTTAACGTGTGGTTATGTTAAGGGACTAAAACGGTAAAAAGTAAAAGGGGGACCAAAACAGTAAAAAATAACTGCTTTTCATGGTGTAATTCTGGCTTGAAACGCAGCGATGTCTTAGCGAAGAACTACGGCTACTTGTATTCCTACAGGAATGTCTCGGTAAAAAAGAAAACTACTTTTCGTGGCAGGAAACAAAGCTGTGCCTCAGTAAAAACAAAACAAAACAAAAAAACACTTTTTTTGGTATTATGTTGGTGGGAAATGCAGTGATGGAAATAACAGGAAATAAAAAACACTTCCTGACAGGAAATGAAGCAATGTCTCGGTAAAAAACAACCATTTTTTCATGGCACTATCCTTAGTGAAAACAGAGCAATAACTCGCTGAAAAACAACTGTTTTTGTTGCGCTATCCTGGCTAGAAATAAAACAATGTCTCAGTTTAATAAAAAAGAATATGTAGCGGCAGGAAATACAGCAATGTCTTGGTAAAAAACAACTACTCCTTTGTGGCAGTATCCTGGCTGGAAACACAGTGATGTCCTGGTAAAAAACAAAACCTTTTTGTGGCACTATCCCAACCGGAAACGAAAAAACAATGTCTCAGTTTTAAAAAAAAACTTTTTTTCACGGCACATACTGGCAGGAACATACTGGCAGGAAATGCAGTGATGTCTTGGTAAAAAAAAAAACAACCAACCAAAAAAAAAGCTTTTCTCTGTAAATAGCAACCTTTTCTTGTATCCTGGCAGGAAATTAAATGCCTCAGTAAAAAAGTTTGTGGCACTACCTCAGCTGGAAATGAAGCAATATCTCAGTTTGAATAAACAAAAAACCTTTTCACGGCACTGTACCTGCAGAAAACACAATGATGTCTTGGTAAAAAAAAAAAAAAAACACCTTTTTGTGGCACTATCCCATCAGGAAACGAGGCAATGTCGCGGTAAAAATCTAAGTTTCTCATTTTTAATGACCTCGAAAACCTCATATCTACCTCAACCAATGTCAAAAGCTGCAAAGATTTTAAGTTTTTGTTTGGGTATATTTCATTATATCAGTTTATTTTATAAATGTTTTAATATTTCCTGCTGATTCCCACCTATCATGTCTCTTCAAACCATTTTTTTCCTTCAACAAACTGACTAATGAGTTACTTTTGACTGTTAATAAAAATTGATTTACACATTGTCAGAGAATAAAGATGAACAATTTCTTGTATGCAACAACACGACTTAAACACCGGTACATATTGCTTGAAACTATAAGTGATTTCAGTGAGGTGTTTTCTTAAGTCTCTTGTACCAACCTATACAGGAAGTATTCATGTAAAATTAACACTTTTATCAATAATAATGTTTTAACTCTAATTCTCTGCATTATTCAAAGCACAAATCCATAAAAGTCTTGAAATTGAAATATCTGTTACCTAACAAGTCACCTTCTATTCCTCTACACAATGTGCCACAAAGGCAGAGAGGACGGTGGATGTCAACATGCCTCAGTAGCATCCTTTAACACTTCCTCCTGCTCTCTTGGGTTACACAGCTGTCCCATAAAGCCCTTCTCTTCCTATCTCTGTATAAAGCGGCTTTTTCACCGTGCAGCTCTGTCTGTGTTTGGGGCTTGTAAAGATTTACTTTTACCAGATGCTCTCTGCCTTGTTAACTGCAGCCCAATTGTCCCATTGTAGCTCAGCTCATTTAATAAGATTTGCATGGCTGAACATGAAGTCAACAATTCAAGAAGCTATCTGCAACTATGCGTGGTAAATTCTGATTATCCAGAGACTTTTACCCACCACATAGCCTTACACCCATGTCTTCCTCTTCTGTATGAGCTGAGAATGTTCCTGTCCGGTTTTATCAAGATGAATTTTCCACATTTTGAAATGAAGCCTAGGCAACTTAAAGGGATACTCTCAGTTTTCAACCAGGTCTGTATCACCGCAGTATAAGGAGCGTGCACAGATGACTGGTGTTAAGACGCCCCCCGTGCTGCCCGTGCTGTGAGTGAAAAACCACGAGTGACCTGAAATGCATCATTTCGTGTCTAGTTCATGTCCAGTTATTGGTGCGCTGTCAGTTGATTTGTAAGTATCTTATGACTCTGCTTGTGCCAGACAGAAAGATGAATTAGAAATTAATGAGACAATAAAACATGATACAGTATTTTACAGCACCATATTACATACACTTCAGTGTGCCGGGACACTTTTTTTATATAGTTACACAGTTTCATATGAAACAATACTGAACATCTGTAAAGGATTACATTAATATTATTGTAATCTCTGGTCAGATCTCAAATAACTTCTCTCTTCATTGCTCAGCTCCACATAGCACTTTGAAGATGAGTCATACTTGTAAATGCAGTCATTTTACTGGTACTGATATTGGCTTACAGTAACTCATCCTGCACTTCATTATAATGCTGAGCAGAAACTTACTAAGTGATGTGATTACTTTTTCAATAATGTAAGAACAGTGTATGGTATTACAATTTGAATTTCAGTAATTACAGTATAATCACTAATCCCCCAACATCGTTCTGACAATATGGAAGCTGGCATGTTCACTGTCTCAACAAGAATATGATGAAGGGTTGTTATCAGTGAACATACCCTCATACAACGGTTTGTATGATGTCTTGTGAAAATTAGCAAAAAACAGATCTTATAGTCATGTAGCAAACCCCAGGCCAGAAAGTAGTGACACATATTGATGTTTTCAAAAGTCTTTAATTATGTTCAGCTGTCATCCATTTTATTTGAACACCATCGTTAGCTTTTCTTCTTAAACACCTTTCTCCAGAAAACACCACAATCACTAAACATGGTTTCTTCCGAGAACACTGTGAGAGCTTAAGAGCACACATAACACAATAAGCTTTTACCTATTTGGACACAATCATAATCCATAATACCATATCAAATACATACAATAAAAACCTTTAGGATATGCAATTACGCCTGCAGCTATTTTTTAGCATGATTGTCCCGACAGCAATACATTAAAACTTAAACACTTGTTTTCGTCAAGCCTATTTAAACACATATCACCACACAGAAAACATTAAATAACACTATATCTTGTTTCCATTACAGCTGGACGCTTAACTATGCAAGAAACAAGAGTATGATATTGCAGAGAAAAAATGTTCGTCTTCCCTCCTTTGTTCTCAATTTTTTTTTCCATCTATATTCTGTTTCCGTCAGGAGAAGGTGTCAAAATAAAAGCCCCATAGGATCAAAGAAAAAAGGGGACCACCAAAATAAAGGCTGACATGAAGTAATTTCAGTCTTAGTTTCAGCCTTATTCACAGACCTTAGTTTACCTTTTGAAGTCATTTACATATAATATCTAACAAACTGAATGATGCTGCGTACTTAACGTTAAGTTACGTAAGTTAGGTTTAGAAAAGTTAAGTTACATGGGTTAGTTACAGTTTGGGAAAAGAAACATACCCACATACCTTAAGATAACTCAGAGTTCACTTGGCCTCACATGATTTTGAACATGAGGAAGTCCTGTGTTGTTTGACCAATCCACCAACCCGTCCTGCCTCCTTAAGGCTCATTTACACTAACTTTACGTACGAGAATAGATCAGTCAGTTTCAAATGTTATAAATGTCAGTGCCCTCATACTTCATGCAGCCTTCATGATGGCATAGATACAGCCAATAGATGGCACTAGAGGGCAGAGTGAAAAGTTCCAAACAACAACAACCAAGGTGACAAGTTGTAATATGGTACCTTTAAGTTGAGGCAGCTTTGTAGAGGGCAGTACTCTGTGCTGCATTTACTTACGGACAGACAGAGACTTCTTTTTGTTGTATTACCAATTCATTCTGTTCCGCCATTATTGAAATTTCTATATCATCTTCTGTTGTCGTATCTAGTTTGACCTACACTACACTGCCTCCACAATCTCCAGAGGTACTGCTTTGTTTCGCCTGTATTCGTAAGCTCTAAGAAAATGTGCACAAATATGGACAAAATAAATACAGAGTACAGACTTCATGCATCTTCTCACTAACTTTGAGCTGAGCATTAATGAGCCCTTACACTACTATGTCAACACATTGGTCACGTGATAGTAGCCTTCCCGAGTACACGGGTTACACACGAATTACTGGCTCATTATTGCGTGGGTTGTGGTTCGTTACTTTTCATAGTGAGCACTGCATGAGTACAGCCTGTATCAGTTTAGCATCAATACGTTCAATGGATAGACAGTTTGGGAGTGTTAGCTTAGCACAGGGGCCAGAGGTGTGATGAGGTATTAATGCAAAAAGCTGTAAACCTATAATATGCTAGATTAGATGAGATACAATCACATTCAGGCACGTTTTCAATGAAAGAAAAATATTTTGGGTTCCAGTTGTACTTTAATGGAAAGAAAGAAAGAAAAGATTTATTACAGCAGTATAAACATTTCCTGAAATAAATGACCCATCACTGTCAGCCTATAAATTCAGATGCTTCATGTTTCTTGGTGAAGCTAACTTGAAGCAACCCCAAATATTTTGGCTGTCGATTTTTACTATCCCATCACATACGCATAGCTGCAGCAACTTAGCATGCAAGATACCACCATCATTCCAGCTTAACTACTTCAAGACAGATTAGGTTGTGGATTTTACTAAAAGTTAATGGATCTTTGACCCCCCCCCCCAACATTCCTCATTTCTTCATGGCCCCTGTAGCTGTTGTCTCTGTCTTTCCTGACTCCCGGGGGCCGGCTGGCTGGTATGAAGGGAGGGAGGGTGTCGTCGTTCTCGTTAGCATTTGGGCCATTTAAAGCTGATTATATGGAGCTGGCTGTGCCATAAAGCTTCCCTTCATGAGAGATCACCCGGACAAACCGCACGTCCGACTGTCAATATGATGGCTGTTGCCCGGCAGGCCAAACACAGTTTGCTGGAATGTGAGTGTTTAATCAGAAGACAAATGCCATATTTTGAGCAGTTTATTTTTACGGCCCGGTGGGGGTGTGTGAGTGTGTGTGTGTGAAGTGGCATGAGTGAGTGTGTACATCCCTTTGAATTTGTGCAGAGGTTATATAAACATGCATTAAGCTAGATTTTCTCTTGTTTGTGTGCATTTACTGCATGTTTATGCACATGTATGTTTGACAAGTTCTTGCAGTGTAACAGTGGCATATATGTGTGTGTACTTGAAGAGGTGAGTTAACTGTATATGTCAGTCTACAGTGTGTAGTATGTGTGCGAGGAAGCCATTATAAATGCCTACATTTTTCTCTATGTATGTTAGCGTGTGTGTGAGAGAATAAAAGGTCGTACCGCATGCTACAGGGTTAGTTAGCATTAATGTGTGCTGTGCCAAGGGCCCAGCGTGGCCACCCATGATGGTTGTGGCGCCTCTGAGTAACACAGCTTGAATCAACAGCAAGACAAAACACATTTGAACCCTGCTGAGTTTCTCTGTGAGAGGCCAGTTAATGGTCCTGTCTTGAAAATACAAACAGCACACAAACACACGGCTCAACACACAGTAGCAACCATTGTTTCTGCCTCACATCTATCCGGCTATGTCACTTTGTCTTCAATTCAGAGGAGTGTTATTAATAATGAGAACTGATGCATGAAGAGTAAATGTTCTCTGTGAGAAAACTGACCCGGATTTGATTAACTCCTGATCTGGAGTCCTGACCTCCGATTTTTCATCACAGTGTTTACTGAAGAGAAGGAAGAAAGACCACTATTTAGTTTATTGTTCAGTCCCTTTTTGCAGTTATAAAGCAGGAATTTCACACAATATTTGCTAACATTACTTTTAAAAACATTTATTTGTGTAAGGCTTCTCTGCTTTTAACCTGTGCTGCCAGTTGATGCTTTTGGACACTACTTGATTTCTCATTATCTGTAATAAAAAATATGTTGAATATGGAGTTTAGTCTTTACCTGCTGTACAGACACGTCTGTTGAGGAGATGATCATTACTGTACTCCCTCTGTTCTATGTCCCCAGCTTCTAAGATTGCAGATACAAGCAAAAATGAAGCTATGCTTGGTACAACAACATGATCTCATCCCTACTCGTCATAATTTCTTGCTTGGGCAGAAGCTTGGGCGTAACTAAACTGAAGCCAGGGGCAACCTTTGCTTTGTATCTCGGTGCAGAAAGAGTCAGTGGTTAGGCAACAAAATTACTTATGCCTGTGGCTCAGAGGTAGAGCAGGTTGTCCACTAATTGGAAGATTGGGGTTCGATCCCCGGCTGCTCCAGTCCATGTATCCTTGGGCGAGATACTGAACCCTAAATAGCTCCCAATGGCTGTTCCGTTGGCGTATGAGTGCAAGTGAATGCTTACCCAGTAGCAGGTGGCACCATGTATGGTAGTCTCGGCCACCAGTGTGTGAATGTGTGTGTGAGTGGGTGAATGTGACGTGGTGTAAAAGCACTTTGAGTGGTCGGATAACTAGAAAGGTGCTATATAAGTAGAGTCTATTTACCATGTGTGGTTAGACATGTGTCACATACGGTGACTAACATAAGGGGTCGTTTAGGCAATAAAACTACTTGGTTATGGATAGGAAAAGATTGCAGACGTCACCACAAAACACCTGGTTTTGAGTGGCACAAATGGCGCAAACAACAACAATGTTTGTTGGTCTCAAACACTGGTCTCCTGGGTCAAAGTCTGTTGTTTATTGGACGCATCCACCTCCCCTCCTACTCACCCTGAGTGGACTTTCACACTCTTTCAACAAAGTTTGCTTCTAGTAATGACACTGATGGGTTTGCATTTGAGTTGGTGGAAAGCCCAGTGCATCTCACACAGACACTAAACGGTGCCTCCAATGTCATATAGTGATGTCTGGACACTGCCCAAGCAGTATATTTTTCCAGTGGGTCTTCTCCCTAAGATAGGCTTGTAGTGTATGTACAATCAAATTTACCTTTAAACAGTATAATGTTTGGTTTACAGCAAGTTGCCCATTTTCTAAATCCTGAAAATGGCCATCAGTAAGCTATCATGGTATTGTTGCCATGTGTTTTCCACCCTCTGCCGCACAGTTATCCTGGATTGTTTGTAAATGGAAAAACTTATATAGGGCACACTACTTGCTGCATCATCCCTGAATGTAGGCACTGAACGTAAATAGTGACGTTATTCCAAAAGATACTGGACTGTAACATAAACACCAGTACATACATTGCCACCCAACACAACACCACATGCTGCACCCTCAGAGAAGATTCAGAACTGCCGTGACTACAGCAAAAAATGACAAAGAATCATTGTGGAAAAGCCTTTGGAAAGCTAATTGCACATAGATGTCACTCATTAGAAAATGTGCGAAATGTATTCTCAACCTGTCTCAACTAGTTTGAAGACATCAGGAAAAATAGAAACTCTGTGCTGAAGAGACCTAAAAAGGAAATCATGTTTTTGATTTGTGCGGGATTACTTTTAACAAGGGACATCTGTCTTTAACAAAACTGTTGAAAGCCATTTGCGCTCAAATTTTTACTGAACAAATAATAAATAAGGCAGATTTGCACTGGATTAAAATCATACTCGACCACTGCAATTACTACGTAAGAGCAGGGCTGCTGGCAGACAGATTTCTAGGAGACTGTATTTTTTGTTCCAGTGCTTATGAAAGATGTAGGATAAATAAATGTATGAAGGTTTTCATGGCAGTTTTTCCTTAAACACATTTAAGGGTCGGGGGGTGGTGGTGCCAGGTAGCCTGGGCTGGCTTCTGTAGATTAGAAGGACTTGTTATGTCTTCCATACTAACATGTTTTTATTCATACAGTATAGCTGTATTTTGCTCTGTAATTGATTGCTGATTAGTATGATTTGAGACAGACTTGTGATGACAGCCTGTAGAAATAAATAAACTTGAATGCGAACGAGCATTTCAACAACAGCCGCTATTATTGCAGCCAGGGACTTGGAGAAAATACGCATTTAAATCAGTTCCACACTGAACATATAAACAGTATTTAGCATGATTATCTTCACCAAACTAGGAATGGATGTGGATAATGCTTGGCTTCTTCCCCTGAGGTTATTTTGTAACGTCCAAACCATGAACCGTACAGTTTATGTATTTCTACACCCTGATAAGGCCTGATTCTGGCCGAGAAATGACTTCTACTGGAGCATCTTTGTTGGAAGTAATCCGGGTCAGTCAGTCTTCATCTGGGATGCCGGCCCAGCACTCTCACTAACCACCACTTTGTTTCTGATGCAGGGAAATAAATAACCGCCAATCGGAAATTTGTCTTCCCAGTCAATAAGTTCAAACCTTTTACAGGAACGCTCTTTTTCACTTCCCACCGGACCTTAGTAACCTCTGATTGTGTATTTTCTCTGTGTGTGTGTGTGTGAGTTTGTGCATATTTATGTGCATTTGTGCAATTATTGGATTTGTCCAAACCCATGGCCCGAGGTCGAGCTCACTCCAAGCCACGAAAAGCATGAATCAAAAACGACGGGAGCTCAGCCAGATACACAACAATGCTGACCATAAATATTGAGAGGAAGGCACACCCCAAAACACTTGGAATGCCCCGTGTCTGTGCATGTTCCTTTCTAGCTTTTCAATCAAAAAGAATAATACATTTATGCATAATTCTAATATGATTCCTGTATTTTTTTTTCTGCTAATAGAAGAAGACGATTTGGTGCCATTCAGTCTCGTCCACCATTAAAACTTGACCATAAAAAGAGAGGTTGTTTATCCTCACTTCACTGTGCTGAGTTATGTTTTCATATCAGCGCTGCATGATATGAAGCTCTACTTCCTTCCAATCATATCATGCCCACAGGAAGAAACAGAAGCTGTGCAGGAAATGATCCCTTAAAACATGTAACTTTATGGATTTTGGCGCATTGAGGGTCCTAAAGTGTTATTTTTCTTTTTAAAGCAAGCCTGCAAATGTTATCAAGTCATTACCAAATGGGGATTAGTCCGAACGCTGTGGAGATGAAATAGTCCATGGGAGAGGTTCTTCCTGATGACTGGACAAAAACACTAATGTGGTTTTATTTTTGTCACAGCAGCATATTTACCTAAAGGTGAAGGTTGTGATTTTTAGCTCACCATCAGATTTCAGACACAGATAGCACCAAAGCATTAAGCCTCGTCATGCTTTAATTATATACTTTATTCCCAACAGTGACCATGTTTGCATTCTTTCATTTACGCTGTAATATGGAGCAAGAACATTGTAGAACTGGAGTTACATCCAGGTAACTTCTATTTCGCCTTGTCTCCTGCCTGCAATCAGCATGTTTATGTTCTTTTATTTGCTGTAATGAAGAACTCGCCATTAGGGATGCATGATAGTATCGGCATGTCATCGGTATTGGCCAATAATGGCTTTAAAATTAACTATTAGAATTGGCCAACATGGATTTTTTCTTTTTTTGCACAATGAATGAATATTACATACACTGAAGAGTATTCTATTTCATGTCTCCATCTGCTGGTGGGCTATCACTATAAAGGCCCGAACATACTCGGGCGGAACGTACGGACTCAAAGCGGACGTCCGCAAGCCCTGTGCGCACAAAGCTCAGATTTTACGACCACGCGGACTCCACTCCGCGCACCAGTGACTGCTCGGCATGTATTTTTCACATCGCGGGGATTTTTCACGAACATTTTTACAGGAAACTACAATGCGGAAGTGCGCTCGACTATGAAAGCCCGAATGACTGTGGACATTCCTCGCGGAGTCCTTTCCGCATACGTAACGACTGAGTATGTTCGGGCCTTAAGAGTAGGGGAGACCGGGGATGGTTGTAACAAAGGGATAGTTGTAACACTCTCAGTTTGGCCAATTAGAAATGAGCTGTGGTGACATCATCAACATAGTCCATGCCCATTTACAATTGGAGCTCACTGGTGAAGCCGCATGTCTCTGAGCCCAAATTTGTCTGTTCTAGAGCCAAAAAACAGTTTTTCAGGTGAGAAACCAAACATTTTCATCAGAGGTGTTTTTTGCATAGTGTCCATTGTGTTGTATGTACAATTGTTTCACTTACATAGGTTCAAGTAGTAGTTTCTCTAGTTTAATTTGATGTGTTTCATTAGTGCTAGCTTTTAAGCTAAATGCTAAAAACTGTTAGCTCTTTCATGGCTGCTAGGCATGGGGAGGGTTGTAACAGTTCTTAAAAAGTGTGGATTTTGGGCCCACGAAGCCTGCACCCCAGGCAAGGACATCTACATTTGCCACAACTGCCAATAAGATTAAAAATAGGCTATAGGTATTATGCTTTAGTTTGCTCAGATAATAGTTACTCTTCGAAAGTGTTTATTGTTCAACTGTTCAAATGCTGTTCAAACGTCAACGTTTTTTGTATTTACGTTATACATTTCTATTTATGTTAATATTATAATTATAGTATTCTTACAAGTTTATTGTTCCTTCTTTATTATTCATTGAAGTGCTTGAATACATTTAGCCTATTGTGAATCTTTTTTAAGCACAATTATTTAATTGTTACATCCATCCCCAGCTAGTGTTACAACTCACCCCGGTACGGGGGTACGTTGTAACAATATACCTCTTTGTATTTGACATTAATTTCCATAATCTGTGATGGTGTAGTAGAGGTCAAAGTGTGTGTTATTTATAGCAGACAAATATGGGTACCACGTATCAAAATTTAAGACCTCTAACAAAAAAAACCCCACTGAGTTACACTTGCTCAAACAAAAAGTGTTACAATCATCCCCGGTCTCCCCTATACATGCATAATATGCTGTTAATTTCACTACAGAACAGACTCGATCACTAAAATTAGGCAGGCAAAAAAGTGGATATATTGATATCAGCATGAGTTATTGGCCAGTTGTTATATATCAGCATATCGGATATCGGCAAAAAAATCCAGCATCATGCATCCCTACCCCTTATAGTTGCTGTAGCCCTGAAGTGTAGCTACATTGTGGAGGAGATAACCTACCCATGGTATACCGTCGGCGGCTATGTGAAAAGGCTTTAAAGCTAAACTCTTCAGTGCACAACTCTACATCTTAAGCCATGTTAGATGCTCTGTGAAGCTGCACATAGACACAGTGGCACTTTGAGCTAAACGCTAACATCACAACGTATCCTCATACAATGGTTTGTATGATATCTCACAGATTTGCTCCCCACAAGTGACGCTACATACTTAACGTTGAGTTATGTATTTAATGTTAAGTTATGTACTGTAGGTTAGGTTTAGGAGAGGAAACACGGTGACAACATACTGTAAGATGATTCAAAGGTCACTTGGTTTAACATGGCTCCATGGCTCTACTTTCCTCTTTACTCCCATCAGTGCATTGGTCATGTGATGGCAGCCTTCTCAAATCCATGGGTCATACACAATTTACTGGGTCATAATCATGTGGGGTATATACAAATTTCGGTGCATTACTTTTCGTAGAAATACATACAACAGTGCATGAGATCAGCCTGAACATTAGCACGCCAACAGGCCCACAATGACATTGCTAACATACTGGTTTTTAGCAGGTACTGTTTACTTCCCAATGACTTGCAACACTGTACAGAGCTCCCTGCAGACTTTAACAAGGACCTATCATGTTTTTCCTTATTCTGCCATTAATATGATTAATGAGGTAAATGTATGTAAAAGTAATCCCTATGAGCAAAACACCACAGGCCTCTTCTGTTCCGAAAACTCTTTTTCTACTTTGGCTACAGGCTGATGTCAACCCGTTACAGATTTCTTTATATGGTCATCTGCTCCAGGCACACTACTGCAAGTAGCCTACACTGTTACATGTAGCTACATGCTAAAGTCAAGGAAACATGTAATCCTGGTCGCTGATGTTGTTAATTTCTCCCCAATTTTTGATCATATTTCTGCTGGAACATGTCCTGTTGTGAAGACTTCGGTTTAGAGGCTTTTATTTGTGATTTTTCACTGTAGAAGGTGCTGATACACTCCATTATAGTGACTGCCTGGCTGCAATGACAGTTCACAGATGCTGAAAGCACAGATACTCACATAAGGGGTGCACAGGTGTTCCAGCCATAGACTGTATAAAATAATGGAGTGATGGATGGATCGACATAAAAGCCAAGGATATTATCTGCAAACACTGTGTCGCTCAAAGTCACCCGCCCTTAATTATGAGTGATTTTAAGCCTTAGTAAAATGTAAATGGGTGAGTTATATAAAAAAATCACCCCCTGTAAATTTGTCAGGAAGGAGAAATTAGCTATAGAGACCAAATCCGATTTTGTAAACATGTTTATTTGGCGTTTTAACATGGTTGTCAGTGGGGACTGACAACCACTGAATGGACTGTAGTTTTTGGCATTTTGCACTGGCTTCATTTTTCAGCCTTGTTTTTTTTTTTTTTTTTTAAATTAATACATGTAAAAATGTTCAACTAGAAACCATAAAATACAAATATGAACCTGAAAATGATTGTAATAGCTCCTCTTTAAAGGGCCAGTGTGTAATATTTGGCATGGTTTATTGTCAGTCTGAATCTGAATCTGAATATTCTACCCATTAATATGTTTATACAAGTGTATGATTGCTATAAAATAAAATTCATTTGGTTTTTGTAGCCTTATAATTATGCTTTTATATATATATATATATATCAAGGGCCTTGCTTTAGAGAGGTCGCCATCTTGCGCCGCCATGTATGTACGGCAGCCTGAGCGGACAATCCAGCCACCCAGAGAATGCATTTCGCGTGTATAAATAAACCAACGAAGACAGCGGAAGGAAGGAAGAAGGAGGAGGAAACAGCAGAGTGTTAGTAGTTCGTTGATAGAGAGTAGTGAAAAGTTTTTTTAGTTATAAAGTTTGTGAATGGACCACACTTACCACGCAACAGGAGAGAATGAACCCGAACCATCATCTGCAAGGAAAGGAAGACGCTACTTCACTCCTTGTGATGCACTCTCTGCGGCGCTTTTCCTCCTGATGATATATCTCCCCAACAATGGCAGCAGTAGCACCGAATCCCATTCTGTGCATTCAGCCTCTCTTCTCACCCGCTCAGCATCAAACACATGGAGTTCCTCATCTGTGTGCTCCGGCTCAAACAGGTATGGCTCTGGGTCTGTGTCCGCTACAAGAAACTCTTCAAAATCGCGTTCAAAGTTGTCCATTGCCGCTACTATAGTCCGGAGATATTGCTAGACTAAATAAACAGCTGAGCTCTGTTTACCGGCTACGCTGTCAGTCAGTGTGCGGGCTGGAGATTGGTGGAGCAGAGAGGGGAGGGGAGTCCCCACTTAGTATCGTAAACGAGTATGTGTGTAAATTTAGAAGTTTGTCTGTTACGCCAGAAGAGTCAGAGTTTGGGACGGAGTGGTGTGTTACTGGAGTTTCTGGAGTGCTCAAATAAACAGGCCTTTTTCCCGAACGCTCCTCTGGTCTCCTGCTCGTGAGGGATTCATTACAATATCGTAACAGGGTTTAGATTTCTAAATAAACATTCACCTCGTCGCTAGATAGACCTACTCCTGAAAAACTTGTGCACAAGGCTTTTTGTCCCTATGAGGCCACCGTCATTTACCCGACGGGAGGGGTGAGCGAGTGAGCCCTGCAATCTAGAATTTGACCACTGATGTCACTGTTTCCAACGGTTTTCAATCCATTTTACACACTGGCCCTTTAACTTCACTACATTTAGAGAAAGTATGTTTCAAGCCTTAAGTTGTACTTTTTCTAAATGTAATAACGTTTTAAAAGTAAATGGGAACAAGACTGTTGTGAGTCTTTGAGAACGTGGACAAGAAAGGTGTGTGTGTAGCAGTAAAGTATCATGGCCACTGTCTTAGTGTAGTGTGTTAGCATGCTAACATATGCCAGTCAGCATTGAACACAAAGTACAGAGAGGCTCAATGTAAATGTCACAGTTTTGTAAGTATCTGGTCATAAACCAAAGTATTGTATAAATTAAAATGTTGTTGCTAAAGGAAATGTTAGGGGTTCACAAAAGTTATTAAAACTCATCCTGAAGAGGGCATAAATGTCTGTACCAAATTTTATGGCAATCCATCCAGTAGCTAAGGAGATATTTCACCGTGAGCCAAAATGGCTGGTCAACTGACCGACCAGCGGAATGATTGACGATGCCATCCTGAGAGTTATGCTGCTAGCATGGCTAAAAGACAGAGAATCATCATTCATACAGTCCTGGATAACAACTCAACCACTGACTACCATTATGAACAATTCCTAAGACCATTTATCCACATTTTTTCATTCATACTTTCTATTTATTTTATTTTTTATTGCATGTTTCCTCAGCCAGGAGCGCAATACGATCCAGGGTCTGTAAAGTTTAGATTTCAAAATGATGAAAAATAAGTGCATGAACAAAAAGCCTGTGTGTGTGTGTGTGTGTGTGTGTGTGTGATCATTGCAAAATAAGAGAATCTAACTTAGAAAAGCAGAGGTTCAGTAAATGGTCTGTATCCCTCCCTGACACTGATATCCTTCAGCAATGTAAAATAAATGGCTCCGGTAATGTCTATTCAACATTTCTCTTCCTCTCCCTCCTGCATTTTTACCAAGCCAGGAAAACCACATGCGCAGTCTATACGATCTAGCCCATATCTAAAGACAATACAGACTAGCCTTCCGACCGGAGCGCCAATAGGGCTTTTGAATGGCAGTCAAAAGAGATCATGTTTTGTATCCCATTTAGCGGTTTGGGAGAGGAAAGACGCTGGCGGAAATCAAAGAAGTGTCTTTGTGGAAACAAAGATCATCTGTCTCTCGTCTTTTCTCTTTTGACAGGAAAGAGAATGTCTGAGGGTTGTGATTAATGAAAGTATGGTGAGGGCACACTCAGTCAGGAAATATGCACACACACACACACACACACACACACACACACGCACACACATTCAGTCAAACAGAGCCCGGGCACCTGGAGGAGGCATGGATATAATATCCATCATAGTGAGAAAAGATGACACATTTTGTACAGTGAAACGTTAGCCCCCACCAGCCGGCTCAGCTGTGTGTCCTGGGGCATTTGTCTTTGGCAGGGAGACACACACACACACACACACACACACACACACTGAAGCTGGAGGAGCTTCAACTGTCATCAAACATTGAGGATGGAATCTTAGTTAGTAAGAATAATGGTGTTATTATTACAGTGAGGTAATGGCAGATGGAGGAGCCAATGTCACACACATCCATAAACACACATGCCCACATACACACACATCACACACGATACACCTGTTCACATAGACACGGAGACACACACCCAAACACTTAAACAAAACAGATATACAGTACACACTCGCCCTTACACCTATGCACATGTCTGCACTCAAACATAGAAACACACACAGAGTCTGTAATGGAAATATAGCTTTTTACTCCAGTTATGTGGAACTTCACATGACATCCAGAGTGGTGGCGACTGAGCGCGCTCACAACCACACACTGCCTGTCTCCAGTGTGAGGGTTTGGACAGCCGCTGTGCTCCCCTGCAGGAAGCAGAATTAAGTGTAAATGTGACAGACGCCGAGTTCCTCTCACCACTCTGTCATTACTCTCGACATTATTAGTGTTGATATTGGATGAATTTAAAGTTGCTGCGGAGCCGCAGATAATCACACTGGTTGAAATAAACCTCAGCGGGCGGAGCCACAGAACCACAGCCTGCTCTCCAGTTGGCTGGGCAGATGTGTTGTATGGTCCATACAGGCAAGGCTGATTAAAGGAGAGGCAGCAGGTGTGATTCAAGCTGATAGTCAAACTCCAGTGAAACTAAACAGCAAGTCAGAGGTGGGACCAAGTCATTGATTTACAAGTCACAAGTAAGTCTTGAGTCCTTGCAGTCAAGTCCCAGGTTAAGACAGGCAAGTCCTTAGTCAAGTCCTAAGTGAAACTGACAAGTCCTGAGTCAAGACAGGCAATTCCAAGGTTAAGTTCCAAGTAAAGTCCTAAGTAAAACTGACAAGTCCCAAATCAAGACAGTCAAGTCCTGAGTCAACTCCTAGGTCAAGACTGATAAGTCCCAAGTCACAGTGACAAGTCCCAAGTTGAGACAAGCAAGTACTGAATCAAGTCCCAGGTCAAGACTGACAAGGCTTAAGTTAAGTCTTAAGTCAAGACAGGCAAATCCTGAGTCAAGCCAAAAGTCAAGATGGACAAGTCCCAAGTCAAGTCCCATGTCAAGACAGATAAATTCTAAGTCAAGTCCCGAGTCTAACTGACAAGTCCCAAGTCAAGACAGGCAAGTCCCGAGTCAAGTTCTACATCAAACTGACCAGTCAAGTTCCAGGGCAAGACAGACAAGTCTTTAGTCAAGTCCTAAGTAAAATGGACAAGTCCCAAATCAAAAGAAGACCCAAGTCAAGTCCCTTGTCAAGACAGGCAAATCCTGGGTCAAGTCTCAGTAAGTCCCAAGTCAAGTCCCAAGTAAAACTGATAAGTCCCAAGTCAAGACAGGCAAGTCCTGAGTCAACTCTTAGGTCAAGACTGATAAGTCCCGTGTTACACTGACAAGTCCCACATTGAGACAGGCAAGTACTGAATTAAGTCCCAGGTCAAGATGGACAAGGCTTAAGTTAAGTCCTAAGTCAAGACAGGCAAATCCTGAGTCAAGCCAAAAGTCGGACAAGTCCCAAGTCAATTCCCATGTCATGACAGATAAGTTCTAAATCAAATCCCGAGTCTAACTGACAAGTCCTAAGTCAAGACAGGCAAGTCCTGAGTCAAGTTCTACATCAAACTGACCAGTCAAGTCCCAAGTCCCTCAATGCAGAGTTTCCTAAACAAGTCATAATGCTCTCTTTATCAATCATAATACAATTTTAACAACAGATTAATAATACAGTAAATTTACAAAAAGCATGAATGTTTTTAAAAATTGTGTTCAAATAAGTGCGACATCATAAAAAAATTGTGCTGAGCTGACATTGCACTTAAATAGCATATAGCAGTATCAACCAGAACCACAACAGAGTGAATTTTGTATGTTTCTGTCTTGTCTTGTTGAATTTACCTCATCTGGTGGTGGAAACATTTCTATAATTTTCTTTTCCGAAATTTGTAAGACATTTTCTGTAAGACCACTCTTCCTTTAAGTGATATTGTATATTGTTGCATGTTTGAAATAAAAAGAGTTGATTCAGGAAATGAAGGGAAATGAACTGATTCTTGGCACACTTTTTAAATATCATATTTTTTAATCTTCAGGCTTGAGGGAAGGCATTAAATATTCTTAAGACAAAAGGCTGGAGTTTCAGTGAAGTCACAAGTCATTAATGTTAAAGTCCAAGTCGAGTTGCAAGAGTTTTTTGATTTTGTCATGTTAAGTCTAAAGTCATCAATTGTGTGATCTGAGTCTGACTTGAGTGCAACTACCACTCAGATTTTAAAGAAAGAAATGCATGTAATATTTATTAGCATAAATAATGACAATAATAATCTACCCTGGAACTAACAAAAGTGATGATATGGATTCCTGACAGGACTGGATTCCACCCATGTGATCAGTTTTAATGTTGTAGAACTTCATTAGGCAGCATTCTTTAACAGTATGTTTAGTTTCCTGTGAAGTGATTGTAGAAATGATTGTCGTATTGGCCCTCGTCACTGAACCACATAGAACTCTGGTTCAGTCTGTAGATACACAATTACTGCAGCGGACAGAGTAATAATGACAAACATGCAGGCACATATGTTATTACAGTGCATATCCATACATCCACATGCAGACTTACAGACGAGAACACACATACTAGTAGAGTACATTTAAGCAATCTGATGGTCTGTCTGCTCCGGTAATAGCCAAGCAAACACAGACAGAAGTAGACTGATTCATCTTTAACGGAGGACACACACAATAAGACGCATTAAGTGTGCTGAACTTAAGGAACAGATGAAGAAACAAAAAGCCAACAACAGATTCCCTTGTCTCATACAGTTGTAGTAATGTGGAGGATACTTGTCAGTTGAAGAAATGCAGCTAAAGATTTGGTCTTGGAATAATTGCAAAGCCCACACATGCACATTTATTCTGTATATATATTAGGCTGAGACGCACTGATTCACTCTTGAGGCTGTGGGACATGAAGCACAATAACAAGCAGTCATACTGTCACCAACTGAAGCTCTGCACTGCCATCTTCTGGCTCTGGACATACTGTGATAAGAAAGTGCATAGGATGCATTTGGCTGAGTGTCGTTACAATCATTACAATCAGCAAATATCCAGAACAGGGAAATCAAATGCACAAAGAGCAAATGATAGAATATTTAGTTGTTTACATCAAGGTACAGCAAAAGCATAGAAGCAACTATGTTGAATTTTAGAGCTGGAATCCTTCCCTCTGTCACGTCTTCTGTACAAACATTGACATATCAATGGAAGGTTAACTCAGCACGTCGATAGACTCCTCAAATTTGATTGGTTGTTTCCATTCACGTAAGGTACGGCCAGTAGAATGCTATGAGGAAGCCTGATATGATGAGGAAGTGATAATGAAAGTATCTTCCAATCTGCATAATTTTTGGACAGAACATATGTTTGCTGACTTCATATTTAATTTTCTTTCCAGCATCTGCACTTGCAGTACAATAAGAACTAAAGCATATATTTCTACAGTTAGGTGTAGGCACTCACAGAACTTGGTTAGATAAGACTGTGGTTTTGCATAACACTGAAAAAGTCAAAAGTGACTTGAAGCACAAGTTTGATTCATTCATTTTGGTCATTTGGGGGCAATGGAAACAAGCTGTGATCACAACATTGACATATAAGCTTTTAAACTGATATGGCAAACTTGTTAGAAAACAGGTGCTTATTACACATCCATCAGTTACAAAGAAACATTATCCTTCATTCTGAGTTTTGTTTGTGTCCACATGATAAGTATGATTCCAATATCCACTCTCTTTTGGCTCTGTTTTTGGTCTCCACCAACTCCTGAGAGAGATATCTGGTTCTTTAGCCGCTAAATGCTCGAATGCTGTAGGTTCACCAGTTAGTTGCCAACGTTTTCTACATTTTCACTGCATGATTTGGCATGACTCAGCTCAACTCAACGCACTCCTAGTACCAGGTTCTTTTTGTTACAACCTGAAGTCCCCATCAAGGTCATGTTTCCTTGTTTTCAGTTTTGTTAGTATTTCCAGTCTTATTTTGACACTTAACCTTGCCTCTCGTTGCAGGTACTTCACTTCCTGCCCTTGTGTGTTTCCCTCCTGTGTGATTACCTGCCCCCCCTGATTGGTTTCACCTGTCTGTCATTACCCCTCCTCCCTTGTGTATTTGGTCCACCTGCTGCCCTTTGTCTGTACCAGTTCATCTGTGTAGTTTGGAGCACATATTCTAGCCCTTTGTTCCTAGTGTTTTCTCTTTTTGATCAAATATCTTTTATTTTTGCATTCTGCTTAAGCCCCAAGCTTTTGGAAACTTTATTGTAATTTTTTGGCCTGTTTTTCTGTTCACCGACCTTCATTAAAGTCCTTGTGTTTTTGAGTCCTGCTACTGAGTCCTCTCTGTTGTTGGTACCAGTCTGATACTTTTCTTTTCACTGCAGGTGGTATCCATATCAGCAGGATTCTCAGCAGATCACCATAGTGACGCCGCATGACAACCTCATCTTCAACATGACACTCGCTGAATCCTTTCATTCCAAACCATAATAGAGGAACCCCTGCATTTTGTCAGCTGTACGGCATAGTGCATGAAGAAATTCTGCAGGCTCCATTTTTGAAAATCTGGGTTGAGTGAATAAAACAATTCTGGTAGCGTGGCTATTAAAAATGGTGGGTCTGTGCAATGTGTCCTTTGCTGCATTGGTGCCAATTCTGTCTGACCAATCAGTGGTCTGCAGTGTTTTAACTCCATTCTCAGGAATCAGTTCAGCTCGCTTGGAACCTCAACTGAGTTTGTACCAAAAAAAGTACCAGGTGCTATCCAAAACTTTTGCAAATGGAAAACCAAAAAAGAACGAGTTGAGTAGAGTCACGTTGTACAAAGTGGGTTTTTTGCTGCAGCCACAAATAACACTGCGAGAGCGGTGAGAATGAACCAAAAAAATAAAGCTGTAAATCACGATTAAAAAAATACCTTGCACTGTGTATTGTCCAGGCAGCAATTACATTTCATTGGAAGCATATTTGGCAAAACAGATTAGTATATAATAGTAATTTCTGGGCACCTTTATAGTACTTAGGGAAGTGGAGAGCATTTCCCTAATTAGGCTTTTTTAAATGAGCCTGGATTTAAACCAACAACTGTCACATCATCATGTTGTGATTGTTCTCTGTGTCCTCTAAATGACTCTGCACATACATCCACACTTCTGCCAACATACATTACAGACACACCGCTTCACTGATCTTTCAGCAGGTTTATATATAACGGATCTCATCCAGGTTCCCTTCCATGGTTGTATTTATAGGGTCTTAGGTCAAGATTCATAAATGATTCACAACATGCTGAAAAGATTCTTTGTAGCATTAAATTTGCCAAAAGGAAAAGCAATAGGAGACAGTACAACAGGTGGAGACAATTTGACCCATAGGTCAACATGCATTATGCACACACGGTCTTCTTCTATGCTTACATGCGTGCATCCATCCTTTATTCAAGCTCCAGTGCACATTGTAACAATCTGTACATGCTGTGCATCAAATCATCCATTCCAGGCGGTGATTGAAACAAGATGGAGGCAGCGCTGGGTGGATGATTTGTAAAATACATGGCAACAAATTATTTACAGGGATCCTTACCACCCAAAAAAACATTCACAGTGAGAGGAGGTTGAGTTTTTACTGGGACAAAGGAGACTTTTATGAGATGTGATGGACAGATACACAGCTGAGATTTATGGCTCTGGTGTGGCCTGCTCGTCCAAAGGGATACATTAAGGAAAAGATGGGAGGGAGAGATAGATGAGGAGGAAGAGGAGAGGGTTGAGGAGAAGAAGAGGGGAAATAAAAGAGCGACAATAGAGAAAAAGAGTTCTTTTCATCCACTGCAATCATCTTAATGTCAAATAAAAGAGCAGTGAGGAGTGGTCACAGTACATCCCTCTGCAGACTGAGTTTTGAGTTTCATCTTTAGTTTGTCCTTGAGCACTGACGCCGCTGTTAGAACTGTGAAACACATCCCGCATATTACATTTCCACATTCTGCAGTTTGAGTTTATTGGACCCTTGTTCTTGATCCCTGTTACTCTGCAGATGATGACAAGGAATGTGACTGTCTATCAGTTTTAAGAGGAAGTGGGAAGCACACTGACTTTTGTGTGTCTGGAGCAGAGCTGCTCTGAGGATACAGATGATCTTCCTGGTTGGTTAAACGTCAGCTGGTAAACAATAAATGGTGGAAACAACAGAGCCGCAGTTTTAGGTAGAAAATTAGGCAGAAAATTTACTACTAACTGAAAGATGAATGCTAAACAAATTACGTTGATGCTGAATTTACATTATCAACACCAGTTTTATTGAAGAATACATGTCCACTTTATGCAGAAAAAGTATTTACTGGATGAAAAGAGAATATACAGAGAGGATATCTGTGACTTCAGGGTTATCAATACTACAGTTCGACATGAAATTGGCAGATACAAAGGCCTGGGTCTGGAAAAAAGAGCCTGTAACCTTTGTAATGACAATTAGCATTCTTTTGGAGTTGTGTTGATAATTTGCTTTGATTGAGTTTCTTTGTTTGAGCTAATTTGCTTTAGCTTGATTTATTTAGTTTTGTGTATAATTTTGGTAACAGGACACTGTCAGGTTGAATCACTGCTGGTAATGATGTAATAAACAGCATTGGAAAGGGGAAGGGGGTTTGGGTCCAACACACCCTGGACCTTCAGCTAGGAGCTCATTGATTTCTTCCCGTGTGAATGAAGAGCCAAACTATGTTTTTTTCTCAACCTAACCACATGCTTTTGTTGCCTAAACCTAACCATCTGACTTACATTTTATCTCTGTTTGTACTTCAGACCATCTTAACATTATCTTGAGTTAATCAATTAAATATAAATCTGAAGAGAGACTGATTCCTGCCACCGTGTTCTAAAGCTGCACTGCATCCTGGTTAGTGTTCCTCCTCTTGTCTATCTGGATAAGCACACACCAAACAGTTAAATAGAGCCAGAAATGAAAAGCCTTTTAGCAGCTTGAATATTTTAGAGGATATAAATCGGATAATGAAGCCTGGATTTTATGATGTGGTCACCACTTGACCGGAGTTCCTTCTTTGTTGGTTTCAAGCTTGCTAACAAAATATTGCTGATCTTTAGCTCCCGCCCGCTGAAATGATTTCTGTCTCTGGAGCAGCTGTGTGTAAAAGAACATTTTCTTAAAGTAAAACTTCAACCTGAGAGTGCTAATGGGGCCTGGGGGAGTGGTCTGGGATGGAGAACGGGGCCTTTGGGGGAAAAGAGGCAGGCTGATGGAGGGCAGGACTGAGAGCGTAGGGCTTGTAAAACTTGTCTGGGGCTGATGTGGTCTCGCTGTGTTTCACGGAGGCTGATGTTAACTGCTGCAGCGAGGTGGAGGGTCCGAGCCCAGTGTGTTTATCCTGGACAGGAAGGTAGCAGGGTGCACAGAGAGAGAAAGAGAGATGACTCTGGATAATCCAGGCTCTGACTGCAGATGGGTGGGCTTTACTGTACGTGTGGGAGTTGTGCTGACCGCATACATTCATGTGGCGGATGCTCATGCCACCCAGCTGACAGAATGATTATTGCCTACACAATGTACTCACACATCCATAAGGGACTGTCATATAGGATGTAACTCCACTCCTGCACTGTAAAATCCATCATTTACAATGGCTTTTGCACTACACATAAACACATTTTCTTTATCCATCTCTGCAGGATACAGACCTGCAGCTCAGCTCAGTTTTCCAGATACAACAGAACATGTGCAGGGACACTGGTAGAAGAGCTCTCTACAGTATAGTGTGGCATCTTCATATGTGCAGCACATACAGTGTGCCTCCTCCTACTGTAAAACAACCATCCTGCCCTTGATTTATTTTCCCTCACTCAGTTTTCTCATGCATATCTGGGCGGTGCACTACATCAGGATACAAACCATAAAGTTGCAATGGAGTGTTTCATTCAACAGCACAGGACATTTGGTCCATTAACACAGCCGGTTCAATGTCCCCACGCAGGGTCGGCCTGTGTGGAGATTCCTGACCTCCTGCGGAGAATCAACTCTCTTATCTCACACTTGACTTGAAAAGTTTTACCAAGTTAGCCATTAGAGGCTGAGTGGTGTGAGAAGTGTGTGTGTGCTTAATTAATTGTCCTGGGAGAGTTGACTGTTGTTCTTAAAGGAGCAGTGTGTAGGATTTAGTGGCATCTAGCAGTGATGATTGCAGTTTGTAACCAGATAAAACTTCTCCCATGTGCCAAGCATGAACTCCCGGTTAGGATTCCTTCACTGTTCACTGTTCAGGAGGTTTTTACAGGGAGCCACAACAGCTCCTTTTACACTGCCAGATTTTCTGTGAATGTTGGGCCATTTTGCCGGCAAGCTGCGAGCATTTATACACACAGAGGCGGATTGGCGAGTTGATCCGAGGTGCCCAATTTTCCGCCTTGTAGGGTAGTCATATTGGCGGAACCCTTTTAGTAAAGACCGAGGCGGCCTTCCGCAACGGGAGGGGCTGTTGAAGACTTGTGGGAGGAACTGTTGATGACGCCGCATGTGCGACCCACTGGTGGTGGATAAACAGGAAACAGCTGATAGCAGGAATTAGCGAGCAGCTAGTAGCAAGAGGGAAATGCAAACCTGACAGACACTACAGTAAAGATGAGCAACTGGGGAGACAAGGAATTGCGCGCCCTTCTTGCCCTTGCAAACGAAGAGGCCATTAACCGTCAGATGACGGGGACGGTGAAGGATGGGATGACTTACAAGAGAATTGCAGAAGGACTGACTAGCCGCGGCTTCCCTCCCACATCACTGTTTACGTCACATGTTGAGCTACACGTTTTGTTACTTGCTCACGCTCACCATTGCCCGAAAAAGGCGCATTCTGTATAAACAAAACTAGGTAGGCAGCATTTAGCTGCACTCCCGATTTTGTTTTTATACTGCCAATGCTGATTTGTCCATTCAGAACTACTGTAAAAACATGGTAAATAGGCTGCACTTGTATAGCGCTTTTCTAGTCTGCCGACCTTTTAACACTACATGTCACATTCAGCTATTCACACACTATACATGGTGCCAAGTGCTACATAGCATCCATTCACACACACATGGAACAGCCATCAGGAACAATTTGGGGTTCAGTGTCTTGCCCAAGGATGCTTCAACATACGGAGTGAAAGAGGTGGATGGAGGTGGATGAGCCGCTCTGCCTCTCAGCCACAGCCACCCCACATGGTGGTGCAATATGGTGGACCCATGGACAAGGACCCGCTCCCTAGGTAGATACAAATGGCTCATTCTAAGGTAACAAAAATAAGATGATTCTTATTTACAGGTGATAAGACAACACACTTATTATATCATATTCCATTTCTGCTATTATATTCCCCTAAATCCTACTCAGGGAGCCTTTAAATCCAACTCTGTCCTACTTGTGCATAGCAGATGTGCTTAATCGGAAAAAAATATCAACATATACCAAGCCATAGTTGCCCAGGAACAAATCCATTAATTTATTAAACAGAGTCAATTTCAGCATCAGTTTTTGGAATAACACTCTTAGTTTGAAGAAAAGTATTTGCACATCCAACTGTCTCAGATGCAGGTGCGTTGGAAAATATCACTTGAGTCCTTGAATAGAAACTCCTGCACACCTGGAGGACCGAAATATTAGTGTTACTGATGAATTGAATTGTGAAGCAGAGCAAGGGCAGTGTGAGGGATTTTCTGTTTAAAGACTCAAGGAATAAAACTCTTCAAACGTTAAAGCCACAGATTATACTGTAGATTGTACCACTGTTGTATGACAACAGTTGGCAACAGAAAGGAGAAACTGTCTTATCTGGCTTTAATTTATATGTTTTTTATTTATACATCTTACCATATGTGAAACAGTGGTAGGCTCTTGTGTGATTCTAGTCTTTGGCACTACTGAGCTCCTTCCCCTTATGTGAGCCTCGTTAAGGCTTACATCATTAAGTCGCACAATACCTCATCCCTCTGCTCTTATCATCACTGTAAAGGGATTCAGGGATATTAAAGTCCCATCACTCCTCTGTCTGTTACAAGTACCATTCCTCCCTCATTGTAAGTCCATAACCAAAATTCTTGGCCTTGAACTATGCAGAACATCGGGCCCTGGCCTAACCTCCACTGCAGGGAGACTGAGCCTCTTTCTTTTTGGCCGTTTGATCCTTTGCACAGATGGTTTTCTTCAAGAAAAGGTGCTGAGTGAGAGGTGAAAAACCAGGTTTATGGTATCAAAAGAACCCAACAATACTGACCGCTTACGCTGTCCTGCCAAGAACGGCTCGGGCTAGGGGGGGAATGAGCAAACCAAAAGGCTCTGACTGAAGGTAAGGATATTAGTTGTTTTTATTGAGACTGGAGCCATAATTGCATATAAAATGATTTTTATGCAGTTCACAAATTTGAAATTTTCTGAATGCTACTTGCCATGATGGCAGCAGTAGAAGCCTGTCTGTAGTTTACATGTAGCAAATGGTTATAGTGTCCCTTTCCCACTTCAGTTTCTTCTGTTTTCACATATCCCTGTACTTTATGTCTGGGAAGAACCACATTTTTTGGCTCTTGATCCTGGCTTGGGGCATCCACCATACTCTCCACTGTGGCACAGACAGTCATGCCCTCTTGAAGGTGTATGGCGCCACATAGGCATCCTTGCTTCTTGGCGGCCAGGTTTTCCATGAGATCCAACAACAGACCTTTTCAGGAACCCAAGACACTTGACCCAGCCAGAGCCAATAGGGATCATTTAGTTGCACCCGAAGATGTCCCCTAACTGGACAAGCAGGAGTGACCCCCCAACACCAGCAGAGCCAGGGCCCAGGGCATTTGTAAGGGGGGAACAGGCGTCCCACGTCCCGTGCTCCAGTGGCAGGGAGGTTGTGCCAGCACTGCCGTGATTGTAGGATGCCAGGCTGATGAACCTACACTAGTGGGTTACCTTGTTGCCATTGGTGCTGCTGGTGTCCACGCTCACACCAATTTGCCGGCCACTGTTTAACAGTGGATGACCGAAAAAAAACACAGACTCAAGGATTAGCTTATCCTATCTTGAATTCCAAGATAGGATAAAGCTACCTGTGTCACTCTTTCTTTGCTTTTCCTAAACACACAACAGGCCCCTTCCCACTGGGTGTTTAGCAGAAAGGCAGTATGACTGGATTGTTGTGGAGGACCGTAAACATGCCATGCTTGGTGAGGAAAAATCTCACCTTGAGGACTTGAGGGATACCTGTGTTTGAGGTTAGGAGCACCACCTCCACCATCCTGGACACCAGCTAGCAGACCATCTTGACCAGGTCATCCATCCGGCTAAGGTAGGTCTTCGGTCTGTGTCTCATGGTCTTCTCAAACTGAAGGTGGGGCAGGCCACAAATAGTGATGACACTATGACCTGAAGCAGAAGGGGACATGCAGATGTGGCAAGTCCGCATACAGCTGTAGGAGAGTCAGGGTCTCAGACTGAAACACTGTGGCCAGTGAGCCAGTTATGTTCATTGCCTGGCCTTCATTGTTGGAATGGAGATTCACAGCCTCATACATCCCCAGCGCAGAGAGCTCAGAGCCGCGAAAGTTGCACCCATGTGTTGGGGTCTCTGGGTATGAGGCAGCATGAAGCAACAGCCTTCAGAGTTTCTCCAGGTCCTCCAGCTTTTTCATGCCAAAACTTTGCAGTGTGAACATGGGCCACATGTGAGGAGTAGTTGCCCTGAAACAGGTCTCCAGTATGCAGAACATGAACTCTTAGTCCTGGGGAGGGATGTTTGAATTTGCCAGGTTGTGGAGGCTATTCTTTTGCATAGTGGGCCTGGCCAGGACTTCTACTTGAACAGGTCCACCACAGTGTTCAATGCTTCCACAACACTAGCCTGAACAAAGCTAACAGTGACCATCCTGGGGTCCAGGTTTTTTGCATGGCAAGGAATGAAGCGAACATCCAAGAAGTATCCCACATTCACATTCTCAGTGGTGCCCCACTGAATGGCATGGAGGCATGCTACAGCATAGCTACTTAAAGAAGTAACACAGAAAGAAGTAAAAAGAAGTACAGAAGTATTTCACTGCTGTAAATATGTTTTTTCCCCATAAAACTAGGCTGTACATGCAGTGAAAAGATGTAAATACTTTTACAATTGGTGCTACCTGACTAGAAAAATGACTAAAAATTGAGAGATGGGTTGTGACATTTGTTCTAGCCCAAGAGGTAGAAAACCTACAACTACCACAATGCACTGCAATGCACTTGACCAATAAATGCTTAATAAGTAAGAGAGAGATTAAGTAATGTAAGCTTAGCCATTTAATCACAGGAAACAAAATGGCAGTGAGCTGTTAACAAACAATCTCAAATTACAGTTAAATTATAATCTTTTTCAGCCTTTGCTTTTATAGTACAGAAAACAGTATGGCACCCATTTCCTGTTTGCAAACTTTCATAGTACAGCCAAACAGTGCGCTAAAATATGTTTCTGAAGATATTTTAGGTGAGAAAGAGGCAATACAGTAAGAGAATCTTGGTTTGTATTTGATCAGCACTGCGTAGTTGTACAGTTTGATCTGAGTGGGGCTCTCTCTTGATCCGCTTCTAGACTCTTTGTGTTTGTGGTGGGGGTATACAAAAATGCAGAGGTATAATCTGTAGGTTGAGCAACAGACCTAGAGCCTGCAAAAATCTGCAGATTTGAGTTGAGATTTGAGCAGGGAGATCTGGTTGATAAGATGGAGGGAGTTTACCACAGTTGATTTACACATACTACCCACATTGTTATGATACAAAGCTGGTTGAAAATCGGCAGGGTATCCCTTTAATCCCACAAAGTTTAAGTGCCTCTTTAGTTTGTTCCAATTCATGAGAGAGAAACTTTCTTTGATCATGATGCCCAGTGTTACTGTACGACTCTCTGGTTTATGTACGTTAAACTGTATGGCCTCGCCCTGATGACATAGAAGAGTGTAGGCTTATGTGCCGAGGCTGAGCCCCAGACAGCCCCGGCCCAATTTAACCCCTGCTAATGACTAATGTCTGTATACATTTATGTGGTGCAACCCATTTTATTTTAGTAATGCATAAATATTCACTTAAGTCATAACTACCAGGGGTGTTGTCGTTAGGGAAAAAGTTTACCCAAGGCCCTAATAGGAGGGGGGCCCTCAAAAAGCCTGGCATGAAAAACTTGGTTTTGGTTGTACTTTTTTATTTCTAAGAATTAGTGTCATAACTAAATTCAAATTGGCTCAATAAATCGGTCAAAACACTGAACTTTGTATTAAAAAATGGTGGAAGCTTTCTGAGGCCCTTCTCACCTCTTAAAGGCACAAAATGGTTTAGTCCGCCCCTGCACCAGGATTTATCTCCAAAGACAGCTAGACCCGAGTGATTGACTGCTTATGCTGCTGGAGCACCAACATACACGGTCAATTCTTTCTCCAAGTGAGGAGGTCCAAAAAAGAAAAGAAAGAAAACAAACTGACTTTGAATCAAAGGTGTTTGAGAGAGACATGGATCAAGAGAGGAAAGGCGGAGGGGGTGTTATGCCCTTGATAACTACGCTTAGTTTGCAACTTGCAAGACTGCAGAATCTTTAGTTGTCCAACATACCTCTTGTTATGAACTGACACTTCTTTATCTTATTTTAACAACTGAGAAATCTTGCCTCCTAACAAGTCACATAGTTTGCTAGCTAAGAACATTAGCAACTGAGGTAAATAAAATTCATAAAAATGGGTTATCACAGGAATAAATGGTAATTAATAAATGTGTGACAAGAGCATTCGGGGTAACGATTTCTTTTACTTGCAACAGAGACAATAATTATCGAATGTGATAAACTTGTCAGCTGATGTCACCAGATTCTGCTTTTCAAGTGTCTTGTGACCACGACGTGCTGTCAATCAGCTTTAATTGGAGGTGCTCAGCAGCCAGCAGAGAACTGTTGATGTAGTGTGTGGCTCACAGATGTAAATGGGTGTAACCAAGTGTGAAAAAGGGTGTTACTGAGAAGGAGTATGAGACATATTTCAGTCACCTTTCCCAGGATAGGTGGATCCTGTCAATACGTCTCTTAAAGTTCCACTGGGTGGAACTGAGTATTTATTTCAAAGAGACCAGGAAAGCTGTAAATCTCATCTAATGAAGTAATCGCTGAACCATTGGCAGAAACCTTATCAGCCCCAGGCAGACATATCATGGTGATTTTATGCTATGGGGAAGTAAACACACGCCAAATTAACTATTTAATGATGTTTAAATACTGTATCTCTTTCTGCTGAGTTTTGACACGTGAAGTATCGGATTCCTGTCGTCAAAATGAGTAAATCTTTCACGATCCTTTCCACTTCATGAACCACAGCCCAGGCTCCAGCTCGGGGCTCCGCGGTCCTCTCGTCAGGTTGTTTTGCTTTCCTGAAGCAGCGGAGATGTATGATGAGGATTTCCGCTGAAAGAGCTGTTGAATTTCCCTCTTGTGTGTTAGGCAGCTCTCCCCTGGGGCGACCTCCCACACTCAACAATGTTGACACGTTATGAGCTCGCCGTATAACTCTCCTATTTCCTTTGATACTCTCACTTTCCCTATAAGTGTAAGTGTGTGTGTGTGTACATGTGAACACATACCCTCCGTCACCCTCTATCCATCTACTGGACGTATTGAACTCCACTTTGACTCCCTTTCACTCAGTTACCTTTTCAGTCTCCTTTGCCTTTTTGACTTCCCTAGAATTTTGGAGTTCTTTGGCTGACTGCTCCCTTAAAATGTGCAATTACCATTGTTTTCATTTTTAAATATCGACCATCTTGGTCAGGATATAATTATAATTAGGATATCCTTTTCCACTTGCCAGTAATAAGTCACATTTGATGATTTCCCCTTCACATTTTAAGCAGAACTGGAGGGCTTTTTCCAAGAGTTTGTGCCGCTGGATGCTTGGCGTTGCAGCCATGGTGATGGATTTGAGGCCCTTCTCAAAAACAACACAGCTTAACTTTAATCGTGGCAGTCCACTTTACACATTAGCACAATCAATTTAATTGGGGAAATTGCTGAGCGAGAGGTGACATCAAAGACGGAGGCCAAACGCATGCGATTGCCCGGCATCCATCGCTGCCTCTAGACGGGGGCCGTGCGTCACGGTGGCTGCAGTGGAAAATGTGAATCGTCCACAATGCCTTGTAATGCAGAGAGAGGTCTTTGAGGCCTGCCAAACTGCATCACTGTGCCCATTTGTCTGGGTGGTGTTTTTCATGTAACTTTGGGGGTCATGGAGCTCTAGCATGTGACTCAGGAGTAGAGATGTTTATCCGTATCCGTGTGTCAGAGACGCTTTATGAACTTTTATGGTTTTAGGAGCCAGATTCTCGTATGTCACATTCTCCTTGCTTACATCAAGGTAAGGACGAAGTCAGACCAGACGACTCGTCGGAGTCCCAGTTACTGTATAATGCTGCTCTTTGTAAATGTGTACAATGCACAGTGCCATGTGCCACAGTATGTAGGTGGGAAATTGTCACTCCCTGCATGTGCATTTAAAGTTGGGTTTTTAGTGCAGACTGGAATAAAAGGTTATTTTTTATATTTTCCTGAAAGCAGAACTGATCTTTAGCAAGAAATAACTGGTTAGGTTTAACCTTACAGCAGTAGTAGCTTTATTATATCATTTATCATAAGCAGGTCATTTATATCATATCTAATATATACTTCATATTGTTCATAATACATTGTGTGTGTGTTTTCCTGCCTAATTTCATTGTGGCTTGCGGAAAAAATAGACCAGATGACGAAACTATCGCTGCAGATCTCAAGTCAGCCACGGAGCTCAGGGCCACGGAGCTCAGGGCCACGGAGCTCAGGGCCATTGCACGCCTTGTGTAGACAGCCCCATTGCTCAACATAAGCGCCAAAAGAAAGCAGGCAGTGCTCCACAGAAATTTGGCACACTTCATGGTGTTTCTGTTTACAGTGTGAACCTAGTGTTAGTCAGTATAAATAATATTGACTAATGCAGCATTAAAAGAGCATATGCTACATTCAGGGAATATCTATTATTCAGAATCTTAGCCAGGATTGTTTGCACACGGTTCTCAACAAGGAGGTAGCTTAGCCGGCTACTAGCAGCTAACAGTGCTAACAGCACAAGCAGTTATTGCTTTCATGACAATAAACAGTAACTACCATACAAGCATAGTTCAGAGCAGTGGCCATTGGTTAGCCAGTGGGACACACACTGGGAGTCACATGCACTAACATGCGTGCCTGGCTGGACCGTCTACTGCAACAAAGAGCAGATAAGCTCAGCTTGCAGCACACACAGACTTCATTCTTTTCTCAGGACACTATTGCTCCACTATACAAGTTTAAGCTGCTTTCACATGGCCGGAATCCATCCTGGCAACCACCTAGTGGCAAGAACGTCACCCCAGAAACAAAGCTTTAAAAAGAGCAGCTGCTGCTACCATCCAGGGCTGCAGAGACAGGCGCTTTGGTGAACATTACCAAAGTGCAAGCTAATTTGTAGCTGTATACCGTGGCGAGAAAACATAAATCATTGAAATTACCAAAGATAGAGAATATTTGGACAATTTACCAGTCATCTGAAGTTTGGTAGAAATGCTGGCCCAGGCCCAGTTTCTCTCCTGGTTGTCCTTATTGTTGCTAGCTTTGTTAATTCCAGGTATTCAGACACTAACAGTATTGGCTCAACCATCTTGTCTTCGTTCTGCCTCCGTGATGCTCACTACTGATCAGCCAAAGCCCGGCAGCAACCGCCAGAAGTTCAACACAGAGTTCATGAACTGGAGGTGGCAAGTTACCATGCAGTGTTTTCGAAAGCCCCATTACATAGTAAATACTTGTTTACTGCTAAAGCAGAACACCACCCAAACTAAATTTTCCAATATGTTATTTCCAATGAAATTTCAATGAATCTTTGTGAGCATGAGCAACCCTCTCTAAAAGCCAGAAATCAGAGAACTAAGTCTCAAACTTGTGATGTCGCAGAGTATAAAGTCAAGACAATAAATGGGAGCCTGATTTTGTGGACCCACAGAATGCTTGTTTTCTTTTTTTATACCCAAATGAGCTTTATTCTATTGTAGTGTCCTCAGTTCTGAAACTGTAAATGTACCCCTATACTCAGGACATTCCCCTGGTTGCTCTCAGTGTCATTTAGAACATCTTTCCCAATTCATTGCCTAGACATCACAAGTTTGAGTTTTAGCACTCTGGCCTTTGGATTTGGGAGTGAGTTGATCATGTTTACATATATATTTGGACTGTCTTAGACCATGGGATTAACATGTATGAATTCTGAAAATGTGCATAGGTCCCCTTTAATGCTCTGAATGTCATAAACAGCTTCTTGAATGAGTAGAACAATTATACAAGTTGGATCACTGTTATATCTTCATAGTGAGAAATGAACTGAACAGGTTAATACAATATAAACATGAATGATGTCATTGTATCTGAATCGAAAGTAGCAGAGGCTGTGTTTTATTACGTGCATGGAAATTCAGAGAACTTTTCCCAGAAAAATGTGATAAAGTTACTTCTTAAAGGAGCCACATGATTGGCTGGGAACACTTGCCTCCAACACAATTACCATGGTAACTTTTTCATAACTATAACAACAAAAGTCAACCAGCAAATAAATTGTGCCTTCCTGTTTTTTGTTTTTTTTTACAAAAATCATGCTTTTTGTTATAGTCTGACACAACAGTTGGCAAAGTTAACAATGGCTCAGTTCCAGCATTTTCATTTTTGGTAAAGCACCAAAGAAAAAGTCAACGATAATACTCTGTTAGCACTTAATGAAATGTTCCCCAGTGTGTGCAGTCACGCACCTACGAGGTTGTAACAACACAATGCAAGTGCAAACAATCAAAGTTTGCATGGTTTGGATGCTAAATGCACGGTGAAGAGGGTCATCCACACCCTTCGATTTAAACTTTTTTCCATGTATTAAACATGATGCAGGTCTTGCATACCGAATGCTTGGCTTACAGGAATTAAATTGCATTAATCCAGAAGCAAGAAAGGTCTATTTCACTGTGGATTAAATGAGCTAAACCATATGTAGATGCTCCACATATGGTTGTATGTTCATTTATTTTGCACAACTCATCATGCAACCTCAGCCAGCCCTTGGTTGAGATCACTCGAGCACAGCAGGAAGACAGCGATGTCAGCAGACAAGACCCGTGGAGGAAATCCATCTCCGCCTCATCTCTCACTCATCAGTCATCACCACGTGCAGTGACCTAAGCCGAGGCTGCAGAGGTCAAGACCACGCTGTCCATCTCTTTTACCCTGTTCATGAATAAACAGAGGCCAGTGTATGGGTGTGCGTGTCCGTCAGGGCGATTACACGCACACAAAAACACACACAAGCGCTCACACAGCCTCGTGCCGACTCCACTGGCATAATTAGAAACATTTGGGATCATTTGCAAAGGGAACACGAGCTCTGATGGGATCCAGATGCACTACTGGGTTTCACCGAAATACAGGACGCCTTATTTACGAGGGGCCATTACTGGCTCCTCACCCAGGGAGGTGTGTGTGTGTGTGTGTGTGTGTGTGAGTGAGTGTATGTGCTGCTCACTTTGTCCGGATACGAAAGGAGTGTTTGTTGGTGGATCATCCATATTCAGGTCAGACTCAGTTTAATGGCTTTTGTTATTGTGCGATTGTGTATTCACTGTAGTTCTGAACACAAAATGTGAAACTCACTTGGGGGGAGTCAGAAGCAGAGGCCAACACACAGCGAAGTTTAAATTCATTTTAATGATAGAGAAATGCAGTTCACAAGTCATTCCAAAGTCCAAGTAATTTCAAAATGCAATATATTCTACGTATGTGTGGACTTTTCTTGTGTCTTCAACAATTCTTCTACAGTTGATTTCAGTTTTTTCTTCAGTTGATGTCGACAAAATGACTCTTTCTGATTTCCTGTGGAGGACAAAAAAAAATCACAGTTAGCATGACAAACTGTCAATTAAGAAATGACACTGATGCAGCACTGATGATTACTGGTCGCAATACAAAGAAGGCAGGTGTTATCACTTGTAGCACTATGCTGCCACCTTGTGGCTAAGAGATGAACTGGTAATAAAAGTTGATGCTTTTAGAGCAGTGGATAACGTGAAGTTATGGACTGAACCAAACTGTTGAGTATTTTACCTAAAGTGTTGAATATAAGATCAAAAATGCTTATGTTTGTATATATATGACTAATTTAATTTCAAAGATGGTTAGATTTAGCTTTGGATGAGTTTGATTGTTGAGATCATGAAAAAAATTGATGTAGCTAAAGTATGTGTGCCTCCACCTGTAAATTTTGTATGATTGTGTGAGGTATTGCAATGGAGCAACAATGCATAACCCACCACCACAAGACCCAATCAAACAAAAGAATGAAGTAATCATGAAAGTCAAGTTTGTACATGAAAATAAACGTTAATACCAAGTGTTTTACTTGCATCAGTGAATTTTGAAAAAGACTGTATGCATGTAACGAGCAGAAACTGCACACACCCTATGAAAACGGAAGTGTATTTTGAAAGACACAATGCATGTATTAAGTGTAAACTGACACAACATCCCAGAATGTCAACAACAGATGCAGGAAGATACCTAGCACGTCATATGTAGGCCTGAAAGTCAGCTGACAAAGCGGTGATATTTGACGAGTTGGGTTGACAATGCGTTGAATACTAAGGAAATACATTTTTTCTAAAAATCTATATGACTTATAAATTCTCTATGAAATCATCAACAATCAAACACAATCCAAAAGACACTTGTTTAATAATGCCATTATGCACCCTTATTACCCATTTACCCATTTTATTTGACTGTTGCCTCCACAGATCCATCCAGATTTGGCCTCCAACCATTCTGGTCTCCTCTTCTATTTCTTTAGTATGCCTGGAAAACAGATGAGACAAAACTTTGCTATTAGAACTGACCTGAGTTATGGTTGAACTGAAGACAAAACCAACAGCAAGCAATAATTCAGATCCAAAAGTTGTGGTGTAGCACCATGTCATGTTGTGTCATCATGTCACAGTTAGTTACATTATGTGTCTAATATGTGATATTAATGCTTGGCTGCAGTGTTTGAGGTGACTGAAAACAGTGTATCCCTCTGGACTAATGTACACCCATTAAACAGATTCTCTGTGACAATTACAAGAGATGAAAATCTGATATGACAGCCCTCAATAAATAAACTCTACTGTCCGGTCATCAAGAACGTCACAACATGTTTTGTCGAGTCACATCTTGTCACACTGTGAAACATCACTGACCTTTCAGCAGTGTCAGAGTCCATCAATAACATCAGTTTAGTGCACTGATCACATCCCAATCGGTCAGTCTTTACTCGGTTTCCATCACCACTGCCGGACTGATCAGGAAACACAGTGATGCTTCTGAACATCCCATGATGCTGGTGCAGTACGACACTGTGTCATCTCTCACGTGCCAGTAAAGTGATCGATGGAAGGAAGGATCCCTACAGAAAACACACAGACAGGTGAGGAAATTAAGTGCGTTTAAGTGTGTACATGCATATGTTAGACTGTACTTGTACATGCTACATAGTGAGGACCAAAAAAAAAATTTTAGCAACAGAGTGAGGACGTTTTAGCAAAGTGAGGACATTTTGGACAGTCCTCACTTTTTGAAAGGTGTGTGTGTGTGTGTGTGTGTGTGTGTGCATGTGTGTGTGTGTGTTTACCTGGTGCAGGTCGACTGAGAGTCAGTCGAACCTCAGGTGGTGAAGTCTTGAACAGCTTTAGCACCCTCTACAGGCAGAGAAGAGAATTTTTAACAGCAATACCACAAAGTGAAAATACCCCACTGCAAGTAGAAGTCCTCTATTAAAGTAACTTAAGTAAAAGTCTGGAGTATTATCAGCAAAATATACTTCAAATATCAAAAGTAAATGAACTCATTGTGCAATAAAATGTTTCCTGTGATTTACTATTATATATGATGTTTTTGGATTAATATTACCACTGCATTCATGTGTATGTTAGATTTTAGTGCTGTAAAAGTGTAAAAAGTTTTAGTGGTTATGCTTATTTTAACTCCTTTATATACTTTATACTTTACTTTATACTTCACGGTATAACAAAAACAGCCCTTTTTCAGCTTTGTGACAATTTCCAGCTGATTCCATAGAGTTTGTAAAGAGTTTATTTAGCTTAACACTTAACCTTTCAGTTTATGACAAAAGTATTAAGTTAAATAAAATGGAAATACTCAAGTTAGTACAAGTATCTCAAATTTGTACTTAAGTACAGTACTTGAGTAAATGTACTCAGCTACATTCCACCACTGACTGATGTTTTGTAGCATTTTAAAACACACCATTTTCATGCCAAATAACTAGAAAAAACGTAACAGTATTTCCTTTATAATCTAATTCTCCTCAAAATAACATCTAGGTCATTAGATAATCCACAATAGTTAAAAGTAGAAATTATATTTTCAAATGCGTTGATATGTTGAATATGGTCAGAATATTGAACAATAATTACATATACTCATACAACAGTATCATATTTATCACAGCAGACATTACGTTTAGCTCTATTACAGTCATGTGTCAAACTGACAAATCATCATGAAAATGATAACAGGCACATTAGATAAGACTAAGTCCATTACATATGAGCAAATAAAGGAATATTAATGAAACTCATAAACACAAATGTCTAGACTTAATTTAAAATCTGCACATACTGGATATGACAGCTCCTTGAGTGACTGGCCATTGATGGCCAACAGCACGTCTCCCTCCTGGATCCTGCCGCTCTGCTGGGCGGGCTGGCCGGAGAAAAGCTGCTTTATCCGGACCAGGCTGCCAAAGTCCCGAGTGGGCGGATCCAGCTCGCACATTATGAAACTGAAGCCTAGGCCGTTGGCACTCTTAGTTAGAGTCACTTCCTGGGTGTTGTCTGAAAGTTTGGAGGTGGGAAGACGGGGAAGGCAGTAATGGGATAATGACGAGGTGAAACACAGTGTAGACGTATGGAAGTCAGATATTAAAGGGAATTGGAAGGAGGAGGTAAATGGGAGAAGAGGAGGAAAGGAAAGAGAAAAGATAAAGTTGATTATCTTTTCTTTTAGAATCTTCATTAGATGTATATCTTAATTAATTTTGCCTTGTCAAGGTTTAAACATAAAAATGAATATGCAAGAATCAAAGCGGAGTTGATATTTGGTGTCTAGTCTCAGACCTCATCACTCCCTGCAAGGATGCAACAAATCTGGGATTGGGGAGTGATGATAATAACTTACCACGGGGAACATGAGTCTCAGAGTCTACAGGTCAATGCTATATGGTGGTAGGTGGGTCTTATGAAATGCTTATGCACCGCAGCAGTGGTTGCAAGTCACCTAGTTACAGCATTGTTTTGGGGAATGCAATCTAGCAATAGGCATGGCAAAGCTAAAGAGTGAGCAGAGCAATGATGGCTTAAGGCCTGTACACTTTTTGCTTTTATATGCAATTAATTAATGTAAATATATTTTTTTCAACTGTTTTTTTTTCCTTTTTGTCCTCAGTACTTTCACACAGAATGCAAACAGTGCACAGCCAAAATGTCACAATGTGGGGGGGAACAAGGTTGAATTTCTAATTTTTCACACCACAAATAAAGACATCACCCAATCACATAGTGCAAAACAACAACTCATAGGCTACGTATGAAACAAGACAGCAAATTTTATTACACCTTTCAACCTTGACAAAGGCAGCACATACCAGATGTACTCCTTTCGTCCTTATCTTAAGCCCTAAATACATACACTGCATAACTGTTAACCAGAGGTAACTCAAATTTACTTAGAGCATTTCGCTAGGACGAAACTCAATAATGTATGAGGCAGTGGAACTGTCCTTCTCTTTCTCTACCTTGTAAAATGGGGTGTTGCCAAAATCTCCTCTTTTGTCGAGTGACGAGGAAGAGGACAAGGTCATCATCACTGGATGATGTTGAATCCATCACTTTTTTTCTGAAAAATGAGCTGGTGTGAATTTATTTAACCCTTTCATTGAACAAGTGTTGCAGTTGTTTTGATGCGAAATATTCACAGGTGAGTATTTTGCATTTTCAGGTCACGCCCCCATGTGCAAAGGCCTTTATACTGCCATGTAGAGTGGCAAAGGGTGTGTTGGATATGCAGTATGTTTCATTGAGAAGAACATACCATTTGAGAGTAGCAGCAGACTCAAGTTGTCTGCCTAAGATAGCTTGCAGGCAGGATGCTAAAAAGGATGGATACATTTTCTATTCCCTTTTTGTTTGTTTTATACATTTAGTGACTTTCAGTACTTTAAAAGCAATAGTTCAACTTTTTGGGAAATATGCTAATTGCTTTCTTGCTGGGAATAACAAGATCAATGGCTCTTTCATATATTTCTGGTAAACATAAGGCTATAGCCAGCAGCTGGTGAGCATAAAATAGCTAAGTTTTCCATGTCTAAAACAAATAAATTATAACATGTTGATAAGTGAGTTGTAGATGTATCCGTTAGCAGATTTTCAGCCAGGCTTGTAAGGCTAGTTCTTTCTCCATTCTCCAGTCTTTCTGCTAAGATAAGATAAGCTAAGCTAACTAGCTGTACTAAAGACCTCTTTGAAACCAATTTCACATAGTGGCCAAACCATAGAATTACAACTTCTGGATCACTCATGGTGAATCCTTTACAGGTGTGCATTTTACACTACAAAAGATATATGGTCAAATGCATCTCGGATAACCTCTGCAAGAAGTTTGAGTGATTGGATCACAGTGCGTTTTGGTGATTCTTTACGCCTGTATTTAGATCTGTTACCTTGTGATCAAGCCCCCAGAAAAAGCATCGCACTTTGAAGCCAATTTTATGTAGTGGCCAAACGTGAAACTTCCAGATCATAGACTTACAATGTAATAGAGATGTCTATAAATCAGATCACAACCCCCTCAAAATGACCCATTCATGATTGAGATTTGATCCATTCTGTACAGTAACATTTCCAAAGTTTAGAAGAGTCTGATTAAGCATGATTAAATAATTTTATCCCCATTCAAGTTAGCGGAGAGCTAAACTGGAGGTAAGCTGCTTGTCTGCCGCAAGTCCCTAGTGCGCTTGCTCTAATGGCCCAACGACATGGGGAAAAAAACTTTTGTACCACTGAGTAGCTTTCACAGGAATGAACAGAGACCCTGCCTCTAATGTTGTATCCAGTTCTCTTTATGTATCCGTGGTTGTAGCCAGATATTTACCAGGGAAATATCAAAGTGGTGTCAATCTTTTCACGTCACTCTCAACAAGAAAACGAATAAATGTATTTCCAAAAATGTCAAATTCATCCTTTGAGGTTTTTGTTCATCACAGCTATTAAAAATAGCTAAACAAAAATGTGCCAATTCAAAATATGTTCAGAACAAACTTTCTTCATCACAGAATAATTATTTTGTCATAACAAGATATTTAGACTTGTTACATCAAGATATAAAAAAAATCACAGTCAAGATAATGAAATCATTACTTGCATGTCCTCTTCATCCTTCTGTAGACATGATGAAAGGCAACAGTAAAATCAATTATAAAACCATTTTGATAAAGAAAATATCAGTTGAGATATATTATTCAGTAACAGATACATGCATGTAGTTACAAAAGCAACAACAAAGGCCTGTACAAAAATGGGTAGGAGGGACATTTTAAGGGTTTAGATGTCAAATGGACATTGGCTCATGTGTCTTTTTTAATGGTTGCCAAGATGATAAATTGTCTCTGTGCTATATTAAAAGGTGTGATCTGCCTGTCTGTGTGAGAGTAAGGAGGAGAGGTGTGGAATGACATATATAGAAGGACAGGCCGAAGGATAAGGGTGGCCACAGGGATAAGAAGGGGAAGGTCAGGGTCAGCAAGGAAGATCAGGATGTAGAGAAAGAAGTGTGTTAAAGTTCACCTTGAAGCAGCCAGGCTAACCTGGCCGGCTATTAATGCACAAAACAGCTTAGACACGGTCTCTCACGCCGGTTTTGTGACACAATGTTCTGTCGCTCTGAGGGAACTGCAGATTGAACTATTGGTAATAATTATGAGAAGTTTGCAAAAGCCCGAATACTCCCTGCAAATAATTCTGAGCAGATCCCAGAAAGAGATCCTGGGTGTTCTGTTTGTTGAGGCACTTCTATGTATTTTGTGCACTGAAGTTTAAATTCAATTGGTCCAAAGCTAAACTGAGTTTTCCTACCTTCAGTGACAAAGCTGTAGTCCCTGGACCGGTCAGAGATTGTGTTTGGACTCGTGCTGATGGACGAGCAGCTGTTGATCCTTAGCCGGCTCGTAGTAGGACTCATGCTCTGATTGGACCCACTGCTGTTGGTGTCTGCACTGAGAGAAACCCTGGGTAGGTTCATCGACACCCTCTCCAAAACTAAGGTTACCACCTAAAAAAGAGGAGGACAGACAAGAACGTGATCGGGAGGAATGCAAACAAGAGATAAAAGCGCTACTAAGGAGAGGGAGTGGACCAGAAAAGGTCTCTGTTGGGAAGAATGGAAATAGATGGTTGCAGCAGAATAGTATAAGAGATACGTTTGAGCAATAAAGGAAGCAGTCATGCTAGAGGCTCTGTAAAGCTTTGAGTTAAGTACCTACATCAGCATGCTAAGATGCTTACAATGACAATGCAAACATGTGTAGCAGGTATGTTTGTTAACCATCTTAGTTTAGCATGTTAGCATGCTAACATTTGCAAAATAGCATTTAGTGAATGCTGTGTCTCAAATCAGAAACTTCTGTACTTATATTTGCTATTTCAAGTGTGTGAGTGCATCGACCCTGAGAAGTATGGCAAAAAGTAGTGCACTATGAGCCGCCAGATGGTGCAACATTCAAAAGATTGAGTGTGGAATATTGTACAGGTCCCATCTATGGATGTATTAAGAGACCTGGATACAGCATTGGAGGCGGGGCCCTGTTTATTCTTATGAAAGTTGCTCAGTGGCACATGGTGCCAAAAATGGCCAGATCAAATCCCGATAGTGAAACGAGTAATTTCATGGCGGTTGTGATGCTCAAAAAAATGCCCACTAGGGCTGCTCGATTAAGGAAAAAATCATAATCACAATTATTTTGGTCAAAATTGAAATGCATGTGAAGACAAAATAACATCTCCAGCCATCCGTGACCAAAAATCATTTACCCTCGATTTAATTAATTTTGAAATCGTTTGCCCTCAAAATCGTAATCACGATCACCAGATGATTAATTGCACAGCCTTAGTATCCACTGATTCACAGACATCTCTTTCCAAATTTTAATCTATGGGAAAAAGTCTTTTTGGCACATGACATCACGTGACGGGCTCAGTACTTGTAATTCCACAGTTTGGCCACTATAAAATTGGCCTCAAAGCCCAGCATACATCCTGGTCCCCCGCTTAATGGTCGCTGTCATGCCTATGTAGTGGACCACATGTCAAACTTGTAAAATGTTGACCGTCTAGCGGTACATGTGTATTTTTCACTACCACTACCACTTGTCAGATATAAGCCACCATTTTCTTTACTGTGTTAGGCCTAAACCTGTAATAATTTGGTACTGCAAACGATAACACAAATGCTAACATTAGCTTGCTAGCGGTGCATTTTATCATCAGACAATGACTTTACATGTGTTGTGGCGTACGCTATATGGCCTGTCAGCGTAGTTAACATTTATTGTTTATTAATGTTCAACTGTCATCTTCAGTGTCGAAGATTTTAATATTAGATTTGTTGTCAGTTGCTTGACAAGTTGTACATTTTCACAAAATGTGGCAGCTATCATGAACTCAATAGATCAACTGGTAATGGAGCCGGTCACTATCAGCTACAGACATTAATAGATATAGAAACGTGCAGTGAAAGTTTCTTCATATTCATTACAATCAGTAAATAGATAAATAACTCAATATGGAAGAAGTCAATTGAGCAAACAAGCAGATGTAGCAGGCATATATTTTGTATTGTATTATATTTTTACAATCGTTCGTCAAATGTTGATAATGCTCTGTCTGCTTGCAATTCGCCAAGCAGAAGAAGAAAAGCTGTCTAATCTTGCGATTGTCATTTCCAGTAAGTGAGCCACGGTCATGGCTAATTTGAGGCAACACTACTATGTCAAAATTTGGGCACTATGAAAGTTAGTACATTGTGTACACACTCTAGTACATGTAAGTGTACTAATGGAAGTATCTAATTTGAGACACTGCATCAAAGTACAGCTGGAACCAAGTATTGGACAATTACAAATCCGACCTGATAAAAAGAGTACAGCTGAAGGGATCGCCAAAATGATTACAATTTATCCTGTTGGGACATAAATGTGTGTATCATATTTTGTGATAATGCATCCAGTAGTTGTTATAAAATATCAACACCATGGTGGCACTAGTGGAAAAGTTGGGGCATCATTCGTCATGAGGTTTCATTCTCTACAAACCATGAAGGTGTGTTCAATATTTTGTGCCAGGCCATCTTGTAGATAATGATCATCATCATCATCATCATCATCAGTGTATATGTCATCACTGGTCTCTGATGGTCCTCTCACACTGACATAATACAACATCAGTCACAAGTCATCCATTACCTCTCTTGTTTTACTCAGACACTCCACAGCCTGCTGGTAGGTGAAGCCCTGGAAGTTAATCCCATCCACCTCCAACACTCTGTCACCTGTAACACAGAAAGTTTGGAACAAGTAAACAAATAAATTGATTAGATTTCCCTCCTCTGATTGTTTCAGCTCTTTACATTGCTGCATCAGATCCTTGTGTTGGGTTTTATTTCTGGATTTTAGTATCATTCTTGCTCTACTGAAAGCATCAGCTAAATGCCATAATACACACACACACACACACACACACACACACACACCAAATTTCCCAGTCTTAATGAGTGTTGAATATTAGTGACACGGTGTTAAACGGAGTGTTGTTTGTCCACTCGGGGAGCTGTTATGGCTCTGGGGAAAGATGCTCAAAAATAAATCTAAAGTGTTGAATTTAATTATTTGCTGTAGGCTCTCATTTCCTTCAGTCCAAAAAAGCAATTAAGATAACATAACATAATGTCTACCCTACATTGTTTAGCTTCCTGTTTTTTTTAGTTACCAGCCGTGACAACGTTGTGACAGCTGGTATTGTTTTCACTTTGTGAGTGTGTGTGTCTGTGTGTGTGTGTGTGTGTGTGTGTGTGTGTGTGTGTGTGTGTGTGTCATCATGGTAAAATGTGGTCCTGGTGACACTTCCTGGAGCAAACACTCTCACAGAAGCTGATGTGAGTATTTTGCCAATATATGTCTGTCTGTCTGATTTTTCAACATGACAGCATCACAACTGTGCAAGATGTTATCATGAAACTTTACAGCTGTGTAGTTGAGCTCAAATTGAAGGCTGAGTTCAAAGATGGGTGTGGCCTTAGCAAGGGGGCTGGAAGTAGGGAGTTAGGCAGTGGGTAAGTGGCCACTGGTCCCTCCAATTTACACCCCTGGCCCACATTCGTTCTAAGTTGCGGACTGCAGTGTTACGGATGGAGTGATCCCACCGCAAGATGGCCTTTATTTACAGTTTCATCTGAGTGTAATGTGTAATATGCTTCTCATTATTGGTACTGTATGCCTGTTAGTTGCAATTGTTTTCCTTGGTCCATTGGAAGAATAACTGAGGTTTTATATGAACAACACGTATATCTTTTTTCAATTTTAGAGGGATGGGTTATAAACATGCAGCTCAATGATTCTGTGCTCAGGATGTCTAACTGTCAAATTCAGAAAGTGCTAAGGACTCTGTGCTAAGGTTTTTGTAAGTCTGCGGCAAATCTGCAGATTTATCATGTTTTAAGAACTCAATAAATGGTGACACTGGAGAAACTTCAGATGTCCGTAAGCAGGTCAAACATTATCAAACCAGTTTGAGAAGATTCTCCACAAGTGCATAAGGTCTTAACATTGTTGGATTTGATATTTGACAGTCATACCTGAATGTATACGTCCGTCTCTCTCGGCAGCCCCTCCTGGAACAAGGCTTCTGATGTAGATTCCTCCATTACGAAGGTTAGTGTTGACACCACCCTGAAGGATTAATGATGAAACTTTCATTCAGGACATATCTCTGATAAACTGATGAGTAGGAGGGAAAGGAGTGTACAAAGACATAGTTTCACTTATGGTTGTTATTTTGCTATTTGTAGCCGCTCAGTTCATAGCTGTAGTCATCAGTGTGAGTAAGGTCACGTGGACCAACATCTCTCTGACCCGATTTACACTTGATTTTAAAATGTGACTTGGGTGATCTGATCATGGGTGGACAGCACTAAATACATGGGTCAAAAAACACCAAGATGCACTGTGATCTGATCACTCAAACCAACTTCTGAGGTGGTCTGGGATGCATTTGACCACATATGAACACTAATGCACACTGATGTCCTCCTGACAAGGACTACGTCATCAATGCAAGACATGCTAGTTGTTTTGGTGAGAGCCAATAATGCTCTATAACTTGCCCATTTTACAATGAGTTGGACAAAGTGTTGTGTGACAATCCATTGTTTTGCCCTATGGAGGGAGACGTGTTGGATTCTGCTTACAGTGATATCTCCAGCTGTACCAAAACAACTACCAATGTACCTGACAAGAATGTGGATGTTATAACTGAGCACAGGCCATTTGATCTTCTAGCGGAGTGGTTCCCAACTGGTCCAGTCACTGGGTCCAGATTTCCTCTAAGTCATTAGTTCGAGGTCCTACAGTTTAATGCATTCAGCATCATACTTGCATTTGGCCAAACCATTGAATTAGTTTGCTGTCTCTATCAAATAGTCACTCACTGTACAGCAGAAAATGGCACTTCAAAATAAAAGCCCTGTGCTTGAAATTTACTGCACTTAAAAATAAAGTGTGTTTTTTTACAAATTTGAGGCATTTGCGGTCCATTCAGAATGGGCCCGCGACACACCAGTTCGGAACCACTGCTCTAGCGTAATGACGTACGTAGTAACAAAATCTGAACACAACTGTTCAGCTGGTGTCTCAGCTTTCTACTTGTGTTCAGATCATCGAAACACATTTTAAGACCAAGTGTAAACAAGGTCTCTGTAATCCTGTCAGATGTTAATCAGATTGCGTAGCACAGACTTGACCCACTGCTAGAGATCAGTTGCTGCACTAATTACTCTGACTGACTGTTCATTCTTGATGTTTATATAGGAAACACAAAGTTGTACAGTGGCCCTGGTTCTCAATGCACTGCCACTTCAAATAACATATGCTAATACAAGGTAAGCAAAAGAAAAAACATCTTTCTCTGCACCATTTTACATGTTATCCTCACCAGTCCTTGGACATATACTGATATAACATTTAAGCCCAGACTTCTTCTCTACCATTCACAGCAACTCTTTCAAAATATTTCATGAACTTACAGAGATGCTGATGCCCAGACTTCCTGATATCTTTCTGAGCTCCACGGTGATCTCCTCTGGCCTGTCCTGAAACCAACACAGACACAAACAAATCACTTCAGTCCAGATTTGTACAGATACAAGTACAAAATCATCATCACTACAAACAACATGTAGGAAGCACAGTTAGCTGCTTGTATTGCTAACATTAATTCTGGCATCCTAAATGTGGTCTTAAATGTTGTAGATTTCTTATTGACCCTTTAAATGATTCTAAATAAAGATACTGCCACAAAAACACCAAACCATCACCATGATTCTACCTGTGTACTGAGGATTCGTACTTCTCGGGGAACGTGTAGCCTGTTGCCGGTCTTTGGCGTCATCATGACCGGCATAATGTCATCCAAGCTGTAGTCTCCTGATCGACTGTCTGTCATCAGTGTAGTGTTGCACTCATTATTCCTCAACACAGAAGAGCGCACACTGTTTGGACTCAGGCCCACTGTGGATACAAACAACAAGGTCAGTCCTCCATATAATTAAGTATAAGATTTTGTAAATGGTGCCAAGTTTTTAGACTGTCCAATAAGCACTTCTGACGGAGTATACAGGCCCCTAAGAAGCTAGAGCCAATAGTTAGTTAGCTTAGCTTAGCTTAGCTTAGCACAAAGATTGAACATAAGGGGGAAGAGCTCGTTGTCCATGTTTTTGTGCAGTTAAAAAAAAAAAGCATGTAAACTAATAAAATTTGGAGGTGTTTTCAGGTGTATTTTGTTGTCTTTAGATTGAGCCAGGGTAACTGTTTTCCCCAGTTTCTAGTTTTTACGCTAAGCCAAGCTAATGGCTGCTGTCAGTAGCATTTGACATACACAAACACAAGAGTGGTGTCAGTCTTCTCATAGAGTTGTTGGCAAGAAAGTAAATTTAACCCTATGGGCCCGAACGACACATAGTGCGTCCAAATTCACACCTGTTCTTCTCTATTGATTTTCTCCGCGACCGTGCGTGATAGCGAGAAGCCACACATATCACGTGAAACAGCGGAATTGTAGCTTTCCGACAAGGCCAAGCACTTGTCGGTAATCAAATGTTTTCATAGCAAAAAAAAAAGATAAATCTACACTAAAATTATGTATAACAGAGCTTTCATACAGCTTTGCACACACATTACTCTTGGATGGATTACTCACGAATGCAGGCTCACACAGAAATGCCATGCATATCACATGAAAGCGCAGGACCAGAGCTTTCCAGTGATACCACACACATTATTGTGCTGTCATCCCATCATGCTATAAATCCAGATTAATTGTCTACAAAACAAAAACCTGACAAATTTCTTTACAACCCATTATACAGATCTTGTTATCAGTCACTTCATATAGTGAGGAATATCGTATCTTACCACGTCTTAGGCTTGCGTGTGTTTCTCCCTGTCTATCCACATTTGTAGTCCAGCTTTCAAGATGCAAATATCTCCATATTGGCCAGTTGACACTCCATCAAACTTTGTATGACAAGACCAGCGAACTTCACCTTTGCGCACCCAGACAACCGTAGCCTAATTATACATGCATGACAGGGTCATATTCACCATATACACTGAGGGGGACATGTGTCCCCCCCCAGTGCCCAAAATGCCCCCACAATATATAACTGAAACTGAGAAACAACAACAAACTTTGTTTACTGCAAACAAAGTGGCAAATATTATCTTGGAGGACATCATTGCACTTGGTTGACTATTTTTCTATGATCTTAGATGTTAATATTGCATGTTTCTTTCAGATAAAACACATTTTTGACTTGTGAATGAGTCAATGGAATTTCTTGCAATAATGAAAAAATACTGGCAATTATATCCGCCTGGCACAAACCACATGTTTTGGACAGCTGTGAAGTGACAGAATGTCCCAGCATCATGGTTCTTATATTGCCAGATTCCAGAGAGTCTCCCCTCTTCATATATGGCAGAATATGTCTTCTTCCAACTTGCTATGGTGAGATACATGTAAAAATGTAAGAATTTAGTCACGTGGATTTGTTTTTTTCATTGATATAAAAATTAATATAAGATACAGGCACATAGAAGGACATGTAATGATGGCAAATCTGGTTCGCCCAGATTGTCCTGAAAAAAAACCCAAGATATAGCATGTGTATGTAGCCTTTATAATGACTGTGATATGAGCTTAGAAGTAAAGGCAGTAAAAATACCCCAAAAACGCCTAGGGCCCATAGGGTTAAAGGCAGATGCTATTTGCACCCAGGTTTCTGTCGCCAACAATGCTATTTACACCTAGGGTGAAAATAGCCAATGTGGCTCTGTACACCCAGGTGCATATTCCTGAATGTCCTGGCACTGAAATATGACATTAACGCGAACGGGTCACAGTGTGCATTCAGCAGCTTTATACTAGCTTTATACTTTAAACTCAAACAGGTCTTTCCTGTGTGAAAGTTCCATGCTTAACCCACTCAAACACCACATCTTTCTACCGCTGTGGTCTGTGTCCCTCTTTATACTGCATCACCTGACTCTCTGGCAGTACATTTCTGAGTTTATTCTCGTAAATAAATCACTTTCATCTCAGAGAATATCTGAGATTAACTCGTAGTAGCCCTAACCACCACCTCTTTGTCTTAATCCTAACCACTTCTGACCTTGACGTGTCAGTGTGACGAGTAAGCTATTAGCCAATCACCACACATTGGGATCAGAGACAGGTTGTAGGGATCGATGTAAGTAGCCACATAGCTGCAGTGTGACTATTCTCCCCAATATTAAATCTAATGTGGAAACCCTGAATAACTCAATTTATTTATTTAATATAAGCAAAATCATTGTGACACATGCCGTTTTAATATTTAAAATGTAATGAAATGATATATAGACAGAACTCTGTCCTAACACGTACTGATATTACTGATAGAATATAATGTGTTAAACATCTGAAGGGTCTGAAGCTTTATACTGTACGATGAGAGGTGGAGGATGGATTTGTTTACACCCTTGAGAGCAAGATGAGTCAACAAAAACTGACATTTTGGCACGAAGATAAACAAGTAGGATGATGATGTAAAAATACACCAACAGTTTGACATATTATTATATACAGCAATAGAGCTACACAATGCATGCAGGGATGCATGCTGAAACCAGAAAAGGCACTATGCAGCACAAAGAAGAGAAAGGAAATCTCATTTTTACATGTTAGTTATTCAGAACAGGTGCATCAGTGGAACAGGCTAATGACTTAATCACCAACGTTACACGCACACATAGGAGGGCAAGGGTCAAAGCCCCAGCAATGTAACACACATACAGTCACCACACACACACACACAGAGCACCTTTTGGCTGTGAGATAATGAGCTGCACCTCCTCAGGGCTGCTCTGCATGACCTCCGCTGCCTCGCTGAAGGTGACGCCCTCCAGGCTGATGTGGTTTAGAGAGATCAGACGACCACCTGCAGGCAAAGGTCACAGTGAAATGGTGCGGGTGTCCAGTAACAATGGAGTTTGAAGACCACCCCACCACCTGTGAACTAATACGTGACCCCAAAAGCCTGTGACTGATTCCCACAGACACCTCCCATCCCCTCTCTGTCCTCCTTTGCACTTTCTGGCCACACATCCCCTGCATCCATTTTGTTAAAACAGAGGAATAAAACATCTACCACCAGGCAACTGGACATATATGAGGAGTCTGCACCAAAGTGGGGTGTCCACTGTTTGAATTGGAGGTGTTTTAAAGGGGGGAAACTAATTAACTGAGGAAGTGACGAGTGCAAAGTTTGCTTTCTAAATGGGAAAGCAAAGAGTCACAAACAGTCAAAGGTGGAACTTCAGCAATAGGAAGTAAAAGTGTCCGCGTGATTCTCTACCTGGTCGGATGCGTCCATCCTTATCAGCAGGTCCACCAGGCACAATGGAAGCAACAAAGATGCCCAAGTCATAATGCCCCACAGTGTCCTCTCCCACTATCACTACACCTGTATGAACACAAACCACAGTGTGAAGCATTTCTTCCTATCAGCTTTGTTCTCCACATACCCTCAAAGTCAACCAGTTACAGTGGCCTAAATGTGCACCATAATGTACTAAAATTAAAGGGATGACATTAGAAAAAGCAATTGTAACATGGCATCCTGAGCATGCTGTAGTGGTAGACATAGGAAAAGAGCCTGCAATAGTTTAAAATAAAATTTAAAAAAACATTAAAAACTAAAGCTGTCTTGTGATTGGATCACTCCAGCTGTGATACAGTGATCTGCGACTTAAATCCTAACTACACAGATGCAGATATTTTTTAGGAATTGATATTTTCCCCCGTGTTTTGGCCTCTTGTCCACATGTGAGTGAGTTTTAGGTCACCAAAATGAAGATTTTTTGTTAAAAACGCCTTCTAAGGTGTAGATTTTTAAAAACTGCGGTCGCTGTTTATCTGTGTGGACATGTCAAACGGAGCATTTGAGAACAATGATGTAATCAAGCATGCCCATTGCCGATTGTGCAATGAGGATACACTAGAAACAACACAAACAATGGTGGAATATCAGTTTGTTTACATTTTGTATACTTAGTATTACTGCATCACTTAACAGATGAACAGAGCTGTCTGCTGCACCCAGTGTTTTTGCTTCACCTCAGCATCCACAGTTTAAAGTCTGCTAGAAATGATGGTTTTGGATCAAGTCCGGTTAAACCAGCAGATGGTGCGACACCATCAGAGTGAGGCAGAGCGAAATTGTTGTTGATGAAGAATGGAAGAAAAAATTTAGCATGTCCAGAGCATCACTTGTATGTTTGGGTGACCTCCTTCATCCTTATTTCAAAAGGGAATCAACAGTGATGTCATCTCCAGTAGGTGTTTTGAAAAAAGTAATGCTAGCCTGTACAGTTCACTACTGTTGTGATGAGAGGAGACTGCTGAGGAAAGCTAACGCCAGTTAGTGTTTGGAGTCGTTTTGCGCTCTAATGTGGACAAAATTATCTTTTAAAACAAAGGGTAAAAATATTCGTTTTCAAAAATATCTGTGCGCATGTAGACAGAGTCATTAAATGAATATTGACCCGGGACGTAAAGTTGGCAGGCCAGTGGCCCCTTCCCTACTTCCTACCCCCCTACTTCCAGTGGCCTTGCACGGATAATGCCCATTTTGCACATTTTCACCTTCATTGTGATCTGTACTACACACATGTTATGTGATTGTATTTTGCATAGCTGTGACGCCCTCGCTGTGTCTACAGACAGACAGACAGACATATGAACACCTGGAAACGTACTCAGCCTTTTTCTGTGGTAGTTCCTGCTACAATAGGTGTCCCAAAGATAGTTTTTCCATGCTGACACACGCACACACATTATCACAAGGTGAAATCAATACCAGTCCCCCTGCTGCAGTTGGTAACATTGTTCTGTGTATTAAAGTGTGATCAGCTTACCCAGGCCAAGCTTTGGGTCTTTCTTTAAGGTAACACATATGACTTCTCTCTCTGACGACGACCCCAGTTTTGTTGGAGTCTCTGTAAGACAGAAAGCAGAATAACACATAAACCTTTACTTAAAAAGTAAACTTCCTAAAATGATGCAGCCATCCATCATTCATTCATATTTAATCAAAATCACAATGTGGTATAGCTGTGACATTTTCAAAGTGCATCATCCCACAACTATTGTCAACATTGAATTATTCATGAAACAAAATCACATCAGTGAGGAAATAAGAAAATGTGATGACCACAAACAGTTCAGCTGCTGTCAACTTTTTTCTGACTTTTAACCCAAAGTAAACCCAGTTCCCGTTGTCTCTCAGCTCCATAGGCAATAGAAGTTGCAGTGACTGTGCTGATGGTGTTGCTTGTTTGAAGACCATCAGTTAGAATGAGCAGTACACTTGGTCATACCTCTGGCTGCTGGGGAGGTAGACGGTGCCTCAGATCCGCTCCTCGGAGAGCAGGCTGGGGAACGCATCCCAGTGCTGCTGCGCTGACTGCTGGAGCAGGTACTACAGAAAAAACAATGTGTTAATTGTGAGAGTGAGAAATAAGCAGAAGAACTAATATTAGCCTGAGCTGCCGGATGAATACATACCTCTGCTCATGGAGGCGCTGCTGTTTGATGCGGGCCTCGATCTTGGCTGCGACATCATAACACAGCTTGTTTAGGGACTCATCCTGAGGTGTGGTCAAACCGCTGTCATCCTGTGGCGTCTCTGAACAGGAGAAGGACTTGCGCCGGCTGCTCTGAGAGCGACACACTGCCGCATACTGCACGATGTTCTCCTCTGGAGGCAAATGCAAAGAAATATGGAGGAGTTGGGAATAGACCACAAGAGAGTTTTATCTCTTCAGTAATGTTTTCTGAAGATCCACAGAAAAGTGCAACAAATCTTGGTGAGTTCTACAATTCAAAAAGCCAGCTTTGGCTATCGTCATGGTGCAGTAACTGACCTGAGACCAGGTTGTGGCTGAGCTGGCGAGAGTTCATCTCATTGTTGAACTTGTGTTGGGCTGAGCAGAGGTCACACAGATATTTGGCTATCTTCGATCTCTCTGTGATGAAGGTGTACTTCTTCTTGCTGCCCCGGCATTCTATTACAAATTTACGCCTCTGCAAAAACATGAAGGAAAGGTTTTACACAGAAAAATAACAAAACATCACTATCAACCACATTTTTACTTTAGCAGCAGTCTTACAACCCAGCGGCTATTGGTCTGACAGCGAATCAGCCTCTAGGGATATTGGTCAATACGTTGGGGGTTTGCATAAGAGATATCCAGATAATGGATCCGTGTGCCAGTCATTAGCCCTTTTTACACTGCCTCTTCAAGGTGGGAATTTCACACTGTTATGCCGCCTCCCTGTTCTGTATAAAAGGTACAATCACAGAATGGAGAGACAGAGTTGTCTCGCCTTTAAGGCGGCATCGGAGGTAGAAACAGCCCCAGAATGATGTCTGTATGAAAGGAGCAGCCAGCAGGACAGGATCATGGGCGGCCCAAGTGTCACGTTTGGTAATGTGTTATAAGTGTGACCCACTGTGGGAGGTTTGAAAAGTAGCTGATGGCAGTTAGCACCTAACTCAAAGAAGAAGAACAGTAGCTGAAAATGGCTGCATATTGGGAAACCAATGAGGCCCAGGAGCTCCTTATCCTCCAAGCAGAGGGTCAGATAAGCCACCATATAAGATAGACGGTCAATGATTGTTACTGCCATGTTAATGCAATGGTTATTGTTTATAAAGTGCTACCAACGCATATGTTATATGTCACACTAGAGGCAGACATGTTACATGTTAAATGTCACGCCCGTCATACCTCTCTTATTCCTGGCATGCCAGCATGCTGTCTAAAATAACACGCAGGAGCTGCTCAATGCCACCGTTGTTTGGTTGTGTGTAAAAATGCAAAGGCAGCATAAAGAAGGGACTTTGTAGCGGCTCTATAGCAAAATCTCTGTGTAAAAAGGGCTATTGATTACAGTTCAATTAATAACTTGAGATGCAAAATATACATAGAGTCATGACGCTTTATAATCAGATATCTGCATGAAATACAGATACATTTAAAAAGGCTAATAGCTAAATCTTCATCAGATGATAGCCAGTTCCAAGATTGCATTTCAGCCAATGAGTTCCACCTCTTTGCTCTCAAACTCAAAGCTCACTCAAACATGATTGGTCAATATTTTCTTGGACTACAAATGGACTACAAACAAAAACTAGAATGCTTCCAATACCAAAGTCTTGTCTTGTCTGTTGCCTACAGATTCTACATTCATATGCAGCTACCTGTCTATAGAAACTGTTTTGGCAGTAATTTGAATTTCACATAGTAAGAGGGAATTAAATGATAAAATGATCACTCCGCTCACATTAGAGGAGATTGTTGCTGTTTCTCTCCAATAGAAAGTCTGACTGGTGGATCGGCAGCCATCTTTAACCTCGTACACAATGATTCCTTTGGCACAAACCCCGAGGATGATCTCTCCTTCTATGGGCTTTTTCTCACGCATCACACGGTGGAACAACACGCCATATTCAGGCAACTGCTGACAAACCTAAAGGGACAAATGTAGACTGTGCTTCATATGATATTAACGGTAGTTATAGTTGTGCCACTAGTCTAGATCTTAATTTTCTTTATCAAATTTGACTATTTTGCCACCTTAAGGAACTCAAGTTCTGATTCGTCGGTGAGCATCTGAGCGTTGTCGGTGTGAAGTCGGAGCAGCTCCTCCTGAATGTAAGGCAAGGCACGTTTCTCCATCACGCTCTTGGAAACATACTGGTCAGGGCGGTAGTAGTTCCTACCGTACACCTTAACACAACAGAACAAAACCTTTTATTGCTAAAATCTTAACTGAAGCATTATAATTACTTTCCAGTATTAATACCTTACCATTTACCATTGATATGACAAAAAACAATGCTATGACATAGTTAAAAAAATCTATATGTGGCTACTTGTTGATGTATTCATTATAATTTTAAAAGGGCTCCTTTGAATTTATTGTAACATGTCTTATTGAAATTTGTGGTGCAAAACCTCAGGCATGCAGTCTCCACACTCTGTCTGCAGGGCCAGAGCTCCGAGGTACAGAGCAGTCTCCTCGTGGCAGGACAGTCTGTCCTCTAAAAGATCTCTCCTAAGCTGGAGGTAATACTGGTGGCGGGTCTGTTTGTGCCTGATAAAGAAGACAACATACATTTCAAGGATTCAACTTTAAGAGACACATTTTATGGCTTTTTTTGTATTAACACAAGAAAGAAAAATACTTACAAAAGAGAAATGTCATTGACAAAGAATTTGACCCTGAAGAAAAGGACAAAGGTGGTTGTAGGCACTTTCTTCCAGCTATCTGGAGCAACTTTGGAAATCTTGGTGTCATTGTCCACAAAGAAGAATTCATTATCTGACCAGAGAATAGAAAAAAGAACAAAGACTATGAGTTGACAGAAATAAAGTATAACCTCTTATCTACCTACACCACACAAAGTCCCATATAACAAGCTTTTACTGTGTGCATGTTTCCCCACATCAGCACGTTACATTGCTTGAATAAATGGCCTCGGAATGCTCTAGTGCTCAGATAAAATACTTCAAATATGCTTTGTGTCAAAGCAGCCTAAACCTCTTTACCGTCAAAATAAGCAAGGCCAAAGTAGAAATGTTCCACCAGGTTGGAGTGAGCCACAATCATGTCAAAGACGTCCCCTCCTCTGGATTTCACCTCACACTTGACCAGGATGCTCTGACCGTTTGGCATCAGCACACTCAGCTCTCTCTGAGTGGTTGGAGATTTCCCTTTTTTGGACTGCAAGAAGGAGAAAATAATTTAGAGCACGGAATTAAAAAAAAATAAACAATCAGACGGTTGGCAAGTATGTTACAAATGTATGTTATGTGTGTTAAGTATGTTATGTGACAAATTTCCCATACAGGTGCAGAGTAATGCTTTATTCTACATGTACAAAGGATAGTGTAAGTAAGAGATAATGCCCTTGAAGGTGTTTATCACTTCTTAACAGCCGACGTGGAGGTGTGAACTGTCTGAGGCCATTAAAGAGTGATAATGGACACCTCAAAGGGTGCTTGTACAATGGTCACTCACCAAAGAAATAAAACATAAGAATATTCATTCATATTTTTATGCTTTAAGCTGTCAAAATCCAAATTCACAAGTCATAACTCAGTGTCCTTAGCAACACCTAAGGGTTTACCTAATACCTGGAACAATCCTTGCCACCCCATAAGGTTCTTATGTAACGGAAACGTTATTCACTACCCCAGTTAACAGGACAAGCCTTAGATATGACCTAACAACAGGAGATATAGTCTATCCAGCTTATGGAACCCTTTGGCCCAGCTATTAGCTAGAAAGCTACTGTTACGCTAACAAGATTCAAAGTCAATAACATTGCATATAGTTGAGAAACAGTGAATATAATTTGACAGTAGCCAGCGCATTAATTTAGAACAGTGACAGTTTCACTGAAACTACTTAGTCGGTGTCCATTATCAGTTTTTAACGGACACCCTGCAGCCAATCAGAATCAAGTATTCACCCAAACCATAGTATAACAGGGATTAATTGACAACAGGGAAGCCAGAACCCTCCATGGAGTCCATTACTGCCTCATTATGGACACCTTGAAGGGCATTATGCACACGTATATACCATGGTAATTTGCCAAAGATAAAAACAATCAAGACCATCCATTTATATTTTCATGCTTTTGCAACTCTATCTCATGAGGTTCTTATGCAATGGAAACATTCACTACTACAGCTGGCCAGAAAGCTAATGCTAGCAAGTGTCAAAGTCAATAACATTGTGTATGTTTGACAAACTGTAGAATTTGACAGTATGTTTATCAATAAGACTACGTTATTGTCCTCAATCAATATCAAGTTTTTCACAATTGAATGATTAAATATTAGCTTGTTAACCTGTTGCAATGAATTAAGAATGAGACTTTGACTATGTTCCTGTTGCTATGGTTACTCATTTTATACTGACTCATACTATGAAGCCAGTGCATTAATATAGAACGGTAAACAGACAGTTTTACTGGAACTACTTGGTGGTGTTAATTATCAGGAATTAATGGACACCCTGCAGCCAATCAGAATCAAGTATTCAGAAGGACCATGGTATAAGTGACTGTGTGAACAAAGTTCAGAAGTTTCATGAGGCAAAGATTAGGCACGTATCTATGCAACTCCACATGTTTACTGATGGCTACAAGACCAGGTGTGTTACTATAGACTGCTATATAAAGATGGACAACATGACAACTCACTAAAAGTGAAGCCGAAACATTTTGATCGCCACCTGGTAGCTGTTTGCAGTATGGGTCATAAAGCCATCTCCCTCCATGTTAGCAGATTGGATATGTGAAGGGATATACTAAACACTCGAAGGACGCGTCAAATAAACTTTTCCCAAAGATGGTTTCTGTCATTTTAGGTAGTTCGTCACCAGTGCAAGATGGCAGCATCCGGTTTCATATTTGTACAGTGGGGATAAGTGGAAACGTGTCGTCCATCTCTGCATACAGTTTATGGGTGTGACCCTTCAAACTACTGTTAATCTCTTCAAACCCTCCCAATGACAGGATCTAATTTACTTTTTCAAGAACTCACCACGATGGATCCAGGCAACTCCAAGACAACCAGTGGCTCATCTAACATTCTAATAAATTCAGGTCCCATGTCCTGCAACAGAGAACATGGCAAAACACAATATACTGTCAACTTGCCCCATCACAAGATATTATGTTTTCATTGTATTATTATATTATGTAACATGATGATATAATATTCTAGCCCACCTTCAGTTTCTTGTCATTCAGACTCATTGTGGAATCAAACTGAGCGAGGGATCTTGAGTTGGAGTTTCTATTACCGTCCATGTACGGACTACAGGGGCTGCGGTTCAGATGCTGCCAGCTGCCGTAACTCTCCCTGTGCCGACCTCCCGAGGGAACCCTGGAGGGAAAATGAGTTTTCCATTCTGTGTCTGATGGGAGGCGAGATCTGTCATTCATGACACCACCGCTCAGACATCACACATCTCATTTTATTCTCCTCTGGGGTATTTGTCTTCGAAGCACTGTCTTCGTCATTTTCCTCATTGTTTTTAACATTTAAGCAATATATCAAACTTTACTTGAATTTGGTTGAATTTGAAGTAAACAGCATATGTTCTCACTGTGTCTTCTATGTGCTTGTACTTGTAAATGGGTTTGAAAACATCTGTTACAAGGTGTGTAAAATATGTTTGGACACAAACTTCATACCTTGTGGGCTCGCATGGATAACATGCTCCGGAGAACGTTCTAGAAATCTTCTTCCTTAGCGCCCATGTTGAGTTACTAATAGAACCTCCTGAAAAACAAATTGGTATACAATACTTACATTATGTCCACAGTACAGTCTTACAGCTTTCACTTTTGGCATGGTAAATGTAAAAAAGAAGTCTTTGTATGTTTTTTGCTGAGAGGTGGATGAGAATATTGACACCACCCTCATGTTTATACGCTAAATATGAAGCTATAACCAGCAGTTGCTTTCTCTTAGTGTAGCCTAGATAATAGAAGGCGAGAACAGCTAGTCTGGCTCTTTTAAAAGATGAAGAAATTAACATGTCTAGCCAATAAATAAATAAATAAATAAATATGTATGATTTAGCAAGGTTGTGCTGGTAAGTGGTAGGCTAGCCGTTTCCCCTGTGAAGCAACAGCAAGCAGCAGTCACTTATCTCATCTTAGCTAAGCTTAACTTAGCATGGCTTGGCTTACCTTATCTTAGTGTATCTTAGCGTATCTTAGCTTAACTTAGCTTGGCTTGGCTTATCTTAGCTTAGCTTATCTTACTGTAGCTTATCTTAGCTTAACTTAGCTTGGCTTATTGGTTTATTTTATTTTAGCGTAGCTTAGCTTAGCTTAGTATAACTTAGCTTGGCTTGGCTTGGCTTAGCTTATTTTACTGTAGCTTATCTTAGCTTAACTTAGCTTGGCTTATTGTCTTATTTTAGCTTAGCTTAGCTTAGTATAACTTAGATTGGCTTGGCTTATCTTATTGTAGCGTATCTTAGCTTAATTTAGCCTGGCTTGGCTTAGTTTATCTTACTGTAGCTTAGCTTAGTTTAGCTTAACTTAGCTTGGCTTGGCTTAGCTTATTTTAGCATAGCTTAGCTTAGCTTAACTTACTTTAGCTTAGTTTAGCTTGACTTAGCTTATTTTATTTAAAAGCACATTCCCCGTGTAACTTACAGCCCTGTCAGTCCTTCTGACTTGGTGCAGCAAGAAACATCAGACTGATAGTAAATAAGCAGATACACCGCACACAAGAGGGCTGAATTCAGGCTCAGGTTGAAGCCATAGGCGAATAGGTTGTTTGTAACATTTCAAATGAAGACTAAATCAAAAGAAGCATTTCAGCCCTCTTGTGTGCAATGTATCTGCTTATTTAGCTTATCTTAGCTTTGCTTAGTGCGATGACTAGTAATGGTGAAACCTTCCAGCACCTCTAAAGCTCATTAGTGATATAAAAAAAAGTAAATTTGAAAAAGTAAATATAATGTCTTCATTATTAAGACATTATATTTTAGTATAAAAAATGGAAGTGCTAAATTGTGGTTTATGAGGGATTATGTGCCTCACTGTTTCCTGTACAGATTAAATAAAGAAGGTATACAGTAATGTGATAATGAGATTTAGTGATGCTTGAGAGACAGATAATTACCTTTGAACAGGGCCAGGCTAGCTGTTTACCCCTGCTTCCACTCTTGGCTCTGTCCATATGCAGGCATGCGACCAGGCCATTGTTTTGCAAGTCACAAATAAGTCTCAAATCTTTGCACTCAAGTCCCAGGTCAAGACTGATGAGTCCCAAGTCCAAAAAGTCCATCTGTATTTTCTGACCTGCATGTTTTGCATAGCACAAATAGTTTTTTGTTGACCACCGCATAGTTTTTATATGTGAATGAATTAAGTGTCAACTTGCTGGTAATGAATAGCCAAGCATTAATATTAGATGATTTAGCAAGTAAAGGGAAATGAATTGATTCATGGCACACTTTATAAATAACATACTTTTCAATCTTTGGGTTGGAGAAAGTATCAAATATTTTCTAGTTACAAGGCCCAAATCAATTTAAAGTCATAGATCATTGCTGTTAAATAAATCAAGTTGTGTTTAAAGTCATCGAATTTATGACTCCAATCTGACTCGAGTGCATTTAAAAAACGAAACAGAAAATATTTACTAATGAGCTGTGTTCATCTTTTTCACAGTTGAACAGAGCCAGGCTAACTGTTTGCTGTCTTTATGCTGAGTTGACTGGCTGCTTATGGTAGCTTCATATTAAGTGTACAGAAACATCCAAGAGTGGTATCAATCTTAGCATCTAACTCTCTGTAAAGAAAAGCATGTAAGTCTATTCCATAAAATGTCAAACTATTGCTTTAAAGGACCAGTGTGTAGGATTTAGGGGGATATATTGGCAGAAATAGAATACTATATAATAAGTAGCCTATGTTTTCTTTGGTGTATAATGATTTGTAACTTGTAACTTTGTAATCAGTTGAAATCACTGGGTCTGTTTGCTTTGGAAAGGAAGAGACCTCTGTGGATAATTCGGCTCATGGTAAAAACCTCCTTATTGTCTGGTTTAGATAAAGGTGAGCACACATTAACTTGTGAGAGAAAAGGGGTAAGCACACAGTAGCATGCTGAGGGTCAGCCGCCCTTCTCCGAGATGCCGAACAGCATCAGAAATGCACTGATTTGTAACATGAACTGCTTTATTCAATGTTTTTAGCGGTTAAATTGTCTGGTCCTTTTGATTCGGAAAGGATGACACCTCTGAGGTTAATTCAGCTCCTGATAAAGGGAGATGTTTTAGCTGGTTGCAATCCGCAATTCACTGCTAGACGCCACCAAATCCCCCTAAATCTTACACACACACTTATTATAAAAAGATAGCAGGCTGCTGTCTGCCTCAGTGTGACCATATATGCATTTTAACATCAGTTTAAATCTGACAGAAGGGATCAGTTTCTTACTGTGTAATCTGTCCCTGATCATTTGACTGCGGTCTGTTAGCCGGGATCCATTTTCAGCCATGGACATGTGATCAACCTGCAAAGACATCACTGTCCAGCTCAAGGAAACAAGCAGAGAGTTGGTGCTATCTGTAAACTCAACAAAAACAAAACTAAAACTTCTTAAAATAAAACATGACTTCACTGAACCAGCTGAAACCAAACCAACATCCAATTGTGGTTCTAAGGGGGGACCAGTGCCCCCATAATATGTGTATTATTAATCTTTTGGAGAACCAAATCTATAGGTAATATGTAACAATTTTGTCATCTAAAATCACATGTGGCCTCAGTTTGCCCCCGCTCCTTTTGAAATGGTATAGAAGTGCCACTGCCAACACCATCCACTCATCCACCCACTCACTGAGTTCCTGTAGACATCTTCTACCAGCTGCCTGATGAACCGTTCAGCAGGAGGCAGCATCGAGGTCCTGCTGTGAAGTTCACAGGTCTCTAGCACTGTCAGCAGGTCGGTCCGCCTGACCACAATGTCCTCGCACATGCTCAGCAGCAAACCCTCCAGCTCTGCACTCAGCTGGACCGGCTGGGAGGAAACAGGTGACAGTAAAATGGATGAAGAACCAAGAAAAGGCAAGAACGAGTTTGGGCAAGAGATAGAAAGGAGAGGGAAGTACCTGGTTTTGAGGTAGATGATAATCAACACACCAATAAAGAGTCATCCCCAGTGAGTACACAACCATCTGGGGACAGCAGGACAAGGAAATGATAGAGACATTAATTTCTGCTCATATAAAAACACTTTCTCTGACATCCAGTTAGTAACTCATGCTTTCTGATTAAAGAGTTAACGTCACAAACAATCTCTAAATGATTCAAAGTCATGATGCATAGGCTTGTGATATTATTTCTGTCCAAACAAAGCAGTATACAATGATGGACACGATTTCATTATATTCTATGATGGTCTGCTTCTCAACCTTTTAACATGTGTCCTCCTAAAACAAAGCAATTTCTCACAGTCTCTTCAAAGATTTAATATGTTCACCCTGTGAGCGTTTTATAAATGTCAGATGGGTTAATTTGAATAATTTTTAGAAGCCTGAAGTGATAAAACAACCCAGTTTTTTTCTACAAAATAGCCATGGTATACTTAGAAGAAACGTTTTTGATTTTTTCTTATCACATTCATCCTCTTATGACCCCTCAGATTTATCTTCCGACCCCTTGCTTTAGAACCACCTCTCTACATCATGATATTTTGTAGTATATGTCCTCACAACAAGTCTCCGAGTTCTCTAACCTTTTCGGCTGCAGTCCTGGTGGAGGCGGCGTGACCCTGCTGGACCTCCGGAGCTGTGAAGGAGGACACATCTTCATATCGTGCACAGCTCTTAAAGGCCAGACTCCCACTGGCGGACAGCAGCACCGAGCCTGGGCTCAGCACACTGCACATGTTACCTGAACCTAAACGAAGAGCAGAGCACAAACTGGTGACATTTACCAACTCAGAGGGTTTCTCTGTCTTTCCATGTGGTATGTGGGTGAGCACGTTGTTCCAGCCTCAGTCTGTTTAGATGCTCTTGAATGCTGCCTGAAAGAAGAGCACTGTGCACTGACACAGGTGGAATTGGGAGGAAATATGAACCGATGAGTGGTTACCTTTTTTGGAAATGTCCAGTAAGGCATCAGAGGTGGCGAGCAGCAGACACCAGACCTCATCCTCATCCAGTGGTGAACCCCGGGCCTCCAACACTTCTGCCAGGGTCACAAATGTACCCATCCTGCTGGGATACACATATATTACATTGAGGTTTTTTTGTTTTTTTTTTTGAATAATATCTGTTTGAGGGTTAGTTCAGACTTTTGACGTGGGGTTGAATGATGTACATGTCCATAGTTAGTGCACTACCTACAGCCGATGTCAGTTGGGATGCCCCCAGTTTGGTGGAGCAGGCAGGAGTCCGCCACAGAAGCTAACCAATATACTGCTGTATTTTTGTTGTCCGCTATATTTACAATATTTAGTACTCCATCCATCCATCCATTTCAACTGCTTATTCAAAGCCCAGGTGCGGGGGCAGCAGGCTGAGCAAAGTAATCCAGACATCCCTCTCTCTAGCAACGCTTTTCAGATCCTCCTGAGGGATCCCAAGGCGTTCTCAGACCAGACGAGATATGTAATCCCTTGAGCGTGTTCTGAGTCTGTCACGGGGCATCCCGCCAGTTGGACGTGTCCTGAACACCTCTAAAGGGAGGCGCCCAGGAGGCATCCTGATCAGATGCAAAAACCATCTCAACTGGCCCCTTTTGATGCAAAGGAGCAGCGGCTCTACCCCGAGCTCTCTGCGGACGTCCAAGCTCCTTACCCTACCTCTAAGGCTGAGCCCAGCCTCCCTTCGGAGCCCAGCTACCCCTCGGTATTTCACCACTTTACCTTGCCATCACACAGCCCTCTCCAGCAGGTAATTGAAGCCATTGTCTAAGGTTTCTTCAAAGCCACTAGACTCCATTGACAAAAACGGTAATTTTACCTCACAGAACATGGGAGTTGCTGGTCTACCGCTGCCTCGATTGGTTAGTTAGTTAGTGTTATTGTGTGACTTCGATAAAGCCAAACTAATCTTTAAAACACCAAACTCACACAAGAACACAAGCAAACAAACCCATCAATGCAGCGGTAGACCAGAAACTTGCGTATTCTGCAAGGTAAAATTACTGTTTTTGTCAATGGAGTCTGGCTTTGAGCATAGATAATGGCTTCAGTTCCTCATCAGAAAGGGCAGCTAAAATATGTTTCGTTGCTGCTGACGTCCACAGCAGTACATATGTGCCGATCATCATCTATTGTAGGTAATACACTGACTTTAGATAAGCACCTTATAACTGTTATATACCATGGTGCATCACAGGAGTAGTTGTGCTAAGTGGGAAATGTTCATGCCATTTCTTAACAACCAGTCGGGATGACCTCACGGGCTGGAATCCCACTACTAAGTACTTCAGACACAGTGAACGTTTCAAGGTCAGAGGTCAGAGTTTGAGACAGACAAGCTTAGGGTTTAGTGGAATTAGATCTAATAGGAAACAAATCCAACACTTCTGTTTATTGCTAAGAATACCTTAACTCTTTCCTGTCGAAATAAAGCAATGTGTAGTTTCACATAAAATCCTGCAGAATGGAGAGCTTCAGGTTTTTGCTTTACCAAATTAGTCTGCAGTTTTAGTTTTCAAAGCTTGAAAAGGACACAATACACTTGTGCAGTATGTGTTTTTTTTTTTGTTTGTTTTTTTTGTTAGATTAGATTCCATATACTGTAGTCTATTACTTTGGACCAATTCAGTCTGTTCAGTCAAGGCTGAAGGATTGTTTTACATCACAAAACAGGAAGAGTAGCAAACTGACATAACTCTTTCATAATGGTGGACAGAAGATGGCAGGCAAAATGTATGTTAGTCGCTCTCACTAGGAACATATTTGTCCTCGCACTGGCAAAAAGACAACTTTTGACTCATGATTTTCTTGCAGCAGTCCACTGAGGTTTGTAGTATTCATTTGTTAAAACTAACAGTACCATAGACGTGAAAAAATGGCTACCGTGATAAACAGATTTACATAACACTGAAGTATTAGCATGGTTCTCAGTAACTGCAGTAACCTGAGTTTTCATTCAGATTAACATGCGGATGTTGCTTTCAGGAAGCGTCTTACTATAATCATCTTATTCCCAGTGGTGGAGCTTCCTATAGGAAATATAGAGAGAGCATTAATGGGTGTGGTGGAGTGGAGTGTGATAGAGTAAGAGGAAATGAAAAGGCAAAAGGAGGCTAGGAGGAGGGAAGAATTTTGTTGGTGTAATGACTTCACGTCTTTATCTTAATTTAAATTATATTACTTTAATTGAATGTACAACTGCTGGGATTCATGCTGTTTCGACACACTACTTTGCAGCCATTTCACTCTGTGTTTCACTCTTTCTGACACACAAACAGAAATAAAACTCTGTCAGACACATGTCTGGTGACATGGGAGATTGCCGAGTAACCGGGCTCTGTTAATCAGGTTATGTGTACTTTCAATTCACCCAAGACAACCTGGGGTGAAGTGTCGACAGCAATTAGTGAATATCTTTTTCACAGCAGACATTTTCACTCGTCAAAGCAGGAGAAGCACAGGTGTTACTAATAACATTAATGATGGCTCTGTTTTATTAAAGTGTCACCGTGAGTCATGACAGCGTGACAGCGAGCCAGTATGAGCAATACTAGGACCCTGACACTGAAGCAGCGTCATTACTTTTATTATTTACACCTTGAGCTTTTTCTACTGCGACATTTCAAAATATGTTGAGTGAAAATTATTGTTGATTAAATGCTTTTTAAAATCACATTTCTGTAGATATATAAATACAAGTAATTATAACAAAATATTGCAGGTAATTTATCAAGAGAAAGATGGCTGATCACACAGGCTCTTTGCTTCTTACTTAGTCTGTGTGAGTTTGATGCTTTGCACAGGAGCAACCCTAAACTCAGTCAGTCTCATTCAATTTCCTACATCTCAGATGGAGGTTGTGTTGCTACAGCAGCAGCATAAAGAATCATGTACCTCATGCTTAACCAGCACTGTGTCTGCATACACACATTTCAGGCCTGCAGGTGGTTAGAAACATTCTCACACATTATGCAGCCTACCTTATTTCATCTGGTATCTGAAAAGATTCTTCTTAAGTTCCTTCAGACATCCGTCACTCTGGACCTAATCCTTCTTCCCCCTATGCATCCTCTGCTGCCATTGCACCCATTTCTCCCTCGTCCGAGTGCTCCTATCTGTCATGGCAGCTTGTCACACTCCGTCATTTCCCCCCAGGACAGATCAATCGTCTCCACACAGAGGACACATCAGCTCCGTAACATCATTTGCTCCGCACTCACAACTAATGACGTGCTGTTTCTGTGTTTTGCATTATTTTCGACTATTTTTAGACTGGGGGACTTAAGAACATAATTGGATTTGCAGGGCAAGCTAACGGCAGATGGGGCAGCAAAGGACCAGGCCATTGTAGGCGGCACTGTGGTAATCTGATGTTTCAGCCACAACTAACACATTAATTGTCCCACTTTCTATTAGGGCCTTACATAGATTAAGTTGACTGGTCAATGCACATGGCTCGGTGAGTAAGCAGATGTCATGGAAGATATGCTACAGGCTCGCTCCACCAGGGTTGAAAAAGCATTCAAATTTTACTAAATAATAGTGAGAAAAAACAAATTGACCTATGTAAAATTACATAGAGCCATATTAAATGTCAAATGTGGACAGGTAACACCAGTAAAGGTGTTACTCTGAAAATTGTATTTAGATGTGGTGTAAAATGTAAAATATTTAAGGACATATAGTTGAGTATAAGTAGGTCAGGAGTGGTCTAAGACTATAAAGACTTATTAATTGACACCCTCAAAGGTTACGGTAATGGGGGCCTCTAAAGGGTACTCTTCTTATTCCTTTTTTTGCTGTTTTGTGTGCAACTACGTCCCAGTTATTTGCAGTATTTTCTCGTCCACATACTTGTAAACATATGAAATGCTGACCCACCACTTCGTCCTCAGCCACATCATCAAGAGGGGGCTTGTAACTTAGTCTGGATTTACGTCTCTGTCCTTTACGGCCCAGGAAACGATAAACACGCTGACGTGCGGAGGAAATGTGAAGGTTATACAGGCAGTGCACGTGACCTCCTGTCTTGAGCAGTAGCTGTCATAAGGGTCAGATCTGAGTGATTGAATTGATTGATTGACCTAATTAGATACACTTAATCTAGTATGCTAATCTGGGTGCTGAATTCTCACAAAATGGTGCTGGAAAGCATCAGGAGGACAGTGCTGATTAAATGATTTATGTAGGATTTGAAATTACTGACAAATCATCTTTTAGGGCACTGTACTCCATTATAAGCCTTGCTTTCTTTGATAATGCATTTGGTTAGGTTTGGTCCAAATGTTTTTATGTAAAATCTAAATCTGAATGTAACTAGTAACTCTAGCTAGCTTTCTTTTTTTTTTATAATTTATTAATCCCCTGAGAGGAAATTCAATTTTCCGAAAGACACACATGGATGGTCCACAAACAGGACCTATACATGCACAAAGTGGAGAGATGTCAGAGTGAGGGGGCTGCCTTGGTCAGGCGCCCCGAGCAGTTGGGGGTTCGGTGCCTTGCTCAAGGGCACCTTGGCAGTGCCCAGGAGGTGAACTGGCACCTCTCCAGCCACCAGTCCATGCTCCATATTTGGTCCGGACGGGGACTTGAACAGGCGACCCCCCGGTTCCCAACCCAAGTCCCTATGGACTGAGCTACTAGTATGGTATATAGTATACAGTGGCATAGAACTGAATTGCTTGGGTAATATATGCAGGGGCAGATTATCAAATAACGGGCCCCTGGGCACAGATATGCAAAACTACCACAAAAACACCACAAACAGTGCAAAGAAACCAGAAAAGACACAAAACAATGTCAAAGAGACACAAAATTATAAAAGATCCATAAGAAGTAAAGAAAGACACAAAACAGCTACAACAACAACAAGGGGCAAAGCCACCACAGAGTCTGTGTCTTGCTCCCATGTAGTGGAGGTGGTGGGGCCTTTTGCATATCTGTGCCCAGGGGCCCATTGTTTCATAATCTGCCCATTACGGCACTTGAAGTACATAAAGTTGCAATAAAATTCTAGATGATGCAGGAGCAGGAGTTCTTTTGCAGTGCTAATAGGCTTTTTAGAGGTTTCTTAACTCTGACATCAAATAAAATACAGAGTTGAGACTTAGATTTGATCACTGAAACAAATTTCTGAAATTGAGTGGACACATTTATGAGCCAATCAAGTTTACCTTTGGATACTACTATTATCGCAAGAGCTGAGTATTTCAGACAAATAAAAATGACTGCCGTAAGAGAGGAAAAAGAGCATTGTAAGATCTTACATTATGATCAGGCTGAGACAAGAAGAAAGCTATTTCTCAAGAGAGGAATTAAAAAAATATCCCATAGGAAAATGGTCATAATCTCAGATTGATGTTATACTGAGCTCAGTTATGTCTGGGGAGAAATAGTCTGGAAAGAGAAAAGATATTATTTTGAGTTTTTGTTTCCTCTACGAAAGCGTATTGCTGCCACAGCAGGAAAAAAATAATGTGTCAGTATTAAGTTATAACACAAAAAGTTTATTGTTAAGTTTTTCACATTATAACAATACTAGTCCATACCCACTGGTAGCTTTGTCACCTTCTACCTATGCCAGTTCTCAATGCCTATGTGCAGTTTCACATAGATTGACCACGTCAGTGAGTAGAAAAACGTGGGACAGACAGAATGACTGACTGACAGAATGACACACTGACAGTTTCCGTGATTATGTACAGCATACCATACCATGACTTAGTCATACCAAAAATTAGAAAAAAAAAAACCAAACAAAAAAAACATTCGGCCACAGGGGGAGCCACAGGGATCGGTTGCATTTTAGCCATTTTTAAGCATTTTTCTGTTGTTATAGCGCCACCCAGTTGCCAATTAGAGTTAAATTTCTGCAGTCACCTTGAGGCGTCCTGTTCTACATATCTACCAAGTTTAGTAAAAATCGATATAGGCTAGCGGTTAGGCCGAGATACGAAATTAGCTCTCTAGCGCCCCCATTTTGTTTGATGGGGTCAATAATGGAGGGGTCTCCTCAGATTATGTGTGGTCATATGACTACAAAGTTGCGTGGTGATCGGTGAAACCCTTGAGATGTTATCCACCTTTATGTGATGAGCCACGCCCTCCGCAATATTCATTGCCTTATAGAAGCTCAGTTTTAGTAAGTTTTCCAACTTTTGCCAAGAGGGAACTTTAGATATTGGTCCCTAGATTATGTTCACCGAGTTTCATGCAGATCGGTCAAACTTCCTAGGAAGAGATTGATTTTAAGTGTTTTTCAAAAAATTCAAAATGGCGGAAAATCTACATTACCGGAAGTTATGGGTTCTTGAGGCAAATTTGTTCCTCATGAGGAGAGGCATCTCTGTGCAAAGTTTCATGTCTCTACGATATAAGGGGCATGAGATATGCCCATTCAAAGTTTGCAATTTCAATCGGTTATTATAGCGCCCCCCTTTGGCCAAGTGATGTAATATTGCTTCATTCGCATCCTCCCATGACCCTCTACCACTGTGCCAAATTTCACATGGATTGACCAAGTCAGTGAGGAGAAAAACATGGAACAGACACAGACGGAGTTTTCGTTATTATATAGTAAGATAGTAAGATATTTTCACGTTAAAACATGATAATTTATATTGTTAGGACATTAAAAGTTCCACATTACAATGCAATATTTGGTCTTGGGAGGAGGTGCACCCATATTCTCCGGTTGTGATTTGACACTTGGCTATTTGCAATGAACAGACATCAACATGGCCCAAAACACAGATAACATGAAACTATGTTGTTATATCATGAAACTTTTCACAATATAACTTATCAGGTTTTAACATAAAAACTATATTTTTATAACGTGAAAAACTTCTTGTTAGAATAATAAACTTTTCACGCTATAACTGATCCATCATTTTTTTTCTGATGTGGCAGCAATAGGCTTCTGTACCTCTTGATGTATCTACCACATATAATTGAGCATTTGTATTTTGCAATAATTTATGTTTTTTATCTAAATAAGTTACAGGCTACATTAGCCAACCTCTACCTTATTAAAACGAGTGTATATAAATATGTGAGTTGAAACAGTTTTCTTTGGTAGCAGTAACTGTCAACAGTAAATGTCAGTGAGAAATGTACTGAAAAAATGCTATCTAAATATTTACTCTAAATACTTTCTGTGTATTTATTTTATGTCAAATTATATGAATACACCTGTAAATTCCTGTAAAATAGCAGTACATTCACGTTGTATGCGGTGTCATTTGAAAACGTTGCGAAATCGTCGCTTCCGCTTCCCGGAGCGGCTGCCGGGAACGCGCAGGCGGTCTTGAACGTCCCCCTGGTCCTCATTGTGCAGCCGAGGAAACATCGCAAGGTTTCGACGACGTTGGTATGAAATGGCAGAAACTGCTTGTGTCACGGAAGCACAAAGATTAGGTTACGTAGAAGCTACACATGTATTCTGCGATGATCCCGGCCTGCTAGTGTGAGGGAAACGGGAGTGTATCCGGAGGAAAAAGGGATTAAAGAGCTGTTTTTCTCCTTTAAAAAAAAAGAGAAACGTCCGGGTTGTGTCTCCAGCAGGCAGCAACGGCGACTGCGGGTCGACACTGGTGGAATTAACCGGAGAGGGGTGAGCTCGACATATGGATTTTTATCTTCCTATCAGACATGTTTGACGTGTTATTTGTCAACAGTTGGGGGATGGGAGCAGACAAGTTCGGGTCACACACACGTTACTGTAAATAGGTGTTACTACAATGTACACGGTGACCACCACAGCAGGCAGGACAGGTCTGGCCTAACTGGGAAAAGGCAACCAGACTGAGTGGCTACACTGGGAAGCACACTGCTGTAACCTATCCATGTCAGGGCTACACACACATTAGCACCGCTTCCACTGTAAACTGTGAACTGTGGGTGGTGTTACCGGTCATGGGAGTAGTGAAAGGTTCAAGTAAAGCGCTGTGACCTCCAGTGTGTGGTCACCGAAAAACGATAACATCCTCCATGTAAACAGAAATCACTTACTGACGCCTTTGAATACACCCCGTTTTCGCCAACACTGATATGTACTGCTGTGATATGATCTTGCATGTTTCTGTTAGCCTGTAAGGTGCTCAGTTCCTGCACTGTGAACTGAGCAGAGGTGGGTTTACTCTGGCTATTATGCTGTAGCAGCATCTCTCTTAATTCAATAACAACAGTGGGCAGATGGGATATCAATATGTGGCTATATGCATGGCTGCAGTCTGTCTGTTGATATGGTCTTTATGTGATTTATGTGATGTGCTAATGGCCTCACTGACCTGCACACTGAAAGGTGAATGGGAATATTCCTCCTTGGCAATTGCATAATCATCTTTATTGTAACAATCAAATGGTGAGCATGTCTTAACAGTAAAGTAGGATATCTTATCAAGCCAGGGGATCAAATGTGAAGTTTTGCAATCCATCAAATTATCATTGATATTAATCTCTCAATCTGGTTATTAGAATTGTCTGATCAAAGGTAGGTTAGTCAGGTTGCAGCTTGTGTGTGTCTTGTGTGTTATACTATCTATCTAACATGTTCCTGCAGTCACATTCGGGGTGATGTAGCTCCCGGACTGCACTGCACATTGCTAGCGAGGTTTTCTAAGCAACCTGCCAAGAGAACAGCAGTGGTCAGCCAAAAGCACCAAGAAATCTGATTCCTGCACCAAAAGCAAAAGGTGCCCGCAGAGATGGGATTATGAGTGCTGGCTAACACATAACAAGCCCACATTCATATCTGAGAGTCCTATTGGTTGATGCTGACAGATCTGCGGCTTAATTATATGTTAATATTATATCATTATAATATTTCTCAACAGATAAATCACGGTGTTAACAGTATCAAGGTTGGCTTTTGATTTCTTAGCTCCTCTGTGCTAATATTACACAGAATGAGTGCCTTTTTGTTTAAAAACTCCATAAACAGGTCAGCTTATACTGCTCACAGGTGCATACCATAAATTGCCTTGGTAGGTCTAGTCAATATTTGATATGAAGACAGGCCACACTGTGGCATGTGCTGCTTGCTCCCCTCTAAGCTGACAGCCAAAACCAGCCCTGACAAAATAAAACAACAGTGTGCAACAGTTCAAACAGTCATGGGTGAGTGCTAAGACAGTTTCCTTGAGAAGGAGTCACCACTCTCTCGTGTCTTTCCACACCTTTGGATCATGTTCAAATCCTCTTCTGCAACATGTGATATTTCATTAGTTGTTGTTTTTATCCTTGTGTAAATGTACTTTGTGCTTACACCTCATGTAAGCCTGCTCAAATAAGGCTTGTTGTAAAGATTACAAGCACAGTTTGGTATATATAACAATAATAATTATGCAGCTGAGCAACATGGCAGAAAAAAAAATTGCTGTCTTTTTTTTCCACAACAGTCCACATTTGTATACATAGCATCAATTTCAGTCACTAGTCCTCTTGTTAGAGATTCCCTTAAGCTTTAATAGATTTAGAAGCTAAAATATGATGAAGCATTGTCTGAGCTGAAAATAGAAAATCTATTGGGAATAATCAATGTACAAAAACAAACAATGATCTACAGTCATGTCAGTCAGAAAAGATAGCACGTGCTGCATATCAGCACCATGTCTGTCTTTTGCCATTAAAAAAGCAACAGCATGTGTGAGTTGTTTATTAAGGGGGTGGAAAGCATATAGTAATGTAACTATTTGTTATGGGGGTGTTTCTCTGAGTCTTGCTGCATGCTCCAGTGGATAGGTGTATTTACTGGTGTTTGAGACGGTGTGCTTGCTTGCTCTGCGTGCTTCATTGGATAGAACTTTGTAAGGTATTCTCTCATCCACTGCATGGCCAAATGGGGCTTTAAGTAGCCGAAGTATGTGACATCACCCATTGGTTTGTGGACTTCCATTCTGAAGCCTGGAGTTTGGCATTTTGGCCAACATCTTCTTGGATTTTTGAAGCCAAAGGTGACCATATTTGGACGAGAAGGTGGAGCTAACCTTTAGTCTAGCTGCTTGCTTGGTTAGCATGGTGCATTTACATGTCGCTGAAGATTCTCAGTCATCCAGGTCGTGGTAATCACAAGTGCGTTATCGTCTGTACCTGAACTTGCTTGCGTTTCTTGAAGACGCATCGCCTCTCAGATGTTTCGCCTCTCAACTTGGATGAGAGGCGAAACATCGTTTAGAAATGCAAGCAAGTCTAGTTACCTACAATATAGCACTTATGAGGTGCATTTACAGTCACAGTTAACAGTAATAATGTTAATGCAACTTTTTGCCAGCAGAAAACAAGCTAAAATCCATTAAAACAAAATGTACTAACTGGAAAAAAAATATGTGACTCCTAAGAATGTCTTTTATTTACAACTAAACACTGAATGATACATTTTTAGGTGATCAGAATGTTATTAATTAACTTTCATGAAGTTAAAACACACTGAAATAGCGACGGCTATGCCTAATCAGGGGTTACGCCATGGTTACGTTGCCTAATCAGTGTTGTCGCCAGGTGGTGACTTGCCAGCACACGGCATCCACCTGCCACTGAAAGTGTCCACGCTCTTGATTATGCATAACTTGACTAATGCCTTAATAGCTTTGCTCGTGGAGCCAGCCTCTGGTGGCCATTCGAAGAACTGCAGTTTTTGGCACTTCTGAGTCGGCTTCGTATTTCAACCCCTAGTGGTAGCAGGTTGGTGTTACCCTACCACTGATGTGCTGTTACCTCACATAAATTAATTTCTGTGATGAGCTTGGTTGTTAATACGTTGTCAACTAATGTAACTTATCAACAGTATATTTAAATATCAAATTTCTTATCAAGGACGTTTTCTGTAGTGATCAGCTTTCATATAGTCCAACTATAATTGAAAGGATTGCATTCTTTAATGTACAAGACAGAAAAATGTAATTTTTAGCATGTCTTTGATTGTTGCAGAGCAGGAGAGATGCTTTTTTCACCTGACAGCAGATCACCTATGTTGAGCCCAAATTCCCTGGCATGAGTGACTCCCCTCTAGTGGTCATATTTCAGACCCTCACACAACAGCTGACTGCATGTCCGAATGTTGAATTTTGTTCCGAGTTTTTGTCTTTCAGTTTATCTTGTTTTCTTTTGCTTGTTTATTTTTTTTGTTTAGATGGGGGCAATTTGGTTGCGTAAAATATTCCTCATTGTTGTGTCGTCTTTTGTGATTAGCACATTACCTAAAATAGGGTTCAAACTGCAGGGAGTTTGAGCGTAAACACCCTCAAATTGTCCCTCCAGACAGTCAGAAATGTGGCATAGTGCCTTTATTGGTAGCAATGTTCGACACAGACTGTGCCCTTATGAGCTCTTATCAGCAGCCATTACTTCGACTGAATGTGAGTGATTCAAAGATACAATCTATCTCCCAAATTGCAGGTGGACCCACATAACTCCAACCACATTGATAAAAGAATCTGGACAGTGAAGTCGCTGCGTTCGGAGTGAACAGGAGCGGACCCGTGATAGCAGATGAGAGGCAGGTTGACTCCCAGGAGAGACAGTGTGATGGACAGCGGTGAGGAGAGAGACCAGTGTAAATCTGGGCAGGATTGTCAAGATGAATGTGTGTTCACTTCCACAGAAGCCATATCTGACACTTTCTGACACAGTTATCTGTTCTTTTCTGTCTGGTTGTCACAGATATTATTTTGTCACAGTCAGTGATTTACAATGGAAGGCGACAACTGTGTCAGCAGTGGTTGGTGGGAGAGCTGTGATAAAGCTGCAACTTTGATGCCTCAGTGTGATTTTGATAAGGATTATCAAGAGATCTGAATGAACTTTGACCTTTGAAGGTGTCATGTGGCCAGATAGATGAAACGACTTATTGGTTTGTCTTTTGCTTTGTTGTATCTCTGTGTAAAGACGCAGAACCCACTTATTTACTGAGCTAACATATTTCATTCATTCATTCTTTATGGCGTGCAGCCCTGGCTGTGTAAGTGTGTGATGGGAGGGGCACACACACACACATGCGATTCTCAGCCTACTAGGCCTAACAGTTGAATTGGGTTGACAGCCTGACACACACTGTCATATCTCTCAGCCCCGTTTCCACATGCAGCCACAGATCCTCCTTTCTCACAGTCACCCTGATATGTGCTGCTCCGTTTTTCAAAACGGGAGAGAAAATCATGTCACGCCACACGCTGAAGACTAACAGCAGCTCAGACATATTCTGCAGTGTTTAAATAGGCCTTGTAGAACATGATGTGAGTACATACTCTCTCTCCTCTGCGGCTTATATTTGATTTACCGAATGACATTTTCTGAAAAGCACTATAGAAGTTGCTTACATATTATTTCTGGTCCCTTTGCATCCAGATACCACTGGCAAATGAAGCTGACATTTTTTGCTGCTGGGTGGATCAGTGTAAAGATTGGATGATATGCAACATCAGACTGAATAACATGGAAATATAGGGATGAGAGATCATGATATATCAGGGTTGTTATAGCAGTCATATTCATGTAAATATATTCTTGCAGCTTTGCTACAGTTGGGAAGTAAACACATGAACAGATTTTGTTTTGTTAGGTCTAAATTAAGCTTAAAAAGATCCATTGTTGCGCTCTGCATTTAGCCTACTGAAGAAAATTCCTTACTTCGGTGACCCCTAGTGGTGGTTTGAAACATCCTGTGGCTCACATTCTTACTTAGGAGCTAGCCTCGCATAGCCAGACCTATCTCGCGCTGTGCCGGAGCTCGAGAAAGGTCTGGCTCAACCCATCAAATTCCGCACTTAGGGGAAAAAAATACGCTCTGGGTTGTTTGTATTTCTTTAAACCAATCACAGTTATCTTGGGTGGCACTAAACCCAGGATGCAGCAAAAGTACCTTTGCAAATCAGTGTCAGAAGAGAACTTGCTTCGGTGGAACATTTACTCGTGGGGAGGTGAGCCCTGGCATTAAAACGGCTAAATCCCTGCTGAAGAAAATGTGGCGTAAAACATAAAATTACTTTTTATCGCAGGGGTTTCTAGCTCAGAGGTTGTTGTTTCACGCACAGCGGTGTAACAAAGTGTTGAGATATGTTTGGCTATGCAAGACTAGTTTCATGTAGCAATGGGGATTTTTAAAACTGAAACAGGTGTCCAATGACGTTATACCCACAGTATCACATCCTGTGAGCCGGACTGCTCAGGAGGTACAAAAGCTGAACACAGTGAGACTCAAACATTTCCTTGCAATTTCTTTCTAGTCGCCTGCATGACACACATCAAACTATTCAGTTTACTAATGACACGGCTCGCCATTTTTCAAATAGCAGCCAGGGACAACAGGATAAAAGGCGTGCAGGCAGCATGTGAGGTGGTAGGTAAGGTGTTGACTCTCTATCAGGTGATAATCAAACAGCAGATGGTGGAGATACTTGAAACTGTTATTTCATCTTTTTACAGCTTGTCAGTCTTTGCAAAGTCACTGAAGAGCCTTTTCGTTTTGGATGCAGCCATGACAGGCTGTGTAAAATATCTTTTCATTAGTCTGTATTATTTACGATCTTGTTTGTACATGTGGTATTTTGTTACATGCCGCACAGAGCCGTCATGTCACATTTGCTTACGCGCACCCCGGTAGGTCACCGGGTAAAGTGCATACCGTTGAGGATGAGTCTTTAGAACAGCAGCATGGGTTCGAGTCATGGCTGGGCACTTTGCTGCGTGGCATCTTCTCTGCCTCCCCTGTCTGTCTCTCTTACTGTCGATTAAGCAGAAATGTCTAAAAAATAATCTTAATAATAAGATGATTAAGTTGGCCTGAGCTACATGTGCCAGTTTGTTTTCCAAAATCAACTTGGGTGAAAGCCACGTCCCCCTTAGAATGGTGTTTCTCTCCACAGGTGGGGTTTGGGTTTAGGTAGGGTTCTGGTTAGGTGCAGCTGAGATAACTGATTGGGGTTAATGTTGGATATGGGTCAGGTGAAGCACCTCAGAACATGACTGGTTGGGTTAGGGTGTGTTTAAAGGGATACATTGCCCATTTTCAAACCTACATTGTATCAGCCCATACAAACCAATCACCTAAAATGCCTGCAGAAACATATTTTAGTGTAATGTTTGGCTGTAATATGAGAGTTTGTGAACAGGAAGTGAGAGCCATACTGTTTCCTGTAGTGTAAAAACGGAGTCTGAAAAAACTAAGATGAAACTGTAGAACTAGAGAGTGCCAATAGAATATCAACTATGGATGACAGTTTTGAGTATTTTTGCTTTCAACAGGCTGACACTCAACAGTAACTAACCTGTTAATTTTTTAAATACAAGTGGCCTTCCCTATTCTGGCAGTCCATTGCCCCAGTAAGCTTTAGCGTTGCATTTCAAAGCGCTATCCATTTAGGTGGAGAAACTTTAATGTTTTGTGAAGTAAATTGTCTTCCCTTTTATTTTCTGTTGGCTTTGCTGACAGACAGACAGACAGACAGCTAGCTGCGTTATTGTGTGGAAACATAGTGCCCACTGCTAACCCTCTGATCCCTGCTGGCCAGAAGCTAATGTTAACTAGCTAGCAGTGACATCATTGTTCCGGTGGTGGGACGCGATGCTGCAGAAACATTGTGCCCCCCCCCCCGTCTACATTCTCCCTCCAGAGTAAGCGCCATTTTAAGCCGCAGAACTCCTTTAGCATCGTTAACTGTGCTAACTATGCAGTGCTGACACTGCTAACAGTGCCAACAGAGCTTACAGTGATACCAATGCTAAAGAAGTTTTGAGGCTTATAATAAAGCCGCTTACAAGGGCAATCTAGGGGGAGACTGAGCATGAGAACAATGTTTCTACAGCAATGCTGTTGGGTTGGGATGGCGTTACTAGCAGTTATCGTTAAATGAGGACAGCTGATAGCTAGCTAGCTCCTACCAGTCCTGGGTGGTGAACAGTGCAGTAAATAGAAGAGTAGCAAAATTAACCTACAGATCGACATGTAACTGCTCAACAATATACTTGGTAGTCAACTGATCAACAGCTAACTGTAGGGGTGGGAATCTCTAGGCACCTCATGATTCGATTCGATTCAAGTCCGAGGGCAACGATTTCGATTATAAAACGATTCTCAATTCTGAAATAAGCCAATAAGAAAATTTACACTAGATATTGAAAAACAATATTGTAATAAAGCTGGGAATACATATCCAGTGCATACAAACTATATTACTTACTGTGGTTGAGATGACTACACTCCACCGGTCCATCAACGGGACTCTCCTGTCCCTCGTTGACCTCCTCGACATTTCTCCTCCAGTATTTACAAAACTATAACTGACTATAACTATATATGAACTATAAAAACACAAACTATTAAAAAACTACTAAAAAAAAAGACGAACGGTGGCAAAACTACGAACTATGGTGAAAACACAACGAAAACACGGCAAAAAACACTCAAAAACACAGCATAAAAAACACAAAAGTTCTCAAAAAACCACAAATACTATTATTTACAACACTAAATATTATTTACAAAGAAAACACCACCAAAACTCCACTAAAACTCACCAAAACACTGCTAAATCACTCAAACCTGCACTCTCCTTGTCAGCTGTCACTCTCCTCCTGTTGTGCTCACTTCCCTCCCCTCCTCCACAGAAAATGACGTCTTTACCGTATACCATGTATATCGTATATCACTGGAAAGCTCTGCTTCTCAGCTTTCAGAATCCGTTGGAATTACGTCAGTAGCACGAATGGTCGAGGAGTTACGGTAATTTTAAAAATAAATATAAAAATAAAATTAAAGTCGATTATGAGTTTTCCAAATCGATGCTCGCATTGTTCAAGTCAGAATCTCGATGCATCTAAAAATCGATTTTTTTCCCCCACCCCTAGTTTAACTGTCACATCCCTAATATGAACCAAGATTCTGTTACTGCGTTCATTGCTAATTTCTCACCTTAAACTTTTTCAGAAACATATTTTAACTTACTGTTTAACTGTCATTCAAAATTGTTTGTTACCAGCTGGCAGCTGTATTGTTTCCTGTGTCAAAGTGGCCAAGCTTGTGTGACGTTACCCACCTGCAGGAGCTTTTTATGATCCAGTGTGGTGCAGTGCATTGTGATAGTTGTAGGCTTTCTATCTTAATGAGCAAGAACAAATGTCACAGCCTCTTTGCTGTTTTCTCCAGTCGTGTAGCACCAGTTTAGAAGTATTTACATCTTTCTACTGCATAGATGGCCTTGTGTTATGAAAAGACCAGCTCTCCAGCAGTGAAATGCTTCTTTAAATGAATTTGTTTAGTAAGTTTTTCATTTTATTGAAGTGTCATGATATGTTTGTGCTTCTATACCTGCAAGTGTGAGTGTTTGCTCAAGTATATGTTGTTGTTTTTTTTCCAAACATTTAGCAGTATGTCTCTTGCTGTAAGATAAAATAACTGAGCTCAGGCTCTTTCGTGAACCTTTGATTTATCCCTGTGCATCTGCACAGCGTGGCTTAGCTGCAGACTGTCGACAAGGTTCTCCAGCAGGAGAGGGAAGATTGTGTTGCAAGAGGCAGGAGAAAGGAGAGGAGACAAAGATAGGAAGAAACAGAAGGGATTAAACACAAGTATAAGGGAGGAGGCACAGGGGAAGACGAGTAGCGTTTGAGTTCAATGTAAAGATATCGTTCCTGGTGTATTGGTCTTTATTTTAGAGACTTTTGGGATTTGATTTGACTTCCAGTGTATCTAAAAACCTTCAATAGTGAGACTTCTCACCAACAAGTGCGTGTCAGAACAGCGCAAGCAACTGATCTGTTCATTGATCTTTGAACAGGGTTTTTAATTGATTTAGTCTGGGTCTTGACTTGGTTTCTACCTTCCTCTGGTCAGATATAGTCCGAACCTGGTCTCTGAATTTAGTCGGATGCAGTCAAGGTGGTCATGACTTCAGCCCTGCAAATATAAGAGAAAGCAAAATGGAGGAAATGAGAGAACGTTTCAAGAGCTGGGTACCCGAGTAGGAAGATGATTGTAGAGGAGAGGAGAGAAAGAAGAAGGCAAACCTCGTCAGCTAACAGATACTGAAAGGAAGAGGGGTGGGTTAGTGGTAGTCAGAGAAACCCAGAGGTCGGGTCATGGTCTGTGGAACTTACAGCTATCATCACAACGCCGACCCCCTCAGCACAATGTCCCAAATTCCACTAATGATTTGTCGTCTTCAGACGCAGCATGAAACCCAGCTTCCTCTGTGTCTCTCTGCCTGGATCATCACTCCATCGCACAGACCTTTGGGTTTTATATAGTAGTCATTATAGCTGATGAAGCGGCAGTAAGAGGAGATTTATACTGTACCACTGCACACATGAGCAGCATATCTGCTCTTCAGTGGGGTTGATTGCTACTGGAGACTTGACAATTCTTTATTGAATAAATATAACTTGTTTGCATTTGAGAACTGCAGATAAGGGTGTTCACATTAATTACATGAGGTCTCCACATAATACCAACCCCAGGAGTGTTTAATTGAATTAACTGAGTGAAGTGGCAAGGTAATAAGCTGTTTCTAAGCCAGACTGCCTGCAGTGTGGGGGGGTTTGATGGATGCATCTACAGTAGGAGAAGCTCCTTAAAGTGTCATTGGCTGTTGTTTTACTGGCTTAGATACTGGAGCATAGACTAATAATGGCCACTGTAAAGTCACCTATTGGTTTGTGTTTGTGTGTCATTTTTGAGGCCTAGAGTTTGGCATTTTGGCTGTTCCCATCTTGGCTTTTTGTAGCCAGAAATGTGACCTTATTTGGATGAGAGGGTGGAGCTAGCCCTTTTCACTAGCTGCTAGCCTGGTTATCATGGTACATTTACAATACAGCTATGGTTAACTGTAGCCCCTTTTACACTGCCTCTTCAAGACGTAAATTTGATGCCATTATGCCGCCTCGTTGTCCTGTATAAAAGGTACAACAGCAACAGAGTTGTCTCACCTTTAAGCCAGCATCAGAGGTTGTAACAGCGCCGAAGCAATGTCCGTATAATGGGACAGTCGGCAGGACGGGATCATGAGTGGCATGGGTATGACGTTTTGATGACGTGCTATGCGTGCGATCCACTGTGGAAAACAGTGAGGTCCAGGAGCTCCTTACCGTCCAAACAGAGGACGAGATCAGCTGCCATATAGCAGGAACAGTAAATAATCGTTACTGCCATAGTTGTTGTTTAGAAAGTGCTGCTGATGCTTATGTTATATGTTTAACTAGAGGCTGACGTTGTGTTACATATCACATCCGTCATGCCTCTTTTGATACCATGATGGTGATGATGAGGCTTGTGATAATGCTAATTGTAATGCTAATTTTCACCAGTGGAACCATTAAAACAAAATGTGCTTACAGGGAAACCCTTAGAGGGTCTTTAAGTTACAACCAAAAGCTGAACAAGATTTTTTTAGGTGAGCAAAATGTTCCAGTTAACTTTAATGAACTGAAATAGTGACAGCTACAGCTATGCTTACACTCTGAATCTGGTGCTACGCCATGGTTACTTTGCCAAACCAATGTTGTCACCATGGTAGCAACTTGTCAACGGACGGCACCCATCTGTGACTCAAAGCAGCCTCATCCTCAATTATGCGTAGCTTTAAGCTTTGATAACATTTAAACAGGCGAGTTAAATAAAAATTCACCCCCTGACCGCTGTCATAAATGGGGAAATCAGCTATAGAGTAGGGATGTCCCGATCCGATATTCAGATCGGCATCGGCCGCTGATATTAGCAAAAAACGTGCATCGGCATCGGATCGGACTGCATGGAAAAATGCCGATCCAAGTCCGCTCCAGGTTTTACGGCCAGCCCAGCGCTCCGCGATTCAAGCAGTCCATTCCAGTGATCTGCTCCAGCTCTTGCTATCAATCCACCAGGCCAGCATGCAGACGGCAGACACACACGGAGGGAAGGGTAGGAAGAGTAGCGGTCAATTTAGTTAACTGACTATTTGTTTTCTGCTCTGTTTTTTTGAGAGTGATATTTTTATTTGGTTTACACTTTTACTGTTTAAGTAAAGAGCACTGATGGCATTGTTTTGGGCACAATTAGTGAAATTGGAGCCATGGATGGACTATTTCTTGTTTAAACAGTTGTACAATATTGTGTGCCTGTGCACCAGGCTGGCACTGACACTACTAAAATAACTGAAAAGGAAAGGCTGCATTGTTTATTAAATGCCAACAATGTCTTGTGGTGTTAATCTTTTTTTTTATTTATTAGGGGGGCAAAGCACAAGTGTGTGGAGTCTTGCTGCTATTTTAATTTCAGTGTTAGACATTTTAAAGATTTCTTGCGTTGATTTATTTTCTATTTATTAAGGGGCCAAAGCAGCCAAAGCAAACCAGCTATTTTTTTTTATTTAATGTTAATGTTCAAGTTTAAAGTTTGTTTATTTAACCCTGTTAACAATAAACAGGTCAGTTTCTCATACTAACTGTTGTGGATCATTCTAACTAACCTGATTAAGTAGTTGTTCTTGTTAGAGTAATATTGCTTGATCAAACCTTTTCTAACATGACTGACAACAAAATAAGTGAATATGTATAATACGCGCTTGGATCGGATCGGTATCGGCCAAAACTCAAGGCTGTAATATCGGTATCGGATCGGAAGTGAAAAAGCTGGATCGGGACATCCCTACTCTAGAGACCAAATCTGTTTTTCATCCCAGGCTGTAAACATGTTTATTTCTCCTGTTAAATTGGGCATTTTAACAGTCAACCTTTGGGGATTGACTCGCCAGCCTCAAGTGGCCATTTGAGGAAGTGCAGTTTTCGGCACTCATGCTGGAGTGATGGACAGAGTTTGACACTGCCACAATTAGAGACATTTGTTACAAAATTCAATCATGATTCACTCCAAATTTACCCTTATAAAATACTTGTTATCGAAAATGAATGATATTATCCCACGCTGACAAGAATAGTGGTTCACCTGCATTTTCTGACAAAATTGACAAAGTCACATTTTTACCAATTGGAAAGCATACAGTATATAAATAATGCCTTATCAGTGTTTTGGAAATCCCTGTTTAGTTTTGTGTGGATGTTTTGGCAGCTTGAAGAAAAGTGTGAAATCAGATGTTGGAAAGTGCTGAAAAAATGACAACCTCTCTTTCTCTTTACGCACTGCAGGTCTTGCGAGCTCCACTTGAATGCCCAGTCATAGCGTTCGTCCAAGGCTTCACCATGAACCGGAACAAGCGTGAAAAGGAGTACTACAGTATAGATGTGGGCGATTCAACTTTTATGGTTTTAAAGCGCTACCAGAACCTCAGACCCATCGGATCCGGAGCACAGGGAATTGTCTGGTGAGTCAAAGGAAGAAATCCTAATATTTAAAAAGATGTCTTGATCTTTGAAATAGTCTTTCAACAAAATAAACTGCACTTCATGGTCTTTATTAGTGGCTGGTGTTTTCCTAGTTAGGCAAACTCTGTGAGATGTGTTTGTAAGCCCTGAAAAAAAAGTTTCACATGTCTAAAACAATCTTTATTTATCAGTCAGAAAGGGGTGAAACTGCAGAAGTAAATATTCCATATAGGAACTGTCAGTTGAGGGAACATTTGATGAAAGCTACTGATGCAGCGCTCAGACTTTGCCAGCTGTCGGCTTTGAAAGTTGATGAGATCAGACGTTACAATATCAGCATAAGTTGCATACAACACAGAAATTGATGCATAATGCAGTATTTGTTGACAGTGCAGTGTGGTGTTGTGTGTGGGATTTCTATAGAAGTGAGAGGAGTACAGGGAATGTGGATGCTAAAATAAATTTGAATCTGAACCCCAGGATCACTCAAGTCCATGTGAGGATTAGCTTCTGTATGTAATGATATCGTATCACTTGTGCCATGATGGCATTGTTTACATATTCATCATTCCAGTGGATTGATTAGACGATCATTTTTATTTATTAATGGCCAAAAGGGGAAGTTCCAGATAATCCGGGTCCAGTTGTTGTAACATGAGCAAAGTAGGATGAGCTCCTTTAAGTTCTTTGCTGTCATCGATCTTCTCTGGTCCTCATACCAGGTAGGGGATGCCCAGAAAGTGATACACATGAGGATCAGTCAAGGCTTTTCATTATGTGAGGAATTGCTGGTCAAATATCAACATCCAACATGCTTCTCTTACGTCAGCTCTAACTGTGAGGGATCCTCAAGATTTTTGTTAAAAAGATATATAAATGTTTGTCGTGGAGTCCGCACATTGTCACAGCTCCATCACATAGGGGAACTTACCAGCTTTCTATTGTAACAGTGTTACTAAACAGAAACATGCTGAGTGACCAGAAAAATTAAAAACCCATGTACAGTAAAATACAGTGAAATACCACAGCATTGTAATGTTGCAAGGTGTCTCTGATTTTTTGTTCCCCCTAGGACTTAGCAATGTGGATAACATTCAGTAAAGATCTTTAACAATGTTTTTATACTGCGATATATAGCACATTCTCTACAGTACTGTAAATTGCCATAAAGCAGTATTGCTCATTGATTTGCCTACACTGCTCTAATACAGACAGACATATTTAATACTGTATATTGTCAGTGTAAAGGCCTTAACACACCAGGGGCATTTTTTTGTGCCATTAAAATTGCACATCAATATATTTTTTTTAACCCAGGGACGGCAACAACCAATTACATTGAAAGGACATCACGTCACAACGTCATGACAATGGTGAACCTGTTGATCAATTATATTTCTCAGCACTCTCTATTATATGACAAAGGATCCAAAAAATGATAAAAAGAACTCAATGACATCATGTTGAGTAGCATCCACAGACAAATACATGGAGGCTCGGTAGTCCAAACCAAGATGGCACACTCAACCTTGACAACAGCAGCACATATCACATCCAATCCCTCAATTCTTGGCTCTCAGAGTAAAGGTCCTAGACATAAATACTGTGTAAATGTTTACCAGAAAAAACTCAAAGTCATTCAGAGAAAATCTATTTGAAATTTTTATTGAACAAATGTTGCGACTGTTGCAAATCCGCAACACTGCCGATATGAATAGTTTTGAGGCAAAATATTTAAAGGTGAGCATTTTGTATTTTCATGTCATTTATTTGTCACGCCCCACGGTGTGTAAAGGCTTTAAACAATATGGGAAAGTCTGATCTACAGGCAGAAAGATTTCTAGCTACTAGTGCTTTTTATTGTCACACTGTCCAACTGGTTCTTTCACATTCAGTGGGCGTAGAGCCTTAAAAGCCACAGAATTGAACAAACATTTTAAAGCTACTAAAAATATTTTAGAATTAACAGCAGATCAAACGTGTATGTGAAAGGGATCAACTCTTCCCAGTTCAACAGCAAGTTACAAGACGTACTTACCACAGCCTACAGTTTGCGAACTAGCTATCACCTATTTTCCGAGAGCCTGTCTGCAAAAGTTTGTGTTTATCAACCATCCAGACCCGACACACATACCCTTAACTTAATGCAATATACGAGCACAATTGTCAGGACTTAGGGTGGAGACAGACAGAGACGAGTGCCGTGACATGTGTGTTAAAGAGAGAGGGAAAGTGAAGGTGGAAGGTGGACTATTGCATGCATTGTTTCTGTAAGTTATTAATAACTTTGAACCATTTCCTCACACATGATAGACTCAGCATAGACTGCTTCATCCTGTTGCTGCAGTATGTCACCATCGCTGCCATATTGGATGTGTAAGACTGGCCTTGAGTTGATTAATTTCAAACTGCTTATTTTGAATCCTAATTTTAAATACATGTTGATTTTTTTTTTTTTTTTAATCATGCAAATTTGGTTGGGTGGTTTTAAAATATTTTTTCTGTCGCATGACAAACTCAGAACACATTTATTTTTGCTTTGCCTCAACTTTAATGCTGCTTTTAAATGTGTTTTTATTATGCAGTAACCATCACTGTTATGCAGTACCACAGGCTGACAGTGACAGTTACTGACAGTGTCAGACTGCAGCCTGAGAATAAACATAAAGAAACACACAAACTTAAAACAACACACAAACTTTAAACAACACACATTAGCTTTCTAGCAAATGTGTCATTCTTATTCAAAAGCATGGAAGCAGGTCTTGTCCTGAACCTTGTCTTGTTGAACCAGCTACCAACAAACCAAGGGGTTAAAGTATCAGTGTGTGTGAAACATCCTCAGAGAAATGCGACTAAAAGAAAACATAGTTTGTTTTTTTTAATTCTTTTGACATATTATTTTTGACCAAGTTTTTGCTTTCATTTTTCACTCCAGTTCAGCGTATGACCACAACTTGGAGAGGAACGTTGCCATCAAGAAGCTGAGCCGGCCATTTCAGAATCAAACTCATGCGAAACGGGCCTACAGGGAACTGGTGCTAATGAAATGTGTCAACCACAAGAACGTAAGAGCTTAAGTTCCGTTCTTTTGAGCATGTTATTTTAATCTTTCTGTATGTCTATTTAATATTAGGGATGAGATGTGACACCTTTTCTGTCTTATGTATAAGTGTGTCTCCTGTGGGGACAGGCTTATATCTGGGTTTAAAGGTTGTTTCAGAGTTTAAATCAGTCAAGATGCAATGTGATGAACAAGCATGTGGGAGCAGTGAATTTCCGATAGAACAGCGGACACTTGGATGGAGCAAAGCTTGCCCTGAGGATAGATCTGGAAAATGTAACTAAATCAGTTTGAACATCTTTTTTGTCCTCATGTGTCCTGAAATTATGCTGTGTCAGGCTGCATTTCAAATTACAATACCTTGGTTGATTGACAGGTCATCTCGAAAACAGGAATCTTGTGGATTACCACAGCGCTCCTTCCTGCTACTGCTGTTCTATGTAGTGTTTTGAATCAGTGAATGTCCTGTTATTCATTATTAAAGCTCAGGCTGCTGCAGTCGGAGCCTCTCAGTTGTTCCTTGGTGGTTCAGGGATGCAGAGTTGATAATGGTGATGTCATTCATTTACAACCCTTCATCTCCCCTCCACACTCACAGATTAATAACTGTGCTTTTTATTTCAACAGATAATCGGCCTTTTAAATGTATTCACACCACAGAAGACACTGGAAGAATTCCAAGATGTGTGAGTATAACTGAGCCCAAATAACATCTGCTTGCTGGGTGTTTGTAAAATCAATACAGGATGTAGCATGCTGGGGGCTTAGATTGCCTTTTCTGACTTTGGGGGCTTGTGCAGCTCAGCTTGATCTCTGGTTAGTGTGTTATTCTACCTCACTATAACCACACAGTGCGGGGAGATGTGATTTACAGAAGACATATAATTATAATCCCTGTAATTACTGTAAAACATGCACATGTTTAATGTTGAAGGCACTTTCTACAAACTAGATCCAGTCATCTGATTAACAGGTGGAAATGTGTCATCGTAAAGTAAATGTAAACACTGACTTAAGGAGAAGCTTTAGTAGTTTTTTCAACCCTGACTTTATCTTCCTTTGTTTTCGTGCTCAAGTGACTAATGGGAACTACACTTGAAAAAAATTGTTCAGTGCTGCAGCTGGCAGCCTCAAAACAGGCTGCAGTGTAATCACTGGTAACATATGACCCATATGTCTTGTTTTTGCCACTGACAGGCTCAGATTATTATTCTAAGTGTCTAACAACATTATGGAAAGGATCCCTACAGCGATAGATATTTTGTTGAAGAATAAGATCCTTTTTCTTCACCCAGAAACAGCCCTGAACTTTGATTTTTTAAATCAAACCACAGCTGGTGATTGTTAGAAAGTGGAAAGACAAACCAAGATGATTTTTGTGAGTTTTGTATTGTTTCTGTCAACTTTAAATTAAGTGTCTTTTACGTTAATTAACTGTTTTTTTTAAATGGAGACTGGTGAGTTTAGCCTTAGAGTTTTGTGGCTGTAATCTGGTTAAACAGAAAGGATTTTACTCTTGAACAAAAAGGTCTATCTCTGTAGTGACCCTTTCTGTAATGTTTTCAAACACTAAGAATAACAATCTGAGCCTGTCAGTGGCAAAACAAGCACGTGGAACAAAATCAGTGGTGCACATTTGCCCTGAGTGGTTACATTGCATTGTGCTTTGCTGCTACTGGCAACAGTCCTCTCACCCAATGCTGGACCAATTTCAGAAAATGTTGTTCCAATGGGAAAATACGGTCAGGTTGAAACATACCATCAGGGCTGTCCCAAATACCATTTTTTAACATTCGGACCTTCGGCAGAATTTATAACGAATATTCGAACATTCGAATATTCAAATATTCGTTTGCTGTGCTGCAATAAAATGGTTAATCAGCAGTGCTGTGCACTGTAGAGTCCATGAGCTGCTGGTTCTGCCGGCCTGAACAGAATATAATGTCTATAGCCTTACTGTTGTGTGTACAGCCTTTATAGACTGAGCTGAGTAGTGATGCGCGGGTCGACCCGTAACCTGTGGGACCCACAAATGGACCTGCGGGTCGGGCAGCAGTGATCGTCTGTTAAATCGGTCTGTAAATGATATTTTGACATTATTATTATAATCTATTAATCTATAATCTATTACTGTCAAGGTACTGATGCGTTGAGCAGGTGACAGTCCGCTGTCGTTTTCAAAACACACTTGTGTCACGCACTCCAAAAGAAACTTGTTGAAACTTTAAACAATAATTTATTGTACAAAACAGGGGAAACAAACGTTGACAAAAACGGTTCCATAATTCATATTAAATTCAAAAGATAATGAAAAAACAGCTGCAAGTTAGAGGGAATAGTGATAAAGTGGTAAAACTTGGCATTGATCCACAGCCTCAGACGGATGCGCTCAAGCCTGCCGTGTGCACAAGCTCAGTTGGTAGGCTATACTTTATTTTCACATTTTTAACAATGCAATTTCAAAGTTTTGATTTTTATTGATAATCTACATTTACCAACAACAAAAAGACTACATTTAGCACCAAAAAAATATGTAAAAATAAGTAAATAAATAAATTACAAAAACGAATATCGAATACCAAATTTTCCTAACGAATACCTACCCATAGAAACGAATATTCGAATATCCGAATATTTGGGTACAGCCCTACATACCATACATATCCTTTAAGTCACAACAGACTGAAAATGGCTATATTTGATATCAAGGGTCCATGACACAACTTTTCAACATACAAACTTCCAAATAATGGTTCTGGTGGAGTGCAACTTCCACAATCTGTCCCCTAAGCTTTATTTCTTTGTAAACTCCAGCCTCATAAATTCCACATTGGGTGGACACTGCCTTTAATAAGATGAAAACTGGGGTATATTTGGCAGCGTCCCCGATGTGTTTGGAAGTTGACAAGACGCCCATGTGAGTGGAAACTGGCTGTGGAATCGCAGAGAGGGGAATACTAAACTGAGATGTGGGGGAAGTGATGATTTTGCGGAGTATGATGGGAACAAACATGATTAATGCCATCCTCTTGAAGCTCTGTGTGTGTGTGTGTGTGTGTGTGTGTGTGTGTGTGTGTGTGTGTGCGCGCGCGCTTATGTGTCTGAGAGCTTGTGTGTGTGTCTGCAGCGCTGTGTCTGCCTGATTGGAGCTAAAAAGGAAACTGGACAAATCATAGCCAGAGGGCTGCGGGGCGAACACACAGTTAGAGGATGGAGGAGAACACTCCATTGCGCTGAGTGTTTGTGTACCTGAATGCAGGCTTGTATTACAGAGTGCATGACAGGGCATTATACACATTTCTATCATATGAAATATGGATATCAGCATATACATATGTGTGCATGTGTGCTTACACTTACCTGCATAAAAACTAGGGATGGGAATCGAGAACCGGTTCCTGTTAAGAACCGGTTCCAACTGGTCCAATTCATCGACATCATTAGCCTTTATGCTTAACGATTCCCTTATCGATTCTTTTCATTACGCTGAATCTATGCTCGTCAGTCAGCAGCCCGTTCAACAACAAAGAAGACGTAATGGCAGAGAGACAGAAGTGGTCAAAGCCGTAGTTTCACTTCACGCTGTTGTTAGCTCACTGTGGAGCTTCGGAGCATCCCCGCTCCAGGTGGACGGCGGGCAGGGCGCTGTTGTTGTTAGCCTCCCTGGAGCTGCTAGCCCAGTTTGGAGCTTCAGTGCATCCCCGCTCCAGGTGGACGGCGGGAGGGGCGCTGTTGTTGTTAGCCTCCCTGGAGCTGCTAGCCCAGTTTGGAGCTTCGGTGCATCCCCGCTCCAGGTGGACGGCGGGAGGGGCGCTGTTGTTGTTAGCCTCCCTGGAGCTGCTAGCTCACTGTGGAGCTTCGGAGCATCCCCGCTCCAGGTGGACGGCGGGCGGGGCGCTGTTGTTGTTAGCCTCCCTGGAGCTGCTAGCCTAGTTTGGAGCTTCGGCGCATCCTCGCTCCAGGTGGACGGTGGGCGGGGCGCTGTTGTTGTTAGCCACCCTGGAGCTGCTAGCTCACTGTGGAGCTTCGGAGCATCCCCGCTCCAGGTGGATGGCGGGCGGGGTGCTGTTGTTGTTAGCCTCCCTGGAGCTGCTAGCCTAGTTTGGAGCTTCGGCGCATCCCCGCTCCTGGTTGACGGTGGGCGCGGCGCTGTTGTTGTTAGCCTCCCTGGAGCTGCTAGCCTAGTTTGGAGCTTCGGCGCATCCTCGCTCCAGGTGGACGGTGGGCGGGGCGCTGTTGTTGTTAGCCTCCCTGGAGCTGCTAGCTCACTGTGGAGCTTCGGAGCATCCCCGCTCCAGGTGGATGGCGGGAGGGGCGCTGTTGTTGTTAGCTTCCCTGGAGCTGCTAGCCCAGTTTGGAGCTTCGGTGCATCCCCGCTCCAGGTGGACGGCGGGAGGGGCGCTGTTGTTGTTAGCCTCCCTGGAGCTGCTAGCTCACTGTGGAGCTTCGGCGCATCCCCGCTCCAGGTGGACGGCGGGCGGGGCGCTGTTGTTGTTAGCCTCCCTGGAGCTGCTAGCCTAGTTTGGAGCTTCGGCGCATCCTCGCTCCAGGTGGACGGTGGGCGGGGCGCTGTTGTTGTTAGCCTCCCTGGAGCTGCTAGCCGACTGTGGAGCTTCGGCGCATCCTCGCTCCAGGTGGACGGCGGGCAGGGCGCTGTTGTTGTTAGCCTCCCTGGAGCTGTTAGCCCACTATGGAGCTTCGGCGCATCCCCGCTCCCGTTGTCGGATTTCATGGGAACACCAAGGATGGTAAGATGAGGGCACTTGAGTTGATTTGCACGCTATTTGTTGTTATAATATGCTGGGCTAGCTGCGTTAGCTGCCTCACCTGAGTTAGCTGCACTAACTGCGTGGTGTTGACACACTCAGGCTGGGGATGCTTTTTTTTTTCAAATCTTTCTAAGCTAGACCATGGCTTTAAGGTTCATAATAAAACGTTCTGAAAGCAGATGTCTTGGGTTACAAACAACAGGAGGTGATATCATTAATTCACAGGAGGAATCGATAAGGGAATCGATAAAGAATCGGATCGATAAGCAGAATCGATAATGGCATTGATATCGATAAAATCCTATCAATTCCCACCCCTAATAAAGACATTCTGTGCCATACCCTTTTTCTGTTTCCTACATGTTGTATTAAAACATGGAGTTTATCCAAATATCATCCAAGCAGAAGTCCTACTTTTTACAGAGTAAAGCTGCACGCTCTGTCACCAAGATGTTTCTCTGTGTATAAAAATCTGTCAGAAGTTCCTTACTCCCTACTAGGATTGTAGGGACTGATGATGTAAGAGCTGCCAGACAACATAACATCATCACTGTTTTGAGAGGGAGAACCATTACTGTCACTTCCTAAATGCCATGGGAAACAAGTGCTGCGTGGGTGAGATCAAAGAGTAGATTTTAAACTTGCTTATGCAGAGTTACGTGGCATTTAAGTTCAGGGCTATCTGGAGACTAATAAGTCAGGAAATTTTTCAATAACTCACCAGAAACTTTTAATCCTATGTTATTACATTTTTTTTGTGTTTGAGTAGTGTCACATTGTCACATAATTCATAAAAATAAGCTTCATATATATGAAATGTATGAAAAGTGAAAAAAGATGTTTTATGTTTTAACTTATGAAGTAAATATTGCTCGCAGAATGTAACGGCCATAGAATAATGACATCATTGGCATTTAGATTGGTTCCTTATAAGCCTTTCCTCAATTTAGTCTGCCACCAAGTACAATGTCCTGTGGAAGTAAAGGCTGGATTTACAGCACGGAGGAAGCGCCTCAGCCACAAACTGTATAAAAATAGGTTAATGGACGTAGCCACTGCGACGGTTTGTGGACTCCCATTTTGCAGCCTCGAGTTGCATTTTGATTGTCCTCGTCTTGGATTTTGGAGCAGAAGTGGCCATATTTGGAAGGGAGGGTGAAGCTAACCCCATCACTGACTGTTAGCTTGGTTAGCACAGTGCCTTTATGGTTAACTGTGATAATGGTAGTGCTAATTTTTGCTAGCCAAAAACAGGCTTATAACCATAAGAACAAAATGTACTTGCCAGCAAAACTGAACATCTGACTCCTTAGAGGGTCTTTTAGCACAATTAACTTTCATGAACTTAAAACACATTGAAATAGCAATAGCTACAGATACTATATTCTGTGAATCTGGGGTTATTCCATGGTTGTGTTACCAAACCAACATTCTTGACATGGCAGCGACTTGTCAACATAAAACATCCACCTGTCACTCAGTGCGGCCATTCCCTTTATTATGCATAACTTTAAGCCTTAATAACATTTAAGTAGGTGAGTTATATGAAAATCATCCCCGTACAGTTGTTAACGGAGCAATTAGTGACACCAAAACCTTTTTTGGTACCGGGCTGTGAACATGTTAAGTTTTGTTGTAAATTTGGGCATTTCAACATGGGTATCTGTGGGGATTGACTTGCTTTTGTAGCCAGTCTCAAGTGGCCTTTTAAGGAACTGCAGTTTTTGGCACTTAAGCATTGTCACTTGGTCATCCACAGCGCAACCAAAACATAAAGAAGATAGCACTTTTGTTTTCCCCTGTTGCTATTAGTAGCTATCCCCTGTTTCCAAAGAGCATCACAGCAGCAGAAATGGCAGACCATGGAACAACTGAAGTAACTGTGGAAAAAATGGTAGTTGTTAGGCTCTGAGGAAAATGGAAAGTGGTCCAGTTAACTTTGCTACCACAATAATAGCACTTGGAAATGCAAGGGTAGGGGGAAAAGTTGAAAAATTGTCTGTGACCTAGGACTCCGTGTACATGTATGTCCGCCCGTCCGTCTGATTATTTTACCCTCTGGTTTCCCTGCAGGTATCTGGTGATGGAGCTGATGGATGCCAACCTCTGCCAGGTGATTCAGATGGAGCTGGACCACGAGAGGCTGTCCTACCTGCTCTACCAGATGCTGTGTGGAATCAAACACCTGCACGCTGCTGGCATCATACACAGGGTGAGGCACACCAATATACATGTCTACACATGAAACAGTTTGTCGAAATGTTAAACTGAAAGCACACATGTGCAAGCTCAAACTGATCTACAGCTGGATATTAGCATTTTATGATTTAGCTGCTGCGGATCTCTCTGGATCCGAAATACAGAGGTATTTGGTTGGCAGCTATTAGCCAGCAAAATACTATACATGGCAAAAGCCATCATATGCCAATCACATATAATATATCAAGCTATTACAAGTTTAAAGTTGAGAGTTAAAGGAATAGTTCAACATTTGGGAAATACACTTATTTGTTTACTTGGCGGGGCGCAGAGACTTTCTGGAGTCTCTGTAAACTCATTGTGACAACCAGGCTCCAGGAAGTCCCTGCCCCCGGCCAAGAAATAGTCAAGCCCAAAACTCTCTCAAAACCACAACATGTCATTTTTACACTTCAGTTTTTGTATGGATTAAGCAAAAGAGATTTAGAGCCATATTTTAATCACACAAAAGCAACACAACTCTAGGATTCAGGAACTGTGTGGCTCCAAGTGCTAAAGGGCTGGGTGAAGGTAAATATCGATCAGAAGGTGTGGTTATTGACAAATATACACTCAGCCAGTCACATCACTGCCCTCATCGCTCTGAAACAGCTGTGCCAATCACAGTGACGCATGATAAACACGGCTACAAAATGGAAACACTCCTCTCCAGGAAATCATGTTGTTGTTTGGATGATGCTGAGCAGCATAATGGCTCTGCACTCTGGGGCGGCACTTCCCCAGTCAGAGGTTGCAGATGTATCAGTGTACTTGCTTGTGCCGGTCATCGAGCTGCCTTAAAAAACAGGGCCCATAACGTATTAATAGATGATTCAATCCTGGTTGACGGATTTTGTAAATTCCTGACAGAACCTGGCTAACTGTCTCTAGTCTTTATGCTAAGCTAAGCTAACTGGCTGCCAGTGGTAGCTTCATATTTACTATACAGACATAAGCACAGTATGATTTTTTTGTCTAAGGCTGAATTTCTACTCCTGCATTGAATCGATGCTGTGTCTATGGCATAGGCTCTGGATAGACGTAGAGCCTACTTCGTAGCCTGACGTGCACCGCCCCAGAAATGTAACTACACGTTGCGGTGACGCAGAAGCCTGTTTATTTTTTTATGCTGAAACCATCAGAAACGAACCTTTTATTTACTTTTATGTCACATATAAGAAACAATAAATTGTGTAGATAATAAAGCCTGCACAAAAATAGCATTACACATATCACTTGTGTGTAATTTATCCTTCAGGGATTATACCAAGGGATTTATCCTGCCTTCATATGAGAAAAGGATATCTCTGCTCGTCGCTAGGCTAATTTATACCATGTAAAATGCCATAGGCTTTTGCTAATAATGTTAGCATGTTATACTTGTTTGGAAAACGTGTGTAGTATAAAACAGTTGTTTTGACGGTGAACCTTGTGAGTTGTACTGGAACCAAATTTTGTAACTATGTTAAACATTGCTGTTGTCCCTGGTTTCTTATGAGAAGAGGAAAAGTTCGCTAGCTGCACGGCGAATTTGTACAATGTAAAATGCCATAGGCATGTGCCAATAACGTTAGCATGTTATTAGTCTCGCTCACCAGACCTTTCTCAAGAAAAGAAAGGTCTGGCTGGGCCTACTCTCACTTTAAGATTGGAGAAAAAAACGCCGCAGCTGCTTGTATTTCTTTCAACCAATAACAATCGTTCTGGGTGGTGCCACAGCAACAGTGCGCTTGCAAAAATATTGCCGGGGGGAAACAGGTTTTGGTGTAACACGCCCACAAAAATATCGCCTACAGGACGCGAACCACGGCAGAAAAATGGCTACATCCCCGCAAGATCAAACACCGCAAAAGTTAGTAAAGGACGTGTTGAAAACTGCTACACAACCGGAGGTGGTAGGGTGGGACTTCAGCGGGTGGCTCGTTCTGCCCAATGAGAGGCTGATCTATGCAGCGAACTTCCGCCCACTCAGACTAGCATGTTATATATCTCTTGGAAAATGTGTTTAGTATAAAGACAGTTGTTTTGTCAGTGAACCTTGTGAGCTTTAATGGAGCTGAATTTTGTAACATTACCTTTGTTAAGTGTTGCTGTTGTCCCTGGCTTCATATGAGTAGAGGAAAATTCCCCTAGCCTCTAGGCTAATTTATACAATGTAAAATACCATAGGCTTGTGCTGAAACATTAGCATGTTGTATTTGTGAGGAAAATGTGTCCAGATAAAGACAAGCGCTTTGTCTGTGAATGCTGCAAGTTATAGTGAAGCTGATTTGTGTGCTTGTGTTTGAAATGGTAGCTATTACGCCATGGTTATGTGTTTTTGGGTGTGTTTTGAATCAACTAAACTTTACAGTTTAGTTCACAGAAACTCCGCCAATGACTAGTGTTTTGGAGGTGTAACTGCAGAGTCACACAGACACACCACCGCACAAGTATAAATCCATGAAAATGTGAAAGCTGGCACAATCTCATTTCATTTTCATTTATTGACACTTTAGCAGCAGATAACAGACAAACATAAACAGGTTGTTAGGCAGCAGATTTTGATGTACAGGTTGCAGTAAAACACACACATGTATGCACTCAGGCTCTTGTTTACTTTTCAAACAACAGACACAAATGACACACTCACACACCCTGAAGCACCAGCAGCCATATACAAAGGATCCCTCTTGTATGCACACACACACACACACACACACACACACACACACACACTCTGACAGCACTCTGTCAATCATCCTCAGTGAAAGACGAAGCAGTAGATTAGCAGAGCTCCTCTTGCTCTGCCAGCCAGAACTAATTGAGCCACAGGCGGAGCTACCCACCACCGCTCGCATCAGCACGCAAAGCTTTCATAAGGTGAACAGATGCAATATGAGTCATGGATCGCCAAAGATTCAGCTCTCTTGTTCTCATTCACAGAGTGATGAGAGCTCTCCAGTCCCTTTTAAGATGCTCAGAGTTGCTAAGCACTCCCTCTAGAATACATTTTCCTAACTATCAAGGCAGTAGAGCGCTATCGACTGTGCTTAAGTTCTGCTGCTTGATGTCTCATTGTCAAGAAGGTTTTTTGTTTCTTACCTATAATGCATTAAGGATTTCCTGAAGTTCGTTCTGTATTGTTTGCTACTGAGCTGCCCTCTGGACATTTTTGGACACTTTGATGCCAGGTGTTAAAGCAGTCTGTGTATCATTTCCAAACTAGGAAGTGATCACAATAAAGACAACAGTGACTGCTATGACACTCCAGATGAAGTATCCAATCTGTTGTAAATCACACTGTAATAATCAGCTGGCAGATGGCCGCCAGAAAATTATAGCCACAGGCGCTGAGTCTTGTTGATGACATGACAACAATGTCAGTTTGGTTCGTCATGATTATTTTCAGAAGACGACAAAGACTTCCTCCTGCACGTCAACCATTTTACAAGCTCTTTGTTATTTAGCAGGGGAATTAATACACTTTGAAGGAGACTGTCCAAGACAATCAGAGTCACAGATCATTAGGGCTGGGCAGTATGGCCTATAAATAATATCGCAGTACTTTCGGGCGTTACCACAAAACACGATATAAACCTTGATATTTTGAAATTTCCTCTAAACTGCTGTTGACTGCTAAAATACTAAACTACTGAATAAACTACTGTTACAAAATCAAATACAGTACTTTTATAATAAAGTTGAAATACTGTTATTAATAATAAAGTTAATTATAGTGCTGTAATGATAAAGTTAAACAAAATATTGTTATAATAAAGTTAGATAAAGTACTGTTATAATAAAGTTAAATAAAGTACTGTTATCATAAAGTTAAATAAAGTACTGCTGTAAAAAGTTAAATACAGTGCTGTTATAATAGAGCTAAATAAAGTACTGTTATAATAAAGTTAAATAAAGTACTGTTATCATAAAGTTAAATAAAGTACTGCTGTAAAAAAGTTAAATACAGTGCTATTATAATAGAGTTAAATAAAGGTGGCGTGGTGGTTAGCACTGTCGCCTCACAGCAAGAGGGTTGCCAGTTCGATCCCGGGTGTGGGAGCCCTTCTGTGCGGAGTTTGCCTGTTCTCCCCGTGTCAGCGTGGGTTCTCTCTGGGCACGCCGGCTTCCTCCTACAGTCCAAAAACTAGGTTAATTGATAACTCTAAATTGTCCGTAGGTGTGAATGTGAGTGTGAGTGGTTGTTTGTCTCTATGTGTCAGCCCTGCGATAGTCTGGCGACCTGTCCAGGGTGTACCCTGCCTCTCGCCCAATGTCAGCTGGGATAGGCTCCAGCCCCCCCCAAGACCCTCAAGAGGTTGAAGCGGTTAAAAGATGAATGAATGAAAGTACTGTTATAATAAAGTTAAATAAAGTACTGCTGTAACAGACTACTGTTATAATAAATTATAGAGTGTAATCGATATATTGCCTGCCCTTAAAGGGGCAGTAAGCGAAATCGTTTCACCGCTAGGTTCGCTGTTGTGCACTGCCTATAGAGCAAAACAAAGTGTGTCATGAGCCACTCCTCCCTCTACCTCTGTTCTCCAACCGGTGGTTATTCACATGAACGTACATGAACGTGCAGCCTGATCGGCTTGTAAACAATGGGCTGGAGATCAACACAGAGAGAGGGTGTGTGAGGTCATACTATACTCCAGATGAAATTACACCCCTAGTTCTTCACATAGCAATTTTTTAATTCCTTCGATCTAGAAATGATGAATTTCGCTTATTGCTCCTTTAAGCTCAGTGAGTTTCTTCTTGTCGGCGTCAGGCTATCGTCATGAAGCAGTGCAGAAAATAATGCAGCCCTAATGTGAAGACACTGAATCCAAAACTGTTAAATTATGGAAAAAACAAGTGGGACCAAACAAAACAAACCCTTTGTGATACATCATCTCTTTGTTTTTCATACTTTGTAAGAATGAATGATAGTGTCCTCTAGAGGAAAACAGGCCCCAGTGTCCAAATACACCAACTACAGTGTTTTCCATATATAGAATTTATTAGATTTGTTCCCACACAAAAAATATTTGTTGTATTTGTTATTTTTTACTTTAAAAAACACTGGTACATTTGGCAAATGTGGAAATGAATGTCCCTAATTGAAGATGAAACTGACTGCAACACTGCTTTTCAGTTGACTTGGACCTCTGATCTAAATCAGACTTGTAATTCTCAGTGATGTCTTTTCTGTGTAGGACCTGAAGCCGAGCAACATCGTGGTGAAGTCTGACTGCACACTGAAGATCCTGGACTTTGGCCTGGCCAGGACAGCCGCCACCGGCCTCCTCATGACGCCCTACGTGGTCACCCGCTACTACCGCGCCCCAGAGGTCATCCTGGGCATGGGCTACCAGGCCAACGGTGAGTGGAGGAAAGCAGCTTCTTGACAGCGACTGGCCAATAAGGAGCTCTTAAGCTGCTGCCTGACCTGCTGCATGGCCCTCCCCCCTGGGATGTTTTCAACAGCACCTCCCAAACACACACACACACACACACACACACACACACACACACACACACACTTCCACACACACACTCCCTGTTCCTGTAAAGGTCACACTCAGGGGGGAAGTTGGCATGTTGGGCATCGGTGCTTTGTGTGAAACTTCCTGTCTGGGGACTCCAGTTCCCAGCAGTGCTTTAGCATGCGTTTGATGTTTTATTAAGAGGTTGCCTGTCCTGAGCTCCGAACAGCCTGGCTAAAAACGCCAGTATGAATACAGGCACTTGTGCATGCTTCAGCAGTTTCACTCAGTGCTCCTGCTTGGAACATATCACAGTTTCTGCAAGACAGTCTTAATGGAACGGTCTAACATTTTGAGAAATATGCCTTTTTGCCTTGTGTTGGTTTGGAAGATTGGTACCGCAGTTAGCTTAGGTTAGCATATAGACTGCTAGCAGGGGGAAACGGCTAGCCAGGCTCAGTCCAAGGGTAAAGAACTTCACTTACCAGCACCTCTAAAGCTCACAAATTAACACGTTATATTTTGTTTCATATTCAGAACAGAAAAAACAAAGTTGTAGTTTTACGGGGGTTATGTGTCGGACTAGGTCCTGGTTGAGTCCAGGAAATATAACATGTGAATAAGTGAGCCCTGGTGGAGCTAGAGGGCAGATGATTTAGACTGAGCCGTGCTAGCCGTTTATCCCTGTTGCCAGTTTTTATGCTAAGCTAGGCTAGCTGTCTCTTGGTTCTAGTCATATATTCAGCATACAGACATGTAAGTGGTATCAACCTTTCCATTTAATTCTCGGCAAGAAAGCCAGCAAGCATATTTTCCAAAATTTTAAATTGTTCCTTTGATAGAGACGAGACTGGGGCTCCAGTAACCTAGCAGATAGTTGGACTTTAAGGTATTTAGTCAGATGAATAACAGTCCATTTGGCAAATTTTTGATTTCTAGATATTAAAAGAACCCAGGGAATCACATGTTGCCTCTGGTACTGGCATCATGAGGTGGACACATAGCAACAATGCTCCCATTATGGCAAAACTCCAGGGTATCTTTGGTATTTATCAACTTGGACGGCATTTTCCCATGTGTTTGTGCTTTAGTGAACAATGGGAACACCAATTTTTGAATTTGGTCCAGTGTTGAGCAGGAGCGCAGCAGTTGACAGCTACGAAACAGTCTGCAATGTTATCTTGAGTCCAACAGAACACTGTCAATGTACATCCACTAAAACTGCTAGCTTTTGCCACTGACAGGCTCAGCTTGTTATGAAAAGTGTCTCACAATTATGGAAAGGACCCTACAAAGAAATAAAACATTTTCCTTTACCTTTCGATTGATCTGGTCTTTTTGTTATCGTCTTCAGAACAAGACTTCTGCTTTGAGCAAGACTTGGTTACACACATGTTAAGAAGGATATGAGAAACGTTTTATTTCTCTGTAGGGTCCTTTCCATTTTGTTGCCTGATGCTTATAAGAACCATCTAAGCCTGCCAGTGGCAAAAACAAGCACTTTCAGTGGACGTACTGTACATTGACGGTGCAGTATTGCCCCTGATTGGATTGAAGGATTGATTACACTGTTAGTTTAATGGCTGCCAGTTGCAGTGGTCTTACTGGACCAATTTCAAAAACTGTTGTTCCCATTCGTCACTACGGCATAAAAACATGAGAAAAGGTGGTCCAGGTTGAAAAATACCAAAGTTCCCCTTCAATACTAACGCTCTCTCATCCTTGGTCCTCTTGACCCAAAACACTGACCCTAATTTTTCCTGCTGACTTGTTGCTTTTTTTTGCTTATTCTCTTCTCCCTCCTTTTATGCTGCACATATGTAGTGGATATTTGGGCTGTGGGCTGCATTATGGCAGAAATGGTTCGCCACAAAATCCTTTTTCCAGGAAGGGATTGTATCCTTGAGCTGCTTGCAGCAGTGTTTGGCATTTCTTATGAAACAAAACATAGCACCCGGAACGTCTTTTCGTCTCTTCAAACCATGTCTCTTCATCAAATGGATCGCACAGAGATCATAACCCGAGAGCAACTATAGAGATTCTATTTCTCGGATTTGCCTGACACCTCGACTCGCATCCACCCACCTGCAGTTCCTACAGACAGACAAACTCACACGACTGCCTCCTCACTCACCTCGGCACTGTTGCTTCAAGCACCACGACAGTCACACGAAAAACCTGAAATAGAATTGAATAGTTTGCTCCTCCATTGCTAAGAACTAAACTGCATGAAATACCCTCCTGCATCCTCAGTCTGCTCTTCATGTCTTTGTTAATGCAGCAGTCACAGGTTTTGTCCCACAACATAATACTAAAAAAATTGGTGTTGTGTTTTAGAAGTATTTGTGTGACTCTGGAACGGCAGTGTTGCACATGTGGGTGTGACAAAAGCTCCAAAATGATCATTTCTGGCCGTATAGATCAGAATGTTCAAGTTTAACACAGCATGAAGTGCAGTGAGGATACTGAGGGTGTTGCATTTCTACAAAAACACATTTTCAGAAGACCTTGACAGTCAGTGTCTCACTTTAAAAGCCTCTGATTCACTATTCAGTGCATCTGAAGCAGAAATGATCTGAAACATATATTCTTGATTAGTAATACTGCTGCTAGTACAGAAATGTGCAGTATGTACAGTTAAAGCCAGCCAAAAAGAATCATAATATTTTCTCTAGCTATGTGGGACGCTGACCAGGTTTGAGTGCACCCAACTGCATGCAGTTCATTTTGTCTTGTATCACACACATCACCTGGCATCACATCACATCATGTTTTGTTTTTTATTTTCCCTTATGTTCTTATGAGTTTTTTATGTTGTAAGGGTTGTTTTCTGTTTGTTTTCCAGCCCTGCATGCTAATTTGGTGGTTGTCATTTCATTTTTCAGTTGATGTCTGGTCTGTTGGCTGCATCATGGCTGAAATGGTCCGGGGTAGTGTGTTGTTTCCAGGCACCGATCGTATCCTTAAGTTGTACCTTCATCCAAACCCCCGAAATGCCGTCTCGTCTCTCATCCTTTTGTCTGACATCTTGTTCATGTCTTTCCACACAATGGGGAAAGCCTGCCAAGCTACTGCGCCTGTTTAATGACTGATTTAATGAATCATTGTATGCAGTGGTACCGTTAATTTCTTTCAGTGAGTGAGTGGACGAGGAAAAAACCTTTGTCATGGCAGTGATAGTCCTCATAGCAGGTTAAGCACAGGTGTAATCAGTCACACTAATGAACAAGCACAATGACAGGGTTAGTTAATTACACCTGTGCTTTCCCTGCTATGACATGGATGGTATATATATATGTGTATGGAATTATATCCTGTAAATATTATGTGGGAGCCTCATGCAGCAGTTGTACTTGGTTTGCATACTTAACTGAAACTAATGTGACTTTTTTTATTATTATTTTTTTTTTATATATATATATATATATGTATACTTCCGCACCTGAATAGTGGGCAGGTTGTCCGTTCATCCTATTCTTGTGATCGTGATATCTCAAAAACACCTTAAGGTAATGTTTTTTTCAAATTTGGCAAAAAATGTCTACACGGACTGAATGATGAACTGATTAGATTTAGATGGTCAGGGGCGCCGGTGGCTTAGTGGTAGAGCAGGCGCCCCGTGTACAAGGCTGTTGCCGCAGCGGACCGGGTTCGACTCCAGCCTGTGGCCCTTTGCTGCATGTCACTCCCTCTCTCTCTCCCCCCTTCACACTTGACTGTCCTATACATTAAAGGCTAAAAGCCCAAAAAAAATCTTAAGGAAAAAAAAAAAAAAAAAAAAAAAAGATTTAGATGGTCAAAGGTCAAGGTTACTGTGACCTTGTCTGTTTCATTCTTGTGAATGCAATATCGTAAGAAGAATAAGATTTTTTTTTTCAATTTGGCGCAAACATTCACTTGGACTCAACAATGAACTGATAAGATTTAGGTGGTTAAAGGTCAAGGTCGCTGTGACCTTGGATCCATCTTACTCAAGTGAATGCGATATCTCAAGAACACTTTGAGGAAATCTCTTCAGATTTGGCACAAACGTCCACTTGGAAAAAAGAATGTACAGATTAAAAGAAGAGGTTTTAGGCGATAACTCAATAATTCATATGCTAATTAAGGATATAATGATTCATATTAAGCTAAAAACAAACTGTGCTATCACTGATTAATTACTTCGCATTAAGAAGTTAGTAGTTGGTTAATATTGTAATATGCTGGATGACTTTGGTTAGCTGAGGTTTATGTAGCATTAGCTTTGTTTGTTATGTTAACAGAGAGGTTACATTGACAGAGTAAGCAGCTAAACAAGAAAAAAAAGTTATTTGTTCTTAGAGCAAAATCCATTACAGTAGTACTGTATGTCATTTAACAAACTAATATGACAGAACATAACACTGTCCCATTTCAGGTTGTTAGAAAGCATGAGATTATGAAAATATGTCATTGGGAAAATACTGTGATTGAAACTAATGAAACGGAGGCTAGCATGAGTAGAGTGGTGCAAGAATAAGTCCTAAAGCCCAGAAATTTGTTAGTTTTTGCACTTTTACATCTTTTACATCATCTGCCAACAAGTGGCTAAATGAGACTACAAAATGCTATCACATGCCATGTTGTGGGGGCAATGATGAAGCCATGGGATCGTGTTGTGGTTCTTTTATAGCCTAACGTTAGCTTTTTACTTCTGGCAATTGCATTTAAGATTCAACAGTCATAAAAGTGGTATTAATTTGTGAAAGGTAATCTTGCTGAAGAAAACATGTAAGAATCATAAACGTTTGTTTGCCACAGAGCTTGCTTCCTGCAATAATCCAAAATCCAATTAAAAAAAATCCTGCTGGCTTTTCTTGTCGAGGAAACCAGGACGATGCTAACTTCTGGGTTGGCCTACAAAAAAGCACTCGGCGGTGGTAGGACTGGATGAAAAATGGAAGCTTTAGGGTTACTAAGAACAATAATTTCAAGTGTTTGAAGTTTTCTGTATTTACAACTACTCCATGTCCTCCATGACCACCCAAATCATGTTACCTTGAGAGGCAGCTGGATTCATGAGATCAGGCGAAATTTAGAAGATCACACGAGTCACAAGATCACGTGAGAATCCAGCCCTGATTTTACTCCACAATAGAAACAAACAGTATTGCCAGTATCTACTGGTGGACACATTTTTATTGTCACAAAGTATATGCCGTTCCCTGTTGATCAGTACCTGAGCTGATGATCTATTTATAATGTTTCTATCTTTTAGATTGTTATTATTGTCAATTATTATTGTTTCATTAAAGCCAAACTTTTCCATAATTTTAAAGAGAAAGGTCCACCCTACAGAGTCGAATGCGTTTTTGGTATCTAGACAAGTTTGTTGATAATTTAGGACTAAGCCTTTTCTAATAATTCAGTCAGGATTCAATACACTTGTTGGTTTATGATTTATCCTGTCTAACTTATCTTTCCCCACTTTTGGTTTGACGGATAAACTTGGGTCTCTCTATGAAGGCTGTTTTTCATGTTCTGTCAGGACCCAAATAAATGGATCCACTGTTTTGCCTACCAGGGAAACACCTGTCAACAAGCACAACAAATCGCTTTTTAAAATGGCTTTAAAAAAATCGGTTATGGCAGCAGGCTTTTCCTTCTTGTTGTTCATCCAGTGTTAAGGATGAGCGAAGACGCGAACAAGGCATGTCTGTATGTGTCCGTCAAGTAGATCTGTACATTTTACATCTGTGTGTATGTGTGTTTTTGTCCACAAGAAAAAAAAGTTGCATACATATTTCCAGCATCTGGATCACTTGAGGTGAGCATTGTCTGTCTCACCTAACATAGTTTATGGTGTGTGTACCCCACTTTGTCCAGCTTGGCTGATTTCCACAGGTTTGAATGGGACTTAATTATTTTCCTCAGAAGTGAAACTGCCAATACTGAATAAGCTTTTCACCTAATTGTCTGAATATTTAAATTCTTTGTTTTGAGAAATTTGAGTTGAGTTCATCCAATAATACACTCTACAATCTTGAGCCATCTCTTTACAGCAGTTTTCTACATCCTTTATCCCATGACAGCTTTGATATTGCATCTTTCAGCACAGTTGCAGCTACACATGTATTTTAGGAACATATCCAGGCCAGAACAACGCAGTATGAGATGTAGCAGCTCCAGATGGCTCTCTTTTATTATTCATCAGTTCAAAATGTTACTCAGAATGACCCAACCTGACTCTGGAATGGCCACTCCTTCTGTCCAAACCCAGCCTGGTACTTTTCTTAATACTGCAACCCTAAGATATCGACCAGTGGAATAAGGTGATCGAGCAGCTGGGGACACCGTCTCAGGAGTTCCTGATGAAGCTCAACCAGTCGGTGAGGACCTACGTGGAGAACAGGCCACGGTATGCGGGCTACAGCTTTGAGAAGCTCTTCCCTGATGTCCTGTTCCCTGCAGACTCTGAACACAACAAACTGAAAGGTAAAGATTCTGCCGCCTCTCTTAATACCTGTGAAACCATCTTGCGAAGGCTTATTGAAGCACGCTAAAATTGGTGTGAGGTTGTAAATTTAGTTCCTGCTAAGAGATAAAAACCATTTTCGAGCATAGTTCCTCTGTTACAGGTGCAGCAGTTGTCCAGCCTGAAGGGGAACCATTTGTAAAATGTAAATTGCTGTTTTATCACATGCCAGAAGGAGCCAGGAATAATGAGGCAATCAGAGTTTCCAGAGAGTTTTATGCCACAATATGTTCCAATTTTACTGCCTGAAATTTGAACAAAAGACTTTGTAAAGCTGGTTCTTTTTTGCTAATGTAGAATTTATCATGGGCGACATTTTAAATGGCTATTTTTGTAATTGAAAGAGTGATACAATGGTTCCATGGTGGCTCATCGAGTATGTATCCAATCACTTGCAAGCAAAAAGATGAACTTTTTCCCCATCACTTTGAGTGTATGTGCAACCGTATAAACATCTGCTGACAGCAAAGCCCAAGTGACAAATCAGTTTTCAGCAACTGCCTTAGATTAAGCACTTACTACAGAAGCTGACAGTTCAGGACCAAGTTGTTTACTGTGAGGAGGAATTTACCTCAAGCATGTCTTCATGTGTAAATGGAGAGGAGCTGACAGGAACGCTCAAAGCGAGCGTCGTGGAGCTGTTTCAAGATGAGGCAAGGAGGAAGAAAATGTTTCTGTACTCATTAATTCATGGAGGATATGTGACAACAGTATTCCCCTGAAGTACACCTGTTAAACTGCATGTATTAGATGTTCACATACGGCACACGGCTCTTTGATTGCCTACGCTGACAAGGCTTTCACATAGAACATTTGATAATCAAGGTGAATGTCCTGAACAGCCCAAATACAAACACAACAACAGTTTCTATCTGTTTAAAATGGAAGGTTTAAAGGCACCCTGAGTAGTGTTTGACCACTAGCTGTGCAATGGAGCAGTGTTTGTGTGAACTGGCCCCCCGTTTTTGTTTGTAACATGCAAAAGAACGCATGAGCATGTAAGACGTTTGCCAGGCTTTAAGAATGTACACAATGTGTTTTTGGCAAGAAAACACTGAATGTAAACATAACTGTTTGTTTACAAGAAAATTCCACAGGGCATCTTTAGAAAGATCCCATCATTCTCTGGAAAACCACATCCAACTCTTCTCCTGTGTCACTGATCCTCCATTTATTAAAAATCCCCTCCAGATATGTTTTATGACATATAAAAATATTGAGCTTGGAACAGATATTTGTGTCTGATAGGTTTTTTTCCACCAAAAGTTAAATTATGTAGTTACTAGTGATGTCAACAGTTAACTGTTAATTGGTTCACCACCAAGAATATTTTTGAGCGGTTTACACATGTCGGTTTATAAATTGATCTTGGTACTTTTTACTTTACTGAGCTGTGCACCACCCAGGTCTGGTGGGAGGGGTTTCGCTCATTCAATTACTGTTAGTAACTCTGTCCCAACACAACAGTGTTGCTGTGAAAACACTGTGCCTACCCTCAAGTCTCCTCATAGGTCCCTTTACTGGATAAGCAGCCCAATTTTGAGCCACAAATCCCTTTTATCATTGTTATCACTGCTAGCTCTGTTAGCACCGTTTGCAATGTCGGCACAGCTAGTAGTGCTAACATACTTAACAATACTTAAGGGGTTTTGCGGCTCAAAATGAAGCTGCTTACTCACCAGAGCACCCTGTGAGGAGACTAGAGGATGGCCACCATGTTTCAGCAGCAGTCAGTTTTAATCATGAATGAGCAGTGCCACTAGCTAGCCCATCCAACCTGGGTGGTCCACAGTGCAGAGCAGCCAAGGCTTACATTAGCTAACCAGTGGAGATTGGAGGGTGGGCAGCAGGCCCCCAGGAAAGCCGCTGAGCCTTGCAGCAAATTTTTCTTAGTGGCCACTCGCGTTATTTCAGAAAAAAGAAAAAAAAAAAATCCCCCGCGGCACCCAAATAATTTTCCCCATAGGGCATCATTATAAAAGACATGTCTGTAAAACTATTGAGCTATGGTGGTTTTATATTTGTAAAACTTGCAGGTGGGGTCAGCAGGACAAATACTACTGCACATTTTCAGTGGGCCGTATACAGGGAAGTAAACCTGGATGCTTGAAAACTTTTTTGCCAGGCAAGCATCTCCATTGGAATAAATTGGCACCATCTTGGCGTCCAGTATGTAGTTATTATTAAAATCTATGGTGTGCAGTGGTCACTATGTTTTCCCATGTCAACACTGTTAGCTGTCTGTCTGTCAGCAAAGCCAACAGAAAGTAAAACAAAAGGCCAGACATTTACAGCACAAAACATTAAAATTTCAAAACCCTAAATAGATAATGCTTTAAAATGCAGTGCTAAAGGTCACCAAGTCAGTGGAGCACTAGATTAAAGGAAAGGCCTCATGTATTTCATATCATTTTTCATTTTTATTTCTTAAAAATTAACTGGCTATAGTTACAGTTTAATGAGTTCTGGGCTATTTAAAGCAAAACTTACCGAATCTGACAACTCTCCCTCATTTAAAGTCCTCAGTGTATATGCACTGGAGGTTTCAAGTTTCCATGACACACTAAATTGCATACAGGACCACAAAGTCCTGCTTGTAGTTGAACTCAGATTGAAGACGAGCGCAGAGAAACTTTCCCCCCTCAACAGATGAATGTTGAAACATCCTTCTAGTGCACATACATTATTCCGCACAGTGAAGCTGAAACAGCACAGTGAAGTAACAATTATATCACACTGCTCCAACATCTTGTTCCAGCTGAATATGCATCACATCAGCAAGACGCTCTCAAGTGGAAGACATTGTAGAATCAAAATCTGGTCAGTTTAAAGGTTAAGGTATCCTGTTTTCTCTTTTTCTGCCATAATTTCTTGTCAGCGAGCCAAGCTCGAGACCTACTATCCAAGATGCTGGTAATAGACGCTTCGAAGCGGATCTCAGTGGACGAGGCTCTCCAGCACCCTTATATCAACGTGTGGTACGACCCGACTGAAGTGGAGGCGGTAAGAAGTCGCTAATTATTGATGGTTTATTTATAGGTGGGTTTTTTTTCTAAGCATGTGAATATTTGCTTTCTCACTGATGGAAAAAATTCACAAACAATGGATTGCGGCTGCAGACAGCACCATGAATTGTACATGACTTGCAACAGCTATCTACTCCATCTGAAGGTCCAGTTGCAGCTGAGTGCCATATGCCCTTTTTGCGTCTGATTGCAGTTATCCATGTGGCAAAATATAAATGTTGCCTTGGCACTAAGAACACAGGAGGCAGAACAACAGCAAAGAAAAAGAAAACTAAAATTTTCATACCTGGAGCTACAGGTCCTCACTGACGAGGTGCAGAGGCATTCCTCAAAACTTCAGGCAGGAATTTAAACATGAGAGAGAAAAAACGTATTTGGGATTTAATGTTCCAGTCTGTCAGTGCGCTTCAGTTGCCACCAACTCTCTAAAGACACTAATTATTTCACTGTAACTGCACGTGGCTATTAGCGCTGATCTTTGTGAATGTGACTGTTATTGCAGTGAGGCTCATTTACATACAAAGGGGGTAATTCTGCGCCAGATGTATCCATATTACCTCATTTAATGCGTGCAAATAGCACAGGAGCACTGAGACACTATTTGCTTTGCAGTGCAGGTAGGGGTGCATGTCACTCTTTGCAGGTGCTTTGAGAATTACACAGTTTCTTTTCGCTTTATTTGTGCAGGTTTAGCAGCCGAGCAGTCCTTTTGTGAATTTGCCCCTAAAATTGTTTGTGCTCTGCATACAAAATGTGCTGTCTGTACATGTTTGGTGACAATCAACCACGCTCTCCTTGGAAACACAATGACTCAGCCGGTGAAAATTGATTTTGCCCTGTGATCAGGCAGATTGGGAGATGAGGTGAATTGTTGCATTCTTCCACTCCCCTCTCCCGTGCAGATTTGTACACCGATTTTTTTGCTGTGACACTGCGTAAATGCATCAAATCTCCATTTGACTCCGGGGAGGACAGATAACTATAATCCACAGCTGGCTTTGAGGAAGTTTATTCCAGCTCTGTGTTGTAAATTTAAAGTTTTTGTGGGATTTTGCTGGAAAAGGTTTCTGCCCTCCAATGCAGAAAAATGTAATATAAAGTGTGTTTAACATGAGGAAGGTTTAATGCTGCAGTTTCTATCTCGGGCCATCAATTAGCTGAGTCTGCAGCTGAGTTTCCACCCTCCTGTTTTGGGCCTCATTCACCTGCTGTTAAGGTGGAATGAAAACATGCATTAAGCTCAGAGTGGTAACTGACTGAAAACCTCAGGCCTTGTAGTTAAACATACTTAGAAACTGTCTTTGAAACTGAGGCTGTGAGTTCTATAAATGGCACTGTCAGTAATTATGTGTGACAGCAGGGTGGCCCAGTGGTTTGACAGCACTTTAATTTGAATCACATAAGTTTGGTGGCCAATAATAGCCAGCGTGAGTCCATCATCAGTCTGTCTATAAAAACACTGGCTTAAAGTGTCAGGTAAATGTGTGTTCTGTGCACTGTTTGAGTCTGAATATCATTAACCTGAGTGTGATGTGTGTGGGGTTGTCACTCTATGTTTAGAATGAGCATCTGTCAAACACCAAACATGTGCATCTGTCTGTTTCCAGCCACCACCCGCGATCACAGACAAGCAGCTGGATGAAAGAGAGCACACAGTGGAGGAGTGGAAAGGTAGGAAAGATCCTCTGTTTCTCCTCTCCTCTCCTCTCCTCTCTGATAAGCTGTCATAAGTACTTAGCTTTTTGCAGTGTGTTGCATAAGGTCGGTCTATGTTCGTGCTTTGCAGCCTGTGGGACATTTAATCTTCTTTCTCCGACGCGTTTTCATCTGTACGCTCAGAATTTATAAATACACTCATGTCTGATGCACAGTCCCACTTGTACACTGGGAATAACTGATGCACACGTGGCAAACATGTCCTCCGTGCTTCCTCTTTTCACTAGGGGTGCTGCTAATGATTTTCTTTGTCAATTAATCTGATCTGATGATTATTTCCTCAGTTAATCGACCAGTTATTTCACTTATAAAATGACGGAAAATGGTGAAAATGTCAACCAGTGTTTCCTAAAGCCCAAGTTGACATCTTTTAAATGTCTTACTTTGTCCACAGCCCAAAGATATTCAGCCTACTCTCATACAGGAATAAAGAAACAAGAAAATAGTCACATTTTGGAAGCTGAAATCAGAGAATTTTAACTTAAAAAAAATTAAATCAAACGGAATTATAGATTATCAAATTAGTAAGTGATCAATTTAATAGTTAACAACTTATAAATTAACTGATTAATTACTGATTAATAACTAATTTACACAGCCTGAAATGTGTATTAGATTACAGATCATCTGCATCCAAATCTTTACTCTTGTGAAAAATCCAGATTTATACCATGAAGTTCAGGTATTTTTTAATAGAAATATGCTGGATTGGTTAGCTGTGATGAAATACAAGTGCAGATGAAAGAAACAAAGGAAAATGAAAAAATATTGTACAACATAAATAAAATAAATTAACATGGACACAGACCATGACTTGATTTCAGGTGACTGATGTAAGTTTTGTGCCAAATAAATGAACTAGAATTATTTATTTTTTTCAAGCTCTGTGAGATACACAAAACGGCTTAATATGAGACTAGCTGCAATTATTACTATATTTCAGTAAATGGTAGTTGGACTACCTGCTCTTCTTCTGAGCCACAGCGGCCCCCCTAGTGGAACGTATAGTGGAGCATCATCAGCATAAAAGAAATGGATGTTTTGCTTGCTAATAATGTAACCTAAATGCAGCATATAAAAGGAAAATGACAGCAGACCTGTGACTGACTGCTGGGCAACACCCCAGGAAAGTAAGGGTGCTGAGAATTTAAACATCCTCCTCCTCCGCAGTGCAGACAGAGTGATAATGACGGCAGGAGATTCACACCTGGATCGTGATTCGTTGGTGTTTCCTCTTTTCACACACACTGCATCTTTCTCTCCTTCGAAATAGATTATCATGTAAAATTGCCCGTTTATGTATTTTACCAGGTTAGATAAAAAGCATATTCAAGTAACAGCACATTACAATTATGGGAAATGACTGAAGAACAAATAAGGATTAGTACAGAACTGTACTGTAAGTCAGAAAATCTGTGAGGTGACAGGAGTGAATTACATACCGCTTCCTGTTCTCATTGTTTATACCTCTGTGCTGTTGTTAACAACTGTGTCTTGTTTGTTGCAGAGTTGATATACAAAGAAGTGTTGGACTGGGAAGAAAGGACAAAGAACGGTGTCATCAGGGGACAGTCAGCGTCCATAGGTTAGTGGGTTTTCTTGGGTGTGTGAGAGACTTTAAGAGGAACACGTTCAAGTGAGCGTGTCCCTCCTAAAGATGTGTAAATGATCCAGACTGTGCCCATAATCTGTGTCCAAAGCCTGTTAAAACATCAGCAGTGCACTGGTACAGCTCTGCATATTATGTCGCAATAAGATTTCTGTGACAGAAAAGGTGTTTTCCACTCTTGAGCTCATCTTTATACTTACTTAACTTTGGTAATTCCTCTACCAGAATCTACCGTATGTGGACAGGAGAGTGACAAAACTAGCACATTTATTACATGTTCTGTTATGACCCTGCTTAGGTTTGGCATAAATCTACAGGTGACACAGGATTAGTAAGCAGAATAACAACTGTAGCAAGTTAAAGTAGTGACTCCTTATCCAGCATGTGGTGTGGCATTAGTACTGCTCTTTTTGAATGTTAGACACAAGAATTAGTCTAATATAGATTGCACAATAAACTGTCTCTGAGCTATGTAATTGTCAAACCAGGCCTCTAAGCCTGTTATCATTTTATTACTTTTTTTGTTATGTAAAAATGGTGCAAAAGCTGTTACACAACTTGAAATTGTAGGGAAAATGTGTGAGGCAGCAAGAGGTTCAGTGACATCACTTTGAGAAAAGTTTTTTTTTCTGGCCTTTCTCCTGCAGTCCTGAAATTTTCGTATGATAATACGAAATTCGAAACTTCTCATAAATACAAGTGGAAACATAGGTTCTCATGCAGAAAAGAAGGAGCACCATCTTGCTAGCACTACGCAGACTAATAAGCTTAAAGGGCATCTTGGGTATTTTCCAACCTGGACCTATGGAGATGACCAGTTTTGAAACTGGTCTGGTGTTGAGTGAGACCGCTGCAGCCTGCAGTCATGAAACAGCCTGCAATGTAACTTTGGGGGCAATAGTGCAGCATCAATGTATGGCCACTTTAAGTGTTTGTTGCCACTGATAGGTAGAGATTGTTATAAGTGTTTGACAAAGAAATAAAACATTTTTCTTTACCTTTTGCTTGACCTGGTCTGTTTATTATTGTGTTTAACAAAGTAACAAGGAAGTCTTGTTCTGAAGTCTTGAGAGGGCAGGTGTTGCAGGAAGACAATAACAAACCAGACTGGATCAAGCAAAAGGTAAAGAAAAAAATGTATTCATTTCCACCGAGCAGTATGGTATGCTTTTTTTTCGTTTCCACTGTGAAAAGTTGTGGATGGTACCAATTGTACTGTTCCGTTCCATCCCCATTTTTGGTCCCCCCTTTGTTGGAGTACCTAGCTCACAGATCTGCTACTAAAAGGTGGAGCTGTGAACACTGCAGTCTGTTGATTGGTCAATAGAGGACGGTCACTCTGCTCAGGGCTGAGTTGTGGCTGGTTTTGAGGCTCATGTAACCACTGTTCATACCGTGGAGAGTTTTATTAGTAAACCATAACTATTAAATAAAAGGATGTTTTGCTGCCTCTAGCAGCAGCTGTAGTCGGAGAACAAATAACTTAATTCACTGGGCCGACTGCTGGATGTTAACTTTTAATCTTACTCAATGCAATAGTTGACTATAGTTGACCACTGGACGATATACAAGGTGCAGACTTCCTTCTGTGTCACCGGTAATGAGGAAATACAGTGAGTGCTGGACGGAACAGTGAGTGACAACAACAACACCCATATTTAAGAGCACTGTTTGTGGTGGAAACACTAGGGTCTAGGTACCACGTCTGAAGGGTTACTTTTGGTTCCAAAGGTACCATACCGAAAGTGTTAGGTGGGTACGGGCTGTTGTTGATATAGTAGTAGTTTTCCTGCAACAACTCAACTCACAAGACCTCAGAACAAGACTTTTCCTTTAAGCAAGACTTAGTTAGACACAATAACAAACCGATCAGATCAGCTAATAGTAAAGAAAAACATTTTATTTCTCTGTAGACTCCGTTATGTTTTCAGACACTTATAATAACCATCTGAGCCTGCCAGTGGCAAAAACAAGCACTTCCAGCCATCATAGATTTATGGTGCGATACTTCCTCGAAGGATTACATTGCAGCCTGTTTCATCTTGCTGCAGCCGTCTTTTTCAATACTGGACCATTTTCAGAAAATGTTGCACCCTTTAGTCACTTAAATACAAAAACACAGAGAAATATGGTCCAGGTTGAAAAATATACCTAAGTTTCCCTCCAACTACAATCACACAAAGGTGCTTCAGCAGCCAGTGCTGCGTGTTCACTTCTGATGGCTGACCACAAGGCCTCTTCTATGTCTCACAGCACAGGTGCAACAGTGAGCAGCAGCCCCCAGCAGCACCACCAGCACCACACCTCCATGTCCTCCTCCACCTCTGTCAACGATGCTCCTCCATGTCCACCGACCCATCCCTGACCGACACTGACAGCAGCCTGGAGATGGCCAGCGCCGCCGCCGCTGCTGCTGCTACAGCCACCGGCCCCCTGGGCTGCTGCTACAGCAACCAGCCCCCTGGGCTGCTGCAGATGACTATCATCTACACCTCCTCCTGGTCCTGGTCCTGGGCTGGGCCTCGCCCCCTGGTCACATCCAAGACCACTAGCCCAACACTGGCTCCTGGCCCCGCCCCCTGCATTTGTCCCCCCTCCCACATTCTCTCTGTGCTTGTCTTCAGTAGTGTAGCGTTTAGCCAGCCAGCTGTTTAAGAAATATTTTGATTTCTGAAAGGACAGATCTTTTTTTTTCTTTTTTATTAAAGTTATAGTCTTTTTTTAAATTAGGATTTCTTTTCGTTTGAGTCCTAGCTGTAATTTATTGTGGCATTTCTTAATTTTTCAGAAACCTAAGATGATAAGAGAATTTTTATGATTTCACTACGTTCCGGTTTGTATTAACCGACAGTGAGAATTTAAAGAAATATCTGTACAATGTTTTAATGTGATCTATTTTTCTGTTTAAAGTCATTTGTTTCACTTGTAAGCTACTGCTTTTACAACTTGCCATATAAATGTAGATTGAGTTTGTACAGATTTTATGGTAGATGTAGTTTTATCTTCGATACAAGTTTGCAGTGAGCCATTGAAACATAATTGAATTGCAAGACGTATGGTCTTAGTACTCCCCTTATGTGTTTTATCTCCCATAATATGGATATCGTTTTAAGTTCATATGACATATCCATTGATTTGAACTGAGATCATTTAGATTTACTTGTAAAATTTCTTTTTCTTGTGAGTCACTACTACTTCCTACATTGTAAAATTTAATGAAAGCTTTATAATTTACTCATTCTTCACCTCCTGATCAGTCATGATAGGACTTCAAAATGATTTTCATACACCATCTGATTCATTTTACCTTCTGCATTTAAGCTATGGGATCGATAATGGCACAGTTAGTTCCCACAAGATAACTTGGAGCTCTTTGATGACTGTCTTCTGTAATTTTAAGTGCTTTAAAGTACCTCTTCTTGTCTGCAACAGGCTGTGTGACGTTATGGAACTGGATTGGTGGTATTGCTTCGGAGGACTGGATGCACGGAGCTCTTTCATGTTCTCCACTGGCTTGCTTTGACAGTGAGCTATTGCTAACAGTTCGGAATGTTTATTGTCGTGCTTTGGGAGGTTTATCGAGACGTAGATGAGTTGTGTGAGGTTGTAAAATTGGTGACGGTGTAAGTAGAATGTTCTTCAGTCAAGTAGGGAATTGTGATTTTGAGAACGCTTGTGAACGTGTCGCTATTGGGTGTTTCAGAGGGGAAGTGATTCTGCAGCCTGATGGGAGAGTGTGAAAACATGTCAGCTTCCTTCTACCAGATCCTGTTATTAGTAATGTACTTTTGTGAATTTGGAAAATTGCGAGTGATTTTTTTAAAAAGTTGGCATAACACTTTGCATACCAGACTTGCCTGCAGTTGTAAAAAAAGAACCTAAAACTTAGCAGCACAAATAACCAGAGTCAAAAGAAAAACAAATTATTCTCGGTATGCAATAATAGTGCCCTTTTTTTGAGTTTTTTTATTTAGCATTGAAAGGAAAAGTGCCTGTTGTTTGTCATTCATTCCTGAGTACATGGGTATTCATTACGTGTAGGTTTTTATGGCGTCTGGTTAACAACGGTAGTTTCCATTATCAAACCAATAATGAATGATGGGGTTGTAGTTCTCACAAATGTATTGTATATTTTTCTACTTGTTTTGATTTTGACCCTCGAGCGGGAGACCATCGTGTCTTGCAGGGTAAGAAGGTGATGATGTATACGTTGAGATGCTTAAGCACATGTTTGAGTCATTTCAGAAGAAAAGGCAGTTTTATCAAGGTCTTTCATCAAAGTAAAAAGAAGTGTTTCTTTGCAGTGACAGCAACCGAAATATAGGTTAGTAAGAGTTCTTTGGCTTTTCTTTGAGTACTAATTTAATGTGATGGTTGTAAGAGAGAAGAACGAACAGGATGTTTTGAAATTCAACTACTGGATCAAACTAAATGAGGAAACTCTGCGGCTGCATTTTTGTCAGTATTTTGCGATGGTTTTGGATACTGTTTACTGTTGGAATTGCAGATTGATGTTTTAGTTACAAACACACATCTGAGAGGCAGAGCCAAACGACCACAGTGTTTCTGGCTAATTCATTTTTTAAGTTCAAAGTAACCCTTGTGGTACTAAGTGAAAAAGTGCTCTAACTATAGTAAGTCAATTTAAAAAAAAAAAAAAAAGCCATATTAGCTAAGAGCTATCTAGGCAAGTTGTGTAACTTTTTAACATCATGAATATCATGGTCTTAAGTGAAAAAAACAAAGGAGTCCATGCTGTTTTGCTCAATTTATTGAGGTTTCATGCAGCCATTCTGCCTGCTTGAACTGTTTGCATAACTAAAATTATCTGCAAGAAGCAGAGCTGGGATGTACTGTATTGTCATGGAGGATGAGCAAGTGTGGTGGATGTTGGCACAAACATCCCTGTGCAAGGATTGTTTAAACGTGTAACAGCACTGTGTCTAGAACCTGTCCCAGTCTTTGATAAGGACGTTAAGCTCAAATCAAAGTTGCAAACAAGGTTGTCTTTAGACTGTAGCATGACACGCTGTGTGCTCTGTGCTGTGCTCTACTGCAGCAACTAGTTACCATCTGCCAGATATGTAAGGCTAAACACAGGTAAACCACAAGTAACCATTTACTTAACGGCATGATTTTTCAGATACTGCAGCACTGTCTCCTTATCAACTTCTGGACTTGCACCAGCTATTCGTAAATCCATTATTAAGTGTGTCATTCCTAAGTTCTTAGTAACAACTAGCTAGTTTCAAACTAATGTTTTAGTAAATCGGGTTGCCCCATTAAAACTTAAAGTATGCTTTATCCAGTAAAAACCTCAACAATGGGTAAACTAGTTGTCATCTGATCATAATCAGTCAGCATCACAAACTATAACATAACTTTCAAACTTGACGGTTTTAATTGAAAAAACAAACAAACAATATAGTAAATGCAACTGCCAATCCTTTGTAAATGTAGATATGACGTTGTTTTATTTATATATGCATACATAGAGACGTATGTGTGTTTCTGAATTACTAATATCCATACATTTTTGAATAAGTGAGAAATGTCTCAATACACTACTACCCTCAGTTTTATTTGGTCTTTCAGTCTAACATTATTAGCCCAACGTTTTGTACTTTTATGTTATTTTTTTGTCAATTTTGTGGAATTTATTTTAAATTTTAAAAACTTCCCAGTTTACGTCATTATTAAACAGCAATTTATCAAGTGTATGGTAAGTGTATTGACCATGTAACATTACCGCTTTTACTCTTCAATCTAAATGGGTAATAGAATAGCAAGCGTTAGTGCTGCCACTAAGCTATGCAGCAGTTAACATTTAATATATCAGAAAACATGCGTTAGCTTCTTCACTGAGCTACAAAACAATTAAATATATCAACAAACAAGTGTTAGCTTCGTCACTGAGCTACGCAATAGTTAACTTTTAACAAATTAGCATGCTAATGTTAGCTCCGTCAGTGAGCTACAAAATAATTAACATTGAATATATCCGCAAGCAAGCGTTAGCTTCTTTACTGAGCTACACAAGTTAATGCTTAATAAATTAGCAAGCAAATGTTAGCTTAATCACTGAGCTACACAACAGTTAATGTTCAATAAATTAGCAAGCAAATGTTAGCTTTGGCACTGAGCTACGCAACAGTAAACATTTAATAAATTACCAAGCAAACTGTAACTTTGACACTGATTTAAGTTACACAAGTTAACATTTGATATATCAGCAAGCTAATGAAAGCTTTGTCAGTTAGCTGCACAGCAGTTAACATTTAATATATTAGCAAGCTAATGTTAGCTCTACGAAAGAACTAGTTGATAGGGTGCAACCCATTTTAATTTTGTGATGCGTATATATCTACTTTGTAAACACTTAATGGTTAATAACTACAGTAAGTTTGAACTTACGAACAGCTGGTGCCACTGGCTCCTGCTCTCTTTTCTAGTCACCAGAGTTTTAAAGGAAAGGTTTGGCCAGTAAAGTGTATTGTCAGACAGTAGTTGTAGATTCCAACAGCAAAAAATTAAAGTGTCCAGCAGTAAATGTACAGTAGTGTTTTGACAAACAATGACTTAGACATCTGTAAGAAGGCAGCGATGGCAGGGAAAATATCAGTGGTATGTATCCATGCGTCATATTAGCCCATTTGTTATATTAGCTAAAAGAATCAATCAGAAAAAAATATGTTGTCTAAAGTGCTCTTAATTTTCGTAGCCCAACATTAGGGGCTTTAATTGGAGTATTTTGTTATGTTTTTCTTCTTCTTCTTCTTAGGTTGTTGTTGCTTTTTTATAATTACCGCATCTCTCCAAACAATGTCATTCTGATTTAAGTCGGCTTTGATGAACTACCTCACGCTGAATTTCTGCCAGTTCTTGCATATACTTAGTCGCCTGCAGAATTAGCTATCGAAGACGTGTGAATAACAGATTCCATTATTTATTTATTTGAAAGTGTACTATTTGTCAGTTTCAACAGACTTCTAGTTTTGTACATTATGTATACTTCACCTAGAAGTAAGAGAATTGTTATATGTATTTTTTTTTTTTTTTCTCGGTTTGTTTTTTGTTTTTAAACTAAATGTGCAATACCTTCAGCAAACTGTGCTAGTAGTGTGTGATGGGCCTAGCCTTTGTTAGCTGTCTCCTGAAGGTAAAGAAAATGTTTGGTACTGTCAATCCATGTTTTCCTTTTTTATGAATAAGATCAATTTTTATTTCTGTGACTTGTTTATAGTCATGATGTTACGTAATCAGTCTTACCTGCCAAACTAATCTGTTGGCCAAGGCTTGATGCAGAGACGGAAAGTTCTTTGAGTCACAGCGCGGCCAACAGCTTTTGATTTGGAATGTGGTAAGGACAATAATGTTAATAAACACAAAAAAGATGAGTAAATACCTACAAGAAATCATTATATGTATGGTGCTGGTTTGTAATGTTTGCTAGTGAATCCAGCCATGCAAGTAGTTTTAAGAATTCCTGGATCTGCGCGTCCCAAAAACCGCAACCAACGAAGAAGTGCACTACTAGAATACATGCACTGGGATCTGATGATGCCACCTCTTAAGAAAAAAAACATGTACTGCAAATAAAAGAAATACACTTTGATTTATGGTTGTATGTCCTCTTTTTTTACAAGTTGCCAAACGATCATTGCCTTGCATACAATGTAATCAGTACAGCTATAGGTATACTTTGCTAGATTCATACGGAAGTTATCCCCCTCGGTCATCACTTATTACCCACTAGAAGTGTGTGGAGGTATATTTTTATTTTTATTTTTATTTTCGAAACGTTTATGGTCGTGTACCCCCCCACAGCACTCAGGTGAGGTGTGGGTTTTATAAAAAGGTAGCAACCAGGTGCTGGCCCATAAGCAGCAAGCATCCCAGAGACACAGCACCACAAAAAATGCAAATACAGTGAGGCGAAACGGCAAATGTGTGAAACTGGGGTTGGCTTTTACTTTCATTTTTGCTGGCAAGCGTGTTCCCAACCAGTTACTGTCAATCCTGCATTGTATACCATTGAGTAGCATTTTGATGGCACCATCACAACCTGATGATTAAATTAAAAAATTGCTTCACTGAATTGGAACATTAAATTCTTGAACAGGATGTTTAGAATGTGCTGTGTATTAGTCTGCCGCTTTAAATAGTCCAGCTGAAAACTTGCATTAACTATTTTTTGTTTAATTTTGCTAAAAGCTACAGTGCTCAACTTTTCAAAAAAATTCATAAGTCTTTTCAAAAAAAATTAGATTGTACATTAGTGACAGTTTTAATAATCTGTCTTCAGTATGAACAAATGTGCCACACACTGAGCAGGGAAGTTGGAGGCAGAATGACCACCTGATTGCAAATACCTGGTGAATACAAATTAACACATATTTCCAAATGAAACAATTGACTGTTGCACAATGTCCATCCGTCCATTTTCATCCGCTTATCCAGGGCCGGGTCGTGGGTGCAGCAGGCCAAGCAAAGCACCTCAAATATCCTTCTCCCCAACAACTCTTTCGAGCTTCTCTTGGGGGACCTCAAGGCGTTCTCAGGTCAGACGAGATATGTAATCCCTCCAGTGTGTTCTGGGTCTGCCCAGGGGCCTCCTACCATTGGGACGTGCATGGAACACCTCCAGGGAGAGGTACCCAGGAGGATCCTGATCAGATGCCCAAATAACCTCAACTGACCCCTTTTCACGCTAAGGAGCAGCGGCTCGACTCCGAGCTCCCTCCCGATGTACGAGCTCCTTACCCTATCTTTAAGGCTGAGCCCAGCCACCCCACGGAGGGAACTCATTTTCGGCCGCTTGTATCCACGATCTCATTCTTTCGGTCACTACCCAGAGATCATGACCATAGATGAGGGTTGGGACGTAGATGGACCAGTAAATGAAGGGTTTGCCATCCAGCTTAGCTCTTTCTTAACAGCGATGGTTCGGCACAGCACCTACAACACTGCAGAAGCCGCACCAAACCGCCAATCCATCTCGCATTCCATTCAACCCTCACTTGTGAACAAGACCCCAAGATACTTGAACTCCCTCACTTGAGGCAGTAACTCTCTCCCTATCCAGAGGGGTCAATCCACCAATTTCTGGCAAATAACCATAGCCCAATGGTTCATTGCACAATGTATTGTTGGATATTATGGGCTATACTGGTAGTGTCCAGTATTTGGGCAAGGGAGGGCAGCATTTGAATTCAGTCTACAAAAGCAGAATAATAGCAAGATGCACTGTTTTGTAGGATGTTTAAGGGTCGCTTCCATGCGATCTGTCATGTCAAATTTCCCAGATATAACAACTTTTTTTTTCTTTGTCACCTTTATTCCCATACATGTCCATTCATTACAATAGTGGAAATCCATAATAAATAAGCACCATAGATAATCAGCAGAGCAGTAAGAAACATTTAGCCTTAGTCATGAGACACACATAAAGGGAAATAATTGCCCCTTGGAATCAGAGAACCTGCAATAGATTTGAACCATCATATTGTGAACTGGAGGACAAGTACCTTTTAAACCTGTGTAATTAAAGAGGGTAATGTAATAACATTGGCTTGATGTTTATACATAAAATATAAAAAGAAAATACAGTCACATTGTCTAACCAAAAGCATACTTTCACTTGTAATTATACTGTTTGTCAGGCTCTTTAAGAAAAAACCCTTCTGGACATTCTTCTGATTGGTGATAAGATGCTAAAAAAAAAACATTTTCATGTTCAACAGCGGGATCACATGCAATTCTCACAAAAGAGATATCTGCAACTCTTCATTTTAGGGACACATAATTCAGTGTTCAATGGAGCAGAGCCATTAAACACATCACAGCTACCTGACATGATGTAAGTCTGCGTGATGCATCCCATATTACATCACATGTCCAGCATTAAAGTAGGATGATTGGGGTCAGGGATGTGGGTTGAAGAGCTGGATGAACTGCACATCTTCAGTGACTATAATTTTTTTTCCTGCACTGGTAGTCGTTTACATTTTTTTTTTTTTTCATAGGGCTGGTTTCATCAACAACATATTACATTCACTACAAGGATACATTCTTAATTCAAAACTTCCATTCAATTCACAATTCACTTTCACAAGAATTGGCACCTTCTAGGGAGATCAAGTTATTCAGCAGTTTGTTGCCATATTAAAAAAAAATAATAATAAAAAATAAAAAAACAAACAATGCAGCCACTGTGTGTACTATGGGCGAATATATTCACTACATCTCTGGACAAGCAAGCAACACTACATTTTTCCTATTTCAAAACACTTCCCTGAAGGCACAACCAGGAAATTCCATTGTTTCTTTGAGGGCAGTGTTCAGCTTCATGTGCCAAAATCAACATGGCTTCCAGGCAGGCCATTCTGATCTTTAGTGAGCGAACAGCTGAGGCGGTCCAGCTTTGGTATTAACTGTGTACTGTAAATGGCCTTCACCTACTGAGCCACGTGTCCTGTGTCCGAGGCAGCATGCGCTAAGTTGAAAATGCTTGAATAATTGTTTCCATTGTCCCTGTTGTATTATCTGTACATTAAAGGTATATTGACATCTGTGAGGGTCGGAGTGAACCGAAGGCTGAGGCTTTGCCATCAAGTGGACATGGAAACCATGCAGATGGTGACGTGGTGTAGAGGCACTGGAAGAGCCTGAGGAAAAAGAAGGTACAGAGGCAGCTGTTGCAGAGGTTCCACCTATTACTGCTTCAGTTTTTTCTCGTCCTAAACCTGCGTCTATTACAATGTACAAATTTGATTTTACAGTAAAACACCCAAGAAAAAAAGATGTCTGCAGAACAAATACAGGACAGGAGGATAAACGCAAGTGGGAGAACTTCTGCTAAAGCTACCGCTGTACAGTTTAACAGTCAGTTCACTCAGATTACTTAAAACATATTCTCTCAATTACACCTTGTGGTGTCTAGCCATGCAAATAATTAAGTATAATTTGCACAGCTTTAAAAATAGCCAGGGTATGAGGTTTTTGCAACCAACTTTACAAATGGAGGTGATTTGTATGTTGTTTATCACAGCATTTAAAACAACATTTAAAAAATTTCCAATTCAGCAACATCTCTTTCAGAAAAACTAAGAATGTTATTCTGGCTATTTCACAGAACTCTTTTGTAACTTCAAAGCCCAGCTAAAAATAAAGCAGTTAGCATAGCTAGCCACCACTACAGGCATGTGAGGAAATATGGTGTTTTTTAATCTGACTGAACTGACCTTTAAGTTAAAGAAATACATTTATTTCCATTCTTGCTGAGAGTTAGATGGGAAGATTGATATCACTCTCAAGACTGTAGCATAAATATGAAGCTACAGCAAGCAGCTGGTTAGCCTAGCTCAACACGGAGGTAGAAAACAGTGGGGAGAGACAGTTAATACATTTTGTTTTTGTACATATTAAACACTGACAGTATAAAAAAGATGGATGACATGACAGCTCCCTAAAAATGAAGCCAAAACAATGCAATTGCCCCCTGGTGGTTGGCTGCAGTACAGGTTATAAACCCCGCCCCCTCCCTGTTAGCAAATGGGACATGAGCCAAACTAAGCCAAACCATCTTTCCCCAAAGAATTTTTTTTAGGTATTTTAGGTAGTTCTTACTTACAAGTGTAAGTACAAGTGTTTGTTTTTTTAAGACGTTTGGTTTTAATTAGTAATTTTAACTATAAAAATTGGGTTTGATGTCATGATTGACTACTCTGTGTGCCAATAAGTGTGCTCGTGATCAATGGTGCTGCTTCCAATTGGTCAGATGGGCGGTAGGTGGGAACTCGACATAGCGGAGATCACTACTAAGCAGACTCTGGCTCCAAATGACATCACCAGCACAAGATGGCAGTGGCTGTGTCTGGGATATTTTGGCTTCATTTCTGTGCAGTAACAGTAAGTGGATACGATCATCCGTCATCACACACACACACACACACACACACACACACACACACACACAGTGACAGGGCTAACTGTTAGCATCACACAGCTAGGCTGACATTACCTAATGGTTATCAACAGAACAGGCATTTCGGTGTTGTTTTGAGTATGTTGGGACTGTTAAACTGCTTGGTATCAGGTGTTAGCCGCTGCTGCTGCGTTAGCTTGTGCTAGCCAGGAGGACAGCAGCTCAGTGACAGTCCTTCAGCACTGCATCTAATCTATGTAACGTTAGCGAACAGTGATAGAAAGTTTGCTGATTTCATGTCATGTCAACTTTGAATTTAAAGGCTGATAGAGGCCTTTCCGTTAAATAAATACATTTCAAATTGCGCTTGTTTCCCATTGTTGGCCAGTTTACGTACCTTTTCTTATATTAGATTTTTCTCACAAGTACTCTATAATAATTTAATCTAAGTTGTCGAAAATGGAAGTTCCATCAAATGCCCATTCCTATTGGTTAACAGATTTTCAAAAAGGACAGTGCTAGATTAGCATTTTCCCTGCTTTTATTGTCACTCTATATTTAGCTAGGCTAACCAGCTGCTGGTTGTAGCTTCATGTTAATCCTACAGTCATGAGAGTGGAATCAAACTTCTCATCCACCTTTCAACAAAAAGGCAAAGTGTATTTCCCAAATGTAGCACTATTCCTTAAAGATAAATATCAGATATAGATAAATATCAGCCAACTGTCTGCATTATCATTAACATCTCTTATGAGTCATACAGTTTCAGCATGAAATCCATTCATGTCATGTCCTTAGTGGTTGAAGAAGTCAGTGCTCTCCAGTAAAGAGAATGTCAGAGAAGTTTCATTATGTTACACCATTCACATACAGGCACCTGAACTGTTAAAATACTGCCTTCACAAGACAAACCCTGGACTCATCAAGGAGTGTGATCACAAGAGCGCCATCATCTTAACGTTCCATTTCAAGCATGCGACAGAAACTCAAAACCACTCAGTGCTCAATGGAGATGATTCTGATGAGGACCACACAGTCAGTCCTCATTTCATATCTGCACCCTAATTTCCGCTGCCATCTCCATATTTCAGTTCCCTTTGAGTTTATCCTGATAGCACACGACTATGGCGGGTTCCTTTATTTCCTTGTTTTAATGTTCTTTTGAAGGAACGCCCTGATACACTGAGGAGGACATGAGCCCTTGAGAAGACACCCAATATCCCAAAATACAAACCCTGACAGTTTTGGCCACAGACAGATGCCGTATCAAATGTCACTAGTCCTCGCACCCAGGGCCAGATCTCCCAGTGTGGAAAAGAAATCCTCCATCTCTTTCTCCAGCAGCCGATTGCGGTTCTCTGCATCCTCGCGCGCCCGCTCCGAGTTGCGTAGTTTGATCTCCAGCATGCGTTGCTTCTTCCTCTCCTGCTCCATCTCTTGTTCCAAACGCTCCATCTGTGCACACAGAGCAGCACTGGACTCCTCCAGTCTGAGGGGATGAAACACATCACAGACAGAAGGCAGAGGTCATTGACATTCACCTTTACTGTTGGGCTACATTTTGAAATGCTTTGGTGTTATTAAGGCAAAACTTTAAACTGCACTCTGCAAGTTGTTTTTTCCCATAGAAATGCAACCATCTTGTAGGTCTTAAATTAAAATCACCATCACCTCTATTGATGTCTAAGCATTCAGGTAGTTTTGGTAATATTTGGAGATATCTCAATGGCAATTCTTTTGGAAAGCTCAAAGTATTTTAAGACAACGTAAAAAATAAGTCTTTGTACAATTTTCATCAGAAATACTTTCTACCTTTAAACAATTACAATGACAACCGTTCAAACTAAGGTTTGAGAGAGAAGGAAAAGGTTAATTGTGGTTAGGGACTGTTTGTAACTTACAAATGGGGAGGGGGGTGATGCATGGGTTATTTTGGCTTGTGGGAGAGGCATACAATGTTAAATGGTTGTGTTTTGTATTTATTTTAAACACCCTCTGAACCCCAAAACCTGCCAGCTAGTTTTAAAGGCATGTTTTCTTTTAAATTACCAAAATTACATCATTTATTAAAGCCAGGAACTGAAAAAAAAAAAAAAAACAGAAAATATTGTTGGATAGTCAAATTTCCAACAGTCCTTGAACACATCATGTGAGGCAAACACCCTCAGGCACCAAATCTAAGCTGAAAATAGTGATATTTTATCAAAATCACTTTATTTTTTTAATTTATTTATTTTTTTATTTACATTTGGCAAAAAAGTGTCCAAGATTTTGTTTTTCAAATTTTAACTTTGCCTTTTTCAACTCAGCCTCAAAGGGTACGTTTTTAAAATCTGATAATGGCTGCCATGCTAAATTACTGATATTATTCAGGGCACTGCAGTCAGTGTTGCATGTTACGGTTTATTAATACTGGCTGTGTGTGCTGTGTGTTTGATGTGTTTTCTTATTAGATTTTGTTGGTTTTGTGTGGTAGGACTGGTGGCTGTCATGCACCCATATTCTGTATTTGCATTTTGCTCAGGAAATTAGCCATTTGTTTTGATGATAACTCTAAATCCCTCTGCGCTGTTTGTTCATTGAATTGGCTCTAATACCTACATCTGGTATGAACATTAAAAAAATATGGTTACTGGGGAGGGAGGGTCGTACATTTTCCCCCAGTCGCTAAGGGAGGCTCAAGGAAAAATATTTGTAGCTCCAGGGAGAGTCACAGCTTACAGACTTCAATTTAACACAAAGCCTACGTTACAAACTGGGTGTGTGGAGTTTGAAAGCTGTGGACATCCACCAGGCAGGGAGGCTCTAATAAAAAGATGCTATTGAGTTGCACCATGGGAATTATTGGATCCAGTGTTTTTAAGCTTGAAGGGAAGGGTCTAGCACATGATAGGGCTCAGTGACAAAAAAGATAGCTGGTTTCTACCGTAGAGCAGAGTGGTTCCAGACTGGGGACAAACGAGCCCCATGAGAGAATCTACATACATGTGACTGAAAGTTTGGGAACCCCCAGACTTACTTTTGGATCCTGGCCTCGTATGAAGTCTTCTGTTTCCTCAACTCTTCCTTCAGTCCTTCCACCAGACAGCTCAATGTTAGATTTGTCCCGTCCCCATCCTCAGACATAATGATGGATGGCACCCCGGCCGCCATGGCCATGTTTCCATTCTCACTGCAGGCTGCGCTGCTACTGCACAGCTCCATGGCCTCACAACTGTCCTGCTCAGAGCTCGGGTCTGTCGTCATCCCTCCATCCCTTCCTCTGTCAATCTCCCTCTGGCTCTCCATCCACTCCCCTTTTTCCCCAATTTCACCCCCTACTCCACAGTTCTGGTTTGGTGAGGGTTCACTTCCCGAGTCGGGGACGGAGATTTCGCAGGAGGAAGTGGACCAAGGTGTGCTGGAGACACTTGGGACGCTCCCCATGCTTGAGGAAGAGGTGACGTTGTCATAGGTGGACAGTCTCTGTGAAGAGCCCGTGGAGTCACGATCACGGGCGGACCGCTCGCCTGATGAGGTGCGCCGGTGTCCCCTCAAGGAGGACAAACCATTCATGAGCCAGTTACCTCCACCTCCACTCCCACCTCCTCCCCCACCAGATGATACACTAGTCACATCAGCCGCAGAGCCACCACCACTGCTTTGCTTGCCTTGCGGCTGTGAACGAGGAGCCGAAGAGCTTTTGAAAGAGTATTTCCAGGAAGGTATGGACTTGGCTTGTTTACTCGGGCTAACCACCGTCTCGCCTTTCCCTGATGGAGACCCCAGTTTTGGTCCAGGGTTCAGGTTAGGGGTCTGGGTGGGAGTGACAGCTGCACACAGTTTGGCATCCAGAGATGAGGCACTGCTGTGCAGTTCTTGGTCAGGGTTGGACACCGGGCAGTTCTGGAGGTCTTCCTCTGAGATCCAGGCGCCCAGGCTGCGATGCTGGAGCTGATGACCCTGGACAGGGAGCTCTGTTTGGGGTGCAGTGGGTCCCTCCTGGTCCCTTCCTGAGTACAAGCGGTTGTGTTCCCTAATGAGGATTGTCATCAGGTGCTGGACCAGAGAGGTGCCTGTGGATCACAGACAGGAGATCAGTTTTTATCCTGCACATCCAGCAAGTTTGATACATATATTTACTGACAGTACAAGGTGTAATGTGACTTGTTGTGACTTTTACCATGAATGCAGTCATTTCGTCAGCGATCATCAGCCATACCTTCCATGATAGTGACTGGGTCCTCCATCTTGGGTCGAAGGATATTTGGTCCAAATACTGTGGCGAGGTTCTGGACACTCATCTTGTTCTCACTGGAGTGGGACTGGACCTCATCGAGGAATCTAAGCAGAGATAACAATGTTAGAAACACACATCGTTCTTGAAAACTGGTGACATTACCAGATAATATACTTACTTGCATATGTAGGTGAGGAGATTGTAGTTAGGTAGAGGTAGAGTGTTAACTTGCTTTCCCAGCTCCTGGACCCCCTGATATAAGATTGAACAATTGTTAGACACACACTCACATAGATAAATACACAAACACAGAGTATACTGCACATACTTCCTCCTCGTCTTTGGCCAAAAGCTGTGCACAGGTTAGAAAGTCTTCATATTTGCAGAAGGGAATGACTGGTTCAGGCAGCTCTCGCAGGTACAGCTTCAGCAAGGATGCCACCGTGTGGACGTCTGTATTACTGCAAGAGAATACAGAAAGAGAGATGTCAACTGGATGTTCTGTCATTTACATCTCAGAAAGCTGGTTGTAACACTCCTCTCTGTCCTACCTGTCAAACAGAGGCTTGTCCCCGCAGTCAAAGGCCTCCTGCAGCTCTTTGACCAGGTTGGCCTGTCCCGGCATGCGAAAGAGACCCTCCTCGTCCAAACCTCTCTCCCTGATGAAGTCAACACACTGCTCCACCAGCAGGGGGGCCAGCCGGGGGCCAAACTTCCTCTCATACTGCACTGTGTCCTCTAAACGCTGGCCAAATATCCCTGGGGACAGATAGAGGAAACATACTTTGTTGTTTATGTTCATCAGATCATGGTCGTGATGATCAGACAAAGATGAGTTTTCAAAATAAAAGCCCCTGGATGATAATTTAATTTTCAATAGTTCAATAGTTCAAATCTTCAGTCTAGTCCAATTTGAAATTCTACTGCCCAAACTTTTATGTACGTTTAACTTTTAAACAAGTCACTAAGTAAATATACTTTTTCTATGCATTTTTTTACAGAAACCTCAAAATATCAAAATGTTATGATGCTTGTATTTTTTTCCTACTTTTTACAAGTTTAAAAATACAAAGCATTTCTTCTTTCAGCCTTTTCAGTGAATTTCAATTCCCACCTTTAACAGTATTTCAGTTTAGCTTCCAGTTTTTTCTCGCAATGTATTGCAGTTCTTCAACTTCCAACTCTGCAAGTTTCACATTTCAGCTTCCAGGTTTTTCTGCAGTGCAGTGGATTTGCGCTTGAAGATTGCTGTATTTACAGCAATGCTTGCAATTTGTTTTTACCTTTCAGCATTCACAAGCATTTTCTGCACTGTCATGTTTATTTATGCATCCACTGAGGGCATACATGAGTATTCTAGGCTGTTATGAAATTTGGAACAAAAAGAGATATCTTAAATTTATAGTTTGTTAAAGTTAAATTTTCATGCCAAGCAGCATCACTTTATATCATCTTAAATCTTGAATGTGACAGAATATCTGAAAGCTAGAACAATGCCTATTGTATTGTGTACTGTTGCCTATTACTGTCCATTTTTTAAGCCTATATCAAGGACCCCCAGTCACAATACTGTTTCACCATTACTTAATGCTGTAGAGACCCAATCTATTAAGATATTTGCATTATATAATGAATGACTTGGCACAGACTTTTAAGTAACCCTCAGTGGGCAAGGATATAAAAACCTGTGACTGAATCAGTATACACATAATCCTCATATCTGCCTAAAATTTGCCTGTTGGTCCAAAATAGTCTATTAAGAAATGGTTCAGTGATGCAAATGCGAAGAAAAGTAAAGAAAAAGTTATTGTTGAAAGTATGCAATCGCACATTCGCCAAACTACCCCTTAAATTATAAAATGTGCAACTTGTTTTGTACATGACTTTTCACTTATCACTGTTATAAAACAAGAGTCTGTTCTTGCAGTGTTGGATAGATAAAAGTATCATCTTTGTTACTGATGTATTTGATAGTAGTGGCCATTTATTAGGCTATGAAACCAAAGGTGAAAGCTTTTCCTATGACTTACAGAGAATTTAGATTTGTGGTTGAGGCCATTTCCACAGGTTTATGCCAGTTAATAAAAAAAACAAAAAACAAAACAAAAACACATTTTGCCAAGATACACTTAGAATAGAATCTGTGTTACTTTTAAATGGGATAGAAAATAAAAATTCTAAATGTACCGATGAACATGCAAGGCAATGTTTTTCTTCTAAAATGAAAAACTTGCCAAGAGGGAAATCAGTGTGAAACTCACAAATATGCGGCATTGAATGGCAGAAGGCAAAGTTTAAATTCTGTATTTCTAACAAAATTAGAGCAATACATGTTAAAGTGTTGAACAATTTCTACCTCTCTAATGTAATGGTGTCAAGGTTTGTTGATTTAGTTGAAAAATGTACAATTTGCAACAATGAACCTGAAACAATGGTACATTTGTTTTATAGTTTTTCACATTATATTCACTTGAGAACATATATTTTTCATATATTTTTATAAATACTGGTCACTGTGAAATCCAATGTCAAATATGTTTTTTATTTTGAAAGCAGTGTTAATTAATTGAATGTTATGACAAACCTCATCCTATTGGGTAGATCTCCTATACATACATCTAAATTTGGAAAATCACCCCCCTGTTAAATAGTTTTTTGATATATTTTTTATTCTAATGAAGTCTCTTGACCATGTGAATAACAATTTGTCTACTACTACCCCCTTTACATAACTGTTCAATTTTAGTCAGTCACTTTTTTAAAATGACTCTCCTACTATGATGTCTGACTTTGTATTATTCATTGTTTTCAATAAAGTTAAATTACATATATTAAAAAAAAGTAATTGTTGTAAAATGACTAGCTAATTGGAGGCACAGCTGACAGTTGAACGTGTCTAATGAGCGATCCAGTGCCTGGTTGTTACCTGCGGACAGGCTGCAGCAGTCGCAGCTGGCAGACAGCTCCCAGTAATCGTAGTAATTCACGGAGCAGGAGCTGCACAGCAGCAGGGCGCGTTTCTCATACATCCCAAAGCCACATTTCACCAAGTTTATCCATTCCGGTTCAGGCATTTGACTCCACTGACGGATTAAACTCACACCTACTGAACTACCGGACAGCGGAAACGAGCTGTAGCTTAAGAAGAAGGCGGATGTGTTCAGACGGACGGCAGCTGACGGGGGTCAGAGAGCTGTGACCGCGGTGCTGCTGTTAACGACGGGTCTATAAGTTGGCGACACGTCTATTCTGGACCGAGAGCCGAGAGACAGACAGCCATACCCTGCGAATGTGAGAGGCAGGCTGGAAACATGAGCCAGCCTGTGTGAGGTAACCCGGCGGATAGCACCAAACTTTAGATGTGAATGTTGCTGATTCTGATGCGTCCGCCCCCCTCTGAGAGAGAAATGTAGGCCATGACACCTGTCAACAGGGGTGCAGCTAGGATTTAGGGGCCCCACACACCCTTGTCCCCCACCCCACCTCCACCTAGGCAACAACTGGACCATAAATAATAAAATTAAGTTACCACAATATTATTATCATTACAATATTTGTAAGTTTATAAAAGCAAACCCTGGTTCAAAACCTGTAGCAGTATTTAGGTCTACATGATTAACTAACCAAATTTTGGCAACCATGGGACGGAAGACGCCATCAGACACATAGCCCTGAGGGATGATTGCCATATAAAGTTGACATGCAACTGTTTAGCTCCTGTTTGTACTTCTCATGTATATAGTTTAACCATTACATTGGATTCATGACACTAGTATCCATTATTCAAAAAAATAAATACCAGATGTTTGGAAAAAAAACATATGACATATGCCATATGTGACTTGAACTATTAGAAAAATATTTTCAGTTTTGGTCCACAGCATACAAACAATTACACATCATGTCATTTTTGGCTACCACCTTCGTTTGGACTAGGAAACAGAGTCACAACTTTGGGAACAGGTCGAAAATCCTTTTGATTGTGCCACAGGATTTTTTTTATTTTATTTTTAATGCAAATGGTTAGAAGACACTGTGAGAATTTAGGTAATGCCTTCAGAACAGTGTTATACGTTGCTTTTCAACCTTTTTCTCATGTTTTTGTGTTTTCTATTTACGTGGAATCAGGCAGATGATAGATGGCAGATGGACAACATCGTCTTGGCCGCACTGGAAAAACAAAATACAGTCCAACAGAATGGCACATTAAATGCACATGACAATATGTTGAGATGGGGATGTTGCATTATTTACAAATAATTCTAAAAAAAAGTTGAATAAAATTCATGTTTCTATTATCTATTGCAAGTTTCCTAGTTATGTTGAGTATTTGTCCAGATCACCAATGTTTCCTTGTTGCATGAGGGAGCTACTGTATGTAACATCCAGATGTATATTTCATCACAGAGGACAGTAAAAAGTTAAACTATTTTAGCTTTGGACATCAGTGCTGTCTGCCATTACCTTTGCTAGTACTCTGTGCCAGCCTAACCTTATTTTACCATACTGCTCTTTCCACTGAAGTGACATTTGGTTTGTCGCTACCATCTTCCTGATTCCATGTGAACGCAGCGTAAGTGACCAATGGGAACTACAATTTTTGAAACTGGTCCAGTATTGAACGAGAGTTCTGCAGCGGCGAAACAGGCTACAACGTAACAACTCGGGGCAGAAGCGTACTGTTAATTTACATCCATAAACAGTGCTTGTTTTTGCCACTGATGGGCTCAGGTCTGACAACATTATGGACAGGATCCCTACAGAGATAGACCTTTTTGTTGAAGACTCAGATCCTTTTTGTTAACTAGAAACAGCCCTAAAATTGCCTTCGCCAAACCCACCAGCATCCATTTTAAAAACAAAATAAAACAACAGTGGCAAACAGATCCTGTCAGTGGCAAAAACAAGCACTTTTAGTTGATGATGCGCTTATGCCCTGAGTTGTTGCATTGCAGACTGTATTGTGGCTGCTGACTGGAGCCCTCTCACTCAATAAATGACTAATTTCAAAAATTGTTCTTTCCATCAGTCACTCAGACACAAATCACAGGAAAATAGGGTTCAGACTGAAAAATACCAAAGTTACCTTTAAGTGTTGTTAAAGGTTGCTGGGTGCAAAATACAATGCATAGCTCTGTGAATGTAATAGTAACTAGAAAAGCACTCAGAGAGTGTAGACCTCCGCCAAGTAGGTGATATTCCCTCCCCCTCTGCATCAGATTTTGCCCACTTTGCTTCAACTGATCACCACCAAAATTTTATCATCTGTTCCTTGTCCCATTATCCACCTTTCCTGAAAATTTCATCAAAATCCGTTCATAACTTTTTGAGTTATTTTGCAGACAAACAAACAAACAAACAAACAAACAAACAAACAGACCAACGCCGGCAAAAACATAACCTCCTTGGCGGAGGTAATAGAAGCACAAACTGGGGCTATAGCTAGACATACAGTAAATGTGCCGTAATACCAAAGCAGTTCAAAGAAGCTAAAAAGCTTAGCTTAGCTACAGAGTTGGGTTCAGCAGTTTGACATATTGATTCAGTCTTAATACAAAAAATATGGATATTCTTTTGTAACTTCTAATTTTGAGTTAAAATACCAAATATTTTAGTTGACACTTACTTAGATATGAGAATCTACAGCCTTTCTCTACATTATGTAATTATCCTACATCAGTGTGGCCTAATAACCTTGTTCCCTCTCTGCCAACAGAGCTTAAAGCTGCTTGATTACAAATGAAGTTTCAAATGAGAATAGTGATGTCATACACTGTATCACTGGTGTGTTATTCTACATTTATCCCCCTATTAATATACAGCTCCTTTGTAACCCAATACCGTGCTGTTCAGCTGCTCCTTATGTCCCAGTTCACACCCAGACAGGCCTGGTTATATTTCTGGCCTCCCGTCAAGCACACTAGTTAGACAGGCTGACCAGAGCAGAGGGTGAGAATTAACCACAGGCTCACTGCTGCGTGGAGAGGAGGAACACACTGTGTGGGAGGCAAAGAAACTCAGTCTGACTGGATCTGAAATCATTCATGTACAGTACATACGTGTTCTGCTGATCCTTGATCCAATAAACCCAAACCAAACAGCGCCCAACAGAAGCATCTATTTTTGAATTTCTGGGATAGATTGACAGCAAACTCTGATCACATTTCCCCAGTCAGGTACAGTGTACAGACACCGGGGTAAGAATTAACTGCAGGCCAAAGAAATGAGACACAGTAGGAGTAGGTGATACTTTGCGTGTCTGGGCTCAAGTGTGTAACTCATACAGTATAACATGGACAGACCACAGAGGTGGGCTGTCGTCTTTTCCAATTTCGGGAACAATATCTTGTTTCAAGAAGTGTTGCGAGATCTCCGAAGCCTACAGGGCTGAAAGGGAATGAAGACTAACTGTCTCAGGATAGTGCTTCTTCCAATGATTATTGGCTGCATGAGAGATTTGAATAAAATGTTAAGAACAAGTAGTACGCTGTCCTTTCTGTAGCTCCACTCAATCAGTCTCGCTTGTGTGTTTTGGTGTGTCGTTATTTTAGGCTTCCCACAGCCCACATTTTGCTTTAGAGCAGCCTTGAGTTTTAATCGTCACCCATTCCCATGAGACAGACTCGAGGATGGAAATGTTGCTGTGTTTCTAATCGTTTTTCTTGTGTTCTGGTTCAAAAGGTTTGACTTTACCTCCTCCAAATGGCGCCCAGATGACCCGCCGTATGGCCTTGACCCAGTCATCCATGTCTGTCTGGGAGTTTGCCATGAGCAGGAAGGACTCATGGCTGATTGGTGCCCGGTCCTTCTCTCCTGTTCCACCTGGTGAGACAAATGAAGGAGAAAGGAGACAGAAATTAGGGATGAGTACACCTGAGATTTCATATATTGATTTGCCAGAACACTGGCATTTATCACATAACTAATCGAGTGGTATGTTGATTAGCAGACATATGATAAAGTGTAGTTAAGTCATGTTTCAACGGCTTGAATCCTTTCCAAAATTTCCCAGGTCTTAGCTTATACTACACAGTGAGCTTCAATGTCAAGTACCTATATTTATTTATTACCTTACTGTCTGGGACCTCATTGAAAGGGCAGCAGTATATTTGCACCCTCTAGCAGGTTTCCGCTGTGGCAGATAATTTGGGTTTGTGCAAGCACTTGTGAACCAGCATGGTCTGGGCTGCCCAGGCTAGTGTTCACGGACCTTGAGCGGGCAAGTATTTTTTACAACAAGACATCAAATCATAAAAACACTATAAAGATGCAGTCCAGAGGGCCTGTAAATTAGATCAGCATATAATTCTGCAAGTTTTAAGATGCCATACTCACTTGTCACTCAGTTTGTGAGCTTTTAATATTCAAGACATATGAAAAATGAACTCAGAATCAAGAAAACATAGACACCATCCCAGGTCTGCCATGAGAAAATTATAAGCCTGCGATTTTACTGGTTATGGTTGCTTTTGAGTAACAGGAAGTGAGGGGTAAAAAAATACATTTAAGGTAAGAGCGCTCAGTATGTGTGTTTGTTCATGGTATGATTGTGTGTGCTTTAGATGTGCTGTTGTTTTGCTGGCGATGTGGTAAGGATTGCATCAGGATCAGAAGTTTTTGAGCTCTGCTGTTAATTGGTGCTTGTGTTTTTAATGGAGTTTGCTACTTTGATTAATTGTGGTTAATCTAACATTCATATGGAAGGTGTTGGGGAAGCTATTTTGAGAGCATATCTATGCAGGCGTCCAGTTACTTCATACTAAAGCAGCTGGATTACAGCAAAGCTGGCCTAGGGAGAAATCTAGTTTGTTTAACTGAAGCTACTTAGAAAACGTAGTTCAATCTATTTAAAAAAAAAAAAAAAAAAGATAAAATCAACAGCTTACATGCACTCTAAAAACTGATTCATGGGGTACGTGGTTTTCAGTGTAAAAATGTGTTTGTTACATGTAAGTGTTTTAATCACTTGACACCTTATTTTAAGAAGTTGGTCAAATTTAAAAGCATTTGTGACATTTTTGAGTAGAGTGGATTGGCTCAAACACCACCACAACTTTTGGATAAATATTAAGTTGGTTCAACCTAATTATGTTTTTTGAGGTCAAAGCAAATCATGGTAGTTGCACTAAACTAATTGACTTTGTGGGATTATAAAAGACTCATAGGACTGACTCAATAATGCCAGACTTGGAACTACTTAAAAAGATGCAATCAAATTGTTACCCTACTTTTTTAAACCTGAACCAGTAGATTACTTTTTAGAGTGTGTGAAACAAAATTATAACAAAATATAATCCAAAAAAGTCACATGGCAGCAAAAAATGCCACTTAACTGAGTTTATTGCAACAAGTGTCTACTTGTTTAGGGGTCATAAATCAAAAATAAATAAATACATACATCCCCACCATTCATGGGAACGTGCAGTGAAAGTCAGCTTTGGTTTTGTATACAGTGTCTATCAGTCAGACACCTGCCTTCAGAAACTAGAGTCCAGGTGGGAGTACTGCGCCAAGCAGGATTACTCAGTTAGCCAGGTAACTTCTAAAATAGCCTGTAACAACTTCTCTGAACATTTCAATCAATCAATTTTTATTCAGAGGGCTTTACAGCATACGACATTCCTCTGTCCTTAGGACCCTCGCAGCAGATAAGGAAAAACTCCCCCCCCCCAAAAAAACGTTAACAAGGAAAAGAAACTGTCAATAAATAGTAATAATCAATACCTCTCAATAGTTGAGACAATCACGTTTTGTTTTACTAATTCTGCCTGACTAATGCATTGCCTGAAAATGCCATCACCACTCAGGGTGAAAAAAATGGAGGTGGCTGTACTGGTCTAAGGGGATTCAGTTTCTTTCATGGCCCAGAATTGTTTGTAGTTTTAGTAGTTAACTATAAAAATGGCAAAAAGGTGATTAAACTATTTGAATCACTGTGCAAATGTGAATGCAACTGAACTACCAGCAAGCTACTGCAAAATGGAGCTATCACCACTTCTCAACAATGCATATTGGACCCATGGTTTTGGCAACATTCAAGATTTTGTCAGGGAGATAATAACATCACAACGAAGGTGTGGATCTTGCATCATCATCAGACAGGATAGCAGCCCAGTTCAATATTTATATCAATTCACCAGCTGATGCTTGAAGATAGTGCAAGAATGTTATTAGCTAATGTGTGAAAATTACTTTTAATGATGGTATAATAACTGATTTAGAAAAAAGAAATCAGATGGGGTTGACATCAGATTAAATCCAACGTGCTGTAAAGGTTTCTCACCACTAGATGGCACAGTTGTCCTGTTATTCATTCTCTGTATTTCTACTCTAACCCTCCTGTAATTAAGGCACCAGTTCACATTTCATTTAAGCACTTAGCTGCATGACACTGTGATCCACAGCAGCTTTTAAGAGAGTGCGGAAGTAGAATGAGTCTCATTTCCCAAATTCATTCAACCTCCTAAAAATTTGTGAGGTGCGCCGCGAAAATAAACAGTGTGAAACATGACCAACTGCTACATAAAAACACATTAACACCATAAACTGCAAATATATCTTATAATCTTGACCACACCACCTGCTGTGTTTAAACTCTTTTCTTCTGTCACACATGTAAATAACTTGGAGAATATGTCATCTGTTTCCCGTTTGTCTGAGCCATTAGTGTTGGATGGTGTTGTTGCCACAGTCACAGTCATTGTTGTCACAGTCATTTAGCTGCGAGGAGGGAATCCAAATATAAACAGTGGAGCCATAAAGCTAAGTGCCATTGTCACCCAGCTTTGCAAACTCACACTGTCATGATGAACAACACTGCGGTCTCTCTTCAGATGTGCTCCAGTGTCCTGGAAATAGTGAGGATAACTCGGCAGTTCATAGTGTGTGCATTAATATGTGCCATAGAATCTAAATGAGACCTCTAGTTTACCCTCAGGAAAAAAGAGGCCAATTAAAAGAGTGATTAAAACTACAGAGAGGACACTCAGACGTTAAGGAGCCTTGGTACATCCAATACTTCCTCTTCAATGTATCAGGCCCTGATAACACACACACATGCAGAGCCACTTAAATCAATCCCAGCATAGCCGACAGACACCAAAACTATTGGAACATCCAAGCCTGGCTGGATGAGGAGTACAAAGGTCCCTGCTGGGGCCAATTAAGATAACTCTGACTGCAGGCACACGTAAAACTGAGTTTCCCTCTCAGGGTCTCAGGATCAATCTGATTTCCACGTGGCGATCATCAGGCAGAGGTTGACATTTGAGCCTACAGGAAAGCCTAATGTTTACAGCGTGTGTGCCTTTTGAGTGCCTGACATTTAAGAACTGAAGCTATAATTCTTCACTATTATGGCCTCAGTTTTTAAATGTCAGACTGCTCGCTGACGCTGGTGAATGGGAGATGAGGAGAGGAAAAAGAACAGGTCATTCTTACAGGGCTGAAATCCTTTCTGATGTCATGGTGTGAGCTTTTTAAACCGTCAATACGGAGAGAGAGATATGTTTACTCATGTTAGCTGATTTAAATGCTACACTTTGGACTGGCTGAAACACTTGGTTGTCAACCTTGTCATTTTAAGAAATATGAAAGTGGTCTTGGTTGGCATTCAACAGCTGTCAAGTTACTCGAAAAATGTAATTAACTACTCTCTACATATCACTCATTGAAAAACCAAGTACATATCTCAACAGTAAAAGTAATTAATTACATTACTCTTTACATTACTTTCGTTAGCAACCAGCCTACACTTTGGAGGTGTTTACCGACCATCAACAGCTAGCTTAATGCTAGCTAGCCCTGCTGTTATCATGTAGCACTACAGTCATTCTGTCCTCATACACGTCCACCAAAATCTATAAAACTAGGTTTGTGATGCTTGCCAATGGCGAATATTGAACGTTAGCAAGCTAGCTAAGAACACCCAACATAGTAAATTAGCAAATTTTAGAGTAACTAAAATTTGAGTAGAATACAGTTGCCTTTCCACACCAAGCTAACATGCCCCGACCCAGCCTGTCTAACACTTCTGAGCACACAGAGATAAATATCAACCCTCATAAAAAACAGAAAACAAGCCGATATATCAAAGCACCAAGGTATTACTGGAAAAAGTAGCTTAAGTGTATTTATTTCTGTGTCATAGAGTGATGTAAGAATGACCTTTTTATGTAGGCCGACATGGATGTCACCCTGATTCCCTCGTGAAAAAGTGAATGAGATTTTTCCATTGTATTTTGGATTGTTGCAGAAAATAAGTTGTGGCAAAGTGATACTGAGACGTTTTATTCAGCAAGATTATCTTCATAAATTATTTTGACTTTTGTGATTTTTTTTAAGCGGGACGGCATGGTGGTGTGGTGGTTAGCACTGTCGCCTCACAGCAAGAGGGTTCCTGGTTCGATCGCGGGTGTGGGAGCCCCTCTGTGCAGAGTTTGCATGTTCTCCCCGTGTCAGTGGGGGTTTTCTCCAGGTGCTCCAGCTTCCTCCCACAGTCCAAAGACATGCAGGTTAATTGGTGACTCTAAATTGTCCGTAGGTGTGAATGTGAGTGTGAATGGTTGTCTGTCTCTATGTGTCAGCCCTGCGATAGTCTGGCATCCTGTCCAGGGTGTACCACGCCTCACGCCCAATGTCAGCTGGGATAGGCTCCAGCCCCCCCGCGACCCTCAAGAGGATAAGCAGTTAGAAAATGGATGGATGGATGGATGGATTTTTAAAGCCTAAATGCAATCGCTAGAAGTAAAAAGCTAACAGTAGGCTAGAAACAAACTACACCAAGGTCGCATGACGTCAACATCGCCATCACAGCAAGGCTGTAAAGTCATGTTTGGCGTGATGACTTTGTGTAGTCTCATTTGGCTACTTGTTTGCAACTGCGTTTTTTAAAGATCCATAAAGGCAACAGAATTTATGAGTGGGGTAATGACTAACGTATTTTATGTTGTAGAACAAAAAGTCTCTTCAGCCTGTGTTAACCACAGACCTTATTTCAGATATCTAACTAAAAAACCCATTCAAAAAACCCAGTGACTTCAAGACGAGGGAACTGGGAGTGCTAAAATGCTAACTACCAGTTCCTTTGTCTGGAAGTCAGTGGGTTTTTAGGACTTAGGAGAGGTTTAGGAGTTAGATGTGCACTCAGAAATTGAACCGTTCACAAATTCGGAGTACTGCTGCAATGCACCGTTGGGTTATTCAGAACACCACACTCTCGGAGCAGCAGAGCACACTCTGGGCTCTCTGTCTATGGAGACAGAGCAGCAGAGCGCCAAGCAGAGTGAATGTGTGGTTAACTTAATGGTTTGTTATTCGTGTAGAAATAGAACGCTCTGTTTCTTTGAACAACAGCCGGCTCATTTTGGTGAAGTGTGTCGGACTGGATTTACGAACACACCCTAGGTATCAATTTTGTTGTGAAGGGGAAAAAAAAGCCCCTTCAAAAAAATACACATTGACACAAACATTTCCAAATCAGCCTTCAGTGATGCTTTTTCCGCAGAAATTTTCTAAAAGGAGTAGTTTAGCATAAAGTCGCTAAGAGTTAGATGAGAAGATCAGTGCCATTCTCATGTCGGTATGGTAAATATAGCCATGAGACAGTTAATTTAGCTCGATGTTAAGACTGGAAGCAGTTGGCCAATAAATGGTCCAGCACATAACCAACTTTTTGAACAGAACATACCAATGAGATAACATGTAACTTGGGAGCTGTTACTGCTACTAAAGAAACCTTTCCTTTTTCATCTCTGGATCTGCAAGTTGCTGAAGTCACATGCTGGGAACAGATGTTTTTTTTCTCTACAGTTTATCATTTAGCAGCTTTATGGAAGCACAGGTCTAAACCACACAGTAACCACTCTTCTGGCCTAGCAGAGGTCATGCACTTCATACACTGGTGTGTTGGAGTGTCTTATGTCCCTCAGGCCACGTCCTCTATTAATAATGTGACTGATGATTGGGCACTGTGAATGGGTTGGGGATTAACTTTATACAACCTCTGTGCTGCTTATTATTGGTATAATGTATGAGAGAGAGAGAAGAGACAGAGAGAGAGACTGGCAGAAAATTGTGCATGTGTAGTTTCACAAGCACTGAGGACCGGTCAGTGTAGTCAATAGTATTATAGCTTCTGTGTTTGAGAGAATTCAATCACTGTTGCTACTTTGTGTTGCCAGTTAATTGAGAATCAGTGTTTTAGGGTTTCCACTCAGCACCCACTTCAGACTGTCGAATAGACAGTGTTGTTTGAAGCACTTAAATCTTCAAGCTCACAAGTCACTATTACATTTTTGTGATTATAGTGCTAAACGATTTGCAAAAAACAAAAGAAACAGTATGAAACCATAAAAAATACCAGATAAACAATGAAAAATACACATACAATACACATAACTAAACTACAACTTAAGACACATTTACCATCCACCTGGCCTTACTTTTCAGATCTGACCTCATGTTTTCTATCCAGCATGCACTGCTGTAGACACAACAAGCCCCCACCACAATATATCTACTGCAAGCGTGGCTGACACACAGTACAGTAGACACTGAACCTGACATACTGTATCAGTAACTGTGTGCAGCTGACTGGTCAGTCATGCAACTACAGCAACTTCAAAGAAAAGTAATTATTGGCTGCTTAGAGCGAATCTGTAAGTCACCGGATGATAGTAGGTTTGGAATCAGGATACTTCCTGCTTTGCTAATTAGATACAAATCACAAAGTTGCAATACTTTTTTTTTTCAGTTGTTAGTTGTTAAGTTGTTAGATTAATTCATCCACTTCTGCATTCAAACATTTCACAGAAATAGCTTGGTAACTATAAAACTTTGCAAAAAAAGTCAGTCTGCTGCTTGCTGATCCATAGAAAATTTGAAATAAATCGTCCTGTAAGAGTAGATTTTGTTCAAATGTTCAATAGTCTCATTATATGATGTATCTTGCAGGAATAGAGCAGGAACAAGAGTCAGTACCTTTAATTCTACGCAAAAAAAGCCATGAAGAAGAGTTTGTATATCTGTATATTCCATCTGTCTCAAACTCATGCGTGCCACTTCACCCTCCACTACACCGGTTTAAAATCTCCTGCATCTGTTTCCCGTTACCTTGGAGATGTTGTTTCTTCAGTCTGTCCGGCTTGCAGCACACCGGCCCCATGTCTGAGTGAGCTGGGACTGGCTCTGGCCTAAAGCTACAGCATGAAGCGGCTTCTCCTTCACCACTGTGCCCGTTTGGAAGCAGATCAGTACGCAGGTAGCACTGACGGCCAGAACCTGCCAGTGAGGCATGCTCGATGCCAACGGACACAAAACCCGTCAAACGAGTCCCACTCCTTGCCCTTCACTCATTTATTCTGTCCATTCATTCACTCTTTTCTTCCCGTTCCTTTCATTCAGCAGTGTGGGCAGCAGGTCCGTTCCCTCAGCCCCCCTGGGGAGAAGCAAATCCCTGAGGAGGAGTGTAACAAGGCTCTCTCTCTCTCCCTCTGTCTCTCTCTGTTTGAGTGTGTGTGTGCAGTAGCAGGGAGATGGGCTGTCCTCGAATCTTTGCCAAACAAACTTGTATACACACACACACACACACACACACACACACACACACACACACAGACACACACACACACACACAGAGGGAAAGCAGACAATGCCAATCAATCTCTGTAAGACACAGGCAGTGCAGACTTTGGATCCCTCTGGTAACAAAATCTGTTTTGCCACTTTCCCTAACTGGTATCTCTGACTCAAAGGTGATCCTGCTGATTACAGGGAGTGTGTTTGTGGCTCCATCCATTTCTTCAAAATGCCACATAAGCTAATAGAGTACAAGCACGTAGCTGAGTGCGCTTCAGATAAACTCCGGAATGTACACTGTACACTTCAGCTGTTTACTGAAAAAGATTGTTCTTGAAAACTACAAAATGGGACATGGTATCAGCTCATTAAACATGGTTAAAGACAAGTGTACTCTCCAGGCTCCAGCTTCATCTGAACTGATTAACAAGCATAGACACAACTTTCTAAATATTAACCAAACAGAGGCAGGAGCTGCCTGCGGTTGTTAAAGGCTCTCGTTGAATAATCTACAATCTACAGCATACTGTAGACCGCAGATATTTTGTTTGCCTTCCTGGGGGCTTGTACCATTTTCATGTCTAGCCCGCTCTCACTCCCAGCTCATCAAATCCTGCCACTTTATCAGTAATGTTGACATCAGATACCAACGCACAGAGGCTCCTTTTGCAGTAGTATGATATGCACCAGGTGCATCAGTTTTAGATGCAGTGGGCGACAACCCAACTTGACAAATACCAGCGCTTTGTTAGTGGATGCCAGCATCAGATGTGGACGCACAGAGACACCCTTCTTGGTGGTGTGATACGCACTGGGCAGTGGCAGTTTGGAACGCTGCTGTCAACTAGCATCACTATGGACTTTCACCTGGGAGTTTGCGGGAGTCTGCTGTTTGTTTCCCATGTGAATTTTACACCAAACCATGATGGGGTTTTTTTTCTAAACCTAACCAGTTTTCTTGCCTCAACCTAAGGAACCAAACCAAAAAAGTGTTTTACCTATATTGTAAGTTTTTTTTGAAAAAGACTGTATGCATGTGACGAGCAGGAACTGTTCATTTTCAGTTAAAACAGAGATGTATTTTGAAAAGACGCTATGCTTGTAAAAAGTGTAAATTGACACAGCGTTCCAGAACATCCAAAACCGAGGCAAGAGGGTACGTAGTGTGTCATATTTTGACAGGTAGGTCCATTGACAAAGCGGCAGTATTTGACAAGATGGGAAGAGAACATGTTCTGATGTCTGTATGGTAAGCATGGAGCAAGAGCTAGCCAGCTTAGCTTAGTTAAGCCCAAAGAGTGGAAGCAGGGAGGAACGCCAAGCCCACTATCAATATGCTAACATGTTCTCATCCCAAATCGTCACATATTGCTGCTTTATCAGTGGCTTTTCGCGTCTACATATTAAGTGCTAGGTATCTTTTTGCGTCTGCTGTTGATGCTCCAGGATGCGCTACCAAGCCAGGACGTCAACATAAGCACATGGTTAGGTTCAGAAAAAAAAGAATCTTTGTTTGGTATTCAGGAAGAGAACACCAAGCTCCTGGGTGAAAGTCAGTGGTTTGTGGACCCATCCACCACCACTCCCACCCACCCTATTGGGATTTTCCAGCTCCTTATATTACATCGTTACCGGCAGCATTTCAGTATCAATTTTCTTATCTAACTTTCAGCCAGAAAGGGAAAAGTCTCTCCCAACATTCTTAGAAAAAGTGAGAATCTGAATTCATCTTATCTAACAAGAGAGTCTCAATGTGACATTTCCCTTTAACTTCTATATGCATCTTGCAGTGCTCTTTGAAGGCCATGGATCCAATACTGGTTACAAATCTGACCCAATGAGGATTAATGACATGGCCAACATACACAGTTGTGTTCATGTCACAGAGGTCAAAGGGTAAAGGTTACAGTGACTGTGTGGACTCTGCTGTGAATTTGTTGTTGCTTCTTGATAAAATAGATTTTCTAAACACAGAATAATCCTGCATGTTTTTGTGCATGCATGGACAGGGTGCAAGTGTGTGGGCTGCCTTAAGAAGCAGAAGCCGTCACGTTTGCACAGGCAAGAGTGTGTTTTGTGTGTGTGTGTGTGTGTGTGTGTGTGTGTGTGCGTGCGTGCACTGTTTTCCAGATGGCTTAATTGCTTCACACTACCACAACAGAGGGCTTATAGCCTTGAGTCAGCCGTTAAATACAAAGAATATTTTAAAATACCCAGTTATTTGCACATTTCCTTCATGCCTGCAGGCTTTGAGACAAGCTCAATTCAGATTCTGGCACATGACTGTTGAATCGGCTTTGTTTGGGTGCACTGCTCGCTCTGTGTGGAGTACATAGAGATAAAAAAGCATGGTGGGAGTCCAGTTTTTAATTGCTTGCACGCTAAACTACTGCTGTTATTTCACTCAAATGCCAAAAGGAAATTACAAGGATAAGCAGGATGACTGTCTGTGCTTCTTTTGCTTCCACTGAGAAACATTCAGAAAGATCTGTGTGCCAGCATAACTGCACTTTGAATGTGCTGAAGCAGTATACATGTACAGAAGGCCTTTGCTGTTTTCCAATTTTGTGCCTCCTCGATCCTCGATCCTCCAGCTTGTGACCCAGAATTGATCTCCGCACTCCATCTTGAAGGATGTCTCAATTCCTATAATGCACCTGAAGGGTCGAGGATCGAGAATCAAGGAGGCTGACCTGAGGAGTTATAAGCGAGGATACACCAGTGTATCCTCTGCGAAAGTGTTTTCAGCTCCTGAAGTATAAAAGAGCCGTGACACACAGCTGTACTTTGTTTAGATAGACAGACATGAGTGTGTTTGCGTAAATATATGTAACTCAATCATATATATATATATATATATATGTCAATCTGTTTATATATTACATTTCATACAGACATTCCTAATGCTTCACACACTAAAATAAGGCTATATACTGTATGTATCGGGATGTAGCCTATATTAGTGATGCATGTATGGGCTCTCATGCCATCTGAATTTGCATGTGCACCACCCACCCAAATAAATTATTTTCTCTGATCTGGAGTCCCCCATCCACATGGATAGTTCATTGCCCCTCCACCAGTCCATGTAGAGTATGTTGCTTTTTAATAAATGAACATTTAAAGTTCTGCGAGTGCATGTGTGCGTCCGTTTGTGTGTGTTAAATAAAAAATGTATGGCATCCCAACATTATTGTAACATTATGCCACGCTGTCAATTGAATTTGAAGTAAATATGCTCAGACAGAGATCATAATTACAGCGGTAGGTTATAATAAAACAATGGACAGATGATGACATCTTTTTAAAATGACCGCTCCGAGGTGAAGGTGTCTCATTTTGTTAAATGCGTGTTGCCTTGACTCCTCTCTCCTCATGCTTCTGCCTCCACTCCTCTACTTGCATCTCCTGTGGGCGGGGCTAAGACGCGAGGAAAGGAACTGAGGAGAAGAATGGAGGAGGTACAAATTGGGAAATGGGAAAGGCATATGAAGATTTTTATACTGACTATGACCCTGAAATTGTGTGACCATAAAACATTTGTCCTGAATGATGACTTGTCTTTCCCATGATGCCAAGAGTCAGTTTATGAGAAACTATCTTCAATCTGCTTCTGTAAACATAGACAAGGCCTGAATGTAAAGCCAGACCCATGGATGAGGACATGCACATTGTGTGTGTGTGTGTGTGTGTGTGTGTGTGTGTGTCAGGGGTTCAGCATCTTGCTGACTTGCTTGTATCTACCTCCTGCAACAGGGCTGTGTACTCCATATCTCCACAATAAACGTGACCAATGGATTTACCCTGTGGCTGGACACACACACACACACACACACACACACACACACAGAGTCTGACAAAAACAAAGCCCATCAGTCAATGATATGACCCAGATGAACAGCCAAGGTCCCTGGGCTCCTTTGAAGGACAGGGCTTCTATTACAGTGGACAAAGGAGCGCTGAAAGTGAGAGAAAGCCAGCAGTTTCATTTCTGGGCTGGTCTGACCTCAAATTGAGGGTTTATCAGTCTGGGAGTTCTAATCTTTTATAAGTCTCGCCTCTCAGATGTGCAGTTTTCTACTATTTGTATGGCTGCAAGGGGAAAGCTGCTGTTCCAGGCATTACTAAATCGTTTGCTGTTCTTAAAATGAATAATATGTGATTCTGCTCCTATGCTGCATGTTTTAAAAGCCTTGTATATATTTGTCTTGAAATACCAATAAATATAAATGAGTCAGTATTCCAAATATAAGTCCTCACTTATTCACTTATAACAGAGAAATATCAAAAGCTCCATAAACATATATCAAACATTACGACTTTACTCAAACAACTGCAGAATGCATGCACACACACTTTCTAGTGAAACAGTTAGTTTCTCAGAGTTCTAGCAAGAAATGACAATTAACAAAAAACTGTCTTGCAAGGACATATGGACAGGAGAAGCTGAGGATCAAACCCTGTGAGATCCTGTGCTTTTTTTAACCATTAAGAGTTGGACATGTACGAGGAATCATCAAAGAGCCTTTAAGAACAGCTCCTCTCTCTCATCTGTGTGGCAGCTTTGTCACAGCGAGGACTCATTATGGTCTTTACTTTCCTTTTAGGTGTGAATAGAAGCAGAGTAAGGGCGGAAGGCATTTGTGTAAAAGAGCATCGGTGCTTGTTGAGCTTATTGCTGATTAGTGTTTTGCCAGAGCTGGCTGAGAGTTTCCAATAAACCGCTGTCTCTCCGTTTGAAGCTGTAAAAATTGGCTGCGGTTGTGAGGAAAAGCTGCAGACATGACTGGACACCATAATGACTGTTTTAAAAATGAGGGGGAAGAACTGTCCTCTGCGAAGCATTACTTTTAACTCGACGTGAAGTCTAGAATCTCCATTCATTTCATACAACAGGAGTGAATAAAGCCTTCATCTCTCTAAGCCGATTACAGAGTGGAGAAAGGGCAGAGTAACTCGTGGTTCTCCCCGAGGAACCAACAAATCTAATATGGTGTGAACAGAAGATGCAGCAGTTAAGCAGCAGCTATTTTCATCAGGTTAAAGTCAAAATTAAATGCATTAAGTTAATCTTTCACCCTTATAGTATCTGCAAGATCTTACATACATCTCTCATTTCTGCTGGCCTGCCTCCTTCTCTTCCTACCTGTCTCCTTGCATCTTTCCTTCACCTCACTACTCTCCTCTCTGGCTTCTCGCTTTTCCATCTGCCCTTCCTTCCCTCCACTCTCTCTCAGGGTGCAGGCCTGTCCGTAGAACGGACGCATCGGGGTTCTCACCCCTTTGTTATGTTGACCGGCCATAAACAAAACACACACAGGTTCACAAGCCTGTTGGCCATTCTAAACACAGGCAGAGACCTCTAAGCAAACACTCCCTTAATGATACAGAGAACCAGAAGGATGGACTGTACGACCGCTGAGCTCAGCTGCTGTCCTGCAGGTTTAACAGCAGGACTTGATTGTGAGGTTAAACTTGGTTTTTAAATAGTGATGCCTTGAAAACATGACATCTACGCACATAAAAATACACTTCAAGACACGTACAAGTGTTGTAGCAATTGAGTTCAAACTTGAAAGGCTACATGAGGTCAGCTGAACCAGACTGTTCAGCCGCAGGCAAAGCCTTCCACATGTTAGCGCGACATGTGAAGCATGACGGCCCACTAACAGTCCAGAGATCTACAGACACAGAGCAGATTGAAGCGATGGAGAGGCCGTTGTATTTTCCATTTATTTTACGGTTCTTTTTGCGGGAACTGACTTTCATAGTTCGTGATATAATACTTGTACCTGACATGTCACCAGCGCTGAGGCCATGCAGTGTGAGATGAGACTGACCACTGCAGGAAGTAATCCTTGGCTAATAGTGCTCTCTGCTGTCTCAATACAGAATAGCAACTAGAGAATAAAGGTGATTATACTGTTTAACAACTGTTTAAATTCAGATCCCAGAACAGTGATATTGTGTATCTCTTTCTTTTTCAAAGCTGGTTTGATTTTTGTTTCAGCTTTGATGTGTTTTTTAGACACTTTTATTGAGTAATTATTGCACTTTGTATCATGCTCTTACTTAAAAGACATATTTGGAACATACCTCTTTTATAGCGGCTAGGGTACTTTTTTGGACCAAATATGGTGTCACCCGTGTTCATTATTAGGCGCAATCCTGGCCTCCCTATCAGTTCAGGAACGTGACTGGTCTGAAACCCTAAGACCATTTACCGGACATACATATACATTTGCTGCTGCTATGTATTTGTATGTATATGATTGGTTGTCTTTTTTTACCTCTACTAACTCAAAATCCTGTCATACTGAATGTATAAATGTTCTTTGTAATATGTTGTGATGATGATGATTATTGACAATGCTGGCAGGTCTTGGGTTTAACTAAGTTGATCTAGGGATACATTTACAGCCACCACCTCCATATTAATATTCCATATCAGAAGTTGCCAAGTTCACATCTTACTGGTGTAAAAGCTTCCAATATATCATTTTTTGAAATTATAATCACGATATCAACTTGTGTGATAAGGGCATCACCAAAAGACGGTAATATTTCTTTTTTTTTTTTTTTTTTTTTTGAGTTAGTCAAAAGAGAGTATTGGTAGAAAACTTATGGAGACAGATTTGTCTCAGTATTATTTGTGTGAGGAGATCCACCAACTGTTGGTGTGTTGATGCGTAATCTGTAAATATAAAATAAATAAATTAATAAAATAAAAAATATTTGAAATGCATGAAAATATTTTGCAAATATAAAACATATCTGGAAATACACAATAAACTTCCAAAAAATAAAAATACATAGAATTTAGATTCACAAATAAAAACTGGATTCACACATATCTGTTTGAAGGTTGTTTTTCATTTAGTTATAAAATAATTTCATGTATTCACAGATTTTTTTTTTAAAATCTATTTGTAGAATTTGCACAACCATTTTATATTTGCCAAATAGTTTTTGAGTTAACAGATTTTATTTTTGTATTTGTGGAAGGTGTTTACACATATACACACAAATTGTAAGTCTTTTGACTCAAATAATATTAAGACAAATCTATTTCCATAAAAACTGCACTTTAAAATGTTACTATCCCTCTTTTTTATTGGTGCCATTTGTGTACAGTTCAATGTACAATTTCAATTTCAATTAAAAATGTTTGAAGTAATTTAAGTCAATTAATTTAGAAAATAATTTGTTGTATTTTAACGCTATACAGAACGCAGCACAAAGGCAGAACTGAGCACACTTTAATATGTGTATCACAAGTTAAGTCATTATCGGCATATTCAACAACATTATGGCATATTTTCCACACATCGCACAGCTCTGGCTTGAATTATTCATAATCTAATCAAACATGTACACAGTGAGAATACAAGATACGTTGACAGATGAAGAGGATGCATGCTCTGGGAACCAGAGAAGCAATTTGTAGTGAAGGATTTATAGTGAAGAAGTAAAGGAAGAGGAGGGGGAAGAGGAGTTTGTGGATCTCACCTGGTACAATCTCAAAAAGGTGTCTTCCTGGTTCGTCTGGATTAGCCGTGAGCTCATTGACCTGGCAGCCCTGCAGAGGTATACAGCCCTGAAACAGAGAGAGAGAGAGAGAGAGAGAGACATTCAGATGTCAGGCTTTTACTCTTCTTTGTTTTTAGCCTCTTTCCCTATATCAGGGCAGTCCTTTTGTCCTGTCTCTTCTTTCTGTTCTTTTTTCACTTTATCATTCAGTTCTTCTTCTTTATCTTTTCTATTGAAATGGCAATCTGAAAGAGTCCTGTTTCCATGTTTGATTTTACATGGTTTGTATTGACTTAAACCGAAAAGGATTTGTTCATTTACAGCTGCTTGATTTCATTTTCTCCCAGTTTATAGGTCACTAAGATTTCTTACCATCTGCTGAGCACATATGTTCAACATCTGTATCTGTAACAAATTTTATGAGCGGATCTGTGACTGAAAAGGTCAGAAAAATCATGATAAGATATTTTTTAGATGTTTAGCCCTGACTAAGTGTCCTTCCTGCATGCCTTCTGGCCTTTCTCCTTCCCTCCCCCTTCCTTCTTTCAGTCCTTCCCTCCCTCCTTCTTTCTTTCCTATCGCTACACTCTTAACCCCTCTAAAATTTTAAGCAGCTACTCCTGTGATTGAACAGGGACCCACACAGATTATCAGAATACATTATCCAGATCAATACCGATTTAGCCCGGAGAACTCGGGCCAAGTGAGCTGTGAAGAGGTGCCAGCGTCTGTGGGTCGCCCTCGTTAATCTGCACGCACGCTGGCATCCTCCATCAAATGGGGGAGAGGAGTCTTCCAGAGCGCCTCAACCAGAGGGCCGGGCTGTCGCCAACATTAGTCGCCATGGCAACAAATGGAAGGGGTGGGAGCTGTGGATGGATGGAGCACAGGGGCAGAGCAGGAACCGGGGGGGAGGGAGCGCTCCCAAGGGTGCTATGTGCTCGGAATAACATGAGTAGCTGGCCGGGGATGAATGAATAAGGAGGCAACATGTCGCCCGAGAACACAAATCACACAGTCAAGCAGTGTGAGGTGGAAATGTAGGATAGATAGCAGAGTTTGTCCTTTCTAAGAAGGGCTCAGGTTCACAGCTGTGCCTGTGTGCATGAGCCTTTAACCAGATGTGGACACACCCAGTTTAACCTGGTTTGCACATTAATGCCGATCATCATCCAGGACCAGAACTCCAGCCCAGACCCTCTTACACCCCAGTACCAAAGCTCACAAATATTACACATTGCTATTGGCATGTGTGTAGGCCTTAAACTGAGGCACATAACCTCCTCCCTTTAACACCTAGCCAAGCCTTTCAACAGCTGTATCCTCACATATAAACCTGTGCTGATGATCAGTGGTGTGGTTGGTAGTTGATGAGGTGGGTTACTGAGGAGGAAGTGGGTGTACTCTCCTATATGTTCAAATGGCTTTTGGCTGATAGGTGGGTTTGGCTACTGTAAATGGCCAGAGAAAGGGGTGGATATACCACATATTCCTGTGTATACCCTCCACTACATCACTGCCGTTACTGGATCCCAGTCAAAGCAGCAGCAGTAAACCATCGACCAAACCTGACCACACCAGACTCAATGTTCAGAAGCATCATATGAGACAGCTAACTGCAATGCTCATACTTTTTAATCAAATCCCCTTATCTCCTTAAGGCTGTCCATTGACCACAGAACTACATTTTACATTTTAGTCAATATCCCAAGTTTCTTGAAATACGGTGCAGTACATTGGCTCTGAATTCTATCGGAATTTTTCTTAAATCAAAATTCTAAATGTAAGAGACAGAGTTGAAAATGTTACCCTTGGATTCGGTATGCTTTTTAGATCCATTTTGCTATACAGGAAGTGACGTGTTTCTTGTTTCTAGCTTCTTTAGTATTCATAAAGAAAGAACTGGTTAAAGGGATAGTTCAGATTTTGTGAAATGGGGCTGTATGAGGTATTTATAGTCAGTGTATTACCTACAGTAGATGTCAGTCAGCACGCCTTCAGTTTGCAGATTAGGCAGGGGTACTACCATCGAGGCTAAGCTATGTATGTGGATGGGGACAATAGTAAAGCTTATTTTAGCCACCTAAAAAGAACTATCACTTTAAGTGCAAGCTGTGTTGAGAATATTTTTACCAGTTAACAATTACAGATGGGTAACTGAAACGGTTATCTGTACCCACCTAAAAGCCACCTGACTCCTTTGATAAAAACAGTAATTTTACCTTACAGAACATGGGAGTTGCTGGTCCACTGCTGCCTATTTGTTTGTGTTTTAAAGTGTTAGTTAGAACCCACCAAATTCACACGATAACACAAACTAACCAGAATGAGTGTGGTGGCTTTGCAGAGAAAGTAAATGGATATACAAGCTTCAGGATACTCAAACTGATCCTGATTTTATTCAGGTGGGCCTTTTGTTTGTTGGCTAAAATACAGTATTTTACAGCTTCTGCCCCTGTCCACAGTAGGACAAATCTTATCTTCCATGGCTGCACTCTACTACATAGCCCCACTTCAATAAATCCCTTTAACATGAGCAGTTAGCCACCATTGCTGAACAAGAACAGTGAACCACCAAAATAAAACCACATCAACAGATAATTGAAGGGAGAAGATGTCAAAGGCCTGCCCATGCTGTTTGATTGACAGGTGGTCTTTGTGTCTTAACATCTTTTTACCAGCATTTAGGCCCCGTATCCACCGAAGTGTTGTTTTCCCAGCTAAAAATGTCACATGCTCCTCGGGAAACACCCAGCTGGGAGTGTTTGAGAGCTCTTTGGAGGACCATGTTTTCTCAGCTGAGACGTTTTGGTTGCGTCTGGTTGCTATGATATGGAATATCTGCAGAAGTAAACATGTGGGCATGAGGTAGAGTAGTTGCTTTGGCTGAGAGGAAGGCTGAAACAAGGACGACCTCGGTCTGTATAGGTTCATGAGAGGAAACATATATACTTAAGCAATATCATATCAGAGGTCGTGCCTTGTACTGTATATTAGCTCGGCTGTGGTTTGGTCATAGACTCGAGGCAGCAGGCGGAGTGCGGAAGATAATTGCAGCCTTGCTGATATTCAGTACAACAGCACAACCTTGAATGTGATATTGCTTTTATACAATAGTTCTATAAGCGCCATTTATCAACAATAAAAAGTGGCAACAGGTCAGGCAACAAAAATTGTTCGGCACCTGGGCCAGGACTGGACTGTTGCCAAGCAAGACACAAAACACTCCTGCACACTAGCTTGCTACTTGAGCTAAGTCTACACACTGGCACAGACCAGCTACTTTGTATCATGTATTCTTCATCTGTGTGTTTCCATTTATTTTGCAACCGGTGAAATAAGTACGTTGACAGCCGCTTTGGTGGCATACGTGTGATGCTGACGAATTAACAGCTTAATCAGTACGTTGCATCGTCTTCTGGTGTCATATTAGGATACCTGGAGATTTACAGTGAAGTATTCCAGCTTATCTCAGTCCCCTTGTCATTATCTGACCATTCATTATTTAACTCAGATGTTATTTGTGGTAATATGTTATATTTTGCAGTGCAAAGTTTGTTACGACTACCCTTGATGTCGGCTAATATACGATTAACACCTGAAAAGCGGAGTGATACATGGATAGTCCCAGTGCTGTTATACTGTATATCAGTACTCATGGCATGCCTCCTGTCCAATCAAAATTCTCGGTTGGAACCAACTGTTGTATAAAGTATATTAACAGATTTCTCCTTTGTTGTTGTTGTTCAGCACTTGTACATGTAAGATGTGACAATTTGTCGTAGTAGTCACATTTCCCATGTGACTATTTTTCAACTCTCAGTGCTCAGAAAAAAAACCCTCAACTGGCATTTGTAGCCCAGCATAAACGTGGCACTCCCATTGCAAAGCACTGAAAAAATAAGCTGGTGGAAGATGCTAGCATAGCAACATGTCTCTCCGTTTAAAGAATTACAACCTATCCTGTGTTAAATGAATTGCAGCTGATGTATTCAGAGCACTAATGATCCCCTCCTCTGCCACCCACCACCACCACCACCACCACCTCCCATGTGTTTGTCTGTTGTTCGAAACAGAAATCGATTATCCGATAAGTGAGGTCCATTTGTTCTGCAGTGGATTTATCCCCACATGATGAAAAGGAGAAGAAAACCTGCATAGAGGCTGCATCTGTATTGCCTTCCCCTTGACCAATTATCACATCTTTTCATCTCAGTAGGGGGGGTGGTTTTGTTCTGTTTCTGTGATTTGCCTACATACCCCCTCCTTACCCATCAACCCCCCCCCCCACCACCACCACCACCACTCTCTGCCTCAAATTTCCTATCGATTAGAAGATGAGAGGGAGAAGAAAGAAAAAAAAGGCCAGAGTGACACTTTCTCACACATCCTGCTCTCTGAGGGGGAGGATCTGCGTGTGTGTGTGTGTGTGTGTGTGTGTGCATAGATGTGCATTCATCTGAGTGTATATATGTGTGTGCATTCAACCACGTGTATGACTTGAATCCACTGGGAGTTGCAAATCAATATAGGCTGGATGAGTATTGGCAAGCTCTTATTAAAGACAGTCTGTCAAAGCCTTCAGTCAGTTGTTCTCCACAGAATGGGGACTGCGCAGAGGAGAACACGTCATTCAGTGTGTGTATAGTGTATGTGTGTGTGTGTGCGCGTGCTGATGACAGTGATGGCAGACGGCTGCTGCCTACATTAAATAAACAGCAGTCATGCAGAGTGAAGACGGAAGAGATCAATAAAAGTGTCAGGATTTCAGCCAGGAATGTAAAGAGATGATTATTATGCTCTAAAGAGTGTGTGTGTGGATGTGTGTGTGTGTGTGTGTGTGTGTGTGTGTGTGTCACAGACCTGCCCCTTCTGTCTTTTGTTGTTAGATTACATCACCGCCTCATGTTCCGACTTTGTAAGCCTGTCAGCGAGGTTGACTGTCCATCCTTACATTGTTTGCGTGTGTGTGTGTGTGTGTGTGTGTGTGTGTGTGTGTGAGAGAGGTCAGACCAGGCCAGGCTACCGTTTTGCTTGTCTTCAGTCAGAATCATAATGGGAAAATGTGAGTCAGCCACAAAAGACGTCCCTCACCAAAGAAGCGCTGGGATCCATTAGGGATTTTACTGTGTAAATATTTTTATGATGGTGTTCTAATGGAGGAGGAAACCGGGCGTCCCACAATGCTCCCCTGTTTTGTACTAATGCACTTTGATGTCCTATGAGTGTGGTGAGTCATCATTGCCACTGTGTGTTTCCATTGTTCTCACAAATAAAGCACATACTGTAGCATTGTTGTAGAGTTTACTTAACCTCCTGAGAGCTCTGGTTTGGTATGCATATTTAATTCCTTCTAGCTATTTGGGATTAGTAGGATCTGATGAGTATAAAAAGTAAGCATTGTCTCTAAACAGTAAGTAGTTTTATTGTTTTTTGTAAATGATGTCCTCACACTGGGACAATGGGTTTATTTTTAATAGTCATAAGTGTGTAATAAAGTATAAAACAGTTTATTTCATTTCCTGAACACTGTTGTGCAAAACCAAAATTACAAACTATGGAACATGTGTTGAGTGTTTTACAGCTCTGTGGGTTTGAGGTCAGTGTTCAAGTCTGAAACTGTTCATTTCAATGCCTGAAGACAGCTGTGCAAAGACAAATAATGCAACATACCTAAAAGCCATCATTTGTTTGTTTTGTAGTTCTGTATAAACTGTATCGAAGTCCTTCAAACACCCCCCCTCCCCATAAAAGAATATATTTATATGTAACCCCTTTGTAATCACCACATTTGATTTAGTAACTGTAAATTAATTACACATTTTTTTCTCAGTAAGTGTAACAGATTACTCCATTACATTATAACCAGTTACTCCCCAACACTGACTAAACATAAGTAAATGAGTTTCAACCATAACATTTTATCAAGTCGTGTTCCTTGTCCACTTTTATTTTGTATTGTAGAATGACTTGGCAAAGATGGCCAATTATATACTTTTTTTTTTATATACTTATATTAATCCCTGAGGGGAAATTCAATTTTTTCACTCTGTTTGTCAATTACACACAGGTCCAAACACACACATGCACAAACAGGACCTATACATGCACTAAGTGGAGAGATGTCAGCCCATGACAGGCGCTCTGAGCGGCTGGGGGGTTCGGTGCCTTGCTCAAGGGCACCTCAGCAGTGCCCAGGAGGTGAACTGGCACCTCTCCAGCTACCAGTCCATGCTCCATATTTTGGTCCAGACGGGGACTTGAACTGGCGACCCTCCGGTTCCCAACCCAGGTCCCTATGGACTGAGCTACTGCTGCCCATTTTCACAAGTGTATTGTGCATGTGACTAGTGGATATGGCTTTTGCTCCCACTACATGGCACATAAGTGTCCACGAAAAATAACAACAGATTCAAGTTAAGCAGAATGAAGTATAAGGTGAATAAAGCCCAGTTTGATGTCTGACTGGCACCTTGCCAGAGAATTTGCACTACCCACTGCTCAACTCGATGAACCAACATTCATCCTAGAACTCACATAACAGGAGTGGATGGAAACGCACTCTAATTTGCGCTGTCACTTTCGTTTTCATGTTTTTTCATACTTCCAGCTGCCCACAAACGTCATTTGGTAACATTTGGTTGACTTTAGTTTGTAACATCGGGTGACCAAAAATCTATGTCAGGGTAACGTCTAATGCCAACATCAATTTGACGTAGACCACTTATGACAGATGACATTTTGCTGGTTTTAAGATGTGTTGTTAAGTGTCCAAAATCCAACTTCTCCCAAACATCGAATGCCAACCCCATCTTGACAAAGAATAATGTTATTTAGTCGTGTGGCATGGGGAACAAAACCCAATGTCTGCAAACAACGTCCACACAATGTGACATTCTAACATCATTAGACAGTGTTCATACAACATTACACAGCTAAACATCAAGCCAGCCATACAAAGGTCAGTATAACAGACACATCTGCTTCATATTTCAGAGCAATGAACGGCAAATGAACTTGTTACAGTTTCTGTTGCTGAACTTAAACTACCGTTTTTTGTTCATTTTTAAGTGTTCTTCACAGATTTAGTTTTGCTCTTCTATCACTGTTGGACAGTGGAAGAAGAAATGAATGGGGCACACAACCACAGATTTTTTATCGGAAGCATTTTTTTTCCTGTCCAGGCCTCGTCAAAGCTTATGTCTCCAACAATGCAACTTGACTGCCAACAGTTTGGTCAGAGATTTTGTCGTGATATAATAGAAGTAGCTAATGTAGCCTTGAGTCGCTAACCTTAAAGAAAGGCACGTGGAAGGGCGGAGAGGTGTGCTCTCTCTGCTGTAAGGCTGTCTACGAAGGCGCGTAGAAGGGCAGAGAGTTGCCCACCTTAGGCTTTCTGCATACGCCTGGAAAAGGCAGAGGTCCCAGTACAGAGCCATACCCCCAAATACAACACTGCAAATGGAAATTAAGATTTCTTGACTAAAGTGGTCCTGACTGAAATGTAATCATGGACTGCATCTCCCGCAGGACAGAAAGATAGTTTGGAGAACATAATTACCCTTCATATTGAAGATTAATCAGATAAAATTATTACTGAATTTCCACTTCCTGCTCCTGTCTTTTGCAGCCTTACATTAACATGAACACCGTCCAACTCGTTATCCTGTAAAATTCCATCAGTCCTCCAGAGAGTGGAAAACGGCACCAGGGGGGCAAAGATAAAACACTTCCATTTAATTGTGTAAATATAATCACACAAGCCAAATAACAGTGTATTCCCGTGTGTGCAGACATGGCCGCAGTGGTACCTGTGGTTTGGTTTCTTCCTCGTCTTTGTAGAAGAAGAGCTGGTCTGAGCGCAGCACGAACCAGCGGAGCTGCCAGTTCTTCATGATGCTGCGCTGCTTCTTCAGCCAGCCAGCTTTCAGCGCCCCTTCCTGCAGGCTGGGGGAGGCCGGCCGGCACGAGCCCCGCGACACCTCACCCATCACCATGCTCTTGGACCTGGCTGCAAACACACATACACACAGAAAGCATTTTCATTCAGTGTATACACACGCAGGCAGAAAGCGAGGGGTTAGGAGGGTCAAAGGGGGATTGATTGGGTCGTTCTGCTGGCAGTATTTTTTTTCCATTTCTTTGGCTCGTGTCTTTTCATTTTCCCCCTAATAGAGGCTTGTGTTATCCCTTATTGTGTATGCTGTATGCACACACATGCTCTGCCAGGCTCTTCAGCTATAAACACGCACAACCTTCTGCCCCCAGCTGAGACGCCTTTAGATGAAGGGGGAATGGGTCTGAAGAGACACAGCAGGCACAAATAATAACAGAATGCAGATAACATAGAGACTCCGGCGAGGGAATACACACACACACGCACACACACACACACACACACACACACATAGACATAGCCTCAGGTGACAGGGATCCCCCCTTCCATTTCATAGGTCCTTGGGAGAGACTTATTGTGAGTTGCTGCACCCCAATAGAATAGCAGCGGCTTTTGAGCTGAGATAATAGGACCACATGGGACTGAATGACTGGCTGGCTGACTGAATCATTCTCAGCAAGCGCGTGTAACCTGAGCTCAGTCAAGGACAGGTTTAAAAGGGAAAGGATGGCAGCTTTATTGCTGTGTCTTAACGTGACAGCAGGTTTGTCCTCAGTGGGCTGCTCACGTTGTCCTTGTGTGACATCAGCTGCAGAAAAAATAGATTTAAGAGCGTGTCGTGTGTCATTTTTGACAATAGTTAATAATAATACAACATCAGCTGACACTTGAGCGTGACTTGTGTAAACCTAAAGACCATTGCCAAATATACTGTGTGTTTCAGTATTGTATTTTTCATTATGATCCACCAGATAGAACATGTGATTAAAAAGGGAAGCATCAATGTAGAGCATGTGTCATGAGTTGAGGCTAAAATGTTACTTGACAAACTGAGCTAAGATTTCGTGGTCTTATACAGATGAGAAGAGGCCACAGAGCTAAGGCTAGAGCTATATTCTGGTCAGGCAAACAAGGCTTTGCTGATGATAATGTATAATTTATAGAAATCAATTGTGCAGACATCCTCCCTGCTGCTGTGCGTTTTGTGACACACACACACACACACACACACACAGAAGGGGACGGATGAATGGGGAGGGGGAAGAAAATCAATGTTTATTCTTTTTTATTGTCTCATCTCTCTCCAGCATATACAGCCTAAAGGACGGGGCTCACGTCACGTCACAACCCTTCCTGGCAACTGGTAGAGCCTGTTGATCCTCAAAGATTTGTTGAATGATGGATGGACTGATTATTTCCTGAAAAGGTGTAGATTTTTTGTTGGATTTTCATATATGACACCTTTATTTTCGTGTGAATGGCCTGAGAAACATGAAAAATTTTCATTTGTGAAACTAATATATCAGTATGTCAGGTGAAAATTGTCACCTGGTTCTCTATGAAATAAACAATGATAAAAAGAAAAAATATATACTCAAAATGTGTTAGTCACAGCTGTATTTTATACCTTGGTCCCTACAGTGCTGGTTAGAATTCTGTTAACTCCTCACATCAGATAAAAAACATTATCAGTTAGCATCCGACATCAATATGACGTCAGACAGATGTCGGACTCTTAACATCTGACGCGTTAAATTTTGGTTGGAATGAAAATTGGTTTAACGAGATTTAAAATGTCTAACAACATCGGAATTTCACGTTGTGTGGACATCAACATTGTGACATTTTGCAGATGTTGGGTTTCGGTCTTCATACCTTATGACTAAATGTCGTTATTGTAGGTCAAGATGAGGTTGGCATGAGACGTTTGGAAGACATTCGATTGTGTTTACTAAACAGCACAACTTAAAAGCAACAAAATGTCATCTGTAGTACGTGTTGACAACCTAAATTCAACCAAATATCAGCATCTAATGATGTTGGTGGCCAGCTGGGTACAGTGGCAGCTTTATTTAAACAGAGAGTGTAGCTAGTTCACCAATTTGTTAGCCAATCTGCTGTGGCTCAGAAGGTAGAAGGGGTTGTCCACTAATCAAAAGATCAGCGCTTTGATTCCTGGCTCCTCCAGTCTGCATGTCAAAGTACCCTTGAGAAAGATACTGAACCCCAAACTGCTTCCGCTGGCTGTTCCATTGGTGTGTGATTGTGTTAAAAACTGGGTAGTAGATGGCACCTTGTACTGTAGCCTCGGCCACCAGTGTATGAATGTGTTTGTGAATGGGTGAATGTGACTTGCAGTGTAAAAAGTACTTAGAGTGGTTGCTATACAAGTGCAGGTCCAACAGCTAATTATGTAGTTTGCTGGATATATTACCCTAAAGTAATAGTACATGTTTTTGGGGTAACTTTGAGTCCAGTATTTGAACTGAACTGAGGGGAACTCCAAAGGTGGGTAAAAAATCCATGGTGGTTCACTATTATGACCAACACCTTTTAACATTACACATAGTCATTTAATACATTCATTCATTCATTCATTCATCTTCTAACCGCTTCATCCTCTTGAGGGTCGCGGGGGGGCTGGAGCCTATCCCAGCTAACATCGGGCGAGAGGCAGGGTACGCCAGACTATCACAGGGCTGACACATAGAGACAAACAACCATTCACGCTCACATTCACACCTACGGACAATTTAGAGTTATCAATTAACCTAGTCCCCAATCTGCATGTCTTTGGACTGTGGGAGGAAGCCGGAGTGCCCGGAGAGAACCCACGCTGACACGGGGAGAACATGCAAACTCCGCACAGAAGGGCTCCCACACCCGGGATCGAACCGGCAACAGCGACAGTGCTAACCACCACACCACCGTGCCGCCCCCATTTAATACATTGTCGATATAAAAATATAGATTAATGCAGATTTAAAGTGTCACCTTGAATTTCCACAGATAAAGTAGACTAGTATGTTTTTTATCAGATTCCCTGGGTTATAATGTGATTTTGTGTATTATCAGGTCTATATTGCTTTAATGAATGGTTGTTCATTGTGGTTCCATGGAAACATTACCTTTTCATTTCGTATTTCTCCATAATTTACTGTAGATATCCTGCACAGTGGTTTAATCCAGGTTTCCATTGTTTGTTTACCTAATAGATTTAACTGTCTTTTAGTCTTTCCCCTACATCCTGTATCCATGTTTTAACAGCCAGAATTTCTTCCCTTTCATGTTGTTGCCCTCTCCTGCTTTCTCCTACACCTTGGCTTTCCTCATTTATCCATCTTGTGTTAATTCCCGTGTTTTCCAGCTCAGTATTTTCTCCCACCCTGTCCCGTCTCCCTCCATTTCTCTTACTTTGACTCGCTCTGATTCTTTTCTCCCTCTTTACGTTCAGCACTGCTGGTCCTGTTGAATCAAAGCTCTGTTATTACTGGGAGCGCTCAGGGCACATGCAACACACAGACACACATAGACACACACAAAGGAGGATCCTTGTTCTCATCACCGGCACCTCATTTGAGTCGTTTTTATGGAATAAATTAGTCCTTGGATTAGAAGCACATTTCCATTAGCTATTTTTAAAATATAATCATTTCCATTAATTCTGAGAACAATGTTAATAATTTATGCATAGCAAAGCAGTCTTAATTACTTTTTGCCAATGGGTAATGCTTTATAATGGTTTTATTTCTGCCTGTTAGCCTAAAATACTGCATGTTTGAATAAAAAACACTAACAAAGCTCTACGATTTTGAAGCCACTGTTGTTTTTTTTTCAATGTACCGACCATATTAGCTATAATCACGTGCATTACTAATACATTAATTGTACATGTAATATCTAACTATAACATGGCTTTGCTAGTGATTGGACTCCAGTTTCAATGAACTGCACAATTCTTGGTTTTCCAAGGATTTCCCAGGTCCTGCATCTTTAATGGTCCAGTGTGTAAGATTTAGGGTGATTTATTGGCATCTTTTGGTGAGGACTGTAGACTGCAACCACCCTAAACTTCTCCTGGTTAGAATTCCTTCAGTGTTATTTGTTCAGGAGGTTTTTAAAAGGAGCCAAGTTATCCGCAGAGGTCTCTTCCTCTCCAAAACAAATGGACCAGGTAATTAAAAGTGGTCAAAACACTGAATAAAGCAGCGTCACGTTACAAATCAGTGTTCCTCCTACGCTGTTTGCCCAGCACCTGCAATATGTGCTCACCTTTTTTCTCGGGTAACTTAAGATCCAGACATTCAGGAGCTTCTGGCAGGCGCCATATTATCCACAGAGGTCTCTTCCTCTCCAAAACAAATGGACCCCGTTATTTAAATTGGTAAAAACACTCAATAAAGCTGTTTCATGTTTAAAAAAATTAATGTTTTCTCCAAGCTTTCATTGCCAATAGGCTGCTAACTACAATGGCCGATGCAAAAACACAAATGGCCCTATCTAGAGTCTTTGTTTGGTTTGTCTATTGTTGGCTACTGTACAAACATGGCAATGCAACATGGTGATCACCGTAGATGAGGACCCGCTCCCTATGTAGATATAAATGGTTCATTCTAAGATAACAAAAACACAACAGTTCTTATTTTCAGGTGATTATACACTAAAGAAAACATACTTATTATATTCCCTTTCCGCCAACATGTCCTCCTAAATCCTACACACTGGACCTTTAAGATAGCCTTTTTATGAATTTAGAATTTAAACATTGTACATCTTCATCCCACTGCTGTGTAAATATCAAGGACGCACAGGGTCTCACAGCAGTGTGAACCCAAGCTCAGCAACCTGGGTGTCCTTACTCTTTCCATCATATTGCCAGCTAAAAATGGCACTCACCTTCCCCGTCCTCCTTGACCCCTCTGTTTTTCCTCACCACATCACATCCCTCATGTCTTTCCATCAGTCCTCACCCTGCCAGTGTTAGCATAAAAGAGCACCACTGTTTAACACATCAGCTGTCTGGATCATGGACTGAGTGGAACATACACTGGCCGATGATTCACGCCTGAGTCACAACAACTGATTTTTGAGTGTGTGTGTGTGTGTGTGTGTGTGTGTGTGTGTGCCAGGCTTGACTACCCACTGCGCCAATTTGGACCTTCTGCTCAGGGTGATTCAGACCTTCCTTGGCTTGGGTGGAGCTGCTCTGTGGTCACTTCTACAACCATCAACTACGACGCTGAAAAGAGGCTGTTTTACTGTAAAAGCGCATTTTGTGCATAATCACTGCAATTCACCAAAACAGAGAGCACAACTGTGGCTCATTCATTTACAGTAGATGGTAGTTAGGGAAGGGCTGAGCTAAATAATAGGGGCTTGATCTCATGCCTGACTCTGTGTGCAGATGTACAGTATGCCCACGTTTGTTGATCATGGCGTACCCCAGTGATAATTTATGTAAATTGGTCGGTGTCTCATGTGATTTCAGGGTCATGGATGAATAATTCTGAGTATGGAGCTGAATATACAGGAACACCAGATGGGTTGGCGACTCATTCGGACATGAGCTCATACATGATATCATGAATGTGTGTTGGTGGGGAGGGGGGTATGATAAGCAGACTGAATACTATAGAACTATGTAGAATATTATAAAGTTTGAACTCAATATTTGCAACAATGCGACATTTTTAATTGAATTATCTTGACCAGTGGATTCACTCATGATTTCAACTTTGGTGAACTTTGACATACAAATTTGGGCTGTTTACCAATAGTCTTGACAGTGCTGTTGTCCCTGTCAACATATAACGTTAGCATGTGCGTTTCAGCTACGTTAGCATCTTCATTTTTATCCCAACTGAAGCAGAAACCAAACTGATAAGACATTACGCATTTTGGCAGCAAACTTGCTCTGACTGAGGCATGACATCAGTTGGAACAAACGGTTTCATTGGTCAAATCCGCTGAAATCAAAGGCCATACGAATATTTTTTCTCCTACACGAATGTTACACAGGAGTGTGCAAGCATTCATCAAAACCCACAAAATCAGTTTTTATTCATTTCCATGGAAATTCTTGGACGAAAATTTGTGCCAGATGTGAAACGACTTTCAATCTCAGCTGCCTGAGTATTAAAAGGCATAGTTTGAGTCAGGAGTCATGGTACAATAACCTTTGGTATAAGTGAAAAACAGTATTATCCCATTAGAGATTGAACTAAAGTGTTGGCTAAATGACAGTCACCTGCTGATGGTGGATAGAATATTAAAGACAAATATCTCAACACCTGGGTGAGTTCACTCTTAAAAACACTTACATTAAAATAAATACGTTTTTCCAGCATAAAAAATTACGTTTGTTTCATTAACATGTTTTAGTCAGTTTGCAACTTATTTGTAGGAGTTGATCAAATTCTAAAACAATTTTTCACATTTTTCAGTTGGATGGAATAATAAAAAAAAAGTTAGAATATCTTTGATAAAATATCTTGCCCCCTAAATTTTAACACAACTTTCAGATAAATATTGGTTTAACTTAAGTTTTTCGAGGTCAAACAAATCATGTTGGTTTTACTAAATTTATTGAGTTTGTCGGATTATAAGACTCATCGGAATTACTCGGTAATACTAGAGTTTGAACTACTCAAAAAGATGCATGCAAGTTGTTACCTTATTTTTTTAAGCTGAACCAGTATGTAATTTTTTAGAGTGCAACCAAAGCTATTAGCATATTCAGGCAGTACTCAGGGAAAATGTTATGTAATTTGGGTAAACTAACCCATTAAAAAGGCTGCATTAAGCAACTACCTGAGATATTTTAGACACTGCTAATTTGTCTGAATGTAATATGGTTAGCAATGTTCATGCTTGTTCTGTCACAGGCAGATGAGGAGTGCAAATATTGAAATTCAGACAGTCCCCTAAGGCACTCAGTGCAGATAATGTTACAAAGTGAGCAAATGGTTGTCTCAAAACACAAGTAGTATAGCACATGAAGAGACATTATGCTCCATTCTCTCTCACACACACACACACACACACACACACACACACACACACTCTAGGACTCTATGATGTCACTTAATGCAGTTCGGAGTCGTGTATTTATCATCAGCAGGAAATGGATGTATGGCTCTTGTGCTCATCATAGAGGAGCCTATCCATTAGCATGGCGAGGCGGGTACTCCACTACTATAACTGCACAATACTACACTGATGGTTATATGACATACACACACATGTACACACAAGTTTTCACACAGGGCATGTTGGAGGAATTCAATTTCATTAATCTGGTTGTGTGTAGTGATTTATGGCTTATGGAAAACAGCAAAGAGAGTTACAGGTGCATCAGTGCATGGCTTCCAGTTAGCCTATCACTGTTGATTAATGTGTTAACCGTTTTGTGTGTGTGTGTGTGTGTGTGTGTGTGTGTGTGGGTGTGTGTGTGTGTGTGTGTGTGTGTGTGGCAGCCTTCCTTGACAGGCTGGAAGTGTGGCCAATAATATACAGCCTGTATGTGGAAACTGCAGTGGAGCGGAAATAATCTGCATCAGTGGGGGGTGCGCCTATCTGTGCATTTCTGTGCATGTTATCATCTCCACATGCTCATTACCTGAGTGTGTCAGGGTGTAAATGTTTTATCCATGCAGCACATTGTTGTTGCTCACAGTATCTAGTCGTAAGGGTGTTCATTCATATGCCTCAGAAAGGCAGGGTGTCAGGGTGTTGCTACAATGCAGGACTTTGATCACAAAACCATGGTAACGCAGATCAAAAAGACGCAGCCAGAGAATGAAGCAGCTGATATGTGGGCAATTAAAGCTGCTACAAGATTTCTGGTGCCAGCAAAAGAAAACTGCTCCCAGAGCCCTATTACAGCTTTAATATGTCACTGGTTGTAGCAGTTACTGAAGCACAACAGTCAGGTTTTTCTTTTATGGAGCAAATATTGTTGATGAAGTGATTCCTAGTCTGCAGAATTATTCTAATGCCTTGAAGCAAATTAGCTTTTTACTTGCACAAGCATTTCCAAAGGAAGGGTAATAGTTTAATTAGACCTCAGGGGCAGATCCAAAGAATCAGTTGGGTAAATATGTTTGCAATAGTTCCACATTTTGGCAAATAAACTTAATTGCTTTTTTGGTTTGATGAGGAAATTGATACCACTCTCACGCCTTTATGCTAAATATGAAGCTAGAGCTAGCAGAAGATTAATTTAGATTAGCATAAAGACAGGGAGCCGGGGGAAACAGCCAGCCTAGCTATAAGTAAAAGAAAAAATTCTGCCTTAAACTAAAACTTGTTGATTTTACAGTTAAATGTTTGTAGTTAATTAACAAAAAGATATAATGTGTTAATTAGAGAGCAAAAAGTGCCCCTAGCTTCTGGTCTTTATGCTAAGATAAGGGTTTTTATCTTCATATTTAGCGCATAGGCATGAGAATCTCCTCAACTAAATCTGCAAGAAAGTGTTTCCTAAAATGTTAAATTAGTCTTTAAAAGTGGAACTCAGTGAATAAAGAAGCAAGAGGGGCAGAGGACGACATAATGAAACCTAGTTAGCATGTCACGCTAACTTCACAAAGTATATGCTTATATGCAGTATATCATGTCTACACATCTCCACTAAGTCTGACTGTACAGAAAAAATGAAGCCAAAATATCCTGGCTACGACTGCTGCCATCTTGTGTTAGTGACATCAATTGGAGCCAGAGTCTGTGGCGGTAGCAGTAGCAATCTACACAGTATTAAATTCTCACCCATACACCCATCCAACCTATTGCGAGCAGTGCCTTTGATCACAACAACACCGATTGGCACACATAGCTGTCAATAATGATGTGAGATCCTCTTTTTATAGCATCAAATAACAAGTAAAGCCAAATTTATTAGAGAAACAAAGATGTGAACACACAGCAGCGAGATAAAAACCACCTTAAATGATGGAAACCATCTTTGACAAAAATTTATTTGACACGTACTTTAATCTTTTAGTTTAGCCAACTGACAAGCCCCCAGGAACAGCAGCTGGCTTTGAAGCCAATTTGACATAGTGGCGAAAACATGAAATTACAACTGGGATCATCACATGATGCTGTTGGGCCCAAAAAGCCCTTTTTAGAGAGAGTTACATTGGGGAAAAAAACAGCTGTAAATCAGTGGATACTTTTTTTTGAGCGTCACAACCTCTGCATAATGACTCGTTTCACCATTGGGATTTAATCCATTCAGTCAGATAACATTTTAAAAGTCTAGAAGAGCAGCACAATTAAATAATTTTATCCATGTTCAAATTAGCGGAGGGCTAAATCGGAAGATAGCAGCACAAATGGCATAAGTCTCTAGTGCGTTTGTTCTATGGATGGTTTCATTGCTCTTCTGTTCCTAGGGCAAAAGCTTTCCTGTTCACTTTTATCCTTCAGGAAATCCACTTGGACCCATTCAGAATGTTTATCTTGTCAAGTTTGAAGCAGTCTATGGGCCCCATGATTTGCAAGATCCCGGCTAATTTCATACCCAGAAAGTCTTACTTTTTTAGCCTCATGCGTCATTGAGCAACTTTCATAGGAAAGAACGGGGCTCTGCTTCCGAAACTGTATCCAGGTCTCTTTATACATCCATGATCACTGATTTTCCAAATTCAAACTAAGGCCATGTCCACCCAGAGACGAGATTAGGTGTATCCGCAAAGGTTTTTTTATCGTACAGACCTTTCGTAAACACGGAACCAGCGTTTTAGGAGCCCAAATACACCAACTTTTGAAACCGGGTCCCAGAGTGAAAAAATCTGGAGACGCCACCTTCGCGTTTCCGTATTTACAACACAGTACACCTCTTTTCTGAAGCAATGACACCATTACCCCACCTCTCCCTTAACCTGCATGCGCTAGGCGTAATGGCAGGACTCCCAGTCAAACTTCTCCTGCAATTTTGTAGTTCTGTAATCAAGTGTGACCCTAAGAAGCAGCTCTACCTCGTCGTCAGACCATACAAAGTGGGCTCCTCTGGCATTTGTATTTTCCGCCATCTTCTTCCTTCGTGTTTGAGTTTTATGCGCATGCTCCATTTCTTATTCTCTGTTTTTGGTGTACTTTGTGGTAGCGTTGCAGCACCACTTACAGGCCTTGCATATATACTACAGTGTTTTCAGTGGCTTCATGTTTACGTACACATATCTTGAGACGATTCTGTGTTTATGCAAAACTTTTAAAAAACGAAATCGGTTCTGTCTTTATGTGGCTATGGCCTAAATATGTAATGTTCCTCATACCTAAGCTAGGTTGCTTGTCAACTGACCTTCCAACATAATGAATGTCGCAGCCACAAATGATCAATAAAAAAAAGTCAATGCCATTTATATTATTGATTCATATTTTGCGTGTCCTCTTTGACATTCCACTTTGCCGGCGAGACCGGGTTCAGCCATGTTAAATGTCAAAATTTGCTCACTGGTTAATGTTGTGTTCCTTTCTTGACCTGCTTTAACCTCAGCTGAGTATCTACTACACCACTACATCTGTCACATACCCGTTTATTCATGGGCTCCATACAACAAATGTGATGCTGTCAGCAGCAAAGCACCAATTTGCAGAAGGCATGCAGAGAATGCTTCTCATGCTGGATCGTAGGGTCATTTTAATCTCTTCAATTTTCACCGTCTTAACGGAAACGCAGCAAGGGTGAGCGGCATTTCCAACACCTTAACTGCAAATAGACAGTTGTGTTTTGCCTTTTTTATTATCTTCTGCGTATTTGGTTTTCTGTAAATGCCCATGAAACCTCCAAATGTACTTAATGTCAGTCATGTTCATTATAAGTATTTGACGCAGCCTAAACGTGATGTAATTAATTAAGTGCTACTTTACAAGATGTACACAGTGAATCACATCAAGCCAGCTGAATCTGTTCTTAATATGCAAATACAGATTTAATCCACTTTGCTACCAATTTCACGCCGCTCCAGCGAGGAGGATTTACACATCACTCTCCCATTCTTGGGAACTATTCATTTCATCTTAATAATCAGATCCAGCTGTATAATTGCAGTCACGGAGATTAGTGCCAAGGAAGGAAGGAAGGATGGAAGGACACACACTCGCATACATGGACATATTAATAAATCCATCCACGCACACACATACACTGTACATGAGTGTGAGCACGCATACACACAGCAGCACTGGCAGCAGCTGACGGCAGCTTGATAGTTCTGAGCGTTGCAGTGATGAAACTAGAGATGCTGCACGCTCCTCTTAATAGAATTCACACTGGCAGCATCGGCCAGCTGTAGTAGAATGATAATGTATGCTGGCGCTTTCTGAGCTTTCCAGAGCTGCGGCTTCATTCAGAAATATGTGACCCAAGCAGGGGAATAGAGGGAGAGGAGAAAAAGTGTTTCTGCCTTCATATTCTTGTTTAAAATCAAAATTATGAGAGATAAAGCACTTCTTAAAATGCAGTATATTTGTATAAGTGCATGTCATACATCAATGACACAACCTCTGATCTGACAAAGTGTCATCGTAGTCTCTGTTAGATATGACCTGATGTGTCACTACAGAGTTCTGGATGAATGAGCATCTAATGCAGATGTGAAGGCAAACAAACAGAGTCCTACCTCTCCTGGTCTGTCTGATCTTTGGGCTCAGCATGGCTGTCATCGCTCGTCCACGCACTCTCCTCTTGGCATGTTCGTGTACATCCAAGCACCCCACCCCTTGTCTCTCCCTCTGCCTCTCTGTGTCTCAGCCTCTCTCCTCCTCTTCTCTCTCTGACCTTCTGCAGTGCGGCCAGCAGCTAGGGGGTTGGGTAAACAGGGGAGGGGAGGAGAATGGAAAGAGAAGGGGGTGGTGAATGAGGAGGAGCAACTACCCCTCTTTTTTTTCCTTGCGCACACGCCCAGTGGCCTCCACCCCTCCCTGTTACATTATTCATAGCAGTACATCCGCCTGGGGTTGATGGAGGAGGTTTTTGGGGTGGGTCTCCCAAACAGATGCCTGGTTCTAAGTGTTGTTATTTCCAGCAATGACTGCTTTTCCATAAAGATCTGTGTGTTTATAAGGGGGCGTATAAGAGGAGAGGCAGGTGTCTCCTCCTTCTGCACCTAATTAAGATGTAGAGGTCCTCAGCTTGTCTCCACCTCCTTCCATTAATCACTCATTTCCCCCCATCCTTCCTCTGCTTTCTCTCATTTTCTTCCTGCCTCTCTCTGTATCTCACTTGTGCTATCTCCTTTCTTTATCTTTTCCTTCCCTTCTCCACCCACCTCTCTCACCACAGCTCCCTTCTAATTCTACTGCTGCACATCCGTCAATCTCTCCTCTCTTGTCTTTTCCTCTTAATTACTTTCCTTCACCATTTTTGTCTTTGCCACTCTCGGCTGTCTAAGAACGATGTTGCTGTCAATTCAAAGTTAGACGTGGGAAATTCCCAGCTCGTACATTAGGTCGTAATTACATCCTCCAGGCATTCCAGTGGCACAACTCAGGAAAACCAGGGGAGAAAAAATACCGTTCCCCCTCTATCAGACAATGTCATGTCGCCTCGAGCTACACTGGCCTGTAATTGACACAAGAAAGTGTGTAGGAGTGTGGCGGTGTGGTAGCAAGAGAGATCTGCAGCCAAGAGGAAAAATGTCACCACTGTTGATTTTGGCACCAGATTTTGATTTGGTTGCAGTTCAAAAATGTGTATCACAGTATCTTAGGTGAGACTGACTTTTGCTAGTTTTATTTTTTTGCAGTAAAATTTAAGTCTTGCCTTTGTTGTGCATTTTAAATTTTTTATCATGGACACAGTGATGTTCCCTTGGCAAACATTTACCTCAGAGAACAATTTAGATAGCCGACAGTCTATTTTAATTAGGCAGCAACCTCTGGGCCTGTGAAGGAAAAACCACCACAGAAGTGCCAAAAACTGCAGTTCCCCAAATAGCCACTTGAGGGTGTCTTTCGAGTCAATTTCCATAAACACCATGACCACAGGAATAGTGCCAGACATTGAGGACAATTTTACACAGTGGCCAAAAGTGGAATAACACACTCCAGGTCCGTCATGTGATGCTATGGGGCCCAAAAAGACTTTTCCCGCAGACTAACATTTCGAAAAAGAAGTCTGTAAATCAGTGGATAAGTTCTTTTTTTTTTGCATCAAAACCCTCAAGAAATTAGTCTTTTACTATCTGTATTTGATCCACTTGTTCCAATAACATTTCAAAAGTCTAGAAGAGCAGTAGGCTTTAATAATTTTTATCTCCTTTTCAGTTAGCAGAGTGCTAATAGGGAAGTTAGCTGCCCGGGCGCCATAAATCTCTAGTGTGCCTGCTCTTTGGACCCATGATGCAGAAGATCCACGTAATTTCATACTTTGGAAATTGAGCTTTTTTGGATTTATGCACCACTGAGGAACTTTCATAGGAATGAACGGGGCCCTGCCTCTACTGCTGTATCCAGTTTTATTTTTACATTCATGATAGACACCCATGTTAAAATGCCTAACTTTCCAGCAAAAATAAACATGTTTGAAGCCTGGTAAAAAAAAAAATTCTCTGATAATTTCCCTTTTTATGAAAACTACACAGACAGGAATTTTTGTATAACACCCCCATTTACATTGTATTAAGGCTTAAAGTTATGCATAATTAAGGACATGGCTGTTGTGAGTGACAGCTTCACAGTTTCATTGAAATTTGGTCACCTCTAGCTCCAAAAATCCTTTATGGCAACAGCCAAAATGCCAAACTCAAGTGTTCAAAAGGTGGGTCCACAAAGAAATGGGTAGGTCTACGATTATAATCCTGAACTCAAGATAGAATCACAGATGATAGCCAACAGAAGGCAAAGTTTTAATGGCATCCACAGCTTTTTATAATGATTAGCATTAGCTTACCTTTTTGATGAATGTTAGCATGTTGGGCAGCACTGTTTGTCCAAACTGTTCTTGTCTCATTTTTAGTAGGCCCGAAGACTTATTTAGTCCATGTTACTCTGCAAAGTCAAATATATTTTGTTTTTTACCACATTCAATTTATTATGCCATAGAAACGAGGTAAAACCAAACAACAGTGCAGTAAACAACAGCTGGTTAAGGCTAGCCATAGTTAGCCTTACTTAAGGCTAATTTACTGACTTTTTCCTTCTTATTTCCTGTAACTGAAAATCAATTTGTATGCTCCAACATCTTAGTAATTGAGTTTGTTATACCACATAAATAAATCTTGCCATGATGGTAAAATAAGTAACACAGATAAATTAGTCCCGCTAAAAGCTAACTAGCCTTGCTTAAATGTCCTTTACATTGTCCACTCCAAACAAGGGTGATGTTATCTCACAGTGTTTTTTTTGTTGGGTGTAGTTATTCTAAAAAGCCACTAAATTAAGGTTTTACTACCTATAGCTACATAGTGGTTGTTACACACTTTGGTTTAAAACTTAAATTCCTCTTTTCTTAGTTTTAATGTATCTGAATGCTGTCTGCCATTGGCTGTTTTTTTTTTCCCTTCAAAAACCAGTATGGCTCGCTAACGTTAACCACGTTGTACAATGTGTGACTCCATGGTTCATTCAGGTTGTTGACCCAGACCTTGTATGAATTAGTTCATCTATTCATTCATCCATCTTTCACTATTTAATTGACTGTTTAGTTTGTATTTGTTGACCAAAACACTGTTAAAAAACTGTCAACAAATATTTTACAACATAGTCTTTGTAGGCAATATTAACTTTGAATATAAACTTTAAATGTCACCATGCAAATCCTGGAATAATAAAACTTATACCTGTTGCGAACCAACAAGTGTTATTTGAAAAGCTAGGAACTGGATAAAAAGCGTGAGCTGTTACCACACCACCTCTACTGGTTTAGATCTTTACAAAAACCAAAAAATGACCAGCTTTTAAATCACATTTTGTCCAGAGGAGAAAAGTAAACAACAAGAAGCATTTGTTCAGTTTTTAAATGGGTTGGATAGGCTTGACTTTTCTGTATGACATTCTGCTTTGAAGTGGCTGTTTCTGTGTCTGATGTAGAAATTTCCTGCCCTCCTCCTTCTCTGGAAGGCAGCATCAGACCTGTCGTTGTTAGCAGCTGTGCTACAGCAGCCGGGCTTCCCTCCTCCTCTAGTGTACAGAGGATAATAGCCTTAAGTCCTGCACTGCAATTGAATCAGAGCTGGCCTCACGTCAACCACAGCTGCTCTTATTACAGAGCAAAGAGGGAGAGCGACGCAGAGGGGGTGGAGGAGTCAGTGTGTGTGTGTGTGTGTGTGTGTGTGTGTGCCCACACGTAACATACATGCACATGTACACACATGCTAACAAGCTATTAAAATGGAACAGTAAATGCAAAGGTAATTCTACCGTTCATGCACACACACACACACACACACACACACACAAACACAGAGTGAACCAAAATGGAGCCAAAATGAGGCTGACAGAAACGGAGATGGGGTCACACAAGCTGAAATGAAACAGAGAGAAAGAGGACACACACACACACACACACACACACACATGCACACACACACTGACAAGAAACCAATATGAAGCAGCGCGAGGGAGGAGTGACACACACGTACAAATACACCATGAAGTCAAAAATGAGACAGCAATAAAAGCCTTCAGTGCCAGTGTTTGGGTTAAGACTGGGGTTGGGTGAAAGCGATGTGGCCACACCATGCTGGGTGTGGCTCTGGATGTTGTTTCCCTCCGAATTTATCACCCAAATCATCCTCATATTGTTCTGTTATCACAGAACGAGATGTTGGACAAAAAGGGAACAGACAGGAGGGTGAGAAGAGGAGGAAACATGAACATTTGAAGCCACACAGCGAGATGAGTGGCAGTGTTGCAAACCACCCAGTGTTCAACCATAGCTTTCCTGTTTTTGTTTAGCCATAACCACCGGGCTGCTGTCTGTGTAAACTTCACTGGCACTGTAACCCTGGTATAAACAAGCCTCCACGCATATTTCAGGGCACCACATTTGCTGATTGCAGGCGCAGTAGTGTTGGCGCCCATGTGGGCAAAAAGTTGAGATATGTTTGTGAAAATATTTTGCGTTCATATTAATCACGTCTTTGAAATATAATTCAAATATGTTTTCACAGGGTTTAGTGTGAGCAGTGAACATCTAACCTCCCCTGTCCTCAACAGATTGCCCTTCTCAAGCGCCTACAGTTCCAACATCCAGGCAAGCGTAAAATTGTAAGCTGTGAATGTAGCAGGTTTTACGTTGGTTAAAAACTGACAGCATGAGAAAAATTATTTTTAGACTTGCAGTTTTTCTGTTTCTCTTAGAACTCCTGAGATCCTGCCTCAGATGCCCTTCACAGAGACCATAGATATGTGGTTTAGTAGCCTTACATTAGCCTGGTGGTTGCCCTTTCTATGACATGCCCACATGTTGTTACTGTGTCGGCCAGTTGACCATCTGCTCAGTCAGAGACTAGCAAACACCTACTAATTCCACAAGCAAAGGAAAAGTCAATAGCTTTGAAGGCTCAGGATATGGTCACTCATACCTCTTCTCCAGCTCTAGTTCTTTGAAACCTTGGTGCTTTCTAGCAAACCAGCCTGAGTATCCACCACTTTATGCAAAACCATTGTAATCAAGGATGTGTCATCAACGGAGGGCATTGCACATGCACTATGAAGGTAAACAGTAGTAGGAAGATGGAAGGTCACATTGAATACCTTCAAACTTGTGTTTTCTTATTACAGATATTGTCTTTTGTCCAAAAACAAGCATGGACCAACTATTAATAAGACCGCTGCATGCTCTTGGTTTCTAATATTTCTTGCCAGACTTTTCCATTGATGCCTTCTTCTTGCACTCTTTCCAACTTTTAGAATATGACACCCGAACTTATGTTGCCATGGTTCACACTTCAGGTTAAGAAAAATCTGCAAATTTTATGGTTGTAGCTGAGAACCAACTTTTCAGGCTCCAAACCAATGTATTTTTGGTGGAAATGCTCCGAACGGGTCAAAATTAGGTGTGCGAATAGCAACAGAACCTATTTCATGCTGAGAGAAAAGGGGGTATGAGTCATATCCATCCATCCATCCATCCATCCATCCCATATTTAGGATCAATGATCTGTCTTCTAATTTTGTAGACCCCTGAGAACTCAAAGGTATACTATGCAGGAATTGTTGGCCATTGTTTCGAAGCTTTCCTCTTAGGTGCATGGTCTGGCACCTGGTCACTACCTTTTTTTTTATATAAAATCCTGATTTCACCTGCACCTGCTCATAAAATATGAAAAAATGTTGTAACTGTCTCCTTGAGTGAAGAAACCAAAAGGCTCCACCATCAGTTGACTTGACATCATTTTCCAGCCATGTACATTAGCAGATAGCAAATAATAGTCATAATTCTTCACTTATCTTTAAAGAACATCGCATCAGTATCTTAATCATCTTAAATGGGATCTCTGGACATTCAGGGCTGAGCAGAAGGTTGTCCTGTCAGTCTTAGTTTGTTCATCAGCCAATGTGAGACTGACAGTTATTAACAGGATCACCTTAAATAATATCTGATATCTTCAACGTTAATTGTCAGAAGTGATCAGCAGGTTGTCATTATTAGGCCGCTGTGAGTAGACAACTACATAGCCGTCAATACTAAATGTAATCTGATGGACGGAAACATGTTGGCACCAACCACGGGCAGATTATAAATCACTGGGCCCCTTGGCACAGACATGCAGAAGGCCCTATCAATTTTCCTACATAATAGACACACAGACTTTATTGTTGTTTAGCCTCTTTTTGTTGTTGTTGTGCATATCTTTGTAGTTGTAACGCAGCTGTCTGTTGGTTTGTGTCTCTTTGTAGTCATTTTGAGTCTCTGTGGTCATTTTGAGTCTCTTTGTAGTTGTTTATGTCTCTTTGTAGCCTCTGTGTTGGTTTGCCCCTTTTCTTGGTCTTTGTGGGTCTCTTTGTGTCTCTGCAAGTGTTTTGCTTCTCTTTATAGTTGTTTCAAGTCTGTTAGAGTCATGACATTTGGAGTTTCTTCCAGGTTAGTCCATGTCCCCTCAGGTGGCATTGTGCTGGGGAAGGCCAGTGGGAACCCCTGGCACTATGGGCCCAATGGCTAAATGAGACCACAGAGCGTCATCAGGTCGACCATGGTTTTATAGCCGCACTGTGGGGGCGACGTTAAGACATGCGAGTGTGGTTTAGTTCGTCTATAGCCCAACATTGGCTTTTTACTTCTGGTGGTTGCATTTACGCTTCAAAAACTGTAAAAGTTTTATTTTGCTTAACAAAACATGTAAGTATCATAAACATTTGTTGACAGAGTGTATTTTCAGCAGTACTCCAAAATTCAATGGAAAAATCCCATTGGCTTTTTGACGAGGTAACTAGGGCAATGCTAACCTTCGTCTCTGCCTCCATAAAAACGTCATCCCTGGGGCACTGTATTTGACAACCAATTCAACAGCAGCGAAAAAAAAATAGGAGAGCAAGAGCTCATCAGTTGTGTTCTTGATGTCACCGAGTCCTACTGGACTAGATGACCTGGGCCAAAGGGTCAAATTACAGTCAGTAATCTACAGAGGAGCAGAAGTGCACAAATTCCCCTGTATTGAATTAACTGTGTTGCCCCATGCTGCTCTGCTGCTGCTCCACAACAGAGGCACGGTTTACAAAAACTTACCAGTCAGGGGTCGATGATAAAAGTCTGTCTCTTGAATAAACTTCGTAAATTTATGTTCAGTTAGCACCCATTAGCAAGCCAGCTAGCTCGGAAAGCATGGTCCCAGCTGCAGCAGTAGTATTCAACATGCCATCACATGGTCATTGTTCGGCAAACTGTAGAACAGCAAGATCCTTTATACAGACATGGAACATGTTTAGCATGCAATGTTGAAAATGCTGCTATTGATGTTTCTGTTATCAATAATTGTGCTTTTCCTTCCCCTGTCACCTCTGAGGTCAAATAATGTCACTGAGGATGAACTGTGCCTGGAATGCTAACAAGTCCTCAAAATCCACAGTGTTTAGAAAACCTTGTAAAATATTAATGCTGAGGTTGATTAAAATTTCATATTGGTGGGGATGGGTGGCTGCTGAAGGTGTGACTGTTGACTTAGCATTACTTATTGATCGCCACCGACTGGCTGTGACGGGCCACCAGACAGTCACCAAGAGCTCTATTTATATTAGCTGTGCCTCTCTCAATATTTACATTAAAATAAGATTTTATTTCCATATACTATTGGGCGGTGGGACACTGTATAGCCTTAGATAAGGTAATTTTGTCAATCAGAGATTATTCCATACCATTACACCGATACATGATGATAACTAGATCAACTTTGAATTAGTGTGATAAAGTCTCTAGGTTTATAAAGTCCACAAAAATGACTTTACAGTAACAAGAGTAAATGTATTTTTTACCTCCAGCCCTGTATCCAAGTCTTTCTTAATTATTTCCCTTATATTCTGTTAAATATTTGATTTGGTAACCTGCCCTACTTGCAGTAATAGAATAATGTGTACATGTGAGAATGCTAAAAGAAGAAAGGCTTTTGTACCTACATTGTGATCTTGAACCATGTGGGGAATTTGAAATATAATGTGGCTGATGTGCAAGGTAAAACACTGCAGTAGCAACACTGATCAAAGTGTTTCACACATTCTGCTCATTAAAACCCTCTCTCTCTAATAAGTAACAGTCCAGTGACAGAAGCTTCACACAAGCTTCACATCCTTTAATTAGAAGACAGAAAATTAAATTGGTGCTCGTTAAGAGAAAAGTGTGACTGACTAAAGAGACACACAGAAGAGAGATGTGTTCCCATGAGGTCTGTCTGTCTGTCTTTATGTCTGTCTGTCTCTCTCTAACCTGCTCTCTGCCCCCATTACCCTCCCTCACTACTCTGTCACGGACAATTAGCACAGGGCCATGACTTCATCCCCTAATGGTTATGAGAGGGGCTGACAGGACAGCAGACTGTAGCGTATGCAATATGGACGGAAGCCTTCTGCCTGTCTGACTGTGTTTCTGTCTCTTTGTCTAAGTTGTCTTACTCAGTCCTTTTTTCATATTAGAGTTGTTGCACATAAGCATTTTTCAGGAGACGAGCAGCTCTGGCGGTAAAATAAAATTACTTAGGAAGCTAGTAATAAAATTCTATAGAGAGACGAAGCCCTGATGTCAAATCCAGACTTGCTGCTGTTCCACTAGCTTCTAGCCATTAGCTGGTAACTCTAATGCAATCCATCATTGTTTTTTGTTTTAAAAAGCCTTTAACTTTACTGAGACAGTGAAAAGTGTTTTGGGGGTTTTCTATCCACATTTTAAGAAGATAACTACAGCACTTACTATTTGAGATGGAAGCAGTAGCGATACTAAGTTAAACATCAGTTTATTTGTTTGAGCTCCCATGAATTGTTAAGCCCTCGTCACTGTAATTGTTTTGTGCTTATCCAAGTTATCCACCTATGCTCTATTCTAAAGTCTTTTTTTTTTGCTCTTTTTTTTCCCATCTAAAGAGCAACAGCATTTGGCTCTTGCTCTCCATCAACCCAGTCTCCAGAGTAAATGTTGGCATTGTATGTTTCTGCAAACCATATGTAACATTTGTACATTATTATGTAGCAGACATGTTGAAACTTATCATTTCAACAATGCTTTGGTTAGGGTGTCCTTATGTTTAGGCATAAAATCATTTGGTTATGGTTAGAAAAAGATCATGCTTTGGCTTAAAATGCCAACTTTAGGTGCAACAATTGCCGCTAGAAATGCAGCAATGGCTAACCAACAAACACCTGCTTTTGGTGGCACAATCTCTGCTGGAAATGCAGAGACGGCTTGCTAAAACACACCCGCTTTTGGTAGCATAATCTCCACTGGAAATCCAGCAATGGCTTCAAAAATAACACTCACATTTGGTGGAACAACGCCACTGGAAACACAGCGATGTCTTGCTAAAAAAACACCCACCCTTGGAAACACAGCAAAGTGCTGCTAAAAAACACCCGTTTTTGGTGGTACAGTCACCGCTGGAAACACAGCAATGTGTTGCTAAAAAACACCCGCTTTTGATCGTACAGTCACTGCTGGAAACCCAGCAATATATTGCTAAAAACACCCGCTTTTGATCGTACAGTTACCGTCAGAAACACAGCAATGTGTTGCTAAAAACACCCGCTTTTGATCGTACAGTCACCGCTGGAAACACAGTGATGTGTTGCTAAAAACACCCGCTTTTGATGATACAGTCACCGTTGGAAACACAGCAATGTGTTGCTAAAAAACACCCGCTTTTGGTGGTACAGTCACCGCTGGAAACACAGCGATGTCTTGCTAAAAAAAAAAAACCTGCTTTTGATCATACAGTTACCGCTGGAAACACAGTGATGTGTTGCTAAAAAACACCTGCTTTTGATCATACAGTCACCGTTGGAAACACAGTGATGTGTTGCTAAAAAACACCTGCTTTTGATCATACAGTCACCGTTGGAAACACAGTGATGTGTTGCTAAAAAACACCCGCTTTTGATCATACAGTCAGCGTTGGAAACACAGCGATGTGTTGCTAAAAAAAACCCTGCTTTTGATCATACAGTTACCGCTGGAAACACAGTGAAGTCTTGCTAAAAAAAACACCACAACCTCCGCTGGAAATCCAGCAATGGCTTCCAAAAATCACTTGCTTTTGATGGCAAAGTCACTGCTGGAAATTCAGCGATGGCTTGCCAAAAACAAACACTCACTTTCGATGGCACAATAGCCACTGGAAAAGCAGTGATGTGTGGCAAAAAATACAGGTGTTGTTTTTTGATTTTGTACAGTAGTCTGCCGTCCACCACCCTCTCCACCTGACAAACTTAGCTTACGTACTTGTAAACACAGCTACATCACTTGAGAAATGTCAGTATGATATATATGAAACATACAAATTTAACTTATAGCTGGTGACATTTAGTCTGTGACTGTCTTGGGTTTGTAGGGAATAGTGTTTATTTAAACCTGCTAAAAACAGAAATATTAAATTAATAGGAATATTCTCCTTTTTTCCGCTTAATTTGTGATTCCTGTCTAGAAATATTGAACTAAATTGTGTGACATACTGGTGAGCAGGGTTTTTTTCAAGGCTGGATATTAAAGCTGTTACAATTAATTTTAATTTAATAAGATGTATTCACACACATGTACTCAGGATATCACTGGATATCTGTAAAGTGATGCAAATGAATCATCGAAATCACCTATAGCTGTCTCTGAATTAATGTTGCCATTATTTAATTTTACATTAAATGACATAAGTGGTGCCTTTGTTGCATAAAAATGTCAATGGTAGCATAACCTTTAGCTAATGGAAAGCTCCACAATGCATTTTTAAGCTTCTCGTTTCATTTCTTATAATGTAACAAAGTCCAATTGCCCTCTCTGTCTGCCAATAAAGGAGCCAGGACCTTGCAATCCAAATTAATTAGATTCTATTTGTGGCCACATTGCTTTGCCTCCGTAGCAATTCTGTTCCATTCATTCTGCCTGCCTGTATGTGTTCGGGTGATTGATGTACAGAGTGAGCGAGAGGAAGGAGAGACTGATGGAATGGCTGAGGAAAAAAAGCAGGGTGAAACAAAAAGACAGCACATCTATATGTGTGTGCATGTGTGTGAATTGATTTTCAATAGCACAGACAGTGTCCGTGTGTCCAGGAGCGTTGCCCAAAAAGCATTAGACTGTTCAGCTGTAACGGGCCTCCAGCTGTAGCTGAAACCAAGCAATCATCAACCCAAAAATACCCAAAAAACAGATAAAAAGGTGTCAGTACACAGGGCTTTTACTTCTGGTTGTTGGGAGAAGATGAATAAATGAGTTAAAACCCTTTTTGCTCCTGTCGGCAGTAATGAATGGCTTTGATTTAGCAACATTTTTTTTCTTTATTTCAAATGTTTGAGCTGTCAATCCTGCTGTCTTTCCCTCATGCTTTACAGAAACATTGCTCTCACTATACGGCTGAGTCAATACCAAGCTGCTCATCTCTTAATGACTCTATCTGCTGAAATCTTAATCCAGTCCACTCAGCACTCTTCAGCTCAGCGATGTGGTAAAAACTGGATGACATGAGCCTCTGAGGTTATTCACTGTTTTCAGATTGCATTGATTGTTTGTAAGGATGTAGTGAGGACACCGAGAATGGGGTGAGAAAGAGGATTGATCTTCATCTGGTAATAAGATAGAGAGGAATAAACAGAGGACAGAGCTAGGGCCTTTATCTTGTTGAAGCGATGTTTTCTAAGACAACAGCTGTGTTGCGTGGTGATTTTTGAGGTATAATGGGAGCCATTTGCCTCTTAGCAAGAAGAGGCAGGCAGGTGTTTGTCAAGGTGCCCTTGGTGAGACACTTGACCCATAATATGTCCTGAAAAGTGGCTCATTAGGTGACAGTAGAAGACTATTCTCTCAGAGTGTAAATCTAAACAGCAACTGACTTTTTTTATAAGCACCGTCATGCTTAGGACAAACTGTTAAACCTTCGAAGGTTGTTGAGTATTGGCAGACAATCTATGGACAACAAAGCAGGTAACATAAGCAGCTTACATTTTGTACAGGATTTGAAATAATGAACAGAACCATGTGTCTGCTTTTCTGAAGCAACAGCCTGGTTTTCAGTGTGATTGCAGTGTAATTTTAGATGTATTTCAGGGTTTCAAAAGCCCATATTTAAACATGAAAACTAGAATTACCTCCTTGCGATTGTATACCTCCGCCAACCACTCAAGTTACAGTTTACATCCATGTCTGTCCAGACTCACATGTAGACATGACATTTGGCAATGTTGCAAATGCGGGTGTTGCTGCAAAAAAGCCACATATTCAAAACACTGAGGCTTCACACACATCTCCAACCCGACAGCACAGATCTATACAATCAGCACAGCTTCAAGGTGAACACCCAAGATTAGTGTCACCAATTCAGTATCTGACCAATTCTGTTATGGCGTTAAATAATAACAAGAAAAGTGTTTTTGCAGAACATTATGATGTCACAGTGAAGCTGACCCTTGACCTTTTGGATACAAAATGTCATCACTTCATCATTTTATCTTATTAGAAATTTGTGTGAAATTTCGTCAGAATTAACATATGAATTATTGAGCTATGGCCAAAACCATGTTTCGTGAGGTCACCATCAGTTTCTGCTCAGTACATCCTTGAGTCCAAGTGGACGTTTGTGCCAAATTTGAGGAACTTCTCAAGGCATTCTTGAGATATTGTGCTCATGAGAATAAGAAGGATGTACAGACATATGTCAGGATGAACAGACAGAAAACCAGTGTTGGGGAGTAGTTAACTACATGTAATTTAGCAGTTTAACTACATTTTACAGTAGCTTTCTGGTAGTTCAACTACATTCATATTTGCATAGTGATTCAAGTAGTTCAATAACTTTTTTTGCCATTTTTAATAAGTTGTTTACTACTGAAACTCCAAACAGTTTTGGGCCATAAAAGGAATGATTTTTTTTACATTTTTATTTTACCATTGCTTCTTTACTGTTTTTTTTAACCCACTTTTACCACAATTAGTCATAAATACTGATTATTGCTTTTAACAAATATTCAGAGAAGGTGTTGCATGCAATTGTAGAAGTTACCTGGCTGACTGAGTTATCCTGTGTGGTGTGTGACGAATGGAAATTTTTTACAAAAAAAAATAAAAAATCTGGCATGCCTTGCATATTCCCATGGATACTGAGGTATTAAAATTTGTTTGGGTTCATGATCTGTGAATAAGTGGCACTTAACAGGCGTTTTTTGGCTGGCATGTGGCTTTTTTTATTTTGTTGTAATCCCGTACCACACGTACATTGTCAATTTGATCAATTATTTTACAAAATAGTTCAAACTACCTTTTCTAAGTAGCTTTACTCAAACAAACTAGATCTCTCCCTGGTGTAGCTTTGCTTTATTTTTCTTTTAAACAGCTTATCACACATTGCTGTGACCAAGTCTGTATCTTCATGTTCTACAGTGAAGATTACATGTGATGTTCAGAAATCAGCACTGCCTTATTTCAACACTTTCAAATAAACACATAAGCATCCATGATATTGCCTACAGTAATGTCCTGATAGACTACTTTTAATTAAATTAAAGCTAATTTAACATAGTTTATTGTTAGAACATTCAGAATCAAAGACAGGAACGTGCTGTTTGATGAACATGCTGATGCTCAGTGAGTATTTGTGGCCTCTGTTAGTCTTTGCTGCCCTCTAGGCCAAAGATATTGTCAACACATGTAGCACAGAACAGTATTTACAGTGCAGTCACAACCTGCATGTTGTTCACAATTATACAGCTGTCATCACTGATCACAGTTTTCTTTATGCTGCTTTAGAACTATATTTTTACACTTGTTTACCTGAAAAATCAAGTAAAACCAGATTAGGTTTCTGTCATCAAAGAGGATATGAATCTAATTCATTTTAACAGTGTTACCCTTTACTCTGAAAATCGTGACCTTTTAGTTATAAATGCAGTTTGAATAGAAAACACAAATTATAAAAGTGATGACTGTCTTTGACTAGAATGCATTATGGATACCAGCTCCACAAAAGTCAGTTTGTAACTATTCATAACAGCAGACTGCGCTGTAGTACTGTGAAGGTACAAAAAGGAATAATACTTAAGTAATCAAACATTTATATATATCTATTTTTAAGTGAAATCAATCTCTGCATCTCCCTGTCATCCTGAGTCATCAAATTGGGTACTCCCAATCTTGGTTTCCTTTCTCCACCTTCTTCCTCTCAGTTCGGCACCTCTTCAGGCAGTCCTCACACAGGAAGCTCTCCTTGACCAGGCAAAGTCTTTCTGTTAGCACAAGTGACTCGTGGCCCAGTGCCTCCTCAGTGCGGATGGGGTTCCTGTCCAGGTTGACCCACTCCAGCTTTTTCAGCCTCGAAAGGCAGCCAGGGACACGGGTTAATCGGTTGTCAGAGAGGCCGAGGTGACGGAGCTCCTCCAGAGTGCCGATGGAGGGGGGAAGAGTTTCCAGCTGGTTGAGACCCAGGTTGAGGGTGTGGAGTTTCTTCAGCAGGCGAAGCTCTCTGGGGAGGCTCGTCAGATGGTTGTTACACAGGTTCAAAACCAGCAGGTTCTGGAGACGGCCGATAGTCTCGGGGAGCTGCTCCAGCTGCAATAAAAACATTGACACATTCTGTGATACACAGCATAATGCCAAACACCAATGACAACTGTTTCCTGGAGTTTGGGGTCTACTTTTTCTTTAATTTTTACTTCATGCTCTTTTGTTTTAGTGTGTTTATCAGACACAGTGGTGTCCAATCAGACACTTATCCATTATAAAAAGGCAATTTGGCTGTTAAATTACTCATTAAACACGGTAACATGGACACCATCACCAGGGGTGTTGAACAAAATTTTGGACCCTGTGCGTGGGTATTCTTTATGAAATCCTCCCTACGCTGACAGCCATTCATTTTAATATGTTTGTAGGCCCTCTTCATATGGGCCCTATATACTCAGTCCCTCTTGGGGGGAATCCTACGCCCCCAACCCGTCACACAACAAAGCTTCTTACCAACTGGGCAAACTAAGCAACTCTCCCAGGGCACCAGACCCTCAGGGGGATGAAGGCTCACCATGGGGTGTTTGTGGTAATTTGAAAACTTGTTTTTTTTTATTGTGTACACCACAAAAAGCACAATATAAACAGAAAGCACAGAGGTAGATCATTCTATGGCCCCATCCTGTACAGGGGCCATGAGTTAAAGTCTAGATTAAAACATTAATTAATTCAGTTTATCTTGTGCTTATACTGTATGGCACATATTTCTAATAGAATGTGTGTTTACAAACTAATAAATATCTAATATATACACATGGACAAAGAGTGGGAGAAACAGGGTCAATAGGGGCCCCTAGAGTGTTAATCCAGAACTGCACAAAGCATGCAGTGTCACATAAACACTTAACATACAAAAGTAAAAAGGAAAATATCACTGGACCATCAAAGGACCAAGATGACTTTCAATACTCAATGTAGGTCAACCTTCAAAACCGCCAGATCCTACATTTCCCACAATGCAACTTAGAACCTTCCCTGCATACAACACCCATGTAGTTTAAAGTCACAGCCATAGTGGGCAGCACAGGCTCTTGGTATCCAAGCTCAAGTCGACATTACATCCATGACATCATAGAGCCACGCAGTGTATGAAACAGCTAGTTTGTGTCACTCGGTTAAGAAAGGAGTATGGTCAAATGAACCAAAGATGCTTCTTGGAGCAATGTTTTCTGTCATACTCACACAGTTGCTGTGCAGATCCAAAACCTGGATGTTGATGAAACTTTCAATAAAGTCGGGGACCTTTCTGATCAGGTTCCTGCTCAGGTCCAGTTCATCCACGTTACACAGCTTCTGGATGCACTTTGGCACCACGGCAACCTCCTTAAAACTGAGATTCAGACGGTGTTTACCATCCAGCGTCAGCTCCAGGCAGTTCTGAGCCACTTTCAGGGTGATGGTTTTACTTTTACCCTGTTTGGTTTTCTTTCCTTTGGCCATCCTGCTGCAGGGAGACACAGGACAAGCAATGTTTTGATTTAAACACATTTCTTGCAAATAATTTCATGATCAAGAAACTCTTACCAGCTTTAACGAGTCTGTCTTCTTAGATTCAGCACACTGAATGCAACTGCAACTATAGTGTCACTTGACCTATTGATCTCTTTCTTCAGCCTAAAAGTTACACTCTACATCAAGATGCCACAGTTGTTGTAGTCAGACAAGGAAAGCGCTGACATGTGCAGACTCACTTGGCCTCACGAGGGATTTGTTGTCTTTAGTTCCCAGGCAACTGCTGTTTGCTCTCAGGAGACTTTACGGCTGTGAGCCGCTCCAGCAGGACACTTCATTCTTTGAGTGAGTATATTTGGAGGAAATTTTCAGAACAGTGTGGTAACTGTTTCTAGGATTATCCCTTTTAAAAAATAATAAAATCGCATAGATCTTTATACTGCTTTTCTGTTGCTTAGGCAACAGCTTTGGTCCCTTTTTGTGTCAGCTTATATTAATCCAACAGGAAATACCATTTAAAGTGTTTTGATGTCAAGTCTGAAACGGAGTAATTCAGTGACGCTGAAAACCATTTTTTCAAAACAAGGACATTTATGTCGATATCTTTATGTACAAATGTACTGTATAACCTCCTGCACTGTGTCGCAAATGTTCCTTTTTTTCTTCACATCATTTGCCAAAAAAAAAAAAATGTTGAAAGGCTATGTTGACCTGACATTCCTTCCCTCCTCCCCCTGTCTGTGACCTGATGAAACTGATAATGTTTCACTCTTAACATTAATTGTCAGCCAGGCACATGCACAGATAACCCTAACCCAGGCACATGCACAGATAACCCTAACCTACACAAACATTCATTCATTCATCTTCTAACCGCTTCATCCTCTTGAAGGTCGCGGGGGGACTGGAGCCTATCCCAGGTGACATCGGGCGAGAGGCAGGGTACACCCTGGACAGGTCACCAGACTATCGCAGCGCTGACACATAGAGACAAACAACCATTCATGCTCACATTCACACCTACGGACAATTTAGAGTTATCAATTAACCTAGTCCCCAATCTGCATGTCTTTGGACTGTGGGAGGAAGCCGGAGTGCCCGGAGAGAACCCACGCTGACACGGGGAGAACATGCAAAGTCCGCACAGAAGGGCTCCCAAACCCGGGATCGAACCGGCAACCCTCTTGCTGTGAGGCGACAGCGCTAACCACCACATCTCCGTACCGCCCCCTACACAAACAAATATGCAAATATTTTCACCTTTTATTTCAAATCTTAAATAACACTCCAGAAACTGTTATGTTACGTTGTTACATTATGATGTACATTAGCAAATAAGCTGTGAATGTTTGACAAAGAAACCAAAAGCTACTTGAGAGAGGAGCTGCTGAGGACAGAACTTAAGGAAGAACCACCACCAGCCTTGCCTGAGCAATGTGTGAGTCATGTCAGAGGAGGAAAAAAAAAATTCCTACAGCAAAACCATGCTGAAGGTGCAGAGCATCACCCTGAAGCCTGGAAGCTGCCCACAGAAGTCCACGGTTGGCTTCTCAGCTTGGGATGCTTTCTGTGGAATCCGATCATCTATTTTGACCTTCATATTAATAAGTTACATTTTTTCATCTTAACAGGTAAAAATATAATGTCTTAACACGTCAAGTGGATGTTAAGACAAAAGAATTGCCCTGTTTACAAGTATATTTCTGTCATCTTAAGACATTTAGAACATTAGCTTCCATGCCATTGTTTGGCGTCAACATACCCACTGCTTTTTGACGTAGCGACTGCGTTGGACTCTACTATGCCCACATGGTCATGTGGACTGACTCGTTAGTGGGTATGTTTTGGCTACGTACCTGTAACCTGTTATCTAGCCACGCAACTGAAATTTGGTATTTGGGACAGTCCACTTTGTGTGTGTGTATGTGTGTGCGGTGTTTTACACGGGAAAACCGAGGTATCCACCTTAGTCCTAGCCCCCATGAAACCTTGTGTGAATTAAGGGCACAGCTTAACAGCTGAACTGGAACCAGCGTTTTCCTATGCTAACGGTACTGAGAATATGCTACGCCTTTTTTCTGGAGACACTTGGAAATAAAACATGTAGAACACACCACCTGTTACACCTCAAAGCATTAGTTGTTTTCCGTTTTAACCAAGTGTGTTAGCGATTAGCCTGCCTTGCTCTGTTAGCATATTGTGAAATTTAACAGAGCCCGAGCTAGCTTACGGGAAACATCTACTCCTTCTAAAAAATGATTAATGATTTGTTACGACTCATGAACAGACAGGCCCCATGAAACCTTGCGTGAATTAAGGGCACAACTTAACAGCTGAACTGGAACCAGCGTTTTCCTATGCTAACGGTACTGAATGGTACACAGAATATGCTACGCCTTTTTTCTGGAGACACTTGGAAATAAAACATGTAGAACACACCACCTGTTACACCTCAAAGCATTAGTTGTTTTCCTTTTTAACCAAGTGTGTTAGCGATTAGCCTGCCTTGCTCCGTTAGCGTATTGTGAAATTTAACAGAGTCCGAGCTAGCTTACGGGAAACATCTACTCCTTCTAAAAAATGATTAATGATTTGTTACGACTCATGAACAGACAACCTCCATGAAACCTTGCGTGAATTAAGGGCATGGCATGGTATTTGGTTAAACTTTCTGAGCTGTGACTCAAATGTCACTCCTTTTTCTTATTCACATTGTTTACCAGAAATAAATGTTGAGAGGTTAAGTTGACCCGACATTCCTTCCCTCCTCCCCCTGATGAAACTGACAATGTTTCACTTGTAACGTTAACTGTCAACCAGGCACATGCACTAAGAGACCCCAGGTGGTGCAAGCACCTGTCATTTTGCCCTCTGTCTAGATAAGTGCCCAAATAACTCTCACTTATTCTAACCCTAACCTACACAGAACAAATGTGCAAATGTTTTTTCAACTCTCCAGAAATTGTTATTGTTACTTCTTTTATTATCTTTCATAGAAAATTAAAGGGTTAGAAAATTACATACACTGAGCCTACAGCTGTGAGTTCAGGAGGGATTGTTTTTCAGATGTCAGAGAGGATGTAGGCTGAAAATCAAAAAAAATCAAGAAGAGACCAAATCAATAGGTTCCAGGCCGGCAGATAAAGAAACAAGGATGAGATAATTAAAGAGTGACTTGGATGTTAACGTTTTGATTTGCAGACAGCCGTGATGTGCATTAGCAAATCAGCTGTCAATGTTTGACAAAGGACCTAAAACTATTTGAGAGAGGAGCTGCTGAGGACAGAACCTCAGGGAGAACCACCACCAGCCTTGCCTGAGCTATTTTACAGTCAGATTTTGGCTTCTTGTTCTTGGTTTTCTCGACTAAACTTCCAACCGAATCAGTTATGTCAGGGGAGGAAAACATTTTGTCCCACAACGAAGCCATGCAGAAGGCAGGGGACCCCAAACGCTTTCCTCTAATCCAAATCAGAGGAGTTCCTCTCAGGAGCTTGATTGCCAATAACTGGGACTCTATCTGGGCTTTCCGTCCTGACCCTCAGACCTCCTCATCGCCACCTACCCCAAAGCAGGTACTTCAGTTCAGGTCTAATTAGATAATCAGATTTAGGGACACATTTTGCATCATATGTATTTTACTAAAGTTGAGTTTGTGTTTGCACGGTAATACATTTCAGAGTATGTGACACTTTTGTGTTTTGTCAGTGATCAGCATCACATCTTATGGTATGTGTTACTTTTCTATATGAGCCTATGTAGTTTTCACACAGCCCCGGTGGTAAAATGTAACTACAGTACAGGTAAGCCTGTTAGACAATATCACTGGTTTTGGGAGGGCTGGTTTGAGGAGTAAGTTATTAATTTTCAGAAACAAAATAACAACAATAATTTAACTTCCACATTCACGTAGCAAGCAGCTTTTTTTATCAGCGCTGCTGCACTCAGGCTTTCTGTTACTCAGCTTTTGATCTGGAAAATCTGTTGAAGCCCAGACATAAATGTCTGTGCTCATGATGTCTGGTAAAAAATATTTTCCTCTGCAAATAGGTAGCCTGACTCTGTGTCCTAACAACGAGTGCCTCTCTGTCCAAGCTGAATTTGTTAAATATGCACTTGTGGAACCTCATGTGAACAAAGCCTTGTACTTGTCAGCTTTGCGCTCATGGAAACACACCACATATGATATCTGCTGTGCGCTTGAGATCCTAGGTCTACGTAAGACATAATCACTTAAAAGATGGTCAAGTAGACTTGCTGTCCTTCTATGTTTGTAGCCTATTTTTTAAACAGAAACACATTTTATATTTAGATATTTACTGGAAATGACATGCAGCCAACAGCAAGTTCAATCAATCAAACTTATTAAGTTGGTCATTATTAGTTTGGTCATTGCCAGAAAATTTCAGCTCCGGTTTGCAGGTTTGTGGTTGGGTTTGGGTCAATGATTAACGTTTAGGGGTTGGGCTGGACAGACTGGCTCTCATAACAGGCTGGGTAAACGAGCTTTAAAAAACCCTGACCCTCACATTACTGCGACCCACGAATGACTACGTATGTACATGTAAAGATATGTACTTAATGTAAGGTTAAAGTAAAGTTAAGTAAAGTAAAGTTAAGTAGGTTAGATTTATGAAAAGAAACATGATAATGACATAGGTTTAAATAACTTAAAGTTCCCTTGGTTTTGAATGTGACACTATCACTGGTTTGTTGGGGAAATCATTGCATGGATTTTAGGTCTTCATACTACTTTCATCTTTACTCCTGTTAGTACACTCGTCACATGATCGCAGCCTTCCTGATTATGAGGGTTTTGCACCAAAAACTGGCTCATGATTACGTGGGTGATATACAAATTGTTGGGCATCATATAAATGTTGCATGAGAACAGCCTGAGTATTTCCATAATTCACAGTTGCTACTTCAAGGCAAAATGAGTGGGATTTTCCTTGAAAAAATAGAACAAAGTATAAACTAATACAAACCAAATCCCTCTCAGTTTTCACTTTTGACCAACTACAAGTGTGCAGCAGTGCTTGTATCTGCAGAGACCCTGCCCTCTGCCCTCTGCCTTTATTTTCTTAATTTGCTGTGTGTTGGACGCTTCTTGGCCGCTACTGAAAGAAAGCTAGTATAACAGATCTTGATGAGGCCATCATGTAGCAAAGCTGACAAAACAAGCTGAAAATCAATGAAAAAGTACATAAACTAAATGAATTCAAGCAAACCAGTAGGCACTCTGGGCTAATCCTCTTCAAGAGTGAACACTAGCATTTAAATTAATAGAATTTCTATAACAGAAAAGCGGTAAGTCCTCAAGTCTGTACTCTTTCAAGGTGGTCATTTCTGTAAAACTGTCATATAGCAGAAAATTATGGGACCTGAGTCAATGTCTTGCTTATTGTGTTGTGGGTGTGAGATGGGATTTCTCCTCAAACTGTTGAGATTCAATACAAAACTGTTGAGATTCAGTACATGGAAAGTATCCTTTCATTTAACTCAGTGTTCATTTGTATTTTTTGGACAAAAGGGACCACCTGGGTCCAAGAAATAGTGGACCTGCTTCTTCACAATGGAGATGCTGAGGCCTGCAAACGAGCCCCCACACCTGAGCGCAGTCCTTTCCTAGAGATCTGCTACCCACCACCCATCCCCTCAGGTGTGTATTTAGGTGGTTATGTCTGTATGTTTGATTGTGTTTAGAGTTTTCATTAAGTCAATCTTTAAGTGCACTTTGTGTCAAGTAGCTTTGCTAAAACTTAAGTTTAGTCAGGACAACTTAAGTCAAAGAAAACTTTATGTCCATTTGCAGTATTATTTTTGGAGGTAGAGCTCCATTTTTGGGCCTCTCTGCCTTTCCAAGGCCTATGCAGAAGGCCTCTTCCATGCAACTACCTATATGCCCTTCTGCATGTCTACATGTCTAAGACAGACAGAGTACACCTCTGCACCCTTCCACGCGCTTATGTTGAAAGCCTTAAGGAAGAGAAATGACACCTCTCTGCCCTTCCACGCGCAAACAAGGTAAGCATTAGGCAGAGAAAGAAAACATCCCTGCCCTTTCATGCGCCTACATGGAAAGCCTAAGGCAGGGAGAGCAGCACCAAAGAAGACAGGCATGAAAAGGAGAAGCTGGGGTGGAGACGGGTTGCAAAGCGGCTTGCGGAGGAAGCAGCAACAGTAGGCAGGTCAGAGCAGTTCAAATAGGGCTCCCTAAATGAGATTCTCCAATTGGTTGCGTAGAAAGGAATCATGTGATCTATCGTCTGCTCCGTCAATTGATTGGGCTGTTTGAGATCAGCTGATGTAGCTGGGATATGAGCTGAGCTTGACATTGTGTCCTCCCTGAACTAACGCTATGCTCAATTTATAATTTCCAAACAGGGCTACATCCTCCCAATAGGTCACAAGACACAAGTGTGTGTGTGTGTGTCAACTTTTTCATATTTTTTAAAGTATCCTTTTCCCTGAACTTATGTTTCAGGTCTTGATCGTCTGAAAAACATGGATCCTCCAATAATTATCAAGACACATCTTCCTGTTCAGTTGGTACCTCTTGGATTTTGGGAAAACAAGTGCAAGGTAAGACCCAAACTTTCAGATTCAACTGAGAACAAAATCCTGCAGTGAGTTTTATTGCTTCAAACTGAACAATAAATTTATGTTGACAGGGTAAAAGGTTTATACGGTTGCCCTGAGGGACAAAACCCAACAACAGACAAGACATTTTCTGAGAGTTTTCTTCATCCATTTTATTACATTCATTATTCACTTGCCATGTGAATGGTTGCTGATTGAAGAGTTATGCAAAGGAGTTTCACACAGGTGCATTAGAGATTTACATTATGCAAGTAATTTCTATCAGCTGTGAACAGATGTTTTCCTTTTTCTAACACAGTTAATTCAGTAGAGTTTTTGGATCTTTCTATAAGATCTGTGTTAATTCTTTTGAAAAAAGGTGTGAAAAATGTGTGAAACCAATTAAAACCTGTTAAGACATTTGTGAGTGAAGAGTTTTGCTGCGCTAAGAAGGTGATGATGAAGATCAGATGGATCCCGGTTTCATTAAGCGTGTCTTAGCGAAAGAGAAAAACAAAAAACAACAAGGGACATTGTCCAACAGTACCTATTTATTGCAATTTGAGTCTCTTGAGCCAAATATTGTTGTGTTTTGTAAAATGTAGTGTTTCCTGAAATGTCTTTGTGTTTTCTGAAATGTTGTTTTGTTTTGTAAAATATTGTAGTGTTTTGCTAAATGTTCTGTTTTGTGAATTATTTTTGTGTTTTCTGAAATGTTGTTGTGTTTTGACCCTCAGGGCCACTGTAGGTTCATGATGCAATGCACGTAACAACACAGTGCTATACAACTGCTTCATACCCTTGTCTGCATTATTGTTGTAAATTCCTTTTCATATTTCCCTGGTCATGTGTGAAGACTATCTACGTGGCACGCAACGCCAAAGACAACATGGTGAGCTACTACTACTTTGATCTTATGAATAAGTACCATCCTGATCCAGGGCCCTGGGAGTGCTTGATGCCCAAGTTCATGCAAGGAGAGTGTAAGTAGATTAAATCATGTTCTTTAATGTCATTTTACCTTTATTCAGACTGGTTGTGTCTGTTTATAAAAGCTTCTAACCGAACCAAAATACTACTACCACACTGTAAATCTACGCGCTCCGCTCCAGAAGTTCATATGTATTCTAATAAATTTACATTTGCCGAAGTGGTTGGTGACTTCTGCAATCCATGACACCTTAGAAAAAAAAGTTTCCTTACCCTGCTGGTTTTCCCAGCGAGAAACTTAGTATGCCTCATTGTTATGACGGATTAGCAGCACCCTGTACGACTTGTCCAAGGCAATTTGCAAGTCTTTTTTGATTTTGTCATGTCAAGTCTAAAGTCATTGAAACTTGTGACGCATGTTTAAGAGAGTCCACACATCTGGTAAAAGTCAATAAGATGTTAATGATGTCTATATAGACTCTCTGTTCATCAGAGAGTCCTCTTGACAAATTAAAGAGCTTGAGAGCCAATGGGGCTTTTTACAACCTGGCAACCCAAAAGTCAATGACTCATAATTTGTCTATAAAGATAGTTACATTTATTAACATTATTAAAACATTTGTTAGAACTTACAAACCCCCTAAAATTTGACATAAACCTTTTACTGAACTGGCAGAGATGTTTCTGTGAAAGATGCTCATTGAATTCTGTCTCTACAGTGTCATGGGGCTCCTGGTATGACCATGTGAAAGGTTACTGGATGGAGAGAGAGAAGAAGAATATCCTTTACCTCTTCTATGAGGACATGAAAGAGGTACAAAGCACAAATGGACTCGGTATTACCCAAAGCATGTTGTACATACTCTTACCATAATACATACTCCCCCAGAATCCGCGACGACCAACTATTCTTGCATGCCAACACATGTGTTTGATCAGTCCGTCTCCCCCTTCATGAGACAAGGTGCATCAGTCTGCTTCTACTCTTGTGCAGAAGCAAAATATTGATCAGAATGATTAAAAAGCAGCAGGGCAGGGCATGTACCAGTTCCAAAGACCCAGGTTTCAAAATTAGGTCGAAAATACCCTAAATATCTTATTATGTAACAGTATAAGCTTGACAAGGACAGGACACACAACTAGATTGTGTCACATTTGGCTTCTCCCTGCACAGTGTCAGTACTCAATACCTAATAGATCAGGAACAGACACAAGTGTCGATCACATGTAGCATATTGTTACAATGAAATTTTAACTATTTCATTTTAATTTTATAAATATCAGGGCAAATCTCATCTATGGTCTTATTTTTTGAGTCAGATGTCAGTATATTATGTTTTCTAGTCCTCCCCTGCACGGTGCCCATGTATTATTCTATGAATAGTTTAAAAAAAGACAAACCATAATTCTACCATCAGGCCTTTTCCACTTAAACGTTACTTTAACAATTCAATCACATTTTTCTTAGCTAGGGACCTTTATGTTCGTTATGGCCAATGTTATGTTGAGCAACTGTAGTTTAGAGAGACATGCTAGCTGTTAGCCCAATGCTTTTTAGCTTTACAGTTTTTTAAAAGGCACCAAAATGAGACTCCCAGATAACTGTTGTTTTGTAACTCACATTTTCTAATATGCTTGTCATGGTATTTACGATAAAGGATAGGCCTGACATTGACATATGATGTTACTGATGTGCTAACACCCGGATCTCATGTAATTTAGCAGCTCATCACCTATCTTCCAGCTAGCTAGCCAGCTAGCTTATTTGCTAACCTGTGTGTTTTGTACTCCTTGGAAAAGTGTTAGTGTCTGTCACTGACTGAGATGCTTGGCGAAGTTGTTCAAGGGGCCAAACACATGCCACATCTTTAACCACCTGGAAAACGTGGATTTATGTGCTGGGTGCTACTCTTGCACCTTTTTTGCAGCAGGTTACATCTGTACCATATCATAGCCTATTTACCTGAAATCTTGAGTGCAGAGCTAATCTAGGGCCGTTTAGTGGCCATTTTGGTAAGGAACCGGAACCAGGGCGAGAGAGACAGGATCCGGAATTCGATGGATGCGCCTTTCCGTCTAAATAAAAGCACCAAGCTAATAAAAATGCAGTGAAACTTTTTAATTTAAAGAATATAATTTACAAGAAAAGCCCCAAGCCATTAAGTTAACCTTTTTCTTTTATTATAAATCGATGGTGGGCCAGAATTTAAAGTTTTACTATGGTGAACACTTTTACTTTGGTGAATTTGGTGAATTCCGGATCCGCTCTCTAGACCGGAATCAGAATGCAGACAAAATTCAGAGTGAATGGAAACCAGGCTCTTCCCCATACGTGAAGAGTCTGGTGACGCGAGGCTAGTGCAGAGCTGATCTTCCTCCAGGCACTGTTTATAAGTGTGTAGGCCAGTTGTCTGTGGGACAGATGTAAAGCCCTGGGTAGCCCTGCACGAAAATGATCAACTTATCCATATTTATCACAGACAGATATTTATGGAAGAAGGGAAAGATATTTGTCAGCTGCGATTAGTTGGTCCTCATCACATGACATGCAGTGTGCGCTGCTGAGTTCCAAAAGTTGAACTCGGTTTATCTTAGGGCACATCTGTTGCACCCTGAAAAACAGGTGCCCGGGAATACGTGCAAACCGTGACGGTGGCGCTCTGCCATTTGAGGGAGCCTGCTACACATCTACATAAAGTGTTTCCTCTTTTGCACAAAACTGTTTTGTAGCTTTTGGACTGTGGGTTCGCCATCAGCGTTAGCACTGTAGTGTTAAACAAAGTACTGCAGTTCCACTTCCGACTTCAGCAGCCCATTTTGTTAATCAGTAGAAAGCATGGAGGTATTGTGTCTGAAGATGACACTGTGTTTTTGTCAGTAGTAGGCAAAATGAGGCAGAGGCATTGCTTCTGTCTCTGTATTAACGGGGATGAATGCACAGCCGTATGTCTTTCGACCATTAGACCGTACAAACGCCTGACGTGGTTGCCTTTCTAGTACCGCTACCTTTAAACATTAGTTAAACATTTCATCCTCTCAACATGAGACACACAGTTAATACATTTTAGGAAATGTCGGGACTGAATCGTTTTTACAAAAAAGTATCTACATTTCGGAATATCTTGCAACACTGCCCCCTACTGTTCAACAATACATGATTTTAGTGACAATGATTTAAGAGCTTGCATCTCAATACAAGTATAGCCTATAGTGATCGTTAATAAATCTAACACTTCTGTATTTTCTCTCTTTACAGGTGAAGTAGGTGATTGGAGAAACCATTTCACATCGGATCAATTAAAGACATTTGAAGAAGACTATGAAAAGCAAATGAAGGAAGTCAACATACCATTCAGGAGTCTCATCTAACAGATTGGGTTTTTCAAACTGATGCAGAAAGGAAAGACCGATGAGTTGCTACTGTGCAGCGCTCAAAACAGAGAGATACTGTCCAACTATTTGAGATGAGCTATATACCAAAACAAAACATCAATAAATTTGCTTGAGCCTGGATGATGAACACTATGATCATTGAGCCTCCTGATATGTAGATTTTTTTGAAGGGGCAATAAAAATGTGCTCGACAATACAAATCCATTGGTCATTTGATGTCATGAAACCACCAACAGAGTCTCCTGACTATATGAAGCCTATAGAGAGTGCTCAGAGAATGAGGTAACAAGAGTCGTAAGTGCTATATCATAGGCAACTGGGCTTATTAGCGTTTCTTGAAGACATTTCGCCTTTCATCCAAGAAGCTTCTTCAGTTCTAAATGCAGGGGTTCCCACCCACACAGGGTTTATAGCCTGCAACTTCATACCAGTCATTTAGAACTGAAGAAGCTTCTTGGATGAGAGGCAATACGTCTTCAAGAACACAAGCAAGTCCAGTTGCCTACGATATAGCACTTACGATTACCATGACCTGAATGACTGAGAATCTTCACCGGCAAGTAACAAGAGAGCTGTCAATAAGTTGTGGGCACCTTTCCTAAACTACCTTCCAAATAGCACAGCAGACCTAGTAAGCAGAGGACATAGCATTGTAAACTGGCGTTCTTTGACTACCTGTCTGTCTGTCCTTGAAGTATTTGATGCTCTGAACTTGCTCCCCCTGACTCAGAGATATCCAGGCTCTGAGATCTCTATATAATGCTTTCCTATGTAATGTATATGCCAACATGCAATGCTGCTTCTTTCTGTTTGTTTCTTTTTACCAATCCCATAAGGTCTGTGATGTGCTCTTTTCTATCTCTGCTGTCACATGTTTTTTTTTTTGTTTTTTTTGCTGTTGTTGTATCATGTTCTGTAATTAAAACAACTGGGTGTAGACTGTTCTTCTTTAGATGAGATTATAGCGCACTTTAGAGAAGCAGGGTAAATGCCAGTCTGCAGGGAGCTATAACTTTTTCTTCTATGTTATTTATGAAGCAATGGAAGACAGACTTAAACAATTTGGTGGGGATGGAATCAAGAGACCAGGTGGGAGACTTTAGGTGCTGAATTCCTCCAGATCGTTGGAGTTGACAGGTGAGAATGTAGACATTTAGCTTATGATAGTAAATTGGTGTAGGGGTGAAGCAGGGCTAGATATGATGCTTCTCTGAAAGAAGACAGCAAATTCATCAGATTTGGCAGTGGAGAGAAAGTCAAAAGGAGAAGATTTGGAGGGATTAATCTGTTTGTCAATCGAAGAGAACAGAAATGATGCATTATCCTGATTCTGATGTCATGACCTTTCCTTCTCTTAGAGGTTACTTTTTAGAAACCAGGAAGTGAGACAATGCCTATAAGGAGCTTCTTCAGACAGATTAAATTTTGTTTTTGTAGAAATCTGATCTAGTTAACAAAAATCCAAGACACAACTTTAAAGAGCCAACATTATAAATAAATAAAGCATGCATTCATACATTACATAAAAAGTACATTATTAAAAAAAGAAGATTATTATAGTACATTTTACATCGGTAGTGTAGGTATTGTTAGTTCAAGATTTTAAAGTCTTTAAACACATTTTTTTCCAATATATAAATTTGTGAATTATTTTCTGGGACCAGGATGTTTTCTGGCAAAGGGCAAATTTAGAAGTTAAAAGAAATGAAAGCATATCAAAACATTTTACAAATCATGTTACTTTCATTTCTTATTTATAAATTCTTTAAAAATAAATGTTTGCCCACAAAAAAAGTTTATTTATTATTCTATATCCATTCACCTCTAGAATGTATTCATTATTCAACATGCAATGCACAGAACTGTACATATTTCTTATATTTACTCTTATTCTATTCTTGTTTTTTCTACTGATGTACATCTTGGGGGTAAATTTTCACACTTGCAGCCACAGCACAGTGACAATATATATTATATTTTTGATATTTTTAATGTCTTAAGTACTAGCAATAAACACGGTAGCATAATGCACATTTATTTTTATTTTAATGCACATTTCATTTCTATTTTATTTCTTTATATTTACATACTTCTATTTCATACTTTTGTTCTTACTTCTTATAATTCTCTATTCTTAACATTGGAGCGACTGTAACAAATCACAATTTGCCCTCTGATTATTTACGTATTTATTTTTGGTGGCACATGATTCGTCCCAATTTATAAGAAAGGGTTAAAGATGATCAGTAATAGAGGCAGGTACAGGAAGTTTAGGTTACATCTATGTAGTTCCCCTGAACTTGCCTACTGCATTACATGTAGTTGGACACTAGATGGAGACAGAGACTGTGCAGGTGGATGCGTGTAGTTGTATGCGCTGCGTGTACCTGCCTATAATGTGTTTTTTCTGTGTTTCTTAAAGTTAAATGCTGTTTATGTTCTTTTAAGAGTGTCGTGTTTGACATATTATGCAGACATGCCTCTGTTGTACTGTCTCCTGTCGCAGAGCAGTAGTAGTAAAGTGGTTGTAAAAGTGTTGTATAGGAAGTGGGTCTGTGCGTCCCACGCAGAGGAGGGTTTTCCGGTCAAAGTTTCCTTTGTGATTCGGAAGTGGCGGTGTGATGCCAAAGCCGTTTATCCTTACTGACACAGCACACAAGTGGCGACCATGAAAAGTAAGCCTAAATACATACATTAATAGACAGTGTGTCAGCATTAGCTAGTTTTCCCATCAGAGAGGAGTGTACGCTGAGCAGCTAGCTAGCGGTTAGTTGTAATGCCTGGCAGATAGCATGCTAACGGTAACGTTAGCTAGCTAACTTGGGGTGTCTGGCTGTCTGTAGTCGACACGGATGCCGAACAGCTTTCAGATGTAGCCAGCGACAGTAATAAGTACGATACTTTGTATTTTGTGATCGTTCACGTTCATTGTGTCGTTGGTGTGAGATTTAGCGTAGTAGCCTTAGTTTAACTTACGTTTAGACTCCAGGTTAACTCCCACCCAGACATGCTAACAATAGCTTAGCATGTCTGTGTTTTGGACAGTGACAGCTGTAGGCTGCTGCCCCATGACATATGTGGAAAGGCCTCCTGCAACGTGGATTCGATTAGCCTCTATTACGAGTTTTCATTTTTCTTTTTAAACGTCTTTACTCCATTAGGCTTTTTTGCACATGGCCTGGTTACACTGATACCGAAACTGCTGCTCATAATCCGCAGAGTAATGGACCAGTATAGAGAAAGGGTTTGGCTGGATAGAGATAAGATATCAGCTACTCTCTGCTGAAGCTCTGCTTTTTTATTTTCCTTTACAGAACAGTCTAAAGCTCCGTCCTGCTGACATGGGAAAACGCCCCTCCAGGATTTAGATACACAGGTAAGCAACAAGCCTAGTTTCTGACAGGCCAGGTGGAGACCACATCCTTTACCTTGCTGCTGCAAACTGAGATGATGTGGTAATTGTTGGTGTTGGTTTTCCTGTGTCTGATGGTGAAACAAAGCGTGGTTGTCGGGACGTGTGTGCCTCTGTGTGCACCTGTGATACATATCTGAGAGGCTAGTGTGGGCGTGTAGAGAGGAATTGGTGTCTCTCTTCGATGCATTGCACCAGAACAGTACACATTGCATGTCTGAACAGCAGCCCTCTGTCGGGAAGGTAAGGGTGAAGCAACTGATGTTGCAGTAAGCATCTCTGGAAAAACACCCATATGAGAAGGTGGGGTTGATTTACATTGTAACCTCTAATATTCAGGTCACTGTGGAGTACTGGGCCCTGAATATTAAAGCGTCACTGCATACACTGTAGATACATAAAGCCACATTTACTTCCTGATTTCTTGTGAAGAGAAGATAAGCATCTCTAAGTGATGTGTCACTGAGACAGAGATCGCATGTTGTCTTGAAGCCCCTACAAATGTCAAATTGCTGTGGCTTGCACCCTTGTTGAGTATACAGTGTGTTAGTTAAGTTACTGGCTAATATCTCTCCAGAAATGTTTTGCCGTACTGCAGCATTCTGACCCTTAATTCTTGATCACTCTCTGAAATCTAAGCACCACTGAATTTCACTGTCATGTTATTCCCTTTTCTTTCTAAACCAGTCTGAGTGTTTGTTTCTCTCAGCCTGAGTGGAAAAGCTTGTGACACCCTTTGCTAGACCTGTTTTGGCTGTTAACAACTATAACATGTGATTTCGAGGTTGTAATATGATCAGGCTAAAATAAACATGCAAAACTGAGTGCACCTCGTTTGAAAACATTCAAGCGGTGCCAGCGGCCTCGCACCAGGCAGATAAGGATAAGCAGCCAAGAAAAAGACAGTGAGAATATTTGCTGACATTGTGTCAGATCAATCTCAGACCCCTGAATCTAATCAAATCGAAATCGAATCGTAGCAGACTTTGTGATGTCAGCAAATATATTGTTATCAATATGATATTGAACGTGTGATTTACACCCCTGATTTCACCATCATGTCCTTATAATCAGTTAAGATCTTCTGTATCTCATAATTATGCTACTCTCAGATCCATAGAAAGAATTATTTTGGGACTAAACAAGCTCACAGAGGGCAGTACAGCTGGCTATTGAACCTCACTACTTGTTATGTCCTGTATGTAACATTGAGTAACAGAAAGTGTCAAGTTGGTATCAGATATCCACTATTTGAAATCATAATTTTGCCACCTGTACATTATTTATTATTCAGGGCAATGTTCTTATATGACACATTTGAAAAGTTTGACTTTTTTGTTAAATTAAAAATAGTTTTCTAATAAAAGCTGAACTCGTGTCAAAAAGGCTCCAACAATTCCCTATAAGTCCAGAAAAGATTGCCTTAAATGTTTTAAATCTGATGTGCTAAAACTTGGAGACACCCCGAGGCCAGCATCATCAAGTATACATTTAGTGTGTCATGTGGTTAGTGTGCCGCTATTCAGACATGTGCACGCTGGCATTTGATTGTGAGAGAGGAGAGTGACATCTCAGACAACACTGCCTCATTGTTTTGAGGCCCGCTGTGCACTAACGACAGAATCCCCATCAGAACCCCACGGACTGAAAACACATATTTGCCGAGAGAGCAAGAGAGGGAGATCAACACACACAACCCAGCAGCAGGCCCGCCTTTGTAAACAGCCATTAGGGATGTGCTGCCCAAGTTACAGGGCCTTTCAGTCCAGAGGAGTGTTTCAGAAAGGAAGATAACCAGTTACAGCCTGTTCTATAAAAGAGGTGTATATGGATTTGACCTGGGTTACAATAGAAACGTCTCCTTTCACAACAGTCTCAGACAGGTCCGTGTTCAGGCTTAGCTTCACTTCAAGCTAAACCAGTTTGTATTACAAATGTACCGACTGGTCTGAAACACAAAAGTCATCCGTAGCAGTCCTTCATTACTGCTGCACTGTTAACACAAGTTTATGTGAAACTGCAACACGTTAAATTCTGACACAGCTGGTGTCATTTTCATGTTGTATAAACAGGGCTGGGCAATAATTCAAAATTAAAGGGTATCAAATTTCTGAACATGTTATTGCTTAACAATGTCTTGTCCGCCAAAATTAATAACAGGCCTTTCTCACAGCTCACAGAGGACATTTGGACATGTTACAGCAGGAAAAGCATATAAAATGAATGATAGTTGATTCCCATTTAGCTGCTTCAGTTTCAGGGTTTGGGTATGGTGCATGCTGGCTCACTCTCACACAGTCATGCCTGGCTAGGACACTTGAATAGTACAGAGCCACTGTTAATGTTGTTAGTAACACCTGTGGCTATGGCGATGCAAAATGTCTGCTGTAGTTGTGCCTATTCTGAGTAAGCTATCATGTAAAACTAACACAATTAGCTATTTAAAGCTGATGTACGCAGAGATCTGGAAAAGGCTGTCGGTTGTTTGTAGCAGCGGGGAGTGAATTGGAGGAGACACTGATTTGGGGCTCTAGCTAATGTTAGCCACATTAAGGTGAACTTGATACTGCAGCTATGAGCTGGTTAGCAGAAGGCTAAACAGTTAGCAACATATTCTCTCCATCTCTGAAACACTGTGCTGATATTGACGCGTTTTATTTCATTATTGTCGGGCTCTGTTTTTGATAGGGCCGTCTTCCTTTTTTGGGTGGCTTTGCAGCTTAGGCAGTTGTGGCCAATGCTAGAATAGCGACTTTCTCTGCAGGATTCTGGGCCATTGAATCAGACTTTTACCGAATGATGTGCATGCACATTTGCGATTGTAAAACCGCTAATAGGAATGCCATCTCTCTGAAATGACCTGTGATTGGCAAGAGTCTTTTTTTTAAGCATGAGAACAGCACAAGATGAGGTGCAGAAGTCTAGTTTTCTCTCAGACCATTTAATTTACAATATGCTCAATTTTAATCATGGGATTCTTGCCCGTTTTAGCCAAAATTAAACTGCCTACACCAGCTTTAAATTTATATGCGACACATACAAAGAGCTTGAGCTCACCAATTCTCTTATACTGGAGCACAGTTTATTGCTTTAAACATCAGTTTATGTATGATTTTGCATGAATTTGTCAGATAGCAATATCAGAAGACATCCACATTTATATTGTGATAATGAAGTCTATTTTATCATTGTATGGAGGCTGTTATGTAACTTGTGTAAACCAAGTAGCCTGAGCTAAACCAAATGCAAATAATTTTGCTAACAGCATGTGTTGTGTGGTAGGGATCCGTTTTCAAAGTTGTTTAATTTCATGTTGGATCTTACATGTGTACATTAATGTAGGGTACAGAGGAAACTTCACATTACTTATTTTGCACTTGAGAAGAGAATGTCATTATTATAGAAGAGGGCTGTAACAAACTAAGAGTCTGTACTCACTAGTGGTCTATAACGTGCTGCTGAAGGCTCTCTGTGGCTTTGTTTATGTCAGTGGTTTGGTCATCTTACCTTCAATATTTTAGTCTTCATGTGTGGGTAAAATGTGCTGCTGTGTGACCATCAGTATCTTAACTTTAAGTGTCTGTTTTGACGCATGAGTTAGTCTTAACAGTAAACGCCATTTCAACTTTCAACTTGACCTTAATTGTCCTCAGCGGGGAAATTTGTCCTGCAGCTGGATGCAAAACAGAACAGGCACAGACACAAACATGCACATCTTTTACAGCTTACTTCATGAAATACCTCAAGCGCTGAGGCTTTGAGGGTGAGTTGTTACATGGTTTAAATGTATGGAAATCGCACTGGGGTTGCTAAGAAGTAGAAGGGGAAAAAAATCCATAGACAGAGTCCTGCCTGTCTAAAGCAGCGGCCACAGCAACAGTTGTAAAAGCTCAAACATGCAAATTCTTCCCTGATGGCTGATTTAATCCCCTAGCCAACAGCCCTGCAGAGACACACACAGACAGAGAGGAATAGAGACGTGCTCAGTTGTCTGGGAATAACTTTTTGACTTGTTGTAGCCTGTGAAAGTGCCCCAAATACCATTTCTTTTTTATTTCATGGTTTTATTGATTACTCAAGTCTGATAGGCCCCATTAATACAATCTGATGTAGCAGATTTACGATACTGTTTACTGATTAAGTGGCAAAACAAACCCTTTGTGGGAAAACGCATCAAATGGAACAAAGGAGGGCCTAAGGCTTCAGAGAATAGCCCCAAGGGTATATTTCCTAAATGTTACCACATTTTACACTGGAAAGCACTGTACATAGCTACAAACCGACTCGTGTGGTAGCGCCACACTGCTTAAGCTTGTGGTAAAAGTTTCATTCCTGTGAACTGCCAAAGGGTTGCACAGACACTACACAATGTAAATGCATAGAATAACTACAGAATGCTATTACGTGTGAGATAGTGATGACCTGATATTTGCTATTTTGCATCCAAGACAAACATTTGCCTGCAGGCTTATGCGCTCACTAGCGAGATCATAAGCTGCTTGCCTGAAAGATCATGAAATGCTGCATCAGTGCTAAAGTTTTTGAAAGTTAAAAGTCCCTTCATGCTGATGTTTAAATTAGATATTTAGATAAAACTAAACCAAATCCATAGCATGTGGTGGAGTTTCTATTTTTAAGTTTATTTTGGAAGAACCAGTGCATCCCTGGATCAACAATGCCGTTTTATTCTTGGTAGTTGTTGTCTTCATAACACATGGAGCCTTTCTGATGAGTCATTAAACTATTATTAACGTCCTATTTTTTGCTACAGGTCTCTCCATCACCATGGCAACGCTACATCTACAGAGAAGGGAGGAGCCAAGTCCCGGTAGCATGGAAGTCACCGGGACACCAGGTTTGGCCCCGAGCCCTCAGAGCGAGGCGGTGACCAATGAGCTACAGGAGCTGTCCCTTCAGCCCGCACCAGCCCCGCGACCTCTGCAGGAGAGGAAGAATGGTGAGACTGTGGTGCACGCACACTTTCTGATCGTTCAGTCGCCAGCACTTTAATCCCACATTTTGGTAGGCATCATCCTGGCTCAATATGTGTGGCAGAATAGCCTGATCTCATCTGTCAAGTACTGTGATGACCAAAGAAATAGTGCAAGCACATGTTTTTTCGGCTTCCAAAATAACACATCAACAAAAGAACATGTTTTTGACCCTTTGCCTGTTCACTTATTTTACATGTTTACATCTCGATATAGTGTCTATTATATACTATTTCTCAATGATGTGAAGATAGGATGATTTAACATTGTACATTTATACATTTATGTGTGTTTATACATTTATATATTTTTTATTATATATATATTTTTTCCTGGCTTTGGGGCCAGTGTTTGTCTGAGCTGCTGGGAGAATGTTCAGCAAACACTGCCATCACTCTGCAGACCTCGTAGGCCAGCGCTCTTGCTTCCAGCTCAAGTGAATATTTTGGTGTAGTACTAGTCATTCTTACAGAGGTGGCTCAAATCCAACATAAATTCCTCCAAGTTTGAAAAGTGAGCACGGAGAACATGTTACATAAGTTGAGGGTAAGTAGAAAGTGGAAAAAAAACACTTAATCTGAGAAGCAGAAGTTAAATGTCAGACGTGTCTGTACGTCTTGTTCATTTGTCAGTGGAGAGCCTACCTCACTGCAGAGGGTGTTTTTCGGGAGGGAGACATGAAGATTTAAGTGCTTTGGTGAAACTGTGTGTGTGTGTACAAAACTGTGCAGTGTCTCCTGAACGAACAGAGGGAAGAAGCTGCTGTGCGTAATTGGCTTGCTCCTCTGCTATGACCTCTTGTTACAGTAGATTAGAGTGTGCTGCACGTTTGCTATGTGGACTTAAGACTCCGTAGGCCTTTTTTGTGTCTGGAGTTAGTGTAGAGCTTAGAGCACCTGGCTCTCTGTGCATCAGCTTCCTTCGACTTGACTCATCGTGGAAACGTTTGACTTGCTGCATTTATGTATTAGGTTTGTTTAGGTTCACACTGCCAAATTACAAGTGAATCAGAGTGTATAAATTAAAGTCACAAGCACTCAAAGGTTTTTATTGGACAGTGTTGTTAATAAGTCTAACACTGGTGACAGGTTTGAATAAATCTGGTTCAAGTCTTTGTAAGTTAAGCATAATATCCTTTTTTTGCTACCTAGAAGGAGTAGCTGAATATGGGCATATGGAGCTAGACCAATAAATCAATTTAGTCAATCAGCTATAACTATTTTGATAAACCACTAAATGTTTGTTGAAGTCATTCCTCAATCAGAAATGCAAACATTTGCTGACTCCAGCTTTGCAAATGATTGGTTTTCCTGCTTTTCTCTGGTTCTGGTCAGTCTGTCGCCCCAGTTTTTGTGGTGTGTCCTGCACTGTTGGCATTAGGCGGCTCTTGTCAGTCCTTTGATGGCCCTTGCCGCCTGTTTTTTGGCTGTGTGTTGAATCAGTGTCGGACCCAGTGGAGCTCTTGGGTGAAATAAGTGAAATAACTCTGACTGGCAGTTCAGCTCATTGGACAAGAAGAGATATGACGGTGATGAAAGCAAACATTCTGCTAAAGTCAAGAAGGCGTGAGATAAAAAGAACTTGTTACATAAAGTACGGTTATTTTTTCAGCCACTGAGCTCTTTAACAGAAACGGTTTGTCATTGTTTATGTTATTGTTGGCAAGTGTACGGTAAATATCATGTGTTCTTTCAATATCAGGTGGTAGGGCTCTCAAGTTTTGATCTCAGTTCAGAGTGAGATCTTACCCGGATACAGCAATGCTATTTCTGATTGGCTGATAGGTAGGTGTATGTTATTTTTTGATTGGCTGATGGGTAGCTGTGTCTTATTTTTATTGGCTGGAACGTGGCAATGTCTTGATGAGCTCTATGGTACCCACTGTGTCTTGTGACACATTCCACTGCATATACAGCGATGTAACTTGGTGGGTGTTATTATTATAATTTTTTTTTTTATGCGTGAGAAATACCAGGTGTGGTGGGTGAGAGTGTGAAAAGCTTAAAATGCGTGTGTCACACTCTCAAAGCGTGAGACTTGAGAGCCCTGGGGTGGTGTTGTCAATATGCTAACTGGCTAACTAGCATCTTGAATCCATCCTTTTGGTCTTCCAGTTTCCCTTTTTTAGTAATGACTACCGCCACTTACTGGTATAGGGAGTTGTTCTCGCTCACTCAGGCGCAGAACGTACGTGCTAGTTGGCCGTTGACTGTAGTCTTTGCGGTGTGTTTAAGTGCAACATTATGGGTTTCTTGACAGTTGAAGATTAAGGCCTTACTTTGAGAAACAACCATGCAGTCCATGGTTCATGTTTTATTTTCTTTCCCCAAGTACCAGGCACTGCTGGCCTACATATGTAAATATCTGTCTACTTTATACCCATAAAACCTGTTTTGAGGTTGTATCCTGTTGTACGTTCTGATCATGTCATCACATCTTAAAAAAAAGACACCACAGCTGCGTTGACTTGGTGCAGCTATGTAGTGCCATGTGAGATTAACTAGCATCTTTATCACCAGAGCAACTTCTACTAAACTGATGGGCTTTTAAGCCAAAACTATTACAGGTACATAGTTGCACGGTGGCATGTGCTACTTAACGTCTTCAGTGCAACAAAGCATCCAAATGTTTCTGCCAACAAGTCAGACACAGTCTGTTTGTTAAGTAGAGATTTCGGAGCATTGGTCAGACTTGGGATCGCGTAACTGCTTCTTGCACACACACACTCACCTTGCATTATCAGAAGAGTCGACCACAGTGGCTATTGTTCCTAGCTGGGTGTTGGTCACCTGGTTTTGTGGAGGCGCAGTGTGTTGACCTGCTGTTGATTTGTCAGGAGAGGAAGGTAAGGCAAGGTTGGACCAGTAAATCATTTACCATCTTAAGGGGGGTCCAACAGTGGCAGAGAATAATAACACACACAGTAGAAATGAACGGTAGGAAAAGACGTAGAGGCACAGTCCAGCTAACTTTAACCATAGACTGCAATAAAAAAACATTGAGAAACTTAATTTATGTTACATAAAAATAGTTCAAGTTATGTTTACATCATTTAAAGAATGTTTAAGAACAGTGGACCATGTTTACCTCACAGAAGCACACAAAGGCACAGACACTCTCACACAGCCTGAGGCCACCACTCCCGAATTTAAACAACCTCTGCTCTTGTTGGCCTCTTTCTTACACATTTCATTCTGCTAGCCAGAAGCAGGCATGTTGCTGCAGGCACTCCTGTAGCTAATCCTACATGAAGATGCTTTCAGAGCACTGGAGAGATGTGTTGCATGTGACTGCATGTAAACTTCCATGTGCATACATTTGTGGCAGTGAAACAGAATGGAATGCCTGCATAGTACAGCTTATCAAAGCTTTATCACTGACACCGGTTATGCAATCTGTTTATTGCACAAGGTTCCTTCCTCAGTCAGGCACATGCGCTGGGAGATTTATTGTTCAACACTCGTGTGTTTGTATGCATGTGTGTATAGAGAGAGAGGTGACATGTTTTTCAAGATGAGGCTCAGAGACAGATGTTAAGGTCCATATGCACATAGTGTGCTCAAGTGTATGTGTGTGTGTGTGTGTGTGTGTTAGAGAGAGTCTGCTTTGACTCAAGACATTAAAGGGCTGACACAGCAAAGAAAAGCAATCAACATTTCCCATCATGTCTTTCCATCACAGACTTGCTTCCTAAATTGTTCCACGGCAAACCAAAGCGGTCATGCTATGATCATGAGCCTGAGATCATTCAAAACTTTGAGGCGGAGAAGCAAGTGTGGGAGTGTGGGCCGCAGCAGCAGCAGCAGAAGACGGAGGAAAGGGAAGAGAAGAGAGAGGGGGGAGGTCATGTCTGAAATGGCAGTATTGCATAACTTCTCACAGAGGGAACAGAGGGAAAGCGAGGGGAAAGGGAAAGCAAGATAGTAGGGGGGGTGTTGCTTGTGCTCAAGGAGGTGAGGCTTGGCACCGGCTTGTTTTTGTTCTTTCGTTTTTACCTCTTAAACTTTCTGAGAGAGTGCAGAGGAGCGATCAAAAGTTCTTATTTTTTAATTACCCAGGAGCAGGAGTGGAACGAAGGTGTTGCTACAGAGAGAACAGAAACCTTTGGGTGGACCATACTGTTAGCCAAGGAGCAAAAAGGGGCAGACACGCAGACCTACACACACCCTCTCTGCTGGGGCGTGCACACACTTGTAGACAGACAATCTAAGGAAAGGGAATGTGAGGTGCACTGCTACCTGTGGAATACTAGCTGCCGGTGAGAGGAAAACGTGTTCAGTACGGCTTTTTCTTTTTCTGGACTTCTCTTCAAGCTTCTTCTTTTTTACACTGTTATTCATTGTGCTTGTGTCGGGAGTATGAATCGTTAATCTTGCCGGGAGGGTGAAGCTTCCCTTCAGCATGGTCCAGAGGGATATGACTATCACGTCAGGTAAAGTACATTTGAGTACACTGCTTTCATGTCACTGTGTGTCTTTAAAAAGTGATGACAACGACTGAAAGTTACCTGTGAAGTCTACCTTAAGCTGAGCTTTGCTGACTACAGGTGTGGTGTGAGTGCTTGCATGTATCAGTAAATGTTAGCTAAGTGTTTGTGTACTGTACTTGTTTGTATAAGAATAGCTGCTTTGCATTGAGAGCTGCAAAAATGTACTTGCTAACCCTAGACATTCTTCTGTTCTTAAACACGTACTATTATTATCAAGCAAATGTGATACTGGATAAGGTTGGAAGCTGATAAACTTTATCAGTTTTATTGGAGGCTTGCATAATGAGGTTTATATTTTAACGGCAGGTTCAAATTCTGGTAAAGGAATAAATAGACTGCAGAACATCCAGATGTTACCAGTTAATGACGAAGAGTCTGAGTTAGTGGCAAATTGGCCAGACAGCATGTAGCGTGTAAAAGTAGTTTTAAGGGTGTTACCTCAGAGGGTCCCCAGAACAAAAGGGAACAGGCGTGGCATTGAGGCCGGCAGGTTTGCGAGGAACACCCCTGAGCCAAACTGGACGGCTGAGGGTGTCGAGGGGTCGAAAGGTGTGGTTGATGACTTGGGCTTTTCTCAGAAAGTGAGCCCCCCTACTTCCCTCAAAGCAGCTGTCAACTGTCCAATCAAGCCACCACTGCTCCCTTAGGACGACTACAGGCCCAGGGCCAGTATCCTGACCGGGCTGGAGAGTTTAGGGGTTAGCAGAGGGAGGGAGGAGGAGCAGAGAATACAGCCTGGACTCACTGATGGAGACTGGAGCTGGGAGGAGGGGGAAGTAGGTTAGAGGCGTCACAGACACTGCTCCAGATTTAAGTGGAAATGACCCAGTCATTTCAGTCAGAACAGATTGTTCCAGATCATGACACGGACCACGGCTACTACTACAAAGACCAGAGAGTGGATTGTAAATGATAAATGCAAGCAGACAGTGTTTTATGCATGCCAGCAGTGTCCTCAGGAAGCCTGGACAGTGATTTTTAATCGTGTGCCACTTGCAGCTCGAGAGTCTGCGGGGCTTTCTTCTAACCAAACACTATGGCAGCTGATTTCACTGATTATCGCACCTACTGTACAGGCAGTGAGAGGGAGTAATCAAAGAAATTGGCTGCTGTAGTAGTGCGGCTTGAATTGATTCTTCTAACTAGAAATGTGAGCAGAGACTGGGATTCAGACCTCATGGCGGTGAGGAGCTGGTGGACACTAGGTAAAATTCCGTCATTGAAATTTGGGAATTGTCTGATGACATCATCCAGACTTGTAAACACGAAGAGATAAAGATCACAACCCTCCCTGTCCCCACCCTTGCATAATGGTAATAGATAGACCGTAGCTCGCAGCCATGTTGTGTCATTAGCGCCGCACTCTGCTCAACAGGAGCCAGAAACGGCCTGTTTGCCATCAGAAATTAAAAATACTAAAGTAACCTGAACCCACAGAGACAGATGATTTGCTGCTGGGCAGTATTTAAGATAAAATAGCAAGATATATAGACTGGCTAAGGCTAGCCTAGCTCAGCAGTGATTCAGGGAGGCTGATGGTACTGTTATGTAACCGATTGGGAGGCTGCCAGCAGCAGAGGCCCAACAGCACTCTGTCAGGTCGAGAGTAGGAGGGGAGGAGAGAGGGAAGAATGAGACAGAGAGATGGATGGGTGGCAAGAAAGAGGAGGAATAAGCATGAGAGAAGGGAAGAGAATGAAAAAAGCAACTAAATAATTGAAAGATAAGACCATAAAAAGTACAGTCAAACTTGTAGAAGTGTAGGACACAGGGAAGGAAGGAAGGGGGAGTTGTTTCAACCTAATCCAAACACAGCAGCTGCAGCAAACACAATCCAGCTGCATGTCTCCCTGCCTCTCTGCCAGCGACTCTGTCATGGCATTAGATAATCTCCATATTCCCAAGACGATCGAAGACATGACAAGGCGTTGTAACGACAGCAGCATGTTTTCGAGCCAGGGTAATTCTAGTCAAGTACATGCATGTCATTGAAAAAATTGTAACGTGTATTTTCCGATATCTGTGTGTTGGAGCACATTAACTAGCAGCTCAGATCTCAGCTTTCCAGTGGCATTATGAAACAGGCTGAATCTAAACAACAGGAGAGAAAATGTCATCCTTTCCTGTGAATGTAAACAGCTTTCCATCTAATAAACAGACATATTTATGCAACCGAGGCAAGTTTTGCAAGAGGCTTAAATCTTAGATGTGTCCAGCACTCCAACACACATACACACACCCACAGACTATGCATGAGTCACCAGTACACACAGACACACGCTTCACAGCTCATGTCACTGCTGAGACCTGGACATGCACTCACAGGCTTTGGGAGCCGTCTTATTTTCACAGTGTGCCCTGTCAGCACGGTATTCCAGCAAGCACTAACACACTCGCATCTTTGATTTGCGATCCAGTAAATTCCTGTTAGATAATGAGAACGCAACCAAACAGCCCCGCTCAGATCTGTAGCCTAAAGCCAAAGAAAAGAGCTTTATCAGCTCCGTAGGTCTGCTCGTAGCAACAGGAACATGGTGCCTGCACCACCCACAGGTACAAGCCCACTCATGTAGCTCAGTGATCTTTAAAGACACAGAAAAGCACACACACACACACACACACACACTTATCTTATAACATGCAAGCTTTGCAACAGTCATAAAACATACAGTATGGAGCAGCTGAGCATGCACACACATGTTCTTACTGCATTTCTAGATCTGTAAACATCAACTGTACACACATTTTTCTAAATGCACATGTGGTGGGTGGTTCGGGCACAGCTGCAACAAACATTATGCACATTTATAATCAGCACTGTGGGTAGCAAAACTTAAAATTCATGCAGCATCTTGCACAGAAGACATGCTACAACATGATGTGCCGTTTTAAAATCACAGCAGTCATCTTGCGTTGCATTGTATGGAGGGCTACAGCTTGTTTGTGAGGGGAGTAATGGGAAAATCCTGGACTTACAACTTGTTACTTTCAATAAAGGGTGATTTTGTGACTTAAACATCTACTACTCTGCTTTTAAAACTAATAACCCAGCATTACCCGCTACAAACCCTCTACTTCTAGAATATGTGAATGAGGGTTTCAGAGGTTTAGTCATATGCACACAGAAGCACAAACCTGGTGCAGCAGGAATGCTGAAACACACAACCACACACACACAAACACACACAGAAGACATGTATCCTCCAGTTGGTTTACTCTGTGCCTTGTCTCAAACTCAACATGCTCTGGTGTTTCTGAATAATAGAACAGCCATTAAGCCTGTGACTCACCTGCTTACACCAAGTAAGGCGCACTTAACGTTAGCTGGTGAATGTAGCAGAGGTCACTGGGAGCTCGTTGTGCCGTCGGAGTGACTCAGACGCCAAGCCATGTGCAGGAGGAAATTCAGTGTCGATGACAGCATGAAGTGGGAGCAATGTGGTGCTACAGCTATCATATACTTATCAGCGATGTAAACACAACGCTTTTGTTTTTGCTACCATTTTTTACAGGTTTAAGTTAAAGATCTGAGACCTTTGTCATGCACTCGATATTTCACATTCACAGATGTTGGAAGCCAATAACAGTAGATACCATCGACAGTGTCACCAGCCTCCAGAGATTCCAGGGAAAACTCTGGGGGCTCGACTCTTGTCTCATCAGTTTGTCACTCTCGTACTCTGGGAAAATGGCCACCAGTGGGTGCCCACTGTCAGACCAGACTGAAGAACACAGCTGTTTGTGCCTGGATTGAAATGCTCATGGTCATCGGGGATTCGTCATGGTCACTAAATACCTCTTCACTCTCATGTTGTCTTTCCAACGTGTTTTGAATGGCTCTCTGTGCTGTGTGTTTGTTTTTAGCTTCAGTTATGTGGTGGCTCAGTGAAAACAAGTCAACTTTCCTGTTTTGTGTCATATGACGTGGCTACTGTGAGAACAGTCGTACACTAAGATACAATAGGTTATCGGTAAGATGCATCAGAAAGTGAAAGACAGATCTTTATATCAGCAGTAAACCAGATCTGCACACACCATAAACAGTCACAATGTTTTAGTACTCGAGATTGATCTTGGTCTTGAGACCTGTCTTGAGACTACTTTTTTAAGATGTCGTCTTCGACACATTTTCACTTGGTTTCATACAAAAAGGACTCGGGGTTTTATTGTAAAACCAGTCAAGACCACAACTGCGGGGATATTACTAAATTGCCTGTGCAGTTGGTAATAAAAGAGGTGAATGAAGAGGAATCGTCATTTGTTTTCTGTGGGTGTTTTTATGGAACAGTGGATCTTTCAGATCAATTTGACGACTGCCTATGGTTTTCAAATTCCACATTTCATCCTGAGTCCGTCCTGCAGTGTGGGACTTGCACTGGTCTGGGCTTGGTCTTGACTCGGTCTCAACACCTCAACATCTTGGTCTTGTCTCTGTCTGGATACACTCTGGTTTCGGCCATGACTTGATCTCGGTTTAGGTGGTCTTGACCACAACGCTGCCGAGAGTCTTGTTTGAGGCAGAGATAGGGATCAAAGGCGTGCACAATCTCCTTGAAAAGATTCATTTTGAGTAGTTTTCTGTAAACAGACAGAATCAATGAACATGACAGAGAATATCTTTTGAATCCTTTCTTCTTTCTGTGTCATTTTGTCTCTTATTAGCATCAACATCTCACTTAAACACTCCGATAAAATAGAAACCTGTGTCCCCATTAAAGATCGGTGTCTAATAAAAACCCTGTCATTTTGGTCGCTGAAGCAAATTAACAGCAAGGCTTTTATTAGATGTTATGTACAGAAACAGAAAGAGGAGAGGAGGGGAAGGCAGGAAGAAGAGGCCTATAAAACCCAAAAGAGCAGCCTGAAGGAAAAACACTTGCAAGAACACACGCATACAGTATCAGTCTTCTATCCCCATGCTGTACACAAGCTATGACCCTCACTTCAACTTTGAAGTTAATGTCTTTGTGTCTGTTTTCTCTCAATCGTGGTAATTGGCTTTCTTTGCTGCCAGTCTGCCCAAGAGTCTGTTGTTGTAGGACTGAAATGGAAACCAGGCTTAAAAGAGAAAAGAGGGCCGTGTTTCCTCTGTAAGTGGGGTAGGAGGTTAGGGGGTTCGTCACAATAAAAAACGATTTTCAGATGTTGGAGTTATGTAACAGTCTGTTACAAAGCCATCATCACTGGACAGGGAACACCCCTCTTCGACTCTGGCACTCTGTTTTTCTTCTCTCTCAGCCTCTGTTCCTTTCTGAAAACCTCCTCTGCTGAACACAACCTCCCCTCCCCCTCCTCCACTCCCATTCCTCCGTCAGTCCTTTCTGCTTTACAGTGAAGGTTTATGTTACCAGATGCTAACAGCTGCCAGCTGGCCTGTGCCTCTGTTTTTTATTCAACAGTTGTGCCCTTATAGACGCTTCTCTCTCCTTCAACAGTTAACAATTAGACCATAGTTGGACTGCTTTTTATTAACAAGGTGTGAGATGGTGAGGGGTGCCGCTTCACACTGGTCAATGGCTACCCAACAAAGACCCTTTGACCATGTAGAAAGCACTCTGCTACTTTGCTCAATACCTTTTTATTCTTTACCACAACAAAGTTTACCAGTGTTCATATCGCTTCAATTTCCCATAGTGCTTTGTATCTGGGTGTGCACGTATGCTGAAGGCTCAGTTGTTATTGATGTGTTTTTAGAAACCTTAAAATCCCTGTGAACTTTCCCGGCAACAGTCTTGGCCAGAGGCAATTATTTTGTGCGTCTCATTCTCATGAAAGCTATATCTGAGATTTGCCTTAAGGGAATATCTTCAAATTTGGCATAAACATCCACTTGGACTCAACAGTGAACTGATAAGAATTTGGTGGTCATAGGTCAAGGTTACTGTGAACTCATAAAACATATTTTTGGCCATAACTTTATAAATTTCTGTGGAAATTATGACAAAGGTCCCACAAAGGTCTCATAGGATAAAATGATGAAGTGATGAGTCAGCTTCACTGTGACACCATAATGTTCAGCAAAAACACTTTTCTGGCCGTTATTCAACACCATATCTCAGGAACTGAAGGGGAGACATTTGGTTGGACACTGAACTGGTGACACTTATTTTAGTGGCCAACTTGAAGACTTGAAGATTTTTTTTTAAAGAAAACTCTATTTTGTTACAATTTAGCGTTGATTTCTGTGGCTTGGGTTTTCAGCACTTTTGTAGGTTACGATATAAAACTGTACACACCAAAGCTATTGCTGAGACCTATTAACGTGGCACAAAATATAGGTTCAGCATGAGTGTGAGCAGTCAGGTGATCATATGAGTGCATGCATACGCAGTTTTTCTGTACAATGAGGGATTATAAGCAACATTACTGGTAAAATCACTTTGAGTTTTGCCTCAATCTAAAGAGATAGCTAATCTGGCAAAACTATCAGCTTGTTAACGATCTGTCTGGTAGTGCTTATTGCCACATGTGACTTATTTTAGATATGTCTCTGCTCTGAGATCTCGGCAAGTACAATCTTATGATATACAATAGAACTGATAGCCCAAGATATGAAAATAGGATCAATAAAGTATATCTTTCTTTACTGATAGACACCCTGGGCCTCTAATAATGAAGTGAGATTGAGTACTCCTCCCAGTTTGTGTTTGCACTCTTAGCCATTGTACAATTTCCCAATCATTCATTTTTCCTGCATATGTGACAACTTTTTCTTGAAGAAATTGCTGTGTTATTAAATCTGTAGGTAGTAGACCATTCTGTGTCAACTCTGACAGCTGAAAAGAGAATAAAATTAATGAAAAAGAGATTCCTCTTGGAAGCAAAACTAAAGTGCAGTATTAGGCCAGCTAGGGATTATACAACTAAAAGGACCTGTACAATTGCTTCATCTGCAAACACATGCAAAGTTGGCTTACAAGCTCCTGGCGGTGAGTTTACCTCTTTCCAGTACAAGCACAGAGTGAGAACAGTACAGAAAGTGATTAAGTGCCAGCTCACCATAGCACCGTTTAGATAAGGGTTTTGTTCCAGACTCCAACTTCTCTCCCTATGACTTCACACATGGCTGCCTTGCAGCTACCACTCTCTTCAGTGTGAGGGCCTTGGTTCAGATATTATCAACTAGTTTCCTCAGGCTGTGTCTCTGTGCAGTTCAGTGGAAGCACCAGTAAGAAATCCCAGGCCTGATGTCAGTGTTGAGTCACAGCCAAATGCAAACAGTGCTGGTAAATTCCACAACAGAGCGGGCGGGGGGAACCAGGAAGTTAAGGAAAAAACACCTTCTGTTTTCCCTGCCGGAATGTTAATGGCCGGTCTGACCTGCGGTGGACTGGTGCATGGTCTGGTTGTTTTTCTTGGCAGGTCAGGTTATGTTAGGTGTGTGCTTTGCCCATTTGTCTTGTTGGTAACCTTGCTTGTAGTCTCGCCACCAGACAATCAGAGATCTCCACCTTCTGATAGTCTGGGGACACTCCTTTCTAAAGTGTGTTTAACACACCGGCGAAAACGGCCGGCAACAAAGCAACGGCTCTTGCATTTTTGAAAAGGACACGCCTTCCCGGAAATGTGCGCTCCTCCTTTTCTCGTCCGCAAGGAAACAAACACACAGAGAGCTTGAAAATGGATGCCGAGAGATTTAACTCTGTTTTATCAAACGTGTGCTCATCCGTGAAGAAAATATTTTTTCTAGCGGATGTCTTAGTTACAACATGATTGAGCTAACTGGAGTAGTTTCATGTCGTATCCGACAACAGGAGGCTTTTAACAGATGGCGTCCTGATGTTAGCTTTGCTGCTGCTGTTAGCTGTCCCTGTCATCTGCAGCCACTGATGCTTTCTAGACATCGTGATTTCCCAAAACTGAATAAATACCACACATAGCAACACAAAACTGCTTTGCTAGCTCAATCATGTTGTAACTAAGATATCCGCTGGAAAAGATATTTTTTTCACGGACCGTTTAATGAGTTATTACCTATTACAGTCACCGCTAACGGCTAACAGGGCTAACAGCTAACGGTTAGCCCAGCTAAACATGCACACAGAAATAGTAATGTTTGTTCAATCATTGTGTTTATAGACTTTACAAACATCAGATTAGTCTAAACATTGATACAGTGATGTGAAAAATGTGATATATAGGCTATATATATAGCTAAAAGCTCTGCTGGTTTTCTACCCGGAAGTATTTGTAAACAACAAGGTGATTCCCTCTAACGTTATAGTCCGGCGAGACGGATGAGTCATGGCCTTGTAAAAGATTATGTTTGTTTCTTTTAGTTGGTGAGAATGTGTCGCCGCAAACGCGACAAACATCCACTAACTTTGACGGCGTTTTCTGCGAGCACGGCTGAGCCATTTTGTACCGCTACACGTGTTTCTAGTGGGACTATGTTTATGAGCACAAGAGTTCAGCGAGCCACCGAAAGACCGCCCTGCGGATTTACTATTGGTTCTGCAACGTAGAGAGTATTTTTAAACTCTGAAATTGTATCCGCCCATCTAAACACAAAATCAGGGAGAAAGTCATCAGTCTTTAGTTAAGCAAAGCGTCTAAAGACTGACTTGTGAGTCTACCTTGCTTGTGACTAGAGTATTAGTGGGTGTAGTGCGAATATGTTACCCAAGTCTAACAAAACAATACCTATTCTGACACTTCAGTTTTTAACCCTTAACAGATGCTCTGTGCATCAGTGTTAAATGGAGAACCATGGCTAAATAGAATTGGCATAGTCTAAAGTTAAAAGTTTCCTCATTTAGATGAGGAAATAACATGTCACATTTTGGTCAGAACTGAGTAAGAGGAATGAATATGTAATGTTTTCACTTCTGTTAAAGGTGATGTCATGGTACTCATTGGTCTCATATTGAAAGAGAGAGGTGGTGCTGGTTTCCAAAGTACTTAATCCTTGATTCTGCTTATGTTATAGACTACCAAGTGCAAATATACTGTATGTATCCAGGACACATCAGTAGTAAACTTTCCTTTAGCAAGTAATAAAAAACAACTGCTTGGTGGTCTATTCACTCAGATCAGGTTTTGACTAATAGAAACAAACATACTGGTCAGTAATTTAATGAAGGACATAAATTGTGTTACTGTACTAGACATCGCTGGGCGATATGGAGAAAAATTCATATCTTGGTACTTTCAAGGCCAAATGGCAATACAAGATATATATCTCTATATTTTCCACAAACAGGGCTACATGTTATTTGCAAGTCAAAGCCACATTTGAGATGTCACAAGCACTTCTCTGAAAATAGACTGTGATCAAAATAAAATGCAAAGACGGGGATTTTTTTTCCCCCTGTTTGAAAATATATAACTGCCCAACATGTAAATGAAAAATTACAAGAAACACACAGCAGGGCTGTACGTTGACTTTTTGCATACAGCACTGGAGCTACAGAGATTTAAAGGTTTGTAGCACAGGCCACAAAACTACAACATGACTGTAAAAGTCTTGTCTTGTATGTCATTGTCACCTGCATCCAGGCACTGTCTAAATGTCACAACAGACTACAGCTACCAAGAAGGATAGCGATGTACTATGATCCACCTCACACAAACTAGCAAACAAAACGTTCACTTTACACAATCAAGCAGCTCTGTCTCCCACACATACAGCGCAGCGCTGTACTGCATGTGTGCTACTGCGGTAATTTAATTCATCTCACAGACTCATTTAGCGTAGCACCTGCAACATATAGACCAACATCGCACTGTAGGCTAATTAACAGACAGATTAATCAGAGTAGCAGCTCTGTGTCTCTCTTAGTGTTGCTGGAGAACAGTGAGAGTGTGAGAGGGGCGGAGCTGTGCGGAGAGTGTGAGAAAGGAGAGATGCACACTGGCATGGCTTTTCAGAAAAACAGCGTTACGTAACGCAACTTGACCCAATATTGATATATATGGTATAAAATGTTTATCTTGCTAAAAAATATATAAATATACAGTACATAGTTGTTATGTTGCCCAGCCCTACTGTACCAGCATCATTCTGCTGCAGCCCTACATAAGCAGGAAGTAAAGAAGAGAAATTGATTGCGATATTACTTTTCACAGGATATTGACGTCAGACAGCATCTTTGATTTCCTGTTATTTATATTGCGGGGGATGAAGTATGATGAATACCGTGGAGGTGTTGAGAGATAATTACAGACATTCACTGATGGGAATACACCAGGAGTCCCACATTGATCTGGAAAGAGTTCACAGAGCATATTGTTCAGATTGCAGTGCCAATTATGACTTAAATTCCCGGTCAGATTGTTTCATTCCTGAGAGTTATCCTCACAGGCTTTTTATGTGTGGTTCGCCTGAATCAGACCTGCCTGGTCTTGTTGGTTAGGGATGATTGTGGGCGGTTGGCGGAAACTACTAATTGTTGTGGGCAGGTAAATGGAATGTGGTGGGGTGATTGTTTTGGGCAGGTCCTGCTGAAGGGCAGTCTGTGCCAAGAGGGTCATGATGTTCCCACCACTAGGGTAGAAAAATAAAAATCATTTAGGCTCTAGTCACTTTATCCCCTCAACATCAGCCAGAAATAAAAAAAAAAGCATTGTTTTAAGGTCATGTTGTATTTTTGCAGCTGTGGCTGATGTTTGGGATGCTGTAGCAAGTAGTGTAGAAGAAGTCATATTCTACTGCCCTGCACACAGTTCAGCTTCAGGTCATGTCTGTTTCTGATAGTCCTACTGTCCTAGTCAACCCATGTCTTTCAATTATGTCCTTGGTTATTATATACAACAGTATGTTCTGATTGAAGAAATGACAATGCGCAAGAAGCCAGTGCAGAGATGCTCACTGCATCCCATGCTCACTGGTGGTTGTTTGCATTTTACTCTGCTGTTTTGTCTGCAGCGTTTTATCTAGAACCAGTGTAGATAGCACTTTTAAATATCTGGTCCTCTTGATGCGTTTTTATTTGCCTGTTGCTTGTCAAAATAGGATTGGACTTGAATAGATTTCCTCCCAAACAGTAAAAAGAAAAAAAATCAATCTCAGTACCAAAACGCAGCATGATTTGATGCCATTTTACAAGAAAACAACTAATGTTTTAGCTGTTTGTGCCCCCGGTGGTCCAGGTTATAATGACCGACTGGAAGCTGTGGGGGAGTTTTCCTTTCATTTACACATCCACAGGAAGTCTTTGAGTCACTGCTTCTGCAAGACCTTTATACTGTAATTATATCCTGCCTGCTTGCCCCAAAAGCAGTGTTTTCTTTTTTGTTTAATTCCCAGAAATGTTTTTCAGTGACGGATAAAGAAAAACCCAGATAAGGATGTCCAAGGCCGAATAGCCTCACTGGAATGTTACCAAAGCCAGAACTATGACAGCAAATTTCTCTTGCTAAAGGTTAACATCCCCACCCAGTGTAATGATTGTGAGGAGAGTACTGTACACAAACAGCGTGCTGAATAGTGGTATATATTATATAGTGGTAGCAGTGGTATACATTTTAAACATTGGCAACCGTCCTGGGACTCAGGCTTATCATACTTAATAGTTCAGATGTTTTGTGCTGCTTTTAGCCAAGCTAAAAGCACAGAGGATGGCAATGTTGGTTCAGACTGAAGTATTTTAATGTTTAAATGGGTTGCCATGAAACTTCAGAATATACGTGGTGCCAAGAGGAGAAATATACATGCTAGACATCAGCGTGTTTGAACTATCATTGGGAGCATGGTGCTAAGCGTTAGCATTTAGCTAAAGTTTATTTACTTTATTAATCCCCTGAGGGGAAATTCAATGTTTTCACTCTTGCTTGTCAATTACACACAGGTCTGAAAGACACACACATGCACAAACAGGACCTATACATGCACAAAGTGGAGAGATGTCAGAGTGGGGGGGCTGCCCTTTGGTCAGGCGCCCCGAGCGGTTGGGGGGGTTCGGTGCCTTGCTCAAGGGCACCTCGGCAGTGCCCAGGAGGTGAACTGGCACCTCTCCAGCCACCAGTCCACGCTCCATATTTTGGTCCAGACGGGGACTCGAACATGGCTTAGTGTTTAAGCTACGTCAATAGTTTTTAGTTACTTAGTCCTGCATCTCTGCTTGATACTTATTCAGGTGCAGGCAAGTGATTGGAAATAACATAACTGCACCTCCCACACACAATGGCCACTAAGCCCTAAAACCATAAAAACTCCCCTGCAATCTGCTGCCTTGCCCTGTTGCTCAAGGTTACAATGACAATAATCAAACAGAATTTATACGTTACTGTTAAGCTGTAAATTGTCATCCTCTCATGATGTTTATATTGCCGTAGGAATCAGAGCCCCATGTGTTTTGTTATGTAGAAAACACGGATTAGATCACAGAAGTTCAAAATGACAAGAAAACGAAAGTAAAAATAAGAATGGATTTAGGATTTTGAGCCATGAAGATGAAATGTAGTTGACATGTTTGGCATGCTGTGTGTCAGTCAATGATGTGTCGTGTGTGTGTCGCTGAGATTGGCTCAACCCACACGGCGACATCCTAATCCCTGTGTGTGTTATCATCTCTGTGTTTCCTGCCCAGACTGTGAATCATAACAGCAGGTGGACTTTAATCACACACTCATAACAGACAGTTATTGTAGGTACCAGTCACCGTTTGTTCAAGGAGGTGTCGTCTGTGTTTTCAGGTGCAGCACGGTCGTGTGTGTGTCACCTGTTTGACAGAGGTGGTCTGCACTGGTCAGCCATGATGTCACATGGTGTGCTGAGTTTTCATATTTGATATTTCTACTCAGGCCTTTAGTTTATTAATAGATGGACTTCTCTCTGTGCTGTCTGTATTATGAAATGAAAGGTATGGAAGCAGTGTATCTCCCTTTGTGTCACGCCTCATGAAACATTGATTCAGTGCAGGGAAATGCGGCTTAAAAGTTTGCGTGTGTGTATTTGCAGGCAGTGATGTGTGTGCCACAGAGTAACTTTACCCTGCAAGCGCACAGGTGATACCAAGCTGAATATAGCCCCCTTATGGCCAGCTGCCCTTGCTATTTAAAACAGTGGAGAGAGGGGGGAAGGGGGTGCGGCCGGGGATGGGGTTTACCATCAGCATTCTGCGGGAGCCAGAGACAGTTTGGTGGTAGGACTGGACCGCAAAAAAATCTATCTAGCTATCTGACAGGATTAGGATGCATTGGCTTTAATTCTGCGGTCGCACCAGTCCAATCAGAGTCTCACTCCTCTGATAACATTTTTTACAGAGTTTCTGTCTTAACGAGACGCCTTGTCTCAAGGGCAGACGGTTCAAAAAACATTTTAGAATTGCAGTGGTGATTGGGTATCAATCAATCACTCTAAAAGTCAATGTGAGTGTGTGATTCATCTCAGTATCAGATTTACCAGAGTATCTTTGACAAAGGTCGATTATGTCGGATGAGGTCACCACTGAAAACAGTCTCTGGCATTTGTCCGCGAAAAAGTGTTCATACATTAACTGAGTCATCATTTTTGAGGGCAAGCCTGTGTAGTCTAGAAAGTGTTCAAGAACAGATTGTCTCATCCATAGTACTGTGATTTTGTCCTGTACGCTGTGTTTGTGCGTTTGACAGGGACGAGTTTGCATGTGGCAGCCCCCCTCAGCCTGTAACAGTGAATGAATGGCAACAGCTGAGCAGGAGAACTTTATCGGCAGCACTCCCTACTTGTGTGTGTGTGTGAGTGTGTGAGAGAGAGAGAGAGAGAGAGAGAGAGAGAGAGATTCAGGAGGAGCTGCAACCAGAGCAGTCTCTCTGGGCACTCTCCCTGCCGAGCTCACTGCTGTCCTCTCTTCCTCCGCCGCTGGCCTGTTTTCAGTTTCCTCCCCTCCGCTCCCTTGTTCTTTTCATCCGCGACTCGCCCTGTGGATTTCTTTCCCCCTCGTCTCTCTGGGAAACCTTCGCAGAGCCAGCGCCGTCGTGACTCGCCGGCTGCCACTGCAAGGGAAGGAGAGAGCAGGAGGAAGGCAAGAAAGAGAGAGAGAGAAGCTGAGACAGACCAATCGATTACTGTGATACAGAAGAGAGAGGCACTTGGAGAGGAGAGGAAGTAGCAGCATTTTTCCTCCACGTTTTGGTTTAAAAGGAGATTTTCTTCGACTTGTATGAGGCTCCTCTGAAGCATTTGATTCACATCCTTCCCTTGGAGAGAGAGGACAGCTATTTGAAGGGACAGCTGGTGCAGTTTTGTCACATCAAGGATTCTTCTTTCCTCCCCTCTTCAGTCAGAACAGCCAACATTGGGGACTCAGGAGGAGGACCGCTTTTGACTGACAAGATCAATGTTTACCAAATAATTTATCTCCATTCTGAATGATAATGCTGGACACCAACCAGTGCCTGTCCTTTGAGCCCTCCCCCCCGGGCTCTCCTCCAATGGGGGATGACATGGAGAAGACAGGGCTGACGATGGATCATGACAGACTTGTCTATCACAGCCTGAAAGAAGGTGGGCGATCCGGAGCTGCACACAGTCAGTAGAGACTCAAGACACTTGATATGATTTGTGTTTATGTGACTCAGTGTACAGGTTCATATCAGTACTTTATGGCTTCACATAAATGGTTGATGGGGCTTTTCTAAAGATAAGCAATTTGGTCGACTGGTCTGCGTAGGAAGGAAATAGAAGTGGTGATCTGTTCCCTCTGATAAACCTGTGTCATGGAGCAGACCTGGCCACTAAGTTAAATTAAGGAAGTGTGGGCGACCACAGGTGTAAAAATTTGAGCCTGTGATGTTAAAGTCACATGGCATCTTCTTCCTCATAAAACATTTGCAAAACAATTTTCATTTTTAACCTCCATGGTGTGCTCATGTTTACTTGCTAGCAGTCTTCTTCTTCTTTGCCTTTGCTGGCACATTACCGCCACCTGTAGATCAGTGGAATAGTGTAAAACCACTGGCAGAGACATGTATCATGTCACCTGCATGCCTGTTCACGATAACGAACAAAACAGAAAAGCATTGCTCCATAGCATTTTTGTCAAAAGCGCCATCATTCAGAGCATTAATACAGCAGCAAACAACTGTTTGCAGTGTACAGATTTAGTGGAGCAATGCCGACCTGAGCAGAGAATTGAGTCAAGCCACCTCTATGGGTGTTGCAACCCGAGCTCCTCTGTGGTTTGTTGTGGTAAGCCGGTCTGGCCACGAGTGCATATTAGTGTATATGTGTATCCCACTGGCTAGCTCGTTGTTGCTGCTTTGCACTGTGCTCATATGGCAGTTACCACTGTGGGACAGTGTCATGACTGTTAACACCGTTAGCTCTGTCAGCACTGTTGCCATTGTTTAGCACTGTTTATGGAGTTAGCATTGTTAGCTGCTAGCTCAGCCACCTCCATGCTGAAAACGGTGTGCAGACAACTCATACGCTGTGAATTTTACTAATTTCACATAGAGCTTTTTTAAGTTATGGTCCAACTGGAGGTACTAGCAAATATTTAATACATATAAAATCTTTTTTTCAGCCAGATTGTAAGTTGATGCTGTCATGTTTTTGTTTTTTGTAGTGGTAGTAGTTGTAGTGGTAGTCATAGTAGTAGTAGTAGTATTTTAGTCTCTATCAAATGTGATAATGTGACACTTACTGACACTGCACATTTTTGGATTTAAATTTGATGTGCACAAACACAGAGGAAAACAAACACTGCCCAGCGGACTTAAAAACCATATTTCTCCACTGAAAGGGAAAACATAAAACAGCCAGCAGTGACTTAATGTTAGATATTGGGGATATAGCCTAATTTGGAATGGTTTGGTCAGGGCTGCAGTAAAATAAGCTTCAGTTTGTTTATAACCAACATTACAAGCATTACAAGCAAGGGTCAGTCTCAGATGACTGACTACAGATGAAACAAAACATTCCTGTGAGGTTCAAATGGCTGAAGATGGAGAATGTCCAGAAAAAAAGGAAGGGGAATGGATAAAAAAAACAGATGGAAGGAATTTCTATTGTACCATAAAAAGGACTGGCATGTTGCAGTGTCGCTGTGCACATGACACTGCAGCTGTCAGTTATTATTCCAGGTGCTTTTTTTGCTAACCGCTACCTTTGCTAATCGTGCATCATGTCTAGAGAAAGTGTGAGTGACAGGTACTGCATAAAGCCATGAAAGCTCTGGGAGCCTGACTCGCCCTTCTTGAACTTTAAGATAATTAGTATTCACCACGACCCCTCATGTTGTCATCTGGCTTCCCGGCACAGTGCGGCAGTGCGAAGGCAAAGGGACTGATAGCAAGATGTGAATGGCCTTAACCTTGTGTTGTTTCTGCCCTCTAGCCTCTTTCCATTCTTACTGATGTGTGAAACATTTGTTGTGGTCAGACGCTGCCTTCATTTCTCTGTTCAACAGATGCAATGAAACCACTGCTACTGTGCAAATGAAGCAGGAGAACATTAACAGGCTTTCTAAATAGAACATTTCCAATGCCGATGCCAAGCGTAATGTCCGCGCAGAGCATCTGTGAGGTCTGTGTTCGTTAGCCGAGTGAGTGGCAGTGTGATCACGCATGTTTCCGTCCTCATGTGCCCACTATTTTACTTAGGTTTGGCTCGCATTATTCTGCCTTCATGTGTGTTGCTATTGTCGGTGTGTGCAGGCTTAGCTGTGCCAAGCCTGGGGGTCTTTGGGGACAGTGACGAACTCAGACATGTTTAAACAGATCTAATGACGAATGAGCACAGCAGGATTAGCCCAGTTGGCCACCAAGAAGTTGGCAATACCTCACTGACCTCCTCCTTCTGCCTCTCTGACGCCACTGGAACCTTAACTCTTGGATTCCTCTTCCCCCACTACTTTTACGTTACCAAACGTCTTGTGCTGAAATGGACAGTCATGTATGTGACCTCTGTGTCAGTTTATGCACACAGAATCCCCTAACTTCCATGGCTTACTACCATAAGTCTGGAAACTTTTTCCTCTGCTGTATGACATAGTTTGTAGCTGTGAGACGGCTGTGTTTAGATACTGGACTTGTCTAAGATCATTACCTGATTAACTCATTTAATCAACAGAAACTTTATTAGCTGCAGATTTGTTTGTTTGTTACACATTTGTTACATCCATGAGAAATAAGTAATATTGTGCTTTTCACCATTGTTCCCTCTGCTTCATCTAAAAACTGCTCTCCTTCTGTCTCTCTCCCTCGCTCTGTTCCTTGGCTCTTGCTTTTTATGAGTGCGGAGGCCAGTTTTGGCTGTGGCCTAGTATCCCAATAAAACTGCCCTGCCTTTTCATCCTTTTCTTAAATTAACCAAAATGGCCCTCAAACCTGATTTAGATGATGACATTGTCATATTTAATCTTTTTTTTTTGAAATGCGAATCCATTAACAATTAAAAAAAACATCAGCATCACTGTTGACTATGTTTGCATGCACTTGTGAAACCCGGTTACCATGGGAAAATCATGTTAAGGCAGGAGATGAGAGAACATGTTCACATGCACTGTAATAACCTAATTATATTATAGCAGAAGTTGAGTGTGTCAGTCAGGTTTCTCTTAATCCTTAACCACAGTTAAGGAAGTCTAGGTTTATACACCATTTGAAGGTGCTGTATTTGGCATTTAAAGCATTAATGTAGCAGCAAACAACTGTTTGCTCTTTAAAGACATAGCGGAGTCGTCGTATTCCGAGCTTCTCTGTTGTTTGTTTTGGTAGACCATCCTGCCACGCATGCTTGTAATTCCATGTGAGTCCCTGTGTGTGTATCCCAGTGGCTAGCCAATTGCCACCACTCTGCATTGTGCTTATACAGCAGTTGCCACTGATAATGTCCTAACCCAAAGTGGCAGAACGCCATTGTTGCAGAAGCGTAATCCCTCCCCCAACCAGGTTAACACCATTGGCTCTGTCAGTACTGTTGCCATGTTAGCTGCTCAGCGACCCCCACACTGATGCCATGTGCACGCAACCTCGAATTAAACTATGGAAATTTAGATTAATGCTGATATGTGACAATAGCTAGGTTTCTTACCTGCATGTAAACACACTCACTATCAGTATAAAACTTTTCATATACATTTTGGCACCAGTGCACAGCTTACTTTATGGTTATGATTCCTTTACTAACAATTACTGGCTTCCATATTTGTTTAGTATGTGTTTTATTTGTAGGTAGTGCAGTAATAACAACTAAATTGTCATATGATTTGGTTTCCCCACCTCAACCTACAGTTTTAACACAACTGCAGCTTTTCACACGTAGCACCATCTCCAGCATGCATGAGGTGTCACTGTGAGACTTCTGCTTCTCTTTGTCAAACCACAAAGAAAATTATGGCTGACACTTTTTGGGGAAGGATATTGGGAGGACACTGACAGTCTTTTTTAGCTTTTATACTAACGTCTCTGGCAATTCATTTGGTTGATAAACTGGCGATAACAGCTATAAACAGCTCACTGTGGCCACTGGACTAAACCGCTAATGCAAGGATTTCCAGTTCGCTTACTGCCAGAGATGAGGAATAAACAGAGGAATGAGAGAGAGAGTGCAGGGGAGAATAAATAAGTCAACTGGAGTGCCCTGTCTGTGTGAAAGAATATGAGGAGGGAGCATGGAGATGTGAGGCTGAGATAGAGGGAAAGTGTAAGATTCTCTTTCCCAGAATAAACCTCTTCCCTAGAAGTGCCAAGTGGCTTGGCGTCTTATCCTGCATTCGGCCGTGGCACGGTCAGTGTGTGTCCGTGTGTGTGTGTGGGTCAAGCAACACGTGAGTCTCTTAAGTGTTTGCCCATGTGTTTGGCACTGTGGGAAAATGAATCTCTTAGCTGCTAGTGCAACACATACATGAGCATGCCTGGCTGTGTTTAGGTCTCTGTGTTTACGTCTCTGAATGTGAACTGACATGTTATTGCTTCCAGAGGGGAGTCTCTAGTGCTAGCCTCATCCCTCACGAAGGAGAGCATGCACACTTGTAAATATAACAGAGGGGAGCTGGGATCGCCAGCGAGCATTTAGAGCCAAGGAATGACATTTAGTTGCACAGGCTGTGACGTTAATTCATGGAACTGGCAGTGTTTCTGTCCAGGCCTGGATTGTTTGTCATAACAGCAGCAGCAGCAGCTACGCAGGACGTCTAACAGGTTAGCTAGCCTGCAAGCACCAATGATGTCACTTTGTTAGTGGGGAGGAACAGGTGCTGCTTGTGTAGCAGACACAACCCGCGGCCCAGAAATGCTCGGGAAGCTTCAGTGGTGCGTTACACTTCGTGTACACACACATACCCCTTCAACAGGGACAGCTGGTACATATAAAACAAGAGTCTCAGCTGAGGGGAGCTGAGCTGAATGTCAGTGAAAATAGTATTTGGCGTAATAAACTCATTCCTTCCTCGGATTCTGTCAAACTAGCAAGCTTAAAACCAACACGAACTGCAAGTGTGTGTCACATCTTCAGTTTTAAATTGGAAACAGGCTATTGCCAAGAAGCACAGTGGAAGTATAGTGCAGTATCAGTTACTTATCGACTTCAGAAACCCCATCGCACCACAGGCAAGTGTCAGCAGTGACCCTGTAGCTGTTCTGTACATTCTTGTCATGGTTGGTGATGTGTTTGTAATCAGTTAGTTTGCTGTGTGACTGACTGAAGGGTCACTTCTCTAAACTCTGTGTGTTGCAGTGAAACTGCAGCAAATGATGAAATGCAGTGCATGATCCTGCAGATGTCCATGTTTAAATTGTCATTCTGTAAAATTATTCATCATGTCTTGATCTAATTTGTTTTTACTTTAACATTTATTTAAGACAATAGGGCCAGAATGAGCTTTCAGCCTGAGAGTTGATTCGTAAATGCTACCGAGATGAGAACGACTGTGCAGAAAGGTCAACCATGGTCCTGCTTCTTTTGTCCAGTGCTGTGTTCCTTAAAACTCTCTCTCGCAGCCCCTGCATTATGTAACAAGTGCTTCCTGTTTTGAAATGACGGCGCAATCGGCCCTCATGCACTTTTTTCAACTCCTCTCTAATCGAGGCCGGTCTTGTTTCAGTCTGCATTCTACATCTAACTGTTCCTTTTTCCTTCCTTTGCTGGTTTCTTTTATCTGTTTTGCTGCGCTTGCTCTCGCTCTCTCTCTTACTGATTCTTACTATGGTGGCTGTTCTTTTACACACAACTGCACACACTTTGCACACATAAAAAAATAGTCCAGAAACAGGAAGTGTGTAGTACGCTGCTCACACCCTCTTGGTACCCGCCTCCTCTGCCTCCTAGCTTCAAAAAAAAGCACAAAAGAAGGGGGAAATGGGAGGATGTATTGGGTGCCAGAGAGTGCAGGTCCTCTTCATGTCAGTCGGGTTCTGGTGTGTGGTTATTTATGTGAACGAGGCAGATGGACCGCTGATCAGAGGACAATAAGAAACAATAAGGAAGCTTTAAGAGCTCAGAGCTCCATCGCTGCAGTTTCTTCTTCTCGCCGGCTGTACTGACTCTTCTCCTCTGTCTCCCCCCCTCACCTCCTCTGTCTCCATGCAGTCCTCCAGCTCAAACTCCAGCAGAGACGTACACGAGAGGAACTGGTCAGCCAAGGGATCATGCCACGTAAGTCTCTGATTTAAGTCTCTGAATTGAAATGTATTCTATTCGGCAAACTTGTATTGTCAGTGTGGGTAGTTCCATTTTAACACACATGGATATGGCATCTACAGGGATGCACATACACACCACAGAAAAAGCTCAAACTGACTCGGTCTCTTTCGTGTTGTCTGTTTAGTGTTGCTGTGTAGTAATGTAGTTTTTATTTAGCGTGTGAAGATCTTAGTGTTATGTATCGTAAAAGAAACTTATACTGACAACCAGAGCGCTGTATCTGTGTCTTTGAGCCGATGTCAGAGTGTTAACCCTTTCCCATCCTACAGCATCAGACAGAGTGTCAGACCCTGTCAGAGATTGATTGGGTCGTCACATAATACTAACACTTAGCTATATGCGCACGGTCAGTTGATTCATAAGTTAAATGTGCTATCTGATTACCTATACTATACAGGATATGTTAACAGTGTACCTTTCTGAGTGTGTTATCTTCAGGTAACACAAAATCATGAAGGTTGAGACATCTTTGCATCTTGGTTTTTACTGAAAGTGTCAGCTCTGTTATCGGTATGAGCGTTCAGCATGTGTCACATTTGGTGGCGTTTTTGCACCACTTGGTGTTATCAAATAGGACAGCTTCCTCTTCTTCTGTATCCACTTCCTGTTTCAGAGTTCCTCTCATCACAAGAGGCCTTTTTTTATTTTACTCTTTCTTCATTAAAACGTAGCAATGCACAATAAGTACGAGGCTTTTTTCAAGAAGGCTCTTTGTAATAAAAAAATGACCCAGCATTCAGCCTCATACAATATGTACGGTAGATAATCCTCTATGACCAATTGATTGAAGAGTAGAAGGTCTCCAAATGAAAGTAGGAAACCTGACATGGTGACTGTTAATCCCCATTAAAGACAGAGGAACTTAAGATGCACTGAATATTTTTGTGAGTCTCAAGATGAAAAGATGGAGAGGTTATTTGCATTTGTCCAAAATGAAGACAAAGCAGGTGTGAATGAAAACTGCACTCACTGCTGTGACAGGTAAAGAAACCAAAATGTGCTTTGTGTCAGAAAGCGTTGGACTGTTTTTCAGGTGTTGTATATTGTGGTAATATAACCCTGGATGAATCCTTTGGCATATCAGTTCAACAACAATGCACTTAAAAGTAACACACCAGGCTCAGTTTGCATTAAAAGGGGGTTAGGCATGAAAGAATGCGCTGGAGAGGACACTCTGACCAGGTACTTGTTGTAGTGGGCAGAGAGCAGATTTAATAGTTGCAGTAAATCTGTCCGTTTCCTCCTTATGCAACAGGCCTCAGGCCTGACCGTTGAATTGGGATCAACGTGTACTGGTAGAATATTTCGCTCTCAGGCTACTCCTCTGTGGAGAAACAAAGAGACAAATACCTAAGGAGGGAGAAAGAGAAAGAATAGGTTTATAAAAGATTCACCTAAGACTGTGTTTGCTCTCAAGTGGATGTTTTCCTCGAACATAGGATTTTACAAAGAGCCATTATTTTTGACTGTTGCCAGGAGACACAGCAAGGTAGAGCAAAGGCTGCTCAGCTGTCAAGGCCCCTGTTGAACTATAGGACAGTGAAGATTGTATTAACTGCTAAAGAGCAAGCAGGGTGCATCATTTATCGAATTTTAGTAGAATCGTATAATAATATGTACAAATTGTGATCTGTATGGTGGAATATTCTTAAAGGTCCAGTGTGTAGGATTTAGGGGCATTTATTGGCAGTAGTGGTATATAATATTCATAACTATTTGTTCATCAGATTAGAATCACCTGAAAAAAGAAGCATTGTGTTTTTGTTACCTTAGAATGAGCCGTTTATATCTACAAATGGAGCAGGTCCTCTTCCACGGAGTCCACCATGTTGTTCTACAGAAGCCCAGAACAGACAAATCAAACACTACCCACACAGATAGGTCCATTCGTGCTTTCACATTGGCTACCATTATTCTCCTACACGCTTGGCACCCGGTGGAAGTTTCAGTTCTGCAACCTCACTGCTAGATGCCACTAAATCCTACACACTGGACTTTTAATATTGTAATATGTTTTCGACCATGTGGCGCAGCTGTAGAGGAGACAGTGGGTGCTGGGAACTGATGAAGGGTCAGTGTTGCTGCAGGATGTAATCCTCACACTGGTTTTTGCAGCTGTAGGTGGTGTGAATGAGTAACTTTCCACCCTCCCCCTCTGAGTAACCATCGTCTGGGTGTTCTTGAAGAACGCACTTGGCCTCGCACTTAGATCAGTGACGCTACAAAATTGCTGTTGTTGCACTGTGTCAATATCAAGTAACTAAGTGTGAAGCAGGTTGTTTCTGAACAAGAGAGTACAGAAGAGAATCATGAGCCGTTGTTTCCATGAACATATTTTATGCGCATTTTGAAGTACTGCATTAAAAAAATCTGTTTGGACACGGCAAAATTTTTACTCTCGATTTAGTTGGTTTTGCCTTTGTCGAAAAAGATTTGATGCGATAAAAGGGAAATAGAAACGCCATTGCCGAATACGGTGTCGTAGCAAACTTTTACCTGTTTCCATCGTTGGCATCTTTCTCTGCTTCATGATGATTGCATTAATTTGTCTTCGTCTCCATTCAGCATGAAACATGGCCAATACTAGCTGACCTGAAAGAACACTTAAAACTTGACCAGCTGAAACAAATACCTGAAGACCTCTCTCTATTTTGCTCTCATAAATGGGTTAGATGACGAGGCCACTTATTTTGTTTGTAGTTTGCAGCCTCTACTTCTTCTACTCTGTTTACTGGCCATGCGTAAAGCTTAGCCACCACCAACGTCTGACTAAACTACGCTTTGCAGCCTAGTTTATTTGTTCCAAACTTGATTCCCATTCCTTGTTTGTGACATGTCAAAAGTTTGCTAAAATTTGAGAATTGAATGGAAGCATGACTATCGCACTAGAGTAGGAAAGGCATAGATATATGAGTTAACAAGCAATAACAATGCTCCTGTGTCTAGAGCTCAGCCATGTTTGTCATTTGATGTAGTAATTCAACCAAAAATCAGAGTATGTCTGAGCTGCTGGCTGATAGGTTTGGCCACTTTAAAGCTGATTATTGAACCACACTTTCTTCATCAGCATCTGAGATATTCAGTAGAGATTGTAGGCTCTGTGTCTTGGTCATGTTCCCTCTAGTGAAAACAGATTTGAAAAAGGTGTGTGCGCTAAAAGATTTCATTTCCACTTTGTATGTTCAGATCATATTTTGCCTTTTTTCCAGTATTCCGCCTAGTTTGTTTGAGGTTGTACAACAATGAAATTGTGTATTACGAGCGTTGTTGAATCAATAGATCATATTGAAAAATGTGGCCAAGTACACGACTCTGTTCTGTTGTCTCGGATTATTGTTTCTGTGTTTCAGAATAGCCTGATACACAGTACAGCTGGTGTTTTTTTTATCGTTTCTGACTTGCACAAGTATAAAATAGAGATTGATTTGGCAGTCATAAAAGGGCAGCTGTTCAAACATACAATTATATTTCATGCTTGCTGCTGAAAATGAATAAAATGTCAATTAGAGCGACATTACGAGATGTATTACATTAGTTCTGTTTGTCCAGAACAAAGGGTTCATTGCTGCCAAGATTTTTGTTCAAATGATGTCACAAAAACATTACCTTTCACAGTTCTCTATTAATGTTAGCGGACACGTTGCCTGCCTGACATCTGATCTCAATCAAAGGCCAGTATGACTCTGCTATATCGACAAACTGACATCAGTCAAACCCTCAGTCCATGGACAGGACATTTTTTGTTGACTCTCAGCAGATGATAGTAACAGGATCATCTGACTGAGTTCTTGACCGTTGGTTATGTCACAACTGGCATGTAGGTCTCTTTGTGAACTTCAGGGGTTGTGACACGAGGAATGCCTCCCACCCCCACCCAGTCGACTGTGACACACATACAGTGGACGCCCCGTGTCACACACCTTTTGGCAGGGATTTCACCAGCTCTTGACCAATCTAATGAATGTTGTGTTGCATCATTATAACTGCCAGTGTCCTCCCAATATCCTTCCCCAAATACTGTACAAAAACATCTCTGTTTGTGTCTGTTTAGTTGTGCTATTTTTTTTTATTCAGTCTAAGTACTGTTAAAAAAGTCCTTATTAGTTTTTAGGATATTTAGTCAACCCCAGTCCTTTTTTAATGCAAGTTTTAGTTGGCTAAAAATCTGGGCATTTTAGTTTTATCTCATTCAAAGAAAATCGTAACTATCTTAGACTAGTTTCAATCAATGAGAAGGACATTTTTGTCTTTTTGTGGCTTCAGATTATTGAACATTTTACTCAATCTAGTAAAGTCAAACCCAAAAATGTGGTCTTTTTTTTTTCGGTCAAGTGATTAACCGACACTTGCTACACACTGATATACACGCGCACACACGCTCTCTTTCTCTTACCTCAATTAACTCATACTCATATTGGCTAACTAGTCTACAGTATTTCATCTCCTCTTTTTTTGTTAATTAAAATCAAGACATGTTAGCAAAGTTTTTATTTTTTGCTGCCACATTTTAGTCTAGTCTTTTGTCATCAACGATATTGCATGTTAATATTGTCACAGTTAGTGTTCAGTAAAAGTGTGGTGCTGTCACGTCATGGTCTCATCTTAGTCATGGAATAAAAGGTCGTTGCCAAACATTAATCATAGTTTTTGTTTATGTAATTATCACTGCTGCTCAAATTTAAAATGTTTAAGACTACGCGTTTGGGTGTCCTTGGTGTCCAACAAGTCTAAAAGAAGATTGTTACTCAGTTTGGCTATTCATGATTTTAACGGTATGCTCTGCAGGATTGTCAGTTACTGTTTGTAAACATGTTCGCCAGCCAAAGTGAAAGTAAGAGCAAGCCCCAGATTCACTCTCGTCTTGATTTCATCATGTTATATTTGCGTTTTTTTTTTTCGGGGCTTTGTCTCTTGAATGCCTGCTGCTTCCTGCTGCCTGCTGGCACCTGGTCACTACCTTTTAATAAAGCTGTGGGGAACACGCCCATAAACATCTGGAACACAGAAAATAAGATGTACAAGCAGAGGGCAGAGTTTCTGCAGATAAATACACCACCACAAACTTCCAGTGGGTCATGAGTGATGTTTAAGAGGGATTCCTTTTGTATGAGTCTGTACATTGTTTTTAGGAAAATCGTGCATAGTATAATTGGAAACCGTCCTCTTTGCCCACTATCTTAATGTGACCAATCCATTTTAAGCATAGACTTAACTTGAAAGCATGAATGAGGTGGAAAAATTTGTCAAACATTTTTCTAATTGCTTGGATCTGGAATATGATTCTTGCACATTAAAAGATTATCATTTTAAAAATGTAAACTTCTTTTTTTGGTTTCTCCTTAATGGTCATACTCTCATTTGCTTTTGAGGCTGTGACTAGCTGGCTAAAATGCAGAAATATGTGTTTACACACACACACACACACACACACACACACACACACACACACACACACACCACAAATACTTTCACACCCCCACCCATGTACTTAAAACGTTGCAGACAGTCATGGCTGAGTGCAGTGATGAACATATATTTCCTTTGTGTGCATCGGTCCACACTCTCCTCTGTCTCCACGCTTTCCTTTTAACGATCCACTCCAGACTACTCGTCATCAAGGATTTATTACCGTCAGACTCCCAGTTACTGTCCATCTCTCACATAGCACAGACAGTTGGCCTTTGAAATAGTTCTGGAAGTCTGCTATCTACAAAATGCACCACACAAGTCAGCGCACATCAGTAGCGTTTTAGGTGTAAAATAGCCATAAAACTATCACAGAGCGGGGCTATTGTGCTGATTTATGAAAGGTATGTAAGAGTTTAATCTGGATATATGTGTGAGTACTTGGCACATGGAAAGGTTTTGCTACATTGAACAGGTTTTGTGTGTTGGAGGTTTGCGATTCACTCAAAGTTCAATTAGCGTCTGCTTTGGTGTGAAAAATCACAGACAAAAATGTCCAAATGTAGATTCAAACAACTTCTATTCTCAGTTCAAACATGATAGAATACACGGGATACTTTTATAGAGTAATTTTATTGAATGAGGTGACAAACTGAGTTAAATTTAGGCATATGAAACTGCTTAGTGATGGTTTAGGAAAGCTCATGGTCATGGTTATAGTCATGTGATTCCCTGAGGTTTGCCTGAATATTTGCTCCCATAATGCCTAACTTACCTACGCTGCTTCAATGTAAAAGCCCCAATGAGCACAATGATAACATGACTGGGATCTGAACAGCACAGTAATTGGCCAAAGAAATCGTTTGCAGGTACAATTCTCTTTGTGATAACCGAGGAAGCTTTCACTGCAGAAAAACTGTGCTGTATTCCTGCACACACAGCACGCTGCAGCGGCCCATCAGCCTCCTGAGCTGTCATCAGTGTGTGTGGTTAGAATAGCACTCCTGACCCTCTCATCCTGCAGCCACTTCTGCTTTGAGTTTGTCTTCTATAGCAGTGACTGTTCTCACATTGTCGCTTACTGCAAGGAGCATCATGACTCCCATCACAGTCCTTGTGAGCTGTATTCATCTCTCTCTCTTTCTTTCCTCCCCCCTTCTTCGTCCCTCTATCCATGCAGCACTGAAGAGTCCGGCAGCCTTTCATGAACAGCGGAAAAGTCTGGAGCGAGCAAGGGTGAGTGTCTTAAATTCAGTGAGTTTGAATCTCTGCGGGACAAAACATTACCCGTAAATATTAACAGCATAATCTACAAAGCATTATTTGTAATTTAATTTACCGTCAGTATAGACACCTCATACTCTGCTGACAGAAAATAACAAATCGAAACTTTAGATGCCATACAGATAGTAGTAAGGTGGCCCTCTTCATTTTAGGAGCTGCACAAAGCAACAGGGTAGCTCGGCATCATTATCATGTTTTTTAATAACCCAAGGTCAGATCTACCTCTCGCTGCCATCTGGAGCTGCCATCATGCAAAGTTGCTTAGAGAAGATTTAAATGCGTAATTTGCATCTAGTCTGTTACTCTGTTACTGATTGGAATTGTAATTCAAGCAATACCTGGTTTGTGGATGCTTTTAGTTGTAGCATAGATAGCATTAGCAACGAGAACCAAAGAAAAAAGCACCGACTGCAGATGTAAACCCACAAAGAAAATTCAATGAGAGTGAGTCACAGTATGGGACACTGGCACTGTAACAAAGATGGCAGGTAAATAATACATGTAGCAGGTTATTGCAGTGTAACAAGTGTCCATTAAACGGCTTATTTGAGTGTTGTCGCTCTAGTATGGGTTGATTACGGGCTTGTTTCTCATCTCTTTGCTTGTGATCCTCCTCCTTACACACGTGTATTCCCCAGACCGAGGACTATCTGAAGAGGAAGATCCGGAGTCGTCCTGAGCGCTCTGAGCTGGTCAGGATGCACATTCTGGAAGGTGAGTTTTTAACCTACAAGTGGTAAATGCACTTTGAGACTCAAAAGACTTCCCTCTGTAATCTCAAAAGAATACAATGAAAGGTTTGAGTCACTCTGTCTGAGTCTGTTTCAAAAACACGAAACCGAATTAAAAAGGAACCACACAGTGAACAAAACGGAACTAGTTCCCATGTGATAAGGTTAACCTGTGGTTCCTATTTCATATTTATATGTGAACTAAGTTTAACTGTATTTCTTAGAAGCTGACGGCACTGCATAAGCCCTGTGAACTCATTGCCTGATTCTGCCACGTAGATCAAGTCTTCTGTTACATTAGAATGAGTCTGAAATAATCTGAGGGGTCTATGCTCAATTTTATCTGTTGGTTTAAACCTTTTTTTTTTTACACACATATAAGGGTTTTATGACGTGGCATGTTTGTTTGCATCACATATATTAATGTTCTGTATATCAGCTTGACTTGATGCTGTCCCTTAATTGATTTCCTTGTTAAACTAGCAGCAAGTAGCAGCTTATATTTGAGCTTAAATTTAAATCCAGGAAGTGCTACAAGGGCCTTAAAACACCAAATCTATGATCTTTAGAAATTCAACTTCCTGTCTGTAAGAATGTGCTGAAATTATGACATATACAGCACCTCTTGTGCATTTACAAAACACATACCTGGTTGTATCTCGTAGATCAAACTGAATCACATGATTACTGAATTTGCATGCATGCACGTTGTCTTGCTGTGTCCACCACAGAGACGTCGGCAGAGCCGTCCTTGCAGGCCAAGCAGCTGCAGCTGAAGCGAGCACGACTGGCCGACGACCTCAATGACAAGATCTCCCACAGACCAGGTCCCATCGAGCTGGTTCACAAGAACATCCTGTCTGTCGACTGCCCCGTGCACTCACCACTGGGTAGCTACACGCACAGTTTGCACACTGCTCACTATCATTTAGATGTTGCAGTAAAGGACAAAAATCAAACTCACAGTTACATTTGCAACCATTAACACACATTATAGTCACACAGATAAATAAATGGACAACAAGGAGCAACAGAAAGCATACAGACAGCACAGTATGCATACACACAAATTTAATATAATATATCCAGACTACGTTTACAAAAACCTATAACAGCATACAACCATGCAGGCACAGGGTTGCACACTTGCGCAACATATAGTAAGACTCGCAATCACACGAGCATGATTCATAATGACTTATAAACACACCGGGCGCTATAAGGTGCATTCAGACTGAACACAAACTGAATTAATTCGCCTCATTTACTGACTTGCTGAATTTATTGGAGGCACAAAGCTGAGGGATGAGTGCAAGTGTTGCAGTCAAGTTGAAACATGTTCACCTGTATTATTGAGTTACCATTATGCTACTGACTGTGTGCAGTTGCACCACCTCTGAAATCTCATTTGCATTCAGTCTGAACACACCTTCAGCCAAGTGATTACGATATCCAGTTATCTACACACACTTGTAATACAGTACTATAAAGGTGAGTGTGTAAACACACACACTTATTAGTAACTACAGGTTGCATCACCGTACCATGTTACAGATATGACACAACAACAATGTTTGGACATAGTCCTGTTTTGAAATATGGCGGAAGGGGACATACAGTGTTGTATAACTTCTCTAAAATTAGTCATGGCTGTGTAGCAATCAGAAGGTGATGACTGTGTTTGACTGCGTGACACACTGTGAGGAAGCCAGGTCTTTGTCAAGTGTTTTGTCCACAGGCTACAGAGTCTGGGAAGATTCCCACGTTCATGAGCCGTTTTCAGGCCACAGAGATTTATAACGCACCACCAGGAGATGCTGCAATAACTGTTGTGTCACTGAATTTCAAAAGGTTTGTTCTCTCCGTCACAGATTCTCCAAAGGGAGAGAGCTCATCTTTGGATGAAGACAGCAGTGATGCTCTGTCACCAGACCAGCTAACCAATCACGACTCTCCCCTGAGTGCCGTCCCTCAGCTGTCCCCCTCGGACATGGTTACCCAGAACGGGGATGTGTCACCATCACAGGTACCATCACAAGATGTCTTTTAAGCCAAAAGAAGGTCACTTGAATTTGCAATGATTCAAACATAACAAAATTTAATTAGATGACTTTGCCATGAAACTGTAGTGATGGGCGTAACGATTCTTTTTACAGCATCTGTTCCTTTGAGTCGATACATGTAGATGTATAATACTTTTTGAGTTTTGATACTTTTTTGAAAAATTTGGTGTCAGTTTCGCCATGACATGGCTCATTTGATTCGTTTCTTTTGCTTTTTTTAAATTTTTTTTTACCTTTTTTTTTGTTGTTTAAACACTCCTACCAGTAATATACAACACACCTTTGTAGTGTCCATGTTGTTTCCTCATTTTAACTTGAAGCTCATGAACACACCAAAGTCAGAGGAACGACCATCCGGGGAGCACGCTAAAGGACTGTTGGTCCTAATCTGGCGGAGGTTTGGACTCGAGTCTGATTCAGTCGGTCCTTGCTTGTTCACTCACAGTAGCAGGCAGTGTTAGCATTACCCTACGATAACAGTGAGTGGGCGAGTGGGAAAAGTCGGGGACTCATGAGCACTCAGACATTCAACAGGCTGACCCAGTAAATAATGGACACTAAAAAAAGAGTCGTTCAAAAAGAATCATTCGTTCATTGTCGCCCATCACTACATGAAACATAGCCACTGGTGATTAACTTTATCACACCATTAACTAGAGTAATATCTTCTCAGTTTATTACACAGTCCCCTCTTCCTCCACCACCTCCACCACCACCACCTCCTCCTCCCCAGGTGAATGGGTCAGACTCCTCCCCATTCCCGAAAGTGACAAATGGGACGACGCTGACCTTAACAAACTCCCGCCCCTCTGCTGGACATGTGAAGGTGCGGTAATGCTGGTTATTTTCCTCTCTTTCATAGAACCACAAAACATGTCTCAGTTTCGAGTTGAACATCCTGCAGATTTGATGACTTATGAATAAATCTGACCTTAATCTCTATTTGTGGAGCAGCTATAACTGGTTAACCCTCCCTCATCTCTTCATTTCCTTGCTTCCTCCTCCCCGACCCCGTTTCTCACGGTTTCTGTCAGCAGTCTCAGGCTAAGGCGAGTTCAGACCGTCCTCCACAGAGACCTAAGAAACCAAAGGACAGCAAACCCAAGGTCAGCAAGCTCTTTGTTTTGTTTTCACTTTAACAGGCGCTGACGCTGGAGTTACGGGTCTGATTGAGTGCAGAAAATACTAATCCACAACAGTCACCGCAGGGAAGTTGTCAGCATATATTTTTAGGCTGCTCCATGACAGTAGTTCTTCTTTTAAGAATTAAGAATGTGGAGTTCATCCCTCATCCATCAGGTTTCCTTCCCTGTGGTTTTGGTGTCATTTCTCTCAGAATAAGAGACGCAGGGCTTCTGTCTAGACTCAGTGTGAAGACATTTAACAATCATACAAAGAGAAATTCATTGTGCAAGAGGAAGAGATACCATTTTGCGCGTCAGCGGTATCATCAATACACAAGAACACAAACCTTCTTTTTCTGAACTGGAAATACGTGCTCTTTCACTGTAGTTATGTTATTACTGTTGATCTTCCCACCTACGTGTCCTGAAGGCACATACTTTTTTTTTGACTGTTTAAAATGTCCAGAATGCTTTTTGAGAGTCAGAAATACAAACAAAAAACAATCTAAATCTATAAAAAGCACTACAGGCAAGAGGGAGAATATTTGGTTTTGCTTTTGGGGTGAACTGTCCCTTCAAAGAGTCCACTTGCATCTTAACCCTTTGGTCTCCTGGCTGTAGGTGAAGAAGCTGAAGTACCACCAGTACATCCCTCCAGACCAGAAGGCAGACAAAGAGCGTCCACCCCAGATGGACTCGTCCTATGCGAAGCTCCTCCACCAGCAGCAGCTCTTCCTGCAGCTGCAGATCCTCAACCAGCAACAGCAGCACTACAACTACCACACCATACTGCCCGCCCCACCCAAGTGAGTGTCAAGCATGACAGTGTGTGTATGTGGGTGTGTGTGTGTTTGTGGTGTGGAAGTGAGGTTGACTGACTGCAGCGGTTTTATTCAAAGAGTCAACTACTTTGCCACCCACTTTTTTTCTCCCTCCTATTGAACCAGTAGTTATTACCCATAGTTCACTGGTGCAGCACAGCCTGTAGGCCGTTTTCATTATTACTTCCTGTGTGCTCCCAACTTTTTCTGCTGTGGTTTGTTGCTTCCATCTTAGTGGTTTATGAGTGAGTCCATAGAGCCTGGAGTTAAAGCAGAAGTAATCATTGAAGGTCTGTCCCAGCTTAGCTTCAGTGCTTTGACAGTAACAACGTGTGACTTATGGAATATGCTTTTCAGATGAAACCTATATGGTATAGTTTTTGGTTTTGAAGGACTTTATGTTTACCATCAACACATTTGCGTGACCCTGCAATCGGGTCCAAATCACAACATTCCCTGCAGTGTCAAAGCAGGACAAGCCATATTCATACTTCACTGTTTTCTGCCTCCCCTCAGGCCTCCAACAGAGCAGCCTCCCACAACCAACTCTGGCCCTTCCCCCTCCCGCAGCGTTCCCACGACGACCACCCCAACCCCCTCCAATCAGAGCGGGACTGCCCGTCAGAGCCAAACTGCAGTGGGAGGAGCCAAACCAGGCACTCTGCCAGCCAACCTGGACGAGTTCAAAGTGAGTTACACAGACCATTTCAGCCAGGATCAGAAAGGTACCTGCGAAGAACATAACACAACCAAAAGAAAGTATTTCCAGATATGTTGTAGCTGCCATTTGTATTAAGTTTTGAACTTTTTTGCTGAATAAAACAAGTGATCCAGTCAGCAAAAGATCATTTGATGCTTTGAATGTGAGCACCATGAGGGTTTTAAAGGTATACTATGCTGAAATTGGGTTACTGTTTGTAAACATGCCAGCCAGAATGAAGGTAAAAGCCAACGCCAGACTCTTGTTTGGCGTCCTGCCTCGTAGCATTTGCATTTTTGGGCACTGTGTCTCGTAGATGTGTGCTGTTTACAGTCTGGCACCTACACACTACAAAGTGTCACTACAAAGCATCAACCTCACCTGAGCACTGTGATGTACACGTCCACAAACATCCCAGACACAGAAAATAAGTAAATACAGGCAGAGTGCAGAGTCTCTGCAGAAAAATACACCACCACACACTTGTAATAGGTCATGATTGAGTGAGAGGGATTACTTTTGTTTGAATCTACATGTTGTTTCTTTAGGAAAATCCTGCGTCTTATATCTTTAATGCATGATCTCAAACGGTACCGCTAAATTTAGCAACTGACTATTGTTGATGTCCTTGCAAAGTACAGTTTTAATGTCCCATCACATCTAAATACCCTCCAAAAAATTCAACTAAATAAGTAGTTCCCAACCTTGTGATTTTTTGAGAAATTTTTGTCACATTCTTGTTTAATGTTAAAAATGAGTAGAGGCCTGAAGAGGTCAAAGTGTCCAATATTCATCAAGTGAAAAGGGAAAAAGCTGAAAAGAATATTGTAATGTGTCATTTTAAATAATTTTGTGACCCCTCAGATTAATCTAAGGACATTTTGGGGATTCCCTGCCCCCTTGTTTTGAACCACTGAACTTAATTATGTGTAACTCACCACTTGTGTTGTCTCTTACACATCATCAGTTATTCTCTTCTCTTTCACTCTGAGTCAACGCCTGCTAAGTGAATACCGGTCTGGTTTCTCATCCTCCAGGTCGCCGAGTTGAAACAGGAACTGAAATTACGTGGTTTGACTGTCTCAGGCACAAAGAACGATCTCATCGAGAGGCTCCGCAACTATCAGGAGCAAAATGGTGGCACCACAGTGGTTGTGAAAAACAGCATATCGCAGCCCAGCCAACAGGGCACGACCTCATCCGCTGGCACCGTCACATCCTCTCCAACCACAACAACAACCCCCGACCACCAACCAGGAGAGGCGGGCTTTAAGTTAGATTTGTCATCGTTGGCTCAGGTGATTCCAGGGCGGGTCATGCGGTTTGGCAGCACCAGCTCCAGCCCTCCGGTTTCTCCTACTCCATCTGAGAGGTCGCTGGCCGGGATGAGTCCAGATGAGACGAGCTGTAATGGAGACATGTTTGGAGAGATGGTGAGAGCTAGATATGTGTTTATTGGATAAAATTACTGGACACTGGCAAAAAATGTAACCTCTTCCTTCAAACTTTTCCATAAATTCTCTTCTTGTTTCGTCCCTCAGGTAAGCTCTCCCCTGACCCAGCTCACCCTTCACCCATCTCCTCAGCACCCACCAAACATCTCTCCGCTCTCCAAGGTCAAAGAGGAGATCCAGAGCTCCTGCAGCCTCTCCAGGCCTTCACCTGCCTCATGTCAGGCTCCAGAACCCCTGTCTGGAACAGCCATGGACACTTCCTGTTATGACAAGGACCAGATGCTCCAGGAGAAGGACAAGCAGATCGAGGAGTTGACCAGGATGCTGAGACAGAAGCAGAGGCTGGTGGAGACGCTCAGGTCCCAGCTGGAGCAGGGTAAGATGACAGGAGTAGGTGGGGTAGTGTCAGAGAAGGAAGGAGGTGAAAAGAGCAAAACATCCCCAGAGGTTAAACTTCAAACTCTGATAAAAGCCTCGGCCATCCAGCCCCCCACTCTCCCCAATGGCATCGTGGTGAGGGTGAAGAAGGAGGTGGAGTCTGAGGAAGGGATGGAGGGGGTGACGGAGGCGAAGAAAGCGGCCCAGCCGATGCAGTGCTCTCAGGAGACTCTGCTCCGGCTGCAGCAGATTCATCGGCTGCAGATCCAACAAGCCGAACAGCAGAAACAGACGCTGCAGCCCAAACAGCAGCAGAGTCAGGTGCAGCTGCAGAGAGTAACAGAGGCGATGTCGAGCCCTCAGAAGCTACAACAGCAGAAGAAAGAAGCCCAGATCCTGCTCCATCAGCAGCAGCAACTGCAGCAGCTCATCATACAGCAAACCCAACAGAAACAGCTCCAGGCGCAGCAGAAGTTAGCGCAGCAGAAACTGGCCCAGCAGAAACTCAGCCAACAGAAGCTGGTGCAGCAGAACCAGCTCAAACAAACTCAAGGTCAAGTTCAGCAGAACCAGCAGAAGAACCAGGTTCAGCTGAAGCAGGTTCAGGTGCAGGTCCAGAAGCCTGCACTGAACCTAACCCAGCAGAGGAAGCAGCAGAGGGCTCTGCAGAGGCAGCAGCAGAAACAGCAGACGGCAGCTGTCACCACCCAACAGGTAAGGTCATCATCAGCCCTCTTAAAGTGGATAACATGTTGAAATAAAGTGCATCGAAGTTTTAATTAAAAATCTTAATTTCACTGAAACATGTTTGGTTCACAGGTGACCCCAGTCTTTATCAACCAACAGAACGGCACTCAGATCCACACTCAGGCCATTTCATTAGACCTCCTCAAGGCGAATGGCACGCCGACACTGGTCACCGACAGCAACGGCAACCACTACCTGATTGCACTCACCAGTCAAACCACAGAGGGACAGAACGGAGTGTCCTCATTGGCCAAACCCAATGGACGCATCACACTGCAGGTACAGTAAAGCTGATAAAAAATACTCTGTAGTTGGCTGCACACGGTTAATAATCTGTAGTGAAATATTTATGTGCAATTTTTCTCTGCTTGTTGTCTTTCAGAGGTTGCAGTCGACTCCAAGTAAACTCCCCAGCACTGACAGCCAATCAAAAGAGCCGCCAGAGGCCGAGCCAAACAAAAAGGTACAAAAAAGATGTCTTTCTTTATATATAAAATTTATGCATGGTTATTTATTGAATAAATCTTTTATAGGGACAGGTATACAGCGTGGGCCAGTGTCAAGGTTGATACTCTGAAAACAAAATTGCAAAGGGCTTTATAGGTGTGTTTTAAATGTATTTATATGCATAATGTATAATTATACTACTACAACCACACAGGAAATATTCTGAATCTGGAGACGAGGCTGTAAAAATGAGAACAGGCTGACTAAAATGAATGGAAAATAAACTTGCAATATATAGGCATATTCAGACCAAACCATTCTGGGGTGCTCCCCATAGAGCTACATACCTTCAAGGGCTTTTTTTTTTTCTGTTCGCACTTGCACAGCCAAAGTAAAAGCTGACCAGTGGTTGGTACAGAAATTTTACTTTGACTTATGCTTATATGCTCAGTAAAGCCTGGACTTCACTGTCAGTCCATTTGTCCACGTTTTTTTCTCCATTTCTTTTCCGTTACGAGCAGCTGTTTGTGTTTTGTGTCAACTGTTTTTTACGTGGCTAACAGGTTTTTAAAAATGGCAGTTGCTGTTGCTACATTGGCTGTTTTAAACCAGTCATGGTACACTTCTGTCAGTCATGTTTCCTCTTGTGCTAAGAGAGCACCTACTCTGAAATAGGAGCTGAAAAAAGTTTCTCAAACCTGCTTTCTAAGAACTGCGATAGTTCCTAGTTCTTGTGGTGCAGACACAAAAAAGGGGAGGTTCTTAGAATTTTGAAAAAGGTCCACTTATGCCTCATGATTGTAACTCATCCATGACATGGCAACATGAAAATTGATCTAGCCTTTTAATAGTTTTACTGTAGTTTGAATAATATAACATACATTGATGCACAAGTTTAAATTTTAAAATGATCAAAAAAAGCCATCCACAACTGAGGAAATCATCTCAAAAATATTATTAGTTATTGGTTACTGTTATTGGTTTGTATATAAGTAAGTTTTTTTAACTTGTAATTTGTGGCCAGGCTACTTCCACCCACATTTTAAAGTAAGTAAGACCTGAACTGAGTATTTTTGTTACTTATGACAGACAATAAAGGTTTATCTTATCTTATCGTATCTTATCGTATCTTATCTTATCTTATCTTATCTTATCTTAGTACATAGGGGGAAAAAAAGTGAGTCACTTTGGACAAAAATTTCCTTCAAATAATTATAATGTAATGAACTGTGTAGTGCAGCAGGATTTTCTGCATCTTCTAAGCAGTAACATCTTCCTGCCACAAGGTGTCGCCACTCACACAGTTTAAACAGACTGCAGACTCATTAAATGTGAACCAGCAGGCTGTTATTCAGGGATGAAATGTAATTAACCAATCACAACTGAGGATTCAACATAATGACGTCCACTGTTACACAGTCTAAACATGTCTCTGTCCCTGTCCTCCCTCAGGGACAGAAGGCGGGGCTGCACCTGGACACCAATGGCGCGCCACAGCCCAACCTGTCAGTCACCGCTCCACCCAACCTGCAGCCTTTCTTCGACGACATGTCAGACAGCGAGAGCCAAAGCAACTTAATCTCATCTCTTAAGGTAGCACCACCTCCTCCTCCTCCTCCTCCTTCTCCGCTCCCATCATCATGTCGTCTCTACTGCTCAGCCTCCTCCACGTTTTTGTAGACTTCATTAACTTTTTTCTCCTTGTTTCTTCTCTTTTCTTTTCATTCCATCACTCCATCCTCGCAGAGAGAGGAGGTGTGTCCGCCTTACGACCGGCACACACTGTTCACCCCTCCCTCTCCCAAACCCAACACCTCCCTTCCTACTCAGCGCTCCAAAGTATGTCCTCCAGCACGTCTTTGTTTCCATCTGTCCTTTGGTGTCGTTCTGTTTCTGTCTGTTCCTGCATTTTCCATCTTAGATTCTCACGCTGAGCCGTGCGCTCGTGTTACTGAGCTCAGACGGCAGTTGGAAAATGTTGGGCAGAGGTTGCAGTGGTGTGACTTGATTTACTGTGTGATAATGTTCAACTGTGAATGTGTTTCCAATTAGTGTCTGACTAAAAGGAAAATGTTTACATTTTCGATGTTGCCTAGTCTCAGTCTCTGCTTTTATATAATCGTCTACACATTCAAAGCATTATGGGAAAAGTGTCAGTTTCTCAGAGTTGTTGCTGCTTGTTGCTTCAGATGTGAGATATGTGAGGTAGAAAAAGTGGCTGGTGGTCAGTCACGTGGTTTCCAGTAAAGAGAAAGTGAGAGTCACATTTGTTGCTTAATACACAACACATTGTTTTCCGGTCTGTGAAGCATTTCTATCTGCCACTGCTTTAGATTCCAAGCTAATAGCAAAGCCTTATTTTAGTTTGAACAGCATGAAACCGTGAAAAAATTGCTGAGCATCGTTTTTGGGTGTTTAAGAGGGAGTTTGTGTTGTGGCGCAAGATTGTGTTGTGGAAAATCCAGTGGTGTTTCAGTGTGTAATTAGAGGCTGACTGAAATACTCTTCCTCTCTGTTAGCAGGAGAATGGCGTCAACAGTCAGCAGATGGACGACCTGTTTGACATCCTGCTCAAGAGCGGAGGTAATAAACTCTAAATATTAATAAGAGAAAGACATTATGAGTCTGTCGTTTCCTGTGCTGATGATATTTTTTTTCTCTCCAACCTTCTTTAGAAATCCCCGGCTTCAAAGCTAACCCGGACCCTTCACTCGCCCCTCTCCACTCTGACCCGCCTTCCCCATCTTCTCCCCCATCTCCTCTCCACCTCTCCCCTCCTACCCCCACAGAGCCCCTCATCTCCCCTCAGCCTCCTGCAGGAGAGCCCTGCACAGGCAGCGGACGCCTGGAAGACTTCCTGGAAAGCACCACAGGCGCCCCGCTGCTGGGCGTGGAGCCCGACGGTGGCCTGACGCTGATCGATGACCTTCACAGCCAAATGCTGAGCACTCCCAGCATCCTGGACCACCCTCCCTCCCCCATGGACACATCTGACTTGGGCTTCTCCCCCCACTCCACAGGGCTGGACTTTGGCGACCCCACCCTGGACAGCATGGACTGGCTGGATATCTCCATGGTGGGGAGCGGCGGCGGAGGCAGCGGGGGCAGCGGAGGGGGTAGAGGAGGAGAAGCGGGAGCCGGGGACGGAGACGGGGGGACGAGCCTGGCCCCGCTTGTGCCGCACACTCCGCCGAGCGTCTTCTCAACCGATTTCCTGGACAGCACGGACCTGCAGCTGCACTGGGAGTCGTGTCTGTAGCCCTGCGCACAGATGGACACGCACTCGCTCACACTGTGTACAGGCGCCGTCTTTATTTCATGCACATATAGAAACCTTTTCTATGCTGTCTCTACCACTGCGGGGGTCACTGGCACATGCAAACGCACACACACATGTACGCAGTTCGTCCTGTCTTTCACTTGCTGTTACTGTATGCAGGGTGAGGTGAAATGAGAATAAACATAGAAGTTAAATTCATAGAAAGGACTTGGACTTGGTGGAACTGAAGTGGACTTTTTGAAATTTAATTCTATGGGGATCCATGCAGCAGACTGTTCACATCCAAGCTGATAAAATCCCATTTTCATGTGTCCTGACCTGCGTTACAAAGGGTAAAGAGTACAGCAGGATACTGTAGATCACTGTAATGCAACATTTCAACCCTTGGAAACGGTTTGACAGAGTAGAGCCAAGGATGGACTGTCAGTGACCTTTACTCGGGCTCCTCCTGAAAACAGAGTGTGTGTCAGTGCCTCCATAACTTTGCACTTATGCTGAATCTGATTGGTTTGAAGGGGGGGACGTTCAGGTCAGCAGCCGAATCTTAACGCTGTTCTGAGGCTAAGCAAGAGCCGCCATGTGTTTTGTCAATCAGCTGAGCCGTTGATGGTGTGACCTCGTCGCCTCACCGCGGCAACCTGAACCCCACCCACACTAGTCAAAAAACACAGCTGTTATTGGCTGGCAGTTGCTTTTGAAATGAAATGAACCATATCAACGGCAACAGTTTGAATTGAAGCCTCATTGGAGGTCGCGTATTATTGGTAACATTATGGTAGACCACTATGTATTGCTGTATATGGGGTGTATATTATCAATTGTCCATATGACTATTTTTCTTTGCTGGTTGCTTTAGAGTCGAGCTAGCCGGCTGGGGAACATAGGGTGAGGGCGGGGCTTCCAAAATACTTGGACCTTGTCATTTTTTAAAGAAAAAAAAGTTGAAAAAAAAAATAAACATACTAAAAAAAGTCAAAAGATGTCTGTTTTTCTTTTATATGGTCACAAAAATCAGTTATTTTACAAAGAGCTCCATCTGAGCTTACTTTATTTATATTGATTGATTACTCCATCATTTATAATTAACTATTATCAAATCATTTGTCCTGTGTTACTGTATGGTCAAAGTATTCCTGGTGATAAAGAGAAAAACCACAAGAGGGCGCCATTGTAAAGAAAGCTGCTGCCTCATAACATCATTGAGAGGCCATCTGGATACCAACAAGTGACATTAAGCTACTGCCACTGGGGAGTGTTGTTGCCATGAGGAGGTTTGCTTGGTTGGCAGTGGTGTTTGGGTGGATGGTGCGTGTCAAGTGGCATCCACATATATGCCAGGACCCCAGGTTTCCCAGCAGAACATTGCAGTGTAACAAGATGATGAATTCACTTCACCTGTCAATGGTTTTAATGTTTCGGCTGATTTGTGTATTTACCCTTTTCTGGATTTTTGTCAGCATTTCATCCTTTGTAATTAAATGTAGAGAAACAACAACAAAGGTTGGATGTGAATTTTGGATCTAGAGAAACTGGAATGGCTGCCATGATTTTACTCCATGTTTGAGTCTTAAGTTTGACACTGTCAGCTATTTCATACTCTGTCAGAACCAAACACAAACACACTTGCTCTTACCCAAAAAGGGTATGAGGAACCCTAGGGGTACTTTGGGGTACTGCAGGGGCTACAGAGTTTTTTTTTGTTTGTTTGCTTTTTCAAATGTTAATTTAAAAATTGCACTTGTGCAAAATTCCTCAAACATTTATGATATAACTCCAATGAATTATTATATTACATTATATTATATAAATCAAATATTTGAATTTGAATGCAATAAAGAATGTGTTGACACTGTGTCAGTTTTTTGGGGTGCCATCTTGTGAGGATCGTTCACTGTGAGCCAGTTTTGATGCTTAATGAAAGACAAGAAAATGGAAAATGTTGTTGTTAGGAAGAATATGTTTTGATCACTACAGCTGTCTCCCTGCCACAGAGAATAACAAAGATCCTCAATGAAGCACATGTCCATTTCTTCACTAAATTTCAAGTGCAGTTCAGTACAGCTACAATTCAAGACTTAGTGTTGTTGCATGATAACAAATGGTTTTCCCCGAAAGTATTGACAGATTCTCAACATTTGAAATGTAATATTTGAGTTATGGGGTCGTCAAATCTCACAGACAGCACAGCACTGTATGTGGGTGTGGGTGTTTTATGTTTCTGATATCTCAGCATGGATTTTATTTTAAAAACTGCAGAACAAACTTTTAAAGTCAAGTCAGTTTAGTCTTTCATACTTGACTTTCCTTTGTCTCTGCTCTGCTGACTGACTAGTGTTCCCTGTTAATGACTCCATTTATCCTCAGTGATGGATGAGATTGTGATATGTAGTGAAGCAGAGAACTGCAGTCAAAACACACTTAAGGAAAATAACAATCTCCACTCCATTACTTTTTATACTATACTGTGACTTTTTTTCAGGATTTTTGACGACACAGTATACTATGACTTTCCCTACGATTTTCCACAACATACAACACTATACAGTTTATATGATTTTTGCCATGACTTACTATAGTATAACATTTTTTTGTTAAAATTCTGATGATATACCAGTTATGACATTTTTCTTGATTTTTTTTGTTGTTTTTGACAAAATGCTGTCATGACTACGACTTTTTATTATTTCGGAGGACATGCTGTTCTATGAATTTTTTTCATGATTCATCATCTTTTCTGTTTCATTGTTCATGAAAATTCTGATGACATACTATACTATGACTTTTTTCATGGGTTTTCACAACATACTATACTATGACAGTCTTTCAGGATTTTGAACGACGTTCTATACTATGACTTTTTTTCATGTTTTTGACGACAAATTATGCTTGGACTTTTTTTCATGTTTTTTGACAACATGCTATACTATGACATTTTTATCGTGATTTCTGAAGACATACTTTAATATGGATTTTTTTAATGATTTCAGACGATATATGCTATACTGTGACTTTTTTTCATGATTTTTGACAACATACTATACTATGATGTTTTTCATGATGTTGGACAACATGCTATACTATGACATGTTTTTAATGATTTCAGACGACATACTATACTATGGCGTTCTTTCATGATTTTGAAGACATACTAAACTATGACGTTTGTTCATGATTTTTGACGACATGCTGTGCTATGACGTTCTTTCATGATTTTGAAGAACATGCTATACGATGACGGTTTTTTTCATGATTTTTGAAGACATACAATACTGTGACATTTTTTCAATGATTTTGGACAACATGCTATACTATGACATTTTTTTTGATTATTTCACACGACATACTGAACTATGATGGTTTGTCATGATTTTTGACGACATGCTATGCTATGGCGTTCTTTCAAAATTTTGAAGAACATGCTATACTATGACTTTTTTTCATTAATTATGACACAATGCTATACTATGACTTTTTTTCAATGATTTTGGATGACATGCTGTACTATGTCGTTTTTTCATGATTTTTGAAGACATGCTATACTATGACTTTTTTTTTTTTTTTTCAATGATTCCAGACGACATACTAAACTATGATGTTTTTTCATGATTTGTGATGACATGCTATACTATGTGGGGGTTTTTTCATGATTTTTGAAGACATACTATACTATGAGGTTTTTCATGATGGTGGACAACATGCTATACTATGGCATTTTTTGATTATTTCAGACGACATACTGATGTTTTGTCATGATTTTTGACGACATGCTGCGCTATGGTGTTCTTTCATAATTTTGAAGAATATGCTATACTATGACATTTTTTTCATGATTTTGGGCGACATGCTATACTATGACATTTTTTCATGATTTCAGACGACATACTATACTATGACGTGTTATCATAACTTTTACATGATATACTATGACTTTTTTTCATGATTTTTGACGACATACAATACTATGACATTTTTTTAATGATTTTGGACGACATGCTATACTATGACTTTTCTTTTATCATTTCAGACGACATACTACACTGTGATTTTTTTTCATAATTTTTAACGACATGAAATACAGTGACTTTTTTTTCATAATTTTTGAAGACATCAGTCCTATGACCATTTTTTAATGATTTCGGACGACATGCTATACCACGATGTTTTTTCATGATTTTGAACAACATACTATACTATCACGTTTTTTCATGGTTTTTGACAGCATGTTATGCTATGACTTTTTTCAAGATGTTGGACGACATGCTATACTATGATGTTTTTTAATGATTTTTGGGAACATGTTATACTATGTCGTTTTTCCATGATTTTGAATGACATGCTATACTATGACGTTTTTTCATGATTTCGGACGACATGCTATAATTTTTGATGACATACTATACTATGACTTTTTTTTTCAGGATTTGTGATTCCATACTATACTATGACTTTTTTTCATGATTTTTGATTACTACTATACTAAAACCTCCTCAAATACTGAATGAAGTGATACTTTTCTTCTGCTGGCTGTTAATATGTCGTCTGTTATCACTATTTCAGAGAAAAATAATATCTCATGGCTGACAACTTCATATTGCACCTTGATGGTTTCCTTACTCTTTGCTCTTGTGTTGTATTATTTTCTCATCTGTTTTTTTCTTCTTCTTTTTTGTTTACACCTGTACTATTCAACTCAACATTACCTGCTACTTCCTGGTGAGACTTTTCACACTTATCCTCTGACTCAGAAGATGAAACACTTCCTATTGCACATGACAACCTGTATTCAAAATGCATCAGTTCATATTAAAATGTTCATGGTGAGTAGATTATTTGTTTCTTTAGGGACTGTACAAAAAATACTGGGGTAGAGAGGAGTTGAATCTTTCAAGCCAAAACCTTCCCTAACATTATTCTATTTTCTCTGACCCCTTCCCTTCACATACCCTCTTCCTTTATTTTGCAGAATGCAAGGCCAGCCCTATCAATGCAAAACTATGTCAGTGACATGCTGCTACAGTGTTTTTATGCACAACATACGGCACAATTTGTTGTTTTTAACTGGTATTGGTAACAATGGCTAACCTTGCTTGAACTGGTATTGCTAACATCTTGGTTTTCCATCTTGTTGTACTGGAACATGATCAAGTTGAGTACAGCATCATTCGTAGCTCCGACCTCCAACTTCTGAGGTAAATAGAATGCAGAATCATGCTAATTAGTTAGCATGCTAGGTGGGGAAACTGTGTCAGTTGTAAGACGGCTGTTTTGTTGGTAAACCTTGTGAATTATAATGGAGCCAAATTTTGTAACATAACCTTTGTTGCTGTTGTTCGCAGCTTCATAGGAGTAACGTTGGTGGCAAATTTTGCTATCTGCTAAGATAATTTATGCAATTCAAAATGCCATTGAATTATGCTAATAAGGGAAGAAGTGTCCAGCAGTTGTTTTGTCTTTGAACCCTGTGAGTTAAAATGGAGCTGAATTTTGTACTTTTGTTTAATGTTGTCACTGTTAAGCCATGTTTTATGTGTGTTTTAGGTGTCCTAGCAACAGTCTGTGACTGAGTGAATGCCGCCAGGTGTTGACCTAGTCTTGTTTTTCTTGTTTTCCAGGTTGTCTTCTGTACTTAGCCTATTTCCTGCAGGTATAGTTGGGTATATCAACAAAAATCCAAAACATCAGAGGTGAATGTTAGGGTTGGTTAAAAAAAACGGCGTCTTTCTAGAACCGCAGTTTTGCTCCTGTGCACTCCTGCGGAGAGAAATCCCTGAATGAAAAGAGACTCATTTCTACTCACAGACCAGAATTAAGGGAAGACGTGTAGTAATTAGAGAGCTCTTGTTTTGACCAGTGAGGGTAAAGTGACCTCTTCATCATCTCCTACTCTTTCATTTCTTTGCAGCACCATACTGAATCGAGCGCTAATGCCCTGTTTGACTCACTCACTCCCTTCTCTCAGCCTTTCAAGTCCCATTCAGCCAACCCCTCATCATCTCTCAAAGACCCTGATGAGCCCTCTGTAGCTCTCTCACACACACGCACACACACGCACACACACACACACACACACACACACGAATATTCAGTGCACTGCACGCAAACATGCAACCAGCTCAGTACGCTCTTACGGATTCACTTCACACATACGCACACACACACACACACAGGTCACAGCAGCTCCCCAGTGCCGCATCAGCACCATCTCTCTGTCTCCAATACACAGAGCAGATAAAAGTCCCGAGGCCATGCCACTAATTAACTACAGTGAGCTCCAAAGGGCCGCAGCGCCACAAGGGCTAAAGATCTCCTCTGTATTTCACATCCCACTGACAGGAGCCCGCCACCCTCCAGTCCGCAGACGCACATGACTGTTAATCACACGTGCTCAGAACAGCTTTGATCACCAGAAAGTGAATGTTGGGACAACAAGAAAACAGCATTTTGCTCAAAAAGCCTGCCAGATTTTTATTGATTTTCTTCTTCCCATAAATCTGTAGTTGGTAACTTTTATAAAAATAACTTGGTCATATTTGCTGAAACTCTCACTATGGATAATATGTGAAAAAAAAAAAACTTCTTCCATTAAAAGCACTACTCGGAAGAAGAGGAAGAAGTTGTGAACGTAAACAACCAGAGCTGCAGAGTTTCTAACACAACATGTCACTGCTTGTGACCTGCAGTCAAAACTGTCAAACTGGGCAAAACTGGGCAGCACTGTTTAAATATGAATCAGTGTTCTGTTACTGCATTGTCGATTTCTCACCTCAAATGTTTTCAGAAACATATTTTAGTGTACTGTTTAGCTGTCAAATGAGAATGCTTGAAATACTGTTTTATCTGGACTTAAAAGCTAAAAACATGTTACAAAAGTGAAAATGAAGTTATGTTTTCACACTGAACATTAAAGGGTTACTCCAGTGATTTTTGCGCTTCCATATAGTTGAGGGATAGACAGATTACAGATCAAAATGAGAACGTCTGAAGCCGACATATCCTGACTCTTCGTCTCTATAGTATGGGTCAAATGCAAAAAACGTCTGGCTCCTACATGTCCCACAATGCAACTTGATAGCATCTTATCATTAGACCCACCCTGGACAGTAAAAGACCAGACAAGATCTTGTTGTGACACCACCAGACAAACACACTGAGGTGGATTTGATGGTCACCATCTTACAGTAACATCTGTGCTAGTGTATCATATTGTTGGTAATGACAGTGACAGTGGGTCAGAAGGTGAAGCTATTGACGTGCAGGTTTGAATCTTGTGTGTTTGACCAATCAGATCCTGTATTGGACATTACTGAGCAAAAAGTTGCACAAACCAAACATGCATGTTTCTGTACCCGTTTGTTTAACCGAGCCACTCTGCGTTTCAGGGAGAGCAAACGTTTCTCGTCGTGCCTCCGTCTCCCTCTCCCTGTGAAGTTGTATGATGTGAGAGGAGCAGTCAGGTTTGGGTGGATCCTGCTGCGACCGAGGTGCCTTTGATAGCAGAGGATGTGAAGGCTGACATTTGCACGGGCAGGGGGAGACGAAGGGGGGGATCAGGGAGAGAGGTGGGAGGCAAAGAGTGAGGAGGGCGCTGAGAGAATAGCAGGAGTGTTTTGTTCTACACCTGTTTGTTTGAAAGACGAGAGTACGTGGGCAAAAAAGACGAGACAGTCACAGAGGAGGGCGTGCAAACAGCGTAGACAAAACACAGGCACAAACAAAATGCTCTGATCCACACACTGACTATCATTCAGAGTAATTACAGCCCCCCATTATGTGTTGTGACAATTTGTGGTGTGGCTGTGAGGGGGATGAACACAATAAACAACTTGATATAAACAGCTTCAAAACAATAACTCTCCTTAGCCTTTGGGAGCATTTTAGCATCCTTCAGCTCGTTGTTTTGTTTTTATGACCTGCAGTTTTACTGTTTTAGTTGACTCTCACAGCTCTCACCAATCCTATTTCTAGAAGCAGGCAGCAGTTTTCAGCAGAGAAGCTCTGATTAAGCCATTATGCTCAATGGTTAGATATGTATGTGGACATACGTACTTTATGTTCATTTTTTTCATATTGGTGCAACTTTTCTGAAAGCTTACGGATACACACAAAATGGAGCCGTACTAACAGAGATCTCTAGGGCAGTGTGGTGTAGTAGCGTAGTTCAAGCGAAACACAACCAAAGGACACGACGAAGACATATTAAAAAATGGCAGAACAGAATGAATCAGTAATACAGTGAAAAGAATTCTCCATCTACATGCCTTGATGTATGTAATGGCTGCATTCCTCTGTTAAAAGGTACATCATTACGACCTCCTCTACCATCACCTTGTTGTCAAAATTTTGACTCTGCCCTCTAGTACAGTACAGGCCAAAAGTTTGGACACACCTTCTCATTCAATGCGTTTTCTTTATTTTCATGACTATTTACATTGTAGATTCTCACTGAAGGCATCAAAACTATGAATGAACACATGTGGAGTTATGTACTTAACAAAAAAAGGTGAAATAACTGAAAACATGTTTTATATTCTAGTTTCTTCAAAATAGCCACCCTTTGCTCTGATTACTGCTTTGCACACTCTTGGCATTCTCTCCATGAGCTTCAAGAGGTAGTCACCTGAAATGGTTTTCCAACAGTCTTGAAGGAGTTCCCAGAGGTGTTTAGCACTTGTTGGCCCCTTTGCCTTCACTCTGCGGTCCAGCTCACCCCAAACCATCTCGATTGGGTTCAGGTCCGGTGACTGTGGAGGCCAGGTCATCTGCTGCAGCACTCCATCACTCTCCTTCTTGGTCAAATAGCCCTTACACAGCCTGGAGGTGTGTTTGGGGTCATTGTCCTGTTGAAAAATAAATGATCGTCCAACTAAACGCAAACCGGATGGGATGGCATGTCGCTGCAGGATGCTGTGGTAGCCATGCTGGTTCAGTGTGCCTTCAATTTTGAATAAATCCCCAACAGTGTCACCAGCAAAACACCCCCACACCATCACACCTCCTCCTCCATGCTTCACAGTGGGAACCAGGCATGTGGAATCCATCCGTTCACCTTTTCTGCGTCTCACAAAGACACAGCGGTTGGAACCAAAGATCTCAAATTTGGACTCATCAGACCAAAGCACAGATTTCCACTGGTCTAATGTCCATTCCTTGTGTTTCTTGGCCCAAACAAATCTCTTCTGCTTGTTGCCTCTCCTTAGCAGTGGTTTCCTAGCAGCTATTTGACCATGAAGGCCTGATTCGCGCAGTCTCCTCTTAACAGTTGTTCTAGAGATGGGTCTGCTGCTAGAACTCTGTGTGGCATTCATCTGGTCTCTGATCTGAGCTGCTGTTAACTTGCCATTTCTGAGGCTGGTGACTCGGATGAACTTATCCTCAGAAGCAGAGGTGACTCTTGGTCTTCCTTTCCTGGGTCGGTCCTCATGTGTGCCAGTTTCGTTGTAGCGCTTGATGGTTTTTGCGACTCCACTTCGGGACACATTTAAAGTTTTTGCCATTTTCCGGACTGACTGACCTTCATTTCTTAAAGTAATGATGGCCACTCGTTTTTCTTTAGTTAGCTGATTGGTTCTTGCCATAATATGAATTTTAACAGTTGTCCAATAGGGCTGTCGGCTGTGTATTAACCTGACTTCTGCACAACACAACTGATGGTCCCAACCCCATTGATAAAGCAAGAAATTCCACTAATTAACCCTGATAAGGCACACCTGTGAAGTGGAAACCATTTCAGGTGACTACCTCTTGAAGCTCATGGAGAGAATGCCAAGAGTGTGCAAAGCAGTAATCAGAGCAAAGGGTGGCTATTTTGAAGAAACTAGAATATAAAACATGTTTTCAGTTATTTCACCTTTTTTGTTAAGTACATAACTCCACATGTGTTCATTCATAGTTTTGATGCCTTCAGTGAGAATCTACAATGTAAATAGTCATGAAAATAAAGAAAACACATTGAATGAGAAGGTGTGTCCAAACATTTGGCCTGTACTGTACCTCTTGGCTGTATTTATGCCATCGTAAAGGATGCATTGAAGAATGAGGGCAGTGACTGTCACACCATTTAAAATGAATGCATCTATTTTCAAAGGGCCAGATATGTCTCTCAGTGGTGGTGAAGACCAAATACAGAGCCAAAAGGAGAGAAAATATTGGACTTACATTTGCCAGGTGGCCAGAAACAAGACTGAAACAAACGTTTATGTTGCTAGGTGTCTGCTGGATGCGTAAATAGGCAACTGCTCACTAACACTTGCTATATTAACTTTATGCAGTCATAAATGTTGTGTTTAGAGCTTGTTGCACTGCCCCCATGTGGCTAAAAACAGTTAATGCAGGCTTAACTTTAAAAACTTTGGAGGCACTAGTTACTTAAAATTGCACATGGGACGATAAGAAAGTTTCATGTCACAACTGTACTGGAGAAAATAATTGATATTCATAGTATTATCCCAATGATCATCAACATATGCCCAAAACTCTTAAAATGGCACTCAAACATACTGGAATCACTTAACCTTACATTTTGTTAAGAAAAAAACATTTTTAATTCCATCACAGATGGGACACACATCTTTTTAAGTCAACATCCTTTTCAGTGGAAAAAAAAATGTCAGGCTTGTCAGCTATTTAAAATGGCATCATATCTTTCTATAAGAAATATGCCAATGCGTCCATCCACTTAAATTTGCTTATCCTGGGCTGGGTCGCGGGGGCAGCAGGCCAAGGAAAGCACCTCAGACATCCCTCTCTCCAGCAACACTTTCCAGCTCCTCCTGGGGGACCCCAAGGCGTTCCTAGGCCAGATGAGATATGCAATCTCTCCAGCGTATTCTGGGTCTACCCTGGGGCCTCCTACCAGTGGGACATACCCGGAACACCTCTTACGGAAGGCACCCAGGAGGCATCCTGATCAGATGGTCGAACCATTGACCCCTTTCGATGCAAAGGAGCGGCAGCTCTCCTCTGAGCTCCCTCCAGATGTCTGAGCTCCTTACCCTATCTCTAAGGCTGAGCCCAGCCACGCCATGGAGGAAACTAATTTCAGCCACTTGTATTCACTCGGGGGCGGCACGGTGGTGTGGTGGTTAGCACTCTCGCCTCACAGCAAGAAGGTTGCCAGTTCGATCCCGGGTGCGGGAGCCCTTCTGTGCGGAGTTTGCATGTTCTCCCCGTGTCAGCGTGGGTTCTCTCCGGGCACTCCGGCTTCCTCCCACAGTCCAAAGACATGCAGATTGGGGATTAATTGGTGATTCTAAATTGTCCGTAGGTGTGAATGTGAGCGTGAGTGGTTGTCTGTCTCTATGTGTCAGCCCTGCGATAGTCTGGCGACGTGTCCAGGGTGTACCCTGCCTCTCGACCGATGTCAGCTGGGATAGGCTCCAGCCCCCCCGCGACCCTCAAGAGGATGAAGCGGTTAGAAGATGAATGAATGAATGAATGTATTCAGTCCACACAAGTCATATTATAACAATAAAACAACAAAATGATGTGTTTACAGCTTGTTGCATTATCACTAAGTAGCCAAAAATCAGTTAATGCAGGCTTAACTTAATTCAACTTAAAGCTGTCCTTGGAGGCATTGCTCACTTCAAATATTTAACATAAAAACTAGACTTGGTAAAGTTCATACAGTGCTGCTGTCTTTTTGTCATGTTGGAAAAATAAAAAGCACACTATATTTTATTGCTACTACCTATTGTTGTGATTCTATGTTCATATGTTCTATGTTCATGTATTAAACTCAAAAAGAGAAAACTTTCCAAAATATCTCACACTCTGCTCGTTTGACGCATAAAGGTCAAAGCACCAAGAGTTTCTTCATGTAAGTGTGCTGGTTTGTTGCTCTGTTGCCAAATGAAAGATATTAAGTGATGGAAATACAGCATTAAAAGTTAAAAAAATATTTTTGTGTTTGTGATCTACATTTTGTATTTATAATCAAACTCAATATGAAACAACTGGATTTTATTTTGATCAACTTGACATATTGACCTGGGTGGATCACACTGGCCTCTGGGAGGGTCAGCTACACTCATAGATGACTGATCATTATGTAAGTGAGGTCTTTTAACATAACCTTGGGACAGCTAAACTCTGTTAGGGAGCGTTATGCAATAGACCCATGTTGGCCTGGTTAAGCGGGGGTTTGTCTGGATCTCCACAGAGAGGGAGAGTGTAGAAACACAGAGAAAAATGTTGGTTTACCTGTTAATTAAATGTGTAATATTGGAGTTCTGGTGAAGCTGCAGAGGAGGCTTGTGTATGAAAAATACATGTTGACTATGAACAATGACGCATGAATGTCGAATTCAGCACAGTCGCCCTCTGTGTCAATTTCATTCTAGATCAGTGGATTTTCATTAGCGTACAAGAGGTGTCAGACAGTTTGACACGTAGCGTTGGCCCATTTTAGCTAAGCAGTGTCAAAATACGGATATTAGATGAGAGGTTTGATCAGAAACTTACACAACATAAAAAAATTAATAAGAAGAATTATATGTGTGTTTATCTGCTGGTCAGTTCATCACAATAAATAGGTTTAGTAGTTCATGTTTCTGTGTCTGTGTCATTGATCTGACACGAGATCAGCCCATAATACTCAATGGACGTGATGAGAGCACAACATGAAAGTAGGTTCATCACAATGGAAGCATCAATTAATTGACCGCTTCAGCCCAAACAGCCCTGAGCTCTCAGTTTAATTGGAGGGAAGCATTAGTTCAGATGCTTGATAAGAGTGACGGAGCAGATCAGACCGATTGTACTGGGAATCAGTTACATTCATCAGAACAGTGGTGTTTCTGGGACAGTGGGTATAGGAACAGTAGAGAATGTCTTGTATTACTGTAAAGCATGGTTCACAAGGTCATCTGTCAAACTGAGGATCCTGTTGTCTTTGAATTATAAGATGAACACACTCACACACATTCAGTGGTTGTACTGTATATTATCTGAGAGATACTTCATATGATGCAGTCTGAAATCTGGAAGAACTATTTCATGCTGACGGATTGTTCTTGTTTTGTGTGTTTGTGTTATCGTAGTAGCAAAGATTTAATATTCTCGTCAGTGGGACTAACAGGGTTATAACTAGGCTTGAATTATAGATTTAAACTGTAACCGACCCCGCTAGCTGGAGAATGAAAGAATAAGCAACTAATCTAAAGTTAAGGAAAAAAAAAATTTGAAATTGGCAACAATATTAGACTGTCTGATGTCCATAAGGGAGGTTCTTCCAGAAGACAAGGCCCAGGCAGCTGTCTTCTTCTTAACTTTGGAGACAGACAGGAGCCCTGTATTCTGAGAGCGGAGGCCCCTGGTTGGATATAAGGTTAAAGGACATTAGACCAGTAGGAAGTGGCATGGCCATGTACAGTTTTGTAAATCATTAAAGGCATCTTAAAGTCTGATCTGATGTGGGTCGGGAACCAAGGGAGGGAAGCTGATGGGATATATGGTCAGATTTTCTAGTCAGGATTCTAGCTTTACTTATCCTTTATTTAGCCAGGAGGGTTCCTCCGTGCTACAAGATCTCTTCTTCCTGGGAGTCCTGGTCAAGATGGCGGCACAATCAGCTCTCAGTAAAATAAATAAATAAACGTCACATATAAAAAGACATTCAATACATTAAAGCAACAGAAGGGAAAAACAATAAGAGAGAAGCGATATACAGGCCATACCAGTGACGTCCATACACAATCCACCAAGGTTAAGGACTACATTAAGCAGCGACATGTGTCCTTCAAGGCAGTTTTTAAAGGACCTTCAAGTGTTCATAAAGGGAGTGTTTCTAAGGTGACAACATTTTGGAGCTCATTCCATACCTGGGGTACATAAGAAGAGAAAATTATTACTTTAACAGTCCTTCATTCAGCTTTGATCAAACCAATTTATTGCCTCAGTTTAATGTATGATGAGGTACTATTACAGGCATTACAGAGGTTCCCAACTGATGGCTTCTGGTCCAAAAGTGGGTCCCAGGTCCGTTCTGAATGGGCCACAAGTGACTTCATTTTGAAGTACAATGAAATTCCAGCACAGAGCTTTTACTTTTAAGTGCTGTTTCGTGCTGTGGAGTGAGTGACTAATGGACAGCTACATGACAGAAACAGCAAACTAGTTCAACGACATGGCCAAAGGAAGTATGACACTGAATAAACTGAACTGCATGGACCTTAAACAAATGACTAAGGAGAAATCTGGACCCCATGGCTGGATCAGTTAGGAATCACTGGTTTAGATGAACTGGCTAAACTGCTGGTTAGTTTCCAGTCTAACTGATGGTGGTGGCCCGTCTTACTTCATTTGTCGTAATGATGCAAGTAATTTGCTGAATGCAATAATGTAACTGATAGAACTGATGGGCAAAATGGAGTGTCCCAGTGGCCAATGGTGCAATGTTGCATGACAAATTGTGTGGCCAGTTTATGCCTGGCCAGGGACCTTTGACACAGGTCACACCCCTCTCTGACCCACTTGTTTCCTGTCTGCCTATTTATTGTCAACTGTCAAAGGCAAAAGTGCCAAAAAATAAGAGATAAGAAAGAAGGAAATCAAAGCAATGAAAATAAAACTAAATTATTTTACTAAATTAATTGAAATTATCCAAGTGAACATATTTCACAGAAAGAGATATTTGATTCCTGATATGTGTAGCTTTTGATGGACATCATACAAAAGTTCCCTAGTCAGGAACCTCTCAGTTCATTTTCTTTTTCCAAGGGGGCTTTATCAACACGTGACAGAGCGTTGAGTGACCAGTGACCAGGTCCATCCAGTGTAGACAGCCAATCACAGCACAATAGGGCAGGACTTGGCAGCAATGGAAAAATGTAAACAGACTACAGCGTGCAGACAGAGATGAACTGGTATATTATTTAGCCAAATTCCATCCAAAGTACAGCCAACACATCTTTCTTCTCAAGAAAAGCTTTAAGCGCAGTTGATTGACGTTCTTGTCGCGAAAATATACTTGCGGGTTTGTTCAATACTGACACAATTGTGACCTCAACAGAAAGTTCCACGTCATCTGCAACCTTCTTAGTTGTTTACGGAAATACCACAACGGCACTTCTCTTTACGGTCATCATCTTAAATACGCCCCATATTGGATTAACGGTGAGTGAGGTGGGACCAGGAGCATCTGCCAGAGCAAATTAAACATGAGCTCACAGATGAATGTGGTTCCCAGGCAAAAAGTTCCTCAACTCATCTGTTCAAAATGGTCGCTGCATGAATACGATCCAAAGCTATGATGATGGATAGAATAAGACAGAGGCAGTGTAACAGTGATTGTTTCAGGATTAGTGGAGGAAAGATGGCTCTTAGTTAGACATAGTTCTGGGTGGAACTGGACTGGCGGCCTGGGATCGATGAGGGGTAATTAGTATTGTTACCATGCGGCCGATATAATGACATTCAACCCCAACATCCCTGAGAGACTCTGGATTAAGTGAGAAAAGTGGAGAAAGCAGAGAGGAGCTTGAGATGTAGACGAGACGAGGGGAAGGAGATACAGATGTAGATATAAATAAAAACAAGGAGCAGCAGCGAAAGGGAGTGAGGGAGCGAGGGAGCGAGGGAGAAGACAAGAGTGGAGCCAGAAGAAAAGGGAGAGCCAGTGGAGACCCCAGAGAGGAGGAGAGAGGAGCTGCAGCATTGTGGTGTGTGTTGTTCAGTGTGATTAACTCCAGAGAAAGAAGCCTGCTGGAGGACTTACCGAAATAGCTGCTCCCTATTAAAATCAACTACTGCGACTGCCACTCACCTGGCTGCTGCTTAGCATTGCAAATGTACACGACAAGACGGTACATCACAGCACCTATAGGAAGCCTGACGTGCAGTCAGGAAGAGTTTGTCCTTGTTCCAGTGAGGTGGTGGACACAAAGGGGAACATGTCTTTGATTTAAAGCCGGTATATGTAGAATTTTAACAGTGCTCTTTCACGAGATTTATCTTCAGTCATTAGTGTCTCTGCTGAGGAAAAAAAAACATTTCTGCTCAGCCTCTATTGTTGCGTTTTACATTGTGAATCAGATTTGGGGGAAAGTCTGAGGGATTACTTTAGGCAGTTCTTCCAGATTTGGTTTGTAATGATGGAGGCAGGAGGCTGATGAAAAATTTATTGAATAGAAAGTAAAGACACATTTTATTAATGATCATCTGAGTATAAAGAAACAGCATAGTTTGAGGGAATGTGGTCGTAAAGGCCAGATCTGTTGTTTTATGAAGATGTAAAACAACAGATGTATCTCCCCTCAGTCTCTCTGACTGAACCAGCAAATCAATGCAGCAAAAGTTCTATTACTTCTCTATTAGTAATGCTGCTCACACCAAATTCCTATCCTACCTATGTTAAGGCTTGGACACTCTTTCCGCACTGAACTTCGGTCATGCAGATGTGCATGTGCTTCTATTTGTAGTACAACTGACAGTCATCGCCACCCCAGGCAGTAAATAGAGGGCTGGGAGGTGAGCTTACCATCGTTCTTTTGCCAACATTGGGTAAAAGTGAAACTAAGAACATGCTGTTGGGTCTGAAGTGAATGTTTGTCAAATATCCAACTTACTTCACCGTGGTGAGGCCGCTGAATTGACAGCAGCATTTTGGACTGGACTGCAGTTTGGAACCAAAGATTGGAGCAGATGCAGGTGCTCCAACTACACTGCGTCAGAAACATTACAGCATTCAGCAGTCCAATTAGGGGTGGTCCACCAAGAGAAACCAGCGCAGAGAAGCGACCAGCGGCCACAGCACTATGGCACATCATAACTATCGAGTTGAGAGCTCTGCCCAATCAAGTGAGTACCCCCCAACTCGACTAGGGTGTAAGCAGGTGCTGTGGATGAGTGACTGCCAGCTGACTGTTACAGAAGGTTGCTTATGAACGTGTGGACAATTTTTTATTTATATTGCATCTTTTTTTTTTTTTGTTTTACTTGACCATCACTCCTTGGTTATTTTAGTGTTGCCCTCCACCTGATTTTAAAATCGACTTTGTATACTCTACACCCTCTTACTTACACCTACAGTCCGCATGGTTACAAAAAAAAGCATCTGGTGGATGTCTGCACAGGGGTCCATGCAGACCCTCGCAAATATGGGTGGATGGCGACATCTACGTCATATGGACCAAAGCAGACCCTCACAGACATGTGGACACAGTATGAATTAGCCCTCATGTAACTTAAAAATAGTAGCATCAGACCAGTTTTTTTTTCCAGCAGCTGTCCAGAAGTGCGTGATTTTAATTTTACGCTGTTGGAAGATATTTAGCACGTCCGCTGACAGGAGTAAGGCTTCAGACACATATTTCTACACAGCTGTAGATGTTTACATTTTTCACATTTTATAAAATGCCTCACAGCAAGATGGTTCAGGGTTTGACCTTGCCAGCCAGCTGAGCTTTACATGTTCTCCTCATGTCAGCATGGATTTTCACTGGATTCCTTGCTTCCCCCTCACAGTCCAAAGACATGCAGGTTAGGTTAATTGCCCATAGGTGTGGATGTGTGCATGAATGGTTGTCTGTATTTATGTTTAAGCCCTGTGATAGTCTGGTGACCTGTACAGGGTGTACCTAGCCACCCAGTGTCAGCTGGGGTAAGCTCCAGTCCCCCCACAAATAGATGGAAATGCTTCCCATCCCCCATTTGCTGTCACAGTCACTCCTGCATGTGGGGGACATCGAGTGTTTCAATCAATATTGTGATTCTAACGTTGCTTGTAAAAACAACTGAGCACAGATATAAGTCACCTACATAGAAACTGTAACAGAATAATTCAAGAGTTGTTTTTTTTTTAATAATAACATCAAAACAAAAAATTGTTACAATTGTCCCAGTCTCCCCTAATCAATCCTGTGTTACCAATGGCAGAGACACAGCAAATCAAATCCTGGAGAAATGCAGATGAGAAAGAGCTGATATACACAAAGATGTCGGTTATGTGGGCACAATACAGAACAAAAAAAAGCTAAATGTATAAATGTAATGAGTGTGTTGAGGCAGCAGCAAGTGAGAAGAGAGAAACAGTATGTCTGCATTCGAGACAGTTGGATAACAATTGGATACAAAATAGGATGACAAGATGATTTTTTCCTTAGCAACTACCATGGTTTTCCCAAATGACGTACAGATTTTAGGCTTTCTGTGACCTGAAGTGGCTTAAAAAATAGTGCATATGGCTGCCAAAATTGGGAAAAAAATCTCTGCAACCCCTATAGATTTGGTCCTGAATGTTAACAGCGTCTGGCTCCGCCCCTGTCAGGCACCGACGTTTAGGTTAGAAAGGACAGGCTGTAATCCTTCCTTCTGTTCGTATTGGCTGTGAAGAAATCCCCTCATTACATGATTCCAATATAAGAGATAGGGGACAAAATCCACAGTTCTGTGTAAAAATGAAATGTTGCCTTCAGCCGCAGCTCATACAAGGCTTTGACAGTCGGAGTTACACAAATCAAGGGAATATCTTTTAATGTTACTATCTTTTTAGTGCAAAAGTCCCTCTTTCTGTCTCCCCTGACAGTTTCCTCGCTGAGCCGTAGTGGGGGGATTGTAACACATGTAGGGAATTTCTCACTGAGAAAAATATGCTTTTGAAGATACCCATTTTATTTTAACTAACTCGGCCTGCTGAGGCCTCATAGTGACTCTGGCTGAACTTCCGAAAGCATTTGGATTTTGAACTTTGGATTTTGCCCCCATCTATTACACTGTTATGAAGGTAGCTCCTCACAGCCAGTACACACAGGGGGAATAATCAATGCATTACACATCAAGGTTTGTTTACAGGTCTTGGGGAGTACTACTGCTGCATGTGTGAAAAAAGCTGAATAAAAACTTTTGTGGCTTGAGAGGGAGCTGTGTGGAGCTGAAGAGTACACGTTTGACCTCCGTAGCCTCTTCTCTGCTTTGAAGTTAGCTGCTGACCACATTGAGAATGCCCAGCTACAACTGAATCTAACATGAAATTTCTACTGCTGAACATTTGACTGTTCGTATCATTCAAACACATTCCCCCTTAAGGAAAAGTTCTGTATCGCATGACTACTGCAGTAAAAAAAAAAAAGAAGAAGAAGAAAAAAAGTAATGCTTCCAAACAAGTCCTCAAAATCACGCAACCACATTGGCTATTTTTTTCCTACACTTTAATATGACCCAAAGGAGCGATTCCTAACATTGTTAGGTAAGTTAGGTTTAGTTAAGTAAAGTAACATTGGTTGGGTTCAGGAAAGGAATCATAGTTGGTCATCACATGACATATATTACATAAGGTTACGTGCTTAACATAAAGTTAGGCTAGGTTTAGGAAAAGAAACATGGTGAGAACGCAGCTTAAAATAACTCAGAGTTCACATGGTTTCACACAGGACACAAGCAGTGGTCTACTGAATGAAAGTCCTACACTTGTTTGACATATGTTACCATATTCCATACGGGACGGAAGTTAAATACATTAAGTAAGTTAAACTATGTACATAAGTTAAAATAACTCAATGTTGTTATGGCATTTCGGTTTAGGGAAGTAAAATAACATAGGCTAGACTCGGGAAAGGAATCACGATCGGGCAGCATCAAGATATGTGTATTAAGCAAAGTTACGTACTTAACATAGAGTTACGTAGGTTATGTTTAGGTAAAAAATCATGGTTGGGTATTGTCATGTCATGTACTTAATATGAATTTACGTAGGTTAGGTTTAGAAAAAAAAGATGGTGACGACATACCTTCAAATAACTCAGAAGCACATGGTTTCACATGGGACACAAACAGTGGTCCACTGGGTGAAAGTCCTACGCTTGTTTGACATATGTTACCATGTAACGTATGTAAAGTTACGTAGGTTATGTTTAGGTAAAACATGGAATGTGGAAATTGTATGTTTGTATTGTCTCTGTGCTGTCCACTGTTCATCTGTGTTTTAGGTTTCTCCTTTGTATTTTAGATTGCGGTCTGTGTCTATTGTGAAATATATGTTGGGACTACAGATGGAAATTAGCAGTTATAGCTAAATCTGGTGCAACCATCTCCTCATTTCTTGTAAATGATTAATGCTATTGCACACTGTCCCTTGATAAATTAAATAAACTAAACTAAACTAAAATGTGACATAAGATAAATATGTAAATTAAGTTAAATTACGTACTTTAGTTAAAATAACTCAAAGTTGCTATGTCAGTTAGGTTTAGGAAGGTAAAGTAACATAGGTTAGGTTCTGGAAAGAATCATGGTGGGCAACATCACATTACATACATTACACAAGGTTACATACATACCGAAAAAGTTACGTTGGTTATGTTTAGGAATCATAGGGACGACGTACCGTTTGAATAATTCAAAGTTCACTTGGTGTCACACGGGACACAAACAGTGGTCTCCTGGGTGAAAGTCCTGTGTTTGTTTGACCTATCCATCCACCCCGACCTTCTCCCTGTACTGACTTTGTCACTCTTAATACATTACCATACTTCCTCTTTTGTTCCTGCCATAATTACCATGGCCACTACAGGCCGCTGCCTAACAGTAAATGTAAATACGGGTAATAAACTTGTCCAAATGACCTATGGTGTTGTGTTTTTCTTCCAAAATAAGGCCAGGAGAGAAATCTAATCACTTACAATTACCTGCTTTCTTGGGTGCATGTAAACTTACTGCATTAAATACTGATAATGTCATGCTCACACACAACACACACACATACGGCGTGAGAACGTTTCTGCACAGGTTATGTTTTCAGAGTTTTAAACAGAAGCTGCAAATCTCTGGAGTTTCTGAAGGCTTTAAGGTTCCTGCTTCTTCACTTTTTCACTCCTCATTACAATGTGCTCCGTCACAGATATCAAAGCTTTGCACTCATCCGCTAAGCCATGCCTCATTCTTCTGTTATATTTTCTCTCATGCACAGAATTTCAACGTCCTCCCACGAGTGGCATTCAGTCGCTGCTGTGTGTTTGTGTTCCTTTTTACCTCTATCGTTGTGAGGACGAGATTTAATTTAAGACTGTCCGATGGGTGCACATGGTGTAGATGAGCCCCCCCCCCGATGTTCCCATTAAATTTTCCCTTTAACATTTTACACTCTGAATAACATTGTCACATGTAAATTATGCATGTGTTTTCTTCTAATCTTGATTTTTATATGACCTCACCATCACATCAAACTTCTCTGACCGTCTAACACACACTGGCCTTTCTGTGCTGCCTGATGACGAAACGTTTTTCTGCTCTGACAAAGACAAGCCCTGTGATTGGCTGATGTGATGAGGAGCGTTGACACCGTGACCTTTCACAGCTACAGGTCAGAAAAGTCTCTGGCTGAGTAGAAATCAATGGCTTGACTTCATCAATGGATTTTATGTCTCATGTTGTAAGGTTGACTTGTTCAACTTATTTCCCCTCTGACATTCAAGATTAAACTTTTGTTGATCCACGTGGGGAAACTCTGCGGCTTGAGCAGCGTCTAATTTATTCATCTCTGTCTTACACACACACGCACACACACACACACACACACACATACACACACACACTAGAGACCTCCAGCTCAATTACATCACTGAATATGCACACTATGTATGGTGCGATGTGTGTGTTTGTTAACAATGTATTTCCTGCAGAACTGTAAAGCATCTGTAATGCAGTTAACACCCAGCTTTCACAATAGCTCCATACACATCTAGCACCTGCAGACGAGTCCTCCCAGCCCATTAAAATGTATTTTTATGACTTTTCTTTACTTTTTTCTCTTGTGCATGTGCTTCTAAAATTAATCAGATGAACAGAATCTGAGGGAAATCACTGACTGACTGCAAGTAGACATAGCTTTGTTTTCTTTGACTAAAAAGTAACGATAGCTGTGATATACTGGAAATACTATATATCATACACCGCATCGGATCCATAATGTTACGTTTTTCATGGTTCAGAGAGTGGAGCTGCTGCCAAGATGAGTTAATTAAGCTTTGTTACATAAAACAAGATCAGGAAGAAGCATGGCTCATTAACATTACCGTCACCACATTCACTTCATAATCTTGTTAGACTTTACTGTCGTCTTCCAAAATGTGACTTAGTGAAGTAAATCAGCCAGCCAGTGTGTTTGGCCAGCAGCCTGCACTCAGTGAGCCCTCTGAATTTTTGGGTTATTTCCATCATTGCTGAATCTTTTCTAGAGAGAACTATGATGCATAGTAGAATATATTATTTTAACACCAGTAGATCAGGATTTGTTTCAACATTTGTGGGGGATACATAATAAGCAGGGAGACTGGGAGTCCCAGGAAATTTTGAGCATTAAAAAACTTTGTTTTTCTGCATTCTAGTGAATTTTAAGGCACCAATGTACCAATAACACAAATGTCATGGTACTTCCTGCTTTAACCATGCATAGTTGCTTTACCTTATTTCTGTTTTACGGCAGATTGCAATCATCTACTTTATTGGAGGAACTGTTGTATCTATGAGTTGTGTTCTAGCAGTTTCTTTCATGTTTTTATAAGGGGGGACCAATGAGCATGTTTTAAATATTGAGGGGGAAGTGTCCCCTGCATCCCCTTCATAATCTATGTCTACATGCGACCTGGCTGTAACGTCGGGTGGTCAGTCCTTTGGTCCAGTACTGTGGTCCACACTAAAATATCTCAACAAGTATTGGATGGAATGCCATGAAAGGTTTTACATTTGTGTCTCGCGTTAGCATGGTAATGTTTGCGGTGAACTCAAAGCTTGTCTTGTTAACATGAAATACATGGTTGTCGGTTAAAATTTAAATAAGTCCGTAAAAGTATGCATTCACAGTAGCAAAAACATTGAAATATGTGGTATGGGCGTGGTGTGATGTAAGATACAATGTAAGGCAGAGTCCTGCACTGGTTGGATTTTCAAGACCTGCTCCCAAACTGGCACCATGATGTGCAATAATGCAACCATCCTGCCACCCACGCATACAACCAATTCTGACCAGTTCCACAACCCAACCTGACCCACCAAGGCAAGATCTGCTGACTGACCCGAAACCACAAATCGTATAACCATGTGCTTTTCAAAAAATTCAGTTCAGCAACACATTTAAAGTGATAATTTTCTCAAACATTAAATTAATATTATTCTCCTTTTATTTTAATATGTTTATTCATCCAACTGCCCCTCGATCTGACCCGCATGTTCTATTTTTTCACCCAGAAAATACCACCTGGGAACCACCCTTATTAATTGCAGGTCACACACCAGGTGCCCAACCTGATGCAGGACTCTGATGTAAAGCTTTTAATTTGAATTGTGCAAGAAATGCCCAAAAATGCACTTATCATTCAAAGTCAATGATATGGGGTGATGTTATGCACATCCATTGTGTTATATTTAAATTTATGGTGATAAAAGGAACTGATATGTAGATTTATGATGATATGGTAGGTTTATGTCTGGTGTTGTGTGCTGGTCATTGTGACTGTGGCCTTGTAGGACATTATTATATTCAGTCCTTGTTCAAAGTGGCAAGATATTACCTGCTGAAATTAATTTTCTACTTACATTTGGCAGGTCTTGTTTTCATATTCTTTTTATGATACTCATAAGACTATGGTTACATCATTAAAAGTTTTGGCTAATGTATTAAAATGGCAAAAAAAATGCATGTAGCACCTGTTAAGTCACAGTGCACATACAGTAAATGGCTACTCAGGAAGTCGTGAGTGTCTTCTATGGTGTCGCCTATATTTTTGGCAGAAACACGCTACAGCTGTGAGGGAGGAGAGAGAAACAGGGCGGGAAGCCACAAAGACTGTGGGGAAATGAGATTCATTACAATTCTCCCTAGAAACGATGCCTGTAATGAACGAGGCAGCGTCAGGGCTGATTTGTATCTGTTGAGGAGAGTCGGGGCCGGGGGCCGAGGCCCTTCAAATTGCTAATCAAAGCTGGCCGTGAAGACTGACAGCTATTCTCACTGGGTGTCTGCACAGCGCTCATTCACTTCTATAAGTCGCTGTGTGTGGAGTTGTAATAGGCCCAAATGAAGCTGGATATTTGCATCCTTTGATTTGGTAAAGGTCACTGCTGACAGGGAGGTCCAGGGGGGACTGAGCAGACGCACACACACACACACACACACGCACACACAGTGTCCTGATTGAAGACAATACTGTTACTGTTTGCTTCCCCTGTCTAGTATCTAAATCATCCAACCTGAGACACTTCATTGCTTTTATACTCTTTGTGCCTTTCGGTTTCTAAATAGCATACAATAACAGTGTTTGTGTGCGTCAGGGGATGTTGTGGGTGGCAGTCCTGCTCTATGATTCAGGCCCTCTGGGCTCTGCTGCCCTCTTTGTCTTTGCTTTTCTAATTGGCTGACTGAGTGCAGCCAAACAGGCAGAGGAACATCACTAATCATTCACCTAACCGACTCTAATAACTCTGCTGTCCCTCTCTGTCACTGTGTCTCAGTCGACACCTTTTTCTCTTCTGTCTTTCAAGACGTGCAGGAACGCTATGGTAGCAATGCTGGGAAGCCAGGCTTCTGTGTCACCTAGCTTCTGCATCACTGGAAAAAAAATGTTCCGAAAAATATCAAGACTAATGGAAATCCCGAGAGGCTTTAAAGTAGACTTTGTTGCTCAATTTTGGCTCTACTCATGAATCGCACTTCATGCACTTCAGGTTATGAATTGAGTAGTGCAAGTCGGACTGGTATCAGCTGTTTCATTCATGCTTCATATCCACTGGCTCAATGACCAGCTGTGTGGATGCTAGCCGACAGTTCTCCATGTATTCTTTACATAGCGAGAACCGCAGTACTCAATCGGATTGGGGGTCAACAAACCTCGGTGTCGTGGCTCAAACACTGAAACCATTCTTCTCTAAAAATAAAGATATGAGCTCATCCCAGTCTTTGTAAACAGGATACAGCTTACATGCACCAACCTTTACTTCAATACCAGGGTAAATGCACTCAGCAAAAACAATCAATGTCGCAGTTGTTTTATGGATTGTGTGCAGCTGTTCGCCTTGTTGTGCCTGGTATTAACCAACAAGTGAGAGACATATGAGCCAGTCAGGGATCAATATGGAGTTGGGTTACCCTCAACTTAAAGGTCATTGTGGACCAATGAATGTCTGATGATAGGGTAATAAAACTATATGTGTCATACAATATGCTGATGATGAAGCCAAATAACTGTATAAGTCTACCGCTGCAGTCCTTCAAACGTTTTCACTTATAGTTGCCTCAGTTGGATGTTTGAGCTTCACTGTGCAGAATATTAGTGCAGAGTTTGACATTAGGAAGCTGTTGGAAACTTTCACTTTTTTTCACCATAAATCTTGATTTAAAATGTGTGTATGAGCATGATTTGTAACAACTAAACTAGTTTGGAAGCTAATCCTGTGTGATGTGGAAACTTGAAACCTCCAGTTCACATAAGCACACTTAGAATTGACTTTTTAGTGAAGTAGGAGAAATCTTGTGTTGAGTAGTTAAACAAAATTTGAACAATATTTACATATTCATTGATTCTGGATTTTTAAATGAAATCACAGGAGTAGATAAATGAAGTCACAGGAGTAGATGTGATTTGAATATTTTTTCTAAAAAGGTATTTTAGCAAAATAAATGAGCAGTGTGGAGGATTTAATGGTATCTAGCAATGAGAAGAGCAGACTGCAGCCAGCTCAAACTTCTCCCATGTGCCAAGTGTTAACTCCCTGTTAGGATCCCTCAGTGTTCATTGTTCAGGAGGTTTTTACTGGTAGCCAAATTATCTGCAGAGGTCTCCTCCTCTCCAAAACAAACCAGATTATTAATAACAGTAACAACATCCATCTATCCATTTTCATCTATTTATGCTGGGTTTCCTTTCTTGCAATTTATAAGACTAGCGTGATTTTAACATGAAATCTTGCCTTGTTGGCGAATTTTGTTTTACAATATCCTAATTTTCAGGGATGCCTACAATGACCACCTTTTCGTGCACAATGAGCAAAACATAAAAGCAACGTGCCCCCTCAGCCTCCCTCATTAAAGCAGCAGCCAACACATGACCTTATATGTTCTCTGCTGCTGTTAATGCATGAGGGAACAGACAGCGACAGAGGGAGTTTTAAATTATTCTCCAGGCAAACAAAATGGAGCCGAAGCAAACATTTCCCAACGTCACATCTCATATCAACAAATCAAAGCCCACCACCCGAAGGAGTGCTGTGAAGTCAGCAACATTTACTCTGGTCAAAACATGTGGAGCGCTAAATGTCTTTGACTCTAAACATTGTGTCAGCCCGTCAGATTCTCTGCTGCGCTGTGGTGTGGATATGGAGTCAAGCGGGTTCAGTCCTGCAGCATCGGAAACATCAGACTCACTCATTAGCTTTGTGCTGTGAACTCACAACGTGGGCCGTCAGGGTGAACACAAACACGCACACGTACACACACACACATAGACTGTGTGAGCAGATAAGAGAGGGAGGGTTGACAGCTGACGCCTCAGAATCAAGCCTTTACTGTATGCAAGAGAGATAAGAAAATAAACCCCACACACACACAAACATTCCCATACTGCAGCATCACCACAACACTGCAAGTCATACTGTTTCAACAGAGCTGGAAGAAGTTCTCAGGTAAACTTAAAGGTGCAGTGTGTAGGATTCATGACCACGTATCTGCAGTAATGGTATATAATATTCATAACTATGTTTTCTTTACTTTATAATATCCATAAAGTAAGAGTCATTGTGTTTTCATTAACTTAGAATGAGCCATTTAATATCTACAAATGGAGTGGGTCCTCTTCCCAGGAGTCCACCATGTTGTTTCTACAGTAGCCCAAAACAGCCAAACTAAACACTGGCTCTAGTTTAGGCCAATCACTTTTTTGCATGAGGTACCGTAGTTCTCCTACACGCTTGGCACACAGCACATGGTTGCAATCTGCAACCTTATGCTGCATTCATTTTGTACTCGGAGGTCAGAAGTCGGAAGTGGGAATGACGTCACCTCTGAGTTGACAACAGTTTTTGCATTCTAGTTGACGACAGTGGACAAGTCGGAAAAAAACATGGACGCCCGCAAAAAAGCCTTTGTTCCCCTTGCACTTTCGGAGTATAGACAGCTTCAAAACCATCATGCACTCCAACTGATGAAAGCCGCAGATGAGGCTGACCTAATGTAAAACAAATAAGATAAAATTGCTATAAACAGTACTTTAGCAGAATGTTTGCGCACTATGTATGTGACTGGCAGCCATCTTGAATTCGTGAGTCGGGGTTGATGCAGTTGCTCTGAGTTTACGAGTTGGAAATCCGATCTCAGGGTGCATTTGAGTTTTAACCTCCGACTGGGAAGTGGGAATTTCCGACCTCCGAGTACAAAACGAACACACCATCACTGCTAGATGTCACTAAATCCTACACACTGGACCTTTAAGTAAAAGTAGTAATACTAATAGTGTGGAAATATTCTGTTACGAGTAAAAGTCTGCATTCAAATTTCTACTTAAGTAAAAGAACAGAAGTATCAGCATCAAAAATAAAACTAAAGCAGTTGTATGCGACATTCAAAGCATATCTACAATTCAGAGTCAGAGCCTGGATTGTCATGGAAGCTAACAGCCCAACAGTGCTGGAACATTTTTTTTGTTTATTTTCGGGTTTTTTTATTTTCTATTTCACAGTAATTAGTATCTAGTTCCTAAAATGTTGAGACAGAGGGTACTTGCTGTAGCTCTGGTTGAGAGTAAGGGGCTGTCAGCAAATAGTTTGCTGGGCACAGGGAAACAGAGCTCTGTGTGGGTACATGAGACCCTAAAAAAGAGGGTGGATCACAGGGAGTACCACCAGTTGGTCCAGGAGCTTCACCTCGATGATGGCCATTTTCAGGCAAATTTTAGGATGAACCTGGGGCAGTTTGACAACCTGCTGTGTATCGTCGGGCCATATAGCTCTGGGTTTCAAGCAACTGCTACCACCAGTTTCTCCTCCATTGTTTACCAACTGTAAACTTGTTGTCGTGACCGCCACAGAAGGCCCGCCTCTCATATCATCCGATTGGACAATTGGAAAAAAGATGATGAAAAAAGAGATGACTGGGGGTGCTTTTCCTCTCTGAGTTGAAGTTTTTTCAACCCAAGGAGTTCAGAGTGCTCTGGCAAAAACGCCAGGTGCCTAGAGCGCAGAAACGCAATACAAAAACAGCGAGCAAAAAGCTTATTTAAAAATAAATAAATAAATTACAAAAAGCTGCTTCCAGCTCCAAAACGCTTGATCAGGGCCTAAAAGTGCAGTGAAGAGCAGCAGTGATTAGCTAGCCAGTGGAATACACACACAGGAACTCACATGACACTAACGTGCACAAGCGGCCAGACCTTCTACCACAACAAAAAAACAGAGAAGCTCACATGATGTGACTTCATTCTCTGCTCAGGACGCAATTACTCCACTATATCTTAATATAGCAAATAGTGATTTGCTGCTATATTAATGCTCTGATTGTCATATACAGAACCTTTAAAGTGCCATAAGTAAAAGTATAATAACTCATCCCAGAATTATACATATATGATCATATCAAATCAAAGTTATTTCCAAATTCATGTGTTCATCACTTCATTTTTAAAGCTGGTAAATATGGAACTATGTATATATTGCTGGGTAAGTTGTTAATTTCTTACATGGGATCAACAAGGTTTTATTTTACATTTATAATATTACATCATAATTTCTTTGATGATTATTTTTGGTATTATTTTACCCAAAAGCAAAAAGTACAATACTTGCCTCTGAAATGTAGTGGAGTAGTAAAGATTAAAGCAGCATAAAATAGAAATACTACAGTAATCTTTCAAAATGTACTTCTGTACAGTTCTTGAATAAATGTACATAGATACCTTCCACCGCTGCATTTCATATTAGTTTCTGTATGTGTGTTTGCAGGTGAATGCAGGCACTAGGGGTGGGGGAAATTTCTGATTCTTAGATGCATCACGATTCGGACATGGACGAATCTGAATCGATTCACAAACGTCCAAATTTCGATTATTTAAATCTGTTAATTAGAGTAATACAGAAGGTTCTAAATAATGCGGAACTAAGAAGCGCGGTACGTGTCATCTCCAGGACACTTTGGGATGCGCACCTGGAACAGACACGCACACAGAGGAAAACAAACATGGCTGACCGCTACCCACCTCGCCGTAAGAGCTGAACAGCTTCTTCTAATTTAAAAGCAGATGTGGAAATACTTCGGCTTCTACAACATTGACGGCGGAAGCGAACTGGACAAGAGCCACGTTATATGTAAGCTGTGTCGTGCTAAAATAAAATACTTTGGCAACACAACAAACATGAGAAACCATGTAACTCGATTCCACCTGACGGAGGAGTCAGGGAGACGGCAGGCTGTTGTTGCTGTGGCTACTAGTGGCGCTACCGACCAGAGAACAATCGAGGAAGCAATTAGAAAGCTGCCACCCTCATCGGAAAAGGCGAAGCGAATTACGAAGGCCATCGTGGCATTTATTGCCAAGGATTTGCGTCCTTATTCTGTCATGGAAAATCAGGGATTTCAAGCACTGCTGCATACACTGGAGCCCAGATACACCATCTCATCCCGACACTATTTCACCGACACGGCCATCCCGACACTCTACCATCAAACCAAAACAGAAGTCATGGCCTCACTGTTGAAGGCAGGTAGGAACGCAGTTACATGTGATGCTTGGACGTCTGTCGCCACTGAATCATTTGTTACTCTAACTACGCATTTTATCTTGTGATTTAAGATACTTGTTGTTACCTTTGGTTCCGTACAACAAAGTTGTAACTTTTCAGTTTGCAAGCATTTCCATTTATATGTTTAATAAAATATAATGGAAATGAATTCAACTCTTTCTTATTACAAAGCACTGTTTTTAAAAATTGCAAGCGTTGAATGCTTATTCAGTGAGACAAAAAGAAATGTGTGTTGTGAAAAAGTGCATCAATATACATAAATTAAAGATGCATCAATAATCGTTTTATAATCGAATCGTAGCCCCTGAATCGTAATCGTAATTGAATCGTGAGGTGCCCAAAGATTCCCACCCCTAGCAGGCACACACCGTTGCACAAACATCATATGAAGATGACAAGACACACATACACACAGACACACACACACTCACTGAACCCTCCTCACAAGGTGATTTTAATTTGTAATTACCTTTTCCAGCTCCCTGGAGTATAAAGTCTTTATATTAGAATGTGGTCCATTGAGACCTGAACTAATGAGAGCACACACACACATACACACACACACACACCCTGCACCTTGAGAAAAACACAGACTCCCGTGTGCACTCGTGACCATATAAATGCAGATAAAGCATTGCCTGAATTAACGTATGTAATTGGTATTCATTAAAAGGCACTTGCATGGGCATCAAACAGAGTCTGTCAGAATATCATCATTGGAATTCTGGTTTTACTGAGCAGTGAAATGAGTCCTCTGATGTTTGGTTGCACACAATACTCAGTAATATATTACAATATATTTCTATATAACACAAATAGATCAATAAATGTGGCTTTGGAGACAATGATTTATGTCCGTAAGAAGCTTCTGTGTTTTTACATTTCAACACAGTCCGAGTTCGGGTGGTCAAAGGAGGAAATGGATAGAGTGAAATATCACCTCCAAACTCATTAGGTCAAACAAGTGCAAAGGTTACCAGCTGCATGCCATCAAGGCTGCAGATCATCTCCACTGTGGCCTCATTCGTTCACAGTCATTGTCATTCATAGACCCCCATCATTCAAAACACTTTAAAAACATGTAAATGTATCACCCAGGACAGTCACACAAGCCCTCAGTGTATATACTGAATACATTAATCCACACACACAGGCACGCATGCAGAGCTCCTGTCATGATGCAGTTGCATGACATTATGCGTCTATAAGCAGAGATCGATGGGCTGATGTTTGTGATCCATCGGCTTCCTGTTTGAAGTGTACAGCCAGTCTGTTTGTCCTGGAGGAGCTGACCTTACAATCGCCTGACCCAAAGCCCTGCACCCTGTCAGACCAGCTGAGAGGTACATCTGTCAGGAGACACGAATGGAAGTGTGTGTGTGTAAAGTATGTTACATGCTGGTAACAACACTGATACTGCACCAAATTGGACCTATAGCATGTTGCTGATAAATTCATCAAATCTGACTGTTCAATTTTAGGTTGCTAAGGATTAGCTGCATATACAGGATTCTAGAAATATTAAATAGATATTCATATGACAGCCTGCAGGAACACTGATGAATAGAGAGCAAAATGAGAGAACATCTAAAGGTGCTAATAATTGCTTAATTGTTTTGTGGAATTGAAGCCAAAATGTCTTCCTTAATAAAGGATCGGTATGCAATATTCAGAGTATTAAAATTCCAGTGTGTAGGATTTAGGGAGATATAATGGCAGAAACTAAATATATTATAATCAGTATATTTTCTTTAGTGTATAATCACCTAAAAAAAAAAAGAATCACGTGTTTTTGTGACAATAGAATGAGCTATGGAGATTGCCATGTTGCACTGCCATGTTTCTACAATAGCCCACAACGAACAAACCAAAGATTGGCTCCAAATAGTGCCATTTTTTTTTTGTTTTGCTTTGTTTTGTTTTTTGCATTTTTGCATTAGTGTAGTTAGAAGCCCCTCTGCGATGAGCAGTATCAGGAAAACATTGATTTTTATACTGTAAAACTGATTTATTTTGTGTTTTAAAGGGTTTAAATCATTGGGTCATTCTGTTTTGGAGAGGAAGAGACATCTGCAGGGATTTTGGCTCCTGGTAAAAACCTCTTAAGCATCTGTATCTTAAGTTAACAGAGAAAAAAGGTGAGCACACATTAATAGGTGTTAGGCTAACGGCATGTCTCCAACATGTCAAAGAGTGTCAAAGAAACATTGACTTGTAACGTGAAACTGCTTTATTCAGTGATTTTACCTGTTTAAATCACCTGCTCAGTTTGTTCTGGAGAGGAGGAGACCTCTCGGATAATCTGGCTAACGGTAAAAACCTCCCGAATGTCTGGATCAGGAATAAGGTAAGCACACATTCATGTATGCGACATGCCAAACAGCATGGGAGAAACATTAATTTGTAACGTGAAAATGCTTTATTCAGTGTTTTTACTGGTTTTTAAAGGAAGGTGTTTGTAGGATTTAGGGAGATTTAGTAACGTCTAGCAGTGAGGATTGCAGATTGCAACCAGCTTTCCAGTTCCCCCTGGTTAACACAATTAGCTCTGTCAACACTGCTTAGCGCTGTTTATGAAGTTAGCACCACTGGCTGCTAGCTGACAACTTAGCCACCGCCATGTTGAGAACTATGTCCAGACAACTCATACACTCTGAATTTCCCCTTTTAAAAACTTAAAAGTTCAAGATTTTTCATGAAAAAACATAACAATTTGAATTCTTGAACTTGCGTGTATGCAATCCTCAAATACAAAACATATATAGTAGCCCACTGCAGAGTTTTCCAAAGTATTTTATTTGACAGTTGTAGAGCCACAGTGCAGCAATTGAATAGTAGATTTGTTAAAAGCAGGACCTTTTTAATTTAAACTGGCCCAAGTAGATCAGTTATGGCGCAGGACACTAGCTAATGCTCTGCATAACCTTTGATCTTTATGCTGTGTTCATGCACACACACACTGAGACTCTGCTGTGTTAGTCACCTGTAAATGTCGAGATGCACAATCACTCATGCAGTGAAAAAGAAATGCCAGGAACAACGACTGCCTGAGACCGTCACAGACAGACACTCACACAGACTGTGCTTTGACCTGTGGCTGAAACAGAACAATAGAGGCACTCTGAGCCTTTGATACGTGCAGACAAATACAGCACTGACTGATGTGACGTTAGATGCAGCTGGGCACTACTCTTTGGAAGTGCCCTACGCTTTTCTAACAGTATTAAAATTATATTAATAAAATGTTCATTTATAATATGAGGATTACCAAGCTAACTGATAGTGTTGACTTATTTTTAGCTTTATTTTATCTCTAAAACTCTTTGGTTATTTGGCAGCTAAAAATCAAGACTACGAGCTACTTTATGAGGCTGTAGCACTGTCGCCTCACAGCAAGAGGGTTCTGTGTTCAAACACACTGATTGGCTTTGCCGACTTTGCATGTTCTCTTGTTAGCATGGGTGTTCTCTGGCTTCCTCTCATAGTTCACAGACATGTAGCTTAGGTTAATTGTTGACTCTAAATTGCCTGTACGTGTGAATGGTTGCTTGTCTCAATGGCCCCTTTTACACTGCCTCTTCAAGGTGGGAATTTTATGCCATTATGCCACGACATTCTGTATAAAAGGTACAATAGTGGAATCAGGAGACAGAGTTGTCTCGCCTTTAAGGTGGCATCAAGGGAAATAACAGCGCCGAAACAAGGTGTGTATAAACGGGACAGCCTTGTTATGAGTGCGACCCTGTGGAAGATTAAAAAAGTAGCTGCTAGCAGTTAGCAGCTAACTCAAAGAAGAAGAGCAGCAGTTGAAAAAGTCAGCAAACTGGTAAAATAATGAGGTCCGGGAGCTCCTTTCCTCCAAGCAGTGGACCAGACAGCTGCCATATAACAGAGACTGTAAATGATTGTTATTGTCATGTTAATGCCATTCTTATTGTTTAAAAAGCACTGCCAACATAAATGTTATATGTCACAGTATAGGCCGACGCTGTTGTTTTACATGTCACACCTCTTTTGCTTTCAAATGCTGGCATGCTGTCTGAAATCACACACTGGAGCGGCACGATGCCACTGTTGTTTGGTTCTGTGTAAAAATGCAGAGGCAGCATACAGAATGGACTTCTTAGTGGCTCTACAGCATGATCTCTGTGTAAAAACGGCTTACATGTCAATCTTGTGATTGACTGGCGAATTGTCATCTTTCAATTATCCAACTTATTTCATATGAAACCATGCCGACCTCTGTATGATGAAAGCTTCGACAGCTGCTTTCCCATGGAACTTCCAGCTAGGCAAAACTCCCTGCAGGATCAGCAAACTTTCTGTTGCTGCTGTTACACAGGTTAGACCCACCAACCCACTTTGACCCTAAGCACTAGAGTTTGCGCTGAATTCAAGTTGCTACTCTGACTAACTGAAAGTCTGTCTCCAAAGATGCTGTCTATTCTCTTTCTGATGAAGTAGTCACTTAACAGCAGGGAGCAAGGCAACGAGACTGTAGGGTGTGGTAGGTAGCTAATTCTTGTCTCATTTGTGTTCTGATAAACAGTAAATTCATCTTATTCAGGGCCCCATATCGCCATTTGTCAAGCTTCTGTAGCTCTCATATTCTGTGGGCAAAGCAATTGCAGCTTTCATTGGAACGCAGTTACCAAGGCTTTTATGGTACAGAAGTGGACGTGGTTTCATTTAAATTAGGTTGGAAAAAGGACAGACACATCCGGGCTGTACCCCACCTCCCGACCGATGTCAGCTGTAATCAGTTCCAGCCTCTCACAACCCTGTATGGTTACAAATGTTTGACCAGCCAAACACATGCCGGAGCTATGCCACTGGCATGGCTAATACATTCTGAAATGACAGAACATATTCAAGCTTTTGTTTTTACAATGTTTACACATGCTAGTTTAAATAAATAAAAAAATATCCAAGAGGTAGAACTGCTCCAGAGTCATATAATTTTTAAGGAATCTCTTCAAATTACTTTTATAGCAAAATTTGGCAAACTGGGATTTCCCAAATGTACTGGATGAGGTCATTTTTTTTCTTTTTGTAATGTAGCCCTGTAGCATGAATTTATCTACTGATTGTAAAGTTAAAAGGTCATCCCACCATCCCACCTCCTCCCTTTTATTTCCCAGGATCCTCTGAGAAGAGCAGCATCAAAGCCTCGCCTGGATCAACTCATTAAAGGGCTTCCCTCTGATCACAGCCCTGCACGACTCCTCAGCTTCAAGTGGAGTACTCACTCTCTTAGGCGCACACACTGAAAACACCCTCATACACACACATACTGTGCAACCCAGCATTCAACAGTGCCAATTTAGAATCGGCAAATTTAAGTAAGACACATCCTCTAAAAATGTTTTTTTTAATAACCCTCATGTCTGAATTCATGAGACATAAAGGTATGAAAATGTAGTTATCTGTATCATCTCCTCTACATGAGAACTTGCACTTACAAGAAAAACCAGAATGATTCAGTGTCTAGGAATATTTTGAAAATGTTTTAAGAGATCTATCAATCTGTACACCTAAAAGTACTCATAAAAGTTACATTTTTGACCTTGGAAACAGTAGTTTGATATATTTTCTAGCTTTTTCTGTAATGATAAACTCCATGACAATGGACCAAACACTGTCTGCTGAGGAAGATCTGCTTTATCCATTTCAACTTCAGTTAGTGATTTACTACAACTCCCAGAATGCCTTTGGTCACTGATATTCTTTAAGGTTGGTAGGGTAATACTCAGTGGTGGAATAAGTACTCAGATATTTTACTTAAACGGGCACTGTGTAGGAATTTCTCCCATCTAGGGTTGAAATCATATATTACATTCAAACAAATGGCGCACTCTAGCGCCTCACTGTTTCAAACGCGTATTGCAACAACGGTAGCTGCTGTGTACCAAAAAGCTATGATAACGTTGAGGAAACCATGTCATCCGATACTTCATGGAGTATTCATTCAGGCTCCTACACAGACACACACGACGCAAGTTGACAAACCGCCTCCTCACCATGCTGGCTGTGTTTACAATGTAGGACTGTTGGGGCGGATGTAAATCGAAACAAACACATCACGTCTTGTCTTTTGACAACTGACAAGTGGCTCAACCTCACACATCATCCCTCTCCTCACAACACTGCGTTGCTAACAGCGGCTAACAGCTGTTAGCGGCGCTGTTAGCAGCGCTGGTTGCTAACAGCTGTTAGCCGCTGTTAGCTGTGATTCTCCTTCAGCAGCTCTCTCCACCTGGGAAAGGCTACCCCAATGCTGACCCTTGTCTTTTGAAATCGCCGGTCACGTTGCCTTTTTGCTTTTTTTTTCAAATGCACTGGCACTTGTGACTAGCCTGCTTGCTGCTGCTTTCCATCACTCTACCTGCAGGTGGAAACCGGAAACCGACAAGTGAAAACGCCAAAGGCGATTCCATATTTCTCAAGTATGTCCCTGTACGTACCTGTATTTTCAAGATGGCGCGCATAAATGATGAGACACTGGTCACAATGTATATGTAAATGAGAATTTCGGAGCTTACGGACATACTTAGATACGCTGATGGAGGTAAATACACATGTGCTAGGACACACTTTTGACTGCAAAATTTGTTTGTCTCAAAGAACATCTGAAATTGTTACACATAGTGCCTTTAAGTCAAAGTAGCAATATCACACTGTATAAATACACTGTAAAAAGTAAAAGTCCTGCATTAAAAGTTTTAAGTAAAAATACAAAAGAGTTGGTGTGTCTTGTTCAACTCAACAAACGTGCCAGAGAACAGGTTAGTAAACAGTAAAAGGCAGCATAGAAGCAAGTGAAAATGTGACAGTGGTTTATATCTCTTACTTATTCAGTCTCTCTTTCAAACTCAGCACCGACTAATTCTGAATGATGTTCGAGCACTGCTTGGACAGAGATGGACGGAATCTGTGTCAGAGATGAAAAAAAGCAATAGAAGCCATAAACAGGGCAAAAATTAACATTATCACCGAGGTGTCATGTTTCTATCACTGCCGATCAGAGCTGGAGCGACTATTGCAAGAGAGTCACTTGTTCCTGGGAAGGAAGGCCGATTGCAAACTTTCCCATTAAAGGCAAAAGCCATATGGTAAATAAGTAAGTAAGTACGTAAATCTTTATTTATATAGCACCTTTCACAGCTCGAAGTCACAAAGTGCTTCACAATAAATATACAAACAATTAAATAAATAGAAAATACAGCAAGTACAAACAGCAAAAGATACAGTGCAACCGAAACAACAATCTATATACAATCTATATAATTACTTTCAATTGTCCAAACGCCTGCCTAAAAAGGTGAGTCTTCAATTGCATCTTAAAAATGTGGACAGAGGCTAAGGATCTCAGGTCCAAGGGCAAGGAATTCCAAAGCTTTGGGGCCACGGATTGAAAAGCTCAGTCACCTCGAGTTTTCAGCCTTGTCCGAGGCACAACCAGGAGCCCCTGGTTAGAAGACCTCAGTGACCGGTTGGAGATATAAGGGTTGAGGAGCTTGCAAATGTAAGCGGGGGCTACTTTGTGGAGGGCTCTATATGTCAGGACCAGGACCTTGAGTTGGAATCTAAAGTGAACAGGAAGCCAGTTCAGGGATGCCAGGATGGGGGTGATATGGCAAGACTTATGTGACCGAGTGAACAACCTGGCAGCAGCATTTTGGACAAGTTGTAAACGGTTCAGAGATGTTTTACTGAGGCAGGTGAACAGTGAATTGCTGTAGTCAAGCCAGGATGAAATAAATACATGGATGGCCATTTCCAGTTCTGAGTGTGAGACGATGGACCTGAGTTTTGCAAGGTTTCTGAGGCGGAAGAAGCATGAGCGGGACAGAGAATTAACATGTTTGTCAAACATCATGTTTTGGTCAAAAATTAGGTCAGACCTGATGTTGCGTGTCAGTGACCCCATTTGGTTGACCACCTTAGAGACCGTAGAGTCATCCGCAGTAATAAGAACCTCAGTCTTGTCTTAGTAGTGGGTGTTAGTAGGATTTTTTTGTCCAGCTTGGAAGGGGCTACACTTTCCACTGTGTCAAGCTGGTCACCAACGTTATTAGACCCTGATATCTGGTTAAATTTTGGTTTTGAGAATGGGTGACCAAAATTGTAAGGCCTATGCCAATTTGACATTGAATACTGACATTGATATTTTGTTGGTTTTAAGTTGGGTTGTTTGGTAACCAAAATCCAATACCTTCCAGACGTTTCTTGCCAACGTCATCTCAACATAGCATAAGAACATTTAGTTGTAAAGTATGTTGTTCAAACGACATGAAATTCTGCCATCGTCAGAGATTTTAAACATTGTCGACCCAATTTTCATTCTAACCAAAATGTAACATCCAACATAAGAGTCCAATGTCTTTCTAATGTCAAATTCGAAGTCCAGTGCCACCTGGGTACTGGTAAAACAAATAAGTGTGCTAGTGAAAAGCACAACAAGAGCAAGAGAAGAAGATTTTCTAGTAGCAAATATTACGAAGTTATGTGTAATCATTCAAAAGTGCACAGTAACATGCTGAAAGGCTGCATTGCCTCCTCTACAGTGTTTTTCTCTCCATGTGATTTGGATGAAGTTGGGGCTCTAGAAAGACGCACTTTGATTTTTATAGGTTGACACCAACACCTGGCATTTACTGATGTTTGAGATCACTGAAACTTTCTCTGCCATCAAATTTTGGATCTGCTGGAAATATTGTGATGTCACACCGTCTCCGCTTGTCCAGGAATGAAAAAAGTTTAACAAAAAGGACAGTAAAATGCAAAGTACATCACTGATGTGAGCATGTGTTTTAGGATAAAGATTTTCCCATTAACACCTATCAGTGGAAGCACACAAAGCCTCAGTATGAATATTCATAAACACTGTGAAGTCATCAAATGAAATATTCAACACATTCGGGATATTCAAAGTGTCTCCTAATGAAGGGGGCAACATTGCTCGAGTAAATCAGGGACCTGCAGGCACTTTGTGAATCTAGTTCAAGATGAACATTAATTCAACAGGATTATTTAGAATTCATGTGGTGACAACAGCCCCTCTGCGTTTAAACCGCACCCCCACACACACACACAACCATCATCCTCATTTTCCTGTTTCTATTAAACGCTACACAAAAACCCACCACGCTTCTCATTTAGGCACCCTGACCTCCATTTCCCTGAAGGTGCTAAGCTGGTGAAGACAGAAATGCAACAGCAACATTTTCATTGGAGGCAACTTATCTGTTCTGCATTCACCAGTTTAAAAAGTGAGAAAGCAATTTGTGCATGTAAACTATAAACATTGCCAGAGTTATTGTTCACGTACACAAATCAAGATGGTGTTGTACACAAAACGTATAGTGAATGAAAAGAAGTCCGCCTATTGCAGACAATTTATTTTCTGAGGTTATTCAGTCACACAGACCTGCGTCAGGGTAGGAGACATGCCGCACACACACAACAAATGCCTCTCATAAAGGGAGGTGGGGTCATAAATTATCTATAAGAACACCTGACGTGAAGACAACACACACACTCACACCTGTCTTACACACTCAAGAATGCTGCAGAGCATTGGGTAAAAATATGCACACTTCCAAATGCTTCCTACACAGGTTATCCAAACTCTACAACAAGGACTAAATAATTAACTATCAAAGCTTAAGTTTGAGAAAAAACACATTCTTTATTAAAGGGGCACTCCACTGATTTTACACATGAAGTTCAGTTTGCTCGTCACACGCACCACTACTGAGAAATTTATCCTGATTTGTTATAGACAGCATTACGAACAGGGGGTGTGGAGTTTAAATGACACGAGCATTGATCAGGCAGGCAGGGTCTAAAGAAAGACACTATCCAGTTGCATTCTGAGAAATGTAGGAACCAGTCAAAAAGGCAAAAAGGGGCCAGAATTTGAAAATACACACTCAACCAGCAGCTCTTCCCTTCCCCTCGCTGTCCTAAACACTCCCACCAGAGGAGCACAGGTTTCATACAGTAAACTGTACAAGTATTATCCTCATCCTATATAATACAGTGGCAATTCGATGAGATTAACCATCCTGTTTTGTTTGCAAATTTGTGGGCCTATAACACCCTTTGAGATGACACATGTGAGATGTGATTTGAGGCTCTAGCCAACGTTAGCTACATAAACATGAAATTGTTGTGTTTTGTGTAATTTCTTGCCAGACTCTCTTTTTGATAAGTCTCTTTTCTTTTCTTGGGTTGCGTTGTAGGCAGTTGTTGCCAGTGCTGGAGTAGCAATTTTTATGCATGATTTTCTGTCATTTAATTAGGCTTTCACCATCTTAAGAAATGTGCGTGCACATCTGCATTTGTATAACTGAAAATAGGACTGCATTCTCTCTCTAATGACCTGTGATTGGCCAGAGTCTCCTGTGACAGACTAGACTTTCTAAAGCCTGAAAAAAGAGCCAAGAAGAGGTGCAGAACTTTATTTTTTACAATAGGCTGAAAGATTATTATGAATTTTTGCCTTATGACTCCAATAAAAATAACCCTGCCTATCCACCTTTAATGAAGAGTCTCCAGCCATGTTAGCAGCTCTGTGAGGCTGTACTTAGACACAGTGGCGCTTTGAGCTCAATAGTAATGTCAGCAATTATAGCATGCTAATATTCAGCAGGTAAAATGTTTGCCATATTCCCCATATTATATTAGCATGTTAGCATGCTAACATTTGCTAATTAGCACTGAACACAACGTGCAGCTAAGGCTGATGAGACATGTCATTAGTTTTGTAGTTATTTGGTGATAAACCTTAACAATCCATTCAAGGCATTTTACACAAAATAATAATCGTCTCAACAAATGTGGAGGCACTACAGGGAAAGTCAGGGGATCATCAAAGGTATTAGGGTACAATGAGTAGGAATAATATACTACTGTTTTGACGTCTGGAACCTCAAGTTTACAACGGGCTTAAGACGCACCCTCATTCAAGGACTTGGCTCAGATTCCGGAGTAACTCCTTAAGGAATCTGATTCTGTTTGATTCGGCGGTGGGAAACTCTTGCAACTGCATGCCTTTGCTGACCCCAGCAGGATTCGAATTCTAGACCTTCCGCATGGAAGACGAGTGCTTGAACCACTACACGATGTACAAAAAGCCACCACTGCAGTGGACCAACCAACACTGCCATCCCTAGACCACTAGAGTGCTCCAGGGATGATGCCTATCTGTAGACCGACGCAGAAGTTAGCATCGCCCTGCTTCCTTTGTCAAAAAAAATATTGGATTTTTCCATTGGATTTTGAATTATTGTAGAAAATAAGCTCTGTGGCAAACAAATCAGTTCAACAAGGTAATCCTCACAACTAAACATCACTTACATCATGATTTTTTTAAGTGTAAATGCAATTGCCAGAAGTAAAAAGGTAACGCTAGGCTATAAATGAACTACACCACGTTCACATGACTTAACACCCCCACCACAACGACGCTGTAAAGCCGTGTTTGGCTGATGATGTTCTGTAGTCATACTTAGCCACTTTTTGCAGCCACTTTTGTAAAACAATTCACACGTTGGGTATTTACTGATGTATTTTTCGTCGTAGAACAAATATTAAAGTTTCTTAAGATTGTGTTTACAACAGACCTTATTTCAGGCATTGACCAAAAACCCATTGATATCAAGACGAAGGAACCAGGAGTGCAAAGGTTCTAGAGCTCATTTCTGGAGCACTCAACAGCGTGGCTTAACACTAACAAAGAAACATATCAAACATGAGGTAGAGTAGCATGTCCAGAAAAGACATGTGATGTCCAACCATCATGAATATCATTGTTCATTGTCAACTAGGAAGGTCACAAGAACATCAGGGAGATTTACAGCATATTTCATCATGACAAGACCTTCATATTCCATACTTGCATGTAAATTATGACCTCGACCTCAGGCAGTAAACACATAAGCAGTTGTCTGATTGATTCATAAAGTATCTACCTTATACCTACCCATTCAGATGAGATGTGATCATTGGAACTACAGGAAAGGCATTAATTTATCAGTTTTTCTTATTAGTATGAGGCGACAGAGATTCTGCTTGGCTAACAATACTTTCAGAAAATCACACAGCTTCAACATGTCTTCATCAGACCTAATGGAAACACATATCCAAAGCCATTCATAGCTACGGTACATACTGTAGGATTCCTATTTTTACACACGTGAAATATTTATTCTGTGGATGACGGAAATTTGCAAATGCGCAAAGGACCTAAATAACTTATTGTCATTGGACCGTTATTAAAACAGCTTCCTGTTTTAATAACGGTCCAATCAATACTCACTGCTCACTCTTACATAACGTACATCTGTGTGGTTACACTGTATGTACACTGACTTTCACATCATAAAGAGTCTTATCAGCATAAAATGTTGCAAATAAATAAATAAATAAATAAAATCTTTCATGTCATGCGCTTTTTTCTTCATCACGCCCTCCTCACGTCAACCAATCCCTCCCTTCTTTCTGATCATCTCTCCCTTCATTCCTCCACCCTGTACCTGTCGCCCTACATCCTCATCCCCAAACTCTCTCCCTCCCTCCCACTTCTCCCTCTGAACCCATCTCTCCCTCTCCGTCTCTCTTCTCTCATCTTTGGTCCTCAGCCAATCGTTTCTCCTCCACTGTTCCACCTCTCCCTCCCCCACTTCCTTCCTTCCTTTCTTTCCTCCTTTATTTCTCTTCTCGTCGGGCCTCCTCCCCACTGCCCTACATTTAGTCTCTTCTTTTCATTCTCTCTATTACACTTTTCCCTCGCCCTGTCTTTCTCACTCTCACTGATATCCAGCACGCAATAGAGCGAGAATCAGAGGAAAGTGGAGGAAGCGTTGAGTTTTCTCCGGAATGACAAGACATAAAGGAGGGGATTTTGGGAGAGGCGATTAGCGGAAAGCAAAACAAAAAGCCCCTTGTCAATCTGGCTTATAATTCCATTAAAAATCGTACATGTGGTAGTTTACTTTGAAAAAAGCTCTTATAATTGGCCTCAGCAGTGGCATCTGTTTGTGTGTATGTGTGTGCGTGCGTATGTGTGGGAAAGGGAAATACAGTTTGTGCAAAAATGAGCAGGTGTTTATCTGCACTTTTTTCTCATGCGTGCATGTGTGTGTGTGTGTGTGTGTGTGTGTGTGTGTGTGTGTCCATGGGTTGCAGTCGTCAGCAGTGTGTGCCAGTCTCCTGGTTTTGGCATCTCCTGCGCAGGTTGGGATTTAAACAAAAGAAGAGGCGAAGCTGGAGTTGGACCCTGCTGACTCCTGAATCTTTCTGATGCAAACAGACACTCGCAACACACACACACACGTAAACGTGCACATACTCGACATAGAAATCTACAAACAAGTGTGTTATCTATGCCCAAGGCGCGAGGGGAGGGCGGGAAAGACACGCTAAGAGACGAGAGAAGAAAGGATGGCAAAGTGGGAGATGAAGGATTGGGAGGTGGGGGGAAGATTGGGGGGAGAAGAGGGGTGTGTGTGTGTGTGTGTGTGTGTGTGTGTGTGTGTGTGTGTGTGATGATGCTCGTACTTACGTGTGTGTGTGTGTGTGTGGGTGGGTGGGTGTGTGTGGTAAAGGGGGATGCAGGAAACAGACGGGGATGGGGAGCGCACTAAGTAGATGATGAGCAGGAGTGACCGCAGCAGATGTTGACTGTCCTCCGTATGCCACGCAAACCCATTCGATGTACAGTAACACACACACACACACACACACAAGGACGGACACAGAGAAAGAGACAAAAAAAAGGGATAAAAAGTGACACTAATCACTCTGTCACAGTCCACATTTCGGCTTTTCCCCTCCTCTTTTTATTTTTTTCCCTGATCTCCTCCCTCCTCTCTCCTCCCAGGCTTTTTTCCTCTGGGGATGATGGGAGATGCAGCTGGATAAAACCCCCACAGCCCCCCCCCCTACACACACACACACATGCACACACATTCTCTCCCTCACTCTGCCTATCTGGCACTGAGGAGAGGTAAACAGAGGAGGAGATCTCATTTGGTTCCTGAACTGTTGCAGCGCTCAGTGTAGCCACACATACACTCTCTCATTCAGTTTCTCTCTCTCTCTCACACACACACACACACACACACACACACAGACATGCACACACACAACCCAGCACACAGGGGTCTTGGCAGCAGAAGATCCTAACAGTTCTGGACCAGTCTGGACTTGCGCCTGCCAGCACAGACTGAACAGTGCTTAAAAAAGAAGAACAGAAGAAGAAGAGGTGATAAAGGAGTAAAAAGGAGGATAAGAGGAGTGTGCCGTTTTGTGTTTGTTGAACACCCTGGATCGAGCCCCCAGCTGATGATGGAGAACACATGAGGAAGAGAGAGAGATCTGCGGGGACACTCGGGGGAAAAAATGCTGCTGAGTAAAGTTTGTGGATATTTCTAGAGGGAATTTTTAGCCCTTGAACTTTGGGGAAGAATCGCAGAGGACGGTCGGCTGTGCGCAGATTGTGAAGAGAGAAAGGTGAGAGCGCTTTCTGGGATATTCTGCACTAAATTCTATTCAATGAGTTTTGTTGCCATTTGTTTTATGGCACTATTTCAAAAGAAAAAAAATGGGATTGTAATTTGTTATTTTGAAGGTAAGAGCATGTTGTGCTTTTTTTATGCATACTTTTCCATGATTGTTTTGTATCTAATCCAGCAACTGTCTTATTAAAAAGCAAATAATATGCTTCACCATTCTTCTTGAGTTCCTGTTTTTAACCTAAAAAGTTGCTTTATTATTATTATTATGTCTCATTGTACGGTAGCTGTCTCCAATAGTTATTCTGACTGACCTGTTTAAAGCGTCCTCTACCCTCTTTTTATTATTGATTCCATAAGCTTGTGAGATCAATAGATACATCATGAGATTAATCACTCCGGCTAAAATCAATTTTCTCTGAGTTTTTACAGAAACGTGCTGCAAATCTGTTTGTTTTTGAGTATTAGTGCATTCTTATATGCGGCATCAGAACAGCGTCACATCTCCAAAACTCAGCTACTTGAAGAATGTTTGACATATTATCATGAATTAACTTCTGCATGGTGCAAATGAGTTTGACATAGTCAAATAAATGCATGTGAAAGTCTCTTTTCTTTCTTTACACCTGTTTCCAAACTTCTGTTTCCTGTCTAAAGCCTGCAGGTGGGACGTTGGACAGAAGGGCTCTCCCTGCAGTATGGCGGCCACCAACCCTTCCTCCTGCCACCTTCTCTTCTTCCTCCTCTCCTTCCTTACAACTCAAACTGCCCTCACCCAGGACCCATCTGTCACCACAGTGACGATAACCGAAGGTGATGCTTTCATCGCCCCCACCACGCTGGCCAACCAGACAACTCCCAGCTACGTGGAGACCACTCAGAACACTCCTATAGAGACAGGGCTGTCCACTCCCACCAGTGGCGGAGACGCCGACGATGAGGATGTCCCTCCCTCCGGTGGGACACGTTGCCAGGGTTACTACGACGTTATGGGCCAATGGGACCCGCCGTTCAACTGCAACGCCGGCGTCTTTCTGTACTGCTGCGGTACCTGCTTTTACCGCTTCTGCTGCCAGTTCCGCCAGCAGCGGCTGGACCAGAGCATCTGCTCCAACTACGACACGCCCATCTGGGCCAACACCGGCAAGCCCGTGGCCACCATCACCGAGGGCCAGGATGACCAGGACCGGGACCGCACACACCTCATCGTCTACATCATCTGCGGTGTGGTGGCCATCATGGTGCTGGTGGGCATCTTCACCAAACTGGGTCTGGAGAAAAGCCGCGGAGGAAGTGGAGGAGGAGGGGGAGGAGCAGGGGCGGGGCACGCTGACCTCAATTCCAGGTGAGAAGGGTGTGTAATTGTGTGTGTATGTAGACTGTGTCAACGACATTTTACATAGAGAATAGATTTAAGCAAAGAAGTGTGTGCGTGTGTGTTTTCAGGCTGTTCTCATACACTGTTAGTGTGTATACCTACGAAAAGTAAAGCACCAGAACTCATATATAATAAATATTTACGATCCTGTGACCAATGCGCTGACAGAAGTAGAGGCAGAAGTAGATAAAGTCAAAAAGTCCATGTAAAGAGGTTGGTTAGGGTCAAACAAACACAGGACCATCACCCAGGAGACTAGTGTTTGTGTCCTGTGTGAAATCTAATGAACTTTGAGTTATCTGAAGGTATGTCGTCACCATGTTTCGGTTCTTAAACCTAACTATGTAAATTTATGTTAAGTACATAATGTGACGAAGCCCAACCATAATTCTTTTCCTAAACATAACCTATGTAACTTTAGATTAAGTATTAAACTTTGTATTATGTACATAATGTGATGACGCCCAACCGTGATTCCTTCCCCGAACCTAACCTATGTTACTTTACTTCCCTAAACCTATCTGACCTGACTTTACTTGCCTAAACCTAACTTCCGTAACTTCATATTAAGTACATAACTTTACATTAAGTATGTAACGTGATGACGCAGCCATGGTTCCTTCCTCAAACCTAACCTACGTAACTTTACATTAAGTATGTAACATGATGACACCATTCATGGGGCGTTAATTCATTAAATATTATACCAACTGTTGTATGTGCATTTTTGTAGGATACCATACGAACCATTGTATGAGGATACGTTGGTGTGTGTGTGTGTGTGTGTGTGTGTACATGTGTTTGTGAATGCATGTGTGTGTATTTGCATGCATGTGTTTTGTGATGCATTGCAGTCTTGTTGGAAAGTTGGAAATTCTGACCATATCCCAGCAGAAAAGAGACCAAAAAAAACTGGATTACAGAGTAGAACATTTTCAAGATGCAGCTTCAGGTTTCATCAACATGTTTACACACAACCTGCCGGCTGGGAATTTACAACTTCCAACTTTGTATCTGTAGGCCTACTAACATGTGTGCATGTGTGTGTGTTTGCTTGCACGTGGACAAATCAATCTTTGGGCCTTTTCTAACAACACAACTTTCACCAGCTCGTCCCAACCTCACTGTTTAGAGCAGACGCTTTATCCTGGAGGTGTAACTAGCATGTTTGTTGACTTTAACATTGACGTGAAGTTCAAATAGCAGAAAGACGGAACAACACAGAGTAAAAGAGAGATAGAGGACTAAATAATTGAGAAAAAGTTGGCAAAATCATGTTGATCTTAACATGGTATTTTAAATGTGTAAAGCTTTTATGAGCCATGTAACCATCTGAGTCTTATATGTCTATACATTCTTACATTATCACACCCTTATTTTGCTTTTGCTCATCATTTTTTAATATGTTTCTAATTTTGCATTTGTCTTTGTTTTTATTTTCTTTGTACCTTGTCTCCTTTTTTTCCATTTTCTTTTTCATATGCTTGTATGTATTTCACCCCCTGTGTACCATTTGCTTTGCTTGTAAGCATAACTTATATTTGAAATAAACAAAAAAACTGAAAAAAAGAAAAATCGACTAATTTTTGCTGCAGTAAGTGTTAAGTGTTAAGTAGTAAAAAAAAGGCACTTTTAAAGAACGTCTTTGTGATTGCGTGCAAGAACTTTGCTTCACATTTGCAAGATTTTCCAATGAGCACAGGTCACTTCTTACACTTTTAGATTGAAAAATAAATAATTAATGGGCTAAACTGTCATTCAAACAGATTACTTCCCACTGTAATGAACACACAACCTTATGTAATGACGACATTTAGCATTTCCAGTTTGGTATTTCCGTCTAATACCCATGCAAGCATGCACACACACGTGTAAACACAAATGCCTGCTGCACTCAGGCTAAATACGTGGTCCAGGGTTCAATCTTTTCGCCTCAGGAAATCATTATAGAAAACAGTGCACAGCATGGGCTCAAATTTCCCCCGCTTTCATCCCAAACTATCTAACCCTCGCTAGCTGCCTCTCCTCATTCTCTTCTCTATCTAGAGCTAATTCTTCTTATCTCTCCGGGCTTCTTGTTTCTGATCTTGCTTTCTTCCACGAATCTCAATTTCATCACATTTGTTTCTCTCAGCCTGAGTTTCTTTGTCACAAATTACACTGGTCACGTATTTCAAAGATAGTCCACCTAACTGGCCTTCCTTCACATCTCCTCCGTCCCTCGTTCTCCAGCTTTTCTTATCTTGCTGTCCTCTTTATTTTCACCCTCTTCCTCTCTCCTCTGGGGTCCAAAGAGCTGAGGCAGGGGCCACTTTCAACCACTTACAAACACTCACTCCTTTTTTTTCTCCATCTCTTCCTCCATTTCACCCCCAAGCCCTCCTCCTCCTCTCTTCTCCTCTCCACTCCTCTCCTGTCAGTGTCACACCTATCTCTCCTCTGCTTTCACTGAATCTTTAGCGGTTTCTTTCTGCATTTTAATTGAGAAAGTGGACACGCAGACAGCCACCGAACCTCCATCGACCAGCAGCCCTGCTTGCGCGTCTCCCATTAACCTTAGCCGCAGAACTCATTCGGCGGATAACACACAGCCAGGATTAAAATTTCCTGCAGGGTAGCACCTCACTGAAATAGAAACACTCCGGCTGCATAAACACCCTCCCTCCGTGAGCCCATCTCGACAGATTACCGCTCCTCCTTGCGATTAAACAAATTTCACCAAGATTACAGCTTTACCGTTTCTGGACTGCTCTGCCTGCATGCTCGTTTAGTTATTAGCCCGCTGACATAAATCCCTGGTCCTAAAGTGTACGTGCAACTAAGACCTCATGTAACTGCAGGCACTTCATGAGGTGAAATGCATAAATGTGTACATACACCCACCCACTTCAGAGTCGGGAGCACAAAAGGCAACTTCTACGCTCTGCCATGCACCTGCTCTTTTTTTTTTTTACTTCTTTTTCTTTCCTTTCCTTCTTTCCGTCTTTCTCTTCATCTCAACATCCTGCGAGCAGAGGATGATTAACATCCTGAAATCCCACCAGTTCTCTCGAATCAGCTTTGAAAGTTGAAATCCAAAGTGATCCTCCTCTCAGATTACCCTCCTCTCTCACATACACACACACACACACACACACACACACACACACACACTCACCTCCTGATACACGAACCCGACCAAACCAGGTTCAGTGTGTTTTGCATGCTGCACTTATCCTCAGCCAACAAAAGGGAACGGAGAGCGCTGCCTTAGGTCATACGTGTCACGTCTAATGAAAGGCCTCAACCGGAGTGAGGCTGGCTTTACACCCAGAGAGTAAACAAACACAGATGACCTTCATGATGTACGCACACACATGCATATACACACACACATGCACTCGCAGTGATTTATAGTTCAATTAACAACAAGAATGATAGTGCAGGCATTTAGGTTGCGTGAGCACGGTTCAGATCACCACAGTGACGGGGTCAGGATAGCCAGGAGGGGAGATGCACTGCAATACAATGTCCACCTTCCACGAGTGTGAGAGGCCGAGGACCAACATGGTGGGAGCAGAGGTCACATGGTTCAAACAGAGAGAGAGAGTGTGTGTGTGTGTGTGTGTGTGTGTGTGTGCAAATGTGGGTGAGTGAGTGCATTCATGCGAGAGTGTGTGTTCATGTATGTGTCTGGCCATTTGTGAGCCACGGCACTCCAGATGCTATCAAGAGGGGGAAAAACTTGTATCTCCAATGTAATATAGAACATATATAGATGAATATAATCAAATATTTAATAAAATTCAACAACTTCTCATGGTCATGAAATCCGTTCAAACAGTCTCAATATAATATCCAAAAATATTCTCCTTAAACTGAAAACCAAAAATAATGTTTTTCTAGAGATAGGAGATTTTCATCCAGCACCCACACCATGTACAGTAAATGTTTGTTTGGCTGTGAATGTAGTTTGTCTCCAGTGTTCGTGTGTGTGTTTGTGTCTGCACTGCACTGGGCTTTTTAGCCATCATGTTACGTAACAAAGGACAGTGTCACTTAAAGGGTTTGACTGCGCTGCCCTGATTTAAGGTAGACAGATAGGCAATACTCAATACAGCGTGAGCAAACATATGGGCTGCAGCCGCACGCAACAAATGGGATCACTTTTCCATTTCACCCCTCTCTCTTTCTCTGTGACACACGCATTACAACAACAACAACAGGATATGGTGTCATGGATTATATTTTAAGAACATTTGCATTTGCAATTGATGCAATTTTTAGGGACAGCTTTGGCGGATATTGGTGCAATTTTACTGAGCTATAGAATCATATATTGCACTGCACGTACCATCAGTTAAAGAGAACATTCACACATACTACACCTTCACACAATATGTTGGTTCTGTTTTGTAATGAGACATGGTTTATAAAGGTTTCTGAAAGTTGTAATTAATGCTTTATCAGTGTTTAATATATGTCTTATAAATGAGTAATAAGCATTAATAAGAAGAGCTTTTGGATGTAGGAGAACCCTTTTGCTGGTGTACATCCTCATCCAGTAAAACATTGTCTGTTTGACTGCTCTTAATCTCTCTTGATGGCTTATTAGAGAGTGCGGAACTCGTGACACTTTCTAATGACTTACATTCATAACTGCAGACAACTTGTTAGAAAGCGATTAAGTCGCTGATAAGGGGTCGCGAGTTTTTCTGTTTCAAAAAAGACATCAGATCTGCAGTTATAGAAGTTGGTCCCATTACTGCAATCTGCAGGGGGCTGCAATAAAAGGGGCTCATGTTAATAACTTCCTATAAATGGATTTTGTCGGGATGGTCTGAACAATTCCTGCATGATAAATTAAAGAGCTAGACAAAGACGACAACAAAGCCAATTGCGCTAGAAGATGATGGGAGGAATTTTTCACAACCTGGCAAACTTAAAACTCTCATTTTTAATGGCTTACTAATCATTCATTAGCCAATAATAAAGCCACTGATTACAAATCAACTTATAAAGCTTAATAAAGTATGTCTTATCACAAAGTGATACCCAAATTAATTGATTCTCTTTCAGAATAAGATAGAGAGAAAGCATTGTTATCAATGTGAAGTTTCATTCACTTAGATACATACTGGCACTTGATGCTTATCTTCAAATTACAAGTTCATCTTCTGATTGTATAAAATGGTCAGGAAGTTTTTAAAAAAAAAAGTAGTCCCATAAAGTGGATGCAGAGATATCAAATCAGTATAAATCCTGTTTTTAGGGGCTAAATTGCAACATTATCCTACTCTAAAGAGTCTTTGAGCATTGTTGTGGCCAAGTAGCCTATAGTTAACAAAAGTTACCGTAAAACTTCAATTAATGTTTGGTCAATGTTCATTAATGTGCACTGTCCCTGTCCAAATAAAGTAAAGTAAAAAAAAAAAAAAAAAAGTAATACCCTGGGATATAATTTGCTTATATCACTGAAATCAACAGGCCTATATTTAGGACAGGTGTCTATATGAGACAGGCCTTTAATTTCTTTCACACAAGACTGTTGCTCAGTAAATATGGGAAATACAGTCTAATAGTGTATTCAAACCAATATGAAAATTATTTCTATAAAAATGAGGCTTCAGATAACATATCAATTATGAATCACTCATTTTATCTAGCTCTGACAGACAGCACATCAGAGGGAGAGAAAGGGTTATGATATTTGTTTTACCGCACCCTAGGATTGTGGCACCCAACATACCGACACAACACCACTTCATCCTGTTGATATAATATTCACAACTTGGATTCATTTTATGAAAGACCCTTTTGATTATTTTGCTCTGAGGACCCGTAAGGACTAAAGGAATATGAATAACTTACAGCGTAATCAAGGAATGGACACATAATTCGAATTTATGACCGCTTCAGAAGTAGAGGGTCACCTTTTTTTATTTGTCTCTCTTATTTATCATGCTGGTAAATCTGTGAGCATTATTCTTTGATGCTCATGGTTTTAGTAAAATGAACTGAATGATTGAATCATGGAGAATCTAACCAACCATCTTCATACTGACAAAAGTTTAAACATTTATATTTGTACACAATCTAAACAGTTAACAAATATTAGCTCAAGTTAGTAGCCAACAACCTGGTTTAATAGAGACAGGCCTTTATTTGTCGAAATGTGTAGCCACACCAGGCTAGTAAAAGGGACTGGGTGTTTAATTGGGACTAGGCTTTTAACTGAAGTTTAGCGGTACATGAACATAACAAACACGCACAAAACTTCACAATTAATCACCAAAGTAAACTCTAGAAAAGTGTTAAAGAAGTATATAGGATTGAGTGGCATCTAGTGGTGAGGGTGCAGATTGCAGCCAACTGAACCTTCTCCCGTGTGCCAAGCGTGTAAGACAACTATGGTGGTTGACGTGAAAACACAAACTACTCTCTCTAAAGCCAGTGTTTGGTCTGTCCACTCTGGGCTACTGTAGAAGCAATATGGCCGACTCTGAGGAAGAGGACCCACTCTGTATGTAGCTATAAATGGCTGATTCTGAGGTAACGAAAACACAAATATATATGATAAGTAAATTAATTCTCCAGATTTTTTTTCTTACATATCTCAATTCATAAATCTGAAATCTTGTTTATGTCTGCTACCTTTATAACCTTACATGCTCACTAATATGCAGTATACATGCTGGAACATACATGCATAGACACATGCACTGACAAATTCACAAGTTCACACGTCTATGGTGCTATGCTGTTTCTCCACCTCTCTGTTGTTGCTAGTTTCACTGTGACTTCCTCAGGTTTTAGGAGAGAGGGAAAAAAGACACTCCAGGCAGGAAGCAAATCACACCAGCCCTAAGTACCTGCCATGTGAGAAAATACGGAGTGAAAAAATACAGAAGTTTCCTCAAAGTTTCCTCCTTCTCTGCTCCACTTTTTCAGCTCCCCTCAATCTTGCCTTCTGATCACCTCCAGGGTTGAGCTGTCACTCTCTATCACCTCTCACCTGTCACCACTGTGTGTGTGAGCATGTCTGCATGCATGTATGCTTGCAAGTCAATGTGTTAAAGCACACATATGCGCCTGCGTCACCACTCGCTGCAATTCCTCCCAAAGTGAAAGGACATATAAGTTGACAGCTTCCTGGCTGTATCAGATGTGACAATTCTCACCTTCAAGCTGCTTTACCTTCCTCCCTCCTCCTCTACTTGCTCCTCCTCAGTCCTGCTGGGCTTCGATGGGCCCACGCACACTTAAATGTGGGTCAGCGCCCACTGACTCAAGGGTTTGGCTATGTGCTGTTTCTGTTTGTCTTTGTATTTGGTCTGTTTGTCAGGGTGAAGCAAAATGGTTGACATCTGAACAGTTGAAAGATTGGCAGCTTTTTATCTGTCATACCTTGAAGACGTCATTTCCATTTTTAAGACTGTATAAAATAGCTGATTCCAAGATGAACATTTTGTCTGTCACAGTCAAACCTGTATCAGTCAAAAGTGAAGTTCATAGGACCATGAGACACACAGTGAGTTGGCCCCTGTAGCTCCATTTCATCCTTCTTCCAAACTTCTAATGGGCCATCTGTCTACAGCTTCAAATAGGCATGAAAACCAGCTATAAACAACCCGGATAACTATGTAAGCTACTTGGAAACTTTTAATTTAGCACAAAACTGCATTTCTTCCGTTTTCAAGGTGGCTGAATAAAGAAAATCACTTGGCAGCCTCTGTACCAGAGGGAAAGGCTACAAGTTAGCTCGTTAGCAAAAAAAATCAAACCACTCAGATGGTGTCTGCATCACACAGCTGAATAACACCTCAGAAAACTATATAGGAAACTTGAGAACTAAGGCATCACCAAGTGTCGGTTATTTTTAAGGTGGCAGAGGAAAAAAAAGAACACATGCCAACCTCTGTGCTAAAGAGAAAACTAAACAGGTTAGCTTGTTAGCATGAAAGCACAACCACTCGAGATGCAGCTTTCATCTTAAAGCTGAATTATAACACGGATAACCATGTACAGAAGACTAGCGTTACTTAAAAGTGGCTTACCCTGGGTGTGTTGGCTGTTAACACTTGAGACGCCGTGTTAACGTCTGCCTGTTACATACATTGTCTTTTTTCAAAATACACTTCCATTTTCACAGGAAATGTACAGTTTGCATATAATCTCTTTCATAACAAACACACTACATCGGTACAACATCGGAATTGACGTGTATTTCCTTCAACAACAAAAGCCTGTGGTTATGTTTAGCCAACACGCACATGGTTGGGTTTAGGCAACAAAAGCACATGGTTGGGTTTAGGAAAAAAGAACAGGGTTTGTCTACAATCTTACGCCAAGTGAGCAACGGCCTCCCGGGTGAAAATCAGTGGTTGTTGGGCCCATCCACCGCTCCTCCTACCCACCCTACTTGGACTTCTGTCACCTTAACTTTCATTGTTGTCCTGCTGCATATCCCCCTGACACCGCTGGGTGCCGTTAAACAATAACAGCAACTGGATGCCTATCATGCCGATGTGAAATAACGGCTTTTTCCTCAGTGTCTGATGCCGGAAGTTTCTGACCAAGCGCCAGTATTTGACAGCTTCGGAATGAGACAGAGTTGACAAGTTAGCTTATTAGCATAAAACAAAACCATGCATATGCTAACTGCACCAAACAATTGAAATTATTCAGCTAACCTACAAGACAATATACCTAGGCCTCTGAGTAACTGTTAAATTATCATAGAATCATATTTGATTCATTTTCTAGGTGGCAGAAAAATTTTAAAGGTCCAGTGTGTAGGATTTAGTGGCATCTAGTGGTGAGGCTGTAGAACTGAAACTTCTCCCAAGTGTGTAGGAGAACTTTGGCGGCTGACGTAAAAACACAAATGGCTCCTTCTAGAGCCAGTGTTTGGTTTGTCTGTTCTGGACTACTGTGGAACAACATGGGGGAGTCTGCCATCAGGAAGTTTTTCCAAAAAAGAAGTCCCATAAGGTGGATCCAAAGATTTAAAATGAATGAAAAATACAATCTGTTTTGGGGAACTGCAACATTATCCTCTGGTGAGTCTTCAAGTATTGTTGAGCTGTTGTGGCCAAAATAAAATCTATAAATAGGAGGTCAAAATTGCTTATGTAATAATGTGATCCATATGGTTCCCACTAATCATGTATACTGTAGTAGCCTACAGGTAAGGAAGGTCACATGCACATGGAAAACTTCATGCAGCAACTAATCAACAAAGTAAAATCTACAAAAGTGTTAAAGGTCTAGTGTGTAGTATTTAGTGGCATCTAGTGGTGAAGTTGCAGATTGCAACCAACTGAAACTTCTCAGCATGTGGGAGAACTACGGAGGTAGATCCAAAACGTGAATCGTCCTATCTAGTGCCAGTGTTTGGTTTATCCGGTGGAAACAACACGGCAGATTCAGAGGAAGTAGGATCTGCTCCGTATGTAGATATAAATAGCTCACTCTAGGTAACAAAAACGCAACAATTCTTAGTTTCAGGTGATTATACACTAAAGAAAAGATAGTTGTGAATATTATATTCCATGTCAGCCAACAGATGCCCCTAAACCCTACACACTGGACCTTAAAATGACATATAGCAACCGTTGCGTTTAAGGGAAAGGCTACATGAGATGAGACGAAATGAGACAAGACGAGACGAGGCGAGATGAACCTTTTTTGATCTCCAGTTAAATTTGGTGTTGCAGCAGCACAAACACAACAAGAGGTTAATAGAGAAGTGGGAAAAATAGGTATGCTGTATACAAATAGCCTAAGAACAGTAGTGAAAATATGAACTATGGGCTCTGAGAGCAATTCAAGACAAAGTTAAAGGGCAAACTGACAAGGTATGAGTTTTACATGTTCGCTCTTTTAGCATTAAAAGCTACCACCACTCACATTCTGTCTGCATAACAGCTGCACAATAACCCACATACTGTATGTGGGCTATTTGGAAACTGAAAAAAATCACCATATGTGTCACCATTAATCCTCTTTGTCATGCACATTATAATCACAGCTCTCTACATGTCTATGAAATGAGCAGTCAGATGTTAATGTAGGTGTAAATGCCTCATCGCCTCCACGTATTTTGGGGTGGTTTAATGACAGAAAGATAAAACTACATATGTGTGGAGGCTTGTGTGTGTGCGTGTACTGTGTTTAAGATGCAAGTCGTCATCTTCTCTTTATCAGTAATCGTCAGTGACAGCGAAACTGGCTTTAACTGTACCTCTGATGAAAAGAGGGAGAGATGAGTGACAAGAGAGCAGTGACAGCAGAGGGGGAATAAAGGGATTGTGACACGGCGATATCTGCCACAGTCATTTTACTTTTTGAGAGGATTATCGAAAAGTTTTGTTTTTATAGATAAATTGCGTGAAGGTTGATGTCTAGAAACTGAAGCATGGTTTTGACCAGAAGAGCCCAGTGGAGGGACATCAGTGATCTGTCTCCATGTGTGTGTTTACGAGTGTGTGTCTCTGTGTGACAGATAGTAGTAGTATCTGTCACTAAAAATAGGGACTGTTATCTGTCAGTGTGTCAGTGTGTGTTTATTATTGAAGCTCCACAAGCTTCTTTGTCGCATGATGGCTATTTTCATACCAAAAAAAAATAAAAGACTAGGCCTACAAGCAATTTTTTATTTAACTAGAGCACCAGACATAAAATGGAATATTTGTAGAAGTGCATCCACATGTGCAATAACAGGATCAATATTGTGTGCATTAATGCATGAACAGGACAGGATGTACAGGAAATATGTTCTGTATGTTCTAAATGTACATCCTGTATATTCAGGATTCAGGACTACTGTAATATTAGTTGTAACTAATCATTAAGAGTGCGTTCTGATGTGGCTGATCTGGGTGGAGAAATTGATTGTTACAGAACATTAGCAAAGTCTCATCTCAGTGTGGCTGTAATATGAATGGAGGGGACGGACGATACCACAGATCTCAGGCACATCGCTGTTATGTAACATGTTAGAGAGTAAAAAGAGTCCAGGGAGAATTAACCTGAAGGTTACTTATACATATAGTATAGTTGAATAAGTTTTCCTAATAGCAGAGACTTCTCCATCACAGACAAACAGTATTCATTTTGTGTAAATGCCTCTGTAGTAATAGCTGCCTGAACAAGTCAATTTGCATGTCTTTACAGGAGCAGAGGAAAAAAAGAACTCAGAGTCTCAGGATAGCTCTGCCTGAGAATCTTAATTCAGGGCAACAAAGTCCAGTAGTCATTTAAGGCATTTAAAAGGAAGTTGGTTTGTTGAGATGTGATCACACTTGGCTCAGACTCATAACATGGACTGGGAATGGGATTATAAGTGCAAGCATTTTAATTCCAGTTTTCAGATTGTCCATTAGTCTACCTGTCTGTCCATCCCATTCTCCTGAACTTGATATCTCAAAAATGCCTTGAGGGCATTCCTTTAAATTTGGCACAAACATCCACTTGGACGCAATGATGAACTGATTAGATTTTGATGGTAACTGAGCAAGGGTCAGTGAAGTTATTCTAACAACGTAGTGTGCTAGTACGTGTGGCATGCTACAGTAGTTATGTATGTCATGTGATGTTACATTACGTTAGCAACAACCTTACTTATTTTAAGCCAAGCCTTAATGTTTTTTTCTAAATCTAACCACGTGCTTTTGTTGCTTAAACCAAACACGCAAAAACATGGTGTTTTACATACGCTGTACGTTTATTTTGAAAAAGACACAATGCATGTAACAAGTGTAATTTGACACGTCATCCCAGAATGTCCAAAACAGACACAGGAGGGTACCTAGCGTGTCATATTTTGATATATAGGTACACCAACAAAGCAGCTGTATTTTACTAGTTGGGTTGAAAATGCCTTTGCCAGACCTATCCCCACTAAATTCTATAATTGATTTAAAAATAATTTAGGTAATGTGTCATTGCTTAACAATTAATATGGTTAAGGTTGGCCATAACTGGTCTTGCTGTATACAGGGCAAGAATGTTGTAGAGAAGTGGAATCACTGTGACCTCACAAAACACATTTTTGGCCATAACTCAATAATTAATATGCTTATTATGAAAACAATTCATGCAAATGTAATTAAATGAAATGATGAAGTGATGACATTTTATATCCAAAAGCTTAAAGGTCAACTTCACTGTGACACCATCATTCATAACTATAGCTGAAATATGACTTTTGAAGTTTGCAAGTGTTGTACACCGATGACACAGCTAGATATAATCTTCTGAATTTTGGCAGATTTTAATGATGTGACGTCAGTGAGAAGCAAAGTTTTCTGATGTATCACAAGCAGTAGGTATCTTAAATTGGGGATGAGGACACCATCCCCAAAGGTCACTTAAGCCCTGTTTTCACAAAACACTTTCAGTGTACCCACAAACAAACACAGACTTTCAACCAGGAGACCAGTACGATTCTAAAGCCGAACCCTGTTCTTTTTCCTAAACAAATGACACGACATGTGCTTTTGTTGCCTAAACCTAACCACGAGCATTAGTTGTTGTGAAAACGGAAGTGTATTTTGAAAGAAGACAATGCATGTAACAGGCATAACTGGACACAACGTCCCAGTTACCAACGCACCCAGAGTACCTTTCACATTGTATCTGGACGTGAAAGGTCCACGACCAAACTTTGATATGTGACGAGGTCGGAGTGAGAATGTGTTGCAGCCTCAAAACCAGCGACAACTCAGCCCTGATCAAGAGTGACAGTTCCTTACTGACCAATTATCGGACTGCAGTTATCACAGCTCCACCTTGTAGTACCAGATCTGTGTGCTGGTACCCCAACAGAAGGGTGACCAAAAATGGAGACAGTAAGGAATGGTTCCATTGGTACCATCCACAACTTTTCACAGTGAAAACACAGAAAGTGTGTACCGAGCTGAACTAAACTGTACCAGACTGCTTGGTGGAAATGGGACTTTATAGGCGGACCGTGGTCAGGGTCCGAATCCAGACACCGTCTTATCCAGAACCAGACCTAAAACCGATCAAGAATCATCACATTTTGATGGAGTGTGTCTATTTAATCCAGCGCAGCATTTCTGGTCTTTATTGTACAGCACTGGTTTACAACCAATTGCATGTCTTGCAAATTACCTCATGCGATGCTACTCGATTCTGTGCATTCCAATAAGCACTGCGGCTCAAGGGGAGAGATGAGATGAGTTGGCGTGCAGGGGCCTCCCTGTTAAAAAATAATTAATCCACTACTGATAAAGGTGACTTTTTTGTGGTAGTTGGAGAGGTGAGCAAAAAACTTTTCCATTTTGGTGAAACTAACAATAACTGAATGATGAATTGTAATGATACCGTGAAGGTACTGTCAGTATATGAAAAGTGATCCAGGCTGCACTTTATTAACAAACATGCACCTGTTCATTCATAATATCACTGATTTAGACTTCATTGTCTGAAGCCACCACATGCTATTTCCGTCGACCCATCCCACCCTGCGAGTCTTAATCTTTTAACCAGCTGCACGGCCATCTTCGCTCTTTCAAAGGCATCCGCAAAAACTCTCATGAAGCTCAGCCAACGCTCCATAAACACTACATAGCCCCGAGACAGGTGCAGTTTTTGTTGCAGATTAAAAGTCCAAATCAGCAAGTTGTTTGAGCGGCGAGCCAAGAGAAGAGAGTGCGTGAAGGCCTGGGGGGCTCTGCACGGCAATGAGTCAGAGAGGGGATGAGGAGCAGAGAGAGACTGGAAGAGAGGAAGACAAACGATATGGTTTAAAGGGGGGGGGGGGGGGGAGACAGATTTAGGGCTGAGTTTAGGTGAGGAGGGGGCAGAGAGAAAGAATAAGAAGACTCAAAGGGAAAAGAATTGAAAACTGGAGAAAAAAGGAGAGACAGTGATTCACATCTTTGCAGAAGAGGAACAGCAATCAGGAGGCGTTGAAAGTCTTTTTGTTGTGGGGGACAAATTTACGTCATAATCTAATACGCACACGCATGCACAGTGTATATAAAAGGATTCACAATAAGATGATTAAGATCTGAATTGATTTGAATGAATGAATGAATAATATTCTGTTACAAAATAAGGCTCCACAAACACAGTGTAACTCATATATGTGAAATTTTAGGCTCTTATTTCTTGTCATAATTTATCTTTCTGATGTTTACTTTCCTTTGAAATGTCTAATTTTATACTTAAGAGATTTCCTTCATTCCCCAGAATTCCTTTAACCAATCCAAAGTGCAAAACAGGCCCAGAAATACTCCATCCATTACTATATTTATAACACAATCATTATGTTTTAGGGTGGATTAGTCCTTTTCTGCTGCTAGTAAGTCTTGGGAGTCACATACGAAAGTTATTCATGCAAACTCACACACAAACTGTACACACATGTACCATTTGCCTGCATGTGATACATGTGGCTGATAAAGAAGGGCATGATTATAATATCTGACACCAAAACAGCTCCATGCTATCACCAAAGTGCCCGCAGGAGACGCTTTCTGTGACACTGCTCCTCTCTGAGATCATCACACACAAATATGATCAGAGAAGTGGCCAAAGGGAGTCATTTCTCTGCAAGCATTTGGCAGGTTAAGTGTGAACAAGCTGCCCCTGGCTGTCGTTGTCAGGTTGGTCATACTTGAGGTTGTGTGTGTTTTGTGCACCTGTGCGTGTGTGTGTGCGTGTGTGTGTGTGTGTGTGTGTGTGTGTGTGTGTGATAGAAAGGGCTAAACACACGAGCTTCATTAGCGAAACAGAGGCACCAGTGTGTGAATTATTGATCAAGGGAGTGAATACCATCAACACTGTAAATTCAGCAAATGCACAGGGAGAGGAAATGCGTTTGAGAAGGAGGCTGGCTGGCTGGCGAGTGTGCCACTTTAGCTGATAGTAAATTAATAAAACGAATAGCCAGTCCTAGTACTAGGAAGTATAAGAGTGTGTGTGTGTGTATATGAGATGCTGTCACTCCTTTGCATTTCTTGCATCCAAACACAACAAGCCCAGAGTCCAAACAGGACCATATTGCAGGATATCTTGCCCATATGTTGCTCAGCTTAAAGGCCGCTAGTCAAATACAGCTGAGTGGAATTTATCAGAGGACACACAGAACAAAACACATATAAACACCAACAGCATGGAGATGAGCCGCTTTTAATGAACATTTGTCTCAGCAAGCAAACATTGGCAAAATTAAAACCGGTAATTTAATTTGTCGACTATAAGATGCAATGGAAAAAAATGCAAAGGAAAAATTAAAACAACTGTGTCGCTCAGTTTCTCAAAGCCTCTTTCGAAAAGGTCACATGACACACGAAGTTGGCCAGAATAATGGCAGCAGCTTCAGCTGTCTCATACATTGGCCACAATGCCAGATTTTACCAGTGTGGAGAGGATGTATTATCCTCTGAAATTCAGGTCAAGTTCAAGAACATCAGGCTCAACATCTGCTCAGACTTGGCACAGCATGGCATAGATAGTTCGGGCAAGGCACTAAAGTCACATTTGCATAAGCTGATTGGCTTCAGATGCTTCATTCATGCTTCACAATCACTGGCTCATTTACAACTGACCAGTATCGTCCAATCATATTCAAGTAGGTGTGAATAATAACCAGTATACCTGACATGTCTTTATTATTCTGATGATACATATATTTATTTTTACTTATTTTACATTCTCCCAGCAGATTCTTAGAAAGCTTCCTAAAGAGAAGCTTTGAAGCTCTGTTCAATCTAAATTTTTTCCAAGTGTCTGAACTGCCTCGCTACAGTTGTGATTCTTTTTTGGTGCTGTGTCTCTTGGTATACGGCAATAAACGGCCCAAACACAGAAAATAAGGCACTGGTCGGGGAGTACTCGGGGTACATTATTAAAAAACAAGAACCACTGCTTTAAATAGCTGTTGTTGTGCCCCACAAGCTAATGATACCAGTGGGTGTTCCTGCCCTATGTAAATTAAGCTGTGTGGTGCTGCCAGAGCACACCAAAACAATGCTCTGCCAATTTCTTTCTCCAAGTGAGGATATAGTATATTCACAGTTCCAATAATCCTGTTGAAATTCATATCGGCTCCATTTTCTAAGCCCCTGAAGATTCAGTCATCACTGAAACGTCTGACATGCAAAAGAGACGATTAAAACAAATGGAACTGTCAAAAGTTGTCATATTGATATTTAGGTGAGTCGACTGATTCACAATGTCACCGTATGCATTGAGTGACAGACAAGAAAACATTTCACCCTAAAAGTTCCCGGGGTAACACTTTACTTGAAGGTATCTACACAAGAGTGACATGACACTGTCATGAACCTGTCGTGTACATTATGTATTTGTCATAAACATTTATGACTGCTGTAATTAAGTGTCATTCGGTTTTTGTAATGATAAGTTGACATTGTTTGGGTTGTCTTGATTATGACAACTTGACATTAATTGAAGTGACATTACCAGAAGTTGTCTTTGTCACGACAAGTTGACATTAAATTTGTTTGGGATGTCCTTATAATGACATTAACCAGGATGACATTGTCTTGTCATAATCAAGACAACCCAAACAATGTCAACTTGTCATTACAAAAACCGAATGACACTTAATGACAGCAGTCATAAACGTTTATGACTTGTACCTATGTTCACGACAGGTTCATGACCGTGTCATGTCATAGTTATGACAGTGTCATATCACTCTTATGTAGAAACCTTCAAGTAAAGTGTTCCCGGTAGCTGCCGGCAATAGACTTTGAATGGCACAGTGATTCCAGTCATTTTTTCTCAGTCTATAGCTGCTTACTCTTAACTAGTAAAGATTAAAAGGCAGCAATGCATGCTTTCATTTTGACTGATGTATATATTAACTTGCCCTCTGTAGGAACAGCGGTTTCATAACATTTGAAATGACCCACAACTTAATGGCATATGGCATATGTAAGTTTGCTGGGTGTATGCACATGTGGTGACTTCTGCTAATCTCTGTTAACCCAAACCCCACAACACACACTACAGATGCTGTACTCACACACCAACAACTTTTTTTCACACTTGACACATAACCACATGGACAAAGGCTGGCAGGAATCACACACACATTTACACACCACAACTCACAGTGAAAACACCTTCCCTTGGGATGTACTGTAAATGCAGTGGATGCATGTGTGTTAGTAGGTGTGTGAGAGTGGAAGGGGGGCTACTCCAGCTGTTCAGGAAAGCCTTCTCAGGGGACCAACTGTACACATCTGGATAACAGATGATGTTTGTTTTCTCATTCACAGACAGACAGATGTGATCATCAGGGCTCTTTTTTCTGCCTTTAAATGTGTAACCCTGATACAACTTTCTTTATTGTTGGTCTCCAGGACACTGACAGACCTGCTGAAGCAGCAGGGAGGTGAAGTGAGCTCAGTGGAAAATGCCGCGGCCAGTTCGCCCAGCGGAGGGAGAGCCAACGGCATTTCAGCCAGGATGCTGCGCAGCAGGAGTGGTGAGTACGGAGAGAGAGCATTCACACACACACTGTAACACATTACACTACGAAAACCTGTGTATATGTGCTGGTGTAAGTGAGTACAGTGACATTGTGTGTTTGTGTGTGTGTAATGTCAGCGAGAATCACGTTCCCATGCCAAATGACAAAAACATAAAACGCAACATCAGAGGAGCTCGACAAACAGCCTCTAAGGAGCAGTTTGGGTTCAGCCCATTTTGCATGTTTCTCTTTTGTCTATTTGCATAATGAACAGTATCATATGCAGGGTCGCACATGGAATGAATTTCTCTCCATGCAATTTTCATGACAGAGGAGTTCAACAACGACAGCTCGCGTGGTTGCTTTGGTAAAGTGAAACGTTTTCTCTTAATACAGACTAAAGTTCAAGGAGAAGATGTGTGAAACCTCCAAACAGAAATAAAAGTCTCAGAGCTCCCTTGACTTTATTAAAATAACATCATAACACAGCGCTGGCTAAATGTAATCACCAAAATCCCCAAAAGAATTGAGGCACGCAACTTTACACCACGTTTTCTTAGACCACAAAAGAAATCCCAATTTTACTTTTCTTTCTCTGTGTCAGTAACAACACATGCACTGTAAAAACACACACACATGCACATTACACGCAGACTAGAAGAAGAAAAAGAAGCAGAAGAAAAACCTCCCTTCTTTCCTACAACCAGAGTTCTTCCAGTCTGTCAATGTATTCCCACAGGCCTCCTTCTCTCTTTACCTCTCACCCACACACACTTACACTTTATCTTACAGATGATCTCTGATGTTTGAACTTGGGATTCAAACAGGTGAGCTATCAGTCACAGTCCTGGGTCTACATCTTTCAGATTACTACAGAGCCGACTGTTAAAAGTTGTCTTAGTCTTTTTTTTTCTTTCTTTTTTTTTAAATCTAAATGCTGTAGAGGCAGAGATTGTTGAGACGTACGAGCCAAAAGCTTGTATTACAGTATTTAATTTTCAAAACCACATGATGCCTTAACCTTATTCCTTAGACCCTGTTTACAGTTGGTTTTAAGAGTTATCTGAACACAAGTGGATCTCCAGCTGACGACTTCTGTGCAGATTTTCTTACCAGGGATCCCACACATTTTTTTTTCAAAGTTGCATACTTTTTAAGACCCAAATTTCCAGACTTCTCTTACATTTTTAGATCATATTTGACATCTGATTACAAACAGCCGGCCATTCAGTCCACACACCTATGCAGAAAGGTGGATGACATTCCACTGTTAAACATCTTTGCCCAAAGAGGCAGAAAATCTACTAGCCTTATCTACTTATATTATTTTTCCTTTAACATATACAAACAAGAGTCAAAAATGAGATTAAATAAGTTAATTAAGTTAATTCCCTACACAGAAAAGACTACATCACTGCGTAACCCACAGATGTTCAGACAAGCTTAATAACAAGCATTTCTTTCAAACTAATTTGGTCATGGATATACAGATTTGGTACAGGCTGTGACGTACAGGCATTGAGGCAGCTGTGTAGGAGGGTGCATTCAGTCGCCATACTAATTGCCTTGCTTTTGACGTCATCAAGCTCGTTCTGGCCCATAAAAAGCAATCTCCACATATGATCGATTTATTTTTAGAAATATGTGCTTTTATATTTTCAAAATGGGGCAGTAGACTAAAAAGTCATTTTTCCACACTCTCTCTTCTTTTTTTTCCACACTTATCTAGACCTGAATATTGATAAAATTCAAATTCCATACTCTCCCATACTGCAAAGGAACCCTGTGTTGCTGCTTACGTCACCTACACTGGAAAGACAAAATCCCACACATACAGTACAGTTGCATCCACACTCTCACCAGTCGCATTAGCGACGTTAGCGCGTTGTTACAGCTGGAGATGTCGCTGTCAGTAGAATCTAACACGTCTCTTTCCATAGGGCAAAATGATGGATGGTCACGCAACAATTCATCTAACTCTTGGTAAAATGGGAAACTTGTAGAGTGTTGTCGTGATGTCACCAAAACAACCACCATTTCCTGCAGAAGTCCTTGTCGGGGACACATTATGGATGTACAGTATAGACATCTGGATACAGCATTCATTCCTATGATGCTTAGTGCCACATGAAGCCAAAAAAATTTGACCTTCAGGAATAAAATTACACGTAAAGCAAACAAACTAGCATTTCCTTTAACCCCACCTCGCAGCTGCACGGTTTCGAGCACACTCACATGATTGACAGTAGGAAAATAACTCTGGATTCGGCTACTGGCAAATTTTACAACTTTTACGACATAATGATTTCAATAAGGGCTTTTTAAGTGTTCATACTGGAAAGCTGATGTACCACAAAACCATTATGTCGATTTAGAGACGTGTCTTTGACAATGTGTAAATCAATGTGTAAAAGAAAAAAGTCTTTTTGGGCCCACTTGCATCACATGTAAGTTGTAATTACACTGTTTGGCCACTATGTCGGATTGGCTTCAAAGCCTGGTGCTGCTCCTGGGGGCTTAGGATGCATCAGGACACATTAGTGTTTACACTATAAAAGATATAGTGGTGTGTTTGTATTTAGCGCTGTCACTTGTGATCGGATGGCCTAAGAAGCATTTTAAAACTAAGTGTAAACAGGGTTGAGAGAGGAAGATACAAATACTGTCATGCTGGCATTTTTAACTTTTGCTATGGAGACAGAGTTGGTTATTCAGTTAATCTAACCTTATAAACCTAGACTTCATTTTCTGACTATTTTTCTATTTAATCTTTATTTAACCAGAGAAAAACTAATTGAGACAAAATCAATTTTTCAGTGGTGACCTGGTCAAGAGGACAGCAAAGTCATGTCAAGTACACGTCGATACATACATACCATAAAATACAAAACATACATCATAGATGGTACAAACTACCATCCATGTATCAAAAGAAGGAGATGAATATACATAGATAATGCACAATACATACAGACAAAAGGCATAAAGACATGCTAAAATTGTTATGCCTTGTAGCCATGGATGGATCACTGAACGGGCCTACCAGGCACAAGCCCAGGGGCACAAAGTCTCAGGGGTGCCCTGGGCTTCATCTGCAAAATGTCACTCAAATTACTGCAACACATACTGACCAGAAAGAGATTCAAAATCGCCACAAGGAGATATAAAGGAACTGCAATGAGACAAAACAACCCAAAAAGGTCCATAAACACTACAGATAGAGAGATGCAAAACAATGCCCAACTTTACAGAAGAAATAAACATATTTATAGCCTGGTACAAAAACAGTTTGCTCCCTAAAGTTTTGATATAACTCACCCATTTATATTCTATTAAGGCTTAAAGTTACGCATAATTAAGAACGGGCCACTTTGAGTGACAGGCTGTCTGCCAATAGTGTCGTCAGCTTCTCAGTCAGATCCCCCCCCCCAGTGACACAGATTCAATGCAGAACAATGCAAAGAGTGTTTTAAATGTTATGTCTGTTACACACTGTTGGCACTGGCTGGTGAGACTTAGTTTGGTAGGACGGAGTGAGAGATTGAACAATAGCGCAGCTTCCTCTGTAAGTAGAACACATGCTTGTTGCACGTGCAACACTGGTGCACTATGCACAGTTTAATTAGTATGTTAATGTAAGCAGGCTGCAACCCTACAGGCAGCATGTGCCATTTTCCATACATCTTCTAAACATGCAGATGCAGCAGCTTGCATGTACATGTAACATGGATTTTGAGCAGGTGCATACCATTCTCCAGCTACAAGTGAGTGTCATCATATTTTTGAATACCTGGACTGTTGTTTACTAAAGAGCAATGGACTGTGCACGTGCGTATGGATTAGTATGCATTTTTGTGCGCCTGCATGTGAACATGTGTATGCATGGGTGTGTGTTTCAAAGGAAGGGAGAGGGGCAGAGGGTTTGATATAAGAGGCCCCCTGCTGAGTCCATCTCTCATCTCTTGCTCTGTATAATTTCACACACTGCTAATGACATGATGTGACGTACTGCATGTAGTGGACGCGTTTCATTGATCATATCCACTTGAAAAGGGCATCAGATTCACAAGCTAGAACGAACACTGAAAAAAGAGGAAAACAGATGTTTGTCAGGCAGATGTGCCACACCTGCAGCAGCCCTATTGTCTCATCTCTTGAGTGACTTGTTGCCTGTGTAAGAAGAGACAAAGTGCATGCACAAGAAATCTATCAAGTTATCGACTAGGGGAGTTAAAGCAACCCAGTTCACAGTGTAACCTAAGTGGCTGGTCTGTAACACTCAGATACTGCAGAACGTCATGGCCCTGCAGTTATCAAATCATCAATATTAATGGACACGTATCAGTTGATCTCAGTAGCTAACATGATCTCTGCTGGCTGATTATAAGCATGTTGAAGTTAGCTGCTTGTCATGCGCCATTAAAAAGAAAATCAATCTTGTGTCATGGCTGCATGACCAACGACCACCTGCTGGTCAAAATAAAACGCACACACAGCATGTGCAGTGCAGAGATTTATAATGATACCAGATGCCAAGATTGCACCTATCCATTCTGATGGAGATGCTCACCTGGCACGTTCAGGATCTCAGAATCTTGTAGGGTCACCATTTGCAAAACTTCAACTAGATTCTTTTTGAGATTCTTTACCATCCTGTTCCTGGTGCAAGATCTTACGCCAGACTCCCTTTAAAAAATATGACACATTAAGAATTTGTTATGTTTCTGCAAAACCACATAACTCAAGAAACATAAAATAAAAGGTGTCAGTTCTGCACCAATATAACCCATAAAGATAAACTGTATTTGCGAAGAAACTTTAGGCTACATTTGGATTTTGTCACCTCAAGTCACCACTAGGTTAGCTGCTTTATTTTAGTGGGAGGAGACTGTGGGAATAAGAGGCAAACCCTTTAAAAAATTCAGATGTTGGATGAGATACACGCCAGATTAAATGCGGACTCTTGTTCACTCCACAGTTTCACCAGTTTCTGCCTGAGGCTGGTTCACGTTGTTGTGTGTCCCTGGAGTCCCCTCCATGTTTCCTATCTACTCGGTTTGCTGCTTCCTGTTTGGTGCTGAAGAGAGCGCAGCTATTGGTTGTTGACAATGTTCATGTCATTGAACTTCAGAATTTGCATGAGCCAAGACTAAAAACCTAAAAGGCCTATTAAAGGTGTTTTATTTTTTGCAATGTCAAGACAAGAAAATGACTGACTTACGACAGCCCGCACTTTACGCCAAATATTAGTTATAATGGGAGTGCACACTAACTGAAATAAAACTCTTATTTTTTTATTCTAACATTGGAAGTTTGTCCGTGACCGTGAGATTCCTTAAAAAGTCATTTGGTGTAAAGCCGATATATCGAACATGTCTGTCCCCTAAATGCAGAGCTCTGAAGCTCTTAAATAATTACTACATGTAGGCTTTTCAGTAACTCCTACCGTGTTTTCCTGATTCCTGTTTTCTCTCTTTTGTCTAAACTCACACCTGTCGTTCCTCCTGTTGCTGCCCTTGACAAGGTTTAAGTCGTCGGCATACTGGAAAATATTAAATCTCCTCCTGCTGATAACCACCGACTGCTTGGGGATTGACATGATCATCCAGCACCTCCTGGGGGGCCAGACGTACTAAAGCTACTGCATGTTCTTTAAGGACATGGTGAAGTCTTGTAAAGAAGCCAGCATGTAGCAAAACATGTTGATTTAATGAAAAAAAAAAAGAACTATGAGTAAGTAAATATGGGCGTGGAACATGAGTGAGTCCACTTCTAAATGTGAAGTGACAGTATAGTGAACAGCAGGGGACTTGGCAGAGAAATCAGTGGTGATGATGATACCTATTGATGCTAATGAGTTCCATATTTATGCACATTACATCCCCTTCTTCCGAGAGGAGGAAAATGTCCACTGGCTGTTTGCGATCAATAAAAACAGATGGCAAAAAACTTTGTCCAGCAGGCTGCTTTGTGCCAATTAAACAAAACAAAACTCCTCATTGTATCACATCCAAACTCAATATGACAGCTATACATTAGGAGGAGAAAAGTTATATTTGAAGTCATAACTTTGCTTGAAGACTGTTGTGTAACACGTCACCTAAAAGCAGTCCACACACGTATTGTTTTTGGTCATAGCACAGTTTTAAGAAAACTCAAAGGCTGACATTTGGAGGTCGACACGTCAGCGCTTCACATCATGAATCACCTCCCTCCGTAACATCAGTTGCTTTATTTTTAAAATGCAGAGACTGTGAATTGAAGCAGGCACAAGCGATGGCTATACAAACACAAAATGTAATGCAAAATGCTCCCCAACTGAGCCACAGAGCAAAGTGGAACACTACATAGATTGCCTGGTCAGAAAACAGATGAACAGTATTGGTTTTTCCATTGTAGACAAGATGGCAGGCCGAGGCCTTTGGAAAAAGTAATGCTCTTTACACACAGTAATTAAACACATTTCAACTGATTGGATGCAAGTGTTGGCCTGTTGTTATTCTCTCTGTGCCTTGACTTTGAGGCCAGATTGTGTAAATTTTTAAAAGAGATTATGAAATCTTCTTTTTACAAATGAAAAGTTTAATGCATAAGCAATAAAAAACACTGTTGCTTCATTCAGTACACTCCTTTGGGATTTTACTGCTGCAGCCTTAAGTAATCTGGATTAGGGAAGTCACTAAAACCGATATTTCTGTATCAAGTTGATGCCGAAATTCTGACTACATGACAGTACTTGTTGCAACTCTACCAGACCTGTTGGGGCAGCATATTTGCCTACATTTGTTTGAGTCTGTCATTTAACGTCAAGAGAGGAAGAATGCCTACCAGCACAGAAAAACATCAGTGACACATGGAAGACAGCAACAAGTGCTGTTGCGGGGACAGCTCCACCTCAACTCGTCAAGAAGAAAAGCATTTTTTCCTGGGGCGAGCATATTTATTCAGTTCAATTCAATTCAATTTTATTTATGAAGCCCAATATCATAAATCACAATTTGCCTCACAGAATTTTACAGCATACAACAACCAGTGCTTAATTTGTAAAATTAGAAGTAGGGGAACACTTTGGGCCTCTGAGAGAGCAGTGTTCCCCCACTTTTGGGAGTGGGGGAACACTGCTCTCTCAGAGGCCCACACACTTTTTTAAGCGGCACCCAAGCCGCCTCACTGCGCAACTCCGAATGGAATGGTTGTGACATCCAGTGTTGTCACGGTACCAAAATTGGGACCCACAGTACGATACCAGTGAAAGTATCACGGTTCTGAGTAGTATCACGATACCACAGCAAAAATGAGGCAGATGTGCCTTTTGTCATTTATAAAAAGATAAATCACTTTTCTATAATACATCAATGATATGTCAATGGAATAAATTACTTATTGACTTATTCATACTTCAAAAACAGCATCAATAAGTGATTAACATAGGGGGGATTGAAATAAAATAAATAAATAAAATAAAAATCAACCAGCCACCCTCCTCCCCTGACAAGTAAAGAACAGTCCCTTCATAAGTAACGAACAGTCCCTAAAGAGCGGTGAGGTTTGTGGACCGTTACCTGCCACAAAGAGAGAAATGTGAACGGCTCGTTTCTCCTCTGAAACGAAAATGCTCGCACGTAGAGCTCTGTGGAAAACAAATCACTGCTGACAAGTAAAAAGAAATAAATAATAATTTTCACTGTTCAAAGATACTCACATGTCTGGAAAACAAACCACTACAGCAGCATATTGAGTGCCAGGTGGCCAGCGTGCGCCGTTATTGACCAGCGTGCGCCGTTATTGGACAGCGCATGGACACTCACCCTCTTGCGATTGGACTTTGAACTTATCCCACAGTAGTGGTACATGAGGCACCGTAGTACTACGGTACTCCACCCTGCAACACTAGTGACATCAGCCAATACTGCATGTAGTTTTTAGATGTGAAAAGTTCTAGACCCATGCAAATTAGTTCTGGAACACACCAGGGCCTTTTCTGAAAAGATCCTGGTATGCGTTCCAGTACGTTCCGGCTCAAATTAAGCACTGACGACAACCCTCTGTCATTTGGACCCTCACAGCAGATAAGGAAAAACTCCCTAAAAAAACTTTAACAAGGGAAAAAAAATGGTAGAAACGACAGACAGACACATGTGCAATAGATGTCGTGAACAGATCAACAAAATTAAATATTAAATTCTTTGTATTAGGAGCGCTGAATATTGACACTATGCTACAAAGGCCAGCTGCGTGACGAGGCACTGAGTGTCTATACTGCATTGAGTATTGCACGTGTTAGCCTTTCTGTAGGCCATCACGGAAGTTAGCGCCACTCTGGTTCCCTTGTCAAAAAATCCAATAGATTTCCCCATTGCGTAAAATAAGCTCTATGGCAAACAACATTTTATGATACTAAGGTGTTTTGTTTAGATAATCTTCACAAATTAACACCACTTTTATGATTTTTGAAGTCTAAATGCAATCACTACAAGTAAAAAGCTAATGTTAGGCTATGAACGAACAACACCACAGTCACATAACTTCAATGTCACCACCACAGCGAGGCTGTAGAGCCGTGTGATGACATTTTGTAGTCTCATTTAGCCACCTTTTTTAAGACACATAGAAGCTTCAAAATTCACCAGTGGGGTATTTATTGATGTATTTTATGTCGTACAACAAAACATAAAAGTTTCTTCAGCTTGTTTTAACCACAAACCTTATTTTAGGCGTCTAACCAAAAACCTGTTCAAAAAACCACTGACTTAAAGACAAGGGAACTGAGTGGTAAAATGCTAACTCATTTCCAGGTTTTAGTACTCATTCCTGCATCACTTCATGTCAAAGACGCTCCAACTTTTGTTTTACTGTGCCTTTAACGGATAGTAATGTCAAAAAGTTCGAAATCATTTAAGTCAGAGGGTTGTTGTTGTTTTTTTAGATTTACATGAACCATCAGCAGCTAATGTGAACTGAAGATAGGAGGCAAATATTTGGCCTAAAAGTCTCCAACAAACATGACTCATTGCAGAGAGAAAGCTTGAAGCAAAAAGCGATGACCTATTTATCAAAGACGACTGCAGAAGTAGCATGACCCAGTAACAAGTCACTCTCTGTAACACAAATTTCACCTTTTCTTCTCTCACTTTTTTTTTTAAACCCAGCTGTCAAACGAGTTACTTTTTGAGCGCTCCTGTCTTCTAAAATGTTTCCCTGCACTTTCAACTCTTCCCCTGGGGTCATGAGAGGCAAACTACTTATTGTTGTAAATTAATGATCTCAGTTTGAATCTTTGCTCCCCTGCTCGTGTCATGTTGATTATTCTGACAAAAGGCATTTGTACGACCAACTCAGCAGATCGCACAGAGTGAAGATTAAAAAGTACGTAGGGGTAGGAGAGGTTTGTTTGTCTCCTCTGACTCTGCTGCAGTAAACGATGATGCACACAGACTTTCACATGTGATCTCACTGATGACAAACGTGGAACACGCTCTCGCTCTCTCGCTTTATTCTCTGCACTTAAGTCTGCTTATGCGTACCGTCGCTCTCTCGCACAGTGACACACGGGGACGTTCATATTTCATCTCGGTGATGACAGACGCCACGCAATGCACTCTCTCCTTTTTCACTTTCCCCATGGCGCTTAAGACTCCTTTTATGTATGGTTTCACACACAAACACACACTCAGAGATGCACAAAACACACACGGTACGGAGAAACGAAGGTTGACCTCACTGCTTGTCTTTGTGTTTCACGGTCATGAGCACTCACAATAGCACATCAGTGCAAACAGCAGAGAGATGGTATAGGTGTGTGTGCACTTGTGTGTGTCTGTGTGTGTGTGTGTGTGTGTGTGAGTGTGAGAGAGAGAGAGAGAAAAGGGAATCCCATCACATCAAAAAGTCCTTTAACTCCTCTTAAAAACTCTCCTTAAGTTGCTGACCTAAAATAAAGCTAAATCATTAGTGCTTCAGCTAAAACGCCGTTAACTACTTCCAGATGAGCTGGGAAGACAAAATATCCAGAACAGAATACAACCCTGCTAATCAGAGAATATTTCATGTCTGCATAACATTTCTTTATTATGTATTATTAAGTTTCATCTTTTTTGAAAGGAAAACATAAAGTAGCCAATAGTTCTGCCATTACCACATGAGAAAAATGTTCTATTTTGCTTTTCTTATTTTTTACTTTTTTATTTCTACCTCTTATAAAGAAAATTGGCCACCTTTAGAGAGCATCAACGAGTAGCAGTGACTAGCTACCTCAAAGTATGTGTCCATCCCTCGATTACCCTGTAACTTATTCATTCATCCCCAGATCAATTCATAACTGATATATTATCTGAAGCCTAATTTTTATACAAGTAATATTGATACTGGTTTAAATAAACAATCTGATTGTACTTGATTGTACCTGATGTTTGCAGAGCAAGTTTTGTGTGAAAGGAATTCAAGGCCTGTCTCAATAAAGGCCTTAATTAATATACTTTTCATTAAAAGGATACTCTGCCGATTTTCAACCAGCTTTGACTCTGACTATGTGGGTAGTATGTGTAAATGAACTACAGTACAGGCCAAAAGTTTGGACACACCTTCTCATTCAATGCGTTTTCTTTATTGTCATGACTATTTACATTGTAGATTCTCACTGAAGGCATCAAAACTATGAATGAACACATGTGGAGTTATGTACTTAACAAAAAAGGTGAAATAACTGAAAACATGTTTTATATTCTAGTTTCTTCAAAATAGCCACCCTTTGCTCTGATTACTGCTTTGCACACTCTTGGCATTCTCTCAATGAGCTTCAAGAGGTAGTCACCTGAAATGGTTTCCACTTCACAGGTGTGCCTTATCAGGGTTAATTAGTGGAATTTCTTGCTTTATCAATGGGGTTGGGACCATCAGTTGTGTTGTGCAGAAGTCAGGTTAATACACAGCCGACAGCCCTATTGGACAACTGTTAAAATTCATATTATGGCAAGAACCAATCAGCTAACTAAAGAAAAACGAGTGGCCATCATTACTTTAAGAAATGAAGGTCAGTCCGGAAAATTGCAAAAACTTTAAATGTGTCCCCAAGTGGAGTCGCAAAAACCATCAAGCGCTACAACGAAACTGGCACACATGAGGACCGACCCAGGAAAGGAAGACCAAGAGTCACCTCTGCTTCTGAGGATAAGTTCATCCGAGTCACCAGCCTCAGAAATCGCAAGTTAACAGCAGCTCAGATCAGAGACCAGATGAATGCCACACAGAGTTCTAGCAGCAGACCCATCTCTAGAACAACTGTTAAGAGGAGACTGCGCGAATCAGGCCTTCATGGTCAAATAGCTGCTAGGAAACCACTGCTAAGGAGAGGTAACAAGCAGAAGAGATTTGTTTGGGCCAAGAAACACAAGGAATGGACATTAGACCAGTGGAAATCTTTGCTTTGGTCTGATGAGTCCAAATTTGAGATCTTTGGTTCCAACCGCCGTGTCTTTGTGAGACGCAGAAAAGGTGAACGGATGGATTCCACATGCCTGGTTCCCACTGTGAAGCATGGAGGAGGAGGTGTGATGGTGTGGGGGTGTTTTGCTGGTGACACTGTTGGGGATTTGTTCAAAATTGAAGGCACACTGAACCAGCATGGCTACCACAGTATCCTGCAGCGACATGCACATCCCATCCGGTTTGCGTTTAGTTGGACGATCATTTATTTTTCAACAGGACAATGACCCCAAACACACCTCCAGGCTGTGTAAGGGCTATTTGACCAAGAAGGAGAGTGATGGAGTGCTGCGGCAGATGACCTGGCCTCCACAGTCACCGGACCTGAACCCAATCGAGATGGTTTGGGGTGAGCTGGACCGCAGAGTGAAGGCAAAGGGGCCAACAAGTGCTAAACACCTCTGGGAACTCCTTCAAGACTGTTGGAAAACCATTTCAGGTGACTACCTCTTGAAGCTCATGGAGAGAATGCCAAGAGTGTGCAAAGCAGTAATCAGAGCAAAGGGTGGCTATTTTGAAGAAACTAGAATATAAAACATGTTTTCAGTTATTTCACCTTTTTTTTGTTAAGTACATAACTCCACATGTGTTCATTCATAGTTTTGATGCCTTCAGTGAGAATCTACAATGTAAATAGTCATGAAAATAAAGAAAACGCATTGAATGAGAAGGTGTGTCCAAACTTTTGGCCTGTACTGTATGTTAAACTTCCTGTCATTGTACCAGCACTGAGATCTACCCGTTCCTTTCCAAGTCAAATCCGCCGGATGGCACAAAACTCTTGGGCTGCTACTTGAACAACAAATTGTACTTCCTCATGTTTGTATGCCCGCCACCATCTTGGACACAGAGTATAAAAGTGGATTGAAAGAGAGAGAACAGTCCCTCTTTCTCTCTCTATTATTATCTTGCATGCCTAAGATTTAAAAGAAGAAATCTTTTGGGACCTTGAAGGCTCCATAATTTAACACTCTGAGTGGAGTCATCTTCCACAGTGAGTAGGCTACTTTACTTTGGATACTGTAAGTACAGTGTGCTGGTATTACTTTGACTTGAATGCAGAACTTTTACTTGCAACAGAGTTTTTTACACTGTGGTATTTTTACTTTTATTTAAGTAAAGGATTTGAGTACTTCTTCAACTACTGGTGATATGCCAGAGTAACACGCACACACACACACACACACACACACACACACTTGGGTCCACCTCCACTCTGGACCGAGACGTTCTCTCCGTCCCTCAGATCTGTCAGCCTGTTTCCACACTCCTGAATTGTTCAGACAGATGATACAAAGAAAGGCTGATCTTCACCGCCGTACACCTAAATCGACCGCTGCCTGCAATTCCCACTGAGAGAGAAGATATTACATAACTCATTAAGCAGCATTCCTGCCCTCTTGTTCTGTGCTTAAAAGATCCCGAAGCCAGACGTTCACTTCGTGGTGCTTAATGGAGAAATTAATATGTGCAACCATGCTGGAGTTTTAACATCCACAACCCCGAACCAGAACCTTTCCTAATTCCCTCAGCTCCTGTTTTATGTATTTGGCTTGCACACACACATACACACACACTTACATTTTTACTCCATTATACAATCACTGAAACCTTGTACACGAAAAGAGGGTTTGGCCAAGCAGATGGACTCATTAATTGGTCTTGTTTGTATTTCTGTGTGGGCGAGTGTATGTTTACGTGGCAAAAATAGTAACATCAGACAATTTTTGCTTCTTTTTAGGTGGTAGGAGTGGAAATTAGTCATCATCAACATCTGTTGTGTTGGTTTCAGAATGATGAAGACAGTTGGAGACTGTATGCGTATGACACTATCATGTTTTTGCCAAATGATGTGCTGATTTTTAAGCGATGAAAAATAGAGCATATAGCTGCTGTAAATGGGAAAAAAAACTTCCCGTATAGGGGCAAATTCCTGGACCCGCCTAGGTGTGGGGTGAGCCCTGAATGTTCACAATGTCTGGCTCTAACCCTGCTCAGCAAAGTCTTTAGTTCTTATTTCTCCAAAGCTCTATTTAAATTCTGTTAAAGATGTTGTGCAAGAGCTTAGTACAGCTAATTTTATTTTATGTTAGCCTACAGAAATAAGACGTTATATGGCTAATCTCTTGATAAAGGATGACCATAGTTTGTCAGCAATATCAAAAATTAGACACCAAAAACAGGACATGATACAAGCCTGGGAAAAACACGTGAAGGAGATGTAAAAATCTGTCAGTGCAAGTTAAATAAAATATAAAAATAAGGACAACCAGTCATCTTTCCACCAGTGATTAAGTGAAGTTATTAAATGTGAAAAGCATTTACACCAGTACTATCTTATGCTGAGTGGAGTACGCAGAGATCTGAGCTTCTCATGACAACCAGTTAGCACCAGTGTGCCTTAATCTGTCACTCATTTATTGTTGCTCCGACATCGTGTGGAACAATAGACGATGAGGATGATGATGAGAAGGAAGTAGATACTGATGATGATGATGGTGATGAAGATAGTGGTAGTGATGATGATGACAGTATAAAAAGGGCTTTTTTTCTCATAATCCGCTAATCTGGCACATGCTGAGAGGTCAGCACCACTGAATTACACTGGATGATTTTCCTGTGCCTGAACGCGCGCACACACACACACACACACACACACACACACACACACACACACACACACACACACACAATTATCAATGTCCTGTACGCTGTAGTTTAAGCTGATTAGCTAAGAGGATGTTTCACATCTTGTATTATACCTTGCGTGTGTGTGTGTGTGTGTGTGTGTGTGTGTGTGTGTGTGCGAGAACAGTGATTAAGGTAGAGGCTCAGCGTTGTAAGTGCAAGTGTTGTTAATGTAAAGACTAACTCCTGACATTTCTCCACCCCTCTGGTTTCAGCATAATTTTCTAATTTATGCCACAGAACATCCTGCCATCCTGCACGTTCCTCTCGTTCACCAGCTCTCTGTCTCTCTGCATCATCTAAACCACATATGACTCTCTCACTCGACGTGTCTCTTTCTTGTGTGCATTAGTATTCAGAAGTTGTGCCGTGTACACCTCTTTTTTTTAAAGACTGAAAGTCACAGATGTGATGACATCGTATGTCTCTGATGCTGTGGTTCTCCCAGTGCTACACACACACACGCACACACTAATACACAAATAGACGACTTATGCATGGCAAATCAGATTGGTGAGCATATCAATGTGCTTTACTGACAATTAAACACACAAAGAAGCACTGACACACACACAAACACAAGTTTTAAACTGTGAAGATGCTAAAACAATAATGCTGTTTACTTCTGATTTTGTTACTCTCACCTAAATGTCCTTATAAAGCATGTTGTCTCTATGTGTGTGTGTGTGTGTGTGTGTGTGTGTCAGTGTGGACATTCGTGAGCGTTACATGTGTGCCCATCCATCCCTGAGGCTGACATCAAGTGCGCTGGCTGCATCAGTGGACTTCATTAATGCTAATAGCCTGGGCTTCACTCTCTCAGCCACTTTGTTCCATTGTTCATTAACCTCACTTCATTTAGCATGGGACTGGCTAGCCGTCAGGGTTGGGTTCCACTGCCTTATGCTTTTAACGCATTTTAAACCACGCTATTTTTGTTAACCCAGTATTTATGTGACATTCCACAGTTAAAATTCCCACCTGAGAGATTCCTAGTATAACCAGTGATGTGCTTTAGGGCCATGACACAACAAGCTGACTTCTAAGCATGAGAAAGGCCAAGTGATCAGACTCTTTCACCTAATGTCACCATGTCTTCTGTTCAAAGCTGCACTTGAGTGTTCCCTCCTGGCTTAAAGGTTAACATACCAACTGTCAGCTGCAACACAAATATGACTGTGGAACACATCTCACTTCACCATCAGTATCTAACAGTAAAAAAAAACAACAAAAGAAACGGAACACACTGCATGAGTATTATTTTATTATTATCATTATCATTTTTAGTCATAATAGTAGTATTTACAAAACCCCTAAAGTCTATGTGTGCACAAGATAATTTGTATCTTGTAGGAACAAATTATAGGAACAAGTTAATTATCTTCTGGGAATATGTTAATTATCTTGTGGGCACATCTGAATTATATTGTGAGAACAACTTATATTGTGGGAACAACTTATGATCTTGTGGGAAGAAGCCATGACGTTGTGGGAACAAATTAATTATCTTGCTGGAACAATTTATATTGCTGGAACAACTTACTTGTGGGAACAAGTTATGATACTGTGGGAACAAGTTAATTATCTTGTGGGAACCAGTTATGATCTTGTGGGAACATGTTACTTATCTTATGGGAACAAGTTATTATTTTGTGGGAACATGTTAATTATCTTGTGGGAACAACTTATATTGTGGGAACAAGTTATGATCTTGTGGGAAGAAGTCATGATGTTGTGGGAACAAACTAATTATCTTGTTGGAACAAGGTACTTGTGGGAACAATTTATTATCTTGTGGGAACATGTTAATTATCTTGTGGGAACAACTTATATTGTGAGAATAAGTTCTGATCTTGTGGGAACAAGCTAATTATCTTGTGGGGACCAGTTCTGATCTTGTGGGAACAAGTCATTATTTTGTAGCAACAAGTTTATTATCTTGTGGGAACATGTTAATTATCTTGTGGGAACAAGTTATTATCTTGTGGGAGCAACTTGGGGCGGCAGTAGCTCAGTCCATAGGGACTTGGGTTGGGAATCGGAGGGTCGCCTGTTCGAGTCCCCGTCCAGACCAAATTATGGAGCGTGGACTGGTGGCTGGAGAGGTGCCAGTTCACCTCCTGGGCACTGCCGAGGTGCCCTTAAGCAAGGCACCAAACCCCCCAACCGCTCAGGGCGCCTCACCCAGGGCAGCGCCCTCACTCTGACATCTCTCCACTTTGTGCATGTTTGTGCATGTGTGTGTCTTTCGGACCTGTGTGTAATTGGCAAGCAAGAGTGAAAACATTGAATTTCCCCTCAGGGGGATTAATAAAGTAAATAAACTAAACTAAACTTATATTGTGAGAACAAGTTATGAACTTGTGGGGAAAGTTATTATCTTGTGGGAACAAATTATTATCTTGTGGGAACAAGTTATTATCTTGTGGGAGCAAGTTATTGTCTTGTAGGAACAAATTATTATCTTGTGAGGGAAAGTTTTTTTCTTTTGGGAACAAATATTATCTTGTGGGAACATGCTAACTATCTTGTGGGAGCTAGTTAATTATCTTGTGGGAACAAGTTATTATCTTGTGAGAACAAGTTATGATCTTGTGGGAACAAGTTATCATCTTGCGGGAACAAGTTATGATCTTGTGGAGACAAATTATTATCTTGTAGGAACAAATTATTATCTTGTGGGAGCAAGTTATTATCTGGTAGGAACAAATTATTATCTTGTTGAAATAAGTTATTATTTTGTGGGAACAAATTATTATCTTGTGGGAACAAGTTAATTATCCTGTGGGAAAAAGTTATTATCTTGTAGGAGCTAGTTATTATCTTGTGGGAACAAGTTATAATCTTGTGGGAACAAGATATAATCTAGCGGGAACGAGTTATTATCTTGTTGGAACAAGTTATCGTCTTGTGGGAACAAGTTATAATCTTGTGGGAACAAGTTATTATCTTGTGAGAACAAGTTATGATCTTGTGAGAACAAGTTATGAACTTGTGGGGAAAAGTTATTATCTTGAAGGAACAAGTTGTTATCTTGTGGGAACAAATTATTATCTTGTGGGAACAAGTTATTATCTTGTGGGAGCAAGTTATTGTCTTGTAGGAACAAATTATTATCTTGTGGGGAAAAGTTTTTTTCTTTTGGGAACAAATATTATTTTGTGGGAACATGTTAATTATCTTGTGGGAGCTAGTTAATTATCTTGTGGGAACAAGTTATTATCTTGTGAGAACAAGTTATGATCTTGTGGGAACAAGTTATCATGTTGCGGGAACAAGTTATGATCTTGTGGGAACAAATTATTATCTTGTAGGAACAAATTATTGTCTTGTGGGAGCAAGTTATTATCTTGTAGGAACAAATTATTATCTTGTTGAAATAAGTTATTATTTTGTGGGAACAAATTATTATCTTGTGGGAACAAGTTAATTATCCTGTGGGAAAAGTTATTATCTTGTAGGAGCTAGTTATTATCTTGTGGGAACAAGTTATAATCTTGTGGGAACAAGATATAATCTAGCGGGAACCAGTTATTATCTTGTGGGAACAAGTTATCGTCTTGCGAGAACAAGATATAATCTTGTGGGAACAAGTTCATTTTTGTGGGAACAAATTATAATCTTGTGGGAGCAAGTTATTATCTTGCAGGAACAAGTTAATTATCTTCTGGACAGAAAATAATAACTTCATCCCTCAAGATACTTAACACACAACATATGTATGTCCCACGGTGGTCCACTGACAAGGGAGGGGCTTCACCTTTCTGGTATTTCTGTTTATATTGTGCTCTCATGTTTCATATTCCCAAATCAATGCGGATAATCAAATTATTACCAATCAATTGGCACACATCAAGCGTTGGGCAGGCAGTATTATAACATACTATGGAAGTACTGGTTGGATCTGGGGCTTCAGGCGAATTATAATGAAGCTGCCATATGAGGTCTGCTGTGCATGTTTGATACTTAAAGGTGACATGGTGCTCACAGACTGTACACATTGGAAGAACTGTTAGTAAGCAGGGTCCCTCAGCACATTAATGCTCCAGGGCTACCTAAAGGGTTAATCCAGCCACGATTCAGTGCCAGCATTTCATAAATTTATTCTGCATCTGGCAACTACGGTGTGATTATGTCATCTTAAAAATACTAAGAAAGGTTGTGGTAGTGGTTGAAAAAAACATAAACTGTATACGTGACAGGACACACGCTCTTTGTGCCTATTGTGATCATTGCCAGCTGACTCTGCCTCTCTTTGCTTGTGTCTTACCAGAACAGTACCAGCTGAATAACTCTGCTTACGGGCCATTTGGACAAGGGCTTCCACACCCGCACAGCAACCCCAGCACAGTGGGACTCAACAAATATACCTCCCTCAAAGCTGTGGGTAAGTTGGACACACAAGCACACACAAAATGATGCTGACTCCAACCGACACAGTAACCTTTAGAGTACAGTAGGTTGGCAGTACAGGAGCTGTCAACTGACGAAGGTCTCTTTGCCTCTTGGCAAACCGAGAGCTGATCTTATAGAGAAGCACACGCTGTTTCTGTCTGCCACTGTGCTGTTAGATAATGAAATCGTCTCTAAATGTGATTGAGTGATTGATTGATTACAGCAGACTTACTTTCCAGCTCCTCACAGCCGACAGAGAGGCCTCGGGAGCTGTCTGATCAGTTATGTCACTGAAACCTTTGTTTTAATGACCAACAACACTGTGATCTTATTACAGCTAGGATCATTGTGCAACAATATTTTAGCAGAGGCTAAACAGGCAGCAGAGGTCATTGCGAAGGACCAAGCTCTATAATACATGTATTTCATGTAACACAACCTCTGGGAGCAGCACTGGAGCTTTGAGACGAGAAGAAACTACTGAGGAAAACATGATGAAAACTATGTGACTGGTGAATTTTCTCACTTTGATTTTAACTACAGTAAAAAAAAAAAAAACTAAACTTAAAGGGATACTTTTCAATTTTCAACCAGCTTTCAATCATGATGAAATGTGAGTAGTAGGTGTAAATACAACACATTCTCACTCCGACCTCGTCACATATTGACGTTTGGTTTCCATGTCCACATAAGACATGCAAGGTACCCTGGTTGCGTTGATTGTTGACGTTTTGGGACACTGTGTTCTGCCTGTTACATACATTGTCTTCTTTCAAAATATGTTTCTGTTTTCACAGGAACTTTAACATTTGCATACAGTCTCTTTCAAAATAAACCCACTATGTCGGTACATAGGCGGCACGGTGTTATGGTGGTTAGCACTGTTGCCTCACAGCAAGAGGGTTCCTGGTTCGATCCTGGGTGCGGGAGCCCCTCTGTGCGGAGTTTGCATGTTCTCCCTGTGTCAGCGTGGGTTTTCTCCAGGTACTCCGGCTTCCTCCCACAGTCCAAAGACATGCAGGTTAATTGGTGACTCTAAATTGTCCGTAGGTGTGAATGTGAGTGTGAATGGTTGTCTGTCTCTATATGTCAGCCCTGCGATAGTCTGGCGACCTGTCCAGGGTGTATCCTGCCTCTCGCCCACTGTCAGCTGGGATAGACTCCAGCCCCCCCCCGTGACCCTCAAGAGGATAAGGGGTTAGAAAATTAGAAAATGGATGGATGGATGGATGGATGGATATCGGTACATCACCACAAATAGACGTTGTTTTTTTTTTCCTTCAACGACAAACACACATGGTTGGGTTTAGGAAAAAAGAACAGGCTTTGGCTGTAGAATCTTACGCAGTGCGAACACCGCTCTCTCAGGTGAAAGTCGGTGTTTGTTGGACCCCCGCACCCGACTCAGACTTTCCCCTCCTTCACTTTTGTCCTTGTCCTGCCGCGTTTCCCCAGGCGCTGTGAAACTATAACGGCAACCAGCCACGTATCATGCCTTCGTTAAAGGATGCCTTTTTTCGTTGGTTTCTGATGCTGCAAGTCACTGCCCAAGCACCAAATTTCGACAACTTGTGAATAAGACTGGGCTTGTAAATATGTTAAACTTCCCTCCATCTTACTAGCACCCATATCTCCCTGCTCATCTCCCAACTGAAATCCGCTGGATGATGCCTTTTTCAGTGGTGCTACAGCTGTTGCTCAGACTACAAATTGTACTTCTGCACCATGGACACAAAAAGTATGAAAGCGGATCGAGACAGAGACTTACCCCCCACTTTCTATGCAACTGGAATCTGGCTGATTTGGTCAAATATCAACTAATGTATGAGGTAAATGTGAATAAAAAATCCTTAATTGGTGATCTGTTAGGTGAAAACTGACCACATACAGTCAGAGTGACTTAATCATATTGAAATGGTCATGGGTTTTTAGCTTTAGCTTATTGTTATAAAGCAAATGTTGACTGCACAATGTAACCGCCATAGAATAATGACACTATCGACATTTAGACTTGTTCCTTATAAGCCTCACCATCACTATGCAATTCTGTCAGCCACCAGGTAAGATCTTCCGTTAAAAAAGAAGTGCGACCATTAAATAACCAAAACAGGAAGAGAATAGTACCTTTGTCTTCTGTGGTAGCAATGGGTAGCTATCCTCAGTTACCAAAGAGTATCAGAACTCACAATGCTAAGCTTCACTCAACAGATGAGTCAAATGTTATGCAGCACTACAGCAGTTAAGGCCTCACCATAATGAGGGTTCATGATTGTCTGAAATCCCTATTCACAACTCACTATTGAGTAAACTATTGAGTGTGAACTGTGATACAGAGCAAAGCTAACATGCCTTCAGATGTGGTTTTGTAAGTGAACTGTGATATAACTGCAAAGCTACTACAGCCTGGGAAATAGGCTGTAGGGTTTTTTATCAGGTAATTGTACAAAACATTTAATGGCTATAAAGGTCAAACACACATGTTGTTGTCCTTGAATAGCAGTGGGTGTACTAGCATATAGAGCCACATCCAACCCCAGGTATCCCATTAGACCAAAACAGCCCTATACAAGTGAGCCAAAGGCAAATCACTGCTTGTCAAGATAGATTGTTTTAACCTTTATTACCCATGAAGGGTTGACTGAGCATGAAAGTCATTTTTAAGCATAATTGGGAGATGCCCAGTAACAGCGTAAGCTTCTAGCCTACAGATTTTTAGTTTGCCAGCTAATTGGTGTTAGCTTGGTTGTACCCGCCCTCTCCAGGTAGCTTTTTATTGCTTCCAGTTAACTCGTTATAAACCAGAGGTCACTTAAAGGGTCTTGGATATATAATATATGGCTACATGCATCCTTTAAAAAACTGAGGTTAAAAAACATGTCCCAGTCAGTGGAAAAAATGATTTAAAAAGACATGACCCTATAAACTGTGAGGTACAGTAGGAAGCATTCAAATGTTATATAACTTCATATGAACAATTTCTTTTCACAGTTTTGATTGGTATCAATTTTTCATCATTTATCAACTATTTTTAAAATAAAATCAACTGGTAAGAAATCTCAGCATTTAAAACATAGATGAAAACAAACAGCTGCTGTTAGTGGACTTCGACTTTTGGGCAAAAATGATGAAAACACACACACACACACACACACACACACACACACACACACACACACACACACACACAGAGCCAAGGTTACTGTTCATGTAGTCAAGAAGCTGGCGGCGATGACCTCAGTTTTTAGTTTATTTAAATAATTCTCTGTGACATTCATGCTAGCCCATGACACTCACACGCATGCACACGCACACTCCGGACTCAGGGCGAGGGTATTTATAAACCTTCACTGCTATGTCCCCACTTCCTGACACACATACCTTTACCTCCATCATCTCCATTTCACTCCTCAGTTCCTCCCTCCTCATTGCTCTCCGTGACTTCTGCCCTCTCAAGCCCAGCATAAGAGAAATACCGCGAGTGTTCACCCTAAGGGCATGTACCAATTGGAAATACTTAAATCACCAGCTTTCCCCTTTGATCTTCTTCAAACCATCCCCCTCATCCTGACCATCCTTCTTCCTCCTCTGATTCTTTCTATGTTATCTTTCCACTCATTTAGCATTTCATATTTTCTCGACAAGAAAGTCCAATTTATATGTAATGGGAGAAAAAATAACCTCTTTGGCTGCTGATGGGTCACACTGACCCTTCCAACTAGGCACTGCTATTATACTTCCTCATTATTTTGCCATTTAACTTGTTTTCTGTTCTGTCATAACATTGCGTCCTTCTTTTAGGTGTCTTCCTTTAAATTTTCACCTCCTTGCTGGCCCTCTAGTTTTCCTCCTAACTTGTCTCTCTTTTCACTTTTGATCAAAAGGTGAACTGTTTTAGTGTTTCTTGTTAGCATTTAAAATAAGAAACTTTTTTAATAGCAACAAGTGATATTTATGGTATAATGTTACCTGCTAAAACAAAGTGTAACAGTAGCATAAGTGGAGAAGAGTCATAAATTCAGAAAACTGGCTCACCAATGTTAGTAAACCGGCAGTAACTCACAAAAGTTAGCTAACATTAGCTAACATTAGCCACCATAAGCTATTGTTCATACCAGATCGAGTGACGCTGCAACCCAATCACCAGAGTAAATGTTGGCATTGTACGTTTCTGCAAACAACAAACACATTCCATTTGTATGTTATTATGCTGAAGTTTTCATATGTTTCAGTAATAACACTGTGGTTAGCGTGTGGTTAGGTTTAGGCAAAAAAAAAAAACTTATGGTTATGGTTAGGATATGATCATGTTTTAGCTTAAAATACCTGCTTTTGGTGGCACAATCCTAGCTTGAAAATGCAGCGACGTCTTGATTTCATGGCACTATCCTTGCTGGAAACACAGCAACATCTTGGTTATAAACAAAAGTTTTGGGGGGGTATTATTCCCAGTGGAAATACAGTGATGTTTCACTAAAAACCATACCATTTTTGGCTAAAAAGCCGCTGGAAAGACAAAGGTAAAGGTAAGTAAAGACCACCCAAGTTTTTGCTGAAAAACACTCTGGTTTGGTGGTTAAGAAGCTGCTGGAAACATAGCCACAGGTCGCTAAAAAAGTCCCATGTTTTCACAAAAACACTCAGGTTTGATGGCTAAAAAGCCACTGGAAACACAGCAACAGGTCACTAAAGAACACCCACGTTTATACAAAACACAGTGATGGGTCACTAAAACACCCACATTTCCCTAAAAAAAAACCTGCAGCAATGACTCGGTAAATTGTTGTCTGTTTGTTTCAAACAATGGTCTCCAACTTGACAGGCATCTTGCCTTGGTGACATAGCATCCACCATCCCTTCCACCTCCCGAAGATAAAGTAAACTTACATCACTTTAAACGCTGATATGACACATATGAAATCAAAATGTAACACATGCTTGGTTTGCTGAAACATACAATGCCAACATTTTCTTCTGGCGACTAGGACAGAGGCTTAAGTGGCAACACCCGTAAGTGTATTAAATTGAGGTTTTACTGCTTATCAATTTAAGTTTTCATCCCCAAGGAGAAAGAATGTGTAATTTCATGTTTCAAAAGTTGCATGGCCTCCCTTTAAAAGTTTCTAAAATACTTTGAGGAGCAAACGAACATGACATTGCTGACAGGTTGGAGCCGGGAGGTCCTCACATTAATGCATCATGGATTAAGTGTGATTCAGTCGTCAGTGTTCCTACAATGACAGACTCTGTGTTTGCACATTGACAGTTCATTTTAGGCTACTTCTGCATGTGACTCAGAACTGCATCAGACTGTGACAAATTGAAAATGACTCTAAAGTATAAACAAGTTTAAGTAGGCCAAATATAGCATGTGGATGCTGTACTGGCGTAATTGTTAAAGGTTGAAAACAGAGCACACTACAGTAAATTAAAGTATTATTTCCTTTAATTCCAACTTTTTAATTTTAAGTTAATCATTTCTGTCAGTTATGATAGCATTTGCCGAGTCAGATGATCAGACAGGTGGAAAACTGTTTTTACCAGATCATTTCAATTACATATCTTAAATGTCTGTAGCCCTCATTGCACAGGAAAGCTGTGTACGCACAACTACAGTAAGTACAGAAGGTCAAAGTTCAACCAGGAAGTCAGTCTGTAAAACACCTAAGATGAAAAAAAAAGATGTCCAAAGCTACAAAAAGAACCATATTGTAATAAACTTTTCTCACCCACCCCTTTCTTTGTTACAGCGCACAGTGCGTCTCGTAGCTACTACAAGAGCTTCCCACTCATGGATTTCTCCCAGTACCAACCTGTGGCACCTCCAGCCTTCCAGCCTGTGCCTCCACAGCCCAAAGAGAAGTCATATATCCACCAGCCTGTGTCGGCACACCATGACCTCCACGCCCCTCTCTCCATCTCCATCCCCTCCAGCCACCTGGAGCATGCACGCCTCCCCAAGACCACCACGCACCCGCTGCTCTCTAGCTCAGCCTTCAAAGCCTGGGAGCCGACTAGCCGCCACGTCCACAGGCAGGCCTCCGCCCCGGGGCACACCGCCCCTTCAATGCACAGCTCCACCCGCAGACAAGGCTACTCGATCCGGAGGCAGCAGAGCATAGAGAACATGCCTGATCTTTTTAGCCAGCCCTATGTAGGGGTGTACGGAGGAGCTGAAAGGGGGGCCGCGCAGGGGCAGCATGTACAGGGGCAACACCCATCTCAACCCTCCTATTACCACCACAACAGGCAGAAGAGCTACTCCACCCACAGTACGACTGAGGTGACTGTCTGAGCGCCAAGGCCTCAGAGAGCGGTTAAACAAAAAGCTTTGGTGTTAGCTAAATGCCAGACTTTGGGACAGTTGGCCCAACAAGTGAGGGATATTAAACAGAGAGACACATTCAGATTAATGAGATAAAAAGGGGTCATTTGATGAGTAGAAACAGAGATATTCAGGAGAAAAAGAGCGTAGAAGAACCACCACACTTCAGAGATTAGGTGAAGGTTATAAATGGACTCTAGCGATGGTCTTTGATCACATTTAGACTGTACCTGAAAGGAAATCTATCACTCTCAGGTTCCTATTGGTCACACAGCCTTCACAGATCCTCAGTTTTTTGTGGTTTCATTGTGGCTGTACAGGCCTTATAGGAATAGAGATGAGAGAAAAGGACAACACAAATCTTGCCAGCTCTTAGAGCAGGGGGCTTGATTTTGTCTTTGAAAAGGTTTTACATGTTGACTTCCTGTCAGATTTAGCAGAAACGAACAGTTTGTGTTGGCCAAGTAGCTCTGGTTAAGTTTAGGTAAAATAGGTCATCAGTACAAGTGGCTGTAAAACAACAGCCTGGTTCATGGTCAGGTTTGGTTATTAAAAACATTCCACAGCTGACAAATAATGCAGCAAGAGGCGAAACTTCCTAATGTTGTCAACAGCTGCTTTAATGTAAATGTTGTTTGAAACCTTTAAGATCCATGTATGTGGTTCACCTACAGGAGTTAGACCTCACCTCAGGAACGACTCAATTTAAATCTGGAAGAACACTGAAAATCTTTTTTCTTTATTCTCAAGAATAGTTTTTTTTTTCTTCCCAAGAGTTGGAAAGATTGATACCACTGTCATATCTGTACGCTAAATATGAAGCTCCTCTCAGCGGCCAGTTGGCTTGGCCTAGTAAAGGTTATGAGTACTCGGGAGCGCAGTAACCTCCTGAAGTCTTGTCGTAACGACAACATGTCATTATTACACTTTGGTTTTGTACAAAATTTAAAAAAACAAGATATAACATGTTAAAGACTAACTTTTTTGTGATCTGAACCCTATTTTCCCATGTTTTTCTGTATGTGACTAATGAAAACAACAAATTTTGAAATCGCCAATTGCCACTGACAGGCTCACATTGTTATTCTAAGTAGGGGTGGGAATCTCTAGGCACCTCAAGATTCGATTCAATTCCGATTCCGAGGGCAACGATTTCAATTATAAAACGATTCTCGATTGTAAAACGAGCCAATAAGAAAATTTACACTAGATATTGAAAAACATTTTTGTAATAAAGCTGGGAGTACATATTCTGTATCCAGTGCATACAAACTGTATGCACTGGATAAGAAAAACCCTTTTACTTACTGTGGTTGAGATGACTACACTCCACCAGTCTCCTCCGGTCCATCCTCCTCATCCACAAATCTCAACGGGACTCTCCTGTCCCTCATCGACCTCCTTGACATTTCTCCTCCAGTATTTACAAAACTATAACTGACTATAACTATCTATGAACTATAAAAACACGAACTATTGCAAAAAGGATGAACGATGGCAATACTACGAACTATGGTGAAAACACGACAAAAACACGGCACAAAAAACTCAAAAGCTCTCAAAAAAACACAAATACTATTATTTACAACACTAAATATTATTTACAAAGAAAATGCCACCCAAACTCCACTAAAACTCACCAAAACTCCACCAAACTACTGTATATCACTGAGTTACGGTAATTTGAAAAATAAATCTAAAAATAAAATTAAAATCGATTATGAGTTTTCCAAATTGATGCTCGCATCGTTCAAGTCAGAATCTCAATGCATCTAAAAATCAATTTTTTTTCCCCCCACCATTCTAAGTGTCTGTAACATTATGGAAATGATCCCTATAGAGGTCAACCTTTTTATTAAAGAGTAAGATCCTTTTGTTGAACCAAAAACAGCCCTGAAATCCCAATTGGTAAACCCAGCAGACCTCATTTAAATAAACAGTAATTTTAGCATAAATAAAGCCAGCATATTTTCACATCTAACTGGGTGAATTGATGGTTTATTTCAACCAACCCAGAGTTGGTAATTGTTTAATCAGCTTAAAGACAGACCAAGACAATTTTTGTGAGTTTTATTTTGTTTCCGTCAACTATGAATGAAGTGTGTTTTACAATTTATTTCAATGAAGTCTGGTGGAGTATCAGGGCTGGAACTGGTTAAAGAAAAATAATCTTTCTCTTTAACAAAACATTTCTATCTCTGAAGGGATCATCTCCATAATGTAACAATCTGAGCCTGTCAGTGGCAAAAACAAGCACTTTTAGTGGACATAAATTGACAGTGTATAACTGTCCATTAACTCTACATTGTAGCCTGTTTGAAATGTGTCAGCTGCAGTGGTCTCACTCAGTACTGGACCAATTTCAAAAACTGTTGTTCTCATTATTCACACAGACACAAAAATATAAGAAAATAGGGTCCAAGATGAAAAATAATTTAGTTACCCTTTAATTAATGAGCCTCAGAGGCACTAGTAGGCAGATTTTGTTACATCTGGACAGATCTAGGTTAGCTGCTTTCCCCTAATTCCAGTCTTAATGCTAGCTAAGCTAACTGGCTGCTGGCAGTAGATCATATTTAGTGTACGTTTGCTTTTTAGCACAAATATGAAAAGATGATATTTTGACTAAAATGCTTTGCAGTGGTGGTTAAGAAGTTGGGGTCCTTCATAACTCCTGTAAGTGGGATGTTTTTGCACAAGGTGATAATGTGGGGTTTTTGTTTCTTTGTTTGTTTAATTGTGAAATCATCTTGTTATGGTGAGTTTGTGGAGTTTGTGGTATGGGGCAGTAACATTCCAACTTATTTTAAGCACAAATGGTTGATTTGACATTTGGGTTAGGGTTAGATTTTTTTTGTTTGTTTTTTTAATGTTTTTTTTTTTAGATACACTGGACATTTTTATTGTATCCTATACATCATATACAATTTAGTTCAGGTGTAATTACAAATCATCTCAAGGTAAAAGAGTTCAGGTCATTTTCAGGCCCCATAGATGTCTTTCTTTGCAGTTCTTTGTCCCTCCTGTTCTTCTTGTAAAAACACCTCTTCTATTTTGCATCTCTCAGTCTACCTCCATGCACAGCTGTTTTCTCCTCATTTCTTTCTCACCCCCCTCGGCCTCTCCCACCCTCTATCCACAATGAAGTGCTTTGCATTCTGTACCATCGGGCCAAGCACACAGGGACAGCATCCCCGGGGTCACATTAACTCAACGGTGAGGACAATGCCACCATCATGTCAGCTCCCATCAGCCTCCATCCCGTCTAGAGAGAGGGAGAGGAGGAGAGAGAGGGACAGTGGAAGAGCCAGAGGCTGGAACTCTTTAGACAAGAAGAGAAAGGGAGGAGAGAGAAGAGAAAAATAGAAAAACAAATGTACATGGCCGCTTGTTTTCTTTCCTCGGGGGGTGGAAAGGAAAGAAGTCACTGTGGATCTGGGTCTCTCACTACTAAGCTGTCTGGGTCATAACTCGGACGTGTGTGGATGCCTGTGTGCGATTTCCAAGCCCCAGGCACCATTGCAGGGGGATTCGCTGAGGCACTTCTAGGCCTAGAGCATTAAACATTTGTCATCTTGTCTCTGAAGCCTGCACAGCAAAGGACAGTGTGCAGAGCTGCTGCTATGAACATGCAACAGTTAATGCTACACATCCACTGGACTTGTTGGTGAGAGTTTATGGCTCCAACACCCTCAGGAACTGCACAGTCAAGTCAGCTGTTAACAATGATTGCTCATGTTCCCAGAAATACTTCCATAAGGTAATAATACATGTGCTTAAAGAGCACATTTTCTGTGGTTAAAGTGAGAAGTGCTTTTGTAGCAGCTGAATAAAGAGTCAAGCAAAAATATAAGTACAGGTGAATAGAGACCAAACACAATTAATGGACAAATCACACAACATAACACAGTGCCATTAAATGACCGAACCCCTCTTTGCGGCTAAACTACCTGCATAAAGTAGTGACATCATATAAATTCGCCATATTTAGCCAAATCAAATTTTAGTATCAGCTTTAACACACACATACACACCCACAGATACACAGGATCTACCTTAGACTTCACAATCACGTACAGCCTCACAAAGTTATGCAGGAAATAATGGGGTCTGAGACATCAAACTAAATTTCAAATGTCCTGTTTTCCTGAGAGACAACAGCGCAAGTCTGAGCCGCAGGCTTAACATCCCTAAATCCTTTTATATCATGCTGTATATTAAGGAAGTGCAACATCTAAAAGCAACCATCGTTCTCAAGGCAACAAAAGAGAACATTGTTACGCTACATTTCCACCGGATGCAGCAAGGACGCTTGGGGACATGCTTGATGGGCTTTCCACTGATGACATACCATATTATGGATTGCATTTGATTGATAAATGCGCTGCTAGTTGGGTGGTCCCTGGATCTCTTTTAGCTAGACCTGTTCATAAACTGTTATTTCGTCTAAACAGTCCAACCAAAATGTATTTCTGAAAACATCTGAGGCAAGAAACAGGAAATGCCGCTGCTAAGTCTCATTGTATTTTAGAAGTACTTTGCCTAGTTTGACAGCTTGGTCCAAGTTTCGTGAGCCAGATGCATGGAAATGGACTGACTCATTTGTCTAAAGTTGAATCTAGTCTACTTAACGCAAATACAGACAAGCCAATGCACCAAAAAAAACCTCCACCAAGCTTGCTACAACACTCCCACTACCCAATGGGCGACTGCTTCTCCTGCTATCCATAGGAAGTCAGTAGAAAGCGCCCTTCGTCCCTGGATCTGATGGAAATGGGCCATTAGGTTACTATCTTCCAAGATGCTTTCTAAGCATGCAATAATTTACTTTTATGGCCACTTGTGGGGGCAGCAGAAGCAAGCTGAGAAAAACGATGACATGCCAAACTTCTAGATGTTGCCTTCTCGATAGGTAACTGTTTACACATTTAGAAGATTCAAAGCTATACTCATTTTGAATCTGGCAGTGTGATTCAAATCCAACATTCAATCTCCTTTTAGCTACAGTTTGGTCTCTGCTAACTCTTGAGGGAAATATCCATCTAGTTTCTAAATGCTTCACTATGTTCACTTGCTGGTCGCTGACTTTGTCTTTTTGGTTATGGTGGTGGACAGGTAAAGTACAGTGGGTTTTTAGAGCTGCTTTGAGAAAAAAAAAATCAGACTGCTGAAGCTGAAAACAATGCCCTAGAGAGATAGTGAACCAAAACAGTAAAGTTGCTGGTTGAAAAACCAAAAGAATGAGCTGAAAGATGCTAAAATAGTCAATAGAGTTCAGGGGAAATGGAGAGTTGGGTGCAGAGATTTCATACAAGACACGAACACAGCCACTGTGATGTGACAGATTGGTTTGTGGAATATTGTTTTGATGTCTTGAGCTTTTTTGCTGTCACCATCTTGTTTTTTTTGTTTGGAGCCAGAAGTGACCATATTTGGAGCAGGGTGGAGCTTTAGAGGGGCGACAGGTGGATCTGACTTAGAACCGAAAGACACCACGGTAGTAGATAGTGGTCAATCCCAAGGTAGCCGTGCCGTAAAGCCCACTCTGCTTGATTATCTATTTTACTCTAAATGAGACCTTAATTTACTGAATACTCAATCATGCTGTATTGAAGAAAACTTGAAACTACTGACTGCAACCAGAAACTCAATAGGACAATGTTTACTGAGGTAATAAGTCCAGTGAGAAGTAGGGTCATTGTCTCATAGACTTCTATACAATAATACTTCTTTTTGCCACCAGTTGAGTCGCCACCTGCTGGCCATTAGAGAAAATGCGGGTTCACGCCACTTCCACATTGGCTTCAGTTCTCAGACCTGGAGGCTATTTCCACTTCTATCATACAGTCTGTGGTTGTCGATAATTCCCTGTAGGGTTCATCACTTCATACATATACATATAGATTAGTACACCTTAATCAGACTTACATTATAAAGTAAATTTCAGTGCATAACCATGGTGCACCACATGCAGACATAAAACTAATATTAACTACACACCTTCTGCAGCTTTCCTCCCATTGATAAATCCTATTTTTTTTTCACATGGGAGGATTGGACCCCCACCTTCACTTCCTGTGTATTTCTGTGAGTAAAGCAGGGTATTAACACTGTCAGCGGTATAAGATTCAGTAACCAGGGATAAATTGCTGCAGGTAAAAGCATTTACTGTAGAGTGCTTTCTTTTGGAAAGTTGTCACAGAGTATTTGGAGTTGTATATTTAAACAATGCCATTGGGTGGCACCAGATAACAACACAGTGACATCTGAAAACATGAGTTATGACAATGGAATAACATCAGTTTTCCGTCCCACTGCCAAAATCTGCCTCTCAGTGACAAAGTGCACTCCATATTTGCCCTCATGACCCCCAAACCACACACAGTCAACCTCACTGTCTCCTCAAAGACAGGGGCCATTTCTCTCATTCACTAACAGATACAAACAAACATACTGTCATAGATTTTAACTCTCTACACTGTGTTTTAACAAGTTCTAGTAAATGGATCTGAGGGTTAGCAAATCAGATTAAGCGCACTGTGACTGATGCTTTGGTCACTCTTTCAACCAAACACATCTCACACGAGTTAACACAAAAGTAATTTTAACATTACCAATGCAGCAAAGGATCATGGGCAGGAATCATTTCCTCTCCTTGCTTGACGTTGTGTGTTAAAAGCGTTGAGATCTGCTGGTTTAGAGAAACAAAATCTGTTTTTATGAGCAATAGAATTTTAGTTCTTTGCCGTGAACAAGTGCTTCCAATATTTTCTCTTGGTATGAAATCATGCAACAACGATACCCCTGTTCTTTTCATCCATTTCTGATAAATGTTTCACATCTGTGTACATTACGATTCAATCTTTTTGATTACGGTATTTTTTAGGTTTTATGTAGTGCAGACATCTTTGGAAAAATCATGTGTTCTGCTTTATTTATGAATATTGTGTAAATAGGGATTTTCCTATATATTTCGTTTGAATAAGGGCTGTATGAACCGAGTCATTGTAAGTATCTATTATAATTGCTGTCAGATTTTAATAGAATATATTATTTCATGTTAAGGATTTTAGCAACATTAAACATGCATAGAAAGTTCTAAATTAGGTGAGCTGTGCAATTTTCTACTGTGCAATAGAGGAGGATGAAGTAGGCCTGTTGTAATGTTACATTATTGCAGCGGGTTTTTACATTAGTGGCAAAACACAGTGACACACATTAACTGCAGTGTAGGACAAAGCAACTGGAAAGCTGACAGGCTGTCTAAAGCATCGATACTTTCTATTGTATGATTACACAATACTGACTGATACAGTATATGGGACGCTGTGCAAAACAAGTAGTGGTGAGGTTAGATCTGATTTGCCGTGAGCAGCATGCAGCAGTTTGTTTAAAACTGGTTTGCACACGCAGAGAAGACTGTGATATGTAGCGCTGTGTGCGGATACTGGGCTGTGCAATAGAAACTGTTCCTTTGCAAGTTAAAGAAGGGAATTCATCCCACTTTGGCACTATGAATCTTTGCAGGTCATTGTCTTGGAGAACCTTATATTATCTGTTTAACAAAAGAATATGTAAAAGAACAGAGCTATGATAAATGTATAATACAAAAATGATAGCCAAGTAAATCCAAGGTGTGTTGGTGTGATTTACAGTATGTAGCAAAAATATGTAAATACTGTATGTACCTGTTCTTATTACAACAAACAGCTAATTTATACCCAAAATGTTCTAGAAAAGTTCTTTGCAGAGGATTGTTTAGTAACTGATGCCACTTTTGATGATATGAAATATTAAAGATTGTAAAATCAATATAAGGCTTTGGTTTGACTTGTGTTTGTATCAAAGAAATGAGCAAAACACCTTATGGGTCAGTTAATTCTCAAAACAATGAACAGACAAAACTCCAATATAGCTGTAAGAGCCAATTTGAGATCACTTTCACCAACTTTTTCTTAATAATAAAAAATGCTATATTTAACTGTTGTCTATTGGCAGGAGATTGAGAGCACAACATCTGTTTTGCTGTCAGCCTCAGAGCAGCTCCTCTGGAGTAGCTGGAGGTAAATGACAGTAGTTACAGTACATCTGCAGTATTCTCCCAGCTGGGATTTGAGCAAGAAACAATCACAAACATGTCCCAGTAACCACTAATTCACCCGTCAATTCTACAAATGTAAACACATTAAAGATGTATGTGTTGCTTTGATGTATCGCGGAGTAAACTGGTCGGTGCCACCGCTGAAGTGAGCCTGTAGTGACACCCTATGGCTGCTCTTGGTACTACATGAACCTGAAGCATTCGTAATTGGGTGTCCTCAAGTTTGTAATTCTTAATCCAGTCAATTTTAATCCTTTTTTTTAAATTGTTTTTATCAATGCAGAACATAAAACATCAATAAATTCTTATGCAACAGTAATGAGCCATTCTTCAGGTTGAATATTTTAATAAAATTTAAAAACTTACACAGTCCAGTTTTTGAGAATAAGTGATTTTAGAGGCCTTGTGCATGTATGTAGAATTGCATTTGGGACAATTTAATACTTTTTAACAACCTGCAGACAATCTTTAGGCATGATCAAATAGGTGTGATACTAACAATGCCAATAATAAATATATTCAAAATAACAATTGATAATTTAAAGGAAACTTTTCAGGAAGGACATGAGAATAAACTGAGAATAAAGACACTGCTGGCATCATTCATACTTGTTTCTCTTTAAGGAGTTATTCATGGCCTTACAGTAATGCAGGTAAGTGGCTGTTTGCATTAATACCTGCTGTACATTATCATGCATGTAAATACAAACTACGCAAAAATTCAGTATCCATTGCCATCGGGAACAATACCTGGATATGTAACAATCTGTCCTTATAAATTGAACCGTCTGGCAAGTAAAGCAATTGAAAGATGTACATGTGATTTGGTCCTGTATTTCAAAAATGCTCTGCGTCATTAGCTGTTCCTGAATGAAGCAACCACCTCTGAAGTTACACATATGTACACTAAAGACAACTCAATATATTCAGTCAAACTGTATTTTCTGAATATACAAAATACAAAGACAGGCGAGAGCGGTTTACTTCATTTTAACTTTCACTTTCTTACTTGCTCTTGGAGTGCAGCTCTGACATAATGATGACCACAGGAAGGAAATCATAACAGAATATGACATGTTAAGTATTATCCAGAGAACAGGTATTACTGTGTATTTTGATACTGATACAGATTAAGTTTGAAAAAAAAACAAAACAGTTATTTAAGTGACACATTTCGAGGATTGCGTTAACACTCATTAAAATACAGAATGAAGCATAGCTTTGCCAAAATATATATTATATACTGGTATATATATTACGCACATACTGTATATTCTGTTAAATTGTAACGAACAGCATCCCTGATGATGAAGAAAGGCACTTGACTCAGAAGCCGAGATGCGCACAGTAATCAAAAATGTATGATGTGACAATGACCACAAGGAGGTGAGGCGATGACGGGGACACTTATGAGATGGATTAATCTCCATTCTCCCTCTCAGCTGATATGGTGGCATACAGGGTGAAAGACAAGTTATGTGTTTGAGCATGAAGAGGCAAAGGAGTGATAGAATTAGTCAGGCTTTGCTGATACAGTGCTGGTAAGGAAATATATCAAGTTCCGTTAACATTTTAAGGAAGCTAAAAGTTACCATTATTGTCCTCTTCTCAAATCTGATTCTGTACGGGTCAATCAATTTTCTATACTGGTTCTTAATTGTAACACACTTCACAATAGACTGTCATAATGAAGCACCTTAGTATAGGAGGGAGATGTATATTTAAAAGCATCTTAATAGCACCGATGCAGGTAATTAGGATTTCAGCTTTTAAAATAACAATTTAAAAAACAAATCTGGAGGATATATATAATGATTTAGTTCAACCAGGCGAGGTACTCTCACTTTATAAACACACACAAACTCGTAGCAGCACCAGATTTATCGCACCCAGAGTAGAAATCTCCTTGTTGGCCCCAGTTGCTGGCAAATCTTAAAAACCTCAGATGTGTAGAATATGCAGAAACTGAACAGAGAGGACAGTCCAAAAGATGTCTGGTTAACTGGAAAAGCGACTTAAAGCAAAGATCAAAGTGTCAACCACAGGCGGAGATGTGATCAGGGTCTGGCTGGTGGCTGATGGCAAGTGTCCCACTCTTACCCAAACTCTTAAATAAAATCTATCGCTGTCCAGTTATGTTGGTGCCTCCGGGATTTATGACGATGGAATCCAGTAAGGGACGGAGAGCCTGGCCAAAAGGCCTAAAGAAAGTTGAAACAAAGTACAGCATGTGAGCTATTACGGGGAGGGGGAAATGTAAAAAAAAAAGAGCATAAGACGACCACAGTCTTTCAACTGAGAATAACACACACTGGCAGAGAGCAAGAAAGAGATAAATAACAGACTGAAGTCACAGTGTCACATTAAGTGCAACTGCAGTATTACTTTTGTACTATTGCAAGTGATTGCTGTGTAATATTAATATTTCATAAATGTTGCGCTGTACTGCAACGCAATGTTGTCTCAGTGTCACATCCTCTGGGAGGTATGAGTGAACTGATCAAAAGAAAAATCCATCATTACATCTTCTCATACAAGACATCAGTCTGGGGTGTTCAGTACATCTCAGGCTTTATTTGGGGTGAAGTGATGCAAATTACTATTTTCCTATGCCTATTTTTTCCTACTTGCCTCTACTGCTCTAGTTGCATTTACTTGGCTGTAACCCCTACTTAGAAATAAATACATCTTTAAAAAAGTGTTTTCCATCTCTTCAACAGTGGATTTCTCTCTGGTAGATCAGGGAACACTGGTGCACAAGCTCTTTCTATTTCACAAATGGCATCTAAGGGACTCACACCAGTATATATTGCAGATGAATGACTTGTCTTTCAACTAACTACTGCTTTCCCCACTTCCATCTTCTGTTATTTATGTTTGGTTGGACATTCACAAGAAATTGCCAACCAACAAAATGATCAAACAATGTGCAGGCCCATCCACAGAAATGGCTGGACTCCTACAGTGGCCCCGTGAATGGGCCCTCCCAAATCTGCTTTGGACTAATCAATTCAACGTAGGTACATCAGTTCAGTTAGTGAATTTTTAAGGTCATGTGACCAGCTGCCCAAAGTTTCAACAATTGCATTCACTTTTAAGGGAAGGAGGGATACATTGTGAAACACACACACGTTGCTATTATCAATATTGTGGTTCAAATAAATTGTGGTTATCATTTCGTATACTTTGGGTGAATGTGATCATTGCTGGTCTCCAAGCCCCTCCCAAGGAAGTTTTCCTTATGGGCGGCCCTGACATTGTGTGCTCAAGATCTGTTTTCTAGTGTGCTCTGACAGTAGAGTGGCAGCATTTGCACAACATTCTTGACAACCTGAACAGAATCCAAGCCCACCTAAACTATATACCTTACTATAAAATTATATAGTGACAGGAGCCCAGTGTCAAATAAATGACCATACAGGACTTACGAAGACGGACACCAAAACTGCTAAAAAAGTTGCAGCCAAGTTCTCCACCAATTAGTGGATTAGCTTTGGTATCATGATGGTATTAATTATTCAAGGTATTAGATGAAAAATACAAAATAAGGATTTCTAATATTGTGACATCAGCATAAGGAGAGATACAGTTTGACTATAAATACAGAGAATAAGACAGAGACAAAAATAAGAACAACAGAACAGCTTTACAAAGCTTATCAACTCACGTGGACAGTATGTCAGATGGAAGGTCTGTAATGTACGATGGGATCTTTTTGCCCGTGAGGAACTGAGCCACCTCGTTGCTGAAAGTGTTGCAGTTGTGCTCAAACAAGTTGTACTTGTCACCTCTGTTCACCAAGAGAAAGAAGACGAGAGAGAAAGAGAGGAAACAGAGATATATTCAGAGAAAAGACAGAGAGCCCGGAGAGGGTGGAGAGGTGCGGGTGAGTAGCAGGAAAAGACAACATAGAGACATAATGATGGAGAGATATTACAAAGGAAATATGGCCTGTAATTCTTGCTAAAACAAGAGACAAGTTCAAGGTGATAATATTTTGTAGCACCGCAGGTTATTTTTGAAAGGTTAGCACAGCAGCAAGTCATTTGCCTTACAATTACTTTTGTGTTTTTATTCTTTATTCTTATTTTTTTAATTGTAAATTCCTGCTTTAATAATTTGGAGAATGCCAAGGATGCCTCATAATGTTCTGGCAGACTTTCTGAAAAAATTGGTCAAAGTCCTTGAGTCACAAAATGAATCCTTTCTAACATAACCTACAGGATGGTCCAGCTGGGGTGTAATGAGCCTGTGCCTTTACCTGTATGTGGACTCTGCCAGTGAAATCAGGTACTCCATGAAGAGCTCTGCATTCACTTCAGTGGAGCCCAGGTCCACTATGGAGTCAGGGTCACCCAAGGGGGTTCCACTCTAGGATGCAACACACATAAACCCCTCAGTATGCCTTGTTTGAAACACTTTGACAAACACTTTTTGATTCATTACTTTGTTAATATTTGCATTTTCCTGTACAGAAATAAAAATGTTTAAATCACATGTGCTTTGTATTTGAGGAAAGAATGAAGCTGATTCTTACAGGTGGACAATTGCTGATGCCTTCTCCCATATAGAAGAACTCCTTTCCATGGATGACAATAGCAGTGTGCCTATAAAATATCAAAACACCTTATTCCAACAAACCTAAGTCAATGAAATCACTTTACCGCAGTTTACAGCATCTTTGGTGAGAAAACTTACAAAATTTACTTGATAAAAAAAGCTGCACTCACCATATCCCATCGAGCTGTCTCCCTGTGATGATAAAAACAAGAATGAAATCAGACTGTCCTTATTTCAACCTTATTTATACATCAAGTATTCTGTCAAGCCTCCATCTTAGGCCTGAGCAGCGTCCCCGGTCTCTCCTGAGTTCTCTCCCGGGCCCGGGCGCACTGTCTACGGATTCCATGAAGCCACTCAACAGGTAATTCCTCAGAAACTCACCTAGCATGACAGGACTCAGCTGGCGGGCCATGCCTTTGGACATGTCGTAGATGTACAGTAACACTGGGTAGGAGTCGGTTTGGTCCATGACGGCAAAAACAGGTTACTTTAAAATGACAACTGCCGCTAACCTAGTTCAAAGTTAGCTGACTCACACCCACTGGGAGTTAGCTTGCTGGCTAATTTACCGGTAGGTAGCAAACAAACTTTAATTAAAAAAAAGTTTATCGTGGAACTGTTACGGCTATAAAAAAAACAAGCTACAGACTACTTTCCAGAAAAAAGTAATGAATAAAGTATAAAATATAAATGTCGTAGTAAAGGTCCAAAGTTACCAGGGTCTGACAGCTCGTGCTGTGTCACTGTCCGACTGTAAACAATAACATGACTGTCAAAATGTGATTTCCCACTTTTTCCGGAGTCGAGCCCCTCTGCTCAGAAGTCCCGCCCACTTTGCTAGGATTGGCCAGTATCTTAGATTGGCAGACCAGTGTCCAATAGACGACGAGCCGTTTCATACGCTCTTCAGCGTGCTCGTTCACGTCCCTGAACGCGCCAGTCATTAAAACTAGCCCGGACTTGTGGGGGGAAAGAAACAGAGCACGGCAAGTGACTGTATGTTCATGCAGTGACTTAATATATCTTCATGTTATTGTTTTAATGTGTTTAGTCCTTATAGTTTGTGTGTATCATAAGAAAAATATGTTTGTTTACTAAGCGAGTTCAAACTGTAGGTGAGGCGACCAGCGGCTAATTACAAGCTAAGCTAGCTAACCTAAACACTGCCTGGGCAAAGTTGAAACCTCGGTTAAAGTTTATAAAGTCTTAATAATATCTACATTAAACGTCATACAGGGTTCAAACGGCGTTGTCCTTTGCACAGGTATTGTTCACTGATTAAATGAGCACGACACTATTGTGGCTCGGGTTGGGTTGTGCTTTCTTCCAAAATGCATCAGATGGTTAAGAAGAGATGGCCCATTCGTCCAGAGGTGGAGCGTGTGCATCATTAGAGTTTACAGCAAGATGCTGGCTGCGAAAAAATGACACTGTTTGAATCCAGTCCAAATTCTCTACTACTACACAGTTTAAACATCAAACGTTTAAGTACTTTATTTTACCTGTTGTTGTGTCTTCTTGTATCCTTTGACAGAAAAAAAGCGGCGTAGATGGCGGAGTGGAACGCCTTCTACCGCAATGAGGAGGATGAGGAAGAGCAGGAGGACGGAGAGCAATCTGGAGGTGAGATGAAAGCCTCCCCATCACTTCATTTGTAGTGCAAATAATGCAAGATTGTCTGCTACCACAGCTCTCTCTAATATGGGCATTATTCCTCTACATTTTATATTTCCTCCACATTTTTATATTTCACTTTACGTTTCACTAATACATGTGTCTGACAACTTTGATTTGATCACACCTGCATGCCATGTAATTTATATTTTACAGTGATCTACAACATATGACAGTATATGTGAAAAAAGAAACATTAGAATAATGAATAAGTAGGAAATAAGTACCCTTCTTCTATAGATTATTGTGGTAGGACTTAATGACACTTGTTGCTGCAGTGTACACTAATGCATAAGTGGACTCAATGGAGAATAGGTGCAAATGGTGGTGGCAAACTGTCAGTTAAATAAAATCACGTGGCATGTGTTCTTTTGCAGCAGGAAGAAGTCATCTCAAGATAAAATTATGTTTGGCAATACCTTCCCGATTCCACATTTAGTAATGTTTAATTGATTAGTTAGGAGACCTGTGAGGCATTTTTCTTTTTTGTAGTCTTGTAATGTTATCCCTACCACTCACAGTCCCAGTCGCCATCATTCTCAGCTCTGCTGCTATTGGAGACTATCCTCTGCTGGCATGTGCTGTGCACTACATCACCTCTGTACAGCCTCTCTGAACTGTAGTACTGAACATGTTATTTAACACTTGTTATCAGATAGTGTTTGGTGCTAAAAATTAAGGCATTTTCTGAAGCCTTAAAGTCAGACAATAACAAATCAGTCTCTCTCTTTGTCAGATGATTACAAGGTGACGGGGAGAGACAGTTTGGTCTTCCTGGTTGATGCGTCCAAGGAAATGTTTGTCAAAGGAGAAGACGGAGAACCCTCCAACTTTGACATGACCATGCAGGTAAAATGGCCAGTTGTCTTTTTGTCCTAGTTGGATTTGCAGAAAAGTGCTGGCATTTTTACAAGTACATCATCTAGATTTTTTCATGCAGTTATTGTTTTATTATTGAAAACATAAGAAAAACTGAAAACTTCCAGAGCTTACCTATTGCACATCCAAAATAAGTTGTTTTATTATTAGATACCCCCTTATTCTTATAATAATCATCGTCTGTGTTCTGTCCTCGTAGGTTGTGCGCAGTGTGTACACCAGTAAGATCATTAGCAGTCACAGGGACCTGGTGGCTTTGGTTTTCTACGGCACCGAGCAGAGCAAAAATCCCAGGAACTCATTCAAGCATGTCTATGTGTACCACGACCTCGATGAACCCGGTGAGATGCTGCACTCTGCAAACACATGATCACACTTCACCTGTAAAGCTGCTGTTTTGCTGAAACCACAAATGTGGGCACAGCTGCTGTGCACAGGTTTCATGCTTTGGATGTATTCATATAAAACATATTCAACCTTTTAATTTATTGTTATAACATGTTATTTCTCACAAACATAGGAGCACTTGAAATACCAGTGCACAGTTGCCGTTGATTTTAGTAAATACATTTTTGATGTCAGTGCATGTGCAGCAAAATGTAAGCACTTTAATAAAGTCCTCTGAATCTGCCTGCTAAGGTGCAAAGCGAGTGCAGGAGGTGGATGCTCTGCGAGGGACTAAAGGTGCCCAGCTTGCGGCAGAGACCATGGGCAGCGGGGAGACGTCTTTAGGAGACGCCCTGTGGTGCTGCGCCAACCTCTACAGTGACATCAAGCTGCGCCTGTCACACAAGCGGCTCATGATCTTCACCTGCAGGGATGAGCCACACGGGGGTGACAATGTGAAGGACCGACAGGCTCGCACCAAGGCTGGTGACCTCAAAGAGACCGGTATGTCTGAAGGAAATGCTCTTTTTTTTTTAGTGAAAATCTGTCATACTGTTTTGGATTAAAGTTCAGAGCTGCACTTTCTTTCTGTTTATCAACCCAGCTAGTCCTTACAATTTATGACTTCTGTGTGATAGGCGCTAACATCAAAATGTTACTTCATAATTTCTAATTGGTGATTCTTAATTGCAGTTTTAACATGTTAAACTTGTACATCATGGACTCATGTGACTGATCCCCTCTCTTAGGTGTCATCATTGACTTAATGCATCTGATGAAACCGGGCGGCTTCGATGTCGCACCCTTCTTCCGTGACATTGTAAGTCCACCTGAGGATGAGAGCGAACTGGGGCTGCAGCTGGAGCCTTGTGACAAACTGGAGGACCTCCAGAAGAGGGTGCGCGCCAAGGAGCAGAAGAAGAGAGCCATGGCCAGGTAGCGACAAGTCACACATTTCTGTTTCCAAACAGATAAAAGTAGAGTTTAGTTACTTAATTTTCTTTCTTATTGTTCTATTTACGGCTCTGCGTTTTGCTTTCTTCTTCCTTTGTGGTGCATCGTTGTGTCTATTTAATCATTTAACACTTGTTCTTCCCTTCTCCTTACTCTTTCTTCCCTCTCTGCCATCTTCAGGCTAAATCTCTGTCTTGGTGAGGGCATAAATCTAGCAGTGGGAATTTATGCAACTGCTGTGACAGCTCGGAAACCACCTCCCGTCAGACTTTACAGGGAAACCAACGAGCCAGTCCGCAGCAAAACCCGAACCTTCCACACCCAGACTGGCAGCCTGCTGCTGCCCAGTGAGATAAAGAAAGCCCAGGTGAGAGCAGATTTGATGTAGAAGATTGGTTTGGTCTTTTTGTAAAAGATTTAAATTGTCATATATGTACTGTAAACTGCAAGTTTGATTTTATAGTAACTAACTGGTAATAAATCCTAAATTATGGTCTGTTACCCACCAGAAAGACTTGATGACAAACAGCTGAACAAAATTAACCTGAATGTCATTGCTGATCAAAATCATTTCAGTGATTTGATTCAGTTGATTCAGTGATTTTATTGTCATGTGTGTCTACTCCAGGTGTATGGTAAGAAGCAGATTGTGATGGAGAGAGATGAGGTGGACGCCATCAGGAAGTTTGACGATCCTGGAATGTTTCTGATCGGATTCAAACCCATGGAGAAGCTCAAACGTCACCACCATATCCGACCGGCTGTCTTCCTCTACCCTGAGGAGAACGAGGTGAAAGGTAGGACTCTTTGTTTGTGTCTGATTTACTTCACCCACAAAATGACCATTTGTATATCACTTACCCACCACGTGTTACCTTGATTTCATGAGGAAGCTTTTGGCATGCCTCCACAGTAAACGGAGGATCCAAAAAAGGAGAACATTCTTCATGAATGGAAGTAAAGGGGGACCGCGTTTTACAACAGCAAAACTGTATCAAAACATCAGCACCTTGTACTAAACTCATGCAATTTGTGCACGAGACTTGGATTATTCTACATGAGTTTGTAAACAGATGTTTTAATGCAGGTTTCCTGTTGTTAAATCTGGTCCCCATTTACTTAAATTCATGAAGAATGTTGCCCTTTTTGGAATCAAAAATGTCTTACAGCATCTTCTCTGTTTGTTAAGCGTGAATATATTCTTGGTTCCAGGCAGCGCATGCCTGTTCTCTGCCTTGTTAACAAAGTGTAGCGAGAAGAACGTGTTCGCTCTGTGCCGCTGCATCTCCCGCCGAAACTACTCACCTCGATTTGTCGCCCTGGTGCCTCAGAAGGAGGAGATCGACGAGTGGAAAGTACAGATTACACCACCAGGTAACACACTGCTGGCACCAAAGTCTACAATACTAAAATTATGGGTCCCTCAGGTAAAAGGTTGCGAACCACTGGTCTAGATCATTGTAGTGTACTGAAGTTTGATGGCAACATGTGGTCTCTCATGCCCTAAATCAGGTTTCAACGTCATCTATCTGCCGTACGCTGACGACTTTCGGACTCTGGATCCTCCCCAGTGCCCATCGGCTTCACAAGTTCAGGTGGACAAGATGAAGGAGATCGTCTCCAAGCTCCGCTTCAAATACAGGTAGCTGCTCATGTTTTATGGAGATCTTCTTTTAGGGATGCTTCTGTAATCCTAAACAGCAAAGCAATGTGTCTGTGTCATTGGTATATGTTGTTTAGCTTCTTCAAAATGATACTACTTTAATTGAGGCATGGCAGTTTTCATGTGGAATTTATGGACACTGTGGTGCTCGTAACAAGGTTACTCACTGGGTTTCTGTCTGTAACATGTTTTCATTGTTTGTAATGTAATGCAGGAGTGATGCTTTTGAGAATCCAGTCATCCAGCAGCATTACAGGAACCTGGAGGCCTTGGCTCTGGATATGATGGCTCCAGAGGACGTAGAGGACCTCATCAGTAAGATACAGTCAAACAAACATTCAAACTGTCTCGACCTCTACAAAAACTTCTTGCTCTTATGTCTCACACTTCCTGCACCTGTCTGTCTTTTTCTCTGTCTCAGTGCCAAAGGTGGACCAGATGGACCGCCGTCTGGGTCCTTTGGTTCAGGAGTTTAAAGATCTGGTCTACCCTGCGGGCTACAACCCCGAGAGCAAACCGGCCCCTAAACGCAAAGCAGGTCAGAGCTGAAGTCGTAACAGGAACTGAGTAACATTGCTTTTACTGTATCTTTGTTGTTGGTGCCGAGGTTATTGATCAGTACTGATGAATGTGGCCCTTTTGTGCTACGATGCGGTTAAAATAACATCATTCTTTTGACTGATGTTTTTGATAAATGATCCAACAGCTGATACCGGAGGTGGAGCAGAGAAGAAGCCCAAAGTGGAGGTGTCAGAAGACGAGCTGAAGGCCCACGTGCAGAACGGCACCCTGGGTAAGCTGACCGTGCCCGTGTTGAAGGACGCCTGTAAGCAGTTCGGGATCCGCACCACCGGGACCAAGAAGCAGGAGCTGATAGATGCTCTGACCGCCCAGCTGGGATCTTGAGGAGTTAAATACACAACTCAACTGTGCCTTCATGAGCAGACAATTTTGTCAGATCAGTGTATCTGTTGCACCTCAAGTGTAGAATCGTCTTCAGACACTTTGTACAAACCAAGTTCTGGTAAACTGTGTGATCTATTTTGAAAGCAGGTAGCAGGTTTTTAATGTACAGTGTGGTCTGTGAAATTTGGGGACAGATCAGGACACTGTTTGGAGTGTTGAAAGAAAAGATTCCTGTTGTGCTTGATAAGATTAAATCAGTTGAATTACCCTTTTGTTGTTGTCAAGGCATCATGGTTCAATACAGCTCAGTGCTAAAGTCTGCAGTAGGTGTGTCAGTCCTAGATCATACGAATCGTGTTTGAATTTCTGGACTCTCAAAGTGGTTGACATCATACAAAGTCTCATGAACATTGAAACACATTGTACAGTAAACATACAGTCATAAAAATACTGTAACTAGGGTTGATAATCCTGCATTTGCATTAATAAAACCAAAACCTTTTACAGCCCTGCATCCACTTTGTTTTATTTTTATAACCCCATGAGTCAGTACACTGTACATGTCGAGCAGCATTTCCAGTTTTTCTTGTAGCAAGAAAGAAAGAGGTGTGTTCATCCAAAGTAAGACCACAGCATTATCGTCATACCTGGACCATCTCACTGCATTCTGTTTGCCACTCAGTACAATAAAGTGAGAGCAGTGTTGGGGGCACGCCTGCACAGGCAAATGCCTCTGCACAAAAGCAGGAAGGAGAGATCACACACAACTTTGACCTCATGAGTTGCAACAGGTTTTGACAGACTGGAAGTAGATGGCATTCCTGGGGAGGGTTATCTGACTACACTGCAGGTAATGAGGCTGTAGGAACAGTTTGCCATTGCTATGGGATTAAATAGACTTTAACTACAGTATATTGTATGTGTTGAGTTTTCAAGTTGAGGTTTTTTAGTTTTGGTTTACCTTGTCTTGAAACTTGGCTACATGTTAACAAACAACTTAGTAATTATGCAGTCTTTACTAGGTCTAAGTTGATGTATTGAATGGGAAAATGATATTTAGGCACTTGACTTTTGCTATATACATATTTAATCCTGCTACTGTTCCTAGCTTTGGTTTGAGTTGTGTACATATTTGTTTACTCGGGTGTTATGTTGAACTTTACGTGCTTTTATGTTGACAGTTCTGAGCAGAAACGCTGCCTCATATTGTCGCTACTTTCACACCGACTGAAAGTCCGACAGCTGAAGAGAAATGGAGTGTCAATGTGACAAGGACACCCCTGAGGATGCAGGTGAGGCGCCATATTAAAAATTCAATAAATATGTACCCTTAAAGACCTTAAAGATGTCTACTTCATAAAGTAAATAGAGTATTATTTGTAATTTAACTTCCTTTGTACGATAATTTAAAAATACACTCAATAGTTTTCCATTACTCCCTTCAACTCGCATCAAATCTTGTACTGTAATATTGTGTCTTCATGGCTGCAAAACAAACGCCATTAAGCGCAGACTGTGGAGTCCGTAGTATATTTTGTCAAGGTAGCGTCAACATCGTTGTCACTTCCGGGTTAGCTTTTCAAAATTTAAAATAAAAAAAAAAAAAAATCAACGGTGCGTTACTTTCCTGTTCGGAAAATTTGAGAAAATTAACCAGAAATTAAACACTATTTAACAATGTGTGACGTAGGTTGATAATATAATAAATTTGAATCAATTTCTTACGCAGTAGCTGTGAACTGTGCCATATTTAAAACTGTGCTAAAAAAAAATTTATAGTCTCTCACAGTACTTGGGTTACTTCTCACTGAAACAAAAGAAAAAGAAAATGTCAATCTTAACATGAGCTACTTTACGTCCCTCCCATCCCATGATCCCAACATCTCAAATAACAAAAACAAGCAAAACAAACAAACAGAATAATATTAAAATAGATATGACAGTGATAAAAATAAGAGTACATACATACACTCTTACACAGATACATCTTGATATCTAGATAGATAGATAGATAGATAGATATTACTGCAATAAATAAGAAAGAGGAGTAAAGTAAATGAAATAACTTAAAATTAAAAACAATAAACATGAGGGGAAAAAAAGACATATAGGAAATAATAACTGGTTTGGTTCAGGAGATATTTTAGAAAAAAATATACTCCTTTCTTCTCTTTTCCCCTTCTTTTCTTTAATCCTCTTCCTCCTCCCCTCATTTCCCACTACCTTATTACTTTTGTTTAATACCCATTTTCTGCATTCTCTTCCATCTTGCATCAAATAGTTTAGCTAGATTCCTAACACTTAGTTGTGGCACCTCCGGTTTCAACCAATCTGTTTGTTGTCTGCTTTAGTGGAGCTACTCTTAAAGTTTTACAAAGATACTTATCATTTTGTTGAGAGAGTAGTGGTGGTGTTCGGCCAAGTAATAATTGCTCGGGCCCTAACATTAGTGAGCACTGAAAAATGCTGTGTATCGCTTCCCTTATTTCTGTCTAACTGTGCTAAATTTAAGTTTCCTGCTGTCAAAACGATCCTGGAATGAGAGATTGTGATGTCAGCCTTTACATATAAAGTTGAAAATGATTGTAAATCTTGATATGCCTGCAGCCATAGCCACACACACACACACACACACACAGAAAGTCCTGAAACAATATGCTTTTCGGATTTAGAGTATTTCATTCTCCATCTCCCATTTGGGTGAAAGGTAAACCCCATGATAAGCTGTGTGCAGTACTAATGTCATGCTTTCCTCATTCCCCTCTCTGTTTAGGCTGGTGGATGAACGCCAACAGCGTCCAGATGGGAGCTTTTACCGTAGTGGGGTATCTTCTCTACAGATTTTCACAGAGTCAGTCACTCACTGACACACATGCTCATACTCATTTGGCAAACACAGAAAGTTAGCCTGAAATATAAGCCATGTTGTTTCTCTGATTGATTGACCTGTCCTCTCAGAGATAGGGAGTTAATGTACTACAAAGCACAGGAAATATAAAACAGATTAAAGTTGCTTGAAATGATCAGAAATGGTGGTGATGAGATCAGACATAAATGTTTTATCATGGGTTTAGGGGTCCTACTCACAGAGGGTGACCTCCAACCCACAAGTATTGAGTAGACAGATTTACAACAGACCTGTGCACATTCATTTGCTGATCAAAAACACACATTTCTAAAGGATAAAGTAGGTGATACTGTGTGTTTTCTTAATGCTACAACACCAATAAATCCATGATGACCTCTGCTGTAATACTGATAGTACTGTGTTTTTCCTGCAGCACTCCCAGCTCTGATCCGATGGCCCATTCGTCTGTTCTGCTCTGTAACGGGTGAGTGTAGTCAGAGTGGTATATCACTGGTCACTTTGTCCTCTTCTTCACAGTCTGATTCTAACTGACAGCTCACAAAACCGTCAGTACTGTCATGTTGTTGTAAAATAAAATCACCAGATCATTAATGTGTGTTCTGCCACAGGTCTGTCAGCTCTTTGGGGCTGGGTGAGCCGCCTGGTGGGAACTCTTCGTGGTATGGAACACTCTTTTCTGACCCATAGGAATCAAGTAAAATATAACATGTCAAGTCATATGCTAACTTTTCTTTTATGTCTCAGTAATCAAGAGCCTGTGCAAATGGCTGTCTCGAGTTTGGAAGTTTTTTGCAGGTGAGTGCTGGTTGCATTTGTGTGTGTTGTTCGCTCATTATTGCTTCATTTGAACCTTCTATGCGAAGGTAAACATGTCAGGAGAAGTTTTCAATATGAGTGCCTGGGTAGTCTGAGGAAGTGACTCAGAAATTCAGCAGACACATGACAGCAATTTAGTATCTGAATGGAGTGGGGCTATTTTAGCGATAGAGCTACATGATAATTATAGGCCTATAATCAAGCAGCTGCAATCTGCTCCTCCATCAGCGTCTTCCTCCAAGTTCAAGTGGCTGGTTGCTGTCATCACAGGTCAGTTCACCTTCATTCTCCTTTTGGTACATGGTTTTGGGTTTTCTCTTTGTTCTGTTGACAGTGGTGCCCCCAGAATTTTTATGTAGGGGTGACCAGATGGGGCCCCTGAAAATCTTGGGGTGGCACACCAAAAAAACAAAAGCCATAACTGAATTCAAGGAATTTGATTATGCCTTTCAGGTAATGGGCTTGTTATGTGGCAATAAGGAGAGTTAAGGAACTATCTCAAGTGCATATGCAAATACTGGTCCAGCTAACATTTTGAGTTTTACAACAATCCTGTTTAATGTGTTACATATCTATAAATGTTAAGCTGATAACACACTGGCACAGCCGCGGCATGGCACATCAGGTGACGTGCACCAGTTGCCACCCCAAGCACACACAGGACCCATCATTTGCAGCTTGTCAACAGACAACCACACAACGTTAATATGACTTTTACTGAAAGATCTGTACCTCTTCCACCTCTACATTAGCCTAAAATCATCTGTGGACACCCACTTATTTAAATTGATTTCGTACCTGAAGAGTCGATCTCCAGAGCTATGACTTGCCAGGAAGTACAGTACAGGCCAAAAGTTTGGACACACCTTCTCATTCAATGCGTTTTCTTTATTTTCATGACTATTTACATTGTAGATTCTCACTGAAGGCATCAAAACTATGAATGAACACATGTGGAGTTATGTACTTAACAAAAAAAGGTGAAATAACTGAAAACATGTTTTATATTCTAGTTTCTTCAAAATAGCCACCCTTTGCTCTGATTACTGCTTTGCACACTCTTGGCATTCTCTCCATGAGCTTCAAGAGGTAGTCACCTGAAATGGTTTTCCAACAGTCTTGAAGGAGTTCCCAGAGGTGTTTAGCACTTGTTGGCCCCTTTGCCTTCACTCTGCGGTCCAGCTCACCCCAAACCATCTCGATTGGGTTCAGGTCATCTGCCGCAGCACTCCATCACTCTCCTTCTTGGTCAAATAGCCCTTACACAGCCTGGAGGTGTGTTTGGGGTCATTGTCCTGTTGAAAAATAAATGATCGTCCAACTAAACGCAAACCGGATGGGATGGCATGTCGCTGCAGGATGCTGTGGTAGCCATGCTGGTTCAGTGTGCCTTCAATTTTGAATAAATCCCCAACAGTGTCACCAGCAAAACACCCCCACACCATCACACCTCCTCCTCCATGCTTCACAGTGGGAACCAGGCATGTGGAATCCATCCGTTCACCTTTTCTGCGTCTCACAAAGACATGGCGGTTGGAACCAAAGATCTCAAATTTGGACTCATCAGACCAAAGCACAGATTTCCACTGGTCTAATGTCCATTCCTTGTGTTTCTTGGTCCAAACAAATCTCTTCTGCTTGTTGCCTCTCCTTAGCAGTGGTTTCCTAGCAGCTATTTGACCATGAAGGCCTGATTCGCGCAGTCTCCTCTTAACAGTTGTTCTAGAGATGGGTCTGCTGCTAGAACTCTGTGTGGCATTCATCTGGTCTCTGATCTGAGCTGCTGTTAACTTGCGATTTCTGAGGCTGGTGACTCGGATGAACTTATCCTCAGAAGTAGAGGTGACTCTTGGTCTTCCTTTCCTGGGTCGGTCCTCATGTGTGCCAGTTTCGTTGTAGCGCTTGATGGTTTTTGCGACTCCACTTGGGGACACATTTAAAGTTTTTGCAATTTTCCGGACTGACTGACCTTCATTTCTTAAAGTAATGATGGCCACTCGTTTTTCTTTAGTTAGCTGATTGGTTCTTGCCATAATATGAATTTTAACAGTTGTCCAATAGGGCTGTCGGCTGTGTATTAACCTGACTTCTGCACAACACAACTGATGGCCCCAACCCCATTGATAAAGCAAGAAATTCCACTAATTAACCCTGATAAGGCACACCTGTGAAGTGGAAACCATTTCAGGTGACTACCTCTTGAAGCTCATGGAGAGAATGCCAAGAGTGTGCAAAGCAGTAATCAGAGCAAAGGGTGGCTATTTTGAAGAAACTAGAATATAAAACATGTTTTCAGTTATTTCACCTTTTTTTGTTAAGTACATAACTCCACATGTGTTCATTCATAGTTTTGATGCCTTCAGTGAGAATCTACAATGTAAATAGTCATGAAAATAAAGAAAACGCATTGAATGAGAAGGTGTGTCCAAACTTTTGGCCTGTACTGTATCTTTTTGGCCATGGTCTTTATAATGTCGGGATTGTGGGTCGTTTAGTTTGAGATATTTCTTGACCTCAACAGGTCTCTTTTCATCCATTCTTCATCACAAGAGAAAAAAAAACAGAGTTCTCTTTATGCATCGTTGGTTAGGAGAGGAGTCGAGCTGCCATAGGAGCTGAAAAAAAGAGCTCTTACAGGAGCTGGTATGTACAAGCAGAGAGCAAGTGAGGGAAAACGCATTTAATTTGGGGACAGAACATCCAGAAGCGCTGATGCATGTCTAGCCACCACCGGTGTGGGGTTATACATTGAAAATAATGGGGCATATTTTTTGACGTGCACCGTCCGCCAGCAGTGTGTTTTCGCCTTTAAGCAATTCATTGTTCTTCAAATAGGCTGGCAGTCCTTTTCCTTAAAAAGACAAATATACAGCTTTAATTTGTAGGAGCACATTGATTGTATCAAAACATTTACTGGAAACAAGCCCTCTCACGTTTGAGAGATTTGTGGGTACCCATAGAACTCATTTTCATGCTGATATCTTGAGGTGAGAGTTCAAGGGACCCCTTTAAAAATGACGGTCGGTTGTTCCCTCACCGATATTTAGCCGAACTCTGAAGTGTTTTCTAGCCCCTTTCCTGACAAACTATATTGACATTGTTGGTACCAATAGATCCCTTAGGTTGTCTAGTTTTTAAAAAGTCCTCTACCTTCACACCACAACCTCCTAAAGACAGTAAGGTCAGCCTCCAACTGTTTTTGCCAGGAGGGGGCCAGTGGGGGACCAGTAACTGTATCAGGGTGGCCAAGGCCCCTCCTTAGGGGTACCACTTTCTGTTAAATCTAAGATATTAAAACCATAAGATCCACTCACTCAGGCCCAGCTGGGCTGAGAATCACAGCTCTTCCCAAAAGTGCTTTATTATTTATCTGATAAAAACTTGTCACCTCTGCAGGGTCATCCACAGATGGAGCACTGGAGTCAGGGACCAACAAACCAGGCCTGAGACTGATCCTCCTGGGGCCCACAGGTGGAGGACGGACCTCTCTTGCAGATACTTTGTTGGGCAACAGTGAGACAAGGGCACCCATGGGTCCCTTAATGGAGAGCATCAAGAGAAGGACAGTAGTGGATGGTCGAGAGATTATATTGATCGACACTCCAGATCTTTTGGGGCTGTCACTGGGGAACACCAAGAGAGCCAGGGAAGCTCTGAGGAGCCTTCAGCTCTCCAGTCCTGGACCACACGCCTTCCTGCTGGTGATCCGAGCTCCAGGCTCCAGCATGGGGATGGACCAGGATGCAGCTCAGGCAGTCCGAGCCACTCTTGAGCTGTTTGGTGACGGGGTCGTGGGGCACGTCATTCCAGTGCTCACCCATGCAGACCGTCTGGGTCGAAAGCATAGTGTAGATCAGCTGCTGGATGCAGACTCTGGGGGTCTGAAGAGGGCTCTGTCTCTATGTGACCAAAGGCCAGAGTTGGTGGACAACAGACCAGACTGCCCCCCAGGGGCACGGGGCGTGACACGCAGGCAGCTGGTGGAACGTGTGATGGAGATGAAGACACTTAGGGGGCATTTCATCCATGAGCTGCAGAGGAGTGAGGACCGCATCAGGGAGGAGCTGCTGGCAGACATGGGCTCTGCACTGGCTAGAAAACTGGGACACATGTAAATAAGAGAGGGAGAAGGAGAGAGAGAGTGTGTGAGAGTTGTTGGGGCAGTGAAAAAATAAGGGGGCAGGATTCATGCAAGTGTTAAACATGCAATTTTGACTTTAAGTGCAAGGGTGATTCTGTGCCTGAGGTATTTTTGTCACTCCTGGTTTACCACTGTCCAAATGAATTTACTACCGCTGGACGGCTTTCGGTTTTCAACATGCCGCAGATGCTTTTGGTTAGTTATTATGCCCACACACACTTAATTTTCCTGTTTTGATGTGTTGTAATTCTTCAGTGTCTGTATATTCTCTTGTTCAGGCCTCATGTTTTCTTACTCTGCTGCGGTGCATGGCCCTCCCCTGTCTTTCATAATTTATAGGAGATATCAAACTTTAAAGATGATCATGGAAAATAAACTGAAGTCACACTGGGACTAGAGTTCAGCAGGACTGTTCAATGTTGTCTGTGCTTTCTCCAGAGCCCTCTGAAACAGCATTTGGACCAGGAAAAACTAACAGTTACTTAAGGAACAGTTCACCCCAAAAATCAAAAACACATATTTTTCCTCTTACCTGTAGTGCTATTTATCAGTCTATATTGTTTTGGCTGTAGGGATGTCTGCCTTCTCCTCATTATAATGGAATTAGATGACACTTTGCTTGTGGTGCTTAAAGTGCCAAAAAAATATATTTGAAAAACTCAACAGTAACGTCTCTTTCCAGAAATCATGACTAAGGTAATTCACAGATCTTGTTGTGAGCAGTTTCATGTAGGAACTATTTTCTTTCTACTGAACTACACCCACCAACTGTATCACTGTGCAGGAGGAAGTGTGCATCTACTGCTAACAGAGGTGGGACCAAGTCATTGTTTTGTAAGTTACAAGTGAGTCTCAAGTCTTTAAAAGCACGCCTTACGAACTGTAATGCCCTTCTAACAATGGAGTAATGACGCATCCAATTTACAAAAATCATGAATGCTTCTTGAAATGTGGATTTATTTGTTGAAACAAGTTTGTTAAAACAAGTGCGACTGAACTTGATTATAAAAAAGTAGTGCTGACATTGCACTTTTATATAGCACTATTAATCAGTGTAACAGCTGGTGAACCAGGTGAGAGTGGACTCAAACGTACAACTCTCGAGAAATAATAGTCTTTACTGGTCAAAAGGTAGGTTCAGTACACATGAGGTCTATCATTGAAGGCAAGCAAATTACAAGTACAAGTATTACAAGTATTTACAAGGCAAAAGGCATGAAGTCACGAGTCATTGTTAAATTCCGATCGAGTTGCAAGTCTTTCTTGATTTCGTCAAGTCAAGTCTAAAGTCAGCAAATTTGTGACTCACATCTGACTCAGGTCCAAGTCATGTGACAAGAGTCCACACCTCTAACTGCTACCTCACCTAGCACCACTGAGCTAGCCAACGTGACAGCTCAGCCGAGGAGGCGTAATGTTTGCATACTGTGCATTCACAAGCATGAAATGCATGATTCCTTCTGAGCAGTGATACAGTTGGTGGGTGTAGTTCAGTAGGAAGAAAATAGTTCCTTGATTAAACTGCTCACAACAAGGTCTGTGGATTATCTTGAGTAATTGGGTCATGACTTCTGGAAAGAGACATTGCTGTTGAGTTTTTTAAATGTGTTTTTTTGGTGCTTTGAGCGCCATAAGCTGAGTGCTTCCATCATATCAGAGAGAAGGCAGACATCTTCACGGCTGATATCTCCAAAACTCTGCAACTCACACCAAAACATTTAGATGAATAAATAGCACTACAGGTAAAAGGAAAAAATGTACATTTGGGCTGAACTGTCCCTTTAATTTTTAACATGCTCAAATGTAATTGCAGGTTTTATAGACTGTATTTATGTAGCTGTGGTCAGAAAAAATCTTCATCATATTGTCAACAGATGGCAGTAAAATGATATATGATTTATATTTCATCATTAAATATATATATAATTTCAGCTTTAATTGCACAATGTTAATATTGTCTCTATTTTGCAAGTATAGGCTATGTGGTTAATGTAGTGCAGCATAAACCAACTTTGATTCACTTTTCATTTTCAGAATTGAGGTTACCCACATTATGCAGACAAATCTTCTGAAATGACCTGAAAATCAAATTACACAACTGAAGCAGAGTAGCTCTGTAGTTAGAGAGAATATTCATTAAACAGTGCAGAACTTCAACAGACCAATCAGGTTCCTCGTGGGCATGATGATAGCACAGGAAAGGAAATAACACCCACTTGTCTGCTGCTCTTTTGCCAAGCCTGACCTCTGACCTGAAAAAAAGAGAAAACAGCATTAAAGAGATAGTTCCCCTCCAAATGGAATTGCAGTCATTATCTTCCAGCTCGTCTGGGAGCCAGACGGTGTGTGTCGGTCAAACAAATGTACTGTAAAAGTCCAAAATCCAATATTTACCTAATTAGCTCCAAGATTTTTAAGTGTCTCTCTCTTTTGGGTAACTTGTTACTGTTGGCAAACTAATTTGGAAGAACTGACAGGAAAACAGGATCTAACTTGTGGATCCGTTTAGCTAGAAAACACTTTATCAAAAGCTTTTCCATCTGCACTAACTACAGTACAGCATTTTTGTGTTTATTAAATTTGAACACCGCTTCAGATCTGTAAACGAAAAAGATCTGTTCTCTGTGAACGTGCAGTTCAGGAAGGCCACAACTGAGGAAAAGAGATTCATTTTCACAATGTATCCACATTATCCTTGTTATTGTGGGCATTATAGGGTTAAGCAGGGCTGATGGTGGTGGTCCTAAAAGCTTTGATGGATTCAGTTTAATTGATAGAAAGAGCCAAAGTCTTGTGTATAATGAAATATGTTTTATATAGACATTGAATCAAATAAGCAGACACAACCACACTTTGCAGTTATTTGCAGCTTTTTAGCTACTTCTCTTTGTTTTAGATTTTCTGCACATTCTCAAGAGTTTGCACACCAAAAAGCTAAATACAAGGTCAATAAAGTTTTGAGTAAATGTTGAGCTACTCTCAAATGTCTAAAACTCAGTACAAGAATCAACTCTATGTAGCCATGTGCAGCGTAACCAAACAAACCATGGGCTGAGGCGATTTTTTTGTATCACATTGTTACAATAATGTAGGCTGAAAAAGAAAATCAACAGTGTTTATTATTTAAAGTATACCCTGGTAGCAGCCTCTGAGTTCCACACCATGTTCAATGTATGAATCTATTGTTTCCTCAGAATCCCTTGTGCACAGCATGCAATTTGATTCTCCTCCAGTCACAATTAAAACTACTCGCCTACATAAAGAAGCAATGAAGGAATGATAATACATTGAAAGGCTATCACAGAAGAAATGAAGGCCACAAAGTCTACAAATCTTAAAGATGTGATCTTAAAAGATGTGATTTATAAATATTGCAGAAATATTGACATCAAAATTGAAATCTTACCACTTTATTAAGTTGTTGTTGCAAATACTTCAGCAGACAGTTGCCTGCACATTCAGCAGACACAGAGTGAATACATTTACTTGGAGTTGTCTGTGGACACCTGATGGTCCAAAATTCCATGGTCCGAGCCAGATGTTGCAAACATTCGGGGCTCAGCCCAAAGCCAGTGGGGTCAGCTATATGCACTATTTGTAAGGCATCTGAGATAAAAGAATGCCCAAAAGTCTGTCGGCCTAGCCTGCATCATCTGGGGAAAACATGATGGTTGCCAAGGGGGGAAAACCCATCCAAAAAAATCAGCCTACATCTGATTTTGAATCTAATTGTTCTTCAGATTTCTTCATCATTCAGAAACTGTAACACCACAAATACTGAGGATAAATAATTTTGACTCATGCCATTTAGAATGAGGTAAAATTGTTGCAGAAACAACATTACTGATCTTGAAACTTTTTTTGTTGTACTGTGCTGGAGTAGAGTCCACAAAATGAATGTTAATTAAGTTAATTTAGTCCTCAGTACACTGGAATCAAGGCAAAAAGAAGAACTTTTACTCAATTATATCACATTTCTTCAGGGAATAGCATAGATTCGGGGATTCTGAGAGGAAATTCAGGGCTGGAGCCCCAGAAGCCACGCCCTGCTCCGCCCCTGCGATATTTACCCACCAACTGAAAGATATCTGGCTTTTATCTGCTAAATATTCACCACGGAGTTGCTAACATTGTCTGCCATGTTAAGCAGATATTGTAGCCTACATTAGGAGTGAATGATTTTCTGTCTTCTTTTTCTTTTCTCTCATCCCCTTCTTTCTCCCTCTCCTTTACATGCAAAAAGGAATAAAAGTTTATGTATGTGTGTATATATATATATATATATAATTTGAGTATGTAATATATGTTGTGCAGATTTGTATAAATATAATAATAACACACACAGCAGTGTATGGTAGTCACGATGGGCCCCGGGTGTTGCTTCGTTACTAGTAATGTGTTATGAAGCACACATACACACACGCACGCACACACACACACACACAGATTTAGACATGTATTTTACCAACAGTGTGTCTTACTGCTGCTTTTATGTTATATCTGCTTGCAGATGTGCCCAGCTTGTCAGTCATGAGAGATTTTGCATCTAAACTAGTTACTATAAAGTGTAACATCTCATTACATGATTACACAAAGACTTGACACTCAACATACAAATAACCCAGCAATCAACATTACATATCTGTATGTCAAAAACTACAAAAGAAAATAGGAAATTATTCGTTTAACTAAATAGTTTTTATAGTTTATAAGCATATAAGTCTGTTATGGATTGATACTATTTTACAAAAACAGAAAACCATGATGGGGATGGGCTTGTGTTTTTGAGGGCATATATAGAAAATCGCACAATTTTTAATTTTATGTGAGTTGTTCTTTCCACATGGATTGTATTTCCAGGTGGCAGTCAGGCCCTTCCACCCTAAGGGCCCCAGCGCAACCACACTGTTTGCACTGTCTATAGTTACACCCCTGAACACACAGCATCCCAATAATACACACGATACACACATATTTGCATAGTCAGTCTTTGTGGACTTCCTTTATTTTGTTTCTTTTTGACTTCTTTTGTTTTTTTGTTTTTGTCAACAACATACCCACAAGTTGGAAATTATCTTTTTTTTTTTGTCACCTTTGTTTTTATCGTTCATTTTGGTCTTACGTTATATCAGCAGCTCTTTTGGATGTGTATGTGTTCCTGTACATGTTTTTTTCTTTTTCTTTATTGCAATTTTTTTTTAATAAAAAGGAGTGAATCAAAACAGTAAAGTTGCAACTTAAAACCAAAACAATAAGACAAAAGAGGCTAAAAAGTTCCATAGATCTTAGCAAAATTGTGGAGCTGGTTAATAATTATTTGTGTGTTGTCACTACAACTGACTCTTAGTGATGTGACCCATTGTTAATATAGGAAGTACTACTGGTCACACTCATAAACATTTTATGCTTTCAGCACTCTGAAACTAAAGTTGACCACACATGAACTCCTTCCACCTGGCCTCAGAGTTGAAAAACTGCAGCAAACAGGGCATGGAGTAGTATTGTGTTGTTTGTTTACATACATGTCCACTCACGGTGAGAATAAAGTGGAAAATCCGTGGTTTCGCAGTCTCAGGGGAGGGACTGCTCCACTGTCTACTGACGCAGGCGGTGACAGCAACATGGAGCCAGAGAGACGCTACTGCGCATGTCCGCGTCTGCACTGACAGAGAGGGAGACAGCGAGCGAGAGAGGGAGAGCCAAAGCAGGGAAAAATTGGCAAAGACAAAGGACTGAGGATCCTTTGGGGACACAGGGGACACCAGATTCAGTTTTTACACCGGTTTATGATACTCCAGCTGGGACAGCAGCGTCAGGAAGCGGCCAGGTAAGTGGTCGGTGAGAGAAAACGAAGATATAAGACGTAAAGGAAGCGTTGTGGTTGTGTTTGCTGTAGACACAGGAGTCACGTAGAGCAGTCACAAGATTATCGCCAGATATCTGTTACTATGGTGGATTAATTGCATCTGGACATGTGTGGTTTCACATTATAACAGCGGGTATATCTCCTTAATGGACTGTAAGCTCTGTAATGTGTGTGTGTGTGTGGTGTTGTTGGGGGCTGTTGTCATATTTTGCTAGCTTACTGAACAGGCTGCTTCCTCTATCCACGCCAAGCTCCTGGAAATGTTTACCTTCTTCTCAAATTTGAGGTCTGCTGACCAAGAGGAGATTGTAGCAGGTTATAATGTCACCTCAGCTATTTATTTCCATTAACAACAAATACAGCTTTGCTTTAAAGTGTTTTTTTTTTAAGTTGTGTGGCTGCTGTTCAGCTGTTTGAAGATGTCTTTTGGGCTCTGCCAACTTGTGGTGGGAACTTGTGACCATATTTAGATGAGTAAACTATAAATTAACTGAAGTAGATAATTAAAATATGGCTTTTCCTTCTATCTTTCAGGCACTCAGTGTATCTGTTCCAGTGGAAGTGAGGCTTCACGGTCAGCAGCCTGGTGATGGAAAGAACTGCAAAGCTATAGGCTTGGTGACTGGATGGAAAGAGCTGTCAACGCACATAGAAGATGGAGGAAGTGGAAACATACAGAAATCAGCGGCTGTTCAACTGACGACACCGCTGCCGTGTTGCTGGAGGAGTAATCTTTCATTCGGGCGCATCTGGAGTATCTTTGTTTGCTGGCGATCCCACCTTGAGTTCCAGTTTCCCCCCTCCCTCCCTCCTGTTGACCTTTCTTCGCATCTATCATTTAGGGAGAGCAGGTGTTAAACAGCCACAGCCACAGGTCTTCATTTACCTTGCAACCCCCACCTCCCCCTTGACCATACACAGAGACACACACAAGCTCCTCTCTTCCAAGCGGCTGAGAGGTTGCTATGGCAATGGTTGTCATGATGCTGATGTAGCATCCTGAAAGTAGTAGCTGTGGAGGTAGTGGCGGAGCTGGAGGAGGTGGCGGCGGCAGCGGTGGGAGTGGTGGTGGTGGTGGTGAATGGTCAGGGATGGGAAGCGCTCCGTATCCAGCCGGCGAGTGGAAGGGGAAGGGGCGAGGCGGCCTGCAAGAGCTGGGCTGCATGCGCTGGAAGGTCGGCAAGCAGAAAGGAGGAGGCGATGTGGTGGTGGGAGCAGAGGAGCGGAGGTGCAGGGATCCCACGGACTCTCAGCAGCAGCAGCAGCAGCAGCAACAGGATCTCTCATCCTCCTCTTCCTCCCTAACCCCTCCACTGCCTCCTCAACCATCTCCGACACCTCCGGCCATTTATCATGAGAAGCAGCGGAGGGAGCTGTGCGCCCTGCACGCGCTCAACAACGTCTTCCAGGATGGGACGGCCTTCAGTAGAGACACCCTGCAGGAGATATACCAGAGGTAGAGAAGCTAATTTGCCTATCTACAGTATCACATTACATGAAATGCTGTGAACAGTCATCTAACCTCTCTTGTCAACTTGTTGCAGGCTTTCTCCCAGCACTCTGGTGACACCTCACAAGAAGAGCATGCTGGGAAATGGGAACTATGATGTAAATGTCATTATGGCAGCCCTGCAGACCCGAGGGTTTGAGGCAGTTTGGTGGGATAAAAGAAGGTATGTATGGCTGGTGCTAAAAACTGATTTCTGTTGTCTTTTTTTCATGCACTACAAAACATAAAGCAGTCGAAGAACAGTAATGCTCACGTCAGTAACTTCTGGAGTAGTTGCAGTATATCTTTTGATTACCGTCCTCGTAGTTTCCCCGAATAGTCAATATCAGGGTCAGACAAATCTTTGACATCTGCACTTTAGGAGCACCCACTTAAACCCCAGAACGTAACAACATAACGGACATAAATGCTTGTTGTTAAATGTTGTAAAGAGCCTCCCTGTGTCCTCCTCTGCACCCCAGCCACCTCATCAGCAGGGCCTTGAATGATCTCCGCGATTAGTCAGCTGTTCCATCAGTTGACAAAGTCTTAAAGACACTTTTATCAGCATTCCGGCCTCCCTCATTAACAGGCTTACATGACTGTCGAGAACAACAGCGGCCACAGACTCGCCTTTATCAGTGAAACGATAATGTTATCAGACAAGCCTTATTCCTGTTCCTCTGTCTCGACTCAAACAGCAACAAAATCAGAGCTTCTTTTAATCTAGCGAGAAAAACAAAAGTGCTTATCTCTGTTGCTGATTGATTCAACCCATGGCATGTGATTAAAGCTTTTGCATTATTGTCATTGTAAATACTAGTAGTTATGCTTGTAATGTAGCTGTGACACGGGATTATTTTTGTAACTCCCTTTGTGTTGCATTTGAGTGCTTATGGGGAACTTTGATGGCCACAATTTCTGAATCAGCTTCCAAACGACAACCTTGTTAATGTATTTAACTACCAAATTAATGTGATCCTTTTCACAACACTCATGTTTGCTTATTACACCACACAGTTACAACATCATTTTGACAAAAAGCAAAGAGCTACATGTTGATTAAGGAAGGAAACATAATTGATGTAGCAGCAAATTATGAAACACTGAGTTCCAATGTATTTTTATTATTCGGGGAACATTATTGTGAAAGGTTGTCTTGATAAGCCTATCTGAGGCCTAGGTGTGTCAGGCCTTAGAGAAGACATTTTAATCTGAATCTTTTAGTGTCAGTTCAACCTTAAACTGTCTGTTTAAGATTTGATTTGTTTAAAAATAAAAGCTCAATGTAGTTTGGTACCGTTGTAGTTTATAGAAATTGGCAAAAATTTAAAGCACTTCAGGGTGCAGTAAGTACATATAGTGACAAGTCCTGCTGTTTGAAAATCAATTTGCTGCTTTAGTTTGTTTTCATATCCAGCTACATCAATGTCAAGATGTATTGTAGATTATTTCTTTTGATATATTGTGTATCGAATTTCTGCCATTGTGCTCCTAACACTATCATGGGCACTGTACCCACACAGACTGACCTTGTGATTCTTTCCCCTTATGATAACTATCTTGCAGATCTTTCCAGATTAAGTTTATCTTCATTTCATACAGAACTGAAAGGCTGGCAGTAGTTCATATAATTATTGCTAAACCTAAAGTCTGCTGGAGAAGATGATCGACAGTGATGCAAGGATTAAACAACTTGTACATGATGGGATAAAAAATTTCAAAAGCACTTGTACGGTCAATTTAAACACACAGCATTACATATATACAGCATTTACTATTATAATAAGTTATCTTTCTTCCAGGGATGTAGGCAGCATCGAGCTGTCCAACGTGACAGGCTTTATTCTGAACGTGCCATCCAACCTGCGCTGGGGGCCTCTCCGTCTGCCGCTCAAACGCCAGCACTGGATCGGCGTCAGAGAGGTAGGGGGAGTGTACTACAACTTGGACTCTAAGCTGCGCAGCCCCCAACCCATCGGCAACTCGGATGAGCTCAGGTGAGAGTGACAGGATGTGTGTGTTGGTGTGTGTTCTTACTATAGCGGCTATGATTGTTCGGAGATGTAGAATAATTGTGCCATGGTGGATTCATCTCTCACACGCAGGAGGTGTTTTCTAGCACCACAGTGGTGGTGATCTGAGGATGATTATGTTGGTCTGTTTCGAACTCCTTGGTCCAGTGTTAGATTTTTTAACAACTGTAGTATTGGCCAGATTGCCATGAAACTTGATAGTGAGTCGGACACTAACCTCTGTGACTCAAGTAACACTTTCTGCAGCTGTTTCACAGTAAAAGCCTTGAATTTGTTGGATGGATTTTTACTGTATAGTAGGGCTTCAGTGATTATTTTCATTGTCATTAATTTGTTTATTATTTTATCAGTTAATCAATCAGTTGTTTGGTCTGTAAAACGTCAAATAAAAGATAAATCATCAATCAGTGTTTCCCAAAGTCCAAGATGATGTCCTCAAATATGTTGTTGTGTTCACAGCTCAAAGATATTCATACATGAGTAAAGAAACCAGAAAATATTCACATTATAGAAGCTGGAATCAGTAATTTTGAAATGTTTGTTTGTTGTTTTTTATTTCTCAGATCGATTAATCTATTATCCAATGAGTTGGAGGTTAATTTACCAGTTGTCAACTAAGCGATTAAAAGTTGCAGCTCTACTGTGAAGTAGCTGCAGGAAATGTAGAGATTGCATTCACAGTAGGCACTCCAGCACCAATTAGTCATTACAGCGCTGATTATACGGAAAAGGAGAGCAGATCATAAAATTGTTTTGTTTTGTTCTTCTTTTTTTAGCAGCAGGACAGCTTTGGGAAATACACATATGCTTATATGAAAATATGCAATGCTAATTTTACTGGCTGCTGGCAGTAGCTTCATATTTACATTACAGATATAAGAGAGGTGTCAATTTTCTCATTTTAGTCTTGACAAAGGAAACAAGCATATTTCCCAAAATGTTGAACTGTTCCTTTAAGGCTGCTTCAGTCAAAATTATAGTAAACGATGGATCAAATGTGTAATGTGCAAGGGGTCACTCATTGTGACAAACCCACAGAGAATTATCATGAGACAGATCCTCTCAGCTCTACGGAGCATTGTAGCATCATTTAACTAATTTCTTCGGTTTCGTGGCGTGCAAACTCCACTCTTGATTAATTTTGTTTCCAGTAGCAGCAAGCAGCTGTTGTCAGCAATAAAGCTCTTATTAACCCACTATATGCTACCTGCCTGACTGACAAAGTTAGCGACCAGCTTATGAGCATGGGAGCGTTTAACAGCTAATGAGCAAGACATTTCCCTCAGGGGTTGGTTGAGACCAAAACAGCGCTAAAAGGAGTGTAAATATTGGCCTTACATTGATCAGGTAGCCAACATGACTCACTCCAAATGAGTTTCTGATGAAGGTATAAATAGGCAACTATTTGCCAACGTGCTTACAACAACAACTTTGGAAGTGACTGTATGTTAATGTGTTTTTGCTAGAGGTCAGGAGAAAAATCGGTTTGGTATAGTATCACGTATATTTTTGTGTGGCAATATTGTATCAATACACGTACTCCAGGTATCTTTTATATATATATATATATATATATATATATATATATATATATATATATATATATATATATATATAAATGATTAATATCACAAATACAAATTAAACTTTTAGTAGCTTACTATAATGTTAAACTTTATATCTTTTTCTGTCCACTAGTTAGGATTTGCCGCAATAAAATGGATTAAAGTGAGATAAACAGACTGAAACTTTATCTTAATAGATAAAACAGATGTTAACAAAGTTTTCCGTGATTGCAATCTATCACAACGTATGTTATCGCAATACTCAGCATATCCCTACACATTAAAAATGGCAATAATATCGTTTGATGACTTACGTATCATGATAATATTGTATCATGGGGCCTCCTGTGATTCCCACTCCTAATTTTTACTGCCCCCAAGTGGCCAAAAAAAGAACTGGAAGCTTCAAAGCAGGCCTACTCTTTAAAATCTTGACCCTGTGTATTGACAGGTTTTATACCAATTGTTATAAAATAAATCTTTGCTTTTCATCATTATAACTGTGGCTGTCCTGTTTTCCAACATCCCAGGAAGTTTCTCCGCCAGCAGCTGCGAGGGAAGAACTGTGAACTCTTATTGGTCGTCTCAGAGGAAGTGGAGGCACACCAAACATGGCGGTCTGATGGCTAACGGTTTAACACCTCCTAAGCTAAGGGATCACAACTCCAGCTGGGCCAACGGGCCAATCACAGGACAAACGGGAGAGGAAGTAAAGTCGTGCACAGCCAATCACATGGATGCACACTTGCAGATGTAATTTTCCCCCCTTTATTGGGTTTTGTTTACACAGCCATTGCTGGACTCTTAATCTGAGAGGATGCAGAGCAATGAAGGAAGCAAACACTTTACAGGGAGAATCAAAGAATCACAGTCCTTTACTCACGACACACTTAAGACTTATAAAACGTTATTATTCTGTTTCTGCTATTCTCGTGTTTTTATATATATTGACTATTTTTCAATGTCGGTTTTGATCCGTTGATTTTTTTTTTTTTCTTTTTACCGTTGAAGTTTCCAAAGTCATGGGATTTCAGGCTTTATGAAAAATGCTGTGTTGATCTGCTGTCTCCCACAGTGATCCTCCCTGCTTCTGTCATGATGTTCACTGATGTGTCTTTGTGTTCCTGTCTCTCCCTTCACGTCGAGAATGTCCCCCTCCCGTCCATCCGTATCCTCGGTCCTTCACTTTCACCAAAGCGTGCCCTTTTCTTGCCTCAGTGTGACTCCATCTCACTTCTCCTCTCAGCCCCTTTTCCATATATCACAGGTCAATTATCACGTTGCCAACTTTGTATTTCATCCACTTCCCAAACGCCTCTGGCACAGTCTGAGCCTACACTGTACCGAGGCTGTGCCGACACAACAGTTTTATACGCAACAAAGCAATGCAACACCCAGGCCAAGCACTCCCTCTAGTGGATGTTTGCCTCAGTTTCCTACCAAGGAAGTAACAGCACCATTCATCCAGTTTTTTGTGATTATTCATGTTCAAATCGTTACTTTATAGTGATGAGGAGTGCTTGTCAACGAGGAAAAAATGCAATACTAACAGTTATCATCTTTTAGTAGTATTATACTGTAGAATTATCGAGTTAAGGTGGTAAGAAAACCAGTTGTCCAAATTATTGATAAAATCAGACTCAACAAAAGTACAGGAATTGGCCATACTCTGTGTAACGTGCACATTATCAGCATGACAGTTCATTTTTGGCTTTGAAAAAAACACTCACCACAACAACCCCAACTCAAGGTCTTCGTACAAGTCTGTTGTGGAGCTTTCGACTGCACCACATGGTCCTCATCAGCAGATTGAATTGACTCAGTTGCCCATGAAATGTCGATATTAAAACTTTCTTGTAGTGCTAAAATGGTTATTGATTAACGAAGTAGTTGAGCGACAGAAAATTGCTGACAGTTTTGGTTATCTATTAATAGTTTAAAGGTAGAGTAGGTGATTCTGGAGAAAGAAACTTGATTGCGGAGTCTGAGTTTCAGGTTGTCAATTAGCGACGCTTTGGGTTGGTATTCGGATCAAACTACCAACACAAAGAGTCACCGTTTGACGACCTACGAATGAGACTCAACAATCAACTTTCTTTCTCCAGAATCGCCTACTCTACCTTTAAGCAATTGTCAGTTATTGTTTGTAAATATGCTCAAGTGAAAGTAAACGCCAACCTCCCATTCACTATTGTTTAGCATTTAGTCTTGCTATATTTTCGGGGTTTATTTTTTGGTGCTGTGTCTGTAGGGTGGCTACTCACCCACTGAGCGCTGTGAGCATCCACACCCATACACGTCTCAGACACAGACAATAAGAAGGAAGTAATAATATCATTGTACACACTTCTGGTGGGTCATAAGTGATGATTTATGAGCAATTTAAATATGAAAAACCTTGGTTCTGAGGAGTTGTGATGTACATTTATCACAATTTTCTGCCATTTTATCGACCAAATGATTACTTGGAAACTGAATTGGCAGATTAATCGCTTATTAAATAAGCATTAATTGCAGCCCTGCTTTCTAGTAAATGGTTCTGTGGCAACTGAGTGCATTTTATCTGCTGATGAGGACTGTATAATAAGGTCAAAAGCTCCAGAACAAGCAAGTAAGAGATCTGCGTTTAGATTGTCCTCAATACACCAAATAATTATTAATATAAGTAATTGTTACAAACCATTACATCAGTATAAAGAAATATTGTTTGTCCATATCTTCCACTCTTGCTTAGTTAGAGCCATAATAATCTCTTGCACATGGTAAAATGACACCACACAGGCAGATGACAAACTAAGGATACACCACAAGGGAAGATACTTATTCATTTTTTAATGTTATTTTCCTTTCACGATCCAAAGGATCACCACCACAGCAGCCCTCTGTAGCACAGGAGCTTAGCTGATGCAGGCCTCCTCCTCCTCCTTCTCTTCTTAAATATCTTTAGTCAAACCTGCCAAACACAGCTCTGAGAGGACATCACAGATTGTCCCATCAGGTCATATATAGCCAGGAGGGGGTCTCTAATGTGCGAGGGTTCAGTCTGAGGAAGGATTTGGTGGATGCTTGCGCAAAGGGAAGTTGTCAGTTTTGAGAAAATGGAGGGAGGGGAGATGGAGAACAGCGTGCCTGGGTTAGAGAGTGATGTAGAAGATGTGGAAAGAAAAGTGAAAGTTGACAGGCTGGTTAGTGAGCACATGTCCAGCCAGACGTGTGCTGCCGTTGATTATTGTGAAACAAGCCTTATGAGAGATTCCACTGTTTGTAGCTTTCAAATCTACGAGCTTAAGAGAAACTGTTAATATTATACATATTGTCTCTTAACGACAATATCAGCCTTAACTTGTTTACATGAAAAGAATATTTGTTGCTCTGAAAGATTAAGAGGGGCTGTGCAGTTTGATGCCATTTCAGGAGATTTATTCCAAAGCACCAATTTATCGTAAATATCAAGGAGAGACAGCTGAAGCTCATTAAATATAATGTTTTCACTTTTTTGCAGCCAAGGGCTTTATGTTATTTACAAGTGTTTGAGATAGTATGGTTTTATAAAGACGCGATCACATGTTTTTTCAACGGCATGTCTTATTTTTGGAATGACACTCTTTGATTCCAGCCCAGTCTGTGGACCTTTAATGTCGTAATATATCTAAGTGAAGCTGCATTGAAACATCAGAGAGGTTGTCACTAATTTGCTGAGACTTTTGGACCCAATCACATCATTACTAGTGTTTCACAGTTGCATCAACATGTACTTTTTTTGCCATGACAATCCATTCAGCCCCTCCTACTAAAGGAATCCTGATTGTCACTGTATTTTTATTTTGATTTTGCATAGAAATAAAATGCTTATAATGGCACTTTATGTATAAGTTACAGTGTGGGTGTATTTTGTGGGTTATTTACTCTGAAAGGGTCGATGTTGAGTTACTGTGGAGCCCCTAATGTCCTGAAAGATGATGTAATTTACTTTGTGCACACAAGTTAATTATCTTGTGCGCAAAAGTAGTCTAATCATCTTGTGTTATTATCTTGTACACACAAGTTGTGACCTTGTTTCGAGATAATAGGGTAATATGATAATTAGTTGTGTGCCCAAGACAAAAGTTGTTATCTTCAGCGTGCAAGATAATAATTTGTGCACACAACATTAAAGAAATATCACATTTTGGGACATGAGGGGCTCCATAAATTACAAAGCAGACTTTTTCCTCTATTTTCTTTACCTGGCTGGCAATGTTTTGGTCAGTAGCGGAGAGTAATGAAGCACAGTTACAGTATTTTCATTATATGCTTTTTTGATACTTCTACCCCTACTGCATTTTTGAGGGAAATGTTGTATTTTTTATTTGACTACATTTATTTTACAACTCAGTTACTTTAAAAAGGAAGGATGGCAGAAGAAATACCTGCACACCAATTCATAAAATAAATATATATATTATGTAATAAATAAATAAAACCGCAGAGAACGTTTCAGTCTTAGGCTATCATCAGTGCTCAAGGACTGAAACATTTGCTGCTGTTTTTATCACTTTACAATATTATTCTTTTGAATAAATTGACAGTTTTTGGCATTGATCTCAGCCTGTGAACCTTTTTTGTGGCTGTCCAGCTCAGTAGAAGTGGTGTGTGGTTATCTCTTCTGCCATCCTCTCTTGACTGTCCATTGTACCGACGCACCTAAGATCAACTTTTATGTTGCCCTCAGTAGGTGCAATTTCACAGCAGCCTTAAGACTTTGTCAAAAAATTAACCACTAGTTTCTAACCTTTTTGGTTGGTGAGCCCCTATAAAAAGAATATGTGTGGTTTTGATGTTTATGATCCAATTAACTTTTCAGATGGTTTCATTCCAAAAAGTTCAAAAAGTCAATACCAATTTGTGAAGCAGATTTTGTTTCATACCCCATGAATCATCTCCCAACCTCTTAGATTGATCTTGTGACTCTCTGTAGGGGGCCCAGGCCTGCCCACAGAGATGGCTGGGCCCCTGAAATGGTCCAATAAATGCACTCTACCTTAATTTGCAACAGATATTGGTGCATGACCACGTTCTTTCTTAGTTTAGATCAGTAAATTTCGCCCTTTTTTTGTTTGTGTTTTTGCAGCAGTTGTGTACAAAAGAAAAAAATAGACCTGGTTAGGCCATTTTCAGGAAGTGTGTTATTTTTATAAGCAACTGTTTAAAAAATTGGATTATCATTGCTTATATATAGGACAAATGGGACTATTGCTGGCTTACATGCCCCCCCCCCCCCCCCCCCCCGTGGCTGTACCCAAGAAAGCCTCCCTTATGGGCAGCCCTGTCGGGAAAGATGGCACTTAACTACAAACAGTATTTAATTAAGAAGTTAAAACTAACTTCACTTTGACCAACTACTACAGTGAAATGCTACTTTTTCATTTGTACTTTTGTGTCACCGTGTGCCATTCTGCTGTGATACTTTATACTTTACGTTACTGAGATTCTCAGTGCTACACCTGTACTTGCGGCAGAGTGTGTCCACATCGTAGTATTTCTATTTTTGCTGTTGTTTTTTTTTTAGTACTATCCATCCTTCCACTGTGTGAATGATGAGGCAGCTAGTGACGCGCGCGGACTCATTGTAAAAGGGAGCGCGCTCTCGTGTGCGCGCGGCGCGGTGTGCAGATGTGTCGCAGATTTTGTAAAGTCACTGGACGCACGGAAAGATCCAGCAGAAGGAAGTCGCTCCGGATAAATGGGCCCTTAAACTGACAGGAAAACAAAGCGGCTGTGGGAGAAACGGGAAGAAGAGGACAGGAGCGAAGGGCCGCTGTCACGAGCGGTCAACGTTAGCTTAGTTTGTGAAGGCGCGAGACGTTACTTTGACAGTTAAAAGCCAAAAGGACGGCGGCGTGCACGGAGATGGAGCTGTCAGCGATTGGAGAGCAAGTGTTCGCTGTGGAATCAATCGTCAAGAAAAGAGTTAGAAAGGTAACCGTTATACATGTTGCCTAAACGTGTCAGCCCGCGGGACGCTGTCAGCATGAAGGAGGAGACACATTTCTGGGAGGCAGGGATGCTACTTTGTGTGCTAATGAAAGCTTGAGAGATTAAATGAACAGAATTGCGCCACTAATCTGGTTATCTAATTGCAAGCTGTGTAAAGGGGGCGGGTTAGGGGAGGATGTCCCTTTAATGTAACGTGGAGAGTGTTGTCATTGCACTACAGCTTAACGTGTCAGGTGTTTGGCTAAATACGCAGGGACATGACACAGGGTGATGTTATTAACCAAACATCTTGATTTCGGACCTGTTTAGTTGGTAATTGGGTTTGACTGTGAGTGAGCATATGGTGTTTACACCTGCAGGTGCGCAGCTAGAAATGATTGTCCCTCCAGAGCGCACCAGGGCCCCCCGAAACTCCTCTGTTTACCAGTTGTTCCCCCCACTCCCTGTATGACAAACATGTCGCTGAATAATTTAACACTGACAAACTGTTAAAGGTACAGGGGCTGTCAAAATACTTTAAACACTTAATGAGAAATGGAACTCTGATTCAGAAGTTGGCTATGCTACTGTAAGTTATAAGAAGAGATGCAAAGGTAGGTCATATTACCCACTGTCATTGGGGGTGAAATGCTAAAAATGTAAACTCAAGTAAACATAACTCCCAAAAAAAATGACTCAGTTTAATATGAAAATTACATTGTGAGAAACCTATGCAAGTAAAAGTTAAAAAAGTACCTGGTTGACACACAGTGGTGCGCCTGTTAGTGTTGTTATTAGTCGCCTCACAGCAAGAGAGTTCCTGGGGTAGGGGCTTCAAACTATGGGTTAGGGGAGCCCTTCTGTGCTGAGTTTGCATGTGCTTCCCATGTCAGCGTGTGTTTTCTCTGGGTACTCCAGCTTCCTCCCACAGTCCAAAGACATGCAAGTTAACTGATAACTCTAAATTGCCCGTGGGTGTGAATGTGAGCATGAATGGTTGTCTGTCTCTATGTGTCAGCCCTGTGATAGTCTGGCGCAATGTGCGGGATGAACCCTGCAGAAAATTAATGAATGAATGGTTGATAATAAACTCAAAGTACTAAGTTACTTCCCATTTGAATATTTTTTTATGCTCTGTGTTACACATGTACAATGATGACGACATGTGTTCAGGTTTTGTTGACTTTATTTGCACAGGACAACTGCAAATATAACAAGAAAGAAAGTCTTGGATGAGTATAGGCTCTCTGTGCTGCTATCTTGACTGTTTACGCTGTACAACTGAGTTTACTTCCTTGTACGCACAGATTGTAGCCAAAAATAATAAAGTGATACATAACGCATCTGTTACTGACCTAACATCAAATGAATACTGAATAAACAACATAACATGTACAGCCTTCTCACTAATAAACTCAATATTGTGGCTGCTTTTATCATTGACTTGTATTGTACACTGAGCACCTTATCTTATATGAAACACATCTTGTAAACTGCTTATAGTGGCTGCTTATATACACAGCTTCATGTTATAAACCTCTGAACACAATGTTAATATACATTAAGACAATTAAAACGAAATGGTAAGGTCACTATCATTACAACGCGACGCCATTACGTCTTACACCCACACAATGTGCGGGACATGGCTATGTTAGCAGCTAAGGCTAGCTGTAGTTAACTGCTGTATTTCTTACATAAATGACTTTATAAACATACACAAATGGCACGAGAAATGAGGCATAAGCTTAACCGAAATTTATTGGGCGCTTGTGCACTTCTCTCACCTGCAAATATAACAAGAAAGAAAGTCTTGGATGAGTATAGGCTCTCTGTGCTACTATCTTGACTGTTTACGCTGTACAACTGAGTTTACTTCCCTATACGCCAGGATTACAGCGGCAGTCACTCAAATTACAGCGCCTATACTGCGACCTACTGGTGAAAATGGGTATTGCCCTGCAATTACATAAAGTGAAGCAGGTGAGATTTTATAAGTGACACAAGTCGTTTTAAATTGTATTAATAAGAAAAATAATGGTAGGGGGAGTCATTTAATTACAAGAACTAATAAAATAATAATACTGGATATAATCTGAAATCTCCAGGGTGCCACATCTGCAAAATAATAAAACAACTGTTTTTAATGAATTCATAATTAATAACCCTAACCCCTTTTAATGAGGACAAATGCGACCAGATAAGTTAATGTTACTATCATAACATCCAATAGTAACACATGAAAAATGAACATACCAGTATAGCCAAAGATAGCTAGCCAGCTTCCTTTTTGACCTGCAGCATTTACATATTGGTTCAATGTGTCTGCAGAGGATAGGGGAAGTGTTTTGAAAAGCTGATCGTTGCTGAAGCTGCCTCTCTCTGCTTTGTTTTTTTGTTTGTTTTTTGCACCATCACCGTGGCATTGTGATGGAAAGATAGGTCGCTAGCAATTTGGCATCTGCAGTAAAGGTGCTTGTCATGTTTTCTACAGTTAATCTGCATGCATTTAGAGCAGACCTGTTGTAATGAAGGTAAAAATGGCAAATGTAGTGAATTGAAAAGTAGAGTACTGGCTCAAAAATATACTTGAGTAAAGAGTAGAATAGATGAAAAGAACTCTGTCATTAAAAAAAAACTACTTTTTTACTTGTGTATTACTCATAGCACCCTTGCCATCATGCCAATTAGCTGCACTTTTTTGTCAATTAGCACTTAAACATCTGAGTTGTCAGAGTAATATGAGACAGCTAAACCTACACCCAAATTAAAAATGGTGAAATAGCAGCTAAATTAATCCGTAAAGGGCAATAGCCTCAAAATGTCAAATCTTACAATATGCAGTAGGGCCTCAACTAATGATTATTTTGATTTTTGATCCCTCTTTAATGTTTTTTGTTTGTTTGTTTTGTTCTGTTTTTCGTCTTACCCATAGCCTGCTTATAAAGATGGACAACACATCTCCACTTAACCCCACTGTACAAAAATGAAGCCAAAATATCCCAGATACGGTTGCTGCCATCTTGCGCTGGTGACGTCATTTGGAGCCAGAGTCAGCGCAGTAACGACCTCTGCTGGTATTGAGTTCCCACCCATTTACCCATCCGACCAATTGCAAGCAGCAACATTGCTAGCGAGCATATCAGTTGGCACAAACATGTCAATCATGACCTCAATGCCCCATTTTTTTTAACATCAAATGACTAATAAAAACCAAACTTATCAGATAAACAAACAGTTGAACATGCAACAAAATTACAGAAACCATCTTCAGAAAAAAATTGTACTTTTAGTTTTTAGTTTAGTGCAAACATGGAGGGGGGAGGTTTATGACCTATACTGCAGCCAACCACCAGGAGGTGATCCAGATGTTTTGGTTTCACTTTTGGGAAGTTGTCATGTTGTCCATCTTTATATACAATCCATAGTCTCACTGGTCTTCCAAAACTCAAAAGCACTTAATTTACAATAGTATCAAATTTTTGAAATCTTCACATTCAGCAAATGTGTGTCATGTTGCTTGATACTGCCTGAGTTAATACACAGTATAAGGAATACAAGGATACGGCTACTTAGTTTGCAACATGAACTTCTGTTTTATTAATGTTTGCAATGGAGACTTACTTCATATTAATTCGTCTTTATAAATGGTTTGATGTTGAGCTTTAAGCGAGGCTTCACAGAGTATAAAGTGAAAGTTTGGTAGAGACAGAATATACATAGGCCAAAGTTAAAACCACTTGTGGTACTCAGTGCACTATATCTGTCCATCCACAACTCAAGCACGTCTACTCATCTTGCTACCAACTGTTATATTATCAGATATAGAATGTAAAATATTGGGTGATACTCTGATATTTGTTATAGGTGGATTACTACACTTTACACTTACACTTTAACAATATTTTTAGACGTAAATCAAACTCAAATCCAGAGGTTTTTGGGTTACCAGAGTACACAGAGGCATCTTGAATGAACCAGTGTTTGGAATGATTCCATAAAATATATTGCTAATTGTTAAGACCACTTATTACCCTATGAGAGCATGATACATAAATGCTTTACAGGTCAAAATAATTATGTGATCTACATCGCAAGTTATGGAAGATATGGGCACTTCATTTTTGGTCTCACCCAATTTACAAAAAATCCATGGCCTTTTTGCTCCATGTGGGGAACAGAGTGAGTAAAATGAAGTCGGGAAAAGTGATGACTTCACCCACTGAGAATACCTTTGAAAGCTTGGAAGTTATTATCAGATGATGTCACCGAGGATGACTAAGTCTGAGCAGCTTGGCTGGTGTATGGGAAACATACAGTGCACTTTACATTATCCCTTAATTATGGATATTTTCTGATGGCATGGCAGCATCCTCCTTCATATAAACTCAGTCAACAGCAAGGATAGGGGAATATAGACATTATGCAGGTAAATATCACCTACAGCAAGTAAGGTGTTGTCCAGCAAGAAAACCATTAAACAACTCTATTTTCATAAACACTTTAATTACTCATATAATACTATAGATGAGAATGAGAGCCAAATTAGTAGCAGTTACAGTCTGAACACCTTAATCAAACTAAAATCTGATCTGTGGTGTCTGAGCTATCACACTTATAATTGTGTCTGTTGACTGTAGCACCTCCTATAGGTCATTGTGGGGAAATACATTTCTTTATTTGTCATCTAAATCAGACGTGGCATCTCAAACATCTGCATAGGAATTACATTTGATAGATTTTGATGGGACAATGATGCATCAAACTTGTATTAAAGGGACAGTTCACCCCAAAATCAAAAATAAATATTTGTCCCCTTACCTGTAGTGTAATTTATCAGTCTAGATTGTTTTGATGTGAGTTGTTGAGTGTTGGAGATATCGGCTGTAGAGATGTCTGCCTTCTCTCCAGTATAATGGAACTACTTGGCACTCAACATTATGTGTTGTGATCTAAATTATGAATTCACTTCTTGACTTCTTTAACTTTATGTCTCTACAGGGGAATGTGGAGTATCTGTTGAAGTGGAAAGGATGGCCTCCAAAGTAAGTATGTAAACTTTTAATCAGAAGGCTGAATAGATTATATATAACAGTCAAAACTGTGCATCATATTTACATTGACATGTACAGCAGATTATACTGTTTGTATGCACAGAAAGGTACTGTGGTAATATGAAAAATTGAATCACAAATAATTAATCAAAATAGCATAAATTCACACAGTGCTGCTACATTAGTTCATGTGAGAAGTCATTTGACAGATTGAATTGATTCACTAAAAAAAGTTCTTAAAAGTATAGGCAATGGTTTCAGTAATTTTATGTTAATTTTGTTACAAAAATGTTAACCAATACTGCATACTTTTTTTGTAACTGCTCACAGGTATAGCACATGGGAACCTGAGGAACACATTTTGGATCAGCGCTTGGTGCAGGCCTATGAAGAGAAGTAAGGCTCCTCTACACATGTAATACTTGCCTGAATCCAGGATATCACAGAGGGTTTGACACATAGTGGAGCAGGTGGTGCTGAATAAAGCAGTTTTCTTCTTACATTATATTAAAGGATAATTTGCTGATTTTTAACCAGGTGTGTATCATAATAATGTGGTTAGTGTGTGTAAATGTACTGTGGTAAACTTCCCTCCATCTTATCAGTGTCAAAAACTCCCTGCTCATCTCCCACACTTAAATCTCAAACAAGAGACTGTATGTCTGCATTTTAATGGAGTATAGAAGTGGATCAAGAGAGGGGTAGACCGCCCTCTCTCTCTCTATATAACTCAGACTCCAGTTAACTCAGAAGTCCAATTAAATGGTAAAACTAGGCAGTGCTGATCAAATATAAACAAAGATTCTGTTACTGCGTTGCCTATTTCTTACCAAAAATGTATTCAAAAACATATTTTATGCTGGATTCACACTACATGATATCAGCCCAATTATAGCCCGACGTAGCAACGTACAGTGTCGGCATGGATCGTGAACGACAATGAGTGTCGTACGCAATAGTCCATCATTTCATCTCGTGTAGTGTGTCATAGTAGACCACAACCGACACCACGCCTGGAATGCCTCACAACGTTCCGACAGAAAGTCTAGCATGTTTAATTTTCTTTCTGTCGTTTAAGACTGCTCCTGTCACAGCCGTCACTTTGATAAGAACACAGAGCGATCTGCTGCCGTAGACAACTGTGCGACAATAACAGCCCAGCCTTTTAGATATTTCCTCTAGGGACGTTGAACAGCAGAGGACAGCCTCTTTATCAACACGGTGTGTACTGCCGGTAGCATCAAGCTAGCAAACAATGTTATTCCTTTATAATGACGAGATTAGAGACGAGATAGAGACGGGAAAATTAAAGAATAGAGGCGGGGCTTTTACTTAGCACAACTGCAGAGGGTACCAGCTTCATTTGAAACAGACTACATTATAAACGGGCCGTTATTTATTAATCCCTCTGTATTTTTATATTTTTACTTTTTATCCGCTCCTGTTGCCTTGATAAAGTTAATGCATCATGCCATCATTTCAAACTCATCACTTCCTGTATCTGTTTCAAATTAAAAGCCCATTTTAATTTCGGTTGTGAGAATCCCTTCATTTTCTTAAAAAGCTTTTATTGTGAAGCATGTGCAGGAACTTGTTGTGGAGGATTCAGTGACTTTCATGTTTGCATATGGTACTTCAAATGTAGCTCCTGCCATCTGGTGGCACTTTTTATGTTACTACAACATTTCCGCTAGCATATGAACAGACACAGTGACTGAAATAATAGTAATAATAATAAAAATAGGATGAGAGTAACCCGATGACATCACACACGTCGTGAAAGACAACCGGGGATAATTGGTGTGGACCATCATGTAGTCTATCATGTATGTCGGCCAAGTCACGGCACAATTTTATGACTCCACGATTGCCTAATGTGACATAGTGACTGTCAGAATGGACAGAAATGTCATGTAGTGAGAACCAGGCAGTAGTGTATTGTTTAGATGTAATAGTAGGAGTTTGTGGACAGGAAGTGGTCTCCATACTGTTTCCTGAATAGTAGAAACAAAGGCTGAAAATACTGAGATCAAACTAAAACTCAGCCAAACTAAGCTAAAAGTCTAATGTTTAAATATAATATTAGATCAGTGTGGTGCAGTGCATTGTATTAGTTGTAGGGTTTCTACCTCTTGAGCAAAAGCGAATGTCACCAGCGTTTTCTTTTTTCTCTGGTCATATAGCACCAATTTTAAAGTTTTTCCATATTTCTACGGCACAGAAAGCCCAGTTTAATGAAAAGATCATCTTTCCAGAGGTGAAATACTTCTTTAATCATAAAGAGATTATGACTCAGCAGACCAAGACCCAGATCCTAGACCTCTCTCCAGCTGGTATTAGCATGTGACTGAAGTTGTTGGATTGTAACTAGATATGCCAAAACAATAAAATTCCACATCTTAAGGCAATAAAGATGTAAGGAGGATGTTGTATCTAGAATGATCTGGTCAGACACACATCTGGCCACATTTAAAATGGTGGTGTAAATGAGTGTCATTACTCTAGTGCGCTGATAATGATTACCTCCAGTTTTTAAAGAGGTCATTAATTTGAGAGGAAGTGACAGGGGCCCTGTTGAGTTTTCTGGTAAACAAAGTTTGTGTTTATATTCATTGTTACTCTAAATGCATTGTGTGAATCCTTGGGGCCTAACAGACATGTTGAATGCATTTCCTTCCTTTTTGTCTGAACTGATCTGTGTACATTTTTCAGGATCAGAAGCTATTAAGATTCTTCCCCCATCTCTGTTTTTTTAAATGGTGTGTTGTTTGCCTGGCTGTTGTTTTTTTCTTTGCACTAATTGATTGATTGACAGATTTTTGAATCCCGCATTGTTTACACCCAAGTTTACTTGTGTTTTTGTCGTGTTAAGCTACCTGTGAATATTGTAGAACTTACAAAAACAGGGACCCACTGCTGTTGTACTAACATATGTACCATCAGCCTACTTTTAACTGTGTGCTTGGCTTTTCAGAGAGCAGAGAGAGAGAACATTGGGGCACAGGAGAAAGGGATCCAAGGCCAAAAGACTTATTCTGCAGGTAAAGCTTTGAGCTCAATAAAAAAGTTAAAGAATTACAGTTTTGTCTTTTTTTATACATTACTTTTTATCTGTTGATACAACTCTGTTTCCCTTTTCCATTCCCTTGTTGGCTATCCTGCCACCTCATCACTCTCCTCTATAACCAGTTTGAGTGTTATTAAAATCATTCTGAATTTCAAGTCATAAAAGTTTTAATCATCAAGCATTCTCTCTTTGATTTACATTCAGGACACTGTCTACACCATGGATCTCCGCAGTGCTCACAAGACTCCAGAGCAACCTCAGCCGCGCTTGCGTCTCTCCCTGACACACTCTCTGCTCCCTGAGGACGAGGATGAGTCGTACAGCACCCTGGACCCACGACCACAGCTGGAACATCGGAAGAGCAAACCCAGGAGGTCACAGTTCACGTGCCTTGACTCAAACCCTCCAAGTCCCACACAAGAGGACTGGGGAGAAGATGAAGATGAGGAGGAGGATAATGTAGAAAGTGAAGAGTATAGAGAGGAGGAAGAGGAGGAGGAGGAGGAGGAGAAAGAGGAGGCTCTGAAGACGACAACAGAGAAGAGCAGTGGCACTTTAAATGGTAAGTGTGTCACTTGGTCAGCCAGTAGACTCTAATCACCATCACGACCCAGTTTACTTGACTCCTTGTGAACCTTCTAGTAGGCACGGCCATGCAAAGGCTCTTTTTTTGACTGGGCATGCAACCAAAAACATGAGCTGATTAAAGAGAAAATCATGCAGAGATCATGCAGACTCACTGAAGTCTCTGCTCCGTATGTAGCAACAGCCAATAGGGTCTTCAGTCTGTCCCATAATGCAAAATTCCTTTACTTGGAAGTCTGACACCACAGCAGAAGACAATCTTTAATAAATTAGAGGTGAATTTTTAGTTGGACAGAGTAGTAAAAGCCATTTTCATGATTTAAAGGTGAGTCATCACTAAAATTCCCCAAAATAATGACATGGATTGCATTATGTCACGTTTCTGTCCTCCCTATCACCTCTGAAGCAATTAGAGCTGAGTGTTCCTGCAGCCAAATATCTGCCTTTGTCACTTTCTAACATCTATCAGAGCAGAGACAATCTATCAAGGTCTGTCCAAAGACGTTAACTCAATAACAGAACACATGATAGGCTTGATGCAATCAACTCTACCCTCTTCTCCCTCTGTCTTTCTGTCTCCATGTTCCCATCTCACTCAGGACAGGAGAGGACAGTCGAGTGGAGCTCCGCCGTCGGACCAGACGAGGTCACTGCATCAGAGAAGCCGGGCGATGTCTGGAGGCCTGTCATCTGTCCAGGGGAGGTGACAGTCACAGATGTCACCCTCAACTCCCTCACAGTGACATTCCGAGAGTCAAGAGTGGCCAAAGGCTTCTTCAGAGACTGGGGCCTGGAGGTGTGATGTGTGATGTTTCAGTAGGTCTGGTGGAGAGGGCACTACGAGAAGGAGCTGGTTTAATCACAGGGTGTGAATGGTGGTCGAGGGCCAGGGTTGGTGGCGTTATTCCCTCTCGGTAACCTCTCACTCTGTTCTTCCCCTTCCCTGCAACTTCCAGCCTGGTCAGTGGTAGGTTTACATGCACAGAGTCAACCTGGGCGTAAGCCTCACTCCATTTAAGGTTATGTTTAGGTTGGCTGTTCACCTTTGATGTGGTGAGACTGAGTTGCCTTGAAAAGGGTATAAGTGGTTGTGACCTCTGTTGGTGAGTGAGGACATGCAGAAACGTAGCCCCAACAATTGAGTCACATTTTTTCACAGAGAAGAGTCAACTAGCTGGCTGAAACAGAAACCAAACCAAAACGTGGTAAAGATGCAAGATTGTGTAAAATCCATGGAAATAGAATGAGAGTAGAACGGACATTGAACTGTCGTGGTCATTTGACTAGTACCAAAAAAAATGGTTTATGGTGTTAGTTGTTGTAGTGGCTGTAAAGTGTGCGTTTGAGAATGCCATTTTGGCCCAGTCTAACACACACATCCATCCATTTTCTTTTTTTTTTTTTAATTTTATTTTTATTGAATTTTACATTAGTATGACAGGGAGCAAGTAAACAAGCAAGGGTACAAATACATGTAGCAGCCAGACATTGCCTTCTAGAGATGAGCCATTTAAAGTCTCTGTAAAAAGGAGTGCATAGGCTTCCAAATTCTCCAGAATTTGTCCGATTTGTGATTGAGGTCATGAGTCAATTTTTCCAGGGGGAGAAGGGCTGATATTTGTGATATCCACATGTCAGTCGTGGGGACCTGGGGGGTTGACCATCGTAGCAGAATACACTTCTTGGCCAAGAATAGAAGGATAATTAGCAGAGATTCAGTATCTGTGTCAAAAAGACTGTCCGGAATATGACTTAACAAACAAAATGGAGCAGTCAATGAGAAATGTTTACCAGTAACCTCCTGAATCACTGAATGGATCCCATTCCAGAATGGCTGGATGCGGTCACATGACCAAAATAAATGAATAAGTGTACCTTTATGCTTTTTACATTTAAAACACAGGTTTGAAGTGTTCGGGAACATTCTCTGGAGGCGAATAGGTGTAAAATAGATCATGTAAAAAAGTTTGAAATTATGTTCATGTATAGAGATTGAAGTACATTTTGGCAAAATCCCATTACAGATCTTAGACCAGTCTGTGGGACTAAATATCACCTCCAGATCGCGCTCCCACAACAGCTTCAAGGGGTCATAGGCTGAAGAGTCAGAATATTGCAAAACAGTATAAATTTCAGAGATCAGTCCTTTGGGTGATTTGGCGGAGACCACCGTGTTTTCCAGTTCTGACAATTCCATACGGATCATGTTTTTCTTTAATAAAGACTGTATAAAATGGCCAATTTGGAAGTACTTAAAAAGATCTTTGCGGGGAATGTCAGACTCAGCCCTGATTTGTTCAAACAGTTTCAAAGAATCGGAGATCAACAGGGCTGCAAAATCTGGCAAGCCCTTAGCAACCCAATCCATCAGGCCGATGGTCCTTATCTGAAGTGGTAAGTCAGGATTCAGTGCCAAGGGGGACCAAGTTGAAATAAAAGGTGGAATATTTAGGTATTTCTTCAAATCCCTCCAGACTAGTAATGTATTGTATACGATCATATTATTTTTAAGGGAATTTATCTGATCTATATTGTTGATGAAGGGGAGATAATTTAGTCTTCTAGGGTGGCATGATAGGGTCTCAAGACCGATCCATAGAGAGTCTTTCCTATTCATGAACCAGTTTGTCATCATTTTAAGTTGGGCTGACCAATAGTAGAATTGTAGATGGGGCAAAGATAAGTCTCCCAGTTCCGAATGTATAGAGTCAAGGACTGCTGGAATTGATTTATCAGGATTCTTTAAGTACAAAAGAACATCGTCTGCAAATAGGGAAATGACATGGTTCCCTTCGCCCACTGTGATGCCGTTTATATCGGGATAAGTTCTGATAGTCTCAGCCAAAGGTTCGATGAACAACGTAAACAATAAAGGCGACAGAGGGCACCCCTGCCTATAACCTCTGCGCACTGGGAAACCCTCGGACAGCAAGCCGTTAGTGTTGACAGTGGCTATTGGGTCAGAATAAAGAATTTTAATTGCATTAATAAAATTGGAGCCTAGACCGAATTTTTCTAATACAGGAAATAAAAAAGACCATTCTACTCGGTCAAAGGCCTTTTCGGCATTGAGGGAGATTATCATTGCTGGGTCTTTATGAGTATTAAGATAGTGAGTAATATTAAGTGCACTATGGACATTATCACCTTTCAAAATATTATTAATAACGGGCATGAATATTGGGTGGATCTCTGGCCAAAAATTCTTAAAAAATTCTAATGGAATTCCGTCTGGGCCCGGACATTTCCCGTTCAGCATGGATTGAATTGCGGCCCAGACTTCCTCTGTTGTGAATGTAGCATCTAATCTGGATCGATCCTCCGCAATGATGGGTAGAGATAAATTATTTAAATAAGAATCTATGTCGGTCTCAGATTTCTCTGAACTGTAAAGGGATTTGTAGAAGTCTCTGAATGTGTTATTAATGATCAGCGGGTCACATGAGACTTGGCCACTTGGCATTCTTATCGTGTTAATTGAGCGAATTAATTGTTCTGATTTTTTAATTGATAAGCAAGTAAGCGGCTAGATTTGTTGCCATATTCATAATACTTCTGCTTGGTGAAAAGTAGTAATTTCTGAATGTGGCGAGTATGGTCCATATTAAGTGCAGTCCTAGCAGACACTAATGCTTGTGTTTATGGCCGTAGGTGATTGTTTATGTATTTGTTCCAACCTATTAGCTTCTTTTTCAAGATTTTTCCTGTTGCCGTCTAACACTTTTTTTTGGTGAGAAGTGTAGGAGATAAGGTGCACGCGTAGGCCTTAGCTGCATTCCAGATCATAGCAGGGGGCACTGGGGAGTTTTTATTGATCCATCCGTTTTCTAACCGCTTATCCTCTTGAGGGTCGGGGGGGCGGGTGGGGGTGGGGGTGTGTGTGTGTGTGTGTGTGGGGGGGGGGGACATTGGGCAAGAAGCGGGGTACGCCCTGGACAGGTCGCCAGACTATCACAGGGAATCTAACACATATTTTACTTATTAAACAAAAAAATACATCCATCCATCCAGGAATGGATGTATGGAATAGATGAGGAAGCTGGAGTACCCGGAGAAACCCCACGCTGACACGAGGAGAACATGCTAACTCTGCACAGAAGGGCTGCCTCCTGGGATCTGACCAGGAACCCTCTTGCTGTGAGGCGACAGTGCTAACCACCATACCACCATGCCACCCCAGAAAAATACAACCTTCCACCAATCCAAGTTTCTCTCTTTCACCCAACATGTTGTAAGAGTAGCATAACTCATTTAGAGAATAGCTCAGTGCGCAGCCAGTACGTGTTTGTGTGTGCAAATGAGGTGTGTGTGGTTGAACAAGCAAGAGAGAGAAGGATCCAAGCGAAGCAGAGTTAAAGTTTAACAGCGAAGATATAAAGAGTGAATGCAAAATAAAGTTTACAGTTTGTGCGATAATAAATGCTGCAAGCCCAGCAGAAGTTTCCCTTCTCTTGTTTACCAACTGCTGAGTGGAGCAACAAGGGTTTGGTCCGGAGTGAGTACCAACTCCAGCCCAGGAGACAACACAGTCTCTCCTGGCCATGGTCTGGAAGCAGAAGCAGGAAAAGCTAACACTAACATTAGCTTAAACGCCTCGTTGACTCATCTTAAAACAGACTTGATTCAAACTTGAACAAAAACAAACTCACCAAAACCATCCTAGTAAGTCTTATTAGTCATCTAGTTAGTCCACTTTTCCAGCTATCGCCTACTCTCTTTCGGGTTAAATAAATCCTTAAATTTAATGAATCAGATGTGAAAATATGTTGGATCTACACGCTCTGTTTATCGCAGCGGTCTCTTGATGCCTCTCAGCTGTCCACTGAGCAGCGGCTCTCACTCCTTCTTCTGAGGCAGCTAAAGTAGGCCCATATCATGTTCCATTGAATGTGCAATAAATGACAATAAAAGAAATGAGGAAACAGCAGTTACAATAATATTTTTAAAGTAAAAGATTGCTTATTCAAAAACATAATGTTGGTTTGTTTACATGGAAGTTTATACAGAAGTTAGCCCGCGATAACAGTTGCAGTGGCCACCACTGACCTTCCTGCTACACTGATTCAAATGGGAATGTCCGTTCTACTGTCCATCTGTTTCTATGGCATAATCTAATTAAATATTAGCATAATTATGTTTCTTTTTTTTTTAGCCGTACAGCAGAAAGTGTGACTCAAGCCGTCAGCCTGATTGAGATGCAAAGAATTTTAAGGAGCCCCAGGAGGGTGCTTTGTGGCTTTGTCTCCACTGGAAGGACACCCTAGATGGCACTTTGTCATGTTTTCTCCATCCAAGAGGGCATTTAATCTATGTGGGGTTTTTAATGGAGGCACTAATGCCCCCCAATTCCCTCTGAGTCCAAAAGTGCTGTGGCTGATATATAATTGCCAGGTTTAAGGTAGATTTTGGACGTTGTACACTTTGGCTGAGAATCAGTTTTAGTTAGCAGTTTTGGGCAAATTTAAGGGCCAATATTGGCCTCTGGAATCTTCCACTGTCTAACAGTTGAAAATGTGACTAAGTGGGTGAGGAAAGTGACTCGTTAGTACTGGTTAAAATGTGCCATAACAGGTGTATGATCTTCTGTCAGGAGTCTTAACTCTTCCACCTTAAAGGTACCCTGTAGGGTTTTCTTCTAACCAAAAGCAGTTATGCTTCCATTCAGTGTTACTCACCAGAAGCACTGTGTGTGTCCTTGAGCTCCAACAAATGTGCCTAATGCATTTTCTTCCTCATAAAACATCTACAAAGCCGATTAAAGAACTTTTCAGTGCCTTCCTGCCTCCTGTAGATCAGTGGAATAGCATGAAACCGGCATCAGCATAGCTTAATAACTAAGGCTATGTTTAGACTGCAGGCAAATCTAATTTGTTTCTCAAATCCAACCAACAGACATTTCCATACTGTTACTTGCAAGTAATAAGAACAGATTTGTGTCCAGACATCACCAGCCTACCTTCAGGGGGTTGCTGTGACTTGGATATCAGTAACTACAGAGCTGCGCTGGTGACATGGCTCTCCAACAATGGAAGCATGATGAATTGAGGTCCATCATTTAGCCCTCCAAACAATTAATTTCGGCGTCTGTTCAAAGACTCCTCCAGAGTGCTCTGCTAGTAGCAGCATGGATTCTGCTCAGCTTCTTCGTCACTCTGGATTTGTTGTTGTCGTTTTTGTTGCATTGCGAGTGACACAAAAGACACTTTGAAATCCAATTTAAGCAGCCAGACTGAGACACATCTTTGAACTGGAATCACATCGCAAAAATTGAATCTCATGGGTGTTTTTTGTTGTCCAGGCTTAGTAAAATCAGTCTGGATGTGCAGTAAACTGATTTGGGTCGGCATCCTGAGCAAGAACTAAGGAAACTGGGACCCAATTATTAAAACATCGCTCCATTGTGCTACTAGTGGTGAAAAACTCTACAGGGTACCTTTAAAGCAAGCATGAAAATGGTCATGTTCTTATCCCCTCTCATGCTTTTATTTTGTGAGATGGGCTTTTATGAGCTTGATAGTCTAATTGAGCAAACATGATGAGCTTGCAATTGTACATTTCACCAAAAAAGTAAAGAGTAATGACAGTCAGTAGATAAATGTTGTGGTATGTATAAAGTAGCACAAAATTAGACATAAAAAATACAGGTCAAGAAACGTGAGTAATTGTGAAGAAGAGTTCTCTGTGCATGTAAACATGGTCGCTGGTTCTGTCTCTCTTCCACACTAGACTTACCGTTCAGTACTGGACTCATACGTATTGTACATACTCTACTACAGTGAGGTGAGCATAGCTGTCAGTCCCATACTAACATGCAGTGCTGTATCCTGTAAACACATAGACTGTTACTACTGTACAACACACAGCTTAGTCTTGTATGCGTTTCAGAATCCTCTGAGAGATGATTTGATCCGCCTGCATGCCTTCGTCCTCCAGTACAGTTATAATATCAATGCAAAGACAGACTGTAGTTTTCTCTGTTTACCTAATACCTAGCCTCTTCATCTCGAAACATACAACACAACGTACAAGTGATGACTGAGTATTGTACCAAAATTAAGGAACTAGATGAGACTTGATTAACAGAATGTACTTTGGAATTGCACTGTATTTACTGTACATCATAAGGGTTTGTGTGTCCATCAGGAGCCGACAGGGTGAATCATACAGTTTACCTGACTGTAAAAAAAATACCAAGAGGTTTCATTGATTCCCTACCTTCCAGTTATCTTGCATTCTTAAAGGGATCGTTCGACTTTACTGAGGTGGCGGTCAGCAGGCCACCAGTTTGAAGAGGCAGGCAGGACTATCGCAAAGGACAGTAACCAATATACTGCTGCGGACGGGGGCAGCAGCAAAACATATTTTAGCCACCTAAAAAAAAGTATTAGTTGAAATGTACGCTATATTTAAAATATTTAAACTGCTTCACCAAGACGTCAGACAACCCTTTCCAAAGGGGAACTGAATTCGTTATGCTCTCTTCAAAGCCAGACTCCACTGACAAAAACAGTAATTTTACCTTGCAGAACACTGGAGTTGCTGGTCTAAAGATTCCTCCACCAATTAGTTTGTTTGTGTCATTGTGTGACTTTGGTGAATCCAAACTAACCCTTTAAAACACCAAAGTCACACAATAACACAGTGTAGACTTAAACTAATATTGATTTCTTTTAGGTGGCTGAAATACATTTTGTCAGTATGTCGGTACTCCATATTGCTTTGCCAAACTGGGAATGCCAACCGCCGTCATCAATTCGTATGATATCGTACAAATTAGCGCCCCACAAATGATGTTACATCCTTAATGTACAGTTACATAATTAACGTAAAATTATGGAGGTTAGGTTTAGGGAAAGAAACATGGCAATGACCTACCTTAAAACGAGTTCACTCAAAGTTCACACAGTTCCAAAAACGCTACTCCAAGGGAAATTCTATTTTTTTTGTGACTCACCCACCTCCCCAACCTGCCTCCTTACTAGACAGCTCATGACTGCTTCCTTGTATACTCCCGTCAGCGCATTGGTCACGTGGTAGCAGCCTTTCAAAATGCGTGGGATTTATATGAATTTAGGATGATACTTTTCACAGGAAAACACATCAACAGTTTGTGAGAGCAGCCTGATCTCCTGTAGGTAGCACACTGACTATAGATTCGTACCTCTTAACACCCCACTTAAAAAATCCAAACTGTCCCTTTAAAAAATGTTTGAGACACTGTAGGTTACCTATCACAGCTAACAATGTGTGAAGTTAATTTATTTATTAAGCTGTGTTACACTAATGTAATAATGCAGCTGCATCATTAGCAAGAGAGTCTTACTCTTAAGTCAGACCCCACAAGAAGTCGCAAGATTTTAGTAGTGTGGCAGGATGATTGTTCAGGCAGGAAGGAAGAAAAATCAAAATTCTGTTTTTCAGACTTTTCTCTAATATTTGCTTTTACAGTGTGAAATACTGTAGTTTTCGCCATTCAGGCCCTTAAAAGGTTTTAACTCACAACTTTAAAGACATGCAACCTATGACAAGGGGTTGCAAGGAGATTTTCCATATATCAAAGGACAGGTTCACAAGTTTTTTAAGTCTGCCTTAAAACAAGTCATGTGCCCATGGAAAACATTTTTGTTGTGTTCATTCTTCCTGTTCATAACAACCATTAAGAGTCCAATGTGAACCTATACGGTAACAGGAAACAAACAAAGACAGTCAGGAAACACTGCTTTAAGTCTATGAAATTCCCAAAGACACTTCAATGCAGCAACAATGGCATTGAATGATCATTTAAATTCGTGAGGTAGGTTACAAAAGAGATGTGACTGTTTGCTAGGATGGATTGCACATCTTAAAGTATATCAAGTAATTGTGGCATAAAAATCAAATATAAGCAGAGGTTCAGTTTTGACCATGGAAAAAGCAGCTGACTACTCAACTCAACTCAGGGTCCATTTAGTAGCTGACCCAGAGCTCTCAATCATACCACATGATCGGAGTTTGCTCAGCTCTCATGGAATTTTAGATGTTGACTTAGAAGTTAAGTTTTAAACATAGACTGTGTAAAATAATAGACGTAGCCACCGTGACGTCAGACGTTGCTTTGTGGACAACCATTATGAGTTTGGCTTTTTGGCTGTCACCACCTTGTTTTTTTGGAGCTAGAAGTGACCATGTTTGGACAAGAGGATGGATCTGATATGCATTGCTCCACCTCTATCTTCCATCATGATCACCATCCTGATTGACAGGTCATCGTTGTAGCAACTATTCCATCACAAGGTAGTCACGCCCTAATGCATAATTTACAAAATGAACATCATGCTGTATTGACAAACACTTGAAATTAGTGACTGAGAACATAAACTTGTTAGGAAAATGTTTACTGATGTAATAAATTAAGTGAGAAGTATGATCATTTTCTTAGAGACTTCTACACAATCAGACTTTTGAAAGCAGTGGAGTCGCCCTCTGGTGGCCATTAGAAACATGCAGGTTTAAGGCATTCCTGCATTGGCTTTATTTTTCAGACCTGGAGGCTATGTCTACTTTTTTATGGTTTGTGGTTTTAAAGTTCATTATTGACCTTGGAAACAGCAGTTAACAAATAATAATAGCACCTCAAGGTCTATTATTTATGGAATATAAAGGAAATTTCAAAAGCTACAATTCCATGACAACTGAGAAAACATCATCTAAAATAAAGTGCTGTTGCTGCCTGGAAGGAAGGAAATCAATGTAAAAACCTGCAGTATTTTTAAGAAGAACACCCCCCTCCCCATTAATCAAATAATCATTAAAAAAATTGTAATAACTATGAAAGAACACATAAGTTGAAAGTGAAAAGTTTCCCCATAGCTTCACAGACGTATCTCATGTAACTGCAGCCATTGATGAACTCTGAAATTCGGTCTAACCCTGTTGGCTTCCTGCCCAGTGGACACAGGAGCTGATGTGATGTGTCATGTCTGTGGAATCTCCCACAGCGGTGTCCCATTGGTCCGCAAGTTGTTTATCCTGCACTGAGGATGATGGGTCAGCGTCTCGTGATCTCAAAACCATCCCTGTGTGACAATGAAGCTGCAGGGAATGGAAGTGCCTGATGTTGCATAATTTTGTTGTTTGTTTGGTCTGTGGAGCTTTTAGGGATAATGTCTCCCTCTATCCTTTACACACACAGACATACACACACACACACACACACACACACACACACACACACACACACTTACCGTCCCAGCTTATTTGGTTTGTGTATGTCTGACAGCAAGATCCTCCACTGATGCTATTAAGACTTGAAACATGAGGAGACTTTAAAGGAGAGGAAGGCGGAGGGGAGAAACGTTTATTTTTTAGCCGTTATTTTTCTACATTGACCTGAATGTATATTTATTCTTTAGAGACACCTGTGTATTTGTCGTGCAGACGAATGAACAGAATAGTTTTTATACTGTTTGTGATAACCACTGAGCTGATGATGCCATATCTAAAAGTACTGACGCGACAAAACAAGCACTTGGAATTGACGTCGCCCAATGTGGTCGCTTGTGCTGCTTCCGTCCACCACCGAGCGAAGGACCTTGCACTTTATTGTGATGTAAACCTGCACATTACCTGCTCCAGTCTATCAAGTGTCATTGTGTATAGAATATTTCTATGGTGATACTAAAATAAATGTTGCTCATGTTTAATATCATTTTAATCACTTTGTTCGGTTGCTTATTGATGCACCAGATACTTTTTCTCTAGTTACTAATGGATGCAGTTGGATGCATTAAAATCTTGTATTGTACTATATTTTAAGATAAGAGGCAGAAGTGCAGAAGGGATCCAAAGAAAATATTGATGATGCCAGAGAAGATCTGTAAGATTTACCCCTCCTCACCCTAACAATTTTCATACATGTGTGTTTTTTTTCCGTTACCTTAGAATGAGCCATTTATGTCCAAATACAGAGCGGGTCCTCCTCCATGTAGTTTGAGTGGGTGGAAGTTCGCTGCAAAGATCAGCCTCTCATTGGGCGGAACGAGCCACTCGCTGAAAGTCCCGCCCTACCACCTCCGGTTGTGTAGCAGTTTTCAACACGTCCTTTACTAACTTTTGCGGTGTTTGATCTTGCGGGGATGTAGCCATTTTTCTGCCATGGTTTGCGTCCTGTAGGCGATATTTTTGTGGGCGTGTTACACCAAAACCTGTTTCCCCCGGCAATATTTTTGCAAGCCCGCCGTTGCTGTGGCACCACCAAGAACGATTGTGATTGGTTGAAAGAAATACAAGCAGCCGGGGTGTTTTTTTCTCCAATCTTAAAGTGAGAGTCAGCCCAGCCAGACCTTTCTTTTCTTGAGAAAGGTCTGGTGAGCAAGACTATCCTCCATGGAGTCCAACATGTTTCTACAGTAGCCCAGAACAGACAAAACAAACACTGGCAAACACTGGCCGTCCAGGAGGCATCCTGATCAGATGCCTGAACCACCTCAGCTGACACCTTTCGACTTGAAGGAGCAGTGGCTCTATTCCGAGCTCCCTCCCGATGTCAAAGCTCCATACCCTATCTCTAAGGCTGAGCCCAGCCACCCCACGGTGGAAACTTATCTGCGATCTCATTCTTTCGGTCACTACCCAGAGCTCACGACCATAGATGAGGGTTGGGACGTAGATGGACCAGTAAATTGAAAGCTTTGCCTGCCACTCAGCTCCCTCTTCACCACAAAAGTCTGGCACAGCACCTACACTGCAGAAGCTGCACCAAACCGCCGATCCATCTTGTGCTTCATTCTACCCTCACCTGTGAACAAGACCCCAAGATACTTGAACTCCTTCACTTGAGGGAATAACTCTTTCCCAACCCAAAGAGTGCAATCCACCATTTTCCTGCAGAGAACCATGGCCTCAGATTTGGAGGTGCTGACTCTCATCCCAACCACTTCACACTCGGCTGCAAACCGCCCCAGTGCTGGAGGTCACGGTGTGACAAAGCCAACAGAACCACATCATCTGCGAAAAGCAGAGACGCAATTCTGAAGTCCCCAAACCGTATCCCTTCCTCCCCCCTGGCTGCGCCTCGAGATCCTGTCCATGAATATCACAAACAGGATCAGTGACAAGGGACAGCCCCGGTGGAGGCCAACACCCACCGCGAACATGTCTGACTTTACACCGAGTATGTGGATGTAGCTCTCACTTTGGTCATACAGGGAACGGATGTCCCATAGCAGAGGAGACTTCTGCAGATAATTGGAGAAGTGGAGAAATTTCAGCTGGGTGTAATCGACAATCTTCACCACTAGACGCCAGTGAAGTCCCCTGTATCTTACACATTGGACCTTTAAATGATAGCCTGAACAAGACTGGGTCTTAAAGGTTAGTGTCTTAAAAATCATCAACACTTTTTTTTATTGTGACCAAGGTACATGCTGAGTGGAACGTTTAGAGAAAACTTGTCAGTGTTCTCTGGTGGACAAACTACAAGGGAGACACTAATATTTTTTTAATAAGGGTGCGACGTGACATCCGTCTAGATCAATTTATCAATTAAGCGATCAAAAATCCAATATTTCCGATGCAACATGAAAACATCGATACATATAGTCATGTTAAAGATACGCCTTTTTATTTTGAAACCGCCATGACACATCTCTCAGTATTTCTGTCACACCTCCTCCCTAAACGCTCGAATTGTGTTAGCGCCCTAGTGCCAGGCAGATAGTGCTAAGCAGCCAAGAATCAGACAATGGGGTTATTTATTGATATAGTCTCATATTGATCACGGGCCTGAGTTGAATCAAATTGATTTTGTATCGTGGCACACTTTGTGAAATCAGCAGGTATTGTATCGTTGTCCAAAGAAACCAATATATCCTGTTGTGGTAAAAGTTGTGATGTACTCCCCTAGTTTGTAAATGACCTCAGTTTCATGTGACTGTACTGCAGTTTCGGTATTTGTTGGCTGACAACTGATAACTCTGCAACAAGCCACTATCAGCTGATATATCAGCCTGGCAGAGTTATTGTGCTGGGTCTAATTTATTGATTTCATCATTAAAAAGTTTAACATTTTGAGACTTTTCCTGAATCTACAAACACTATGAATTTCCATCAAATGATGCTCAAATATGTGTGAAATATTTTATATTCATGTGACAAAAGAGGCAACAGCTGAGTATTTTTCCAATGGTACAAACATACTTTATTGTACAATTAATTTATTGGCAAAAAACAATCAGACCACCAAAATAACTTAAAAAAAAAAAGAAACTAATGAAAATGGAGCAACAGTTATTTTTGCTTTCTCTCAGCAAGCACCAAAATTGTTAACAAGAGGAACGAAAAAGTGGTCAAAGATTCCATTTGAATACTAAACAAATATTTAAATAGTCTTATTTCCAGTCTCTTTTTAGGAGAAGAAATGATTAAAACAAAACTATTTGTTCAGTTGCCATCAGTTTGTACAGTGATTCAGTATGTTTACAACTATATTCATGTACATGAAACATTTCTTAAAAAGGATGGTATAATATACTCCACGGCCTCCCCAGAGCAAACTGAATGACTGTCTGCAGTGTCTTTTTGCATCACCATAACATCTTTAATACAAAACAAAACATGTTTTTATCTAATAATTCCTGTAGCTTCAAGTTTTATTTCCAAAAAATAAAATTAAATAATATATCTATATATAAAAGACAGTTTTTCCTTGTTTTTTTTTCTTATAAAATAAGTCTCAAGATATATTGCCACCTGGTTCTGATGCATCCCCTCCCCATACCCAGCAAGCCCAACCTTTTGAGAAAAATAGTGAGCATGTGAATATTGTGTCTTCAGTCCTCTCCATAAAAAGCTAAATGACCAAATTTAAACTCTTCCGGATCACACCTCTAATCAACCCCGTCTCAGCTCTACTTCGTGCAGGTTCTAACTTTTGAGATTGTTCAGGTGTGACTTGTTGCGATAACCCCTCCCTCCCTAAAACCTTGTCAAAAATACACAGAAAAAGGCGCATTGGTGCTTGTGACCTACTACACCCCATACTGTACCTTTTAGAAAAGAATCTCAATACTGTACAGTAGCTCAGGAGTACTTTTTTAAACAGATACAGCAAATATCCAATCAAACAAGAGGGGAAACAAGCAGCAGAAAACAATTCCTCTGCTCATATTAAGGTTTTAAAGTATATACAGTTGTGGTTTTTTTTACACCTTTCACTTTCATTACAAAAACAGTATCTAAGTCCACCATTTCTTACTTTGTACAGTACTAACATTGAATTAAATCTTGTGGCTGAGGGGCAGTCATGAGGATGAGGAACAAAAGGGAAACCGTTGAGGGAGTTGAAGATACAGGCAGGATTTTCGTAAACTCTGCAGCCCAAAAAACGTTATCGACCTCTTCTCAGCATCACAGTTCAGAACAAGGTTGTAATATATGTACACGCACAACCTTTTAACATCGGCCAGCTTGAAACAGAAGCTAGACGATCAGACATCAACAGTTCATCCCTCCGTTTCCTGCAAGGGGAGGGTGGGGGTGAGGGTAAGAAAGGTGTGCACATTCATAGGAGAACTGAAGATGGAGGATGGAGAGGTGGCCCAACAATTTGTTCTGCGGATCTGGCAACATACAAATATGACCAAACCCACGGTCAGTGTCACCCGCTCCCCGAAACACTGTTGAGGTTTTAATTCCAACCTATAAACCCTGTCAAAAACAAACAAAAACAACTAGGAAACCTGTCAAACTCAAACTGCATTGAACACACCCTCCCACCCACCTCATCGTATAAAATAAATTCTATATATGTGAATTGTTGCAGTCGCTGTAAAATGTACATTGCTGTGAAAACTGTCCAGAAAAAGATTCCTGTAACAGAAGATATGTTGATGCTTGTATTACAATCCATTGAGGGAGAAAAAAATAATAATAAATTCAGAAATAAAATATACTTAACTCTCTGCAAAATAGATACCATTATGACTGGGTATTTGAGGAGGAAAACAAAAACAATTAAAAAAAAAAAAAAAAGGTACATCGTGTCAACTCACTTTTAATTTTTAGCCACATTTAAAATCTTAAAAATATTCATAAAAAGGCAAAATTCTCAGTCCCCAAAAATATTGTGTCATAGACTAAGGAAGAAATATCTTCAACCTGAAACACTGCCCTTCCACCTTTTTGTACACAATTGGCAAAAATATATAGATATATATTAACAGCAATAACTTACCATTGTTTTAATTTATTCATTTATTGACTTCTAAGATTTATGTTGCATCTCCCATAGGAAGGAAGCTTCAGTTCGTATTTATACATCACAAAAATATTTAAATAAAAATAAAAACTTCTAAAACCCCAAAGCAGTAGTCCCCACCTCGCTCTCCTTTCATGGCAGTTTGTCATTTGGGGCAACTGATCAGAGCATCAAGACAGAGAGACAGTATGGAGTCAAGGCTACATAAGGTCTAAACTGCTGTGGTTAATGTTCGTCCCCAGCTCCTGGTTGTTGTCGCTGCTGTTATTATTCCCGCCCAACATGTCCGACTGTCCCCCCTGTACGCCGTGCATCCCTGTCATCCCACTCAGCTGGGACATGATGGAGTTCTGGTCTGAGCTGAACTGCCCAGGATCTACAGAGTTACCCGGCTGCTGCTGAGCTAACGCTTGCTGCTGGGGTTGTGGAGGTTGGGGCGGCGCCATACTGGGGTGATGTTGGCCGAGATGACCTGGGTGGGGTGAGCCGGTCTGGGTCTGCGGGGAGATGCGGTGAGGTGAGGGCTGAGGCTGAGGTTGGGAGGAGGGCTGCATGCGTGGGGACGGGCTGGAGTGGGGAGGTTGTGACTGCGGCCTTGGCGAGGGCTGAGGCGACCTGACCTGACTGCTGAGCGACCCGGCAGGACCAAGTCCTCCCTGTCCTTGGAGGTGGGGGTGGGGGGACTGCGCCAGCTGCTGTTGGGGACTCATGGGACTGCTGTGCTGGGCTGGAGAGCCCCCACCAAGATGCTGCTGCTGCAGGAGCCTCTGGTGGATGTTCGGATGAAGCATACCTTGGGATGTCTGCTGCAGTGGAGGCCCGCCACCTCCTCCACCTTGCTGCTGCTGCCCCTGCCCTGGTCCGCCTTGTCCAGGTTGGAGCGGGGGTCCTCCTGGTCCTCCAGTACCTCCACCGGGCCCTCCATCTTGTCCTTGAAGACCACCCATTGAATTCTGCTGCTGCTGCTGCTGTTGCTGTTGTTGCTGCATCTGCATCTGATGCTGGAGCCTTTGCTGGATCGCTGCAGCTACTTGTGACATGGAGTTGGAGTAGTTTTGCTGCTGACCTAGCTGTCCTGGCCCACCCTGTGGTCCTCCCTGCTGCTGCTGGGGACCGCCTCCACCTCCAGACTGAGGTTGGGAAGGGGGTATCCCTTGCCCTCCCTGGCCAGGCTGCATGAAACCTTGCTGGCCTGGCTGCTGCTGCTGGAGTCCTTGAGCCTGCTGGAACTGCCCATGGTTTCCCATCTGTTGTTGTTGTTGTTGTTGCTGCTGCTGCTGCTGCTGTTGCTGCTGCTGCTGTTGTTGTTGTTGCTGCTGCTGCAGGTGTCTTCTCAACAACAGCTCTCTGAACTGCGGGGTCATGTTGGTAATGTTGCCTTGTTGCCCTGCTTGCATTGCTCCCTGCTGCTGCTGCTGTTGTTGTTGCTGCTGCTGCTGTAATGCAGCCATTTGCTGTAGATTCCCAGGCAACATTGGTCGCTGCTGCTGTTGTTGTTGTTGCTGTTGTAACTGCTGAATCTGAGCCATGGTGGGCATGTTCCCTCCCCCTGCTCCACCCTGAGTCATGTTCATCCCTGGCTGGCCTGGCTGGTTCACATTAACCTGCTGTTGTCCATCCATGTTAGCAAGCTGGTTAGGCCCGGGCCCTCCTACACCAGAAAGCACTCCAGCAGCCCCTTGGAACCTCACACCTCCAGGGGCCGCTTGTGGAGGCCCTCCTGGTCCTCCAGGGCCGCCCTGACCACCCTGATACCTGGCTGCTCTCTGCCTGATAAAAGCAGCCATAAGGGTGGGGTTGGAGCGCAGGATGTTGAGGACTTGCTGCTGTTGGAGGGGTGAGCTTGGAGACCGCAGTGTTCTCAGGAGGTCTTGTAGTGCTGCCTGTGGAAGGTTTCCTGATGCAGCTGCAGCTGCTATTGGATTGGGTGCCCCTGCTGCCCCACCTGATACACCCATTACCTGCATCAGCCCGCGGTTTCCTGGTTGCGGCTGTTGCTGATTCATTGGCTGCTGCTGTTGCTGAGCGACTGCTGGCTGCTGCTGTGGTGCCATGTGACCCATCATGCCTGGCCTTTGTTGTGAGTTCATGGCTGGTCCGCCAGCACCCCACTGCTGGTTTGCTGGCTGAAGTTGGCCACCACCTGCCTGCTGGACTTGCTGGAGCTGCTGCTGCACTTGTGGTGGCAGCTGTGACTGAGGGCCACCTTGCTGCATCCCCGCCAGCATTCCCTGCTGCTGTGGGTCTAACATAGTCCTGCCAACAACTCCCTGAGCCTGAGGGGGCATGCCCTGGGCCCCAATGTGGGGCATGCCCATCTGGGCCTGGGGGTTCTGGTGGTGAGGATGTGAGGGTATCATGCCCCCCTGTCCCAAGCCACGTATCTGGGCTTGAGCCTGGGCCTGAGCCATCTGTCTCTGGGTCTCTGCTAGACGCTGGATTTTTAGGGCTGTCTCTACAGCAGCCAGAGGGGGCCCTTGCTGCTGGCCTTGCATGGACCCCTGGCCCTGGCTGGGTTGTTGCTGCTGCTGGGGTGGTGTGGCTGGACCCAGTCCAGGTTTGCCCAGGGACTGGTGGAGAGGAGAAGCCCCAGGTGGTCTGGGGTTGTATGGAGGCAAACCACCAGGGTGCTGCTGTTGCTGCTGCTGGACATTAGGAGGCTGCTGCTGGAGCTGAGGCACCATCTGCTGCTGAGGAGAGTTCATCATCCCCCCTCCACCTCCTCCAGCCACTGGCTGAAACTGATGAAGATGGTGTTGAGGGGGGATGGCACCACCCTGCTGCTGAACCTGCTGCTGTTGGCCTGGGGTTCCCATTCCCCCCATTCCACCCATCCCAACTCCCTGTTGCTGAGGAAGTGCAGGCATGTTTGCCTGAGTGGGTGTCTGTGGGGTGGGAGGCTGTGTGCCTACAGATGTAGGAGTACCAGGACCAGTTGCTCCATTGTTGGCTCCTGGAGAAGGCAGGCCATTGCCCCCAGGAGCTCCTCCAGGAGCAGGCTGGCCCACTCTCTGCATGCTGGCCATCCTCCTTCTTAGCATCTGAGCTTGCTGGAGTCTGTGCTGCAGCTGCTGCTGGCGGAGCTTGTGCTTGATGTTTAGGCAGAACGGAACTGGGCACTTGTTCTCCTGACAGTGCTTAGCATGGTAGCAACACAATGCGATAAGCTGCTTGCAGATGGGGCAGCCACCGTTGGTTTTTCTCTTGCAGCTTTTTGTGTGCTGAACGACGCGTTTCATCTTCTGGCAGGACGGCAGAGAGCAGTTTGCGTTTCGACACTGGCAGGCGTGGACGAGGGACTGGATGCAGCGCTGGATGCTGAGGCGACGAGAGTCTCCAGGGCTCTGAGTGGTTGCGGCTGCCTGGTTGCTGCTCTCATCATCCAAACCAAGGCCTAACTTCTCCATCTTGTGGACGTGGCCCTTAGTGTTGTAACATGTGATACACAGGTCGTAATCCTGTAGGGATGGATAAGTGACAGGTTTAGTGGTGACATGCAGCAGGTTTTATATTAACATAATAAATCCAGTAACTCAAATATCATCTTTTATTATCAATTGTTACCATAAAGCAGACCCAGCCAAACAACTCTTCCCCAACTCACCTCACAGACGGTACAGTGGAAACGAGTCTCCACGTGGTGCTTGCACTCATTACAAGTGTAGACGAAGCGGTCTTGGCTTTGGTTATGCAACTCCACCAACATGCACATAGAGCTCCACATGGACCTCCTCAGTGAGCTGAACTCCAGGTGTTTGTCTCGGGCCAATGTCAGAAAGGCATCACGACCATCCATGAGGTCGCATGCCATCAGGGGATCTGGGTCTGATATAGGGGGCAAGGCATTTGCCATTGGTGCTGCAATCAGCCGGATCACAAAGAACACCTACGACAGGAAAAAGAGGGGCAAACAGATGAAAACATATTCAGCTTTTTGAACTCAGAGTAAAATCTGAAAAATTAAGTCAATATTTCCGGTCCTCTCACTCCACTCCTTCAGTAAGTTGCTTGAGAGTGATAAGACGCTGGCACGTAAGAATGATATATATATATATATATATATATATATATATATTTCCCATACCTCTTTGTGTTTTTCCATAGTGGCATAGAGTTTCTGTGAAAGGTCGTTGGAGACATTGGGCATCCCTGGCTTCTTCTTATTGGCTCTGCTCAGGCTGCTCTTATTCTTGCTCGTCTTCTTGTTGTTCTTCTTCTTTGCATTTTTACTGTCACCTTTCGTGTCCTGCACAAGAAAGAAGCAAAATATAAGCAATCACCTGACGAGAAACCTTTCTTCATAATGCCATTTTTTCACCCCTCTCCCGCATAGCGACATATATAGTCTTAATATGTATAGACTCATCACAGCATTCTTACATCAATGCTCTCATTGGAAGTGCTGTTCTCCTCCCTTTTCCTCTCCTCTTCCTCCTGCTCCAGCTCTTTGATGCTCTCCTCCAGCACATTGGGCCAAAAGTCACCCTCAAAGTAAGGCAACTCCTTCGCACTGGTCAAACGATCCTCTGTCGCCTGCTTGAAGATATCCTGTTGGGCCACATTGGAAAATAAGTTAATCTTTTGCATGGATGGGATCCATTCAGTCAATACTGTCAGCTATACCATGACATGCTTGTAAAAGAAAAGGTCTCAAACTCTGAATCTCAAAATGACCATTCCTCCAACACGTACAAGAATAAAGATGAATACTGCCTCTAACCTTGTAATCGTGCACTATCCTCTCTGCCACAGCTTTGTCTAACATCTTCTTGTACCACTCCTGGAGGCGTTTGGGCTTTGGGATCTTCTGATCTGCAGGGTGACAGTGGAAGATGTAGTCGTCCCCTTCACTTGGTGGACAGGCCCAGATGTGCCCAGTGGTGTAGCTGAGGAGGACACGCGAGAGAACGTACATAATAAGCAAAATTCATTTAAAGACTTAAGTACGTTTTGTGACAGGACAAGCGTTCAGACACCAAAATAAATGTTTTCTTTGAGCAGCAGAACTTACCCCAGCTTCCTGACATATTCCAAGTAGCCAATGAGGATTTCATGGTAGACGGCAGTTCTTAGACAGCGAGGCCGGAAGAAGTGTACACTGTCCAGGTAGGAGATGTATACTCGCCTGAGTGGGTGGAAAAAGGACATGTTAATGTATCACAACAGCTGAAATACAATCTGAAATTGATCTTTTAAAAAAATGATTCCCTTTTCATGAGAAAGAAAAACAATGTCTCTAACATGGTGATATTGCCCTTACCTCTGGTTGGGCTGAGGGCAGTCAGATCCGTACTCTTGAACATGCATACCAAAGAAGCAGACATCTGCCCCGTCAATGTCCTCAAATGCAAAAAGGGCTTTTGTCCTGTATGGGAAAGACTCTGACATCTCTCCGCTGTCCACAAATCTGTAGACAAAAAGGAGAAAGAAAAAAACATAAATCTAAACTTACTGACTGTAAAATAGAAAAATCTTCACTAATAAACTTGATAATTTTGTTAGCTTCTGAGTACAGATACATTTCTTCTATACTTGCACTAAATTCTTTAAAATTCTGTAAAAAAAATAAACAAAAAATACAGCAAAATCTGTTAATATATTTCACACACAAATGTGGCTGTGAGCAAATAAGACTGGCATCTCCAAATCTTGATGGGAAGAGAAAAATTAGTTTGTTCACTCTCAAGTTCAGCAATGTGTCTTGTTTTTGTACCTGGACTTCATGCCTGGTTTGACCTCCACCACTTTGTCAGAGACGTGGACAACGCGAATAAAGACTTCTCCAGCCTCAGGGTGGATCTGACGCTTGAGGAAGTCATTCACCCTCACCTCTAGGTAACTGCCCAATTTCGTCTGAGGCAACCCTGTATGGGTAAAGATTTTTTTGTTTTAGTTTAGTTAACTTGACGGCTGGTAAAAACAGCAGAGAGAAAAAATAAGCTACAAGAAATAATCCAAATATGTATATGTGTGTTCATTGAGTTGGTAAATGGTGACCATATGGGATTAATATGTGACAGCAGTCTCATATGAATAGAAAACAAAAGATCAGGATAAAACCACAAGAAGCGTGGCCACTTACGTTTGGCAGAGTATTTGTTCTCTTTCCTGGTTTTGTTTGTCTTCTTTAAGCAGCCGTCACATACAAAACTGTGGGAAAAAAAGTCCGTTGAATCAGTTGGATAACATCAAAACAATATTTAGCAAACTATCTTAGACATTCCTCTGAGAACAACTGAAATGAGAAATTGCTGCTCACCCTGAGGGCCAGATTGTTTCATGGTGCAAGACACAAATCTGATGCATCCTGCGCCCACAGTCCATACATTCAACAAGCCTGGAAAGAGGGACAGAGATGAGGAGGCAAATTACATACTGAAGTCCTCAAAACAAATTTGGTTTAATCTTCTTTCCCAGATGCTAATATTTGACTTTTGACGAGCAGTTAACTTACAGCTCAGGGTCCAGTGTGTCGTTCTTCTTCTTTTCAAACTGCTCCTTGTTAATCGATCTGAAATCAATTAAGAGAGAGTATGACGATATGTAGAACAACAAGAGGCAATTGTCAATATACAGCAACAACAACAGAACTGTTGAGTACAGGCTGCTGTAAAATTAGATTTTAAAAACAAGTCACATAGCTAATATTATCAGGAATGTGGCTGGAAGATGACCAGAGATAGTTCATGAAAAGGCAGTACTAGGTTTTAAAACGTCAGGACGATCACTTTTCAAATAGAACATTTGAAGGGAACATATTATGCTCATTTTCAGGTTCATACTCACGTCTGTGGCTGGGTGGGGTCGTCGCCCAGGGAAACCGTCTCTCCCTGGATCTCGTTGAAGCACTTCTCGCAGAAGTGGTACCTGTCAGCAATAAGCCCAAATTTTGGTGAACTACACCATTCCCCGCAGCACAGTCAATCACAGACAGCGCACGGGAGGGCAGTCACCAATTGGTACAGGACATGGGCAAGGCAGGGTGCCACAAGCGGGGCAAGCAGGAAGTGGGAGCGCAGGACAGCAGGAAGTCGTCATCGCAACAGCCAGTCATGATTTTGAGGGGTGAGGGTGAAGGAGATGGGAGGGGATGGGTTTGGAAGTGCATGGTTGTTCAAGGCAAAAGCAAGCCAATGTTGATGTCACAGCCATCGGAAGGGAGGACAGACAGGTCAAATGGACCAGGGACAAGACGAGACGAACATCCAAGACAACACACAGCAGAGAGCCGAGGCAAAGCACAGATTAGCAATTTGGACATGAGAGGATGAGCAACAACAACAAGCACCATCACAGCTAACAGAGCAGGAGCAGAATCAACGGGAGCTAAACGTGAAAAGGGAACTGGAGCAGGAAGTGGCAGCACAGGACATAATACAGACACTGAACAAATATGAAGTAAGCACAGACAGCTGCTCAGCTGTTCATCCATTCAAGCAGTTCATTTTAAAGTCGGTCCTTTCACATTCTAGTAAGGTTTTCATGGGTGTGTAAAAAGAAAAAACTGACAGGAAGAATCAAAAAGATGTTGAGTGGAGTCTGCAAGGAACCAAACCCCATGTTGAAAGAGCAGTAAGAAAACTTGCATTATTGCTGCTTCCTCCAAAAAGAAAATGCCACTTCAGGGTGCTGTGAGACCGTTTAAAAGATCATTTCATGCAAAAGCACAAATAGCACTTCAGAAACATGATATTTTCTTTGCTTTGTCTGTGCAGCCTTTTCTTTAAACACTGACAAATACCTTTTCAAACATTCTGTGTTGAGGTGTTATTTATAGGTAAGTTTAAAGACACCAAGAACAACTTAAAGAATGTGAGAAGAAAGGACCGACTGTTAAAATGCCAGTGCATTAGGCACCACACGGAGGTATAAAAACGGGGAACATGAGGTGAAGGGAAGCATTTGGGGAAACATAATTAATCAGATGCACACTATAGATAGTCTCTTTATCCAATTTATCTCTTCTATAATGCCTTCCTCTTTTACTGACCCATCCATCCATCTAGTTGCCTCTCCACCCTTTAATACATGGGCGTTTCACTCCCTCCATACCTGTTCTGGTAGCTGAAGTAAGCAGCATCTCTGGGAATAGTGCACAGCTGCTTTCCGTAGCAGCACAGTGTCTGAGGAGAGAACTCCAGCTGATGGGCAGAAACAAAAACAAGAAAAAAACAACATTAATTTCTTGACCATCAACAACGGTAACTTAAGTCACAGCCCCTAAGCTAATCAAACGTACACAATATGAATAAGATCTCTGTAGGCTTCCAGTGGTAGTTCACCTTAACTGCTACTGCATGTGATACAACAAACCTAGTCAAACATGACATGTAGTTTATGAATCACCAGCTTAGTTTTGTTATAAAAAAGTTATTATAGCTAAAGAAATGTTTAAAAAAAATCCTCTGCTTTGTCTCATTGTCAGAGGTAACCCTTCAGCTAGCCTTTCATAATAAGGGCCAATCACTTTTGTTATTTGTCTGCAAAACCAAAAATAGCAGAGTCTAATGAGAGCTGAAACGTGATATGGCGTCGGCATGCCCAAGGCCAAATTTAGCTATGAACCCACTTCACCACTTCCATTTTCAGATGTGAATGATGGGAGTTAATTTCTACATCTTAAACATACAACATTCATACACACCATCTTATCCAGTCACATTCTCACGACGTACACAACGTCATACACTGAAGTTAAAATAAATGACATGCTACGTGTTGCCCAAAACAAATGAAGCTACTTTTAAAACTCTGGACATTTGAAACCTGGGGAAATTAAAACTTTTTTGGTGTCATCGTTCAGCCTCTAACTTTATCAAGTAAAGACTTAATGTGGTGAATAGAGTGGTCCTATACAGACAAAATACTGACTGACTTCATCCAACATTCCTTCTTACACTTGAGCATCTCAACATCAAGACTTTCTCCTCAATTTTTACACTATTGCCCCTCACCAACATACATTTCCATTTCAACCCATCCATCACTCTGTCTCACCTTCCTCCCACAGCAGTAGCCAAGGCTCTGCATGACGGGATCAATCTCTTGCTCGAAAACCTCGGCCAGCTTGGAGCAGTACTTGTACACCCTGGATGTTTTGCGGTTGTACAGCCAGGCGTTGTTGAACATGAGCCAGATGTCATCCACATACTGCCAGGGATCCTGGTACTGACCTACAACCAAAACACAAAGCATGAAATGAGGAAACTTTCCAAACTAAAGGCAGCTGCCGCATTGGAGCATCTCCTATTAAACGGCTAAGAAAAAGCCATGTCAAATAAAATAGAGACAGAACACTATTCTTTGTAACACAGCATGACAAATGGTGCAGTGCAGCAGAACACAAACTCATAACTCGATCAAATCTATACACAAGTTCATTCATCTTTAATTGTGGTCTATTACATTTCCCAGGAATGACCAAACCTTGTAATAATAAGCAGCATGTACTAACCTGTATCCAGTTTGCGTTTGATAGTAGACAAATCCATTGGGTTCTTCACAATATCAAAGTAATCCTGCAAGAACACAAAGGGCATGTGTTTACATTGAGCAGTTAAAACGTTTGGCCCAGTTTTGTGAGTAAATCATACACACAAATAAAGCAAAACATATGGAAACTACATCCTGGTAAATACACCACAAGCAACAGCAGTCAAGAGATGTAGGATTTCTGCTCAAATTCTTAAAGCGAGGGAACTACACCAAAGACAGTAAAGACCATGACACTTTCAACTAAGCAAGCAAGAAGAATACACTCAGTGACATGATGAACACCAACAGGGACAAGGCAGTTGATACAAGGGAGAGGAATTTATACATCTCGACATCAGCGGGGATACATACAGGTATGCACAGCAGTTGTGGGTCTACAGGCATTCTGAAGGGCAGAGACTCTGGATCTTGTCTGTAGAGAGACTCGAGTGTGGGCATCAGGGCCTGACGAAGCTCCTCTGGCTTGAAGACTGGAAGAAATACAGATGAGAGAAGAGAATGGGATGAAAGAGTAATCGGAAAATTTCCTCTCCCTTTGGATTCCATTACAAAAAAAGAAAACACCCAATTTGAATCGATTATTATATATAAGGAGATGTTTAGAAAGTGCATGTAAGATCAGAAGTTATACTTACTCTTCTTTTTCACTGGAACTGGTGTAGCTGCCTCCGAAGACTCCTCTTCCTCTTTCACCTCCTTCTTTACCTCCGGTTTCCTGTCTTCTGTCTTGACACCCGATGTCGGCGTTGTTGCCGATGTGTCCATGGGAACCCCTTTACCTCCCTCTCCGGTACACTCCTCCTTTTTCAGCTCTAATTTCACAGGCTTTTCCTCTGTTTTGAGGTTGCTGAGCTTCCCTCCTTTGGAGCAACTGCCGGTGTCGCTCTCCTCCTCCTCATCCTGCTGCTTGACCTCCATCTTGGGGTCGAGGTTAGTGGCTGAGGCGTTCGACTGTGGTTGCTGGGAGGAAGTGTCCAGACTGCTGACAGAGGCTGGAGTCAGGGCCTGACTGTCCGCTGGGAATGAACCCTTTTGGGACAACTACAGAGAGACATAGAAACGAGCATGGAAATTGTGATTATGACAAAGTGATGCATGAAGGCCAACAAGACAGGATACTCTGACGAGATGGAAGGTTTTGAGTAGCTAAAAAGGTGAAGCATGGGACAAATCAAGACACCAAGGATGCACAGTTTAATCATAACTGAGGCAAGGATAAAATGTTTGGTCTCATGGTAAAGACCAGGTAATACATGGGGAAGCAACAGGTTAAAATAAATTTTACATATTGAGACATGAGTTACTGATACAATATCAATGAAATAAGTAGGTAATATGCTAAATCACACTGACCGGAGTGCGTGGCAGCTGAGCACCGTGCGGCGTCGAGCTGGAGGCCAATCCGGGATGAGATGGAGTGGTTGAACCAGCCGGCCCCATATGCTGCTGCTGGATGGGCTTGTTAGAGCCGGGGCCCTGACCAAGCTGGTTCTGCTGGGGGGCTGAAGGTGGACCCAGCTGTGGTGCGTTAGGGGTGTGAGGCTGTGGGGTCTGGGACCCGGCTAGTCTCGGGGGTGTTTGGTGAGGAGTAGGAGATCGGCTGTGAGCGGGGGACCGGCTGTGAGCAGGGGAGGGTGAGCCACGCATGGCTGCTAAATGGGGGATGGAGTTGGGTTGCTGGTTTGTGTTAGATGGAGTCATTGAGGAAGCGGGGGCTCCGACGGCTGAGTTGGGACCTGCACCACCCACGCTCTGAGGACCCATGGGCCCCACTGTGGAGACGCCACTGGGACCACTGGCTGAACCTGGCTGTGCTAGAGGACTAGCAACTGGAAGCGAGGGAGGAGTGCCCATCTGTGTCTTAGGAAAGAGGAGGATGAGAGTGAAGAGAAGGGTCACAGACAGGAAGGGTGCACAGGAAGAGGGTCAATAAAAGCTGTGGTTCAAGAAGAACTTAATGCATGACATCACTTTTAAGACCAGTGGTTTCATTTTGTTTTTTGTTTTTTTTTTTACTATAGGTGCTTTTTATTTACATTTACACAGGATTTTTTCAGAACACTTAATTTATGAATGTATTCCTGAGCCAGAGGGTCCTGTCCTAAACGGTCCCTAAGCTGGGGTCCTGGTCTCTGATGGCACAGGACTCATTAAGGAGTCGAGTGTTGCATTTTACACTAGCATCTACCACCCTCCAACTTTAGGATGTACACTCAGACACTTTGAGACCTAAAGATAAAATCTACTGATTGCACTGTAGTTGCATCCTCACAATCTTTCCTATCATACCAAATGCTTAAGACAAAACTAATGTTTATGCTTCAGGATAAACCTCAGTCCTCGGTAAAGACTTGACTGTAATTTGCCACACATCCCTTATTAATAAAACTCTGACTAACAGGAAAATTAACTTAGGCCACCTTACCTGTGCTATGCCTGCCGGTACGCCAGGTTGAGCCATCCCAGGCTGAGCTGCTCCAACTCCTGGTCCTGAGCCAGGAAACTGTCCCTGGGACAGATACTGGTTCTGCAGCTGGTTGACATTAGGCTGCCCCATCCTGGGTCCGACCATCCCCATCTAAAAGGTGTCAAGGAGCATTGGCAGGGGTTAAAAATGCCTACACAACACTTTCTGCCAAAGTAACATTTTTGTAAGCTAGTTTGTAACAATTAATTTTCTCTATGCTGAAAAACTTTCAAAACAACACACTCTTATAGCCACTATGTCAAACGGTACAAGGAAGTAAATTCTTAATTGTGTTTAGGGAAACAATAAAAACAAAACTGTCATACATGGGGAGTGTTCAGTACTGACCTGGTTGCCAGGTGCTCCTATGGGGAGAGGAGGTGTGGATCTCTGGCCCATAGACTGCATGCCTATCTGATTGAACTGATTCATACCTGACAAAACACAGAGACTGTTATGACAAACGACATAATATTCCATATGGAAACCACACTACATATTGTATTTTGTTCATAAATAGTTCCTGTGCCAGTGCAGCAGTGCGGTTTCCATGTTGTGTAAAAGTGACATGTCAAAATACAACTTTGTGTCAGACTTTGGGTCATGCGGTGTGCCCTGGTGGCCCTATTGGTTCTTTACCTGGGCCTTGCATCCTGTTGACCATCTGATTAGGTCCAGCTGGTCGCACCATTGATGGGTCAGGGAGGGGACCATCTGTAAAAACAGAGACAGGAGAATGAAAAATCAAGCTGTCATCTGTGCACAGGAGAGAGGGAGAAATGGAAATGCCCTCCACGTGTGGGAAGTTTGCACAAACAAAATGTTAAATCCTTTTTTGTTTTTTTTTGTTTTTTTAGTCAGAAAAGATAAGGGGCACTTTGAAATAATTAAATAGAGACACCTAGTAATGCAGTTTGAAGCTTTTTAAAAAGATCTGTGGGGCAACTGATTAATAATATGTGTAAAATCTGAACCAATTCAAGACAAAGACTGACACAAGCTACTCTACTCGGAGGCCCAAGCGTGACAAACTGTGAGAAAACACTGGAAAAGGTGTAATGCATGGCCAAAGTAACAGAGGAAAAAATAGGATCCAGTTAATCCCCTTCTCAGCTCTAACATTTTCCAACCATGCTGGATGATATCAAAACTGTCCAATAAGCAAACTATGGGCAAGTCCATCCAAAAACAGAACATCAAGATAATACAATGTGATACAAATAATCCTGCAGTCACACAGCATTACTTAAATCTTAAACCATGAGGTAAGCGATACAAAGCAATGCTAAAATGTCCGAATGTCACATTCTGCTGGATTAAATTATCATTCACATGAATGCGTGCAGCCCAGCGTAACATGAGCTCATCCAGATCTCCATTATGCTGCATGGCCACTCACTTGGAGGCAGTCCAGTTGGGGGCTGACCCATGCCGGCAGGCCCGAGGCCCAGACCCTGCTTCTGGAGACGGGTCCTCCTCTTCTCCTCCAGCTCCTTCTGGATTTTGTAGATCTTCTCCGCTAGCAGATGATAGTACTCAGCCTGTCAAAAAGAGGGTGACAAAGTAAGGAAAATGCTGCTGGGGGGGTAAACGTCTCGAACATGGAGGAGCGGTATAGAAAAAAATAAACTTATGACTGTCTAATGTTGAAATAAAACTTCAATGAAAAAACTTTTGTAGGACTTCCGAGTTATCAACAGAATAACACACAGGAAGGGCTTCAACGAGTAACAACAGTAATTCACCAGTCCAGCTCATACCCTCAAGGTTTTCACCTACGCCCAACAATGTTTTTGTTTCTGAGTAGCACACTGAGCTAAAGGAGAGAGAAACTTACTCTACTGTTTGCTGACTCATACATGTCTCCCTCAACCTTTCTGGCATAGGCCACCAAGTTCTCCATTCGCCGGTCCTTGAGAGCAGCAGGATCTGGAGTCGGAAAGATGGCCTGGACACTGTGGGTGGGAGAACAAACAGACAACGTAAGCAAAACAGGAGGAAAGGAGGTAGGAGATGAAAAATTAAATTGTTACCTTCTGCGTCAGACAAAGTATTACTTTAACACTATATGTCTTTTTTAGTCCCTTTGAGAGCGTTTCTGCGTGGTTACCTGTGTTGTAGCTCAGCTAGCAGCTCTACTACAAGGGGCACTACCTAGTGAGTCTTTGGGAAAGTGCCAGCGCAAAGTCATAGCACGGGTGTTTACTGTAGTGAATGTTATGGCCTGCCACTGAAGAAAAGTACATTTCTCATTCATGTATGACATCGTCTCTCCGCCAGTGCTTAAGAAAGCTTGCTAATAATACTAGCAACTATGTGTAAGAGACACAAACTGGGGTTTCGGTCAACCAGCTTAACCGAACTGTCAAATCCAAGCAGACACATACAAGTGTCTACCACTGTCTACACTCATACTAGTGATTCTTATACACACAATGTGCGTATTGTTCGAAAGATAATTTGTAATAACATAATACGCTAACGAGAATATGATTAAAAGTACGGTGCAAACAAAATTGTAGTGTGTAGTTCATCTTTAATACTTACAGTTTGTGTACCAAGTGGTTTCGTAGGTCCTGCGTGATGTCCTCATGCCAGCTTTTCCTCATGCCTGAGGCAGAGGGAGGGCCTGCTGTGGGCATGGAGCCAACCCCACCAGCATCATTCATCAGACTGGGAGAGAGAGAGAGGGCATAATTTTAATGATTAATTTCTTTAAAAAAAAACAAGACAGACATGTGTCTGCCCTGGTCTGATGTAGCCATGATGGATGCTTCTAATCAATGTATCTGCCAAATGGCACGTATGTGTTCCTTCTTACCCTTGGCTGTTCACATTGAGGTGCATCATGGTATCCTGCAACAGGCTGGCTTGTTGACTCTGAGGGGAAGCTCCCACACCTCCATTGACTCCCATAGGATTCCCACCTACACACGGAAAAGGACAAGACCTTATAAGCTGAATTTCTTGTGTTCCCCTACTAATAAAAACAGTCATATACCTTGGATATATGTAATGTCTTCACGCCACATGGCATCAAAAGCACAATCTTTAGGTGCTAATCAGACTGCATCTACAGGGCTACTTTTTTTTTTTTTTTTTACTTGGAGCCCTTTGAAAGATACTTCAGGCAGGCACTTTTCAGAGTTCCTGCTGACAATACTGAAGGCCACGTAGCATCTAATGCTCTACATATTTCTCTTTTTATACATGTTTAAAATTCTTATGCTGGCTCCGGTAAAATTCTAAGCTCTCAGTGCTATTAGAAACAAGGTTAAACATTTCTTTCTCAAGAGTGAAGCAGGTAAACATGTAGCCTAACTCACCCATTGGGTTCAGAGGCCTCATGCCAGCCTGCAAGCCTTGGTTGGACATATTGGGCTGGCCAGTCTGAGCTTGGATCTGGTTGCCCTGGTAGGTGAGGCCCAGGGCTGCGTAGGCTCTTTCTATGGAGCTGGGGTCAATCTGACTCGGCGGATTGAGGCTGGGAGCACTTGGTTGGCCACCAGGTACTGCCCCAAGAGAGCTGCCCAGACCTGCAGCTGTTGCACCGAGTAGAGCTGTGAGGACATAAGGAGAGGAGAGTGTTAATAATACATCTGATCTGCTCAAGAGAATATAAAAAAACAAAGCATGAGAAATCCCTGTGGCTGAATAATTAGGCAAAACAGCCAAAAAGCATGCCGCAAATCTTATTATCGTTTAGTACACCACAGATAATGTTTAGCTCACTATACTGTCAAGGTCTCAGGTTCAAATCCAGCACAGACTGAGGCTTAACAATATTAGCATTATCTTTCTATATCAATATACTTGCAATAACACATCACAACATCAGTAAAAACGATGATGACATAAAAATAGCATAATATGATTTTATCATTAAGGTGTACAATGTAGTGTGAAGAAAAGGAATGTATAACGTTGTTTGGTCAGATACAGACACTCACACTGCGGGTTCCTCTTGTCCCCTGCATTCTTCAGCGGCAGGCACACAGGACAGTCATGCCGCGTGCAGTTCTTCCAATGGGAGATGATCTGCCTCGATGATGCACAGTGGGCAACTGAGGATGAAAATGGGCAGAGATGCAGGAAGATTTGGGGAATACAGAGGTGTATGAGGGAGGGGGAGGAGGCAGGAGAAAGAGAATGAAAAAAAGTGAGGTCATGGGAAAAAAATTAATTAATTAAATTAGAGATGCCTGCCTGTTGCCTACAAAGAGTTGCCGAGTCAATAAGACACAGAAAACTGTAACAAAGTTAACCTAATACTGGCGTTATTTTATCTTCCTAGCACTACCGAAAACAAACTCACAATAAGTATGGTCCGTGCAGCCACAACCTTATACAGCTTATGCCTCCTGCATCATTTGCCTGAGAGCTATACCGTTGCAATGGGTGAAATATTCCTTCATTAGGAGGGGTACAGCCAGTGAAGTTAATTTCTCTCAGCTTGTCAACCTCAGAAATCAAATCTGTGTCAGCACCATACCTCATCTCTGAGCATGCACAGTGACATCTGCCCCAGATAGAGCAACTCTATAGAAAGTCATCAAATCAGTTTTTTAGGCAACAATGGAGTTCTATAGCAATGATGTACAAACACTATCAAACAATCTTTGTTAACTGGATAAATATAGGATGACTGAGATTGATCACAACTCTGTGATATCCTTTATTACACAAATGTGTCTGTCAAGAGCCTGCTTGTCAAACACAGGGATGCATCATAGCTATCCACTGAGTGCAGGAGCATGCAGCATCCCTTCGACTCACCCTGACAAGACTTGCCAGCCTGGCAGTGAGTCATGTGGTTGAGGACGTTCTTCATTGTGCGGCAGTGGGGCAGGTTGCACTGCCGGACCTCACCGTTGGCCTGCTCCCGCCGCTGGCACTTGTGTGCATGAAGCAGGAGCACCAGTTGCTGCTGGATTAGCTTGCGCTTCTCAGGGTCAGCTGTGGGCGGCGCTCCAGCAGCGGCAGATGCTGCAGAAACCTGGGCACTGGGACCCACCAGACTTGCCTGAGCGTTGGGCACCATTCCTGGGGCACCTCCCACAGGTGCACTAGAGGGGCCGCCCACACCTGTTTGTGACTGCTGGGAGCCCTGGCAAGTGAAGTGAGAGGGAATAAGAAACGATGACGTGGGTGAGACAAGAGTAGTAATTAAATAGGAAATAGGAAGGGATCAGTTAAAAGGTAACAGGGAGTAGGGAGTGGAGAGGTAGAGCAGATTAAGAGGACAGGAGGCAGTGTTTAATTTACAAGAGGTGAGTGAGGTAAATGAAAAGAAAGCAGGAATACAGAGCAGTAAAACAGTAGTGCGATGGGGAGAAAAGGTAGCAGGGAAGAGATAAGGGAATCACTTTGGGCTGATACTTAAATCTGCCAACTTGGTTAAAAGAATTGCAGAACAACTCAAACTTGCAACTAACACATGTACACAAACATTTTCTCAGTGTGTTTGTTCCCTACCATGGCGGCCATTCCTTGCATGGGCTGGTTCTTCTTGTCCACATTGAACGGGGCCAGGCTGTTGCCCATGGGACCTTTGTTCTGGAGCTGAGGGCCCAGCCCTGCGCCTCCCAGACCTTGATTCCCCTGCCCTGCATATGGACCTCCAAAAGGCCCCCCTGGGTTCCCCATCATCCCCATCTAGGAATAAAAAAAAAAAGGAAAACGAGGAGTGACGGGGAGTCAGTGGGAATGATGAAGACATATGAAGATTAGAAGAGAGTGATGTAGAAAATCAGGTAAACTAAGACAACAATTAACTATGTGGTTGAAACCACATCTCATGGATGTTATCAGTGATCACATTGCAGAATCAATCGTGTGCAGAATCTGTTGGCAGTGGGACAAGAGTTTGGTATCGGAGGTATTCTGGTTTCTGTTTGTAATCTGAGTAGAATTGACTAATCACGTTTGAGCTTCAGGTATACAGTATGTGTACAGAGGCGAAACACATTGGTTGAAAGCAATTTCAAGTGTCAGCTATCCTCTGACACTTAAACTTTATATTAGTTTTTTTAAAATCTGCATTGATACGCAGATATCTGTTTATGAAGATTTGCCCAAATGGAAGAGGAAGTCTTGCTACACTGGACTTTCAGAAATATTGGCCATTGCCCCCCTGGGGCTTCTCGTCGTCCGATTGCCAAAGGATTCCAACAGTGAAAAATTCATTCAAAGCCAAAATTTTCATCTCCCAAAAGAATTTTTTTTACCACTTGCACTTAGTTTCTACTAAGTTACTCACTAAGGAAAAAAGACAATGCACTTCTAAATCAGTTAACCAGTTTACAGCATCAGGTAATGTCTAATTATATAATTTAAAAAAGTAATTAAAACCTTTGCAACCAAACCTTCGTGCCAACAGAAGTAACAGCAGAGTGTGTAATAGCTATCCAACAAGAGTAGTTCCTCTTTTCTTCCTGTGCACTGAGGGGGTTATTTGAACTTTTCTTTTAAAAATCACTGATCTATTCCTCATTAGTATCCCCGTCTCTTTCCTCTTCTCCTCATTCCTTCAATCAGCTTCAGTGGGTCCACTGCATTTTTCTTTAACTGCTTCATATACCTAACCTGAAACCCCTCTTACAGCTTCAGATCTCTATGGCATAATCAAACATCAGTGTCTCCAACACATTCATTCAGCAGCAGTAGCGGCAGCAGCCTGCCACTGCAACATTTTTATTGTCACTCCTGTGGGACCGTCAATCACAGAGGCAGAGCAGTTTTCTGCCACTTTAACGCCAAGCATGAGGGTGCTACGTGTTGTTCATGGCTGTGAAATACATGGATATAGTCACGGACCCAAAGCACTACAATGAGGTTGTATAAAAAATTAAGCATCTCTGTCTGGGTAAAGAGCCAAACTAGAGCCTGCAGAAAAGTAGCTTACATTAAAGGAAAACGTTAAGCTAAGGCCTAAATATAATTTGTGAATAAGTTTTGCACATAAACATAAGATCTTGACCTACAATTATGTGCAAAATTAGCAGTTACCAACTGTACTTACTAAATGATAAATTATAAGTAATGACACCTTTACTAATTATATATTTAAACTAGTCCATGTTTCTGTTTCAAAGGTAAGGTTTTGGGCAGTCGTAAACATTTTTGAGCAGTGACTGAAAGATAATGCGAGTTCTACACGACTATTGAGGAGAACAACACTGACTGTGTGTACATACAGGATCTTATTTTTACCTGTTATGGCATTTACAACCTTCTTGTTTAACGTAAATATCATCAGAAATTTAAAAATGAATGAAACAGTTCATATGCAATGTTAAACTACGTCCATAGGAAAAGCATGATGATTGAAGGAGTGCCTACCTTGTTCATTGCTCCAGGCTGCTGGCCTCTCATCCCAGCCTGGCCCCCAGCTCCTTGCTGCTGCAGGGTCTCGGCCAACAGGTTGCTGTTGCCACCCATCCCCTGATTCCCAAAGCCCATCCTGGGGGAGCCATTCATCACCTGGCTTCCAATCATGCCTGGCTGCTGCTGTCCATTATTGCCTTTCTGCTGCGCTCCCATCATGGCCCTGTTCATGCCACCCATCATTCCAGCTACAGCATTCTGTTGCTGCATCATGTTGGCCTGCTGCTGAGGGGAGAGGTGCTGCTGCTGCCCCTGGCCCATCATCTGCGGAGGCCCCTGGCCAGGGGATGCCTTCATGTTTGCCAAGTGTTGCCCCATGGCAGTGGGGCCTCCTGGGCTGCCCATGGCTCCTTGGTGCCCCTGTTGGCCCGAGGTGGGTGCCCCTGAACGCAAAAGCTCGGAAAGCTGTTTGTGCTTGGCCACCGCATCCTGGCCCCCGCCAGGACCAAGTCCAAGTCCCAGTCCTCCTGCCCCTCCACTGCCTCCTCCAGGACCCAGCCCTGCAGGTCCTCCTCCCAGAGTGGTGTGCAACTGGCTGAGATCCCCGCCATTGACCAGGCCTGGTTCATTGGAGCTGATGAGCTCGTCTGGGAGATCATGCTCCAAGTCAAACAGTGAGCCGAAATCTAAAATGGAGAAGAAATGCAAAGTTTAGGAGGGGGGAGTCAATGAGATGGGAGAGAAAGACAGGAAAGGTGAGAGGAAGACAATACAGGCCACAGCCATGTTAAGCTGGTATAATCCTTCATTTTTCAGCATGACTGAGTGAAAATGCAATTGCATGCTTGACATTAAAAGTGACAAAAGCTGTTTAGAGACAATTTTCTCCCATCAGAAATTAACAACATGCCATCAGGCACAACACAACTGAGCACTAAACTCCAGGTGAGATTCAGAGAATTTGTGTGTGTGAAGATGTGTGCACAAACACATATGCAAACACACACGCCCACATGGCCTTCTTGCACAGAGAATCCCTGACCAGTAAAATGATTCAACATGTTGCAAAGACAGGTTTGAACAGACAAGGTGACGAATGGACCATTTCATATAAGTAACACCACAAAATGGAGCCATATCGGTAAAACGCACATTCAGTGTCAGTCTGTATCCACTGTATTAAAATGCACACAGCTTAGGCAAACAAATATGATACATGATACATGTCAATTATCTTTATTTATTTTTATGAGGGACATCAAGACCATTTTTTCAAAATACAGAATCTCATTAAGTTCTAATTGTCACTCGCAGTGGTAATTTGCCATTCTTTTGTTTAATTCATTGTGAATATGTCAATGGGTTGATCTACAATGACAACAATCTGCAGCCCTGAGTTTTAATAATCTACATCTGAGAATTAAGAAATTAGTTATCAGCAACAAACACTATTTACAAACTGCTTTTTGAAGGTACAATCAGAGTAACAGTATGCAAGAACTTATACCAATTTCTCATATCAATCTGCTCAATTTGTCATGTGCTTTTACTTCTCAACTCAACTATAAACACTCTGCATGGCAGTGTCACAAATAATAACGGAGGACAATAAATCTAAGTGCAATAAATTGCATACCTTACGCACAGACCCCTTTCTTGATAGCAATGCACTGATCCTCAAAATATATCATGCAAGGTAACGTGAATGTGTGCACCGTCTGGATGATTTAACCATAAAAGTCCCTTTGCACAGATGCTGACTGCCACGGTCAATATTAGCTGAGTGGACAGTCCAAGATTCAGCTGTTCGTGGTAAAATGAATGATCAAGTGATGAGACCTGGCTTATTATTTCGTGCTTAGAGCAATTTTTTGCTTGCTAACTTGACTTGCTGGTTGATATCGCAGTGGCAGGACATGGCGCTGTCCATGCTCCACAGTTTGGCTCTCAGGCCACTACTCCAGCTGCTGTCACACGACATCCACAAAAAACACATCAACAATGCCAATTTGAGCTTAACAATTAGTCGGGACCGTGGGCCTAAAATTGTGTATCCCACAAGGCTAGCCTGACCATCGGCAACCTCTGCTTTCACAAACACTATGAACGGTAGCTAACATTAGTTGGGAAAGGGTCCGAGTTATGATGGGGCAACACAACAGATTGCTTTAGACGCTTGAAGCCTTGAAACTCAAATAACAGAATGGGGGGTAGTTGTAGCTGACTGTCAATTGGGCACAACTGTAACACACAAAAAACTTTATCATAAGTTAGTTTGGCATGGGGCTTATTATCAGCCCGGCTGAAGTAGCCATTAGACACGGGACCGTCAGTAAAGGACCCGCATTCGGTTAGCTAGCCTAGCGTTAGCCGAATGGCTAACAGAGCTACCTCCGGCTAAAATGGCTGTTAGCATGCGAGCTAGCTGGGGGAGCTGTTCCTCACGTCCGACACACACTCACTACTAGCAAGCTAACATTAGCAAGCTACGACAAAAACAGAAGAGTAATCCCGCGTCTTCTTCCCCTTTTAAGTGAACCCAAGCCGCCCAAAAATAACAAACTTAACGAATAACACAGTAACAAATGATATCATAAAGCAATACTTGCCATTTCCATCGCTGGCGGAGGCGGAAAGTGCCGGAGAGGAGAGTTTAGGCCTCTTGGCTGAAGGCGGGCCAGAGTCCAGAACGTTCTCGGCCATATTTTTTCGAAATAAAAATATATAAAGTATCCACAATTGCAGACGTTTTCACGCCCTTAGAAGCTCATTCCTTCTCGTTTCCAATATTGCGACTTTTCCCCCTCCTTTTGGGGGACTAAGAGGGGGAAAGTCCCGTGTACAAATTACTCCTCTTTCCCTGGGTTCGCCTCTCGATTTCAGCCTCGGCGTATATCAACCCCCCTCCCTCCCTCGTCGGATTTTTTGTTCTTTATAAATTTCTGCCAGCGGAGGAGGAGGGGGTCGGTGAAAGTAAAGAGGAGACACAGGCAGCGGCTTCCCTCTAAACTTACACAGCCTCTTCCAATGTAAATAAACTGTCCCCGGGTCTCTCCCCCATGGTTGCATCCGTCATTTCAACCTCCTTTCCAGCGGAGTCTGGATGGAGATAATGTCGGGCAGAAAAGGCTTGTTTGCCTGCGAAGTGATGGTGGTGCTGCTGGTGGCAGCGGGTAAGGATGAGGGGATGCAAATAAAAAAATAAAGCTGACAAATGTGGAGCTGCAATGGTGGATAAAGTACGCTCATCCGCTGGGCTGTGCATGTAAAAGAAAAAAGTTATTTATCAGGAAATTCTTCCATGAAGAAACCTGATCTTGTTTCTGCCTCTGTGAGGTTTAGTTGCAAAGATTAAAGTTGGATTATGTTCAACCGTTATCTTAAATGCAAGTAGTCTAATTGTTAATCAGTTTTGCAGCCAGCATTTTTTAAAAGGAGAAAAAAAATCGACATTAAGTGCAGCACACCAAGGGTGATTTACAAACAGTGACAACTAAATGCATCACTGGAGAGACTTGTTGGACTCCTCAATAGCAGACATTTATTAAATTAAATACCCAATCCTGTCTGCCTTATTTCTGATTTGTTTGCTTTCTCATATGCAACATAGTGACTCCATGCATACATGTGTAAATCCTCTATCATACAACAGAGAGGAATGCAGTTTTCTCAGTGTCCTGGTGTTGACTCTTGAAATTGGTTCCATGATCACTCTCACTCCTTCAGTTGGTTGTCAAAAAATATTCTTCCTGTCTTGTTCTTGCACCAACACAGTCATCAGCCTTACTTTGTCACTTGTTGTTAAGCATTTATTCCAATGTGAAAGTACATTTACACTTACAAATGTACAAAAACCTGCACGTACAGCAGCATACAGTAAGAGCTGATACAGTGTACACTGCTCAATACAGATGTACCTGCTCCACAGCCATTCATTCATGGTCATTTTATACTGTAATGGTGCTTATATTGAGTCCAATAGTTAGGGCTAGTACCAGAAGTGTGGACTAGAGTCATATGACTTGAACTCAAGTCAGATTCGAGTCATAAACTTGACAATTTTAGACTATTTTTGATAAAATAAGAAGGACTTACAACTTGACTTGGACTTGAGCCATTTGACTTGAAAATACTTACAGGCCTGGAGATTTAAAAATATGTTAATGAAAAATTGTGCCATGAATCAGTTCATTTCAGTTCATTTCCCAAATCAGCTAACATTAACACTTTTCATTGCCAGCAACTGGACACTTAATCCCCAGATTCATTTTGTCTGAACTCAATCTGACAGCATCCAGTCAAGGTACAGGAGACACCCTCAAATAACTAATGTTACGCTACTGAGCACCAGTTGATTCCAAAAAATATATACCAACAATAAATTTGTTCACATACAAAAACTACTAAAACACAAAAAACAAATTGCAGAATGCAATATGTGCGGGCCAAAAATTACATACGGAGATGCAACAACTTCCAACAAACTGGTTTTCACAAAAAAATACAACATTTTAAAAGCATTTATGATTTTTGTAAGTTTAATATATTATTACTATGTTATTCAAATGGCATTACATTTATGAAAGAGTGCATTATGATTTGTTTAGGACTTGAAACTCAAAGTTTAGGTCTTGGGACTCAACTGTCTTGACTTGGGACTTGAGTGCAAAGACTCGAGACTTACTAGTGACTTGCAAAACAATGACTTGGTCACACATCAGGCACTTACAGTGTACACTACTCAGTGTAGCTTAAATTTAACAGCCACACAGCCATTCATTCATGGTCTGATTTACAACACAGTAACAGTATATGCTTATATTGACTGAAATAGTTGAACCAGAGATGTCAGTTCTAACTACTGCACCAGTACATCAGTTGAAAACATGTCTATGTCTTGAGAATATCTGTACTGTCTTACATGTTTTTCTGCAATACAGCATGATTTTAGGTTTTCAAACTTCATCTGTGCTACAATTTAGGGTAAACTTTTGTAAATCTGAAATATGTTTGGGCACTTGGTATTCCTACAGACTGTCCAGTGGGACAAAAGCAGTTTGCAAAAGAAGAAAATAAATGTGTTTGCTGTCAGCAGTGGGATAGAGTGGGATTCTACAGCTAGAGATGCACAATGAGGAGTAAAGGACTTACAAACAGTATGAATACTCTCTTACAGAACCTGTTTGACTCAGGTATTTTGGGGATACGTACTGTATTTATATAAGTTATTAAATGACCTGTCAGCAGTATGAAGATATTCACTGCATGTGGTAATTGTTTTAGAAAACATGGGCTTCTATCACTGTGTTTCCCCCAGTTCTGGTTACAACAAGCAGCCAGTTCCTTATCTTTAACAGGTGACAACATTATTTGAAGATGAACTCGATCACCCTCAAGAAAAGGTCCAAAAGTAAGAATGGAAATCCTTCTAATTGGGAGAAACTCCACTAACTGAGCAGGTTGCAGAATTTAAGGAAAAGAAGAGCTCTTTCAAATCTGTGAATTGTCTACGCCACGTGCCCACTAGGCCCTGCAGATCCTGAGTCCACCATGATGAAGATAAAAGACTTTGGTTGCGAACAGATTACAATCAGAAGTTTATGTAAATTTCTCCAAGAAGAATCTCATGTGTCTTCAAGATTATTTTGTGCAAGTGGTCATGTCTGTAAATCTGCTGTAATGCCTTCAAAAGTTTCCACTGCATATATATAAAAGAAAACTATGAAGGTGTTATCAAACCTGCATTATCATCTGATAACCACACCAGTGAATCATGACACTCAGAGACAGTCTCATAAGTGCAAGCCTTATCCCAGGAATCAAACCCTGACATGTGGGTATCATGCCCTGTCACAGGACCGTGGTTATATTAACTCATTAGGGGGCTCTTGGGCAAAAAACTTCTTAGCCCCCAGCTCTGCCAGGAATCAGCATTACCTACTACATGTTTCATATACATAAATGCTGAGGAAAAGTTATCAGGGCCTGTTTGTACTGGATTTGAAGATAATATTTACTGGCAACTTTATAATGTGTCAGTTACTTTGACTAAACTTTACATGCCAGGACCTCAGTCACACATGGGCCGTATTGCAGTTGATATCGTACTTACATCAGTATGAATGTTTTCTTTATAAAATAAAATAGAATAAAATAAAATAAGAATTGTTGTTTTTTCGTCACCCTGGAAGGAGCTACTCCACACAGGGAGTAGGTCCTCTTCTACGGAGATCACCATGCTGCACCACCATGTTTCTACAGTAGCCCAGAATGGACAAGCCAAACACTGGCTCTAGATAGGGCCATTCACATTTTTGCATCAGCCATCATAGTTAGCATCCCCTCCTGGACAAGAGGGGGGAAAAAAGATTCTTTAACATGAAATTGCTTTATTCAGTGTTTTTACTGGTTGAAATCACCTGGTCCATTTGTTTAGGAGAGAATGAGACCTCTGCAGGTAATCCAGCTCCTGCTAAAAACCTCCTGAATGTCTGGATCTTAAGTTAGCAGAGCAAAATGTGAGCAAACAATAGCAGGTGGCCCATCTGCAACATGCTCACCAGCACTGAAGAAACACTGATTTGTAATGTAAAACGGTTTTATTCAGTGTTTTTACTGGTTTATATCAGCGGATTTATTTGTTTTTGAGAGGAAGAGAGCTCTGTGGATAAATATGCTCCCTGTAAAAACCTCCTGAACAATAAAACACTGAAGGAATTCTAACCAGGAGAAGTTTCAGCTGGTTGCAATTTGCAATCCTCACCACTAGATGCCACTAACCCCCCCTAAATCTTTCACACTGTCCCCTTAAAGATGGAGGCCAGATGAATTTCAGAGAGAAATGTAAGGCTGCTACATTCATTTTTGGTTTATTGTTGTATCACTATCATGAAGTCTGTGTCTAAGAAAATAAGAAACAGGCTACAATAACCAAGTGGGCCAAGCGTATCACGATTAGTCAACAATATATCAGACAGCTCCTTAAGATTTTAAGACACACCTTCTCGTTATCAAATAACAAAAATGAAAAAATGGGATGCTGTGTTTATTAACGTACTTTCCATTTTCATTTTCCAGAAATTCATATGTAATCTTTCCATACAATCTTGACTCTTGTTTTTCACACTACCAGCATGTTGTGTCCCTTCTAAGCACAGACATTACGGGCTGTTTAGCACCTATGTATCACACTTGCAAATGGAAGTAGATTACATTATTTGCATTTGTGGAGTATTGTGTACATACTGTATGTGTGTGTGGGTGTCTTTGTATTTTCCTGTTTTGAATGTTTGCACAGCACATATATGTGAATAATGGGCTTCAGTGAGTCCAATGCAACTGTCTGTGAGATATTTTAGAGCTGTATTAATCAAATAAACTTGGTGTTTTAGACTTGGAAATGCTAATACACTAAATAATGCTGTGTTTAAGGTTATTTGTGTGGTGGCATGCATTGTTAAGTCCAGTTTATTTTATTATTACTTGGTTGATTAGATGAAATAAGCAATGCTCTTTTGGAAATTGCACTATTTTACTGGAGAAACCTAAATAATCAAACGAATGATGGCTGAATTCCATATAGCTACTTCAGTTTCAGGGTTCTGGTACTGTGCATGTTGGCTCACTGCCATGGCATATTGAGACACCTGAGTAGAACCTTAGTTAATGTTATTAGTAGCACTTGTGGGTTTCCTGCAACAGGTCAAGATGTTTAGTGTGATAATGGTCCAGTCAGGTTTGAACACATAAATTACCGGAATATGTCACAAACACAGTTGAGAATTTTAACTTGCAGATGAAAAACATTTCCATTTCTCAACTTATCTTAATCGAAAACATTTAAATTTTGCTTATATTTTGACACAACATAATTGATGGGAACAAGCATGGAACAATACAAGGGTGCATTATTAGATTAGATTTACTTGTTGTCTGTACTGACAAACCTGTGAAACAGGTATGGGAGAGATGGCATAGTTTCCAGTTCTGTGTTTTGATTTGATTTGATTTGATTTGATTTAGATATCAGAGAGCACGACTAAATCTATAAATCCCCAAACCTGCAACCAAAAATTGCAATGTTTCATAAAGTCTGTAGCATGAAGGTACTGTATGGAACAAATGGCAGCAAAATCTTCAGTTCAGTTCAGTTTTGGGAACTTTATTGATCCCAGAAGGGCAAATCCCTTTCACAATCTACCCAGACCATACACAAACTAGCAGACAGAAACAAGCGGCAACCAACGGTAGTAATATGTCAGAGATCAATACATGGGCAAAAGATGATGCACACTGGCATGTCGTGTGGTTTCGTGCATACATACTCACACAGGATCAGGCAAAGAATAATAATTTACATACATCAATACAGAAATTACTAAATATAAATAAGCATTCTACTGCATTGCACATTACTTAACTACATTTGTTGAATGCATGGGCTTTGCAGCCATGTGATGAAAAACAGACACAGAGTGAACTAATTATGTGGTTACAAAATAAGGCATTTATTTGAAGGATTACTGTCAGCATTTCGCAGCCTGGTAGTAGAAGGAAAAAGGGACTGGATATGACTGTGCCCTTGCTTTTTTACAGCTCAGCTGCAATAAGTTTGTCATGAGGGTGGTCTCGGGAAAAGTCTTCATTCATTCATTCATTCATTGTGAGCATGAGCAGTTCATCCTCTGGTCAGCATGAATTTGCTCAGTACATTTGATGGCATCTTGCACTTCATAAGAAGTGATATGCCGGATATTAGAAGAGTGTAAAACATCCTGCACCAAACTTCCATCTTTCTTACATCTATGAAGCCCCCAAAGTGGATCCCTGCTGGAGGTTATGTCGTATGGAGGACTCGCTTTGCTTATACTGAGATGTATACATTTTAGGTACTTTGCCCAAACCCATTGAGTGTGGTGTAATATAGGGTTTCTTTTTTTGTCTGCCTATCTTGCTGTCCTTTTTGTGAAAAATTTTTGATGGGCTTGAATTAAGCCATAAGTGGCCTTTCTTCCCATTTAAGGTTGGAGTCATAATTAGCCCAGTGTCTTGCTACAGATTCATTTCAAACGATAGTTATAAAAACCCCACGTCCAGAAGTACTAAACCACCCTCCCTCATTAGGGAACATAATATTTTTAGGGTGATTCTCTGCTTTTTTCCATTCCACACATAATCTTTAATTAATTGGTTACATTACTTAAAAATGCCCTCAGGAATCATCACTGGTAAGATCACAGAAATATAATGAATTGTTGGGTTATAACCATCCTAATGGTGCTTATCTTACCCAATAGGCTGAGGCTTATCCTCTTCCACTTAGACAGGTTAGTTTTTATCTCTGAAAGCTGTGGAGTCATGCTGATTTGCAATAGGTTTTTTTTTTTTTAAATTTAACATAGTCTTACTCCTAGATACCTCATCCCTGAACTGAAATGATCTGATTATATTATATATTGGCATAACTTCTAATTTCTTCCAGTTGATTTATTAGCCTGATAATTCACAATATTTTTTCAATTGTACATAGTAAGCCAAGTCCCTATGTACAAGTACATAGGGACTTGGCTTGGGAACCAAAGGGTCACAGGTTCAAGCAACCACACAAACCAAGTATGGGGCATGGACTGGTAGCTGAAGACGTGCCAGTTCACCTCTGGGCACTGTCGAGATGCCCTTGAGCAAGGCACTGAACCCCCAACTGCTCGGGGCGCCTGTCCAAGGCAACTCCCTCAATTTTTGCATCTCTCCATTAATACATGTATAGGTCCTGTTTGTGTGTATTTTGGACCTGTGTGTATATGTATATGACAACAGAGTGAATGAAATAAAATATCATCTGCATGAACAAACATTTTGTGTTCCTTGCCCCCTCCAGTTACACCTTTAATGTCTGCTTCTGCTCTGACTGTTGCAGCCAGTGGTTAAAAAAATAGCGTGATGAGTAGAGAACTGAGGGGATCTCTCTGTTTGGAACCATGTGTGAGGCTAAACATGGAGATATCCTCCTGAGACCCTGTGTCCTCATATGAGGACATCACATTTTGGGTTTACTTGACCTTATACTTCATTATACTTAATTTAGACCTATTGTCCTCATCCGTGGACACTTTTTGTGCCATCTAGTGGTAGTAAGAGCACAATACACTAATCCATGTAAAAACAAGATGGCAGCCATCTCTTAAAATGTTATGGTTGAAACTTGTTTATTTATGATGAATAATAGTTGTACTTTTATATGGCAACAAATTTAGTCATTTTTAGTTAGTAATAACAGTAATAAGACGCTGTTAATAAAAATTACTGGTCATCGTGTACTACATTGATTGCATTGTTCATTTTAGTCAGACCATACAGTTTGAAAATGAGGTGCGGCTCCAACTATAAAACAATGTTTTGATGCATTGGATGTGCTGAATGTACATATTAAGGCAGTACAGGAGGAGGCGCACATTAATAATCCTCCAGGACTGTAACATGCTCATGCTTAGTTAACCCAAACACTATGTAATGCGACTGCAGTTGGTACGGATCGAGGTCAGACCATGTCCTCACCACAAATAAACTGCACCACAGTCTGGTTGAAACCAGACCACCTCCTCAGGAAGGTCTTGGTCTGATTGTTTTGATGCACACCCAAGTGAGATTGCTGCCCAACAAAACTGCACTTAGGGGGCAAATGAACTTGACTTCAATTGAACTGAACCAAACAGAGCAGGTGTGAAAGCACCTTCAGTGTTCATTGTTCAGGTGTTTTTACCAGGACCCAAATTATCTGCAGAGATCTCTTCCTCTCAAAAACGAATGGACTTGGTGATTTAAACCAGTAAAAACATTGAATAAAGCAGTCACAAGCATCACAGAAATTAAAAAAAAAAAAAAAATCAGCACCCCAAAGAAGATATACATAATATATTATATTCCATTTCTGCCAAAAATATTCATATAAATCTGACACGCTGGACCTTTAAAAAAGCAGGCTTATTTGACCAGGCAAGGCAACCACTAAAACATTTATTGTTACAATTACTACAACATTTACCAATAACTTTTACTTAAACTATTAGCAAATTAAATCGTTTTAGCATTTCTATGCTCGTATATTAATTAATTTGAGATTTGAGGAATATCTCACAATGCTTCCTTCCAATTCCTCTAAAACATCATCTCCCATGATGCTGCAAGTGCCTAAAGAAACTACGATGACGTTAAAAGAGAGGCGACCACAACAGAGTGCCGAGGACTGCGAAGACACAACTGAACTCACACCCAAATAGTTTTCCAGTTGTGTTATACATTTCAGTGAGTGCCTAAAGAGTATCAGCATATATGTAAGTAACCACTGAAAGTAAAAACAAGTGAACTGCTGCGTCGTAACTAAACAAACGTGCTATTAGCACTGTTAGCGTTTAGCTTGCATTTACAGTAGCGTGTGAGCTAGCCACACTTTTGTTTATGTTTTGACCAGCCTGTTTCTAAGCCTTTTAGCTGTGACAATTTGCTTAAAAATTGATTTCAACAGCTAAATTCTGTGTTCATTATTTTATTTCATGTATGTTTATCTTGTATGCACTTATTTGACAGATAACTGCTGGTTTGTAGAAGTCTGTCTTGCTTAGAAATGAACATTTGCTCCTGCTGACCAGCTGTTTTCTCCTCTCTGGTGCATAGAGATTGGTGTTAGCTAAAAGTAGGTGTTACAGAATGTAGTTTCTGGGTTAGACTAAGAATTTTGTCTGCTATTTGTGACATGCATTCATCACTTTCCCCTGCAGAGCTCACAGAACAACAGCCTCCAGCTTTAAAGAAGAACAGATGCATTGGCTGTAGATCCTGCTTTGCACTGTGAGTCTCTAGTGATCCTCTTGTGAGCAGAGCACAGGATGCCTTACCACTGTGTGGCCTATGGATGCGGCAAAACTGCAGAAGATGGTGCGACGCTCTTTAAATTCCCCAAGGACCATGAGGAGTTTCGCAAATGGGAGAAGCAGGTCCAGCGCACCCGCACTCAGTGGGTCGCCACACCCAACTCTCACCTCTGCAGCGAGCATTTTGGCAGGGAGTACTTTGAGCCAAGAGCACCCACGGGGGCTCTGAAGCTAAAGCCAGGAGCTGTTCCCACAGTGTTCCTCCGTCCACACTGTCTCTCCTGCAAAGGAGTGGGATGTAGTAGCTGCCTGCCAGCTATCCAACGGCGGGGCTTTACAGCTGAACCAAGAGAGCGTGCTGTAAGTGTGAGTAGTTATTATTACGGAGAAAGGTCACTGCAGAGAGACAAAGAGAGTTTCTGCCATTCTGAGAGGTTTAAACAAACCTCTTGCTTGTTTACATGTATGATGTAAAGACACATTCAAGCTTTCCATTTGTTTTTTTCTCTTCTCAGGCACCATACAATGAAATGCCCTTTCAGTTTGATGATACTGATGGAGGAGGTCATGAAGAACATCTGACAAGAGGAGTGACAAAGGCGGCGGAAAAAAACAGAGAAGAACGACCAGGTGAGGTGCAAATGATTAAACTGTATGTCCATTTTCTGTATCTGTAATTAAATGCTATTTAAAGTCAAAATCAAAATGAGTGATGGAAGGTCTCAGACAGTGGTTCAAAATAAAATAAAAATCCCATCAGTAACTGTAGGAACTGTGATAAAATTAAATGATGATTTATACTAAATGTGTTTACTTTATTATTTATTTTTACAGTGGTGTGTGAGATGTGTGGCACCGCCGGCACTAGTAGCAGCTTCTTTTCAAAGACCAAGCGTTTCTGCAGTATATCTTGTTCACGCTCTTATTCATCAAACTCCAAGAAGTCCTCCATATTGGCACGTCTGCAGGTGAGAAAAAATATGTGATGTTGCAGCACATAAACAATGCTGAATAATGAGTGTGTGTGCTGCCATGTTATGTAGGTGGCATCTCATGTAGAGGATGTAACATTTTAGAGAGAGTCTCTTCATACATACAGTACAGGCCAAAAGTTTGGACACACCTTCTCATTCAATGCGTTTTCTTTATTTTCATGACTATTTACATTGTAGATTCTCACTGAAGGCATCAAAACTATGAATGAACACATGTGGAGTTATGTACTTAACAAAAAAAGGTGAAATAACTGAAAACATGTTTTATATTCTAGTTTCTTCAAAATAGCCACCCTTTGCTCTGATTACTGCTTTGCACACTCTTGGCATTCTCTCCATGAGCTTCAAGAGGTAGTCACCTGAAATGGTTTTCCAACAGTCTTGAAGGAGTTCCCAGAGGTGTTTAGCACTTGTTGGCCCCTTTGCCTTCACTCTGCGGTCCAGCTCACCCCAAACCATCTCGATTGGGTTCAGGTCCGGTGACTGTGGAGGCCAGGTCATCTGCCGCAGCACTCCATCACTCTCCTTCTTGGTCAAATAGCCCTTACACAGCCTGGAGGTGTGTTTGGGGTCATTGTCCTGTTGAAAAATAAATGATCGTCCAACTAAACGCAAACCGGATGGGATGGCATGTCGCTGCAGGATGCTGTGGTAGCCATGCTGGTTCAGTGTGCCTTCAATTTTGAATAAATCCCCAACAGTGTCACCAGCAAAACACCCCCACACCATCACACCTCCTCCTCCATGCTTCACAGTGGGAACCAGGCATGTGGAATCCATCCGTTCACCTTTTCTGCGTCTCACGAAGACACGGCGGTTGGAACCAAAGATCTCAAATTTGGACTCATCAGACCAAAGCACAGATTTCCACTGGTCTAATGTCCATTCCTTGTGTTTCTTGGCCCAAACAAATCTCTTCTGCTTGTTGCCTCTCCTTAGCAGTGGTTTCCTAGCAGCTATTTGACCATGAAGGCCTGATTCGTGCAGTCTCCTCTTAACAGTTGTTCTAGAGATGGGTCTGCTGCTAGAACTCTGTGTGGCATTCATCTGGTCTCTGATCTGAGCTGCTGTTAACTTGCGATTTCTGAGGCTGGTGACTCGGATGAACTTATCCTCAGAAGCAGAGGTGACTCTTGGTCTTCCTTTCCTGGGTCGGTCCTCATGTGTGCCAGTTTCGTTGTAGCGCTTGATGGTTTTTGCGACTCCACTTGGGGACACATTTAAAGTTTTTGCAGTTTTCCGGACTGACTGACCTTCATTTCTTAAAGTAATGATGGCCACTCGTTTTTCTTTAGTTAGCTGATTGGTTCTTGCCATAATATGAATTTTAACAGTTGTCCAATAGGGCTGTCGGCTGTGTATTAACCTGACTTCTGCACAACACAACTGATGGTCCCAACCCCATTGATAAAGCAAGAAATTCCACTAATTAACCCTGATAAGGCACACCTGTGAAGTGGAAACCATTTCAGGTGACTACCTCTTGAAGCTCATGGAGAGAATGCCAAGAGTGTGCAAAGCAGTAATCAGAGCAAAGGGTGGCTATTTTGAAGAAACTAGAATATAAAACATGTTTTCAGTTATTTCACCTTTTTTTGTTAAGTACATAACTCCACATGTGTTCATTCATAGTTTTGATGCCTTCAGTGAGAATCTACAATGTAAATAGTCATGAAAATAAAGAAAACGCATTGAATGAGAAGGTGTGTCCAAACTTTTGGCCTGTACTGTATGCACCAGTGTTTTTCATTACCGTTTTATAATCTGTCAGCTAACTTGTTTGAGTTTTATTTTTCACCCTAAATACTTCTTAAAAGCAAATATTTGTACTCTTTTACATAATGCACATTACAATATAAGCCATTTTTATTTTATACTGGGAATATTTGCTGAGCATAAACCTGTTTTTACAGCATTTCACACAGTAGGGCTGCAACTAATGATTATTTTTTATCGATAAATCTGCAGATGATTTTCTTGATTAACTGTCTGGGTTATAAAATGTCAGAAAATAGTGAAAAATTTCTGTCCCAGTTTCTCAAAGTCCAAAGTGATGACTTTAAATGTTTCATTAGTCCAAAGCCTAAAGATATTCTGTTTAATATGACATTAAACAGAGAAAAGCAGGAGATCAGCGTTTCTGAGATGCTAGAAACAGCATTTTTTCATACTTTAACAATTAATTGCTTATCAAAATAGTTTGCCATTTTCTGTTAATTGACTAATAAATTAGTCAACTTATTGTTTATGGTCTAACTCAGAGCTGTAATCTTTATTTTTTGAGTTAAACACACAAATAACAGGACTAACCGGACCACTAGGTGGCACCAATGAGGCATTTGTAGTTAATTGCTTTGCTAAATTAAATAATTACACTAACTTGGCACTTTGGTTAGTTCACACATTTTTTGACAAGGCCTTCCTCACACCGTCGTCTTTGTGTCTGTGATTTCATCAGGTCTGTTGACTGCACATACTAATGCTTTAGGTTAGTTATAGGTGATACTGTTTGTATTCAGAGTTAGTGTTGTTTTCCAAACCCATAGCTTCATGAATAACTTATTATACAGAAAGGTGGTAGATTTTTGACATAAGCATTTCTTTCTGTTGCACTTTCATTGCTGCTTGGCCACTGACGGAGTCCACTTGCGGAGAAGCAGTGATGGGGTTTTCTCTCTGACATTTCCCTTCAGCAGTCTTCATCCAACTGTTCTAATTTCACAACTCCTGTCCTTCCTCATGAGGTGTAGACAGAAGCTTCCCTTCTCGTCCTTTTCTTCATGCTCCTTCACTTCCCCTCTTTACTGCTAGCAACACAGCCACTTTTGTTCCTGTTCCTCTCAGAGAGTAGACTGTGGAGGCTGCATTGGTCATTGAAGAAAATATCTGTCAAAAAAACAGAGTGCCACTATTCTGGTGTGATTTGTTGAGACTTGATTGATTAATTAACCAATCCTATTTGCTAGAAAAATGTCCATTTTAATTTCCTAAAGACAAGGGTGATGTCTTCAAGTTGCTTGTTTTGTCTGACCAATAGTCCAGCACCCAAACATTTTTTTAGTTGAATGTCTTACAGGACAGGAGAAGAAAAGCATTTGGTGGAGCTATATGGTATGGAGGTGTAATGCATTCACTTTAGGAAAAAATATTAACAAACTAATTATTTCAGAATTCTGAGAAGTTTACATGGAAAGAATCTGCTCCTGTTTTTCTGACATGGCGAAATAACAATATTGTAAATATATTTTTTGTGAATTAATGAGATTATTATGTTACTGATATTGATCAGAAAAAATGAGAGCAGATTTTTTTTTCTCCATGGAAACTTCTCTCAGAATTCTGAGTTAATTATCCTGTTATTTCGAAAAAACAAGAGCAGATTTTTTTTTAATGAAAACCTTTCTCTGAATTCCACAATAAGAATCTCATTTATTCAGGGTGGGGAAAAAAGAGCAGATTTTTATTTCCATGAAAATATTTGTCATAATTCTGAGATAATATTATTAATTGAGGAAAACAAGAGCAGATTTTTTTTTCATGTACACTTTCCCCTTAATTCTTAGAAAATAATCTTATTAATTTTAGAAAAATGAGCAGATTTTTACATAAATCTTTTTCCGTCATAATTCTGGGCTAATAATCTTGTTAATTCAGAAAACAATTGCAGATTTTTTTTTTTAATGAAAATTATTCCCATAATTCTGAGATAATATTGGTAATTCAGGATAACAAGAGCAGATTTTCTTTCATGAACACTCTTCTCATAATTCTCAGATAATCATTTTATTAATTTAGGAAAACGAGCAGATGTTTTTTCATGAAAGTCTTTCTTAAAACTCTGAGATAATAATCTTATGAATTCAGAAAAACGAGCAGATGGTTTTTCATGAATTTTTTTCTTATAATTCTGAGACAACAGCATTGTTTATACGCATTTCCCCAAGATTCAGCCTAACATTTCTGCTATTGGAAGTACATTTAAAGACGTTAAGTAAACCAAATGTATTTATATTGTGGTGTAGCCTATAATTATATTCTCATAATTTTTAATTACGAACACGTGGAGGCAGTATTTCACAAAAAAACGGTCGCCATTTAAGAAACGAGAGTGGAGAAGAAGAGGAGGACCGCGCAGGACTTAAATTCACTGCACGGAGCTGGGAGACTCTCCGCGGGCGTGTCTGGATCATTTCATACCTTATTTCGTAGGAGACGTGTGTGTATATTAAACCGGCTCAATGGTGCACAAGTGTTGCGTTGACTCGTGCTGGAACACCAAACGGCCCAACCTCGCCTTTCATCGCTTTCCAGTCGGTGACCCGGACAGACTGAGGCAATGGCTGGTGGCTCTCAACATGGAAGTAAACACTCCGCTGCATGTTCTCAACAAGCTGCACGTCTGCCAGAAGCACTTCGAGCCGGATGACTACCACGACATCCTGGGTCAGCCGTCCCGCCGGGCCCGGCTCCTCAAGAGCACCGCTGTGCCCACCACTCAGTTCAGATACACGCACACCTCCCAGACAGGTGACCCCACCGCCACTGTCGTTTACCTGGATTACCTGGTAAGTTAGTGTGGTAGAGAAAGGACGGCTACTTCTCCTCTGCAACTTACAGGACCTGCAAAGCAATAATGATGCAGTAAAAAAAAAGATATGATATTGAATAGTGATTATGCAAAAAATAAATTTACAGCAGTATTAGATAGGAGTTTTAGATTATCTCCATTTAGATATTTATGTGAACTTTATTTTTGTATTTTTTTTTTAGAAAAAATAAATTGTTCTCCTTGTCATTAAAGCTAGGGTAGGTAGGAATCTGGAAAAGTAAAGGCAGAATTTGAAAATACACACTCCTTCAGCTCTCCTCTGTGTGCTCAGCCCCTCCCACCACAGACCACAGGCATAAGCATGCGCTTTGTACCATAACCCAGCATTTCCCATACGTTTATTTATTTAATAAATAAATAAACTTCTTTATACACAGTACATTCATTCAGCCCCTCCTTGCCCCCTCTCTTCCTTTATCAGATGTAAAATCTGACACGACTTAGCTAGCTAGCCACCCCACCATCCCCTAGCTTCACTCCCCGCTACTGTGGACTCCATCCCTGTAAAGAGAGTGGGCAGCAGCTTGTGAGGCTGACCCATGGTCGGTGACTGTAACAGCTCAAAATCTGCCTGTGCAAACCCCCCAGCACCCAGCGTCACAGTGGGCTGGCTAGTGCTGGGTCTAACCTGTATAACAGCAGCAACAGAAAGTTCACTGATTCGGAGGGGGGTCGAGGCTGTCCAGTTCCCTGGAGCAGGGGTTTGCGTTGGCGGGATTCTTGTTGCTGTGGCTGCTTACTGGGGTCAGTCTCCAGAACTGCTGTCTGCTCTCCTGTCTGCTGTGTAGCAGCGGGGAGTGAGACAATCTCTTGAATGCTACGCTGATATTGCCATGTTTCATTTTGTGTATTGTTAGTCTCTGTTTTAGAGTCTGTCTGGGTTTTTTGGGGGGGTTGCTTTGCAGTGTAGGCAGTCGACTCTCCATCACTGAATCAGGCTTTTGTCGAAGGGATGTGGACGTGTGTCCTCTGAAATGACTTGTGATTGGTCAAAGTCTCCTGTCATTACCTTGACTTTCTTAAGCCTGAGAACGGAGCCAAGAGGAGGTTTAGAAGCCTAAAGTTCTCTCTTGAATTAAAACATTATGCCATGCGTTAGATATTCTCTCATCAATAACATCAATAAAACTGAGGAGATGATATTCGACCCCAAAGGTATTGGAAACCATTCACCAGTGGTTACCCATGACCAAGACATAGCCCAGGTTGAGTCATATAAATACCTGGACATACACATGGTATTTGAGAGCATCCGTCTGGCATCTCAGCCTGGTGTGGTAACCTCAGTGTGCAACTGAAGGCCCAGATTACCAGGCTTATGCAGAGAGCCATGAGAATCATGAGAGTCAAGCAGCATGCCACACTCCAGTCTATCTTTAAGGAAACCATTATCAGACAGGCCCAGAAGATTATTTCAGACCCCACCCATGTCCTCCATCATCAGTACCAACTTCTCCCCTTGGGCAGACACTTTAGAGTCCCCCAGTGAAAGCTTAACCACTTTAACAACTCTCTTGTCCCCTTGTCCATTAAAGCCTTAAAGTGGAAGCTAACTGTAGCTTAACCATGCAATGTGTATGTGTAGGTATGTGTGTGCATGTAAGTGTGTATGTATGTGTGTATAATTATATATTTGCATATATTTACTTACTTTTTTCAACATGACCATGTAATTTTTATGATGACTATGTAAAACAGATGTGTGGTGCAATGGGCAGCATGCAGTTTGCTGACTGATAGCAGTCTGTACATGTCAAACACCAAACAGTATGTTCACTGAGAAGATCACTGGCAGATGAATTGATCATGAAAACAGTTCTTACTTGCAGCCCTAAGTCAAACGGTTTCATAGTTGTAATTAATATGGTACTGTAGTTGTAATCTATTGTGTCTGTTTTGTATGTTTCTTGCATGTTAAGACTGGAAATACATGACTGTACACATTACTAACATTCTTATTGCCAGGTCTTTCCTTACGCTTTTTAAGAAGACAGGTTGCCCTGCAATGAGTTTACTGTAGTCTTAAAGTTTGATTTTCTGATTTTGCCTTTTTAAAGCTGCTACTCATCCTTGATTTTACTTTCAGAGTAATAATTTGTTCATCTATGAGTATTGAATCAGCTGTAAGTCAAAGCATTAGCATCCACAGAGCTATTTACCACAGGCACAGGTGTTTCTTTGCCACTCATCTCTTTACATATCTGGAAATGTCACCGGAATTTGTTAAAAACTTTTCACCAGTTAAAGGTGCGACTCATTTCTCTCCTCTCCTGCAGTATGTGCCAACAGTTTGAATAACCAGTCATGTGGCTAAATGCACTACAACCTGCTTCATGTGGTGAAGTGGCAACAAAGATGAGGATGATGAGATGACTTTGCTTAATCTCTGTTTGTGCTTCTCTCTCCAGGGAAGGCCCCCCTCAAAAAAAGCCACGGTGCTGAACAGGGTGAACAAAGCCCCTCCAGCCCCCACAGGACAGGATGGTGAGGCCACTGAACACAGACACAATTACTTTATTCCAGGACTAAATGAGATGCAAAGTGGCAACTATTTGCAACACATTCTGATGTCACATGTGAACACTAGTATGTCTAAATGTACAGTAAATCTTAACACAAGATACTAGTCTGATCAGGGCCATGCAGTTTTGTGGGTTACCAATGATTTATCCTGCAAAGACTGACTTTACTGGCATTTGGTGCTTGTTTGGGATTATTAGAAACTGCATACATTATATATACACAACAAACATCTCACAATATTTTACCTCAGCTGTATGATCCCTCTGTTCTTCCTGTTCTGTAGCGCTGGCTGCAGGTTTTGAATGGGGCGCCTACTTGGAGAAGGAAACATCTCTGGCTGCATCCGTGTCCTGCTTCAGACATGTGAGTCCTTTCTGCGAAGTGTAATTAGAAACAGTCACAGGTGATGAATGTTCTGGGATTTGGCCCGAGTATTGTAGGGTCAATTATGCCAACTCGTATGTAAAAGTTTGATTGGCATTAACCCAGCCTTTTAAACAGCAAAATCACCAGCATGAAAATTCAAAAAAAATAATAATTAGAAGTAAACTCTGAGTGATGCTGAAAAAAATATCTGGGTTAAAGATGAATGTGAAACAAATGAATGACCTCACACTGATGATCTGTAAGGTAACATGTGATCTCCTACCTGCAGGCTCCCCTGTGTGCCCAGTGGGACGACATCACGGTGGGGGTGAAGGTGGAGGTCCTGAACACAAACGCAGTCCTGCCCAGTAAAGTCTACTGGATTGCTACTGTCATCCAGATTGCAGGTGTGTCCATCTGTGTGTCAGTGTTCATGTTAACAGGCGACTCCACTGTAGAATTATTTGGTTTATGATTATAAAGTTCAGCAGTTGTTGCATTTATTTTCTTATTCTTAATCGATCTTAAAGCTTCTCTGACCCTTAGTAAGCCTATGGATCTGATTTTCTCTGAGTGTGGTGCAGAAGTCTAGTGTTCTCTCAGTCCACTTGAATTACAGTATGCTCAAAGGTTATTACAGGATGTTTGCACAGTGCAGCCACAATTAAATTCCCGACCAGACTCTTAAGTGTATGCTGTATTTAGAATAATCTCACTTCGCCTTGGTGTCAGACAGCTATTTCTGATGGGGAAGTGAACCCCTCTGACTGTGAATATTCACAGGAAATTTTTGTATGGTGTGCCCGGCAGTTGTCAAGGTATTGCACCGAAGTGTTGGACAGACAAAAGGACATACCAACTTTGTCCGCTTCTACTTAAGTTCCACAACCCAACATCTAATCTTTAATAAAAAGTTTATATTGGCCTGATATTTTGGCATGGCAGTAGCATCTTTAGTCACTTCACTCTCTTTCTCTCCCCCCACCCCTTACCTCCAGGATACAAAGCCCTGTTAAGATATGAAGGCTTTGAGCACGACAGCAGCAAAGATTTTTGGTGCAGCCTCGTGTCGGGAGAGCTGAACCCGATTGGATGGTGCGCCATGACGAGCAAGCTGCTGGTGCCACCACAAGGTGAGGATCGAAACTGGGACCACAGCGATTCAGTGGCTTCCCGATGACATTAGGACAGCAGACATGAGTTCTTAGTGTCCTGGCCGTGCCAGCAGTTAAAAAAATATAAAATGTAGCATTACAATTTTAACATTGTTAATTCAGCAGATACTGATGGATTTAAATAAGTCGTGATTGGCCTTTATCAGATATTTTAGCAACAGGATGTCTTCTAATTTGACGATATGTGTTAATAGATGTGAAGCAGGACATCCCAGATTGGAAGGAGTATCTGATGAAGAAGCTGGTGGGGTCCAGCACTCTACCTGTTGACATCTACCTGAAGGTGAAACTTTATACTGAATGATTTGGCTCATAAATGGTAACCCACATGTGTCATACATGTGAAGAGAATGATGAATAAATGTACATGAATAGTTTAAATTCACTTAATTAATCTCTGACCCTTTACCATCCTCCATCTGTCTCTAGCTGGCAGAGAGCATGAAGACCTCTTTCAGAATAGGTATGCGTGTGGAGGTGGTGGACCCCAGATACGTGAGTCGGACCCGAGTGGCCACCATAGACTCGATTGTTGGTGGCCGTCTGCGGCTGGTGTACGCTGACCAAAGCGACGCCCCTGAAAACACAATCTCTGATTTCTGGTGCCACATGTGGAGTCCCCTCCTGCACCCAATTGGCTGGTCCAGCAAAGTGGGTCATGCCATAAAGGAACCTGGTAGGTCGAGGCCTTTTTATCTCATAAACATGATTGATGGCCTGCAATATAGACATAAACACAGACAAAATGACAGGGGCAATAAAATAAAGACAGCAGAATGCTTGAATAATATGCACAATAAATAAAGGAAACTGTAGAGAGAGAAAGAGTGGTACACACATTTCACTCTAGTCATGAACTAAAGCTTTTAACTTGAAATGTTTTTTTTATCATGACAGTAAAAAAAAAAAAAAATAAAAGTTGCTTCTTTTTTTTTTTCTTACAGCAAACAGTGTGGAAGCAGCTCAAAGTGGTTGGAAGGGTAACTGTGACAGTTCACATCTGCTTTTTAAGAAGGTAAGGAAAATGTTGTTATTCAAGAAATAATTCTTCAAATAAATTTCAAAAAGCAAAAGTACAAACAACACCATTTTTTATTACCAAGGTGTGGTTCTATGGAAACATTGACTGTAAATCCCTCGACACTAGATAAGAGTGCAATTTAGGAAATAATTCAGTTTATACTACATCTCTTTTCAGGCAGGTTGCATCTGAGGTTGCTAGGCAACCTTAACAGTCACCATATCATAGCCTATTTACCTGATATCCTGAGTGCAGAGCTGATCTTCCAGCTGCTGTTTATGTGTGTGGGCATATCGTACGTGAGTCAGATGTAAAGCTCTGGCAGCCCTGCACTAAAATAATCGACTGTTCCGTATTTACCACAGACTGATATTCATGGAAGACGGTAAAGGTATCTGTCAGCTGTGATCGGTTGTTCCTCGTCACATGACGTGCATGCTACTGTGTTCTAAAAGTTGAATTTGGGGCGCAGCCGTTGCACCCTGAAAAGTAGGTGCTCAGGAGCACGTGCACGCTGTGACGGCATCGCTCTGATGTTTGAGTGTGCCTGCCATGCGTCTACATTGAGAACAATGAATTTGAGGGCACAAAATATGCGGCATGTGTACAGCCCCTAAGGGGAGCTGCTTAAGTCTTTGCTGTTCATAATTCCAAATTATTTTAGCATTTATTATTATTATTTGCAAGTCCCCCTCCGGATTTATTTTAAAGTATGCAAAAATACTCTGCTCTGATTCATATTTTTTTTAACATGGTTTTCCCACAGAAAAAGTTTTACTAAAAAGGATCTACTCTTTTTCCCTCATTGAGGAATTCTGGATCTGACCTTGTGCCTCACCCACCTCCACTGCTTGCAGTAGGTTTCGCTTTTTTGATTGCTCCAGCCCTGGCAAAGCGCTAAAACAAAGTGTAGAGATAGGTCTGTCTATGCGAAACCAGCACTAGGTTGACTGGTGAAAGAGCAGTGGTCATCAAGATGGCCAATGTTAGTGCTGGAGGGAATAACAGAGAGATTCAGCCACATGATTGAGCCACAGTCAGACCCAAACTCGGATGAGAGAGTCTGCTGCGCACCAAAAGCTGCAACTATCTAATGTATCAGAATGGTAAAGCGTAATAAGCATCTTTTATTTGTTAATGTTGTTTCTTAGCTTATAACAGGCAATGGCTGAAACAGTGTTAGTGGTTGTGAAACATACAATAATGTCTGCTCTGATGGGGTTTTTGGTAGTTAGAAGAATAAGAATAACTTTATTCATCCCCAAGGGGAAATTCAATAGTTCCTGTGTCAGATTTACATCCAAAAACTGCACAGTCTGCCATGTTTGCTGTCAAAACGTTCAAAATGCTGACTCAGCTCTCTGTATAGACAAGTCCACTTTGCACTGGAGGTTTAATTTTTGTGGCTGGTTTCGTGTCAAGTTTGTTCCCCCGTCGTTAATGTGTTTCCTGTAACACAGGATTAGCTTCTCTATTGACTTGCTCCTGAGTGACTTCCTGGCATGCCTGGTTATGTGGCAGGTTTTCATTATGAAACAGGCTATGTTTTACTAAAACAATAAGAAATGCTATGTTTATTTTTGTTGTTTTAAATTGTAATGGTGAACATTTTCATTCAAAATCATATTTTATATTGTGAACATGATTATAGCTGGCCTCTATGGGCCCCCCAGCAGTTGGGCCCCAGGAACCTTTTCCCCCCTTATGGACAGCCCTGGTGAAATAGCTAATCTTGCTTGATTGTACATTAGAATCTCAGATTTTAAGGAAGTGCACAGACATCGCCCCCTTTCATAGTGGAGTGTGAAAACACCCCTCTAGTGACAAACTTTGCACAGATACAAGTCACTATCATCAAGGTCAGACATTTAAGGGGACATAAACATCAGCAAAACACATTTTTGAGTGAAGGGGGACTTAAAGTCATGTTAAAGTTTAGCTTGGAGCTGAGCTAACAGAAACACTCAGATACTCTCACTTCACTCAGTATGTCCCATTTCATAACTAATTTTCATGACAGTAAATTTTTATGTTATTTCTGATGTGACAATCTGCGCTCACTATGGAAAGTCACACTCTACATAGCGCTGCTTTAGCAAAACTCTTGTCAACCACTGTATGATCTGCAGCCCAGGTTTGTTTACATGGAGGGAGGTTTCTTTGAGGAAGGAATGAAGCTGGAGGCCATTGACCCTTTAAACCTGGGAAGCATCTGTGTGGCCACTGTACACAAGGTAAGATAGCTGTTTTTGGTTGGTTTGATTTTGTGTGCTTTGTTTGTTTAATCTTGATTCGACCTCAGTTACATTACCTTCTTTTGAACACACTAACTTTTACATTGTTCTCTCTTTTTCAATCTCTGTTTTCACTCCTCCCAGGTGCTGTTAGATGGCTACCTGATGGTGGGTATAGATGGTACCACATCAAACAATGGCTCTGATTGGTTTTGTTACCATGCCTCCTCTCATGCCATCCTTCCCAAAGACTTCTGTAAAAAGAACAACATCCCTCTCACAGTACCTCCAGGTAAATACAAATGTGCCTCTCTCTTCAGTCTCTGCTTCAGCTGACACTGTGTCTGCAGCACTTGTGCACTCTCTGCTGCTACTAGTTTGCTTCATGTTGGTCTTGAAAGGTGCTGTCAGTTAATGCATGATTTATTTATGATCTGTGTCTTGGCAGGTTATGACCCTCAGACCTTCACCTGGGATAAATACCTGAAGGACACCGGGGCTACAGCTGCACCAGCACGACTGTTTAACGCTGTAAGACAGGAAGGCAGACCAAGACAAACCCTTATGAACCCATCTGTAAATGTATACACACAAATACGTATGCACACATGGCATATGAACCTGTAGTTTATCCATTTCAATCAGGACTACCCAGGTCATGGCTTCTCCCCCAACATGAAGCTGGAGGCGGTGGACTTGATGGAGCCACGCCTAGTGTGTGTGGCCACCGTTAAGCGCTGCGTGGGCCGCCTGCTGCTGATCCACTTTGACGGCTGGGAGGATGAGTTCGACCAGTGGGTCGACCACCAGTCCCCAGACATCTACCCCACTGGCTGGTGTGACCTCATGGGCTACCAGCTCCAGCCGCCTCCTGGGCTCGGTAAGTGCCCCCATTTAATAGGAATACGCCCTAGTGTGTTGTAGAGTTGATTTTAGAGGGTCACTTTTGTGTTTTTCAATCTGGACCCTATTTGACGATGTTTTTGTGTCACTAATGGAGACAAAAAATTTTTAAATTGTTCCAGTACTGAGTGAGAGCACTATCAAAACTGGCTGCAGAGTAATGTTAATGGGCAATTGTGCATCGTTTTTGTCAGTGACAGGCTCCAATTGTTGTTCTTAGTGTCTGACAACATAATGGAAAGGATCCCTACATACAGTGATAGACCTTTCTTTAAAAGAGTAAAATTATTTTTTGTTTACCCAGTAACAGCCCTGAGATTGCTACACCAAACCCACCAGACTCTATTTAAATAAGCAATCATTTTATCATTAAAAAACACACTTCATCATTTAAACTCAACAGAAACAAAATAAAACTCACAAAAAACATCTTGGTTTGTCTTCGTACTGTTCCAACAACAACCAACTCTGGTTTGGTTAAAACAAAATCTTAATTCACGCAGATAGATGTGAAAATATGTTTATACACTCTAAAATTACTGTTGATTGACATGTAGTCTGGTGGGTTTGCTGATGGCAATTTCGAGACTTTTTCTGTTAAACAAAAGGAGCTTACTCTTTAACAAAAAGGTCTATCTCTGTAGGGATCCTTTTCATCATGTTGTCAGACACTTTAGCCCCATTTCCATCAAACACCTTCAGTATGGTACCTTTGGAACCAAAAGTAACCCTTTATCCATGGTACCCAGATGCTAGGTCCGTTGAACGTTCCCACCGCAAACAGTACTCTTAAATGTTGGCGGGGTTGTTGTCATTCACTATTTTCATCCAGCACTGGCTGTATTTCCTCATGACTGGCGACACAGATGGAAGTCTGCACCTTGTTTATCTTCCACAGAATGAGGCTGCATGCTGATATTTTTGAACAGAATAGTACAGACAAGAGTGAATTTCTCTCAGTGGGATATTTTTTTTAAAAAGTGTGTTTGTGCTTTTAGTCCTTGTCAGGCAAGCTCAGGGTTTTTTTTTCTCAGACTACAGCTGCTGAGAGAGGCAGCAAAACATCCTTTCATTTTGTAAAACTCTCCACGGTATGAACAGTGGTAACATGAGCCTCAAAACCAGCCACAACTCAGCCCTGAGCAGAGTGACCGTCCCCTATTGACCAATCAACAGACTGCAGTGTTCACAGCTCCATCTTGTAGTCATGGATCAGTGTGCTAGGTAACCCAACAGAAGGGGTGACCAAAAATGGGGACGGTGCGGAACAGTTCCATTGGTACCATCCACAACTTTTCACAGTGGAGACGGAAAAAATGTGTACTGCTTGGTGGAAACGGGGCCTAAAAACAACACTCTGAGCCTGTCAGTGGAAAAAATAAGCACTTCTGAGTGGACGTAAATTGATGATGCACAAATGCCCTGACAAGTTACATTTATAGTCTCACTCAATACTGAACCAATTCAAAAAATTGTTGTTCCCATTAGTCAGCAGTTAGCAGTAGAGGAGCGACTGCTAACAGGTGTTTCACTCTGTTTTCCAGTTGATGTAGTGGAAAATCAGGCGGTACAAAACAAGAAATACAAGCACTTTGTGTATGGCAAAAAAAGTAAGTTTTGTCTCAGAACTGTATCTGTAGTCTTGTGTCTTGCCACAGAAATCCGATTAGCCCTCACATTCAGTGTTTTCTTACATCACGTAGTGAAGTAACTATTCTCTCCCCTACTTGTTTTGTTGTCAACAGAGAAGAAGAATGCAAAGAAAAGGCTGTCTCAGGAGCAAGCTAAAGATGATGCTGGTCAGCAGCAACCCATGGTCACTAGCACTGATGGTTCTCCAAGTCTCTGTCTTCCTCCAAAAATGCCTCTTGTCCAGCCCAAAACTGAGCCAGAGGAGCGGGAGAGTAAGTGGACAACCTCATACAACATGATGCTAACTTCTTCTCATTTATGTAAGACAATTTTGGTAATTTTCTGACATAATTCTGTCTCTGTAGTCTTTGCAGTGCAGGTGAAAGTGGAGGAGGTGGAGATGGAGACCCCCATTAATCCTCCAGACAACTCTCCACAAGTCTCTCCGGGTAAATTAAAACAGGAGGAGGGAGGGGAGGAGAGCGAGTCAGAGTCAGGACCACATCACAGCTTGAAAAACATAGCAAATGAAAATACAAAGAAGAGTGAAAATGCAGCAGAAAGAAGTGAAGAGAGTGCATCATTGGAAGAGAGCTTTAGTGGTGAAAGCAACATGGAGCAGAGTGAAAGCAAGCTGGACCAAGAGGAGAGGACCCGGGGAAATGATAGTGCCATGGACGAAATTTCAGAGCAGGACACGACAGGAGAGACTGTAGACATGGAGACATGAGATGGGTATGTCTGCTTAAGGAATGAAGAGAACTGTGGAAAAGGTGGATAAGCAAAAGATTGGGCTGACTCTGTGATGAAGTAAAGTAAGCCATTATGGGGAATAAATAACTGAAATAAAACCACCAGAAATGACTAAATGAGACGGCAGGCTGAGCTCTTCAGAGCAAATAATAGAAGTGCTACATGAGCTGGGAGAGTCAGTGCGACTTTTATCTCTAGTGGTTGATGGTGGTGATCTTAACATTTTAATCCTGGTTGATTTGGCAGCATGTCATAGATTTAGAAGCAGCGATGGCTGGGCGATATGGAGAAAATCAGACTGATATTTCAACAGTATTGAAGGATTGACCATTGGTGCTTTCTCAAAATACTTACACAATGAGATTTTTGATAAATAATTATTAGTAATGTGGATTGAACGGCTAGAACAGTCTGATACATTCAGAAAATTACATCTTCTTACTGTAATGCAGCCTTTAAAACCAGGAATACACTAACAATATTGCAATATCCCAAATCTACGACGATATCTAGTTCCATATCAAGATATAGATATAATATCGATCTGATTTAATTCTGCACACAGCGTGGCACTACAAACATTTACTTAATGCAGCTCTGACAGGCTGTCAGAGACTGAAAAGTAAACAGTAAGGCTGTTATTAGTGTGATAAATTTACAAACTGTAATACTAATTTACATACATGCATGTTTCCTGTAAATCTCATGGCCTTAAATAGGCAATTTGAGTCCATAGCAGAAATGGCGGACTCCGCCACCACCAATAAAAAGTACTATATAGAGGAGTAATTACAGAATGCAGATATGTGTGATGGCTATTGCTGAAAAGATATTGGCCATTAAAAGAATTTTAAAAAGAGGGTTGTATTTTCTGAAAATGTTAAGAGTCATGACTTTTAAGACTTTAACGTCATGGTGCCAGATGGGTTACAAAGACCATTTCAGCCATTCTACTTAACGGTGGAGTGTGCAGGATTTAGGGGGATCTATTGGCAGAAACCTAATTATGTTTTCAGTGGTGTATAATCACCTGAAACCAAGGACCACTGCGTTTTTGTTACACTTCATTTCTACATAGGGAGCAGGTCCTCTTCCACAGAGCATGCCATGTTACACTGCCATGTTTCTACAGTAGCCCAGAATGGACAAACCAAACCACTTGCTGTAGAGAGGGCCTTTCACATTATCACATACAACATTACCATGCATGGAAAGAGAGCGGGGAGCAGAGGGGTAGTTGGTTCTGTAATTCTGCAGCCTCCCTTCTAGATGCCACTAAATACTACATACTGCACCTTGAATTTAAAACTACCTCACCTTCTCCATGTTGGCAAGCTCCACTATACAATGCGTGTGCAGAATTGATAGGTTTCTTTTGTTTTAGTTTATATGAGTTATACCTAACATCCAACCTGTAAATATGACTTTGAAGGTCATTAGGTGACACAGCAGACAAACATGTGTTGTAATGTTTTATTTTCTCCTGTTTTGTATCCAGATGTGTTCTTTTTTTGTATGAATATAAAATCGTTGATTAAAAAAAAAAAAAAAAAACTATTCTCTTCAACTTGTCTCAATGCATGTAGCTGAGTACATTCTGTAGTTGTGGTATAGTGGTTAAGGATAACTAGCATAAAGCCAAAGATTGTACCATTTTTGAGCAAGTAACTAAAGCTAGTGACATTCACTTTATTTAGCTTCTTCAAGACTAAAACTTCAACACAGCTGCTCAGGAGCTTCACAAGCTGAGAATGTGGATTTAATGCTGTGAATGTGAAGAAGGGCAGTGCTGACATAGAGCATGTGTGCTCTGTGTAGGTTCCCTGGATTAAAGAAAATCTTTTTGATGAAACAGCAAACATGAAAAACTGCAAAAACGAAGCTGTCTAATGAAAAACCGACTGGCAGGATATGTGACACCACCTCGGCAGGTTACAGTTGTAGAGAGTTGAATCCATGGTTTAGCCTCAGGAAGAGGTTGTCTCAAAACATCAGTACAAATGGCAGCAGCTTCAGGCCATGCTGCGTCTCTTGGTGGTTTTCCTGGCTGCTGCTGGTTTTGGGTTTGGACTTTTGCGAAGTTTGGATTTGGCCTTGAGCATTTTGACCTGCCGAAGGCCGTTGAGGTGCATTGGTTTGGGTTTGGTTGCCTTGGGTGCCTTGGCAGGCTTTGGGGTTGGGGCAGCAGGGAGGCTCTCACCCCCAGGACAGGCTTTGAAAACATGGACGTCCTTGACCCTGCGACCCCTCAGCTCAGGGGGATTGGCACAGGTGGCTCGTACCTTCAGGTTAACTTTCTCAATCCACCTAGAAAAAGAGGAAAGAGGGTATTATCAAAAATTCAGAGAAAACCATCTCAACAAGGGGTAGCTACAGCAACTCAGAGTGGAGTGTAATCGTGTTATTGGGCTATTGGGAGTAACCTAATCATATATATTGGTGAAGAATGCTCACAACAAGGCCTGTGGATTGTCTTGAGTAAGTGGGTCATGATTTCTGGAAAGACAGATTGCTGTTGAGTTTTTAAAATGTATTATAGTGCTTTGAGCATCACAAGCTGAGTGTAGGAAGAAGGCAGACATCTCTACGGCCAGTATCTTCAACACAACTCACACCAAAACAAACTAGATTGATAAATAGCACTACAGGTAAGAGGAAATATTTATGTTTCATATTTTGGAATGAGCTGCCCCTTTAAGGAGCTGTAACTCCTGTTGGTCAAACCCAAGCCATTTCTGACTACATTCATTGTGCTGTAGTTGTCTTACATGCGTAGCGGCAGCAGAGGGCAGTCACACATCAGAGGGTTGTCAGCCAGGTTGATGACCTCCAGTGAAGTGAAAGGGTGGAGGTTAGGCACCTCTTCCAGCTGGTTGCCCTCTAAAAAAAGACTCCTCAACCCTGGACCCAGACCTGCCAGGGAGTTCTGTGACATCTGGAGTGAGAGGTCACATCAGAATATTGCTAAATAACCTCTCTTAAAGGATCTGTCTCTGATCCTAAAGCCACACACAGTTATGGAGTATGTGGGCTGGTTAGAGAAAAAAAGAAAGTATGAATAGAAAGGTCTAAGCTGCTGTATGAGGGTGACTAGTAGCCCACTCACCTTCTCCAGTCCCATGTTATCCAGATACAACTCCTTCAGTGAGCTCTCCAATGGTCGAAAAGCATTCGGCCCCACCCAGCGAACTGAATTCCCTGACAGCCTCAGGTCTCTGAGGTTTCCCGCCTTGCTCAGCGCTTCAGTGGGTACCTCCGTCAGCTTGTTCCCTCCCAGGTGGAGTGTATCAAGGTCACTGGCCTGGTCCAGAGCCCTGGATGACACATGATCGATGGCGTTTCCAGTGAGGTAGAGGGCTCTGAGGCCCTCAGCTCCGGTCAAGATGTCTGGCTCCAGCTTGGAGATGGAGTTGTTCTCCAAGTGCAGTGCCAGAAGGCTGGGCACCAGTTTGAAGGCTCCTTTGGGAAAACCAGTGAAGCGATTCTTCTCCAGGTGGAGGTAGGTCAGCTGAGGGAGGCCTGCCAATTTAGATTATAGAAATTAAATTTAAGTACTAAGACACAAGTCAGAATAATACTGCAAAGGCCTTTTCTTCTAATTTAGCATTTCAAAGACCTTTAAAGGCGTCAGGGCTGAGGGAAGTGAGGTCATTCTCTGACAGGTACAGGTAAATCAGTCCCTTCATTCCACTGAAAGCCCCACCCTCAACCTCCACGATCTTGCAGCGCTGCAGATGTAGGGACACGACCTGGGCAACACCGGGGAAACTGTTGCTAGGGATGTAGTGGAAGTTGTTGCCACGCAGGTCAAGGAGACGCGTGTTGGGAGCGAAACCCCGAGGAATTTTGGTGTGACCGCGGTTCTCACACGAGGAGTGGTGTGTCTCAGCCTGAAGACAGGGAGGTATTGGAAATGTATGGACAGAATGGACAAATCATAATAATTTACACTCTCTTTGACATTATGTAAAGGTATTTCCATCAGCTACAGTGGTTTAAAAAAATTAGATTTAAGGCATAACTCAACATTTTAAGGGATATGCTTAAAGGTAGATGGGAAAAATCAACACAATTCTAATGTCTGTTGGCTACATATGTTGCTACAGTCAGCAGGCAATTAGCTCAGCTTAGCATAAAGACTGTAAACATGGTGACTCTATCAAAATCGAGTATCCATCCAGCACCTCAGAATGTTGTCATTTATCAGTTTGATTGGTTGCCGATGTCAAGAGTTTGATATAATATGGGCTGGTCTGAGACTTTTGGCAAAGTTTCTTCCTGCCTCCAGTCTTTATGGTAAGCTAAGCAAATTCCCTGCTGACTCTGGCTGTATATTTAGCACACAGATATGAAACATGCACAAAAGCCCACCTCCCAAAATGTCTCAATATTCCTTTGATGTCATGTTTCTTGTGTCAGTTTGAAGGTCAAGAGTAAGCATGATATGCAGCTACAAGTCATTTTTTGAGAAACTGGTCAAAGTCACTTTGGGAAACTTGAAATCAGCTTTCAGAAGTACAAGTAGGTAAGAAATGTGTCCGTACTATGGCTAGGTATTGGTAGTGAATACCTTTAGGGCATTGACCGATGTAACCCAGTACCAGAACTTCTCCAGTGAAATGATACCAGCATTTGAACCTTTTTGCACTGGGGGTCTGATCCTGGACTGTCCCGCCTCCCTGCTGGATCAGCAAAATTTCTGTTGTTGCTGTCTCCAGAGCCACGCTCCTACCAGGGAACAGTCAGTTCAACGTCTTCCTACATTAGCCAGAGCTAACACAGCAGCAGTGGCTAGGCTCCCAAGACCGAGCTGTTCAACTTTCTCAACAAACTAACACAGACACCAAAATGGCTCGACTCTGTTGCTAAGCTTGTTAATAACCATTAAATAACCTTAGCTGTGTGTCTCTAACAGTTAGCCCTGTCTTTGTGTGTGTGTACAGGTTGACTCCCACCATTTATTGCCAGCCTCATCTTGTGGTGAATTTGAGCATGGTTTATTGATTTGGAAGTTCACCACACTGAGATGCAACTACAACATTCAATAGTATAGCTAGAAACTACACATGCCACTCCATTCACATTGTGGGTATGGAATGAAGCACTCTACTGGTATCTTTATCACTTTAAGAGAACTGGTATTTTTACTGGTATCGTAATTTTTCAAACCATACCCAACCCTAGATCATACACTACAAAGGTAAATCTCAAAACTTCATACAGCCCACTCACCTCGCAGACACAGTTAACAGGACACTTGACCTTGTTCTCTGGTTCTGGTGTGGGTGGTGTGATCCGGGTTGCCTCCTCAAATTCTGCCTTCAGCATGGCCTCCTGGCTCTGACAGCGCAACTCAGGAGGGTGAACAGCCTCCAGGTTCTCTCCTGACAGATGGGCCGGTCCTCCACATGTCCCCATCAGCTTCACCTTGTTCCGAATCGACCACTCCCTGTAGCAAGGTAAAGGGAATTAAAGCTCTGTGGTCTAGAAGTCAGCTATCGCTTCAGCATCCACAAAGGTGTGCTGTACCTGAGTGGACGCAGGTAGCAGTTGCAGTAGATGGGGTTCCCAGCCAGGTTGAGGCGTGCCAGCTTGGGTGAACCTTCAGAGAAGGGCTGGATGACACGCAGCTGGTTGTAGCTGATGTCCAGGTGGACGAGGTTGGGGGATTTTGATACAGCTGTGTTTGCCATGTCCTGCAGAGACATGTGGTCCAGGAAGAGGTGGGTCAGTTTGGCCATGGACACTGCATCCTCTCCGAGGTAAGTCATTGGGTTGTAGCTCAGATCCAGACGGGTCACCTCTGGCAGTCTGGATGCAGAGCGGGAGAAGTGGGGAAAATTGGATTGTAATTTCAGGCCTAGTATTCAAATATTACTCTATTAGAGCACTCAGAACTATTTTCCCTTCAAGACACCGGGTGACTGTGATTTTTGCTGTTGTCTCTTAGCCTTGCCAGCAGCACAGCTCTAGAGATGGCCATTTGAGTCACCGCTTGGGTCTGGTCTGAAATATCTCAACAACTATTGAATGGACTGCTATGAAATTTGTTACATACATTCCTGTTCCTAGAGCATGAATCCCACTGACTTTGGTAATACCCTGTCTCTTCCTCTAGTGCCACCATGAGGTTCAGGTTTGTGGCTTTGACTGAACTTTGGAACAGATATCCGTGTCTCCCTCAGGAATAATTCTACTATCTTTTTGTGATCCCCTGATCTTTCTGTGTAGCTCTATGGCAGATCAGCAGATCACAGATATGCCAAGCTGCCTACCTGGTCATGGTCTCAGTGGGGAAGAACTGCAGCTCATTGTGATCAAGGCTGAGACGGGTGAGCGTAAACAGCCCAGCGAAGGCCTCAGTGTCCAGGTAGTTTAGAGAGTTGTGACTAAGACGGAGCCATTTGATGTTTTGCAAGCCCTGGAGCAAGAAGAGTTTGGCTTTTTAGTTGATGTTCCAACAACAGGAGACATTCCTGCATTTTGTTTAAACCACCTTTTCAGTTTGCCATTTTGAGGTATTTTGCTACCTGGAAGGCCATGTTGGGGATGTAGACCAGCTGGTTGTGTGTAAGGGAGAGCAGGTTGAGGAAGCCGAGCTGAGAGAAAGCTCCAGGCTGGATCTCTTCCACGCGATTACGGTCGATCATGAGCTGCTTCAGCGAGGACAGGCCGTCAAATGACTCCTGGACAAATAAAAAAACGAATTTTTATCCTGTTGCACTGAAAATGTGTATGGGGGTGGGAGATGTTAGTGTCTCATTAAAAACTCAGTCAAAGTGATGATGGGATAAGTGATGGTTGTGAGAACTGGATCTGCAATGTGTGTGTGTGATGACCTGGTAGAGGATGTCGATGTTGTTGTTGGCCAGGTTGAGGAAGACCAGGCGACCAAGGCTGCGGAAAGCCCCCTCCTTCACCCTGCGGATGTTACAGCGCTGCAGCGATAGGTGAGTCAGGTAGGGTGTGTGTTTGAAAGCCCCGGTAGGCAGTTCCTGGATGTTGTTGCCTCGAAGATCTAATTTCACTGTGATCTGTAAAGAAAGGGATTCAGTTATCAGATGGAAGAAGATGGGAACTAAACATACTACAGAAATATGTGTATGTGTGTGTGAATTTAGGACCTCGTCAACAGTTGGAGGAACTTGGGTCAGGTTCTTGTTGACACAGGTCACAGTGAGCTGGATCTGGTCACAGATGCACTCCTTTGGACATTTTGCTGTGTGTGCTGCAGGAATGCAGAGGAGGCTGAGCAGCAGCACCCAGAGGGTGTCGGGACAGAGCTGGAAGTACATCTGAGAGGGAAAATAATACCTCAGTCACACGATTGTATGTAGTAGGAATTCATAGTTTAAGGAACTACTTAATCCACAGAATAACCATTTGTATATCAATTACAGTGAACTCATAAAGGTAACATCATATTTCTCACATGCTTCCACAATGAATGAAGAATCTGCAGCAAAATGATATTATGTGAAAGTGGTATGTGTTTTAAATAGTATTATTTTAGCAAAAATGTATGTGTTTGGGAAGTACTGAGAATAAGACTGGATAAATACCACTTGGATTATACTGCACAAGTTGTGTGAGTTTGTAAACAGATGTTTTGATATAGTTTTACTGTTGTTAACAGTGACTCTAATTCACCAAAAGTTTTCCCAGTTTTTGGATTCTTCGTCCATGTGGAGGCATGCAAGAAAAACAAGGTTTTCTTCGCAAATTTGGCATAACACAGGGTGAGTAATTGATATACAAATTGTCATTTTGTATGTGAAATATTCCTGTAATCGTCTTACTAAACCTCCTCTCAGCCAGTGACACAGTAAATGTACAAGTTGTTTTGTTTCATTAGGGACAAGCCACTAGCAACTAGCAACTGTTTTGGTATTTTTTAGGTGTGAGGTACATTTTTAGATCCACCACTTAACCAGTCATTCATTCAGTCATTCATCGGCTCACTCATAAAACTTACTTTGTTATGGCAGTGTCTACAGAGGAATCAAACCTATTCATTTTATGTAGTTATAGTTATTTTGATGAATTTAATGCAAATGCAGGTGGACCACATGTGTTAGGACCCCAGACTTTTCTGCCTCAGAGGCACTGCTTTGCTGTAAGTCAAGTGGAAAGTAAGTTAAGTATATTTGCTCAAGTACCTAAGTACCATTTTGAGGTACTTGCCAGTTGAGTGTTCCCAGTTTATGCTACTTTATACTTCTACTCCATTATATGTAGAGGGAATATTTTGTGCTTTGTACTTCACTGCATTCATTAGATGGTTATAGATACTTTTCAGATTAATATTTTACATAAAAATTATGATAAGCTTATTAAATACAATGCATAGTTATTAAGATTAAAGTGGTGGTTTCCAGCCTTGTTGGTTTGTGAACATTCGAACAAGCAATGTCTAGTTGGGGTGAGATATCAATAAGTTGCTCTGTCAGAGACACATTTACATTCTAAATGTCCCATTAACTTTATGTTGCTGCCTGTCTTGGCCAGGACACCCTTGAAAAGGAGATTTTTAATCTCAAGAGTTTTTTTTTTTTTTTTTTGATTAATGAAGGTTAAATAAAAATAAATTCCAAATGGTCATATAATTAACTGTGTAAAGCCTGGACCAAATAGCAAAAACAATAGTAAAAAGAATAAGGAAAAATAACAGGATTAAAACAAATAAACTATATTATATAAAAAATAAACAAATACATTTATAAATATACACAGAAAAATTTGCAAACTTTATATGCAAATGAATTCATATTTTATAAATATAGAAATATATAAAAACTGAATTAACAAATGTGAAAATATATGAAAATGCTTGTTATTATTATTATTCTATTTGTCTTAATAATCCCACATTTTTATTATTTTATTATCGCTTCATATTTCTATATTTTTTAAATTTACTTATTTATGCTCTATTTATTTATCTTGATATTTCCTTCTTTTTTTTTTTTTGTTTTATAACAGATTCACTATTTTTTATGGAACTTCTGTGATGCATAATCTCACAACCCCTCAGATTTATTTTGTGATGCTTTGAAGGGGCCTGACCACCAGGTTGGGACTGTCTGAACAAAACTAGCAACAGTAACTGAGTCTAAAGTAGAAGAACTTAAGTGAAGTGCTTCTTACACATTAATACAGCAGTATTAACTGTAAGGTTATGGTCCCGTATAGTAATTACAGAGGGATAATTTTCTGCAGAATGAGTAGTGTTACTTTGTTACTTCATTCAGTTATTTTAGCTGCTAATATTTCTATGCTTTAACTTTAGTAGAATCTTAAATGCACTGTATGTAAAGAGGATGCCGAGCTCAGATACAATTAGGGGCACCTGCAGGATATATTAACCACAACCTGAGAAACTCAATTCTAACTCAATCAGAGAAGGGTGTGTGTCACATTGTTTTATATTTCCCTACTAAAGCTCAGTTTAACGAACAATCTCTCCATCATTCTGTACTTTGGGGGATTCGTATTATTCTGCTCAGATTGGCCTGCCCCAGTCTTCACTGGAATGCCTTAAAACCACATTCCCATGTCGGATCAACAGTCTTGATCCGCAGGAATGGACATGAAAAGCTTCACAGCTCCACACTCTGAAATTTGGAGTCTCAAACTGTTGGCGCGGCGAAATGGTGCCATGCTTAAACCTTTCTGCCCAAACTGCTGCACAAAATCCTGACAGAGAAGAACCTGAGAGCAGGACTGTATTAATCAGAACACTGAAAATAATACTAAATTTAATTTACTGTATATGAAGTAAGGGTTGCATGGAAATCATGCTGACTGTACGTCAGGCTGTATAATATTTCGACAGCATATCTACCACGTTTTGTTCCTAAGACCCCCTGAGCAGAGAGGGGCCACGAAACTAGAGACGGAGGAATTTTCTCCTGCCGGACTGTTTGTCCGCGTCCCCCTGGGGATCAACAGTCCTCACCGCAGAGGAGCCGCCGCGCCGGCCGCGCACAAAGACGCACAGTGTCTCTGCGTGCCGGTGTTGTGCCAAAACGCGTCTCCCCTTGAAAAAAAAGTGTGTCCCTTGGCCAGGGACGGTGAGAGAAGTAGCTACTCTCAATCGGCTCTGAATGCTTTTAACAGAAATGACCTTTAAATATTGTGTCTTATTTCAACATATATTAATGTTGTTTTGTGCGTAAACGGGGATGTTGGTGTAATTAAGTTTTGGAAATGGCAAAACCCTGCGAGATCATCTTTTCTGGAAAAATACCAGCATTGTATTTGTTTAATTCGCGCACTTTATGACAACAAAGACATTGTTAAGTCTTCAGCGTGACATCTGAAAGTGTTTTCTTTATTCGAACGCTAAAATGCGCAAAATAAAACACAGCGTTTCCACATGACTAAATGATTATGCAATTTCAGTATTAAACTTTCATTTTGATTTTTCTGTGTTCAAATTTCACCAAGGCAATCACTCGAGTAAATGTACGTGTTTAAATGCACAAATGTGACTATTAACAATAAGTACAGGAGACCATTTTACGCACAGACTCACCGTGCTTTCGTCGTGCTTCTGTCCAGCTGTGGGTCGGTTACTGGCTGTAGACTCTCTCACGGTCTCTGCTCCCTCTTGCTGCTCTTCCCCCGGCTGTCCCCCATCCAAAACAAACTCCGTTTATCCCTTCATTCACTCACACTCCCCGCCTCCGACACAAACACACACCTCCACGTCCCACCTCTGGAGTCTGCACATTGCTCCAGCCTGGTAAAGGAATGGCTCAATCTCCACTGAGGTTGGAACAATAATCTCAGCTTTCTTGCTGTTATTTTGCTTCTAAAACAGCAACACACAAACACTTACAATCATAAATACACAGACGAAGAGTCAGGCTTGTTAGATTAGTTATATTTCTGAGAGGCTTTCAGTACATATCAACATATCAGGTAAACAAAAATTCTCCCGACAATATAAATGCAGTCCATATGGTGTAATGTCTAAATGCCATTAAAGTGTAATCCATTCTCACTCCATTTCCCTTAAAGGCTCCCTCACATCACCAACACATATACAGCTATATGAGGTAACACACAGCAACCCAAGTTGTGCAGCACAAAGTCCTATAAGAGCACATTTATATATTAAGACTGATTATGGATGGAAAAAAGACACATCAGGTGAAAGTGATTGTGGTCCCCTGAGCTCTGCTGTGTTATGACTGGGCTCGGTGCACGGCGATGCGCGCACACACACGCTGTGTATTCAGGCTCATGGGCTCCTGTATGCAGCCCCATTCCTGCTCACAGTCTGATGCACACAGCAGCAGCCCGATTTGACTGGACCTGATGAACAGCGGTGTGATGATTGTGATTGGACAGACTGTTCTAAAACTCTGACAGCATGCAACGCATCCTGTCAGGAAAACGGAACCATAATTCCAGCTTTTTATTTTTGACTAATTCATTTTGTTTTATAGATTGCATTTTTTTTTTTGTTAAATACGATTCCTCTGAATTGTCTTGGCCTCTCCATTTCTGTCTCAGCAAAGCAGCAAATATCAAAGTATGTGAGATACAGGTCTACAAATACAGCAAGTCTGTAGCTGTGTGTGAGTATCTACCATTCTTTGTAAAAAATTACAACACAACTTCCAAATTTTTGAGGACCTGGAAACAACCTAAATCTGTTAACCTATTCCTGTAGCTGTGTGTGGACCATGTCTGAAGTAGATGCATTCTTTTGTTCTTGTTTAACAGTGAATTCTCAAACTATATATATCTAAATGCAAAGTGATATGTTGCAGAAGGTGCCACATTGACATTTTCTAATGTTAGCTCCACTCCAAGTTACAATCAGTTCCAGTTTTTTTTATACATTAACCCATACCTGATGTGCATTTCTAGATTTTCTATAAAAATATAAGTCACAAGCATACGTAGAAAAATAAAAACTAAGACATTCTGGACAGTTTTTGCCTTCATAAAATATACAAATGGAGAGTGGAGATACATTAAGTGGTCGTCCTTTGTTCAAGTGTAAAGCTTCCCTGTTTGTTTTGTTGGTGAAGATGATACAGTCAGTACAGTGTGTGTCCCAGTGTTGGTACTGGCAGTGGTTGGTAGGTGGGATCAGTGTTAGTCGTGGCACTTCTTCTCCAGAGTGGAACTCAGTCTCTTGCTGGCACTGCTGCAGGACTCCAGAGCGTCACTGTTCCTGCACATTCACAAAGACAAAACGTACGCGGTGTAAGACTTCAAAAGGCAGCATCACACTGCAGGAACTACTGAGACTTTTTTTTTTTCCAATTGGTTACAAACTGCTCTAAACTGTTTTATTCACAGGTTTCACACTGACTGACAGCTTAATGTAAAATGAAACTTGTGTAGATAAATGATCCTACTTGGACACGAAGGTGTGAAGCAGTGAGGCGTGGTGCTTGGGGAAGTATTCCTGCTGGACAGCGTGCTCCAAACACAACAGCTGACCTGGCACCAGTGACACCTTTTTCATCTTCACCTCTCCCTGAAACGAGAACAGAGAAGCAGAAACCCAAATAAACTAAAATGTAATCAATAACCAACCACTTCAACTGTGTTATGGTTCAAAGATCATAAAAGTTACTACCAGAATCAGAATCTGGTTTATTGCTAAGTTGGTTTTTCACATATAAAGAATTTGATTTGGTGTTTTGATACAAAGATAAAAAATATACGGACGGAACACTGAAATACCACTGGAGATTGTGGAGGCAGTGTAGTGTAGTTCAAGTGAGATACTACCATAGGAGACAACGAAGAAATTGAAATTATGGTGAAATAGAATGAATCGGTAATATAGTGAAAGAGTTCTCCGTCCACATTTAGGGATGTAATTGTACACGGCCACACAGACCACCACTGTCTACAATGCTTCCTCTGTTTAAAAAGGCACAATAATACAACATCCTCCACCATCACCTTGTTTGTTGTTTTGTGAAACTTTTGACTCTGCCCTCTAGTGCCATCTGTTGGCGGTATCTACACTATTATAAAGGACGCGTGAGGGGCGTTTACAATGTTTGAAACCGATGTACCTTTTTCCGTACCTAATGGGTATATAAAGTAGGCTAAATCTGGTGGTGCAGGTAGTAAAAGTACAGAACTGACATCTGTGTGAAAAGGACATCCAGAAGGAAGGGATAGGCATGACATCTTGATGACATTTTATTTGGGCAACCCACCGCTGGGAGATTTAAAAAGCAGCTGATAGCAGTTAGCAGCTAACTCAAACAAGCAGAGGAGCAGCCAAAAATGTTCCCAAATTGGGGAAACAATGAGGTTAGGGAGCTTCTTACCATCTGAGCAGAGGATGGGAACTCCAGAGATGGACTAACTGGGATGGTAAATGATTGTTATTGCCATGCTTACGTCATTGTTAATGTTTAGAAAGTGCTGCCGATGCTTACATTATATGTTACATTAGAAGCTGACATGTTCGTCACACCTCTTTTGCTTTCACAACACTAGCACGCTATCTAAAAACCACACACCGAAGTGCATTATGCTGCTGTTGTTTGGCTCTGTGTAAAAAAGCAAAGCCAGTGTAATTAGGGGTCTTCATCGTAGCCCTATCGCAGGATCTCTATGTAAAAGGGGCTTGTGTGAGTGAGGGTCTAGGCCTTGTAAAGAAGTCAGCTGCAGATGGAAGAAACTGTTCTTGTGCCATGAGGTTTGGTCCTACTAAACTGCAGCCTCCTGCCAGAGGGAAGTCCCTCAAAGAGTTTGTTTCCAGGGTTTGAGGGGTCAGATGCAATCTTTCCTGTCCGTCTCAGGGTCCTGGAGGGATGGCAGACTACAGCCAATCAACTTCTACGCAAAGCAAATGATGCACTGCAGTATACCCTTGTCCTTAGCTGTGGCATCAACGTACCAGATGGTGATGGAGCAGGTGAGGATGGACTCAATGATTCTAATGTAGATGTGTGGAATGCGTGCAGAATTTGTATATGATTTGACTAAATTTAACGTTAAATATTAGATTAAACCAGCGCCCATAAGTTCAGTGATGTTTTGGAGACACAGGGTTTGGGGTACAGTACCTTGAGGAGTCCCATCATGACCAGCAGTGTGGAGAGGAAACAGTATGACTGGAAGGCTGAGGCAGAGAGAAGCTTCTTCAACAAAACATCTGTGGGACAGAGTGATGCAGGTCATTTAAACGAGACAGCAGGGGTTGTTTATAAAGGGTGAGTTCTATCAACAACAGTATCTGAACCACAAGTGGAGATCCACATGAAAGTAGCATTTTATTCACCAGTTGTTTCAAGGACAGCAGTCTTGGTCTCTGGTTCCTCACTGTACAAAGAAGTGATTTTCAGAAGGACATCAGCAGCCTTGTGTGGATCAGATGCATCTACCTGTTGAGGTAAGAGAAGAGTTTTATTGACAGGATATATCCAGTCTGTTTGTACACCTAATCCAGCAGAATAAACACAAATAAGGACAGTTAAAGCAGAGGGTGATGGCAGCAAACAACCAGCCTGGACACTTCACATTCACGAATTGTAGATTCCTACCTGTTGCTGCAGGTTTGTCCTCATGTCTCCCAGCTGAAGGAGCCTGTCTGCAGAGGGGCAGCTGAGGAAAGACATGATCTCTGGCTGAGGGTGGACACAAAGTCACAATGAGAAACATAAGCACAAAGTAACTAGTCTAGAAATTAGCACAATAGACACAACACTTAATATAACAGTTGAAGAAGAATACCTTCAAGCTTGTCTGTTGTAAGTGCATAAATATAAAAATGTATATTACGTCTAACATCTTACTGGGCTCTGAAGTTTTTCAGGACTGTCATCTTTTCTTGTTATTCCATTTTCCTTTACGATTTCACCGTCCTCCTCAACGTCTTCACTACAGTCATCACTAGCATCATCATCATTTTCGTGGTCGTCATCACCTTCTTCATCCTCGTCATCAGGCTCTCCCTCATCATCACTACAGTGAAGTTAAGAAGACATTTTTTTCCTTTAAACTTGCTTATTGTTAAATTAACAAGCTGATCAGAGATAACTTGAGTTTTTTGGTATTGATACTGGACAACAGCTTCAGAAAAGATTCACTGCATCACTTAGTGTCACACAAACACACGTGTGTATTACCTGAGTGATCCCAGCATGTCTCCTTTGTCCATGTTTTCCATAGTTTCCCTCAAAGCCTCACAGCCCTCCTCTCCCAGACAGTTACCTGTTAGAGTCACATACAAGACTTTCACCTGTTGTGTCACCATTTTCTTATCTATGTTCAGGTCACAAAAAGTACTTTAATTGAAACTTCACATTTTCATCATATTCAGCAATTCGCTAGACACTGGATTCCATATATTTTCCAGTATTTTCACAGCCGTGGAATCCTCCTGATAACTGCTACCCCTACAGGGATAGTAAGACCAGTTTCATGGTCAGTGTTCGTACCGTTCAGATCCACTTTCTCCATATAAGGTTTGTCCATGACAGCCTGAGCCACCACAAAAGCTGCTGCCTCTGTGATCTCGCCAAATGACAGATTGAGCTCCTGGAGAGAAGGAACATAGCAGAGCACTGTAAGCAGCCTGTTGACAAGACAGACAGAAAAGGCTGAACTCTGATAGTGAGCTGACCTTGAGGACTGGCAGTCCCTCCCTGAGGACAGCAGCGAGGGCGATGGCTCCTTCTGAGCGTACCAGACAGTCTCCAAAGTTGATCATCTGCACGTTCCTCAGGTGCCTCAAAGCCTGTGTGGCCGACAGGGGTTAACAGTGAACAAAAACAGTTCAAACACACTGGCTAAATATCTACTCTACTTATACGGAATGTGTGAACAGGTCTCACCTGTGCCATGGCCAGCGTTCCCCTCTTGGTGAAGGTGTTGTCGTTGAAGTTGAGGACGCGGAGCTCTGGGTTGTGTCGCATGGCTGAAGCCAACGCCATCACACCTGCGTAGTTGATGCCATTCTGAGGCATGTGAACTTCTTCCAGGCTGCCGATCAGCTTACATGGAAAAACAGAGAGTAATTTGAAGTTTAAGGGGCTGTCATTTAATGCCAATCATTTGAATCATTCATCTTCAAATGTCTTGTTTTGTCTAATCAACAGTCCAAATCACAAAGATTTTAAATGTACACAAATACAAAACAGAGAAAAGCTGCAAATCCTCACATTTAAAAAGGTGGAACTGGGGCATGTTTAGCAATTTCGCTTGATAAATGACTATTAATATTTAAGTGGTTATCAAATAGTTCTCTATTATTTTCTGTCTATCATCAAATAATCTTTTCAGCTTTATTTGAAATGTTGCCCTGACTATAATTAATTATGATTAAAAATTTGTGGGTGATTATTTTCTACCTGGAAGGCCTTAGCCAGGGCGCTGGCTCCTTCGTTTTCCAGGCGGTTCCTTCCTGCAATGAACACTCTCAGTTTGAGTGGAGCTCCGAGCGCTGATGACTGTCTGTGGCACTGAATCAGAGCTTCAGCCAGGATCTACACAAACCATACAGCACTGTTACAGCCTGAACTATAATGCAAGAACATATCAAAATCTCCCATGTGGGTAATTTTTATAGTTGCTTCGGAGATAAAATTACTATTTAGAAAGTGTTTGAGAGATTGACAGGGTTAGGTCAAACAAACTCACCTTTCCTCCTCCAATCCCCATGCCACAATTGTTGAGCCTCAGCACCCTCAAGGTGTGGCAGGAAGGGCTCTTCAGCAGCTGCTCGATTCCCTTCACACCATCTGGTCCAAAGGCATTATCGCTCAGGTCCAGCTCCGTCAGCCTGGCCCCTGCATGCATTAATGCACTGCCCAAGCACCTCTGATTCATTCAAAGAAAGAGAATGTGTGAAACAGGCATGTTCTCAAGGCTGTGTATTACAACACATTATCACAAAACAAATCCTGGAAATCAAACAGCATTAACAGTGTCTCAAAGTCTCACCAGGGCTGTCGGGATCTCAGAGCGCAACCTGCCTGTGAACATATCACTCCAGTAACATCTCTGAAAGACACAAAGAGCTTTAGACAGAAGGAAAGCAGCATCTTCTCTGTTGCTACAATGAACAGAAGGAAATTTTAAAGTATTATAACTAAGTGTTTTCTGGCCCATGTGTGTTTATAATAAATGCAAACTATGCATTGGATACCTGGAGCTGGTCTTTACACTCCAGAGCCTTCGCAATGGCCCGGGCTGCATCCACTCCCACAGTGTTCCCCTCCAGGCGCAAAGCTCTCAGACCCTGGTACTGCTCGATCTCACGGACCAGCTCCCCCACTGAAAGCAGAGAACAGGAAGTCAGGTCTGAGGAGAAAACAGACACCTGTGCTCTGGTGTCAACTGTAACACCGTGGTGAATGAAAACGAAAACAAAACTAAACCCTATCTGACCTGATTCTGCGTTGTCCAGCTTCAGTCCCAGGCCTTTAAAGCTCAGCTCTCCATCCCCGACGTGAGTCTTGGCAAGAGCATCAGCCAACTGAGAGATGTCATCTGAGGCCATATTGACTATAGAAACATCCAGAAGTCAGACATTAGAGAGAGGAATCACATTTTAGTATTTTACTCAACATATAAATGAACAAAAGTACAGTGTTTTGCCCGGAATCGAGAACTAAAGTTCAGTGACAGTGGTAACATTACGAACAGAACATTTACTTAGAAGAATTGTCAACAAAAGCCACGGTAGCTAACGTTAACGTTAATTAGCCTCACCGGTGCTAGCTAGTAGAAGTACGCAGCACGAGAGACGTTTAAATCACTAGCTAACGTTGACTATTAACTTAAACTAATGTGACTAATGTGAGTTCTGACTTTATAAAGTGTTTTATCGCGTCTCTCAACCATTAAAACAACCATACAGCTCTCACTGAAGCAGTGAAACTTACCACAAAGAGCAATTTCCTAGGAAACGACAGAGAACACACACCGCTCTTCCGCGCAGCGCGCCGGTTGCTAAACCATGTGACGTCATGCTGACCCGGTTTCTTCTTCGTTGATTTTCCTAACTTCAGTTAAAATTGATCTACAGGGCTTTACCGCCATCTGCTGTTGCCACCCAAACGCCGTTAACCCCCTTTGGTTTTATTGCAGTGCTAAACCAATGAATATTTTCAATAATTATTGCTATTTCTTTCAAGTCAGCTCTGATACAATACTATTAATGCTATTAAGGGACTGTTCGTTATTTATGTGAAGGGAGAAGGTAGAACAAAAAGGGGGAGACATGTCAAATAACTTTTTAAGCAATGGGGAGGGACTTGTTTTTTTATTTTGGCCTATAGGAGGGGAAAACGACTGTAAATAACCATTTATCATGGCCAGAAACTGTAAACACAGAAACCATTGTTGAAATTCTCACATTTCCAGCAGTCCTTGGACACATCATGTGCAATGTGCTTCCTTCAGGAAAAAATAGCAAATCTGATTAGATTAACACATTTCAAATTAATACCTTTAATTTTAATACTTTTAAGAAATTTAATTTAAAAAATCCATCTTATTAATTTTAATAATAATAATTCCAATAATGATCCAAACGTATAATTTTGACAAGGGAGCAACTGCCATAGCCATTTTCAAAGCGGTTCCTTGAACGCTCACCTTAAGACATCTGAATGAAAATGTGTTCTATGGTACCCATGAGTCTCACCTAACTTTGGAAGGCTTGCTTTCAGTAAATGTTTTGTTCCTCATAGTCAATGTACCCCTTTAAATTAAAGCAGTATATTTGTGTTTTTTAGGAAAAGGACAACCCGTCACAGTCTGCTTCTCTCCCTCACCTGCAACCTGCTAGCCAGCCACGCCCCCTCATCACAACTCCACTCACCTGTGTACACAGCTGCTCCTCATCAGGACTTCCTGCATATATGCAGCTTCTGCTTTTCCCTCACTGCCAGATTGTTCTTCAACCTCATGCAAGACATTCCAGCACTCACTCTTACGTGATTCCCCGGTGCCGACCCTGCTTGTTCCCGACCTATGTCGTCTGTTTCCCGGTAAACTCACCAGCCTTCTGTCCCTGACCAGGAGTTCGGCCTCAGCGTCTCTGGTTTCTGTCTGCCTGTGGCTGTGTGGTGTTTTCCTGCCACAACGTTACAAAGGGAGTGTTCCTACCTGCTGTCAATCGCCTGCTGTGAGGCACCACACATTGCCTTGTGTGTGTGTGTCCTTCTCTTACCTACCTGCCGGTTCATTCCCTGGACCCTGAACCCAGAGACTGTGTAGGGGCTCTGCGCCTGAAGAATTAACTATCAGCTCATGTTCATGTTACCTTGTGTATATAATATAATAAAGTTATTACCAACTGTCTGCCGCCACTGGTCTGCTTTCTATTCTTAAGGTCAAAATGAACTTTAATGCTTAAAACAGCATTTATTTTAATTTCAGTGCCTATTTTGATTAATTGTCTTCATGAGAGCTTTGCCCAAACTTGCACAGATGTTCCTTTAACGCGGCGCCAGTTTATAAAGCAGAGCACGCGCACCGCGGAGGGATCTTTGGGCACAGACTGTAAAAGGAGAGAGTTTAGAGATCACCAGAAGAGTCTTTTGTACAGGTTGTTGTCTTCACTCAGCATGGCTATCAATCAATCAGCCCCAGCAAATGTTTGCGCCTGGATTGGGCCGCTATTCAAAGCTGCATGTATTAGCTTCGTTGGTTTCCTTGCTGTAAAGATGTGGCAGAGGTTCATGAGGTCAGAGAGCTACTCAAAGAGAGAGGCCCTCACACAGAGCACAGGACAGGCTCCTCCATGTGGTCCCCACTCAGGTGAAGGTGAACCCGATGCCAAGGCTTCTGAATCCTTCACGGCAGAACTCACAGACCAGACCTCCATCAGTACAGATGGAGACAGAGGAGCCACTCCTAAATGTGGGCGGAGAAAATGGCCTCAGCTCTCTGGAGGAATCACCTGACAAACAGGCAAGTTTGGATTATCAACAGGATTTTGTTTTCTGGGTACACCTTGTGCCAGATGTAGTATTTTTTATAATACTTTAGTGGGACAGCACAGTCTGGGGTACTCATGGGCATATAATGAGAGAATGGGCCCCTGGGCAGGGATATGTGAAAGGCCCACCACATTTTTGTAATGTATGTGGTAATGTGTCTTTTTAGGTCCTTTTGTGTCACTCTGCAGTCATTTGTGTCTCTTGGCAGTTTCTTTGTATCTCTTTTTGTGGCTCTTTGTGATCCTTTTGACGTTTTTCCTTCTCAGCATGTGTCAGTTTGAGTGATATTTTGCAGGTGAGGTCCAGGGGAACCCCCTGACACTTTGGGCCCCTGGAACCATGCCCATTCCTTAATCCATGGGTGTACTTACCAATACTTTACACTATGATATTTGGTACTTTAGAGGGCTTAAATGTGAGACATTTTAGGTAATTACAAAACACCATACGTAATTTGGGACACTGCAGGCTGATAGCTTAAAATGTATTTATTTTCAATTTAATTCAACTGATTTCAATTTTATTTGTATGGCACATTTTCATACAAAAGCATTTCAAAGTTCTTTAAATTGTAATAACATAATATTACCATGTAAATAATGAAACATAGACAATAACTGTTCACTGTTGTATTATTCTACAATTAGTTTAAAACAAGGTGTGCGTGGGGATGTTTAAAATTCAATGGGATAAATACCAGTGATGGAAATAAACAAAAAAATGAACACAACACTATGTTAAGATCTGTTAGTGAGCACTTCTGTTTTTCCAAAATAGTCCATCCACCTGACAGGCGTACATTGGAGACAGCTAATGATAATTGACAGGCAGCAGCTCTGGTGGACATTCCTGCAGTCAGCACACCAATGGCATGCTTCCTCAAAACTTGCAGCATTCTGTGTTCTGGAAAGAGACAGTGTTGCTGAGTTTTTTTAATGTATTATTTTGGGACTTTGAGCAGTGCTATCTAGTTCCATTGTATTTAAGAGAATACAGACATCTCTACAGCTGATATCTCCACTCAGCAACTCACACCAAAACAATCTAGATTGATAAATAGCACTACAGGTAAGAAGAAAAATATGTATTTTTAATTTTGGGATGAACTGTACCTTTAATTCCAAAGCCTTTCTTGCTCTTACTGTATGTCTCTGTATTTTGGTTCTCTTTTCTTTCCGGTCTCTTCCGGTGTTCAGGACTGCAATGGTGCACTGTGTGTGTCAGAAGGCAGTCGCAAGGCTTTGTACTGCAAAGTGATCTGTCTGAGGGAGTTGGGACGACTCAGAGAAGCCTACGAATGTCTCCTCACAGCACCACATGTATGTCGTCAACACTGGAAATATTAAGAGAAATTAGTTCTTCCTCTACGATGTTTTAAAGATCTGTGTAAAATGAAAAGATTATCTCTTAGAAAATGGGTTAATGGAGATGGTGTGTGCATTAATTAATGCAAGTTTAGAAAAGAATAGTGAATTTAAGTGTCAGTACTGAGTCCACGGCCACAGAAGGGGAGAATTGTGGAGAGACTTCCCCACCCACAGGAGAGGTGGGTGCTGCTGTCACGGTGTAGAGCTGATTGTATTGTATTGATTGTATTTCCCGATCTTTGCTGAGCAACAAGTTTTGTCTGAGAAAAATTAAAGGCCTGTCCCCTATAGAAGCCCATCCCAAATAAAGGCCTGTTGAGTTCAGTGAATAAAGCAAATAATAGCCCGGGCTATTAATTTAGGTTTTATGGTATCTAAATAAATACAAATGCAAATAGGAGGTAAATATCTAAAGAAAATACAAATGTTATATGCTGTGAATAACCAAAATTAAATTAAGTGGGTAAAATTGGCCCCATCTCGACCAACTACAATATTAAAATGCTGTTTACACATGATTGCACTCTGCAGGTTTGTTTTTACTAATATTATACTGAAAATTTTGGTGATAACACACCTGTATTTTTATTGAAGCAACGTTTTACATTTTAAATATATGGCCTATAAGTGTAATGGAGTATTACACTGTGGTAACTACTTGTACTTAAGTAAAGGCTTTGATACCTAATGAAAATAAAAGCACAAAGCTCATGGAACCACAGACTGTATAAATAAATGGAAACTAGCGCCAACAGAGCATTGACACAGTTTTTGGTGCCCTCCTGTGGCCACATTTCTCCTGGAAACTTGTTGCAATACGGCACTGGCACTCACTCCAAACAGCTAGCAGTTAGCTAACAGCTAGCTACCGTTAGCTAGTCAGTATCCAGCAGCAGTCGTAGCGCAGAGACACCCGTGCTCCGTCCACATACCAATGACAGAGACACTAAACTTACAGATATGCGCCTGGACATTGACTGATATATTTTTCTGTTTTTATCGCTAAAGCTCTGTGAAGCTATCTCTGATCTGAAAAGCGCTGTAACTTAACTCTCGGTGAGTTGCCGTGCTAAGTGAGAGCTTTGGCTGTTAGCCGGGGCTCCACTGGTAAATTAAGTTAGCTAACTTACCTGGTAGCTATCGTAGTTAGCACTGGGTTTATTAGCGGTGTAGCCATGTGTGTCAGCTCAACAATAATTCTTTGTAAACTATAAATGTAACAACACGTGACTTCGAAAACATTTTTGAAAGCTAAATACGGTTTATTAATTTCTACAACGTTAGCTAAGCTAAATTACAGTGATAAGCATTCAGGCTGAGTAAGTAGCGTTAGCTGGCTAATCCTAACAGCCGATAGGTAAACCCTGTTAGGGTTAGCGTTACCTACACTAACGCCATTAGCAGCTAACGCGATGCAACTTGTTTATTTTACATGCATTGCTGTTGTAACGTTTAGTTAAAGTTGACCTGTAAGCTGGCATGTTACACGCTAACATTCGCTAACGGTATCATTTTCCAAACATTGTTACAGCTGATGTGTAAACCGTGTATGTAGCTAATGTTTTGATGCCCCCTCCCCAAAAATGTCCGCAATTTATGCGTCAAATACTTGTTGGGGGATTGTATCATCCTGAGATTATCTAAATGTTAACGATAACATGTCGCCAGCTTCATGGTTACTGGTCCCCGCTGTTTACGCAAGCCCGATGATTGCTTAGCGTGTTTAAATGGCAGGCCTTGGTTTGTTCAGGGCGACTGCAAGTAGTTAGCAGGGTTTGCAAAGGTGTTTATTCATTGTAGAATATAACCATATCTATCAGGATACTAATATTATACTTGGGCACAGTAACCGTAGCTGTCAAAGCTGTTAATACTGTTGTGTAGGGGAGTTTTAAACTGTTGCAAGTCAACCTTGTCTTTCCCCTCAGGCTATGGATCCTGAAAGACAGAAACGAAGAGAGGAAATTCAGAAAGCCATGAGCTTTATTCAGTAAGTGCACACATAATATTGACTTTACAACTAATTACAGGTATCATGAGCAAAGTGCACACCCTTTAGTATATTGAGAACAATGACAGCCTCTTCATTTTCTCTCCACAGGTCATCATTGCCTTTCCCAGAGCCAGAGAGTTATGAGGTGTGCATTGGTCCTTTTCATGCCATTTTTCTTTTACAAATTTTAATCAGCAACACACACCTACAATATTTACTCACAGAGTCCACCATGACCATACTCTCATTTTGTTCTATCATCTCTTGGACTTAGATGAAAATTTCAGCTGAGATATTGTAATTGATCTTCTCCTCAATAGTTTTCTGTCCTACTTCTTTCTGACTATCTCATATCACCCTCCTAATATATATATTTTTTTTAATTTAACCCCCTCCCTCCATCACCCCCACTCATTATTCAGTCTCAATTTGACCTCCCTCTACACGTTCCCTTCAGGCATTTCTGACCCAGTTGGTGTGTAACTTGCTGGACGAGGGCAATTCCTGCTTTCGAGATGGAGACTGTCGTCAGGCGACCCAACAGTATGGGGAGGGGATCAGTGTTGCCCGCTACGCTCAGGCTGAGGCCCTAGTCATCCCCAGCGAGCTGCTGGAGAGCCTGTATGTCAACAGGGCTGCTGCCTGCTACCAGACGGTGAGGGAAAAGGGGAAACAGGATATGTGACTTGCAGATACATATGTGGACAAATGGAAGATGCAGTCAGAATGTGTATTTGTTTTATACTGAAAACACTAATATTTATGAATAATTTTCAGCTTTGTTATGTTTAATTTTTTTTAACAACATAGTTTCCTTTATACAGTACTGTATTGTATGAGAAAGATAGAATAGAAAATGTTTGAATTTTTAGACATAGTATCTGAGTTAATGCGGAGGAAAATCCAGGCTTTTTTAGTCTGTGACTCGTCTAATTTGTGGCTGTTACAGTATCAGGATATTGTAGCCAGTTTGTTACCAGTTCACCCCCATATATACCATAAATACACATTTTTCCTCTTCCCCGTAGTATTGTTTTTTAAATCTAGCAAGTAGCACGAGCAGGAACATTTAATCCATGGGTAGATGCACGCATCTTTTTGCGGGGTGATACAGTTGGCGGATGCAGTTTGGTAGTAAGAAAATAGTTCCTACATGAAACTGTTCACAACAAGATCTGTGGATTATCTTGAGTAACCAGATCATGATTTCTGGAAAGAGACATTGCTGTTTAGTTTTTCCAATGTATTTTTTGGCACTTTGAGCACCACAAGCTGAGTGTCATCTAGTTCCCTTATATTGGAGAGAAGGCAGACATCTCTACAGCTGATATCTCCAACACTTGGCAACTCACACCAAAACAATCTAGATTGATAAATAGCACTACGGGTAAGAGTAAAAATCTGTATTTTTAATTTTGGGATGAACTGTCCCTTTAAATTCTGAAGCCTTTCTTGCTCTTACTGTGTATCTCTTTTTTTGTTTGTTTGTTCTCTTTTGGGTCTCAGAGGGAGTTTGAGCGTGGTGTTCAGGACTGCGACAGTGCACTGTGTGTGTCAGAAGGCAGTCGCAGGGCTTTGTACCGCAAAGCGATCTGTCTGAGGGAGTTGGGACGTCTCAGAGAAGCCTACGAATGTGGAACCAAATGTCTCCTCACAGCACCACATGTATGTCATCAACACTGGAAATATTAATAGAAATAGAGTTCTTCCCCAACGTTGTTTTAAAGTACTAGTGTAAAATAAAAGATTACCTCTCGTGAAATTGGTTAATGGAGATGGTGTGTGCATTAGTTAATGCAGGTTTGGAATAGAATAGTGAATTTCAGTGTCAGTACTGAGTCATGGATATGTTTTACTTGATAACTTTGGAGCTACCTCTTAATAGTTTATTGTAAAGTGAATGATACTGATTGTTGGTAAATGGAACTTCTTGTTGTGATTAATCTTCCAGGACAGGCAGGTGACTGAACTGGCTCAGGATCTGGCCACTAAACTGGGCCTGAAGGGCCGTAAGGCTTACGTCAGCCCACAGACGGAGTCCACGGCCACAGAAGGGGAGAATCACGGAGAGACTTCCCCACCCACAGGAGAGGTGGGTGCTGCTGTCGCGGTGTAGAGCTGAGCTACATACTTGGAATGCCGTGACTGAAGGAGAGGCTAATCATGTCTTATTTTTTTCTCTTTCCTTCAGATGTCCTCCAATGGGCTGGAATCTCTGGGTGACATTGGACCAGGTATGAGAGACTGGCACACCTTGAACATGTCTGCTCCTGCCCACATTCCCACCTGTTTCTCATATTAATTTCCTTCTCATCATCACTTTTTTCCATGCTCCTCAGCAGACCTGGCTAACGCACAGTGTATCCCTGCTCCCTTGGCCACACCCATCCCAGTCAGCGATGACCCAGCGTCCACTGTGGTGACCCCATGCACTGACCTGTCAGAGAGCCCCAGCAGCCAGGGCCTGCCTCCCATGCCGTACTCCGTCCCTGTATCGGAGCACATGGATGAATGCAGCAGCAGCGTCATGAAGGACGAGCTAGACAGTCTGCTGGAGTGCATCCCCAAGAAAGTCAGTGAGGTTAGAGAAGGAGAGATGTGCAAGAGATCAACCAGTCATACACCACTGTTTTTACTTTCACATTTATTTCAGCACAAAAATTGGTCTTTTACTGTTTGTCATTTCTGCTTGATTTAATTTAGAAGTGTTATTTGTAGTATGTTTCTTTAAACAAGGGGAAGGCAGAGGAGTCTACACTGGAGAAAATCTTGAGGTGGAATATGATCCTCATCCCTCTACATGAAGTAATTCTATTCTTGCCTCTGTTTTTTCTCTTGATCCAGAGTCCAGTTCAGGGTGCTATCCCAACCAACCTCCCCAACACAGCGGTGGGTCTCCGGCCTCCGTACTCCCCAAGCCTTCCAGCCCCGACACCCCAGCTGCCCCCAGCCTTCTTCAGCTCCTCCATCGGTGACATGCCCACTCTGGAGCCCTACCCGCAGCTGGCCCAGCGGGACCAGGGCTCTACCCAGGCGCAGGACGCACTGGGAGGCTTCCCCACAGATGGAGAAGGGAAGTCAGGAGTCGCTGCTGGCGGGCTGGATTCGTTGTCTGAGTACACTCTCCCTGGTGAGGAAAGAGTCTTTATCTTAATATGTTATTATGTTGTTTTTTTTTTTTAATTTCAATCACTAGAAACCTTGTACATTTTAAGATCATTGCACATGGCATGCTCATGTTTACTGTGATGGTTCACATACCAAAAAAACATTAGAGGGACATCAAAGGGAAAAGATACAATGTTTGAGTCGACACTAGAATTACACTGGAAATAGGACTCCTAATAATGTTGTAACCCCACATATTTTAAAATTACTTAGTGCACCTTTAACTCAAATTTTCTGCTCAAGTGTATGTCAACTCTATGACTTTTAATTCTGCACACAGTACAGCATGCAAGCTATAAAAAAAAAAAAAAATCTACATTTAATTGACGCACACACTTTTTGAGCAAGTGCAATGTCTTAGCTTGCTCTTAGTTATTAGAGCACAGCTCCTAGGGAGTTGGCTTTAACCTGAGGTGCGTCAGCAGCAGACGGTGTGAGTCAGCACCATCACAATATGGTGTCTGACATCATTGTCCTTGTGTCTGTGGTCTTCAGGGGGACGAGTGTGTCACAGCTTCATCCCTGGAATGCGCAACCACAGTGCTGCACATGCAGTAAGTAACACACACACACACACACACACACACACACAGTCACACATTTGCATCATTTCCTGCAAAATTTGTGCTTCTTTTGACAAATTATAGTGTTAAACTTGTGTTTGATGTTATGTGGATATAATTGTGGTATATTTATGTAGCCTATATTGGAATTATATGTGAAAATTGAACAAATAAAAACCCTTAATCTGAACTTTATTTAAAAAACATCATAGAAATGTCACATCTTTAGTTGAGTATAGACAGCACCCAAATCCTCTTTACCTATATCACCTGTAACAAGTTAATCAAATGTGATATATGATTGTGCTATGTGATAATCCATAGAAAAATAAAGGAACACTCTGAGTGCTTTCTATGACATTAGAAATACTTTCAAAATACTAATATTTACATAAATACAAAAACTGCTAAAATACACAGAGCTATCTACAGTGCCACAGCCCCACCTAGTGGAAAAGTCACACCATGCCACTGTTGTATGATTTCAACACAGTGATGTTGTTCACAATGAAGCATTATAAGAGGTAAAAAGGATGCGTCCACCTAGATGCTTTGATAGTGACTTAAGTGTGTCCTGTTGTATCTAGCAGCGTCACTGAAATGGTGCCAGTTTTTATGAATTAGCGGCAGTTTCTGACTCTAATTAGTTTTTGTATTTAATCTCTGTGCCCCCCTCTTCTTCAGAATGGTCCAGCTGGAACCAACCTGTCCCTGCTCTCCAGGAATCCTCTGGCAGCCACACACGAGTTCCGGCAGGCCTGTCATGCCTGTTACAGCCGAATAGGTCGGTTCAAGTCACCGAGCTTTGAGTCTGTTTCTCATACTAGCCTTTGACCAGTTTCTCTTTTCTTTCCTTTTTTACAAATGTTTAAAGTGGGATGATATAGTATCAACATTATTTATAGAATTTATCTCATCTTACAATTGTTATAACTTGTTTTACAGTGTAATTTAACCATCTCTTTCCTCCCCTTGTTCACAGGTCCACGAGTGATGGACTACAAGTATCAGCCAGAGGCAGCACACCGCTGCAAGAGGGATGTGCTGCTGTGCCGCCTCAAAAACACAGATGACCCCACCTGGAAGAGGATTCGGCCAAGGCCTGCACGGAACAACTTCCTGGGGGCATTTGTACTCTGTAAAGGTATGTATATAGTCTAACTAAAACACTTGAATATATGTTGAAGGTGGAAAATTAATTTGGGAAATAACCCCAACAGCCTAATGGAGTTAAAGTATTGAAAATCTGTTTCTGTATTCAGTCTGACGTTCTCTTTCTTTGGTCCCACAGAGGTGCAAGAGCGTCAGGAGTGCCAGTATGGGGAGAACTGTACGTTCGCTTACTGCCAGGAAGAGATTGATGTGTGGACCCAGGAGAGGAAGGGAGCCCTGAGCCGGGAGCTGCTGTTTGACCCGCTGGGCAGCACAGAGAGACGGGCGCTCAGCGTCACCAGACTGCTGCAGCTCCACATGGGCATGTTCATGTTCCTCTGTGAGGTGAGTCCACGGTCTGTGTTTCTCTTGTCCTTTTCGGTCTCTTCAGACCTCAACTTATGGAGCATTTCATCTAAGACTTTGACTAATTTACATGTCTTTTCTCTCTCAACAGGAATGTTTTGACAGTAAGCCTCGCATCATCAGCAAACGCAGCAAAGAAAACTTAGCAGTCTGCTCAAACCTCACAGCTCGACACCCGTTCGACGACAACAAGTGAGTGTAACAGGGTTTTTGTGTCTTCATTTTGCTGCAAAATAAGTTGTCAGGTTTATTGATAGTGTGATGAAATGCGGAGGTAATGTGATAAATGCACCTCTGTGTGCTGCAGGTGCCTGGTGCACGTGGTGAGGTCAGCCAATGTGCGCTACAGTAAGGTGCGTCCCCTGCACCCTCTCTGCCAGTTTGACGTGTGTCGCCACGAGGTTCGCTACGGCTGCCAGCGTGAGGACAGCTGCTCCTTTGCTCACTCTGTCATAGAGCTCAAATGCTGGGTCCTGCAGCAGGATACTGGTGAGGTCCACATACATCAGTCATCTTTTCAATTTGTTAAATATATTGTTACTGGAATTTAGGGATGCACAATATATATAGGGCCGACAAATTATCTGCTGATAATAGGACTTTTTTTTAATTACGTACTATTCTGATAGTTAAATTACAGTTGATAAATAGTGCTGATAATACAAAGCCAGTCTGCTTTCACTGGCTTAACAAATGCAGCAGCTGCACACCTACACAAAGGTACTGTTGTAAACAAGATGATAGTAAACACCAACAACTGACTATGAACACAGCATCGCGTGTTCGTTATACAGTATCTACAGTGAGCAGTGAGTCATTGAAGGGTTTTTCACAGAGCTGCTCTCTATTATTTCCCTCAGGTATCACCCATGAAGAGATGGTGCAGGAGTCCAAGAGACACTGGCAAAGGCTGGAGCAGAACGCACAGAAGCAGCAGAAGGTGAGACAGGAAAAGCACTGACACAGTGGGATCTCTGACACTTTTTTTTTAGCAACAAAGAATAGCAGTGTACCCTTGCCCTGTGTTAAGTCTTACTAGAGTGAGGACAGCTGCGTATTTCCTCTAACACGCACGGCAGCCAGTCGGTTCTTTTCCCCTGAGAAGGAATTTCACCTGTAAAGCATAATGAGCATAGAAGTTAATGCCATCACCCCAAAGACCCTGCCCCAACAAATCAACAAGAGCTGCCACAAGAATTGTGGATTAAAAGCATTAAGTTACTTGTTAGATTTTTAAATGTTGGAGTAATTTTCGGGTGACGATTTGAGGGTAAAATCCCATCTATAGTTTGTTGTTGTGTTTGGTTTGTTTAGATGCCTGCTGTCTAATTACAAGTAAAACATGGCTGCCAAATTTAAGTCAAATTAACTCACTAGTTGCATGTTTATTAGTTTTTTTGTTGTTGCTTTGTACACATCAAACACAATCTCATGTTGTTTTCTGAGATAGATGAACAGCAGTCTGATACCATACTGCATGCCAACATATACTGCAATAGTTTGCATATACTTATTTTTCCTTGACAGTAGGGGCCGTGTTTGTGTATTCAGCTTCACCCAAAATGCAATTATTGTATGAATAAAAAAGCAAAACATAGTTAAATATGTAACGCAGTTCTGTTTTTGTCTGTTTTATCAACATTAACTCCATTTGTCTCTTTGTCTGTGTGTTTCAGCCTATCCATATTCCCCATCCGAGCAGCAGCATACCTGCAGGAGGAGTAGGAGGAATGGGAGGTGGGGGTGGAGGAGTCGGTGGAGACGGCATGGGTGGGGGTGGTGTGGGCCCAGTGAGCGGGTTGGGTGTGGGAGGGTTAGGAGCAGGGATTGGCCGAGGACGCCCCCTCAACCTGAAAATGAAGTTTGTGTGCGGGCAGTGCTGGAGGGAAGGGCAGGTCAATGAGCCCGACAAGAACCTCAAGTACTGCACTGCCAAAGCACGGCACAGGTGAGGCCTGTCTCGGAGCAAAGCAATATGGCAGTGTTTCAAATCTGATTTTTAAGGCTGACTGCCCTTGTTTTGTTGTTCTTTTAAGGCTTTAGGTTTGATTTTTTTTTTTTTTTTTTTTCCCTCCAATTCACGTCAACTCTCTTCTCAGCTGGACCAAGGAGCGTCGGGTCCTGCTGGTGAAATCTTTCGAGAAGAAGAAGTGGGTTGTCGTTCGGCCTCTGCCTTTCTCCCGCACCTATCCACAGCAATATGACGTGAGTCCTTGTACACTTGTTTTCTCCGCCCCTCCACCTCTTTCACATGCTGAGTACAGCTGACTCTGTTTGCCCTGGGGGACAGGTGTTGTTGTAAATCTTCTTACCCCTGTGTCTTATTAGCAGCTGCCAGTGTGTCTTTGACAGTGTTTTTATGTTGACACTGGCAACTGTGTTAGCTAACACAGGATTACCATGTTTAAGTCTTTAGAAAAAGTTAATTGTAAGGCATTTCAAACTCAGTATATTTTATCCAACTCTTCATCGTCAGAGGAATTGCAACACTAGTTTGCCTCAGAGGGCTTTACAACATACAAAACCTTCTGTCCTTTGACCCTCACAGCAAATAAGGAAAAACAACCCCAAAAAACAAAACTTCAAACAGGGGAAAAAATGCAAGAAGCCTCATGAAAAACAGACGAATGTGCAATAGATGTCATCTGTACAGAACAGACCAACATGATAAAATTATAGACAGTTTGGTATAAACAATCCATATGTCTGTACATAAACAACAACAAAGTGGCATTTTCACAACTTAAAGGGCTAAACTAGCTATAAAGAAACTCTGTTGCAATGATGTTGACCTTTTGTCTGTGTCTCATCCAGATGTGTGTGCATGTGATGAAGCAGAAGAAGTGCCACTATATTGGGAACTGCTCATTTGCTCACAGTCTGGAGGAGAGGGACGTCTGGACGTACATGAAGAACAACAGCTGTAAGCTTCTGGGTCCATCCAGAACCACTGTGTTGTGAGATCAGTGCATTTAGAGATTGTATACAAATGGAAAGATGGTATTTAAAGTGGCAATCTTGAAGATTTTAGGTCCATTCAATTTTGTGATACCTATAAATATTGCAATATTTTAATCAGTGGGCCATAGGCATGATCACCATTGTGTTACCTCATTCAGCAATAGATAGTAACTTAACAGGTGTTTATTTAAGTAAAATAACCTTTTTGTCTGTTACCACAGTCACGATAAACTGCATTGATTTTTGAAGTGCTGACTCCACTCCACTCGCACTGATTGTTGCTCTACGTCACACTGTATTCAAGGTTACAGAGATTGTCTTCTCTGTCTCTCTTCTTCCTCACCTCACTTCTCTGCAGTGAGAGACATGCAACAGATGTACGAACTGTGGCTGCAGCTCACCAATCAGAGTAGACGCACAGATAGCTCTGCAGTGACCCCGCCCCCAGAAGACAAGCAGGTCACCATAACAGCAGATTACACAGAAGGCATGGTGAGTGGTCATATAACACTTTATTACACAGGTTTGTTGAATACTTGATTCTTAATTGGTCAGTTACAGCATTCCACATTCTGTTATTTCTGAATAACAGACTGTTGCTAGGGCTGGATATTGTTAGAAAAACACCAATACCAGTGTCATTATAAAGTGTTACTGATACTAATAGCGTACTTTATAAGCAACCTTTTCGACTTCATCTTATACACATCACATGAATGGAAGCATTCAGTTGGCCAACTGTGTACTCCACAAACTGTATGAGTTGTAGCTGTTGCGGCAGTGGGCCAATCACATGTCGCATTACATGAAAGAACACTTGCAGTGATTGGCTGTGAGCGTAACTGTACAAATAGTCTTGTATTTACGATCTAGGTAGAAAAAGGAACAAATACAGGTATTGTTTGACTGGAAAAGTTTTGATGCTACTTGGTACTGGGTTATTTCAGTCGATACCTGAAATGAAATGAGTACTAATACCCAGCCCTAGTTGCTGGACGCAGCTCTGATAAAAGAAGCACAAAAATCATTTAAAAATCAATCATATGATTTTAAATCAATATTTAGTGTCAAGTTATTGATTTCTTTAGTAAGCAGCTGTGTGACAAGTTGAAGCAAAAAAGTCCAATATGTAAAGTTTGTACACAAACAGTTTATCTGTATGGATTACATTGATGCAGAATTGACAAGAATGCTGTTGAAATATGACACCTTTCATCTTGTGTTTCTAGAGTTATTTGTTTTTGTTGACATGTAAGGAATTGCTAATATGTCATATGTCTTAAAAGGAGTTTGGCGTATTGCTTTCCACCAAGAACAGGGTGGGAAATAATCTCAAAAGGGATCTAGTTGTAGTCTTTCAAATAGCGACCCTGCAAGATCCCCAGTCTTGTATGAATAAAAGAGGCATATTTTTCTTCAATGTGAGAGGCTGCCAGACAAAAGTCTTCTTGTGTATGGAAGGCATTAGTTTACGTTTACTGACTGCATCCCTGTTTGCTCAGTTGAAATGGTTGTTGGTAAGTGTGAGAGATGAGCTGTGTTGATGTGTATTGTTTCAGGGAGGCCGACGGTTGTCAGACGGGGACGATCTCTGAGTGTAGCTGTGTTGACTCGAGGCAGCTGATTGCTACTGAGCTGCAGACAAAGAGACGGGCCTGCCACACCAGCTACAACTGAACAGTCTGTCATCTCACCAGTCTGACCTCCTCTAACATCTAGCCAGCAGTGTGAGAACAGATGGACACACGATGAAAGGGTCGACCCCACCACCACATTAATACACACACACATACACACAGCACATGATGCACAAATCACAGGCACCGCTTAACACAGAGAGAGCTTTGTAAGTGAAAATACAGGACTTGGATTTGTGTTTTACTGTCATTCTGCAGTTACACTCAGCACATTTAGGTTCCCCTTCAGCAGATTATACCACAGAAATTCCACAGACAACTAGTTTTGCTCTGACTAAAATAATCACCTAGTTTCCCTAGTGCTCTTTGGACTGAGTATCTGTGTCCACCACCACCTCTTTTTAAAAACAAAATCCTCACAGCACTGAAACAATTCTTGTGGGCGCGCTGGTCGCAGCTCTTAAATCTTGCTTGGTGATAATTTAAGAAATGAATTGAAGCTTGGTACTCATACGCTAAAAGTTGAAATTTTAACTTTGGAGTGCCAGAAACACCAAGCCCACAGTGCTGGCGATGGCAACAGAGACTTAACCTATGAAGCATTGTAAAAAGAGGTTGTTGGTGGACACAAGTCGTTAAGCTGCATAACAACCAAATCCTCCTCTCCTTCCTTGGTGAGAATATTGCGAGAGGGTCAAAATAACTTACCTGAGATTAATAATTTAGAGCATAATTTTTTTGTTTTAAGGGGAGTTGTACTTCCCTGTTATATTGTCTGCCATATTGGTAGAATGCTATGAATGTAATGCCTGCAAGGGCCTTTAAAACTAGGAAATTAGTCATTTAAAACGTTGCTGTGGTTGTGGAATGTATGCAAGTATACTTAACATGCCCCAAAACAAACTTGTGTAACACGACAGCCCCCCCCCCCAAACACCTCTCCCCCAGGTGTGAAGGCCTATTGATAGCTGGATATGTAATCAAACCAAGCGACCCTGCATGGGACCCGCAGAGACACGCACACACACTCACATAATAACCTTGTAGTTGCTGTCAGCTGACGTCCAGGTGACTCAAAACATGCTTGAATGTCAGCTCCTCTCAGGTTGACATAAACACCTGTGGCTAAAGTACACATGGCTAATGGCTCAGAGCAGCTGTTGCCAAAGCGACCATCATGTACTTGAAACTATTGGTAAGGAGTTGGCAGGTGTGAAGCTGGTGTAGGAGTCAGAGCAGTGACTGCAGCGTATGAACAGTCCTTGCTAGAGTGGCTCTCAGCATTAGATCAGTTCAGACCGCAGATGCCCATTAAAAAATGATGACCTCACTTGGACTGAAGCATAGTGAAAATACTGCCCGTGAAGACGACTTTAGTTGTGGGAAGAAAAAGATGAGTTTTGTAATAGTTAAGAGAAAAAAAAGATAATAAACAGAGGACAAATCTGTGAGAAAATAACTAATGAAAGAAAAGCAGGATTATTAAGAATGTATTTTTCTATAGTTGATTGTGAGAAGATATTTAAGATATGTTAAAAGTAAGGGCAAGTCGCCATTTCTTCACTTGAACTGGGGTCATCATTTCACTGAAAACCAACCGCGCCCCCACGGCCTTCAAACGGAAACCCGTGTTCCTCATATGCATCCAGACGTTGCGTTCCTGACAGCTAACAGTAGCTCCTAATATTAACCTTTTCATGACGGGGAACCTGCTAGTCTGAGGCAGGGGAACTATGCTCACCACATATTGTGCCTAGAAACAACACATCAACATGCAACACCAACACACACACACACACACACACACACAAAAACGTGTACACACACAGAGGCAGGATATCTGTTGCCATCTTATTCTAGCCTTTAATGCGGATGGAGACACAATGGAGGTATGTTTATATTCAGATACGTATACACACATATTATACATATTTACAAATAATGGTATACTACTAATAATAATTGATAACTTAGCGGTTAAGCTTAATAAATATATAACCTGAAAACCTGTATTGATTACATAGAAGAACTTCTTGTTATTGAGGTATTGCTATATGACATGTATCGCTGAACTAGATGACTATAGTGATTTTTTTTTTTTTTTTTTTTTTTTTTTTAAATGATCCTTTTTATTTTGTAATTTTCCTTCTGTGTGGGTTGTTCCAGACAGGGTTTGTATGGAGGGGTTGAAGCAGATTGATTTTTAAGGCTGAATGTGTTGCAGTAGGGTTAAACCTTTAGGCTGAGAGCAGAGGGGAAGAAATGGAGCGACTCGCCCAACTTTAGAGGGTATTTTTTTCGTTGTTCACAAGTCCAGCAGCTGAACTGGATGTACACATTATGGCATGCTCCTGTTCTGCAACACATTTCTGTGAAGCTGCAATTTATATTTGAAGTATTCATCTAATTTTCCTGTCCGGAGTGACCTCGGCTCACGCTTAAATCAACAAATGGCTTCAATTCCCAACATACTGACATTAAACTCATCCTGAACACCATGGCTAACTGGAGCAGACGTTTAAAAAGTGTTAAAAAGAAAGCAAAGATCTTAAACCACAGTATATGGGTGTTTTGTGATGTTCCATTGTGTCTGCAGTTAGTGAATAAATAGAAAATAGAGAAATGATTGACACCAAAAGCTGCAGTGTCTTAATTATCCAGCTGTTAAAAACTGACTTTATGCCTGATCAGTTTAGACGGACAGCCCCAGCTTAGGCTGAGCCTAAAAGCAGATCTCAGGTCAGTGTTGTTGGTCACTCAGCAGCAGTTTTTGGGGGATTGTCGATGACGAGCCCTGGTCTGGAACAGCCCCTGGTATTAGCTTCTTCAAGGGATCGTATTACTACTACTCCTAGTATTATGATGAATATGATGACGATAATGATTGCTATCTATTGACTATTTCTATTTCTTCTCTATATGCTATTGATATATGTATGTTAATTGCAATGTATAACTCTCTTTATATATGTATCCATGTATGAATATAATAATTAACAGTAAATATGCATCTGTGTATGCAGCGGTGCACAGCTCTGTCTGGGAGGCAGTGAGCAGAAGACATCCAATGTGAGGCTCCTGAGTTTTTAACCCTACAGGTGTCGACAGCCACCTGTAGGCTGTCAGTAGTAGAAGACATTTCACATAGTACAGTAGACCTGCTCTTTATTAATGTTGTCTGAGCTCTGTTTGTAAGCGTCGGGATTATTTGGGCACTGGCCAGAGAAAAAAAAGAAGATAGTGGATTCAAGTTGACACAATATATATATATATATATATATACATACAGTTTACTGTCTCCCCTTTGTCTCAGTGTTGATAAGATCAACAGAGCTCGCTGCTCACTGCCTGTGCTGTGCGCTTTTGTTTAAATTGATACACCAGGCAAAGACAGATCTGGAAACAAAAGCATACATAGTAGCCTATATACTCCCGTATAGCGCCTTATTCGATATACTACACCTATAAGATGATACATACCCCTATTGTATAATCCTGCTTACTATATACAGTATATGATACCTGATACCTATTATAATACTTAGACACCCTTATAAGGTAATTTAGATAAGAGATGGTGGAGCTGTTTTTTTCTTTCTGTGGCTGTGGAAGAGTTTGCTGTGGTCAGTAACGTGTACCCATCTTGTTATTAGGAGAGTGCCACACACTCAAATGCTCTCTTTCATTCAATTGTTGTCCATTCAGGATATTTGCAAAGTAGCCGGAATTGAAAATGAACATCAGTCTTAATTTTGGTAAACAACTGAAAGATGGAATTTGATTTTAAAATTCCATTTTGTGACATTTAACCGTGAATATGGCAGCCATTTTTAAATGTATTGGCCAGTGTTACAAGTGGACAAAATTGGTACATTCATGATTGAATTCCTGCCTTTAAAGACACGTTGGGAGTAAATCGTTAGAGCCACACAAAAAAGGCAGAGCATTTGAGGGAAGGCTCCTCTTCCATTGTCGGAGAAAGGCACTAATGATGTAACTGAATTGCACAGAAAATTAGTGGAACCTGTGCTGCATGTTCAAGTGTGTGTGCTGTTGAAGGCAGGCGAATCATGACACAAACTTAAGTGAAGCAGGTTTCAGCAACTTTGTGCACACATAATAAATCTTGCACAGTAGTTTTACACAGTAACTCCGATTTTCCGTTGTAAGCAAACTCACAGTGCAACTCAGTCACCTTACCAATTACAGCTGATTGCTGTTCATGCTGAACAGGTAAGGGAGCCAGTTCATTAGATCTGAAGTTTGCTAGGCAGGAGTACTTTGACCCTGGTGCCAAAATCCCTGCATGAGTCTATTTATGATAAAACAATCCAATTTGCACATTGACTACAATTATTGTATTTTCACATCTTGCTGGTCCTGCATAACAAGATTAATGCTATGGACCAATCAAAGCTATGTAGAGACTGTGTTGGAGATCATGCTGCAACCAAGACAACAACCACCTCTCACTTCAAAAGGCTCTTTACGTAATAAGTTTGTGTAGCGTACTTCGACCCTGGTGCCAAAATCACATTGACAACATTCCTCTTATTTTTTAACGTCTTCCTGGTCTTGCATAGCACGATTGATGCTTTGCATCAGTCAGAACCAACTAGAGATAGTGTTCGGAGTTATAATTCAACCCATAAAAGGATCCTTTTACTTCAGAAGAGTCTTTATGTAATAATTGGATGATTTTGGTGGATTAACTGATGTCTAGAATTTTCTGTTTTACATCCTTTTCAACATGAATGGCAGCAATTAATGCTTAGCAAACTTGATTATATTATGCTTTGTATTACTCATGCTAACATTATTTACAGTGGCTGTGGTACAAGATGTGCAGGCTCTCTCATTGCCTTTCGTTCCATTATTCACCTAGTGTTATTCTCCCTGTGTGTAAGCACACAGTTGCGGCGGCATTTTAGTTATCATGCCCTCCTGCCTCCCCAATATACAGTTTGTGTCATTTGATTCCCAGCAGCAACACACACCGACACAGCCACACAAAAAAATCTTAATTTATCGGTTTTCAATCAGTTAGAATCTATTGGTTATTTGAATTGTTTAACAACTCTGATGGAAAGAAACCAGGGTTGTAAGAAGTGGAAAAAACAAGGCCTCTTTTTGTACTGTATTTTTACATTTCGTTGTTTTATTGTTTTATCTCCTTGACTTTGTTTTCTCTTTTCTCCTCCCTGGTTGGAAGTTCATGATCTCATTAAGTGGACCAAATCTCTTGAAAGCATTTAATAAACCGACTGTTTTAGAAAAAAAAATGTTTTTCCATTCACTCATTCTTAATTATAAATGGTTACTTTAAGGGTCAAATCACAAAAATCAAATAAGTATGTGGACACCTGGACATTACACGCTTATGTAATTTTTGCACATCTCATTTCAGATAATGCAGAATAGCTACCGCTCCATTCGGCTCAGTCTTGGCAAGGTGCTGGAAACATCAATGAGTCTATTGCCGAGCTTTCAGTCTATTTGACCTTAATCAGACCAATCTGCACATCTCATTTCAAAACAATGGACATCAATATTCTGCTATTGCAGCGCACTTTTAGACTTCCCAGAGGATTGTGGAACCTGGCTGCATAGATTTGCTTACAGTTGGGCAATGAGGTGTTCGATACAGATGAGCTCAGGGGTCTGTGCAGGTCAGTGTAGTTCTTCAAAAGTACACAGAACTCTGTGTCCATATACTTTTGGCCATTTGTGTAGCTTTTGGTTTATTCTTGGATTATGATCTACTCCAGTAATAAGCCACTTATCTTGCTTTGGATATGGAGTTGATATTCTACTCTACAGTTCATAGTAGTGTCCTTTTTTAAACAAACAAAAAAAAATACGCTTGATACACTTATATTTTGCCAGATGTGAGATTTTGGCCAAGAATGTGAATAGAGCTGCTGATTTTGCTTTGTTACACTGCAAAACATGCCACAGAAGATGCAGCATATTTAGCATATTTAGTACTATTCTGACAGAATTTAACCTGATCAACAAATTATTTTCCAGACTTCATTTTGGTTGCTACATTCCCTAAATATATGCAGCTATGCAGATTTAAAGTGCTTTTTTTTTTTTTTTTTTTAAGGGGGGGAGCAACCCCTGACCCCCCATTTTATAGTGTTCCCAATACTTCTCAAACCAAAGTTAGGCCCTTGGTAGTATCATAGTCTAATTAGAGGTGTTTCTATCACAGTTATCCACATAAACTAAATATAATTGAACGTCACAGTAATTGTTTTTTGTTGCAAACCGGTCTGACTGTTTCACTGTGTCACCTTGGAGGGTAAAAACAGTCTTGCACGTGTTCTGTGACCTACACAGCCAACACCCTGCCCCTCAGCCTGAGACCACCCATTGTCTGGGGTAAATAAATGTTGTTTCACAGACGTTTTTCTCAGAGACCATAACTTGTACAACTTTAAAAATGAGTGTAATTGACGCAGGTGTGTCGGTAGCTGAGCCCTCATGCAGGCACACCCAGGTGGATATGAGTCAGTATGTATGAATGTAATTAGATTCACCTGTGCACAATGCGTCAAAATGTCTGCTGTGAGACACACACGTGTGTTGCCCCTGTACACGTGTATTATGTATACTTTAAAATACATTTCCCATGGGTCGCTGCCTGACATTTTAGAAAATACTATTGCAGTTAGCACTTTGAATGCATGTTAGCTTAAAGTTAGCATCTTATACTCCCTACTGTGTCACTGCAATCAAATATTTGAAATTAATTGGGTATATTTAAATATTATCGTTTCAGAACTCACCAAATTGTTATTTCGCTTTCTCTTTTTTATGGACAGACGCGTCAGGAGCTACAGGTGGTTATTAATTAGTATTCTGGGTGTTAATATTACATAACCGTCTGCTACGTTTAGGGTATAAACTTTTTTTTTTTTTTTTAACCTTAGGTAATCCACGCGCAGCTCATGATTGGCTGTCAGCGCCGTGACGGGCACACTTGTAAACCAATTGGCGCTGGTTCCGTTGATTGCTTGAGGGGGAGCATGCCGCTGATTGGCTGCGGGGGTGTTGAGTGGGCGGGCCTTGTTAAGTAACTTTGGAGAGTTCACGTATGAGCTGTTATTTTGATAGTCTCAGCAAAAGGCTGGTCAAGTCCCAGGCAGGCTTTTCTCTTATTTTACAGCATAATTGCTTCTCGTGAGCTGCCGACCAGCTCGTAAATATCTGTCGATTTTTAAAAAGGGGGAAACATGTCTACAGAGATCCCGGAGATATTCAGGGCGCTTCTTGAGCAACCATTCACTCTCCCCAACTTTGACGATAATGGTAAGTGGCTGCCGAAGTTCATAGGGACGTGTTTTAAATCAAGCCATGCAATATCGTGACTTAAGAGTTTGTTTTAATGGAAGGACAATTGCTGATGTAGGATTGGCGTTTTAAAATAGTTTCTGAAATGTCTGCAAACAACTGCGTGATTGTTGCATAATCCCTGTCAGCTGAGCTGGATGGGAATGTGTGCCAGCTGCTGGACTGCAGGGGTCTGCTTTTTGGCTTCAGTGTCCAGCGGTTAGTGGCGTACATTAAAAAAATAAATACCCCTCAGAGACGGTGCTGATTGAGTATTGCCTCATGGCCCAGACAGACAGGCCGCTGCAGCAGAAGCTATGTGATGACCGACACTTGGCACAGTTTCTGACTGTCTGTTGCAGCTGAGTGATATGATCAGTGATTGTGATGCCTTTTTTAAATTACTCTAGTCAATGCTTTTTGACACCGTCACCCCAAATCAGAAATGTGCAAAAGTTGCAATAACAAGTCCTCAGTTCTTTGCATAATCGCTGTGAAATACCCAGAGGGGTAAAATGTCAGTTCCTAAAAGAGACCTATCCACATGCATAGTGAGCATGGTTTGTCTGCATAGTCACTAGTCTGTCAAACCAGCAGGACCTCTTCATCCTGTTGCATCTTTGTTAAACAAATTAAACAAGTGCCCTGTAATACCAACTGGATCCTGCAGCAGTTGTCAGAAGCGCACCTATGGTGATAGTTGAAAGGAGCTACTGTTTTTTTCCCCCCCTACACTAATCCTGTCCCAGGGATGTGTTGATCAGATAAAAGAGATCACTGCATACAGCATGGTAATACAATTTTCCTACAACCCAGTCTGTGGGATCTGTGTTTGTTCAGCAGTAACCTGATGGGATTTGAGCTATTGGCTTGGATCGAATCTTGAAAATCTGTCAAAGTAGCCCCCAGGCAAAGTAAGTTAAGCACCCCTGCCCCGAGATGTTTGAATGAAAACCACTTACAGTGACCCCACACTGGCTGTTCTACCTATTGTTCTTTATATAGCTGTATCAGGGTGATCTAGCCCAATGTTGCTTTGAAACATCTTTACAAAAAAATGGATTAGCTGATCCTGGATAGCAAAATTGTGTGTGTGTGTCTCTCTGTGTGTGTATAAGGTTTAGAGGGGCTAGTGGACTTTGTAGAGTCGTGATTGAATCACTAGATGGCTCTGTTTTCCTTTCTAGTCTGGGCCATGTTTAGATAGATTCGATTAGAGTCAAGTAATATCATTACACTGAGAGGTGTGTTGTTGCAGTTGGCCCCATTTCACAGGATTTAATAATCACTTGTTAGTCTGTGTGTGTTTTCAAATTTGGCACAAATGTCCATTTTGAGTCCAAGATGAACTGATTAGAATTCGGTGCCAAAGGTGATTAAATGCTAATAATGACAAAATTTCACACTAATGTCAAGTAGGATAAAATGAAGAAATGATGTGAGGTCAAAGGTCAACTTCACTGTGACATCATAATGTTCTGCAAAAACACTTTTCTGGCCATGACACAATGTCATATCTCAGGAACAGAGGGGGAGACATTTGGTCAGATACTGAACTGGTGACACTAATCTTGGGTGTCCACCTTGTAACTGTGCTGGTTGTATAGCTCTTCTGTGCTGCTGGGAGGAAGATGTGTGTGAAACATCCATGTTTTCACAGACATGGATACAAACTGTTACTGCAACTTGATGGGTTGGTGGCCATTCTAGTTAAAACTGGTCCAGTATTGAGTGAGAGGGCTGCAGTTGTCAGCTGTGATACAGGCTGTGGAAAAAAACTCTGGGGGCATATGTGCACTGTCAATTTAAGTCTGTCAGGCCTACGTCAGTTAAAAAATGGTTATTCCCATTAGTGACTTAGACACAAAAACATTAAAAATACCGAAGTTACCTTTTAAGGCTTTCTAAATTAATTCTAGTAGTTTGGAAGAAGTCATACAAATGTGGGGGTGAAAATTTTTGGGTGAACTGGTCCTTTACTCCAAGAATTATACTCCATAATATGTACAAACTGTCAAAGTACCTCTTTACACAATTACATTGAATATTTAACACATGACATACACGCTAGTGACCACGATGGCGCAGATTTGCTCCAGGACCTTTCACGTGCAGATACTCAGCACGCAACAGAGGCTTCAAAGGCTTTTATATTTTTAGATTTTCTTGTTAGTTGTAGCACCTGCGGAAAAGCACTTTACACATGAACAGTGAGCATCACATTTCTCCATGCATATAATGTGACACAGGGGTCAGTAGTTGTTCCCTTCTGAATTTAGTTGGTATTTACTGTGTGCAATAATGACTTATGTGAGCACACAGAATCCATAAAGGTGTCTAAAGCAAAATATGCTGCAAACTTTCCTCAGCTTGTACATTTATGACTGTACAGTATATAAACATATGACTAAGATGACATATCAGTGAAATTCCAACTGCTTAATCATTTTGTACAAAACTGCACAGTCATGCTGACAATGGAGCTTGTTTTCAGAGAAATCCATTCACTTTTTATTAACTTTGCCAGACAGGGAAACCGCATTGTGGACAGATTAAATTTGTGGCCATGCCGCATCCGTGTGAGACAGACATCCCATGTTTTCTGCTGTGGTTTGTGGGGACTGTTATTTAATGTTCTATGATAACAGGCAGTTTATTGGAAGGTTCTTGAGGTCAAGAAAAGGTCAAGTTCCCAGGAAAGTTGCATACAAACTTAATAAGGATAATATAGCTTGATTAGTTATTGTAATGCCCAAGGTTTTAACTTAAATGAGGCAGTGTGGTACTAATATAGAAAGTGATGTTCAGTGAGTGCACTATGGTAGCAGCTAACCTTGAAGGCTTAGTCTCTTCTCATAATGTTAGACTAAAAACAGATTCAGTGAGACACATACAAGCAACATGGACCGAAAATATCACTGACACTAAAACGTGAGGTTGGACAGTGTGCACCTTGTTGTGTAGAGCTGCCTTTTGCAATTTACCACACTGATGTTGGTATAGAAATAGAGTGAACAACCCATTTAGTGTCATTGGACAGAACATTGGAGGATGTGGAGGGTGCATGTCTTGCACCGAACACTGAAGTGTATTTATCTGTCAAAGAACACAGGATGTACTTGCATTAGAATCATGTTTTGTTGAAAATTCACAAACAGCTATATAAAAACATTTAGACAACTGATGGATGGACAGAAAATTAAATAGGCAACTACTTTGATAATGGTTTGGCATTTTGCATGCTAACACATTTCATGATTCCAGATTCTTAAATGAAAGGATTTGCTGCTTTCCCTTTCAAGCATTAATTATTTCGATTGATTAAACTGATTGTCTGTATTGAGTACTTTTACCCTGAAAGTACCTTTTCCTAGTAGTAGCCTACTTGTACTTTAATTTAAGTCTCATTTTCAATGCAGAGTATTTTTTTTTTACTTGAAGTAAGTGAAGGGTCTGAGTGATTCCTTCACCACTTCATATCACACATCAGGATTAAAAAGGCAAAATATCTCAAGCAAGCAAGCAGTTGTTGTGAGACTGATCCAGTACTGTATGTTCCTGTGCTGTTGTGGCGACTCTTGATTAAATAACACAGATCATCAGATGTCCCTGGGAGGTCTCCCCGGGCCGCAGCAATCCTCTGCAACAATCTTAAACCTCAAGGTTCTGCCTCTGTACGGCCATTTGCTCTGTTGCACCGCTCCGCCGCCCCGCATGCATATTTCTGAGGGACATAGACAGAGCTGCAGCTCATTGGACGGAGCCTGTAGATATGTAAGGGCGGCAGCCGCACGTGTGTTTGCATGTGAGAGGTGGTGCAGCAATGCAAGGACAAACGTGAACTATATGTTGCATGTACGTCCTTTGTGTTGTTTAAATTGTGACGAAGTTGCAGGATAAAAATGGAATCATGTGTTTAATATGTATTTCTAAAGATGGGTCTGGATGGTTTTACTTTTTACTCATCATACCTCACTTAAAGATAAAAGGCCAGTCCACCGTGCTGTCTTCTGTGACTGTATATAACACACTTAAAAACTTCGATAAGAAAAAGAACTTTAGTAAATGACACTGATCACTGTAGAACTAGTCTCGCAAAATCATATTTATCTCGCGTTGCTGCAGGACCAAAATGGATATAGGTCACAGGCTGCTTATATTAATGCACGTTGATGGTTTGGCTCGTGACCAACATGTTTTTCTTTAATGTGTGCTGCGGAACATTTATATATAACTCGGTCAACCAATGAGATCTCAGCTAGTTGCGGCGCGACAACCGCTCTGATTGGCTCCTCGCTGGAAGTCACCGCCCCCTACTTAATATTCATAAACAGAGGGCTCGGCTCGCGTATCAACTCAGAGTAGGCGGACATTTTTGACGAGGAGGTGCGGTTTGTTATCAACACCGAAACCTTTAGACGACCAGAATTTCTATAAGTAGGCTATCGCAGAGGGTTAGGGATGCACTGAAGGTCGTTGTAAGACTTAAAGCGCAAATTTTGGATTTTAAAAAGACTAGAAACACCGTGTGACGACGGTGATACCAGCTTGATAGCAAACGTTACCGAGCGAACAGGCCAGCTGCTGAGCTTGCTGCTTTGCCAGTTACCAACGTTAGGTCGATAACGTTAACAACAAGGAAGGAAAATGTCGGTCGAGCCGATTATTATCAGACTAGAAACGGCCACTGGGGACTCGAGTACATTCCCGGTGGTTTTGAAGAAGATAATGGAAATGCCTCCGCCGAATATTCTGGACGGCGACGACGGTGAGTACGGCAACGTTAAATGGACGGAGGGAAAGGAGCGATGTAGTATTAGGTCAAACTGCAGTTGAGCCTGTGACCCCAGTGTAGTTAAATATGTGCAACGATACTAACTCATGTAACGTTACACCATGCATTATAGCACAATGTATACAGGCCTGTATTCTCTGGAGTCTGTGACCCAGTTAGTGAAGGGGGAACTGGCTGTTTGAAGCACTGTGAAACTGTTGTGGCTCACTGTTTCTAAGCATTGGAGACAGTAAAAAATGACGACTTCTGCTGGCAGGCCTTTGATATTGCACTTTTGTGGATGGAGTAAATTGAAGACCACGATGAAACAGTCCAATACAAGTGGTTTTCCTGCTTTCATTGTTGCCTTGTGTTGTCTTGCGTCGATACTTACACTTTCTATGTCTGCTAACATCACTAACAGACCCACCTCACTATTTAGACTTTTAGAGGCACGCGCCTAATTTTAAATGCATTATTCAAAGAAAAATCCCAAGTAAATTAAAAATCTGCACAGAATACAATTCTCTGCAAAAGGAATATTTGTGTTTAAATTTAAAGACACTCAACTTTTGCAAAATACAGTCAATCGACAGTTTCAGAATCTGTGTCAGACTAATGTCTTGAAACAATGTTGGTGGAACATTATTGCTAAGGTACTGCCAAAACTTAAGATTTGTAAATGGTTTGTAAGCAAGGAGATAACTTAGCCTCCACCCCCAACACCTTCCACTGTGGTTTGGTGTGGTGACAACAGCAGTACTGAACAGGAGTGGAAATGTACTGGAAAATGGACATGTAATGATAGTGAGTAGCAAACTGACTGACTGTGAAAAAACTGAAACATTACCTGTATGTCTTCACGCTTCACGCTGGTTTTACTGGTCTAGGTACTGTATGGACTGTATGGGGCCCATGAACTATGAGCTGTTTTATGTCTGTAATGTTTTCACTGTGGCAATGGGCTTTGAAGCTGAATTCGTAAAGTGTCTCAACTGTGCCCTTGGTTGGAATTGGTTTGAATTTTTGGATCTTTGTAAAATAAGAGTATGGTCCAGACCTGCTTAAAAAAAAGAAATCAACTGAGATAAGTTACGATCTGGCGCTATATTATTAAACTGAATTTGACTTGACTTGACCAAAAAACATTTCAGTCTGGTCATAAAACTCGCATAGGGTGGATCTATAGTCCATTGATATCTAGACAGCATGATGAACCTGAGGTGCTCTGTAGGAAATTGCTGTTGAGAATTGCATTTGTGGCAATTTTAGGACTGGTCTCTTTGTTGTAGAAAGGTGCAATAAAAACTTAGTGGTTGGGTTTTGTGCCTGAGGAACCTCTCTTAATGAGGTCTCTTTTGAGGGTAAAAGCAGACATGTCCTACGTCAGGAACTCTCAATTTTGCTTGAGCAGTTTTCGGATAAAA